>NC_073231.2:140075000-142475000 GCF_029281585.2 Gorilla gorilla gorilla | reverse complement strand
CTGTTTTGTGTCTTTCAAATTTTGGTACTTTTTCTTTTAATGTTTATTTAATTTTTTTCAATTTCACTTAAGACTGTTTCTGACTCATGGATCACTTTAAAATGTTTTGTCTAGTTACTGTCAGAAGCTGAGCTAAACCGGTAGAGGGAGAATTGAGCTGTCAGGTATGAGAGCAGCTGATTAAAGCAACAAGCCATCCATGGAAGTGTTAAGCCTTTATCAATTACTGCAATGGTACAAGCAAGAGTCTAAAATCAGAGCCGGAGACAAATCTCCCTCTTTCATTTTCCCCCAGTGGAATAGCACACCAGTCAAGTATCATGTGGATCTGACAGATGTAGGGGTGCCTCAATGTTGAGAACCCTAAATAAAAAGGCACCTAAGTTTTAAGGACATTGAGGGGGGTGTGATGAATGAGGGGTAAAAGCTAGGAGTGCAAAATTACTGGACACTGAGTTAGAGTGGGAAAAAGTATCTTCAAGTTTCCCTTTCTTCCTCCCACAAGGATTTCCTGGTTGAGGTAGCCCCCTGAAGAGGACCTGGCCCAAGGCCTCAGGGAAAGACAGCTAGGGGGAAAGCAACCGAGGCTCAGAATGCAAATATGTGAAGACCATGACTGGCCAGGAGGCCCTGAGTCCTTGATTGCAGCTTCCCTCAGAGACTGCCATGCATTGGCTTGCATCCAGCCTGGTGTTGGAGGGCAGCTTTCTTGGTGAGGCCTGGCAGGTGGACCCTTCGTAATTGCCTATGGTTTGGCCTGGAAAATCTCAGATAGGTTTTTGACCAGGAGTCAGACTCCTCAATTTCACTCTTGAAGTTTTAGGACCTGAGAAATAAAAATAAGCTAGCCTATCGTAGACCCTAATAGGTCAGATTTAGAGGGGGACGTGGCAGTAACCAAGAAGACAGACTGAAGTAAAAGTTGACCACAGACATAATCAAGATCACTCCAGGTGGGGTCATCAGACCTACCTGGAAAATTGCAGGTAACCATGAGTCCCAACAGTTACCAAGCCAGGAAAAGCTGTATCATCACCCATCTCATTGTCCATCAGGGCTACTTTAGAGAGCCAAAAGATTTCCTCTTTTTTTTTGAGACGGAGTCTCACTTTGTGGCCAGGCTGGAGTGCAGTGGCGCTATCTCATCTCACTGCAACCTCCGCCCCCCAGGTTCAAGTGATTCTCCTGCCTCAGCCTCCCGAGTAGCTGGGACTACAGGCGCATGCCACCACGCGCAGCTAATTTTTGTATTTTTAGTAGAGACAGGGTTTCATCATGTTGGCCAGGATGGTCTCGAACTCCTGACCTCATGAACTGCCTGCCTCGGCCTCCAAAAGTGCTGGGATTACAGGCATGAGCCACCACGCCTGGCCCTTTTTTCATTTTCTCACTTTTTTTTTTAACTAAGTTTTTGTCTGTATCCTTTCTTCCCTGGCCCAAAGTATTAATTTAGGTACCGCATACGTCTAACCAGAATGTTGAAGCTGACTTGACGTATCTCAGGACTGAGACAGTGTCAGGATGGTCAGATACACATCCAAGAAGTGCAGTCTCAGAGGATGCACATGGTCCCTGGAAATAAAGAGTCGGCAATGTTAGATTATTGCAATTAGGACACACATTAGTAAGGAAGTACAGGCTAACAGGCCTGCTCATGTAGTCCTGTTATTAGAGGTACTGCCTGAAATTGTCAGTATTGAACAGGTTTGGTCATGACATTAGTCCATTGGCCTCACCAATATGGACAACCCCTGGAGTTATTTTGGGCGAAAAGTTCAGGAACTGAGGCCAACCTCTGTCATCTTATGGTCAGCCTGTCAGGGGTCACTGTAGGTGTTAAGAGGTGTTCTGGTTATATTTCCATTGCTGATTTCTGGTTCAACTCATTTCTGATTAAAGGATGTAGCCTGTGGCTGGGCACAGTGGCTCACATCTGTTATCCTAGCACTTTGGGAGGCCTAGGCAGGTGGATCACGAGGTCAGGAGATCAAGACCATCCTGGCTAACACGGTGAAACCCCATTTCTACTAAAAATATAAAAAATTAGCCAGGCGTGGTGGCGGGTACCTGTAGTCCCAGCTACTCAGGAGGCTGAGGTGGGAGAATGGCTCAAACCCGGGAGGTGGAGGTTGCAGTGAGCCGAGATCATGCCACTGCACTCCAGCCTGGGCATCAGAGCAAGACTCCGTCTCAAAAAAAAAAAAAAAAAAAAAAAAAAAGAATGTAGCCGGTATAATTTTAATTTCTTTAAAATTGTTTGATGTGTACTTCATCATCCAAGATAGGACCTGTCTTAGTATGTCTTTGTGTCTTACTATATATTCTAGGGGCACTCAAAATGAATGGTATGCTCCTGTTTTGGGGTGGATGCTAATCCAACAGAATTCTTAAATTCACTGAGTGTTTCTCACTTGAGTGTAGGGCAGACATAAATAATTCAGAGATCTCTACAACTCAAGGAAATGCTAGATATGCTAGTTCACAACGCCAGCAAAGCATCCTCCTGAACACTAACTGTATATGGAAGCAACTGGGATAGCTTCAGGGGGTGGACAGAAGATGACACATGGAGACATTTCATGAATTAGTGGAAGGAGAAATTCAGAAGGAAAAACTCTTCTAGAGCCTTTCAAATAAACCATCTCTTTCCATGTATGAACAAACTGTAGAACTACCTTGATCACTGTTCTTGATCTCTGAGAGGATTCATTACCTTAGCAACGATTTGTAGAAATGTTCCAAATGCTAACATGGAGTAATACAAAGGTGAATATGAAATTGTCAGTGGCCTAGAAGACCTGGCTGATGCCTATGAACCAAGCCAGTCTGTGGGGCAGGGGCTAGCTAAAACATAAATTATACCTGCAATTACATGAGCTGGGATTCTAGGTTTTTTAGGTATCAAGGCTCATACTCTTTCTATAACACCTCACCATACCAAAGCATCTTCATCTTAGTTACTGCAGTTTGTTACTTTTGGATATCACTATCTAAAAACACTTTTGTCTGCTCTTTTCAGGAAGAAGCATATTTCTCATTGAGAAAGCAGTTATCTTACATGATCACCAACTGAAGGAAAGAACTTTTGGAGATGTGTGATCACTGTATCTTTCCCTTGGCTCCACGAGTATCTATACTCACTGAACTGCTTGAAGAGACTTCATAGGCATAAAGATTTCTTCTCTACATCCAGATAGTTTTGATTATTTTTCTTTGTGATCAACCATATAAATCCAGTTTATTCTTGGTAATTTGAAAAGTGCCATAAAAGAATGGCAATAACAATAATGATAACAATAATTAAAACATGTTAGTTAGTCTTCTATTATATGTATGCATAACCTTTGGAGTCAGGTACTGTGCCTATCAGGAACCTGAATAGTAAGCAACAGAAATTGCCTGGCTAATTTAAGCAGGAAAAGAATGTATTGAAATGATATCAAGGTGTCACAGAATTGCTGTGGATGCTGGAGTTTCAGGATAACCTTGGTACATCCAACAAAGGTCAAGTCACAGAGCCTTTGATGCCGTTTCTGCTGGCACTACCACCTTTGTCATTCCTGGAGATCACAGGCTGTGGACCCTCCCTAGTGCTATGGCTTGCTGCAGCCACTGGTCTTGAATCTCTTCATTACTCATGAAAACTTTATCCTAAGTGAATTAACACACCAACAGAAAATCAAATATTGCATGTTTTCACTTATAAGTGGGAGCTAGACATTGAGTGCAGATGATATAACAATGAGAACAATAGACAATGGGGACTACTAGAGGGGAGAGGTAGAGAGGAAGGCAGAGATTGAGAAACTGTCTATTAGGTACTATGCTCATTACCTGGGTGATGGGATTTGATTATTCATAGCTCAAACTTCAGTGTCACACAATGTACCCCTTGAACCTAAATTAAAAGTTGAAATAATAAAAAAACACTTTAATGTAGAAAAGAACATCTGAACTGACTAGCTCTAGACTCATTGTCCAAATCAAAATTTCTAGGGTATTGGGGGAGGAGCTAATTTCCCAACAATATGACACCCAATGAGAAATTTTCCCACAAGGGAAGGGAAATTGCATTGAGGACATCCAATCTAAAGATACTTACTAGAAGTATTATTATCTAGAATCCTCAGCATTTTCCAGAAGTAGATGTTCACTTATTACAAATATCTCTGAGAAATCGAATTATAAATCAGATTCTAACACAGATATTTCTGACCTCAGATAGGGCCAGGATTCTTAACCATTTTTGCTATCCTCCAAACTCCCTCAAGTAATCTCTTCACTGACAGAAGCAGCAGATAGTGAAAACTTTGGGCAATGAGAAATGCTGTCCAAATGCAAAGGATTCTTACTCTTAACCACATTTGCTAGATGCAATTGTATGAACATTTGGAATAGCATATCATTGTGAATAGGAATATGGACACTGACATTGCTGCCTGGGATTAAATTCTGACTCTGTCACTTACTAGCTGTGAGATTTTAGACAAGTGATTCAATTCTAAGTGCGTCAATTTTTGTATCTATATCATGGGAATAAAATAATAGAACCTGCTTCATTGAATTGCTGGGAAGATTAAATAAAGTTATATATGTCAAGTTATAAATGCAACCAGCATATGAGAGCTCATTAATACAGGGTTAGGGTTTGAAGCATTGGGGTTTGAGATTTGCCTGTGCCAATCACAGGCAGAAATAATATACCAAGAAGCAATGCATATAGAAAAGACAGCCCTTGTGACTAGTGGTGAAAGATACCAGAAACTAGAAGGCAAAGGGTAGTCCTCATAAAAGCAGATGTGAAATGAATTAATGTTCACAGTCTAGCTCCAGGATGAGAAACTTCCCACTGGCTCTAATAGTTTGTGAGAGCCTTCGCTTTCCTCTAAAGTGAAATCAAACAAATAGAAAGATAATTGCTCCTCACTGGAGGAATTTCTCTAAGGTTAGTAGATCATTTTCTTTTGTGATTCTAGTGACTAAAGACACACGCATATACATAATTTAGTTTCAGTCCCCAGCAGTGGCAGAAATGAGACTTTTTCAAGATAACAATATAAAATAGATTAATTTTAAGGGAAATTTTACAATTTTCCTCTCTTTCCAGCTTGGACACCTGTTGTGTGGAACCTTCAGACTGAAAGCAAATAAGTATACTAAGGAAGCAAAAATGAGTTTTGCTTGTTAAACATGGTAGTTACCTTAAATTCCAGCTCTCCTATGGTATTCCTTGGACAAATAAAGATGATGATGTCCACACAAATGGTGAGCCATAATGAAACAATTCTGGAGACCTGAACTTTGGTCAACACTTAGCCACTAAGCATAATTGAAAGCTCTGACAAATCAATCTACCTCTGATATGGCTTGGCTGTGTCCCAATCCAAATCTCACCTTGAATTGTAATAATCCCCATTTGTCAAGGGTGGGACCAGGTGGAGATAATTGAATTATGGGGCCAGTCTCCCCCATACTGTTCTCATGGTACTGAATAAGTCTCACGATATCTGATGGTTTTATAAATGGGAGTCCCCCTGCACAAGCCTCTTGGCTGCTCCCATGTAAGATGTGACTTTGCTCCTCATTCACGTTCTGCCATGATTGTGAGTCCTCCACAGCCATGTGAATTGTGAGTCCATTAAACCTCTTTCCTTTATAAATTACCCAGTCCTGGGTATTTCCTTATTAGCGGTGTGAAAACAGACTAATACAACCTCTCTTGTCATGCACAAACTCATCTATAAATTAAGAAAGTGATACACATGACCTCAAGGTTCTTTCTGGTTATTCCATGGTTAATGTCAACATTTCTGTATGAGGTACTTCCTGGTTTTCATAGTTGTTTGTTTGACAGGGGCTTATTATTGTTTGATCACCTCCTTTTCCTTCTGAGAATTGCCCCACAGCCATATGATAAGACTTAATTGATTGGCTTTTTAACATGAACCAGATGAGAGATGACCATATAATTTAAATCACAGTATGACTAAGAAATTCATCTAGACACATGGGCTTAGCTGGGGCAATCACAAACATCCCTGGAAATTTTGTTGGCACTAAAACAAACTACTCTCTTTCTTCTTCTCTGAAGTTTTATTATAATAAGTACATTAATAGTAGACCTTCCTTTGGCTCCCTTTTTCACAAATTTGGAAAGATCTGCCCTAAGAATGAAGACATCGTGTCCAAATTATATAACTTATGCACCTGGATTAAGCCACGCCTGAAGCTATTTGGGACTCATTTCAGTTTCATGATCTAATAAATTTACCCCTTTCTGATTACATTCGGTTCAGTTGGCTCTCTGATACTTGCAACCAAAAGAACTCTGGCTACTACAGTTGAATAACAGAAAGAGCATGCCTATAAGAGGTGAAATTTAGCCTTCTGACAACATCACTAATTTACAAATGACCTATAAAGATGTTAGAAAATATCATTCAAGTATAGAGGGATTTGGCTTCTATATTTACAAAATGACCCTCAATATCTCTCTGAGTTGTTTAAAATGATGACTCTACACATTATTAGACTTCTATTACTTGGGTTTTTACCTTATCTTTTCTATTCAACTGTAACTCTGTAAAGATATGAATTACATTTCAACTTTTGATCTCTACCATGTAGGTACAATGCTTATCACTTGGGAGACAGTGTATGTAAAATGAATTAATATATTAAAAATAAGCCTACATTATTTTTATGTATTTTTCATAGGTTCTATTATATGATGAGTGGCAGTTTTATGAATTAAAATCATTTCACCATTTCCCTCTGTGATTTTTCTGAGTAGTCCATGACCATTATACCATGTTGACAGCTGTTTTCCATTGAAGTGCAAAATACCCCTACATCAGTCCTAGTTTACATGACCAAAATTTATTGCCAGGTAAGAAAATATTACATAATAGCTCTTATTCCTGTTCACAAAACTTCAAATCAATCAATCAATTAAGTAATTTTAGAAATTCAACATTTCAGCCCTCCTGCCCGACGAACAACTGGGACAAGCCTTTCAGAGTCTCTCAGCAGGACCCAGGCTAGTGACCTGAAGCGTTGGAGAAGGATTGAATGCCTTGCACTCTCCCAGCTACTCAAACCCAAAAGAAGAACATTGTTGAACTCATGTGCAGACTGACATTGGTATTTAATACAATTTCCCCTAACCCTCCATTGAATCAGAGCCACACCTGTCACCCACGGATGGTTCTTGATTACAAGCTCCTCTCAAATAGGCCATTTAGCAACTCCATGACACTGTTCACAGAAATTGGTGGCAAAAGAAACGGGTGGAACTGCCAGTGTGTATCACCAGCCCCTGTTGGAGAAAATAAACTGTAGAAATGCCTCTTACAAACTTTACTCAGTCCTTGAAAGCATTCAAAGGAGCCCTGGTAATCAGTGTCAGTATATGGCATGAAAGCTGGGGAAGTGTGCAGAACAGACAGAGATCAGAGGAGGCCAAGATTATAGAGAGGGGCAGCCAGGGTGCAGAATGCCTGAATTTTACACTGTTTTGTTCCAGAACCTGCCATCTGAGTTGTTGCTGCTGCAAATGCTTGAGCTCAGTAAATCAAAGCAAAGTGGTCGACCTCAGATAGCTGCTGGATTCCTATAAGTGGTTCCCAAGCTCTTCTACTTAAAAAAGCAAGATTTCAAGCAAATTCTAGAGGGAAAAGTATGTGGTGAGATGTGGTTGAGGGAGGATGGTAGTTTTAGTTGAAGTAAAAAAGAATGTGACAGATTTCAGGCTTCTTTTCCTCATTTAAATAAAAGTATTCTTTATAAATATTTTACACATGGAGATTTCTTAACAGATTTTTATTTGAAAAAAAAAAGAATGGTGCAGATGAATGAAATGTTAAGAGTCACTCTTTAGGTCAAATTAGGGACCAGAGGATGATATATTTTCTGACTATGAAACTGCACAGACACAGGAAAGGTGTCAAAAACTTTCGGAGATTTCCCCATCCAAAAACAGGAAGATGTGGGTGCCACTGAGAGCAAGTTCTATAAAGCGATGTTAAAGGTTGTGGGAACGGGAAAATCGGGAGGAGAAGGGACTATCCAGAGACGCACTGCTCAAGGGCAACCGGCTGAGTTAAGAACTGTGTTCTTTCTTTTTCTTTTTTTTTTCTTAAATTATACTTTAAGTTCTAGCGTACATGTGCACAACGTGCAGGTTTGTTACATATGTACACATGTGCCATGTTGGTATGCTGCACCCATTAACTCATCATTTACATTAGGTATTTCTCCTAATGCTATCCTTTCCCCATCCCCCTACCTCATGACAGGCCCCAGTGTGTGATGTTCCCCACCCTATGTCCAAGTGTTCTCATTGTTCAATTCCCACCTATGAGTGAGAACATGTGATATTTGGTTTTCTGTCCTTGCAACAGTTTGCTCAGAATGGTTTCCACCTTCATCCATGACCCTACAAAGGACATGAACTCATCCTTTTTTATGGCTGCATAGTATTCCATGGTATATATGTGTCATATTTTCTTAATCTAGTCGATCATTGATGGACATTTGGGTTGGTTCCAAGTCTTTGCTATTGTGAATAGTGCCACAATAAACATACGTGTGCATGCGTCTTTATAGGAGCACAATTTATAATCCTTTGGGTATATACCCAGTAATGGGATCACTTACTGCATTCTTTCTTAAGGCAGACAGAGGAGCTGTTCACCATCTCCCTTGGTTGAGCACAGGCCAAGGGAGAATTTCTACGATGTGTGTGTGGTTGAAGTATGATCGATCCATGTCTTTTTGGTTCATTTGACCATGATATGAACCAGAATATGCATATACAGTTGCTGAGGCAGTCAGTGGACAGATTTCCATCTGGTGTTATTTCTGGGAATGTTTTCTGGCTCAACACCCTTTTCTAAAACAAACTAAAATCACAGACTTTTATTTCTGTATTATTTTTTATTTGTCTCTCTCCTCTATTTGCTTCTTATTTTTATGCGCCTTTTACCTTGTCCACCAATTAAGACATACATCCGTCCCATAGGGCATAGGAACAAGACGTG
Source organism: Gorilla gorilla gorilla (assembly GCF_029281585.2). Lineage (NCBI taxonomy): Eukaryota > Metazoa > Chordata > Mammalia > Primates > Hominidae > Gorilla > Gorilla gorilla. The sequence goes on along the minus strand of NC_073231.2, from coordinate 142,465,959 downwards.
GTCCTTTTTGTTAAGGAGGTTGGAGTTTGGTGAGAGACCTAACCATCATGAGGAATGCTACTTGCAAAGCATCAAGGCATAATGACTAATTGTTTAGTCTCTCAAATTAAAGTAACTGGGTGGAATCTCTCTGCTTAGCTGAATGTGTGCATGACCTTAGATTCTTTGCTTGTATCTCTAGGTCTCAGTCTCCTGTGAGTACCATGAGGAAACATGCACTGCAGGGATGGAGGGGGTAATACATGTGTGTTGATTGGAATAACATCCCATTTAAAACATAGGTCTGCATTCCACTCCCCAGGACCTGTGAATATGTAGCTTTATATCAGCAGAACAAGCTACTGTTATAGAAAACATAAGGGGTCTGCACTCACACAGAACTGGGTTTGAGTTCTGAGTCCTTCGGTTTGCTACCAGCATGGTGTTTGGCAAGTTACTTAACTACTTGGAGTCTCAGAGCCTCATATCAAAATGAAGGTAAGAATGCAGGTCTTCCTGAGTTGTTGTGTGGATGCACACTTCTAGAATTATGTATTCACTGGGCTCCTTCTCTAGATTCCTAGCTACTTAGGAGCAGGGTCTATTCTGTATGCCTCGTATCTGGCACTGTTGGGACTTAACAGAGCATTGTTCAATAAGCAGAAGTATGTGCAAAGTACTATGAAAACAAAGAGAAGGCAAAGACACCATGTTTCTAGGGGCTGTGGGAAAGCTTCAGAGAGATGGCTTTCGAGCTAGTTTGAAATGAGACAAATCTGCAGGTTTCTACCTCAATTTAAGCAGCATTCATGGAAACAGCTCACACTTACTGAACATCTACTATATCCTCTTTGTGAATACACTATTTTTATCCCTCAAAATCTTTACATTTTCCATGCTCATTTACATGAAAAGGAAGTGATGCTAAGAGAGAACAAATAACATAGTCAACTCACACAACTTGTAAGAAGTAGCATCGAAATTCTAAGCTGGCCCTGTCTTATTCCAAAGAATCATACCCAGCTTGCTCTGACATGATCTCTTGGCGTGGAGATGAGCTAGAAAAGTAAGTGTTAGTGCTGATTTGTGACAAGCCTATTGTGAGGCAGCCTCCTTCTCCAAATGTTGAAGAAGTTATTAACCAGACAGAATGGCTGGCTGGATGTGTTCTTAGGTTCTGTGAATTTCAAGAAACTTCCCTGCTCCCTCCACAGTCATTTTCAACCTTCCCTGCCAGTCTCTGGATTGTGCTGTTGGTGACTCTGAGGAGGAACTTCACAATGTTTTCAGGCCCCAGATGCTGCTTTGTTCTGAACACAGTACTAAGAAGGACATCCCAGATCCCAAAGATGGCCTCCCTATTCTCTCATCTTTCCTGAGATTTCAGAGTGCCACACAAACATGAGGAAACACATCTCTGAAAGAGTCCCATTTGGTAAACTGCTAAGAGGGTTCTTGGTTGGCAATCAAAACAGCACTTTGAAAAGAGCTGTGTCTGGGTGGAACTGCCCTGCTTCTTGCTATTAAAGGGGAATCTAACCACAGGGTTATCTTTGCTGTCTATCATGTCTGTTTTTCCTCACACAAAAAGGACATGACTTTTATGGTTCTGAAAAAATAGTCCTGCATGTGATATCTTTTGTAAGAAACACATTGCTTCTAGGACAAAAAGCTTTTTCTGTTGGTTAATTAATTAGTATTTATTTTCAAAGTTGTTTGCATCTTCTCTAAACCCATTTTTTTCCAAAGGGGAAAAACAAAAACAAAACAAAACAAAAAAACAGAGAATGAAGTGGGTCTACCCAGAACATCACAGCTAAAATTTACAGACACCACAGTATTGACCAGAAAGGACAATAATGAAAGGGGGAGAGAAAAACAGGTCATCATGCTGTTCCTACTGAGTAAAATGATAAACATGGGCTAGACAAGGGTCGTGAGAAATGTAAGAAGCCCCAAAAGTATATGCAATGTTTACTTTATATGCTTTCTTTAAGGTGCACGAGCCCATAATTTATATCATATTCTCAACTGGAGCCATGACTTCAAAATGGCAAAGAAGCACTTCTCTAACTAACAGCTCAAGTCATTTTCAACCGCAATATTATTCTTCTGTGCATTATTATTCACATTATGTTTCAGATGCTCTGCAAGGGACAGAATCTGACTTATTTTCTTTAATCCAAATAACAACAGAAATACTAGTTGACATATATTGGGTGTTTATTTTGTTTCAGGAACCATAATAGCACTTAAATACTTAATCTCGTTTAATCTCAGAAACACATTGAATCAGAAACTATTTTACAGATGAGGAGTCTAAAATTTGAAGTGATTTTCTGAGTTTATGATTCCAAGGAGTGGTGGAGCCCAGGTTAGAACCAGCTTACCTCCAGGACTTGTTCTTTCAACTGCAGTGTGTTACTGCGATTATTTCCAAACTTACACTTTTCCAATGATTTCTATGCATTGTTTCATTTTATCATCACAAGAATCTCCTGTGGTGGCTACTTATTATATTATTTTCACTTTACCTTGTAGGAAACTGACTCAGGGACCTCTCTGCTGAAAGTGTTTTGACATAAACACTTAGAAGTGGCAGAGCCCATTGTTGATCCACATTGCAGTTCCTTCCTTTTCCTATAAGATGATTTTATTTTCCCTCTAACCTGAAGTCCGGTTAGGTCATGAGAATTGATCTGGCTCAGGCCATGTGTGCACAAGTGACAGGTAGAGGCTTGACCATCCATTGTGGACTTTGCCACAGTCTTTTCCTCTGTCATCACTCACAGAACACGGCATCTACACCATGAGCCTTAGCCCTGGGGTAGGCCCAATAACAGAGTGGAATACAGGTCACAGTTGACTATAGTGAACACACACATAGCGTGAATAAGAAAGAGAATTATGATGTTTTAAGTTCCTAAGATTTTAGCTTCTTAGTGTCCTTAGTATAACCTGGTCTATCTCTAGGTTTAGATGACTCAAAGTCCATGTAATTAGCCTTCTGATGGGTATTATCCTAAGTCTAAAAGTGAACTCTATTGATCCCACAGGACAGGATGAGTATGAAGAAATCTAATACTGTCTAGCTCATCTACACAAATGGTCAGGAGATTTAGCTCAGCTCCCTGTCCTCCTCTCACCATAGGCCCGGCCAGATGAACCTGTCAAATAAAGAGGACCAGGACTGGGGCGTGGGACCTGGATGAGGCTGAGGTGTACCTTCTTCCCTGCCATGCACTCTGTGATTCAGGGCCAGGCTGGGTCCTATGATTGGGCATGGACCATGTCAAGTGCCATGTCAAGGCACTCTGATTAATCAGGAAGCTAAGTAGCTGGAAGAGCATCGCTGACTGTCTGATTTTCACAGGAACTCACCAAGATAGCCAGGGTTTTGGCTAAAGAGCAAGGACAGGGCAAGAAGTCCTTGATGCCTCCTCGTGATGGACCCAAAGAGGCATATTTGTCTTTGCAATCAGAAAGTGCCTGCAAAGAAAAGATGTGAGCAGGACTGTGATTATTTTACACACACACACACATGCACACACACACACTCAGGCATAGACACTCACACTCCGTTAACAAACACACACACTCACATACACCATACTCATACACTGATGGATGCACACACACAAGCACTCACTCCCTCACCCACACATGCACACAAATGATGAACTGTCCTTCATTTTCACCCCACTATTTATTTTGCCACTACAGTTTGATTTTAAGAATAATAAATTTTACTGCATAGGGTTGTTGGGAAAAATATATCTATTAGTGAGGTGTCAAAAACAGGACCTGACATTTCATGGTTGCTCAATGAATGTATGGCCTGTCTTACCTTCTGATTTTCTTTTCCAGTAGTGACATTGATGTTGGGAATTAGTTCCAGACATAATTTGCTGAAGAGTAGGAAAATAGCTGGCTATGGTCTGTCTAATAACCTCCACATGAGGATCTAGAAGCCACTTTCCAACCTTTCCAGCAAAAGACTAAATACATCTCTAAGACATCAGATTAACCTGAAGAAGAAAAATATTTCAACTGCTAAAGCGTTCTTGCTTCCTGAGTCTCTGTGGTTTTTCTATTCTCAAGTGTTCTCTGGGAGGTTACCAAGTGATCAGATGTGGAGAAGAATTAACATTCCTCAGTACCATGATCAAATACTGGGTTTCTAACCAACTCCAATATTATCTCAATACGTGTGTGAATTCACTGAAAATTTGGTATAATTCATAACTAATAAATTTTAAAGAGTCTGAAAAATATTTTTGAAAAAAAATTGGAAAGACTTCATTCTATCACTGCTGCTTTTAACGCCCTTCCTCTCTGTCTCTTCTTTTATCTACCTGGAAAAAGTATGTGCTTCATTTTCTTTGATTAGCATGCATTTCATTCAACATTAATTGAGTAATTTAATTCAAAATACATCTATTAAGCACACTTTATATGGTAGGTGATGAAAATAACAGTGTGACCAAGGCAGCTAAGCTTTCTGTCTGCAGGTGCTTCAGATCTGAAGGAAGACTATTAAACACGATGGAAAGGAAGCCAGATGATGTCATGGCAGGCGTTAGTGGAAGCCCTGGGAACCTGTTGCCAGCCAAGCACCAAACTGACGCCAGGATAGATAGATCAGGAATGTTCTTCACACCAGTTTTAATACTGGTAAGTCATGTCCAGCTGAACAGGCTGTGAACACCACCACACGAGGTGCCCTTCACATAGATGTGATGAAAACCATCTTACCGGAGAGGATACAGTGAGATGCCCTTGCTCTATCTACTAATAACTAACAACTGCATACCTACACCTTGCTAGTTTTGGGAGACAAAATAGAGGACAAGTGAGCATCCCTCCAATTCTGGAGCTTAAGTTATAGTGAGAAACAAAATCCTAAATAAAATATATATCACAAGGCAAGTTAAGGTTTGTAACTAAAATAATAGTATAATTTACCATCAAAATGGAGACACTTCTAAGACAAAAAAAAGACAGTGCTTTGTTTTGCCAGTTTCCCTCAAAGTGTCCCACGGAAACCTAGATAGATGCTCACCCTCGTATTGGTGAACTGTGAGGGTATTAAGAAGAGGGCGTCAGCCGAGCACCGTGGCTCACACCTGTAATCCCAGCACTTTGGGAGGCCGAGGTGGGCAGATCACGAGGTCAGAAGATTGAGATCATCTCAGTTAACACGGTGAAACCCCGTCTCTACTAAAAAAAAAAAACAAGAAAATTGGCCGGATATGGTGGCGCTTGCCTGTAGTCCCAGCTACTCGGGAGGCTGAGGCAGGAGAATTGCTTGAATCCATGAGGCGGAGGTTGCAGTGAGCCGAGATGGTGCCACTGCACTCCAGCCTGGGTGACAGAGCAAGACTCTGGAAGAAGAAGAAAGAAGAAGAAGGAGAAGGAGAAAGAGAAGGAGAAGAAGGTCAATGAGAGAATACCTAAGGAAGTGTAAGTTAGCAGAGTAAACATGGGCCAGGTAAGCCTCCACCTCCAATTGTGGGCTTTCTCATCTGTGGTAATAGAGTATGTCACCTGGGGACAAGAGGATGAACAGAGTCCTGCTAAAGGCCCTGTGTGTTTTCCAGCTTGACTGCAGTGAGTGAAGAAATGTAAGCACTGTAAGGAGTACTGCAGATCCCCGAACTTCTGATATGTCTTAGCCCAATGATGAAGTTTGGATCATTTTTTTTCCTGAAGCAAAAGGAAATCATTTAAGGGTATTAAACAGAGATGTAACATGACCCATTTTGCCCTTAAAAATATTTCTACTTGTGGTAGGGGGATAAATTAGAGGGAGCCAACCAGGAAGAAGAAGCCACCTGAGAGGGCTGCAGTATCCTATCTCCTAGCACAGAGGCAGTAGGTGGCCAGAAGCAGCAGAGGTGCAGGGTGTTCAGGAGGTAGACTCACTAAGATTTAGTAATCAAGTGAGAGGGACTGAGAAAGGGAGGGGGTGGAAATGCAGTTTACTGAGAAAGGTAACCTAAGGGAAGGAGGGCACTGATGAGTTCAAGTGGCTGGATTTTAAGTGTCCTGGAAACATCCAAGTGGAGGCATTAATAAGTAAGCAGTATAGATGTCAGGAATGGATTTTAATTAGAGACAGTGCTTCAAGATTCATTATAACTTGAATGGTAATTAACAGGAATGAATGAAAGAATTCCTCCTATTGTCAAAGGAGATAAGACCATGAGAAATACCAATATTTCAGCGGGAAAAAAAAAATCCAGGATCCCAGGAAATTTCTGAGAAGGAATATGTAAGAAGAAGAGGAAAAGAGGAAAATCCAGAATAAAATTGTACCACTCTTCCCCCTCCCTCACACAGACAGAGACAGACATGGAAAGAAAATGATTCTGAGAAGAAGGAGTAACAGTAATCACTTGTTAGAATCAAAAACTGGATGCAGACCAAACATTAAAACTATGTTCAATAAAAATAAATACATCAGTGACCTAGGAGAAGACCATTTTTATTTACTCCTATTTCTCTCCTTTCCCCATATATATACATTCACTAGAAGAAAATTCCCTCAGGACAGAAGGTCTGTGGTGTTCCTCGATGTATCCAGGACTGGCTCCAATGTCCAGCTCATAGTGGCTGCTCAAGGAGCATTTGCTTTTGAATGTGTAGAAAGTAAGGAAGAAAAACTGATCCAGTAATCCCACTACTGGCCATCTACCCAAAATAAAGAAATTATTATATCAAAAAGATACCTGCACCTGGCTGGGCATGGTGGCTCACGCCTGTAATCCTAGCACTTTGGGAGGCGGAGCCAGGCAGATCACCTGAGGTCTGGAGTTCGAGACCAGCCTAGCCAACAACATGGTGAACCCTTGTCTACTAAAAATACAAAAATTAGCAGGGCATAGTGGTGCGTGTCTTTAATCCCAGCTACCTGGGAGGCTGAGGCAGGAGAATCACTGGAACCCAGGAGGCAGAGGCTGCAGTGAACTGAGCCACACCACTGCACTCCAGCCTGGGTGACACAGCAAGACTCCGTCAAAAAAAAAAAAAAAAAAGATACCTGCACCTATATGTCATCATGTCATCACAGCCCTATTCACAATAGCAAAGATATGGAGTTAACCTTAATATCCACCAATGGATGAATGGATAAGGAAAATGCGATATATATACACAATGGAATACTGCTCAACCATAGAAAAAAATAAAATCACGTATTTTGCAGCAACATGGATAGAACTAGAAGCCATTATCTTAAGTTAAACAACTCTGACATGGAAAGGCAAATGCCACATGCTCTTACTTATAAATGAGAACTAAATAATGTGTACAGACTGGGCACAGTGGCTCACGCCTGTAATCCCCGCACTTTGGGAGGATGAGGCAGATGCATCACCTGATGTCAGGAGTTCGAGACCAACCTGACCAATATGGTGAAATCCCATCTCTAATAAAAATACAAAAATTAGTCGGGCATGGTGGCATGCACCCGTAGTCCCAGCTACTCAGGAGGCTGAGACAGGAGAATTGCTTGAACCCGAGAGGCGGAGGTTGCAGTGAGCCGGAGCCAAGATCACGCCACTGCACTCCAGCCTGGGAAAGAGAGCGAGACTCCGTCTCAGAAAAGTAAAATAAAATAAATGTGTAGGACATAGTGTGGAATGACAGACAATGGAGATTTGAAAGTTTGGGGGAGTTCAGGGGTGGTATTGATTAGAAATTACTTAATAGGTACAATGTATGTTATTCTGGTGATGGAAACACTGTAAGTCCTGACTTCACCACTACCCAATATATCTGTCTAACAAAATTACATTTGTATTTTATAAATTTTTACAAATAAAATTGTTTAAAAGGAAAATACAATCATGAAAAATGTTTGCCTAGAAGTCTTGATTTCCAGTGCAGAGGCAGCCTGAATATGGGGTAGTCTCAATTAATTTTAAGACAAAATGAATTTTGAATAAGTTCAGGGTGAGCTGAAAATAGCACATTCTAAGTAACGAAGTTTCCACCTAGCCTTGCTTTGATGAGTTGGGAAAGAAATTGAACAAGATGAAGCATTTTCAACTCTCAGTCAGAATATGCCAAAATCCATCTCTCTAAAGCAGATCTTAATCACAGTCAAATTTCTCCTCAAAGTACATTAAGGTTGTATAAGCCTCCGGGCTTCATTCCAGTGAGCTAGAGCTAACTCTTTCTGTCTCTCCCTCAATTATCATCATTGTTGAGTTATTAAGGCAACAAATCCTATTTAAGTATGTTCTTGACAAGGTCCCTCCTCCCTTGTAGCTAGAAGGAGACCCACAACATACCAGTGAGCCCTAACCTAGGGTCATGGGGATGATTTGGGAAAAGCATTTCTGCCCTAACAGAGTGATATGTCCCTGATGCCTTTCTCTTTCTCTTCTGCCTTGTTATTTCTGAGGCATAACATGAGATTTTGGAAGTTCAGGGGAATCACAGGGCGGTTAAAATCATTGATCTGTGGCAAACAAATTAGAATTAGCTTCTCTCCAGTTTTCTTATTGTATGAAGAATGACCTGTTTAGCCTATTCCTAATTTCTGGCTCCTTGCTGCTAAAATTATTCCTAACCGAAACAGCACACTTTCCAACTTGGGTCAACATTCTCTCCTTTCCATGCTCATTGGAACCTTCCAAATATTTCAAGATTCAGTTCAAATACCACTTGATTCATCAAACATTTCCTTATGAGTTAAGCTGACATTAATCTCTCGCTACTCTCTTTTGCCATACCCCTCTATATATTTAACTTCTGAATGTCTGTATAAATGCATACACAATTATTTGCATGCATGTTTTTTGAGAGTAGAAGTATGATATTCTTTTTGATATCTTTTACAGTAGGGGTCTGAAAATATTTTGTATAAAGGGCCAGAAAGTGATATTTTAGGTTTGTAGGTTATACAGTTTCTGTTGCAGCTACTCAGTTTTTCCACTGTAGCTTGAAAGCAATCATAGACACTATGTAAACAGAATGGCAAAGCTATGCCCCTGTAAACTTTATTTACAAAACAGATGTCAGACCTGATTTAACCTTTGGGCATAATCTGCCAACCTCTGTAACAGAGGTTGTAACTCTGTAACTCTTTCTAGAGAAAGAGTAATTTCAGAATATACTCTTGAATATTCTGAAAACAATATTTATTGATTGGATGAAAATGTATAAATGGATAATAATAGGCAATCCCTTTCCTCTGCTTTCAACAAGTGTATGTCACATATTAATTTTTGAATAAGTGTAAACATCAGGCAATGGAGGCAGTAATGTGCATCACAGTATTTTCCAAAATGTAGAACAGAAGCTGTTTTCAGTCCACAAGATGTACTTAGGTGGTAAGAAACTTGCTGTTTAATAGCATAATTTCCACAGGTTAAATGAAAGTCTCAGTTCAGGGTTAATCTCTTTTAAACACTAAGTGATCTTCCCATTCGGAAAGAAAGAATCACCTACCAGATAGTGAAACAGAAAATACAGCAAGTCCTTAAGAAAAGCATATTCAAATTCATACTGTTTAGTATCTGTATTTAAATGTATATTATCATAAATATCAACCAATATCTATAGAGTTTTTAGGAAGTGTTTAACTCAAGGTAATTAATGGATTTATGAAAAAAATAAGTAGCAGGCAGATAAAATAAAACATTCATGAGGGGACATGTGAATAATTGAAGACAGGGAAATATGGATTAAGTTTAGTTTGATTACTCTGCAATAAAAATAACTCACTTCAAATCATGGACTTGCCATCAATAAGCTTTATGACTCTAGACAAATTTTATAACTTACCTAAGGCTAAATTTCCTCATTTATGGGAAAAAATTATTGAGAGGGTCAGCATATCTAATGAATGTAAAACTTCCTTATAAACCATTATACAAATTTCACTTATTAATAACAAACCTAGCTTATTTTGAATCAAAGAAGCTTTCAGCAGATTTTTCTCAATTATTAATATTACCTTGCAGTTTCTGCCTGAGACAAAAGCAATCAAGCATTTTTTATTGACATGAAGATATTAATATTCTGCTTTAGAGTCAACATACAGGCATACTTGAGCACCTATTAGTTTAAAGAAAAATGTAGGTATTAACATCTTATTTGGGTCATAAAATTGGTTATTTAACAAATAACCACATTCTAATGTGTAACATGTTTATCACAATTTAGTGGCGGCATGTTGAAAATTGTCGCCTTTTACAAAATTTACTGTTCAGTTTTATTCTAGCTGTATAATATTAGCAATAAATCCACAAGTAATATTGTGACTTTTTTCAATTGATTAAACTGAAATCATGGATACAAGTTAAATGTTGGAGATTACATTTATTGCTGATCTATAATACATAGTTTATGTAGAATACATTTAAAATGGCCACAATGTTCAGAATATTCAGAAAGAAGTAAATCCACGATATATCCCAGAATATTTTTGGTTTAAACTTTAGATGGTATCTCTTTGAAATATCACCTAATGTAAATGAAAAGCTTTACAAGCTAAATGACCTCCATAAGAACAGGAAAATTGTTACATTAATGGTTCCTAGTGCATAGTAGGAATTCAATAATTGGTAAAAAACTTGCATTCATTTTCTATGCTGCTGTAAGAAAGTATCACAAACTTAGAGACTTAAAGCAACATACATTTATTATGTGAAAGTCAGATGTTCAAAATGGGTCTCACTTGACTAAAATCAAGGTGTCAGCATACTGGCATCCTTTCTGGAGGGTCTGGATGAAAGTCCCTTCCCAGCTTCTAGAGGCCCTCTGTATTTCTTGGGTATGGTCCCTTCCATCTTCAAACCAGCAGCATAATTATTTGAATCTTGGGCCTCTACTTCCACTGACATATCTCTTTCTTTCATTTTAATCTACCTGCCTCACTCTTATCAGGACTTTTGTAAAGACATTTTGTCTACTCTGGTTATTCAAGGTAATATTCCCACTTAAAGGTCTTTGTATTTCTTGCCTTGAAAGGTACCATCTTTACAGAATTCAGGAATTAAGATACGAACACATGAAGGGCATTATTCTGCCTACCACAGGTCTTCAAGATCAAATTTTTAATTATTCAAGCTTACTATTTCAAGTCACTACTACTTTTTCTAGATTAGAAGAGCTATATAGCCATTAAATACTGGTCCTATCAAAAAATATCAGCATCTAATAATACTAGCTAGTCTTTCAAGAACATTAAATTGAGGACTTTTCATGTATTATTTCACTTAAGTCAAAAAGTTGAAAATATGCCAGATGGAATTACTGATATATAAAATTATAGATGTATGAATATATTCTTAATAGATGCAGAAAAAGCATTCAATAAAATTCAATATTCTTTAATGATAAAAATTCTCAACAAAGTTGTTGTAGAAGGAACATACTTCAAGTTAATAAAAACTACATATGACACATAGCCAGCATTATAGTGAACAGAGAAAAGTTGAAAGCATTCCTCATAAGAACTGGAATAAGACAAAGATGCCCACTTTCACCACTTCTATTCGACATAGTCCTATAAGTGTTAGCCAGAGCAATCAGGCAAGAGAAAGAAATCAAGGGTATCCACATGGAAAAATGGAAAGTCAAATTACCTCTGTTTGCCAGTGTTATAATCTTATGCCTAGAAAACCCTAAAGACTCCTCCCAAATACTCCTAGATTGATAAATGAGTTCGGTAGAGTCTCAGGTTACAAAATAAATGTACACAAATCAATAGCACTCCAATATACCAACAACAACCGCACTGAGAATTAAAACAGGATACAATACCTGCATGACAAACAAACAAAAACACAGATATAGCAACAAACTCAACCAATGAGTTACAAGATTTCTACAAGGTGAACTACAAAAACACTGCTGGAAGAAATCACAGATGACACAAACAAATGGAAATACATCCATGTTCATGGATAGGAAGAATCAATATCATGAAAATGGCCATGCTGTCTGAAGAAATATACAGATTCAGTGCAACTCCTATAAAAATATCCATGTAATTCCCCACAGAATTAGAAAAAGATAATCCTAAAGTTAATGCAGAACAAAAAATAAGCCCAAATAAGTCAAAATTATTCTAAGCAAAAGGAACAAATCTGGAGGCATCACATTATCCAACTTAAAATTATACTATCAGGTTATAGCAACCGAAAGAGCATGGTACTACTGGTATAAAATTAGATACATAGACCAATGGGACAGACGAGAGAACCCAGAAATAAAGCCAAATACTTACAACCAGTTGATTGTTGATGAAATATACAAAAGCAAAAAACTGGAGAAGGTATATCTTATACAATAAATGGTGCTGGGAAAATTGGATAGCCATATGTGGAAAAATGAAACTGGATTTTGATTTCTCACCATACACAAAAATTAACTCAAGATGGATTAAAAACTTAAATCTAAGACCTGAATCCATAAAAAATTCTAGAAGAAAACCGAGGAAAAACCCTTCTGGTATCAGCCTATGCAAAGAATTTATGACAGACCCCAAAAGCAAATGCAACAAATACAAAAATAAATAAATTGGACTAAATAAAATTGAAAAAAAAAAACTACTGCACAGCAAAAGAAATAACAATCACTTTTAAAAGACAACCTAAAGAATGGGAAGGAATATTTACAAAACATGAATCTGATAAAGAACTTATATCAAGAATCTGCAAGGAACTCAAACAAGTGAAAATAAAAATCAAATAATGTCACTTAAAAGTGGGCAAATGACATGAATAGGCATTTCTCAAAATAAAATATATAAATGTGCAATAAACATATGAAAAAATGCTCAACATCACTAATCATTAGGGAAATTAAAATTTAAACCACAGTGAGATACCACCTTACTCCAGCCAGAATGGCCACTATTAAAAGTAAAAAAAAAAAAAAGTTGTTGGTGCAGATGTGGTAAAAAGGAAATGCTTATATACTGTTGCTGCAAATAGTACAACGTCTATGGAAAACAATTTGGAGATTTCTCAAATAACTAAAAGTAGATCTACCATTCAATCTAGCAATCCCACCACCACTGGGCATCTACCCAAAAGAAAGGAAATCATTACATCAAAAAGACACTTGCATGAATATGTTTATCACAGCATAATTCACAATTGCAAAGACATTGAATCAACCTAAGTCCCCATCAATGGATGAGTGGCTAAAGAAAATGTGATCCACACACACACACACACACACACACACACACTATGGAATACAACTCAGCCATAAAAAATGAAATAATGTCTTTTGCAGCCACTTAGATGGAACTAGAGGACATTATTCTTATTGAAGTAACTCAGCAATGAAAAACCAAATACTGCATATTCTCACTTATAAATAGAAGCTAAGCTATGAGTAAGCAAAGGCAGACAGAGTAGTATAACAGACACTGAAGACCCAAAAGGGGTAAGGTGAGAGAGGGATCAAGGATGAAAAACTACCTAGTGGGGTACAGTATAAACTGCTTGGTGTTGGGTGCACTAAAATTTCAGACTTCACCACTATACAATTCATCTATGTAACCAAAAACCACTTGTATCCCAAAAGCTATTGAAATAAAATAAAATTTAAGAAAGAAATTATAGATATATAGGTATATTATACTTCACTCAGGGAAAAAAATCCTAATTCAAATATAAAGTATTGCTATATAGCAGTTATGCAGAGAACTTCTTTAATTTATTGGCAGGAAGAGTTTGAAATTAGCATAATCTTTTTATTTAAAGTTAATTAATTCTTAAGGCCAGGTGTGGTGGCTCATGCCTGTAATCCCAGCATTATGGGAGGCCGAGGCAGGTGGATTGCTTGAATCTAGAAGTTAGAGACCAGCCCAGTCAACATGGTGAAATCCCTTCTCTACAAAAAATACAAAAATTAGCTGGGCATGGGGGCTCACACCTGTAGTCCCAGCTACTTGGGAGGCTGATGCAGGAGGGTTGTTTGAACTCAAGAGGTGGAGGTTGCGATGGGTTGTGATCATGCCACTGCACTCCAGCCTGGACAACAGAGCAAGACCCAGTCTCTAAAAAATAAAAATTAAATTAATTAATTAATTCTTTTCATGGGCTAATAAATTATACTTTAATGACAGAGTTACAAATGAGCCTTGTTTACACTGCTAATTTTAAATTACACTTATTTATTTGTATTGCAAGAGGAAAACTTATCCTAAGTCTGTAAAAATGGTACAAATCTTGTATCTGTTTTCCAAACTACAGGTAGTTTTTTACAATCAATAATCATTTATTTTATGAAGCATCTTGAGAGTTTAAGCCTAGCAGATATTTTTATCCCATTTTATTTTTGGTTAGTGCAAAAGAAATTGCAGTTTTCGTTCTTAAAAGTAATGGCAAAAACTGCAGTTACTTTTGCACCAACCTAATAGAAGAGTAGCTAAAGTCCAGAGGACTTTAAAGAGCTTTCAAAGTTGTACAGGTGATAAAGACTCAAGATTTCCTCACTCTTCATTAATTTCCATCACTATCAATCAGTTATGAACTTAAGGTATTATATTACCCATGTTGGGGCCGGGCGCGGTGGCTCACGCCTGTAATCCTAGCACTTTGGGAGGCCGAGGAGGGTGGATCACGAGGTCAGGAGATCAAGACCACCCTGGACAACATAGTGAAACCCCGTCTCTACTAAAATACAAAAAATTAACTGGGTGTGGTGTCATGCACCTGTAGTCCCAGCTACTCAGGAGGCTGAGGCAGGGGAATCGCTTGAACCCGGGAGATGGAGGTTGCAGTGAGCTGAGATTGCACCACTGCACTCCAGCCTGGTGACAGAGTGAGGCTCTGTCACAAAAAAAAAAAGGAGGTATTATACTGCCTGTGTTGTGTTATTTGCTAATCCAAAACAATTAGGTGCCAACAGCAAAATGAAAGAGAAAGCAATGGAGGAATCAAGAAGGTTAGTCAGGCACGGTGGTTCATGACTGTAATCTCAGCACTTTGGGAGACTGAGATGGTGAACCACTTGAGGTCAGGAGCTCGAGACTAGCCTGACCAACATGGTGAAACCCTGTCTCTACTAAAAATACAAAATTACCTGGTCATGGTGGCGCATGCCTGTAATCCCAGCTACTTGGGAAGTTGAGGCAGGAGAATCACTTGAACCCAGGAGGCAGAGGTTGCAGTGAGCCGAGATGGCACCATTTCACCCCAGCCTGAGCAACAAGAGTGAAATTCCATCTCAAAAAAAAAGAAAAGAAAAGGAAGTCGACAGTAGTTACAGTGAAACTCAGGAACATGTTGTGTGGGCATCTGTGCCATTCTATGTCTATGGCAGGAATCAAGGGACTGGATGTCCCTAATGTCAAACAATCATTATGGCCTCTTTAGTGTAATGAATCTGACTCTGAAATCTATATTTGAATGCTGACTTAATGAAATTCTTGTTAGAAGTTATCAAAGATATTTGAGTTTTTGAGTGTATTTTTATTAAAATTTACCGTCTAAACCAAATATTAAAAAATGTAAACAAAAAACTATCACCCTCTGCTGCACCTCTATAGCAGTGTCTCAATCAATTACATGTTAACAAAAATCTATGTTAATTTAACAATTTTTTATGGTCTCAAGTCAACTTTCCAAAGGCCAACTGACAGGGGAAGAAAATTTGGCCCCAAATTTCCCATTAATCATTTTGAAAAGCTGACAGGAGTTCACAGTGGATAGCAGCAGCCATACTCCTTTACTCCAGGGTGACCCTAAGGACAACGGTGAAAGGAATCCTCCCAGGGGGTACAGTGCCTAGCGGTGCACATTTTCTTTCACTGTGTATGAAAGAGAAAGACAAATGGCTCAAGGTCAGAAATATACAGATGCCTGGGCAGGAGAGTGGCAAATGAGATGGCTATGTAGCCTATATTAGTCAGGGTTCTCTAGAGGGACTGAATTAATAGGATAGAGGTACGTATATGAAAGTAAGTTTATTGAAGAGCATTGACTTACAAGATCACAAGGTAAAGTCCACTATAGGCCTTCTGCAAGCTGAGGAGTAAGGAAGCCAGTAGTGGATCAGCCTAGGTCCCAAAACCTCAAAAGTAAGGAAGCTGAAAGTGCAGCCTTCAGTCTGTGGCCAAAGGCCCAAGAGACCCTGCCAAACCACTGGTGTAAGTCCAAGAGTTCAAAAGCTGAAGAACTTGGAATCTGATGTTCAAGGACAGAAAGCATCCAGCATAGGAGAAAGATGAAGGCCGGAAGACTCAGCCTAGTTCTTCCATGTTCCTCCTCAGCTGATTAGATGGTGCCCACTCAGATTGAGGGTGAGTCTGCCTCTCCCAGTCCATTGACTTAAATGTTAATCTCCTTTGTTAGCACCCTCTCCTACACACACAGGATCAATACTTTGTATCCCTCAATCCAATCAAGTTGGCACTCAATATTAACAATCACACAGTCAAAAGCCTTAAAGAGTCAAGAATGAAAAATCAGAGCAAGGATGTTGAGGGATGACACACCTGTATGAATGGATGGGAAAATATATGCACACAAAGGTAAAGATCTTTTTTTTTTTTCTTAGAGCCCACTATAGAGCAACCAGCAAAGAAGAAATACTTAACAATCAGAATAATCTATCCTGAGTATGTCACTCTGCCTTGATTCTCAGCCATTCTGGTGCTGGCAAAACAAGACCATGAACAGACGGGATGAAGTGATCAGATGGAAACTATGCATGTGCTCAACAGCATGGACTTTCTCTCACCAAGCTAGATTCTCACTGCTGTTTGTTCATGCTGCTATATTATTGAAGTGTGACACTGAGAATTCATTGTAGCACCATCCATGGTGAGCCTGGTTAAATTATAGTAGGTTCTTTCTTTTCTGGATGGGGCAGAGATGTATCATTACCACAACTGACACCTACATTGGGTATGTGTTTGTCTTTCCTGCTTTAATAAATCTAGGAGGGGTCCCAAGATATCCCACCCTTGGTGTGCATTTCCTGAATAGTCCCTAGGACTATGAATATGATGGACTTTAGTCCTGTGATTAGAATATATTAATTGGCACAGTTGTCTTTATGATGGAATATTATCCTGGTGGATTTTACCTAATCAAATGAGCCCTTTGAAAACAACCATATTTCTGGCTGGTCACAGAACAGAAAATTGGAGATTCAAAGTGCAAAAAGAATTTGATGTGTCACTGTGAGCTTGGAGATGGAGGAGACAATTCTGTAAGAAACGTGGCTGCCTCTAAGACCCCAGAGTGGTCTTCAGTTGACAGCCAGCAAGGCAATGGGAACATCAGTCCTCTAACTTCAAGGATATACATTTTTCCAACATGTAAAATAAGTTTGGAAACAAAAATTTTCCTCAGAGGCTCCAGACAAGAATGATTGATTTGCTGAAATGGGATCCCACAAAACATCTCTTCAGAATGAGAGACCCTTTCCATGACAGAGCAGTTTTTGCAATGGTTGGGGGCAAATGAATCTTAGTACCATGTGTGACAGTAAACACGCGATCCAGGATTCATTTGTGGTACCGTAAACCACATCACCTAGAGCAGCTACACGATAGATGTTGCAATGGTCAGTGGAAGGATCAGCTAAGGTACTGGCTCAGAGACAACACCCTGTGGGTTTGGAGTGCTTTCCTCCAGGATTCAGTAAAGTTGTCCTCCCTTATCTACCATTTTGCTTTCCATGGTTTCAGGTAACTGCTGTCAACCATGGTCTGAAAATATTAAACGGAATATTCTAAAACAGCATGCAATTGATAAGTTTTAAATCGCAGGCCGTTCTGAGTAGTGTGATGAAATTTCATATGGTCCTGCTTTGACCTGCCCTGACATGAATCATCCCTTTGTACAGCGTAACTATGTGGTCACCTGTTAGTCACTTAGTAGCCCTCTAGGTTATCAGATCAACTGTCACAGTATTGCAGTGCCCGTGTAAAAATAATCCTTATTTTACTTAATAAGGTCCCTGAAATGGAAGAATAGTGATGTTGGCAATTAGGAAATGCTGAAGAGAGGCCATAAAAATGATTTCTCTCAGTGAAAAGGTGAAAGTTTTCTAGTTAATAAGGAAAGAAAAAGTATTGTATGCTGAGAGTGCTAAGATCTAAGGTAAGAACACATCTTCTATCAGTAAAATTGTGAAGAGGAAAAAAAAAATTGTGCTAGTTTTGCTGTCACACATCAAACCGCAAAAGTTACAGCTAGTGTGTGATAAGTGCTTAGTTAGAAAGAAAAGTTTGTGAGTAGAAGACATGAGCAGAAACGTGTTCTGATTGGCATCAAATGGCTTCATACTATGCTCAGTTTCAGGCATCCACCGGAGGTCTTGGAGTATAGCCCTCAAGTATACGGACAGAATCAACAGGCAATATATAGTCCTCTGTCCCAAAGGTTAGGATTAAAGGGTCTGGGAACTGAGATGTGAGAGATGAATTGATCATTGCTCTAGTGACCCACTTTGGGCATTTGTACTTTGTGTACCCTCAGCTTGAGACTCTGTCCAACAGAATCAACAGGATTTTCACCAGATGATGTAGTAATGATTCTACTGACTCTAACACAACTACACATGGTCATTTTCTAGTCTCTCATGTTGTTAGAGGCAACTGAATCTCAGTGCCGTATGCCACAGAAAGAAGTAAAACTAAAACTCAGGTGACTAATCAAGGAAGGTTTTAGTTGTTAGTTCTTCCATGTACTATAAATGCAAAATTGCAACAGAATCTGAAAGTGCACATTTATTAATGCCTTGTGGGGCAACCCTTGGATCAATGGGAACAGGATTATGTGGAATCTGGTGCATATATGTTTCCTTCTGTTGTCCAGAGGGCATACAATTGTGAGGTGTACAGTATTTGGCTCCTCACTGGGCCCAAGCAGGACTGAGCTCTAACTGAATATGAAGAATGAAGTGGAAATTCTATCTAACCCATGCAGTTCAGGCATTTCCCATGTAGAAAGAGGAGCAAAATATTATTATACAATTGTCTCCTAACACACACTGAACAGGAAATTCCAATTAAGCAGCAGTGCTCATCAGTCTAAAGATAAAAATATGATTTAATATGGAATACCATCTAAACACCATCCCTGGGATATCTTGAGCTGTGTCCTTTTGATAGATGACTTCCAAATCGCTTTCATATACTTTCTTTGTGTTCTTTGCGTTTTATTTAATTAAGTGTTCTAATCTTTTGTCTGGAAGATTTTCTGCTGTGTCACATGATAGGCACAAATATCCTTCCACTCAGTATGCTATATGAAGATAAAGACAGAAGTTAGGAAAAAAACTAAGGCATATGAAAGATTGCCATTAAACCACCAGAGGCTAGGAGAGAGGTATGGAAGAGATTCTCCCCCAAGCCTTCAGAAGGAACCAGTCCTACTTATACCTTCGTCTTTTACTTCTAGCCTCCAGGATTGTGAGACAATATATTTATGTAGTTTTAACAACCCAGTTTGTAGTACCTTTTCATAGCAGCCCTAGCAAACTAATATAGTGACTGTCTTTATTCTGCCACCATACACCGTCTGGTCACAGAATAGTTGCCTTGCTATATCACAGAAAATATATAATTGGCTCCCAAGACACTTAAAAGTCTCATCCCCTTACTTTTTCATGCTCAAAATGGAAGTCAGCGTTGCCATATACATTGAATTTATGTTGGAGGCATCTGCTTGAGTGTAGTTTTTCTTAAACTTAAAACCTGTGGATTAAAGAGACATTATTTCTCCCCACCCCACCCAACACATACAGTATTCAGTGAGGAGAGAGGTATAGGGAAACTATAATACACAGTTCTCCTCAAATAAAGGAGTAAAGAAGTCATCAAATGGTCAATGAGCCATACCAATTCTGAAACCACATTGTCATGTTATTCTACTGCTTGATTAGGAAATAATATCCTGCAACTACTGCCTATAACTTCTGGGTTCTGGATTGCACCCTCCAAATCATCCTTTCTTTTTATAAGATTTATCTTTTACTTGCAGTTAAGTAATCTTAGCCAGCTTCTTGCCCATAATTAGAAATCCAAAGGCATATATACATATATATGTGTGTTTATATAATAGTACATCATATGTTTTTAATATATTTAAAACTATGTGTGTGTGTGTGTGTGTGTATATATATATATACACACACGTATGTATGTATACACACACATTTTGGGTATTTATCTGTCAATGTAAGCTGGTATAATTCCTTTAACACTTTTATGGCAATCTTATATTATCAATACTCCACTTTATTAACCACACCCATATTTATATTCCAAGACCTGGAACCATTGTAAAGCTACTGTGAGATCACACTTAGCATTCTTAGAGTTTCTACAGTTTGAATGAGTTTACAGGTCATGACTATACCATCTTTATGGGCTAGTTTGTTTAATTAAGAGCATCTATGAAGTAACTCTAAACTTTTCCCAGGTCTCATCAAGATCTTACAGAACATCTTTGATTTGAATTTTACTGTGAAGCCACAGGTCAAATCAGTGGCAATACTCTGCATTTGTTTTCTTTCTTTGGGGCTGTGACCTACTTTGAGAATCATTTGCTAATTGTAGAAATGTGCATGAGAAATAGCTCTATTTTCCAAACTAGGCCAGTCTTATATTATTTGTATTTCCCATACTACTACTAAAATATCAAATAGGTTTTTTTCAACTCATCTGTCACTAGGTACACATTTTCATACACATCTAAATCATTTAACACTCTCAACATTTTGCCTAAAAATATCATTAGCCAAATATACCAGTTCCTTTTCTACTTTTCCTTTTTATTATTATTATTATTACAAGCAGCAATTTCACTGAGCTTACCACCACTGCAAAATATACCTCATCTTTTCTCCTTTCTCCTTTCTCTAATGGCATTTTGCTTGCTGCCCCTCAAGCTCTCAATGTCTTCAAGCCTACTCTAGTTTCAGTATATTGACCAGACCGAAAACCAATGCCAATTTTTAAAAACGTTTTGTTAAGGTAGCATCCTGATTCTAGGGACAAAATTGTGTTCCAGTTGTCTAATGCTATGTCATTTTTAATACCTCAAAACTTAATGCTTAAAATAAACTTTAATTGTCCTTCTGACATTGTAGTTCAGATGTTCAAAAATACGTCAATTAGGTGGATTACCCTTGATTCACATAAGATGAGTGAGCATCTGGGGCTGGGGTATCCTCTTCCAAGATGGCATCTTGTCTCATGGACCTAGTGTCTTGGTGTCCTTGCCCTCTCATTCCTTCCCCCAGATGTTTCATCTTTCAGAACCACCTGCTATGGTTTCACTTTCTCCCAAGACTGTTAGACTAGTGTTGGCTTCCTCTAGGGCCAGGCATCTAGTGGTGTTTTCCAAAAGGCAACTTTCTAAGAGACAGGAAATTGAAACTACTGGTCTCCGAATTACCTAGGTACTGATACAGGCAGCATCGCCTCCTTCGTATTTTCTTATTCAAAACATACAGAAAGCCCAATCAGATCCAAGGACAGAAGACAGAGACCCAAGCTCTTAAAAGGAAGAGGTCAAAAATTTTAAATTTACACACTTTCTTTGTGCTTTGACTTTGCACAGCTTATTTAACCTCTTTGAATCTGTTTTCTCTTCTATTAAATGCAAGTGAAATAGAAAATAATTCTATTATTACTGCTTGCAAAGACTACGATGAGAATTAAATGAGATCACAAGTGTGCAATGCCTATCACAGTAGACCTGGCACAGAGGAGAGTTAATAAATACTGTCTGTGATAATTATTATATTAGCATAAAGAACATTTGAATTTTCTTATATTATCATATAAGAAGCTAACTTCAAAGTATCCATTGTTGAAATTTAGACATAGCTATTTTCCGACACATGTTTTCGGCTAACAAGAAATTCCCATGTAAAAGAGAGTAAAAAGGTCTAAGGAGCTGTGGGTGTGCTACAAACCTCAATTTCTTTTGGGATGTATATTTTGTATCCATTTCCTGTTTCATATTTATTAATATTAACATGGTTAATAAAATCTCAGCTGGGGTTTATTAAAGCATAGTTCATAGTGATTGCTGAATAAATATGCCCCAAATTCCTAACCTAAGAAGAAAAGCAAATCAAAAGACATGAATTTTGGAAAACATCAACAAATCTGCCAAGTACTGTTAGAAACACACACACACACACACAGAGACAGAGAGAGAGAGAGAAAGAAAGAGAGAGACAGAGTCACTAGATTTAAGAGCTTAACATGATAGAAAATCACCTATAATGGTCCTTTAAACATGTACACATAATGACACACTTCTGGGTCCACAAAGTGCCCTTGTTGTAAACCACACTACGCTCAACCTCTTGAAATTTCTGCCTTTCATCTTCATCTTCAGAAAATGCGCTCCTCTCTGGACACTGAATGACACTCTCTTAGGATCTGTTGCTTTTAAATAGCATGAAAACCTTTCTCTGCTCTTTGTAACCATAATTATGGATCTAGTTAGGGTATAATAAAATTAATACTCAATGCATTCTTAGAAAAATTGGGATCAAAATCTCAAAGTCTTAGCTAAGCATTTGCTTGCTATTATTTAAATGGTGAAAGTATCCGTTTCTGCAATCATGAGCGTTTATTAGATCATGCCACTGTGTCTAAAGTGGTGTGTAGACTTCAAGCCATACAATTCAGCATCTCAATGAATACAATCAAAAAACTTGTCTCTTCCTTTCTTTTTTTATCTCAAGGCTGGTTTCTCTCTTATCAATAAATTACCAGCATCAAATGAGACTGTTCAGAGTCAGCAAAAGAGAGTATACTTTTGTTATGGTGTTAAAAGCAAGAGTTCTTATATTTACTCTGAACTGGACAGGTAGTTCAAAGATCAGTTCCTAATAACAATAATTAAGGCTACATTTTAATTAGTACTTACTATGTTTCAGGCACTGTTCTAGTACTTAACAAGACTTAATTCTTCTCCAAAAATATGCAAAGCAGTAACTATAATTATTCCCATTTTATAAATAAAAACGTTTGGCATAGAGATATTAAAATGCTAGACTATGACCAAGGAATACATTTAGAGTGTGAAGGAGCTCAGCTCTGTCCCACACAGCAGATTAACTGTGGACAACTTTTATTTAATGCTGTACTAATCTTCCTCGCTGAGCCAGTAACTTTCCACATTGAAGAATATACTGTTTGCCTTAAGGCAATCAAGCTCCCCTTCCCAAAAGGGTGTTGCTCACACGTAGGAGGAGAAGTGCTTACCTGAATGAAAACATTGGTTTGTCAGGAGAACAAGACCACTAGGCATTGGATAACCTTTATTTATCAAACTTACTAAAACATGCTCTGTGATTAGCTTTGTAGCCTCTGAAGCATTGCCACGGAAAAGAGGGATAATTTGGGTCAACAAATAAAGCTTAAAGTGACAACAGACAGATTTGAAGTCAATATGTGGTCTTATTTTTAGAAACAGAATGATTGGGAATGTCTTCCCTAGGGGCTTCAACTGGGAGGTGGGAGAACCCTGAGACTCACGAATCTCACAATTTGGTTTACATGGTGCATGACTGAGATTTATGTGTAGTTTACTTTGATCCTGACTCATCTGTTCTACTTGATTATAATGTTACTTTCTTTTAAAATTAAAACATCTAGAAATGGCTAAGAAATCTATCAG
Organism: Gorilla gorilla gorilla; assembly: GCF_029281585.2. NCBI lineage: Eukaryota > Metazoa > Chordata > Mammalia > Primates > Hominidae > Gorilla > Gorilla gorilla. The sequence continues at coordinate 142,442,347 of NC_073231.2, read as the reverse complement.
TGCAGGATGGAACAATTACTCATGATTCAGCCAAGCAGGGTTTGAATTTCTATGCTAACACATTGCAAGAATGCAAGTTATTATTATTATCATTATTATTATGATTATTATTATGATGATTATTATTATTATTTTGAGAAAGTGTCTCACTCTCATTTTCCTGGCTGGAGTTCAGTGGCATGATCTTGGCTCACCCAGGCCTCAACTTCCTGAGTTCAGTTGATCCTCCACAATTCAAGTTCTTAAAGTATCATATATATGTTTTAAGGATAGCAATAGTCATTGTAGTGAACAGGAGGTAACTGATATAAAACATAAAATGTTGCTTTCAATTATGAGTACTAATTACATGAAAATGTCATTCTTATATCCTCTCTTTCTCTCTCTCTCCCATCTCCCTTATTTATTTCTTATTATATTTTCTTTTCCTTCATAAATAGTTTTAAATAGTTACTTTATTCCAAACATGTGACACTAAGGCTATAAAATTAAATAAGGTATAATGGTAATTGCCCTCAAACAGCTTAGGGGAGTTTAAGATATGGAGAAATGCAACTACATAATTGCTTTATGGATAATAGAATAGTATAGTGGTAGTACTATAAATAGTTCCTTATAGTAGTAGAGTAGTGTTATAGAACTCCGGCAAACATACATATTTCTAAACACCCCATATAGCAAGATTTTTAGATATTTCACCAAAAGCATGATCCACAAAATAGCAAATTTATAACTTGTACCTAGTTGATATCAAAAAAGTGCTCATCTCCTAAACATAGTATTTAGAGAACAGGAAGACATGACACAGAGTGGAAGAAAGTATTTATAAAGCACATATCTGTTAAAGAAATCATATTCATGATATATAAAGAGCTCTCAAAACTCAATAATGAGAAAAAAATAGGCACATATGATAAGATTGCATATGGTTCAACACACTCTTACATACACACTCATATACCTAGAAGCACAAGTGCAACTGAGAACATTGAAATCAGATCAGTGGATTGTATCAATCAATGTCAGTATCTTGGTTTTAAAATTTCACTATAGTTTTGCAAGGTGTTACCATTAGAAAAAATTATATAAAGAATACATGGAGTTTCCCTATATTATTTCTTATAGCTGTATGTTAATTTATAACTATGTCAAAAGAAAAAAATAATTAAACAAAAAATTGACAAAATGATTTACAGAAGCATTTCACAAAGAAGATACATGAACACCAAATAATCTGAAAAGACATTCAACATGAAGTGTTGGTGAGGATATGGAAAAACAGGGACTCATGAAAACTGCTGATGGGAATGTAAAATGGCAAAACCACTCAAGAACCTGTTTGAAAGTTTTCGAAAAAGCTAAACATGTATCTACCATATGGTCCAGATATTCCACTCTTAGGTTTGAACCCAAGATAAATAATAGCATATGTTCACGTAAAAATGTGTACAGAATATTTATAGTATTTCTGTTTGTAGTAGCTCCAAACTGGAAACAAACCTAATGTCCACCAGCAGGTGACTGGATAAACAAACTTTGGTATGGTCATACAATGAAATGCCATTCAGCAATAAAAATAAGTGAACTATGTATATATGCTAAAACTTGGATGAATATTAAAATAACCATGCTGAGAAAAAGAAGTCAGGTTTTAAAAACAATATACATATAATTCTGTGCATGTAACATTTTAGAAAATGCAAGCTAATCTATAATGACAAAAACCAGATCAGTTCTTGCCCAGGGATAGAGGGAAAGGAAGGAGAATTTGCATGCAGGAATCAAAGATAAGGAATTATAAAGGTATATGATGAAAGTTTTGGGGTGAACGATGTTTATTATCCTTACTATGGTGATTTTTTGCAGGTTTATCAAACTGTACACTTTAAGTGTCTAGAGTTCATTTGATACCACTTCATCCTCAATGAAGCTGTTAAAAATATCACGATTTAAAAAAATACACTTACCAAACACCCATACAGATATATGTCTAGACATAACTATGGGAATCTAAAATTGATGAGAGAGGCTGAGGAATAAATATGGTGTTTTGTCAGTGGTCTCTCTTTTGGTAATATTGAAGCTGACAGACTGGATGAGAACTCTGGAGTGGCAGGATAGACAGGGGCATCTGGGGACTGAGAGCAATGCCACTCCAATGTTTAAAAGTTAGGAAGACAGGAAGTCTTCACAGGAGGCTGAAGAAGTCAGCGATGCATAGTGGAAAACAAGGCACTGTGGCATGCAGAAATCAGAGCCTATATTTCAAGAATGTGAAACGATGCCAAAGTCCTAGTAAGAGGAGCTCTGTGAACTGACCACAGATTCAGCAACATGGAGTTCATTGCCCAGCTTAACAAAAATGAGTTTCCTAGGGTGATGTCTGCTGGCACCTGGCTTGAGTGAGTTTAAAGAGGAAGAAATGTAAAGAGTGACACCAAATTGAATGGACAACTCTAAGTTTTATGCTAACAGAGAGCAGGAAAATGTAGCAGTGGCTGGAAGGAAAAAGGTCATTTTTATATTTGTTTTATTGTTTCTATTGTTGGACATATTTCACCTTGTTTATACGTTGGTTTATGTGGGTTAAGAATCAGATATATTCGTTAAGTTTTGAGGAGAGTTTTATAATTTTCATTTCTTCAAAAAATGTTATTATAAACAAAGCATGCTTCTCAATAGAGTATCTGGAAAGGAAATCCCAGAAGTGACTGACTTAAGTAGAAAATGGCCTGGGTGAATATAAGATCCCAGGATAGTGCACAGGACCTATGTGAAACATGCAGACTGAAATTGAAAGGGATACGATTCAGGATGTATGTGTCAGTTCAGGCTGCTGTAACAGAATGCCACAGATTGGGTGGCTTAAATAGCAATTTATTTTTCACAGTACTGGAGGCTGCGAAGTCCAAGATTAAGTCATTAGCAGGTTCAGTGTCTGATGAGGGCCAGCTATGATTTGCAGAAGGCTATCTTCTCCTTGTATCCTTATGTGGCCTAAAGAGAGAAAGCAAACTCTCCTCTCTCTTCTATTAAGAACACTAATGACATTGATGAGGGCTCCACCCTCATGACCTAACTACCTTCCAAAGACACCACCTCCTAATACCATCAAACCGGGGAGTAGGACTTCAACATACAAATATGGGGGGGATGGATACAGCATTCAATCCATAACAGCAAGATTGTCTTTTTCTTCCAGCCACAATGAGCATGTGGGAACAGTGCCACAACTGGACTAATTCAGTGTTTTGCGTCCCATGGAAAAGGAACAACTAGCTTTCTGTGGATGCAAGGGAGAGTTTATGATGGCAGCTTAAACTAGGCATTTAATGCATTCGTGAGAATGGTGTGGAACTATGAAGCTTCATAAGCTTTGTGTAAGTTACGTTGTTATCCTTTGAGTTAATGTTTTACATAGTACTCTCAAAGTTGCTCCAAACACTTCTCTGCTGGTTCTCTCTCTCTCTCTTTTCTCTCCTTCTCTTCTTTCAGTTTTATATATATATATATATACACACACACATATATAATAAAAATATATAGACTATGTTTTATACATATATATATATATATATATATATATATATAAATTTAGTGTACTCTAATAAGCATACCTTTTCAATTCAATGGGAGAACACTGCCCAGCCTAGACTACTCAGAGTTTACCCTGCAGAGTTCTTTTTGGCACCAGGGCAGTTCCAACTCAGCGAATCAAGGTGATAAATTGTGTGCTTCTGACAAGGTTTTGTGTGTGGTAGGGAGAGGTGGAGAGTGTATTTTTTTCTTTAATGGAAAAGCCTTTGTATTAAGCCACTCTCCTTTTTAATCACATCAATTCAATAAAACAACTACAGTAACAAGCAGTTGTTCCAGGTTTTTAAGATTCAATGCAGACTCTATTTTCAATAATTCACATTTTCCTAGGTGTGCTGGACATTTATTGGAGCTTAATCATTTTCTCTCCTTTATGAAATTAATTTTTAATACATTTATGGTATAAATTAGGCTTTGAGAAAGGAGTGGTCATTACTCCCTGTCCAAAAGAAAGAGGATTTTTAAAGATGCATGATTGCAAAGAAGTCGGAACCAGGTGTTTGCTACCATGAACAGTTTATTTCAATAACTATTCATCCTGAGAAAGAAATGATTAGAGTTAAATTTTAACAAATATTTTACCATGCATTTTTTTTTCAGTTACTGTGCTAGACATTGGAGATTCCAAGCTGAAGAGATGATAGTTCTGCTTTCCGAAATGGTTGTTAGAATAACTATTATTTAACAATAAATATTAACGATTACTGTTACTCTTATGATAGTGATGATAAGGTTTTGGGTTATTAGCACTAACGTTATTATTGCCATTTTATTGTTGTTTTTAATTTTTCTTTTTAGTATGCACGGACAGACAAGAAAAAGGACCCAAGGGTTGAATTTTGAGGAACATCAATGGTGATGAAGATATATCTATAAAAGAAAAAAACACTGTTTTAAAAGTTTTCTTCCTCCCTCCTGGACACATGTAGGGCTGCATTTTCTGTACTGCTTGTGGTTGGATGGCGAATGAAGGAAAGAGTCAGCTGATCTTAAATGTATTTACTCACAATCCTCTTTCTAGAATCTGCCACCTTAATGCCTGTCAGCATCTTTTTCTGCAGACGACCCATCCCAGCAGTACTCCTTCTCAAGAAGTTGTAGAGGCATGATTGTGTTCTTCCAACCCTACAGCTTAGTGAGAGAAGTTGCATCAATTTAGTGCTAAATTACAGTGGAAATGATAACTACCATAAGAGAATGAAATAATCCCGTAAAGTGTTGGTGGGAGGAGTAATCTCAGAGTTGCAATACCTTTGTGTGTGGTAGAATAGTGACAATTGCATCTTTTTATAAAGGCTATTGAATAAATCCACTAATCATAACAGAATGACATTTTGTTTTTTTCTTAGCTAACAGCTACTTGGATAACTTTCTGCAACAGGCATTCATTGAGGTAAGACCACAAAATTACATTTGTGACTTTCAATATAAGGCAGAGAGCTTTTACTCTAAATTTCTTTGCTTTCTCTGGTATCCTTAGGAGATAAATCAAGCAAAAAAAAATTAATTCTCACTGGCATTAACCATTTTACTATAATGACCTCATTACTGGCACACCTGAACAGATATCTGAAGAACCAATTTAGTAGCCAGTTAACTCCCTAGAGACACCAGATAAAGGCACCAGATTTTAGGGAGTCATGCCAATTATAACAAAATACCTACTTTACGATAAGCATACTTGAGTGTGTTAAGATATCTAATGTACCATGTTAAGACTGCCTTGTTTTTTATTAATGCACATCTTCTTTTGGGCTACAGGCCTTATATTTGATGCGAACTCAACTCTCTCACTCAAAAATTTTAGTGCCTCCTGAATCAGGTTAAAATCCACATTGGTCACATTTTGTGGTAATATCACCTCTGTGCCTGAGCCTCCAGCATGTTTTGCAGTATTATTTCTCAGCACTGTTATTCCTCACATCCCTTTCACAGAGGCCAGCTTTGGTTAGCTGATTACTTGTATTTTCTTAAACATACCACCTAGGATGTGGCTACATCCCCCAACCATTTTCCCTCTACTTCTCTTTTATCACATTCTCTCCTAAGTATCCTTTAAATCTAAGGTCCAATAAAATTTATGGCACCATGGATTTGTTGCTTAAACTTGGTTAACTACTTTCATCCTTAACATTCTTAAGGGCTCGTCTTAGTTTTAGCATTTATCACAATTTTAATTGTATCTTTTACATTGTAAGCTCCATAATAGCAGAGACAATGTATGTTCTGTATTCCTTTAAATTCCCAATTTTTTGGAATACATCTACCAATTCATATATATTGAATGAACATTTGTTGAATGATAGAAATAAGAGTAGGCCAGCAGAAAAATTTTATTTATGACCTTGGATACAAAAAATTAATAATAGGATATTATCAAATCATATCTAACAGTAAAGTAAAATAATTGTTCAACACAACAAAAGGAAAACATATTTAAATATGAATAATTCACCTCAAATTGAAAATCCTTATGAATTATGTAAGTGGTAAGAATGCAAGATATGTATCTAAGTGCAATAATTATTTACAAGAAGTAAAAGCAAGCAAGAGTAAATAGTAATATGTTGAAGCCTTTGATTACTGAAAAAATCAGAGAAATGTGTATCATCAACACTATTATTCAACATTATCTTGAAGTATCTAACCAATACAATGAGATAAAAAACAAAACATGAAATATTGTGAAAGGGGAAACAAACATATATCCCTTTGCAGTTGATATGATTGCATATGTAGAAAGCTCGGGAACCAAATAAAAACAATTTCTATCAAAAGAAAACTTAATGAGACAAATAGATTTAAAAAACAGTAATCTAAATTAGAATTATAAATATGTTAAACTTACGGTTTGTCCCAGTGTGTTAAGAAAGCTGCTCAGTGTGATTGAATTTAGGGCACATTTTCAGGACTGTAGGCGATGAGGTTAAATAAATAATCATTATGACTATCAAGTTTTGGGTTCTAACTATGAGCCATGTGTCAGGCCTCTGAGCCCAAGCCTGCACATATACATCCAGATGGCCTGAAGCAACTGAAGAATGACAAAAGAAGTGAAAACGGCCAGTTCCTGCCTTAACTGATGACATTACCTTGTGAAATTCTTTCTCCTGGCTCAGAAGCTCCCCCACTGAGCACCTTGTGACCCCCTCCCCTGCCTGCCAGAGAACAACCCCTTTGACTGTAATTTTCCACTACCTACCCAAATCCTATAAAACGGCCCCACCCCTATCTCCCTTCCCTGACTCTCTTTTCAAACTCAGCCTGCCTGCACCCAGGTGATTAAAAAACTTTACTGCTCACACAAAGCCTGTTTGGTGGTCTTTTCACACAGACACGCGTGACCCCATGCATATTGCAAATTGCTTTATAACTATTAGCTTGTTTAATCAACAAACACTTTGACAGAATTATCCACCTTTTCAAATAAAGATACTAAGCCCTAAAATGTTTAAGTGACTTACCTGCGATCACAAAACCTACCAGGCACAGAGCTGGGATACAGAGCTGGGATACAGAGCTGTCTCCTTGAATCTAATATGCTGTTTGTAATGGAGTGAGACTCTGTAGGCAGGCAGATTGGAAGGGACATATGAAGGCTTTTGGAAGCTGCCAGGCTTCCAGGGTTTAGTGTCACGTTCCCAAATTGGATGGGGGCCAACTGGGTTCCACTTACTTCTGCTAGATATTTATCTCCCCAGGTGGCCTACGCTGGGCCTTCATTAATGCTTGACAGGAAAACACCAGGGCAGTGGTGAGAAAATAGTGTCTTGCAGAAGCATGTTAAACAAACAAATGTGCTAGCTGGGATTACAGGCCTTTAGATTGACAAGTGACATCAGGAACTGCTTGCCTGCCGGAGAAGGAGGGCAGAGATAAAAAAGGAGCAACATGTTTTTCTTGTTTCTTTTAATTTTGCGTTGTCTGTTTTTCCCTTGAGCTCTTTTTGGCCAAGAAAGTGTCTTGGGCCCACCCATGTGACAGCGATTGAGCTGCTCTCAGTGAGTCTTTCCTGGGCTGGGCCTGTGAGGTTAAGGTCCAGGCTCTAATTTGGTGCAGGGTCAGAACTGCACCATAAGGCCTCATCTTTCTGGGGCCAGCAGCAACGTGGCTTATCTTCTTCTCATGGTAGAAAGGCTGAAGACCAAGAAGATTAACGCAGACCATGCTGGTGAACATTTCATTCATGAAAGTAAGTCTCTCAGACAAGCCTAAAATCAATAGGAGGAGAATATATATCCCAGTTGGAGGCACTGCAATGTCACATGGCAAAGGAAAGGATGAAAGAACTGAGGACAATAATGGCATCAAGCACTCCTGGGTCAGATCAATGTTGTAGAAAGGGGAATGTGTCTGTCCTCTAGTCTCTTCTTCCCAAAATTTGGACATATCAATTTCACCCACAGGATATTTTTTTTCTTATCTTTATACCACCCATATCATTATTTGATACTTATTTCTGTTTCCATTGATCATTTTGGAAACTTATAGAAATCTATATTAAAATGGAGCTTTGTTTCACTAACTTGACTGACAAAAAAATCTGTTTTATTCACTATTAATAGAAGGTAATTGTACAAATAAATAATTTAATTTAAACTACTGCAAGACATTGTGACTACCAGAGGTGCTGAATCGCCCTTTGTTAAATATGTAATTAGCAAGTGCTATAGCAACATAACATAAATCTTTTTCTTTGGTATTATCAGGATAATTGAAAAGAAATGAATGTTGAGGATACTGTCATGATTTACTTAATACTCTCTCCCTGTACCACCTGAAATCATCTCCTGTTCATAATAAAACCATCTGAGTATCATACATTGAAAAACACTGTCCTAGGACGAGCCACTTATTTCCATGACATACGTGGGGAAAATGAGGCTCAACAACTTTGATAGACAAGGCAAAATTCACACAACCAGGATCAGAGACAAAACAAAAGCACCATCCTGGTCCTCCATTCAGTTGTGGCAGATTGCCTCAAAGCACTTCAGGGATGAGTTAATACTACTTAATGAGGCAAGATTTGGAAAGAAAAGGAGAAACAGGAGAGGAGTTGATATGAGGGAAGTCAGTGAGACTAGGTTTTGTTTATGGTTCTGGCACTGATTCGCTGTTTATCCTTGAGTAGCTCAATTAATCTTCCTGGGTCTCTCGTTCCCGTTTGTCAACAAGCGGTAATGAATGGGCCTTACAGAAATGATAGGGGGATTAATAAGGTAATAGACATACAGTGTTCCGAGCACATCAAGGAAATGGCTTTGTGTATAAATGCAGTGTGTTACTGCCATCAGAAAGACAGTAGGTTGGGAGAGAGGAAAGACAAGAGAGAAAATGAAGGGGGCTAGAAATAAAAGCAAGTTAAAGGAAGTGAAATGGAATAGCACATGAAACCAGAAGGAGCAGAAAATAGAAGATACTTGTGTAAGAATGGAGAAAAGGTGGAGTAAGAAAAAGTAAGAATAAATTCACAGAAATCTGGGGAATAAAAGACTTCACGTTAGTTATCAACTGGAGGGACTAAGCAGATAAGAAAATATGGTGGTAGAAAAAAGGACAGGGACAAATTGGGTTGTGGGTTAAACAGCAGGCTAGATAGGAGCAGATCTTGTTTCCACCAGCTCCACATCATTGGAAAGTCACTTTACTTTATTATCTCTATGTTTCCCATCTGTAAAAGGAAAATGTTGAGATGTTTGCTAAGAAAAGCTAAAAGAGGAATACTGGTAAAAAGAACGTTAAAGGGAAAAGAAAGATTGCCAGACATAAATAAGTCATTTTGCTTTCTTCACATGATGAATAAGAATTCTAAACTTATTTCACTAAAAAAAGTTAACATGTCATTACACACACACACATCCTATATATAATCTGTTATTCTCAATAAATTGTGTATCTGTCTAAAACTGACTTATTTTTAATAAAAATATTTTCATTGAGTTCACGAGAAGCCTGGTCAACATAGTGAGACCATGTCTCATGTCTCTACAACAAATACAAAAATTAGCCTGGCATGGTGGCATGCACCTGGAGTCCTAGCTACTTGGAGGCTGAAGTGGGAGGATTGTTTGAGTACAGGAGTTTGAGGCTGCAGTGAGGTAGGATCATACCACCGCACTCCAGCCTGAGTGACGGAGTGAGACTCTCTCTCAAAAAAAAAAAAAAATTATTCAAATTTTTTTATTTTAATGTTCCATAAAAATTCTAGTTTTCAAAAAATTCTGCAAATAAGGGTTTAAAAACAAACAAAATATCTCACATCATTGGAGTTTTACAGAAGTATTTCTTCAAAATAGATTCACCAAATTAAAACCTTTTAAATGGTCACTGAATTTAGAAACACTGTTTATCTCTCCTATTGAGATTATAACAAAAATAACTTCACCTCCTCAGACTACTTTAGTGATAGTTTCTAAGATAATCCATGACTAACTCATTGTAAAGGTAATTGGAACCTGCTATGGATTAGCAAGTTTTGTATGGAGATGATTAATGGGTTGTGCAACAAATTTATGCACAGTTTATTCGTGGAAATTTTGTTTTCCACTTGTCCAGGGACTTCAACTTCCCGCTGCATCCATTCACTCTACCATGCATTGCATAAAACAATTATATGCCTTTGGGGAAACTCCAGGCTGGCTACTGTGCTCTGGAAGAAATGGAATGCTTAACAATAGAAATAGTGGACAAGTGAGACAATGAGATTCAAGGTTGAAGCACATGCCTGGATGTATGAATGTGGACTTGAAGTATGAAGAGCTTTGCATTACATGTGACTGTCCATAAGAAAGCATTGGCCATAGAAGAAGCATTACATAAACAGCTAGACAAACGACTCAGCCAGTTCCTGTTAGCTAGCTTTCATCATCAACCACCACTGAACTGGCTTGATATGCACATGAACTGAGCGGACAACACAGCAGAACATAGAGAAGATGGAGGCAATCCACAAGCCAGACAGCATAGACTCCAGTGAACAAGCCTGCTCTAGCAGCAGTCAAGTCTGAATGTCCACACTGCCAGCAACAGGAACCAAGGTGAGCTCTCAATATGGCACAAATTCTTAAGGTGACCAATTAACCACTTGGTGACAGTTTGATTCCATTGCGTCTCTTTCTTTCTGAGAGGACCAGTGTTTTATCCTCACAAGAGCAGAAGCCTATTCCAGGCATGGTTTATTTTTTTCTTCCTAAGGTGCCACAGCCAAGTATTGTTATCCGGGAGTGTATAGAGTGCTTGACGCTCAGGCATGGGATGTCATGCAAAGTATTGTCAGATGAGGGATCCACTCCACAGTGAAAGAAGTTTGGGAATGAGTCCTTGGCACCTACTAGTTGTGTCACACACTATCCCAAGCAAAGACAACTAGCCAAACGGTATTGGGACAACCTGCTGAAAGTTCAGCCAAAGCTTCAGCTTAGAGTCAGTTAAGGATGAAGCTTATGCACTGAAATATAAACTCTGTTCAGCACTGTCTCCTCAGAAGGAAGAAAGTACGGGTCTGGGAACAAAGGCATGAATGCACATGTGCATTTATTTACCATGATTTCCAGCGACCTATTGGGAGACTTTGTCTTTTCCATCTCCGTAACTCTGGAATCTTTAGGGTTAAGGTTTATAATCCTCAAACGGAGAACCCTCTTGTCAGGGCCCCATCAAAAGTTCCATTTAGCTACAAGCACAGCTGCTGCATGTGCTTCTGGGAATTCTAGTGTCCAGGTACCAATAGGCAAAAAAAGTAGAATCTGATTTTGACATGAATAATGGACCATAGTTAGCATGAGAAGATAGGACTGCTGTTATACTCTAGAAACAGGGAGAGGCATATTTGCCAGCTAAGTCATTTGCTTGGATGTTGCTCAGTTCTCCTTTATGTAAAGTCAATAAATAGATATGCACAACGCCCCTAACTTGAGTATGGTTTTCAGGAGCTCAGATACTTCAGGAATGAGAGTTTGGTTCACATCATGCGGTAAATCACCAAGGTCAGTAGAAATGATAATTTAGGGCAAAGGATATTTGCAATCAATGCTGAAGGAGAGAGGGTGAATATCAATTGTGGCCCCAAGATGAAGGCTGTGGTTTATCCTACTCATCTAAGCTTTCTCTCAAGATAAGAGATCCACAGTAATACTAGAAAAGCTCTAGAAGATGTGCATCTTCTGCTCAGATTTTCATCCATTATCTTTACTTTATGAGTTTAATTCTTTAAAAATATTTCATTTATTAATGCAAATATTATTGAATATATAATTTTTCAAGCAGGAAAATATATGTTAAGTATTTATTATTCATTAAACTTTCTTGTAATAGATTAGAATATATCCATGAATAGTATAGTATATCCTGTCAGGGTTTTATTCTTCTAGGTTTTGAGTGTTCAATGTCAATGATTCTGTATTTCATTTTCAGGATTTCTGTTTGATTGTTGCTTAAGTCTTTCAACTCTTAATTACTATCTGCCTGTTTTATATTTTCTTTTTTGTTTGGTGAATCATATGTATTATTTAACCTCTTTGAGATTCTAAGCATATTTACCTTAAAATCATTTTTTATCACCAATTACATGAATTCCTTTCTGAATAACTTATTTCCTTTTGCATTTATCTCCTACTCTTCTTATTTACTCTCCATTTGCAAACATATTTTGAGTGGGTGTATGATTTTTTTCTTTCCTATTTCTGGCTCAATTTTCTGTATCAAATATTTTGTTATGGTTCTTCTACCTCCCAGGTCTTCAGTATACTACTTGGTTTTATAATGGCTTCACTGAAACCATTTGGCTTAGTCACAGTCATGTGAGCAAGAGTGTATGAGCTTCTCTGTTATTTCACCCCCTTGCCTTAGCAGATAGGCAGGTTTAAGCAGGCAATCATCTATAGTTTTTCTCAACTCTCTTCCCCAATGATCCATGCAGAGTTTCAGTCATAGTTACTCCTCAAATGCAAGGTCTTGTCTCTCCTTCTTCCTCTTCGAAGATGCAGAGCCCAACAAGTCAGTAGCTTCAGTTAGCTTATTAGCACATATTTATATTTCCTATATACTTTGCTGAAATGATTCCATTTCTTTGCATGTATGTGTGTGTGACAATATTCATTCCTTTCTTTTTTATTTATTATCTACTATTTGCTGTGTTTTACATTTTATCTTAAGCTGTATTTTATGCTACGTCAATGCATGAAATAACAGTGACATTTTGAACTTCAGCTTTTCATTATGTCAGACTAGACTATCATCACTTACTTTCTATTCAATTCGAATAATTGATGATGTATTTTTATACATTTATTTCAAGCTTGCTAGAATTCAAGTATCCAAAATTACAAAAAGAAAACATTCGAGATGGATGAGCTGACATTGTGTTACTCTTCTCATTGAGGCACCTGCCAATGAAAAGTTCATTGGTAGGAAGTGATAGGTTGAACATAATGAGAACCAAGAGTCCAAGGAACTTAGCACAGACTCAGCAATCTAACAGGGCTAGTGGAAGAATGGACTTGTGGCCTATTGTAGAAGAGGAAAATTGGCGAACACACTAGGTCTTCAATAAGAATATACTGAATCAGACCAGAACTCACAAAGAATAAAAACATTCATGAAAATTTAAAATTTTAAACAAGCTCTATTTTCGACTATATTAGGTAATTTGTTTATCAAATCTAGCTTCTAGAAGTATAGCAAGTTTTTTTTTTTCCTCTGGAGGAAAATCAAAACACTATCAAGAGAAATAAATTCAACCCATCAAAAAGTGGGCAAAGGATATGAACAGACACTTCTCAAAAGAAGACATTTATGCAGCCAACACACACATGAAAAAATGCTCATCATCACTGGCCATCAGAGAAATGCAAATCAAAACCACAATGAGATACCATCTCATACCAGTTAGAATGGCGATCATTAAAAAGTCAGGAAACAACAGATGTTGGAGAGAATGTGGAGAAACAGGAACACTTTTACATAGTTGGTGGGACTGTAAAGTAGTTCAACCATTGTGGAAGACAGTGTGGAGATTCCTCAAGGATCTAGAACTAGAAATACCATTTGACCCAGCCATCCCATTACTGGGTATATACCCAAAGGATTATAAATCATGCTGCTATAAAGACACATGCACACGTATGTTTATTGCGGCACTATTCACAATAGCAAAGACTTGGAACCAACCCAAATGTCCATCAGTGATAGACTGGATTAAGAAAATATGGCACATGTACACCATGGAATACTACGCAGCCATAAAAAAGGATGAGGTCATGTCCTTTGTAGGGACATGGATGAAGCTGGAAGCCATCATTCTCAGCAAACTATCACAAGGACAAAAAACCAAACACCACGTGTTCTCACTCATAGGTGGGAACTGAACAGTGAGAACACTTGGACACAGGAAGGGGAACATCACACACCAGGGCCTGTCATGGGGTGGGGGGAGGGAGGAGGGATAGCATTAGGAGATATACCTAATGTAAATGACGAGTTAATGGGTGCAGCACACCAACATGGCACATGTATATACATATGTAACAAACCTGCACGTTGTGCACATGTACCCTAGAACATTAAAGTATAATTTAAAAAAGAATAAAAAAATAACAAAAGAGAAATAAATTACTGGTTTACTTTTTAATTAAAAAGATCTAACATTCAATTAAAGATCAGTAGAACAGAGGATACTAGACACTGGAAAGGGCAAGGGCAAGAAGAGGACAAGGAGAGATTTGTTCAAGGATCCAAATTACAGCTAATAAGTTCTAGTGTTCCATTGTACTGCAGGATGGCTATATTTAACAATCATATGTTATATAGTTTCATAGAGCTAGAACAAAGATATTGAATGTTCCCAACACAAAGAAACAATAGATGTTTGAGATGATGCTATTGAGATGTGCTAATTACTATGATCTGATTACTACATATTTCATATATCGAAACTTCATAATATTACCCCATAAATAGGTACAGTTGTTATATGTAAATGTAAAAATCAAATTTTAAAAATTTAAAAAATGCTATGGTCTGCTATTAAAATAGCACTTTTAAGTACTAAAAATATTTTAAAATGCTATTTTGATAAACATTAAAATATGTTTTTGTTCCCCAAAGTTCATATGTTGAAACCTAATATCCAACGTGACAGCATGAGAAAGTAGAAGCTTCTGGGAAGTGATTAAGCCATGAGGGTGTTGCCTTTGTGAATGAGATTAGTGCCCTCATAAAAGAGGCCTGAGGGTGCTTATTTGCCCTTCCATCATGTGAGGATGAGGCAAGAAGGCACCACTTATGAAGCAGAGAGTGAATTCCCCACCAGATACGGAATTCGCTGCCACCTTGATTTTGAATGTCCCACACTCCAAAACTGTGAACAATAAAATTCTATTATTGATAAATTACCAATTCTAAAGTATTTTGTTATAACAATAAGACAAGCAATAAGAGCACACTTTTATTTTAAAGTGAACTGAATATAATACTTTCCAATATTGTGCAAATGCTGGGTCATAAAGCAAGTTTCAGTACATTTAAGTGACAAAGAATTAGGACATATTCTCTGCATACAGTATATTTAAACTGGAAATAAGTGACAAAAAATAACTAGATGAACTCCCATGTTTTTTATTTAATCATTTCTTCTATAATTTTCTTATTAATTAATGAAGATACCAAACAAATATTAGAAGAGTTTCTGGACTGGCTTAAGCCTGTAATCTCAACAATTTGAGAGTCTGAAGCATGAGGATCACTTAAGGCCAGGACATTGAGACCAGCTCAGGCAACATAGAGAGACCATGTCTCTACAAAAAAAATATATAAAATATAATTAGTCAGGTGTAGTGGCATTTGCCTATAGTCCTAGCACCTCAGTAGGCTGTGACCAGAGGATTGCTTGAGCCCAGGAGGTTAAGGCTATAGTGAGCTGTGATTGTGCCATTGTACTCCAGCATGGGGGACAGAGCGAGACTCCATCTCTTAAAAAAAAAAAAAAAAAGAAAATGCTCTTAGTTAATAAAAATTAAAATGACATTTTTAAATCTGTGTGATAAAATATAATTTGACATTTATGAATATACATGTATTATGAATATAAATGTAAATGAAAATAAAATATAATTTTATATTTCTTCTTAAAGAGAAATGTAGTTGCTTAAATGGCTGTAATAGAAGGAAAAAAAGAGAAAGGCCGAAATTCATGATCTAAATTGTCATCTTAATAAAATAGCAAATATTAGTATATGATCCCAAAAGGAGAAAAGTAGAAGGACATAATAAAGATAAGAACAGAAATGAATGAAACAGAAAACAAATATTCAGAGAGACAATCAACCAACTCAAAATTTCTTCATTGAAAAGACAGGTAAGTTGGCTGTATTCTGGCAATATAACCAAAAGAAAAACAACATCAATATCCAGAACGTAAAAAGATACGTCAGTCAGATCTTATATATATTAAAATACTGTTAAAATAATTGTATGTCAATAATTTGAAATTTTAAATAAATACAAAAATCTCTGTGTAATTTAATATAAAACTGACAAAAGAACTTCCACAATACCTAAAAAGTCATATGTACTAACAACTTTAAAGCTTAACCATTCTATCTCTAAACAGTATCACTCCATCCAGGATGCTGCCATAGTAAATACTTCCAAAAACTTAGGGAAGAATTAAGTTTAGCCTTAAATAAGCTCTTTTGGAAAAGTTGAACATATCAAATTCATTTTATGATGCTATTATAACCCTGGTACAAAAATATGACAAGAATATTACAGAAGGAAACTTACAGGCCCAACTCTTTCATAAATATAAATGAAATATTCTTTAACAAAATACTAACAAGCCAAATTCAGAGATACAAAAAATATTCGTAAGCCACAAACAAGTTGTGTTTATTCCAATAATTATCGTTGGTTTCCACTAGGGAATCAAGGAACTACATTAACAAAATAAAGGAGAAAAATCATTTGATCCTCTCAAAAGAAACACAAGGAATCTGTTAAAATTCAACACCCATTCATGGCATTAACATCAAATCAGATATCCTTATTATCTCTTTAGTGGTTAATAGACATTTATTGAGTCATAAGGTTTATTTACTAAAGCAAAATGCAGTGAAGTCATGATAATAGAGGGGTTGAAAATGCTAGAATATATGTGTGTTCATTTGCATGTGATTCTGTATGAATTCTAGATGTCACTCTGAAGTTGCTGTCTACCACAGCTATCATTTATCCCAGTGGCTATAACTGTGAGACTCACAGTTTCCCCTGCTCCTTATCCTGGTAGAGGGTCTAATTTCAGTATCTGGACTTTCCCTGATGGCCATTGTCCCACGGTAATTAAAAAGATGATTTATTTCCAAGTTTTGAAACACATGCTTACTTTTCCCCAATTTGTAAATTCAACATTATATCTTCCCCAGTTCCCCACAACCCTTTCACACCAGAAAATAGAGTGGTGTTTTTTTCAAAGACTTTAGTGAATTGAAAGCTAAACAATGATAATATTTAACAAGTGAATTTTTTTTCTATTCAAATCTTTTGTCTCAGAGAATGGTTAATCTAGTTTCTGAATCACTTCATTTTAATTGTGGGCAATTCCTTAGAGATTTTCTAGTGAAACCTACGTTATGCAGAAAAAAGATGAGGAAATTGAAGCTAGATGATATTATCAAGGAAGACTAATTAAGATTGAGCCTGTACAAGAACTTCAAAAATCTTGGCTTCTTCTAATAATGTTTCTCCCATATAACAAGTTCATCTTCTCGATTTCTCTCTGAATTAGCAGAAGAGGTAATTATAAAGTAATTCACACCTGTAAAACCTCAATGAAATACGTGCAAATAGAAATACATGAAAACATTCTAAAACTTCTCCTGTTTGCTTAGTATTTAATAACTCCTTAATGAATGGCACACAAAATAATTGCTTTGAGTTAAAAGGTGGCACTATTAAAGGGTGCTCTGCAGGAAATAAAAAGGAAAGGCAAGTTGGACATAGGCCATATGGGATATGCATATTCTAGGAAGAAGAAACTGAGTTTTAGGAATGAGGAAGGTGTATATTCTTGCTTGACTGAGATCATATTTTGGCATATGACTACTCACCTTAGAGTTAAAATGACATTACTAATGGAGGAAAAAACAACAACAAAATTATAATTGATGACAGTGTAATCCTTTTCACCCATTCAAAATTCATTTCTCGACAAAAGCAAGGGAAAGAGCACAAGTAAATGTATTTCAGAATGAGAGAGAATGAAAAATTCAGAAAATCTCAATATGTCTGAAGTTCCCAAAGTTTGCAAGAATGAAGGTAGAAGAATGAAGTTAGAGGCGCAGGTGGAGATTTGATGAGGTAAGTTTCAGTGGCAGTCATTAAGCTGCTCACTCAACCACTAGCTGCTCTCTTTTGAACACAGTAGGATTTCATTTTCCGACTCTGTGGGAGTAGACTTGACTAATAATGGTGAATAGAAGTGACATTTGGGAATACCTGGACAGAGAATTTGGTTTCTGGTTTGAGAAGCTTTAGAACTCCATTTCTCTTTGGTTTGACAAACAGTGACATTCTAGACAGTGGCTTAGCTAAATTTGTTAACCAAATTTCCTGAGCAAATATAGTAAGTAAAAACCTTGGGTGACTCATGATGGAGAAGTTGCATCAGTGGAAAGTAAAATATTTCTGCTCTAACGTTCTGACTCTGGGAGTGGCTATTACTATGGTGTAGCCTTGCCTGCCTGACAAAGTCCCATAAAGTATTTTAGAATTTGGGTCTATATATTGTTCACCAGTGCGCATAGTTATGGATCAACCACGAAGTGGTCAGCATAATTATGTTCCCCCCTAAATTCCCCTTCGAAAAAGAATTAGTTATAGCAACAGACTACATGTACCAGCTACTTTAAGAGATGGCTTCAGCTGCAGATAACTACTACACACATGGTCTCCGCTTTTTGTGAACAACTCACAGAGCTAATGGCTAATTGTGATGAAGTTTAAAGACTTGCATATTTCAAACCAATTCTAAACAACAGTGAAGAGTCAGCTTTTCTCCAGAGCTGCCTGTGGAGTTGGCTGAGGCTGTTGGTAGACTAAAAGCTCAACTTCTCCCTCTACCCAAACCCAATTTCTTCTTCTTCCTTTTGCTGGTGTTGATTCCAAGGATGCTACCTAATAAATATACTACAAGATTAATTCTGCCCTCGAAAGAGCAAAGCCAGGGAAAGTTAGTGCTGGAGTCCACAAGCAGGCAAGAAAACGGTGTATTGTAGATGGATCACTCATCACCTGGCCAGCAATGAGAACTCCATCAGTGTGGTTGCTGGAGCACAGCGGGTCACTGCCTTAGGCTGTGGTCTAATTGCTCAAACTTTCACTTGTAGTGAAATAGGACATAATATCTGTGGAAGCAAATGTCCTATCTGATGCAGTATTTTAGCCACATGAGAAATATGAGGGAAATACTAGCCAGGGAAGTAGAATTGGGTGGCTGTTGAGAGACGTGATGCATACTCTAGGAAAAAATGAATAAATAAGGAGAGGCTGTGAGCTGTGTGTAAAAGCCATAGAGTCTCATTTATAGCATACAAGTAGACTCTTCTCTTTGCCATTGGAAGTTTAGAGAAAGCTGAAGACAAGCACTAGACCCTAATTATCAGACAGCCAAGCTCCAAAGAATATTATATTCCCAGTAATGGTTTTACTAAAATGGCTCTACAGACAATTAGCTGTCACGCAAAGGTTCAGTTTAATAAGAGTCAAGAGAACAAGGCTTACAGACACCAACCCTGCCAAGCCAAATTAAAGACACTCTTATGCATTTTGATACTATATCTTAATATAATTTTTTTTTTCAATAAAGACGGTACTGCTACAAAAAGAAAGCTGGAAATTACTGGCCTATTATCACATTATATAATCCACTAAGCCCAGCAGAAATGTGAAAATTGAGAATAACTTATCCTGACTATTACACATACACACACACACACATCTTCATTGTGCAAATTAGGGAACTTAGAATTTTAGATCAAAATAGTATTTCCCAACACCTTTCTTTATCTGCCCTTTAGCTAATTTTATCATTGTTAATTTTACTGAGATGATTGTAGCATATGTGCTTGGAAATTACAATGTAAATACTAATAAAAAATTAATTTACAACAATGTTTATGGGTATAAATATATTTTGAGAAAATGTGAGTAGTTTTTAAATTCCAAGAAGGTTGGAGATATGAATATTGAACTAAATTATAAAATGATTTAAATATTTTAGTTTTGGGAGACATATTTAAGGCTAAGATTACAAAGATAATTATACGCACGAAAGATTTGTAGGATACCTGAACATCAGCTATTTTATGAAAAATAATAATTATGCCTTAAAATTTTATTGTGTGACTCAAAATACATCTTCAATTTTATTTCCACTAAACTTGATTTTCATTTTATAAATATAAAGCACTTTCAGAGGTTTAATTTTATATGCCACTGAATAAAAAGCTTTATTTATTGATGGATATTTTAATATTAAAATTCAAAATAAAATCAACCAAACTGAACTAAAACCCACAAAACTTAGAAAGATAGGTGAAAGTCAATGACTAAAGATGATGTTAAACACATTTGAACCCAGCCAGATGCCCACATGAGCAATTTCTGTTTTCCCACAAAACAGAAACAACAGGTAATCTTCAGTGTGACAACTAGAGTACTAGGTATCTATATCCATGAGAAAGAAATGCCACTTTCAATATTTCAAAACTAGAAAATTTATTTATATGTATACATTTTCAACAGCTTCTTTTGAAAAAAAAATTTGAATATCATAAAAACACAGCCTTTGGCTACAAAGTCCAAAATATTTTAGTTTTGCTCAAACTCTCACACTTCATGCTTGTGAATCAGAAGTACAAAAATTCTAGAAAGATAATCTTTCAGGTTCAACTTGCAGGAAGTGTCCACCTCTGAGCCAGTAACTGTGACCAGCAATATTATATTTTAAGTATAGCTAATACTGTGTGAGCAGTAGGAGAGTAGACCTTGCAGAGAAAGGGAATCAGTATGAGCATGGAAAATATTTTATAAGAGATGTGGCTCTTATACCTGCAGACAAGATTCAGTTCTTAATATACACCATTAGCTCTGTGATTTTATTTCAGTTGTAGTATATCATTTGCTGTTATAAAGTTTAGTAAACCTGATAATTATCAGATTAAAACTGTAGGTTTCATGAAAGCAAGACATACATATATTTTGCTTCCTTATCGGTTTACAAATCTAGCACAGTAAATTTCAGTAAATATTTGGGTAATTATATGAATGATCAAATAAATGGAAAGAATGGATTTTAATTGGACACCTGTTAGATTCAGTCCAATCCTGGTAAATCTAAGAGTTTGCAGGATAGTCTAATAAGGAAATTTATTTCTGTTCCCAGGAATAGAAGTCAAAGTAGACACTCTCTTAAAAATAAATAAATAAAGAGAGGAGGGAGCTCTTGACACAGTTCCATGTGCAATTTAATAGTAGAGCACAGACAGTCTATGTAAATGGAGGCCACTGGAATGAAGGAATCATACTCAAAGCTTCCACAGAGAACACAGCCCTGACTCTACATGAGTGGATAAAATTCTGGCAAGGTTTGATACTACTTCCTACTTTCCCTGGTTCAAATTAAAAAATGAATAAATAAAAGCAGGGGATGGGTGAAAAGAAAATACCTGGCTAAATAAGAATTAAATTCTACAGCATTTTCCAATTCAGGGGTGTGTCATGCAGCTGATAGTAGAGAAGGGTTGTGGTATTTTTCTAATAGCCTACAAGGTCCTCAATAAATCATATACATCTATTTTAAACATAAATTCTACCTGTGTGGTTATGGTCACATTTGTCAACTGGATTTATAGTTAAGGTACTCATGCTGCAACTAAATTAGTGACATGTCTAGTAGCCAGAGAAAGAAAATTTTGTTGTAAATTGGTATTTTCTTTGGGAACCCCAACCCACAAATGTAGTTTCAGGGGCCTAGTGTAACAGGGTAATGGTGGTACATGTTGCTGTACCAGTAAGAGGATAATAGCCCTAAATACAGAAAGATTGAGGTGCTTGTTTTTACTTACTTCACAGTATTCATTTTCTTAAGACATTAGAGGTACAAGCTGTGTGTATCCTTCTCCTTCTTCTCCTCATCACCTCTATAATCTTACCTAAAGCATGTTTCTGTTACAGAGGCCAGAATGTACTTCCAGTTAGTAGCTTCAGGCCTTTTTTCTTGATAAAATAATAAAAGCAAGACAAGCCTGTCTAATAGTTTTTGGAGAACATTTCTGTTCCCCTAGCTCCTGTCAGAATCATGGGTGTAGGGAATTCAAAATATTAAACTACACTCTAAGCACAATAGTACCAAAAAGATTAGTATAAGATTTGAGCCATTCCAATCTAACTGTCTCCCCTGCTCCTACCTTTTTTCTCCTAGAGTTAAAACAAACAACCCAAACAACAGCAAAAACCCCCTCCATTTCAAAACAACTCTTAGGACAATTAGGTTACAATTTGTGAAATGGTATTTTTCTGAGCAGAAAAATAATACAAAAATCATGTTTTAACTGAAGAACAACAGTTAAAACTCACAAATCGCAGTATTTGTCTTTATTTTCTTCCAAGGAAGGGAAGAAAGTCATTAACTGTATGCTAGGTGTTAGAGGGGCTTTGGGTGATAATGAGGCATTGAGCAAGGTCACCTGGACTGGTGCTCCATGTACTATTGCATGTAGTGCTACTAAGAATCCAATAAAGTAGGTTCTACTCTGCTTTTCTATACATAAGAAAGCTTAATCCTGGTCACTCACTAAGTGAAGGAATCAGAATTCAAAAGCAAGGGCTCACATACTTAGCCACTATTCCAATAATCATCTGTTCTATAACCAAGAATATTTATTAGTATAAGTAAGATGTGTTATGCAAGTAAATGGGGTGGCAAGATTTTTAAGATAAACAAATAGAATGAGAGAAGGAGAGGCAGATTTGGACCCCAACCAGTAGGGCTGATACTGCCTAGGACTGAACTGTAAAGACTCTACTTCCAGGAATCTAAATGTACAAGGACTCCATCTGTATTTTTATATTTATATATATATATATACATATATATATATGTGTGTGTGTGTGTATATATATACACGTGTGTGTGTATATATATACGTGTATATATATACACACACACATACACGTATATATATACATGTATATACACGTATATATACGTATATGTCTGTATTACATATATGTAATATATATGTACATATATAATATGTTATATATTAAATAAAGTTAGTTTAGTTCAAATTAATATGTAGAAGTTATTCAATGCATTGAGTATTGAGGTCTTAAAATTTTGACACTCTGACAGGTGTTTTTATAGCAATCATTTTTGACTTCATTTATTTATTAAAACGTTGATTACTTTCAATATTGTATGTATTCTGCATTATAGGCATTGTGCATGATTTTAGGGATGCAAAATGAGTGAACAGATATTTTACTTCATAATGCTTTTGCTTCTGTTGCTCTTTCTTTGAGGACTTTGTTTCTTTTCTCTCAGATAGGCAAGTACCTGTTTATCTTCCAAGACTCAGCTCAAACATCACTACTTGATTATATGATTGCATCTTTCTAAAGCACTCTAAGTTCATGAGGACAGTTCCCTTTTCTGAATTATTTTTTATTTCCAATACTAGGAAAATGATTTGAAAACAAGTGGTTCTAAACAAATATCACTTCCCTAAAATATATAAAGTAATTAATTATATAATTATGGAAGTGCATGCTATTTAGATGGTCAATTCCTTACCATAGAAGAAAGATGATTTCATTGTAATGTGCTATGTATACAAACTGATGAGAAAGCACAAAGAGAGAAGCACAAATTAACACCAAGAAAGGAGCAGCAAGTGCCTCAAAATGGAGAAAAGATTATGTTAACTATGAGATTTGATGAAAAAATAGGAGTTAATTCGAAAAATGAGAGTGAAGGAATATCTGAGCAGAGGAGGTACTTTTAAAGATTTTGCTTGCTAATATATTTGATAAATTCAGACTTCAATAACTGCTAGTTGGCTTTCTATGCAATTTATCTGCTCCACCACAAAATCAACCATTTCTAGGTTAGATGAAGAATAGCTGAATTTGTTGAGAGCCTCAACTCTATGCCAGATGGAGCATATTTATATAAAGATTAGTTAGGTGACAGATGATAGGTAGGTAGGTGAGTAGGTAGATAGGTAGATCGATAGATAGATAAATGGATAGGTAGATAGATTTATAACAATTACTTTTAATCTATATGCCAATTTTATCTTAAGTAGTGGAAGGCTAAGAAAGGATAACATCCTTGATCAGACTCCAATAATTGATATATGATTTCTCTGAAGGTTTTGTGATTGTATTACTTATGACAAATTTTATTAGAAATATATATGATTATAAATTGAAAATACACATTAGAATCCAAATTGAATTCATATTCAAAAAATACATTTTATTAACTGCCAAAGCTGACAGCTTATAAAAATAAATAACTTCATTTCGGCATCCCAATCCTTTATCTGCATTATTGAAAAGGATAAGGTAGTCTTAACATATTTCTGAGACATTGCAATAAACCCTCAACTTAATGTTATTGTTGTTCAAAGAGTAGATTTTTTTCTAACATCCAGCAGATACAGTCATCTGAGCAAGCTGACCACAAAAGTTATATAAATGGCATACAACCTCTCTAAGCCCTCATGTGCTGTGGACACAAATCTAAACAAGAAGGCATCAGAAGACATTCTTACTGGCCTGTATCAAGATGTACTATAATAAAGAAGAAATCTTAATTTGTTCATGTAAATGGTCTAAATCAACTGACTTTTATGTGTCTGTTTATTACTTTGGAACATGAGAAATGTACATTAACATTCAAAGTTACTGATAAGATTGATGAGGAAGAATAAAGAATTATATTTAATAAGAACACTATATCCCTATGATGAAAAGCAATCTTAAAACATCAAGTCCAATTTTGATTGGGGCACAATTTCTGGCTTTGAAATGAACAGATTTAAGAAAATAATCTATAGTCAGAGTTTTCAGAAATATGCAAATAAAACAATACCACTAGACAAAAAGTTAAAGTACTACAATAAAAAAGATTCAACTCTGCATTTAGAAGGGATATGTGCTAGTCCATTTTCACACTGCTGATGAAGACACACGGAGACTGGGCAATTTACAAAAGAAAGAGGTTTAATGGACTTACAGTTCCACGTGGCTGGGGAGGTCTCACAATCATGGCGGAATGCAGGAGAAGCAAGTCGCGTCTTATATGGATGGCAGCAAGCAAAAAGAAAGATTGTGCAGGAACACTCCTGTTTTTTTAAAACCGTCAGCTCTTGTAGACTCACTCATTCAATATGAGAACAGTGCAGGAAGGATCAGCTCCCATAATTCAATCACCTCCCACTGGGTTCCTCCCCTGACATGTGGTAGCTGTGGGAGTTGCAATTCAAAATGAGATTTGGGTGTGGACACAGCCAAACCATATCATTCCGCCTCTGGCTCCTCCCAAATCTCACGTCCTCACGTTCCAAAACCAATCATGCCTTCCCAACAGTCCCCAAAAGTCTTAGCTCATTTCAGCATTAACTCAAAAGTTCTCTGTCCAAAATCTCATCTGAGACAAGGCAAGTCCCTTCTGCCAATGAAACAGTAAAAGCAAAAGCAAGTTAGTTATTTCCCAGATACAATGGGGGTACAGGAATTAGGTAAACACAGCCATTCCAAATGGGAGAAATTAACCAAAACAAAGGGGCTACAGGTCCCATGCAAGTCCAAACTCCAGCAGTGAAGTCAAATCTTAAAGCTCCAAAATGATCTCCTTTGACTCCATGTCTCGCATCTGGGTCACGCTGATGCAAGAGGTGGGTTCCCATGGTCTTGGGCAGCTTCACCCCTGTGGCTCTGCAGGGTATAGCCTCCCTCCTGGCTGCTTGCACAGGCTGGCATTGAGTGCCTGTGACTTTTCCAGACACATGGTGCAAGCTGTCAGTGGATCTACCATTCTGGGGTCTGGAGGATGATGGCCTTTGTCTCACAGTTCCACAAGGCAGTGCTTCAGTAGGGACTCTGTGTGGGAGCTGCAACCTCACATTTCCCTTCTGTGCAGCCCTAGCAGAGGTTCTCCATGTGGGCCCCACCACTGCAGCAAACTTATTCCTGAACACCAAGGTATTTCCATACATCCTCTGAAATCTAGGTGGAGGTTTTCAAACCTCAATTCTTGACTTCTCTGCACCTGCAGACTCAATACCACATGGAAGCTGCCAAGGCTTGGGTCTTGTACCCTCTGAAGCCATGACCTGAACTGGACTTTGGCCCCTTTTAGTCACAGCTGGAGTGGCTGGGATGCAGAGCACCAAGTCTCTAGGCTGCACACAGCAGCGGGTTCTTGGGCCCAGCCCACAAAACCATTTTTCCCTCCTAGGCCTCCAGGCTTATAGTGGGAGGTGCTGCCATGAAGACCTCTGACATACCCTAGCAATATTTTCTCCATTGTCTTGGGGATTAACATTTGGCTCCTTATCACTTATGAGCTGCAGCTGACTTGAATTTCTCCTCAGAAAATGGGATTTTCTTTTCTATCGCATTGTGAGGCTACAAATTTTCTCAACTTCTATGCTCTGCTTCCCTTATAAAACTGAAGGCTTTTAACAGCACCTAAGTCACATCTTGAATGCTTTGCTGCTTAGAAATTTCTTCTGCCAGATACCCTAATTCATCTCTCTCAAGTTTAAAGTTCCACAAATCTCTAGCACAGGAGCAGAATGCTGCCAGTCTCTTTGCTAAAACACAACAAGAGTCACCTTTGCTCCAGTTCCCAACAAGTTCCTCATCTCTATCTGAGACCACCTCAGCCTGGACTTCATTGTCTGTATCATTTTCAGCATTTTTGTCAAAGTCATTCAACAAGTCTCTAGAGAGTTCAAAACTTTCCCACATTTTTCTGTCTTCTTCTGACCCCTCCAAACTGTTCCAACCTCTGTCTGTTACCCAGTTTCAAAGTCACTTTCACATTTTTTCGTTATCTTTTTAGTAGCACCCCACCCTTGGAATGAATTTACTGTACTAGTCTGTTTTCATGCTGCTGACAAACACATACTTGAGACTGGGCAATTTAAAAAAGAAGGAGGTTTAATAGACTTACAGTTCCACATGGCTGGGAAGGTCTCTCAATTATGGTGGAAGGCAAGGAGAAGCAAGTCATGTCTTACATGGATGGCAATAGGCAGAGAGAGAGGGTTTGTGCAGATAAATTCCTGGGTTTTTTTTCTTTTTTTTTTAAACCATCATATCTCGTGAGACTCATTCACTATAATGAGAGCAGAGCAGGAAAGACGTGCCCCCGTAACTCAGTCACCTCCCACTGGGTTCCTCCCATGACGTGGGAATTGTGGAAGTTATGATTCAAGATGATATTTGAGTGGGGACACAGCCAAACCATATCAGGATACTTCTGGAGGGTAAACATGATGTTCAGAAAAATGTTTCAGGAAATGTACTATAGTGAAATAAACTGATTCTCTATTGACCTTATAAAGCAATATTGACACTATCCAATAGCAACTGTCAGGAATTAAGAAGGAAGTTCTACCATCATGATCATTGTACTTCATCAGAAAATAGTCTTCTTTAAATTCATATATATTCTCATGTGATAATTTGATTTATTTTTGGGAAAATAGTTGAAAAAAATGCAAAAATCTTCTCTCTTTTAGTTACTGAATAAGTCATTTTTAAATGATCAAGTTCCCAAGCCATAACGAGACCCCGACTTGGCTCTGGATTACAATAATGAAAAGCTATAACTGGAATTTGAACCCATTTGTAAGTGTGAAAGTAGAACTATGATACTTGTTCTACTCTGTGATTTGTTGAATTCATTTTATTTTTTTCTCTTAGTGACTTTATTTATAATAACCGCAAACACAAAATAGTACCAACACTGTGATATCTATAGATAGATAATAGATAAATGGATAGGTAAATAGAAGATAGATAGATAGATAGATAGATAGATAGATAGATAGATAGATAGATAATGTGAGTATTATTGAAGTCACTTAGCCACTCAGCAGAACAGAGATATTATGTGTGTTTATTTAATCTAATTCTTGTTTTTCATCTGTCCCAAAAGGCCAACTTTCCAAATCTCATCTAAATCTCTGTATGCTGATAGAAAGGGAACCCTGAGTGTCACTGAGACATGTGAGCTCCAAGGCTTTTATTTCCTTCTTTCAAAGGAAGGTCCACATCATTTTCTACATTATAACCTGTAAGGGTGGCCACCCTGCACCTGGTTCATTAGATTTGGGTACAATCTTTCCAGGCTGACAGAGAAACCAACCCCACTCTCAGCAGGAGAGATTTGAGCATTCAGGCATCATGGAATCTCTCAGTTCTAGCTTCACCTAAGTATTTTTTTAATTAAAAAAATATTTAGTGATATTATGAATGGTATGTTTTTAAATTTCAAAATATCAATTATTCATTGGTGGTATGTAGGAATGCTAGCTGCTTTTGCTATATTAACCTCAGTCCTGTGACCTTACTATATTTACTCATTAGCTCTAGAAGTTTGTTTTTTTTTGTTGTTGTTCTTGATTCTTTGGGAATTTTTTTATATAGACAATTGTGTCAAGTGTGAGCTTTATTTCTTCCCATAAGTATACCTTTATTTTATTTTTTCTTACTGCACTAGCTAGGACTTCCTATATAATGAACTGAGAGTGAATATTCTTGCCATTTTTCAACTTTTAGGGGAAGAATATCCAGTTTCTCAGTGTTAAATCTGATGCTAGCTATAGGATTTTTGTAGATGTTCCCTATGGAGTTGAGAAAATTTATCTCTATTGTTTGTTTGCTAAGTGTTTTTATCATAACTGAGTGTTGGACTATCAAATTTTTAATTTGTATATATTGACATGATCTTGCAATTTTTCTCCTTTAGCCTGTTAATATGATAGGTTAAAGTAATTGGTTTTTGAATGTTCAAACATCCTTGCATATCTGGCAAAAAATTACACTTGGTTATAGTGTATAATTTTTTACACATTTTTTGATTCAGTTCACTAATATTTTGTTGAGGATTTTTAAATATATATATACACATACATACATACACAGAGAGATATATTAGGAAATACATTTCTCTGTGTGTGTACATATATATGTGTGTATATATATTTTAAATATATAATATATAAACATATATACTTTAAATATATAATACATAAAATATATATTTTTAAATATATATTATCTCTCGCTCTCTCTCTCTCTATGTGTGTGTGTGTGTGTGTGTGTGTGTGTGTGTGTGTATAGTAGAGGCAAGGTCTCATTATGTTACCCACCCTGGTCTCAAACTCCCAGGCTCAAACGAACCTCCTTCTTTGGCCTCCCAAAATGTTGGGATTACAAGTGCAAGCCGCTGCATCCAGACTTTCTTGAGGATTTTTAATGTATGTTCATGAAAAATTTCATCCTATAGTTTCCCTTTTTTATTACTCTTATCTAGTTTTGCTATTAGGGCAATTGTGGCTTCATAAAATGAGTAAGGAAGTGTGCCCTCTGCCTCTATATTTTTAGAAGGGATTGTAGAGATTTGGTATCGTATTTTTAAATGTTTGTTACATTAACATGTTTGAAATCCATTTACATTTAAAGTTTTAGAGTCATTTACTTTTCACTAAATTTAAGAAACTCCTCCCCACAGTGAAATTTCCAAAAGCATGTACTATTCTTCTAATTGGTAATACAGGAAGAGAACTTGCCTTTTCTGTGAGTCTGCATCCAAATGCCTGCTTGTTGCCCTGGGAATGTTAGTTTCGGAGGGTGCAGCTGTTGGAAGATGAGCCGGACATGGAGTAGAGGAAAGCAATCATCAGTCGGGAGCCACAGGGCATTTCTGTTATCTTTTTGTTGCTACATCTAAATTTTACATCCTCTGAAATTAATGATGCCTGTTTTGTTTCATCTTTCTAAAACATAATCACATCACTCTTTTGGCCAATTCTAAACTAGATTCCTACTCCTGCTACAGATGAGGGAAATCGGAAATCTAGGAAACAGTTCCGGGTTTTAGACAAGCTGACATCACACAATTGAACCTATGAATCATAATAATTAGCCTAAGGTTTCCTTGGTCAACACTGAGCATTTGACTTAGATTATCCTGAACGGTAAAGCTTTCCCACTATGCGTGTAATCTTACCATCCACTCACCTTAGAGAAGGAGGAGGATCATTGTTATGGCTCAAGACTAATATAATAATACCACAGAATATGATTGTCACTTTACGGTGAATAGCCTATTTTATTTTTATTTTTCATATCATCTGGTCATATGTTTGTAGTAGTTAGTATCTATGTATCTGTTGTCATAAAATGGGCTTGTGAGTGTGCTGGGTGGAAGAAGATAAAAAAGGAAATTTTTCCAACAGAACACTTAGTTAGATTAAGTATAAACCTTAAGATTTAGATGAAAAAAAAATGTTTTCTTTACCTTGTTACACATCTTATATTTGATTTGTTATATTTTTCCTCTTTTTTCTTTAATCATATGAATGATAGGAACTCTAGGACAAAGATTAGGTTTTAAACTTGGAAGAATTCCAAGTTTTGGACTAATTAATTTTTGTCTAGTCTGCTCATGGCTGTTGGCATCCACTTGACAGAGGAAATACATTGAATTAGTAGTGCTTGGATTTTACCCATTATTTTATATTGTACAAGGGAGTGGCCAAAAACCTCTGCCCCAAGTTTAAAAACACATATTGGGACATTTCTCGAAGAAATTAAATATTTAGAGGGAATAGATACCAGAGCATAACACACATTCAAGGTGCTGCTTCTCTCTCTTCTTTGTGGTGGTCAGAGTTACAATGGCCAGAGAATGAGTCTATACCAGAAGAGGCCAGACCTTCTCACTTGAAACCCTCTGGTACAGCTCCTGGGCCATAGGGCAGCTCTCCTGGCCTGCTAAGATCTTAGAAAGTGAGGATCTTTCTTCCTGTAGTCCCTCTGTTCCCTGAAGTCTATGCCTGTGTCTCCTTCTATTGGAGGGAAAAGTTCACACAGTTTGAACAGGGCTGTGAGAAACCTGCAGAGCGAGACTTCCACCCGTCTTTGTTCCAGGCCTCTCATGCTCATCTCAATCAGGATGAAAGAGAGAGAGCTTCAATCACTAGAGAACTTAAGGGAGTCTGGGGTCACAGACTTACACATAATGTCTATTAATAAAGTGTCCTTTTTTACTCTTCTATCTCTTTTCTTCGTGGGATTGATTTGGATAAGAATTATTGTATTTTGTCATTTGTTTACAAAAATGTTAGCAATTTCGACTACAGTCCCATATGGATTTATGAGGCTGAACTCTAATGAAAAATACAAATTTTTTTCCCCAGGGTTTTTCTTTTTATTTATTTATTTTTTATTTTTTTATTTTTTTGCGTAAATTCTCTAAACCACTTGCAGAAGAGTGCATCAGGATCAGAAACTGACTATCTCCTCACTGGGTGTTAATATTATTTCTCCCACTTTAGAAATTAGAAACCTGAATATAAGAAAGAAAATCAACTCCATCTTTTTCCACAGTTATGAAGTGGTTAAATCCGGATTCAAATGTAGCTATCTCTGTCTATAACAACTGTGAGCTTTCAAATTTTAAATATTGCCACCCATAATTTAATTGATGCCTTGAGATTCTCTAATTCTTCTCCACATCCAAATGAAGTTCCATAAGTGTGTTCCCTTTCAGAAAGTGGAGATCTTAATAAAATTATGAATTTTAATATAACTATGACTTTATCATACTTTATTATTATTTGACATATAAGAATATGTAGTTTAAACAAATCCATTATTTCAACTGAAATATGGTAGAAAAAAGGCATTTCTATTTATATTTGTTCTCTTTTAGGAAACTAAAGATCCAAGAGTTAAATTCATAGAAAGTTTATTAATAGAAAGTGCTATTATTCAAACTTTGTTTTTAAGGCAAGGATGAAAATCTCCCCATGTTTTGCTTTTTGAAACTTTGTTGGCATTTTAGAGATGTTTTCTTACTTTATTTGGAATCCACATAAGGGCTCTAAACCTCAAAGGCATGTGGGGATGAAAGGTTGACTGCTTCGATTTGAATTATAATTTTCAGGGATGTAGCACCTTTCATCTGGGAATTCAAAGCCATCCTCAAAAAATTGCATTTATTATTTCAACACCCCTTTGAGGCAGCTAGAATTTACTTAGAGCTGGAGAGGCAGAAACACAAACAGGGAAAGAGAAAAGCTAAATACATATATTATTATATATATATAATTATATATTTATTACATATAGTATATATTATATCTATTATATATATTTACTATATATTATATATATTTACTACGTGTATCTATTATATTTACTATATATTATATATTTACTATATATAATAGATGTAATATATACTATATAATAAATATATAATTTATATAGAAAATATATATAGTAGATATTATATATCGTATATAATAAATGTATAATTATATATTATATATATTTATTATATATTATATATATATACACAAGCCCAATGAACACCCGAATTTTCCATTCTGCTCTTCTGCAATTAGAACTTGCTCTGCCTAGAATGAAAAGACTATGAACGGAGGTGTTATTTAAGAAGCTTTATATTTAAGGGCTCAGTTTCTGTGCATGCCAAACTTTTCTGTGAAATAATACAAAAAGGAATACGAGGAGAGAGAGAAAAGAGACAAGTTTTGTAAACAGACAGCAAAAAGGTTTATCAGAAGACAGTGAGTAGATTAGTAATAAGGCAGTCTTTTATAATGAATGCAACTCCTTATATCCAATATTCAAGCAAAACATGTCGACTTTACTTAAGCTCTGTCTTGGAAACACTTTCTTTCCTCTCCATTATCAATGAACTACCATCAGAATCTTTCCTTTGGATTGTTACAACAGCCTCAGAGACCCGCCCGCAAATCTCTCCTCTACCCATCCAATATTCACCAACAGCCAAAGAGATTTTTCTAAATATGGCTCTTTTCTACTTAAAATTATTTCTTGACCTATTTATAGAGCCACAGAACAACAAAGACTTTTGCTTGGGACAGAAGCACCCTAACTAAAGTGGCCTCAACATAAATTTTGTCCACATTGATTGAAGTTTCTTCCATCCATGATCCCTACCCCCACTTCGAACCCTGCTTTATATATTTCTACCAAATTAAACGTTTCCTTCTCCTTCAAATACACAACAGAACACTTCCCCCATCATCTCCTGTGAGCATCCTATCTTCAGCCTGCTATGTTCTTTTCCACCTTTCTGTGTCTAACTTGGAAAACTGCTATTCAGACTTAATACCCCTGTTCAAAGATCACCTTGTTAGTACAGAAGACTTGCTTGCTGGTGTGTGTGTGTGTGTGTGTGTGTGTGTGTGCGCGCGCGTGTGTGTTTCTTTCCACCCACTGAAATTTTGCTATTATTTATAGGTTTGCTTTATGATATTCCCTGTTAAACTTTAATTTTTTTTATGGCAATATTGCATCTCACTCACCTTCAGATTGCCTGTATGGATGTCAATGCCTAGAGCAGAATAAGCTGGAATAAGTATATAGCTGCACATAAACATTTATAAATGCAAATAATAAGTATCTGCAAACAACTCTTTATTTTGAGAAGTATCCAACCCAGTGCTATGTATGTGTACAACAGCTACCATATGTGTCCATTCATATTTCAATACAGTGTTCCCATACACACCAATGGATTCCTATGGCAAACCCCTGCAACTGTTTTCCAGATTTTTTGGGGCGTCATAACAACATACTTAGTGTTTAAAGTAGAATGGCAAGGAGACGACTCCTGAAGAAATAGCTTCCTGAAGAAATCCCCATCAAGAATGGGGATTTGCTGTGTAAATACTCCAGCCTCCCTTTCCTTCAGTGGAAACCACACTGAGAAAATTTTATGCTATCTCCCAGAGGTTTTCAGAGTGATTGAGACTGTGTTTTCTAAAGCAGTAACCTGCTAAATACTCTGTATTGATGGCTATCATCTCCCTGTCTTACTCTTCACTTTTCTACTAGACATTTCTAAGTTCTCTTTCACTGAAACCCTTGTCTCAGGACTTACTTCTGGAATAACTCATCTTAAAACAAATAGTCATTCTCAACCCACATGACCCTCATCCTTGATCAATTACACTGATGTGACATTCCAGGATATTTCCTACAGTGTTTGGTAGGAGGGTACCATGATGCCATGCAATGGGGAATCTGTTTTGAGTTTAAACTTCAAACAGAAAGTGAGTCTTCAGATCCAAAGGATTTTAAAATACCTCTCTTGTTGCCATAATGTGCAGAATGTCATTCAGGAAAGAATCCACTGATCCAGGAAAATTGAGACAGGATAGAATACACACTCAGTTTAGAGAGACAACTGTAGGGTCAAGCCGAAGGAATTTCTAGCCTTAATAGGGAAAGCAGGAAGCTAGCACTTTGCAAAACAAATTAGAGGAAAATGAAACATCAATAAAAATCAAGTGATAAAGGGTGTTCATTTTACACCTTCTTCAGTTAACATTGAGAGTAAGGATTCTTAAAAACAAGAAAAAAAAACCTCTTAAGCACAGAAAAGCTTAAGATAAGCTACTGGGTTGCATCTAGGAGGAATCACACATGGACACAAATGAAAAAGTAGTAACAGACATATCCCAGATTTGGGCACGGCATGTGGCATATAGCTGGCATGCAACTATATGAATGAAGTTCATGTTAAAGCAGGAAAGAGTCTGCCCATTAGGCTATGCTAGCTAATTCTAATTTTCAAAATGCAAGCCCTGTGGCACCTGCCCCAGGATCAGCAGAGAAACTTGTTTGTAATGCAGATTATAAAACCTCACCTAGAATTACTGAATCTGACTTTCTCAGCAGTGACCTTGACAAAATAATCATCACAGCAAATTAACAGCTAATATTTACTGAATATTTATTGTTTGCCAGGCACTGTTCTAACCACTTTACAGGTATTAATTATCTTTAAATCCATAAAATTCCAATAAAATAAATAGAATTGTTAACCATAGCATTAACCACATTTTGACAGTGATGTACTTGATGCAAAGAGAGGTTAAGTAACTTTTTCAAGGTTACATAATTAGTAGTGAAAAAGCTAGGATTTGAATACAAGATGCTAGATTCCATAATCCATGCTCTAAACCAAAACACTACATTGTTTCTCCCTTAAAATTATTTATCACCATGCCTAATCTGTTTATGTATCAGGGTAGTTGTAAGGTCACTTGTATTTATCTGCTCTCATGCTGCTATGAAGAAATACCCGTGACTGGGTAATTTATTAAAAAAAAAAAAAAAAAGAAGAAGAGGTTTAATTGACTCAGTTCTACCCGGCTGGGAGGCTACAGCAAACTTATAACCATAACGGAAGGCACCTCTTCACAGGGTGGCAGGAGAGAGAATGAATGCCAAGCAAAGGAAGAAGTACCTTATAAAACCATCAGATCTCGTGAGATCTCACTCACTATCATGAGAACAGCGCAGCATGGGAGGAACCACCCCCATGATTCAATTATCTCCACCTGGTCCTACCTTTGACATGTGGGGATTATTACAATTCGAGATGAGATTTCAGAGGAGACACAGAGCCAAACCATATCAGCACTCAAGATACACGTTATAATGCACACATAGGGAAGGGTATTCTGTGAGGCACAAATATTTATTAACTCTACAGCACGATTTATTTACCAGGCATCCAAAAAAAAAAGCCAAGTAAGAGGGAAAGAGCATGAAAATGACAACATTAATGATAACATTAATGATAACTGTAACCTACACTCACATTTACTTTTATGGTCATTAAAGGCACTTTTCTCTAATGTTGACCTAATTTTAATCTCTTGTATACCTTGGAAATTATATAAGGCAGGTATCATCATCATTCTCATGTTATGGATATGAAAACTGAGTCTCAATAAAGTTAAGTGACTTATCTTGGCTACACAGTTGCTATGGAAAGGATCCATAATTTAAATTTAGCTTTGAAATTTGGCATTTTGTTCATTGTAGGGTAAAAAACATCAATGAAAGATACAGTGCATCGGGGAATGGGAAACAGTGAAAATATTGTAAAGTCTTCCATAGTTTGATCTCACTGCTTCAGTAGAAAGAAATTTGTTGATAGGCTTTTAGAGATGATTACAAAACACTATGCAGATAAATTACAAAACTTTTGAACTGTTTATCTGGTTCTTTATAAAATTGCACAGTCTGTAGTTCATGTAGTCTACCAACAGGTGTAGTGCTATAATCCACTCATTAGAATCTGATCAAAATATTTTCAAAGTTGAAATGTTTTAAACTTGCAGGCTTTGTGCCTTGCAGACTGAAATTTTTTAATTTTTAAATTAAAGCTTTAAAAAGGCTTGCAATTCCCAGCCAAATTTAGATTAAACACAACATTTAAAGGTGGTAAACTAATGTTAAATGTTCACAAAGGAAAATTTCACCTATATCATGTTAAAATGTCCCAGTGTTTCCTCCTCCATGCTTTAAACATGAAAGATCCTCCTCCTTTCTTTCATGTCCCTCATGCATACACTCAAATATGCTTACATTCTTTGGTTCCCAAACTTACCACCTGTATTTATTATTCTATATCTGCACCTTTTATTTATTTTGCTAGCGAGAGTCTTTCTCTCTTCTCCTCCCCTCTCCTTTCTCTCCTTTCCTTTCCTCTCCTCTCCTTACTTATTTCTTTTCTCTCTCCACACTGACAGTTTCCACAATTAACTTAAATCAGCTTCCAGACTAAAATGGTTGAATTCTCTGGAATCCTGATGCAATATTTTATCAATCTCTATTAGTACTCTTCTCACATAAGTACAGCTGTGAGTAAGCATTTGTCAGACTCATTTCATTGTGTGTTCTTTGAAGGCAGGAGCTGAACTTTGCTTATACCTAATAGAAGTTCTAGTGCAAGTTGATAGATGGTAGGTTCCCAGGTCATGATTATCTAACATGAACTGAATACTGATACTGTATTTCTTTCTCTGTGTCTTTAATAAAACCATTTGAGCTGTCATAACGTGAAGTTAGAAGGAGCTATCCGTTCCCCTCTTCAATGACAAGTATCAGGCCAATGTGTGATTTCCTCTGAGGATATTGTCCAAATATGACTAATATTCAACAAATTGTTCATGAGCAAGCCTTGCCCTGACTTCCATTACGAATTCTGTAACGTAATTGCAGGTGGTCCTGCCAACCCTAAAAGATGTGAATGCACATAAACTACATCAACTCATGCCTCATTGCTTATTCCACAGAGGCAGCTCAATGCCTTTATTCACATTCTCTGAATCTGTAATTTCTGCTGCACATTCCTGCTGCCTTTACTTGCTCTGTTTACCTCTTCCCTTCGAACTCCCATGCACAACGTCACTGGCCTCAAGAAGAATTACAAAGCATACTTAACTCTTAGAATCCTCTTCTTAGAAGATGTAGGTAAGAAGTAGTATCTAGGCCGGGCGCGGTGGCTCACGCCTGTAATCCCAGCACTTTGGGAGGCCGAGGTGGGCAGATCACGAGGTCAGGAGATTGAGACCATCCTGGCTAACACGGTGAAACCCGGTCTCTACTAAAAACTACAAAAAAGTAGCAGGGCATGGTGGTGGGCACCTGTAGTCCCAGCTACTCGGGAGGCTGAGGCAGGAGAATGGCGTGAACCCGGAGGCGGAGTTTGCAGTGAGCCAAGATGGCACCACTGCACTCCAGCCTGGGTGACAGCGCGAGACTCCGTCTCAAAAAAAAAAAAAAAAAAACAGAAGTAGTATCTACTAAAGACTACGTACAGTATGAGCCAGAATCATATGGAGGAGAAGGGTATAGCAGACTTAAAGAAACCTCTCTTTTTACTTTGAGGTGAAGAACCTTCTCTTTTCATGGCACTGAACTACTTACTGCCTCCTAACCTTCATGCTTGTATAAAGTAGGGTTACAATGTGTATACACAAATATACATAACCAACCATTATCAGAGAAAAGTAAATGAGCAAAGCTGACTGGCCCAAGACAAGAGGGTGTGAGTTCACAGCTAACTAAAGGATATATGTTTATTCTGACTACACCCCACTTCATTTTTAAACACTTTACGGGCTAAACAAAGTGTATTAATGGTCATATTGATTCCCTATATCATTATTTTGCAACCAAAGACTAGCTAATCTACCTAAATTCTTCTGTAATCTCTAAAATCAGAAATAAAAGATATTATATTGTAATGGCATAAAGTGATAAAAATAAATTAAAGATAGTTTAGAGAAATAAATGAATTAAGATTCACAGAGGGTCAACAAAGAAAAATAGATAAATAGGGCAATATAACAAGTATAAGGGCAACTTGATACTTGATGTTTTTCTTACTACTTCTTTCTCCTTTTGCTTTTAATTATATATTTATAAATAAGAAGGAGATACCATGGTAAATATATAAAATGCATTAAAGTTATAAAAATCATTGTAAAACAAGCCATCCAGTTAAAAATATAACCGTTGACTTTAAAGTTCTATTTATGCCTTTTTGAAATTAAATTACTAATTGCCTCCCTCAAAAATAACCACTGTCTTGATATTTGCATTTATGATTATCTTGCTTTGTATTCATAAATAACTAAAGTTTTTAAAATCTCCATAAATGGTAGACTATTCTATCTGTTATTTTACAACACGCTTCTTTCTCTTTGCTTGACCTTATGATCCCAATATCTATCCATGCTTTTCATTTGCATGTACTACTGAGAACTACACTGCTTTTAGCTGTACTCAGAAGTGCAAGGCTCTTGGTGTATTTGTGCAAGAGTTTCTCTAGAGTCGTAGCCATAGAAGAGGAAGCATGGAGTGACAAGTGTATTGGAAACCTTGTTCAATACTGCACAAACTCTTGCTGTCACCTCTGGCTCTAGAAATGGCCCACAGGGCCGGGCACGGTGGTTCACACCTGTAATCCCAGCACTTTTGGAGGCCGAGGTGGGTGGATCACGAGGTCAGGAGATCGAGACCATCCTGGATAACACAGTGAAACCCCCATCTCTACTAAAAATACAAAAAATTAGCTGGGAGTGGTGGCGGGCACCTGTAGTCCCAGCTAGTTGGGAGGCTGAGGCAGGAGGATCTCTGGAACCCGGGAGGCGGAGGTTGCAGCAAGCCGAGATCACGTCACTGCACTCCAGCCTGGGCAACAGAGTGAGACTCCGTCTCGAAAGAAAGAAGGAAAGAAAGAAAGAGAGAGAGAGAGAAAGAAAGAGAGAAAGAGAGAGAGAAAGAATGAAAGAACAAAAGAACGAGAAAGAAAGAAAGAAAGAAAGAAAGAAAGAAAGAAAGAAAGAAAGAAAGAAAGAAAGAAAGAAAGAAAGAAATGGCCCACAAGTTAATCTGCTTTGTGTTGACAACATGTCACCTTAAAGGGGCATCGCAGATCTCTCATTTCTTGCTTCTGGGATTTTCTGAAGAATCAGCATGAGACATCTGCAGGAACCTGCTCAGCACTCACTGTACTTTCCTGTATATATGCCTCTCTCTTAGGCCAAAACACTCACCTGGTATGTATAACTCTGATGTTACCATATAAAGGCAACTGTTTTCAGATGTTATTGAACAATTTACACTCTAATCAGCAGTGCTTAGGATATTGCATCTCAGTCAAAATATAATACTGTCAGGTGCTATGCTTTCTAGTTTTACCAATCTGACAGCTTTGACATGATTTTTCATTAATCATTTCCCCGAGCACAACTAAGGATGGCCCCCTTTTCACACATTTTGGTAGCCATTTAGAACATTTGTCTGCGTGGTTGACATTTTGTGGAATTGAAGCCATTATTTATACATTTTAGGTATAGACATTTTTTGTGTTACAGTTGAAACACCAACCTCTCATAGTGTGCACTTATGTTTTATCCCTCTTTATATATTTTGATGAGCTAGTGTATCATATTTATTGCCATGAAAATTACTAATATGCTGCTTTGCTTTTGGAATATCTTGGATCTTGACTTAAAAACTTTCTCCGGGCTAGGCGCAGTGGCTCACTCCTGTAATTCCAACACTTTGGGAGGCTGAGGCGGGCAGATCACTTGAGGTCAGGAGTTCGACACCAGCCTGGCCAACATGGCGAAACCCTATCTCTACTAAAAATACAAAAATTAGCTGGGTGTGTTGGTGAGTGCCTGTAATCCCAGATGCTGAGGTGGCTGAGTGGGGAGAATCACTTGAACCTGGGAGGTGGAAGTTGTAGGGAGCCCAGATCATGCTACTGTACTCCAGCCTGGGTGACAGAGCAATATTCCGTCAAAAAAAAAAAAAGTTTCCTCCTAGAGTGAGGTCAAAACAATTTTTAAGGTAAAAAATAGTTTCCATATTACTTTTTACAAGTTAGATAATTTCGCTCTTCACTTTCAGGCCATTAAGTCTAAAACAAATCATTTTGCACCATGTGAAGCAGGGCTCTGATTTCATTTGATTTTAATATGGGAAACCAACTTACCCAGAACCATTCATACAAATATTCTTTCTCCCACTAGGTTGGAAATGTCAGTGATTTTATGAGTGGACTTTGCAAACAATTAGGAAACTTGACTTCTGCATTTATTTTGTTCTATGAATCTTATTCTTCATTTTATGTCAAAAACTTAGTGTCATAACTCAGCTAGGTTCACAATAATATTTATTATTGGAAAAGGAAAATCTCTCATATTCTTTATTTGCTACAAAATATGTACTTATTATTCTTGACCCTTTTTCTGTATTTTATAGTCACCTTGACAATTTCTAAAAACAAAAATCTGTTGAAATTTGTTGATTTTTTTTAAATTGTGGTTTTATTTGGGAAAAATTAATAGCTTTAAATATTTAACTTTTTAATTATGGAATTTTATTATTGTCTATGTGTATTAATGTCTTTACTGATATCTTTTAAAATGTTTTATAATTTTCCTGATAAACAAAACTTTCATGAGATTTATTTCTAAATTGTGTGCATATATTTTAATGTCACTTTAAAAGTATCATTCTAAGTTAAATTTTAAAGCATTTTTGCTGATGAGATGTGATTAATTTTTTTATTTAATATTTCACCTAAGTTAATAATCTTTTAATTTGAATTGTATACCTATGGATTATATTATTTTAAGCACCCATATTATCACTTAGAAATGAGAAGTTTTGAAAATTTTGTACGTTACCTTTCTTTTTATTTCCCCATAAAACTTGCTAGGATATCCAATACAATGATGGGTATAGATACTGCAAACCTTCATGCTTTTTTCTAATCTTAAAGGGAGTGTGTACTACTAAATATGTTTGTGTATCTATTTTTGTGGATATTTTTCATAAGGTTAATGAAGTTTCATTCTATTCCTGTAATAGCCAGAATTTTGTTTTACTTCTTTTTTTTAATCAATGGCTGTTGAATTTTATCAAATACTTTCATTGTATCTATTGAGATAATCATATTATTTTTCTCAGCTAGTGTGTAAAGGTGATATTAGGGAGACCCCTATCCACATAAGAAAATACTAACTCCATCATTCGCACACAGCTAAACTCCACTTCTGTTTTTCTGTCAGTTGGAAATGGCCAGATGGTTGGGTTTTGGCTAACAGAATGTGAATAGCAATAAACCATATCACTGTCAGACTTGGCCACTAGAAATCACTTGTGTTTTCTCCTCCAAGATCTTTCTCATTTCCGGTCTGTGACATATTCAAAGCAAAGGTAGCAGAGCCTCCCACAGGTCTAGTCCCTGAAAGATGATATGAAAAAATACTTCCAAAATGGTAAAGTAAGAAACTCTAAAAATTTACTCCTCAAAAGAGCAATGAGAAAACTGGCAAAATTGACAAAATCCACTTTTTCAGAACTCTGAAAACTAATCAAAGACTTAGAACTCTCTGAGAAGCGCTGATTCAAGAAAATTAGCTGAATCCCTACTGGAACAGTGAGCTTTGTGGCATTTAATATTTCCTTATTGCCTTATATGCCTCTCTACAGCTCCAAGTGGCATTGATTACCAGTAGCCTCACAATCATGGCAGCTGTGGCAACAAGCAGCCAAGAAGGTTCTCAGGTGGGTAGAGGGGGTCTTGGCCCCCCCAGAAGTCCCAATCCAAAGAATTTTCACTCTTTTACCTAGAGTAACTCCCTGAAAAAACTTATTTGAGATTTGCCTTATTTGACCATAGTCAGACCTTACTCAGTAAAAATGCCCTCCCCAGGTGTTTGTTAAAAATGATTCCAGGCAATTATTTAACACCCTCACTGTTTAGAACAGTAAAACGAATCAGCAAAAAACAAGTGATTGATCAAACATTTAAAAAGAAAACCTGTGTAATGAGATATCCAGGGAGATCTGAAAAGCTTTGGCATATTCCTGGAATCTAGAAGACTAAGCACATGTGCAGGGACACATACTTGTTCAGGAAAGGTCTGAGAAAGCTCTATTTTCTCACCTGTGTCTGACTTTGACACTACCCACAAGCAAGGTGTGAAAGCCAAGGATGAGTTTAACCTGACTGAGCATTAAAGAAGTGCCTCAGCAAACATAGAGTGCTTACAGCCTCGCCACTATCTATTATATTTTGACTTTTTAATAATAGTCATTCTGACTGGTGTGAGATGGTATTTCATTGTGGTTTTGATTTGTATTTCTCTAATGATTAGTGATGTTGAGCATTTTTTTTCATGTGCTTTTTGGCCACATATATGTCTTCTTTTGAAAAGTGTCTGATTCTTAGCAAACTAATGAGGGAACAGAAAAGCAAATATTGCATGTTCTCACTTATAAGTGGGAGCTAAGTGATGAGAACACATGAGCATATAGAGGGGAACAACACACACTGGGGCCTATCAGAAGGCAGAGGGTGGGAAGAGGGAGAGGATCAGAAAAAATAACTAATGTGTGCTAAGCTTAATACCTGAGTGATGAAATAATATGTTCAACAAACCCCCATAATGCACATTTACCAGTGTAGCAAACCTGCACATGTATGGCTCAACTTAAAATAAATGTATTAAAAAAAAAGAAAAGCATCTGTTCATGTACTTTGACCACTTTGTAATGGGGTTACTAGTGTTTTGCTTGTAAATTTGCTCATGTTCCTTATGGATTCTGGATATTAGACCTTTATCAGATGCATAGATCACAAATATTTTCTCCTGTTCTGCAGT
This sequence comes from Gorilla gorilla gorilla, assembly GCF_029281585.2. NCBI lineage: Eukaryota > Metazoa > Chordata > Mammalia > Primates > Hominidae > Gorilla > Gorilla gorilla. The sequence continues at coordinate 142,399,403 of NC_073231.2, read as the reverse complement.
TTGTCCGTTTATTCTTTTGATAATTTCTTTTGCTATACAGAAGCTCTTTAGTTTAATTAGGTCTCATTTCTAACATACCTGACGTTCAAGAAATACTAATGTGATCCTACAGGCTGAAATGGAAGGACACTGGTTTGTAACTAAAATCCACATAAAGGAATAAAAGAACAGCAATTAACACTCTCAATAAAGGTAACTACATAGGTATATATGGAGGACATTATAATGTATTTTTTAAGTCTTCTCTCTGATTTTAAGATACACTGTATAGAGCAATAATTATAAAATTATGTTGGTGGTATTATAATATACAAACTGCAATTTGCTTGAAAATAACATAACTTGAAAGGCAATAAAATTTTATTGGTTCAACTTTTTAATACTGTTGAATTTAATTTATAATTAATCTAAACTAGATTATTTTCAAGCCATGATAATTATAATCGCCTATGGATTATAATTATAATAATAAAAATTAGGCTGTATGGAGAAATAATTGTGCTTTCTAAAATAGAATATACACCTTGCACTGTTAAACATAAATTTTGTATTATTTGAACTATTATGTTTTCTTTATTTGTTTATTGATTTATTCCTGTGTTTACAGTTACATAGACTAATACATATGCTAAATAACATTGTTAATATTTTTGGTATCAAACTTTTCTTGACCTTAGATAAACTGAAATTAGTCATAATGTATTGTGCTTTTCATTTGTTGCTAGACTCAGCTGGTAAATAAAACTTAGTGGGGGTTTTGGATTCATGAGGAGATTAGTGTACAGTTTTCATTATTCTTAAAGGCTTTATCAGATTTTGACTAAAACGTGATATGCTAACCGTATAAATCAAAATAGAGTGTTATTGCCATTTTCATTTTCAATAATCCTCTAGAATTATTTATATAAATTGGATTTCTTGTTTTATGAAGGTAATATGTAACAGTAAAGCTCTGCACATTATTATTTTTATGAGCATATTTTAAACTACTGTCTCTGTTTTTATTTTTATAGGACTATTCACATTTTTATTTCTTCTTGAATCAATTTTACTGAGTTTCACTTTTCTAGACAGTTGATTCTGTGTAAATTTTTTCAAATTATTATCATATTTTTAAACATCCTCTTATTAAATCTATCATCTTTGTAGTAGCTGCATTTCTATCTAGTTTTAAAATCCTAATATTGATATTTCACCTTTTATATATTAATCAAATTTTTAACACATTTGTTTTTCGTAAGAAACAAATTTGGTTTGTATATTGTTTCAAATGTTTGTTAGATTTATATTTTATTAATTTTGGTTTGGTTTTCATGCACATTATTTTATTCTACCTTCTTATGCTGAGTTTATTCTCTTCTTTACATAAATTCCTTAAATCAGATGCATAGGTCATTAATTTCAAACTGTATCCTCTAATAAAAATACTAAAACTACAGTGAGCCTGTAGGACTCACTAAAACTTTTTTATTAAAATACTGCTTTAGTTCCAACATGGAGTTTTTAAATATGATATGATCAATATTTTTCAATTTATATTATAAATAATTCCTGATGTATTTGTGATTTATAGGTGCATTTTAAACTTCATTTTTGTTACAAATTTTTGTCAAAGTTACATGTACTCAGCAAATATATTCTGTAAGATGCCAATCATTTTACATTTTTGAGATGAGATGAGCTATATGGCTACTATGTGCCCATATTTTGAAAATGATTTATATGTACTGAAAATAACATATATCAGGCAAATGCTAGATGTTTCATATATCTCCATTAGATATCATGTTTTTCAGATAAAATATATAATGCCCTGTTAAATTTGAATTTTGAATAAATATTTTTAGTACTAATACAGCCCAAAATATTTAACTAAATACAAAATTAAGTAAACATCCTGCTTTGTTTTTTCTTTGCTAAATTAGGCAATGTTAATTAAATCAATCATATTAATTTTGTTCTAAGCTTCTATATTATTTTTGCCTTCTTGATCTGTGATTGAGAGGAGAGTGTTAAAGCTTTTCCCATAATTTTGGATTTGTTAAAGTCTTCTTTTACTTATATCAAGCTTTGTTTCATATAATTTGAGGTTATATCATGCCATACATTAATACTGATTTTTTTATGTTTCAAGTGTGTTTAATAGATTTTTCAAAATTCTTTGCTGATCCTCTTAAGATCTAGTAATGATTTTTGTCTTGCATTCTATTTCCTTAGTGTCAACATAGCTATAGCAGCTTTTTATTTCTTTGTATTTAATTAATTCAACAAATATTTATTGAATGTCTATTAAATGCTATGCTCATATCAAAGAAAAATGAAACACAAACACAGAAAAAATAAGTCCCTGATCTCCTAAGACATTATAATTGTGCAAGACAAATTAATAAACTATATACTGAATTTTATTGTGATACATGCTTTAGAAAATAATTAGAGAAGAAAGAAAGGGAGTACCAAGGTTGGCCTCATTGAATTTACAATATATAAGAATTAGATTCTGAGTTTTGAACTGGGCGTCTTTGGTTTATTTTACTGATTCATGAAAACAGGTGATGAAAACTTTGTGTTTAGTTCTGATGATTCAAAAGTCAAGCAGATGTAGTGAAGTTGTCAGTATTAGAGGATGTGGTGATAGGGTCCATGCTAGAGTGACTAGAAGTTCTAGGGCCACTTCTCCATTTCCACTAATAATAACTGGATGGTGAGAAGTGAGTGGCGCTCTCAGAACACAAAAGATGCTAACTTCTCGATTTTTGACCATGGTATTAAGGATGTACATGGGTGCATACATCAACAGACAGGGCAATATTAAAATATAACAAAACTCATAAAAGTAAAAGTTGTCCTTCATTAATTCCAGTGCCACTATTTCTACCTTACGCTTTTTTATTTTAAATTTTTTGTGTATTTTTGAGACAGGGTCTCTCTCTGTTGCCCAAGGTAGAATGCAACAAGGGTGTGCTCACGGCTCACTGCAGCCTCGACCTCCTGGGCTCAAGCAATCTTCCTGCCTCAGCCTCCCAAGTAGCTGGGACTACAAGCATGTACCACCACACCCAGCTATTTTTTTTACTTATTTTATTTTATTGATTTATTTATTTGCACAGACAAGTCTCACTATGTTGCCCAAGCTGGTCTTGAATTCCTGGGCTCAAGTAATCCTCCCACCTTGGCCTCTCAAAGTGCTGGGGTTACAGGTATGAGAAACCACACTCAGCTTTAAATATTTATTAAATAATGGTATAGATGAACAATATTGAGCACACTGAAATTACTTTTTTAAACTTAAATCTCGTTCTCGTAAAAAAAGAAAAAACACATTCCAAAAGTGCCTATAATGTAAATAGCCAACTTAACACATTTTTACACCTTGAGAACTAATGTAACCGTTCCAGTCCAGATATATATTAACAATCATTCAAGAGTCCTCCTCATGACCTACCCAATTGCACACTCTGAGTCTTTAGTTTGCCTTATTTTGTTTCTTTGACTCGACATGATGCTAATGAAATTCATCCAAGTTGCTTGAAAGTGCTGTGATTCATATTCTAACTGTTAGTTACTATTCCCCTGTTTGATTAGACCACATTTTTAGTACTTATGGATACCTGGGTTGTTTCCAGTTTTGTGCTAATATGAAGAGTCATAAAATGAACAGTTTTAGCACGTCTCCTTGGATGAATATGTACTTTTTCTATTGATTATGAAGAAGTTCTGGAATGGCACAGCCACAGGATATAAGTTTCCACAGATTTAGTAGATTATGCCACCTTTTTTCTAAAATATTTATACAAAATTTACCTTCTATCCATATAGTCTGAGCAATGAATTATTACTCCACATCTCTACAACTTTTGGCACCAATGCATTTACTCATTCATTCATTATTCATTTTCAACAGCTACTGAGTAGGTAGTGTTATCTAATTGTACTTTCCTGATTGTTAATAAAGTTGACCACTTTCTCATAAGTTTATCTGTCATTCGTATTTTCCATCTTGTGAAGTGTGTCCTTTTCTAGCACATTATCTGTTGTTTTCTAATTGGTTTGTACTAGAAAAGTATGTATCTGTATAACAGTGGTTGTTCTTAAGATTATATTTTGATGCACATTAGCTCTTAATTTGATGAAGGCAACCTTATCAATAATTTCCTTTACCAACTGGGATCACAAATTGCATGACAAGCCTTTCATTTTCTGAGATCAGAAAGATATTTTCTTGAAGTCACACAGAAAGTGAGTGGCTAAGCAGGTGAAAATCTGAGTCTGAGGGGTTCCAATGACTGTGACCTTCTCACACTGCCAGCAAGACATTTGCTCCATCTGAAAACAAAGCAAAGCAGAAACAACTTCCCCCAAACAAAAACGTATGCACTGGAAATGTGCAGCGGTCATTATCAGAGTTATACAATGTACAGAGCGTGAATGAATCCTTTGTCATTTCTCTTTTTTTTTTTTTTTTTTTGAGACGGAGTCTCGCTGTGTCGCCCAGGCTGGAGTGCAGTGGCGCGATCTCGGCTCACTGCAAGCTCCACTTCCCGGGTTCACGCCATTCTTCTGCCTCAGCCTCCTGAGTAGCTGGGACCACAGGCACCTGCCACCACGCCCGGCTAATTTTTTATATTTTTAGTAGAGTACTTTGGGAGGCTGAGGCGGGCAGATCACGAGGTCAGGAGATCGAGACCATCCTGGCTAACGCGGTGTCATTTCTTACGAATGAGTTAGACACAGCCTTGGATGAACAAGAAGGAATAAACAAGTACATCAGAACAGTCTGTTTAGTCGAATGGAACGAATTCAGCAGCCTCTGGGACTGGGTAGTGTTCAGTAAATTATCTTTGCCCATGAACTAAGTGGCACCCCTTAAAGAGTTCATTCACCTCACATGGATGAGCAGTTTACATCAGATAACAGATTCTTCACCTCCATGATCCCGCCGGCTGCTATTATCTCAGAGATCTGTCACTGTCCTTTCACTTACATTTCCAGATCAGGCGGGGGAATTGGATGGCTTTGAACGCATAGCTAGTTTTTCCTTTGCCAATCTTTCAGACATGAATGTGCATATGGTGAACTGCTTTATGGAGGGAAAAGAGCTGGTTTAGAATATGTTTTGAGGGACGGAGGACACGCTGTGTTCTTATTTAATGTAGCATATCACCATGCTGTGCTGTGATTTTGAGTTACTAGAAAAAAATTAAACAAAACATATTTACAATTAGTACATTAGTTGTAGTAATTTCACCTTTGTAACTTGTATTACTATCTTGTACTCCATACTTTATGGCCATGTGCATTAGGATGCTTCAGGTTGCAAGTGCTCTATCTTTTATATTTCAAACTTTGAAACACACGCACACACACATAGACATGTATATACACACATACATATGCATATGTTAATCTGCTTAATCTTCATTGAGCAGATGATAGATGCCAGCCTCATTTAAAATTATGTAGGAATTGAGGTATAGGGCGGTTAGCCATGCCTGAGTTTACACAACTGCTCAGTGTTAGAAATGAATTTAAACCTATATTGGTCTGAAGTCCATGCTCTTAAAGACTATACTGAAGGTACTAGTACCTTGCACTGAATGGACAGAGATCAAAAGTATGTTAGGTAAAAAATATTTAGGCCAAATGACTTGACGTTTGAAAAATACATTGCAGGATATGAAATTCAAGAGTAACAGCAAAATGAGGACAAATGTTAATAAACCAATTCAACACATGTAAAACAAGACACAATCAATAAATGGAACTGGTCACATAGTTTAATATAAAGTTAAGATAAATGAACACCTAGATAGTTTATGCTTTGGTATGGTACCATTCTTGATCAATTTCATAGTGGAAATTATGTGTGTGTGTGTGTGTGTGTGTGTGTGTGTCTGTACAATAGCGCTTTATGACTCAAGTTGGATTTGGTCTCTACTTACACATATCCCTAGACACACAAATGGTGAGATAGTAATTATATTCTTCAATTTATGTGTGGGCAAACTGTCAGAAAGAGTCTAAGTGAAATTCTATCTCAGTTTACCTATATGTAAATTTGAAAATATATTTATTTCCCCAATTTAACTTCCAAGGATCATACAATATGCAGTCAAGCCAGGATTTTAAACCACTTCCAGTCAGTGTTAAATTTAGTAAGTTTTCATCTGTATCTTGCTATACCCTTACCAAGGTGTGGCGATGCTTACTAGCTATTTCTGATATTGTTGGTGAAAGATCTCATGTATCAGCAGAGACTGGAAATAAGGCTTGACAGAAGGTGTCTTCCACAGGCTAAGCTTTTGCAAGGACATGCTCTTCATCAGTTCCAAACCGATTAACAACTAGATATGAAACATGTGAGAGTCTAGTTGAGGACTCACTGCTATTTTTTTGTAATGCTCAAAATTACACAGAGAATCACTCACTCTCCTTTTGTGTAGCTATTGCTTCTGTTTCAAGTCATTTTAATTCCATAAGTGTTTATTAATTTCCATTGCTTCTGAAACTCAATTTGGATTTTCAATGGGAATCAGACTTTCAATCTTCTTTTAAAATAGAAACTCAACTTTTTGTTTTTGCTCTTGCAGGGAGGTATTTGAATCTTGTCTGGACTAGATGACACACATTTTTTAATTGGGAGTGGATACCTGGCCATTGCATTTCTGAAGAAAAATACTTTCTGACCATGAAAATAGGGAAGAAAAACAGCCTTTGTGTTCGACAAGGTTTATATTTCAGTTTTTATACATAAACAGGACTTTTTCTGAGTGATGCCTGGAATCAGGTATCAGGGCTATGAAAGAAAAGAAGAAAATAAGGTTTTTTAAGGTAGGATAATGGGGTTTGTTTCTAAAGTTTGAGATATTGGTGGTATGGTTTGGCTGTGTCCCCACCCAAATCTCATCTTGAATTGTAGCTCCCATAATCCTCAGTGTCATGGGAGGAACTTAGTGGGAGGTAATTGAATCATGGGGGTGGGTTTTTTTCTGTGCTGTTCTCATGATAGTGAATAAGTCCCACTAGATCTGAAGGTTTTATAAAGGGCAGTTCCCTTGCACATGCTCTCTTGCCTGCCTCCATATAAGAAATGCTTTTGCTCCTCCTTCACCTTCTTCCGTGATTGTGAGGCCTCCCTAGCCACGTGAAACTGTGAGTCCATTAAATCTCTTTTTCTTTATAAATTACCCAGTTTCAGGTAAGTCCTTATAAGAGTGTCAAAACAGATTAATACAATTGGGGAGGAGGAAAAAGTTGGGAGAGATGGATGCGAGGGATGTCAGGTGTCAGAACTGAATGTGTGCCCAAAGGGTGTGAATGCCTGCTGGCAGGTGCTTTGTGGTGGGTTGGCAGGAGGGCCCAGAAGAGGGGTGTCACTCAGATGCTTAGAAAAATGGATTGGTGTTCTCTCTTTAAGGAAATGGGGGTTTCATGTTGATCTGAGCATAGGTTTATGTTGGCTGAAAAACCCATGTTGCTGATAGCATAAGTGCCCTCACCAACCACAGTCACTTCAGGAGTAGGACTGATTCTGGGATGATGCAACAGTACCTTCCTCATCCCTCAAGGCACTTTCTGAGAATGACTCTGTGCAGCTTGCCCCCTTCTGATGCCAAGGACATCTGTAAAAATAAAACGAGGCCCTTGCATCCCTGTCAAAGCGGGGAAGAGGTGACTCTTTCACTGTATCCTGGCTGCACCAGAGCACCCAGAGCTGGGGCAGAGCAGCTAGGGTAACTATTTCAGAGACCATGGTGATTGTGCTGTAAGAAACCATTGACTGACGGAATGTGAACATTTGACAATTAACGTAAAAGCTACTATGTGCCAGGAATGTCTATAACAACACTGGATCTTTTATGTTTTTAATTCTCATTTTTAAAAAATTCTCATGATTACCCAGTGAAATAGGTATTTTCATCTCTACTTTAAGAAAAGAATGAGTTGGAACTGAGAGAGTTATAAAATGTGCTTATAATCGCTTGCATTGGGCACAGCACCAGGATCAGACACTTTGTTTGGTGGAACATCAAAGCCCTCCTTCTCTTTGACGATGTGACACTGTTTCTTTGCGCTAATTCTCTGTGTGGCTTTAGGCAAGTCATTTTAAGTACTCTGGACCTCAAGCAACGTATTTGAAAGTGCAGAACAAAATGGCTGTCCATCACCATTCTTTGCAAGATTGCCTTCCAGTGTGGAGGTGTGAAGAGGTGGGCCACTTTTGCAATTTTTTCACCTTAAACACATGCAACCATATACTACTGAAAAACTATATTAAAACTGTTTATCTCTCTTGATCCTGCTTTGCTGTATGTGCTTTTCTTGGAGATTGAGGAAGGAGATGAGAGTGTATCAGTGTCACTAAGGCAGGAGCAGTCCTGCCGTAATATCGCTCTTGGATGAAAGGAACCTTTCCTTTGTGCCTGGTTTGTATTGGAACTGCTGTAGTTTCAAGTCTATCCTTCTTTCACCATCATCAAGAATCAGACAAGGCCTAAAGACATTTAGGGAATGCCTGATTGCTTCCTCTCCGTTCTGAGTTGGGTTGAGGGTCACGGCTGATGTGGGAAGAGCCAAAGGGGAAGCTTCTCAGGGTGTTTCTCACAGTGAATCATGCCAGCACTCTGCATCATCCCCGAGCTGTCCAGTTGGATTGATAGCAAAGGCTTTATACGTTGGAAAAAGATAACCCAAGATAAATTTCACAGCATTTGTAATGAGGCAGGAGAGGGTAAAAGATCAACAAACTCTAATGCTGTTCTAGAATTCTTCATCTGAATCAGCTCCAGGAAATGAAGGTCACACAGTGGTCAAGGAAAAATAATAGCAGGCTCTAAGTTTAAGTGTCCCTTAGATTTAACTAGTGAAGGGGGAAATAAAAAAGTGGAGCAAAAAAACACCCTTCACAATCCAAAATTCCTCTTCCCTAAGATGTCACTAATCCCTTTCAGCTGTGACACTCAAGTGGAGAATGGGATGGACCCTTTGAAAAAAGTCTGGTGGCTGTCTCATGATGTGGGATATGTGTGGGGGTGTCCCCAGAGGCTGTGTTTTGTGTAACACTGTTACAACCCCATCTGGCACCATCTGGCCTCTCCCCTCCCATGTAAGAAGGTCAGACAAAACAAACAAACAACAACAACAACAAAAAAAAAAACAGATAAACAAAAAAAAACACCAAAGCTTTGACTTGCCTACAGAAAAATACAGAGATTGAATGGGTCTCCATTTTTTATCTCTCCACACACCTTTGAAAGTATCCTTGCTCTTGAAGTCACGTAATTCATTAGTTAATCTCATGCTGGCATTGTACTGCATTTTCCTCTGTTGTCTGTGAGCCAGTCAGGCCTCTTTTGTGGGTTTATGTGTTCCACAATATGTACAAAGATGGTCAATAATAAGTTGAAAAGAAATAAAATGGAGCAATAAAAAGTTCAAGGCTTGACACACCACTAATTAATCATAAGGCTGAAAAACTATAGCAGGTGGATATATACTAGATAGAAGAGGATTTTTTTCTTTGTGACTGGAAGTGGTACACCAAATCCAGGAGCATATGTGAGTCATATTTGAGAGAGGAAGGGACAACATGAAGAATTCTTCCTGAGAACCAGCTGTTGTGTATGAGACCAGAAATGAGTCTATTAAGAAAGGCTGTCTGAGGACAGACTGAGGGTTGATGGGAGAGATGGCTAGAAGACAAAGCTAAACAGCCTAAGTTGTAGACCATGATCAGTTAAAGTGAATTGTGAAGAGTATGATATAATTTGGAGACTTTATTTTCTACCCAAGAAATCCTGTGTTCCAGAGTGGGCTGGTGTCCTGAAAGCAGGGCTCAGCCCAGAATAGTGGAGGAGCTGGAAAAGAACTAAAGAACATGGGACAGTGGGTGATGCGAAGTCCCTCCCTGAAGAAAGTTTAGTAAGAGGATACAGAGAATGTCAGGATGTCAAACACAATCAGCCAGTTTGGTGGAAGCAGAAAAAAGTTTGAAACAATGAGCATACAGGCAAAGTCAGCAGAATCTAAAGCACTGAATGGTTCAGAAAGTGGGGAAGGGTATCAAAGGAAGGGAGAGAGCTTCACAGGAGGCCTATGTGAAAAGGGAAATGTTAAGGACATAAGAACACTGGGCTTGTGTGGATGTCAAATACTGGACCATTTTTCAAATTTAGTTCAGCTGTTTAATGGCAAAGAGATGGGATAGACCCTGCATAATGATGGAAATACAATCCAATTCCTTGAGCCACAGTTTTCTTACCCATAAGATAAAAAAGATAAATAAAGACACTCTATTAGTTCATGTTCATGTTGCTAATATAGACATACCTAAGATTGGGTAATTTATTTAAAAAAAGAGGTTTAATGGACTCACAGTTCCACATGGATGGGGAGGCCTCATAAAAATGGTGGAAGGGGAAGGAAACACATCCGTCTTCACATGAAGGCAGGAAGGAGAAGTGCCAAGAAAAGAGGGGAAAACCCCTTATAAACAGTCAGATCTTGTGAGAACTCAACTCACACATTATCACAAAAAACAGCAGCATGGGTTAACCACCTCCATGATTCAATTATCTCCCACTGGGTCCCTTCCACGACACATGGGGATTATGGGAACCACAATTCAAGATGAGATTTGGGTGAGGACACAGCCAAACCATATCATTCTGCTTCTGGCCCTTCCCAAATCTCATGTACTCATATTTCAAAAGCAATCATGCCTTTCCATCAGTCCCTCGAAGTTCTAATTCATTCCAGCATTAACCCAAAAGTCCAAGTCCAAAGTCTCATCTGAGATAAGGCAAGTCCCTTCTACCTATTCCACCTATGGGCCTGTAAAATCGAAAGCAAGTTAGTTACTTACTAGATATGATGAGGGTACAGGCATTGGGTAATAGCAGCCATTCCAGATATGAGAAATTGGCCAAAATGAAGAGGCTACATGCCCCATGCAACTCCCAAATTCAGTGGGGCAGTCAAACCTTAAACTCCCAAATTATCTCCTTCAATTTCATGTCTCACATCCAGGGGCACCGACGCAAGAGGTGGGTTCCAATGGTCTTGGGCAGCTTCACTCCCATGGCTTAGCAGATACAGTCCCCACCTGGTTGCTTTCATGGGCTAGTGTTGAGTGTCTATGGCTTTTCCTGGCGACTGGGGCAAGCTGTTGGTGGATCTACCATTCTGGGGTCTGGAGAACAGTGACTCTCTTCTCATAGTTCCACTAGGCAGCGCCCAAGTGAGGACTCTGTGGGGGCCACAACACCACATTTTCCTTCCACCCTGCCCTAGCAGAGGTTTTCCATGAGGGCTTGCCTCTACAGCACACCTCTGCCTGGACATCCAGGTGTTTCCATACATCCTCTGAAATCTAGGCAGAGGCTCCCAAACCTCAATTCTTGACTTCCACACACCAACCAGATCAACACAATGTGGAAGCTGCCAAGACTTGGGGTTTGCACACTCTGAAACAGTGGCCTGAGCTGTACATTGGCCCCTTTTAGTCATGGCTGGAAAGGCTAGGAAGCAGAGCATCAAGTCCCAAGGCTGCACACAGCAGGGGGACCCTGGATCTGGCCTAGGAAACCAGTTTTCTCCCCTAGGCCTCCAGGTCTGTGATGGGACGGGCTGCTGTGAATGTCTCTGACATGATCTTGCCCCACTGCCTTGGTGATTAACATGTGGCTCCTCATTACTTATGCAAATTTCTGCAGGGCTTGATTATCTCCCCAGAAAAATGGGATCTTCTTTTCTATTGCATTGTCAGACTGCAAATTTTTTTCAAAATTTTATGCTCTGCTTCATGCTAAATACTTTGCTGCTTAGAAATTTTTTCCACCAGAAACCCTAAACCATCCCTCTCAAGTACAAAGTTCCACAGATCTCTGGGGCAGGGGCAAAATGCCACCAGCCTCTGCATAGCAAGAGTGACCTTACTCCAGTTCCCAACAGATTTCCCATCTCCATCTGAGAGCACTTCAGCCTGGACTTCATTGTCCATGTCACTATTTGCATTTTGGTCAAAGCCATTCAACAAGTATTTAGGAAGTTTCAAACTTTCCCACATTTTCCTCTCCTCTTCTGAGCCCTCCAACTGTTCAACCCTCTGTCTGTTACCAAGTTTCATAGTCACTTCCACATTTCTGGGTATCTTTACAGTAGTACTCTACTCTCTGTGGTACCAATTTACTGTATCAGTCCATTCTCATGCTGCTATAAAGAACGGCCCAAGACTGGGTAATTTATAAAGGAAAGAGGTTTAATTAACTCACACCTCCCACCAGGTCCCTCTCTTGATATGTGGGGATTATGGAAACTACAATTCAAGATAAGATTTGGGTGGGGACACAGCCAAACCATATCAGACACTCTTCAACTTTAATTATAAGTATAAAATGAACTAAATGATGTAAACAACTGTGTTAATTTTAAAAAAAATAATTAATATGATTAAGTATTTTATTGTGTGCCAAGCAGTGTGTTTCACACATTTATTTTATCTATTTCTCCAAAACATAATGCTAGCTTACCTTGTTAAAGCCTTGTGACATAGGAATGCTGTTTATCCTCAGAGAAGTAGGCTCAGGGAGAAGCTGCGTAACTTATCATTAGTCACATAGCTAGTCGGTATCAGAGTTAATATTTGAATCTAGGAACTTCTTATGCCAAAGCTCAAGGTTTTGGCTACTAAATTGTGTGGACACTGAAGTTTTAACTTGTGAGACAGTTCTGGCAGGAGGATTTGTGCAAAAGGGTATTCTAGATGAAGGGCTGTATGCCAGTTATCAAACAGGGTTAATAAATTATCTGAACAGACCTGTCCTTCCTGGTTGACTTACATCCTGCCCTTTTACTGTCTTCCTTAGAGTTTAAAGGCATTATTTCTGACATTTATTTAGTACAGTAGCAAGACCTAAATGTGGTAACACTGTTCTATTACTTTCCGTTACATGAAGTAGAATATCAGAAGGTTCTTTTTTCTCTTCCTTCATCATCTTTACAGTATAGATATTCAGTAGGAATGAACAGATACTTCTAATAATGACTAACATCTGTTTTGCCAATCCCTTTAGCTGTCAAAGAGTCAAAATCTGTAGATGTCCCTTGAGACCACTTCACATCTTGAAAGTATATGGACCTGTGATTTACTGAGTTTTCCCTACTTTCCCTCAAAAAAATGCGAAAGACAAAAAAGAATGTTTAAGATTTGATTACTTCCCATAATAAGCAACTTTAAAATATTGATGTGAAGATACAATCAGACATTTTTGCTTGTCCTCTATTATTTTTACTTGCACATATTTAACATTAAATAAGGCACAATATTTCCTTACTGCCTTTCTTTTCCCTTATCTTGGTAGCATAAAATATATTGCATTAACATTTAGACTCATGCATATAATAAACACTCAGGGGTGGTCTGACATGTGGTAATGCCTTTGTACAAACACAGTCTAACATACAATGATTCTTTTATACAAACACACACACAGAAACAGAGTAACGCATCAATGCATGATTCCAGTCACATCCATATATATAGTTAAACACATGTAGCTCTTTAACAGAGTATAGCACTCTTTCCTTCCTGTTCTATCTCATCGTTATTTTCTCTTGTTTTGTCAATGTCTTTCTCATCATTTACTCTCACATTTTTGACCTTCTGAAGTGTGCATATGTTCATTCATGTATTTATAAAATATTCATTTATTAAGCACCCACCATTCTGCCAGGCATTTGACACCAAGGGTAAAAATATTGAACAAGTCAGCCAAATTCCTGTTTTCATAGAGCTTGCATTCTAGTGGAAGATAATACAAAAGGCAAAAATCAGTACACAAAAAATGCTATTTCAGAGAATAAATAATAAAAATAAAAAGGAATCATCACCTTTGAATTTTTCAATCCATTCTTTATTTATTCAGTTAATATTAGGCACCCGTAATCCCCCAGGAAATGCACCAGAGGCTGAAAATAAAATGGAAATGAATAACATAGCAGGGCAAACTCACAGTGGTTGAGGAAATAAGGAGAGAGGCAGGAGACAGATTTGCCTTGAATATGAAGAGAGTAAAAGTAAATTGTTTCAAAAATCCAAATGCATATGCCATAGAGTAGACATCGCATTTAAAACACATTGCGGTCACATTTGTCTACTCTTGCTTTGTTGCCATTGCTTTTGGAGACTTCATCATGAAATCGATGCCAATGCCTATGTCCAGAATGATATTTCTTAGGTTTTCTTCTAGGGTTTTTTACAGTTGTAGATTTTACATTTAAGTCTTTAATTCATTTTGAGGTGATTTTTGTATATAGTGAAAGGAAGGTGTTCAGTGTCAATCTTCTGCATATGGCTAACCAGTTAACCCAGCAGCATTTATTAAACAGGGATTTCTTTCACCATTGCTTGTTATTGTTGATTTTGTTGACTAGCAGATGTCTGTATGTATCTGGCTTTATTTCTCAGTTCTTTAACCTGTTCCATTGTCCTATATGTCTGTTTTTGTACCAGTACCATACTGTTTTGTTTACTGTAGTCTTGTAGTATAGCTTAAAGTTGGGTAGCATGATGTGTGATGCCTCCAGCAATTTGTTTTTTCCTTAGAATTGCTTTGGCTATTTGAGCTTGTTGTGGGTTCCATATAAATTTTAGAATAGTATTTTCCAATTTTGTGAAAAGTGACTGATATGGTTTGGCTCCTTGTCCCCACTCAAATCTTGTAATCCCTAATGTTATGGAAGGGACCTGGCGGGAGGTAATTGGATCATGGAGGCAGATTTTCCACTTGCTGTTCTCTATGGCATATGCTGTTCTGAGTTCTAGTGAGTGAGTTCTCATGAGATCTGGGTTTTTTAAAGTGCATAGCACTTCCCCATTCACTCTTTCTCCTGGCACCACGTGAAGACAGGCTTGCTTACCCTTTGCTCTTTCCCCATGATTGTAAATTTTCTGAGGCCTCCCCATCCATGCCTCCTATACAGCCTGTGGAACTGTGAGTCAATTAAACCTCCTTTCTTTATAAATTACCCAGTCTCAGGTAGTTCTTTATAGCAGTGTGAGAACAAACTAATAAAGGGACATTGATAGTTTGATAGGAATAGCAATGAATCTGTAAATTGCTTTGGGCACTATGGCTATTTTAACAATATAGATTCTTCCTATCCATGAGCATGCAATCTTTTTCTATTTTTGTGTCATCCCTGATTTCAGCAGTGTTTTGTAATTGTCATGGTAGAGATCTTTAACCTCCCTGGTTAGCTGTATTTCTAAGTACTTTATTCTTTTTCTGGCTATTGTAAATGAGATTGTGCTGTTGATTTGGCTCTCAGCTTGGGTGTTTTAGTACATAGAAATGATACTGATTTTTGTACATTAATTTTGTATCCTGAAACTTTACTGAAGTTGTTTATCAGTTCTAAGTGCCTTTGGGCAGAGACTATGGGATTTTCTAGGTATAGAATTATATTGTCTGTGAAAAGAGATACCTTTTTTCCCTTCCTATTTAGATGCCTTTTATTTCTTTCTCTTGTCTGATTGCTTTGGCTAGACTTTCAGTACTATGTTTAATAGGAATGGTGAGACTGGGAGTCCTTGTCTTGTTCCAGTTCTCAAGGGGAATACTTCCAGCTTTTGCCCATTCAGTATGATGTTGGCTGTTGGTTTTTCTAGATGGCTCCTATTATTCTGAGGTATGTTCCTTTGATGTCTAGTTTGTTGAGTGTTTTACCATGAAGCGATGTTTAATTTTATTGAAAGCCTCCTCTGTCTATTGAGATTATCATCTAGTCTTCCTTTTTAGTTATGTGTATGTGATGAATCACATTATTGATTTGACTCTGTTGAACCAAACTTGCATCCTAGGAATAAAGCCTACTTTATAGTGGTGACTTAGCTTTTTGATGTGTTGCTGGATTGTGTTTGCTAGTATTTAGTTGAGGATATCTGCATCAATGTTCATCATCAGTGTTTGCCTGAAATTTTTATTTTCCATTGTATCTCTACCAGATTTTGGTATCACAATAATGCTGGCCTCATAGAATGAGTTAGGGAGTAGTGCTTCTTCCTCAATTTTTTTGGAATATTTCACTAGGATTGGTACCAGCTCCTCTTTGTAAATCTGGTAGAATTCAACTCTGAAGGCAACTGGTACAGGGCTTTTTCTGGATGATAGATTTTTTATTACCGATTCTGTTTTAGAACTTCTTATTGGTCTATTCAGGATTTAATTTCTTCCTAGTTAAATCTTTGGAGGTTGTATGTTTTCAGAAATGTATCCAATTATTCTATGATTTCTACTTTGTGTGCATAGAGGTGTTCATAATAGTCTCTATGGGTTTTTTTCATTTCTATGGAGTCAGTCATAATGTTACATTTTTCATCTTTGATTATGTTTATTTAAATTTTTTTCTTTGTTAATCCAGCAGAAGTCTATCAATTTTGTTTATCCTTTAGAAGAATCAACTTTTGGTTTCATTGACCTTTTGTATGAATTTTTACATATTAATCTCATTTGTGATATTAGGTTGTTAATTTGAGATCTACCTAACTTCTGAATGTAGGCATTTAGCAATATAAACTTTCTGCTTAACCCTGCTTTAGCTGTGTCCCAGAGATTCTGATGTGTTGTATTCTTGTTTTCATTAGTTTCAAAGAATTTTTTGATTTCTGCATTAATTTTACTCTTTATCTAAAACTTATTCAGGAGCAGGTTAATTTCAATATAATTGTATAATTTTTAGAGATCTTCTTGGTATTTATTTGTATTTTATCGTGCTGTGGTCTGAAAGTGTTGTTGGTATAATTTTGGTTCTTTTTTGTATTTATTGAGATATCTTTACGGCTGGGCATGTGGTTGATCCTAGAGTATGTGCTTTGTTCAGGTAAGAAGAATGTATATTATGTTGTTGTGCAGAGTATTCAGTAGATGCCTCTGGACGGCAAAAGAAATTGTCAACAAAGTAAACAGGCAACTCGCAGAATGGGAGAAAATTCATCCAGTTGGATGAATACTCTGTAAATATTGGATATTAAATTCAAAGTCTAATATCCAGAATTTATAAAGAACATAAACAAATCAACAAGCAAAAGCCAAACCACTTCATTAAAACACAGGCAAACTATATAGACAGAAACTTCTCAAAAGAAGACATACATGCATCCAACAAGCATGTAAAAAATGCTCAACATCACTAATCATTAGAGAAATGCAAATCAAAACCACAATGATATATCATCTCACACCAGTCAGAATGGTTATTATTAAAAAGTCAAAAATAACAGATTTTGGAAAGGTTGTGAAAAAAAAAATAGGAATGCTTATACACTGTTTGTGGGAATGTAAATTAGTTCAGCCATTGCAGAAAGTTTAGAGACCTCTCGAAGAACTTAAAACATAACTACCATTAAACCCAGTAATTGTAGTACTAAGTATATACCCAAGGGAATATAAATCATTCAACCAAAAAGACACATGCACTTGTATATTCATTACAGCACTATTCACAAAAGCAAAGACATGGCATCAACCTACAGGCCCCTCAATTGTGGACTTGATAAAGAAAATGTGCTACATGTATACTTTGGAATACTACGCAGCCATAAAATATGAAATCATTCCTTTGCAGCAACATGGCTACAGCTAGAAGCCATTATCCTAAGTGAATTAATGCAAGAACAGCCAACCAAATTTCACACTTTTTTACCTATAAGTAGGAGCTAAACATTGAGTACAAATGGACACAAAGATGGGAACAACAGACACTAGGACCTACTTGAGGGGGAAGGGTGGGAGTAGAGGAATCGTTGAAAAACTACCTATCAAGTACTATGCTCACCACCTGGGTGACAAAATCATTTGTACACCAAACCCCTGCAACATGCAATTTACTCATGTAACAAACCTATACATGTACTGCTGAACCTAAAATAAAAGTTGAAAAAAAAAGCAAATGAATAAGATACAATGAGGGATTTTTGTAAGAGCTATAACATAAGGGTCCAAATTCATTCTTTTTAATTTGAATCTCTCGTTTTCCCAACACTATTTAGTGAAAAGCCTACTTTTTCCAGTTGTGTATTCTTGACACCCTTGTCGAAGATCAGTTGACTGTAGTAGGTGCATGAACATATATATATATGTACACACATAGATAAATATATGTCTGTGTATACCTACATATATAAATACAGATCTAGATTTCTGGAAACTCTATTTTATTCCATTAGATTTTATGCCAGTACCATACTGTTTTAATGCTGGAACTTTGTAACATATATTCAATTAAGGAAGTGGGATGCCTATCTTTTTTCCTTCTCAAAATCACTTTGGTAATTTTTCATCTTTTGTGTTTTCATATATATTTTGGGATTGTGCTTTTTAATTTCTGTAAAAATACATGGGGATTTTGATGAAGATAGTAAGAATCTGTAGATTAATTTGGGTAGTAAGGGCATTTTAACAATGTTACATTTTCTAATCCACGAACATGCGATGTCTTTTCATTTATCGGCAACTTCTTCATAATGCTTCATCAATGTTTGATAGTTTTCAGTAAATGTTTTTTATCTTCTTGGTTTAGTCTATTTCTGAATATTTCTTTTTTTTTTTTTTTTGAGATGGAGTCCTGTTTTCTTGCCCAGGCTGGAGTGCAGTGGCATGATTTTGACTCAGAGCAACCTCTGTCTCCCAGGTTCAAGAAATTCTCCTGCTTTAGCCTCCCAAGTAGCTGAGACTACAGGCATACACCAACATGTCCAGCTAATCTTTGTATTTTTAATAGAGACAGGGTTTCACCATGTCGGCCAGGCTGGTCTCGAGCTCCTGGCCCCAGGTGATTCGCCTGCCTCGGCCTCCGAAAGTGCTGGGGTTACAGTCGTGAGCCAGTGCACCTAGCTTCATATTTTATTCATTTTGATGCTATTGTAAGTGAGATTTCTAAAAACCTATTTTAGATATTTTATTTTTTGTATATAGAAACACAACTAAATTCTGTATGTTGATTTTGCATTCTACAGCTTTATTAAATTTATTAGTTCTAACTGTGTGTGTGTGTGTGTGTGTGTGTGTGTGTGTGTGTAGTCTTTAGGATTTTCTGCATATGAGATCATGTCATCTGCATTATTTCACTCATTTGAGGTATTTAAAATAGTCAAACTAATAGAAGCAGAGATTAGAATGGTTTTTTCCAGGAGCTGGTGGATAGGAAAATGGGGAGTTGTTATTCAGTAGACATAAAGTTTCAGTTATTTAATATACATAAGTTCTAAAAAGATGCTGTACGGCATACTGCCTATAGTTAGCAATAGTATTTTGCATTTAAAAATTTATTAAGAGTATAGACATGTTGAGTGTTTTGTTTTGTTTTGGTTTTTTGTTTGCTTGTTTGTTTGTTTGAGACAGAGTCTTACTCTGTCACCCAGGCTGGAGTGCACTGGCGTGATATCAGCTCACTGCAACCACTGCCTCTCGGGTTCAAGTGATTCTCCTGTCTCAGCCTCCCGAAAAGCTGGGATTAAAGGTGCCTGCCACCACACCCACCTTTTTTGTGTTTTTAGTAGAGATGGGGTTTCACCATGTTGGTAAGGCTGGTCTTGAACTCCTGACCTCAGGTAATCCACCTGCCTCGGCCTCCCAAAGTGCTGGGATTACAGGTGTGAGCCACCGTGCCCGGCCATGTTGAGTGTTCTTACAACAAAAACAACCTAAAACAAAGAGGCACAAGCAAACTTTTAAAGTTGGTGGATATTCTATTAGCTTGATTGTGATGATGGTTTCACAAGTATACATACATGTCCAAACTCATTAAATTGTGTATATTAAATATGTGCAATATTTTATATATCAATATAAATCTACTAACACAGTGAGAGAGAAAAAAAATCTTTTGGTCAATGGAGACATTTAAGAGAGGGGCTTTTATGGCATCCTAGGCTGCAGTGTAATTAGCAGCTAAAGTGGAGAGATTGAGCACAGGCCACTCTTCATGAAGCTGATGTTGAAAAGGGATAAAAGGTTAGTAGATTTATGGAGAGGCAGTATTAAAGGATGTTTGTCAATAAGGGTGTAATCTTATTTTTGAAAGCCAAGAGAAGTGTGTGATGAAAGGAAAAAGAGTGGGCTAGCATAAAGGAAAGAGAAAGGGAGCAAGGTCAAAAGGAGCTGAAAATGAAAGTCTTCATAATTTAAGTCAGTGAAGCTATTCCCGTTCCTGAGGCCGGAGGAAAAGAACTAAAAATGTGTATTGTTGTGGATACATTTAAAGCCAAAGGGAAAGAAATACAGGGAGAATGAACAACTGAAGTCCTTTGTCTCTAATAAAGATTGGATAGTTAAAGAGCGTAAGTCCTAGAGGCAGTCTTTTCAGATATGAATGAATCCCTTCTCTGTCACTTAATGGTTGTGTGACTGGGGCTCAATACTTAGTGTCTCTGAGTCTTGAATCTTCATCTCTTATTTTTTCTTTTATACTTTAAGTTCTAGGGTACATGAGCACAACGTGCAGGTTTGTTACATATGTATACATGCGCCATGTTGGTGTGCTGCACCCATTAACTCGTCATTTACATTAGGTATATCTATCCCTAATGCTATCCCTCCCCCCTCCTCACACCACGACAGGCCCCGGTGTGTGACGTTCCCCTTCCTGTGTCCAGGTGTTCTCATTGTTCAATTCCCACCTATGAGTGAGAACATGTGGTGTTTGGTTTTTTGTCCTTGCGATAGTTAACAGAGATATTGTACCTCACAGAGCTGATGTGGCCATGTGATGAAGTCATATGTATAAAGTGTTATGACAATGCTTGAAACACAGGTGACACATACTACTACTATTTTTGTTATTTCTCATTCATTGTTTCTATATTCATCAATTAATAATAATAATATTAGAATACTAAAAATGTTGCTGAGTAACTCATGATTAGCCCTTAACTCCGTGTTCACCATTTATCTACAAACTCCAAAATAGGCATCTACAGCACATCCCGCAGCAGTTTGTACTTAGCTCTGCTCCCAAGGCCTCTGTCCTTGAAACCAAAGCAAGCTGTGCTTTTGGCATTGCTAAGGCTCAACATTATTAAAAGGACATAGATAACAGATTCACAACACCCTTCTGGCTTGATTTTTGGCAAGTTACTATTTCATATGGTACAAATAATCATAAAATTATATTGCATACACTTATAATTTTATAGCAATTACATAGCCTTTGCCAGGTTTTCCATAATAACTTCATGTGTAATTAGTATGTAATCTTCAGGCATAAATAACACTCTAATTAGTCTGTAATCTGTAATTATAATATATTTACAGGCAAGGTGTATACATGTGTGAATATATGTATAAGTGCATTTAGGCAGTCTGAAATAACAAAGCTCTTTTAATAAGTAAAGGAATTATGTAGATTTCATGTGTAAACAATTTTCAGTGCTATTAAAGAATAAGTGAAATTAGATGAAACCTCTTCATTGACTTTCCATGCCTTCATATTATACATAGCCATAGCTATATTTACAAAATGGCAATAATTGATATATGCAATATTGTTATGCTTGAGCAAGCATGTTGTAAGCACCAGATATGGCAAGAAGACACAGCATCTGGACTGTAAGCTTCATATTCAATTTGGAGAACAGAAATGATGTTATTACATAATTTAAATATTATTGTCAAACTATTTTTCCAAATAGGTGTGTTTAGAGATTAGTAAGTAAATTAATTTGAAATCATAAATGTTATGAGCTTTGAATTTGAGTTTTAAAATTAAAATAACATATTCTTGTGACCCCACCATTCTAAAATGTAAATCAAATTATGTGGAAAGAAAATAATTAGAAAATACTTGCCAAAGCAACCAAGAAGTTAACATCTTATGTCTCAAGTCACGTATTAAGAGAGGGAAGGAACTTGCAGCTTAGCAAGAGGTAGGAGAGAAAGGGAAGTGAGGGGCAGACAGGGAATTATCTTTTTTTTTTTTTTTTAACGTGCTTACCAGAAATGCTAATGAAGAAAATACAGGAAAAAACAATTATTTTCATTTGATAAAAGAGCCATCCTGCTGTCAATTAACAAAATCTGAGATATGGAAATCTACAGATAAAAAGAGTTAAGAAGGAATTACGTGTGCCTGAGTACAGCTAACATCTCTAAAAGAGCCAGACAACGACATCAAAAGAAGACAATATGATTAAGGCTGGGACAATATTAGGTTAATTCTAGGCCCTGTTCTGCTCCCAGTAGGATTTGGTAAGAAAGACAATTCTATCTCAGAACCAGGATCTGTTTAACCCCAAGGATGATTCTAAAGGAGGACTTATTTTCTTCAGCTCTTTCAGAATCATCCTTGAGGTTAAATAGATGCTGGTTTGGGACCATGCTTGGGACCATAATTACATGGAATCATTTATTTGTTTGTAATATCTTGGTTGTCATGATCACTTGTGACCTTATCGTATAAATCTTATTTATTAGGAAGTTTAAATTTCAGCAATAGCTTTAGCTGTGCGAGCTATGAACTTAGGCAGTGAATAATACATTTTAATAAAATTCACATAAATAAAGTTTAACACCAAGGACACCTGGTGTTCTTTGTGTAGTTTCATAGGAAAGCGTCAAATACAAGAAAAATAAATGTTTTTTCCTTTGGGGGATGGTTCAAATATGTCAGAATATTGGTAAAATGTATCTATGCAATCATTCAGTCAACAGACATTTTTGAGCATCTTCTATGGTGCTTGGGGGTGAAAGTTAATGGTGACACTGTAAACATCTGTCTTGATCACTGATATTGAACTCCATACTGAAGGTATGACTGAGGCTCAGGGACAGGCTTGGCTAAAGGGAAAGTGGAAAGTAACAGAGAACAAAGGCATCCAAAGAACATTTGCTGTTGACATTCAGGTACCGCTTATGGGAGTTTCCAAGCAGAAGTCACAGTATTCAAATAAAAAAGAGTTGAATGCTAATAAAGGGGATGTGAAGCAAGACATTTAAGAAATCAGCAGGGGGTGTGTTTATCTGGTCATCTGTCAATCTGCAACTGGCAGGTGAACACAGGTGTACCAGACAGTATTTGACAGCAAATGATGGAATTCAACTTAACTGACTTAAATTAGAGTCTTGTATGACTGAAAGATTACATCTAGGGTTGATTTTAGTCTTAACAGAATCAGGAAACTGAAATGATATCTCTCCATGTAGTTTGAGTTTGCTCTCCTCAGTGGTACCTTTATTCTCAGGAAATCTTTCTCTGGGAAAAATGTGATCACCATGAGGGCCAAAACTGTATTCACAGGCTTATGTTCCCCAGAGTAAGTAGAGGACCATTTTCTCAAGAGTTTCAGCAAAACGCTGGGCAGCTCTTTCATTGCCCTCATCTTAAATTTGGTTCTCAGACCTAAACTCATTCCTATGGCCAGAAGGATGCAGTATCCAATGTTGATGGCACCTCAACTTACCTAGATGGATGGACTTAGCATACAGATCATGGGTTCCTAAAGGAAAATTGGGTGCTGTTACCAGAAGAGGGAGGAATGGATGCTGAGCAGATACATGCATCCTTTAAAGGTTCCCCGAACTTTTCTCTCTTGTGTATGCACACACATGAATAAACACACACACACACACACACACACACACCCCTTAAACTGTAATTACAACTTCTCTATATATGATTAGAAAAAACATTAAGATTCCAACAGGCCAGAGATAACAGATATATATGCATACAACAGAGAATAAAAATCCTTACCTGCATATGAGAAAAAAATGTGTCCATAAAGGAAAAGAAATTAGAACACTAATGAGGTACCATGTTTCAACCAAATCTAGCAATTGTTCTGTGAAATGAACAGCTAGTATAGTGTAAATTATTGTCAGTTTCTTTGGAGCATTTTATTCTTCAACTTATATCGCTAAACTTAAAAAGTGTGTTTCTGTATACTGATCTAGTAGTATTGATTTTCAAAAACTAACTTAAGAAAATAATCCAAAATATATGAATATTATTTCAGTGTCACATATAATATGAAAAAATTAAGATCATATAAAAATTAACATCAGTAACACATTGTTTCTTATAAAACAGAAGTATCAAGTTATCTTAAGCAATTCAATTTGACCTTTGCGGGCCCTCATTTTCTGACTAGTAGAACAAGAAAAATGTTACTAGTTTAATAGGTTTTTTTAAAAAAATAAATAAATTGATAACATGTGTAAACACCTAGTGCATTGAATATAGTTGGTTGAGGAATGGTAGCCTTTATTAAAACTAGAATCATGATTAAAGTTACTTTTGTATAGTACCAAGAAAGAATTCCATTACCCTATGTTAAATTAAAATAAATCAATTGAATGAATGCACATGAATAAAACATTTAGGGATTTCTCATTATCATTACTGCTGTATTAGGGTAGGTGGCATAATTAGCTTTTTTTACTCTATTTTCCAAATTTTATGTGTCCTTATATTTGAGTGTTTGTAATTCGTGGAATAACCAATGTATGTAAAAGCAGTTTACAACATGTGTTGTGTCATACCAAAGTAAAGAGTGCTGATAGTGATTATTTTGATGAAGTGAGAAAGGCAGGGCACTTCCCAGGCTAAATTACCCATGCCATGGGAGACACATAAGTGTTTGACACACAGAGTGAATATTTCAAGAGCTGGAATATCTCCTCCCCTCCCAGAGGAGATGGATCTGATGGCACACAGTGCTGGCTGGATTGTGACCTAGGGTCTTTAGCAGGGTAAAGCTAAGAGGCAGAACATCTTTCTTTTGCCAAAGCTAGTGTGAAGGCAGATTTTTGAACCCTCAAAAAAATAGCCAAATGAGAATTTAGTGGGTTATAAATCTAAACAGGCTTGGGACCTAATAAAACCAGTGTGTGAGCGAGTTCAAGATGGATAGGAGAAAATGGGAATGTGTCCCTAGCAGCTAAAGCTACTGTTGGTTTTATTTGAAGCACCAACAGCTGTGGACATAGAGATATTTCAGCTTATTAGAGGAAATGACTAGAGAGTGTGTCTTGAGCAGAAAGACGCTGTGCCTTGAAAGAGCCTTGCATTCCAAAGATCTGAATTCAGACTGGATCTATGAATGGTTAGCAATGGGTTCTCAGGCAGAAATTTGGTCTCCCTAAACTTCAGTGTCCTTAGACACAAAATGTGGCACAAATATCTGCCTTAGATACAGGACTTTTGTGATGAAAAGAGATGATTAATGTGAAATGCTGAGCTGTCATCATGGGGCTCTTCCCAGAGTGTTATATTGGTTAATTAAGAACCATATACATTAATAAATTTAATAAAACATAATTTGTGCAAATAAGGTAATTTTAAATAATCAATTTCTAAATAATCTGAGTGTTGTTACATATATATGTACCTGTATACCTATACAAACACACACACACACACACACATAGTTTGATAATTCCTCTCAACATTCCACCCCCCAAAATTTTTAATGCCTACTGCTCTCACCCTCAAGTTTATACATCCACATGCCTCTTTTTGCCTTCTACAACCCTTCCATCCCTCCTGACTTTTCCTCTCAAAAGTCTAAGAATCAGTCTCATGAAGCAGGTATCTCTTTAGAAAATGATACCAGGAATGGAAGAATGTTAATATTTATGGAGAATGGTATATGTGTGGTGTGTAAAGTAAATGTTCTAATGATTGGCATACACTAGTGTCTGAAATAAGTAGCACATACATTAATGTTATTATTATTATTACTTTGCCTTTTGACAAGCTCATCTAGACTCTTGGGTTGCATTGTCCATCTTTGACTAGTTAGTTGATAAAATGTTTCAATGTGTTTTAGTGAGGACCTATGCTCTGTCCACAAAGTGGTATATACTGTGAATTCTCCTACAGAAAATCTTAAGAAACAGTACAGGATAACATTCGGGTTTGGATATCAATGGTGTGTTAGTAGCCAAGGCTCTTAATCAAACACTTTTTGGCTATTTTGAGTAACTGAATGTCTTTACTCCCTCCAGCATTGTTCAATTCCTGTTTGTTCAATTGAGCAAATAGGAATGAGATACCTACAATGCACCAAAAACAGTGATAAACCCTGGGGAATATGGAGCTGAGTACAATATAGTTGCTCTGCGTTTCTAAGAATTGTATATGGAACCTATGGAGCAGAGAGATAATTTGAAAGTGATTGATACTCCTTTGCTCCCCATCCTCACTCACCACTTTACCCAGATGCAATAATTGCAAGAGTGGGGTGGAAATGCAGTCTACACTCTCTACAGTGTTAGGCCCACTGTACTCTGAGCCTAAGGGTCATTGGCTTCCCAGGGACACAGATAAAGCAAGTATGGTAGTTCCCTTTTATCTGTGGGGGATAAGTTCTAATATGCCCAGTGGATGCCTAAAACCATGGATGATACCAAGCTCTATATATACTAATTTCTGCACACATTTCTTTTTCCTTATTTATAATTTTATGGATAGAATATTTGTTCATACACTAAATCTTAGCAACCTGAGCATGCAATTTTTTTTATTTCTTTATTAGGTAGACAACTTTTTCTTTTTCACTTAAAGAAAAGGCGTTATAGCTTCTCTTTGACATATCTGAATTACCAGCATCAGAATTCTTGGTCTTTGGGCCATTATTAAGTAAAATAAGGGTGACTCAAACACGAACACTGCACTACGAATACTTCCACAGTCAGTCTGATATGTGAGAAAGCTACTAAATGACTAACGGGACAGGTAGCAAATTCAGCATAAATACACTGGACAAAGGGCTGATTCATATCCCGGGCGGGGCATATCAGGATGGTGTGAGATTTTATTACCCTACTCAGAATGGTGCACAAGTTAAAACTTATGTATTGTTTATTTGTGGAATGTTTCATTTAATATTTGTGGACCACAGTTAGCTGTGGGTAACTGAAACTGTGGAAAGCAAAACTGCAGATAAGGGAGGACGACTGCAGTCTTCTTTACTGGTAATCTTTAACTGACTGTTCATTTGTGATCACCTCTATAACCAACGATTTCCTTCAAGCATCTACAGCAGGCTCTCAGACACATGATGAAGGGCAGAGATTCTAGACA
The DNA here is from genome assembly GCF_029281585.2 of Gorilla gorilla gorilla. Taxonomy (NCBI): domain Eukaryota; kingdom Metazoa; phylum Chordata; class Mammalia; order Primates; family Hominidae; genus Gorilla; species Gorilla gorilla. The sequence goes on along the minus strand of NC_073231.2, from coordinate 142,372,322 downwards.
CAGATTGCTAGGGTTTATATCAAATGATGTCACTTTCTCAGGACATGTTTCTGAACAAGTTACTTTAATCTTTCTGTGCCTCAGTTTCCTCTGATCACAGTAATAATGACAATAGTGTTTTCTGCCTCAGAGTTGCTATGAGAATTAAATGGGCTATTACAAATGAAGTGGTTGGGGCTGTGACTGTCAATAAATCATAGCTGTTTATATCAATGTTATTGTAATGCTATTGTTATCTCACCAGTGAAACCCGGTGCTGTGACTTCCACAAGAATGTCTCCTAAATACTTCAATTTGCTAACTGTTCACATCTCAAACCCTGTCTCCCACTCTCTCTGTCTCTCTCTCCACTGTATCTTGGGTATATCCCGTAATTCTCCGTTGTTTTCTGTTTTCAATACAAATACCTCAATAGCTATAATATTGGTAATAATGATAGTTTTATCAGTCACTGGGATGAATGAACTATATCATTTGGGTTTCACAACATTTTTCTCAGTTGGGAAGTATCATTTTCCACATTTCATTGTTAAGGCTTGTAGATAGAATGAAGCAATAATTCAATCCATCATACGTGTTTGCTCCTAAAGTCCTGTCATTAGCTGTGGATGTCCACCGCCTCCTTTAGGCCCTTGTATGTCCAGGCCAGGTGGCCATGAGAATCTCTTGTATGGGCTCACTGCCTGTACTCCCTCCGAGTTTATACAGACAAGCGACGTTTTCCAACAGCAAATCTGACCATGCTATTTTCCAGGTAAAAACACTTTCACAAGGATTATCAATGAACTAAGGTTTAAATTTCAATATGGAACCTAATCAACCCTCATATCTGACTCTGGTTTAGTTGTGTAGTCTTCTCCCTTTCATCACTGCCCAGCCATGTTTCCTAGTCATTGAAATCCATGGAACTTTCGGAATAGATCTTGATGTTGTAACATTCTATGTCTTCATTTATTTAGTTATCTTTGCTGAATTTGTTCTATGCTATACATTGTACCACCTGACTCCCTTTCCCATTTAGAAAATTTTTACTTGGGCTTTGAGGCTCAAATTCATTGTCCACCTGTGAACCTTTTGATAACCTCTTCTTTGATGAATGGACCACTTCTTTATTAAAACCTCCAATGTTCCCTTCTTTCTTCTTTTATAAAACCCAGACATCATGACATGTGGGTGGCCTCTCAGTCTCTGAGTTGTTTAATTATTTGAGGGCATATATAATACTGTATTTCTCTTGATATCTTAGCAAAGCATAGAGTTTGGCATATAGCACCTGTTTAATAAATATTGCCTAATTGAATAATGTTGATGTAGCAAGATGAGCTAAAACTGTCACCACTGCTATCAGGAGCTGATGAGTTATGTGGAAAACAGAAATCAGCTGTTTGGACATGGCACCATTAACACCAGATGACTGAGAGCAGGAAGAAACATGCCATTAGTCAGGGTTATAAATTTGTAAGAAATAAGATCAACGTCAATTTAATAGGGAAAACGTGAATCCTCTGTCTAGACTCTATGAAAACATATTATGCAGACTAAATTAATTCTTTCTATTACAAATAAAATAACTGTAATAGTGGAAAATTGTGTCTCCATGTTTTTAGGAGAAAATTTGTTGCTGTATCACATTCAGGGAGAAAGTTTGGTTGCCGTAAAATTGGGGAAAGCCTAAACAAAGTAAGATTTTATTCAGCATCCTCCAATTTGAGGAGAATAATTTGTAAGACTTAAGAAAGGGCTAGATTCAGATTTCCCTTACCTGGTGGAGAGCCAGGACAGGTCCTGAGGGAAGGAAATTAGTTTCCAAGAGACCAAGGGGAGAACTAAAAGGCAGGAGAAGCTCAGCAAAATGTTGCATTCAAGTAGTCTACTTTGCAAATACCTATAGCCAAGGATGCAGATTAATTTAAGAAAAGTTACTGAATCCTTCTAAAACAAACAAAATTATTCAAACCTCACTGTGGATGTAGGCCAGTGAAGGAAGCCAAGGGGCTATTCAGGAAGAGTACAATTCTGTGATTATCTGATAAGCACCACCTGATAAATTGTAAAGTAAGAGACATATTTGAGTTATTATTTCGGTTTAAGAAACAGAAAAATTCATTTCTTTAATTCTCAGTCTATCATTCTAGAACTTTTAGGGGTAAACTCTGGAGGCCATAAAGACATGCATTTGTGTATAAAACATTTTTCCTCTGGGTCACTCACAACACAGACAGTGGTAGTTCTGTATTTGACTCTTTGTCCAGAAATACATGGAATCATCTGGAAGTTCCATGGATTTTATAAATTGCATGTTTATAATAGCAAATAATAAAGATAAGAACATATTTATTGATTGTCTCATATGCCTAACACAAGAGTAAGTTCTCCACTATAATATCTACAGATTATAATATCTATTGACTCACAGTCTGTTTAGATCCAAAGTCTGCAGGATTTCTTTAGAGTGTCCTTTTAATACTAACGTATTCTCTGGCAGTACTCATAATCAATATATACAGGACCATCAATAAATATAAAAAGTATCATTAGATGGATGAAGAAAGTGAGGAAGGAATCAAGTTTATTTGGAAACACAGAAAAAAGCAAACAAAGGAAAGAAAGAGGTTGCTTTAAAAGAAAAAAAGAAAGAAAAGTAACAGATAAATCAAGTTTCAAACTAAGAACCCGGGCTTCTCACCAGATGGTTCCTAAGAATAAAATGCCTGAAACAACCCAGACAGGATTTTCCATAAGGCAAAGTTAGGTCTCCTAAAATTCGCAGCTCTGTAAGTGCAAATGAAATGTAAAAATAGACATTTTTCATAACATCCCCTTTGTAATCTTGAACATTTCAAACTTCTGAAGAAACTAGATAATATTTAGTGGAACCATCAGAATATATGGGCCTGATATGATGCTGCCTATGCTAAAATGGGGGATTTGGTAGTTGGAGCTCACTCTTATTTTGTCTATATGACAACTTTTTCAGCCCTCCTCACACTGTCCTTCTCTGTGCCTAGACCCACAGTGCCTTGAAGTCAGAAATTATGGCAGATTATTTTGTCTTCATATTTGAAACTTTTATTCCTTTTATCTCTAAAAGTTTCTGTAAAAAGGTACTCAGGAGACAAATTCAGCAAAGCTTGGAGGATATTTGAGTTAGATACACGGGATGATTTACCCAATCTGGAAGGACTTGCGTGTAGAAAAGCAATACAAAAGATAAACAAAACTAAAAGCTCTTTTTTAAAAAGATAAATAAAACTGAAAAAATTCTTTAGTTTAAGAGAAAAAGGACTCAAATAAATAAAATTAAGAATGAAACAGGAAACATTACAACTGATACCACAGAAATACAAAGGATCTTACAGGACTATTATAAACAATTATATGCCAAAAAATTGGATAGTCTAGAAGATATGGATAAATTCTCAGACACATAAAACCTACTGAGACTGAATCATGAAGAAATAGAAACTATTAACAGACCAAAAATGAAAGAGGATGTTGAAGTGGTATTAAAATGTTTTCCATCAAAGAAAATTCCTGGGTCTAATGGCTTTACTACTAAATTCTACGAAACATTTAGAAAAGAACCAGTATCAATTATCCACAAACTACTCCAAAAGATCCAAGAAGCAGGAATACTTCCAAACTCCTTTTATAAGGCCAGCATCATTCTGATACCAAAGCCAAAGAAAGATATCACAAAAAAAGAAACAAAATGGAAAACTATAGGTCAATATCCTTGATAAACACTGATGCACAAATCCTCAACAAAATACTAGCAAACCAAATTCATCAACACATTAAAAGATGATTCACCACTACCAAGTGGGATTTTTCCCTGGAATGCAAGGATGGTTCAACATAGGCAAATCAATCAATGTGATACACAACATTAACAGAATAAAGAACAAAAAGCATATGATCATCTTGCTAGACACAGAAAAAACATTTGGCAAAATTCAACAGCCGTTTATGATAAAAAGAACTCTTACCAAATTAGGTATAGAAGGAATGTACCTCAACACACTAATAGCCATATATGGCAAACCCACAGGTAACAACATCATACTCAATGAGGAAAAGTTTGAAGCTTTTCCCCTAGGATTCAGAACAAGACCAGGATGCCCACTCTCACCACTGCTATTCAACAGCTCTGCTTCTTATCAGCCACCATGTCTACGCCAGTACCCAACACACAGCTTGTGCTTTCTATGTTTCTTATTTTTTTCTTCCTGCTTCAAATCCAACCTCTGCCATTTACTTGCTATAACATTTATTACAAGTTACCTATCACTTTACATCTCTGTCTCAGTTTTCACAACTGAGGGTTTTTTCCCAAAATTAAAATGATTTTATTACTTCAAATATGTTGTATGTGCTCCAGTGGATTGACAGAATTTATTTATATTGCACAAGTGAAACTGAATCAGACAAATTTGATTTGGGCATGGGGAAAGACTTCAGACGTAGGCAAAATCTTAAAATATCACACAAAAAATATTAGAATCTCTGCATTTCAAAAAAAAGAAACACAAAAAACAAAACATTTGTGGCAAATATGGCAGATAAAATATTGAAATTATTAATCTTAAGGAATTTAAATAAACCAATATGAAGAGTAAAATACATGCAAAGGACATATTAGTTCTCAGAACCTAGATGTTTTAAATGCTAAGAAACAGGAAAAATATGTATCCTCATTAATAATCAAAGAAGTTTGAATTGAAGCAATGTGACATCACTAGTGATACTTTGGGGCAAATATATTTAAGTGTGCTAATGCCGGAGATGAGAAGAGAATCATGAAATACTCTCACTGCTGATGGAAGTAAGTTTGGTATGTTTCTTCAGTCTCAACTTTTATTTTAGGTACTAGGGGCATATCAGTGCTGGAATGGATAAAGAAAATGTGGCACATACACACTGTGGAATACTACACAGCCATAAAAAAAGGACAAAATCATATCCTTTGCAGCAACCTTCTTTTGCAGCTGGAAGGTTATTATCCTTAGCGAATTAATGCAGAAACAGAAAACCGAAGACTGCATATTCTAACATATCTGAGTTTAAATAATAGTGATAATAACACCTGCCTCACAGAGTTCTTGCCAGTAGTACTTGAAATAACATATAAAAATGCATAGCACAGTGTCCAGCTTCATGTTGAAAAACAGTGTCATGACTACGACTTAGAAGATATGTGCAACTGAATAAGCCTCTATCCCTGATTCCAACGAATAAATAATCTAGCAGAAAGAGAAAGTAAATTTAAAATGACCTCATACATTGCAATGAATGTTAAAGTCAGATATGCACATAAAACATTGTTTTTTGCCACTTACTGTGTGAAATTAGGAGGTTACTGAACTATCTCTGCATTTCGTGGTCACCATAAGCAAATGGGGCCCATGATACTTATCTCAGATAGACATTGTAAAGGTTAGAAATATTGTAGGTTATTAACTTTGCAAATGAGTGGCATATGGTAGATGTTCATAATAGGCATTATTGTCCTCATCCATTCAAATAATTTGAACTCACAAAAGCAATAATTTAAGAATACATGCAACAAATGTCATCAGGAGAGCATAAATAAATACCATGCTATGATAGTACAGTGCAGGAGAGGTGCACTTGGTTAAAGAGAGGATATGAAAAACAGGATAGAATTTCAAGAACTACATAGAATGTGGAATAACTTCCAAGCAAAACAATGGCTTGAACAAAACCATAGATTTAGAAAAGCTGGCATAGACATAAGTAAAAACAATTTGTTTTTTAACACAGACCACACAGAGTAGAATAATGAAGAGACTGATGTTATGATTTAATTATATTTTTAAAATTATATATGAAGATGTAAGTTAAAACAAAGGCATAGCCATGGGGACAATTTCAGACTTTTAAAAGTAGTAAACAATTTAGTGCTTCCATGTCTCTCTGCCTTGGAGCATGCATTCCAAAAAGTTATGCACAGAATAATCTACCACATAGTACCACAAAATGTGTTTGTTGATGGCTGAATGGGTTATTATGACTATTTTCTTCCAGGCCATTGGGCATGAGGGACACTGCCACCCATAGACAGGGTCTGTCTCCTTGCTGGAAGTTCTCCTATTTCAGTATGTGGGGGAGGCCTAAGACTAGACTTGCTCTTGGTGAGTGGCACGATAAATCTTCCCACATCTCTTGTTCTAAAAACCCTACAAAGACCCTTCCTTCTTCACAAGATTAAATTCAACCTCGGAAACATGGCAGAAGTGGCCTTTTGTGACCTGGACCGTGACAGATTTTCAAGCCATAAGATTTTCTACTTTTCCCTTACCCCTGGGGCTGACACACCGACTTCTTAGCTGTTACTGAAACACCCCATGCTATTTCATGTTTCTTCACTTTTTGTGTATCATTTCTTTAAGCTGAAATACTTTTACATATTTTTTTGCAGTTTTTAGCATCCAGAATAGCATCCTGCCCATGAAAGTCACATAAAATATTTGTTGAATTGAAATACTTCTGTATCTCTGAACTTGTACACTAATATAATACAAGATCTTTCACCAACTGTGGAACGATGCACCTGACTGAAAACCAAAAGCCAGGGAATCTCAGTCTTGCCCTCCCCTCAGAAACTCATGTTGCCCATAACACCTGTTAAGCTTCTAAAAAAATACTATTATGAGTTTAGTTTCTCTGTGAATTCGTCACTGAGGACACTGAAGCACAGAGTAGTTAAATGACTTGACAGTGTCAGAGAAATACTGTTAAGCACTAAGACTCAGGTCTGTGAGTGCAAAGTCAGCTTATTACACTCTATTGCCTGACCTGGGAACATGGAGGGCTTTCATGATTGTCATCCAAATTTTATGTTCTGCAAGACATGGATCAAAAGAGTCTGCCTGTTTAAAAATAGAGCAAATGTTTTTAGTCCGTCAGGTTTCTACATGGTTGAGTACTAAAAAGATAATCAATTTATTCAATTTGGAAGAAAATTATATTAATTTCCTGTGTATTAAGTATGTTTAGTCTCTGTCCTGAAATATCAGTGAGTTTGGTGTATCTAATTGCACTTCGAGTTCCCTTAATTTATTATTACTTAATAAATAGTGGTTAATTTATTTAACATTTTTAAACACCTAATCTTTGAAAAGCCCAAAGTTAAATACAGTATAGAGAAAATTATATGAGTGAATTCCATTATTAGGCATACATTTTGTTTAAAACACTCTCTTTTGGTGTAGCTATATTCAAAATATATAAAATAATGTCTTAATCTTTGAATATTTACAATTTAATTTTGGGAGATAAAAATATTTTCTTTTTATTTAGTTTATATTGCCTTATCAACATTTTAAAGGTTTAGCTTACAAAAAAAACCCAAAACAGACAGAAATAAAGAAAATTATCCCTGTACTATTGAACAGAAATATTAAACATAAAGAAATTATAATAAAAAATAGTAAAAAATAAATAAAAATCAGAGGTGTGTAGTCTACAAAATATTTTCAAAGTTTTCTATAAACTTGTTAGAATCTGGCAACATATTAAGTTCTAACCTTACTAGTAGTCCCTTCAGAAAGGGAAATGGTATGTGCTACAATTTTATAGTTTCCATTTTATTAAGAAAAACAGTTGCACAGTAGAAAACAATTATTGCAGAGATGGTATCTCCTAATAAATAGAACACTGCAATGCAATGGACAAACTGTGTCAATTATATTGGAATGGGCTTTTTAATTAAAAATATACAAGAAGGTAGAAAATGGCACCGAGCACAAAGAATGAATACTAATTTTAAAACATTTCACTATGATTCACATCAGTTCCAAATATTAATGGAAATATAATCCCTTTATCCATTTCTAGAGGAACAGAGGCACTACAGAACTGTTTATAAAATCATCTGGAAAATAGCATCCTTTCATGATCACTAGACACCTATATGCCAGAATTGGTGCCAGATATAAAGAAAATGTCCTTTTGTAACCACTGAATTTTAAAGTTTTACCATGACAGATGATAACTCTGGGACAACTATAATAACAAGAGTTAAAATAAAAAGAGGTGAAGAATTCTGCTTTTAGTCATGAAGAACTGGATAGTATCATCTTAATATTCACAAGAACAACTTGATAAACTAGGTGAAGTTTTTAAAAAGCATGAGTTTGAAGCCACCCTAGAGCAACTAAGCCTGTAAGATTGGAAAGGAAAAACGTCTAAAAAGAAGGGAAGCATAGGAAGATAATCCAGTGTGTACCAGTTTTCCAAGTGGAAATTTACTAATTCCTTAGCAGTAGCCGAGAAGTTGAAAAGTAGAGCAGAATTATGTAAAAGCCTGAAAATCTAAGAATAATATTTAATAATCTAACAGTAATTTAATATTCTGCCAAGATACATTTTGAAGGACAGAATCTTCTACGAAAGAAATCTTAGTAAATGTGCAACCTTTCAAAAGCTGCTTATGTAAAGAAAGCATGATATGAAAATTAAAAAGCACTTATAGAAAGACTGAATCCCAGCTTCAAGTCTGATAAACCTCAGACTGGATTAAGATGATCTACGCCTACCTCAACTATATGAAAAAAAATAAAAATAAATTCTAAGTGTAGGAATATAACACCACTCAGAGCCTCAAATAGTTTCTAAAGTATTTCATGACATTTAATAGAAAACAGCAGGCATACAGAAACCAAAAAAATCTAAAATTAAGAGGAAAAAAGTTGACATTAGAAAAAAAAATCCTCAGGAGAATAAAATATTTTTATCAGACAGAGAAAGAAAAAATGTAATATGTTCAAGAGAATAGATGATTTGATGGGCAATGTCAACAGAAAATATAAATCAATGGAAGACAGAAATACACTGAAATTCTAGAATGTAAAATAAAATCATCAAAATTAAGAACTCAATATATGAGATTAACATAAATTAATGCCACTGTGGAGATACTTAATGAACTGACCAATAGGTCAGTATATCAAGACTAAGATATGGAAAGAAAATAAAAAGTAAAAATTCAGACAAAAAAAATGTAAGAGACATATGAGACCTAGCCAATGGTCTGCCATATTTGTAATTGGTGTTTCTGAATAAGGGAAGAGAGATAAAAGGAGAGAAGAAATATTTAAAGATATAAGATTAGAGAGCTCTCAGAATCTAATGAAAGATATCAATGCACAGACACAAGAAGTTTAAAAAAACTAAGCAGGATAGGTAAAAGGAAAACATGACAGGGATCATAGCAAAACTGCTAAAAACTAAAGAAATGAGAATGTTTTCAAAGGAGCCAATGTTTCCTGTTTTTTTGTTTTGTTTTGCTACGTTACTTTCAAAGGAGCAACAAGACCTCCGTGCACAAAACTACTTATTACTATTAAAATAAATTACAACCTGCAAGAATGGAAGAATTTTTACATTTATGAATGAGAGGGCTCAGTATTTTAAAGGTTCAGTTTTCCTTAATTTGACCTATCAACTCAATGAAGTTTCATTTAAACAGTGAACTATAAAATCAAAGGGCCAAGCAAGCAAAAACAACTGGGAAGAATAGAGCCAATTGGCACACACCACCAAACACCAGCCACAGTAATTAAGACAATTTGGTATTGGCATTCAGAGAGACACATAGATTAATGGAAAAGAAAGAAGAGTTCAGAAATAAACCTACTCTTATGTGACATTTGAAATTAATACAGGTAAATATACACAAATGGGGATAGATATTCCTTCAATGAATGATGCTGAATCAATTGATACTTATATGGAAAAAATAATCTTGGCTCCTACTGTATACTTTAAACAAAAGTTATTCCAAGTGGATTTTAGATAGAAACATGAAAAATAAAGGGAAATAAATTAGGTACAATATATCCTATCAATAGCAGGATCGAGTAAACATTTATACCTTAGAACATTATACAGTATCGTAAATAAATGAACTGCTACCACACTCAACAGCATCAGTAAGTCTCACCTAAAATGTGTTGTTAAATCTAGGGGGGTGATTATATGGGTACGTTTGCTTTGGAAAACACATAATTTTACATTTAAGATCTTTGCATCTCTCTCTCTCTCTCTCTGTGTCTGTCTCTTACACACATACACCTACACACACACACACGTGTGTGTATTAGACTTCATTAAAATATTTATTTAATAATAAAGTAAGGGTGAAATTCTGTGCACATTTACTCCTCTTGTCTCCTACTCAAGGCACACTGCCGCCTTTGTACCCTTTGTATTCTACTGGGGTACCTCTTAGTATGTGATAGGATTGGTTCTCTTTAAAATCATGCAATATGGAAGATCAGCATTTGCTCCAGCTTTACACAAAATAAATATATTTTTTTTTGTTTTTGAGACAGAGTCTCACTCTGTCATCCAGGCTGAAGTGCAGTAGAGCTATCTCAGCTCACTGAAGCCTCTGCCTCCTGCATTCAAGTGATACTTTGAGCTCAGCATCCCAAGTAGCTGGGATTACAGGCTCCCACCACGAAGCCCAACTAACTTTTGTATTGTTAGCAGATATGAGGTTTCACCATGTTGGCCAGGCTCGTCTTGAACTCCTGGCCTCAAGTGATCCACCCACCTCAGCCTCCCAGAGTGCTGGAATTACAGGTGTGAGCCACCGCGCCTGGTCAAAAATAATATTTTCTTCATGTCCCTGATTTGAAAATTGTTGGCAAGCACTCCCCTACTAGACTACAAGCTTATTAAGGCAGAACCTTGCTTATTCTTCTATTTTTATCTTTTAGAACATCACTATCTCTTAGTATTCATTAAATGTAGCAACAATTTATTTAAATAAAGGAAGAAACTAAGTTATAGAAATCATGAGACTTTCAGTTACATATATCTGAACATTTATTAAGGGGAAAAGGTAATTTATAATCTGAGAGACCTAAGTCTGGCTGCTGGCTCCCAGAAAAATGAAATCCAGTAGCTAAAATAGCAAGCAGGGGTTTTGTTTCTTTCTACTTCTCTGAATTCTGTTTAGCTGAGCTTGATTTTGTTTGGGCAGACTACCTCCATATGTCAGACAAAACAGTGAATGGCAAGCTAGAACTCACATTTTTCCAGTGTAACAATCCGAGTGGACAAAGCCTTCCTTCCCTGATAATTCAAGCAGAAAAACTCTGGGATGGTATCTAATTGGATCAAGGGTCTATTTTGGAATCAATCACTGTTGAGAGACAGAATGAAGACCCCGATTAAGTGGCTGGGGACATTCCTGTAGTTGGAGATGGGGCAGGTAGGATTGGCTCCTTTTGAACCACATAGAAACAGGGTTACACACAAAATAAATCACAAGTATTACTTTAAACACGAATAAGTGTTATCTGCATTCATTGACACAGAACGAAACCCGATAGAATCATATCAAGAGAAAATATTCAGAAGTTGAGGGGTCGTAGGGAGGTAGAAAGGGAGGCTGTGGAAGAGAAGAGAAATATTAGATCAGAGAAGGAAAACTAATCATCTGTGGGTCTGTTAACGGGAATATTCTTCTAAATCTTGCCATTGTTTATTTTGCCCTAAGGATGTGGGATGATTGAAAATAAGAAAAGCTTTACCTTACTCCCCTACATTCACAGGTCATGACCATAATATTATTTTTTTAAAAAATGTTAAGTGCTATACATTTTATTATTCTCTTTAAATATAATGAAGTTTGAGTCTCCTTGAATATTATAAAGGTTATTTCCAGAAAATATCATAAAAATCTGTGGCTAAGACTTCTCCTTCTGTGAATTTGGAGGAAATGTAATGTTGTCTATTCCTCCTGTTAAGTGCAACTAAAAACCCTGGATATAATATTTAAAATAAACATTAATTCCAAAGTTAGAGAGACAAAGATACAGCAGCTAGGGATTGGGGACTCAAGAAGTGGCACAGTGGAGAGTGCCCTGGTATTGCTTTTTACCTCACATGTTTGAGACTTGGAGCTGAAGAAGCTAGCCACCCAGACACACCAAAGGCACACACAAAAGGAGGAAAGAACGAGAAAAAGCCTGTTCTCTTCAGCTAGAGGACCAGGGAAGGCAGTCTAGCAAGACAGAAAAGTTTCAGATAACAACCTTGCTAGTCCAGCCAAACACCACTGAAATAATTGTACCCACCGTCACTCATATCAACAAAGGCCCAGAGGAGCCTTAGACTTCCACATTTCCCAGGCAAAACTGAGCATCGACTAAACTTTAAAGCCTACTCAAGAATTAAGTCAAAATGAACTACAGAACTAAATTTACAACATGAAACTAAAACTTTTAGAAAAACACGTGGAGAAAACCCTCAAAAAGTTCTTAGACAACACCAAACTCATGATCCATAGAAGAAAAAAAACCGATGAATTAATTTCATCAAAATGAAAAAAATGTTAGCTCCGTGAAACAGCTTATTTGGAAGAGAAAAAGACAAACTACAGACTGGGAGAAAATATTTGCAAACCACATATCTGTAGTATCTCATCCAATTTAAAAATATTCTCAAAACCCAACAGTAAAAACAAAACAAAACAAATAAAAAAAAATTTCAATTATAAAATGGATGCAAAATATAAGCAGCCATTTCCCAGAAGAATGTCCAAGACTGCTTCAATAGAAGACAAGATTGGCTTTCATTTGTTTTTTAAATTGTGTTACTATGATAAATAAGCAATGACTACATTTATTATAAAACGGATTAGTCTCAGGAGGTTGTAATGAAGTAAAGTCAAAGAACTGTTTTTCTGATACATTTCTCCTTTGGGTTTTTAGCTTTAAAAGCCTATTCTGAGTATATCTCTATTTTAAAATGCTGTCTCATAAAACATAGTTACATATGCTCTTGAAAATATAAATCACTATTTCAAACTCTATGAAAGGCATCCATTTACTAATGCAGATCAAAACACGTCTCAGTATTTTAATATACAATTTTTATCAATCAGAAACATCTTTTATTTATGTTTACTTTTCTTTCAACGAAATAGAATTTTGGCCTCCCACAAATTAACGTTTTGAGAGAGTAGAATATAGTCTAAAATGTGAAAAAAAAAATCAACAGTACATAGAGGCTCATAGATGAGGTTGAATTTAATTATTTTTATATTAAAAATATATGCATAAACATATTTTAATTAATATCTTCTTTGTATAACCATTATTCATACAGTTTAAGTTTTAAAATTTAAAAAGTCTCTTTGTCTTGGATATGGGACCTGGATTCTACTTTCAATATATCTGCGTTTATCAAGTCAGTCTATAGATCCCTGTTTTTTGTTTTGTTTTGTTTTGTTTTGTTTTTAACCTGGAGCACTTAGATGGCCATTTAAAAAAATACTTTCCTTCTTAATTGTCCTCTCTCTACAAATCTTTTTACAAATTAAAAGGGACAACTTTTAAGTATTAACCACATCACATCTCTTACCTCTTGCTTAAAAAACTGTCTAGTCATTTCTTGTTACAAAGAAAATAAAACCTAAACCTCTGACGATGGTGTTCTGCTCAATATCACTAGCTCCCTGCCTGCCTCTCTGATCTGACATCAACCCCAACCACTCTCCTAGATCCTCTACACAGGGACTTTGCATTGCTGTCCTTCTGCCTCATATGTCCTTTTCCCTAATCTTCTCATATTTGGGCTTCTCTGACTTTCCCAGCTCAACTGAAGTATTACTTTTTCAGAGATACCTTTAGCATGTACGTCCTAGTTGAAACCCTGGTCTTCACACCCCATCAACATACTCCACTTCATACTATCAAAATGAGTCTACTCAGTTGTGTCTGTGTTTGTTTTTCACAACATTACCGCATTTTAAATAATCTCATTTATGTATTATTTTTCATTTTTTCCAATCTGACCCCTCTCTCAAGAAAATATGCTTAATCAAGGTCAGGGCAGAAATTTGGTCTTTTTGGCCCCTTTATTTTTATTACCTAGAACAGGGCTGGGATACCAGGAATAGAGGATATATGTGTTTAATGCATAAATGAATAAATGCATCACTAGATAATTATTATACAATTTTAAAAGCCACCGTTTACATAACTTAGAAGAGTTACGTAACCTCTGTGAGATATTTTTTTCCTGTCTAAATTGGGTGGAATACATTTCTCAGAAACTCATAATATTAATTTCATATTTTAAATTCTAGAAACCACACTTAGGATAGTTCTTTCCTGCCTTTCTTCCTAAAATCCCCATAGCTGGATTTTTTAAAATTTTTATTTTTTTATTTCAATAGGTTCTGGGGGAATAGGTGGTGTTTTGTTACGTGAATAAGTGATAGAGTGCTGATTTCTGAGACTTTGGTGCACCCATCACCCGAGCAGTGTACACTGCACCCAGTGTGTAGTCTTTTAGCCCTCACTTGCCTTCCACTCTTTCCCCCAAGTCCCCGAAGTCCATTTTATCATTCTTATGTCTTTGTGTTCTCATAGCTCAGCTCCCATTTATGAGTGAGCACATATGATGTTTGGGATTGGAGACCATTATTTTAAGTGAAGTAACTCAGGAATGGAGAGCCAAGCATAGCTGGATCTTAAGAAAAGTGAGAAAAAGGAGGAAGAAGAGGAAAAGGGAGTGGGGAGAGGAACAACTAGCAGAAGGATTGGACGGAAACAAAGAGACAAGAAAGAGAAGAGAGAAGGGGAACGACAGGGAAAGAGCAAAAAAAAAAAAAAAGGAAATCCTCAAGTGCTAAAACTTGAAGAACAAACCTAAATATAGTCAGATCACTGAGCATGTAAACATTAATTCATTTATTCAACCATGTAGCATTAAATTAGGGGTGCTACCAAGGTTATGCCAGAGTTTTCACAAAATTTGGCAAATGTGCTCTTATAAATCACAAGGTTTTTTACTAAAAAGAGTTATTTTGAGGGGCAGGTTAGGTGATTTTAAAAACACAAAGGAACAATAAATTGCTTATTTGGGAAACTCTGGCACCCCAGATATTGGTACCAAATATTGGTGTATGCTGGCTTTTCACCATATAAATCCACAGAAATCAAGATACAGCAGGTATTATGAATGCCAGATTTTACAGAGGGTCAGCATAGCTAGGGGTCCATATAAGCTGGAGGTTGATTTTGGTTTCATGTTGATAGAAAAATAAATTAGTGATAAATTAAAGATGATAGAAGCCTTTCAGCCCAAAATACAACCTGTGTTAAATTTACTGCGTGAAATACAAATTGCAGAATCTCTGGTTGTTTTGTGAACCTCTCTATCAAATCTGCATCCCATGAGACTCCTTGCCAGCTATAATCTTTTGGAGAAGGATCACTTTAGAACAGGCTGCTGCTACATTTACCTGAGCTTAACATTTATTTGGAAATATTGATTACTCAAAATCTGAGTAGGCTGTCAATATGATTGTCTGTGGTTAATTTTATGTGCAAATAATCATGGCCAACGATGTCACAACATACATTTTAAAACATGATAAGGTTTGTTCCTTAGCCATGAGCCTTTCTGCTTGGTTCATTCCTTCTTTTTATTTTTTTCTTTTATGGTATAAGGACATTTGGAAAAATAAACTCAAATGAAAAACAAACTTTCTTAGTGCAGTTAATCCCAAAATCTAGCAAGAAGTATTGAAAGAATGTTGGATTTTTTGAGAAAGATTTTGGGACACATTTTTAACTTTGACTATACTGGCTGTTTTGCAGTGATCCCTTATGATTGTTTAAATTTTCTACATGAAAGCAGTTGTTTGATTTTCAACCACACAGGCTCCAAATAACACTCCATGAACTAAGAATACATAGTACAAGCACACAGCAAATTCCTTAGCATTGTGACATGTGTCCTATATTGTCCTGCAGAGTGGCATATTATAATTTGAGTTTATTTCTTCTTGTATGAAGTGTGTATTCCATTTGCTTGATATAATCCCGACTTATACTCTTTGTCCATACATATTTATTAATAGCTCCCCTTTGTACAATGAAAAAGTCTGAATATGAAAGGTAAAAGATATTTACCTTTCTATTGGTCAGACTTTGCTGACTGTATCAAGAAGGGAGTGGCACACACCACCATTCTAAAGATAACCTATAATTTTGCCTAAGACTCTAGCCTTGGCCATTTCATGGTCTGAGTCTAGAGATAAAGCAAGCAATATTTAGACAAAATCATTTGTCAGTGTGGAAGAGCAGTCATAGGCTTTTCAGACGGCAATGGATAGACTGTTCTGGCAGCTAAACCCCCTCCACTAAGCTGATGCCACATTTCAGATTCTCATACAACAACATTCTATTTCTGGTACTGAATTCTATATTAGTTAGTAATTAAGCTCAGCTACATTTAATAGACTATCCAGTGAAAAATGGCTTACACAAAGATGGGGCAATGTTTACAAGTATCAGAAGAGGCAGAGCAAGCAATATTGTCATTCAACTCTAATACAGCAATTTTCTAAGTATTCATGTGAACACAGGAATCTCCAAGACCCTGATGGATGTTCAATGTCTACACCATTTATATAATAACACCATAATTGTTACTTGCCTTTTTGCAAGGTGTGGACACTTGCATTAATGACACAAAAGAAACAGTAGTGAAAACTGTTGGCATTTTAGTACAAATCAAGGCAATGGAACCTTCTATTCTAGTAGACATTTATCTCTTCATTGACACACAATTGAAGGCAAAAAGCCTGTTTCACTTTAAAATGCCTTTGATGAGGCAATAAAGGTACTATGTTTGTCAAATTTTGAGTTGAATCCATCTATTTTTAATATTTTATGTGACAAAATGGGAGGACATATAAAGCATTTCGGATGCATACCTAAGTAAAATGCTTGCCTCAAAAACAAAACACTTGTGCTTGTTTGAGTTGTAAGCAGATGAGCTGCTTTTTTCATGAAATAGTATTTTTACTTGAAATACAGGACTGAGAGACAAACTATCTATGTTCAGAAAAGTGTATGGCAGGTATTTTTTCAATAATAAACTAAGTGCATTTGTCTCTTCAAATAAAACACTTGACATCATGTATTGTCAATTATAATATATGAGGTTACAAATGAAAACTGGAATTTTGGAGAAGTTGTTATCTCCCAATGTGAGATTGGCTGTTTTTCAAAAGTTAAAGACTTTCTTATTAAAATATTGGCGATATTAACAAATGCGTTTTGTATGTTTTATAATTAACTATGCTAGCAGTTGGGAAGTCTGCATAAATCAGTGAGCTAATGTTTTTAAATAATTAGTGCATGATGTTACAAAATCATGCATGGGTAAAAGATCCACTCAAAGTGCAAGATAGATCAATAGATATTTACATAACCCAGTAAAGAATATTTTATATGAATTTTAAACTCCACATTGAAACTCACCTGTAAGAAACTTAACACTTACCAGTTTGGTTTATTATCAGAGAAGAAAATCCACAATCATCTTAAAAGGTTATTAAAGTACACTTTCTTTCTCAACTACTTATGCCTTATCCGTGCAAGAACAGATTTTTCCTGTATACTTAAATTTTTAGAAAGCTCATAACAGATTGATGCAGAAGCAAATATGAAAATCAAGCTGTCTACTTTCATACCAGGCCTTACAGTCTTTTTTAAAAAAGTAAAGTAATGCCATTTTTCTCTTGAAATACATTGGTTTTTGAAAAATATAAACATGAAAAATACATTTTGAAAAATATAAACAAATAAATATATGCAATTCAAGTTAAACTATAATGTGATTAATATAGTGTTTTTTAGAAAAGGAACTACTGTGGCTCAAGCCTGTAATCCCAACACTTTGGGAGGCCGAGGCGGGCAGATCACGAGGTCAGGAGATTGAGACCTTCCTGGCTAACATGGTGAAATCCCGTCTCTACTAAAAATACAAAAAAATTAGTGGGGCGTGGTGGCAGGCGCCTGT
The DNA here is from genome assembly GCF_029281585.2 of Gorilla gorilla gorilla. Taxonomy (NCBI): domain Eukaryota; kingdom Metazoa; phylum Chordata; class Mammalia; order Primates; family Hominidae; genus Gorilla; species Gorilla gorilla. The sequence continues at coordinate 142,354,463 of NC_073231.2, read as the reverse complement.
AGTCTCAGCTACTCAGGAGGCTGAGGCAGGAGAATGGGGTGAACCCGAGAGGCGGAGCTTGCAGTGATCCAAGATTGTGCCACTGCACTCCAGCCTGGGTGACAGAGCAAGACTCCATCAAAAAAAAAAAAAAAAAGGAACTACTAATTATTTCTTAATTTTAATTTTAATGTGCTAATTTTCAACTGATACAACTTATATAATCATAAACTCTCTTGGGTATTCAGTAAAGAAATTTTGGACCAAAATATTTGAGGAACACTATTCTACTATAAGGCACATGGTTACAATTTAGAACATATGACCTTATTGTTTCTATGAATACACAAGTAATGAATCACTGAAACAAAAATGATTAAATGAGAAAAATGATACTTGGATATGTATTGCTACATCCTTATTTAATATACACAAAGATAGAAGACTAAACAACCACCACCAAAATAAGTCAGGCATACATATATAGAGAGAGGCAAAGAGAGAGAGATTTCTTAGAATAATTATGGAGCATAAGAAGCCTCATGAGCTGCCATCTGCAAGCTGAAAAACCAGAAAAGCCTGTCTTGTAATTCAGTCTGAGTCTGAAGGCCTAAGAACCAGATTTTAAAAATTTGTCAAAAGTCAAACATGTTAAGGGATTCAGGCAAAGGGTCATCAGATTTGCCCAGTTTCCCAGATGTATATTTTTAAAAATTAGAGAAAGGAAAAGTTGTGGCACAATAACATATCTATATTGCCTATATGCAACAGCTTTGCAAAAATTAATGTAGGATGTCAAAAAGGTTTTAAAAACACTTATAGTTTCTGACTCGGTAATCTCAGTTGTAAGATTCCAGCATGCTCCAAATATGACTCGGTAGTAAATCCAAACTCCAGCAAACCTAAAAACATGTAAAACTTCATCATAACATTATTTATAATAGAGAGACACTGGAAACAATATATCTAAGAATACCATGGTACATGTGCACAACGGGATGTTCTACAGCCAGAAAAATAACATTTGTAAAGTGACTTTTATATAGAAAAACATTTATTAAGTACAAAATAGCCATACCTAAGGTATTAGTTACGGTTCTCTAGAGGGACAGAAATGAGTCTAAAGGCCGAAAAACCAGGAGCATTGATGGCCGAGGGTAGGAGAAAATGAATGCCCCATCTCAAGCAGAGAGAGCAAATTTGCCCTTCATCTACGTTTGTTTTATCTTTGCCCTCAATGGATTGAATGGTGTCCACTTACTTTGGAGAGAATAATCTTTATTCAGTCTACTGATTCAAATACTAATCTCGTTTGAAATGCCCTCACAGACATATCCAGAAATCATGTTTTACCAGCTATTTGGGTATTGTTGACAAAAAGAGTCAAACTCTGTAAAATATTTTAAGAGATTTATTCTGAGCCAAAGATGAGTGACCATGGCCCTTGACACAGCCCTCGGGAAGTCCTGAGAACACGTGCCCAAGGTGATCAGGGTGAAACTTGGTTTTAGACATTTTAGGGAGGCATGAGACATCAATGAAATACATTCAAGAAATACATTGGTTCACTTCAGAAAGGCAGGACCACTCAAAGTGGCGGACTTCCAGGCAATAGGTAAATTTAAACATTTTCTGATTGGCAATTGGCTGTGTTTGTTTAAAGTCCTGGGATCCACAGAAAGGAAATGTTCAGATTAAGATAAAAGACTGTGGAGACCAGGGTTCTTTTGAAGCCTTATAGTGGCTGCCCTTAGAGACAATGGATGAAAAATATTTCCTCTTTACACCTTTAAAAGGCACTAGACTCTTAATATTTTCAGGATTGGGGGGGCCTGGAAGAAAAAGATCTAGCTATGTTAATGGAGATTCTTTACAGATGTACATTTTCCCCCATAAAGGACAGCTTTGCAAGACCATCTCAGAATATGGCAAAGAAACATGTTTTGGGCTAAAATATTTTGACTTTCTTCTTTGTCACATAATGTTATGCCAGAGTCATATTGGAAAGTATGACATGCTATGTAGGGTTAAATAAAAACCATCTGATGAGAATTTATGGTTTGTAAGGCATGACTCCCCAGACCCCTTAGATAGGAATTTGGGCAAGATAAAAAAAATAAGAGCTTAGTTCTCAGTATCCCTCAGCCCAGTCAACTTGACACATAAAATGAATTATCACAGTATCTTAAAATGTTTTAATAACATGGGGAAAAAATAAATCAGGAGAAAAATAATATCATGTATCAGCAAAAGGAGGATTGCAATTGGAGATGATCAGGCTTCATCTCATTGAGGAGATCGCATTTCAGCAAAAGTGTGGAGAGGATGAGGAAGAAAACTACATAGCTATCTAGAGACAGTATTAATTCACTTGTCATATTACAAAATGGCATAGTGGCTCAGAATGAGGAGTAGTAAAAATGAGGCCAGAGAAATAATGAATAAGCTTGATAGATTATATAGGACATTTTAGAAACCTCTAGAAACTTTAGATTTTGCTTTGCACAAAAAAAGATACAGTGGTAGGTTTCCAACAACAACAAAATCCCCTTAAAAAATTATTTGAATGTTATGTCAATAATAGATCATGGAAATTCTGGAAGAGAGGAAAAATAGATACCAGTTAGGAAGTATTACAATAATTTAGAAGAGATATGATGGTGTAAATCAAAAAGTATCTGAGACAGGTCTCAATCAGTTTAGAAGTTTATTTTGCCAAGGTTAAGGACATGCCTGTGACAAAGTGTCAGATGACGCTGAGAATGTGCGCTCAAGGTGGTTGGGCTAGAGCTTGGTTTTATACATTTTAGGAGGACTTAAGACATCAATGAATACATGTACATTTGTTCAGTCCAGAAATGCAACACAACTCAAAGTAGGGTGGGAGTGGCTGGGGGTGGAGAGCTTCCAGGTCATAGGTGGATTCAAAGACTTATCTGATTGTCAGTTGCTTGAAAGAGATGACTAAATACCTAGAATCAACAGAAGGGAGTGTCTGGGTTAAGATAAGGGGTTGTGGAGATAAAGGTTTTTATTATGCAGATGAAGTATCCAGGTAGCAGGCTTCTGAGGGAATATAATGTAAATGTTTTTTATCAGACTTAAAAACCTGCAAGTGGCTGGGTGTGGTGGCTCACACCTGTAATCCCAAAACTTTGGGAGGCCAAGGCGGGTGGATCACAAGTTCAGGAGTTTGAGACCAGCCTGACCAACATGGTGAAGCCCTGTCTCTACTAAAAATACAAAAATTAGCTGGGTGTGGTGGCATGCACCTGTAGTCCCAGCTACTCAGGAGGCTGAGGCAAGAGAATGGTGTGAACCCAGGAGGCAGAGGCTGCAGTGAGCTGAGATCATGCCACTGCACTCCAGCCTGGGCAACAGAGCAAGACTCCATCTCAAAAAAAAAAAAAAAAATTGCCAGACTCTTAGTTAATTCTCTTCTGCATCATTAAAAAATACCTATAAATGTAAGGGGATTCTCCAGAGATTGTAGATTTTTTTCCACAAGAAACAACTTTGCACGAAAAGATGTCAAAAAATATATTTTGGGGTAAAATATTTTTATTTCTTCTAGGGCCTGCTACCTGTCATGTTGGTATCTTATTGCTACAAACAGTCTAGTTTGTCAGTCTTAAGGTTTCTGTTTTAATGTTAAATGCTAGTCAACTGTGCCTGAACTCCAAAGGGAAGAGAGTATAATGAGGCATGTCTGACCCCCATTTCCCATTATGGCTAAACTAGTTTTTCAAGTTAACTTAGGAATGCCCTTAGCCAAGAAGGGGTTCATGCAATTGGGTGGGAGACTTGGAATTTCATTTTTGGTATACAATGGTGACTTTATAATATCAGTAGAGTTGATTAGAAATAGTGAGGAGTAAAAATGGTTATAGGCATTAAACATAGGGTTTGTAAGAAAAAGAAGACATATTGACAATTTGAATGATGTAGTAATTTGGGTGACCATGTGATATGGTTTGGCTGTGTCCCCACCCAAATTGTATCTCCCAGAATTCCCATGTGCTGTGGGAGGGACCCAGTGGGAGGTAATTGAATCATGGGGGCTGGTCTTTCCAGTGCTATTCTTGTGATAGTGAATAAGTCTCATGAGATCTGATGGGTGTATTGGGGGTTTTTGCTTTTGCTTTTTCCTCATTTTCTCTTGCTGCCACCATGTAAGAAGTGCCTTTCACCTCCCGCCATGATTCTGAGGCCTCCCCAGCCACGTGGAACTGTAAGTCCAATTAAACCTCTTTTTCTTCCCAGTCTCTGGTATGTCTTTATCAACAGCATGAAAACAGACTAATAAACCAGGGGAAAATGGGTAGAATTGAGAATACTCAATTGCATTTATTGAGTTGGTGAATACTATATTCGAAAAGAATGAATCTAGAATATAGTTTTGGACATATTGAGTTTTAAGTGTATGTTAAGTGAAGATTTGAAGATATTGGCAGTTCTGTGGTCAATTCAAGGACGGAAATAGAAATTTGGGATAATCACCATATATATATTTAGTTTCTTAAAAGTATGATACCAGTGAAATCATCATAGAAATGAAACTCATGGAAGACTAGATGTTCAAGGTATAATGCCTTAGGGCTCTCCAGAATTCAGAATTCACGCTAAACAAAATAAACACCTGAAAGAAATAAAGGAATTTCCAGTATGCCGAACTGAAAACTAGATGAATATGGTGTCTTGGAAGTCAAGTGATAAAAGAATTTTAACAAGCAAAGGGTAATCAGCTGTGTCAAATGATGTTGATAAGTCAACTTAGATTAGAATTTACAATAGTCATTGTATTTAGAAAGGTGAAGGTAATTGAGTTGTTTCAGTGGAGTGGTCTGAAGAGTGAATGATACAGATTTAAGAGGATATAGTAGCAAAAGAGCAGAAAACAGAACATATTTACATACATTTTGAAAATGTTTTTCTGTGAACTCGGTAGGCAAAAGACAAACTGAGGGACAAAGGTAAAGACAAGATAAGGAAAATTATCTTATAATAGAAGAACAACATTATCAGATACCATTTATAATCTGCCTCAGATACCCTCAGTCTTACCTATCTCTGGGGACCCTGGCTGCTTGCTTTGCCCAATGGCCATACAGATTAACATTACACAGATACCACCCAGCTGTGCCACAAGGGGCATCTCAAGTAGTTTTGCTGCCTAAGCCTTCCATTTAGATTTCCAATTCTAGGGTTACTTCAGATCCAGAAAGCACAACATACGCAAAAACTTATTTGGCTTCTTTTGTTGAAAGTGAAAGAACACTGAAGTTCAGAGAATATTTGTGAGATGAACTTTGACTATGGTAGAATATGAAACCTTTACTGCTGCTCAGATGAACTATTTGGGGAGTATTATTACCTGTTTTACAGTGAGTTAAATTATTCTGTACACATTCGCTGTACTTAATTTCTGTAGTATGCAAATACATATTGAGATAGAGGTACTTAGCATCTGACAGAATAATCATTTATTTCTTTACCTTCAGTGTAAGGACCATTACAGTAGGATACGGAAAGTAATCCTGAAACAGCTCTCCCCCACCCTATATAGTAAACCAGAAGCAAAAATACATCAGAAGAGAAATTTAAAAGATTAGCACCATCCTCAAAAAATTGAAAGATAAATGATGTCATTTTCCCATTTAATTCCCTCATCTAGACTCTGAAAATAATTATAATAATTAATAATAATTAAATTAGATGGTTCCTGACAAGTATTAATGGAATATTCAAAAATTAATCCAGTAGTAGTAGCATTAATTGCAGTTCCATGGTTAAATGTGCTTTCATTTTGTAATAGACCAACACTTCTTCTCATACTTACTATACAGCTAATGATCTCAAGCCCCACTGGTTGAGAAAGTAAAAATGCTTTGCCTTTTCAGAGCAAAGATAGCAGTACCCCTTAACAGTCTTGTCACAGGACCGTGTCAAATTTCTTGTTCTCTATCATAATGCAGTCCTCCGGGACTTTATGCAAAATGTAAAACTGGTCCAGTGTCTTGAAGGCAATAGGCCAATTGAACCTACTAATCAAAAAGTGTCAAAGACCCTAGACCCTTTCAGTAATCACACATGCACCATAGGGTGAAAGATAAACCACTCAAAGATTATGAATCGTATCACACTAATGAACTTTTCTGGAGCATGCTGGCCGGCACAGCCTAAGATAAAGAGCAATATGGTATATCTCATACCTTCTAACAATAAAATAGGGCACAGCTATTCGTGGTCATCTTTCTATGCGGAGGCAGCATACATCAGATTTGGTAATACTTCTACCAAGTAACTTGGTGGTTTGACAGTCGCATTTTGGGCCCAGCACTAGAACAATGTGTTCTGCTACACATTTATGATCACATATTAACTCCTCTGACACTTGGGAAAACTGACCAAGAAACCTGGTGAAGCTAGAAATCTTCAAGGTGAATAAGCATGCCACATGGCATCTCTGGCAAGTCCTGACATGAAAGTCACACAAAGTTGCACAGATTTCTGAGGTAAGCCCATGCATTCTCCTAGAAATAACTAGCATCTCTTTTAAAAGAATCAGCACAGACTGAAATTTGGAAAATGTAGCTCCAATCTGACTGGAACCTGCCCTAGAACTGCATATTGTGAAATCTGCTAAGTCATAAATTAGAGCAGGCACAGCAATTATTTTACAGTGGCAACGTACCTTGAGGATAGAGCCAGGGACAAACATATGGCGCAACTAAACAAACAAATGGCTCAGAATCTCACATTTCCTCTCTTGGTTCCACAGACGCTTCTCTCTCCACTGAAACCTCTGTCTTTGTGGGGGTTTCTATACAACCAACTGACAGATTAGAAAAGAACTCAGGCCTACCTGGTTCACAAATAGATTGGCAATCTATATGAGTGAGAGGTGACAGCGTGCTGGCAGTCCTCACAGCCCTCGCTCGCTCTGGGCGCCTCCTCTGCCTGGGCTCCCACTTTGGCGGCACTTGAGCAGCCCTTCAGCCCGCCACTGCACTGTAGGAGCCCCTTTCTGGGCTGGCGAAGGCCGCAGCCGGCTCCCTCAGCTTGTGAGCAGGTGTGGAGGGAGAAACGCGGGCCGGAACCGGGGCTACGCGCGGTGCTTCCGGGCCAGCGCGAGTTCCGGGTGGGCGTAGGCTCGGCGGGCCAGCACTCGGAGCGGCCTGCCGGCCCCGCCAGCCCCAGGCAGTAAGGGGCTTAGCACCTGGGCCAGCTGCTGCTGTGCTCAATTTTTCGCCGGCCTTAGCTGCCTTCCCGCGGGGCAGGGCTCGGGACCTGCAGCCCAGCCGTGCCTGAGCCTCCCCCAACCTCCATGGGCTCCTGTGCGACCCGAGCCTCCCCGACGAGCGCCGCCCCCTGCTCCAGGGCGCCCAGTCCCATCTACCTCCAAAGGGCTGAGGAGTGCGGGCGCACGGCGCGGGACTGGCAGGCAGCTCCACCTGCGGCCCCAGTGTGGGATCCACTGGGTGAAGCCAGCTGGGCTCCTGAGTCTGGTGGGGACTTGGAGAAACTTTATGTCTAGCTAAGGGATTGTAAATACACCAATCGGCACTCCGTATCTAGCTCAAGGTTTATAAACACACCACTTGAGAGCTTCTGCTGCTATGGAGGGGTGGAAAATGAGGTGGGCAGGAAGAACAATGAGTCAGCCACCCTTCTACCCCACTCAAGTCTTGTTCAATTGACACACAGACAGAGTGGCCATGGTGGCCAGGATGGAGGTTTTATGGCAGCTCTTAACATAGCTTTCCTCACCAAGACTGACCTAGTGGATGTCACTGCTAAATGCACAGTCTGCTAGCAGCAAACACAGTATCTGAGTCTTTACTATGACATTAGCCCTCAGGGTGGTCTAGGTCTATTTCATAGAAACATTCTGCCCATTTGCAGAGACTGCATACTTCATAGCGCACCTCTGAAGATGTTCTTGGAAAAGATGTAATCAGTTGAGTTTGTCATAAAAGATGTAGCCAGTTTGCTAATATCTTCCCTCATATTTCTATTCCATATTTTTCTCTGCATTTCTTCCTTTTGTTCACCTCCTTTTCTTTTCCATGGAACTGTAACCAAAAAAAAAATCCACTAAGGATTAGAGAATTGCTTTACTTCAGATCCTATTTTCAAGGGAACGTGAACTCAGGTGAATAGCATATATTTTTAGGCTAATAGGAAGCATCTTGTGAGGTTGAGAAAATGGTGTTGTATTAGAGGTGTACATGTAATCATGGACTAATATCTTAAAAAGAAGACATAAGGTCTAATACACAGGTGGAGAATATTTAAACAGGAAAATTCCAAGATCTGCTCTGCAATGATAAAATTTGAAATCATATAAATTCCTGTAAGCTGCATTATCTTCAAATTAATCCTCTGTAAAATATTGATGAAGGTGGTGAGATAATAATAGTATTAATAAATTTGTGTCAGAAATTGTTGAGAGGAGCTCATAAATTTGAAGGTGATTAGTAGAACAGAGTGAATTACAATCATTAATGTGTCATAGTACCTGTGTGTCATTTAGGATGTATTTGGCTGCATATATGCATATATATATATGCGTATATATGTGTGTGTATATGTAAGTGTGTGTGTGTGTATATATATATATGGAGCTGAAGCAAGTGTTACAATGGTAGGAATAAAGATTTTAACTTCAGTTATGTAAAGGAAAATCTGGAAATAGTTCATTCGTGTTTGATTAGATCAATAAACAACAATGGGATGACATTTCACACCTATTAGAATGCCTAAAATTAAAAAAGCACTGAGAACTGCAAAAGCTGACAAGAACATGAAACAACAGAAACTCTTATTTATTTCTGTTAGGAATCCCAAATGGTCCAACCACTTTGGAAGAGAGTTTGGCAGCCATTTCTTACAAAACTAAACATACTCTTATCATACAATCCAGCAATCATGTTACCCAAATGAGTTAAAAACTTATGTCCACATAAAACATACAGACGGATATTTATAGTAGCTTTATTCAAAATTGCCAAAACTTGAAAGCAACAAAGATGTCTTTCAGTAGGTGAATGGATAAATAAACTGTGGTACATCCAGACAATTAAATATTATTCAGTGCTAAAAGAAAATGAGCAATCAAGCCATGAAAAGACATGGGGGAAGCTTACGTGCATATTCCTCAGTGACAGAAGCCAATATGAAAAAGCTACATACTGTATGATTTCAAATACATGACATTCTTGGAATGGCAAATTATGGGAACAGTAAAAGGATCAGTGGTTGCCAGTTGTTTGGAGAGAAGGTGGTATGAACAAGGGGAGCATCGAGGACTCTTATGGCCATGGGACTATTCTATATAATAGTGTAATAACAGATACATGCAATTATACATTTGTCCAAACCTATAAAATATATAACACCAAGAGTGAATCCTAATGTAAACTATGGCATTTGGGTGATAACAATGTGTCAATGTAGGTTCATAAATGATAATAAATGTACACTTTGGTGTAAAGTGTTGATAGTGGAAGAGGCTATGTGTTCGTAGGGGCAAGAGGTATAAGAGAACTGTCTGTACTTCCCACTGAATTTTACTGTGAACCTGAAAGTCTTCTAAAAACAAAGTCTGAGACTGAGTGTGGTGGCTTACGTCTGTAGTCTCAGCACATTGGGAGGCCAAGGTGGGCAGATCCCTTGAGCTCAGAAGTTCAAGGCCAGCCTGGGCAACATGGTGAAAGCCTGTCTCTACAAAAAAAAAAAAATTTAGCTGGGTGTGGGGATGTGCATTTGTGGTCCCAGCTACTCTAGAGGCTGAGGTGGGAGGATTGCCTGAGCCTGGGAGGCAGAAGTTGCAGTGAGCTGTAAACACGCCAATGCACTCCAGCCTGGGTGATAGAGTGAAACCGTGTCTCAAAATAAATAAATAAATAAATAAATAAATATAAAGTCTGTTTTTACTAATTTAATTAACATTCCCAAGGCAGGAATAAAGTGTAAAGGTACTTTGTGTTGCTGTTGTTGTTTGGCTCTCTTCTCTATTAATCTGCAAAGGAAATATTTTGTGTAGGCTTCTAGTAGAATTCCTCTTAAAGTCTATGGGCCAGAATTGACGCCACCCAGTCAACTTCCTATGAGAGATGAACTGAATCACAATAAGTGGCCCATCTTCCCATTCAGACTTGAGCAAAGTGAAGCTTCCCTTCACAGAAGGAGATGGCTGAGAGAGCAGCAAGCAGTAGAATCAGCCAGGAAATAATTCTAGTTTTATTCTTGCCTTGACATAGCTATGGTTCATAAAAAGTGTGGTAGGAGCCATTTAGGACCTTACAGACTTAGGTGTCTGCAAATAATGTAGTTTGATGGTTAATTTTATGTGCCAACTTGGCTGGGCCATGGGATTACTAGATATTTATTTGATAATATTTATTGTTATGTCTGTGAAGATGTAGCTGGATGAAATTATCATTTCAGTCAATAGATTCAGTAAAACAGAATGTTCTACCCTATGAGTTAGCCTCATATAATCCACTGAACATGTGAATGGACTATAAGGCTAAGTAAGAAACAGTTCAATCTCTTTGCCTGATGGTCTTCAAGCTGGAACAAGTTTTCTTCAGCTTTTGGATTTGAACTTGAAGTTGAATTTACACCATTGGCTCTCCTAGTTTTCTGGCCAGCAGACTCAGACTAGAAGTATATCACTGGCTCTCCTGGATCTCCAAGCTTTGCTGACTACAGATCTTAGACTTCTCAGCCTTCATAATCATATGAGCTAATTCCTTATTATATCTGTGTGTGTGTGTGTGTGTGTGTATGTGTGTGTGTGTACCAACAGCTATAAAAGTCTTAACTGATTTCAATTATCAGCTCTAAAGTCAAAAGTATTTTTCATTCATAGTACTTTGAATATATTTTTCATGTGATAAGTATATGAATTTTGTGAAGGCTAGGGATAGAATATTATAGACTGAATGTTTATGTTCCTCCAACATTTATATTTTGAAGCCCTAACTCCCAGTGAAATGGTACTTGGAGACAGGGCCTTTGGGAGGTGATTGGGATTAGATGAGATCATGAAGGTGTGGTCTTTATAATGGGATTATTGCCCTTATAAGAAACATCAGAGATCTTGCTTTCTCTCTCCCCACTCTACACAAAGAAGAGGTCATTAAGTATACAGAAGGATGGTGACAACCTATGAGCCAAGGAAAGAGATTTCAGAATCAATTTACCTTGCTGGCCCCAGGATCTTAGACTTCTCAGCCTCCAGAACAACTGGTAGAAATAAATTTATGTTGTTTAAACCACCTAGTCTATGACATTTGTTATGCAGTCTGAGCAAACCAACACATGCAGTGACCATGAGAGACACAGGTGCCCCTGAGACTGGTTTCCTTCTTTAAGATGGGTACAAAACAAACTTCTCTGACTGTTGTATGATGAAGCTAAGAAAAGGTGTAATGTAAGGAACTAGGTTCTCTAAAAATGGTTCTTCACTTCATCATTTTCTAACTACAAATATTATACAAGTTAGGCACATTACTTCTCTTATTTGATTCCTCACCAGAAAACCAGAGGTTTTAACAATATTTACCTCATAGGGATATTGTGAAAATTAATTGAGATAATAGTCATTGTTATAGCTTTGTGCTATTGAGTGAATGCTCAACAAATGGTATCTAAAAAGGAGTCATATACATTTAAATAATATTAATTTTATCTACTTCCCTGTATCTTTACGTGTTCCTCTTTTATGACTTATTCTTCAGCCTCTGACTCACCTTGTCTTTCCTGCAGCCTGCAGGGCCTCCTACCTCTGTGGTAGTCCTGAGATATAGTGAAACTGTATTTCTCTCAGGGGTGTCTGGAAACAGCAGGGTGCACTTAAAATGCAAGAAAGAAAAGTGAAAAATATAAAAAGGAGGAAAAATGGAACGACTTCTAATGTTAGTTTTGCCTACTAATTGCCAAAGTAATTAAAGAGCACACAGAGTTTACCAATCCATGTAATACTGGCATTCTGTGTGGCATCTTCCTATACTGAGAAGAGCTGATTGACACACTCTACCTCCTCTTTTGTTTTGGAAGCTCTGAGCTCCTTTGGGCTTTTGGCAAAGACATTGTTTTCCTTTCCCATGACAAATGCACAGATCTCAATGTTTGGCCCAAGAATTTCAGCCACAGCAGTAATGCTTCCTGCTAGTTGAGTAATTTGAAATCTAGAAATGCGTTCATATATGTAAATTCAGCTCGCACAACAGCATTGTAAGATTGGCAGAGTATTTTTCCCCATTTTACAGATAAGGAAATTGTATCCTGTTCCAAATGGATTGTGACCTATTTGAGAGAGGAGGTCATATCTTATTTGTAAATGAATTCCCAAACATAGGAACCCTCCTTGGGAATGCATAAATGAATTAGAGAGTGTATGCAGGAGGCAAACAGAGCTCTCAGGGCTGGTGAATAGCAGATCTGTATGTAGAGTAGTAACATGCCATACTGCCTGGCTCTACCACTCACCAGCTTCACTACCTTTAGAACGTCACTGACACAGTGTCTGATGAGGTCTCTGTGGAGATTTAATATAAAGTTATTAGAAAAGTTTCTGGGAGATAACAATTGCTCATTAATGCCTGCAGTCACTCTCTTCTTCTCCCTACTCTAGCTGTGTCCAGGAGTCCTTCATTCTACCCAGCAACTGTGGCTGTTTGCCTGGTTTGGAACATGAGTGAATGTGAGAGTGAGATGTGAAAATATCTTGTCATTAAAGAGAGGAATTTTGATTTAGTAACACAGAGTGGTCCAGCACAATGGTAGACTGTGTATACTGTTCATAATATACAAACTACCTTATTCAACTTAAAATTAAATAACTTACACCCTGTCATGATTTTACACAAAAAGAAAGGATGCATATGAAATAGCCGGGAGGAACTAACAAGTACAAAAATTGTTTCCACATACATGCTGTCATTAAAACTTCCTCTCAGCCTGGAAAATGGGCAATACTGACTCTAATTGGATATCAAGGCTCAGAAAAGAGAGATGTTTCTTTTTCCAAGGTCAAATAGTTAGAAGATGGGGTTGATATTTAGTGAAAGATGTTTTTGTTTCTTAACTCAATATGCACATGCCTACAAGCATATAATACCTGTGTATTGTATGCTGGTGACAGTATTTATTTTTGACTTTTTGTCATCTTTATTTATGCTATTTCTGGAGATATATTAGATGTTTTTAAATATTTTTTACTGAGTTTTGTGCCCTCTTTCTTCTAAAAATAATATACCCCAGAAACAAGTATATAATAGTCTTTCAATATAGTTCTTTTCTGTAAAGGATGCATGCTGGAGTAGCCAGTAAGGTTAATAAAATAGCCTTAATGAGGGCTTCTCCTGAATTTATCTCCACTCACGTTCTGCTGAACTTTATTCCTAGGTCCCACTAAGTTCTTTTCTATGTAATAAGATCGTTTTAATGAGGGATAGGACATGGATGAGGGCACCGCAGTGGAGAACCTGAAGCAGCTGAGAGGCAATTGTATACCCTGAGAAGCTGGTCAGAAGCAGAGATTGATCATTTGGACAAAGAAGTAGAAGAGAAATCCTGGTCAAATATAAATACTGCAGAGGCCCTGTGATGGTTAATACTGAGTGTCAACTTGATTGAATTGAAGGATACAAAGTATGGATCCTGGGTGTGTCTGTGAGGGTGTTGACAAAGGAGATTAACATTTGACTTGTGGGCTGGGAAAGGCAGATCCACCCTTAATCTGGGTGGGCACAATCTAATCTGCTATCAGTGTGGCTACAGTATAAGCAGGCAGGAAAATGTGAAAAGAGAGACTGGCCTAGCCTCCCAGTCTACATCATTCTGCAGTGCTAGATGCTTCCTGCCTTCAAACATCAAACTCCAAGTCCTTCAGTTTTTGGAACTGGCAGTCCTTGCCCCTCAGCCTGCAGAAGTCCTATTGTGGGACCTGTGATCATGTGAGATAATACTTAATAAACTCCTCTTAATACTTAAACTTAATACTTAATAATCTCTTCTCTCTCTCTCCTATATATAAAAGGAGATATATATATATATAAAATAGGATATATATATATAATATATATATATAAAATAGGATGTATACATATATGTGTATATACACATATATGTATATATCTCCTATTAGTTCTGTCCCTCTAGAGAACCCTGACTAATACAGATTTTGGTGCCAGGAGTGGTTCTAGAGGAACAGAATTGAGGATGGAGTTCTTTCACTGGTTTGGGGGTTTCTGGAGTTGGCTGCTTAAAATGATTAGACCCCAAAATGCTAAGGACACTACTTCTAATATTATGGAGAACACTGATAGTCCTTGCAGTGAACTGTTTAGAGAGCTATGGAAAATAAATGCATTTGACACTCCTGATTCATCACTTGTGAGAGGCAAGCGGTTTGGTGACCCTGTACATAATACCTCTGACCATACATAGAGAACCAAGGAAAATAATGAAGCTAGTTGATTGGTCCTAAGTTCAGTGGGCAAAGTGATGGAAGAAAATGATGAACTCAGGGATTCTGTCTCCCGACATCAGAAGCAGATACCAAGACTCAAGTCTGCTAAGGTTGCCCTGAGTGAGAGTCTTATCTCCTGCAAAGAAAGAGCTGAAATTGTGGAAATACAGACACAAGCTCTTACCATGTGAGTAGCTGATCTGCAATGGAAGGTGCATGCACAGCCTCACCAGGTGACTACTGTTAAAATGAGGGCATTGATTGGAAAAGAATGAGACCTGCAACTTGATATCGGGACATGTGGGAAGACCGGTTACCCACTGGACCCACTGTAAGTTGGAACTGAGCTAAAACTCCATTAATTACCTAACCTCCATAAGCCCCTACTTTAACTGGATGATCACTATGACGTTTTGGGTCTCCTGGAATCAACGTCAGCTCAGGAAGACCCTGATGAAGCTGGGCACACTAAGTTTGTAAACTCTGATGAAATTTTTTTGCCAGAAGAAACAGCTTCCCCATCTCCTGTAGTGGCAACATTTCCTCCCTAACCCGTGCTGCCATTAGCCTTTCCACCTTTGTCTGAGGAGACAAACCCTATACTGCCTGAGGCAACAGTGATGGCCTCCCCTGAGACAGTTACCAGGTGAGATAATGTTGATTCTCCCCAGGAGCCACCCCCAACACCCCTGTTTGCTTTTAGATCTATAACTAGACTAAAGTCCTGGCAGGCCCCTAGAGGTGAGGTTGAGAATATGACCACGAGGAGGCATACTACACTTAAAAAGAACTGCTTGAGTTTTCTAATTTATATAAACAGAAATCTGGAGAACAGGGATGGGAATGGATAGTAGGGTATGGGATAATGGTGGAAGGAACATAGAGTTGGATCAGGCTGAATTTATTGATTTGGGCCCACTAAGTAGGGACTCAGATTTAATATTGCAGCCCAGAGTTTTCACACTTTATTTGCTTGGTTAGCTGAAACATGGATTAAAAGATGGACCACTGTGAGTGAGCTGGAAATGCCTAATCTCTCTTGGTGTAATGTAGAGAAAGGGATCCAAAGGCTTAGATTGGGATGATGGAGTCATTTAGTCACTTTAAACCTACTCATCCCAGCTGGGAGGGTCCAGAAGCTATACCCTTGACCAATGCCTTGTGAAATAGATTTGTGAGGGCAGAACCTGTATCTTTGAAGAGCTCTGTAATTGTCCTTCTCTGTATGTCAGATCCAACAGTGGGAACTGCAGCCACTCAACTACAATATTTAAATACAATAGGAATAATTGGATCCTGAGGTGGCAGAGGCCAAGCAGCGGCACTCATCCATGAGGTCTTAACTCAGGCGTGGTGTAGAGTTGGTGCTCTGTACATATGTGGCGAATGAAGAAATGAAAAACTCAGGGAAATATCTACCAGCAACCATTATGCTTGAAACGAAATAATTTCCATTGTAACTTCCCCCCCCGTTTGTGGATGGGTGCTATGAAGTAAAGCTTAGCATGACCGAACAACCTAGGGCTTTTCTTTTCCTTTTTAAAATGTAATCCATTTCATGAAATATTCAAGTCCATAGTGAACAAAGAGGAGCGTTATGCCCTCTTTGTTATGTGTCTTTTATGGTGGTGTCTCTCATAGTTGTTATTTGTCTTAGGTATTCTTTCTGGCCTTAGTAATATGGATAATTTAGCCTTTCAATTAATGTTTTTTTATAAATGTCTGCTTTTGAAAATACTGAAATGTGTCAAAAATCTAAATATAAGAGCTGAAACCATCAAACTTTGAGAAAAAAACTTAGAGGTAGGTCTTTATGACTTCAGATCTGTCAGTGGATTCTTAGATATCACACTGTGAGCACAAAAAACAAAAAATGGATAAATGGGGCTTTATTAAAAAGAAATCAATAAATACAAATCAATAAATACATGTATTTATTTATATATAATACAGATGAAATATATAAATATATATGAAAACATATAAATATATATAGAAATACATTATCAAGAAAATAAAAAGATAGCCTACACAATGGGAAATAATATTACCAAATTATATATCTGACAGGGGTCTAGTGGTCAGAATATATAAAGAATTATTACAACTAACAACATAAAACAAACTACCCCATTTTAAAAGGGGCAGGGGGCAGGTAAAAGAGTTGAATACACATTTGTCTACAGAAGAATACAAATGGTTAACGAATGCATGAAAAGACACTCAAAATCAGTCATTGGGAAATGCAAATCAAAACCATAATGAGTTAGAACCTTACAACCTCTAAGAGAGAGAGAAAGAATTTCAAGAGTTTGCAAGCATGTGGATTAGTTGGAACACTTATATATTGCTGGTAGAGATGTAAAATGGTTTAGGCACTGTGGACAGCAGTTTGCAGGTTCCTCGAAAAGTGAGATAGAATTGGTGTATGATCATGCAAGGAAAATCTTTGGTACAAGCTCAGTAGCACCGGAAACTGCTAACAAACAAGTACACGTATATGAATGTTTATAGCGGCACAATTTATAATAACCCAAAGGTGAAAACAGTTGAAATTTTCATTAATGAATGAACAGATAAACAAATCATGATATACACATAAAATAGAATATTACTCAGTCATAAAAAGTAATAAAGTATAGATGTACACTGTGACATGGATGAACCTCCAGAACATTCTGAGCAAGAGAAGCCAGACACAATAGGCTGCACCTTGCATGATGCTGTTTGTATGAGATGTTCAAAATACAAAAGTACATACAGCCAGAACGTACACTGGTGGTTACTTTGGGCAAAGTAGGAGGTTTGAGGAATGAAGGGCCATGGCTTAAAGGGTATAGGGTTTCCTTTTGAAACCCCAAAAATGCTTTTAGAGCCAGATAAAAGTAGTGGTTGCATAGTATCGTGAGTGGACTAAATGTCACGGAGTTATCTACTTCAAACGATGGTTAATTTTATATTATATGAACGTCATCTCAATAAAAAGGAGAAGTAAAACAAGAAGAGAAAATTTAAAAAATCTTAAAAAGGAGTAAAATAGAAAACAACTCATAAGACTGTAGATTTCAGCCAAATCATATAATACAGTAAATATTAGTGCTCTACACATATCAATTCAAAAAAACAAATCATACCTGTTTCTAAAAGTAAAAGTGTAATTTCCACCTTCTATTTAGAAGATAGAAAATTAAAATTTCATCACTTCGATCCCAGAACCTATTCCGCATCATATGAAAATTTCTACGTTTTCTTGAACAGAAAATCTAAGACAAGTCAGTCACCACCCAGTAGAAACGGTGCATAAGCACCTGCTTACCTGGGCAAGGACCACCAGACACCCATAAGAAGAATTCAGATAAAATGTATAACAAGTGATAATGGCATAGTGTCAGCAAAAAAGAGACTATAAAACCTCTAGGGGCTGAGACAAGAGAAATTTAAATGCTTCAACAGACTCTTCTTCACGGACCTCACCAGGTATTGTCCTCACAATAAAGACTGACAAAAGTCTTGAGCAATCATTCCTGGCAGTTCAGGTCCAGCGGGGGGAAATCGCAGCCACTGTGGGAAAGTCACAAATCCAAGAGTGGCTCTTTCTCTTATGAAACACAACCTTAAAGATCTGGGGAAAATGCTGCAAACACTGTCACCCACTGAGTGGGTCTGAGTGAAAACCCACTTCAATTGGAGAAAAAAAAAAAGTTGTCTAATCTTAGAGGATGATTAGGAATTCATGCTTAGCTTAGCACTCCAGGCGAAGATGGGGCAGGATTACTTAGAAGGCTTTTCTCCAGGGAGTTTGAGATTAGTGTCTGCCTAAAACTGAGGCTTAATCAGATTACAAGAACAGACTTCATCCTCCAACAACAGGCTAACCAATATCAAGTAGCCAGTAATAGCTTTTTGCTGTTGAAAGACAAGAAACAGAGTTAAGATAATCTCTGAGACATTGAGCAAATGGAAAGCATAAAGCAAGAGTTGAGCAGATGTGGACAAAAACTCTTCGGCAGAGCAGCTGTTATAACAGGGAATATTAAAAGTATTTAAAGCTTCTGGAGTACCAAGAGTAACAATAACAAGAAAAAAATCTCAAATCTAGCTCAATTCCTGATAGACAGATACTCACCCCCAACATTAATGGCTTGTCAAAAGGAATGATTTGCTCATTTCCAAGCATAAAATATACTCACTTCAGTCTTTGTTGTTCTTCTGAGAGATCTAGATTTCAACAACAACAGTGAAAAATGATGACATTGTAAAAACAAAATAAACACAAAATTGCACAGATAAACATATTAAAAGCTATCCACATAACAAACTGACCTAAGTGTTGAAATAGCAAAAATGTAATTTAAAATAAGTATAATTAATATGGTAAAGGTTGTTGTGGAGAAGGTGGATACTGTTCAAAATTAGACTGGAAACTTCAGCAGAGTAATAAAAACTGTGAGGAAAAAAAAGAAGGAAAATGCAAGATTGGGTACAGTGGCTCTTACCCATAATCCCACTTTGAGAGGCCAAGGAGGGCAGATCACTTGAGCCCAGGAGTTCAAGACCAACCTGGGTAACATGGAGAAACCCTATCTTTACGAAAAAAAAAAAAAAAAAATAGATGGGTGTGGTTGTGTGTGCCTGTAGTAGCAGCTACTTGGGAGGCTGAGGTGGGAGGATTGCTTGAGCCTGGGAGGCAGAGATTGCAGTGAGCCATGATCATGCCATTGCACTCCAGCCTGGGTTACAGGGCAAGACTCTGTCTCAGAAAAAAAGAAAAAAAAACAAAAACCCTGAAAATTCTAGGAATGAAAAGCACAATAACAAAGGTGAAAAATACTTTTGATGGACTTCATCAGTCAATTCAATCAGCTACAGAAAGAATCAGCAAAATTGAAAATGGATGAAAAGAACTTGTCCTAACTGAAACCCAAGGCATGAAAAGATGGGTAGCTGGGATACCAGAAAACAACAAAACATACAATATAATCTAAGAGATGGGGACCTCCTCAATCTCTCTCAGTGTGTTAAGGATATAATTGGAATTTCAAAAGGAGAAAAGAGAGGAAAGTCAGAAGAAATATTTGAAAAAAATAGTAATTGAGAAATATAATGTGTAACAGGTCCCCAACATTTTTGGCACTAGGGATTGGTTTTGCAGAAGACAATTTTTCCACAGACTCCGTGGGAGAAAGGGGGGATGGTTTCAGGATGAATCAGTTCCATCTCAGATCATCAGGCATTAGTTAGATTCTCATAAGAAGCATGCAACCCAGATCCCTCAAGTGTGCAGTTCACAATAGGGTTCGCGCTCCTGTGAGAATCTACTGCCACCGCTGCTGATCTGACAGCAGGCACCTCCTGCTGTGTGACCCACTTCCTAACAGGCCACAGGTGGATACTGGTCCACAGCCCGGAAGTTGGGGACCCCTGCTGCATAACACTTAGAGTATTACATGCACATTACTGGGAACAAAAGACAAAAAAAAATTTGAAGTCAATCAGGGAAACAAAAAGACACATTATATCCAAAAGAATAAATAATAGAATTACAGCTGACTTCTCTTCAGATATTACACAAACCAGAGGAGAGTGGAATAAATCTTTAAAATGTGTAAGAGGAAAAACAAACTGTGTGTGTATTGGGGTGTTGGGAACGCAGTGTACTGCCAAACCAGAATTTTATTCCTAGTGAAAATATCTTTTAATAATAAAAAGAGACTTTATTTCCTGACAATGTAAAATAACAAGGAACAGTTAATACCCTCTCAGCTAAAACAATTTACAAATCAAATAAAGTTTATGTAAGGCTATTTTCAAGACACTGTATATCAGGCAATAAAAGGAGAATGACCATGGAAATGAAGAACAAACAAGGTGAGCAGATTATTGACCCAGTTTACTACACATAGTTTCAAGGCCGTAGCACAGAGAAGGGGAATTTCAGGCAGAGCACAACAAACTCCCAGAGCTGAGACCGACCTGAAACTCAGAGAAGATCAAGGCAGTTAGAGTTCACAGGACAGAGCATGAGAGAGAAAAGAGCTGCAGAGACAGAAATCTAGAGACTGCAGAGAGCCTCCCTTGGGGATTCAGCAGACTATTGATTAGGGCACGTGTCTGAGGAAACAGCATGAGTCTGGGGAAAGTATCATCTAAATTAATTAGTCAGAAAAAGGCTTGGAACTCTCATAGCCAGAAATAGTGGTTGGTTTCACAAGCCGCACTAGAAATCCTCATAAATTATGAGACATTGCAGGGAATATTCAAGGAATTCTTGTCTCCATAGTGAGATATAATTAGTCCTAGACTAAACATATGCCTGTTACCAACTTCCACATATTAGAAGAATGGCCGAAAAAGATCACACTGTTTATAAATAAGTTAATGACATGCCAAACAGAGTTCAATGATATTTATATAAATGTGTAAATATCTAGCCCCTAATAAGATAAAATTAGCAATGTCTGCCATTAAATTAAACTATCATATACTCATACAGTGGAATATGGGTCAGTAATATAAAAGAATGATCTCTTGATACAAACAACAAAATCTCAAATTAAATATGCTGAGTTAAAGAGGCCAGACCACTCCTTCTCATTACACACTGTAATATTTTATCTCTATAAATTATAGAGAATATAAACTAATCCACAGCAAAAGAAGGCTGACCTTTGGCTTCACATGGACAGGAGGGAAATATTAACAAAGGGGCAGGTATACGATTTCAGGAGTGATAGAGGAATATTTATTATTTTGATTGTACTGGTGCTCTCATGAGTACATACATAGATGAAAATGTACAGTTAATACATGTGCAATTTGTTGTATGTAAATTATACCACATTTGTTCAAAATGCATCTAAGAAAATATAAAGAAAAAGAATCAGAATTAAACAGGAGCAAGATAACTCAGTTCCTTACATAATAAGATAAAAGAAATTTATACTTTATAAAAGATGAGGCCTTTGAAAGGTTTTTAAGCAGGGCAGTGACCCAGTCCCATTTCCTTGCTAGAAAGTCCACCAGAGATTGCAGTCAGGGTAGGAGAAGGTTGAATTAAGGACTCACCCATCATTCACGTTTGTGCTGCCTGGGTCTTCAGTCTTTGTCGCCATGATTTCCCAGAAAGAAAAATGTACAACTTTCCAGCTGACTTGAGTTATGAATATGGATGTGTGCTCCACAGGCCAGCTCTTTGTTGCATGTCTAATGAGCAGAGCAAGCCTCCTGCAAAAGAAGAAAGAGCTGCACGTGCAGGTGGGAAGCTGGCCTGGTGATGGGGGCAGGTCCACTCCAGCTGCTTGCCTCAATAAATGTCTTCTCTCTCTTAATATTGGGCATGCGTGTGCTGCACCATCTCTTCTTTCATAAAAGATTATTGATTGATAGTCAATTGCTTAACCCTGTAAGGAAGTGGAATGAAACACATTGTATATTCACCATTGGAGAAGCAATATTTTGGAAATTTCTTAGTTTCAGATCTGTCAGGTGTTGGAGTATGATTACTTGCAGGAAACGCACATTTTAAAAGTCAACATTTGATGCATCCTATCTTGTTTGCTAATTTCCATTCTTTTTAATTTTTTCTGATGAAAAACTACATTTCATCTGTACACAAATCCATGCATGGGCTCATACCTTTGCTCCTACCCTAGTTTTTGTGAGGTCAGGCATGGTGGTTCACGCCTGTAATCCCAGCACTTTGGGAGGCCGAGGAGGGTGGATCACCTGAGGTCAGGAGTTTGAGACCAGCCTGGCCAACCTGGTGAAACCCCGTCTCTACTAAAAAAAAATAAAATAAAATAATTAGCTGGGCATGGTGGCAGGCACCTGTAATCCCAGCTACTCAGGAGGCTGAGGCAGGAGAATCACTTGAACCCAAGAGGCGAAGGTTGCAGTGAGCTGAGATCACGCCATTGTACTCCAGTCTGGGCAACAGAGCGAGACTTTATCGCAGAAAAAAAAAAAAAAAGAGAGAGAGAGAAATGCCTTTTCACTTTTTACCCTACATTTCTTCTGTAAAATTTTACCCTGATTTTCCCAAGCCACAAGATGTACTTGTCATTAATAAATTGTCCATCTCTTTATGACTACATTAATAAATATTTATCAAACATGTACTATTTCCCTAATATTTTTCCAGTCACTGAGAGTGAGACAATGAAAAAATATAGAAAAATAACAACCCTAAAGGTGTTTATAATTTTCTGAGGAAAAAGAGAAAATAAAAACAGTAATAAATAGCATATGTAGTATATTAGATGGTGAAAAGTGCATGCAGAAAAAACAAAACACGGCCTAGTATTGTGGCTTATGCCTGTAATCCCAGTACTTTAGGAGGCTGAGAGAGGGGGATTGCTTGAGGCCAGGAGTTTGAGGCCAGCCTGGGCAATAAAGTGAGACTCCATCTCTACAAAAAACAAATATATAAAAAATAAAATAGGGAAGGATAATGAGAAATGCTGGGTCTGGGTTGCAGTTTAAAATATGGAAGTGCGTAAGAGTGACAGTTAAAATAATAATTTGAACAAAGACCTAGGATTGATTGAACTGTGTGGGTATATGGATAAAACATTTCCAGGAAGTGGGAAAGAATTGCAAAAACCCAGGTGTGGGATCACAGTGAATTTCTTTGCAGAAGAGCAAGAAGGCAGCATTGCTGAATTAGAGTGAGGGAAAGAGTGAGTGATGATAGACTGTGAGAGGCATGACAGACCTTTGCAAATATTTGGGCCCTTTTATTTTTTTCTTGGATAGACTATATTCGCAGAATAGTTTTAAGTTCACAGTACAATTGAGAGAAAGGTACAGAAATTTCTGATATACACCCTGTCTCACACATACATAGCCTCCTTCATTATCAACAGAATTTTGATTCTTACTGTGTAAAGAGTTATTTGTGTATTTATGTATGTACTTTTCTATTTATAAGAAAAACTTACAGGATCAGGCTTCCTTAATCTGGCTGAAGTGTTGAGTACAGTCCAAAGCGGATACAGGGCAGATTGCTACTGAATTAAGATTCCAAACCTGAGCAATCTCCAATCAGATTATTTGAGAGATGATGATGGTTTAGATCAGGGTGTTTGCAATGAAAGGATTGGTCAAATTCTAAATATTTTTGAAATATACTCAATCCAGTTTGCTAACAGATTAGGTGAAGGCAATGACACAAAGTGGAATCAAGGAAGGCTCCAAGGGTTTATCCTGAGCATGCAGCAGGATACAGTTTATATTAAATAAAAAAGCGGAGTGCAGGAAGGAAGGGCAGGCTGGAACCAAAATATCCAGGGCTTGTTTTTGGACATACTAAGAGTTGACAGATTAATGTCCAACTGGAGATAGTCAGTAGGCTATATGAGGATGCATTTTGGAATAAGAGTCTAGTATGGAGAGAAGAATTTGAGTCAATAATAATGGTATTTTAAGTTGTGAATACAAACTACAAAATTGAAGGAAGGAAACTGAAGTGCAAAAGAGACCAAAAACTGAGTGTTTGGGTGCTCCAACATTAACAGATCAGGAAGATGAGGTCCAAGCAGGAGAGGGGAATTAGAAGGAACAGCCAGTGGTGCAGGAGGTAAATTAGAACAATTCCTTATCCTGGAAGACTGCAGGAGAGACTTTTTCAAGGGATGAGACAGTACTGTCAAATGCTGCTGATCGGTCAGGAAGAAAAAGCACTTGGAATGGAAGATTAGATTGGTCTACACGGTCATTAGTGCTA
This sequence comes from Gorilla gorilla gorilla, assembly GCF_029281585.2. NCBI lineage: Eukaryota > Metazoa > Chordata > Mammalia > Primates > Hominidae > Gorilla > Gorilla gorilla. The sequence goes on along the minus strand of NC_073231.2, from coordinate 142,330,275 downwards.
CCTCCATAGCACGTTGGCCTTTATAATTTGGTCACATTACTCCTCTCCTCATTCTGCTAGAATCTGACTCTACCATATCATATAGTCTCAGACTTTTTACTTAAATTTGAAAAGTTTCCATGTCTTTATGTACAGAAAAAAAAATGGTAGCTACATTGTAGAGTGATTATGTGAGGATTAAATCATATAAATCATGTGAAACATTTAGAATCAGGGTTGGCACAGAACAAGTGCTCTTTAAACATTAGTTGTACCTATTGCTATTATTGCTGGAGAATAAGATATTTACAGCATGGTATAGATTTTTGTATCCCTGGAATATAGCAGGGTGTCTGGCACATAGTAGGTACTCAATAAATGAAAGACTGAAATCCTCAAATGTCTTTACTATTTCTTTAATCCCTCTGGTTCTCTATTCTTCTTTCTTAATTCAGAAATGGAACTGGAAAAATCATATATTTAAAACAATTAAGTGGATACGTGTTAATATTACCTTAATAGAAAGTGACAAAATCAGTAGTCATCTAAAAAAATTGTCATGTGAACAAATCAATAATAAAGACTAATAATCATTGCAATTAAATAATTTCAAGAGCATTTTTATATTTATTGTCTTATTAAATTCTCATACTCACTGATGATGTTGCTAATATTGTCTTTTAGCATCAGGTCATCTAAGACGGGACTTTTACTCAAAAATTACTCAAATTATATTATTGAGACTATATTATTTTCCAAGAATTAAGCTACACAACTATTAGTTATTCTATTTCACTGAATACTCATGGAGAATTAATGAAATTATATCAGGTTTTTCATGATTTATCTATAAGTGGGAATCTCAAGGTTCTCATATTCTACTCAAAACAGCTTACAGCGTAGTCAAGATTTGCAAACTCAGAATTCCTGACCTGAGGTTAGGTAAAGTTATTATTTCTCATCTGAGACTTCTCAACTCCAGAGATACACGATTCCAAAGAGATTAGAGAAAATTTGAAAGGAACCAATATGTGAGGAGTAGAACTGGTGCCCAGGTAATCGAGTGGGCCTGTGCAGGCAGCATTCACGGATTTTAGAACCACGGAGACAGGTGCTGCCCCGGGAGTGACTGCTGTTGGAGTAAATACAGTTCAAGGATGAATAAAATGTGAGAGATGAAACAAGTCCTGGGATATAACTCAAACTTGTTGTAAAAACGGACCTGCACTGGAACCTAAGAAAGACAGAAGTGACTGCTAATGCCGTCGTTTGCTGTTCCCTGGTGCATTCCCAGGAGACATCAGTAATGGCGTGCCTTGTATAAACATCTCCGCCAGAGGCGGTCACAGAGCTTTTGTTGTGACTCATTTTCTTCTAATTTAAAGCAAGCGTCATCTTTTACCTCCATTCTTGCTGCTTACTGCATTTCAAAGTAACTCTAGGCTCCCCGATCTGGTCAAATAACCAATCCCAAAGTCCCGTTCCTGAATATCTATTGCTGGAGTCTATGAACCCACGCTTACAGCCAATCTGCCAGTGGTACTTCTGCTGCTGTTCCTGCTGCTGGTACCAAAACACTCCTGCTGAACGGGGTCCCAGGAACCCACAGGGGTGCTATTGCTGCTGAAATCACTAACAGTGATGCTGCGGCTGATGCCAAAGTTGCTGCAAAGAGCCTGGAGCTGCCTCTAGCTGTTGCTAGTGATAGCAAAGGCACAACCAGAAGCTGGGAGAAATAACCTCCTCTCTCTGCCTTCTATCTTCCCATCAATTCGTCCCATTGGCAGAACCTGGGGAAAATATTAAAAGGCTTCTAGCTCGCTGAAATTGAGAAAACACAAAAATATGCAAATGAAACTAAAGATCACAGACTAATAGTAATCACAATGGTTAAACAGGGCTAGTTTAATTCCTTGCATTGGTACCTTTTAGTATCACTACTTTTTAAAAATTTTTGTTCAATACTGAGAACCTCAGTCATCTATCCCAGATTTGCCAGAAAAATACAGAATGCTAAATTAAATTTCAATTTCAGGTAAACAATGAATAATATTTTAGTATAAGTAGTATCCATAAAATATGGCATATGTCTGTGTATTACACATATATAATATATACATAGTAAGTACACACATACACATACAGTCCAAATACTGCATTAAACATTTACACTAAAAAGTATTCATTGCTTATCTGAAATTCAAATTTTAACTGGGTGTCTTGAATTTTAATTTGCTAAATGTTGCAACTCTATCCCTTAAGGATACATGAGGATTACATAAGATAGTGATTTGCTCATACATTCACTACAGCATTTTGCACAAAACTTCTTTCTCTCTCTCTCTTTCTCTGTTTCTCTTTCTCTCTCTCCTTCTCAACGGTGACATTTTGTTGCAGAGATTACGTACTTACCAGTATTTAAGTACCTATGTGTGCAAGGCACTCAGAAACACTGAAGACAACAGGTGGTTACTATAACACTTGTCCTCTTGATTCAGAATTGAAATACTCCTTATCTCACCTGCTCAGAGCATTGAAAGACACTGAATCTTAGCTAAACCCCTCCTGAAAAATTGCCTGGAGCCAAAGAGAGTTGCCTTGCCCAAGTCATGGCCCCTTCTAGGGGCGAAGCTGCTACCCAACTTAAATGACTGGGTCATGCAGGGGTACCCAAGCCTGGTTTCTTTGCCTCAACACAGAGTCGTTCTTAAGGGACATCCAGCTTCAAAGCTCCCTGTGGAATCAGCTGAGGTCTTTGTTATGACTTTCTCTGACCAAACTCTCCCTCTGCTAAACCATGTTTTTCTACAGTATTTCTTCTTACACTTTAAGTATGAGAATGACAGCATCGGTTTCCTGAGGAGTCGAATGTACAGAAGTGACTATGCTAGTACTAACCACCTTATGGGTCATAAATAGCCTATTTTGACTGCAAAACAAAATAGCTTTAATTTAAAATCTATTATGCTCTCGTTCCTCATTGCTTCTTCAGCTCCTATTAGGAGCTCAGTGCATGGTTATTGAATGATTATTGAATAAATGATTGGATGAGTAAATTAATGATGTCTATAAATAAGGGGCAGCCACACAGTAGAAGTTCAATAAAATATTAACTTCATCCTACTGGAAGAACATTTTGTAAATCAAGGAATTTCCTCTAAGTAAAGGTTCTATGTACCACTTATAAATTTATGAAATTTCTCTATCTTGGCTTAAACCTAAAACCTCTTTGGGAAGCTAACTGAACTGTGTTTCTATAGTACTGCAAAATTGTATCTTTATTGGCTGAAAGGTAAAGTATAACAGAAAAATGTGAGAGGATACAAAAAATGCATGCTTTGTGTTCTTCCATTCTCCCTAATATTCCAATATGCTGCTTCGGCACCCTGGCTAGATTTGAGACACCTTGAGACTTTATAGAATGATCAAACCTTCATTCTACCCCTTGATAGAAATTACTGTAAGTTGTCATGATATTGAAATTTCAGTGCTAATCACAAATATCAATGGGCAGATTATTCTTCAACTTGCTGCATTTGATGCAGACTTATCATCTTGAAACATTCTACTGCCTTTTATACTGCGTTCTGCCTTATTATCTTGCTTGCTTGATTATATGTTTCTGATATACACAACCCCTGCACAATTCTTAAATATTGGTATTTCTGTTTGAACACATTTTCTTCTAACTCTACACACTCTTCCAGGGAGACACCATTCATACTCTGACCACTTTTATTCCATTACTCACAGATCTGTTTAGATAGATCAGAATCATCCCAGAAGCTGCAGATTCATTTACTTAATATATTGCTATAGATCTCTATGAGTATGTCTTATGCATACCCCCAGGAAGTATACGAATCTACTCTCTCCTCCACCTGTACAACTCAACTCCCCAACTCTCCATTTTCTGCTTTCTTTTACACCTATTTAAATTAGATTTGTCATTACTCACCAAATTTACACATGGTATAATTGACATTTTGTGGTACAGTTGTATGAATTATAAAATATTTATAAATTTGTATAAACACAACTCCAATAAGGATACAGAACAGTTCAATCACCCCAAGAAATTACATCATGCTGCATCTATTACTGCAGATCCTCACACCATACGCCTTTGAACCCCAACCCCCAAAAAACACTGTCATTTAAATGTAATGACAGTATGTAACATACGTATTTAGTCACTGAGTCTGATTTATTTCCCTTTGCAATATGTCTTTGAGATTCATCTATATATCAATAGCTTGTTGCTTTTTATCATTATTTAGTATTCAATTGCATAGGCCTACCATAATTTATTTACTCATTCACTCATTAAAAGACGTTTGGGTTGTTTACAGTTTTGGCAGTTAAGAATATAGCTGCTGTAACATTTTGTAGAAGATTTTGTGTAAACATAAGCTTTTATTTATTTTAGGTAAATACCTAGAAGTGAAGTTGCTGGTAATACAAAAACTCTTTGCTGACATTTATAAGAAACTGTCAAACTACTTTACAAAGTGACTCTACCATTTTACATTCCTACCAGTGACATACCTGCACACACAAGAATATACAAAGTGGGTTTCTTTCAGACAGCATATCCTCTGATCTTGTACTTTTTCTTTGCATTTTAGTTTTTTTCTCGTAAATGTCAGAATTTTAATTGAAGTGTTTGAATAAGAGCTCTAGCTGCTTCACATCTTTGCCAGCAATTGATACTGTGATTTTAAAACTTTAGTTGTTGTTTGTGATTCTTATAGGTATGCAGTGGTATTTTATTTATTTTTTCATTGCATTTCCCTAATGTCTACTGAAGATAAGCATATTTTCCTGTGCATATTTGTCATTTCTGTATCTTCCTAGGTGATAAGTTTGTTTACATATTTCGCTAATTTTTATTTTCATTGAGTGGTTTGTTTATCATTGAGTTTTGCGCATTTTTTTAAACAAATTCTGGACATGAATCAATTGTTGAGTATTTGGTTTGCAAATATTCTCTCTCAGTCTGTATCTTGTGTTTTCATTCTTTTAACTGGGTTTTTCACAAGGCAAATATTTTTTATTTTAATGAAGTTAATTTATTAATATTTTATTTTTTAATTGTAAATTACTTAGAATGCATTATTTAATTCCCATGTTCCTAGAGTGTATTAGTCCATCCTCACACCGCTATAAAGAACTACATGAGATGGGGTAATTTATAGACAAAAGAGGTCTAATTGATTCACAGTTCCACAGGCTGTACAGGAGGCATGGCTGAGGAGGCTTCGGGAAACTTACAATATTGGCAGAAGGGCAAAAAGGAAGCAAGCACATCTTCACATGGCAGCAGGAGAGAGAGAGAAGGAGCTAACGGGAAAGTGCTACACACTTTCAAACAACCAAATCTTGTGAGAATTCACTCACTATCATGAGAACGGCAAGGGGAGAAATCTATGCCCATGATCCAATCACCTCTACCAAGTCCCTCTCTCAACACTGGGGATTACAACTGGGGATTCCAACATGACATTTGGGTGGGGACATTGAGCCAAACCGTATTTTAGAGGTTTTATAATTAACTTTCTGTTATTGATTTGTATTAAAGTATGCTATGATGAGAATAAATACATTTACTGTTTTAATTAGTTTGGTTTTATGACTTTGAATATGGTCTATCTTTGTAAATATTTCATATGCATTTTATAAGAATATGTATTTTGCTATTGTTTAGTGGGATGACTTATAAATGTTCCCTAAATCCAATTTGTTGATGGTTTTGTTCCATTTTCTATATGCTTGCTGATTTTACATATATGTGAATTTTTTTTATTAATTATTGAGATAAATATGCTGAAACCTCTAACTAGAAATTCTATTTTTTTCTTTCAGTAAAATCAGTTGATTTTTATATATTTTTATTTTTAGGTGCCTTTACATTTAGAATTGTTATATGTTCTCAGTGAATTTACTGTTTAAACATTATATAACATTTATCTTTATGTCTAGTAATTTTTTCTTTCTCTGAAGTCTACATTGTCTGATGTAGACTTAATATAGACTTAATTTAAACTTTCCAGTTTTGTTTTGATTAGTGTTTGCATAGTATATTGTTTTTGAACTTTTACTTTTAACTAGCACATACAATAATATACGAAGTGGGTTTCTTTTAGACAGCATATCCTCTAGTCTTATGTCTTTTGTTTGTTTGTTTTTGTTTTAAGTTTTTTCCTGAAAATGTTTAAATTTTAATAGAAGTTTTTGCTTGCATTTAATGTAAATTACATGTTTGCATTCATGCCTGTCATTTCACTATTTGGCTTCTGTTGATTCCCTCTGATTTTAATTCCTCAGTTTCTCCTTTTCTGCCTTCTTTTAAATGCTTTCAATAATTATTAGTATTATATTTTAATCCATCTATTAATTTTCTACTATATCTTTGAATAAAATTTTCATTGAGTTTTCTAGTGTTTACATTATATATTTAATTTTTCACAGTTTACTTATAATCAATACTTCACTATTCCAGATAGAATACTTATCACCATATAGGTGCCTTTACCCTCTCTTATGTTATGGTTGTCACATGTATTTCACCTGCATGCATTGAAAACCCCATCAGACAATATTATCTTCTTCTGGACAAAGTTTAGACTTTTGGTATTATCATGCGTGACTCAGGTTCTGCTTGTTTTTTTTTTTCTCAAACTATTGTTCTCTCTCTTTCTTCCAGTCAGGTAGTTTAAATTGTTCTACCTTCAGTGGGTAATTAGTGATATTATGAAATCATTTTCTGAGACAAATCGTACTTGCAGAGGAGTTACATATAAATCATGTGCATAATTTTAGCATTATTGTATTAGTCTGTTTTCATGCTGCTGATAAAGACACACCTGAGACTGGGAAGAAAAAGAGGTTTAATTGGACTTACAGTTTCACATGGCTGGGGAGGCCTCAGAATCATGGCCGAAGGCAAAAGGCACTTCTTACATGGTGACAGCAAGAGAAAATGAGGAAGAAGCAAAAGCGGAAACCCCTGATAAACCCATTAAATCTCATAAGACTTATTCACTACCATGAGAATAACAAGGGAAACACTGGTCCCCATGATTGAATTACCTCCAGCTGAGTCCCTCCCAAAACACTTGGGAATTCTGGGAGATACAATTCAAGTTGATATTTTGGTGGGGACACAGCCAAACCATATCAGGTATGTAGCTGGAAATAACAATGAGACATCTAAATATAGATATTGTTTTAAGTATAGAAAAGAGCTTAGGACTACAGATAAAGCTATTGGAGCATGAATGACATTCTACGTCACGATTTGGATGAAATTCTAAGGGGAGAGCACAGCATATAAGAACTGTGGTCCTGCCTAAGCATTAGGCGTTTATATTGAAACATTTAAAGTTATATGAAGTTCCAATCAGAATTTTAAGAGGAAAAACAGTAAGCAGCAGAAAATGGTTGCATAGAAGCTACCAAATAAATAAATAAACAAGCAAACAAAAGCTAACAGAAAAAGAGAGAATGTTCCTTAAATGAGGGAGAGATTCACATTTGACACATGACCTGGCCATTCAGACCAGATATCTCTCCCACCTTACTCTGTCTTCCTGGCTTAACATAAATTCCTCGAAATAACCACAATATTCATTATGATTATGGAACTATTGCCTGAGACCCCCTAAATTAGCTTCACTTTTCAATTCAGGACAGTTTCCAGAACTCCTAACCTTCACAGGGACCCCCTTGAGTGATGCCTTTCTAAGCTCATACAGAACTTGAAAATGGGATTCAGGTAAAAAGGTATGCTTTTATAACAGTGGAATATCAGTCAGAGGGCAAAATGATTGAATAGCAGTGGTGCTGGAATGAGATTTTACTGGCTCAGAAAAGCCAAGTGTGCACATCTCTTGCCAATGCTGTGTTTAGATATGTCACATTGGTGACTTGAAATTGTCTTTAAGTGGTATTTGCCACCATAGAAATCAATGAGCGCCATGAATCTTAGCTTTCTTTTTCTTTTCTTTCTTTTCTGTTTTTTTAGGGGTGATACAGGCTGACTTGTGTCTCCATAAATTTCATATATTGAAGTCTTAACCCCCAGTACCTCAGAATATTACTGTATTTGAAAGCAGTCTCTTTCAAAAGGTAATTAATTTAAAATGAAGTCACTAGGGTGGGCCCTAATTCAATGTAACTGATGTTTGTTTAAGAAGGGGAGGGACACAGACGTACAGATGAGAGACCATGTGAAGATGAAGTGAGAAGACAGCCCTCTACCGTCTAAGGAGAAAGCCCTCAAAGAAACCAACCTTGATGGCACCTTGGTCCTTAGACTTCTCATCTTCAGAATTGTGAGAAAATAACCATCTGTTGTTTAACACATCACGTCTGCACTAGTTTGTTGTGGCATCCGTAGGAAACTTATACGGAGAGTAAGTTATCAAAGACTGATCAGCACATCACTACCAAAGAAACTAAAAATTAAAAACCTTCAAAAGGAATGAAAATGGCTTGCATGTTAATAAATAATATGTATAGCTTTGAAAACATTATTTCACATTTATTGAGAGCTTGTTATGGGCCACCTGCTCTGCTCAATGTGAACTATCACATTAATGGCAGTACAGCTCTCCTCGACAATGGCAGAAGTGTGTGGGATTTGAGGTGGGGTAAAGGTAGGAGTTCAGGGAGTGCTAGCAGAAATATCTAAAGACAGTAAAATTAGTTCTTATCCTTTCTTTTTGCTCACCTGCTGTGCAACCTGAGACTATTCACTATACTTTGTAGTCCTCATTTTTCTTCTCTACAAAATGGAATAGTGTGATTTGATGAGGCTGGCACCACAGGTCCCTTAAGAGTGCATTTGGCTTTGTCATATTTAAGTTTCTATTTCCATGAACTTAAACAAGGAAACAGCTATGAGTAATGCCAAGTACAGGCAAAAGGTATGGGGCTCCCATGGGGTTTACAGATAATAACCAAATCTATAAAAATATGTATTAGCACATATTGGGAAGTAATATGAAACAAACAAAAAACAAACCCATTCTTCATCATAGGGAAAAGCAGCTGTTGAATTCTCTCCCTTTACTCAGCACCCTCTCACTTAACTAGCACTCCTGCATCATTAACCAAATGTTGAGCCACTCACAGAGGGAAAAGGATAATTTTGTTCGTTCCCTTGAGGAAGATTACTGTCACCTACTGCCTGGTTCTCCAGATTGCATTTCTGCAGCAACCATCTCCCAGAGCAGTAGTTCTTGGTTGTTCCACTGGACTGCAGGAAAATAATCTATCTTTACTTTGTAGCAACCATGACCTCAGTCACTGGGATTACTAGAGTTCTATGAGAAGACAATCTATTTTTTTCAACTATACACCATTTCTTTGAATGATGCCTGTCTCACAGTGTTATTCTGTCAATTATATCAGAGATTTGTTGGTTAGAAAACATTCCACAGGTATGTGTGTCTGTGTGTGTGTATATATATCCTTTTTATTTTGGTTGAGCCTGCTTCTGAAACTATATTCCTTCTAGTTTGCCTCTAGAATTTCATCCACAGGTTATTTTAGCCTCCTAAGACTATGAAATTGGATTCCAATCTTGTGAACACTGCCATCTAAGAATTTTTAGTATTTTTTTTTAAATTTTAGGTCAGATGCAATGACTTCTGAGGACAGCTTGTCTACTTGCAACAATTCTAGTTGAATCTAAAGGAAGAGTCACTAACATTCATTTTCTAATGGAATAAATATTATAAATATAAATGGAAAGACTATTATAAATCATTTAATCACTTTATCTATCTCTCTACCTACCTACCTACTTATCTATCTACCTACTTACCTATATAGTTATCCTTTATTTTCTACCATATTCAAGTCACCATTTTATGTCTTCATCATATAAAAATAAATATGCAGCCATCACTGTTTGCAAACAAATTGAACTCTATTAAAAGTATTAATTGTATAAATAATGACATGCCCAAGCTATTTATGCAAAAAGAAGAGCACATGTCCTTTTATGCCACAAAGAAGTGATTTCTTGTCTGTATTATTTGGATGGGTCAAGTAAGACTTCCCAAAGATATGCCAGGCTTTTCATTAGATTCAGAGTAAAATATAATCACAGGAAATAGTATATGTAGCAAAATATTCCACTTTACAGATGAATACCAAAAATATCATGATGCAAACATATAAAAATACCAATGGTATCAAGAAAATCTGGGTTCAAATTCCAACCCTGTCATTTAATACCTCTTAATTTATGTTACATTATTAGTAAGATAGTTTTCCCTCCCACAATACAGTAAGTATCACATTCTCAGGAAGTGGGAAAATAATATCCAACAAGATGGCAATGTGGTATAAATCTCTGGAATACTATTTATAGACCACCTTAGCTCTTTTTGGTACTGTAGATGTTGCAAGATGAGTAACTACCCTTAAGCATTTGGGGAAATCAGGATGTCTTTCATTTTTTTGTCCTTGGTTCAATTTATTCCTGCAAGCTACCTCTCCACAGCAACCACTTCTCTACAGCGACCCACATCCCCATTTTTCTAGCAAATTTCCTTGACAGATAAAGCTTCTTTCTTACATCCATTGAGAACATAGGGATGTAGTCAAGCCCATTCATGCAATGTTGGAAGCAAAGAACTTGTGAGAGCTAAATCGTGGCTCCTCCCTCCTGTGACACAATACTCTGTGTGGTGCATGGCATTACTGTCCCTAATTCTTCCTTTATATAGCTTTTAATACTGATTTTTCATCTTCTCCCACAAAAGGAGCGTAGCATGTTTTTCTATCCATTGATGATGAGTTTGAGCGTGCGACTTACTTTGCCAGTGGTATATAAATAGACATGTACCTGAGTAAGGCCACTAGTATTTCTACAATAACTGTAAGAACACATCCATGCTTTCTGGTACAAGGAAGCAAATGAGAAAGGCTGACCAGACCAAGTTTTTTCCATTTAGCTCAGCAGAGCACAACCTGAATCAGTGAACTCCAGCCAACATACAGATCCATAGAAAATGTTTTTTGAACTTCTGAGATTCCCTGGATGCTTGTTACTTAGCATTATCATGGCAATAGATAACTGATACACTCTCCTATGACCGTGAGTATGATGAAGTTCCCTAAAAATATGTGGACCAGTCTCAGAATATATTTTCTCTCATCTGTCCAACCTTTAGAGTTTAGCCTACTTTAATCATTTTCCAACCTCTGGCTCAGAAACCACATATGTATTTCTATTTGTTCCAAAATGCTTATGTTTCTAACTTGCCATTCATGTATGTATGTCATCTGAGTCTACCCAATTAATATATTCCAAGTATCTTAGGATGTGTCAATCGAAAATCGCTAAAGGGACTACAGGCATAAAAAGGATAGTAAAACATAAATTACCAAACAGACTCAAGAAGAAATAGAAAAATATGTACAATTGTATGATTACTAACATTAATTTGTAACTAAAAACATTTTCATAAATTCAAATTTTGGATATGGAATGCTTCACTGGATAATTCTATGAAACATTTAGGAAAGAGATAATACATCCTTATGCATCATTTTCAGAAAATAGAGATGCAGCAGATGGAGAAACACATATCCCAAATCATCTAATGAGCCCATTATTATGCTCTTAACAAAATCAAAAAACAAACTACAAGATACCTCTGTGTAGTATGAAAAAAAATTTTTTAACTACAAGAAAACAATCAACAAATATGTGTCATAACCATATATCTAAAAATTCTTACCCAAACGTTATCACATTGAGCAATGTGATAACAAATGTATAACAAATTTATAAAACAAAGCAATGTATAACAAATTTAACTTCTTCTGCATGGTCAATAGGGTGTCTTAGTCTATTTTATGTTACTGTAAAGAAATACCTGAGGCTGTGTAATTTATTTTTTAATGGTTTATTTGGCTCAGAGTTCCACTACCTGAAAGATTGAGTATCTAGGTAAGGCTTCAGGCTGCGTACACCCATGGTGCAAGGCAAAGGGGACCCAGGGTGTGCAGACCTCATGCAGCACAAGAGGAAGCAGGGGGAGCAGGGGAGGTGCCGGGTGATTTTTAACAACAAGCTATCTTGAGAACTAATAGAGTGACAACTCACTCACATACCACCATCAAGGGGAGAAAGTAATCTATTTATGAAAAATCTGCCCCCATGAACAAAACATTGCCCATTAGGCTTCACCTTCAACACTAGGGATAAAATTTCAACGTGGGATTTGGAGGGGATGAACATTCAAACTATAGCAAGAGTTTTTCATAGGAATTAAGGTTTATTTGACTTGAAAATCAATCAATGTGACTTGCTCTTTTAACAGAACAAACGAGCAAAATAAGATAGTATTTTCAAAAGATGCAGAAAAAGTATTGGCAAAATTTAACACCCATCCATTAGAAAAGCCCTCAGTAAACTAGAAATAAAATGAAACTTCCTAAACCTGATAAGGGATATTTATAAAAAACCTTCAGATAACATAATCTATGATGAAAGATATTAAACTTCTCCCTAATAACATTATAAGCTAGATGTAAAAAGTCATCTTTTACTATTTTTATTTGATATTATACTGATAGTCCTGGCAAATGCAATGAAGCAAGAAAAAACACAAAATGCAAACTCAGAAGAGTCAAATAGTCATTCAATGGGTGTAAAGGTTAAATTATACAAGACAATTTAGTTCTAGAGTTCTCCTGTATAATATTATGCATATGGTGAACAACAATGTATTATATTATACATTTTTATATATATTATATTTATATATATTTAATATATTTATATATTATATATATAACAATGTATTAAATTATAAATTTTAAGATAGTAGATATATGTTGTTTTCTTATCACAATATAGACAGATGGATAGATAGATAGATAGATAGATAGATAGACAGATAGATAGATAGACAGATAGATAGCAAAACAGTTTTGTTTTCTTGGTGGGAAAAATGATGATGTACGTAGTAACCCCTGAGGCATATACACAAAATGTTGTGAGCACTAATAAGTAAATGTGGCAAGATTGCAGAATACAAAGAGAAACTAAAAATATTGCATTCCTATGCACTAGCAATAATAAATGCAAAACTGAATTAAAAGGAAAATACAACCCTTTACAATAGAATTTCTATTCTTGAAAACTTGGGATAAATTTAACAAAATACACATAAGACATGAAACTCAAAACTATAAAACATTGCTGAAGGTACATAAAACCCAAGCACATGGAAAATAGATCATGTTTTGAACTAGAAGACTCAAAATTATTAAAATGTCAATTCTCTTCACTTTTTTATATAGCTTCAATCCAAAACTAGTCGAGTTTTTCAAAGTGTTCTATGAAACTGGACAAGCTGATTTTAAAATGTATGTAGAAATGCAAAGAACATAGACTAATATACAATTTTGAAAAAGAAGAATAAAGTTAGAAGACTCTCTCTGGTTTCAAGACTTACTATATATAGCTAAATTATAATAATAATGCTGTTCTGGTGTTAAGATAGGCACATAGATCAAGAGAACAGAATAGAAATTTCAGAAATAGACACATTCATGGTCAATTGATTTTGACAAAACTGCTATGGTAATAGCAGAAATAAGAGGTTTTTAAAATAAATGTTTAGAAACTAAATATTTGCACAGAGAGAGAAAATTTTAAGCTTTTAACTTCACAACATACAGAATAACAATTAAAAAAAAATAAGATAGTGTCTAGCTCTGTCACCCAGGCTGGAGTGCAGTGGATCACAGCTCACTGCACCCTCGACCTCCTGGGTTCAAGCAATCTTCCTACCTCAGCCTCACAAGCAGTGTGGGACCATAGACACATGCCATCACAGCTGGCTAATTTTTTGATTTTTTTTTTTTTTAGAGACAGGCTGTCACTGTGTTGTGCAGGCTTATCTCAAAGTCCTAGGCTCAAGTGAGCCTCCCGCTTTGGCCTCCCAAAGTGCTGGAATTGCAGGCAAAAAGAAAACACCTTGAAATGGATTATAGACCTAAGATAAAAGATATAATTAGAAAACTTCCAGATGCAAACATAGGAGAAAATGTTTGCAATATTGTGGAGACAAACAATTCTGTAAATGAAAAAGTAAAAGCATAACACATATAAAAATTTGTGAATTGTATTTCCTTAAAATTTAAAAATTTAGACCTTCTAAAGTCATGGTTAGAAGGCAATCTGCAGAATACAGAAAATCATATACAATCCATATATCTAACAAAAAATTCATAACCATCAATAAAGGACTCTTTCAAATCAATTATTAGAAGACAAATAATCCAATTAAGAAGTAGACAGAAACATACACTGCAGCAAAACCTATACTAATGTTCAATAATCATATTTAAAAATAGCATCATTGGTGATCAGGGAAATGCAATTTGAAACTACCATGAAAAACCACAGTATATCTACCAGAATGGCTAAAATGTTAAGGCCAACAATACAAGTGCTGATGAAGATGCAGAAGAATTGCAATGTTCACACATTGCTTTTTGTTAATGTAAATAATACAGCCACCCTGAGAAACTATTAGGCTGGTGTAAAAGTAATTGCAGTTTTCACCATTAAAAGCAATGTTGAAAACCGCAATTACTTTTGCACCAAACTAATGGCAATTTATTATAAAGTTAAGTGTACACTGAGCGTATGACCCTGTGATTCCATTCCTCTGTATTATTGAATTCTTCTATAGAACCGTGCTGAAGATCGCTCACATCTCCTTGGCTCCCTGGAACTTCAGGCAATATAATGGTAGTGTCAAAAAATTATTTTCACTCGCTTTCTTTGCTCCTTTTTGCTGCATGTCCTAAAAAGAAAACGCAGTTGCTAATGGACAAATTAACATTAGCAAATGGAAAAAAAAAGTCAGTGAACAAGGCAAATTTTCTAGCAAGCTTGAGAAAATGAATTCAAACTGGCCTCATGCCACCGAAAGTGCTATATACGTCTTAGTCTCCTGATTTTATTATGGAACAAGATGTTAAAAATTTGTCCTGTTCTGAGTTTTTCTTTTCTAGGAGAAACTTGTATTTTCTGCTGAGATAATTCCTTTCTCTTTCTTCTTGTTTGTCTTCACCTTCACCTTCACATTCTTTTTCACCTTCTCTTTCTTCATCCTCGCCTTTGTCTTCTTCTTCAAATTCTATTGTTTAATATTCTTTTTCATAATCTTGTCTATATCTAGATATCATATGTGTGCCAAAAGTGTTTTGTATTTTCCCTTCTTTCTGTTTTCATTACTTATATTTTACTATATTTTTATTTTTATTAGATTATCCCACAATCTAAATTTCAACATTTAATTGCTATCTACATTCTGTTAATATTATCTTCTAAATATTTAATAATATGTTGCCTCCACTCAAGAACCTCTTAATGATAGCCTATATTTTGGAGGTAAGACCTACATCTATATGTCAGCACAAGCCCTCTAGTTCTACCTTCTCAGCTGCTTATAATTTGCAACTCAACATCTTTTTTTTTATTATTTTTTGAGATGGAGTCTTGCTCTGTCACCTAGGCTGGAGTGCAGTGGCACAATGTTGGCTGACCGCAACCTGCACTTCCTGGGTTCAAGTGATTCTCCTGCCTCAGCCTCTCCAGTAGCTGGGCTCACAGGTGTGCACAACCAGACCTAGCTAATTTTTTAGGGTTTCACCTGTTGGCCAGGCTGGTATTGAATCCCTAACCTCAGGTGATCTGCTCTCCTCGAACTCCCAAAGTGCTGGGATTACAGACCTGAGCCACCATGCCCGGCCTCAACATCTTTAAAATACAATGTTTTATTTACATCCCAACAACACTTTTATTTCTTCATTCTTTGATACTCAAATGAGAATTAGGCATCCAGGATTTTGTTAGGAGGTAGAAAATTGTTCTTCGCTAAGTTTAAACAGGACTTCTTTTGTTGTTTGAGTCGTTAGCACAATCAGATTTTTTATTCAACTTTCCACCAAGCAATTAGAAGCTGTGAGTGGTCGAGGTAGCTTTGCCACTGATTTGCTGAGTAAGATGTCTGCTTACCTACCACTTCCATCTCTCATCATCTTCCTAAGAGTATCATGATTTTTAAAATATCTGTGTTTACCCTCTGTGTCCCACATGTCTCAGGGAAGGCAGACCTTTTCCCCAATTTCAGATCATTCTAAATAGCACAAATCCATTGCTATGGCCTACAATGTGACCAGGGACACTGGCTTAATCTCATCAACAATGCCCACAAGAAGGTAATTACATTTGCATTTAGGAAATAAGATCTATACAAATACATCTATTCTTATCCTTTAGTCCTGAGTATGGACTCAGGAGTAAACATAAGTATGATCAAGGATGGAACAATAAAAGTAAAGGTAGATCGATCAGATAACCAGATATTTTGTCTGTGTGTGTGTGGTTTTTTACTTTTTTTGACATAAGCAGGAAGAATTTTGCTTTAAATGCTGCTGGTAGCCAAATTGGGATTATAAAAGACGACATCCTTAGTAAATGAACATGCTAAGGAGGACACAGGTCTAAGGTAATCACAAAGAAGAGAGGCAGAGATCTGAATATATTGTTTCTTTAGCCTTTAATAACTTTGGACTCCCTAGTATAATAAACAATATGTATCTCTCTTTCATTAAAGCCATTCATAGTTAAACTTTCAGTTACTTGCAGCCAAAAGCATTCTGATTATATGCACAGTCATCCTTTAATATTTGAGAAACATTAGTTTCAGGACTCCCTACAGATACAAAAAACCCACAATGCTCAGGTCCCAAATATAAAATCACTTAGCATTTGCAAATAACTATGCACATCCTCCCACATAGTTTAAATCATCTCTAGATCACTTATAATACCTAGTAAAATGTTAATTCTATGTACATAATTGTTATACCATATGATTTTTAAAATTTTGTATTACTTTTATTATTGTTTTTTATTTTTTCATATTTAAAAAATTTAATTTTATTTCTTTTTTGTTTTTTCCATTTAATATTTTATTTTAATTTCTTTGGGTACATAGTATGTGTATATATTTATTGGGTACATGAGATATTTTAATATGAGCACACACTGTGTAATAATCACACCAAGGTAAATATGGTATCCATCACCTCAGGCATTTATCATTTCTTTATGTTATAAACATTCCAATTGTACCCCCTCAGTTATTCTAAAATGTACAACAAATTGTTGATGACTGTAGTAACCCTATTGTGCTATCAAATACTAGTTATTTTTCATTCTATCTGATCATATTTTGGTGCCTATTAATCATCTTCATTTTTCCCCCCACCAACCCTACTATTCTTCCCAGTCGCTGGTAACCATCATCAATCTACTCTCCACCTCCATGAGTGCAATTGTTCCAATTTTTAGCTCCCACAACTGAGTAAGACCAAATGAAGTTTATCTTTCTGTGCCTGGCTTATCTCACTTAACATGTCCTCCATTTTCATCCATGTTGTTGCAAATGACAGGATCTCGTTCTTTTTTTAATGGCTGAGTAGTGCTCCGTTGTGTATATGTACCACATTTTCTTTATCCATTTGTCTGTTGATGGACACTTAAGTTGCTTCCAAATTGTGGCTATTATGAATAGTACTGCCATAAACTGATAAACATGGAAGTGCAGATATCTTTTCAGTATACTGATTTCCTTTCTTTTGGGTATATACCTATCAGTGGGATTACAGGATCATATGGTAGCTCTATTTTTAGCATTTTGAGGAACCTCCAAACTGTTCTCCATAGTGGCTGTACTAATTTACACTCTTACTAGCAGTAAGTGAGGTTTTGCCTTTCTCCACATCCTCATCATCACTCATTATTGCCGATATTTTGGATAAAAGCCATTTTAACTGAGATGAGATGGTATTTCATTGTAGATTTTAATTGCATTTCTCTGATGATCAATGATGTCGAGCACCTTTTCATATATCTGTTTGCTCCAGATAGTTTTGATCTGTGATTGGTTAAATCTGTGGATGCAGAGCCTGAAGATAAAGAGAGCCCACTGCAGTCTCCTCCAATAACTCTTCATGGTGCTTAACATTTTTTTTTTTTTTTTTTTTGAGATGGTGTTTCACTCTTGTTGCCCAGGCTGGAGTGCAATGGCACGATCTCGGCTCACTGCAACCTCTGACTCCTGGGTTCAAGTGATTCTCCTGCCTCAGCCTCCTGAGTAGCTAGAATTACAGGCATGCGCCACCATGCCTGACTAACTTTGTATTTTTAGTAGAGACGGGGTTTCTCCATGTTGGTCAGCCTGGTCTTGAACTCCTGACCTCAGGTGATCCACCTGCCTCAGCCTCCCAAAGTGCTGGGATTACAGGCGTGAGCCACCTCCCCCAGCCACAACATATTAATAGCATATTATCTCTCAGGATATGTCCCTTCTTCACCTCCACGACTATATCTTCAACCTCTCTTTCTGCTATTCTTCACCAAATATATGTTGGTTAAGCCAAAATTATTTTTATTATAAAGTAGATTTCAAGCCATATTTTCTCTGAAGTTATATCTAACACAGACAGAGACACTCCTTTTTCTTCAAGTCCAGATTTGCTTACATATCTTAACTTCACCTGAGCCCCTATAATAACCCTAACTTCTTTATATATTTGCTACCTGATATGGTTTGGCTGTGTCCACAGGAAAATCTCACCTTGAATTATGATAATCCCCACATATCAAGGGTGGGGACAGGTAGAGATAAATAAATCATGGGGCAGTTTACCCTATACTGTTCTTGTGGTACTGAATAAATCTCATGAGATTTGATGATTTTATAAATGGGAGTTCCCTTGCACAAGCTCTTTCTTGCCTGCTGCCGTGTAAGCGGTATCTTGCTTCCCCTTCCCTTTCCACCGTGATTGTGAGGCCTCCCCAGTCATGTGGAACTGTGAGTCAATTAAATCTCTTTCGTTTACAAATTACCCAGTCCTGGGTATGTCTTCATTAGCAGTGTGAGAACAAACTAATACACTGTCCTTACCAGACTGTGAAAATCTTGAAGGGAGACTTGTTTCTGTAAGAATCCTTGTGACCCTAGAATCTAATATTGTTTCTAACATAGTGACTATTCTCAAACTGTTACTTGGATGAACTAAAAGACCAACTTCTAGCTACCAGACAGCCCATAGATTAGAAAATTTAGGGATAGAAAATATGCATTTTATTTTGTATGAATTCTTGGATAAATATTCTTTTTAATGCAAATGATTCAAAAATGAATCATAACAAATTTTACATTTTAGGGACTTTCCCAGTTTATAATATGTTGTTTTATGAACTGTCCTATTTCACTCTTAACTAATCACTTAATAAATACTTATTGAGTCAATACTATGTGCCTGGAATTGGGCTAGGTTTTGAGGATATGATGTTGAACACACATGCAGTAATTTTTTAAAAGAAAACGTAAATCAAATGTTCACATAAACTGGAAAAGTTCTGTAAAATAGAATTACACCTGCTAAAATTCCTATATAAAAGGGCCTGTTAACCCAGTGAAGGAAGTTAGGAAAGGCTTTTCATGAACTGAGATTTTTAATGGTGAATAAGACTGATAACTAGGCCAACAGGTGATAATGTTCTTGAAATATTCTGGACAGAATGTTCT
Organism: Gorilla gorilla gorilla; assembly: GCF_029281585.2. Classification (NCBI taxonomy): domain Eukaryota; kingdom Metazoa; phylum Chordata; class Mammalia; order Primates; family Hominidae; genus Gorilla; species Gorilla gorilla. The sequence goes on along the minus strand of NC_073231.2, from coordinate 142,310,650 downwards.
GGAAATGGTGTTCCTGAAATAAGGATTCATTATGTACAAATCTCCTGGGTCAGAAGGAAATTTGCCAAGCTTAAGAGCATTACTGTTCTCCACTAGGGCAGAAGGTGTTAGTGAAGGGACATGGTTTAGCAAGACTAACAGAAATACCTTCATTTTCTAAAAAGGGAAACAAGGCCCTAATAAAGTGTGAGTATCTAGAATCATGATGAGTGACTGAATCAAAACTCAAAATTGAGTTTTCTGGTTTTAGTTTGGCTGCATTTTTCACTTTAAGCTACTGTCTATAAGGCTTGGTTCGCCTCTCAAACAACTTAAAGTTTAGTGCAAATTAGACATACAAACATAAACATGTAAAATAGACAGGCAAACATTTACTACAAGCTAGGATGAGAAAGATCCTGTAAGTTAGAAATAACCGAGTTGTTATTTCTTACACAGGAGGAGATGATAAAGTCCTTTGTAAGAAATTTCTTACACAGGAGGAGACAAAGTCAAATTGAATATTAGTGGAAGACCTCAAGGAAAAGTATGCATGCCAGAAATGTATCTAAAGCTTCATGATTCAAGGACAATTTACATATGAATTTAAGTTCTGCAACCCAAATCAAAACATATAAGGAAATAACCACCACAGTAGATCAAATGAAGGCCACAGCAGTTGGAAGATTATGAAACAAGCTTCCTAAAAAAGAAATTTGCAAGGTGGCCTTGAAGGGTGTGACCATAAAGCAAAAGAAAGAAGAGGACTAAGAATTTCCAGGAGGACATTGCTTTGGAGAACAAATACCTGGCAGCAACTGCAAAATTATTTTCTTTTTTGCTTAATGGAAACTTTAAGAGCAATAGATGTTGGGAAGAAAAAGCAAAGAGAAAAAAATATTGTTAATTAGGGACTGATGAGAATCTTGCAAAATTAGCTATGTCAAAACTTGGGCTAAGCAATGTATCATTGGAAAATGTATAGTGTAGCTAGACAATGCCATGAAAAGAGAAAAGAGCAAGAATGAATATACTAAACACATGCACCTTTGTGTGTGCAAACAGGCACATGCAGATATACAATTTCTTTAGTTCTCTACAAGATAGTGGGAGCTATCAATTTATTTCTATTCTTAGTATAGTCCCTGGGTTACTGTCATTCCTTCAAGATCAAGTTCAGGAATAGCAACAGCCATTTCTCTTTATTGTACACATATTCTTTTATATATATATTATTTAATCAAAATTGGAAATCAATGAATTCTTCATTATTGTGTGGCAGAATTTGAGTCCTATATAAACAAATTTTGTAAATATTAAATGAGTTTTAAAGGCATATTTTCATTTGTAAAGCAGAATTTATTGACCTCAATATTACATTTTCTTTCTTTGCATTTGCCAGCTGAATATTTTTCTGAGCTTGAATCTTGGCATCTGTTTTATAAGTCACTTGCTGGAATGTGAAATGATTATTAGAAGTTTTGTTTTCCTTGTATAATCTCAATACATCATATACAATGACTTTTTGTTAACCTGGGGAAAGCTGGCAAGTCTGATAAAGGGAGGGAATTAGAAACAGAGGAGAAAGGAGAAAGTGAATGAGGGTGAGATAATGGAAGAGGAGACAGGATCTGTTATGTGTTGACCACATGAATCAAGCCAGTTGTTCTCAATTATTTACCTTTATTATGTGTAGCATAGTTCAATAAGGTACTGATGATACAAATAACATCATTCTCATTTCACAGATGAGTAAAATGATTCCAAAGGAGTAAATTCATTATCATACAGAATGAGAGATAGTCAAAATTTGAAATCAGATATTCTACTCAGAATTCACCTGATCAGCATGGTTTTAACAAAATTAAATAAGCTCTTGTTTTAGTATGAATATTATTTTTCTGACAGTACAGACATAGAATTCACTAGAATAACAAAAGATGTAATGTGTAAAATATTTCACTTTCTCTTGTTTCTTCTATGGTATCTCATGTTCTGATTTGGGAAATAAAATGGTTGTGCTAGATTATTTTTGAAGTCCCTTTAAGTACTAGAATTTTATGATAGATGACTCTGGGAATTTGTAGAAAAACAATGGAGGATAATTTTGTGTATTTAGGAGATCTACAGAAATTAATCCTGCTTTTTTGGAACCCAACACATTCAAGAAAACTTAAACACTGAATATGTTCCAGGCTATCTGTTAGTTGCTGGAATGTAAACATAGAAGGACTTGTCACTACTTTTCAAGAGCTCATATATCTCAGGTTGGTGAAAGCCATAATGGGGAGAGGACAAAGAAAGAGCAAGTAAAGAAGCAAATGCAACTTCATGTTGTCTTGGGAGCTCAAGGAAATGTCAATATCTACCTCCAACTGCCTTCAGGTTGCCATTAAAATTAAGTAGCATAATGATATCAGGAGATGCATAGCCCATTATATTATGACATTGGGTTCTCAAAATATGGTTGTTAAAGCGTAAAAGTAATTGCATTTTTGAGTCAATACAATGAATAAAACAAGAAGTGATGAAATGGAGAATATGCAAGATATTCCATTTACTTCATGTTGGATGAGAGGAAAGTAAGGACATAAAAGGAGTGAAGGATAGAGTAAAGGTGATTGCGTAAATAATTTTGAGACCTGGTGAGATCAAACACTTTTACAACTTGTTATTACCATAAGGGAGTTGGAAGGATAGAGGCTATGGTCAGAAAGTGGGATGCTTGATATTGAGATTATGAAAATTGTTAAGTTAAATAATGATAGGGCTTGGGTATGACCATGACATTCCCTTGTTGCAAATGAAGAGATGAAGTTCACGAAAAGTCAGGTCTACACTACCTATGTGGATACTGGAATCGCCAAAAATTAAGGTAAGAGCAATGTGGAAAAGAGGGGCAGAGAACCTTGTGCTGAAATCTTCAGAGAATGAGAGGAGTGAACTGGTTGTTAGAGTGGTGACCACATCAAAGAAGAAGAGTGAGCAGTACAATGTGATGACAGGAGCTATAAACCTGGGTGGCTTTTGAAAGAAGTGGTACTTGTAGGGGGAGCTAGCCTTGGAGTGTAACATGCAGAATAAGGAATTAACTTCCTTCAAGTCCTCATTCAGTGGTACTAGGGGCGTGGAAGAGAAAACAGACATTGTTGAGAAAGCTGCAGGGAAAACAGTGCCCTCCAAAAAGAAGCAGATTTCCTTAGAGCAAAGAGCTTTGCTAACGATAGGTTAAGCTTTTCAGATAGTAAAGTGCAAACATTTGGAAAGATAGTGAAAGGAAGTGGTGATAAAATAGGGATTTTCAGAGCAGTAAGGAGGCACATATCTGTGGAGAAATGATGACCATAAGAGCTCAGATTCTTGTGGATTTTGACGTAGTTATTACTAAGGATCATCATCCAGGCGTGAGTCCTGATGTTCTCCAAGGTGGATTGTTTTGTGGTGCCAGTTTTCCTAAGGAAGGACAGGTGAGGACCTGGTTAAACATGGGCAGGGCTCCTAGTTTTCCTTCATCCTGGTCGTCAGGGGAAGAGTGTCATCACCATGGACTCATCCTATTGGTATCTTACTGAAAGACAGTGCTTTAGAATTCTGGCAAACTGGCAATGTCTAAGTAGACAGACATGATGTTTAAAATCTTTTCAGAATAAAATATTTCCACTTTAGAACAGTGCTATTTAAGAGAATATATAAATATTTCTGTGAGCCATGTTGGGGCTAAGAGACACTACCTCAAAATGTGGCACAGTAGATGTCATTCTCTGACCTTCTCCCACCCTTCTTTCTGAGAGCTCGCCATGAAGGAATTACCTGACCTTCCTCCCCTGAAAGCTGGTCATAAGACCATAAGACTTTCACCTGAAACATTCCCCCTCTATACCCAGAGGGAAGGAATAAAGACACAGGCCAATAAAAACCTGAAAACAACAAGCCTTGCTGACTTCCCTCAGTTTATTATTGTTAGACCACACTCTTTTATTCAATCATGCTTATAAACAGTTGTCTATTCTTCATCAAACCTAAGAATAAAAATAAGTTTTTCATGCGTCATTAGGTCTTCATTTCTGAAGGCTTCTGTGTCACCTAAAACTTTGGTTAAATAAATGTGTTATGTTTTTCTCCTGTTAATTCATCTTTGGTTATAGGGGTGTCAGCCATGAACCTTGAGATGAGTGAAAAAAAGGTATTATTTTTCTCTCCTATAGCCACGTAAATAATTTTAAATTTTCTAACAGCCATATTTTTAAAAAGTAAAAAAATAAAAAGTAAATTTTCACTAGCATATTGTATTTAACTCAAAATATCCATATATTAAATGTTACGGAAACAGGTCAGCGTCACCAGTCTCATTGTCTAAGATGTTATCCAAACTCGTCAACTCATGACCAAGAGAATTAAGGAGGGTGGACACAAAGGGTGAGGTTTGAGAGAAAGTTTAATAAGCAAAAGGAAAAAGCTCTTCACAGTGGAGAGGGGAGCCCAACTGGGTGCCATTTTTACCCTGGAATTCAAAAGCTTTTATAAGAAACTCCTTTCATCTCTGTAGCTGTTAGAGTAATTTCTCTTACCTGAAAAGCTGTCTGCACAACTCCCCCTTATCTATGTGGTTGTGAGTATGTCTCTAGGCAAGCACGGAGTGCCACTTCTCTTGTTTGTATAACTGTGCATTTGTTTTAGGTAAGCCCCCCTCCTCGCATGCAAGTTCCCACGGAGCCCATTGTGTACATGTTTGAAAAGGGAAGGAAACTTTTTCCTGGAAGCCCGCTAATCAAACAAAGAACAAGAGGCTTCTGTGCTGGACTCTGCCTGTTTATCTGTGCAAGTGCAGCCTGAGTTTTTCCTCAGTGTGTATTTTATACTTAACACATCTCCCTTGGACTAGCCACAGTTGAAATTGTCAATGTCCATATGTGTCAACCAGATTAAAGAGCACAACTCTAGAACTTTATAATCTGGTCACTACAGAAGAATAGAGCAGTTCTAATGTAAAACACTAATTTAGCATTATTTTTCCAAAGCAGTAAGCACAACCGTGGCATATTCCCACTTTGATCTCATGCTAAGAATTAAATCTTTTTCACACTTTAATAATGATAATGAGGTGAGCATTATGGAAAGTGTATTTTCAAACTCATGTATGAACACTGAGAGAGTATAACCCGGTCAAATGTTAATGAAAATCTGGGTTTAGAAGTCACAAATCTATCTAGCATGACTGTCTTGATCCTATTTTGACAGCCACAAGTATAAAGGAAACTGATGACCAGTTGATGGAAAAACTAAGAAAATAAAGATCATGCATAATTATTAGCTCCTCCTTCCTTTAGCCTCCCTTTGGTGTCCCCACCCTCTAGTGTTGGAATTACTCATAGGTTCCACTGACACTTTAAAGCCAGCTATAGTTTCCTCTAAGTCTGTAATACTGTGATAATGCATAATATCTAGCAATATTCTGGTAATCTTCCCAATACCATCTATTGGTCTGTGCCTCTGACTAGGTTTTGTACACTAGCATTAAACTGTTAAATAAAATATGATATTATTATTATTTTCATTGTTATGATTATAACAGTCATTATTATTATTAGGTATAGTAACTCAATGATGCTGACATAATTTGGAAGAAGTGTCTTTTGCACAAACTCTACATTGTTGTAGGAATCATTTTCCTGTTCTCTTGCGGATTTTTCAAATACAGCCTGGAATCTTTCACTCCATGCTTGGCCCATCAGGTGGTCTCTCCTCTTGCTAACTGATGAGATTTGGGTGTGTAGACATATAATATCTTTCCTTTGTATCCCAAGTTTTGAAAACAAGTGAGAGATATGGATATCTATTATCAGCTTTATTATTCTCTAACATCAGTTTTTTTCTTCAATATTTGACCAGTTCCTCAACCCTCTCCACCCAGTCTCAGGCAGAGCTGACACTGGTGTCAGCCAATGAAGGCAGACTGCTTGCCACATGACAGACAGAGCAAGCCTGCCCTGCCCCCTTCATGGAAGAAAGAGAGAGAACCCACTGGGGACTGAGCTGCAATTGTATGGTTCTTTGTCCCAGCGTCACTTGGCAGATGAATCCTGTTTTTCTTCCCAAGAAGTAGAAGTTTTTTGCTCTTGAGGGAAATGTGAGAAGTGTAGTATACATTTTTCCTGCAAAATCAATAACTGCCTGAGTTCCCCACCTCCCACTTCATGTTCTGGCAATTTTAGGCAGCTTCCAGCCACCCCAACACCCTCCCTTCTGCGGATGCTCAAGCTGTTCTCTCTGCCTCTTTCTGATTCACCTAGCTCAGTGGTTCTCTCAGTGGTTTTGCACCAGCCCACATCTCAGAGGGCTTACATGACTCATGTGTATTTCTCACCAAGCTCCACATTTAGAATGAGATGGTAGGGGTGAGGGTGAGTACAAGGCTGGGCCTGAAGGCCTTTACTATCCCTGCATCAGGAGAAATAATTCGATTCAATCACACACTCACTTTTAAGGTTTCTGCATGCAAGAGACAAGCTCCACTTCTGTTCAAATCTCATTAATCAAAGGAAGTCACATGGCTATACCCAACATTTAAGGGAGGAGAAGTTCATTACATCATGTGCCCAGAAGGAGCAGAAACCTGGACACATCTGGTGCACAGACTTAATGACAATCATAGGTGGCAAAGGGGAAAATCATGTTCCAACACCTGCTATCCATCTGCTTAATGGTTAAGGGAAACAGCATGAGGCAACAGAGTAAAGAGTGAGATTGGGTACACATCAGGTCCTCTTTCTGTCAGACATCTCAAGGAGTGAGTTATTTAACTGATAGCTTCCCAATCTCAAGTTTCATTTGAGATAATAGGGTGATGGCTAATGGAACAAGTTTTGGTCTTTCAGGATAAATTTACCTACCTATCTTTGATTCCTGTTCACTGGTGGTGAAGCCTTATATTACAGACTGAATTATGCCTCCCACAATAATTCATAATTGAAGCTCTAATCCACAAGATGATGGTATTTAGAGATGGGATTGCTGGGAGATTGCTATGTTTAGTTGAAGTCATGAGGACAGGTCCCTCATGATTGGGTTAGTGTCCTGAGAAGAAGAGGAAGAGACAGCAGGTGCTCCGTTCACATGGGGACAGAGAAGATGACTGTCTACAGGCAAGGAAGAGAGCTCTTACCAGGAAACTGAATCTATGGGCACCTTGATCTTAGATTTTCAACACTCAGAAACTGTGAGGAAAATTTCTTGTTGTTTGAGTCACTTAGTTTATGGTATTTTGTTATGGCAGCCTGAGATAAGTGTTAAAGCAAACTCAGAGGCCTGAGAAGGACTCTGTACTCTATATTTGACTCATTGCGGATGAACTGTAACCTAGCTTAATAGGCAGACAAGATTGAAAATCTAACTTAAGAGTATATGCCTGTAACTGAGTGTTGGCCAATCCCAGAAGCCATATTTCAACCACTCACAGACTGCTAATTGTTCAAACTGTGTTGAAATAAGGCAAAAGCTGAGCTGTAACCAATCCAGCTGTTTCTGTACCTCACTTCCTATTTCTGTACGTCACTTACCTTTATTTTGTCTGTAAATTTGTTCTGAGAATGATGCATCCCTGGAGTCTGAATCTGCTGTGATCCTGGGGGCTGCCCAGATTTGTGAATCATTCATTGCTCAATTAAACTCCTTTAAATTTAATTCAGCTGAAGTTTTTCTTTTAACATGACTAATACACCTTATATACATCTCTGCCCTTCTCTGATTCTCAGCTCCATCATTTGCGACATGCACATCGTCCTTTCCACCCACCTTCTTCAAAACATTTTAGGGAGGAACTGAGTAAAAAAGGAAATCATGTCATTAAAATTGCTTTGTGACCTATATAAAAGTTAACGTGAGTAGACAGCCTGCCTGTCATTGTGTTTCAGAGCCTCTTGTTTTTCTTTCTTTTTCCTTTTCTTTCTTTTTTTGCTTTTTGACATGGAATTTCACTCTTGTTGCTCAGGCTGGAGTGCAGTGGCGCAACCTCAGTTCACTGCAATCTCCACCTCCCATGTTCAAGCAATTCTCCCACCTCAGCCTCCCGAGTAGCTGGGATTACAGGTGCCCGCCACCACTCCTGGCTAATTTTTTGTATTTAGTAAAAATGGAGTTTCTCCATGCTGGTCAGGCTGGCCTCGAACTCCCAACCTCAGGTGATCCACCTGCCTCGACCTTCTAAAGTGGTAGGATTACAGACATGAGACCATCACGCCTGGCCTCTTGTTTTTCATTTGATATAGTTTGGTTCTGTGTTCCCACCCAAATCTCATGTTGAATTATAATCTTTAGTGTTGGAGGTGGGATTTGGTGGGAGATGATTGAATCAGAGGGGCAGTTTCTAATGATTTAGCACCATCCCCTTAGTGCTGTCTCAGGATAGAGCTCTCACAAGATCCGGTTGTCTAAAAGTGTGTAGCACTGCCTCCTTCCATCTCTTCCTTCTGCCCCAGGCTTGTGGGATGTGCCTGCTTTCTCTTTGCCTTCACTATGTTTGAAAGTTTCCTGAGGCATCCCCAGCCATGCTTCCGACACAGCCTGCAGAACCGTGAGCCAATTAAAACTCTTTTCTTTATAAATTACCCAGGCTCATGTAGTTCATTATAGCAATGTGAGAATGGAATAATACATCATCTATGGAATTTCCTTCTTCCCAGCCTTGACCAGCTTTTTGGTCCACAGTCATATTTTATTAAGGAGCGCTGGTTACAGTAGGGTAACATGATCAGTGATCATGTCATAGATTAAGGAGCTGCAGTAACACCAGTGAAAAGCATTCTTGCCAAGTTTTGTTGTTTAAACTGAATTAGCATCCTCTGGGAAGTAGAAACACAGCAGAGATTCCACAAAGGCCATCCATCAGTGGAGACTATAAGTAGACCTGGGTGAGAAGCAGCCCTACACTGATAACCTTGTGTGATCTTGGCCAAATCACTTAGCATCTCTGAACTTCGGTGGTAAAAGCTGCTAAATTGAATTAATAGGAGCTCTTATCTTACAAGTCCATTGTAAGGAAAAAAGAAACAAAAGTTCAAAGGATTCATTTGTTTGTATGGGGAAGCCCAGGAACAATGCTGTATTGGGAAGAAGGGGAGAAGTAAGCAGGAGTCCAGGCCCTGAAGAAAGCTCCCAAGCCCATGTCAGTAGATGCATGACTGAGGCTGGGGTTTCACCCCTTATCAATGCATCATGCAATCACTTCCTTTAACATTATGAATTTTTCAGGTGCTGGAAATACAATATTCAAAATAGAAATGGCCCTTGTCCTCCTGAGAAAAACGGAAACTAATCAAATAAATATTTAGAATACCATGGAGGAAAATGAAGCCCGAGAAGGCAATGAGGAAAATGGCATAAATGATGTGTGAGATAGAGCCATGCCAGATCTGAGGTGCAAGCATTTTAAGCAAGGAAAGCAGTTACTGCAAGCGCCCTGAAAAGAAAGAATGTTTATGAAAAAAGGCAAAAAATCTGGTGTGGCTGGAGCAGAATGACTGAGGGAATGGGGCTGGGAAAGAACGTGAAGGCAATCAGTTTCAAGTTTGTTGGCCTTGGACAGATTACAATTGACCTTGAAACAACCTGAATTTGAAGGGCGTGGGTCAAGTTATACATGTATTTTTTGCAATGAAATTTACACCAAGTGTGCTTGGCTCTCCTGCCTTCCCTTCCACCTCCTCCACCTCTTCCAACTCTGCAACACCTGGGACAGCAAGACCAACCCCTACTCTCCCTCCTCCTCAGCCTATTCAGTGGAAAGACAATGAGGATGAAGACCTTTATGATGATTCATTTCCACTTAATAAACAGTAAATCTATTTTCTCTTCCTTATGATTTTTTTTTTGAGGAGTCTTGCTCTGTTGCCCAGGCTGGAGTGCAGTGGCGTGACCTTACTTCACTGCAACCTTCGCCTCCTGGGTTGAAGTGATTCTCCTGCCTCAGCCTCTGGAGTAGCTGGGATTACAGGTGCCCACCACCACGCTCAGCTAATTTTTTGTATTTTTAGTAGAAACGGGGTTTCACCATGTTTGCCAAGCTGGTCTTGAACTCCTGACCTCAGGAGATCCGCCCTCCTTGGCCTTCCAAAGCCTGATGATATTCTTAATAACATTTTCTTTTCTCTAGCTTAATTATTGTAAGAATACAGTATGTAATACATATAACATAAAAAAAACTTAACTATTTATGCTATCAGTAAGGCTTCCAGTCAATGGTAGGCTATTAGTAGCTGAGTTTTTGGGAAGTCAAGCTATATGTGGATTCTTGACTACACAGGGGTTTGGTGCCCCTAACTCACGTGTTTTATAAGGGCCAATGTATTACATGGTTTAAATGTATTTCTGCTGAACCTCATATGTCATGTGTGGTGGGTAGAGTTTTGTCACTATTACATAAAATACCATATTTGAAAGCACACCAAGTCCTGAAATCATAAGACATCTTTTAAAAGGTAAGAAATCAGCCAGGCATGGCATGGCTCCTGTACCAGTTCCATTCTTTCCCAGTTGAATAACCCACCAGCTACCCTGCTTCCATCACCACTTGAAGTCCCTGAAACCTACTGCAAGGATCATGCACATTCTCTGATTCAACCCAGACTTCTGTCTTAATTCTTGAATGAAATAATAGCTACAAAGCTTTTAGAAGAGTACCAAGTACATTGATGTTAGCCACTGTTGTGTGTGTGTGTGTGTGTGTGTGTGTGTTTGTTTCTCCCCCATTGCCTTCGTGAGCTGGTCAGCATAACGCTGAACAAAATCTTTAAGGTCCCCTCTTTGGATACCTGTCCCTAGAACAATGAGCAAGGACTGAGCTAAATGTCTTTTTGGGTTCTTCTCCTCGGTGTGGCCAACAAACAGAAAGGAAGAAGGCATTCATAAAGTAGTTCTGATTACGAAAGATGAGAACTTCAAGGAAGTAGTTTCCATGGAGCCCCCAAATATCTCAGTGTTGAGAAAAATCTGTTTTCTAAGTTAAGAATGAAAAGTAGATAAGGTTGTTGGGTAAAGGTTGGTGTGTTAGTCTCTGAGGGCTGCCTTAGCTAAATCCCACAGACTCAGTGGCTTAAACAATGGAAACTTATTTTCTCACAGCCCTAGAGGCTGGACGTCTAAGACCAAGATGTTTGCTGAGATCTTTCTTTCTGACTTGCATTTGGCAGCTTTCTGACAAGTTCTCACATGGCCTTTCCTTTGTGCATTCACACAGAGAGGGAATGGAGGAAGAGAGAGGGGGATCTTTGATGTCTCTTCCTCTTCCTATGATGACACAAGGCCTATCAGCTTAGGGCCCCACTAATATGACCTTATTTAGTCTTAATTACCCCCTTAAAGGCCCTATCCCCAAATACAGTTAACACTGGGGTTCAGAACTGTAACATGTGAATGTTGGGGTAACACAATTCGGTCTATAACAGCTGGTCAGCATAGATAGATAGATAGATGATGATAGGTGATAGATAGATGATAGACAGATAGATAAACATGCATACATATAGCTAGCCATCAAACTGTTAGTCTTCTGCATAATTGGTTTTTGACATAAGAGCGAACTGAATTTTCTCTTCCAGCAACAACATTCACCAGAAAAAGAAATGTTATTATACCAACACATGAATGTTCACCATCAGTATATATTTTTTATATTTGAAAGTACATTTTATGACAGTAAGAAAAAGGATAATTTACTTCTGTTTTAACAATTAATATTTAATGCATTTAATGTTACAAAGTCAAAATTTCGTTCTTCTTGTGCTTTTACATTTAATTTATAAATCATCTCATTTTTTATTAGTACATCCAGAAAAATATTTAAAAGCTCATAAGTAACCCTTCCAACTTAAGGTCCATTAACTGCTTTAAAATTTATTTATAAATTTAATGTGTTTATTTTTACTTTTAAGTACTTCAATTTTCTAATAAGCTAAGTTTCCCAGATACTTAACCACTTTTTATAAATTTAATAGATCAAAATTACAAGTATCTTGTTATAATTTTCACAGATATAGTAAAATTGTCTTAGACTATTCAAATTAGAATGACAAGCAAAATCAAATTTTCTAATCCACATTTTAAATTGGAATCAAATTAATCTGTTATATACTCTAGGATGTCAAATTATACTTTAACATGCCAAAGTCTTATAAGTTATGAGTGATTAAAATGTCGAATAAGCTCAGGTTATTTCCAAACTTAACACAAAAATATTAACACTATGAGTTATAATTTGCTTCATCATGTTCAGAATTAAGTCTAGAATTTCCTGTGGTTAAACTACTCACTCATGCACCAATTTATTCATACAACCTTCAGAGCCTGCCATATGCCAGGCACCATCTGAGACGCTAGATCTAAAACAGCAGGGAAAAAAAGACCAGTATCCCCAACCTCATGAAACTTAAATGCAAGGGGAATGCAAAGCAGAAAGACCAACAAAGAACTACAAATTAAATCATGTGGTATGTCAGATGGAGATTACCATGAACAAAAGAACACTGGATAGGGAGTTCCTGAGTTATTACGGTGGCACTTTTACTTAGCACAGTCAGGAAAGAGCTCCTGTAAATGGTGACAATTGAGGAAACACCTGGAGGAGGTAAAGAAGTCAGCCCATGGATATCTGGGTCAGAAGCACTCCAGGCAGAGGGATGAGCAAACACAGACGCCCTGAGAAAGGAATGCAGCTGGCATGGTGGAGGAGTAGCCCAAAGGCCAATGTGAGTGTGGCCCAAGCAGGGAGAATGAAGAGACAACAGGTAGGGGATGAGGTCAGAGAGAGAATGAGGTCTAGGCTGGCTGGGGTTTTCCTGAGCATTTATTCTCAATAAGAAGGAAACTCAGTGAAACGCATTGAGCATGGGAACGACATGAAGTGTCATGACGTGATATGAGGTTGGCAGAAAGACTCTAGCAGCTGTTAGGTGAGACTGTGTGTAGAGAGATGGGGAACACAAGGGCAGAAGCCAGAAGGCCCGTCAGAGGATCCTGCACATCCCAGATGAAAGGCGATGGGCATTTTGACCAGGCTAGAAAGAGTAGAGGTGATGAGCAGTGGGATGTATTCGAAAGGAGACCCAAGGAATTGACTTCAAATTCCTGTTCATTAGTGAAAGATGTTTGGTCTGAGCCACTGGCAGAATGAAATAAAGAAGACTATAACAGAAGCCAGTTTAAGGGAAAGCAGGGAATTCAGTTTGGGCCATAAGTTTAGGAACTAAATTAAATATCATGTGGAGATATAACTTTGGGGTTAGATTTGTGAGCCCGGACAAAAACAAAACAAAAATGTTCGGTATTCAGCAAACTTGAGATTACCTATTTACCAAGCAAATTGGGGTTTCATATTAACCAGCAATTTTCACAGGGATGTAAGAATTAGAGCTATAAGTAGTAGGAGTGATTTTTTTTTCTTACCCTCTTTATATGGAGAAATGTGGAAAAGATCTCTAAGGCCGTGATCTCCAAATGATGTCTAATAGCTCACATCCCTGGGATTCAAGTTTTAGCTAATTAGTTATTAAGCCAGTGATTTTTGTTGTTACTGTTGTTACAGTTTTTAACAATTTAATAGGATACAACTTGTGCATTTATTGTCTGATCTATCCTGAATCTGTTTTACATTCTTCCTGTCTGACAGGGCTATGATTCTCACTGATATTTATTTGATTGGGTTCTACATCCACTTCTTGCTCTTTTTGAATTTAAGTTCCTACCTCTCAATGTCCAGTAAAACTTTTCATCAGCATTTCTTTTTCTTTTCTTTTGTTTTGATTTTGGAGGTAAGCTCTGCCCTCTCCAGGCTCCTGTTTGAATATACAAATATTGTGGGAAGGAGAAATACATTAAGATCAATCATACTTTACTTTTTCTCAATCTGAGAGTTAAGGTGGCAAGAAATCCTTTTGGCTTTTCAAAAAGTGGACAGAAGTGTTCCATGTGAAGAATTAGGGTATCCAAAGAACAACTTTGCCTGATTAATTGTGGTGCTGTCAGCCGGATCAGAAAAGCAAACTTTTCCAGGCTATGACATAGTAGGGACATATATCTTCTCTTAGAGCTCAGTTACCCAAAAGCCTCCACTGTGATCAACATTCTTGAAAAGGAAAAAAAAAATGCTTTCTGGAGCGTCCAGTTAGCTTTGTGTAAATCCATATGGCAAAGGTGTGTGCTTTACTTGAAATAATTCCCCACCTTCCCAAACCACTATAAGATGGTCTTTACACAAGTTTAACCAATGCTTGGTTATGAGAAGAAAGAGATCAGCGGTTACCGGAAGAGCTATTGGAAGCTGGCAGTCAAATGTGAGCAATGTGAGCAGAGGCAGAAAGTGTGAAATTTACACACAGACTTAGCCATCTAGAATCACAATAAAATAACATGAATTTCTCAAGTAAACACAAATTTATTAAGAAGAGCCAAAGGCCTTTAGTATCATTTAGGTAAGAAAGCAGAAACAGGTTTATAAGATGTATATGCTAAACACAAATCTAGTAAAAATGGCTGAATGACAAATTTTAGCACTGAAATAAGTACATTTTCAATGATATGGAAAATATTTTCTGAGAATTCCAAATAACCGAAGATTTGCTATAGAATAATACATTATTGTCTCTAAAAGGATGCATCAAATGCATTTTCTTACAGTGCAAACAGGTCTAAGGTTAGATGGTGTTTTCAAGATTACATAGCATGTTAATGTAAAAACCTGAATTAAAATTGAATATGACAAAAATATCCAGGACTGAGATTTATTCAATCACACTTTGGGTTAAGATTTAACTTTCTATTTTTTTTTTTAACCACAATCTGATTGTAATATGATTCTTTATAAGTAACTTAAAATGACATTTACCATTTTCTGTACTTCATAAAATGCCTTATTTTTCTTTGTTTGTGATCATCTGGATGTTTTTTCTTTCAAGGACCATATGCCGTTAAGCCAGTTTTAGACTTGGCTATTTTTACTACATTTTTAGTGTTCTCTAATTAACCAGATTGCTTTCTTTTCATTTTTCCTGTTAAGTCCTAATTTTGAAAAGCATTCCCTATGCAGCTTAGTGCATTTCTCCATTAAGTAAATCTGCCTTCTTTATTGGTTGGCTGTACTATGTTCGCTCCAATTTCTCTTGTATCAAGTAAAGAGCTTAAAAACTATTTCTTTTAATGATGCACTATGTGTCTTTATGGACATGTATTTTGTTTCATTTACATTCCCTTTCCTTTATTCTTATTATAAACTTTTCAGACCTACAGATAAATGTAGGTATTCAAAAGATTGAAAAAATAAAATAATATAGCACTATATAGGGTCCTTGTGGTGTAATTTCTACATCAAAATTTTTTCATGAAGATATCATATTGGTTAGTGGAATATTTACAATCTACAAATACAACATTTTTTCAAAGATACTGTTTCGTTTCATTTTAGGTGATATCTTTCCAGAACATTTACATGTTTCATCTTACGATAAACTAATGAAAGAGACATCATTAATACAACCAGGAAGTTCAAGCACCACACACTACATGGCAGTACTGAGGGCTAGCTACACATCTCATTTCCTCTTCCCCGAAAGTATTCCATTTTTCCACGGTTCTGTACGTGGACTGGTGGTCAAATCTGTCTCAAGTGTGTTTGGAAGACTGTCACTACGCTAACAACAACAACATCAGAAATCAAGGATCAACAGAGAAAGCAATATTTTCAGTGGATATTATCTAACTACTGAAAAGTTCATCACTTAATAAAATAGATATTTTTTCTCATTTTAAACATTTGTAATGTATGTATTCCAGAAATATATCAATCATTTCTGTGTATTCTTTTAATAAATTGCACATGCTGTAACCTTTCCATGATGCCTCGAGATCACAATCACGCATTGTAATTACCAAGTTATTCTGTCTAACCCGTATATCATCTGTGGCTTCTTTTCACTGAAGCTGGAGATGAGGTCTGCTTGAACCTATATTCTATACCTTATGTGAGGTTTAATGTTTGTCTTAATTTTTGTCTTGGCTGCTATAATAAAAATACCATAGACTGGGTAGCTTAAAAAACAAACATTTATTTCTCACAGGTCTGGAATCTGGGGATTCCAAGATCAAGGCACCAGCCTTGGTGTCCGGTGAAGATCTGCTTTCTGGTTTACAGATGGTGCCTTCTTTCAATGTCCTCACGTGGTGGAAGTTATGAGGGAGCTCTCCGAGATCTCTTTTTTAAAAGCACTAATCCCATCCATGAGGAATCTACCCTCCTATCCAAATTACCTCTTAAAGGCCCCCCTCCAAATACCATCCCCTTAAGGGTTAGGATTTCAACATATGAATTTGGGGGAACATAAACAATGTATAGCAATGTTCCAACCAAAATGTATGCAGACCCAGAGCATCAGTGTTCACCCTCAGCTGGGTTGCCTTCCCATGTGATTGTCTTCTATCCGCTGTAATCCTGCTCATTCTTCTTCCCAGGCATTCCAAACAGAGAGGGGAGGGGACTGCATTGAGTTTCGGTGCGGGAGTTTAGGAGAGCTGGGTTCTCAGCATAATCAAGAGAGTAGAGTGATTCTGCATTTGGTTATGAGTAGCAGAGGGATGAAGGTATCTAAATCATTTCTACCACATTAGCACTTACTAAAGCAGGGGAAAATTGTTTATCTTCTATCCATAAGCCCCATGAAGGTAGTGGCCTGATCCATTTTTTTTGATTCCTGACCTCAGAACTGCCTGATACCCACAAGGGACTAATGACTGAGTAGTGAATGAAGGGAAGAATGAATAAGTAATCAACAGATAGGATCTGCCTCAACTGCTTTACTTGTACTCACTCCATCATCACAGCAATACCATAAGGTAAATGCTACTTCTCCCGGTTTTCAGATAAGAAACAGAAGTCCAAGCGTTTTAAGTAACTTGCTCAAGAAAATTTACGTATCCAGGACTCAAACCCAGACAATTTAATCCTGAAGTCCTGCTTACCCTTATCATTACATGTGATTGTCCCTTCTGTCAATTTATCTCTGTGTTGGCATTAACTCAGACACCTTGGACATGGCTCAGTCTCGATCCTTATGCACTGAACTCCCAACACTAAACACACACACAGACACACACACACACACAGACACAAGCATGCACTCACACATGCGGAGTAGCTTTACTCAGTTTGTCCTGTTTTAAATGTATGTGTATATACATATACAAATTATACTTCTGTGTTCTTAGTTCATATATATATATATTTCTTTTCTCTATTATAGTTACCCTAATTTTCAGGGTCTCCATATTTTATAATTCTAATGACATTCTTATCTAATGAGAGAAACAGCTTTGTACTAAATATACATAGATTCTTCTGTCATTAAATAATATATTTCATTTTGTGAGATTGATAGTTTCTGCGTTTTTCTCATTACTGTCAGATTGTCAATGCCAGTTTATCATTTCAAACATAAGTGTAGTCTTAAATTAGTGATGAAATTTAAAATATTCATGTGCTAGTATTTGTGGATTGTACCATTTTCCAGTTTAGCAAAGATAACCTTTCTATTATCGGCTTGTTTTTCTCCAGTTTTTTTTTACATTACGCGTCTGTTTCTATGCTCTATGATTTCCAGAATTTTTTATGATGCAGAATTTGGTTTATGGCAGAGAAGGGGCAAGATCAGATATCTAGTTTTAATTATGTTATTATTTGCATATTCATGTGTTTTGTCTTTTTGTTTTGTCTTTTATTCCTATGAGCATAGAGATACTTCTGTTTTTGTTGGTTGTTCTACTCCCTATGCCTAGAATAGTGCCCAGCACATAGAAATCATTTAATAATAAAAAAGTATATTCTTCAACTCAATTTATATAAAACAATTACATGCATTCTGTTTCCTAACTATGAGCACGGTGAAATTTAATTTGCCCAGAGAAGGAAACCAAGGTAGCAGAATGACCTATTATTTATTCTGTGCCACTTAAACTTCGAACACTGTGTTAGACATATTATAGCTGTATATAATGTATAATTTAATTCTAATAACTGTCCGATAATGTTATAACACTTAGAACTAAGGAAACATTAGCTTAGATGTATTAGGTATTCTCATAGATTGTAAATGGCAGAATAGAGTCAGAATACCAAATCATTTTTCCTGATTTGTAAAGGTTTTTCATTCTGATGTTTCCAATTGCACAGCAACATGTATCAGTTTTCTGACAGAGACTTTGACCAGGGGAGAAGAAATAACCTGTCCAGCATGATATAGCTGGTAAGTACTTGAACCTGGCCCCAATGAAGACCTGTAATGGTAACCTTGAGTCTTGTCCCTCAAAGTGTAGCATATTATCTGTATTAGCATCATACGGTAGCTTCCTGGAAATACCATGTCTGAAGCCCCACCCTTCGAGACTGGGAGACTTCCTAGTAATTTGTCTCTCAAGAACCAAATGAGGTGTCTGCATGGTAAGGATACAAATCAGGATGGCAGGTAAGTGGGACCATACACCACAAGAATCCCAAGGTAACACATCTGCCCCAGACCCATTCACTACAGTAAGTTGTGCTGATTCCTTAGAACATTACACATCTAATCTTCTGAGACCCAACACATTCGAATTTAAGGCAGGGAGAATCCTGGCATACAGTTTCAAGACAAGGCACAATTTATTACAGGAATCGTAATTTCTTCTCCATCTAAAGTGAGATAAAAAGCTGATGGAAGATTCTCTTGGCACTCTGTTAATGGGTGCTAATTAAAGTCCTGCTTTGGGCAAAAGAAAACAGCTGAAGGAGGATTAACCAATAGAACCTCACAGATGGCTCCTGGAACAAGCAAGGTAGGCCAGAGAGGCTATGTGATTAAGACACAACATTATGGAACTTTTAGCAGCTGAAGCTGTTCTGTTCTCCTCATGTATACACAGTATGAAAGTAATTATTCATATGTAAATTGTGTGATTTTTTTTCTTTCTCTTCTTTAAAAAATGCTTATTCACTGTAAATGCAAACTCCAACAAGCAAATCCAACTGAACATTAGTCTGTGGCTCCTTTTTTTTTTATTTTCTTCTCTTTTTTTCTGTTTCTAATGCCACCTCTTTTTAGATGTGGCTTTACAAATAAAAAGCACATAACATCTGGAACTGCTTAAAATCAATTTCTTTTCTCCTTTATTTTTCTGTTCTATAACTAAAAATGGACTTTCCAATTTGCATCATGCTTTTTTCCTCCCTTTCCTTTATAAAATAAATAAATAAATGCCATCTGGTCTAACAGCGCAGTTGCCAATTATCAGCCCGAGGCAATCCAAAACTGCCAGATAGTCAATGCAGAAAATATGGTTTCAAGAAGAAATGCTAACAGAGCCTTTGCTGTAGTATGGCTTGGCACTACTCCAAATTACCGCCACATGAAATACTGTCTTATCTCCTAGGGACTTGCAAGAAATCCTTACAATCTGCGTTCTGGTGTATTAGCACCTTGACTTACCTTAATGAAGATGTCTTGAAAACTCAACTGTTTGATAGTTAATGAAACATATTGACAGCTCAGAAAATCAGATCAGCATTCTTCTGATGGAGCTGTGGAGTTCTCAAGTGAATGAATTTTCAATTTGTTCATTTTAGTGAGATCACAGTAGCTTTTTGGTCATGGCCAGCAAGGAATAGAAGCCTTTCCCTGTTGTACTCAGCTGAGCTACGGCTACGGAATGCAATAGATATAATTAGTCACTGATCGTCTCATCAAGAAAAATCACTTGACCTATGTGACTTGAGTGCTAATTGGGTTGTTTATTAAATTATAGCAATGGAAGGTTTGGAATCATCATAGAGACCTTACTCCTCTGCATTCTGTATATTCGAAATCCACTGAGTTCTAGAAATTCTACTGCTAATACTGTTATGCCATTTCAGTCTTCACTGCTACTATTCAGGTCCAACCCGGTAATATCCTATGCCTGCTTTCCATTCAAAACCTTCTATATGGTCTTTTATTGTCCATTCTTCCTTCATAGCCAGGAGGGTCTTCTAAAAATATGAGTCATACCATGTTATTCCTCTGCTTGAAATGAGGCACTGTTTTGTTCATTGCATTTAAGAATAAAATCCAAAATCTTTAAAAATGGGCTCAAGGATCTCTGCGATCTCATCTCTTGGACCATTTTGATCTTTTCACTATTTCTCTCCTCAAACTGGTCTGTTGGATCTAAAAGACCAAACATGTCTGCTTTGTTCCTGTCCATCATTCCTTTTTGTAAATTTTACCTAAAAATAATTTCATTTGTGGAAAGTATAATACCTTTAAAACAACAGATATATGTATTCAACTGCAATTCAACAGATATGGATTGGGGTCTTACTTTGTTCAAGACAAGGTTCCTGGTTTTGATTCTGATTTTTTTTTAATTTTTAATTTTTTAAAATGGGCACATAAAAATCATGCATATTTGCCAGTTGCATAGTGATGTTGCCATACATACAATGTGTAGTGATGAAATCAGGGTAATTAGCATACACATCATCACAAACATTTATTATTTCTTTGTATTGGAAACATTTAATATCTTTCTTGTAGCTATTTGAAACTATGTAATACATTATTGTTAATTATAGTCATTCTACAGTGCTATAGAAGACTAGAACTTATTTTTCCTATCTAGTTGCAATTTTGAATCCCTAAACAAATCTCTCCCTATCCCTTTCTTCCCCCTACCCTTTCCAGCCTCAGTATCCTCTGTTCTACTGTTTTCTTCTATGAGATCAACATTTTTTAGCTTCCACATGTGAGTGAGAACATGCAATAGGCAACTGTCTGTAGTACACTCAAATGCTCTCTGAATTAATTCAGACTGAATGTTGATTCTATCACTTCCTACGTTTGCAGTTTAGAAAAATATTCTGAAAAGTCTAAGCCTCAGTTTCCTTATCTACAAAATGAAATAATTACTCCTCAAAATTTTGCTGGGAGTACTAAAGAATATGCTTATAAAGCTCAGTCAGTTGGTTTCACAAGAATGTTATTGAATAAATTAATGTTAGACAAATATTTTAATGCTGGATCTTTCACTTACTATCTCCATGACTTTAGCCAAATCTCCTAGACTTTTTAAGTGTCCTTATCCTTGGACTGGGATAACAGTATTTTCAGAAGAGATTTCTTGTGAGCAATTAAATCATAAAATATGGGTAGCGGAAACTGGCAAATAGTAAGTGTTCAATAAATGGTGTAACCACCGTTTTACTATTATGGATTTGTACCATAAAAACAAAAATGGTGAATTCACTTTATGTCACTAGTTTCAGAGAATTTTACTCTTATATTTCCCCCGGCACCCTTTGTTGTACCCCTCACCTCAGTCTATTAAAGATACAAGGCTACATGTGAAAAGCCTGCACCACCATGTTATCGAAAACTTATTCAGGACCCTAGATTTATATCTCTCCAAATAATCCCTTTGCTACTCTCTTCCTGCTTTCGATTCCTATCCCGCCTCTCATTCCCCAGTTTCCTTGGTTCCAAACACATCGTATTCATACCTTGACCCTCCCCTGCTTCAAGCTCCTTGATCGGTGACCTGTGAAGTTTGCCACATCAATTTTGTCTTTCCTCTAAGACATCTCTTTCCGATTACCTTTGACCTTTTGTTAAGTAACCCACATTTCCAGCCCTGTAAGCATCCCCTTCAGACACTGTTAGGTGTGCTATATGTGCTTTCCTAGCAGCTTCCCTCCATGCCAGCAGGCATCAGACCACACATATATTGTCCACTATGCTGTCTTCTTTTTGAGAATAAAGAACTGACCTAACTTGTTCACTCAGCACGGTGCCTGCTATGTGGTTTCTAAGTCAATAATGTGTTAAAAGAATAAAACCACAAGCTTGATATATCCCAATTTTATGTCCCCAAATACCTGTGCGAGACATTCAGTTCTAGCTGAGCCAGTCCTTCTTGCAGCTGATCAAATATATATTTGAACATTGAGAAAGGACTTCTACATGGGAAGGTTAGTATATACCCTACTTGCAACTTTTTAAAAAAGGGAGAGTGGGACTTAGGTCACTTCTCAGAGCATCATTTCTTCATCTGAGTAACAGAGATGACAGTGGTAAGTACATAAAGTTGTGGGGATTAAAGCATTCATAAAGTATTTAACAGAGAAATGTGCATTAACTTTGTTCACCCCTCTTGTATTAAAGTGAAAAGAGAACATCTTACAAAAAGTTATAAAATATGCCAAGAACATTTTAAATTGACCATTGATATCCATATGCCTGTTTTATAATGAATGAGGTTTGAGTTCCTGTCTTCCTTGAAGTGCTGCGAACAATCTGTATTGCATCCATATATCCAGGTGGAGATAAAGGATGGGAGAATATCCTTCCTGCCACTCACAGAGAATTGCTTTGAGCCTCAGGCATAAGACTTAATTATTCTTATTATCTCATTTTGCATAGATAAAAATGGTGTGATTGCTCATGAAATTAAGCAGCATCTTTCTCAATCTGTTGACATTGATTGACTTGATGTCTTAAAATAATATAAAGGATAAAATGAAAATATGAGAGAACTGCGATGGATTCCAGGCAGTAGTTTTTATAACCAGGAATTTTCAAATTTCAGGAGTTTAGACTACCACTTTGTATACAGTAAAATCAGTAAGAGAGTGATAATGATAGTTGGAAAACTTGTCGTATGTTTTTTAAATTATTGGCTATCATAAATATTATGGCATTTAAAAAATTTCAAAACTAACCAAAACCTAAATTGTTTCTTTCTACAGGCAATAATGTTGGTATCCATTATTCATTGTGACATAATTGACTTTATCAATACAATGGCTTCCCATGAGGCAACTATACAAAGCACAGCATTATCTCATCCATTAACATATAACTGGAGAGAACATCTGTTAGGATTGCAGAAATTTTGAATGAAATAATTGGTGATACATTATTTGTCCCAACAGTATTCATGTGCATACTGCAACTTGAACTAACAAATTATATGTCTTCAATACATTTTGTGGAACTTCTTTATTGATAAAAGAGCACAAATTTAGTAACTATTCAAAAATTTGTATGTACCTAGTGTCTCCCAAAACATAGTTCTAGTGGCTTAGAATACACAGGTGAATAAGTCATTTTTTAAAAAAAAACACTAAAAATTATGAAGTTTATTCTTGGGCTAGCAAGCAAATTGATAATAATAGGAATATATGGTAATTTTTGTCATAGATATAAAATGTAGAAACACTACAATGTCATCAAAACACAAAAGGGGCGCAGAGATCTGGGAGTAGGAGATTAAAGTAGGGTAAGTTTTAGAAAAAAATATATTATTTAGGCTGAATCTCAATAAACAAAAGCAATACCAGGGCTGATCATGAGAATGTAAGGGAGGAAGCATATTTTAAGCTTCCCCGCTTAAGAAGAATATTCTTTTTTTTTTTTTTTTTTTTTTTGAGACGGAGTCTCGCCCTGTCACCCAGGCTGGAGTGCAATGGCATGATCTCGGCTGACTGCAACCTCCGCCTCCTGGGTTCAAGCGATTCTCCTGCTTCAGCCTCCTGAGTAGCTGGGATTACAGGCACATGCCACCATGCCCGGCTAATTGTTTGTATCTTTAGTAGAGACGGGGTTTCACCGTATTGGCCAGACTGGTCTCAAACCCCTGACCTCGTGATCCACCCGCCTCAGCCTCCCAAAGTGCTAGGATTACAGGCATGAGCCACTGCGCCCGGCCTAAGAAGAATATTCTTAAGAAGAAGAAGAATTGAGAAGGCATAGTTTTATCAATTTGCTATATTGAGGGAATTTTAAATCACTTCTTCTGGCTGCAATGGTACATGTGAGGTAGAGACTGGCAGAAGGTATTACTTGACGTGATACAGACTAAATCATATAAATTATAAAGGGCTTTCCTAATTAAGACAGGGAGTTGAAACTTTCCCTTGAAAGTTATGAGGAGTCATAAGGATTTTCAGCAGAAATGAGATAACATTGGATATTTGTTTTAAATTATTAGTTTGACAAACGTCTGCAAGGAGAATTAAGGAAATCCAGGTGTCAGGCAGGAGCCCAATGGAAGATGATATTATAGTAACTCAAGTGGGAAAATGATCAGCCATTCAATAGAGAGATCAATGCATTAAAGAAATAGACTACGTAGTTTAAACATTGAACAGGTGTGGTGGTATTTGGTAAGACTTGGAACTGCACAACTTGATGGGTGGTGCTACAATTACGAAATATGACAGGAGGAGTAGATTTGGATCACTGAGATGAGGAGATTAAATAGTATATCTGAAGACATATTTTACGCTATTAATTATAGTTGCATATGGTTTTTCAAAATTAAATCGTAGTATACTTTTCTTATCTTCTTATGAAATCATTGGGTTTCAAATTAGTGATGCTTTGCTTTTGTTATATAAAAGAATTAGTAATTTAAAGTGAAATGAGCTATCACGTATTTCTTCAGCCTTATTTTACAGATAACCAAATAAGGTTCAAAGAGAGAAAAATATGTTCAGTTTCCATAACTCCTGAGAATAAGAATAAAGGCTGCCACCAAATTAAATACTGACCAAATTATCTACTAATTCAGTGTCAGTTAAAGATCAGGGAACTCTATATTCTCGTCCTGATTCTTGCCCCTTTTCCAGCACTCTGAATGTAAAACTACTCGTGCAGTCTCATCTAGGTGTTATTTCAGTTTCTGAGCCAATCCTGAAGAAAGCTGGGAAAACAGACAAACAAAACATAGTTCCAAGCAAAACATTATGGGACTTAGTTCAAAATTTGTCAGTGGACAGAAGGCAAAATTTCTATGTGAGCCTGAAAACACCTAGTAGAGTTTGTCTTCTGCCATGACCTGCAGTGTTGCCTCTTTACGAATGATTCTTTTTTTTCTCTAGATTTCAGCCCCAACAGAGTTGCTTGCAGAGGGTGAAAGATATAGGCTGCAAGGTTCCGCAGGTGGGAGTTCAACTCCCCAGGGGTGATTTTGGGTGAAATACTTATCTACACTTCAGTTTCCTTTTCCATAGAACAGGAATAATCAAGGTGCATGCATCTCAAGAAATGCAATTGAGAACATATATATCGCATGACATA
Source organism: Gorilla gorilla gorilla (assembly GCF_029281585.2). NCBI lineage: Eukaryota > Metazoa > Chordata > Mammalia > Primates > Hominidae > Gorilla > Gorilla gorilla. Next base: position 142,285,547 of record NC_073231.2, on the reverse strand, counting down.
AGCTTTAGAAAAGGGAAACTGCCCATTCCCTCACTTTAACACCTGCCCATTAACTAATATTACAACTTGGCATAATGTTTTTGTTGCTGTTAAACCCTCAAGTTTAATCTATCTTTCTGTGTGCTTCCACATTACCCTCCACATATTCCTTCCTATAAGACATCATTGCAGATATTCGGTGGTGGTTTCAGACCTGGAATTTAGGAGCTGAACTTCAACACTGAGTTTCCTGATCACCCACTGAACCCATTAGTGTGTGTCACAAAAGTTATTCCAAGTCCCTCTTTTTCCCTGATGATAGTTTATGGTATCATCTTCCTCTTTAATATTCCACTTTCTAGTTTCATCCTGGTCTGAAGGCTGGATCTTTACCTGCTTGTCCAGGCCATGAAACACCCCCTGTATCTGCCATCATTGAGGTCATTGCAGTTCCCAGTGAGTCCAGGCGCAGGAAGCCACCACATCAAGCATGGTCAGATTATCGTCATGACAACCAAAGCCAACCTATGATGGCTGCGCACATGAACAGTGCTTCCTTCACGAGGGATTTCTTGAGCTGTACATAGTTTTTTAAAACATTCTTTAGACACTACTTTGCACCCCTGGTTTCCATTGCTAGTGCTATCACGAGCCATAGCAGCCTCAGCGTCCTCTGAGCCCTGGGAGATTCTTGTCTTCTCCCAGAAACGTTAGAAAGTCAAAGGCATGGGCTTTGGAACCAGACAGATCTGGGTTAAAGTCCCTACTCAGCTTGTGTAACAGGACATTGGGTGGCAATTTCTTTTGGTTAAAATGCTAAATCACTTTGAGCCCCAGTTTGCTCATCTTTAAAATGGGCAAAATGAAGCTGCCTCACAAAGTTATGATGAGCACAAGATGTGAAGCTGTAAGTATTGTCCATATACTTATATTCAGCAACACTGCTACAAGTCGTTCGAATCATTGTCTTCCTAATGCTGGGCTTCACAGTGGAGTCCCAACTGGCTTTTTGGGTTCTAGTCTTCACCCAGAAATCCATTCTCCACACAACAGTGTTTTAAAAATATTAATGATGTTACTTTATATTTGTCTTTAAGCCCTGCCTTGTCTTTCCATTGCATTGGCAATGAAAGACAAACACGCGCCAGGCCAAGGCTCCTTCCTCTTGCCTCTGCCCCAGCCTGTTTCTACGACTCCCCACTCTGCTCAATGTGTCTGAGGCACACAGGTTTTCCTCCTGGTCCTTAAGCGTCTCATACTAATGCCCCAGACATATGGCTGCCTGCAGTTCCTCCAGCAGGAAGGCAGTCCACCTGGTTGACTCTTTCAGGTCTCACTTCCTCTATGGCTCATATACCCAGCCTTTGCCGCTCATCACCCTCTCTTCTATCTCCTTGTATTATTCTTTAAAAATAACTTCCCGTTCTGAATTATTGATTTTTCTGGAAAGTATGCTTTATTACGTACTTATTTGTTCATGATCTATTTCTTTTTCCTTTACGTGAATGTCAGCTTTGTGTGAAAAGGGGCTTTGTCTGGCCTGTTCCAGGATAACAGAGCTTTTAAGAATGTAGACACTGGAGTCAGACTTTCCAGGATTAATTCCTAATTTCACCTCTTAATCATTGTGTGGCTCTGGGTAATTTATTTACACTATTTCTCTTCTCTATAAAGAAAATCAACTTATTATAAACTGCTTAACTGACAACAGTGCATATCACATAGTAAATTATTTATAAATTGTATTATTATAATTGTTACTATCATCATCCCACCTATAAGAGATATAGGCAAAGAGAGGTACTCAACAAATATCTATTAGCATAGTGTTTGGACCACAATTGGTGATCCAAAAATGGAGTTTGCTCATGTTGATGTCAATGAAAACAACAATAATAATAACATAATAGGACCTTTCTATCGCCATCAGCAGAAGCAGCATTAACTGTGCTGAGTATGAGACTGTTGAAAAGGTGCACAGAAACTATGAAACTGTACAATCTTTTGTTTTGTTTTTCTTATTTTCTTCTTCGTAATGCCCAGATAGTCAAAACCTGCAAGATGTTTTCAAGAATCAGAAAATAGAGAGATTAAGAAGATAGACTTGTTGTCCATAAGGATCACACTCCAGTGCAGATAAGAGCATTTAAGGTAATCACCCTGTTCTTAGAGATAGGAAGGGTTTTGAAATCTTAAAGAAAGTGATTCCCACTTCTTCCTAAGGGGGGTGGAATGTTTTCATAGAGTAGGCACCCAATGAATTGTAGTTGAAAGAAAAATTAGAAATTCTTCAAGTAAAGAAAATAGAAATGTGGTTCTAGGAAGAAAGCAAAAAGGGATTGTGATGGCATAAAAAAAAATTCAGGGAAACATGAGATCTAGGAGGATCAGTAACACTGCCTAAGGAGTAGGAAACAGGGTGTGGGGATTCAATTGTATATCAAGGCCAGACTGGCAACTCTCATGGTTTTGGGATGAAGTGTTATAATAAATATCAATGGGGCAATATTGAAATTTTTAAAATATAGAACTGTAAAAAAATCTGGAATAATTTAATTATTTTAAATTAAATTAATAATTTTAATTAATTATTTTAAATTAATTAAATAATATGCATTTGTTTTGGACAAGGGCAAAGAGAAAAATTTCGTTTTGGAAACTTTTATAATATTCATAGTTAGAATTGCTGGAAGGCAACATCTATGAGGAAGACAGAAAGGAAGCAGATTTTAAGGGATTTAGGACAGAAGGTCAAACAAATTTGGCAGCACCGAGGATGTGAATACTGAGGGAGGAAAAAATCCAAAGAGATACTGGTATGTCTATTTTGGAAGACAGATTTTTTTATGCCAGACATGTATATAGGGACTACAAGTTTAGAAATAACCCAGTGGTATAATATTCTGAATCTGAAAATGTTGCTTTTGATTTGTGATGAGTTGACCTACAAATTTTTCATTTGTTAATAATTTATTAATGGTTTCCTATGTGAATATGTTTGTGCAAGGGCTTATACGTAGGGTAATGATGTCAGTTTGGTTAGGACAGTCTTTGTTTTTGACTTATCGTACTGGAATAATTATTACTATCACCCCCTTTTCTTTACAAATGTTTCCTGCTTTGGATCATAAATTATATGGTGACTTAAGTTATAAGGAAATTCAAAGCTAAAAAGTTGAGAGGTCTCTACCTCTTAGGAATTTATAATACAGCGTAAGAGGTAGACATCTTTGAATAAAATATTTTCTAAAAATTGCTATTAGAATAAAATAAAATGTGTGAAGATTCTAAAGTCTGGAGTAACTGTTAATTTTTATCCCTGCTGCACAGACACTGCTACCTTGATGCTGAACCAGCAGACAACATGTTTTCACAAGGGCTTCTCATTAAATGTCATTCCAGGAGCATGGTCTCAAGTAAGGGCTAGCATGATGTCCTAGACATTCTAAAAATCCTCCCAAAAACAGTGTGAGGTAGGTATAATTATCTCCACTTAGAGAGCTGAAACCCAAGAAGCTGAGTGATAAACTGACTTGTCACGTGGAGGCAGATCTGAATGCCTGAAGGCTGATGTCAAAGATTCTTACCTTCCACTTTTCTTCTACTTCAGAGGACTACAGCCTTGTCTGGAGAAGCTGCGTGGAGACATGCATGAATGCAGGTCTCTCAAACGAGGGTCCACATAGTATGTCAGCGCAGGAGAAGGAAAGAAGGAAATCACCTTCTCATCAGGAAGGGTGATTGCTCTTGAGCAAACACAAGTGAAACCCACTTAAAGTTGATTCAGCTAAGCTGACATAATATTCAAAGTGATCCAGGAGGATGTTATAATCAACAGTGTCAAAAGTAGCATTAAGATCAAGCAAAATTAAAATACTCAAACTGTCAGATGCCAACTGCATTAATAAATCATTAAAAAGAAAATCTCAGGCAAATGCTGCTCTGCTGTGAAGTGATAAAAAGCTGGATTCAAATTGCTCAGGGAGATTATGTCTCTTCCTTAAATAGATCTTGTTATGGCTGGCTGTGAATGTTCTGGTCCAAAGAGGTACATTCAGTACCTGATCCAATGGCTACACATAGCACAGTAGTTTATTTCTCAAGATTTAATTGTACTCTTGAAAGAGAAAGAAGGGAAATTCATTCACTGAACAACCGTTTATTAGTTTTTGACTCAGATGAGCACGATGACAGGTGCTGTGTGTACAGAAATTGCTAAGATACCACCCCTGGCTTCAAGATACTTATGGACAAGGAGACTCAATGTTTTCCTTAAACTTATTAAATAATATAATACTTAATGTCAAAAGAGTAGAGATATTTGAGAAAAGCCGGAAGGATTAGGTATTGCCTCTGTCCTTAAGAGTCTTGCACTCCCTTTGAGAAACAAAAGGAAGTGACAGCTGCCAATTTCTTAAAATATGCTTCGTGGGATTTTATTCAATGAAATAACCATAGCATTTATCATCCAAACTTGACTTTTACAAAAGATAAGGACTATTATTAATGATTATATTAGGACAACAGATGTAAACTAGCACACAATAAATCAACATGCATGATGACCCGTGAATCTCAGAACTCAATATGAGAGACTATCACTTCCTAAGAATCTGGGATGGGTTTATTTGGACTTGACAAGTAGTGCAAGTCCTACATCCCATACTCAAATTATCCAGGTCATCTTTGTAAGTGCAAGACCAATCATGGTTGTCACTTATCATTTGGAAAACCATGGAGTAGATATGGTGTACCAACAGAGGAAACAAATTTACCCATACGGATAATAATTCACACAATGTCCAAATTATTTCAATCTTACATGAAGTTTCTCATCTTAAAACACCGTGTTTCTTACTTGATGTGGTCACTGTTGTGGTTTTTTTTTTTTTTTTTTGTGAGACAGAGTCTTGCTCTTGTTCAAGCTGGAGTGCAGTGGCAATCTCAACTCACTGCAACCTCTGCCTCCTGAGTTCAAGCAATTCTCCTGCCTCAGCCTACTGAGTAGCTGGGATTACAGGCATCCGCCACCATGCCTGGCTAATTTTTGTAGTTTTAGTAGAGACGGGGTTTCACCATGTTGGCGAGGCTGGTCTCGAACTCCTGACCTCAAGTGATCCTCCGGCCTGGGCCTCCCAAAGTGCTGGGGTTACAGACCTGAGCCGCTGCGCCCGGCCTGTTGTGACTTTAATGTTGCTCTAAAATCCTTTGACAATAAGTACTTGAGGAGCTTCATATTTTCCTGGACTAGATTTATAGAATGAGATTTCACCTTAAGACTAAACCTGATGAGGCTAATGAAATGGGAGTTTTCAGGTTCCTGGTAGAAAGGAAGTTTATTTTGCATTTGGGAGGAATCATCTGATCCCAGAGGGATGACTAGCTATTTTAAAATGTGGCCTCAAAATTCCTTGACAATCTTCCCTAACCACATGGGTTATGGTTCTCCTCCCCTTGAATCTGGGCTCTGTGACTGATTTACCAACGGAATACGGTAGAACCAATATCGTTCTATTTTTTAAGCCCAGGCTTCTAGGAATGCTCAGTCTAAGAATCCAGCCTCCATATTGTGAGGAATCCCAAACTAGCCTATATGATAGATAACATGGAGAGGCCAAAAATAGGGGTTCCAGCCAACAGCGCAGTGGACCGCTGTGCTGACAACCAGAATCAACTGCCAAACATGTGAGCGAGAATAGCTTCAGATAACTCAAGCCCACAGCTTTTGAGCTTTCTCATATTAAATTCCAGATATCATGGGGCAGATATAAGCCATACTTGCTGTACCTTCTCTGAACTTGTGGCCCATAGAAAGTATGAGGCATAATACAATTGTTGTTTATATCAATACATTTTGAGGTAGTGGGTTGTACATAAATAGATAACCAAAATACTAATGTTAACCTATTTTAAAAGTCACTTATCTACCAGACAAAAAGGAATTTCTCATTTGGTTCTCAACCTGTAAAAAGGCTTTTGATCACTTTTTTTAGCTTTGAATCGGGTTCCAACTCTTTGTGTGATGGAACAGCTCTGACCCTAAAGATACAAACTGTTGAACCCATATCACTTTATTTACCCCATTAGCCAATCATGAAAATTGCTTATATAGTAAATAATCAGTAAATCTGTATTAAATAAATTAATAAATGATCATGAGATCTGGGCAACAAATTTGTGAAAACTATTATAAAAATAAATGTTAATATTTTGTTATAAATTTTTGTGACTGTCTATATGAAGACTACTGGTCTATTTTTTGAATTACATATTTTAGAGTTTTGTATTAGATTCATTTGGTCTTTGTATAAGGTAACAACAGCTTCACAGAAAGAATTGAAAATTATTCTATTCTATTTTATTTAAATCAGAGACTGTGTAAAATTGGTGTAATTTTTCATAAATGTTTGGTAGACTACTCCAGTGAAAGCATAGAGGTAGGAAAGCTTCTTTAGGGAAGTTTTGTAATTACAAATTTGATTTCCTTCAATGCTATACTTTGAATATTTTTGTCCCTTCTAAAATTAATGTTGAGACTTAATCCCCAATGTTAGAGTATTAAGAGGTGAGTTTTTAAGGAGGCAATTAGGCCACAAGGGCTCCTCACTCATATATAGGATTCGTGACTTGATAAAATACCTGGAGAGACATAGGTAGACCTTTTTGCCTTTCTGTCTTCTGCCAGAGGTTTTCCTCTTGTGAGGGTTCAGCAGCAAGAGGCCTTCCTGGAAGCAGAGACCAGAATCTCAGCAGACACCAAACCAGCTGGCAGCTTGATCTTAAAGTTCCCAGCTTCCAGAACTAGAAGAAATAAATTTCTGTCTTTTATAAATTACCATTCTTGGATATTTTATTATAGCGGCAGGCACAGACTACAACACTTCATAAATATAAAATTCTTCAAGTTGGCCGGGCACGGTGGCTCAAGGCTGTAATCCCAGCACTTTGGGAGGCCAAGGTGGGTGGATCACTTGAGGTCAGGAGTTCATGACCAGCCTGGCTAACATGGCGAGACTCCGTCTCTATTAAAAATACAAAAATTAGCTGGACGTGGTGGCAGGCACCTGTAATCCCAGCCACTCAGGAGGCTGAGGCAGGAGAATTGCTTGAACCCAGGAGGCAGAGGTTGCAGTGAGCCGAGATCGTGCCACTGCACTCCAGCCTGGGTGACAAGAGCAAGACTCCATCTCAAAAAACAAACAAGTCTTCAAGGTATCTTTTTCATATTGAGTGAGTTACAGTAGTTTTTGTTTTTCAATAAGTTAGTCCATTTCATCTAAGTTGTCATGTTTTTATATTTTCATTTTTATTCAGGTCATTTTTAAATTTCCCTTGAGGCTTCCTTTTGAACTCATTAAATATTTGGGAGTATGTTGTTGAGTCTCCAGCTGTTGAGGGTTTTCCTTTTATTTTTCTGTGGTTGATTTCTAGCTTGATTCCAGTATGATCAGAGATTATTTCAATTATTTTAGATTTTTCAAGCTTTGCTTAATGTACAGGATACAGTCTATCCATGCATGTGTCCTTTTTATACCGAAAAGAATGTATTTCTGTTGCTATGTGAAGTTCCTATGGATGTCATGTAGATCTTGCTTTATGAGAGTGTTTATGAGTTTTTCTAAATTCTTGTCAACTTTTTTGTCTAGTGCTTCTATCAGTTGTTCAGAAAGAGATGTTAAAATTTCCAATTATTAATATTGATTTATCTATGCCTTCTTTCAGTTTTATCTACATTGCTTCATGTATTTTTGCAGGTGTGAGGTTTGGTGCACCAATAGGATTGCTATGCTTGTGTTTTTTACCCTTTTCTTATTATATAATATCTCTCTTGGTCTGTGATATTTCCTTTGCTCTGATATCAAGTTTACTTTAAATTGATATAGCAATTTCTGCTTTCCTACATGTAATATCTTCATAAATAGCTTTCCCTATCTTATTATTTTCAGCCTGCCTATATTGTTATATTTGAATTGAATTTCTTGTAGACAACATATTGTTAGATCACATGTTTTAATATTCTCCGACATTCTCTGTATTTGATACATTTCGACCATTTACATTTAATGTCATTTATATGTTAGGGCTTGCATGGGCCTTTTTTTCTGCTTGTTCTTTCTGTTTTTCCATTCTCTCTTTTTTGTTCCTTCCTTTGGGCTACTTTAACATTTTGTTAGAGTTCTATTTTTATTTATTTATAGTGTTTCTTGGCGTATCTTGTTTACAGCATCTTAAACGGTGAATCTAGGTATTGTACAGTGTACTGTGCTGTCATTTTACCAGTTCAAGTGAAATATACAAGACTTACCTACTTTACACCCGTTTGTCCTCCCCCATTTATAATAATGTTCTTAAGTGTTTTCTCTGCACTTAAAGCCTCTAAGATGCTGTTATAATTTTTGCTTCAATAGTAAGTAATACTTAGAAAACCTAAGGAGAAGGCCAGACACGATGGCTCATCCCTGCAGTCCCAGCGCTTTCGGAGGCCAAGGTGGGTGGATGACTTGAGGCCAGGAGTTGTAGACCAGTCTGGCCAACATGGTGAAACCCCATGTCTACTGAAAATACAAAATTTAGGCATGCATGGTGGTGCATACCTGTAATCCCAGCTACTCAAGAGGCTGAGGTAGGAGAATCATTTGAACCTGGGAGGCAGAGGTTGCAGTGAGCTGAGATCAAGCCACTGCACTCCAGACTGGATGATGGGGTGAGACCCTGTCTCAAAAAAGAAAAAAATAAAAACTTAAGGAGATGAAGAGAAGTCTACTGTAATTACACCTGATTTTGCTTATCATTTTCTTTTCTTCCATCCTACTCTTCCAAGGTTCTTACTTGTACTATTTTCTTTCTGTTTAGAAAAGTTTCTTTAGTCATTCTTTTTAGGGTGAATGTACTGGTGATAGATTTTCTTAGTTCTTCTTCATCTTAGGATTGATTTCCTCCACCCCACCCCACGCTTCACTGCTAAAGATAATTTTACTCAACACATAATTCCTAGTTGACTTCTTTGTTTCCTCTAAAAACTTGAAAAATATTATACCCCCTTCCTTTTGGCTTCCATGGCTCCTGATGAAAAATCAGCTCTCATTTGAATTGCTGATTTCCTCTAAGTAAAGTAGTTTCTTTTTGACTGGTTTCAAGATTTTTCTTTATCTTTAGTTTTTAGAAACTTGCTTATGTGCCTTGGTTTTCACTGAGGAGGCGGAAGTACATTGTGCTGGTTAGGGTTCACTCAGTTTCTTCTACATCTGAAGAGGTATGTCTTTTACCAAGTTTGCACAAGGTTTCATCCATTGTTTTGAGTGCTTTTTTAAACCTGTCCTTTCTCCTTCCCTTCTGAAACTCTTGTGACACAAATTTTAGATATTTTTTTTAATAGTCTGAGAGGTCCTGGAGGCTTTGCTGATTTTATTTTGGATTTTCTGCCTATTGATTAGATTCGGTAATTGCCATTGTTTTCTTGCCCAGTCACTGACTCTTTTCTATTCTGTTCATTCTGATGCTGTGCCCATCCACCAAGTTTTTTATTTGTCATTGTATTTTCCAGTTATATAAATTTTGTTTGATTCTTCTTTATATTTATTTATTTCCTGGAAGTTTCTAATCCCTTTCTAAAAATTTCTGTTTTTTTTCATTTTTTCAATTATATTTGCCATTTCTCATTATATTGTTTTTAGGATGGCTACTTTAACATCTTTGCAGATAATTCTAACATCACTGTCATCTTGATGTTGACATGAGTATTAGTTTCCTAGGATTCTCATGATAAACTGACACACACTTGGTGGCTTAAACCAAATAAATGTATTCTTTTATAATTCTAGAGATTAGAAGTCTAAAATTAAAGGGTCAGCAGAGGCATGCTTCCTCTGAAGGATCTAGGGAAGAATCTTTTATGTGTCTTCCACCTTCTCATGACCTTATGGTTGTATAACTTCAATGTCTGCCTCTATCCTCGCATGACCTCTTCTCTTAGTGTTTCTGTGTCTGGTGAGGACATTATCATTGGATTTAGGGCCCACCCTAATCCAAGACGACCTTACTTTGAGGTCTTTACATTAATATGCAACGACTCATTACTTCCAAATAAGTTCACATTCTAAAGTTCTATGTGAACATAAATTTTGGGGAGCTACTATTAAACCCACTATAATATTTACGGATTGTTTTTATTATTTAGTTTGAGATTCTTCTGGTTTTTGTTACGACTAGTGATTTCCAATTATAACATGGACATTGTAGATATTATATTAGTTATGAAACTATGGGCATTTTGTAATAATTTTGCATTATCTGGCTGATGTTGAAATTCTCAGTAAGGGAGTGAAATTTAGCCTTGTTACTGCCCAGTAAGGGTAGAAGAAGTTCAGGCTCCCCACATAGTCTCCACAGATAGCACAAAAGGGGACTAATTACCTCCACTGGAGTTAAAGATTTTAGCTATTGACATTGATTTGGCTTTCTCTGGAGCTACTCTAGTGGGAATTTGGAGGCATCTCACTATAGTCTGGTGACAGTAGAAATTTAGGCTCCTGCTTGGCCTTTGCTGATATGAGTGTGTGGGGTCACCAATGATTCTGTGTGTTTGGCAGAATTATAGCAGTTATTGTCTAAAGTCTTCTGTCTGCAGTGCTGCATGTTTCCTAGTCCTTTGGCTAGAGAGATCAGGCTTCTTTTGTGGCTTTGCCTGCACACATGGGAATTTCTAGGTCTCCATCTTCTTCAGTGTTGTGTCAGGGATATGTAAGGCAAAAAGGAAATTCAGAGACCTTGTCACTGTTGTTTCTTAGCTCCTGAGTTTTCCATCTCATCTGCATTTATCTCTCCACCTTCCAGAATGTTCTTATGTCATATGTACACACACACACATACGTGTGTATATATATATGTGTGTGTGTGTGTGTGTGTTGCCCAGGTTTTTAATTGTACTTGATGGAAGAAATAAGAGAAAAGTACACGTATTTCATCTTTCTGGAAGTGGAGGTCTTTCTGTATAGGTACTTTAGAAATACAAATTCTCAGTCTCTATGCATAAACTTGACTCAGTAGCTCTAAATCAGAGTTCATGAATCTGCAGTTTAAACAGTCTCCATCAGGATATCTAGTGACATCTAAATTTGATCACTAATCTTTGATTTCAAATATTTTAAAGAATTATTTGATTCTTGCAATTTATGGATAAAGGCTCACCTTATGTGTAAATAAGCTCAGCACAAGGAAAAATAAATCAGTGAAATGAGTTCCCATCAAGACCAGGTCAGTTTCATAACCTTCAACAATTTTTCACATACATTTGTTTGATTTCTCTAATGACTTTATAACTTTTCTAAAGAAAAGCCTGGATATCATGTTAATTCTATATTTATCTTTGCCTGTTCTCTCCTTTTAAATTTACTATGTACATAGTAAATGCTTAGGAAATATTTGTTTAATTAATAACCTCCAAATAACTCTCTTCTTCACACTATCATGTGTTTTTCAAAAGTTCAATCCATAACAATACAGCACCTGCCAAAAAACCTTCCCAGAAGGCTTCCCAACTAGAAATAGCCAGGGAGAAATTAAAATGTTGCTAAAATGACAATAGACATTAAAATTAATTCCAACTGTTAGAATCTTGGATACATGGAGATCGATTCTGAAAGTTAGGGAGTCTCATCAGACATCAGATCATGTCATACTCCACATTCACCTTCTGTAATCCTCAGAGTCTACACTGGTCAGGAAAAGAAAGAACTGTGCCTTTTCTCCCGCTTTGCTCCAGAATGCCACCATCATTCTTATGCAGGAGTTCAAATACTAGAAGAGTCTAAGCAGTCAGAAAAGGCATCGTCACGATGACGCAGCATAGTTATGAAGTATGTTGCATTCTTATAACACTATATTTACAGTGCACAGAAATTTTTAGAGACAGATGGCCGGGGTTTAAATCTCTATTTCACTATCTCCTATCTTTGAGACTAAGTCAAGCTATTTTTCCCTGAGACTCCATTTCTTTATTTGTAGTAAATTAATAATAATGGTCTCTACCTCATATGATTGTTCTGAGCATTGGATTCATGTAAGGATATTGATAAATGACCAATAATCAATAAATGTAAGATTTTTTTTCCATGACCGTCTTGCATTAATATAGAGTCTTTTAGAAACCTAAAACTAAAAACCACCCCGACATGTGTAGTTAAAAGGAGAAAGTTATTGGTTCAGCTAATAGTCAAGTCAAGTGACAAGGGTGGCTTGCAGCAGGCATGCGTTCAGATACTTAGACAATTTGTCTTTTACAGCACCTCTTCATTGTTTCTCCATATGGAGTCAAAGATGACTCATACAATCTCAAAAATTTTTTATCATGTGCTCTCATAAGAGGGAAAAAGCAGTCTCATTAAACATGCTAATCCCTGCAAAAAGAGTGTAACATATTTGAATTCATCCCTGGGCCTTGGGAACAGGGTAGAAGCATTAGGGTTCTGTCTCTGCAAAGTTTGAATTACGATTTTATCCACTCCAATGGAGGGAAGGTTGGGGGTACTGTGGTTGATAAAACTTTGCTTGGTGAAGTCAGACAATTCCAAAAATGTTGCAGGCAATAAAGGAGGTGGATTAGCATATTAAGAAATTGAAGAAAGGGATATTAGTTAGGAATCAATTAGAAACATCCGTTATAGTCCACCTATAAGTCCTCTAGCATAAATACATACCATTCTTTCCAATTATATAATTTTTAAACTATCTACCTAATATAATGCAACCATTGCATGCTAAAACTAAATAGTTTAGTTTAGTTGACCTATCCTCATAGCATACAAGCTAAAACGAGCATTGAGATCAAGGCTCAGGCTTTCTAGCACATGTATGTTAAATGACTTTACAACATCCCACGGAGAGTGGCAGAAGAAAACCAGAGAAAAACTTCCTGTTTGACAAGGGGAGAAAAGTGTCCTACGTACCATTGCCCAGCCCATGGTCCAGGTGGTGCTGATGGAATAATGGCTCGGATGAGGCCATCAACAATGTCTCCCAGTTCTACACTCCAGGACAATCTCTTTAGTCCATTTTCCTGAACCACATTATTTGAGAGGCCTATTGGGGAGGATTTTTGTAATTGAAAAAAACACCAAGAAATCTATGTCTTCCCTTTTGGAGGTTGTGCTGTTTTAAAACCCATTTTCACTGTATGTTTGGAATTTGGGGGCTATCTACTATGTAACAAGATTATATATATATATATATATACACACACACACACATACATACATACACACACACACACATACATATTCAAATATATTGGTCTTTGTCCCTGGTTTCTGACACAGAGTTCCTAAATCCAATTTTCATAAGTGATTATTGTAATAGGAACATCTTTATTATGATATTTGTTTTTTTACAAAGCTTCTAAAACCCTTGAAGATTTCTAAGCTGTTATTCATAACGAGCCCTTTTGGTCACACCTGCATTTATGTTAATGGAGTGACTTAGAGTGAGATCCCAAACAGCCTTCAGATGGGGCTGGCTACCAGAAAGACCAAGTGATTAGTGTCTAAGAGAACTGAGTCTCCCTTTGGCAATCTTCAGGAAAGGTAGAGGTTGGGGGCTGGAAATCAAGCTCTATAAAGCCTCTTGGACAATGAGATGAGCTTCTGAGTTGCTCAATGCATTTTGTGCACAGTCATCTTCTCGGGGACAGAGTTCCTTCCAGACCTCACCTTATGTACCTCTTTATCTGACTATTCATTTGTATCCTTTATAATTTTTTTAAAAAGTAAGAAACTGGAAAGCGTAAGTGTTTGATTTCTGTGAGCTGTCCTAGCAACTTAATCAAACCCAGGAGGGGGCAGTAGGAATCCTTGTTTGAGCACCTACTATATACCAGAAATAAAGCTAAGTGCTAGGAAGAAAAAAATAAGGAAATATAAAAGAGACTTATTTTCATAAATTTCTAAAAAGAGTTGAAAGAAAACAGGCAATCAAGCAAATTGATATTATATTATAAAACTAATAAATTCCATTATACGATTGGTGTAATGCAGGAAATGGGAGGTAGGAAAATCACAAAATTTCTATAACAATGTGAGAAGTGTTCCGTTAGCTCACAATATTTCAGTCTGAAAGTGAAAGGTGAGAAGGGGTTAATCTTGGAAAGAAGTAGGAAGAGAGAATCCTAAGCAGAGGGAATGCTAACTGAAAAGGCCACGAACAGAGGGAAAACTTAGCAAGAGAAGGTCAGTGTGACTCAGCCACATGAGGTGACCACAGTTCTGGAAGGAGAGGTAGGTGGATGAATTAAAAGTGAAGATGCACATTGACCTTCTAGGATGCATGGGCCGTGTTACCAGTTGCAGTTGAAGATTTCTGTGATATGTGTGGAGTCACCCCAATCCATTCCTGGCTCTCATTTTTCTTCTCTGTCAATTGTGCATCTCTTGATCCAATTCTGGTGGTGTAAAAGTTAAATACAAGATCATCTCTCTGAAAAAAGCTTTCATCCAGGGGATCTCTGCAACAAACACACCATCACATCAGGGTGTAGTCGGGTGGTGACAGTTTCCACAGTTTATAAAGGAAGGATAAAGCTGTCGCAGGACTTTTTCCTTACTTCAGCTAAGAGCCAGGTCCTTATCACATGGCCATGAAAAATTAGGCTCGCAGATGACTTGAAGGGTGAGAATAATAGGATTTATTGGGCAAAAAGGAAAAAAGGGCGAACAGGAACTCTCTGCAAGGTCAGGGTTCCCGCTAGTGTAGGCTTCCCAAACCATAGACTGAATTCCAGGTTCCACCCAGGAAGAGGAAGGGCCAGGTTCCTACTCGCTGCAAAGAGCATGAACTTCTGTGGCTCCACCCCAGTGCGCATTCCTCCCAGTGCACAGGCTGGTTGGAGTTTTGAAAGGGAGCCTCTTCCCACCTGGCTGCCTCAGAACCATTGAGGCCCCTTGCAGGAGCCCACGCCTGTAATCTCCCAGCAGTTTGGGAGGCCGAGGCGGGTGGACCACCTGAGGTGAGGAGTTTGAGGTCAGACTGACCAACATGGTGAAACCTCGTGTCTACTAAAAATACAAAAATTAGCTGGGCGTGGTAGCGGGCGCCTATAAGAATCACTTGAACCTGGGGAGGCGGAGGTTGCACTGAGCCGAGATTGCGCCACTGCACTCCAGCCTGGGCGACAGAGCTAGACTTTGTCTCAAAAAAAAAAAAAAAAAAAAAAAAGAAAGAAAAAACAAACAAACAAACAAAAACCTCATTGAGGAGTTCTTTCCTAGGAGGAAGACAAGGAGAGGTCTGTAGAACCTGGAAGGTAACGGAAGGTTAGAGGTTTAGGAACTATAGAGATCTGTGCCCCATTTGCCTGTTGCACTCCATGTACCGGGAAGGTTCCAGTATATCTGTGAAGAATTAATAAAAAGACCAGAGGCCTCTGAGAGCTTTGCTAAGAAACTCTGCCAGCACTGAGACCCGAGGACTTCATCCCAGTGCACCGTGGTGGAAGGAGCAAAGGCAAGGGTGGTGCCCAGCAGTTATTAAAGACCACGCCCTTTTTTAATTTTGGAGGTATGGCCTTAGCTCCCAAGAGTGACAGGTAGTCCCCATATGACAGGCTGAATGAGCCACTGACTTGGTCCGTGGGGTCTCAGGTTTAATTTGATTTAAAACAAACAGAGAAACTGTGTTTCCATGGATCTAAATATTATAAGACAAATTATTATGATCTCTTCAAGGAAAACTAAGACATTTTTCTGGATCACGAATATTCTTAAATAAGGTAGGAGCAAAGCATGTGTACAGTCAATGATCACTTTAGGAAATGAAATAAGACTTGTCAATGGGTAGGGAGGATGGGGAGAGTTGAGCGAGAAACTATTTAGTTGTGAATTACCAGCTAGGAAGATGGACAAAGTGACCCTGAAATAAGTTCCCTATGATAATCCCTGGGACAGATAACTCCTCTGATTTCAGGCAAGGAGGCAAGAAAGGAGAGATGAAGAAAATACTCAAAAAACCATTTTTGTCTGTTTGAAAATAAAGAGAAATACAGTAAATAGAAAAAAAAATCATCTCTTGCTAATTTTTCTATTTCCTACAGAAGGAGAGAAGGTAGCAGCTCCCTTACAGATCACTTTAACATATAAGTAACACTTCGGAACCTTCTGATTTGAGGAATAAAAACCAACTATAGACTCCATCAAATGTCAGAGAAAATTGCTTTGTTCCAAATGGGCTATCTTTAGCCACATTTGTTACAATCTATTACCAATTCTGTGGACAGTGCATAAATTAGCCTCCCCTTAATTGGCAGTTCCAAAGAAGTCTCCCCAGGAAACTTCCTTCTAAGGGAAGATTTAAAATTCCATTAGCAGCAATGACAATATTGTAGCCAAGAGGGGGTGGAGCTGGTCTTATCTTTTGTCTAAAATATTCAGAGTAATTGATGAGAAAGCTAGAGAGCCAGCGCCTGAGCAAGAATGAGACAGAGAGAGCAAGAGGGAGAGAGAGGCCTTTGGCTGAATGATTGATAATGGAACCTTTCTAATTACATCAGCCCTTTCCAGAGGAGACAGGTCATGGAACTTATAGATCCACAGCTGCAAGTTTAAGAGTTTTTTGACAAATAACTATAATTTAAAATACAATTATTAAAAGATAAGACGGATGTGAACAGCTTGTTTCTTTTTTCTTGTAGGAGTCCAAGAGGGATAGGGGAAACTTTGCTGCCGTAATGGAAATAAGTGTTATAACCTCAGTGACAGGGCTTGGGGTGGGTAACATTAGATTACAAAGCACTAAACCAGTGAAACTGAGATTACCTTTAACTCCGTGAGA
The DNA here is from genome assembly GCF_029281585.2 of Gorilla gorilla gorilla. Lineage (NCBI taxonomy): Eukaryota > Metazoa > Chordata > Mammalia > Primates > Hominidae > Gorilla > Gorilla gorilla. Next base: position 142,268,753 of record NC_073231.2, on the reverse strand, counting down.
CAAATGTATACCCTCTTATTTTCTACCCTCTCAATATGACTTACTTTAAAATGGTATTTTATCATCTAATTGTAAACAGCGTTCATGCTCCTTATAGAAGTTTAAAATAAAATAATAAAATAAAATCTCTTCCACAATCAGCTGTCATGGTGAACTTCTGCCAAAGTATTTTTCCCTTTATAAATAGTTTTAAATAGTTAAGATTTATATAACTCATGCAATAATCTGATTTTGTTCCTACTTGGTATTAAAATACATTTTGTAATGCCATTAGAAACACTTTATACACTTAATTTTAATATGTCCTGCGTGTACTATTTTGACATTTGAGTTTTGTAAGTCTGTTTTTAAGTTGAATAAAAGAAAAAAATCGGCTAACCAAATATATTTTTTAAGATTTGCTATGAGAAGTTTCATTTGTTTACTATTGTAAATAACTATCTGATAAATTAACTTTATTGGATAACATCAGTTTTCCCAAATTGCTTTTCAAAACCTTTGTATCTGTTCTGTACCTTCACCATACCTCAATAAGCAAGAACTAATCTCATATTTGAAGTCTTTCTGGCTCAGGATTTGAACTTTACAAAATCACATGATGTTTCCTCAACCCAAGTCTTACATAAATTAATCTCAAAGGTGAATCACTAACTAGCAAAGGCATACTCAGGTTTGGAAAATGTCTCCCTTTCAAACCAGTTGAGCCATCAGGTTTTCTATTTCAATCCTATTTCTCTTCAAATCCCATTGATACGAGAGGGGGGCAGGGAAGTGATGGGTAGAGAAGGGGGGGGTCCCTGGCGAGGGCTCCACCTGTAGGCCTGTGCCCACCTAAGTGAGAACAGGCACGCCTATTTTTGTGCCCAAATGTTGCATTTTCCAAGACCACTCTGGACTGCCACACCCCCTATCCTGTGCCCATATAAACCTGAGACCTTAAGCAGACACAGACACAAGTGGCTGGGCATTGAGAGGAGCAGAGGAACACACCAGCAGATACCAGCAGACACCGGCAGACCAGATGACATGGATGCCAAGGGGAGTTCAACCAGGGGCGGTCAGAGAAGACTCCAGCCACTGCATGGCCTGACTCCATGGGAAGATCACCTTCCCACTCCATCCCTCTTCCAACTCCCCATCCACCTCCCTGAGAGCCACCTCCAACACTCAATAAACCTTGCATTCAACCTTCCAGCCCACGTGTGATCTAATTCTTCCAGTACACGGGGGAAGAACTCAGGCTGTCACACTGGTCTCTTGTGCTTGTAGTAAGTCAGAGGGTCTATTGAGCTGACTAACACAAGTCATCTGCAGATGGCACAACTGAAAGAGCACAGTGTAACACACGGCCACTTGGGCTTTGGGAGTCCTAGACACTGCCGTGAGGCCAGAGTCCAAAAGCACTCCCCACAGCCTCTGCACCTGCCCATCTACAAGCTCCACCTAGGGGTTTGAGCAGTGGGGCACCCTAAGAAGTGAGCCACAACCCGTCACATGCTGTACCTGTGAGGGGGATAAGGGAACTCCCCAGTTCACCATGTTTCCTTCAAAGTCTTCCCACATTAACTGTAAAAGAAGCAATAGCAGCTCTTGGCCCTACCTTAAACCATCAGAGTTTGCATGATCAGTCTCTAATTTTGGAAGGTTTTGTTTCTTTTTTCTCCTTTGTGAGAGAGAGTGTGTGTGTGTTTGTGTGTGTGTGTATGCGCATGTGTGTGTGAGCGCATGTGTGTGTGTATGTGCCTTTGTATATTGCTTGCTGTGTTTACTGTTGGACAAATGGTAATTGATTATTTGTGGAACTATTTGCACTGATCAATATTATTTTTCCTGCTAATATTAATACAAATAATAGCCAATTTGCACTGAGTGCTTATTATATGTAGGTTGTGAAGCTGGTTTTACCAACCTAGCTGTGGCTTAATACCTTTGAACAAGTTTCTATACTTCTCTGTATCTCAATTTTGTACTCTGGAAAATGGGGGGCAATACTAGATTTCTTTCTCATGAGTTATGAAGACTTTACAAGATAATGACAATGAGAATTTTTTTTTTTTTGAGACAGAGTCTTGCTCTGTCACCCAGGCTGGAGTGCAGTGGCACGACAATGAGGATGTTTTACAAAGAATAGCAGCACGATAAATACTTGTTAAAAGGAAAGATTGTTGGATTCTCTCATTTTGCTGATAAACGAGAGTAAATCTTGACATTTGTTCTGACAAATGCACACTGCACATGCTATGCTATGTCATTTAAGCTTCACAGCACTGTCTGACATATATCCTTATATAGACTGGAAAATTATGGCTCTTGGAGATTAAGTCATATGCCCCTGTCCTCACTTGTAACCAAGTCAGTATTCAAAGCCTGTCCCTCTCCCTAGAAGACCCGTGGGTGACCCTAATGCCTCACTGTTGCCTTTCTTTATCCCCAAAGCATATTCTCCTGTATTTGGTTTTCTTCCAATTTCGGGCCAGGTACTTTCTTTGATTTGTATTGGCATGGCAATGTGGCCACCTAATAGAAGATTTGTTTTCCCAGCAATGTGTATCCCTTCCTCTGGAATTGGGTTCCCATGATATTTCAGTTGTAGAAAACATTCTATTTGTGTAAGTCTTGTCTCCTGCCTGCACAGAAGTGCTCAGAATAATGCAAACTCTCCCATGAGACATAGGATTTGCCTCTACCACAAATCATCTGGGGTATGAAAGCATAAGGAAATACCATAGGCAGTCATGGGTGAATCGGGATTTTTCCTGCAAGATTTACCTCCTACATTAATTATCTAATCAGACAACTATACTTCACATTCCCATAAGCCCAGTTCAATATATTGAATTGAATTGATTATTTTTAATATGTAGTTCATATTTGGAATTGCAATAGTTGCTGTGGATAGAGGGGCTCAAGACAAGTGAACAGGGAGAAAATCCTTACTTTCCAAAGTAATATTAAATTGCTTCTTTGGAACCCCTAGTTCGGGTCCCTAGATAATACCCAGTCTCCCCCAAATATTTTCTGATCTAGAGTCCAATGCAATCATCCTTCTACAAAAGCTACTTTAACAACAACTTGCCATCCATTTATTCAGGTGGTCACCTGAGTAAATAAATCCCGAATAACTGTTGTGCCAGGCACTGTTCTACTTGCTCAGGAAATATCAGTGAGCCAAACAGACACAGATCTTTTTCTTTCAGAAGTTATATTCTAGTAGGAGAGAGGGACAAATAATTATTAATAAGCATGATACATGTGTAGATTAAAAACCATGTTAGAATAAATAAGTGCTTTGGTAACTATGTGGATGGAGTAAGAGGCATCAAAAGACAGATTGTAGAGAAGCTAACAGTGGTAACTAGGATGGGTCACATGAGTCTAATGGAAAGCTTGGGTTTGAACAAAGACTTGATGGGGACAGAGAGGAACTACAGCCAGTAGAGAGATGGGAAAGAGCATGGCTGGCAGAGGGAAGACCAAGGGCAAAGGCATAGAATGTTCCAGAATTTGTGGCCATGCTGGGTAAGGCATGTTGAGCAATATAGTATTTACTCTGAGTAAAATGGGGGCTCATAAAAGATTTTTGAGTAGAAAACTGATGTGAGCTGACTAATACTTTATCATTGGAACTCATTGGTGCCAGGCTGCTTTGGACTGAATGTTTGTGTCCCTTCCAAATTCATATGTTCAAGCTCTCACCCCCAATGTGATGGTGTTTGAAGGTGGGGCCTTCAGGAGGTAATAAGGCTAGATGGGTTAATGAGGGTGGGGCCCTCGTGATGAGATCAGTGTCCCTTTAAGAAGATGAAGAGAACAGAAGTTGAGCTTAGCTCTTTCACCACATGAGGACACAGCAAGAAGGCAGCTGTCTGCAAACAAGGAAGAGGGTGCTCACCAGGAAATGGACTGGCTGGCACCTTGATCTTGCATTGCTGGCTTCTAGAACTGCAAGAAATATATTTCTGTTGTTTATGTTACCCCATCTATGATTTCAATTTTTGTTATAGCAGCCTGAACTGACTAAGACACGGGTCTTAATTAAAGTTACTGATTTTTAATCATCAACAATCCTGTCAGACAGCAGTAGCATCTCCTCTTACAGATAAGCAAACAAAGGTCTTAAGAGATTAGATGCCCAAGGAGTGATGCTCAAGAAATAACATAAGTAAAATCCAAACTACAACAGAAACCTACTAAAGCTGCACCACACAACACTGCTTCTTACCCTTGTCACTTTTCCATGTGTTTCCCCAGATGTCTGCAACCCCACCTCCCAGCTCCTTCTGGAGTCTCCTTATCTTTTAGAGCTGAGCTTTAACTGAGCCTCTTCAGTAGGGTCAATCCTGAACACCCTGGTTAGTGCCGCAAGTTCTCCCGTATGCTGGACATATAAAACAGCCCCTTTTTTTTCATAGTTCTTATCACAATCTGTATCTATTTATTTGTTTACTTACTGATATTCTATCCGCTACTCCAAATACAAGCTAAATTACTATAATTGATTTGTGAATGTTGCAAACCTAGCACAATGCCTGGTATTTTGTGGGTGTTAAATAAATATTTATGAAAATAGAGAATAATGAATACTTAAAACAATATCACAAGAATAAAAAAAGTTAGTTTCATTATTTTTACAATTAAAACAAAAATGCCTCTTGTATTAGTCCTTTTCATGCTGCTGATAAAGACATACTCGAGACTGGGTAATTTATACAGGAAAAAGGGTTTAATGGATTCAGTTCCACATGGGTGGAGAGGCCTCACAATCATGGCGGAAGGCAAGGAGGAACAAGTCACGTCTTACATGGATGGCAGCAGGCAAAGAGAGAGAGAACTTGTGCAGGGGAACTCCTCTTTATGAAACGATCAGATCTCATGAGACTTATTCACTGTCACAAGAACAGCATGGGAAAGACTTCCCCCCGTGATTCCCTTATCTCACACTGGGTCCCTCCCACAACTCATGGGAATTCAGGATGAGATTTGGGTGGGGACACAGCCAAACCATATCAGTTCTTTACTGTCTACAGACCAAAAGTTCAAGCCCTTCCTATATATATATATATGACCCTCACAGTCTACCACCAAACCTTTGATCTCCCTACTGGAAAATATCTCTGATATGTCCAAACCATTATTTATCTTTGATGAAGCATGTAATTTCTGATGCATTAGTTTCTTCACTAGAATTAAGTTTCTAAGGTGCAGAATCTGTGGTTTTGTTCAACTTTAAATTTTACTAACTCAAGGCACATAGAAAAGTACACAGAAAAATACATTAAATATAATGTATATAATGTATTATATATAGTATACTATTATATATAGTATAACACATACGTACATATGCACATATATACATATAGTCATACTACATATAATATAGTATATAGTATATAATATATACTATATATAATTATAACATATTTATATATAGTACATATATTATTATTATAATTATAAATTAAAATATATATTATATAATATCAAATTAAAATGTTTAAAATTAGAAAGAGTCTATTACATTAATGTTGGGCATTCATGTTGCTCTTCCATGAACTCAGGACTTTGGTCACCCTCCGTTAAGTGTTACTTAAACCACCATTGATTCACCCAAGGGTTCTCTGCAGTAGGCACTATGACTGTAACCTTGTTTTAGAAATGAGGAACCTGAAGTGAACGAGGTAGACACTTGCCTAAGAACGCCTACGTGGGAAGCAGTGGGGAGGGCATTTGAACTGAGGTTGTCTGTCATAGGAGCCTATGCAGTTAAACACAGTGGAACAGCTGCCTCCTCATTATACATATAGTAGAAGGTAATGCTGTCCCTGTTTTCCAGATGTGGACTCTATCAGGAATGACAGAGTACAAAAGCCCATGTTATTTCTGTCAAATAAACTTCCCTGCCCTGGCTTAACTTTGTTATTTTTGTCTGAGAATTGTAGATTCTAGAATTCTCAACAGTAGTTACACTGAAATTTTATCAATATGTCTAGGAGAAGCAAATACACTGAGCTCTAGGCAAGTTTGTATAAGAGCAAAAAGCCAGTGAGATTTACCCCCCAGGAACTCCCAATAGAAATGAGACTTGCTGAGCTAAATGAGACTATGTGTTAAAAATGAAAGCATGGAGGCCTGGAGAAAGCCAGAAACTCATTGTGTGTTACAGCCAATGAGCTTTCCCCTGCCTGAGAAGCCAGTTCTTAGGACTTTACTGCCTTAACCTCTACCCCTCCCTGAAAGAGCCAGGTAGATCTGAAACCATTCGTTTGGTATTAGAACAAGCTGAGTCATCCTCTCTAAAGTGACGTTAAAGAGACAGACATGTGCAAAAGGTCAAGTTGCTTAGTTGAAACCGAGACTTTCTTTTATTTGATTATTATGATAATACTGACAGTTATAATAATCTCTGCCACAGAACTGATGCTGGCTATTCAATAAAAATTGAATAATGTACCACAGCTTTTTGACATTGCTGCCCTGCTTAATGGAAACAGTGTAGAAACACACATATACACAATTATGAAAGTCTGGCAAAGGAATTACTGCAAATGCGGAAAATCAAATAGTGCATTAAGGTCAATGTTAAGTCTTAAAACTACCAACAGATTTGAGGAAGCAGGGGGTCTAGGACGCCCCCTACCACTCCTAGTGTGAGAAATCTTATGTAAGAAGACAAGGCTGGGCGAGGTGGCTTACACCTGTAATCCCAGCACTTTGAGAGGCCGAGGTGGGCAGATCATGAGATCAAGAGATCGATAACATCCTGGCCAACATGGTGAAACCCTCTCTCTACTAAAAATACAAAAATTAGCTGGGCATGGTGGTGCATGCCTGTAGTCTCAACTACTGGGGAGGCTGACGCAGGAGAATCACTTGAACCCGGGATGTGGAGGTTGCAGTGAGCCAGGACCGCACCACTGCATTCCAGCCTGGCGACAGAGCGAGACTCAGTCTCGGAAAAAAAAAAAAAAAAAAGACAAATAATCAGTATTAAGAATACTTAACCTGCTCCTTCAGTCCACAGCTCTTGGCTACTCCCAAGGAACCCTGCTATATCGTAACAGATATTTGTCAGAGCCCAGTGTGGGCTGAACAGGTGGAGACGCCACACCTCCAGGAAAGGATGAGTCTAAGTGGACACAATAAAAAATGTGTGGATGTGTGTGATGGTCTGTAATGAATGACCAAAAAGGAATGCTAAGAATGAGGTTGCTGAAGAAACACTATGTGAAGACGCTATAGCTTGAGAGGAAAACGGGTACAGGTTCAAAACTAGAAAATATGTTTTCCAATCAGTTTTACAAAGCCCTACATCAACTTTATATCAAGCTGTTTCATAGAGTACAGATCAAATTCAAAAAATGCTAAGGCCCCATCTTTAGGAATATTTCAATACAATAATGGATAGGGAGAAACATAAACATTTGCAATATAATATGGTCTTTGCAATACAAAAATGGTGCTCTCTGAGGTCAGAGAAGGAGCCCTTTAGTCTGTCTGAGCAAAGCAAAAACTTTTTTTTACACTGGAGAAAAGATACTAGCTTAACACTAAGTTGAATCTAAGACCAAATCAAATAAAAAGGGATGATTTTGAGCTTGCAGTAACATAGTTGGTCAAAGTGGGAGGTCACAGACAGTTGCATGGAGTAGCAGCATACATTTGGGGTGGGGAGTGGTTGGTAATTGGGCAGGAGAAAATTCTGGATGAGTCGGGGCCACAGGTAGAGGACTTACGTGCTCACAGAAACAAACTTGCTCTGCTCTAGAGAGAGTGTCGGGGCATGAAGGGGCCAGGGAGACCAGACTAACTCCAAAGGGGAAGTTGAGGACATGGATACTTCTAATAAATGGAATTTCATTTTATAGACTGCATATTTTAAAGAGTTACAATATGAAGATACAAAACTTTTTAGAGATTATGCAGTTTTCATTATTTTCAGCAACAAAATCACACCATGATGGAAACATTTCAAAGGATCATATGCAATATGCTATGTATTTAATGAGTTCTTATGAAAAAAGAGATATTCATCCCTAAAATGCCATCTTTTCCCTAAAGATGTGGCTATGGATACAGAGATAGATAGAGATACAGAGATATAGACAGACACATGTATATAGATATGGGATCTAATATAGATTAAAACATAAAGATTTAGATAGATGCGTAAATAAATAATTATTTATCTTTAACTTCATATAAACATATGTATGTAAAGACAGATAAATATAAACAGAAAAAATGGATATACATTTATCATTATACAGATATAGGTATATACTGTATCAGTCAAGCTTTCCATAAATATAGAGAGAAGAGAAAAAAAGATAGAAAAAGAATGAGATTTATCTTAAGGAATTTATTATTGCAACTGTTAAGACTGGCAAGTACAAAATCTACATAGTGGGCCAGCACATTAGAAATTCATGCAATTTTTCTTGAGGCAGAATTAAAATCTTGAGGCAGAATTCCTTCTTTTCCAGGAAAACTACCTTTTTTGCTCTAAAGACCTCTAAATGAATGGATGATACCCACCTGTATGATGGAGAACAATCTCCTTTACTTAAACCTAATTGATTATAAATGTAAATCACATCTACAATATACCTTTACAGCAATATCTGGACTTGTGTTTGATCAAACTGTGCACCATAACCTAACCAAGATGACACAACTTTGACCATCTCACATATATTGCTAAATATAAGACAGAGATAGAGATAGACAAATATTTACCTGTTTATATCAATTTTTAGAGTAATGTAAATATCTATATATTTATATTTCTCTATACACCTCTGAGATGGATACTTAGATCTATCCATCTTTATCTGTATTTAGAGACATAGACTGCAGGCATGAATAGATATCTTTATCTATCAAGATATACATATCTACATCTATCTAACTATCTGTTCATATCAGTATAGAAATAGATGGATACAGAGATACAAAGATAGATAATCTGATCTTTTTTTGAGATGACGTCTGCCCAGGCTGGTGTGCAGTGGTGCAGTCTCAGCTACTGCAACCTCCACCTCCTGGGTTCAAGCGATCCTCCTGCCTCAGCCTCTCAAGTAGCTGGGATTACAGGCATGCGCCACCATGCCCAGATAATTTTTGTACTGTTAGCAGAGACAAGGTTTCACCATGTTGGCCAGGCTGGTCTCAAACTCCTGACCACAGGTGATCTCGCCTCGGCCTCCCAAGGTGCTGGGATTACAGGAGTGAACCACTGCTCTCAGCCAGATAATCTAATCTTAAGTAGCATACTAGTAATAACTACATCTCAACACAGAAAATGCCAGCCAGTGTGGGACATTTGTATAGAACCAGGGCTTCCAGTTGACGATCAAAGCTGCTCTGGTATGTCAAATACATATAATTTATCAACACAGCCTTGACTGGATTGCAGTATTTTGGGGAGGGTTTGAGTTTGTACCTCAGCTTCTGTGAATGGTGTCCAGTAAACACAGAGTTCATCTGATGATGGTCCCACTGCTGCCTCTTGTATGTACTAGACATCACAGTTTGCACAGCTGCTACTTCTGAGCCTGGGCCTCAGCTTTGCGGTCATGGACACTCCAAAGACTTCCAAATAATCTGTCATGAGATAACCAAACAAATGTCACACAGTTTAAAGTTTGACATCATTGCCTACCATCTCATTAAAAGTCCTATAAAGGGTCTACTGTTTATTGTCTTTGTTTAATTAATGTCACCATATCAATGACATACTGTGACACTTACATGACTGTATGTCATAATAGCTCAAAAATGGATACATGAGCGGCCCCCAGTAGTTAGACAAGATTGTGGAATTTCCATCCTTCTTTCAGTAGGGTTTATTGCTCCTTGTCAATTCTTGTAGAATTCTTAATATATTCTTTTCTTAATTTTAGATTTACAATATAAATCAAAGCCTTCTTATTTGCTCCCTGCACAATTTAGAGAGCCTTGACTTGTGGTGCTGTGCCACAAGGGGCCTGCAGAAACTGAAGGGTTGGAAGAATATTGCTGTGCAGGCAAGAAGATAGAGTGGTTATGGAGAAGCCCGTGGAGAGAGAAAGAGGCCAGATCATAAAGATATTTGGACTCCAGGTTAGGAATTTTAATTTTGAATGTGTGTGAGGGATGGGTAGGGGTTCCAGGTTAGACTCTTTTTGTATTTTCTGAGGTCATACTTGCCACAAAATGCATCTTGTGGCTAGAAAATATTTATCAGGCTATTACCATGAGCCAGGTAAAAGAGGAGTTGGAATCTGGGGCAAGCCTGAGGCAGAGAGATCAACGGGCTACTGGAAATCTTATGCAATGAGGAAGCATATTGTGACTGGTGGTTACCTGTTGTTTTATAAACTTTGCAGCTGCTTTAACTAAGATGGTAACAGACCTTCTACTTATATATTATGCAGATGGTGGCACAGTGCAATTTCCAAAGTCTCTGGGTACTTGGAAACTTTTTCAGAAGAGTCCCTCGTCTCTGGCACACAAGAACCATAACCTTCAAAAGATGGCAGGTGCATGCTAAAGAAGGTGTTGGTGGCTTCTGCCATGACTTATCCACCTGGAGTAGCACATAGCACCTACTGTAACATTGGACTCTAGACTCTAATGGAACAGTCCCATCTCTTGCTCTGGCATTTATTAGCATTATGATGTTGAGTGAATTTTCTTCACTTTTCTGATCCTATTTTTTATCCTCTGACGTTCCCTATACAGTGCAATAAGAATTAAACGGACTGATGCATGTCATAGCTATCACAACAACTGACACAAAGTATGTGCTTCCTACACCATGCTCCATGTGCACTCCCCTCTTTAAATTTTACTGATATTATATCAATAATCTCACTCTATGTGATTAGAGAACAAAAATACCAGAGGGTTGCACAGGCCACACACAGAACAGAACATTTTTTAGAGAGTCAGTAAGATTGAAAATCTCCATCTCAGTTAAACAACAGTGTGCCCATTTATGCAAACCTAGCCGTAGACTTAACCTGAACTCCATTATCACAACCCAATAAGTCAAACTAAACAATTACCTTTTTATAGGCATCCTTGTAATTGCAACAAAGCTTTAAGGACAGATTCTCAGGGAGATCTATGCTGTGAATATTAAAAACATAGATTAATCATATAAAATTGCTCTTTGCCTTGATTAAAACAAGCAAATATTGGCAATATCGTGTGGCTTAACTTACTACCATCTCTGAGGTGGAGTCTGACAATTATGTCAAAACTCAAAAAAAAATAATGACCTTCTCTCACCTACATACAGTTTCTTTTTTTATTTTTTAATTTTTATGGGTACATAGTAGGTGTATATATTTATGAGGTCCATGAAATATTTTGATACAGGCATGCAATGTGTAATAATCACATCATAGAAAATGGAGTATCCATCCCCTCAAGCATTTACCCTTTGTGTTCAAACAATCCCATTATACTCTATTTTAGTTATTTTAAAATGTACAATTAAATTATTAGTGACTATAGTCACCCTGTTGTGCTATCAAACACTAGGACTTATTCATTTTTTCTGCCAATTTTTTTGTATCCATTAACCATCCCAAAATTCCCCAGCCACAACCACCTAAATACCCTTCCCAGCCTCTAGTAACCATCCTTCTACTCTCTATGTTCATGAGTTCAATCATTTTGGTTTTTAGATCCCAATATGAGTGAAAAAAGATGATGCTTGTCTTTCTCTGTCTGGCTTATTTCACTCAGCATAATGATCTCCAATCTCATTCTTTTTATGACTGAACAGTACGCCGTTGTGTATATGTCCCACATTTTCTTTATCCATTTATCTGTTGACAGACGCTTAAGTCGCTTCCAAATCTTGGCTATTGTGAACAGCGCTGAAACAACATAGGAGTGCAGACATCTCTCCCATATACTAATTTTCTTTCTTTTGGGTATATACCCAGGAGTGGGATTGCTGGATCATGTGGTAGCCCTATTTTAGTTTTTTGAGGAACCTCCAAACTCTTCTCCATAGTGTTTGTACTAATTTACATTCCCGCCGACAGTGTAAAAGGGTTCCCTTTTCTCCATATCCTCGCCACCATTTGTCTTATGCCTGTCTTATGGATATAAGCCATTTTAACTGGGGTGAGATGATATCTCATTGTAGTTTTGATTTGCATTTCTCAGTATATTAGCTGTGGTCCTATCATCTATGGCTTTTATTATGTTGAGCTATATTCCTTCTGTAGCCATTGTCTTGAGGATTTTTTATCATGAATGGATGTTAAATTTTATCAAGTGCTGTTTCAGCACCAATTAAAATGATCATATGATTTTTGTCCTTTATTCTGTTGATATGATGTATTACAGTAATTGATTCGCATATATTGGACCACCCTTGCATCCGTGGGATAAATGCCACTTGGTCATGATGATTGATCTTTTTAAATGTATTGCCGAATACCAGTTTGCTAGTATTTTCTTGTGGATTGTTGTATCAATATTTATCAGAGACAGTGGCCTGAGTTTCCTTTTTTGATATGTCTTTGCCTGATTTTAGTATCAGGGTAATACTTTATAGAATGAGTTTGGAAGTATTCCCTCTTCCTCTACTTCTCAGAATCGTTTGAGTATGATTAGTATTAGTTCTTTTTCAAAAGTTTGATAGGATTCAGGGGTGAAGCCATCAGGTGCCAGGCTTTTCTTTGCTGGGATAATTTTTATTATGGCTTTGATATCATTACTTGTTATTGGTCTGGTCAGGTTTTGGATTTCTTCAGAGTTCAATCTTGGTAGATTGTATGTGTCTAGAAATTTAACCATGTTCTCTAGATTTTCTAATTTATTGCCATATAATTGCTTCTAGTAACCACTAATGATCCTTTAAATTTCTGCTGTATCAGTTGTAATGTCTCCTTTTTCATCTCTGATTCATTTATTTGAGACTTTTCCCTTTTTTATTATTCTTTAATCTGACTAAGGTTTGTCAATATCTCTTTTTTCAAAAAGCCAACTTTTCTTTTTGATTTTTTTGTATTGTTTGATTTATTTCAAATTCATTGATTTCTCCTCTAGTCTTTATTATTTCTTTTTCATTACTAATTTGGGGTTTAGTTTGCTCTTGCTTTGCTAATTCTTTAAGATGAATTGTTAGGTAACTTGTTTGAAGTTTTTCTTCTTTTTTTGATGCAGGCACTTATAGCTATAAACTTCCCTCTTAGTACTGCTTTTGCACATCCCATAGAATTTGGTATACTTTGTTTCCATTATCATTTTTGCAATAAATTTTTCAAATACTTTCTTAATTTCTTCATTCACCCACAGGTTATTCAGGAACATATTGTTTATTTTCATGTATTTGTATAGTTTTCCAAATTCCTCTTGTTATTGATTTCAAATTTTATTCTATTGTGGTCAGAAAATATGCTCGATACTATTTCAATTTTTTGAATGTTTTAAGACTTGCTTTGTGACCTAACATGTGGTCTATCCTTGAGAATGATCCATGTGCAGAGGAGAAGAATGTATGTTCTATAGCTGTTCAATAAAAGATTCTGTAAATATCTATGAGGTCCATTTGTTCTGTTTCTTTGTTGATTTTCTGTCCGGGAAATCTGTCTAATGCTGAAAGTGGAGTGTTGAAGTCTCCAACTCTCATTGTATTGAGGTTTGTTTTTCTCTTTAGCTTTAATAACATTTGCTTTTTATATCTAGATGCTCCAGTGTTGGGTGCATATATATTTACAATTGCTATACTCTCTTGCTGAATCACTCCTTTATTATTAAATAATGATCTTTTGGTGTCTTCTTACAATTTTTGTCTTGAAATCTATAAATCTATTTTGTCTGATATAAGCATAGCTACTCCTGCTTTTTTTTTTTTTGATTTGCATTGGCAGGGAATATCTTTTTCCATCCCTTGATTTTCAGTCTATGTGACTCTGAACAAGTCTAGGCAACAAATCATAGGGTCTTGTATTTTCACCCATTGAGCCACTTTATGTCCTTTGATTGGACAGTTAAGACTATTTACATTCAATGTTATTATTAATAAGTATGGAATTACTCCTGTCATTTTGAAATTTGTTTTCCTGTAGTTCTATTGTATTCTTTTCATTTTTTCCTTTGTTCCTGTTATCTTTTTAGTGAAGATGATTTTTCTTCAGTGGTATAATTTAATTTGCTGCTTCTTATTGTTTGTGTATCTGTTGTATGTTTTTTGATTTGAGGTTACCATAAGGCTTGCAAATACTGTTACAACCTATTATTTTAAATTTATGACAACTTAACACTGATTGCATGAATTAACAAACAAACCAAAAGAAAAACTAATAAAGTCTACACTAGCTTCACACCTACCACACACACTTTTTAACTCTTTGTTGTTTCTCTTTATGTCCTGTTATACTATTTCTTGAAAAGTTGTTCTAGTTATTATTTTTTATTTGTTTCTCATTTAGTATTTCTACTTATATGAGTACTTTATACACCACAATTACAGTATTATAATATACTGCTTTTTCTCTGTGCTATAACCAGTGAGTTTTGTACCTTCAGATGATTTCTAATTGCACATTAATGCCCTTTTCTTTTCAGAATGAAGAACTTCCTTTCTTGTAGGACAGGTCTGGTGTTGATGAAATCCCTCAGCTTTTGTTTCCCTGGGAAGATTCTTATTTCTCCTTCATGCTGGAAGGATATTGTCACCAGATATTCTACTCCAGGGTACAAGTTTTGTTTTTCTTTTTTTCTTCAGCAGTTAAATATGTCTTCCCACTCTCTCTTGGCCTGAGGTTTCCACTGAAAAGTGTACTACCAGATATATTTGAGCTCTATTGTATGTTATTCATTCCTGTTATCTTGTTTCTTTTAGGATCCTTTCTTTATCCTTGACCTTCGGAAATTTGGTTATTAAATGTCTTGAGGTCGTCTTCTTTGGGTTAAAATCTGCTTGATGTTCTATAACTTTCTTGTACTTGAATGTTGATATCTGTCTCTAGGTTTGGGAAGTTCTTTGGTATTATCCCTTTGGATAAACTTGCTAATCCTATCTCTTTATCTACTTCCTCTTCAAGGCCAATAACTTTTAGATTTACCCTCTAGGGGCTATTTTCTAGATTTTGCAGATGTGCTTCATTGTTTTTTGTTCTTTATTTCTTTTGTCTCCTCTGACTGTGTATTTTTAAATAGCTTGTCTTCAAGCTCAGTAATTCTTTCTTCTGCTTGATCAAGTCTCTGTTAAGAGACTCTGAGACATTCTTCAATATGTCAATTGCATTCTTCAGATCTAGAATTTCTGCTTGATTCTTCTTAATTATTTCAATATCTTTTAAAATTATTTCAATAGTTTTGAGGAACAGGTGGTTTTTTGTTAAGTGGACAAATTCTTTAGTAGTAATTTCTGAAATTTTGGTGCACCCATCACCAAAGCAGTGTACACTGTAGCCAGTGTGTACTCTCTCACCCCCTCCCTGCTTCCCCTCAAGTCCCCAAAGTCCATTATACCATTCCTATGCCTTTGTGTCCTCAAAGCTTATAAGGTCCCACTTATAAGTGAGAACATACAATATTTACTTTTCCATTCTTGAGTTACTTCACTTAGAATAATTATATGCAACTGCATTCAGGTTTCCGCTAATGCCATTATTTCATTCCTTTTTACGGCTGAGTAGTATTCCATGATATATATATATATATATGACTTTTTTTAATCCACTTATTGATTGGGCATCTGGCTGGTTCCATACTTTTGCAATTACAAATTCTGCTGTTATAAACAGGCACGTACAAGTGTCTTTTTTCATATAATGACTTCTTTTTTCTCAGTAGTTAACCAGTCATGGGATTGCTGGATCAAATGGTAGTTCTACTTTTAGTTCTTTAAGGAATCTTAATGCTGTTTTCATAGTGGTTATGCTAGTTTACATTACCACCAGGAGTGTAAAAGTTTTCCCTTTCCACCACATCCAAACCAACATCTATTATTTTTTCATTTATAAATTACAGTCATTCTTTCAGGAGTAAAGTAGTATCGCATTCTGATTTTAATTTTCATTTCCCTGATAATTAGTGATGTTGAGCATTTTTTTTTCATTTGTTCATGGGCCATTTGTATATCTTCTCTTGAGAACTGTCTTTAAATTTACCTGATAGAATGCTGAATTCCTTCTCTATGTTATCTTGAATTTATCTGAGTTTTATCAAAACAGCTATTTTGAATTGTTTTTCTGAAAGGTTACGTATCTCTGTTTCTCCAGGATTGGTCCCGTTGTGCCTTACTAAGTTTGTTTGGTGAGGTCATGTTTTCCAGGATAGTCTCAATGCTTGTAGATGTTCATTGGTGTCTGGGCATTGAACAGTTAGGTATTTATTGTTGTCTTCATAGTCTGGGCTTGTTTGTTCCCATCCTTCTTGGGAAAGCTTCCTAGCTATTTGAAAGGACATGGGCCCTAAGCCTAATAATGCTGTGATTTTTTTTTCAGACTCATACAAATACTGGCTTTGTGGTCTTAAATTAGATCTAGAAGAATTCACTGGATTACCAGGCACAGACTTTTGTTCTTTTCCTTTACTTTCTCCCAAACAAATGGAGTTTCTCTCAATGTGCTGAGCCACCTGGAACTGGGAGTTTGATGATGCAAGCACCCCTGTGTCCACCATCACTGTGACTGTGCTGGGTCATACCTGAAGCTAGCAAAGCACTAGGTCTTGCCCAAGGCCCACTATAACCACTATCTGGCTACCACCTGTGTTCATGCAAGGCTCTATCTATAATCAACAGATAGCAAAGCCAGCTCAGTTTATGGCCTTCCCTTCAGGGCAGCAAGCTCCCCCTGGCCCCAGACAGGTCCAAAGAGGCTATCTTGGAGCAAAAGATTGGAATCAAAAACCATAGAAATTTACCTGATGTTCTATTCTACCATGGCTAAGCTGGCACTCAAATCACCAGACAAAGTCTTTCTCACTCTTCCCTTCCCTTTTCACAGACAGAGGAGCCTCTCCTTGTGGTCACCACGACCACCAGTCAATGGGGTATTCTGTTAGATCACTGCCAATGTTCTGTTAAGGTGCATGGGCTCTTTCATCAGCTTGTGATGAATGTTGCCAAGCCTCGGGCTTACTCTTCACTGGGCTCTCCTCTGCCCCGGGGCAGGTCCAGAAATAATGTCCTAGAGCCTAGGCTAGGACTTGAGGACCCCAAGAGCCTCTTTATTGCTCTACCCTACTGTGGCTAAGCTGGTATATATGGTACAACACCAAGTCCCCTTAACTTTTCCCTGTGTTTTTTTTCCAAACAGGAGGAATCTTTCACTATAGCCAGTATAGCTGGGAATGTGTTGGGTCACACCTGAAGCCAGCATGTCTCAGAGCCCAAGGCCCACAGCATACAACCTAGGTATCAGTGCTGGTTATTCAAGGCCCAAAGGTTCTTTTGTCAGCAGATAATGAATCCTACCAGGACTTAGTTTTTCCCTTCAAGTTCCCTTTTGGCCCTGGGTGTGTTTAGAAATACCATCCATGAACTAGGATCTGAAACAGGGGCCTCATGACTCATCCTGGTGTTCTGTATTACTGTGGCTGAGAGACAAGACAAAGTCCTCTTTACTCTTTGTTCTCTCTTCGGGCAAAAGGAAGGAGTCACTTTCATGGCTATGAGCTGTGCTGCCTAGGGTTGGGGGAAGAGTGACACAAGTACTTCTTTAGCTGTCATGGCTTGTGTCTCCCTAGGTCATGTGCCTCCTTAGTCCATCGGCTCTAAGCCCTGCCCAGCACTAGCGCTTTCCTAGAAATTGCAGTCCTTGTGGTCTAGACTGTCTTTCAAGTTTACCTAGGACCCCAGAGCACTTTGGCTCATGGTGGCCAGGCTTTCCAAGAAACCAAAGTTCTGACTGCTGAGATGGGCAATTCCTTCTGGCTAGTCCAAATGCTCCCTCCTTATCTGGATGTTGGCTGAGCCCAGCATGGTGTTTCTCTTCTCTGTGTCCCAGCAGCATTGAATTCAATGTAAAGTCCAGAAGTCACTTCACCCTCACTCCCCCAAGTGCATAAACTCTCTGTGCTGAACGGTCACTGCCAGTGGACTGGGGAGGGGTAGCATTGATTAGTCAAGACTGTATCTCCTATTCTTTTAAATACCTCTCTCAGTGATGTGAAGTTAAAACTAGGTACTGTGATTGTTTACTTGATTTTTGATTCTTACGATAGTGCTTTTCTCTTTTCTGTGTGCAGATAGTTGTTAAAATTTGGTGTTCCTGTGGAACCAGGAACAAATGATGTAGGCTCCTATTCTGCCATCTTGCTCTGCCACCCAAGCTTCTTAATATGATCCTATTTTTGTAAAAATTCAATGCTAAATAGAATGTAGGGCACTGAGTATTTACTACAAACTGAACAAAAAATAGACGTGATTTCTATTTCCAAGGAATTTTACAGTTCAATGGCAGAAACTATGAATTATAAGCGACATCAGCAAGATGTGCTACTAAAGTTTACTGGTGCTAGTCATTCAACAGAAATAAACCAAGACAATGAACAAACAACTATATTTCTGTTGGAATGGTTAAGGAAATATGCTAGAGAGAACCAGAGGAGTGGCTAAATTCCTGTAGAAGACACACACCTAGGATAGCAACATAGAATGGTGAGTGAAGCACTCTACCTGTAACATAGCATCTCCCAAGCTGGGATTGTTGTTAGGCTGGAGCCTTCCAGAAGTCCCCATTGCAACTGCAGTTGCCTGTAGTCCTTGCTACAGAAGAGCCCCACAGTCCTCACAGACTCCAAATCCAGTTTGGAGGGTTACCTGGAGGTAATTCAACTGTATTTCCCCAGAATAGGAGCTTAGGTTGAGGACACCCCACCCTTGCAACCCAAGATGGCCTCATCTCAAAACTGAACCCATAGCTAGAGTGTGTCCCTGCCCTTGGGGCCAATGGCCACTGCTTCTCTGTGTCCCTGAGTCTCCATCATCATTTTACCATGCTCAGACAAGACACTGCAGCAACTAGCCATGGTGGCATGAAAACTAGGCTTAGTGACATGGCTTAGACCCCAGTATGTGAACCTATGTAGAACCCCAAACCCCAAGGAAAAGAGACACTGTAGAGTGAGAAAGCTGACACACAGCTGGCTGGCTCACCATGCCTATACAAACCTGTGTACATCCACGTACAATTTGTCTCGCCTGACCACCAGTACAGTGGTAGCTCAGGTCCCTGGAGAGTTAACTACACAGTAGGCCAGTCCATGGCTCACCATGCTTAACAGCCAGAGCAAAGGTGACCTCATCCCCTGGACAACCCATGGCATACCCAGCTCTTCCATGAGGTATGCACATTTTTGGCCTGACAGCCAGCCTGGCACCCCTTCCATCAGCAAAAACTAACTACTGCTCTCACTCCTGTCACCTAAGCCACTGACACCATCACAAACATCACTGAAGTGGATTATAGCTGAGGAAACATCACAGAGACCACACTACTGAGTCTAGCCAGAATCAAACCAATGCACTATACCCGTCCAACACCATAGGACCCATCTACATCAAAAATATCTTCATGAAATCGAAAAAGGTGGCTGTTCCACCATAGGTGCAGATGTCAATGTAGGGACACAAGAAACGTGAAAAAACAACGAATCATGACACTCTCAAAGAAACATAATAATTCTCCAGTAACAGACCCCAAGTAAAAGGAAATTTCTAAAACATCTGAAAAGGAATTAAAAATGGTGATCCCAAGGAACCTCAGTGAGATATAAGACAACACAGGCAATTTAATGAAACCAGGAAAACAATTCATAATCTGAATAAGAAATTCAAGAAAGATAGATGTCATATAAAAGAACCAAACAAAACTTGGAGATGAAGAATTCAATGAATAAAATACAAAATACAACAGAGAACTTTGGCAACAGACTAGATCAAGTAGAAGAAAAGAAATTCTGAAGTTGAAGACAGGTCTTTAAAAATAATCTAGTCAGAGAACCAAATTAAATTTAAAAAGAATTTTAAAAGCTTATGGGACTTATGGAACACTATTAATTAAACAAACAAGTATTTACATTATAGGAGTGTGCAGGGAGAAGAGCTGGAGAAACAAATACATTTTAAAAAAGAAAATTTTCTAATAACCTAATGATGCATCACACAAAATCTACAAACATAAGAAAAAAAAGCCCAAACTTTGTACGATGAAGAAAATATTAAGGCTCAGAGCAGAAATAAATAATATAGAAACCAGAACATCAATTTAAAACATCAACAAAATGAAGAATTGTTGTTTTGAAAAGGTAAGATAAATCATATCCAGATTTATTTAGAAAAAAAGAGGGAAGACACAAATAAATAAAATCAGAGGTGAAAAAAGAGGCATTACAGCTGATACCACAAAAATACACAGATTTAGAAGAGATAATTGTGAACAATTGTACATCAACAAATTTTCTAATCTAGAAGAAATGTCTACATTGTTGAATACATACAACCTTCCAAAATTAAATGATGAAGGAATAGAAAATTTGAGCAGACCATTAACAGTGAGAAAATTGAACTGATAATAAAGTTTTCTATCAAAAAAAAGCCAGTGCCTGATGTCTTTACTGAGGAATTTGATGAAATATTTAAGGAAGGACTAATACCAATTTTTCTCAAATTATACCAGAAAATGTTTAAAAAGGCAATAGTTCAAAATTCATTTTCTGGGCCACCATTACCATTATATAAAAACCAGGCAAGGATAAAACAAACAAAAAAAGAAAAAGAAAGGACAAATAAACTTGATGAGTATAGATGCAAAAATTCTCAACAAAATACAAAGAAACCAAATTCAGCAGCACATTTAAAAGATTATTCATTGCGATCAAGCGGGATTCATCTTAGGGATGCAAAGATGGTTCAACATAAGCAAACCAATAAATGTGATTCATCACCTCAGTTGAATAAATTGCAAATATTAAATGATCATTTCAGTAAGTGCATAAAAAGCATATGACAAAATTAAATTAAACATTCTTTCATAAAACACCTCTCAACAAATTAGGTGTAAAAGAAAAGTACCTCAACAATAAAGTCCATATATGACAAACCCACAGCTAACACACTGAATGAGGGTATGCTGAAAGCTTTCCCTCTTAGATCCGTAACAAGACAAGGATGTCCACTTTCACTATTTCTACTCAACATTGCACTGGAAGTCCTAGCCAGATCAATTAGACAAGAGAGACAAAAATAAAGAGAATACAAATTGGAAAGGAGGAAGTAAAATTGTCCCTGTTTGCAGACAACATGATCTTATATTTAGAAAAACCTAAATACCAAAATCTCTCAGAACTAATAAACTAACTTAGTAAAGTTACAGTACAAAAAATTAGTATACAGAAAGCATTATTGTTTCTACATGTTAATGGTGAACTATCTGAAACAAAATTATAAAAATAATTTTATTTTAACAGCTACAAAAATAATAAGATACTGTATGCTGATTTTGTATCCTGCAACTTTCCTGAATTAGTTTTTCAGTTCTAAGAGGTTTTTGGTAGAGTCTTTAGGTTTTTCCATATATAAGATCATACTGTTTTCAAACAAGTACAATTTTACTTCCTTCTATTCAATTTCTATGCCCTTTATTTAGACTAATTGCTCTGGCTAGAACTTCCAGAGCTATGCTGAACAGAAGTCGAGAAAGTGAGCATATTTGTTTTGTTTCAGTTTTTAGATAAAGAGCTTTCAGTTTTTCCCCATGCAGTATGATTTTAGTTTTGGGTTTGTCATATATGGCCTTTATTGTGTCGTGGTACTTTCCTTGCAAAATTATGTATAGCTTGCAAATATTGTGGTACTTTCCAAAATTATGTATAGTTTGCAAATATTGTGGTACTCTCCAAAATTATATATAGCTTGTAAATATTGTGGTACTTTCCAAAATTATGTATAGCTTGCAAATATTGTGGTACTTTCCAAAAATCATATGATCATTTCCATAGATACAGAAAAGCATTTGACAAAATTCAACATCCCTTTATGATATTGAGAGTTTTTGAAAGTATTTTGTCAAATACTTTTTCTGTATCTACTGAAATAATCACATGATTTTTGTCCTTTGTTCTGTTGAGGTGATATATCACATTTATTGGTGTATGTTGAACTATTCTTGTGTTCCTGGAATCAATTCCACTTGACCATGGTGGTGTTCTTTATTTTTTGATGTGTTGTTAGACAGTTCAGTAATATTTTATTGAGGAATTTTGCATCCATTTTCATCAAGGATATTGGCCTGTAGTTTCCTTTTCTCTTTTTTCCTTCCCTGGTTTTGGTATTATCAGGGTTATGTTGGCCTTGTAAAATGAGTTAGAAAGTATTCCTTCCATGTTCATTTTTTGGTATGGTTTGAAATGAATTGGTATTATTTCTTATTTAAAACTTGAGTAGAAATCAGCAGTGAAGTTATGCAGTTCTAGTCTTCTCTTTTTTGGGAGACTGTATTACTGATTCAGTCTTGTTACTTACACTTTGAAGAAACACTGTCTAACAGTGGCTATATGTCGGAGAAAAGGTAATGATGGTATGTACGTGAGCTTCCTAAAAAAACAGGTATGGGGGCATGTATTCTCTGGCTGTTATGTATAACAAAAGATTTCTTCTAGGTCTTGCTTTTTTGAGTAGCCTGGTTTTCAGCCTTCTTCTAATTATTTCAGCTACCAAAAAT
The DNA here is from genome assembly GCF_029281585.2 of Gorilla gorilla gorilla. Lineage (NCBI taxonomy): Eukaryota > Metazoa > Chordata > Mammalia > Primates > Hominidae > Gorilla > Gorilla gorilla. Next base: position 142,246,068 of record NC_073231.2, on the reverse strand, counting down.
CCTTTTAGTAAATTCCTTTTTTTTTTAACTTTAGTTAGCAAGAGTTGCTTTGTATTGCTTGCAACCAAGAAACCTAACGATAAAAGTTATTATTTAAATGGAATTAGAGTGTGGCAATCAGTGTGCTAGGGCTTTTACAAAAGTTTGTGCATTTAATCCTCACAAATGAAGCTTGAATAGCGGGAATTACTCCCACTGCACAGGAAGAAAACTGAAGTGGAGAGGGGGTGTTACTTAGAAGTTAAAGTCACAGTCCTTGGAGCTGAGCTACTTCAGAGCACAGTGAGTTAGCATCATTTTTTTCTGGATTGTTTTCATTGTCTAAGAAATGGAAACAAAAATAGCATTAATCTGAAAGGGGCCTTATGAAAGTTAATTACTTATACAAGTAAACCAGTTAGATCAGTGTTTGGCAGTTATAGCTTCTTAGGAAGTATCAGCTACCATTCTTACTGGATAGTTTCGCAAAGTTCTTAGAGCTGAAAAATGTCAGAACTGACGTCAAATATGAATCTTCCTAACCCCAAAGGCTGGTCTTTTTCATGATACTTTTCTAAGAATTCACAAGTCTTACATTCAAGAAAACACTTTCCTGAGTAGATCTCTTGCCTACCTGGAGTTAAGTTTATGGGAATGACTCATGCTTCTGTTTTCCCTGATGTATCCATAGAGATGAGAATAACAGAAAGAATTTGATAAAATATCAAAACTGAGAGTAAAACATCAAGAGAAACAGCTTCCATTTATTTATTGTTTCTATGTGTCAGGATATATTAAAGAGATATACAATTAAGATTTATAATAACACTATGAGGAAGGCAATTTTTTCTTGAAAGATACAAGCATATTACTAACTAGAACTCTTCTCTATGTTTTACAAAATCAAAATAGACTGGCCAATAGACTTATATCAAAAAAGGCACACCTGTAGTCCCAGCAATTTGGGAGGCCAAGGTGGGAGCATTTATTGAAGTCAGGAGTTCGAGACTATCCTGGGCAACTAAGTGAGACCCTATCTCTACAAAAAATATTATAAAATAAATAAATAAGTTAGCTGGGCATGATGGAATGTACCTGTAGTCCCAGATACTCAGAAGGCTGAGCTATGACTGTGCCACTGTACTCCAGCCTTGATGACAGAATGAGACCCTGTTATCAAAAAAAAAAAAAGTAAGATTGTGAAGGCTCAAATATACCTCTATTGCTAGTAAATCTGATGATGAAAAATGCTCTTATTTATGCAGGAAGGTGGACTTCCTGCCACTGAACTCCAGGTTTAGACAAATGGAAACACCAAGTAGTTGCAGACCATGAAGGAGGGCTTGAACTCAGGCCATGTAGCTCCAGACTCTTCTGAATACTATGGCATATGCTGCCTGACAACTGTAGTGGATGGGGCTTCACTCAGAATACAGTTGCAGACAGAAGACCATGCTCAGAGAATAGGCAAGAACACATTTCTCTATCTCATTACTGGCTGAGGTTCACTTCACTTTCCTTCCACAGTCTTCCCTTGAACGTCTCTCCTGCTGATACCTGAATTCCACCTGTCCCCTCCAAACAGAGCCCTGAACGTAAACTCTTTCAACTCTCAAGGTGTTTTCTTGCAGCCTCACTTTCTGCCCCAGGCTTTGCCTCTTTCAAAGGTGGTTAAGTATCCACTGTCAAGTGCCAACCGAGACACACAGGTAGAAGCTTTTGCAGGAGTGGAGCAGGCCCGGTGAGTGGACACACAGATGGCCTAGAGTCATGCTGGGTAACTGAATGCCAGTACTAAGACCATTAGACTTCAACTAGAGCCTGCACTTGACTTAGACTGTTTTCCTTACTTAGGATTGTTTCAAAAAGCCGGCAGCCTGAAACCAGAGGCAGAGGACATTCATGTCTGTGTCTGAGAATAACTCAGAAAGACACAATTGATAGCCATTTGCATTGTTTTTAACCGTTGGTTGCTTTTAGACCCAGATGAGAAACTTAAGAAATATTTAGCTCATGAAGATAATGTGCATCTCGCTGCAGGCAGAAAATCCCAAGATTTGCAGATTTATAAGTACAATATATGACATTTATGTGGATAAATAAACACATCAAAAACATCAGAAGAAAGCCGACTCTCAACAGAAAGCTCTCCTTTGTCCAAGCCACCTCCACTCAATCATCTTCAATAACACCACATGAAGCACGAACACCATTCTCCCTCGGTGTTTACAGTTAGTATTGATCATCTTTAAAGAGTTAGAAGCATGGACATTTGTGGAACACTTATTTAAAAAATAGAATTTTTATTTTGAATCAAGTAAAGCATGATAGGCAAGATTTCTTTATGTATTTTTCAGACTCATTGTAGATCATAGCATAGTTTTGTCCCATGACCAGTTCTGATAGATTTCTGGCAACACCTTGGAGGTTATAAGGGATGCGGATTTCACATCACTGTATAATTTTACCACCTTGTGTGCTGTAGTTTAAAAGGAGCCCCTCTAGCTCCTCAAGGGTGGCCAATGTGAAGTTATGAAGAGGTGGGGCCTTCAGGAGATGATTAGGACATGAGGCCTCCTCCCTTGTGAATGGGGTTAAGACCTAGTCTTGGGACATTTGACAAAAATCCCATGCAAGTCCATAAATGAGATGGACTTTAGTAAGAGTAACTGCAAAGTCGCATGGCAAGAAGCCAGGATACTAGGAGGGATAAAGAACTGAGAATAAAGCAACCAATCATAGGTGAGATCAGGCATTACTAGCTGCCAATAATTAGTCTATTAAATAGCACCTAAACCTTAGCCCATAGCCAATATTAGGCACCATATAAATCGTTGTCATTTTTAAACTGATAGAAAAGTGGATAGGTTAATAAATCACAGTAAAACTTTCATTACTTATTAATAATAATTTCATTGAGGATAAAAACTGAGCCTTACTACTGTAGCCCCAATATTTTAAATATATATTTTTATATTCATATATAAATACATATGTAATACATAAAACATCTTTTATTATTATACATAATTGTATATGTGATATGATTAAAATATAATATATAATATATTAATATATAATTAAATACATATAAGAAATATTTAATTTTATATATAATATATTGTATTACATATAAGATGATAAATGATTATATCTAACTTATATATAATACGTTTTATTATATTTACTATATTATATTATTACATATATACTATATATTATATATTACATTATATAACATAAATGATTATACAAGACTATTACATATATTAGTTATATATTATATAATACATCATATTATATAAGTAATATATTGTATAATGTATATTATATAACTATCATATATAATATATTGTATAATTGTTTATAATATACTTATTATATATTTTTGCTGAGAAAATGAACTAAAACCTAATTTACTAAAGAGTTTCTCTCTTTTTCCCTGAGCAGCTTCTCTTTTAAAGTAAATAATGAACAATATTCTTGTGTAACATGGAACAGTATAATTTTTTTCTGGCTGATACATGTTCTTATTTGTAATAAAATAAAGAGAAAATTCCAGTGAATTTGACTAGTCTCAGAAGGGATCTAAATAATACATCAGTTGGATAATTAGAAACATCAAATATAGATAGTACAATGATAAATGAAAACTTCATAAAGACAAATTAAACCTCTCTTGATTTGTTGGCAAGGAAACTGGACACGATTAAGACAATTAATGTCTTCAGAAATCCAAGGGTCCACCTCATTCACAGCACACTTTCCCTTTATTGATCACTGTTTGAACATCCACGGAAGATGAAGACTCTTTCTTAAGAAAAAGACTGGGTGGGTTAGTAGGTTTTATCCAGGAGTAATAATTAGAGAATAGAAAGTGTGATATTGTGTCATTAATAATAGCAATGTGGAAGAAATAATGTTAAGAGCACGGTGGAGGGAACAGGACCTTACCTAGATTTTATCACCTATATTTAGGTTGTGAATTTTAGTGTAACATTGTATTTATCTGGGCAGAGAGATGAAGTAAAAATTTACCATATAAACTTCAAATCCATTTTATTAAAATTTCAACCTCCCTCTAAATTTTCCACTTAAAACTTGCTTCACTTACTCCCTGCGTTCTTAATCATGGTAGAATGCCACCTTCTAATTAGTCTCCCAAATAAAAGGATCTCTCTCTCTCTGTGTGTGTGTGTGTGTGTGTGTGTGTGTATCCTTTTATTCTCACTGATTTATCCTTCTGATTCCCACTTTCAGGTATAGCCTGGGCTCCACTACTAGAATACAACACGGAGGATATTTCCTTGTTGTATTCTAGTAGTGGAGCCCAGGCTATACCTGAAAGTGGGAATCAGAATCCTTTATTGAGTGAAGCAGGGAGAGGCTGGGTTAGGAACTAAGAGATCTCTAAGTGAATAGAAAAGATGACAAAACATTATATATCTTCAGGAGGGATAATATTCCACTAAGGGAAAAATAGAGTAATTTTAGCCATTGGTTTTGGCATGTGTACCTGAATTTTCATTTCTATTCATTAGTGCTCCAGACCCCTGTTCTGAGTCAGTGAGAGGGGAAGATGCAGGACTCCCACATATAAATTGTGTGCAGTCCTCAGTTGGTGAGGGAGTAATTAAGATGGACTTGAAGTTCAACACAACTTGACTATATTTTAGACAGCCTTTCATTTTTTTTACCTGGCCCTAGCCTCCTAATCTCCTCTTTCTTAAAGCATTTAGTTCAGAAAATTTTCAATTATAAATTTGTTATCTGCTCCCTTTGAGATGTAAATCTTCCAACCTACTTCCAGTTGTACTATCCAGTAACATCTTTCTTAAGGAGTGGAAGTCATCTCTTTGAAATGTAATCATGCAAGGAGAGAGCACACCCTATCTTCTGGTATCTGCAGGAGGGCAGGAGCCTAACTTTGATGAGTGCCAATTAGCAAACACTGATAGCCTAATCACACAGACAAGCCTCCTTCCTCACTTCCTCTGGTACCGCTCCACTAGTTCACACCAAATGGCAATGGACTGATTCTGGAGTGAAATAAAGGAAGTAAACTCAAGTGAGATGGATGATCTTCCCATTCCAACTTGGAGGACAAATAGATGATCAACTGAATAAATAAGGGAATGTAAATGAGGGACACACAGGCCGGGCATGGTGGTTCATGCCTGTAATCCCAGCACTTTGGGAGGCCAAGGCAGGTGGATCACGAGGTCAGGAGATCGAAACCATCCTGGCCAACATGGTGAAATCCGTCTCTACTAAAAATGCAAAAATTAGCTGGGCGTGGTGTTGCGTGCCTGTAGTCCCAGCTACTCGGGAGGCTGAGGCAGGAGAATCGCTTAAACCCAGGAGGCAGAGCTTGCAGTGAGCCAAGATCATGGCACTGCACTCCAGCCTGCCAACAGAGGGGGACTCCGTCTCAAAAAAAAAAAATAAATAAATAATAATAATAATAGAGGGACACACGGACTGATATTGAAGCATGGGCCAACCACATGCCAGCTGAGAAACTGCTTTTATTAACAAGTTACCTCTGCTCTTTTGCTGCAGTAAGGATTCACTTTGACAGTGAAGAAAATATACCAGATAAAGCTCATGCACCAACAACGTAAATTAAGCAGTGTGGGTGTTCAAGCAGATTAATCTGAGGCTCATCATCTTTCCAGCAAACACTCCTCCTCCCCTTGGGTCTGCAGTCATTTAAAGGCATCTTACCATCTGTGCAGCTTCTCAAGTGGAACCTCCAGTCATCCTGAGCTTTTCCTCTTCCTTCTCCCTGACCTAGGGCTTCCTCTCATTCCCCAGCATAGCCTCAGGGTGATGCCAAAGGGAAGATAATCAGAACCCTTCTCCTGGGTTGTGCCTTCTGGACTAAAAGACACATGGATGAAAAGGGAATCGTTTGAGTGTGTAATTCCAGTAGGTGTTCAGTTCGCTTACACATTAATGGTTCACTTCTTGTCCAACAGCAAAGAATCTGCCTCTTCCACTTTCTCCTTCCTTTCTTTATGGCTCTGGAAGGCAGAATGGGAATTTGAGTTTATGAAGAACTGTGGTGCCAAGGCTGTGGATATAGTAGTTTGCATACATCATATTTATTTCTCCATTCATCCTGGGGAGAAAAATCATCTCCTGTTTCAAAAGGAAGAAATTAAAATTCATAGGAATTAAGAAATATGTTAGAGGTCATAGAGATTGTAAGAAGCTGAGTCAGGATTTAAAACCAGGTACTCTAGGCTCCAGTGCCAGTACATTTTCCAAGAACCCATATGTAAAACTTTTTCCAGGGTAATTGCCTTTTCTGATACATGCATTTTTTTTCCTCTCCCTCTTTTTCTCGTCTCCCCAGTGATACCTGTACTCATTAGGATGCTGCACCTTTAGCTGCAGGTGACTCGTTAGGCATTTGAGTGCCTTGCATTTGTCAGCAATTCAGGTTAACTTGCTCTTTCTAGTAAAATCCTTTCTAGCCAAATTCTTTCCTCTTGCAAAAATTCAATAAAAGCTGAAAGGCGAGGAGCAAGATTAGAAGGTTGAAAAAGGAAACTAGATAACTAAGGAAGAAAAGTCCCAACAAGCCCATATGTCTCTCTCACTGGAGTTTGTGAAAGGGCCAGATTGGCAGGAATGAAAAGGAAAGTCCTTTTTTATTAAGCTCACCTGTATAGTATTATCTCTTCAGAGGCGTTTATGAAAACATTCACACACAGTAAAACATGCCTCTGTAGACCCAGTTTTTATTGAATTTCCTCAGCTCTCCATCAAATTTTAAAATCCTTGTCTATTACTCCATCTCTACATAAATCATACCCCATGTCCATTAGATTCTGGCTTAACTGCAATTCTCTCCACCTCTTGGTAATTTGATATAGAATTATGTATCACGCTGAAAAGGCACCTCTATCCTGGCCTTTCAAATCACTTGGGGATGCATGGCAATTGTCTTGTTTCATTTCATGGGGGAAAAACAAAAACAGAATCTAGAGGAAAAGAAAAAAAATCACTTGCAATTTTATTACCACAGAGTCTCAACTACTTTGGTGCTAATGACTCATCCTCCTACTTAAACACCATCTTGATCCTGCTGCTGACAGTACTCAGAGGCTGCCTTGGCCTTCTGTGTGGCTGATCTTCACACTCTCAGGAAAGAGGAGCCGGGCAATCACAGAGGTGGGGTGATGGAGCATTATCATAGTGAGTGAGAGAGTCAAACACAGTGACTCAAAGGAGGTATCACTATGGAATTCAGAAGCTGAGAGTTGAAGGCAGCCCTGGATATCACTCCCTAGTATCATGCCCTAAACCAGATTTTATCATGAAGGGCTTTGATGGTACACAATGGGCTGCTAGTCTTCAAAGTTTTACAAATTAAAAAAAAAAAATGCTAGTGTATTTCTCTTCCAGGCCTATCGTCTTCTTATGTTACTTTGCTCATTCATTCAATATTCATTCATTTATTTAATCAGTTAATAACCACAACAAAACAATGGAGCATCAACTGTGTGCCAGTGGAATGTAGGTGCTGTAAAGTGATGGTGAATAAAATGGACAGGGTTCACGCCCTTGTGTATTTATATTTCAGTGAAAAATGCATGTAGGAAAAAGGATTGACATACATAAATTCTGCGTGTGAACGTTATATGGAAGTCACAGGTAAGGCAAATACGGTAAAACTTTCAAAGGTCTTAAGTTCAAAAATACAATAAATTATTATATTGGGGTTATAGTAGAAATCTAACCTGAGTGAGGTCACATATTGACATATGGATTTGTTATTTCCACCAAAAGTGTCCATCAAAACAAGGTCAGTGTATTGGTACAGATGTTTATCAGTGTCTGAATACTGAACTGGCACAAATCACGGATACCACCATTGATCCACCAGAAAGAAGAGCTGCTGTTGTGGGTAAGGTCAGGTAAATCATAATAGAAATCAAGTAAGCACTGACCTCCCTAACTGGAATGGCCCCTGGAAGTTATGTTCTCCCTTCTTTTCTGAATACTGTTCTATTGGCATCACTGCCTTGGGTAGTATAGGAACGTGTTTTTCCCTGGTAAATTCTTTCAAGACAACAGTCACTCACACTTCATGATCACTTTGATCTCTAGAAGTTATTTTCCATGAGAATGAGTCTCTCCTTTGGTCCTCATAGCTCTACTTCCACTTTCTGCAGGTTTCTCCCTTCACTGTGGTGTTCCCTGATGCCTACCTATACCTGTGCTGTCTCTTCTGGAGCAATCAGCCTGCATCCCAGGCACTGGGATTGACCAAGAACTTGCCCACTGCTCTCCTCCCCTTCCTCCACTGCCCTAGACTGTGGCCTTTCCTGCTCCTCTTCATCTTTCTACCTATCAGGGAAGCACTTTTTAGAAAGCTGAAGTTTCAAAGGACCCTGAAGCAGAGGTGCACTCTGTCTCTCATGTTTCTCCTCACAAAGAGGACAAGATGATAAACAACTCCTAGGAGTCTCTCACCCGACACCCAGAAGTGATTTAGTGTAATGTCTCACAATAAAAAAAGAGATGAGCCAAAATACTGAAGCACCTCAGGAATGGATTTTCTCAAATAAGTGGTTGTGGAACTTAGAAAACAAAATTTAGGGAAATACACTTTGCCAAGTAGGATCAGGCTTTACCCAGGCAAGAAAAAGTTGAGCATGCAGGCCATAAGCAACTGGGTGAACACAAAGGGATTTTCCATTGTAAGGCAAGAACACTCATAAAGATTTTCAGAGGGCTGGGCGTGGTGGCTAACGCCTGTAATCCCAGCACTTTGAGAAGCTGAGGCAGGTGGATCACCTGAGGTCAGGCATTTGAGACCAGCCTGGCCAGCATGGTGAAACCCCGTCTCTACTAAAAATACAAAAATTAGCGTGGCATAGTGGTGGGCGCCAGCAATTCCAGCTACTTGGGAGGCTGAGGCAGGAGAATCACTTGAACCCAGGAGGCTGAGGTTGCATTGAGCGGAGATTGCATCACTGCACTCCAGCCTGGTTGACAAGAGCAAAATTCCTTCAAGAAAGAGAGAGAGAGAGAGAGAAACAGGAAGGAAGGAAAGAAGGAAGGGAGGAAGGAAGCAAAAGAAAAGAAAAAAAGACTTCCAGAGGACTTGGGAGAATATTCTCTCAAAATCATTGTGTCTGTCTTGTGCTGCTGTAACAGAACACTGCAGACTGGGCAATTTACAAGGAAAAATTTATTTATTATAGTTCTGAAGAATGAGAAGTCCAAGATCGAGGTGCTATCTTCTGACAAGTGCCTTCTTACTGTGCCCTCACATACCGGAAGGTGTGTGAGGGAAGGTGGAAGGGCAAGACAGAGACAAAAAGCCGTGTTCCCACTTGGCAGAAGAGAGAGAAGCCAACCCCCATAAGCCCTTTTAATAGCAGCATTAATGCATTCAGGAGGGTGACGCTGTCAAGACTCAAACATTTCATCAGGGTCCCCACCTCCTGACACTGTTCAATTGTGGATTAAGTTTCCAATGCATGAGCTTTGGTGGACACATTCACATTATGAGTCTGTGATTGGCAAGGGAATTACAAGGCAGCACCATTTGCTGAGTATCATTATTCCCTAGAAAATTTCACTTATGGTACCTTATGCATTACCCACAACATCCCTTCAGACAGAAATTACTATCCCCATTTTACAACAGACTGCACTAACTCAGGAAAGCCACAGGAGTTAAGCCATTTACCCAAGCAGCCAAATACAAAGGGCCGAGATTTGAATTTAAGCTGTATCTTACCCCAAAGCCTGTGCTGTTTACTTGCTCACCTGATCCCTGCCTATCTTTACTTAGCACCTAGTGTGTTTAATGTCGTTTAGGTATAACATCCCATTTTCATTTTCATTTTCATTTTATTTTCCAAGTAAAGTATGTAGAAAGTATGAATATTTCCATTGAATGACTAGGGGAATTAAAGTTCAAAGACTTTAATAAATATGTCCAGATCATAGCACTAGTATGCAGCAGAACTAAAATTTGAATTTATCTCATGGGGTTACAGAGATAATTAACTCTGTTACAAAGAGGTAATTACTATGTGTCTAAGCTAACAAAATGTGTTTTGCATGTACTATTTCTTGGGTAGCTATAAAATACATTTTGTTAGCTTAGACAGTACAAAGGCAATAATTGTTCATTATTATTGCAGATATGCACACTTAAGCTACTTTAGATTAATCTATTCTTTGGAAAAAAATTTTAAATTCATTATGCCTGATTATTCCCTTTTTCCCTTTCTCTCTAGGTTCAATTTCACGGCACTCCAGCCTCAAGGACTGTGATTTATTCAATGTAGGGTGAACATCTCCATATGCAGTATGCAGCATTGAATAGTGAAACAAATGTGGGCTTCGGGGTCAGACATTTCTGGATGAGGATCCTGATTTCATGTACTAGCTCTTTCATCTTAGGAAAAGCCTTGTACTTCTCTGGGCCATAGAAGATGTAAAATAGGAAATTTTACCTATCCCAAAACGTTGAGGGTTTTATATCTCAAAGTGCCTACCCAAACTTGATGCTTAGTAATACATGTTACTTCTGCTCTCAGCCTCATCCTTACTTGGAAATCATGTGCGGAGGCTAAAAGACAGTGCAATAGCCATTGGAACCATTGGTGATTTTTATTTGATGTATTTTTCCAGTTCTCTCTCTAGGAATACAGTATTAGATTGCTCTTTCCTACCTCTGAAAGTTTGTCTTCTCCACGTGACTGGTAGAGACCTATAAATTATCAATGGAAGCTTTCTACCATATTCACCACATCTGCCTCCCTTCATGGCCATGACCTCCAAGTGTGTATCAAATTGGAGTCTGTGTCAGTGGGTACTTGAATAACTGCAGGAGGCAGGATCTCTCAATGAGCTGGATTGACATGAGGCATGAATAAGAATAACGGTGGTGCTGGCATAATTCACTGACATTTTATTTAATCACAGTATAACTTAAATATCCTGACTGATACAGGCAACATCTACCATGACTTTCCCTTCCATTTCATTTTTCACCGAAGAGGCTGGTATTAATGACTCATTCCTGTTTTCTGAGCGGCCCAGAGGAGCATGGAAGCAATCTGATCATGTAAGTAAATGATTTATCACTCCCTTTTGGCCCTAAGCAGGGATTAGCCCTGTACCGTTCATCTCAAAAGATATAATTGGACTTAAAATTAAAACTGCATTACCTTTTAATTCATTGAGAGGAAACTGGTGGTTTTGACTTAAATAGCATTTTCAAGTAAGGTATCTATTAGGAAGCTGTGAAAAAATTATTCCAGCCTGTTATACTGAGAGCCAGCATGGGAAAAGAATTGTTTTTCAAATGGCACACACTGAGCCTAAGGCCCTGAGGACAAACTTCATGATTGGAGGTGGACAGCAGGCTCAGCTCTGTGCCCATCCCCAACTTTAGCCCAAACTGCTTTATATAAATCTATTGTGATTATTTATTTTGTGGTGAGATTTTATTTGTAAAAAACTGTCATTGCTTATATGAATCCCCTGCAAAGGGCAGAAAAGAGGTTAGCTTTCAGGAATCAGGGAACAAACCTAGGTCAGCGCTGGGTCCAAATAAACCATGACAGTTAAGAAGAGTGATGAATCAGGCCTCCTCCTTTTCTCTGTTTTAAGCTCATCTTAGTCTGTTCCCTGATTTCAGAGATAAGATCAGTCCACTAGGGATGGAACAACTGCCTTTGGCTGCTTCAAAGTTTGGAAACCAAGATGTAGGCTCCTTGTTACTCAAAGTTTGGGTGATAGATGTGCCTTCTAGGTTCTCCAGAAGGCAAGTGCAAACATAAATTTCAGAGTGAAAAAAGAGTAACACCTATGCAAGAAAAAGAGAGGGGCTGAGAAGGTCGGCGAGACCTTCACAGCACATACAGCAAAATCTCTGCCAACCCAATGGGAGTCCACGGAAAAAGGATTCTGCACCCTGGAATCTTACTGTGATTAGAAATAGCCAGACCCTTGTCCCAACACCATGCTCCCTCACTGAATGGGAGTGCTACAACTTCATTTGGAGTTGAGGTGGACTTTGATGAAGCTAATGCTGGTGGCTACCAGGTGGCCACATTCTTCAGCAATGGGTAGTGAGTCTTTTCTTGAAGGGGGATCTGAGCAGCACCTGGGTCTGCCAGAGTGAACCACTTCCTGGGAGCTCGTGTCCCACTGGAGACCTCCTGCATCAGAATCTGTAGTTTAACAGATATCCAGACACATTATCTTGCACTTTAGGATTTGAGAGGCACATAATTTGATCTAAGGAATAAAAGGAGGAAAATTACATGTTATGGTCAATAAGGGAGAGTCAGAGTTCCTAGATGTCATTTCAGCGACTTGATCAAAGAAATCCTTACCAATTTTAGGACGCATGAGAACCATTGAAAGAGCTTGCTAAAAATGTAATTTCCAGACCTCAAAGCCAAAGATACTGAAAACCAAAGTTAGCACATCTGGAGTGGACTCACCACTGGTGCATTTCAACAAATGCCCAGGTGGTTCTGAGGTCATTAATATATGTTTTATCCCTGGTAAAATGCTGATCTTTTGAGTGGAATTCTATACTTTCCATTGCCACATACCAATAGCTGTGAGGCTTTGAGCAAATTAATTATACATTTTATGCTTCAGTATCCTCAAGTATAAAAATAGTCTCAAATGGTTGCGGTTAGTATTAAAAGAGAAAACATTCATGTTTACATTGTTAAAGAGGAAAATAAAGAGCTAAAAACAAAGCTGGACTGGAGGGCCACTTGAAAATGAGTTTTATCAAGTTTCTGCAGCCAAAAGCAGAGGACTAAATATAGAAGCAAAAAAGGGAGTGAATTCCAAATTGAGAATGATTCTACAAGTGAAGTTCATAAAGTTTCCCTGGGACTTTCTATTACTCTGAGCCACAAAAGTGCAGGCATTCTTTACCAAGGGGTGCAAAAGGACTCTTTCATCATATTGTGGGGCTCAGCAACTTGTGGAGTCACTTTCAGATGTGCATTTTTGGTATGGTGATTTTTTATCATGGCAATCTTTATGCAAACTCCTATTGAATACTTACTTTGTGTTAGGCCTGGAGCTGGGTACCAGGAGTTCCATAGAAACACTGAGCCCCTGAACGCATGAGCTCACAGTGTGTGTTGTGGTTTGAATATGGTTTGTTTGGCCCTATCAAATTCGATTATATTGAAATCAGCCCCTTGCCGCCCAGTGTTGGAGGGAGGATCCGGTGGGAGATGTTTGGATCATGGGAGTGGATCCCTCATGAGTGGCTTGGTGCTATTCTCACAGGAGTGAGTTTGCACTCTTAGTTCTTGCAATGACTGGTTGTTCAAAAGGTACCTCCTTCTTCTCCTCTCTCACTTCCTCTCCCTTGCCATATAATCTCTTCACACAGCTGCTCCTGTTTGCTCTCTGGCATTGAGTAATAGAAACCTGAGGCCCTCACCAGAAGCAGATGGCAGTGCCATGCTTCTTGTACAACCTGCAGGACCGTGAGCAAAATAAACCTCTCTTATTTATAATTAGTCAGTACTAATCTTTCTAGCAACACAAAATCAGGCTAAGACACCATGGAAGTTATGGATACAGGTAGGTGTAGGCCACTTGTTCCAGGGGAGTAAAAGGAGCTCACGTAAGGCTGAGAGCTGAGGTAAAGAGATCAGATTCTCAGCCACATTCCTCGCCCTGAAAGAAGGCTCAGACAATGTTTAGCCAAGTGACACAGGCAAGTGACTTAACTTCTGTGTCAAAGCCTCCTCATCTGTAAAAGGAGAATGATGGAAAGCCTAGATCATATGCATTTTTATGAATATTAAGGAAGCAAATTTACATGAATTACTTAGAATGGTACTTGGCATGTGATAAGCACTTAATAAATAGTTGTTATACTAGCAAACATCCATTAATTCAATGGAATAAAATTCAGCCACTGCAGATTATACCTCAGAAATATTCTGGGTTAAGACAATACACTGATATAATGCTAATGCAACACAGGAAAAGTCTCAATACAAAATTGGAAATACTAAGTGCTCAGAAAGTGTCAACTGTTCTTATTACTTAAACCAGACTGGGGAAGTTGTTTCTGGCAGGTGTACAATAGGTTTTCCATAAACAGTAGTTTCCCTTCCTTGCTTTTTTTTTTAATTTAACTTTTATTTAAGTTCAGGGGTACATGAGCAGATTTGTTATATAGGTAAACTTGTGTCATGGCGGTTTATTGTACAGACTGTTTCATCACCAAGGTATGCTGCCTAGTATCCATTAGTTATTTTTCCTGATCCTCTCCTTCTTCTCACCCTCCACCCTCCAATAGGCCCCAGTGTGTGTTGTTCCCCTCTATGTGTCCATGTGTTCTCATCACTTAGCTCCAAAATAGCCAGTATAAAATAGAACCAAAGCTTCCTTTGTTTCAAGCATTAATTTTCCTGAGTATCTGTGGTTTTGCATTTAATGGTCCAGGAACACCAAGTAGCTTTCTGTTCCCATTGCCCACCCTCTGCTACCTTCTCCTTCCATGCCTTTGGTCATGATCCTTGAGCATCAGTGCTTCTCAAGCTTCTGGGAGGGCTAATTCTTCCTGGCCAATAAGACTCCTTGAGAGCATCCTGCAGAAAGCCTGGAGCTAGCCCTCCTCTGAGGTTCTTGTAGCCCTTGGGAACTTGTACTTTCATAACACTCACTGAAGCATTGTAATGGGTTCTCTCTGAGAGTCTGTGTCCACCCATAGACCATGGTCTTCCTAAGAGCAGAACTATAGTTTGTCACCTCCACAACTCCAGGGACTGGCATTAGATTGGCATATTTTTCAGTAAATGTTGAATAAAGGAATGAATCTTACTTCAAAGAGGGGTGACCTTCACTCTTCCAAACTTACCTTCTTCATCTATATCTTCTTAAGTCAATACTTACAGCCTAGTTTGCTATTATATTTCACATTTTCCCACCTTATTTCAATACCCAACATTTGCTTAGAAATCTTGTCCACAGTCTGTCTCCCTATAGGCATAGGTTTTAGAGTCAATCAGACCTTGCTTAAAATCTGGCATTAGCCTGTTCTTGCTAAGTAGTCTTGTGCAAGGATTCTCAATCTCTTTCTATTCCTTCAGTTTTCCTAAATAGGGAAAAAGTGAGAAACACAAGAAAACATTAACGAAAGGAATTAAAAGTACACCTATATCATGTAATAAATATTGATATTTGATTAAATATGTATTTAATATAAATATGTCAAAGTATAAAGATACCAGTAGTACAACGTCCAGCATGTATTAAGCACATTTGCATTACAACTGCAACACTGGTAAAATGATTAATCTACTACTGCATTTTCATAGCAATGGTTCAGCATTGTTCTTTCTCCTAATTTTCATTTATTTCTCTGCATAGGTCACAATTACCTTAAACGTAATTGTCTAAAACTACTCATAATCATTCTTCCAAACCAGTTTCACCCAACTAGCTAATGTCATAATCTCTTTTCCTGCTGCTTAGACTTGACAACTAAGACTTGTTAACACCTCTTCCTCTCTATTGGCCAAAGTTCTAAGCTACAGGTAACAGAATGTACTCTAGCAATTTTATATGGAAGGAATTTATTAAGGGACACTAACATAACAGGGTCGGGGGATGTCTGTAGGGAATACTTTTTCCAGGGAGGAGGAGTATTTTAACACTGAGATTGTTTGGAATTGATGACATGTGATGATAATAAAAACAAGACTAACTTTTGGTTAATTTCATTATTGATTTTAAATTCTCTTTAAATATTGTATCTGCTTATTTCCTGAATCTGGGGCAGACTGTTCCTTCCTGTCCCTGCACCTGTGATACATGCTGCTAAGGAATATTTGGTAGTTCACAGAATATCTAGGATGGACTTATGAATATATATATATATAACCAGGGCTTTGAGAAACAATGCCCCCCCACAATCTGGTATTGTAAGGGTACTATTTTTGCTAAACCCCCAATAGAGAATTTCTCTGCTCTAGTAGAAAATTGAGCAATGCTATGCACTACCTCTAATTCTAGAGACCCTCTGCAGTATATTAGATATGCTACTGTGTCAAAAGAATCAATGCCCTATGCTTAATCTATATTTTCAAAAAGCTTATTTCCAAATCAAAGACTCCTAGAGAAGATCAAGCTGGAACAACCAACATCTCATACCTGCACACTAGTAGCATGAAATTTAGGAATGCAGTATGCACATGTACACAGGCAGTTCTTACTTTCCATAACATTATATTAACTGAAACTTGTACATATTAGAACTCGGTCTTTGTGTTTCATAGTTCCCTGATCACTTCAAGAAAACCTGAAAATCAAGAACATAGCTCAGATATGCATGAGTTTCCATTAACATAGTGTCCTACCAAAACATGGAAAGGGGTTCACATGATTTAGAACATTCATAAATGATGGATTTCTACTAAATTCTCCCAAACATCTTCCAAATATTTGTCGTATTTCATCAGCTCTACCTACAACATGTCCCTGCCTTTCTGGCCTCCTCTCATGGTTGCAGGTCAGACCCTCGCCCCACATCTCACTGACCCCTGCAGTAGCTTTTTGTCTTGCCTTTCTGCCTCCCTGCTTCCAGAGTAAATTTTCTAAATCATGATTGTGATTATGCCATATGCTCAGTGATGTAACTCCATCTCCTCTTCATTATCTGTGTAACACCGTCTGTATTAGCACCACATTGGGTATCACACTTTATTTCTTTAAATAAATCTCCCTTAGTCAAAAAAATTAAGGGTATTTATTGTAAGGACTATTGAGTAGCTCACTAAACAAAAATAATTATTGAATAATTAGACATCAAATAATGGAAAATAGTGTGGTCCAGGAATCTTAGGGGTGAGAAAAGGAGGCTAGATAACTTTCGACTCTACTTCTATCTATCGAGTAGTTCGAATACTTTCTCTGTTCATCCTGTGGTCTGTCTTAGTAAAGACTTGCTTCCTTCTCATGAAAAGTAGACCAGATCTCCAGCAACACCTGGACTGTATCTCTAGGAACAGAGAGAAGGATTTGTTTACCTTTTCCCTTTTTTACAGTAACAAACATTCCAGGAAATAATAGCAAACTTATATAGCATTATGTAAGTGCTTGGCACTGTTTTACATTTTTTAACCTATGTTTACTTATTTTCTTCTTTTTCTTTTTAGTTGACACATAATACTTGTACATATTTATGGGATTCAGAGTGAAGTTCTGATACATGTGTGCAATGTGTAATGATCAAATCAGGGTAAATAGCATATCCATCACCTCAAATGTTTATCTTTTATTTGTATTGGGAACATTCAAAATCTTCTATTCTAATATTTTTTAAATGTACAATGAATCATTGTTAACGATATCCATGCTACAGTGCTATTGAACATCAGAAATTAGTTCTTCTATCTGTAATTGTTCATTAACCAATGTCTCCCTCTCCTCCCCTCTAATGACCACAATTTTGCTGTATACTTCCATGACCTCAACTATTTTTGGCTCCCACGTATAAGTGAAAACATGTGCTGTTTATCTTTCTGTGCCTGACTTATTTAACTTAACACAGCGTCCTCTAGGTTTATCTATGTTGCCATGAATAACAGTGTTTTGTTTTTTAAATGGCTGAATAGTATTCACTGTGTGTACATATAACATTTCTTTATCCATTCACCTGTTGATGGACATTTAGGTTGATTTCATATCTTTACTCTTGTGAATAATGGTGCAATAAACATGGGGGTACATACATCTATTGAATATACTATTTTGTTTCCTTTGGATAAAGGCTCGGTAGTGGGATTGTGGGATTGCTGGATTATATGGTAGTTCTATTTTTAATTTTTGAGAAAGCTTTAAAGTGTTTTCCATAAATGCTGTACTAATGTATAATCCCACTATCAGTGTATCAATGTATGAAATTTTTAATCTCTGCATCCTCTGCAGAATTTGTTCTTTTCTGTTTTATGATAGTAGCCATTCTAACTGGGGTGAGATATCTTTTAATTTTCTTCCTGTCTTTTTATTTTTATTTTTTTGCGACAAGGTCTTGCTCTGTCTCCCAAGATGGAGTGCAATGGCATGATCATAGTTTACCGTAACTTCAAAATCTTGGGCTCAAAAGCAATCCTTTCAGTCCAGCCTCCTGAGTAGCTGGGACTACAAGTGAGCACCACTACAACTGGCTAATTATTTAATATTTTATTTTGCAGAGATAAGCGTCTCACTATGTTGTCAAAGTTGATCTCAAATCCTGGCCTTAAGCAATCCTCCTGCCTCCGCCTCCCAAATTCCTGGGATTATAGGTGTGAACCACCTCACTCAGCTGTGAGATAACATCTCACTGTGGTTTTGATTTTTGTTTTCCTGATGATTAGCCATAATGAGTATTTGTTCATATGCCTGTTGGACATTTTTATCTTTTCTTTTAAGAAATGTCTATTTAAATCATTTTTTCAATTTTGTTTTTTTAGATGGAGTCTTGCTCTGTCTCCCAGGCTGGAGTGCAGTGGTGCAATCTCAGCGCACTGCAAACTCTACCCACCAAGTTCAAGGGATTCTCCTGTCTCAGCCTCCGAGAAGCTGGGATTACAAGTGCCTGCCACCACACCCGGCTAGTTTTTGCATTTTTAGTATAGACAGGTTTTCACCATGCTGGACAAGCTGGTCTCAAATTCCTGACCTCAAGTGATCTACCCGCCTCGGCATTCCAAAGTGCTAGGATTATAGACATGAGCCACTGCACCCAGACTGTTTTTTAATTGAATTATTTGTTTTGTTACTGTTGGGTTGAGTTCATTGTATATTGTGGATATTAGTTCCTCGTTGAATGAATAGTTTCAGATATTCTCTTCCATTCTACAGGTTGTCTCTTCATTCTATTTATTGTTTCTTTTGCTATACAGAATCATTTTAGTTTGATACAGTTCCACTTGTCTATTTCTATTTCTGTTGCCTGTGCTTTTAAATCTTGCCCAATAATATCTTTGTCTAGACCAATGTTTTGAAGGATTTTTTGGATTTTTCTTCCAATAGTTTTGTAGTTTTAGGTCTTTCATTTAAGTCTTTAATTTGTCATAAGTTGGTTTTTGTATATGACAAGAAAAGGGATGTAGTTTCATTTTTCTGCATAGGGATATCCACTAATCCCAGGACCACTGAAGAGGTTATTCTTTCCCCAGTATATATTTACTGGCTTGTTTATGAAAAATCAGTAGACTATATATACACAGATTTATTTCTGTGTTCTCTGTTTTGCTCCATTGCTCTATGTTTCTGTTTTTACCCCAATATCATGCTGCTTTGGTTACTATATCTTTGTAGTATATTTTGAAGTCAGATGGTATGATGCCTTCAGCTTTTATCTTTCTACTCTGGATTACTTTAACTATTCAGGTCTTTTGTAGTTATGTATGCATTTTGAGATTTTTTTTTCTATTTCTGTGAAGAATGGCATTGGTAATTTGTTAAAGATAGAAATAAATCTGTACATTGCTTTGGGTAATATGGCAACTTTCACAATAGAAATTCTTCCAACTCATGGGATGGCTTTCTATTTTTTTGTGTATTCTTTACAATTTATTTCACCAGCATTTTGTAGTTTTATTATAGAGATATTTCATCTCCTTGGTTAAATTTTTTCCCAGGTATATTTTTGTAGCTGTCATAAATGGGCTTATATTTAAAATTTCTTTTTCAGCTAGTTTATTATTTGCATACAGAAATGCTACTGATTTTTGTATGTTGATTTCATATCCTGCAACTTGACTAAATTTGCTTACCAGTTCTAAGACACTTTTTGGAGGTCTTTAGGTTTTTATTTTCATACGACCATATCATCTACGAAGAAAAACAATTACTTTTTTTTTTTTTTTTCAATTCGGATGCCCTTTGTTTCTTTCTCTTCCCTCCTTGCTCTGGCTAGGACTTCCAGTACTATGTGGAATAAAAGTGGTGAAATGGACATTCCTGTCTCGTTAGATCTTAGAGAAAAATCTTTTTGCTTTTCCCCATTCAATATAATGTGAGCTGTGGATTTGTCATATATTGCATTTATTGTTTACATATATTCTTACTAGTACTAATTTATTGAGAGATTTTATCATGAAGGGGTGTTGAATTTTACTAAATGCTTTTTCTGTGTCTATTGAGATGATCATATATATATATATATATATATATATATATATATATATATATATTTGTCTTTCACTCTGTTCATGTGGTATATTGCATTTATTGACTTGCATATGTTGAGCCATTCTTACAACCCTGGAATAAATCTCACTTGATCCTGGTTCATTATATTTTTATGTTCTGGTGGAACATATTTGCTTTGCTGGTATTTTAAGGACTTTTGCATCTAAGCTTATTTGAGACATTGGCCTGTAGTTTTACTTCTTGTTGCATCCTTGTCTGGTTTTGGTTTCAGAGTAATGCTGGCCTCACAGAATGTGTTCATTGAATGGTCTCAAAGAAATAATTTCTTTCCCTTCAATTTTTTATTATCACTTGAGAAAAAAAAAATGGTATTAGTTCCCCTATAAAAGTTTGATAGAATCCACCAGTACAGCCATCGGATTCTGAGGTTTTCTTTGTTGGGGGACTTTATTATTGATTCAATCTTGTTATACATCATTGGTCTATTTAGCTTTTCTATTTCTTGCTGGCTCAATCTTGGTGGGTTATATGTGCCCAGGAATTTATCTATTTCTTCTGGGTTTTCCAGTTTGTTGCTGTATAATTAACACACCAACATTCACAATATTCTCTAATGATCCTTTGTATTTCTGTATTATCAGTTCTAATGTGTACTTTTTTATTTATTTATGACTTTTTTTTCATAGTCTAGCTAAAGGTTTGTTGATTTTGTTTATCTTTTCAAAAAATAACTTTTTGTTTTGTTGATATTTATATATTGCTAATTTTGTCTCTTTCCGGTTTAGTTTTCTTCTGATCTTTATTATTCTTTCCTTCTATTATCTTAATTTTGGCTTGTTCCTGCTTTCCTAATTCATTTAGCTACAATGTTAGGTTTTTTATTTGAAATCTTTCTCCTTTTTGGATATAGGCATTTATTGTTAAAACTTTCATTACTGCTTTTGCTGTATCTCATAAGTTTTGGTATGTTGTGTTTCCATTTTTATTTGTTTCTAGAATTTTTTTTTAATTTTCTTCTGAATTTATTTATAGACCCATTGGTGATTCTGGAACACATTGTTTAATTTTTATGTATTAGTACAGGTTTCAAAATTCCTCCTGTTATTGATTTTTAATTTTATTCTCGTGTGGCCTGAGAAGACGCTTGATATGATTTTGAGATTTTTGAATTTGTTGAGACTTGTTTTGTGGCCTAACATATAGTCTGTCCTAGATAATGTTCCATGTGCTGATGAGAAGAATGTGTATTTTGCAGAATGTGTATATGCGTTATGGATGAAATATTCTGTAGATATCTGTTAGGTCCATTTTGTCTATAGTACAGTTTAAGCCCAATGTTTCTTTGTTGATTTTTCTTTCTAGATGTTTTGTCCAATGCTGTGAGTGGGGTACTTAAGCCTCAAACTGTTATTTTATTGGGCTCTATTTATTCACTTTAGTTCTAATAATATTTGCTTTATAAATCTGGGTGTTCCAGTGTTAGACCAATCTATCTATCTATCTATCCATCTACCTACTTATCTATCTACCTATCTATAATTACAATTGTTATATACCCCTGCTGAATTTATTCCTTTATCGTTATATAAAGACCTTTTTGGTCTCTTTTTTTATTTTTTCACTTAAAGTTTATTTTGTCTTATATAGCTCCTCCTGCGTGCTTTTCATTTCCATTTGTGTGGAATATCTTTTTGTATCTATTCATTTTCAGTCTATGTTATCTTAACAGGTGACGTGAGTTTCTTATAGGCAGCATATAGCTAGGTCCTGTTTTCTTTCTTTAAAATCCATTCAGCCAGTCTACATGTTTTAATTGGAGAATTTAAACTATTTAAATTCAAGGTTGTTATTGATAGGTAAAGAGTTACTGTTGCTCTTTTGCTAATCTTTCTCGGATTGTTTTGTATATCCTTTGTTCCTTTCTTCTCTTTATTGTTTATCTTTGCAGTTTGGTGTTTTCCTATGGAGATAACCCTTTGTTTCTTTTTCATTCTCACTTGTGTATCTGCTCTACCAATGAGTTTTATGCTTTTATATGTTTTTATGATTGTTAATGTCATCCCTTGCTTCCAGATATAAGACTTCCTTAAGCATTTCTTGTGGGGCTAATCTAGTGGTAATGAATCCTCTTAGTGTTTGCTTCTCTGGAAAAATATTATTCCTCCTTCAATTATGAAGGATAGCTTTGTGAATACTGTATTCATGGATTGTAGTTTTTTATTTTTTCTTTTAGCCTTTCGAATATATTATTCCAGTCCCTCCCAGCCTGTAAGGTTTGTGATGAGAAATTTGCTGTTATTATGATGGGAAATCCCTTATACGTTATTTGACACTTTTTTCTTGCTGTTTTTAGAATTCTCTTTTTGTATTTGACTTTGGACAGATTAATTATATTGTCCCTTGGAGAGAGATCTTTTTAGATTGAATCTATTTGAGGCTTTTTTAGCTTCCTGTATGAGAATGTTTATATCTCTCCCAGGACTTGGAAGTTTTCAGCTATCATTTTATTAAATATGTTTTGTGTACCCTTTTCCATCTCTTTTTCTTCTGGACGTCTCAAAATGTAAATATTATTTGCTTAAGGGTATCCTATAGATCACAAACACTGTTTCCCATTTTTTTTTTTTTTTTTTTTTTGGTCTGACTGGGTTATTTTTAAAGGCCTAGTCTGAAGTTCAGAAATTCTTTCTTCTGCTTCATGTAGTCTGTTGTTGAAGTTCTTGATGATCATTGCATTAGTCAGGCTTCTCTAGAGGGACAGACCTAATAGAACATATGTATATAATATGAAAGGGAGTTTAAAAGAGACATTTGGCTCATACAACCAGAAGACAAAGTCCCGCAATAAGCTGTCTACAAGCTGAAGAGGAAAGAAGGCAGTAGTGGCTCAATCCAAGTCCAAAAGCCTCAAAGGCAGGGATGCTGACAGTATAGCCTTTGGTTTGTGGCTGGAGGCCTGAGAGCCTCCCAGCAAACCACTAGTTTAAGTCTAAGAGTCCAAAGGCCAAAGAACCTGGAGTCTGATGTAGGAAGAGTGGACAGGATGAATGGAAGGAAGCATCCAGCATGGGAGAAAGACAAAAGCCAAAAGACTCAGCAAGCCAGCTTATCCCACCTTCTTCCTGCTTTCTTCTGGCCATGCTGGCAGCCAGTTGGATGGTGCCCACCCACATTGAGGGTGGGTCTTTTTCTCCTAATTCACTGACTCAAGTGTCAGTCCCTCTGGCAATACCCTCACAGACACACCCAGAACCAATTTACCAGCTACTTAGGCATCTTCCAATCCAATCAAGTTGACACCTAATATTAGCGATCACAAGTATATGGTGTATTTCTTTTATTGAATTCTTCAGTTGTAAGATCTCTCCTTTGTCCTTTTTTTATAGTATCTATCTCTTTCTTTTTTCATTCAAATTATGATTTATTTTTCTGAACTTTTAAATACTGTAAATCTATGTTCTCTAGTATCTCATTGAGTTTCCTTAAAATCACTATTTTGAATTCATTTTCTGGCATTTTATAGACTTTTGTCTTCTCCAAGGTCTATTGCTAGAGAATTATTGTGTTCTTTTGGAAGTATCATGTTTTCTTGCTTTTTCATGTTTCTTGTGTCCCTATGTTGATATCTGTGATCTTGTGTAACAGTCACTTCTTCCAATTTTGTGGGATAGCTTTCATAGGGAAAGACTTGTTTCTATAGACATGTGCTTTTTTCTTATGAGTATGTCTATTTATTTTTATTTAACTTTTATTTCAGTTCAGGGATTCATGTGTAGGTTTATACAGATAAATTTGTGTCACAGGGGTTTATTTTACAGATTATTTCATCTCCCAGTTATTAAGCCTAGTACCTATTAGCTAGTTTTCCTAGTCCTCTCCCTCCTTCCATGCTCCACCCTACAGTATGTCCTAGTGTCTGTTGTTTCCCTCTATGTGTCCATGTGTTCCCACATAGATGCATTTATAACGTCAGTTGAGTTGGGTGCTTTGTCTTTGGCTTTGGGGTGATGCAGTAGTCTAGTCTTTGTATTATTTCTTCAGCTTTAATCATTTTCAGAGTTCTTCAGTGGCTTATGTTGGTGGGAATGCTAGGGGGCTTTACTAGGAATGGAGACAACAGATGGTCTGGTTCTCAGGCTTCTGGAGGTTGAGTGATGGTGGTGGCAGTGATAGGCACTGTTAGGGTCAGTCCTTGTCTGTGTTTATTCATTTAATGTCTCTTTCCTGCAAATTTAGAAGATAGATACTATTTTCCCCATTTGACCAATAAGGAAATCAAGACATAAAGGTTAAACAATTTGCTTGCATTTCTGACAACTGGACGCTTGTATTACTAACCACATTGCTTGTTCCTAACCATCTCACTATACTATTTCTTAAGGGTATTAACTTGCCAAATTTAGGAAACATGCAATCTTGCAACCTAAACCAATCACAACTATAGTAACTGTAATATTATTAAGAAAATATCAGCTCTCATTTAGACCACATATGGAAACTCTATGAGAAAATGTTTTCTAAAGAAATGGGTAATTGTTCCTGAAAGAAAATAAGGGTCCTGGGCCAAAACCAGAAAGCATTAGTTATAAGAGTCTCACATTATAATATACATTATACATTTAATGTATATTAAACTTTTCTAAACCGTCTCTTTCATCTTGTTTCTTCTCAATTCTCTCTCATTTACACTTTCTTTTGGCCTCCTTACACATTCATGCCACTTGTCCTGGCTGGGTACAAGGTTCTCTTCTTTTGCAAACTTCCATTCTCTCACTTCTCTTCTCTCCTCTTTTTCCAAAAACTACATTTAACTGGCCCTTGACCATTGAGTTATTTGGCTTCTTGAGGGACCTAAGCAGTCTCATATCATGCTCTACTAGCACATTACACACCTTATCCCAAAACATTGTAATTGTCTGATTCTTCCATTGGACTGTGTTCTCCTTTTGGCATTTACTCATCTTTGGACTCTGTAACCAATTGATTACATCAGATGATTGAATAAAGAGATGAACAAAGAAATCAAATGGAAATAATAGCTGCTCAATAAAATCTCTTAGTCATTGACTCATTCCTTACCTCTCAGGGTGTGGGAAAAATAGTTATTGCATGCATACTAGGTTCTATACCACTGTGCAAACTTAACCTAAAATGGATAGCTTTATGAATCTTCCTCATAATCAACAAGCTACAGATGGAAAAAATAAACTCATAGAAACTAAAGAAGTTATCTAAAGACATACCCCCTCTGGGTCATTAATCTACAATTGAATCAGATTCTATTTGACTTTAAAATATAGTTTTCTTCCATAATACTGCACTTTATATAAGAATAACCATAGGCTTCTCTAAAGAAAAATGATTCTGATCAACAATTTTTCAACTTGTCACAAACTCTCTAAGCACGTACAACAGAGATATAACATGATCATCTAGTTAGCAAGTAATGTATTGATTAGCCAATTGATAACCAAGAAGCCACAAAGCAAACCCATTAACTTGGGGATCAAATCACAAAGGAAAACCTGTTGTTTCCAAAAATGTTTCTATTTGTTAATTTGTGTAGCCTGAACTTAGAAATTTATGCACTGTATGTGTGAATACAAAGTCACCATGTTTCAAATGATAATGATATCAAAGCACTCAAAACCCTGAGGTATAACTGTGGCACAATAACCCTCAGCTGCAGTTTTCAAAGCCAGTGGCATGTTTTATAATTGAAGAATCATTTGGAACCCAGGGATCATTATTCCTTTGTCTTTACTTATTTAAAAATCTCAAGTTTTCCTGTTTTCAAACAGGCTTTATTCTTTCCTTTTTTTTTTCCTTCCATTGTGTGTCTTCAGCAGAGGAATACACTCCTAAGGAATGAGCTGCTAAATGAACCTACTTTTAAAAATCCTAAGTATGAACAAGCATTGTTTTAGATAATTATTTATTTATTTGTTGCTATGATACCACAAATCCTTGCTGTGCTGCAAGGAGTGGGAGTCCAGGTGTAAAAATAAGAAATCCTGCTTTTAAAATTGCTGTGCTATAAATTTTTCAAAGTTTAATACGCATCCAAGCATAACTGGTACAATTCAAGAAAAAAAATCTATAAATCAACTCATGCAAAAAACATCTGCTTGCAACAACTTCCACCCTTTAATAGAAAATCCTTCAAAGACTCAATCAACAAGACAAGACTCACACAATGGAAGGATAGTCCCTGCTCATGAGAGATGAAGCTGGAAAGGCAAGCTGCATCTGCACATCTCCACCAGGGCAATGCTGTGAGATGTGGGTGCGAGTCAGTAAGTGAGGGGTGGTTATCTCTTGGATTTAGGGCCCACCTGGACAATTGTGGGTGCTATAGAGACTGTTCTGACAGAAGCATACAGAAAGAACTTTATCTGAAGGTCGGGGTCAAAGTAGGAAGTGACACTGGTCCACATTCTTAATTGCAAACAATGAACTATTTGGTAAATGTAAGCAGAAAATATACTTATTAAAGGATCCTAAAGTATCTAATACATTTCTGGAAGGTTCAGAGACTTAGGCTTGAGTGTCAGCAGTCAGGAACAAAGTACCCATATACCTCCAGACTCTATCCTAGTTTGCCATGACTGTCTCTAGATTTAAAACTGAGAATCTCATATCCTTGGAGCCCCATCAATCCCAGGAAAACACAGAGATTTCATCACTGTCATGGCAGAACTGGGTTCTGTACCATCTTAGATACTGAGCATAGAATCTTCCACTAGAACCACAGATAACCATTCCTCTAGGAAATGTTTGAGACCACTGCTACTACTTTCATCACCGGAATCAGTCTGGCAGGGTTCTTGCTTCTTGGTGTTCCTAGCTTCTGATCAAGTTGGGAGCACCTAATTAGTAGATCCTGGGACCCATCAGTAAGGCAAGATGGGAAAGAGCTTACCTGGAGCTTACTGGTTAAGAATAGGAGGATTTTCTAAACACAAAAGAGGGATTTATGTGTTGGATTGTCTCAGACAATGACAACTCTCAACTTCAGTGGCTCTTGCAATGGACTCAGTGAGAGATGGTCAATAGCTGAACAAAGACTTGAAAAGAATGTGAATTGTTTGAGAAACATTTAGAAGGAAATTGCAAATGTTCAACTGGATAAATATGGCTGAGGTAGAAGAACCAATTGTCACCTCAAAATTTCTCGATTAAATATCTGGATGTATTTTGTTGCAACCTACTAAAATCAAGACTTTAGGAGGAAGGTAATGAGGTTAGTTTCCATTGAGCTTGAGATGCCTCTCAGGCATTCAGGTGGAAAGGCTCTTTTAGCTGAAGTTAGCAGAAGTGCCAAATTATCCCTAATTCGTGGGTGGGGGATGAGGGTTATTGCAGCTAATAGACGGTATTTAATGCAGCCAAAGTAATAAAGCTAGAAACAGTTTTTGAACCTAAATCTGATTCTAAGTACTTGTTTTTCCCAGTGCTTCACACCGTTAAGATATTAACAAAAAAGTCTTTACATCATCTGTGTTCAATGGCATACACATGTAATTTCTGATTTCAGAAGAGGAGAAGGAAAGCAAAAAAATAATAATAATAGTTGTCTTAAAAATGACATTTCTCTATGGTAATCATCAAAAACAATTTCAAACTGAAATATTATTTTTATTTTGCAAAATAATAAAAGTGAGCTTCTGCAAAATTAATTTGCTCAACATTACCTAGCTGGTAAACTGAATTAGATGAACTTTTATTACTCTTTTTTGTATTGAAAGCTTATGGCTTACAGTGGCAGTTTTGAAACTTGGGACTCTGGACCAAAAGCATCAGCATCACCTGGGAACTTACTAGAAATGCAAATTCCCTGACTCCACCCACATCCCACTGAAACAGAAACTCTGGGAGTGGTGCCCAGCAATCTGTTTTAACAATTCTCCCAGTGATTCTGATGCATGCTCAAGTTTGAGACCACTGGTTCACATCATCCCAGATACGAGGACGATTAAAAAGTGACTTTTTTTTTCCATTTTTGGAAGAGATAAATATTGTAAATGAGATGCCATTTATAAAGCCAATAGCAGAGTGCCAGGTATATATTAGATTCTAAATTACTCTAATTGAAATATGATGAACCTAATAATTCAAATAGCAAACCAAACTCTACCAAAGGCATTTTAATATGCTTAAACTAAAATAAAAAAAAAATCTTTAGTTTAAATTTAATATACATTTATGTGTTTGGGTTTTCAATTTTTTAATAAAACTTTTCATGGCTTTCACTAATGTAAAAGTGTTGCTTTACTAAAACTATTTGCCTTTAGGCTTCCTTATCAAATCTTTATATAACAACGGTTAGGAGTCTGAACATCTGAAGTGGATTCTGGAATTCTGAGGAGCCCAGATTTATTTGTTTCTGTTTCTGATAAAGTTCTGTTACCAATACACGTTCATTTTCTGTTAATACTGGAAGTCTAGCTCCCAGAGGTAGTACATTTTGGCTCACTGAAGATAGTCAAGAAAAGGCTTAATGGCCACTTTTGTTGGTAATCCAGAGAAGATTCATGAACTGAAAAGAGGAAAGCACGAGATATGTTTTTAGATCCCCTCCAAACTTGAGAGTCCAGTTTTCACTGAAGTGTATGATATAATGAGAGGGATGTTAATCAGCCATACTTCCCACATTCTGGGCCCAATTTTGCTCCATTCTACCTGGGAAACCTCGGGTCGGTAACATAGTGCTCTACTCCTAAGAGTCTTCCTTTATGAAACGAAGTACTTAGACAGTAGGACAGCAAAGGCTCCTACTACTGCCGGCATGACTCTAAAAAAGAAAGATTTACCAAATAATAAAGAAATATTACATAAGGGATGGAAGAGAATCTAATCACTACCGTGTTGTGTTTCGCAAAACACTGTAAATTGTTCCCCTGCAGATGCAGATGTTATTCATTACACTGTAGATAAATTCAGAAATGTAGTTTACCCTGATTTACCATTATGCCTAATTGTTTTGAAGGCTAGTGCAATGAAGTCAGCCCTATGTGCTGCTTTGTTGTAATATTCAAAAGTGAATGCTGCACTGATTCCAGTGAAGTTTCTCTGTAGGAAAATCTAGGTTTTTAGCCTCAAGACTCAGAAATGAAGGTATTGCTACACTAGAGGATCTAATTATAAGAGGTACCTTTTTTTTTTTAATTTCATCACATCCTTTGGGCCATCCAAGTTCTAAAACTCAGTATGTATATGTATGGTTTCTAATTCTCAGAATAACTGTAGAGAATTTAACAACCCATCTTGCAAATGAAGACATTATATCAAAACAGAGAAATGAGTTGCTGAGTTTGCCATAGGAAGTAGAAGATGTAATTTGGATCTAAACTCACTTTCACTTGACTCTCTCTCCCAAAAATGAGCAATCGAGCAGACTCAGTTGAGCATGTACGATCTGCTGTATGCCAAGCCTTTTATGTTTATTTACCTCTTTGGCTGCAACACCTTTCAGTAGGCCTTATTACTAGCACTACACCACTAGATAGGAAACAGTTTGCCCAACGTCACAGCCTTGGGTAAGGGGAGACTTCGGTCTAAATCTAAATGTTGAAGTCCATTCTCCAAATGCAGTGCAAAGCGTATAGAAAGTCAAGCAGGAAAGCCACTGATTAAATAATGAAAAATAATCGATGGGCATCTAGCTAAGAATGAATACAAGGGATTTTGTAATTTCTTCTCATACACAATGACATTTTGCAATATTAAGTAATGATAAAGCCTGAGAAAATATTTCACTATACCAGAACAAAGATTTCTGAAAATCACCTTTAAGATTAGTTGCTTGCCTTTTAGTAGATATCAGGTAATCCCCACCCTTCAGGGACACATGGATCACATTCCAGATAAAAAACGTGTTTGTAGAGAGTTGTGGTGCCTCAGTACTAGCTTTTTTCCTTCTGATTACATCTGTTCTGGAAATGCTGAACAACTATTCCACTTTGTTTCAAACAATGGTGGGTGATGAAATATCATAGGAAAAAGTAAAGAGGATTAAATTTTATAGTTTTTTAAAATGAAAATAAATTATATGAAATTTGAATTTGCATCCCTGGGGACTGTGAATATATCTCTTTTAAAGTTATTGTTGACAGTATTGGATAAAGCAGTTTTGAGCCTAAAATAAATTGGGCCAGTTCCTTCTTCACTTAACAGATGAGAAAAATGGTTATATCCTATGTAACAAACCTGCACATTCAGCACATGTATCCCAGAACTTAAAGTAAAATAAAAAATAAAAATAAAAAATAAATGGCTACCTCAGCTTGTTTGAAGGTTATAAAACTAGTTAGAAGTGTGAGTTACTTGTTCTGTTAGTCTTAATCATACCAAATTTGGATTTTATACTTCCATGCAATGTGAAGGGCTGTGCTTCAAATCCCAGCTTTATTTATGTACAAGCTGAGTATTTTATATGATATTTATGATGATTAATTGTAGTTGTCAATTTGACTAGACTAAGAGATACCCAGACAGCTGGGCAAACATTATTTCAGGGTATGTCTGGAAAGGAGTTGCTGGAAAAGATTGGGACTTCAATCAGTGGACTGAGGGAGATTCACCTTTATCTAATATGGGCAGGCATCAACCAATCCATTGGAGGCCTGGATAGATCAAAAGGGCAGAAAGGTAAATTTGCTCTCTTTTCTGGAGCTGGGAAATCTATCTTCTCCTGCCCTTAGACAGCAGATGTACTTCAAGTTCTCCAGTCTTTGGACTCTGGGATGTGCACCAATGGCCCTCTGGGTTCGCAGGCCTCTGGCTTCTAACTGAAAGTTACATTACCTGGTTTTCAGGCCTTCAGACTTAGACTAAGCCATGCTACTAGCTTTCCTGGTTCCCCACCTTATAGGAGGCACACTGTGGGACTTCTCAGCCTACATAATTGTGTGAGCCATTATAAATTAAATTATCTCTATCTATCTATCTATCTATCTATCTATCTATCTATCTATCTATCTATTTGTCTATCATCTATCTCCTGTTGGTTATGTTTGTCTGGAGAACGCTAATACAATATTTAACTTCTACTAAACTAAATTTTTTTTAACTTTAGGATGTATGAATAATACATACTTCATATTTCATAAGGTTTTGTGACAATAAAATAGTTCATGTACATATTTTGGTTCAATAGAAGAGCTCAAAAACTTTTAAATCCTTTCCCTTCCTCCCAATTTTCCCTCTAAATTATAAATAGTTACAAAAAAATAGTATATGGCATAAATAGCTCTCTGAGTCAACCAAGAGTTTCCTAAGCATACCCATGTAGCATATCTGTTGTTTTTAAATCAGGATGTCTCTTTGTATTTCAGAAACTTGGAGCAAACCTCTCTTGACAGATAAACTCTCTTGGCAGCATATTTATTTCAGGGATGCTCATCTCTGGCCTGCATAGTGGAATTGCACAAGTAATGCAGAACCACTTGATATGGTAAGCACAGATGACAAGTGCTGATGAGGTTAAGAAGAGACTTTGAAAGGAAATTAGATAATCTCCATTGAAAAAGAAAATAAACCTCAGAGTTCTATACTTCACAGAAAGATTATGTCCTTAAAAATTCATGAATAAAAGGCTCAGCAGGGAAGAACCAAGGTAATAGTAAGTTGGAAAAGCTCATTGGCTCTGGTACCATAGAACTAGGGTATGAGTCTGAGATATATAACTTATGCAAGTTGTGGAAATGTGTTTGAGTGTATCAGTTAGCTATTGCTGCATAACAAAATACCCCAGAACCTACTGGCTTGAAATAATAGTTATTTATTTTTGCTTAAAAATGTATGGGTTAGCATGGTGGTTTGATAGATCTAAGTTGGGCTTGGCAGAACTTACTCATCCATCTTTGGTTAGCTGCAGGTTAAGTAGGCAGCTTTTCTTATCTTGGTTGGTCTTTCTCAAATGTCTAAAGTCTCAACTGAGATAACCAGGCTGACTTAGCTCTGTTCCAGATGTCTAATCTCTCCCAAAGGCTATCATGTACCTGTTCTTATACTGAAGGCAGAAGAACAACGGAGAGAAAAGAAATACACAAGACATGTTGAAGCTTAGGCATGAGACTGAGAGAAAGTGTGTTGCACATTGGAACTGCAGAGTCAGTCTGCATGAATAAGATCCAGATATGTGTATTTTATTATAATAATTATCATTACTATTTTATTTTCCAGCTAACTCTGATACACAGGTAGAATTAAAGATAATGGTTTTATTGTTTGAATTATATATTGATTATAGTATTTTTATTGAAATGTTACAAATACACCAAACAGAAATTGGAATAAACAAAAAAGTGTCACTGTTAGCTCACACAACTGAGGATTTCCAAG
Source organism: Gorilla gorilla gorilla (assembly GCF_029281585.2). Classification (NCBI taxonomy): domain Eukaryota; kingdom Metazoa; phylum Chordata; class Mammalia; order Primates; family Hominidae; genus Gorilla; species Gorilla gorilla. The sequence continues at coordinate 142,213,569 of NC_073231.2, read as the reverse complement.
TTAAATATAACTTCAGTCATGGCTAGATCTAAGGGGCTGCAAAGACATGGTCTCTGTTTCTCTTTCTCCAACTAGGTCCTTGTCTTGCCAATGTAGAAGCCACATTGTATAGATAGGATCTTTCCATATGGTGAAAAAACTGGTTATCAGCAGTTTCAGTAGTCCTTAGAACTTTCTTCACTACAAGAAGTAAAACAAAAACAAAAAGAAAAAGAAAAAAGGAGAGAGGAGAAAAAGAGAGTGTTTCTCTTTTCCGAAGCTCAGACAAATCTTATTATGAACTCTCATTGGCTCAACTTGGATCACATAACCACACAGGAGCTTGGATAAGGGCAATGAACACATGTGGATTGAGAATGAAGGGAGTATGAGTTTTCAAAAGGAAATCGGAGCGATATCACCAGAAGAGAAAACGGAGACTGGGTAGGCAAAAAAAATAGCAATTGTCTACAACAGATGATATATTCTGCATCTGCATTTCCACAAAATGCTATTATATCCCTTTTTATGCTTTTCTAATAATGTATTTTATTCTGATGTATACAGTGTTTATCACTTTCTTGAGCACAAAGAAAATGAACTATATCTCATCATGTTGGTGTCCCTAGCACTGTGCATAGGGACAGTATGTCTTTGTTATATCTATTTTTTAAAGCTATTTTGTTAGGAGTTTTAATCTCCAATTCCTTGTTGTTAAAGTCAGAAGAGACATACACATGATTCTGTTTTTTCATAATTATTATTACCTCTGGACTCACCCCTATATTTTTATTTGGTGTCTGTAGCTCTGGAGAGTTGGATGAAACAGAAGCCTCCTTTGCCCTGATGAGAATCAAGTCAGGCTGCCTGAATGTTGGGGTTATTCTACAAGATTAACATCTCAACCTTGAACAGACAGGCTCAGAATTTTATTTTCTTAGGGTGGTAGTAAATAAAAGAAGACAAAATGTTAAATCCTAGAACAAATCTGGTCCATGCATCCTACTTTTAAGTTTGTATATATTGGCTTCCCATCGTAATTTTAGATAGTCTTTCAAGCAGATCGAGATTACCTCACTAGGAAAAAAAATGTGATATCACAGTACTAGCAACAATGGAAGGAAGAAAGAGAGAAAGCATACAGACAGGGATAGCTGACCAAATGTTGCAAGAGAGAGTGAACCATGGGAAGAAAAATGTATTAATATTTTCACTTTTTCCTGAAAGCTTCAGATACACTATGTCACATATCTTTATTCCCTTCATCCAAATCAGAGTTTATCTCCTTGGCTTCTCCTGCCCAAGGTCCTCTTTGGACTCTTGTTAAGCCCCCACCACTACCATGGTGACCAGTTCTGCAGGGACTAGATTAGTCAACATTGAGGCAACCCAATGTAAATGTGACTCATCCCAGCTGATACAAAGGCACAGCTCTGATATAACAACTAGGATTCTAATTATTCCCATCAATACTAGGTCTGAGTAATATTGCTTACCCAAAGGTTTCTGTAGGAAATAGGAGATACTTCAAAGACATGTGGAGATATAACTTCCCATGAACTAATCCTCAAGTGTTAAGAACTTGACCAATGAAAAACATAAAAGAGAACACACAGGCCAAGCACAGTGGCTCATGCCTGTTATCCCAGCACTTTGGGAGGCTGAGGCAGTTGGATCACTTGAGGTCAGGAGTTCAAGACCAGCCTGGCCAACGTGGTGAAACCCCATCTAAAAATACAAAAGTTAGCTGGGTGTGGTGGCGTACACTTGTAATCCTAGCTACTTGGGAGGCTGAGGTGGGAGGATCACTTGAACCTGGGAGATGGAGGTTGCAATGAGCTGAGATGGTGCCTCTGCACTTCAGCCTGAATGACAGAGAGCAAGACTCAGACTACCCCTACCAGCCCACCCAAAAAAAAGAGAACACACAGATAAATTGACTCTCCATCCTTCCCACGACTACCTTTGCCTGTATCTGCCAATATCCACTCAGAAGATAGAAACTGCATGTGCAATTTTAACAGACAAAAATTTAACAAAAATACTTTTAGTTAGATCAAAGGTATTTGTATTAGTTTTCTCTAGCTGCATAACAAAATACCATAGGCTAGGTGGCTTTAACAACAGAAATATACATATATTTTTACAGCCTGGAGGCTAGAGGTTCAAGGTCAAGATTCTGGCAGATCCAGTTTCTGGTGAGGGCTCTCTTCTTGGCTTACAGACAGCTGCCTCTGTCCCTGCCCATGGTCTTTTCGTGGTGTGTATGTGCATGGTGGAGTGTGGAGGGGCTGGAGGGGAGCTCTCTGGTGTCTCTTCTTATGATGAAACGAATCATATTCCATTAGAAGGATCAGAGTACCACCCTATGATCTCATTTAACCTTAATTATTCCTTACCCCAAATACAGTCACACAGGGGATTCAAACTTCAACATACAAATATTGGGAATATTGTGGGAAAGGCACACACATTGAGCTCCTAATCACACTTAACTATAAAAAAAGGAAAAATAAAATTCTAAGGTGTGAGGAATTCATAACTATTGAGAACAGAAACATTTTCTTCCTCTTCTAGTCCTGTAGTTTCCCTCTAGCGTCTGCAACGGCAAGGGAGAAATGCTGTCTTTGGAATCTGGTTCCAGGATCACAAGCAAGGCAAAGCACAGTTGGTTTGGAGCTGAGAGACAATAAAGGGGTTACTAAATATAATACTGAGAGTTTCTAACGTTCTTCCTTGGTTCTTTTTCCTTCAGCCCTAGGGAAATGCAAGACTGAGATTCAGCCCTACGACAAGAGGCACAGCTGCCACAGAAACACATTGCCCACTGGTGTGGGGACAAGAAATGAGATAGTGTGTTGGTCCAAGAATTCCTGCCAATGTGGTAATGAAGAAATGACCTGGACACCCCTCAGCTAATCTCAAGAGCAGCCTACCACCATGACAAAGGCTGTCGGGATCCCTGCATTAGATCCCCTTGCCACTACACAGAAGACTCGAACACATGCTCTCCCTTTCCTTGCCCTGAAGTGTCCCCCTAGAACCTGCTATGGCACGCAAGAAAAAATACAGTCTGCAGAGTCTACTTCCGATATCACAAACAAGGAGAAGCAGAGGGAGTATGGAACTGAGAATCAGTAAATTAATAAACCTCAGAGTCCATCCTTTGGTTGACTCAGCATCCATGAGTACTGTTCTACACATGCTTTCTATTTAAAAAAAAATCAATGTTTTTACTTTACAAGAGGCAGCTAACCTCTATAGAAGTGTCCAGGCTCACACATTCTCCCCCAAATGAGAAAACACATATTCCAGACAGTCATTGTATTAATTGCTGTCTATATTATCTACTTCTCAGAATTAATCACAGTGCCAATAAATATTCTGGTATTAAATAATAATGTGAAATTTAACCTGTAGAAAACTTGTGATATGGTTGCTGCTGTGTCCCCACCCAAATCTTATCTCGAATTGTAATCCCCATGTGTCAAGGGAGGGACCTGGTGAGGGGTGGTTAAATCATGAGGGTTGTTTTCCTCCATGATGTTCTCATGATATGAGGGAGTTCTCATGGGATCTGATGGTTTAAAAGTGGCAATTTCCCCTGGGCTCTCTCTCTCTCTCTCTCTCCTGTTGCCTTGTGAAGAAGGTACCTGCTTCCCCTTCGCCTTCCACCATGATTGCAAGTTTCATGAGGCCTTCAGAGCCATGAGGAACTGTGAGTCGATTAAACCTCTTTCCTTCATAAATTACCCAGTCTCACGCTGTTCTTTATAGGGGTGGGAAATGGACTAGTACAATTTGTATAAAATTACAGGGGGAAAAAGAGAAAATATTTAACATGTAGAAATATAAACAATAGTTAATATGTAGAAATATATATAATATTTATATATTGTTATATATAATATATAAAATATACATAAATATATATAATAAATATATAATAAAATATATATAATATATTATATATATTTCTACATATTATATATGTAAAATATGTATATGTATGTGTGTTTGTGTATATATATACATACATACAGTCAAGGAGAAAGTGTGCAAATTGCTTGTAGTTATTGTTTTTGCAGTTGCCTCTGAGGTCATAGTTGATAGCTTTCTTTTTTCCAGTACTCATTCCATATTCCCACCACCCTTAGCCAGGAATTCAGATGGTCAAAGTTCTTCATTAGTAGAATGATTCAAAACTTTATTTCTGAAAGGCCTGAATGATTTTTGGTCTTGCCTTATTTTGGTTCTTGCGATTTTCCATTACCTTCTACTATTGGCAATGGAAATATTAAGAGAATCCAAGAATATTCTGTAGATTCCAGATATAACCTTCTTGTCTCCATTGTGTAGCAGCTACCCAGTTTCCTCTTTATTATTGGGATCAACTACTCCAGTCAGCATCCTAACACCCATTTTTCCCTATTAGTCCAGTAACACAAAGATCCCCAAATAATCAGAGATAGGTCTAAACTTTCAATTCATTGAGATTGTTTTTGTATCTCCTGTTAGAAACATTTTTCCCCTTGTGAGCTAAGGCCTCCAAACCATCATAGCTGAAAGTTTCCAGGATGGGAACCAAAAATTCTGTGAAGGGGTTATCAAGTATAATAAAGAGAGAAGCCACCCAAAATATACCATTTTTCTAGCTCCATTGATTTTAGCTATACGAAAGAAATCACCATACACTGCTGATTGAATTTATTTTAAAGAGTATACTATGCCCTGTAATATAGAACTTGATCTTTTTAGTATGGTATCTTCAAACTGGCAGGATAATTGAATCTTCAGTAAGCAAATCCATCTTCTTTTACCACCAGTGCTTCTGGATAATGGGGTGTATAGCATGGCCACTTAATTCCATGGCCATAAACCCAGTAACATACTTTTCTGTGAATTGACTCTGTGGATCAGAAGTAATGCTGTGTGGATTGTCATAATCATGAATGAGAGAGCCTTAGAGTTCCACATATGGTGATTCTAGAAGAAGCACTATGACTAGTAAAGGCAAATCCATATCCAGAATATATGTATGTTCCAGAAAAGACAAATCTCTGCTCCTCCATAATGAATAGGATCCAATGTGTTCAAGCAATTTCAAGTTATCAACGGCTTAAGAATCCATGCAAATTTATATTTATGGTTATATCTCTGTCTAGACAAAATAGATAATCTAATGTATCACTTGAAATTCTGTCTCCTGGGGAGGTTGTCAAACTGGGAAACTCTGAAGTAGGGTTGTTGGGCTGCAGTTATTCATGTTTGTGCTAGAATATTGGGCTGAACCATCAGTAAAACAAGTCTGAGTTTTTCCACACCAGGTCATATAAGCAGAAATTAAATGAGAACAGGTAATGTTGTGGTTATCTGTTTCGAAGGAGCTGACTTTATCTGTGCAAATAACTTTCTTGTGCCCTTTAGACCAGCTCAAGCCTAATTTCCTGTACACTTTTTCCCCTTGATAATTTTTTTTTCATACACTCAACTTTATGGTTTGGTGAGTCAAATAACAACAAGAACATGATAAGAAACTCAGCTTACACGGCCATATCTGATGTCCCATATTAAGTATTCAGCCTCTCCTATGACCCAGTAGCAAGCCGAGGGCTGTTTACAAAATATAAATAGTTATCCATAGAAGATGGCATGGATTTATTAGAAACCATAGAGGCTTGCTGTGTGATTTTCCTGTCGGTTCTTTCGAGAGGTTAAATATACCACCTCTACCAAACCACAGACACTTTGGGTACCATTCGCTTTGCTGGATCTTAAGGTCCAGTTAGGAGAAAAGCTTGCACTGAAGCTTAGACTTGGTACAGAGCCTTCTCTTGATTCTGTTTATAACTGATGTCTGGTAAGTTTATGGGTGACTCTAAAGATTGGCCACAGAAACACCCTTAAATATGATATGTGCTGCCTCTAAAATCCAGAAAAAAGGTGCAGTAATACTTGTGCATCCTTTTTCTTTTCATTTTTGGGGTAGATGGTACAAAACGTAGCAACTTGCCTATTATCTTTGAAGAACTATCTTTACATGCTCTTGACTATTCGACTTCTAGGAATTTCACTGAAGTAGTGGACCCTTGAAATTTTGTTCAAATTCTCTCTGTTTCTCTGGTTCTTGTAAGCACTACCAAGGCATTTAATATAATTCTGCTCATCAGATCCTTAGTAGCATAGATGTGGAGAATAGGTATGATGATGCTTGGAATGTCAGAATGGTCAATAACTCCAACAGACTTTATTAGGCAGAGAAAAGAAGAGTTGGTCCAGTCCTGTAACAAGATTCTGAAAGGTATACTATTAGATCTGGTATATACTATCAGACTGCTTCTGACGCTCCTTGAAAATTGCAAAGGGAGAAAAACCATTAGGCCAACAGCTGCATTTTGAAAGGGACTATTTTGATTTGCTTCCCAATCATACTACATATGTAATATCAGCTGCGATTGGATTTATAACTTGGCTATATTGGTGCTAAAGTCTTTTTCAAGACACGTTCAACTTTGCACAGGCCAAAGAGGCAAATTAAGTGAGAATATCATATGTTTTTATAGCCTTGCATATTTCAGGTATTTGATCCTCTGCAATTTCCATGAAAATAAAATATTGCTCCTAGATTAACATGCATTACCATAATTAACATTACTATAAAGAGAAAGCTACATAATCTTTTTCTTACCCCTTCCTACTGTAATGGCCACTACCCATAGGTAAAAAAGCCAAAATGGGGTTTCTACAGATTTCCAAGTATGTCTGTGCCAATTATTAATTTAGAAATTAGGAATATAACCATATATTGATATAATAAAGTCACCAAGATCCTGTAATTTTAACTTCAGCTAATATTTAATTTATCGTGTGATTGCAATAAGTATCCACTTTGGTCAGGCAAATTAGCATTTTGGGTTCCCAGGAATTAGGGTGAAGTTTCAACCCATGTTTAGTTGTTTCCCCATTGTAGCCACTCTAGAAAATGGCTTCAGGTCCCTACAGGAAAGACTTGGAAGATTATTTAACATTACACACTGTGAAACTGCTAGGGGATATTTTCTTAATACGATCAAGTCTTTGAACCAGCTTAGCTTAAAAACTTGCAAAGGGCTATGAGTCTACACTGTTGCAACTTTGAGTCCGGTTTTTGGCTTCCGGACCTAGAAAGCCTTGCGCTATAAGTGTAAACTGATACTCCAGTAGGCTACCTGTTTCATTCATGGGGAAACAGTGACCAAAGACACAGTGATTCACCAGTGTTTTCCTGCTGGTTTTACACTAACTGTGCCTACCTTGGTTTTAGGGGTTTAGTGCCGCCACCTCATCTTTCCCAGCCTGGTATCCCATCATCCCCACTGAAATTAGATGAATCTATCTTAATGGAACCATCTCCTCTGGTCAATGTGACCCAATGAAGAGAAGCACCTTAGTCCATTTGTGGAGCAATAATGGAATGCCTAAGACGGGGTAATTTATAGCGAACAGAAATTTATTTCTCACAGTTCTGGAGGTTATAAGTCCAAGATCAAGGCACAAGCAGATTTGGTGTTGGGTGAGAGCTGGGTCTGTGTCCAAGATGGCATGTCGTTGCTACATCCTTCAGAGGGGAAGAGTGCTGTGTTCTTACACCTCAGAAGAGACTGAATGGGCAGAGAAAAAAAAAAGGTGAATTCCCTCTGTCAAGCTCACCTGTAAGGGCACCTAATGCCATTCATGAGGGTGGGGCTCTCATGGCTCAATCACCTTCCAGAGGCCACACCTCCCAATAGTGGAGGACTGTTACATTGAGGATTAAGTTTCAACATGAATTTTGGAGGAGGTAAAAACATTCAAATCATAGCAGAGCATTTCAAAAATGAAATTGCTCTACACTCTAATATGTTTTTCTATGTCTCAGTGAAAAGAATGTCTCCTGGGTTGTCTCAAAGAATATAGTTAAGAGGTAAGGGTTCAGATTGCATATGGTAAATCAACTAGAACATTTTTATTTCTTGCAGATAATAGATTCCTTCTTTCACATCATGTCAAGGAAGCTTTTGCCTCTGAACAAGTGAGTTTTCAAGCCACTTACTGCCACATAAATTAACATATGAAATCCAGAATCTCTACTAAGTGACTCCATATCAATGAATTTGTCCTGGACTAATATTGTGCCCCATTCTCATTGAGGTAACACACTTATAATCTATACTCACACCTAATTCCTACATTTACATTGGGGTAAATACACACACAAGCACACATACACAAATATATAATACAAATATTATATACATACATATATAATACTCTCTGAAGATGTTCTGTGAGGCTTTGCCATCAGTTGTGCTTGTGGGGAATCTGTGAGCATCTCAGAAACGTACATCGTTTTTATTGATTCTCCCTTCCTCCCTGACTCGCTCACTTTTTGTTATCACTTTCCTAGGGTTGTATTCACAAATACAGAGTGAACATGCAAGTTTTTGCCATGGGCTCCATTTCTAGGAAACATGGGTTAAAACAATGAGCAATGGGTATTCAAAATATTCCATTAGTAAACAAGTAAATAAATAAATCAATGGATCTATGGATTACTCAACAATTTTTTAGAGTTCCTATTATGTGTCATATATTGTGAATGTATTATGAAGAATATAAAAATAATTCAAACAAAAGTCCTTAGAATTTGGCCATTCTACCAGAAAGATGGGCATATGTAGAGATCAGCATCCTAAGCATCATCGCATGGTGAGACAACAGTAAGTCAAACGCAATTGAGAATCAAAGGAGAAAAAAAATTCATTCATTGATTGATTCACATGTTCAATACGCCTGTTCTGAGCAGTTAATATAAGCAGATAATGTGCTCAGTTGGAGACATAGGAATAAAAACGTGATCCCTTTTCTCAAGTTTTTTTTTACATCATTTGACAACCACATTCCCTAAATGTGCATAAGCCCTAAAAATAGAGGTATGATTGAATGTCACTGGAACTGGGAGAAATGACACCTAATGTAGCTGGTGAAAACTTCATAGAAGAAGGTCCTGAAAGACCAGTACCCAAGCTAGCAGGCATTCTTTATAAGGACATAGAACTGATGCACTGGAGAACTGCAAGACACAAGATTACACAAATGGTGTATTATGAAGGTCAATTGGCAGAAAATGTAAGTTTGTTGAATCACACGACAGGACTGAAGATTTGCTAGGGTGATGGGATTCTGCTCTTTGTGTAATGGGTAACTCCTAAAAGATTTTAGGAAAAAGTGACATCATCTGGTATCTATTTTAGTAGAAATCCCCCTAACTGGGAAATGATAAAAATGTATGTGAGGGCACAAATATTGAGGCAGAGAAAACAGGCTGTTGCAATAATATGAGTGAGTATAAGTATAATGGTATCTGTAAGGTGGGGGGTGGCGGTGGGGTCCTGGTAAACATGAGACAAGTGGATTCCAGAGATTTTAGAAGATTGAATCAATAGAACGTGGCAACTGATCGTGCATATAGGGGGTGATGAAGGAATGTCATAGCTAAGGACAAATACCAGACAAAGGCAGGTCTCTAAATTTACTGCTTGGAAGAAGCAAGGTAATGGAGATCATCAGAGAAGCTCCTGCATTGGTGATGAGTTTGTTTTTTTATTTATTTTTTATTTTTATTTCAATAGTTTTTGGGGAGCAAGTGGTGTTTCGTTACATGGATAAGTTCTTTAGTAGTGATTTCTGAGATTTTGGTGCACCCGTAACCTGAGGAGTGTACACTGCACCCAACGTGTAGTCCTTTACCCCTTAGCCCCCTCCTGCCCTCCCTCCTGAGTCCCCGAAGTCCATTGTATCATTCTTATGCCTTTGTGTTTTCATAGCTTAGCTCCCACTGATAAGTGAGAACATGCAATGTTTGCTTTTTAATACCTGAGTTACTTCATATAGAATAGTGGTCCCCAACTCCATCCTTATTTTATTTCTTTTTATGGATGAGTAGTACTCCATGGTATATATGTACCACATGATTTTTTATTTTTTTCTTTTTGAGGTGGAGTCTCACTCTGTCACCCAGGCTCCCAGGTTGGAGTGCAGTGGCACGATCTCGGCACACTGCAACCTCTGCCTCCCGGGTTCAAACAATTCTCCTGCCTCAGCCTCCTGAGTAGCAGGGACAACAGGCATGCACCACCATGCATTGCTAATTTTTGTGCTTTTAGTCGAGAAAATGTTTCGCCATGTTGTCCAGGCTGGTCTCAAATTCCTGACCTCAGGTGATCCACCTGCCTCGGCCTCCCAAAGCACTGGGATTACAGACATGAGCCACCAGTCCTAGACCTACCACATTTTTTTGTCTACTCGTTGGTTGATGAGCATTTAGGCTGGTTCCATATTTTTGTAATTGCAAATTGTGCTGTTAAAAACATGCATGTGCAAATGTCTATTTCGTATAGTAACCTCTTTTCCTCTGAGTAGATACTCAGTAGTGGGATTTCTGGATCAAATGATAGTTCTACTTTTAGTTTTTTAAGGAATCTCCACACTGTTTTCCATAGTAGTTGTACTAGTTACATTCCCACCAACAGTGTAAAAGTGTTCCCTTTTCACCACATCCATGCCAACATATTTTTTTTTATTTTTAAAATATGGCCATTCTTGAAGGAGTAAGGTGGTATTGCATTGTCATTTCGATTTGCATTTCTCTGATAATTAGTGATATTGAGTATTTTTAAAATGTTTGTTGTCCATTTGCATATCTTGAGAATTGTCTATTCATGTCCTTAGCCTAGTTTTTGACGGGATTATTTGTTTTTGTCTTGCAGATTTGTTTGCATTTCTTGTAGATTCTGGATATTAGTCCTTTGTTGGATGCATAGGATAATTGACACTCCACATGTAGAAGAATGAAACTGGATCCTCATCTCTCATCTTATATAAAAATCAACTCAAGATTTATCAAAGCCTTGAATTTAAGACCCGAAACCATGAAAGTTCTAGAAGATAACATCAAAAAACACTCTTCTAGGCATTGGCTTAGGTAAAGAGTTCATGACCAAAAACCCAAAGCAAATACAACAAAACAAAGATAAATGGATGGAACTTAATGGAGATGGCTTTGAACTTATGTCTTACAGACCAAGTGTCAGTGATTGGTGATTTTCTATTGTTCTTCCTGAGGCTGAATGGTGTCTCCTCAACATCATTTTAAGTCACTGAGGGCAAAAATAGCTTAGAAAGCCCTAGAGGAAACAAAGTCACTCCTAAACAATGGCAATTATTTTTCAGTTGATTGTTTTTGACTACCTGAAAATTAGCCCTATTTAGGGAAATGGAGTTAGAAGAAGGCTTAGTGGAACATATAGAGCTTGGGTATGAGTGATAAGCCTCAAAGAAGTATTATAAAAATTATTGGCTAAGAGTAAGGGTAAATCATAAAGTCAGGAGTTGGACCACGACTGTTCAGATTCCATGCTTATTATCTTTCATCTACACTTACTTTCTCTTAAGTGAAAACAGATTCATAGACTAAGTCCCTATTTTTAGCACTAACATTATTATCATGCTCAACACAAGACTGCCCAAATATATTTCTAGGAGTTAGGCATGTTGCAAAAAAGTGAAAATGACAGATATGGTGTGCTGCTTCCAGACTAGCTATTTTCTTCCATCTCCTTCACGGGACATAATTTCTATATACGGACAAAGCCTATCTTTGTATACAGTCCATCAGAAGCAGCCCAGCTAGTCATCAAAGCTCATAAGCTAAAGAGACAACACTTACACAAGAACAATTCATGGTTCAGAACTGATTAATCACACCTAATTAGCTGGCCTACTAATTGATCCCAGAGGCTATCACCATTTAACCTCCGGTAAACGGGCTCAATACTTTCAAACTCTTCTGGAGACGAATGACTAGGAACTCCATTGGTTGAAACCACATAATTCAATTAACTCATTTAGTGAATTCAAAGGTTAGTCAAACCATTTAAATACATATGGAGCTTCAAGAAGAAATTGACTTGGAATTTATCTTTTTCTTGTCTTTTGATAAATACTGTCTACATTTATGTCCAAACTTCAAGAAATGATAGCATAAAATAAGGTTGGTCCTGATCTACACTGGGATTTATTTCTTCTTACATTTTTTTCCTTCCTTTATTTTTTTCTTCAATTTTTTCCTCTTGTTTAATTTTCAATAAGCTGCAAACCAACTTTTTTTCCTAATAAGAAGGGTCTAGATTAACCCATCAATCTATGAAAGGACTTGAATGTATTATCATCCAACATTACAAAATAAAAAGGTAAAGAACAAATTGTCAAAATGCATGACAGATAATGGATCAGTATTTTTAATATGTAAAAAAACTCAGTGAGGAATTTTAAATACATAAGAGAAAAAATGAGAAAACGTATATGAATATTTCACTTGATTAATAATAAATGGAAATAGCCACAAAATACATAAAATATATATTTTTTAAGTCTCATCAAAGAAGTCCAAATTAAAGCATCAGTAAAACCATACTGTGTCAAAGGGCCAAGTCACTTTAAGCTTTTCCTGCATTAACAAATGACCTCGTAGAAAGATTCTACCAATTTGCAGAGCAACCAAAAATATAAATAAATTCTGATTTCTCACATAAGGTTGAGTATGCACGGACATGTGGAGAAGTTTAATTTTTTTTTTCAATTTTCAAGTACCAAACAGTAGGCTACAAATGACTCTACACAATATGATAACATTTCAGGCATTAAACCAATAATTTATATATTTAGGCTAAAAAGACTGCAACGAGCTGGTAGTGTTACTTTGTCTATGATGAAATTATAGGTATTTTAAAATTTATTCTATTTAATTGAATCTAATATTTTAAATGGGTAAATATTACCTTGGGAATATGGAAAGTTATGCTTTTTATTAGAGGATGTGAAGAAAAAGCCAATGGTAATGTTGACAAACTGATATGGTTTTGCTCTATGTCCCCACCCAAATCTCATCTTGAACTGTAGCTCCCATCATTCCTATATGTTGTGGGAGAAACCCAGTAGGAGGTCATTGAATCATGCAGGTGGTTTCCCCCATACTGTTCTCATGCTAGTGAATAAGTCTCAGGAGATCTGATGGTTACATAAGGGAAAACCCCTTTTGTTTGGCTCTCATTTTCCTTTTTTGCCTGCCCCCATGTAAGATGTGGCTTTTGCCTTCCACCATGATTGTGAAGCCTCCCAGCCAGGTGGAACTGTGGGTCCATTAAACCTCTTTTTCTTTATAAATTACCCAGTCTTGGATATGTCTTTATCAGCAGCAAGAAAACAGACTAATATACAAACATCTCTATAATTGTGCCTGGTTTTCTCTCACTGTGGTTTCCCTGGCCATCTCTCACCTTCTTCTGTCTGACCATCCACTTTTCGTCTGGTTCTGTACAAAGCCTTTGATTTTCTACTCAGATCCTTCTAGATTTTTAAAAACATAGACTCAGCATCGACCCTATGAAGAATCTAGGCTGTTTCTGCTCTCCCATATTTCTCAGTGTTGATTTCCTAAATTGCTTTGGTCCCTCTAAAATCAGTGGAGCATCACACTAAACAACTGGAAGAAAAACATGAAAACAAAGCACCAAGGAGAAAATAGTTACTTAATTTACTTTCTGACTCTACAGAGAAATATTGTGCATTGGCTCTTTGAGCAGAACTTACATTCAAGAGTAAAAGGTACCTGTGCAAGGTTTGGACTCAATATAGATATTTTTTCCACAACTCAGTTTCATTAAACTGGAATAAGCTGCCCCAGGATATTCAGAATCAACATATTCAAGAATATAAATATGTTAAGTGCTTACTCTATCGGACACTTGGGCTTGTAGTCTTGTATTTATTCCTGACAACCATCTAGTAAGTTGAGCAGTATCTCTATGTGCCAGTACAGCCAGGGAAACTCAAAATTGTTAAGAGATTCAATTAGTGTCACTGAGTAAGTGGCAAAACCAGAATTCTGGGGGGTCTTGAGACACTGTTTCTTTTCCCTGCTCCACAAATAATTTCATAATATAATTCAGTGTCAACATGGTAAACGTGAGGCTTATATGGCAGGAAAAAACTGTCAGTGCTAACTGAATAAAAATAAGGGAAAAACAGCAGCAGCTCAGGAACGTTATAGCAAAAGCAATGAAGATGGGCCTGGCAGGACAAGGCTTCACAGAGGAGGGGATGAGACCCCACTCTGTTCTTCCCTGTGTTTTGCTAGAGTCACTGTAACAAATTATCACAGACTGGGTAGCTTTCACAATATAAATATATTGTCTCACAATTCTGAAGTTTAGGCATCCAAGATCAAGCTGTCATGAGGGTTGTTTTTGTGAAAGGAAACTATCTTGGGCTCTGAAAATCACTGAGCTAACTGGAAAATTCAAGATGGGAACTGTTTAGGGCAAACCTGCCTCCCATTCTATTCAAAGATATCCCTCTGCTCACTGAGATGAATGCATATCTGATTGCCTTCTTTGGAAAGGCTAATCAGAAACTCAAAAGAATACAACCATGTGTCTCTCACCTACCTGTGATCTGGAAGCCTCATCCTGCTTCAGTTGTCCTGCTTTTGCTTAGGGTTGTCCCACCTTTTGGACCAAATCAGTGTTCATTTTCATGTGTTGATTGGTGTCTCATGTCTCCCTAAAATGTATAAAACAAAGCTGTGCTCTGACCACCTTGAGTACATGTCATCAGGCCCTCCTAAGGCTGTGTCATGAGCACATGTCCTCAACCTTGGCAAAATAAACATTCTAAATTAACTGAGACCTGTCTCAAATTTTCAGGATTCAGTTTCTTCTGAGGCCTCTCTCCTTGGCTTGCAGCTGGCTCTCTGCTGCCTGTGGCTTCATGTGGGATTGCTTTTGTGTGTGTCTGTTTAAATTTTCTCTTCTTCTGAGGCATATTGGGTTAGGGCTCATCCTAGTTGTAGCCAGTGGGCTGGTTCAGGTTCTTGACTTCGCCATACAAAACAATTTGAGAGCGAGTCCAAAATAAAAGTAAGCAAGAGAATTTACTGCAAAGGGAAAGTGCACTCTGACAGCTGTCAGAGAAGGCTGCTGAAAGGTGAGATGGCACTGATTGACACCGGGGAGTCTCCCTTTATGGGAAGCTTACAAAATTATTTATGAAGTGGGTGGGAAGGGTTGTTGCTGTTAAGCATGTTCTGGGTGGTCCTCTGGATGCACGTGTGCTATTATTGATGTACATGCCAGTACATACATCGCATGTCACATCAGCATCTTAAGTCTCCACTCAAGGGTGTGTTTTTTACTGTTATAGTGAGCAACAGGTCAACCCGAGGACATTAATCATGGGTTCTGTACTTTTGTGAATTTGGAGATTTCCCCTTCTGCTCTTCTACCTCCTTGCTGCAGCATGCTCTAACGATGATCCCACGATGTGGTTTGTGCACTGTTGGGCAGTTTTTCCTCTCCATCTATTTGGCAAGTTTGTTCCCCTTTAAGGGAGGTTATGCCCATCCTATCTAATCCACCTCATAGTGACCTCATGTTAACATAAGTACCTCTTTAAGGAATGTATTTCCCAATACAGTTGCATTCTGAGGTGCTGGGGTTAAACATTTAATATATGGCTTTGCATCCTCATAGCTGGAGGGAGGTGAGGGATACAAGACAACAAATTGGGTACAGTGTGTATTGCTCTGGTGATGGGCACACCAAAATCTCACAAATCACCACTAAAGAACTTACTCATGTAACCAAACACCACCCATTCCCCAAAAACCTACGGAAATAAAAAATTAAATAAATAAATATGCAAAAAGCCCCTTTTCAAGATGAAAAGAAATACTTTTAATAAAAATTAAACAAAAATTGAAAAAAAAGATTAATATTTGAATTTTGAAAGAACCCAATGCAGCAATGACCCTCTTTTTCTATGTGGGAGAAGACGTAGTATTTCTAATATTCCTCTTTTCTAAAGAGATTTTCTGTGACTTCACCCTCAGTACATGACAGTCGATGAATCATCCTATCCATAAAATAACATTTAATTACATCTAGATAATTGTATTTTGTATAGATCATTTTAGACTGTATTATTTATCAGTATTATTTATTTTCAGTCTCCCTCATCGTATTCGTATTTCTTTCAGGATATGCTATCTTCAGTACCTAAAATTGTGTGAGTACACAGAAGAGTTTGTCATGAACAGTTCTGGACTAAACCAGTAAAAAATAAATAATAAAATAATTTGCAGTGAAACAAATGAAAAAAATGTTCAAAGAGTCCCAAGGGAAGTATGAATCCTTCTTTGAATTCATCTGGCCTCTTGTGGACATAGGCCTTAGAAAGCTAGAGTGGACATCAGAATAAAGGGTAGTCATTAGTAGAAACTCAAAATCAAAGAGTTAGGCCCTATGTGCTATGTACAACTTGAAGACAATGACCATGTTTATTTTGTTTATTAGTAAATATTCAGAATCTGATATAAGTCTTAGAAAATGATGTTTTTGCATAAATAAATGAATGAATTAACAAATGAAGCCAAAGAAAAAAACAAAGAGAAGCAGACAGATAGGAAAATTTTTAGAAAGGTAGCTCTAGATAGCCTTTGTCCCTAATGAACTGTATTCATCCTTATTGTTTCCAAGTTCCAACTTGTTCTGAAACATTCCAAAATCTGAGAGGACGTGACTAACCTAGATCATCTTTGCAACATTTTAGCAGGTGGCTGGGTTAGTTATTTGAAATCTTGCCTTCCTCGTCCACTTTATTTTAATCATATGGACCTGATCTAGGCTTCAGGTTTCTGAAATAAGCACCCTGGAATTTTAGGTACTGAAGAGTTCCATGGCAATCTCCCTGAGATGGAGTGAGAATTGTTAATACACCTTTGGAAAGAATGGCTCCCAGACACTGTAACTCACATTAATGTGCAATATTCCTGACCACTCGCTCTGCTGATGGGAATGCAATGTACTCACCCTGGTTTATTATAACAGCATTAAAATGTGCACTGTTGGTTATTCACAATGACACTTTCATCTGTTTTGGAGGTTTTGAATTGTTTTTGTAGAATTTAATCATATACTTCTTGAACTTTACCTTTTAGAAGAGTCTAGGACATTTGGCACTGGCTTCAAGCAACACTTGTCTTTGGCATACATATTTTGGCAGAAAGAAGTTTCTATTTTGAAACTCCTTTCAGAACCATAAAACTTTATTTAATCAGCAGGCACCTACTGTGTGCTGGATAATGGGAAAAATATGTAGAACATGACTGCTTGCAATCTCTCTCCAAAGTTACAAAACAATTTGATGAGGGAAAGGAAAAATTTATCAGTTTAGCAGATGAGAAAACTGAGGTTCAATTTATTGGTGAGCTCAAATGCATTGCACATGAGTCTTCCATCTTTCTTCTTCACTGTCTTGATGCTTAGGCAGTCCATTAGATGACTAGGGATCACTTTTCCATAAAAACCTGGGCTTTGTTCTTTGCTTTTATTTATACTATTATATCAATACAATTATATGATACTTGTAAAGTTGGAGGTTGGAGAGGAGTTGACTTGTGGGGATTCATTCCTTGCCATTTTCAATGAGTTATAAAGGTATCTGCAACTATGTAACACTTCAGATGTCTAATATCTCAATTTACCCCTTTTCCTGCCACCCTCAGTTAACATGTAAATTTACAAGTTTGTCAGATTTCAAAGAACTTTATTTACATCTCACTTGAGTCTCACGGCTTTTTTATTTTGACAGGATGGATAGAACTCTTCCTCTAGGTTTTAGCTGAAGATGCTGACATTCAGTGATACTGACATTCAGTGAGTATTAAGTGATTATTTATGGATAAAGGGTGAAATCCTCAATTTAGTAGTGATAAGTCCTTTTTGGATGTAATGTTAAAAAATATTATTTTAATGCCTATATAACAGGAAACCCTCTAATTTGGGAGTTGGCAATGCTTTCTGTAAAGGGATAAACAGTAAATACAAGCTCTCTGTCACTATTATTCTGCCATTATAGCACAAAAGCAGCCACAGAATTCCATAAAAATGGAATGTAAAACAAACAAACATGCTGTACTCATGGAGGTTGACATTTTTACCTTTACAACATTATTCTTTTGAAATAATTTTTTAGCCATGTAAAATATAAAAACTCCTCTTAGCTCAAAGCTCATGCAAAAACAGGTAACAGGCCAAATACCACCTGTAGGCTGCACTTTGCTGACCTCTGATCTAAATCTTAGAGCTTTAACATAGAACGCATCAGACTGAAAACTCCTGGAACATTTGGAGCTTACATTCTACTGAGGGTAAGTGAGGTTGAAAAGAAAAAAGCCCAACATAAAAGAGAACGCTAAGCAAAATAGAAACAAATTAGAACTTAAGAAGAAAATGATGAGTGTGCAGATGCCTCAGGCAGTGTATTGGCATATGTCTGCATGGGTCTACTTATTTCTAGGGGAGGTACTGGTAGGACAGTAAAGTTATTGAAAGCTTTAAGAATAGGACTAGCCGTGGGTGTGGTGGTGTGCACCTGTGGTCCCAGCTACTCAGGAGGCTGAGATGGGAGGATGGCTTGAGCCTGGGAAGTTGAGGTGCAGTGAGCTGTGATTATGTCTCTGCACTCCAGCCTGTGGAGTCTGGAGGACAAAGCAGGGCCTTGTCTCCAAGCAAAACAAACAAAAACTATTTGGTGTAGCTAAAATTTAATTGTAAAATTTTTCTCTTCTTGTGCTTTGTTGGGCTTTGTGCACTATAATCACCGGTCATTACCCTGAATTTTTGTAAAAATCTACTATACATAATGGGTTGTAATGAGTAGTGCTTTGTAGAATTGAAGGTAAAGGGGCTATGTTCCACATTTACGTCAACAAACAGTGATCAAGAAAGAGCAGTCGCCTGAAGTGAGCTGTGTGAAAGAATTCAGTAGAAGCTGAAAATCAGTGCTGAATAAATCCAGGAATAAGGATTCCTTCATTTGATGATAAAAAAATTAGATATTGGAATGGTAGTGGAGATTCCCATGAGATGTGAAAGGGCATGTTTCAATTTTATATAAGACCACCGCTAATAGCTGAGCTGCATAGGAAATATTATTTTGTATAGATATTTTCATTTGGATGCTCCTGTTTCAGCCTTTCAAAAGTCAATGAGGTGCTTGGGACAAATGTCTCATTTGTATGTTACAGATAACTCTGTCACTATTACTCTGGGACTCAAGTATTTCCACTAGAATGTAAGCTCCATGAAGCAAGGTATTTTCATTTTGTGTTGTTTATTGTCTGTTTTATTCACTTCTGTATTCCCAGTGCCTTAACCAGTGTCTAATACAGAGAAAATACTTAATAAACAGTCTTAAATGAACAAAAGATAATGTACGGATAGAAGAACAAATAAACAGATTAAGTGAGGGCTCTGATAGAAAATGCCTGAACTGTTGAATTTTGAGTTAAAATGAGGGAAATTTTCAGGCCTTTAAATGGCTTAATAAATGAGAAGTACTGAATACGTATTTTCTATGAGATTGCTTCTGTGCCACAGAAGATCAGCTTTTCAGATTTTGTAAAAGGATGATGTTCTCTAAGGAAGTTCTGTTTCTTCTTGTGTAGAATGCATCATGAGGATACATCCAATTGTTGAGTTATAGCCTTAATGTCTGCATCTATTGCTTCTCTGAGAAGTTCCTTTGTGAAAGTACAAAAGTCTCACAGAATTGATGGAAATCTCAGGATTTGATAAGGCCAACATCTCAATCTCTGTTATTATTTCTGTATCTTCCTCTTAGCAAACCTGCTGATTTCTCCAATCTGATCCATGTTGATCTTTTAGGTTATGGGGAATACAAGTGATAGAGGCAGGAGGCAGATGGTGCAGGTCCCCAGTGAAACCTCACCGTCAAGTAGAAAAACCTGAAACCCACAGCCCAAAGTGAGAGCTTCTATTCCTGTTTACCAGTTCTCTCCAAGTTGGTTCTTTCTGAATAATGCCTTTTTGCCAATCGAATGTTGTCTTTTCCAAAACTACCTATGGCCTGCCCCATCCCCCATCCTGTGCCTATAAAGACCCCAGGCTCAGTCGGTAGAGGGGAGCAAGGTGGCTTGTTTTCAGCAAGGCAGCTTGTTTTCAGCAAGGCAGCTTGACTTCGGAGGGATGGCTTGAGTTCAGGGAAGAGCTGGCCAGACTTCAGAGAAGACTACCTGCCCATCCCATCTGCTCTTCAGCTCCCCTCTCTGCTGAGAGCCATTTCCATTGCTTAATAAAATTCTCCACCTTCACCATCCTTTAAGTGTCCATGTGACCTCTATGGGTACGCAAAAAAGGCTGTCACACTGGCCCTTTACCCTCACCAGCAGAGGGCAGTCACCCCACGTGATGAAGAAAGGGCCCATCTGAGCTGATAACATACTGTTGTCCACGGACAATAGAGCTAAAAGCACTGTAACATGCCCTCTTGAGCTTTGGGGTCGCAGGAACCTACCCCCCACAACCTGGATGTCACCCCATGGAGCTTGCTCCCACTGGTGCCTGGAACTACTGGCTGGGTCCCATATTTTCTCACTTGTGCCTGGTGTGGCCATGGGTTCCGCATGGAGTTTGCTCCCGTGTCGATGCCCAGAGTGGCCTACCGGGTCCTGCACTTGCTTGCTCATGTGCTGCCTCCTGCATTTGGGGGTTGAGGGCTGTGGGCCAAGTAAATGCTCTCCCTTGTCAGGAGTCTGACTAAGGGGCCAATAAAAATCCTGCTTCACGAGGCAATAGATAAGGTGCTGTTTAATTTCACCTCTTTGCTTACCTGGACATAGATGGAGAGTGACTTGGACATAGATGGAGAGTGACTTGGATCCTTTATCAAAGTTTTTACTTTTCCTTTATCCCACTATGAATTAACTGGAGGCAGGGGCCCCATATTATTCGTTTTTGCATCTGAGGATTTAGTACAGAGTATGACACAGGTCTGTCATCAATAAACACATGTTGATTAAAATTTAATTACTATCTTTTTATTATACTCTAAAACTATATCATTGGCTTGATCATGAAATTCTAAGTATATGTCCATATTGAAGAACTTTCTGATTTAAAACTCTTAATTAATACAACCATCAATATCTCGTGTCAACAACCTGTCCTCAAAATTGTACAGAAATAAACATTTAAATTAATATCAAATGCTTCTAATAGAGTTGGAATATATGTGTGGAATATATATAAAAATATATGTAGATATGTAAATTATATATATGTAAATGTATGTGTATTTTCTAATATATATTAATGTATTATAATGTGTACATTCTAACAGAGTTGGTATGTAAACATATATATGTATATTCTATACATATCTTCAACAAATATTTAAGAATAGCACATATGGGACAGATGCTGAGCCTTGCCCTGGAGTCCAGTCCACTGGTGAACATCTGGTCTCTGTTCTTAAAGACTTTTCTGGCACAGGGATATAGAGGGAAAGCATGGAATAAATCATGGAAGTAAGTACCTAAGCACAGATTTTGGTAAGTGTTGTTAAGAAAAATAAGAAGCATATATAAAAAGGTATGATATAAAAAGAATGGAGAATGACTAGAGAAGAATCTCTCTCAGGAAGTCTCATATAAACTACACTTGGGAGAGAGATCAGTAAGAATTAGCTACTTACTTAATGAACTGCATTGTGAGATCACTCATATAAAGGTCTTATCTTGGAGCTCACAAAATATATAAATTGAATTCTATTACTCTTTTTAAAAAAATTTTAACTTAAGTAAAAGCCTTAGTTTTATGTTCTTGATTGCTAAAATAAAACACACTCTGATTCTATGCCTTGATTTCCTACCCCATGAAGTGGGATTAGTCATAGTAACTAATTCTTACATTTTTAATGAGGATTATGAGTTAATACACATCAAGTGCTTAAGACTGTATCAACATTATTTAAGTGTTGAATACATTCTAGAAGTTCTTGATATTGCTATTTTATTAGTAAATACAAATTCCTACCATTTTGTACATTAATCAAATATATATTCTAAATGAGGACATAATATCTCTCCCAGATGAGTAACAAGACATCAGTGAGTTAACTTATGCTTGTGATGCCTAATTGGGCCATTTCTTTTCTGATGGTGTTGCTTGACCTCTCTATCCCAAAGGCTCAAACCATGAGTTAGGGAAGGTTTGAAGAGAAAGCTGGTCAGTCATTTTCACTGAACCAGAATGCACTGATAGAATTGATAACAATTGATAACCACGGAATAACAACAGACTGTGTTCAGGAAATAAGAGTAGAGTAAGCCAGAACAGTCTGCCCTCAGTGGGTTTGAAAAATCACACATACATTGCTGGAGGATCACTACTCAAGGCATGGTGCTACATGAAAATAGAAGTGTTAACAGAACACAAATTAAAACTTCAAATAGCTCTAAATGGAACCCCAAGATGTCCATCAGTAACCAGTGTTTAACATGTGCCACTTCAATGTGAAAAGCCCTAAAGGAAGTTGGGTGCACATCATTGGGAATAAATAGAAATTAAACGGATAAAAAAATTAGGCATTTAAGAAATCATTTTAGAGATCGATAACCGCACAAACCAAAGCCCAGAAGGTGAGCAAAACGTGGTAGTTTCAGAGAACAAAAAGTAGTGTGGAATGCCCTGAGGCTGTGGTACAAAGAAAGAGAATAGACAAAGATGAGGCTAGTGAGGCCAACTGGAGTCAAATAATGAGGATTCTTCTGCGTTATGCTGAGAATCCCATTAGGCCAAACACTACAAAAAACATCCTCTTGAGAATTCTACTGTTAGTTTTTTCTTAGAGTGACTACAAGCTTCTCATTCAAATGGAATGGACAGGAAGAGTGGAAGACATATAATTGTATTTTTGCCTGTCTCCTAGGAGATACTCGTAAGAGCAGCTAACAGAAATAGTGCCATAGCCAAAACATCACAACGTGAACACACACACACACACACACACACGCACACACACTCCCTACAGGCTGATTAACCATAAAATGGTATCTGTAACAACGGCCAAGAGACACAGAGAATTAGTACATTAGAATACATCTCACAGATTGTTCAGGGTTTCAGGTTGCACATTTGCATCTTTCAAAGGTGTAATTATGTCAGATAATATACCCTGTGCTGGAGTTTTTACACAAACACTTGTGGTTTAGGTCAGAGTTATCTCTACTGCATGAAGCAGCTGTTGGGAGAAAAATGTAAGCTATTAAAAGCAGTTTGAATTAGATGTGGTCTACTTGCTTAAAATATACAATGTGTAGCCACTTATCAAGCAGGACAGTGAGTTACTGTTTATTTATTATGCAAAACGTGTGCTTGGATAAGGTATACAAATTAAGTAGCTTGTAGAGGAGCATGTTACCAATTCTGCAAGAAGCTTAAAAGCAAGTCACTTTAAATACACATTGCAATTTCAGATAAAGTCTACATTCATAGACCCACAAATGAGAAACAAATATTGAAGGCCTATGACCAGAGAATGAAGCAATAGAAATGTCCTCCTTTTTTTTCCTAATGGTCTTTTAATTTCACTTTACAATCACAAACACGATAGCCCTGCTTATCACTAAATAATCTTTAGAATAGAATAGGGAGGATATTTTAAAATTTGTGATTCAGTTAAGGTTCGATTAGGGAAGCAGAGGCCGTGTAAGTATTATGAGATAGAGACTTTATATCAGGAATTAGACTTCATACAATTGATGGTGAAGCTGGGGAGGCAAAATTATAGAAAGGATCAGAAAAGAGTCCCAGCTAGCCCTGGCATGGATGAGCCAGTCATGCTTTTCAGAATGCAGCTGCCGGATTGTAACCATGATGAGCAGGTATAGAAGTGGATGTACGGATCCTGATCTTCATGGTTCTGACCTCAGCGAATTCACAGTAAAGCATGCAGTGGCGGGCCTGGAGATGCTTTGACCAGCAGAGCTAAAGTAAAGAAGGAGACCACTCTGTCTTTCACCTTTTCTAAATAACTACAACCTTCAGATTTGTTTTTAATTAATAGATTATTTTTACAACAGTTTTAGGTTTAGAGAAAAATTGAGCAGAAAGTACGCTTTCCATATATTCATTTCCTGGCCACAGTTTTTATTAGCATCTTGCTTAGTGTGGCAGAAGTGCTGTAATTAATGAACCAGTATTGATTATTTTATTAACTAAATTCCATAGTTTACATTGGGAATCACTCCTTATGCCGTAGAGTTGTGTGGATTTGATGAAGGCATAATGCAGTGTATCCAATATCACAATGTCACGCAGAACAGCTTCACTGCCCTCAAAATCTCCCATGTTCCACCTACTCATCCCTCTCTCCCAACTTCCTGGCAACCACTAGATTTTTTTTTCTTTTTTCTTTTGCCATCTCTATAGATTTACCTTTTCCAGAATGTCTTGTAGTTGGAATTACAAAGCCTTCCAAACTGGTTTATTTCACTTGACAGTATGAATTTAAGTTTCCTTCATATCTTTTTATAATATAATATCTCATTTTCTTTTGTTGCTGGATAATATTACATTGTAGGGATGTACCATAGTTTGTTTATTCATTCAACTATGAAAAGGCATCTTCATTGCTTCCGGGTTTCAACAATTATAAAGACAACCTTCAGATTTCAAAGGCTGGGTGTTTCATTTCTGCAACCCAAATACCACAGATTTTTTTTCTTGTGGCCAGAGAAATCCTAGGAAAGTTAATTATAGCTTAGCCAAGTTAACACAGCACAAAACCACCGCAACCCAGTCTTGTCCTCTTTCCGTCCTTATATATCTCTGTTAACTGACGTAACTTTCAAATGAAAATACTGACAAAATTTTGCTTCTACCCAACAAGATGCAAATATCCTTCCTGTAAACAAAACTATGCTAACCATTTCCCCAAAGACAATATCAAGTCTCATGTGTCATCTTATTCACGTTTCGATGATGTACTTATTGCTTTTTGTACTTGATCACATACCATTTTATGTCCAGTAACATCAGTACTGAGATACAACATTAATTTCTATTAATATATATACAATTAGCAGATAGGAAAATAAAAAAATTGTTAAAATATTAACAAATGTATTCATATTAAAATTAAAAATAAATACTCAATATAGTGTTTCTTTCTGCATCTGGTCGTATGTTTGCAGTATTAATAGTCATAACCTCTCTACCTCCACTATTACATATTTCCTTTTCTCTTAGCAAACATCTTAGCTGTTTTTGGTTTCTCAGCTAGTGGAGTTATCTAAACCTTTGTTTCTGAAGAGTCTAGGCTATTAGCAGTCCCATGTGTACTGCGATGTGAGTTTTCATTAACTTTTATCTCTGGATTTGAAAATATTCAGATACATCCAAGGAGATTTCCTGCATTTAAGACATAATCTTCCTTATTCTTCTTGAGCATAGCAACAAAACTCAAGATCAATTACCCCAGACAAGGTAATAATGTCATTCTTTCCTGTTTGATTCATGGACCTGAGAAGCGGAAAGTGGTCAAATGACACCTTCACTTTCCAGTTTAACAGACTATTGCTGTTTCCTGTTAAGAACTTTCCTTTCAAGAAACAAAGATCTTCAAACCCGAAGCCAAAGTTGTGGGGATAAGAGGCAAAAATTTTACTAATGGATCATTAAAGTTAATAGTGAAAGAGGCCACTCCCATTTCTCTCCTTGATTTTAGACTCATAGGTTCTAGCTAGAGGAGCTATAATTCCATATTCTTCTAGCTAGTTTGGAGCACATAGGCATCCTATAGAATATTACATTGCCCCATAAATCATGGTCACTCAGCTGGCACTGTAATTGAACCTCCAGAAAGAACATTCAATTTTTCTCTCAGCTTTCGTGTGATGGGTGACATTAAAAAACATATGAATTTTATGAGCAAAAGTCCATCATTGCACTTCATATTTGGTAAAATGAATTTCTTGACCATAAAGAATTCTAAGTGGAACACCATGATAATAAATAGGACATTCTCTATGATCATGGTTTGGGCAAAGCATTTTGAGCAGAATAAGTGACCATTCCAGTGAAAATAATCTACTGCTTTATCCAGGATGGACAAGATAGAATATAAACAACCTACCCTCACCCTGAGTGATCCCTCTGCTGAATAATACTGGTCTATGTCATTAGCAGGTTGCCCACTCACCAGTGGCTGTAGCCAGATCAGCCTTGATGAGTGGAAAACTATGCTGCTGACCTCATGCATAACCTCCACTCCTGTTGCCATTTTCATTTTGTCCATAAGCCCATTGTAGACAAGTGTAAGGACAGGTGTAGCTGAAAAAAAGTTGACAGATATCCACAGATGGATCAACTTGTCCGCTGATGACTAAAATTCTTCTGAGATCATTCATTGGCACACAAATATTTTTACATTTTGTTCATATTCAGAAAAGTTTACATAAATATTTCTTTCTCATAACTTCATATTATCAGTTTTCCAATTATATTCTTTCTAAGTCCATGAGATTCAGCCGAACTATTAGCTACTGATTACAAATCAGTGTAGATCCACACCTCTAGCCATTTCTCCTGAGGCAAAAATGAGCAACCTGTTCACTGGGCCTAGAGCTGTTCCACTTACCCAAATTAAAGAAAACTTTAATTGGCTGTCTACTAAATTTTACCTAGGGATGCAATGATCAACTAGTCAATATTAAAGACCTCTACTAGTCAAGCCGTTCTAATTACCTTATCATATCATTTCTTCTACCTATTGCAATAACCATGTCCATGCTTCTGTGGCTACTGAGAGCACCGTTTGGCCCCTGTTGAATCTTACAATTTCCATTGAATCTAGAATGCCTGGGTTGAAGAAAACATTCCTTGATGTTATAACTAGCCTGCTGAGAATAACTACAAAACTGTTAAAAAATGTGTGCTTCCCTCATCAATGTGTCAAAAACAATATGAATATTTTTATATTTTTGCATGTCATGTCCTTCTGAGCAACAAAAGTTGGCATGTTATGAAGAAAGAGAATGCTTCCTTATTTCCCCAGAACCATTTGTCGTTCTCATTGTAAGGGTAATAGATATGAAGACATTTGTCTCCTTTTTGGTATAGCCATGTGCTCTCATCCCAAAGTAATAAAGACTTTCTTATAATCTCCAGAGCTAAATACTTATATTCTGAGCTATGGACTGTCTTCTACTCTCCAGAAAGGACTTGAGTACATTAAAGAACAAAGGTCTTTCTTCCTCTCTCTGGAGGTAAGGTGGGGTAGATGTGCAGCAGTTCCTATGTAAACTCTAAGTTTCATAATTTCAAGGTTTCTTTCCTATAGAACCAATCTATACATGCAATGTCATATCCCCCTTCCTAGCATTACCTCAAGAAAGAACTTGAGCATGGAGAACCAACACAAGATAAACATTCCATAATTTAAAAATGGACTGAATCTGGTTTAGAAACTTCCTGTTTACTTCCAAGAAAAAAATAAATTAATAGAGATACATTTTTAAAATCTTATCATGATGTCTCTCTACAATCCTTGTGAAGAGCTTTGAAAGGCATATTAATGAAGTAGGCTCGCTGTGTCCTCCTTGGCTTTATAGCCACAGTAGGGGTAAACAGCCTTTATATAATAAATCTATTCTTGCTTCTAATTTCCCAAACCTTTAGATACCTTTTTATACAGCAATCAAGAAAGTTCTGGCATTTGAATTTTATTTTGTGTGGACCAAATTAGGGTTTAGGTTTCAGTCCAGAAAGGAAATAAGCCAACTCTAAGAGTCACTCCCAGTACTCAAATGAACACATGGAATCCAGTAATCCTGCTCAGTGCACCTGTATCAATAAATTGGCCCGATCAATATTCTACTCTTTTCTCCTGACACAACACATTTAGAATTCATTCTCCTATATGATCTTTCTTGTCTTTCAATATATACTGACAAGATCATGTACTGCTTTTGGTGTGAGTGTCTCTCAGCTTTTGTACCTCACCCTCTGGGGTAGATCTAGAATTGAGAAATGAGAAGTGAGGGATGACAGGAGCAGGTGCTGTGGAGAATTAGCAATTCCCTGCCAGACTTCCATCTTGGAAGAAGCTATTAGAGGTTTTTTAGGCAAGAAGAGATCAAACTCATAAAACAAGAAAAAGTACTTATTTCTATTGGTAAAGAGGCTTAGGAAAATTTAACGTTAAAGTATCTTCAGAATCTGTCCATGTTGACTTACGGGGTTTTGTACTATTTTTGCAAACAATTCCCTCACTTTGATATATGAGATTGTGAATTCAATCTGTGTTGTAATTCAGCTGCCACTCATCCAAAAAATAAGACTTTGGGTTTTGAGTTCAGAAAAACTGATTCCTGTGGTTATAAGAGATAAAGTTTCCTTCAGGGAAGTCCAAGAAACTCTCTGGTCTCTAAATCAGGTGGTGAAGTTGGAATTTAAATAGCTGAGCTAAACACTTACTTACTCCAAGGTATTCTGCAATCAAGAAGCCATTAATAACTCCATTATTGTTACCTTATTCTGCCTAAAATATTCTATGGAAAATCCTTGGCCAACCAAAAGCTTGCCTTCTACAAGCACTTGGTCATTTCAGAGGAGATAATTTATGTAACCATTCTCTCATACTTCACATATCTAAACAATGAAGCATAATGTTCTGACTGTAATTCCAAAGTCTATACTGAATTCTATATGCTATGAACTATCAATGTCCCTTTATCACTGGCAATATGGACATCAGGGACTCTAAATATAATAAAATTGGAGAGTTAATTCCAGATTCTCATATTTAAATTATGTTGCACTGGAAACAGTTCTGAGCTATTAAAAAATAACAATCATTTAGGGCCCACTCACAGCAGCTGAATAATAAACTGTTTTGTTATATAAAACAAATTGTTAATATAAAAATTAAATATACAACTGTTGGAAATACTTGGGAAATTAAAGGTCATTAAATAGTTTCAAATATTACTAAACAGTCCAGGAATGGATGAACAAATTGAAGATTGCAGGAAGCTACACATATCCAGTTTCTGGAGTGGAACTCCCATGGGTTAAGGTAGAAATTTACATTGCTATTGCTTCTCTGAGCTTAGAAAAACACATTTGGCTGTTTCCTCTCAGTCAGTAGGCCTGGGATTTGAGAAGGAACCCTGGACTTAGAGTAGAAACATTTGAAGACAAACTGGAACTTGCCAGACCTTTGTCTCTGTCTCTAGCCACCTACAAACAAGTGGGGCTATGAAAGTAGAATGACTTGTGCTGGAGATCAAGGTGAATGGCATTTACAGAGTAGTGTACTGGAGGGAAGGATAGTTGAGAAATATGAAGAACATCCTCCTCAATGTATTCAGCTCAACACTGATCAGAACATTCATGTGAAAAGAACTGCCTAAGGCTGTAAGAAACACCACAGAAAGAATTCATGGGAGTAGTGCTCTGGGAATTCGAGGCTGGGAATAGTACTTGATCCCATAGGATAGAAAGGAAAATCTCATAATTTATGGATATTGGGCAGAACACTCAACAGAGTCTTACCAAAGCAATGGGATATTAACCTTAGACTAAACACAGCTGTAGTATTGTATAAGAAATATCATGATTAAGATCAAACAGAATCAAACTACTTTCTGGTAACTGACTATATCCAAGATCCAAGATAAAGAATATTTGTAGGAATACAAAAATATGTATCACCCATCGAGATAATGCCCAGAATATCTGGAAACTAATAAAATATTACCAGGCTTCCCTCAAAATCAATCTAGAAAGTTCAACCTATAAGAAGATAAACTCAGTTAAAACATACTTAATCATGACACAAATGTTAGAATTATCAGATAAAGACATTAAAATAATTAGCTCTATATTCCTTATGTTCAAACAGTTAAGTAGAATTAAGGAGTGTTTTGTGTGTGTGTGTGTGTGTGTGTGTGTGTCTGTGTGTGTGTACATATATATGATCCAAATCAAACTTCTTTTTTAAATTTTATTATCAAACTTCTATAGAAGGTGACTACAATATCTGAGATGAAATATACACTGGATAGGTTTAACAGCAGACTAGATATTGCAGGAGAAAATATTAGTGAAATTGAAGTCACAGAAATTCAGACTACCTAAAAGGCAGGCTAGAAGGAATAATCAGTTTTAAAAATGACAATATGAGCAGTGAGCTATAGTAAAACTTCAGGAAAACTTAATATACATGAAACTGGATTTGCCGAAGAAAATGACGGGCAGAAAATATAAAAAAAGACCCAATTTTTTCATTTGATTAACAAGGATATATGGGACAAAATGGAAAACAAATAGCAAGAATACTGACTTAAACTTGTCCATAACAATAATCATAGAAAACGTAAATTATCTAAGCACCTAGTGAAAAGGCAGAGATTGTCACATTGAATTTTTAAAAACAAGGCCAAACCATTCACTGCCTATAAGAAACACATTTTCAGTATAAATATATAAATCTGTTAAAACTGCAAAAATAAAAAAGATAAGATGATCAAAAGAAAATTGTTGAGGTGATGTTAATATCATAAAAACTAGTTTGCAGAGAAGTAAATACTACCAAAGAAAAAGGCAATAATTTTATGGTATTAAAAGGGTCAATACATCCAGTGACTGCAACAAATTTAAATGCTTGTATTACTCAAAACAAAATATATAAAGCAAAAACTGTTAGAACTGCAAGAAAATATAAACCAACCAACAATTACAGTTAGAAATTTTAATGCTCCTTTCTCAATAATTGATATAGTAAGTGGGAGGAACTTACTAATGATATAGAAGACTAGAACAATACTATCTATATCAGTGTGATCTAATTTATTTTTATAAGACACTCCAAAGAAAGATAGCAGAGTAAAAATGCTTTCCAAGTATAACACCAGAACAAGATAAGGATGCCCTCTTTCACCACTCCTATTGAACAGTACTGGAAGTCCTAGCCACAGCAATCAGGCAAGATAAAGAAATAAAAGGCATCCAAATAGGAAGAAAGAAAGTAGACTATGTCTATTTACAGATAATATAATTCTAACTACAAAACCACGTAGTCTCTGCCCAAAAGCTCCTTGTACACCACTTCAGCAAAATTTCAGGATAGAAAATCAATCTACAAAAATCAGTAGCATTTCTATACACCCACACTATTCAAGCTGAGAGCCAAATCAAGAACACAATCTCATTCACAATAGCCACACCAAAAAATACCTAGCAATACAGCTAACCACGGAGGTGAAAGACCTCTCTGAAAATTACAAAACGCTGCTCAATGAGAACAGAGATGACATAAACAAATGGACAAGCATTTCATGTTCATGATTGGGAAGAATCAATATTGCCAAAATGGTTGTACTGCCCAAAGAAATTTACAGGTTTCATGCTATTCCTATCAAACTACCAATGCCATTCTTCACAGAATTAGAAGAAAAACTATTTTAAAATTCATGTGAACCCCTCCCCCACAAAAGAAGCCTGAATAACCAAGGTATTCCTAAGCAAAAAGAACAAACATAGAGGCATCACATTACCTGAGTTCAAATCATACTACAAGTCTACAGTAACCAAAACAGCATGGTATTGGTATAAAAACAGACACACAGACCAATGGAACAGAATATAGATCCCAGGAATAATGCTGCCTACCTACAACCATCTGATCTTAGACAAAATCGACAACAACAAGTGATAGGGAAAGGACTCCCTATCAATAAATGGTCTTGAGATAGTTGTCTAGCCATATGC
This sequence comes from Gorilla gorilla gorilla, assembly GCF_029281585.2. Taxonomy (NCBI): domain Eukaryota; kingdom Metazoa; phylum Chordata; class Mammalia; order Primates; family Hominidae; genus Gorilla; species Gorilla gorilla. The sequence goes on along the minus strand of NC_073231.2, from coordinate 142,181,875 downwards.
AGAAGACTAAAACTGGATCCCTTCCTTACACCATATGTAAAAATCAATTCAAGATGTTTTAATGACTTAAATCTAAAACCAAAAGCTATACAAACCCTGAAATATAACCTAAGAAGTACCATTCTGGATGTAAGACTTAGGAAATACTTTTTGACAAAGATGTGAAAAGTGATTTCAATAAAAACAAAAATTGACATATGCGACCTAATTAAACCAAAGAGCTTCTGCACAGCAAAATAAACTATCAACAGAGTAAACAGGCAAACTACAGAATGGGAGAAAATATTTGCAAACTCTTCAGCTAACAAAGGTCTAATATCCAGAATCTATAAGGAGCTTAAACAAGTTTGAAAGCAAAAAAACAAACAACCCCATCAAAAAGTAAGCAAAGGACATGAAGAGATATTTTTCAAAAGAGGACATACATGTGGCCAACAAACATAAAAAAATGCTCAATGTCACTAATCATTAGAGAAATGCAAACCAAAACCACAATGAGATACCATCTCACATCAGTCAGAATAGCTATGATTCAAAAGTCAAAAAAAAAACAAAAAACAGACGCTGGTGAGGTTGCGGAGAAAAGGGAATGCTTGTGCACTGCTGGTGGAAATGTAAATTATTTCAGTCTTTTGGAAAGGAATTTGGTGATTTCTCAAAGAACTTAAAAGAGAACTACCATTTGACACAGCAATCCGATTATTGGATATATACCCAAAGGAACATAAATCATTCTACCATAAAGACACATGCACATCTATGTTCATCACAGCACTATTCACAAAAGAAAAAACATAGAATCAACCTAAATGCCCATCAACGGCAGGCTGGATAAAGAAAATGTGATATACACCTATGGAATACTATGTAGCCATAAAAAATGATGAAAGCATGTCATTTGCAGCAACATGGATGGAGCTGGAGGTCATTATCCTGAGCCAACTAACTCAGGAACAGAAAACCAAATACCACATGCTCTTACTTATAAATGGGAGCTAAACATTGAATACACATGGAAACAAAGAAGGGAACACACATAAGGGCCTACTTAAGGGTGGGAGGTGGGAGGAGGGTGAGGATCAAAAAGCTGCTTATCATGTATTAGGCTTATTATGTGGGTGATGAAATAATCTGTACACCAATCCCCTGTGACATGAAATTCACCTATATAATAAACCTGTACATGTATCCCTGAACCTAAAATAAAAATCAAAAAAAACCCAAAACTATATATGTATATATGTATATATCTATATAAATACACATAAGAAATTTCTATATGTATGTAGAATTTCTATATATATAGAAATGTATATCTAGAAATTCTATATATATAGAAACACAAGAAATGCTATTTTATCAGTTATAAAATGTCTTTGTAAGTGTAAAATGATTCAAATTAAATGAAATATGTTTTCTGACCACAATAGAACTAAATTGGAAATCAACAAGCTGAAAGTATTCCTGTAAATATTCTAAACATTTGAAATTTAAATAAACTTTTAAAAATATCCATGGGTCAATGGAAAATCAAAAGAAAAAATAGAAAGTATTTTGAACTGAATCAAAAATTTAAAAAAATAAAATTTGGGAGATGTGGCTAAAAGAATATTTAGAGAAAGATTTATAACTGTGTTAGAAAGGAAGAAATACCTAGTCAATGATCTCAGCTTCCTCCTAAAGAAACTAACAAAATAAGCATCAACGAATATGAAAGTTAAAAGAAGAAAAAGAACACTAAATAGCAGATCAGAAATCAATAAAACATAAAATACAAAGTGAATAAATAAAAGCAAGCCAAAAGGTGATTTTTGTATATAAGTAAATAAATATAAATGATATAACTTTAACTACAATGATCAGGAAAAAACAAAGGAAGACCATAAATGACCAATATTAGAGACCAGAGAGGTAATGTAACTACATAGTCTACATACATCATAAGAGTGGTATGATAATATCACCAACAATTTTCTGTCAATAAATTTTTAGAGGATATAGACATATTTTTGAGACACACAAACTATAAAAACTCATTAAAGAACAAATGATAATATCACTGACCCTAAAGTCACAATCCTTCCCTCAGAAAAAATTCCTAGCACACATGATTTTATTTTTGTGTCCTACTAAACATTAAAACAAATATAATACTAATTCTACACAAACTCTTTCAGAAAATTGAAGTGGAGGGAATATTTCCAAACTCACTCTATGAAATCAGAATTATTCTAAAACAAAAGCAGAAAAAGATATAGTGAATAAAAAGAGAATACGCAAATATTTTTCATGGATATTGATGAAAGTTTAAAAAAAATTTTAGGAAATAGAATTCACCAATGTATAGACAATATAATGCCTCATAACTCCAAGTGCATTTGATCCCAAACATGTATGCTAGGTACATTAAACATTCCAAATCTAGTTACTAGAATTGAACATATGACACTTAGCAAACTAAAAAAAAAAAAACAAAAAAACATGTAATCATTTCAGGAAAGTAGAAAACACATTGGATACCATCTAATGTCAATTCCCAATAAAAACTCCTGAAAGTAAAGATAGAAGAGTTCTTCTCAATCTGAAAAAGAATACCTACAGTAAACACACAGCTAACATCATGCATAATGTTGAGAGACTAAACATGTAAGTCAGGGTTGAATTGAATAGAAGCTAGTGGATGTTACAGGTATGTTAAGGGAATATTCTAGAAAAGACCTGCTGCTATTGGAGTCTTCTGGTTGCACTTTCAAGAACTAGCTTTATGTACAAAAAGTATTTTGTAATTATTACCTAATATTGCTATTATTTGTAGTTAACATATTTTTATATACATTTGATTACTGTTATCTCTATTTTTTTAAAAATCTAAAGATAAGAGAGATTTTCATTTGTGACAAATTAGATAGATATTCTTTCTTACATTATATAAATATTTTTGGACAGTTGCTTACTATGTGTCTGAGCTGCACAAGGAACAAGAATCCAATACTTGTTATGATATAGCACTTGCCCTCACGTAGCTCCCAGTTTACAAAGAGAAATAAGTCAGTAAAGTAGAGGTTAGGGAGCACAAAGTATAGAGGCCAAAGGGCAGAGTGTATATCTAGTCATACTTGGAAGATGTAATTATGCACATTTTACAATAAGGAAATCAGGTATTAACAAAGATGACTTGCTCACGGTGCACAGCCACCTGGCAGTGGAAAGTGAATTCACTTCTGATTATTAAAAAGATCATGTACTTTATTTTGCTTCTTTGTTTCACTATAAATGAAGTTCACTCCTGAAATTCCACATGTTGCTATCTTGATACAGTACTGAGCCCTATATCACTTGATTCATATTTACATAACGTATAAAGCACTTAACTCAGCATCTGTGCATCACATTATGTCCTTTGAGGTTGAGCACTTAATTATCACAAGGATTTGGTCTATTCTCATTATCTCTTAGAATTTAAATTTTCCCAATCTGTAAAATGAAGAGAAAGCTATTAGCAAAGGTTGTTTACAAATTGAGAAAATAAATATTAAGAAATTGCCTAGAATCTAGAAAGTGTTCAATTAGTCATAATTCTCTAGTCTTCTCAATTACCTCTTTTATGTAGTGTTTGGAGAGTTCAGATTGAAAAAAAAAAGTTTGTAAAAGTCTTTATAACATATGAAATGCTATCTAGATCATCTGTTTATTAATTAGTGAAGTAGCTCAACTCAGCCAATGCGGAGGGGTGTGAGTAAATTCCAAAAATGAAGGTGCATTACTCCATTTTGTGTCTGTAAGACCCATAAAGTTTGTGCTGCCTGCTTCTTGAGAACGAACTCTCTCAAGAGATTCTGAACACTTCCTTGAATAGCTCTGGACCAAAAATACTTCTATAACAGTTGTCTTTGCTGAAATGAATCCCAGTGGGAAATGGAACACAGGAAGCAAATAAACAGTGTCTGTGAAAATATCATTTAACCTTAAAATATGTCTGTTTGGAAATAACTTTTCTTATTGTATGGCAACATAGACATTTTCTAGGCCATTTCAGTAAGATGGATCATTAGACTCTGAGCAAACATTGATTCTTGCCCCACTTTTCTTGCTTGCAGAAATGATCCCTGAAAGAGAGTCTAAAATTGGCAAACATGCTTTTTTTGAAATCTTAAGGGTTGTTTTAATCAGAATTCAGATAAATTTCACAGATTTTTGTTGTTGTTGTTGTATCGCATAGGTATATTTTAGTCTATAGATTTCTTCTCCTGTCTCTTTAATTTTGATTTTTGTATATTTTTTGCCAAGGAAATTTGGTTATTTCTCTGATAAACTTTTCCAGCATACAAATTTTACTGATTGCGTTCTTGTTGTATAGTTTATCATGTTTCACTGTTCTATGCATTCTATAAAAAGTGGTAATTAAATCTAGAAGCATGAGCAATTGTAATCTCTTTAGCAAGACCCCTTCATCTGGCAGGAGGTATAGGATATCTAATTGCTTGTCTTTCAGTGTTGTTCACAGATATTAATGATTATTAGCTAGGTACATTAATTCATTTGCAAAGTAGTCATATTCTAATTTTGTTATTCCCTCTTCATTTATTGGGTACTAGCTATTGACCAATTAGAGACACATGAGAAGTCTCCTAGAACAGGGTGGGGGCTTCTGGGCAATATGTTTCTTCCCAATTAAAAGAGGTGCCAGAGGAGAGTGTGTTCCTATCTTCCTCTTACAGGCATTATTGTATGAGGACCTAATTTGTGGAACTGCCACAGCCATCTTACAATCATGTGGTGAGACATTGCTGAGAGATAAAGGAGGTACACTAAAAAAAAAAAAGAAGAAGAAGAAGAAGAATCGGAATGACTGGGAACTTCGTGGCACTTCTGAGTTGTGAGCCAAGTATCTGGACTTCTCTCTGTCTGACAAAAAAAAGTAATAATGATAACCTGTGTTGCTTAAGCCACATTTATTCAGTTATTATCTTACTTGCATGCTGAGTGATACAATCTCAGAGGCAGGCTGGTTATATTCTTTTGGACCCCTGGTGAGCTGGTACACTAGCATCCATCCCTCAGTGAGTACTATGTGATGTTCCACAGTGTACTCTCTTTTGTACTTGAGTTACATTAAGTGATCCAGCAATCCTTACTGTTTGCATTTATATTAGATCTAATACTCACTCAAAAAAATGTTTGGTACTTTGATCCATACAATTGGAAAGTTTAGGTGTCTCATGGAATACTTTATTTAGAGCTAAAAGGCGTCAACAAATATGGCCTGCTCCTTATATAAATAAGGATCAAAAGAGTAAAATGATTGTATGCCCGATATATGGGAACAACAAGGTTAGAACATATTCACCCAATGTTCCATACATAAGACTTGTCCTAACACAGAATTATTGTTATTTACTCTGTGCCTTCTCATAAGTGGATGCATTGCCAAAATGTCTGTTTTGATTGAATCTATCAGGTATGTTTGCACTAGCAAACAAATACGTCATTGAAAGTGCAGTGTCTGTTTTGATTGATTACACCTCTCTCCAGGTACTGACTTGTGACTCTTCCCATTTCAAAAATCTATGGCCTAACTATAATTCATTGCCTCACCCAGTGGAGGTACTCAGAATTCTTATTATTTCTGAGATCCTAGAGTTATCTAATACAGAAACAAGGGTTCTTTCAACTAAAAATAAATAATCTAACCTCGGAGAAATGTGTAAACTCTTTGTGAGTATAGTCTTTTTCTATCCTTTTATGATAGGAAGAGAATTTCTAGGCTCTCTCCATCTTAGGCCAACTTCTGCCCACTTCCTCATAGGTCACCTCGAGGGGAGAAGTTTCTAATTGGATTGGTCTAAGTCTGAAACACTCACTGGATTGTGTTTAGTAGTAGGCACGGCTATTGGGCCTTGAAGAGAGAGTGTAGACACTCTGCCTCTGTCTCCACCACTTCTCAGGACCTTCCTAGTTCTCAGCAGCCACATAGCTGGTTGAGCTAAGACTTCAGTCTCTCTGAAGCATAATGATTTTGTGTTCATTTCCTCCTCTACTTCCTTTCTTCATCTGATGACCAAGAGGATGAGAAAATTCACATATCTTAGACTGATAGGAGAAATGGGTGGTCAGATCAGAAGCACACAATGTATCACACAAATCACTTTATGAAAGCTCTACATCATGATTTGAGGATGTGTGCATCTTTCAAGAAAGAAGCACTTTGATTCTTCTTTGTTGGTCTTTCTATGTTTAGCCTCTACTGAAACTCCATTAAAAGGAGGCTATTGTTTTGGCATTTCCTGTTCCCTGGCCATAATTATATCACAATTACAAAACTCATCCATGATCCATACCATATTTGTTCAAGACATAGGGCAGAGACAGAGCATGAAGGATATCGATCATTTCTCTTCCCATTTGGGCAGGTCAAAGCCCTAGTGTTAGTAAGTGCAGATCAGAGATTTCCTTCTTTCCTTGTTGTTGGCAGAATCCCATGCAAAGCTCCCTCTCAAACACATTAAGTGTTGTTAGGGTGACTTTTTCAGTTATTCTAAAAAGCCTTTTTTAGGTGGAAGAGATTTGTGATTAGGTCTTTCTTGACTGCCCACTAGCAATTCAACGTTTTAGTAAACTTTAATTTTTAGAGTAGTTTACACAAAAATTATGAAGATTATACAGGAAATACCCATAAACCCTACACCCTGTTTCCTCTGTGTATGACATATTTGTTATGTTAGCTATAATCAATGATAGTGTTACACTCACCAATATTGGTACCTCATTTTTATATAAAGTCCATACTTTATTCAGAGTTCCTTGACTTTTTCCCCCTAATATTCTTTTCCTGTTTTAGGATCCCAACCATGATGTCACATTACATTTAGTTTGCATGCCTCCTTAGGCTCCTCTGGGCTGTTATGACAGCTTCCCATATTTTTCTTGTTTTAAATGACCTTGTGAACTTTGAGGAGGACCAGTAAGTATTTTGTGGAATAATCCTCTATTAAGATAATGCCATTCTCTTCAGATCGTATCAAGTGTACATAGTATCAACATAGTTTATCACTGTTGCTGACCTTGATCACCTGGCTGAATGACGATTTTACAGGCTCGTTCACTGCAAAGTTACTGTTTATTTTCTCTGTTATAATAATACTATATTATTTGGAAGGAAGTCACTATATGCCACTTACGCTTAAGGCATGTGGAGTCACATTCTACTCCTTTGTGGGTGTAGCATCTATATAAATTATTTGGATTTCTACATGGATAATTTGTCTTTTCTTATGTATTCATTCATTCATCCATTCATTCATATATTTATATCAGTATGAATTTATTGATATTTATTTTATACCTCACATTATAATATAAAACTAATTCATTTATCTTGTAGCTCAAATTGTTCTGGGTTTGATCACTGGGAGCTCTTTAATTGGTTTTTGTGTTCCTTTGAAATTTCTCTTCATTGTGGGTTTTATCTTCTATTTGTTTTTTGTTTCAGCACTTTTTACTCGAGTACTGCAAGATGCTACAGGCTTATCTTTTTTTGTTTATGCTTCGGTCATAGAGTAAGACATTTCTCCAAGGAGTTCTGGTTCCTTTGGTTGGAGAATGGTATTAGAAACCAAGATCTGGGAGCTCGATATGTTTCCCATTTTAATCCTAATTGTAGATTAATATTTTTTCTCTTTGACTCCTTTTTGCATTTTTGAATTAATGTTAATTTTAATTATTATTTTGTTAAATTATCTCATTTCTTATTCAGAGTTAAGGTTATGAGACTTAGCAAATAAAAATGCACTCTGCTCAATTAAATTTGAATTTAAAATAAAAAACTATGTTTAGAATAAGCCTGTTCCACTTATTTTGGGAGCTACACTTATACTACATAAATATTAATTATTTATTTAGAATTCAAATTTAGATGTGTGTTATATTTTACCTGGTAATTCAATCCAAAGCTGAAGATTCCTCTGCTAAATGGGGGAGAAAACAGTGGTGAATTTTAGGACTGCCACAAAACAATACATGTTAATGAGTCCCAGGAAACTAAATTGTGAGTCAAGGTAAGCTTTGAGAAAGAAGTGTGTGATAGAAGTAGTTTTGCTTGAAAAACAGTGCAGTGCTGTGATTAAGAGTGCAAACTTGGCTTCCAGAGCCCACAGCTTCTTAATTGGCCTCTGACATTACAGACTCAGGAATGTGAACAGCAACAGCTCAGAGCTAAGAATGCCTCCTTTTCTCACAAGGGTTGAGAAAACATACATGGCCACACAATTAAACCTGATGGAAACACTCTCTGCACTGCCATTACATCTAGATAGCATAGGCTGGGGAATGATCAGGAGATGAGAAAAACTGAAAGCAAGAAAAGCTTCTACTTATTCTCTTCATTCTGTCATCCTTTGTCAAGTTCATACTGCAGTCTTTCCTTTGGTCTTTACCTGATAAAATTCGGCAGGACCACTGGAGTCACAGTTGGTTCAGAACAATAGGCGGTATGGGGTGTGTGTGTGTGTGTGTATGTGAGGGTGTTTGCGGGAATATGAAATCAGGTTCAGTGAGTCTGCAGATATATACATATGCATTGATGATGAGTGAAGAGAAATGTGTCTGTGCTGAGAATATGTGTGGTGTGTCTGTGCTGAGAATATGTGTGGTATGTCAGTGTGCAATGTAATTTTGTCAGTGGGAGCTGGTACCTGTGTCTGAACGTGCAGTGCTGGGTAGAGACATGAGGATGTATGTAGTGAGTAGATGGCTGTGGAGCAAGCAATGTAATAGTGTAAGCTTTTCATTTCATCTTTTGAAATTCTTTAAAAAATGGCTAAATTTTTCACAGTTAAGTTTGCTTGACAGCTAAAATTTATTTGGAATTTTGTTGCAAAAATGTTTCGTGGTCTCTCTCTTCCCTCTCTGGTCTTTGTTGGTCTAGCCTCTTTCCTCTTCTTCTACTTCTCATACTGTAGGCCAGACATTAAATGTATGAAACCAAGCAAAATAAGGCACTGTTGAGAGATTGTATATTTAACCTGAGAGAAAAGAATTGGTTCAGCCAGGATCCTCATTCTGGAAAATAGGTACATTTTGTCTGAAGTTTTGCTACTGAGGACAAGAGGCTTCAGAAACAAAAAATCGTTATTAAATTGTGGCAATCTTAGACAGGGGACACTAACTATGGTTAAGTTTCAAGCAACTCAGCAGCCAGGTACACATACATCTGCAGCAGAATATGAATATTCAAATAAACACATAGCTTTTATCACATTTCCTCTTTTATTTTCATGTTGAAATATTCTCAAATGCAAGGAGAAGAGACATGGCTTGAATTAAAGAACAGCCATCGTTGAAGGCTTATATCACTTAGAGTGCATGGGACAACAACATCAATTATTTACAGTGTAAGATATAAGGCATTAATATTTTATTTCATGTCAGGAACCACATGGCATGTAAAAGGCAGATTCTAAAATGAGTTTCATAGGTACTTGAAGGTAACATGTGAGAAAGCGCAAAATGGCAAATATGCAATTTCTTTTAAACACAAAATAAGCACAGTTTAGAAGAGCTCGAATCAAACTTACAAAAGCTATTTTTCAAAATGATTCAAAGTACAGTTCTTATAATAGATACTTAATTCACAAGCCTTCTTCTTAGTACCAGATGGCACAGTGCGCTGTGCAAAGCCATGAGGGTGGGAGCACCATTGTTACGACACTGGCAGGAAGAGACTAGCCCAGGCCTCTTCATCCCAGATTAAATAGAAACACCAGCTCCAAGGCAGTGCTGGTGGCCTGTCTGCACAGACTTTGCCTATTGAAAGGCAGAAAAAAATATTAATGAAGAATTAAATTGATTTAAAAAGTAATTTATTGGAGAAAACAAAAAGTAAAATAAAACTCTAAAGTTAAATAAGTTAAATTAAATTGATTTAAAAGGTATTTCACACAGTAATTACATAATTTAATTTTACAGTTTCATATGTGGATGCTCCTGGACTTATGATGGGGTTATGTCCCATTAAACCATTGAAAATGGAAAATATCCTAATTCGAAAATCCATGTAACACATCTAACCTACCAAACATCATAGCTTAGCCTAGTGTACCATAAACATGTTCAGAACACTTATATTAGCCTATAGTTGGGGAAAAATCATCTAACAGAAAGCATATTTTATAATAAAGTGTTGAATATTTTAAATAATTTATTGAATACTTTACTGAAAGTGAAAAACAGAATGGCTGTATGCGTACTCAAAGTGCCGTTTCTAATGAATGCATATCACTTTTGCACCATCTGAAAATACAAAAAAATCATAAGCAGAACCACTATTAAGCAGAGGACTGTCTGTATTTTAAATTACATAAGTGGCTTGAGAATACATTTTGATATAAAGCACTTTAAATGGTATGGATATAAGTGCCTCTCTTGCATATCTTGTATACCTTCACCTACCAAACCAAAGAATGAATATATATAAAATAATCATGGATCAATGTATTTCATTTTAATCGTATAATATTTGCTTTGAAGTACATTAAGACTTGAATTTTTTTCTGGGTAGCACACAGAGCTATAATTCACATTCTACAGTTTTGTTTTTGTTTTTAATATGGATTCATGATAGCTAATTTAAATCTTGCGCTTTTAGTACAAATATAAAATGATGCTTTATCAAATTTCAAATCCACTATTATTTTATAAGAAAGTATAGATATATAGATGTTTTATCAACTTGTCCAGACTGACATCATTAATTTAAAAAAATACCAATCTATTTTATGTTTAGACATTAATTCATAATTTAAATGTTCTTGATTAGTAGTTTTGTTAAGTATCTTTTTTTTTCTTTGCTTTACAAGTCGTATTTTCCCTTCTTTAAAGCATGTTTAAACTGTGGGATTTTTTAAGTTGTATGTTTTTCAAACATATTTGAAGATGTTCTGCACATATTTTCTACAATTTAATATATCCCAGCACATATTTTTCTCAGCATTTTGTGTATCTTTTAGTATGTGTTTACAAGATCATTTTCTCCATAAATGAAGGTAAGGGCGAGTCGCTTGCATTTTTCAAATCTTTTCTTTATTGATTTTGATTTTTGGTGTCTTTTTGAAGACAGCTTCCTTACAGTAACATTATAACCATATTCTTATGTATTTTTAAACATTTTTTGAAGTCCTTATTTAAGACTGAGTGCTTTGATCCATCTTTTATTTATTTGTGCAAACGTTTAAAGTTTCAATCAATTTCATTTGTTCTCCAAAGATATGGCTTAATGTTCACAAATTATTCATTGGTTGGCTTACTCTTTTTCTAAGGACGTAAAAGCCAGCTTCCCTGCGTGACCTTGCAGGTAATGTATGGCCCACCTCACTAAGGGGCACTATTCACAGGGACCTCAATATGGACTGCACAACTCAGGGCTGTATAGCCGTTGTCTCCCTCTGAAATGTCAACTTTATCATTAACTGAATTTCCAAATGCACATGGACTCTCTTCTGTTCTAATGGCCAGTTTGTAATTTATATCAATATCATCTTCCTTTCAATACTAATTTTCTCTTCTTCAAATTTTAGAAATACTTTGTCAAACTCTACAAAAACTCCTGTAGGGATTTGAATAGCATGGCCTTGAATTGAATAGCGTTGCCATTCTATTGAATGTATAGAACACCTTGGGGGAGGAAGTAGGTCTTTACAATATTGATTTTTGTCATCCTTGAACTAAGATTTATTCATTTATTTGGGCATATTTTTTTGAATGTCCAGTTAGATAAGCTTATTTTGTTTTTCTTCTATAATATTTAAAAAGATAAAATGCATTGACACATTTTATAATATTGAATTATCTTTGAATTTTTAAAATTAAAATATTTTAGTTTGGGCTTAATATTTTTGATATATTGCTAGATTGTATTATTAATGCAGGGATCCCCAGCATCTAAGTATTCATAATGTGAGTTGGCATTGCAAGTTTCCTAGAAATGACCAAAAAATAATTTTATTTATCTGGTAAATTATATTGATCTCCACTCAAATGTCCCTCTCTGTTTAACATTGGGTGTCTATCACAGCTCATGCTATAAACTTTAAGTCTATCTCTGATTGTCAGAAATTCTGGTTATTTTACAAATATAATATAAACAGACTGCACAATAAGATCACATATATCACAGAAGATGTAGAAATTTAGGAGTTAGTAAAATTAACGGTTGAACGTGAAAGTAATTAATTCATTCAATAAATATTAGTGAATCAACCACTGTGTGTCAGGAATGATTTTATTTGTTGGGGATATAACAGTGAAACCAAATGAATAAAATCTCTACATGTTATAGATATTACATTCTATTAGAAGACACAGATAAACAAATTATAAAAGAAAAACAAAGTGCCAGTTAGTGACAAATATGACAAGAAACTACAAGACCAAATACAAAGCAGAGTAGGAGAACAGAGCATGAAGGTAGGAAGAGGAGTGAATTTAGACAGGATGTTCAGGGATATCACAAAAAAATTAAAAAACATTTTCATATTTCAACCAGATAAAAAAATCAGAGGCAAGAAATAACTAAGGTAAGATGTATATTTAAATGTGAAAAGATTAAAAGGTTTTTGAAGAAAGTGATGAAATTCTCAAAACTGTTTTGTAAAAATGCCCTGCCCTTGTGATAATTTGCAGCATGCAAATGTTGACTAAAGAGAAAGTAGTGGAATTCCGGCATGTCGTGGCTTTAGGAAAACAACAATAATAACAGCAATAATGAATATCTTGGAGTTCTAATGTCTAATATGCCTAACAATGGCAACAGAGCAATCATCACCTGAATTTTGTTAAATATGACATCAAATTATGTCATAAATTTAATTGCATTTTGTCAAATTTAAACCTAAATAAACCTTTCTTTATAATCTTCTCTAAAATGTTGGCCATTTTTTTTTGTTTTTTTTTGTTGTTGTTTTTGTTTTTTTTTTAGCATTTTAGGGTGTTTATTAAAATTTCCATGTATTACCCAAATTCTGTAACCATACAGAGGAACACACAAAGGGTCTTATAAGTGAGTCAACTAATGGAAGGAGATTTCTGTTTCCTTTTTTTTTTTTTTTAATTATTATACTTTAAGTTTTAGGGTACATGTGCACATTGTGCAGGTTAGTTACATATGTATACATGTGCCATGCTGGTGTGCTGCACCCATTAACTCGTCATTTAGCATTAGGTATATCTCCCGATGCTATCCCTCCCCCCTCCCCCCACCCCACAACAGTCCCCAGAGTGTGATGTTCCCCTTCCTGTGTCCATGTGTTCTCATTGTTCAATTCCCATCTATGATCGTGAACATGCGGTGTTTTGTTTTTCGTCCTTGTGATAGTTTACTGAGAATGATGATTTCCAATTTCATCCGTGTCCCTACAAAGGACATGAACTCATCATTTTTCATGGCTGCATAGTATTCCATGGTGTATATGTGCCACATTTTCTTAATCCAATCTATCATTGTTGGACATTTGGGTTGGTTCCAAGTCTTTGCTATTGTGAATAGTGCCGCAATAAACATACGTGTGCGTGTGTCTTCATAGCAGCATGATTTATAGTCCTTTCGGTATATACCCAGTAATGGGATGGCTGGGTCAAATGGTATTTCTAGTTCTAGATCCCTGAGGAATCGCCACACTGACTTCCACTATGGTTGAAGTAGTTTACAGTCCCACCAACAGTGTAAAAGTGTTCCTATTTCTCCACATCCTCTCCAGCACCTGTTGTTTCCTGGCTTTTTAATGATTGCCGTTCTAACTGGGGTGAGATGGTATCGCATTGTAGTTTTGATTTGCATTTCTCTGATGGCCAGTGATGGTGAGCATTTTTTCATGTGTTTTTTGGCTGCATAAATGTCTTCTTTTGAGAAGTGTCTGTTCATGTCCTTCGCCCACTTTTTGATGGGGTTGTTTTTTTTTTCTTGTAAATTTGTTTGAGTTCATTGTAGATTCTGGATGTTAGCCCTTTGTCAGATGAGTAAGTTGCGAAAATTTTCTCCCATTTTGTAGGCTGCCTGTTCACTCTGATGGTAGTTTCTTTTGCTGTGCAGAAGCTCTTTAGTTTAATTAGATCCCATTTGTCAATTTTGGCTTTTGTTGCCATTGCTTTTGGTATTTTAGACATGAAGTCCATTTTGTTTTAAAAGCATTGCAAATTAATAGCATTTCCTCATTTAGACTCAGATCATGAAGGCCTCTGATTTTTTATTGAAATTTATGAATTTCAATATATGTGACTTTAGCTTATATTTCTTCTATTTCATTTCAGTTTTGGCATTGAAGTTTTACAGGCCTTGTAAAATGTGTATGGGAACTTTTTAATCATTTTCCCTGTTCTAGCAAAGTCTATGTAATACAGGATAACAAAATATTTTTAACAATGGATAGAAATTGCTTATAAATCAGTTTGGGTTTGGCACCTTTTAGGGATTAATAATTGACAAATTTTTAAAGTCTTTGTTTTTCTTATCATATTCAAGTGTTATAATTGGAATCAGGTGATGTTGATGATATTTTCTTAGTATGGTGTTTGTATTGGTTATTGAAATGTAATTCTACACTGTTGTGCACATATAGGGTTTTTGAAGTAAACTTTCAATACAGTGAAATGTATAAGTCTTAACTGTTTAGTCTTCACATTAATGGAATCATACATAATGTAGTCTTTTGTGTTTGGTTTGCCTGTAAGTTTAATCCTTATTGTTGGGAATTTACTAGTTTGTTACTTTTTATTAACAGATATTATTTCTTTACATGACAACAATACAAACTCTACATCCTTTCTTTTGTTAATGGGTATTAGTATTTCTTGTTTGGTTTTATTACGAATAAAGCTGTTGTGAATGTTCTTGTTGAAGTCATTCTATGGATATATGTTTAAATATCTCCTAGGTAAGTTGGACTGAAATTATTATGTGACTGCATAACAACACAAGAAACTTCAAACTTTCCCTAAAATAATTAGATCATTTGGTATCCCCACCAGTAATATAAAAGTGGTGTAGTTCCTACACATCCTCTCCAACTTTTGGTGCTGTTAAGGTTTTTGTGTTTTGGTTTTTTTTGTTTTGTTTTTATACAGGGTCTCGCTCTGTTGCCCAGGCTGGAGTGCAGTAGTGCCATCACAGCCCCTTGCAGCCTCAACTTTCCAGGCTCAAGTAATCCTCCCACCTCAGACTCTCTAGTAGCTGGAAATATTTACACACCAGCATGCCTGGCTAATTTTTACTTTATTTTATTTTTTGTAGATATGGCGTCTCACTGTATTGCCCAGGCTGGTCTCAAATTCCTGGGCCCAAGTCATCCTCCCGCCTCATCCTCTCAAAGTGCGGCAATTGCAGGCATGAGCCACCTCACTGGCCTGTTGTTTTTAATTCTAGCATTTGAGTGAGATTATATCAGTAACTTGTAGTTTTAATTCACATTTTCCTCACAAGTAATGATATTTAGCAGCTTTTTATGTATACATTGGTAACTTATTCCTCTGTGAAGCTTTTTGACCATTCTTGTGTTGGGTTGCTTGTCTTCAATTTCCTTACAGTTGCTTCAGCTTCCTTGCAATAATATTATAACCCTATTCTTATGTATTTTAAAACATTTTTTGAACTGTTTTGAACTGAGAGAACAAGTTTTGAACTGAGAGAAAAAGACTGTACTCACAAAGAGTTTACACATTTCTCCAAGGTTAGGTTATTTATTTTTAGTTGAAAGAACCCCTTGTTTCATTGAACTTGTTTCAAATGAACTCACTAGGCTTTCTGATATTAATATTGCCACTCTGCTTTTTTTTTTTTTTGCTCACTGATAATCTACTCTCAGTCTGCATATGATTTTTTAAAGTGCATCTCAATAGTAGGAAGGTTCATCAAAAAACTAAAAGTCAAACTAAGATATGATATGGTAGTTCCACTTCTTGGTGTATATTCACAAAAAAGGAAGTCAGTATATCAAAGAGACGTCTGCACTCCAATGTCTATTGCAGCACTACTACTCAGGATAGCCAAGATATGAAATCAACACAAATGTCAAGCAATGGATTAATGGATAAAGACAATATGGTACATATTGACAACAGAATATTACTTAGGCATGTAAAAATAAAATCCTGTCACTTGCAGCAAAATGGATGGAACTGGAGGTTATTATGTTAAGTGAAATGAACCAAGTACAGAAATCATAATTTCTCACTCACATGTGGGAGCTGAAAAAGTGGATCTCATGGAGAAAGAGAGTAGAATGGTGGTCACCAGAGGCTGGAAAAGGAAGTTGGTGGGTGGGGAGGATGAAGAGAAGCTGGTTAATGGATACAGAACTACAGTTAGATAGAAGAAATGAGTTCTAGTATTTGATAGTACAGTAGGAAAATTATAGTTAATGATAATTTATTGTATATTTCAAAATAGCTAGTAGAGGAGAATTGTAATGTTCCCAACACAAAGAAAAAAATAAATGTTTGAGGTGACGGATATTCCAATTACCCTAATTCAATTATTACACATTGTATAAAAATATGTACTCCAAAAATATGTACAAACATTATGTATTATACCTTGGCTATTTAAGGTTCTTTGAATTTACATATAAATTTAGAATTAAGTTGCCAACTTCTATAAAAATTCCTGCTGAGATTATGACTGTTTGCATTAAATATATTTATTGAAGTATGTTATTATATTTCTCTCAGCAATATTTTATAATTCTCATGCAGATGTATTGCACATTTGTTAAATTAATCTCTAAATATTTTATATTTTATCATGTTACCATAAATGGACTTAAATAATTTCAATTTCAAATTTCGACTCAGTACCTAAATACATCATTGATTACTGTATATTGAGCTTATACTTTGCAATCATGCTAACTTTACTAATTTACTCCAAGATATAGTCCTCCTTATTTTCTCTATCCATGAGCATGTCATCTGTGAAAAAATAGTTCTACTTTTTCCCTTAAAATCTATATGCCTTTTACTTATTTTTCTCAGTATTGTATAGGGCTTCTAGTACAAAGATGAATTGAAGTGGTGAAGTATGAGTTCTTGAATATTTTTCAATCTTGGTGGAAATAATCTACTATTTCACCAATAAATATGATGCTAGCGATATCTTTCCAGATGACCTTTATTAGGTTAAGAAATTTCCTTTCATTCCTTGTATACTGAGAGATTTTCTTTCATCTTGAATGAATGCTAAATTTGTAATATGCTTTTGCTGCATTTACTGAGATGATTTGGATTTCAGGAAGATACACATTTAAATTTTTATATCTTCCTCATATACTGCAGCTTTTATTATTACAAACTGTCCTTCATATGTAGTAATATGTCTTTTCTTGAAATCTAGGCTTTCTGATATTAATATTGCCATTCTGCTTTTTTTTGCTCACTGATAATTTACTCTCAGTCTACTTATGATTTTTTAAAGTGCATCTCAATAGATATATTGTTGGCTATTTTGGTTTTATTAAGTCTAACAAACTTATTTTCCATTGGAATATTCATATATGTCTATATGAATTTATGTCTACTGTTTCACTATTTATTTTCTATTTTTCTTGTCCATTTTATATTTCTCTAAATCTTTTCTATGATCTCTGCTAAATTAAAATATTTTCAGTATGACATTTTAAGGACTTTTTGTCCTTTAAGTACAACCCTTTGCATTAATTTTAGAGGTTTTTCTTTAAAATTTAATTAGAATTTCTTTTGAGTGAATATTGGATTATATCATGTAGAATTTGGAAACCTGAAACAGTGCAGTTGCACCTCAACACTTTTGTGCCATTTGTTATTATCATATATGGCGTACCTAAGTGCATTATATACTTTATAATCAGTGTTATAACATTCCATTAACAAAAATAAGAGAGTAAAGTAAATAACATATAGATATAAACTTGTACATTTTTCCACATTTACCATGTCTGTTTCTTGTCATTAATTCCTGCAAATCTGAGTTAGTATCTGTTTTATTTCCTTCAGCTCGAACTTCCCGTAAACATTTATTTTAGTGAAGGTTATGGGCAACCCATTTTCTCAATTATGCTTTACCTGAAAATGCCTTTATTTCATCACTGTTAAAAAAATAATTTTGCTAGATACAGTATTTGATGTAAACAGTCTTTTTCAGCACTTGACAGATTCCATTCAATTTTCTTCTGTCTTCCATTGCTTCTAGTGAGAAATCCATTGTTACTTGTATCTATGTTCCCCTTTTTGTAATGTGAGCCTTCACAGTTTCTGCTTAACATTACCTTTCTGCAGTTTGAATATGATGTGGCTAGCTGTAGTTCTGTTTGTATTTATCATCAGTGGCATTTGCTGTGCTTCTTGGATCCGAAAGACAAATGTTTTTTTCTAAATTTGGAATGTCTTGGCCATTCTTTCTTTCTTTTGTTTTCCAACTCCTCCCTGCCAACTACTTTTGATGATAAGATTACTACTATGTTGAACTGATTGATATTGTTAGGTAAGCCTCTCAGGCTTTGCTCATTTTTTTCTCATCCATTTTTCTTTGTTCTTGTAACTGTGTTAATTTCTATTGATTACCTTTGAGTCACCTGTAAATAAACAGTTTTACATTCTATTGTATCCCATCAACAAGCCTAGCTAGTGTGCTTTTTATCTTATTTATTGTACTTTTCAGCTCTAGAATTTCTATTTGGTTTAACTTCTAGTGTCTATAATTCATAAGGTAGTTACTTTTTCATCTATTTGTTAAAGTATGTTTTTGTTTAATACTTGAAAATATTTACAGCAGCTGCCTTAAGGTTAGTGCGTGTGCTAGGTCATCTCAATGTCTGTCAATTTTTTTCTTTCCTTAGGCATGGGTCATATTTTACATTTTCTCTCTCTGTTTAGCAACTTTTAGTTTTTTGTACAACACTGTGAATAATATGTTATTAATCCCCTAGATTCCACTATATTCCCCCGAAATATTTTCCAAACTCATGCCCACCATTCAGCAGGCAGTTCACTTGGGTGGATCCTACAAATACAGTGCACTCTCCCTTTCTCTCACTCTCTCTCTCTATCAATGAACACCAGCTGAAATCTGTTCAATTATTTCAGATTTTAGCTTCTGTTTGTTCACTGGGTCTTGTGGATCTCTGAAGAACTCTCATGCATAGAGGTCAGGGTTTATGTATAGGTTATTTGTGCACATCTTCTATGTATTTCCTTCTGTTCCAGAGTTTTCTTACTTCAGCTTTCGTCTATTCTCCTGGCTCCTAACTGTTGTCTGTACACCTCAAGCTAGTAAGACTATGACTCTTTACCACCCAAACAGAATGTTCTGATTGAGTATTAATCTTGTGCAAAAAAAAGAAGCCACAAACTATCAAATATCCTTGGTACAAATGATACCTTTCTCCAGTTGCTTCCTACTTTTAGTCACTTTGTTGTTGTTAACATTTTGTCCAAGTTTTATAAATGTTATTTGTGAGCAAGGCAAATTACCCAAATCACTCCACCATTACAAGAAGATGTAAGTCTATTACATTGTTTCTAAAATCTTCTTTCCAGCTAAACTATAAATGTTTTATCTCCAAGTATCCATGTCTTTGACTTTTCGTTTTACTTCTTGGGGGCTTTCCTTTGCATTTGTCTTCATACACTTGTATTGCATTGATATTTATTTCTATTTCAAATGACATTGTTCTCATTTTTTTAGAGGCAATATCTGCTCTAATCTTTCTGGGAACATCAGTCATTTTTTAGAAGTTTCGTTCTATATGAAATTTAAATATTTCACATAAGAGGCAGCAGAGATTGGGAGGATTAAGAATTTGATCTGGGTCTATATTTCGTCTGTAGTTCTAACAAGGTATGGAAATTTGGAAAGCTGCTGCTTACATAAGAGTTCAACCAAAGGAAATAAGATATTAGCCATAAATAAAATAGATGGACTATACAAACGGAATTAGATTCATAGGTGATGAAAGGCTGAGAGGTTGAGCAATGTAAAATGAGGCAACTAAGGTATTAGCAAGAGAAGGTGCCTCTATTATCTCCTGGTGGGGCAAAGGAAGGAGCTATTGTTATTAGAGTCTATGCACTAACCTGAAAGCCGAAATCAAGGTGGATATGTCTGCTGAGAGATGAAACCTCACCATAGACACTGAGGCTATCTCATAATGCAGCAGCTAAGTATACAAAACATACAATATACCTTGTGCTCAGGGCACAAAAGGAGAAGGAGAAGTGTCTTTCCTTTTCTTTCCTCCTGACTTTTGACAGATTTCTAGTGCCTCCATTGGCCAAACTTCCTGGGAGATAGCTGACATAGCTTTTTGGGAAATATGGCCTGATGTTACCAATTAAAACAACAAAAGGACCAGGAGTATATATGAAAGCAGACAGTACTATAGGGACCACACATCTATTTAAACTTTAATTTATTTTGCTTTGAAACAAGGATCTCAATTCCTAACATTAGATGCTTGAGGGAAGATTAATACAATAATATATACCACTTCCTGGCCCATAAGTAAGAAATTAAAAATGTTAGGTAATTGTTACTTATATAAATTTGCGCAGCCATTTTTACAATGAGAAGAGATATATTAATGTCACTGAAAGCACTGAAACATGTATTTTTGTGGCAAATTGCAAAAAAAAAAAAAAAGGCTACAAATGCCTCCCACTGTTTTATGCACATGCTTTCAAAATATGAGTTTGTGAGACATTCAGTTCCTGATATGACATGCAGAGCTTGGAAGTTGTCACCCCCGTCCTCACAGAAAAAAGCTGCACAAACTGAAAATCAACAACTATTCTTATATTCTTTAAGGATTGATGTCAGTGGGCAAACTGCTGTCTCCAAAACTGGAGGGACAGTTGGATTGCGGAGCATCACAGCTTGTCAGGAGCAAGAGTCCACAGCTGGAGCCTCTGTTGTTAGGATCATTGCTGGAGGCACAATGTTTACCAACTTGTGAAATAAAAACCCTAAAGGGGCCCAATGCAGATGGACCCCATACTTTTACGTTTTACCTCCAGGAATCTAACCAGGTACTCATTACTAAAATTAGAAAAAAATTGTATTATGCTTCCAGCACTGGGAGAAGAAAATAACCATTTTGAAATATGTCCAGAGCTTGCTATTTTCCCTAACAAGACCTGCTTTCAAGAAGAAAACTATTTTATTAAAGCCTGTCTGTGATTTTTCCAAAGCCTATCCAACCTGGGAGAATAAAAATACCCAACTCCAGCACATTCTAGCATTCAACTTGAATAAACAGAAATATCCAGCTCCAGCACCCTTCAGCCTTTGACAGGGGGAAGGAAAACATCCAACTCAGACTGACTAAAAGACTGAGACCTCATCTGATGGTGACAGAATGCCTCCCTCCCCTCACATACACCTTGCCACCACATCAGTTTGGCTCCTGTATAGCAGAGGATTGCAGATAACAGAACTGCAAGTCGCAGACTTCATGTAAGGAATCTCTAGGAAAATCCAAAGACAACAAAGGAGAAAAAAACAAGGACACAGAGGTAATTTTAGCTTCTGACAACACCGCTCTACCAAACACTAGGCACAGTCTAACTCCAAGCTGGATAAACATAAAACTTTGCTCTAAAGGCTTGACTACCTCAATTCATTTTACCCGATACATCATGTCTGACTTAAAAAAAAAAAAAACAGGATATGCTACAAGCAAAACTACAGTATCAAGTAAAAAAAAAACAAATGTCAGAATCAGATTCAAATATGACAAAGATCTGGGAATTATTAGAATGGGAATTCAATATAATTATAATTAATAGGCTGAAGTTTACAGAGGGCAACTAAACATGTGAAAAGATCCTCAACATCATTTGTCTTTAGGGAATTGCAAATTAAAACAATGAGGTACCATTACATACCTGCTGGAATGTTTAAAATGCAAAATACTGACAACACCAAATACGAATGGGGATGTGGAGCAACAGGGATCTCATTTATGCCTGGTATGAGTATAAATGGTATAGCCACTTTGGAATACAGGTTGTCAGTTTCTTACAAGATAAACATAGTCTTATTATAAAATCCTGCAACTGCGCTCCTAAGTATTTACCCAATAAGTTGAAAAAGGTAATGCTCACACAAAATCCTGCATAGAAACATTTATAGCAGCTTTATTCATCTTTGTCAAAAATTGGAAACAACCAAGAAGTCCTTCAAAAGGTGAATGGAGAAATAAGCCATAATGCATCTACTGAATGGAATATCATTCCACAGTAAAAACAGTGAGTTCTCTACTCATGAAAAGACACAGAGGAAGCTTAAAAGTTTATTGCTAAATGAAAGAAGTCAGCCTAAAATAATTGCATACTATATGATTCCAGCTATGTGACGTCTGGAAAAGAAAAGATCTGTAAAACTATGGAGAAAGTGAAAATATCAGTGGTTTCCAGTGATTAGTGAAGAGAAAAGAACGTATAGGCAGAGCACGGAGGATTTTTAGGACAGTAAGACTATTTTTTTGTAATACTATAATAGTGAATACGTGACATTATGCATTTGACCAAACCCAAAGAACTAGACAACAAATAAAGTTAACTCTAATGAAAGATATGCACTGTATTTGATAATGAGATATCGATATTGGTTCATCAATTGTAACCACACACATACCACACTAATGCAATATATCACTATAGAGGAAGCCATGAGCAAGGCCTGGGGGAGAGTGAGTGTATGGAAACCCTACTTTCTATCTGATTTTCCCATGAAATGGAAATTGCTCTAAGAAATAAAGTTCATTAAAAGATAAGTTTACTTTTGAAGAAAAATTGACTTTGCTTTTTCTTTCATCACAGTTAAAGTCTACCTCTTTATCCATTAAACCTGTGCTTAATCATGTGCTGTGACTCAGCTAACAGCATTTTAATAAGTGTTAATTGAAATGTGCTTGTGCACTGGGGATTATCTTCTCTACCACAGGAACCGCTTAGCCACCAAGAGAAGACCAAGGTAGTTTTGTAAAGAATGAGAACACATAAGGTCAAGCACAGTGGCTCATGCCTATAACCCCAGTACTTTGGGAGGCTGAGGTGGGAGGATTTCTGGAGCTTAGGAGTTCGAGGCCAGCCTGGGCAATATAGCTAAACCCATCTCTGCAAAAGAAAAAAATCCAAAAATTAGCTGGGTGTGGTAGCATGTGCTTGTGGCCCCAGCTGCTCAGAAGCCTGAGGTGGGAGGATCACTTGAGCCCAGGAAGTTGTGGCTGCAGTGAGTCACCTTCATGCCACTGCACTCCAGCCTAGGCAACAGAGCAAGACCCTATATCAAAAAATAAAAATAAAAATAAAAAAATAAAAAAAAAAGAAAACAGAAAGAAAAAAATGAGAACACATAAAACAGATGAAACAGAGATAAGTCATCCTAGCGTAGGGCTCCTAGACCAACCCAGCCACCAGCTGATTGTGACCACAAGTTACTCCAGGTGAAACTAACAGGAAAACTAGCCTGCTGAAGCCAGCCTAAACGGCTAACCTACCAAATTATAAGTAAATTAAATGAAGGTGGGTTAAAGGCACTGAATTTTTTCAGTGGTTTCTCAGGCAGCAATAGATAACTGATACATTTGCATACTGAGTTTTGGTTACAGCTCCTTTATCAGCAAATCATGACATTGAGGAAGCCACTTTACATTGTAGTTCCCAGTTTTTGTTTGTTTGTTGACTGTAAAATAATATAGCAGGCAGAGAGCTGAAAGAGGCTGCACTTCTACATTTCTAGGTTTCTTCCAAATCTGAAATTCTATAAATATGACAAAGAAAGTTTGGTCAGTTTCTTTTTCATTCCATAAACTTACTCAAAGATCTCTTCTCCCTTTCCAAAGAATCTAATTTGAAGTATTGTTTATAGATATCTCATTGTGATGGCACAGATCTCCTGTCAATAAAATGAGCTTCAAATGTGACATTTAAAAATTTACAAGAGTTTAAAAAACTCTCAGAGTCCACAGCTACATCAATACTAATAATGTCTGTTTCCAATGTTTTCATCATTGCAGCATACTGGAAGAAAGGGCATGGTTTTAAAATCTGACTGATTTAGGTTTTAATACCAGCCCTGCATCTTTGTAATATTAAGGAAATTACTCAACACGTGGTTACTGGCTAGCAGATACATGTAAAAATATAACATTGTCTTTCTCTGAATATTATTCAGGGAAAGATGAATAAAGATCATGAGACACCATTCCTCATCCATTCAAGTGGCAAGAGTTTAGAGGTAAAAATTCCAGTGGTAAGAAAGGTTGTGCATCAATAGAGTACTTCAAAAATGCAAAACAAAACAACGTAAACATTGGGAAATAACTCAAATTCCCACTGACATAAAAATGAGTAAATGACTTAATGTACATTGAATACAGTGCTGTAACTATTGAATGAATTGCAGCTCCATTCAACAGCACCGATAAAACTTAGCACATAGTTACTGGCAGTGAAACTGTACAGGTCTGTAGCAACCTCAACTCTTGCCTCCTCAGAAGAAAGAATTCTACCAAGGGGCATAAGGCAGAATGAGAGACCAAGGCAAGTTTTAGAATAGGAATGAAAGTTCGTTAAAAAGGTTTAGAGCAGGAACGAAAGGAAGTAAACTACACTTGGAAGAGGGCCAAGCAGGTGACTTGAGAGAGCAAGTGCACTGCTTGACCTTTGACTTGGGGTTTTATATGTTGTCATACTTCCTGGGTCTTGCATCCCTTCTCCCATAATTCTTCCCTTGGGGTGGGATGACCACATGCACAGTGGCCTACCAGCACTTCGGAGGGGCCACACGCACAGTGTATTTACCAAAATTGTGCACGTGCTCACTTGAGGCATTTTTCCCTTACCAATTGAGTGTTTCTAGAAGAAGGTCATATACCAGTTCAATTCTGCCATTTTGTCTCTTAGTTTGCATGCTTGAATACACAGTCACCTAACCCCTAAGATCTTACTGGGAAGCTGCTGAACACCAACTTAAGATGTTTTTATCTATTGGGAGACTGTTTTTCCCTTGCGCTGGCTGTGACCAATTACTATTTTAGGGAGGCAATTTAACAACCACCTGATGGCTTCCTGACATTCCTGGTAGGAGGTGAGGGGGCCCTCTCCTGCCCTACTCATGTCTGCCTGGCTACCTACCATAAAAGCATAATTTTAATAAGATGGGAGTACCTAAAATATTGCATACAGTATGAGATCTTTTAAAAATAATGTTAGAAAGACAACCAAATACTCAAATATGCTTTTTTGAATACAGTACATATGGATGTGATGAAATAATTTAAAATTCAAAGCAAGGGCATGATGAACACACAATTCAGAATAGCAGTTATTCTGGGTCAGGAAAAGAGGAAAAGAAGATGAAAGAGGATCACAGAAAGGGATTTAAGTTTTTACATAGGGTATTAAGTCTAATAGTGTTTATTATTAATAAAGAATGGAGTAAAGACGGCCTTGAATGGACCAATGAAGAGGGAGTAATATATCAAGGCTTATAACTAATTTCTGTGCATCTGTTGATCTTGAATCCACAAGAAAGAAAAGGTCAATGACATGAAACTATATACCTCCTAATTTTAAATGGGAAAAATATATCAAAACATATATGCTATAGGACTCCAAGGTCATATAGTAGTAAATGATGGGGAAGGGGAGAGCAAATGGGAGGACCAGAATCATTTTTTTTTATGTGCCCAGACACTCTCTGCAATCCAGTGATAAATTGAAAGGTTTTTGGATGAATGAGGCTGTTGTTTTCTGCTACCTTACTACATTTTACTGTCAATATTCACACACTTGATTTTTTTTCTTCAGTACCCTCATCAGTGACTGGCTTCAGATTGGTTAACAGTAGTTACTAATCTTCATTGAATGCTTAAAAGCAGTATACATTAACTCATTCAATGCACATAAATATTCTTTTTTATCATCATTTTACAGAGGAGGAAAATACAGCTCAGAGAGGTTAAGGAAAATGCCCAAGGTGCTATTACTAAGGTGAGGTAGAGATAAACAAGGTTCTAGGCAGTGTGCTCCAGAGACTACACTCTTAACCATCAGTTCCTCCTGCCTTTTGGTACCACAGTTTCTCCACCAATGCTGCATGGATAGATAAACAAACCCGGGGCCCATGATGCATTGATGAACACAAAGAGTTTCTCCTACAGAGAGGCTGTGTTAATAGTTCCCTGAATTCTTCAAATAAACGCCAGCTCTTCACCTGGTTCTCATTGCTGAGATCCCAGCATGCTTGTACCCATATTTACATGCCATATTATTCCTGACACACATAAGACAGAAAAATTCTTCTGAATATTTTCTGAATAGATGAATAGCTTTGGGAATATCCGTTCCCTGGGGCCAGTATCTGAGGCTGCTATGGCCTTCCTGAGAAGGAGACCATCCCAGTCTGTTGTGTAAATTCACTATTGTCCTCAATAGACACTGTCCTGCAGGTGCAGATGACCTGAAGCCATTAGTGCTCAGTATTTGTGCCAGAATCTTTCTGTCAATAGAAACATCTCTGGTAACATCCAAGAGGAAATGAACCACAAGATGTAGCAGTACATAAAATCCAGGTGCATAAAGTGTCACTACAAACACTGGAAAATGCACTTTCTTTTTCTCCCTCAACTTCTCCTGCTCAAGAAGTGGGCATTGAGGTGCTGGATGCCCTCCTAGATGCAGAAACAAGACCGCTGTAGCTGCTGAGCCCCTGTATGCCAGAAGGCAATGAGATAAAGAAAGCTAAAATTTTGGTAGCCAGATATTGAATCCTGACAGCTCTGTTTATTGGAAATATATACTTAGGAAAATCACTTAGCTTCTTGCAGCCTCACTTTCCCCTTCTTTAAACCAAGAACTTCTTATAAAACAGAGATCTGTGAAACTAAATAAGATAAAGTGTGCAATTAATTCCTGCCCTCTTCAAAGAAGTTCTGATGCAGTGACCTGCATATTTGTGCATATGCCTAGCAAATGCTTGTGGTGGATTCTTTGTGAGTCAGGCCCTCTTCTCACTGCTGGGGATTCAGCAGTGAAGAAAACAGCCTCTGTGGAACTTATATCCTAGAAACAAAAATTATAGGAGAACTAAGTATGTATATTTATATATGTATGGACACATACTGTGAACTTGCAATGTATAATATCTGTCTATAAGTATATAAATATGAAAATATATGCTTATATGTATATAATCACAAAAATGTAAAATATAATAGATTGAATGATTTGGAGGAAAGGTGTGAGTTTTATTGTCAGGCACATAATTGAATATCAACACTGACTTGTTTGTTTGTTTGTTTTGTTTTTTGAGACAGGGTCTCACTCTGATTGTCCAGGCTGAAGTGCAATGGCAATTTTTTTTTTTTTTCTCACTACAGCCTTGAATCCCCCAATCTCAGGTGATTCTCCCACCTCAGCCTCCTACTGGCTGGGACTACACGTACTTGCCATCACACCCTGCTAACTTTTTGTATTTTTAGTAGAGACGGGGTTTTGCCATGTTGCCCAGGCTAGTCTTGAACTCCTCGACTCAAGCAATCTACCCACCTTGGCCTTCCAAAGTGCTGGGATTACAGGCATGAGCCACCACATCCAGCCCAACACTAGCTTCTGTGGGATTGAGTCAAGTCAATTTGCTTCACTATCCTCAGGGTTTCCTCCTAGATGAGACAGTTTCAGTGAAAACATGGAGCACAGTGCCATGCTCTTAATGATGTAATAAATGCATATTTCTTACCTCATGCCTTTTACCCACACAAGAGCAGTCTAACATTTCTCGTAGGCATCAATGATCTCAATCAGGCCTAGTCCCATTTCCTATCCGATTCCAATTGACCAGTCAGTCATGACAGTTTGCTTCATCTTTAACTATGAACCTAAACAGGGTGATTATGCATTTAAAGAGGCTCCTGTCCCATGAATAGGATGAATAGGGAGAGTTTTAAATGGACCTCTAGTGTCTCCATCCTTCTTTAGGGGACAGGCAATCCCCTACTGTGATAAGACCTTTGCCAGCCATACTGCCAGATTTTCCAGTGGACTTTCTGGTTGCCTACATGCACAGATCTTTTGGATAATAATAGTTGACAGCCGCCAATGTTTCTTGAACCATGAATAACCATTATTAGAAAACTGTCATTATCCCTCTGCAATAAAAGAGGAATCTGAGGCTTGGAGAACTTAAGTCACACGTATAGTAAATTTACTACATTGCTTATTATAGTAATGATGATTATACTATATTACCAGGTTCATTATATTATACTACTTCATATTCTACTAGAGTTTTCAATTCATGCTATACATTTTAGGATTAAGTATATATGAAAATTTCATAGTATCTTCTTTTAAATCCAAACTCTTGCCCATTTGTCCGCATGGGTGATCTAATCCTAATTTAATATATATATACAGATAGATAGATAGATAGACCTAAATACTACCAGAATTTGTCACTCAATTTTTATTGGCTTTGATTTTCTTCTCTTTCATAGGTCTCCTTCCTTCTTGTATATCTCATCTCCATGGTGGTACTGCCCCCAAAGCCAAGTGCAATTAGTTGAGCTTGGTTGACTTAGCATCCTTACAAATATAGTCTCTCAGATTCATAGCATCCTCCTCCTCATCCCCAGCAAATTTGGTTTTGCACATATTTGGTTTTGCACATATTGCAGATTTGGTTTTGCACATATTAGCATTGGTATTCTCACCCTATTGTTTCTGCATCTCTCTGGAGGAATGAATTAGTTCTTGGGGTCTCATGTCATGCATGTCTCTTGTCTCCTAGGCTAGATCAGTACACATCCTGTTTCTGACTCTACCTTCTAGTAATAATGTGCATATGGCATACACTAACACATGAATATACCGTGCTTAACACTATACAAACTTCATATATATGCATCTAAACACACACATATATGCACATAAGTGAATATATGTATATAAAAACACATAAGTGACTATATATGAATATAAACTACTTCACAAAAAGAAAAATAAAATATGTGGGAAGTATAAATAAAAGAAGACATAAAGAATTCCAAGGAAATTTACAAGATGTGCTGAAAATAAAGTTTCTTGTTTGATTATAGCAGCAGAGGTACTCATATATTTTGGCATCACATTAATTTAGAAATCTAATTTGGGTTCCAGTTCTGCCACCCACCTGCTACATGATTGGGTAGTAAGTTTCTTACCTTCTATAAGTTTCCACATCCATACAACAAAAATCATATCAATCCCTCAAGGGTACACTGAAGATTAAATCATTTACTATAAACGCCTAGGTGTATGTTCTGTATAAGTAATTGAGAATTATTTCAGTTTTATATTAAATAAATAAGATAATTGCAGCACAGAAAATTCAGGGTTCTGCAAGATCATACTATGCATTACCATTCTTTCCTCCAAATCAGAAATGAGCAAGCTTTGACCATGAGCCAAATCCCATCTTTGTACATAATTTCCTATGGGAATATAGCCACTCTCACTTGTTTAGGTAAAGTCTGTGGCTGTGTTTGCCCTACAGTAGTAGAGAGGAATAATGGTGACACTAAAGCCTAAACTATTTAATAGTTAAGCCCCACTAAAGCCTAAACTATTTAATGTTATCTATCTAACCCTTTCAGAAAAAGTTTACTGCACCCTGGTTTACACTGTGCTGACCCTAGCCTCCTCTGCATCACCCTGTGTAGACAGGGAACTCAACACTGGATTCTTGTGGCACTGAAACCCAACATAACTTTCTTTCAAGTCAACATGACTTGACTTTGACATTTTAAGGCATGGTCTCAGCTGGGCCTCAAGGACTTCCCAAAGTTTTCAGTTGCACTGTCTTAGAATCCAGGAGGCCAGTTTGCTTGGCTGTGTAATCTTTGAATCAGCTTATATTTTTGATTCCAATAAAATCATGAGTCAGAAAAAAAGGCCGATAAGAAAGTTATTTTTTCTCTCATGCCAAAATGAAGACGGGTACATGCAGGAAATGTGGAACGAAAGGAAAACACAAAACGAATTTAACAAAGGGGTATTCTTTCTTCCCTTCAGACTTCACAGAGCTGCATCTGGCTGGGGGCCAAATCTGGACCTACTAAATGCTCAATAGGACAAACCCTGGAAGGAGATGGAGCCCCTCCCAATCTTTGTGAGGGACCCCGTGCTGCGGGCCCACTGGTTCCCCCTCCTTTGTTAATGTCCTGCTTCCGAGACCTCCTTTTCCTTTCCCTAGAGAGTGAGCCTCAGGGAATTATTGTGTCCCAAAGTCCTTGTCTGCCCAAAGAAGCCATCGAGATCCCTGGATGCTATCGAAGAACACTCATTATTTGGCGCTTTCAAGAAGCTTCTTGGATGTTCTTTGCTATAAAGAATTTGCAATTCTTCTGAAGACAAACAAAAAAAAATCTGAATGAAAATCACATCTAGTAATAGAAAGAGAAGTGACTTTAAATATCAATTTATTCACCCAGTCATTCGCTTAGTAACTACTTACTGAATACTTAACTCTATACAAGACAAACTACAGTGAGACCCGGGAACAGGGTAGTCCTGAAACAGCACGTATGTTAAGTGGGAACAGATATATTTTAAATAACAAGAAGTAATTGCTTGATTAAATTTGTGATTAGAACTATACAAGTAAAAAAATGAAATGAGGATGTTTCAATTTCATAAAACAGCAGGCCTTGAATTTAAAAGAAATGACATATAATTTGAATCCTGAAGCTTATGATTGGTAGTTATGAAACAAAGCACAGCTAGTCCATGAAGCCTGGTTGCAGATCCTAAGACATGATAAAACGGAGAATGTGGAGGAATAGGAAAAACAGGGCTTATAACCTAGGAACAAGTACTACATATATCAATTATATATATAATTTTCGATGTACAAAGATAGCTAGAACTTTAAAGATGATCTGAATGAACTGCTTTGGATGCTTAATTCTGCTTTAAGCCCCCTAGACAAGATATCAGGCCATTCAACTCCTGCTTAAAATCTCCAGGAATGGGGGGTCCATTTCCTTAGGCAACAGTTTGCTTCCTTTTGAAATATTTTCAACTAGAAATGCCTTCCTTATATTATCATGGAACCGCTTGCCTTTGGCCTCAGCTCTACTTCTACCAGGGAGTTCTAACTCATTTGCATATGGCCGTTTCAGGTCTTTGGAGGGAGCCTTCGTATCCAACCACAGGCAAAGAATCCAGCAATCACTCCACACCAGGAATTTCCTTTGTTCGCTTGTTTTAAATGTGCTTAAGTGCCAGATGCTGCGATATGGACTAGGAACACAGGTGACAATTGAAACAATGGCTTATCTGGAGAAGTTTACATTCTAGATACAGGAAGAGAGAAACAGGTTGAATTATGTTATAGTTTGTGCTACTGAAGACGTAAGCACGAAGTACCATAGGAGCAAACAGAAATGTGCATCTCATTTCCAGGTGTTAGATGCTTTGCAAAACATCTAGACAGAAATACCCTGAAGAAAGACCCACCACACAGATGTGAACTTTCAGCTTCAGGTTAAGTGAAAAAAGAAGGCAATAAAAAAACCAAAGCACCACGTTAGCTCTGGGAAGTCGCTTTGTGCCTGAATTTTAAAAATTATTTTATATTAATCCTTCTTACACAGATAAGCAAACTTGCTAATGGCACATGTGTGGGGTGTGTGTGTGTGTGTGTGAGAGAGAGAAAGAGAGAGAAAAACTCTTAGGGGCTCAGAAAAGGTTGTATAGGCAGGAAATAAGTATGAGTTGTACGTTCCAGCACTTGAGTTTCCTCCACAACTGGTCAAAGTGCTCTATTTATGAGTGACAAAGGTGCCCACGCCCATCTGTCAGCTCAAATATGTGTTCACCAATACACATTCCCATAGTTGGTTTAAAATAATCTCAGGCTGCAAGGACATATTGTGCGTCTGAAATATGTTACGTTGCTTATATAACTTTTTTCTCCAAAATTACCCCATGCATTGCCAGTTCAGGGGGAAGCAGCAAGAAAGTAGGTCCCGCCATGTGGTTGGAAGGAGCCGGGTGGGTCACCACCTTTAGACTCAAACAAGTCTGAGCTCAAATCTTCTCTCTGCCATTTATTAGCTCTCTTACCTTGGTCAAATTGCTTAACTTCTCTAAACTGTAACTTCATCAAAAGCCTTGGAGGTACCATAAAACTCTGTGGGTGTTACTTTCACAAAAAAATATTGAGATCATGCTTATGGAAATGCAGCCTGATCAAGGATGTATTTTAGAAACATCCTTCTGGCAGGAGTCTGTCTTTAAGTAGGGACGGGGATGGAAATTGAGAGATAATAAGCAAGTTTAAGAGTCTGTTTCTGTTTTCTAGGTGAGAGTCTATAAAAAAAAAAAAAAAAAAAAACTTGGATTTTCTGACATCACTACACCAGGCTACCTGACTTGTAGCAGGAACACAGAAGCAAAAGGAAACAGCTTTTCCTGAAAAAGGCAGGGACAGCTTCACAGTGAAGGTTATATTTAGCCAAAGCTTGGACGATGAATAGGAGTTTTAAAAACAGAAAAAGAGGACAAGATATTGCATGAAGAGGGGAAAGAGCATGCAAAGGAACAAAAGCACGGAAGTAGATGCCTTATTAGGAGAAGGTGCAATTATTTTAGTGAGACTGGAGAGCATGGGTCTTAAGATACACGGAGGGGCTGGGGAAGGATAAATGCATTCAGCAATAAAGCTGAAAATGAATAATAAGATTAGGGCCAGATTATAAAGATTCTAATTTAGCTTCAATATTTTGTTTATTTATTTGCTTTTTCAAAATAAACTGATTCACTTATAAATCTCTATGCTGCTGACTCGTGAAAGCAATGCCAATCACTGTGCTCAACACTTAGTCAGGATATCACCCTCACCCATGGATGGTGCAGTTTGTTATCTTTCTTAGGTTGCAAACACATGTTTTTCCCCAGATTTCAGAAATGCTTATCTGTTTCCCCTACCCTCCTGAATTTTGACAATTCCGAGTGCATTTGTAGCATGTTTCTACTAAGGACGATTACATATTTTGTGCCTCTACAATTCCATGGGTCTCAGATGACCTTTCACCATAGCAGTGGTCAGACCTGTGGAGCCCAGCTTCCCAGTTTTATCTAAAGAGCCATCTCCCACCCCAACCCATTCCCATGAGGGAAAATAGACAAGATCTCAAAGCCCCCTGACGTTCCTTCATCATTTCCGATTTGAGGTCAACTGAAATGAAAAGGGGTGTGCTAGCAGAGCTCGGGATAAATAGTGGATAAGGAGGAATCATATTGGTCTCACCCTATCCAGAATCATATTTGAGTTTTATTTCCAAAAGGAATATGCTTGTTTAATATAGATCATTATTGCCCTCGGCAGCTGAGATGGCATATTAATGACAGACTGGGAGACTCTTTAGGTAATCAGTGGATTCACGTTTCTCTCAGCCCCTGCTACATGATTGAATGACTAATGTGATCCAATTCCTCATTCCGTCAGGAACATCTTAAGTTTTGCCTAGGCTGACTCCCACCTGTGGACTTTAGTCTGAATGATTCCAATGTTAGTAAAAATTATGGCACATAGATATTAAATCCAGCACTAAGCATCCTCCTTTGGAAATCACTAAGGGCTGATTTATCCAATATTGGTGAAAACAATTACATTTGAATTGTTTTCCACACTATGTGTGCATGTGCAAGCTGGTACCCAATACAAACCATTCACGGGCACACATCATTTATCTGCTCACAAATATTCCACATTTTTTGCAGCGCTTTTCATTCTTCATATAAAGAAACAAAGCATGTTTAGATGATTTTCCCAATGTTACTGGGCTAATTGGTGACAGCATCTTCAGGTGTGTGTGTGTTTGTGTGTGCTTGCATGTATATTGGATGCATGTCTATGCGTGTACATTTGCATGTGTGTGTGTGGTGTGTGTCTGCGTGTGCATGTGTTTGTGCATGTGTGCATGAGCGTGTGTGTGTGGAGAGAGAGAGGATGGGGTACATTTTTCCCTGAAGTGAGTCAAGTGCTCTCTCCACTAAAATCTGCTCTTCCATCAAATTCATATCTCCTATCCTCACATAATTCATCATAGATCCTAGAATCTAGGGTGTCTTTAATTTTGGTACCTGTTATATTAAAGATAAGAAATAAGCTTTTTTTCTTTGAGCCTGGGTTTTCCTACTTGCTGTTAAAGAGAGAGACCAGTGAGCTGACCATGCTGTCACTGTGAATGTGAGCATGATGTGGTTTTGGTACTGGGAAAAGTATTCATTTGAGACAGTAACAATTGGGAAATTAAAACAATTGGCTCAACCATTCTGGATATGATGGAGGCAGGGACTGAAGGGAGGGCACTCTTCCAGGGAAATCATAGCAAACTAAGTAAGTTTCGACCTGAAGCAAGAGAATGTAAAGTGTACTCTGGGACATCAGTAGAAGACAAGAGTGCAGCTAAGTGCACAAGGAACTTTTCAAAGCACCATGTTGATATCACAGAACTACATTAATTTGTTTTATATAAAGCATTTTGTGAAGAATGATTATTCTGTTGTTTAAATAAAAATGTTCTGCGATCACTGTCTGAGAAAGTCAGATTTTTTACTCATCTAATTAAAAATATGCATAAACTGCATGATAATAAGTGTTAATGACAGTGTAGGCAAATAGGTATTCATTCACTGCCTGAGGAGATATAGATTTATATAGCTACACTAGAGGTACTTTTGCAAAATATACTACAATATGAAATTCACAGATGACAAGCTCTGAACTATTCATTTCTGCAGGCTATTATTCTACAGGAAAACAAGGAGATGTGTACAAGAATGCTCTTTAAAGCACTGTTTATAATGCTGAGCATTACAAACTCATCTAAAGGCCTAACACTAGAGGAATGGTTAAGTAAACACATATTTATTCTTTTAATATCATTCAACAGTTAAAAATAATGACTTACAGCTATATGCATGGATATAGAAAGTCATCCAAGGAATATTATTGGGTGACAAATACAAATGGAGCACAATTACAATGTGAAATATATATCCAAACACACACATTCACACATTAAATACTATATATAGATACATACATTATATATTTTATTTTTTTGAGACAGAGTCTCTCTCTGTTGCAAGACTGGAGTGCAGTGGTGTGATCTCGGCTCGCTGCAACCTCTACCTCCTGGGTTCAAGCAATTCTCCTGCCTCAGCCTC
Organism: Gorilla gorilla gorilla; assembly: GCF_029281585.2. Taxonomy (NCBI): domain Eukaryota; kingdom Metazoa; phylum Chordata; class Mammalia; order Primates; family Hominidae; genus Gorilla; species Gorilla gorilla. The sequence goes on along the minus strand of NC_073231.2, from coordinate 142,146,637 downwards.
CCGAGTAGCTGGGACTACAAGCGCCTGCCACCACGCCCAGCTAATTTTTTGTATTTTTAGTAGAGATGGGGTTTCACCCTGTTAGCCATGATAGTCTCCATTTCCTGACCTCGTGATCTGCCCACCTCGGCCTCCCAAAGTGCTGGGATTACAGTCTTGAGCCACCGCACCTGGCCTTTTTTTTTGTTTTGCTCTTTTTGCCCAGGCTGGAGTGCAATGGCGTGATCTTGGCTCACCACAACTGCCGCCTCTCAGGTTCAAGCAATTCCCCTGCCTCAGCCTCCCTAGTAGCTGGGATTACAGGTGCCCGCCACCACGCTCAGCTAACTTTTTGTATTTTTAGTAGAGATGGGGTTTCACCATGTTGACCAGGCTGGTCTTGAACTCCTGACCTCTGGAGATCCATCTGCCTCAGCCTCTTAAAGTGCTGGGATTACAGGCATGAGCCACCGTGCCTGGCCCATACTTTATATATGTTCTAAAAAAAAAAAAAAACAGATGTAATTAATGGTCTAGATGAGTATATACAAAACCCAGAAAAGACAGGAAGTTTTCAAAGGGCATTTTAATTTATGATTGATTGCATTATTGGCCCCAATTAATCGCCCTTCTCTCTACCTGTGGCCTGGGACATGAGATGTTTCAGTCACTCTTACTAATGGGCAGAGTTCATTTTCTTCATACTTGACTCTGGTTTGAGCCATGCTGGCTTTGGCTAACCTAACGAGGTGGACATAGCTACACCACGTGTGAGGCTAGGCCTTAGGAAACCTTACATGTTCCTGCTTTTTCTCTTGCCATCTGCCATCCCCATGATAAGAACGTTCCTGGGATAGACCACTAGTCACAGGTGAAGGATGAGATTTACCTAGACCAGAGCTGCTGCAGCCAACCTCAGAACTGCAGTGAGAAGCAGAGCCACACAGCCAAACCCAAAGGATCTGAATCCACCGAGCTGCGTATGCCCAAGTGATCATTGAGAGATGCTTTAAGCCACTGAGCACTGGGGTAGCTTAGAATGCAGTGTCATTCTAATAGCTGGACAATTATTACAATAGTTGACTAATCTGTAGCTCACTTATGACATTTATTTAAAAAGCAAATGAGAAATATGCATTCCAAAAAAATAAATATTAAAAAGAAAGTCAGCTAACGTTTGGCTATTCACATTTTAGGAGGCTATTGTTTTTCTGGATGTGGGATGGCAGCCTGTCTTTTAGAAGCCAGGGTAGAAAGGAAGTATTGTCTAAGAATGAAATTTGTCCTCCTATTTGTGTATGTGTAGGTGCACTTGTATATTCTTTTACCCGTGACCATAGTACTTGGTCTGACCATGCACAGATCATTTAGATTTCTTGAACTTCTTTTCTCTGCAAGAAGAATGGAGACTAAGGATCAGGCTTAGTGATCTAAATTCTCTGATAGGCTTCACATTCTAACATGTTACAATCTGCCTTTCAAGCTTTACTGGGACATAGAGGTTTGCTGCATTCTCTGATGGAAGAGCCTCTTTGTTCCACTGTAAGGGAGAGCATTTGTTTTGAAATACTTTTCTCAGAATCTTATGATTTCACAGTTTTCACCCTTCAGGATGGCAATCTTTGCTAACTCAAAAAGAAAACTTTGAATTTTTTTCTTTTTTTTTGTTGTTTTTGATTTTATTTTTTGCCTTTTACCCTCTCATGGGGCCATTTAATGCCATTTTTTTCATGGAAGAGAATTAAAAAGCACACATATAGTCCTCCTTAACATATTAGAAAAGGGAATGAAGAAATGCATATTTATTGAGTTCAAAGCCCTTGCCAAGCTACAGGCAAGAACGTTTCACATAGATTAGAAGCAATGTGACATGGTTGAAATAGCCAGATCTTATGTCTAAATGATCTGGGTTTGAACTTCAATTGCACTTCTAACCAGCTGTGGACTTTTGAAAACTTACTTAACTTCTCTGAGGCTGTGTGACTAACTTGTGAAAGGAGAAATAATAACATAGCCCTCAGTGGGTATTTTAGAGCACTACATGAAATACATAAAAGTTAAAAATATAGAAGAAGGCTAAAATATAATAATAGAGAATCAGTAGCTCTATTGTCCAACACTCCTAATAAGTCTGTGAAGTAATTTTATTGAACACATTTTGAAGATAAAAATTCTATAATCCAAAAAATGTAAACATTTTCTAATATTAAATTTCTAATATTAACATGGGGTGAATTGCATGGTTACAGTTAAATCTCAGGGACTTCCACATCTAGCCATGTAAGTAAAACAGGTCAAAAACTTTTCTTTTGGCATGCATTTCAAGAACACTAGATACAATAGTGTGAGGGGAGATGTGGTCAGACACGGAAAAAGAAAGTTTTTGAAGACTAGACAAAAGTGCGGGACCATGATCCCTAGAGAAGAGAATTAAACAACACAAACCCCGTAGTTGCTTCACCTTCCTTCCAGGAAGAAATGTTTGGAATGCAGAGCACAGGGGTCTCACCGAGATGAGTCACAGATCAGAGTGTGGGGAGAAGGATGCTAGTATTCCTGGCACATAATAGCATTTTAGAAGAAGCTGTATAGATAAAGAGCTCCAGAAATAGACATGAATTTCACCTGAGTCTTTGGCGAGGCATTAAGCTGTCCAGTTGTAGAGTAAGACTTCCTCAAACCTGAGCAAAAGGCACCCCACAGAGCTATAGGCAGAGCTCCAGAGGGGCACACCTCAAAGAAGAATAAAGTAGGCCTGGAGTAAGGTTCTGCTAGGCGGAAAAAAAAAGCTTAAAAAAAGCCAAAAGACTTAAAAAACATTCTGTGGCTAACTTAACTGAACTCCAAAACTGGACTCAATACTCTTTATGTGAAGGCAACAAAACACTGACATTCAGATTTAAAAATTCACAATGTAAAATAGCTAGACATAAAAGCATCAGCAACGTGATTCATACAAAGACAACTTATTTAATAAATATACATTCAACAATGATAGAGAGAATTAGCAGACAAGGTCTACGGAAGAACTATAAAATGTTTGGCGAGGATTAAAAAAATATTAACACAATGAGGAGAAGTGGAGGATCTGAAAAACAACTTCTCAGTTAAAAAAATCAGACATAAAACATTCTACAGATGATGCTAATAGTAGATTACATAATAGCAGAAAATCATGGAACTTGAAGACACAGGAATAGAAATTACCCAAACTGAAGAACAAAGAGGAAAAGTGTCTGGAAAAAAAAAATGGATCTTCACTGATGTCAGGGAACTCATTGAGCAGTATTTGGAATCCCAAAATGGAGAGAATAAAGAAGTGAGGTAAAAAGCCATGAATAAACAATGACCAAAAACATTCCAAATTTCATAAAAACTATAAACCCCCAGATCCAATCATCTCAATGTTGCTTGAACAAAATAAACACTGAAAAATACACCAAAGAACATTATAATCAAATTGCTGCTGAAAACAAGAGATAAAAAGAAATTAAAAGGCAGACAGAGACATTAAAATACATTAGGCACAAAGGAACAAATCATAATTAGTGCTGCCTTCTCACTCAAAAAACAATGCAATTTGGTGACCAGGGAGAGGTTAAAAAAATAATAAATGAAGTAGGGATAAATATAGTAAAAATAATAATAGGAATAACAGCAAACTTAGCCACTATAAAAACTATGCCAAAATAATTTTCAGATAAAAGCTTAGAGCATTTATTGGGGACTCACTTGCACTACAAAAAAAATTAAAATAGATTCCTAAGGCAAAAGAGAAATGACACCAAATGGAATTATTATCTATACACACACAGATATCATAAGTAGAAAACATGTATGTTAATAGAAGACATGTTTTACTCATTTCTAACTTTTTAATTGACTAAAACAGTACTAATGTTGCATTGACAGGTTATCATATATGTAGAAATGAAAATGATAATATTGTAAAAGATGAGAAAAACAAATGAAACTATATTTTTGTATAGTCTAACCCTATATGTAAAATAGAATTTTATTTTTTGAAGGTAGACTGTGAAGAGTTAAGAAAGCATACTATAAATTTGAGACAACAATTGAAATGTAAAATAAAAAGATGCAAAGCTATTAAACATGAAAAATCAGTAATATAAAATAATAAAACAAATAAGAAAGAAATCATCCCAAAAGAATTATGGAAATTATAAAAAGGAGAATCAAGGCAAAATTGGCCAAATAAAGAAAAAAATTAAGATAAGAGATTTAAACCTAAACTTCTCTGTAATTACATAAGATGTACATGGTCTAAATATCTAAACACAAAAATTTAAAAGAAAGATTATGTCAGACAGGATAAAACAGTAAAACCAAACTAGAAGCTGTCTAAAAAATGTGTTTTAAATATAAAGACATAGCTTAAAAGCAAAAGGACAAAATAAGATATTCCATATAAACACTAGCATTACTTTCTCTGTTCTTATTGTAAGGCATCCAAATCATAAAGGAGGAAATAGAAATGTCTCTGTTTGCAGACAACATGAACTTACATATAAAAAACTCTAAGGACTCCTTAAAAAAACCCTGCTTGGCTGGGAGTGGTGGCTCATGCCTGCAATCCCAGCATTTTGGGAGGCCAAGATTGGAGGATACTTTAGGCCAGGAGTTCAAAACCAGCCCGGGCAACATAGTAAGACCTCTTTTCTACAAAAAAGAAAAAAAAATAGCTGGGTATGGTGGCATGTCCCTGTAGTCTCAGCTACAGTTACTCAAAAGGCTGGGATGGGAGGATGGCTTGAGCCTGGGAGGTGGAGGCTGCGGTGAGCCATGATAGCACCAGTGCACTCCAGCCTGGGCGACAGAGGGAAACCATGTCTCAAACACACACACACACAGACACACACACACCACTCACTAGAATTAAGAAATGAATTCAGTAAAGTTACAGAATACAAAATCCACATACAAAAATCAATTGTGTTTCTATACGTTAACAACAAAGCATCCAGAGAAGAAAATTAAGAAAACAATCCCATTTACAATATCATCAAAAAAAGAATATCTAGAAATAAACTTAACTAAAGACATGAAAGACTTGTACACTGAACACTACAAAACATTGATTAAGGAAATTAAAGGAGACATAAATAAATAGAAATAACTTTTGTGTTCATAGATTGGAAGACTCATATATTGTAAAAATGTTCATACTATGCAAAGTGATCGTCAGATGCAACACTATCCCCATCAAAATCCCAATGACATTTGTTTTATGAAAATAGAAAAGACAATCCTAAAATTTATATGAAAATATAAAAGATCCCAGATAGCCTAAGCAATCTTGAGAAAGAAGAATAAATATGGAAAAATCACACTTCTTACTTCAAAATACATTAAGAGCTACATTGATTAAGATATTATGGTACTGGCATAAAGACAGGCATATAGACCAATGGAACAAAGTGGAGAGCCCGAAAACAACTCCACACATACAAGATCAACCTATCTTTGACATGGATGACAAGAATACACAACGGGCAAAGGATAGTTTCTTCCACAAATGATGCTGGGAAAACTGGATATTCACTTGCAAAAAAAAAAAAAAAAGAAAAAAAAAGAAAGAAAAAAAAGAAAGAAAGAAAAGAAAGAAATTGGACATCTACCTTAAAGCATACAGAAAAATCAACTAAAATTGTATTAAAATTTTAAAAAAGGCTTAAACATAAGACCTGAAAATGTAAAACTCTTAGAAGCAACAGAAGGAATAGCTTTGTGGCACTGGTCTTTACAATGATTTCTTGGAATTATACCGAAAGAACAGGCAACCAAAAAAATATATATACAAGTAGAAATACATCAAACTAAAAACTGTCTGCATAGCAAACAACAGAATGAAAAGGCAACCTAGGAAATAGAAACCAACATTTGCAAATCATATATTTAATAATTGGTAAATTTCCAAAATATGTAAGAAACTCCTACATCTTACTAGCAAAAATAAAATAATAAAATAAAAATAAGATAATCTAACTAAAAAATGGGAATAAGGCTTAAACTGATGTTTCTCCAAAGAAGACATAAAAAGGCCTAATAGTCCAGGCGTGGTGGCTCACGCCTAGAATCCCAGCACTTTGGGAGGCCGAGGCAGGCAGATCACGAGGTCAGGAGATGGAGACCTTCCTGGCTAACACAATGAAACCCCATCTCTACTAAAAAGGTACAAAAAAATTAGCCGGGCGTGGTGGTGGGTGCCTGTAGTCCCAGCTACTTGGGAGGCTGAGACAGGAGAATGGCGTGAACCCAGGAGGTGGAGCTTGCAGTGAGCCCAGATCACGCCACTGCACTCCAGCCTGAGCGACAGAGCGAGACTCCATCTCAAAAAAAAAAAAAAAAAAAAGCCCAACACGTATACGACAGGTGCTCAACATCATTAATTATCAAGAAAAGGCAAATTAAAACTACAGTGAGATATCACTTTACACCTGTTAGAATGGCTGTTACAAAACAAAACACAAAAAAAGATATCAAGTGTTAATGAGGATATGGAATAATTGGAACCCCGGTACCCATTTGGTAAGAATGCAAAATGGTGTAACAGCTATGGAAAACTATATGGAGATTACTAAAAATAAAAAATAAAAATAGAACCACCCTGTGATCCAGAAATCTCACTGCTAGGTATATGACTAAAAGACTGAAATCAGTATTTGAAGAGATTTCTGTATTTTCATGATCATTGCAGCACTATTCACAGTTATAAAGACATGGAAGCCACATAAATGTCCATCTGCAGATGAATGGATAAAAAACAGTATTTCATGGTATATCACGGTTCATCTGTCAATGGACATTTGATGGATATACCATGAAATACTATTCAGGCTTCTTAAAAAGGAAATGTTGCGATTTGTAACAACATGGATGAACCTGGAAGACATTACGCTAAGCGAAATAAGCCAGGCACAAAGACAAACACTGCATCATTCCCCTTATACGAGGTACCTAAAATAATTTTCCTGGTTGCCAGGAGCTGGGAGGTGGGGAAAATGGGTAGCTGCTCAATGTGTGTAAAGTTTCAGGTATGCTAGATGAATAAGCCCTGGAGATCTTTGGTACAGCACAGTACCTACAGTTAACAGTACAGTATTGTGCACTTCAAAATTTGTCAAGAGGCTAAATCTCCTGTTCAGTGTTCTTACCACAAAAAGAAAACAAGACAAAACAAAAAAGAAACAAAAACAAAAGGACGTAAGGAAACTTTGGGAGATGTTCAGTATGTCGATTACCTTGATTGTGGTGATGGTAACATGAGTGTTTGGGTATGTCCAAAGTCATTCAATTGATCACATTAACTATGTGCAGTTCTTTGTATATCAATGATATCTCAATAAAGCTGTCAAGTAGAAAACAAGCAAACATAGACTTTCAAAATCATAGTGACTTTGATACTGAAAATTAAACTAAGTGCTGTATTTGAGTCAGAATCCAACTGTACCAGAGTGAAATATCTTCTCAATAGCTTCCCTCTTTCATCTGTATGATTGGCTCTGGACTGAAGTTGGATCTCTTCTACAGGCAGTCCAATGAGATAGCACAGGACTCATACTCCCTCTGGAAGAAAGTGCCGCTGCAAAACCTAAGGAGATGGGGGTCTTTCCACCTCAGTCAATTTGGTGATATAATTCCAAATATTTTGCTGTCATTTCTTTTGGAATATACGTGTGTGTGCGTGTGTGTGTGTGTGTGTGTGTGTATTATCCTGAACTATCTCATTACAAGTGAGCAAGTTTCAACAAGTTCTTCTTCTAATTCTTCTTTGTAATAATCATAATCATCTCTGAGCACCATCAACACATGCAAAGGGGACCAGAACATTCCTGCTTGTTTAACTTGTGCCTTATTACTATTTTTTAATGTGGTTGTCTAAGAATGGTGGGATGGAGGCCGAAAAGATAAACAATAACAGTTTAATTTCATGCATTAATATTTCATTTCACTATTTCCACCTTTTACTGTGGCAATGTGGATGAGTCCATGTCTTTTAAAAACAGAAATGAGAACAAAAGTTGATTTCTCACAATTTTCAGATAATCAGATCTAGTAAAGTTTGAGGATATTTCATTGAATGGATCGTTAAATATGGTAAGTAGCAACCTTTACTTATTTACTATTGCCTGCCAGTTCCTAAAGGAAAGCTGCAAGATCTTATCTGATCCGCTTTGCAAAATCTCAGTGGAGCGAGTGGCTACCATGACTTATCAATTTCTTCAAGAAATAATAAGCATCTTAAGCCTAGTTTCAGTATTTAGATTTCACCAAGACTTCAAAAGACAAAAACTTTGCCCTTGATAGTATTTCACAATTCATTGCACGATTTCTTCTCTACTCCCACTCCCTAAACAACATGAAAATAATGGAAAGATGAAGAGGAGGAGCAAATTGAAGTAAATAAATCTCTCTAAAACAACCTTCATCCCCAGTTCAGCCTCAGAAACCAAAAATCTTTTCCTTTTCCTTCTTATTATTTCCATCGTGTGGCCTACAGGATCCTTTATTGAATATGAACATTTCCAGCACTTTGACACCAAGAACATTTGGGTTCTTTCAGAAGCCCAGCTTTAATTAAGGTAAAAACATTTAAATTGATATATTCTACAACTTAAAAAAGGGAAAGGTGAAAGCACCACACAATAAAATAAAAGTAATGTTAGTTATTATTACAGGAACGCTGCAAATACAAAAGCAACAAGCAAATTCAGAAATATATATTTTTATCACAGTGTCTAATAGTGGAAAATATCCTAGTTTGGTTCCCAAATGAATCCTTCTTCAGTAATAAAGACTATTGTAAGCTAAACCTTAATTATTTACTCATTTAGTCATTAAAGCATGTTAATAAACACATTCAGACATACTATGTATATGAATGTATATTTTACTAATGATAAATGATAAAAAAGCCATACAATGTAGTATTTTATGCTTAAGCTATGACATAACCGCCTATCTTTTCTTTCATGACTGGTATTTTTTAAGTAACTAGGTAAGTGATTTATGGAATCTCCTAACCTCTGATTGTTTACTCATGGTGTGATTTTACTTGGTCCTCTATCCTCTGCATTTCCCATAAGCTAGAGGTCAGGACTAATGTCTCATTAGATTAAGAATGAACTTTTTTTGAAGGAAAGAAATATTCCAGGTGATGCAACACCCCAGGAAGGACATAGCATTAAGTAGTCCCAACAATAGTGATGATGAGTGGAAAATCTTGCACAGAGTAAATATTTTTTTCCAAACTTTCTTACATGCAATCATTTTAAGCATCCACTAATGATTTTTACTTGAATTGTTTCACTAATAATTGTAAAATTGTTATTTTTAATTTAACATTCTTTCTATAGTTATTGACTGACATTCTTCTGTAAAAAAAAATCACCCTTCTCTCATCAGCTGGGTATGAACCACAGTTCCTTCTGAAAAAGTCAGAGTAGGTATTCCTTCTTTCCCTTTAATTAACATTTTTCAGTTTGAGAAAGGGTATATTTGTCACCTCCAAGAGCTGCAATTTGTGATAATTTTCTAATATTACTACAGATTAATTTTTAAAATGTAATTTGTGTATTACAACTTTTCATGGATTAAAAAAATGTTTAAACCAAATGCAGTATGTGGATACTATATGATTCCTAATTTAAAAATAAAGGACATTTTTAAGATACTGGGAGATTTGAATATGAATTAGATTTTAAATAATATCAGTGAATTTCATTATGTTTCTTAGGAGTTACAAGAAAAATGATGTAACTTAGAAAAATGCTTTTAGAAGAGGTATGGTTAACTATTTCAGGCTAAAGTTCCATAATGTTTGATACTTATTTTTAATAGTTCAACAAAATGTGTGCGACAGTGTGTGTGTATCCATGTGAATCGTAATTCAATTTATAGCTAACATGTAGTTCTTTCAATTTTTTGCTGATAATTTTTGCAATAGTTGGCAAGAATCATGAAAATCGATTTTGTCTAATCGAGCTAAGTTTTCCTGGAGCACTTAAATGTCAAACATGTGAGTTACACAAAATAAACTTAGGATCTGCAGAACTGATATCTCTACTCAGGACTAGGGAGCAAAAATGGCTCTCAATTAGCCACCTAATCCTTTCTGGTATTATAGAGCCTGCATTGCTGGCTTCTTGCCTGTCTGACTTTCATCCTCCCTATGGATTCAAGGAGCAGATTGAAGGATATCCAAGACCAGCTACATAATTTGCAGGGCCCATTGCAAAATGAAAAGTCAGGGCCCCTCATTCAAAAATATTACAAATTTTGAGACAGCAACAGTAGAGCATTAAGCCAGGAGAAGGGCTCTTCTGAGCCGAGGACCCTGTGTGACTGCACAGACCGCTAGTGCTAGAGCTGGCCCTAGGGCTGCCTCTCATTTGAAACACTCCTCATGGTTCGGCTGATAAAATTTAAGCCTACTTAAATGCTTCGTTAAAATGCTGATAGAAGACAATGTGATCCTCCTTGAGAGCAAACTACTCAATTATTTTCTCTTCATGCTTGTATGTTTGGCATTGTGTTTAATGCTTTGTACACCCTTAAAGAAAGAGCAGAGGAGAAACTTAGTTAATTTACAAAGGAAGGAGCTTGTTAGTAGATTCATTTCTGACAAATCACTTCAACTCCCATATACTCATATTCTTGACTTTTAAAAATAGATAATATCTCTATTTCACAGAGATTTTATGTGAGAAAATATCAGATAATTCTATTGCCTTATTACAACTAAAACACTTTATTAATACAATTCGTGGTAAACGTATGAATTGTTTGATTGATATACATGGAATCTATATCTACAGTATCCCAAGTGAGAATGCAGAAGGAACATACCCATGTGACTGGTGGAGATGGCCAAATCCATAACACACATCCTGGGATTCCCTTTCATCAGTGTAACCAAATAATCACAGCAAAATCCAACCCAAATTGTACTACCCAGGCTCACACAGAGAAAAACAATACGATTCTTCCTGCAGAAGTAGACACCAGGAGGCAACATGACAGAAAAACAACACATTCTCTAGTTAGCACTGATTCCGTTTAGTAGCTATGAGGTCCTAAGCATGTAACGTAACCTTTCTGAACCTCTTATCCCTTATCTGTACAGTGAGCATAACAGATGATATTGTGCACTATGACCATTAGATGCTATACAAGTGCTAAAATATTAGCCTTAGGTTAATGCCATATAAATTGTAGTTTACATAATAATAATAACAACAATAGAAACAAAACCACACCACAACATTTATTACAAGGTTATTTTTCTTTTTTTTCTTTTTTTCTTTTTTTTGAGACGGAGTCTCTCTGTCACCAGGCTGGAGTGCAGCAGCGTGATCTCGGGTCACTGCAACCTCCACCTCCCAGGTTCAAGCGATTCTCCTGCCTCAATCTCCTGAATAGCTGGAACTACAGGCACATGCCACCACGCCCAGCCAATTTTTGTATTTTTAGTAGAGACGAGGTTTCACCATATTGGCCAGGATGGGCTCGATCTCTTGACCTCATGATCCACCCGCTTTGGCTTCTCAAAGTGCTGGGATTACAGGCATGAGCCACTGCACCCGGCCGGCTACTTTTCTTTACAATTGCTATAGTTTAGATATTTGTCACCCCAAACCTCATGTTGAAATGTAATCCCCATTGTGGGAGGCAGGACCTAACGGGAAGTGTTTGGGTCCTGGAGGCAGATCCCTCACGAATGGCTTGGTTCCATCCTCAAGGTAATGAGTGAGTTCTCCCTCTGTTGGTTCCTGTGAGTGAGACCTGGTTGTTGAAATGAGCCTGGCACCTGCTCCTTGCTTCCTCTTGTACCATATGATCTCCGAACATGCTGGTTTCCTTTCCTCCTTCACCTTGGATGGAAGTAGACTGAGGCCCTTGCCAGATGCAGATACCAGTGCCACTGCATCTTGTGCAGCCTTCAGAACCATGAAGCAAATACACCTCTTTTCTTTATCAATGACCCAGCCTCAGGTACTTCTTTGTAGCAACACAGACTAAGACAACAGTGAACGGAGAACAAGAGCACTAGACCACATTGCCCACCAGCTCTCACAATATCAAAACTTTCCCCTTGCTTTCACCTTCTCTTCATGCTTTAAATTTCTCTTTAAACAATTTGGCTCAACAGAATTAATACTTTTCTGGCTTGCTTTTATCTTATGGGTACCTGTGTTATCCTGTTGGTGGTTAAGGAGTTGAAGTTCCTGGGTCTTATTCATGATTCCACTAGGTAATGCCTTGCTAGAATTTTTGTTAATGTCAGACTTAATCTAGTTCAGTGGTTTCACAGTCCAGACAGTGATTATGGTGGCTTTTTTTATGTTGCAAACCTTAAGTATATCATTTTGTACTTTTTAAACTATCATTTTAAAATTAGAGGTCACCTTATCCATTATGATCTAATGAATAAAGGATACACTCTCTATAGTACATTGGGATATTTTTTCTGCTTAATTTATTCTGGAGAGAATACCACATTTTCCCAATGCATAGACTAATTTTCATAGACAGCCACATTTAGAGACAGACATTTACTTTCATTCATTTATGCATTAGATTTAGTAATTCATTTATTCCATAGTAATTCAACAGAGATCTATAGACTAGGCATCCAGCACTGTTTTTAGGTGTTATTTATACAAATAAAATGAAATAACCTGGCTTTTTCTGTAAAAAAATCACAGAATCTAACACAATGTAATCTGAGCACTAATGAAGGTCTTTTTTTACAAGTGTAGAGAGATCCAAGAAGGGGGAATGCCTAAGTCTACTTGAGGGCTTCAGGATCTGAGACTTGAAATCTGAAGAGTTTGGGAAAGATATAGAACCAAGGAAGTTCATTCCAGGCCAATGGCAACGCCACAGTATACATATGCAGTAGTAAGTCCTTTGTGTTGACAGACATTTATACAAAGTCTGTCGATCTAACAAGCATGCTGAGAAAGATAGGGGGTTGTGATGTATGTTTCCATAATAATCTTAAACCCTGAGATTTTAGACATAGCTAGGTTGGCTTATAGTTCACCCCGAGTCAGTCTGTTCTCACATTGCTATAAGGCCACACATGAGACTTAGTAATTTAAAAGAAAATAGCTTTAATTGGCTTATGGTTCTGCAGGCTGTACAGGAAGCATAGCGACTTCTGCTTTTGAGGGAGTCTCAGGAAGCTTCTAATCATGGAGGAAGGCGAAGGATGAGTGAGGCTTCTCACATGGCAGGAGCAGGAACGAGAGAGAGAGTGAGGGGGAGGGTGCTACACACTTTTAAACAACCAGATCTCACAAGAACTCACTCACCGTCATGAGGACAGTACCCAGGGATGTGGTGCTAAACTGTTCATGAGAAACCCACCCCCATGATCCAGTTACCTCCCACCAGGTCTGACCTTAAACACTAGGGATTAAAATTTGACATGGGATTTGGGTGGGGACACATATCCAAACTATATTAACACCCAGTCATTAGTGGGAGCAAAGCCAAATAATAAACTGCAATCATGATTGAAGATAGAAAGCTTTGGTTAGGTCTAAAATGTTGCACTGAGAGTCTGAGAAGTGAGGTCAAATGGTGATCAGAAAAATGAGTCGCAAAGCCAGAAACCAAGAAATTCCAGAAAGTTCCTGGAGGTCAAGGTGGGAGGTTTAAGACAGAAAAAAATAGATAATGTGAAGACATCAGAAGTCTCAGTTTTATGTGGCATGAATCTGTTTGGGGATAAACTAGGTTACTAAAAGGCACTAAGAAAAATTATACATCTGTAGTTGGCTTAGCAGAGGTTACAGAGGTGAGCAACTTGGGGATCTGAAGTTATGAATCAGATATGGCTAAAACAAAGATGATACCCAACGTAGATTATCATCATTATTACCATCAAGATACTTCATAGTACAACAATCACTTATGCAAGGTTTCATTAGCATCAGATTCATCCGAATGTTTGCATAGCTCTCTGTAGTTTTATTTTCATCATACTTAATCTTCACTAAGGTAACTTATCTTTTCTCATATTTCCGTGGGCCAGCAGAGAAAACTCTAGAGAATTTCCGTTGGTTAGGGTTGTGCCCACTGGCACATAGCTTACTAATCTGTGCTTTGGAAGGCTGTTCTTCAGTGTAAACCTAAACTTCCCCACTATATAAATGTGTGGAAGTTAATTAGCCTCTCTATCCTCTGCCTCCACATCTCTAAATTGGGATGGTTTATTCCTCAGTGAGTATGAGAATTAAATAAGTTATTGCAGGTAAAGTGCTTAGCATGGGGCCTGCCTTAGAGTAAATTAAAAACTCATGAAAGAGTAGCGAATAGCAATCATTGTCTTTCAGAACTTTTTATTAAACACGTAAACAGAAACACACACACACATACACACATCCCTTTTTCCCAACCCAAAGTCCTTCCGACTTCCCAGATCACGTGCCTCTTTCCTTTCACTGAACCCCAAATTCTAAGACAGTAAATCAGCAGATTCAGAAACGAACGAAATTGTACCCCATAAAATTCAGATGATATTGTCAGAACTGGATGGCAAAATAATTGTTTTTAAAATATTTGAAGAAATAAAAAAATGAGTCCACAGGATAAGTAGAGGATATTATTTTTTAAAAAAGAACAGAAATATTTCAAAAACGCTTCAAATAAAAATGCTGGAATTGGAAAGTTGTCGTCATTGAGATAACAACGATCTTAACAACGGTAGTCATAATCAACAGATGGGTTAAAGAGCAGATGTGAAACACTGCATTAGAAGACGAGCGTGAGGAAATCACCCAGAACTCACTATGGCAACAGGGTGAAATAGATAAGAAAGTTTAGATGTTAACCATGGAAAGAAAGGATTAAAAAAACTCCCAATCTCTGACCCTTTTCCTTCTCTTCTTCCTTTGTGTTCTCATCCTCCTTCTTTGCCATGATCTATTTCCCCCATTAACTATTTTTGGCTGAAACTTTATAGCTTGTGAAAAACTTTGAAATGCATTATCTCGCTGTATCTTCACAGCAAATCTTTGAGGTAATTGGATTTGAAGTTTTAAATTTCCATTGAACAGATAAATTGCCTGAGACTCTTGAAGAAGAATAAAACAAAAAAAAAAAGTGCTAGGGCCAAACCAACTTTTATATATTCAAAACCTAGTAGTATGCATGACTTGGGATAAATCATCCATAGTGTGGGCCAATATGCTTTAAGGCAGCCCCCATGCTAAGCACTTTATTTTCATTAACTTATTTAATTCTCACACTCTCTGAGGAATAAACCATCCCAACTTAGAGATGTAGAGGCAGAGGACAGAGAGGCTAATTAACTTCCACACGTTTATATAGTGGGGAAGTTTAGGTTTACACTCAGGAACAGCCTTTCAAAGCACAGATTAGTAAGCTATGTGCCAGTGGGCACAACCCTAACCAACAGAAATTCTCTAGAGTTTTTTTCTGCTGGCTCACAGAAATATGAGAAAAGATAAGTTACCCATTTTAGTGAAGATTATAGGATTTTATTTCACAATAATATTTTCATTTACAAGACATATGGACAGGTTTTGGAGAAAGTGTTATTGCTTCCTTGTTCTGAAATCCATTGTCTTACACACATTTCAGCTACATGTAGAGAAGGAACAGCTGGAATACATGTGAACAGAGGGTATGGATCTGTGGAACATTGAAGTACTCAGGAAAACCTGAGAAAAATCCCTCTTATCCTGGAATCGAAATTCCTTATAAAAAGAGACACTTAGGGTTACCACAAAAATCAACTAGACCTAAATTTATAAAACTAAACTTTATATATGATAACAAAATAGTTGGTGTGAACATGTGACACTTAGGGTCATCGCAAAAATCATCTAGACCTAAATTTATAAAATTAAACTTTATACATGACAACAAAGTTGGAATATGTGAATGATTGCTTGATCAGATCTTGGTGGAGAGTGGACCAGCTGGACACATCTGTGAGTGGCTGGCAGAAACAAGGCTGCCTTCATAAGAAGAAAGAGTGCTTTGTCTCCCTTCTGGCTGGGACAACCCAAGGCATTAGACTCTATCTGCAGCTGAGCTGTTGCTGGCAAAGCTGGTGCAAACACCATCAGAAGAGCTGTCTTAAGGAAAGCAGGGATGGGGGAAGCTCAGCATCTCAGAGACCCACAGGAATCTGAGGGGACCTTCCCATCCATGATGCTCAGATGGTGTGTGTCAACCACTGCTGGCAGACGTGGGACATAAGCCATTTGGTAAGACACCTCGCTCCACCTCCGTATGAGTCGAAGGGTGGTGGGTGATGGCAGTAACAGTAAGCTTGTGGTTTAACACATAAGAGTAGATATAAGTGCATCCTATATTATTAGGCTCAACTATCCATAAAATACCCAGACGTATTCAAAACGAGCCTGGAAATGGAGTGACTGCCGTTGACCAGTGTAAAGCCTGACCATGTAGGAAATTCCTACGTGAGTGGGAATTCCATCATTTTAAGCCTCAGTGTTTTAACCTTCAAACTATATGTCATGAAACACAGGGGTATATGATGTTCCTTCTAGTTTAAGCGTATTGTGTGTATAGAGGTTTACATCATGTGAGAAAATGTATTTCTGTGGCTCTCAAGTAAGAGCCCATGGGGTGGTCATGAAATTATTAAGAGGAATCTTGGACTTATTTTCAATTGTTTAAAAAGCCGAATAGAATAATATATTTAACCTTGAAAAAAAAATCCCTAAACAAAATGCCAAGTATTTTGTCTTGGCAAGAATTATCAAGATTTGGTGTATAAACTCAGTCATCTTCCGCTGGCCCAGAGATCTGTAAATAGCAAATGTGTCTGAAAAAAATAGGAAATTAAAACATTATTAACTTTCTATTATGTATTTATTTTAAGTAAATGTAGGACTCAGTCACAATAAATATAAGGTGAGTCAGCTACTATTATTGTCCAAATTTTTGAAAACTATTTTACGTTTTAAAATTCATACCAATATTTGTTCCAGTAATCCTATTTCTAAAACTCTGTGTAAAGAAAATAATATCAAAGACAAGGCTATATATATTTGGGTCATGTCCATGATCAAGTTCCCTTTAAATTTCGTTCAGTCTGTCTTGCTTTATTTAACAATCTACAACATGGGCTTCGTTTATTTATTTATTCACTTATTCACACTCATACATAGGGATGTTCACTCCACTTGAGCACCATACTTGATATCAAGAATGAAAGAGCAGGGCTGGGCATGATGGCTCACGCCTGTTATCCCAGCACTTTGGGAGGCCAAGGCGGGTGGATCACTTGAGGTCAGGAGTTGGAGACCAGCCTGGCCAACATGGTGAAACCCTGTCTCTACTAAAAATACAAAAATTACCCCTGTGTGGTGGCGGGTGCCTGTAATCCCAGTTACTCAGGAAGCTGAGGGAGGAGAATCGCTTCAACTTGAGAGGTGTAGGTTGCAGTGAGCCCTGCAATCCAGCCTGAGTGACACAGCGAGACTCCATTTCAGACAAAACAACCACAAATAGAATGAAAGAGCAAAATACATGACCAAGAAGGAACTGGCAAAATAAATTCTGCCACAAGCATATCCTGCAAGGTTGTGCAGAAATTGCAAATGTTAATTAGGAACAGCATGTAGGAATATAGAAAATCATTCTATTACAATGTTTAAAATTGAAATGTAGATAAAATTGCATATGCATTATAACTATGTCAAATATGCTATAAAATAAACTGGAAGGAAAATCAAAACATAAATAGTTTTTTCTTAAATTAGCATAGATATTAAAATATGTATACAGAATATGCATATGAATATAGAATAAATTGTAAGGAAAAATCCAGATCCGAAAGTTGTGTTTTTTTATTAGTTTGGATATTAGTAATAGTATTGTTTCTTTTGATTAATGTGGACATGATTATGATTTTTTATTAGTGTGTTGTTTGTCACTAGTAGATATATTTCTCTTGATTCTTAAAATGTTCACAGTTCCCCTTATGTTAGTATTTTTATAAGTAAAATACTAAAGTAAAAATGGGAACAAAATTTAATTTATAAATATATTTTGTTTAGTAGAAGATTGCAAAATACGGGGACTGTTTGAGAGAAAATAATAGAATCTGTGACGCAGAAAAAGTGGACGAATTATGTTTTCTATCAACCTGAGACCTCTATTAGTGACATAACTTCATACTTGACAAGAAGCCTCCACATCCACAGTTTAGCACTATGTATGGCTCAGAGAGGTTGCTCAGTATTTGCTAAATGTTTGTTATTGATTTATACTCCTAAAGGCCTCATCATGTGAGACTTGAATCAGGAAAGTGAAGAGACTTGCTCAGTCCCACAGTGGGGCCACGGTGGACACATTGGAAGAAAATACAATTTCTCGCATCCTTCCCCAGCAATGTTTTCATTGCACTAAACTGTCACTTTTTGCAAAGGTATTTTTTCCTGTAGTGACATTATAATTAGGAAATCTTTCAGCCATTTAGAAAAAAAGACCTTCATTAAAGTTTAAAACCCTTCTCCAGGTGAGAACACTCACCGCTTCAAACCTCATGACTGTTTTTAATTACAAAAAGATGAGCCATTCTTTTAGATTATGCCAACAAAAATTGATTTTACGTGTATAAAAGTTTATTACCAACTCTTAAAGTTCTACCTCCCTCTGTCACCATTTCTAAGGGAGTTGGCAGGACAACTGTTGATGCAGAAAGGTCAAGATGGAAAGGGGTTATAGGGATGAATGGCAATTCAGCTCTGTCTTTCCTTCTCAAGTAATTAAAAATTAAAATGAGAAACAGGACCCAAAACTGTATTAGCCCCTGACTGGTTCTTTGCTTCTGTTATTATTAACTTTACACACCTGAAGACATGGCCTCATCACCTACTGACTTGGTCTAATGTGCTCTATGGAACCAATCCTCCCCTGAGTTAGGTGTGATTGTTTGAATCATTTCCAGGATCAAGTTCCCTTTAAATTTTGTTCAGTCCATCTTGCTTTATCTAATGATCTACAATATGGGCTTCATTCATTTATTCATTCACTTATTTAAACTTATGACGTCCTTCGTATATGCCAGGCACTGTGAAAGTAAGCTTGTCAGATCAAGTTTTGTGCAGTTTCTCAACATCTCATTTTTAAATAGTAATGCTTTCCTAAGAGGCATATATATATATATATATATATATATATATATTTGTAATTTTGTTCTCTGGTCACCCTACCATGTTTATGTACTGGGGCCCTTGAAAGGGCCCTTTAGAGGGTCCCATATCATTGTAATATCTAACATTTAAAAAAATTTTTGCCCAAAGAACTAATTTTCACCCCTAGATGACATCACTCCTGTTGAGAATACACAAGCTAATGACAGAAAGAAAAAAAATATGTATATATTCAGTAGTTGTCTGACACATATGCTTTGGAGAAGGACCACGCAGCTGCTACAGGAGCAATGAACCAGGGGCTATACCCCAGACTGGAGACATCACAAAAGGATTCTACAGTAGGCGGGAAGGAGTCCTAGAGTGAGTTTGAGAGATGACTGAAAAGAGGTAAAGCAAAGACCAGTGCCGGTGGAAGGTACATCATCGGCCTGAAGACAAATGTCCTGTGATGGCAAATGTGTTCTCTAAGAGGCTTCCATCAAATTTTTGGCGTTTAAGACTTGTTTATTTCATTATGCACCACTTGGCTTTATGCTTAGTTAGTTACAAAAACAAAACAAAACAAAAACCAAAAAAATTCTCAAAATGTCCAAAATAATTTCCTATATTCTCTCCAGCCTACCTTTTCCAAATTCAATCATGTGTCAACTGAAATCTACTTTCTCATTTGCTGTTTGTGATTGATTTCATTCAAACTATTTGTGGTTTCTGCAGGAAGGCTGTATCCATCCCAAATCATGGTTCTTTAAATCTCTGCCTAAAAGTGGCACATGTCACATTCACTCATGTAAAACTGGCCGAGACAAAACACATATTTCTCATGTGGTTCCATCATTTCTCTTTTCCCTTCTGCCACAAAGATGCAAAACCTAAGTAGGAGCTATCTTTCACCATAGGTTCCAGAATGCAGCATACATGGAGTACACTCAGACAACTCACAATGCCCATGAACAAGAATGAGAAATGAACTTTGTTGTGGAATGCTATAAAGATTATGATTCATTTGTTACTGAAGAAATAACATAGCCTAAGGTGACTAATACATTCTTTTCTCACTGCTCTGTATTGGCTAATGCATGTGGTCTTTTGAATAGTTAGACCTTAGTCTTCTTATTAATATTTTTATTCAGATTGTTCTTCTGTGTGTGGTGTTCTACAATGGCAAAAACCACAATTAATTTTGCACCAACCTCATATACTAGCTTTTACTGGCACTTAGTACCAGATCTATATATGAAGAATGCTGCATATGTGGACTACTGTTGATCAGACATTCTTCTAGTCAATTCATTTCATTTAGAAGGTGAGAGAAGAATGTGAATGTCATATCCTTTCTCTATAAGCAGATGTTTAAAATATAAGTTCAAAGGTCATAGTCCAGTGCTCATGTATCAGCTAATTATGTTGAAATAAATCGCACTGAAATTAACAATTTATGAAAATCATAGAGTTGATGACTTGAATTAAGACTAAATTTCAAACAGGATCATTTACTTTTTGTAATAATACCCATTACATTTGTATAACACATTATCATTTACATCATATTTTCACATGC
Organism: Gorilla gorilla gorilla; assembly: GCF_029281585.2. NCBI lineage: Eukaryota > Metazoa > Chordata > Mammalia > Primates > Hominidae > Gorilla > Gorilla gorilla. The sequence goes on along the minus strand of NC_073231.2, from coordinate 142,125,910 downwards.
ATGATTTTGTTAAACTCTTACAATCTGAAGTAGTACAAATTTTTAATATACTATTATACAAATAAATAATCTTCAGGTCCCCAGGATGTGTACAAAAAAATTGTTATGGGATAAGAAAAGAAGAGGAAATTAATGTTAACAATAGTGTCTATACAAATTTTAAATAGAATTTGGGATTAATGCCCAAGATATTTTCCAAATTGTGTCAGCAACTATGTACTAGAGATTGTGAATTAAACAAGAGAGGTATAGACCCTAATTTTATATATGTCAGAAGTCAACAGAAAGATATTTTTAAAACCCTCAATTTAGTGTTTGAATTTAACTTTTTAATTTTAACTATAATAAAACAGAAATATTGGGTGCATCACAATAGATTTTAGGGTCCTGACCTGTACTGGGGTGATCACAAATGTTTTCTTCAAGAAATTTCTGAGTTTTGAAAGATGTATGAAAATTTTTCAAGTGAATATTCAGGACTGGGTGGTGAAAATATATCTCCAAGTGATGGAAATACATACAAAATTCCTTAGGTGGAAAGGAACATGATGCTTGGAAAGAAAAAGGAAACCAATATGGTTACAGGGCAGAAAATGACAAGAACAGTGATATCAGCTGGTGGTGGTGAAGAAAGCAGGGGACGGTCCTGCCTGCTTTGCAGACCAGGCTAAGGATGGTGACCTTTTTCTTAGAGCAATGGAAAATTATTTTAAGTAGGGAAATACATGATTAAGTTTGCATTTTTAAAGTTTCATTCTTGATGTAGTGCAAAAACAGATAGGAGAGGGGCAAAAATAAATTTAAGAAGACAAGGTAGGAGACCAGAAACAGAAGAATAGTTTCCTGTCATGAAGAAGACATATTTGAAAGGAGTAGTCTACTCAAGACTTAACTGTGAAATACTAGCTCTATTATCATTATAATGAGAATCAAAGCATGGACTTGGGATAACGCTTCACAGATATGAGAAGTGGAAAGCCTGGAGCTCAAGATGCTATCCCAAACTGAGGAATGCAGAACTTTAGGCTGCCAGAGGTGAAGTACATGTGTTAACGTTCTTAGGTGCTGTCGGGTGGGTACTCAATAACAGTTGGTTTCCTTGGTTTTCCCTTTTCTGTCTGGACACACTAAGAAAAGACCTGTATTAATCACGCATTTTTATTTTCTGTATTTTTTGTGCTCTGGCATCTGGGGTCTTGCTGTCCCTGGAGACACTGCTCTTTTCAGACCTAGTTAATTCTTGGTGACATAAATGACTCACTTGAGAGCACCTCTTTCATATGCAAATGAACCCACCCCGAACCCCAAACCCCAACCACCTCCTCTACAGGCTCTTACACTCTGGGCCGCTATTACTCTACTGTAATCACCAAGAACCAGGTACCAGATAACTAGAGACAGGCCCTATACCCCAGAGGCTGTGGAAGTTATTCAAACTAGCCAATCCTAAATCTATATACCTGCCTCACTTGTTCCTTCCCACAGAAACACCAATCAAGGCTCTTCCCCATTTTTCTTGCCCTTCTGCCTTCTGACCCACACCTTGCGTGACCCTATGTGACCCTGTGTGGTGTAGTGTGCCATCTTCTCTTGGGAACTGTGAATATAATAAACTATCTTTACAATGACATCATCTAATCTATTGACATCAGCATACCTGGAAATTTAAATAACAAAAACAAAAAAACTGCATTTTAAAACAAGACCTTCAGCAAACCCAAGCCTGCATGTAAAGGCCAGCTCTGGAGGAGGTCCTACCTCATATTTGCAGAGGGCTTGTTTGTGCTAGGCGTTGTTGCATTCACTCAGCTAATCCTAACGACACCCCATCATTTAGGAGGACTATATTGACCCCATTATACAGATGGGAAAACTGAGGCACAGTTAGATTAAGTACTCTCTCTACATCACAAAACTTTCAAATGGTAGAACTGGGCTCCACACCCATTTCTATCTGACTCCAAAGCCTACACTCTTGCCTCCCTGCTGTCATGACAACACATTCTTCCAGGAAATGCGGAGGTGAGAATAAAGAACGTTCTTCAGAGAATGTATGTGATAAAATTAGTACTGCTCTCAGAGTGATGCTTATTGACGGGGTCATAGATGAGAAAACAGGAGCCATGAAAGCAGTTCCACATGCTGAGACAGGAAAACGGTGCGGTGCAAATGAAGACATCATTGAATTTTTTTCAGATAGGCACCCAGGCCAACGTGGTCACTCTCGGAGGCCACATTTGCCTCTTGGCCAGTTCCAGTGATCAGCGTTGATGCTTCCTATAGGCAATTATCCAGGCTGGGGGACTTGCCTCAGTCAATAACTGGAGTGCAGGGAGCTCCAGCAGGGTTATTCACACAGAAGTACTCACAATATACTCTTGCTCCAACTCACAGACCACATGGCCCGAATGGGAGCAATAAGGCCTCTGCAAAGCTGGCCCAGGGCTGTTGAGCAAATTGCAGAGCTGATCTCTCAGCATTAAGAGAAGCCCATTAGCACAACAGAGCTTCTGTGACTGTCAGAACCACTGGATGCCTGGCCATGCCTGCGTGCTCTGCTGAGCCTGGCTGTCAGGGAGCTGGCGATGCCTTTGAGATAGATCAAAGTTAAGTTGTATGACTCCACTCACTCCGACTTCTCGAGAAAAGGAGCTTTATGCAGGCTAGGTGCATATAATAGGAATCATTCAATGGCTTTGTAGCTTCTCTTTGGTGCATCATTAGACTGTCCCAGAAAATGTACTAAATAGGAGAGAGATTCAGAATAATAAAAATCAGTATGGCTCAGGAATCAGCCAATCTTAATGAGTGCAGCCCATTGACCTACTGGTGCAGCTTCCCCTACAATGAAGGCAGGGGAGAAACTCCCAGGAGACAACATAAGTAACCCTCAGCCTGACCTGGTACAAAATGGTCAGTGGTAAGATAAACAACGTGACACTTAAGTACAATCTGCTCCCTATTTTCTGGACTCGTGTTCATATTGTCTTTTTCGGTGTGGACTCTAGAACCTGTCTCCCTCATACACCTTCTGCAATACACTCTAAATGCTCTAAGTTTCCATCAGCATCTTCCCCCAAAACACTCTGACTGCACTCTCTACACTCAGAAAATGAACCACCCATCCCCCGCATATCGCCTTCTCTTCCTCAATATCCACCTTTCACAGCGCTATCCTTCTGGATATGGGAAGTTTTAGGCCTGATTCTCCTGGTTGAGAAACATCTCCAAAACACTGAGAATTTTTCTCTCTTTTATCTATTTTTCTACTTCTCACTGCTGTTTCTTTCTATTTTCATCATATCCCTTCACTTTGCTGTAATAAGATGCTGTGTAAAAAGGATGGCTTTCTCCTGCCTGTCTTTCCAGGCCCTTATTTATCCGCTGGTTTGCTGCTCTCCTCACCCTAAGCTGCATCTTGATTGTGTTGAATAAAGGCAAAGACGCTAAGAGTCTCCACAGCAGTGAAGGAGACACTGTGCTTCTGAAGTTGTTTTTTTTCTTTTTCGTTTTTTTTTAAAGCTACATTGGTACCCAAATATTTCTAGGGTGTTGTGACTGTGGAAGCTGCATCTTTTTTTTTCTTTTTTTACTAATCCAAGCCAAACACTCTTTCTGTTTGCCTTTTAATTTGCATCTGTAAAAAAGATAAATTATAGTTCACAGTTTCTGAAAAGTGGGTGAAAAAAGACATTTTAATAAAATGAGATCATGGAAGTATATCACACCTCCTAAGGACCGTCAGAATCAGGTGAAAATGATTCTTTGCTATACAACTTTATTGTCTGTTTTTGTTTCCAGCATTTTCTGCCAGTGATATCCTGGAAACTTATGGCTGGAACTCAAAATGGGTTCATAGACCTGTCATGCTCATTTACCTTCTGGGCTCACGTCTGTTACGTAGACAGAGCAATGAGAGTACTTAGCAAACATGGATTAATGTTAATTTTGCATCTTTCACATTACTTTCTGACAGAAACTATCCACTCAAACTACATGGACTATTCTCTCCTTAGGAACTGTCTTCTCAATCCAGATTTAGCTACTTAACTGGATCTCAGTAAATTAATTCAGAGTCAATTCATGCATCTCATAGAGAACATAGTTTTGTCATTTTGTAGTTATATGATGTGTTTAATTCCAATGATGTTTTCAAGTATAATAAGATCATTTTATTCTGAAGATCTAGGTTATAAGGTTTTTCTTAAACACACGTATTTCTTCAAAGATTGAAAGACTGAAGAGCTACAACTGATGAAATTTAAAAGAATATGATGTGGAATGTTGAAACATTTTGAGGACAAGAATAGAACTTTGAAGGGGACAATTTAAGTGAGACATCTGGCTTTGAATGAATAAGTCCTTGAACGTCTAATTTGAAAATGCCAACCAATGTTCCTGTGAAGTGAGCACAGATTTTGAAAGTAGTAAGTCCTGGAGACGAAACCTATCCTTGACCTTGAAAAACAGGTGGCTTAACTTACCCAAAACTTTAAATTTTTAAGGTATAAAACGAGGTAATCATCTATGGTGGATAGAGTTATTGTGAAAATCAGAGCCACATGTAAAGCTGGATCACTCAAAGTCCAGTCAAGAAATAAAACCTAGTGAGTATTTCACATAGACAGGATCAAGCACACAACAATGATTACACAAGTGTTGGAAAACTGATAGAGCAAAGATGAAAATCAATGACTACAGAAAGCCGTGACTTTCCTTAGATTGAAGGAAGAAGAGAGAAGAATGCATGTTGCCTGAAACTGGAAGCAAAGTGTGGGGCGCATTTGGGGGCTGGCACTGAGACTGCTAAGAAGAAAAAGCAAACCCAGAATGTCCTTGGCTCCAAATGCTTGATTCTACTTTCCGTTCTACTGATTGGAGGAAGACAATGAAAATGTCATCGTTGCAATTAAGACACTGCTATCAGGCTGTCTGGGTTCAAATCCAACTCAAACACTTTCTCGTCCTGTATCTTTGAACAAGCCATGAGACCTCTTTATTCTTCAGCTGTGCCTCAGTAAAAGGGGATAATAACACTATCCATCTCATAGGGTTGGTCTCAGCATGTGGTGAGCCAGTCTATGTACTAGGTGTAAGGCCTGACACTTAGGAAGCACAATATGGGCATTCGCTAATGTTGCCAGCATTATTATCATTACTCTTATCTTTTAACATTGTGACAATAGAAGTTCCTTTCCTACCATAGAAACCTGGAAGATTATAAAGTAAATATTGTCTCTTTTCACTGAGTGCTTATCTGTTTTGTGATTAGCTGTTCCCAATTGGACTATTAGCTCATGAGAGGAAGAATCATTTCTGTTTCATTGCAAAGATGTCCCTGGTGTGTGGCACTGTTCCTGGTGTATAAGGCGAATGCATTTAATGCCTGACCATTTAATGCCTGAATCAAATATGTGGAAGCTCCTAATTTCTGGATTGGGGAGCTGAATGGACAATGTGACAGTCCTTCATACAGAGCCTCTCTGAGGGAGATCAGGGAAACCCTGGCATATGAGTTTATGAAACTGAATGAAGTTGCCCAAGAAAAATGTATAAAATGAGAAAATTGTAATTTTTTAGCATTTACTTTATGTCAGGCATTGTTCTAGGCATTGAGGGAAGAGCTGGGAAATGGAAGAAGACAAAAGCCCTTGATCTCCTAGAGTTTACACGGGTGAGGGGGGACATTTTGACATTAGACATGATAAAAGAGTAAATCACACAGATGATTTAGGGTAAAGTAAATGCTGTGGCAGAAGCTGAAATTTGAAATATGGTTATCAGCACAGGCCTAACTGAGGACACTTGAAGAAAAAGTTGGAGGAAGTGAGGAAGTGAGCCATATGGATGTCCATGAGAACATTCCAAGAAGATGAAGAAATAGCAAATGTGAATGCACTGAAATAGAAGCTTATTTGATGTGTTCTAGGAGGAACAAGAAGGCTGTGTGGCCACAGCAGAGTAAGCAAGCAACAAAGTCGTAGAGGATGAAGTCAGGTTAGTGACTAGGTTACACTGAGAACAAACTTCACTGTGAGTGACACGTGGGCGTGGGAGAGGCTGAACAGAGGAATGTCCTAATAGGACTCACATTTCAAAATGACTGCTTTGCCTGGTGAGTTCTTAGTAGCACTCAGGGCAAGGGTGGCTGCAGGGAGAGAAACCAGGAAGTAAATGTAGTGATTAAGGTACGAGAGAAACACTGGCTTCGACCACAGTGGCAGCCGAGGAGGTTGTAAGAAGCAAGTCAGTTTTGGGCAGATAAGAAGGCAAAGCCACGCCAAAAGGATTTTCTCAGTGATTAGATGTGGGACTGTAAAAAAGTAAATTTTAAAAAATCAAGAATTTTTCAGAGGTTTCTGAACCCAAATGCTAAAAAATTGAGTTGCCTTTATTGTGTCAGAAGCAGGGTTGTGTGAAAAGCGGGGACTTCCCCAGCCATCAAACACACTGATACTTAAGGGATGGACAAAGGAAGACAAGCCGATAAAGACACTAAAAAGGAGGAGCCTGAGAAAAAAGATAAAACAAATAATGAAATATATTTCTACTGAGAGCAGGAAAGTGAATGATACTTCACTTCTGAAGTGGGAAGGTGGAATATTAATGGCATTTTCTGAGACTATACCATTTAGCCTAAGGGTGAGACAATGAGTTTGTCTCAAATAAGCAGAATAAGTTTTTCTTACAGAAAAGAACCAAGGGTTGCTTGGCAGATGGGCAAGCCTTGAATACTGTATTGCACAAAAGAAAAAGTGAAGAACAGAATAATTTAAAGTGTATTACCCTTATACTGTAGGGATCTATCCCCTCGGGATTGTAATGTGGTCAGTGCTGGCCCATGCTTTGTCTCTGTAGGATGATGAGAAGTATTAAGATTGCACACAATGAAAATCTTTACAGGAAGAAAAAAGACTTGAGATAAGTACACTAGTTTTCTATTGCTTTTGTAACAAATTACCATGAACAAGTTACAAAAAAACCCACAGATTTTGTTTGCTGTCCAGTTCTGGAGTTCAGAAACCCAAACTGGGTTTTACTGGACTAAAACGAAGGTATCTAAAGGGCTATACCCCTTCTGAAGTCTCTAGGGAAAATCATTTCCTTGACTTTTTCATTTCTGGAGGCTCCTTGCATTTCAGGCTCATGGCCCCTTTCCTCCATCTCTAAGCCAGCAGCAGCCCCTGCTTTCTTTTGCATGGTTTCTCTCTGTCCTTAAAATTGGCCCCAGATTTCATACAGAATATCTGAATGAAACAAAGGCAAAGCTTTAGTGGTGAGCATGAGATGGCAAGTCTTTTCTTCGTAATCATCATAACAGAAAGCAACTGTACCCATTATCTACCCAGTAGGACCTTGACCTCTTTAAGAACCAGGGATGAGTTGACAGGAAAGGAAAGTGGAGTGTAAACCAGTGCTTCAAAACCAGCAGCTGCCACAAACTGTAGTGACCTTTCAGTGTCCCGCCGACTTCCACTCTCTTGCTTCCAGCAGGAGTTAGAATCTAACATTTCTTTACAATGCCGTCTCTAACTTCTTGGACTCAAGGTAAGTGAAGAAAAAAAGAAAGGAGTTAACAGGGAAGTCAGTCGCTGCCATGGAGAGTGCAGAGGCATGGTTGTCTAGGGTGTGGTTAGTGAATCTATATGAAGTCTAGTCCTCGTGTTAGTGATAGAGTTTGGCAGAATGGAGAAAGTGTGGACCTTTGAGTTAAACAGGTCATACAGTCTTTCTACTCATGTTGTCTTTGGCAAGTCACTTACCTCCTTAAGTCTTAATTCTTTTGTTCGTAAGGTTAAGAAAATAAAAACTCTTTCAGAGGGTTGCTGTGAATTTAAAGGAAAGAGTTACATTAGGAACCCAGCGGAATGTATGACATATGGTGGATACTTGGTATTAGCATGCCCTCCTTAATGATGGAGTTGAGCAGAATCAGACAGGGTCAATTTGAGTTTTGAGGGTAAAGGAGAAGGTAGTTAGGACAAACATGTTAATGGGGCACAGGACACTGACAGCAGTGCATAGTCAGGATAAATGCAACTACAGTGATTGGGATTCTCCCAGAGTTCTCTTTGGATGAGCAAAATGGCACCCAAAGGAAACACCTATTGAGAAGCACAGAAGAGGCAGTTGCAGGCATAGGGCTGAGATATTGGGCCATGCCAGTACACTATATGGAGGAGAGGTTAGTTGAGTGACTTAAATACTAAGCAGCGCTTACCTCCCACTCTGCAAAGCTCCGTGGTGAAAATGGCAGTAAGTGAGTAGAAAGTGGATAGAAGAAGGAGAAGCAAAGGAGGATGCAAAAGAGGAAGAAAAAGAAGAGGAGTCAGAGATAGAGTATAAAGTAAAGGAGAGTATGTTTAAAATGAAAATATGTTTTAAAAGTGTTTTGTGCAGTGCATGCTACATACATAGTAGCAAGCCACTATGTATGTGAGTTATTGATATTGGCTGACATCACTGTAGTTGTTAAGTGAACACACAGTTCACACCCAGGCCTGCCTGCTTCGAAGCCCGCATTCACTCTCTTTTCTCATTCAACCTTCTAAGTGCTGAGGGAGGAGTTGAGGTGAAGAAATCAGAAGCAGGAGGTAAACCGGTGTGTGTTTATGGCTCAACACAGAGTCAATTCAAGTTTAAAATGAACTTTTAAACCCTAGGGTAAAAGAAAGTATGAGATGAAGTCAAACCAATTGAGACTCAAGACAATGCAGTAAAGGAGGACAGAATATAGCAAGGGCATTCAAGATATTTACTAAATCCAAGGTCACAGAAGCCTGTTTTTTTTGGAGACAGGGGAATGTTGACCATCACTGAATGGATGAGTTATCTTTATTGAAAAGCACAATATCACATAAATATGTGTTTGGAATGGAAGTGATTACACCAGCCCACTGTCATGTGGGTGTGGCCATTCTTTAAGGTCTACATGACCTCTTACACATGAAGGGCATAGTTATTTATGTTCTTTCTTTGTGTGCAAAAACTATCATGCCTTATCTTGATGAGAGCTGGGTCATTGTCATGAACGCCCATTTTTGAGGCCTTTAAATCCCTTTATCTTCTTCAGTATAAACCTTTTCTTCTCCTCTGGGAAACCTTCCTACTCAGAACTGTGATTTAATGAAACTGTCACACAAAGGACTCTCTTCACCATCCTTACTTGTTACACAATTGCCAATTACAGTACTAATTTCTCCAACACGTGATTGGTTCAAGATAGTGGTGAAATCAGCAAAACTAATCAAAACTTTACCTGAGATGTCCTCTGGAAGAGGAGAGGGTTCTACTCCTCTAGACTATCAAGCAGCATGACCCCAAGTATCTGCCAAAAACCACATTTCCTGATCACATGATTAATGACTCAGCAATATGAAGTCATTTCACAGAGGGAAGTGAATCTGAAATAGAGAGAGACACAGTGACTCATGACATCATGCTAACCTCTGATTCCCTGATTCTCCTCCTGACAAAAGCCAGATGAATTCCTGTACTTTCTACCCAATGCAAACCAATAACTCCCTCTTTCCCTTCCCCCATCCCTCCCTTCTTTATCGTTCAGTTTGTGCTAGGTGTATATTACTTGAAATGAAAAAGTTTCTAATTAAATTAGGAGAAAATATTGAAAAATTAATAACATTTATGTTTGGAGGCGTTTGATTCCAACCAGTGGTACAAGGATATATTAAGGAGTATTTTTAGTGTCTAAGATGTGGGCAGAGGAAAAGAAGGCTGAAGGCTGCAGTGACAGAAAAATAAAAACCTTCAGTTCATCATTTCTAATAGTAGAATTCAAGCACTGCATGTATGAGAATCGATGGAACACCACAAAGGAATATTAACTAATTGCCAAGAATTAGGGGTTGAAGGAAACTACCACGTCCTGGTCAAAGCTCTGCAACAGAGAAACTCCTGCCCAGCAGAGCAAAACTAAAAACACAATGAAAGGCAGTTCAATATGAAGGAGTTAGAATTCATCATGACTAGATTAGAACATTAAAAAAAAGTAACTCTCATCCCAATATTAGGCAATTTAGAGGCATGGTGCGCAGGGACCCTACGCTCTTTACCCCGGCAGTTTGCAATTAATAACAATGAGAAATTTATCACTTCAAAGATAACATAAATAATATTCTATTTGCATTTGTCTTCTTCACTGTCCACCCACAAAAGCTGGAAAGTGCAGATTGGTGATGGAAGGTGAGGAACCACCTGAATCGGTGACAGAGCCCAGGGGCTGTGGGTGACAGCTATTCTGGTTCCTGGGGAATGTGAGCCTCTTCCTAAAGTGCTCCTGAGGCTGAGAGGCCTGCAGCCAGGGCAGTTCAACCAAGAGTGTCGAGAGTGTTGTGACTGAAGTAATGCAGGAAGTGGAAGTGTTTACCCAATGCCTATACCCCCATTGTATCTTGAAAGTAGCTAACTTGTTTTTGATTTTACAGGCCCATCAGTGGAAGGGATTTGCCTTGTCTCAGATGAGACTTTGGACTTTTTGGTTAATGCTGGAATGAGTTAAGACTTTGGGGGACTGTTGGGAAGGCATACTTGTATTTAGCAGTATGAGAAGGATATGAGATTTGGGAGGGGCCAGAGATGGAATGATATAGTTTGGATATTTGTCCCCACCCAAATCTTATGTTGGATTGTAACTCCCAATGCTGGAGGTGGGGTCTGGTGGGAGGTGTTTGGGTCATGTGAGTACATCCTTCATGGCTTGGTGTTGTCTTTGCAATAGGGAGTGAGTTATGGTGAGATATGGTCATTTAGAAGTGCATGGTGCCTCCTCTCCTCCTTGCCTCCTTGCTCCTGCTCTGGCTATGTGATATGCTTGCTCCTCCATTGCCTTCTGCCATGATTATAAGTTTCCTGAAGCCTCCCCAGAAGCCAAGCAGATGCCAGTGCCATGATTCCTACCAGGCCTGCAGAACCGTGAGCCAATTAAACATGTTTTCCTTATAAATTATCCAGTCTCAGGCATATCTTTATAGCAATGCAAGAACAGCCTAATACACAACTCATCTTTTATTAACTTTTTGGTCTCCTCCCTCAGTAACCTCGCCTCTACTTAGTAAAACTCACCTGCATACAAGAGGAAGGAAGCTGTATTTGTAATGAACAAGGATGACAATCACTAACAAAATTAAAATCCTCCATCCTAAGATAATTTCCTAAGAATTTTATATGAATAAACTCACTTTATTTAATTCTGTCAACATACAATCTGTGAAGAAACTAGTATTATTAGCCCCATGGCAATTCATGAATGTGTTGGATCATGAACCCAAACCTGTATGACACATTTAGAAAATATAAATTAGAGAAGCATTTATCTTGCTATTGGCTGGCTCTATTTTTTACAAAACAAAACTAAGCAAGAAATTGTTCCAGGCGAGAAGACACTATTTGAGGTTTGCATAATTGACATCGTTATCTGTCAGGTGGCATGAATAAGTCCAGCAGCCATTATAAGGTCGTTAGGAAAAGAGAAGTAGTAGGTTCAGAGGCCCAATTGGCTGTGTTGTAATCATAGAAGAAGCAGCATCCTTGACAGGGGCCTTGGGGGAAAATGTATTGAAGCAGTAAGAAGTGTTTAATGACCAAATCAGGGCGGGAAATCAGCACCTGTGCCCCAGTGAGCAGGATAATTTCAGCTGGGGGTGTGGATGAGCTTAGAGACAGGGTCCCTGCCACCTCTTATTTCCCGCCTTCTTCCTATTTCTTGATATTACGGCAGCTACAGAAATCTGATAACTCTCAAAAAGATATCTGAGCAAAGATAGAAGCAAAAGAAAGGAACACACGCTCCTTCCATGAATTAAATAAGTTGGCTTGGCTCAAAAGATTGGTGCATCCTAACCTAGACCCAGGTCCCCTCCCACTACTGACACAAGCTGGTTTTAGGATAAAAATTTTGTACTTTTGTTTACAGAACTCAGACTTTGCTTTGAAGAGGGATAAGACCTCAGGAACAGAAAGGGAAACAGCCTCCTAATTGAAGCAGAATCTAATTGTAAAGTCTCCTTTTCAGTGGGCATCTACATGTTCTGTTTGAATGCACCAATTACCTGTGGTCAACTTCCTGCCCAGCAGCCTAGGGAGAGAAGAGCTGGAGAAGAAATTGATATAATGAGAATCAGGCCTAGGACAAGCCTAAGTGCCTCACACAGGAGCATCCTGCTCAGTAGCAAAGAGCTCTTAATTACAACATAGCTGAAAACACCACGGGACTAGGGAGAACCGAATAGATGCCGGCATCCTGAAAAGTTTCTTCTCCATGCTTTTTCACCCACCTTTTCAGCATGATTAGATATTGGTGGTAAAAGTACAATATTTTAGTTACAGTACATTTTGTAAAGTGGCCCTGAAACTTCCTAGGCTGGGTAAGCCTGATTCATTCCTGTTCTAATCTACCCCCAAATAATATTTTTGCAATATATTAAAATCTTCCTCTCCCAAATAGGGAGCATCTTTCAATGCCTGATCTATTTGAGTGATCATTACAACGTTTTTTAAATGATTTTAATGAAAACTCTCTTTTATATTTTCATTATTATTATTGTCTTAGTTGACAAATAAAATTATATATACTTATCATGTATGCCATGGTATTTTGATATATGTACACATTGTGAAATAATTAAATCAAGCTAATTAACATATTCATGACCAGATAAATTTATTTTTTGTGATGAGAACATTTAAAATCTACTCTCTTAGCAATTTTCAAATATAGAGTACAGTGTAGTTTCCAAGGGCTGGGGGCACAGGGAATGGGGACATGTTGGTTAAAAGAGTAAAAAGTCCCAGTTAGGCAGGAGGAATGAGTTATAGAGCTCTATTGTACATCATGGTGACTATAGTAAATAATAGTGCATTGTATTCTTGAGGTATTATTATGCCCAGTTTACTAAGGAATACTGAAGCTCAGAGGGTTAGGAAAGTCACCAAAAAGCACACAGTTTGTAATGAAAGTTTACATTTATTAAGGTTTACCATGTACCAGCCATGGGGATAAACACTCTACAAGAGACTATACCACTAAAACCACAGCCATCTTTTAAAGTGAAAATTATCACCATTTTTATCTTTTTCAGCAGATGAACAGTCAGAGACTCAGAGTGATTAAATAACTTGTCCAAATTCATACAAATAGGAAATGATTTGTGGGTAGAATACCGACAGGCTAACTCTGGGGGCCTTTCTCTCGAATTTCATGCTGACTTGCTAGTTCACAGGAGTGGCTTTGAATAAAGATCTTCTTACTACAAGTGAGGACTTAGCAAGTTAAAATACAATCCTGTTCAATACACAATTGGATAATGTTAGATATAAAATTATTTAATGTGTGAATCCTCTAACCTGAAGGTTTTCGGTTGTTTTGGTTTGGTTTGTTTTTGGCTGGTGGGTGTGCAAGTGTGGAGCTGTTCCGATGCCCTTATACTCATTGACGTAATAGAACCTTGGGTGGTTTAGAGACCTCAGTGGAAAATCATGGCTCTCGGAGGAAGAAAGCTAGACAGGAAAAGGTAAAGGGAGAAGCAGTCATATTTGTTGGCACTACTAAGGATTCTGGAAATAACATGTATGTCTAATAGGATCTAATGAATTTGCTTGGTGAGGGATCTGCAATGAGGACCTACTCCCACATTTTCCATGGAAGTTTCAATAAAATTCAGAGTAATTATTGTGTTTGCTACAACTATGTTTCCTTTTTTGGAAAATACAAGGAAGTAATGAGCTCTGTGTCAAGACTGTTGGGAGCACATGGGGACAACTGATTCTCCCTTTTAAATCAACAGCACAACTGACTCTCAGCCCAATTGAAAGTCGAAAAAAGAGCTAGCAATTGTATTAACTGACCAATTACACGCACAACCCCCACACCCATACATAACACAACTGCTTCTGCCAAGATTTTGATGATGCTCTATTTAGTTAACTAACACACGTCTTTCATTCTAACTGCATGCCAAGCATTATTATTATTTTCAAGTATCGAGAATATGACAAACAAAACAGTCAGGATCCTGATCAACATGGAACTTCCACTACAATGAGGAAAGAAAAATGCATAACATAAATAATTTTGGATCCTAATAGATGCAATAAAGACTTGTGGTTTTGATATGGTAAACAACGACTGAAAGTGAAGAGAAAGTGTTAGAGTGGTCAAGAAAGGCTTTTTAAGAGAAAGAGACATTTGACAACAAGAGGGAAAAACATTCCAAGTAGAGGGAAGACCAAGTTCAAAGGCCTGGAGATGGGAATTGAGCTTGGTGTAGTCAAGTAGACCAGTGTGGTCACAGCACAGTCAACGGTATGGGAAGAAGGAGGATATGGAATTGGAACTTAGGGAGAGGCCAAATTATGTAGTATTGGGTACACAATGATAGGTAGTTTGTACTTTAGTCTTATCGTAACGGATAAGTCATTGGAGAGATAAGACTTAATAAATCCTTTGTGGAAAGTGAACCAGAGATTGGTATGAGTGGAAACAGGGAATTCAGTACTACAAGTGAGAGGGAAGGTGCAAGATAGGTTACAGAAGTTTCATTTAGGATATAAGTTGGTTACAGATGCTAAAAAAAATTTAGCAAAATTGGATGTTGGGTATGAAAAAAGCACAATACTAAGTATGATACCAGGGTTTCAGTTTATCAAACATTAAGTTAAACTGAAATTGATGCTTCTGCAAGTTGAAACTGCACTAAAAGTAACATGACCTCATGGAATTGAATAAGAATTGAGGGCTGGGCACATGCCTGTAATCCCAGCACTTTGGGAGGCCAAGGCAGGTGGATCACCTGAGGTTGGGAGTTCGAGACCAGCCTGACCAACACGGAGACACCCTGTCTCTACTAAAAATACAAAATTAGCTGGGCATGGTGGTGCATGCCTGTAATCCCAGCTACTTGGGAGGCTGAGGCAGGCGAATGGATTGAACCCAGGGAAGCGGAGATTGCGGTGAGTCGAGATGGCGCCATTGCACTCCAGCCTGGGCAACAAGAGCAAAACTCCATCTCAAAAAAAAAAAAAAAAAAGAATTCAGATCTGCAAGGCCCCATAATGTCCTTCAGCCTAGGGCTGCTGATGTGTATTATACATGTCCTGGAGTCCCAACTAGCCAAGGGTAGAAAACCAACCATTATCCATTAGAATGGAGTCTATGATTGGAGAGAAAAGAGCAAAATTCTAGAAAGTATCTAACCAGAAAAAAGAGAACCACTTCTTCTAAGTGGCATTTTAGCCACATTAATGTAACACTTGACTCAATAGGAATTAGCATCTCTTTTTCCTTCAACTAAGTTCAGGAATAAACTGAGAAAACAATTCCTAAGTGAATGTTATCAGTAAATATAAAATCCATTATCACAACAGTCCTATGAGGTATCATGTCTTAGTCTGTTCAGGCTGCAATAACAAACTATTCTAGACTAGGCGCCTTATACACAACAGAAATTTATTTCCCACATTTCTGAAGGCTGGGAAGTCCAAGATCAAGGCTCCAGCAGATTCAGCAACTGCTCAGTGCCTGCTTTCTGGTTCATGAACTCCCATCCTCACACTGTGTCCTCACATGTGTGAAGGGACAAGGGAGCTATCCAAAGTCTCTTTTATAAAAACACTAATCCCATTCATGAAGGTTCTTCCCTCATGTCCTGATCACCTACCAATGGCCTCACTTACTAATACCATCATGTTGGGGGTTAAGATTTCAACATAGGCATTTTGTGGGGTCGTGTACATTCAGTCTATAGCATCCCACTCCTTGTCTCCCAAAATTTATGTCCGTCTCACATGCAAAATACATTTATTTCATCGTAACATACCCCAGACTTCCAACTTCTTTTAGTGTTAACTCAAAACTCTAAAGTACAAAGTCTTATTAAAATATCAACTAAATCAGATATGAGTGAGACTTGAACTATGATTTATGCTGGGGTCAGTTGCTCTTCAGCTGTGAACCCATACAACCAAAAAAGTTATGTACTTCCAAAATACCTGGGTAAGATGGGCATAGGATAGACATTTTCATTTGAAAAGGGAAAAATGGGAAAAATAAAGAGGTATCAGATTCCAAATAAATCTAAACTATAAAGCAAATTTCATGAGATCATAAAGCTCAAGAATAATCCTCTTTGGCTCAGTGCTGTATCCCGGGTCTACTGGAGTAGAGCTCTTGCCTTCCAGACCCACTGGGTCAGGGGTTTAGCCTTCTAGACCCACTGAGGTGGAGGTTCTGCCCCGACAACTCTACTCAGCAGCGGTTATTTCCCCATGGCTCTGGGTGGCCCCAACCCCACAGCTCTGTGCAGAGACCTTTTGGCTTGTTGAAAGCAAGGTGGTGAGCTACCCTTTTGAAACTGAGGAGGCATTCTCTGATTATCTGTGAATCACTTTCAGGAGCATTCTTCCCTTGTCTTGAAGAATAGCCCATGTTCTCAGCTGAACAGCTTCTTGGTCTTGTCCTGTAAAATCCAAGAAGTCTGACAGTATTCCTTCATTTCTTCTCATCTCCTTCTCTTGCAGTTCGCTTTCCTCCTGGATTTACTTGTTAAGTCTATGGTTCACACCCATACTGATCTTTCTATCAAATGGACGCTCGTTCACACCCTTAGTGTGGTCATTTTTTACAATATGGATAGATTAAGAATTTTCCAAATCTTTAAGTTCCGCTTATGGTTTGCTTAAACTTCTATTTTTTTCCGAAGATTTTTTCTTAAAATTCCATTCCTTTAACATCACTCTTGGTATTAAAATCTATTTTAGCCAGGGTTTTCCAAAGAAACAAGAGGCCTGGCATGGATAAAGAGGTAGGGAGTGTGATGGTAAATATTAAGTGTCAACTTGACTGGATTGAGGGATGCCTAGATGGCTGGTAAAGTGTTGTTTCTGGCTGTGTCTGTGAAGTTTTTCCCAGAGAAGAGGACATTTGAATCAGTGGATTGGGAAGGGAAGACCCACCTTCAATGAGGGTGGGTCCCATCCAATGGGCTGCCAGCATGGCTGGAACAAAGCAAGTGTAAGAAAGGGGATAGGTTTGCTTGCTGAGTCTTCTCACACTCTAGCTTCCTGTGCTTAATGTTTGCTTCCTCTTCTCCTGCCTTTGAACATCAGATTCTAGGTGTGTGGACCTTTGGACTCTGGGATTTTTACCAGCAGCCTCCCAGGGGCTATTGGAACTTTGGTCTCAGACTGAAGGCTACACTGTTTCTGAGGCTTTCAGACTTGAACTAAGTCATGCTACTATCTTTTCTCTTTGCCCAGCTTGCAGATGGCCTATCATGAGACGTTGCCTTGTAGTCATGTAAGCCAATTGTCCTATTGGTTCTCCCCCAGTCATGTGAGCCAATATTCCCTAATAAGCTCACACACACACACACACACACACACACACACACACAATCTTATTGGTTCTCCCCATTTGGAGAATCTTGATGAACAGAGAGAGAGAGAGAGAGAGAGAGAGAGAGAGAGAGAGAGAAGTTTATTATGAGAAATTGATTCACATAGTTATACAAGCTGATCTGCCCCATGATTTGCTGCCTGCAAGCTGGAGGCCCAGGGAAAACAGTGGTGTGACTCAAGTCCAAGTTCAAAGACCTCAGAACCAGGGGAGCTGATGGGTGAGTTCCAGTCTGAGTCTGAAGGCTGAGAACCAGGAGCACCAATATTCAAGTGCAGGATAAGGTGCATGACCCAGCTTACATAGAGAGAGCAAGTTTTCCCTTCTTCCACCTTTTAGTTTTATTCAGGCCCTCAACAGATTGGATGACATCCACCTGCATTGGTAAGGGTAATCTTATTTACTTTGTCTACCAATTCCAATGCTAGTCTTTTCCAGCAACAGCCTCACAAATCCAGAAATAATGTTTTGCCAGCTGTCTGGGCTTCCCTTAGCCCAATAAAGTTGATACATAAAATTAACCATCACATATCATTATACCCATGTGTGATGCTTAATATTGAGTGTCAACTTGACTGGATTGAAGGATGCAAAGTATTGTTCCTGGGTGTATCTGTGAGGGTGTTGCCAAAGGAGATTAAGATTTGAGTCCGTGGACTGGGAAAGGCAGACCCACTCTCAGTCTGAGTGGGCACCAACTAATCAGCTGCCGGTGCAGCCAGGATAAAGCAGGCAGATGAACATGGAAGGACTAGCTAAGTCCTCCAGCCTCCGTCTTTCTCATACGCTGGATGCTTCCTGCCCTCGAACATCGGACTCCAAGTTCTTCAATTTTTGGACGCTTGGACCTACACCAGTGGTTTGCCAGGGGCTCTCAGGCCTTTGGCCACAGACTGAAGACTGCACTGTCGGCTTCCATACTTTTGAGGTTTGGGGACTTGGACTGACTTCCTTACTCTTCAGCTTGCAGAAGGCCTATTGTGGGACTTCACTTTGTGATCATGTTAGTTTCGTGGAGACAGAAATAAATGTGATGGTAAGGAAGTGAAGATAAATTTAGTACATTAGGTTTTACACTGTGTAGCTTAGATAGAACTATCAGCTTTCAAAACAGAACCAAAAGTACAAAGAGCGCGTGGGAATTGTTCACAGACCACCATCCAGTAGAGATCCTGGACCTGGTTTGTGAACTGAAGCCCTGTGTCCTCTGGGATGGGTTCTTCCCCTGCTTACTGAGAGATAAAATCATGCAACACATTATTCAGTCACTCAATAGGTCACTTACTCATTGATGTACATAATAATAATAATAAGCATTTATTAAGAACTTAATATATGCCAGGTATTATACTAAATATTTTATATATGCTTTGCTAATTTGATTCCCACTCTAAACTTATGAGTAGATACTATTTTATCCCTATATTATAAACAATGAGATTAAGATGCAGAGGATTTGAAAACCTTATCCATAGGGACATGGATACACAGTACCAGAGGTGTGATTTGAACCTAGAGTCTTCATTGGGCACCTTCTCTGTGTGAGGGTCTGTGCTTGGTGCTAGGTACTAATCAGACATTGACCAGAAGTGGCCAAGAGTGTCTCTCCTTGTCCCAGTGTAGGTCATTTTTCATGTTCTTTTTCTTTTCCTCAAATACTCTGATTCTTCATTCCAGTCAAAGCCTGAGATAGCTCTTATCCATGGTTCTCCGTTCCCTGTTAGGCATTGCTCAGAGTTCAGTCCTTAGGATTCTGAGGCTTCATTGATTTTTTTTTTTTAAGCTTAGCAAAGGCATTGTAAACCTTCTCTACCTCAGTTTTATCACTTCATTATCTACTTCCAACTGGGAAAATCCAAACAGTGCATAAAGAGTTGAAAGTACCAGGGAAAATCGCTCTTTGGAGATAATGTTAAAACTAGGCTAATCACTGATGGGAAACCTTTTGTCTTGTAAGCAAACATTTAATCCTTTATAGTTGTTTCTGTGTTCCTTGTAGTATCTGTTGGCTGGGCATGTGGTGATGCTATTCCCTTATCTGGCTAGTAGGAAGTCACAAATCATTTATGCCAGGGGTTGGCAAACTGTAATCCATGGGTCAATCCAGCTACCTGCCGTCTTTTGTACATAAAGTCTTATTGCGATATAGTCATGCTTATTCATGGGCGGGTGCGGTGGCTCACGCCTGTAATCCCAGCACTTTGGGAGGCCGAGGCGGGTGGATCACGAGGTCAGGAGATCGAGACCATCCTGGAGAACACGGCGAAACCCCATCTCTACTAAATATACAAAAAAAAAAAAAATTAGTCGGGCGTGGTGACGGGTGCCTGTAATCCCAGCTACTCGCGAGGCTGAGGCAGGAGAATGGCGTGAACCCAGGGGGCGGAGCTTGCAGTGAGCCGAGATCGTGCCACTGCACTCCAGCCTGGGCACAGAGCAAGACTCCGTCTCAAAAAAAAAAAAAAAAAAGATATAGTCATGTTTATTCATTTACATGTTGTATGTAGTCACTTATAACAAAAATGTAGACTTATTGTGACAGGGGCCACATGGCTTGCAAAACTGAAAATATTAATTATATGGCCCTTTCCAGAAAAAGCCTGCCAATCCCAGCTCAATGCCATAATGATAATATTTGTGAACGTTTTGCTGATTGTGAAATGCAATGTTGTAAGGACGCTAGCACAATATGGGAAACTGCTTGTAAGAAATACAATTCCTTAGAGGAGATCAGCTTTCTTTAACAACTCTCTGCGTGCCTTTGCCTTTGACATACCCATATGACTTTAGCAGAAGTGACAGTCCCTGAGGAATTTCTACGATTGTCCATACTAAATGTTGCATATCTCTGTTGAATAATGTAAAAATACCACAACTGAAGAAAAAGAACGACTTTACTGAATGCCAACTATGTTCCAAGTCTTTTATTTATACATATCATTTTATTCTACCCTTAACCTGGCCAGGTAAAGTGAGTATCTTCATCTCTCCTTTACAAATGATGCTAAGACTAAAATAAAGAAATGTATTCAGGCTACACAGTTAACAAGTGGAAAGGAAAAGCTGTACACCCAAGCACCCAGACCTCTGAAGAACTTACTATTTTTGCTCCAAAGGCTTTTCAGTAATAATGTCTTTCATTTGTGATTTGTATAATTTCAGCAAATATAACATTTTCTCTAACACCATGATCCATAGACAGAACTGGCACCACTCTCTTTGTTTAACAAGGGATTTGCAATACAGAGAAAGTCATTAAGTTGCTAGGAAGAAGTGTAATGTTGGGCCGGGCGCTGTAGCTCACGCCTGTAATCCCAGCACTTTGGGAGGCTGAGGCGGGCGGATCATGAGGTCGGGAGATAGAGACCATCCTGGCTAACAGAGTGAAACCCCGTCTCTACTAAAAAATACAAAAAATTAGGCGGGGTGGCGGGTGCCTGTAGTCTCAGCTACTTGGGAGGCTGAGGCAGGAGAATGGCGTGGACCTGGAAGGCGGAGCTTGCAGTGAGCCGAGATTGCGCCACTGCACTCCAGCCTGAGTGACAGAGCCAGACTCTGTCTCAAAACAAAACAAAAAAAGAAAAAGTGTAATGTTTATGTAATTTTACAGTCTACAGAAAAAAAATTTCAAAACAAGGCGGAGCAGCATAGATTCATTGTTTCAACTTTTATAGATGTGGAAATAGGCTGAGAGACCCAGTAGGATGCTGAAGTTCACACACCTGGCAGTGGTGAGTCTAGGACTTGTAACATTGTTGACTCCAAATTCTTTATTTTTTCTCTTACCTTAGCACATCACTTGGAGCCTACCAGGCCTCAATAGGTTACTGTTAAATACATGCATAATAAGTAGCTTATTTTCTCTTAAAGTATTTAGAAGAGACCAAAGACATTTGGCTTGATTTAATGCATCTGAAACATATACTTAATAAAAATCGTGGAAGCATAGAATTTTCTCTCCTTAATCTAGCAATGTATGCTTTTGTCTGATTATGATATAAATCTCTTTTCTTTCTGGAAAAGCTGTGCAACCCATTTACAAATGTGGCTCTGTTGGCAAGACCCAGTGTTTGTCCCTGAACCCTTTACTGAGTTTCAGTTTGAAGACAGGCAGAATCATCATCTCTCAGCAGAATCTATTTCCTATGAAAGTAGACTAGACACATAAGTGAGCATTTTGCTCCATAAGAATAGGCATGTAAGGAGTGCCTGGGAGAAACCTACATTATCCTTCTCATTAAATTTCCTCAGGCTGTTTAGGGTACTTGTGGAGGTTTCAGGCTGCAGGACATTTTCTTTGTCACATTTTGTTTTTGAATTCAGTTCTACACAGAACAAAAGTTGATTGAGTACACACATTGTGTAACATATTGCATTAGGTCCAGTTTGGGAGACAGAAGCAAATCAGGCATAGTCACTGCTGACTAGCATGCCACCACCTCTGTGGAAGCAAAGAAGATTTGGAGAGAGGCTCAGAGTCACATGGTAAGGGAGGTAAATAATAACAGTTTTTATGGTATAAAATGTGGTGGGAAAATAAAGAAAAACAGTCATTTTGTGGGTTGAAGGTCATTAGCTTAGGTTATAGTCTTAGAAGTGAGTAAACTGCTTGCAGACGGAGGTGAGAATGACATTACAGGTGCAGAATCAGTGAGGCCATAGAGTCAACAAGCGCAGGTATGACGGAGGATGCTAAGTAGTCCCTTGTGACTGTAAAATTCATGTACACAGGAAACGTTTCAAGTGATAAGATTAGAAAATAAAGCTGCGGCTATTAAAGAGCCAATGATGCCATGCCATGCTAGGGAGTGAGACTGTCTTTTGTAAGCAGCTCATGATTTTCCACAGGCAACTACTGTACCCAGTGGCCCCTCACACCCATCACACCATGCAAATGGCCTATCTCCTGCTGCACTGCACTCCCATGAGTATATTCCATGTGACTTCGCAGATCTGTCCTCTGTCTTTCTCTTCCCTGCTTATGAGCCTCTAGAGACTGACTTTTACAGGCTGGATCACATAAACTCCCTTGCATTCAAGCATCCCATTGGGTGGGACCAGTATAAGGCACTGTCTGTAGGCAAAGGGCTTAGTTCCACCTTATCCCTCTTCTATTCCCATCCCTCCTTAGCTATGGCTTGACATTGGTTACAATATTCTATGTAAGACGGAACAGCTATGTTCACTCAGCATCCTGGATTGCTTGGGAATGAGAAATGTCTCAGGATGCAGGACTTTCAATAATGAAACTGGGATAGCTCTAGGCAAGTCAGGAAAGTCCCCAGCCAATTCCTATCTGGTGGCCTCCCTCACACAGCCACAGTTCAACTACATCTTCAAGGGTCTTACTGAATTCTGGTAATTCCCTCTTGCCTCTCCAGGCCTGTGGGAGATGATGGCTTCCCTCAATTGATAGGGTCTGGGATCTTCATTATTCCTCATTAATTCCCTGTGTTGTGCCTACACTTCAGGAAACAGTCTCTTCATTTTATTCTTTTCAGACACTCCTTTGAATGTGATGTCTGTTTCCTGCAAGACTTTGATAATAGTAATAAAGTAAAAAAAAATTTCCATAATCTGTCTCATGCTTAACTGAGTCCACTACCTTTCCTCAAATCTAACATCAGGAGAAAAGCATTTCCTTCATCTGGCTCCTGAATGAATAGACAATACAGTGAATAAATAAAGAATGGGCTTTTAAACAAAATCTGAGCTCTCAGTTTTTGTAGCTTGACGACTGAGTGGGCCTGAACAAGTTAGTTCATCACAATATGTTATTTGTTCATTCTATGGGGATAGCCACACCCATGGCAAGGGAATTAAAAAAGAGAACCAACATTTAACACATAAAGCCATGCCTCAACATATAACAGCCAATTTTAGCTCCCTTCCTGTTATAGAGTATGTTTAATGAGATCACTGATTTGGAAAGACAGCTAGCATTTATGGATATTTAGGGTATAGGCAGATTGGAGGAGAGTACAAACATATCCATACAAAACAACAACAACAACAACACATTAATTGCAGATCAGCTATGTGGTAAGCATTGTTTTAGGTGGTAGTTCTTTTGACGTCTGTTCAGTGTCCACCATATGACAGACACCACACAGGGGTGTTACTCTCCAGCCACACATGTCTCTTCCCTTCTTCCAAGCATGCCAGGCAGGTTCTTGTCTTTTAAATATTTGTACTTCCTGCTTCCTCTCTTTGGAATGTTCTCCCTCCAGATATTTAAGTACTACTGTCTTCCCTTCATTCAGATCTTTGTTCCAATGAGACCACTGCAGAAAGAGTCCCAAGAGCACTAATCAAGAATAAAAATCTGGGTGGGTGCGGTGGCTTACCCCTGTAATCCCAGCACTTTGGGAGGCCAAGGCAGTCCAATCACCTGAGGTCAGGAGTTCGAGGTCAGCCTGGCCAACATGGCAAAACTCTATCTCTACTAAAAATATAAAAATTAGCTGGGCATGGTGGTGGGCACCTGTAATCCCAAGCTACTCGGGAAGCTAAGGCATGAAAATTGCTTGAACCCAGGAGGCAGAGGTTGCAGTGAGTCTAGATCAAGCCACTGCATTCCAGCCTGGGTGACAGAGAGAGACTCCATCTAAAAACAAAAGAAAAAGAAAAAAAGAATAAGAACTGCTCCTTATCATTTCCTACCCCTGACTTCATGGCACTTGCACTTACTTGGCATTGTATTTTCCATTTATTTGTTTGTTTATTGTCTCTCTCACCCACTAGAAGTAAGCACAATGGAGGTGAAAACTTGGTTTTGCTCCTTACTAACCCCATCACCACATGAACAGGGCTTTGCACGAAGTCTATACACAATAAGGCTTTGTTAAATAAAGAACACAATGCTAGAAATTAGGAGCACAAAGATGAATATGATATAATTGGACCGTTGTGGCTCTGACAGCCTGGTAGAGGTAATACCTTAGAGTTTGGGAGATATTAGACGGGAGAGGAACTAATGACCTGAACAACTCTGTAAGCCCGGCTAAGAGATTTTGACATTTAAGAGACAAGAGCCTGTTTAAATATCTCTTTTCTTATCAAATGGAGAGGGCAGTCTTGAATATGGAAGATTCAATTAAGCCTGGCAAATCCATCTTTCACTGATGATCTCTTGAATGAGAGGGACCTAGCTGTAGCCAAATGAACAAGAGTGTAAGGGGACTGTGAAACTGACTTAAACAGCTAACTGATGTTTCAACATGGGGAAGCCAATGAATATTTGAAGAATACCAGTATGTGAGTTTCCACACGTGCAGTGTGCTTGTTGGCTCCCTGCATGTGTGCAATTTACACGTTTGAAAGCTCATCCTTTCATTTTTGGAAAAGACAGCTTAAAGAGATGCCCTTTTATCCATTTGACCCTTGCTTTATTTATAATTAGATATGAAATATGCTCTGCATAATATCCCACTTATTCTCACCAGCCGTAATCTATCCAAGGAATAGCACACATGATGTATACAAAAATGCAGTGCAATGCATCATGACTAAAAGTTCTGGAACCATGTCTGGCTCCTCCAAGTGCCAGCTGTGTGCATGAGGGAAGCCCATTTTTACCTTCGCATATCTCAATTTCTTTATCTCCATAACTGAGGTGTAAATTTTACATGAATATTTGTGAACTTGTTTTGTGAAGTATAAAACAGATTTCTTTACAAGAGTTTATAAATCCCAATTGTATTTATGGTTGCACATGCTTTGAAGGTACCAAAACTATGGAATAAAATTATATATATTGTGTGTATGCACACAAGTATATATTTTTTTTCTGGGTTTGGACACTAACGACATGTAGGAGCCAAAGATTTTCTGAGATTCTCAAAGCATTCCTAACCCACCAAAAACAAAGCCTCCCTGCTGCAAAATAGTATAAAAAAACAGGGGATTTGGAGCAGCAAGAGTAGCATCATTAACTTTGGTTACTAAAAAGAACAAAAGCCAATTTATATAAATTAGTCTTAAGAATTCCTTGGGTTATTGCTCAGTTTTCTCTTCTTGTTGTATAGCTAGTCAGAAGTTGTGGAAAGCAAATTACGTACCAGTGAGCTTATTTAGAAAGGCGGGGTCTAATTCTGACCAACCAATAAATTAAATGAGTCATGTTGCTAACCAAGGCAATCACAGAAATACCTGCGTGCCCTCTTTTCCCTTACTTCTTTATGTCTATATTTGCGTTCACTACCAGTCATGTTTTCTTGGATGATTTGAAATCTTTTGAGCACGTCCAGCTTAATTGTTACCCTAAGAGCTTATTGGATTAATCATTTTATAAGGATGAACTAGTCAATTCAGCAAAGGCAGTTGTTGGACTTTGTATACTTACATCCCTAAAACTAGCCAGTTTTGAGTTTCGGGGATGAGCTGCTATCTTCCAGTGGCTTCAGGTTTTCCCACGTATAAGATGAAGGGTTTCAATGAGTTTCCTGTTTTCACCCACTCTTGAACAACAAATCACCTTCTATGACTTTTCCACAACTTTCTGCCACCTGATCTTATTCTGTGTTCTCTCTGTCTTTGTTCAAAATGCTTCCTCCAGCTGGATTGCATGTCCGCCTTCTCTCCACCTATGGAAATTCCAATCCTATAAACTTAAGTCAAATGCTTTCCATTCACAATGCTTTGCTCTTTTTGCTGGATTAGCCTTAATGTGTAAAGTTTACCTCTCTTTTTCAAAGTTCCTGTACATACTAAATGCTCAATATATGGTTATGCTACCCTTATGTACAAGAGTAAATCAACCTAGATATCTGTCTGTCACAATAAATGGAGCCTCGACATGCTTAATTATTCAGAGTTATTAGCGAGACAACAAAGCCTAGAACCTATGTCTCCTAATTTTAGTATGTCTGGTCAGAAAGGAGGTACTGTGACCTATTATCTAAACAGAGAAGAACATGCAGAACTGAACCAAGAGGAATGAGATGTTTGGGAAACTAATCCAGTTGTGTGTATCAATGGTTCAAACAAATGGGCCAGCCTTGGGGTGAAGTATCAGTGCTAATGGGAAAGTGAGATGCTTAAAGGAGAAAAGTCAGCAAGGCAATGAAGAAATATTATGAGATTGAAGAAACTCACATCCATAGACTGGGTCAATAAGGTGAGGGGCAGAGAAGGCAGAAACGTAAAGCATTCCTGGGGGAAAAAAAAAAAAAAAAGCATGGGCCATGGTTTGAGTCCATGCTCTTCCCATTAGGTGCTGGGTGGTGGTGAGCACATTGTTTCATGTCTCTAAGCCTCAGTTGTCTTGCCTGCAAAACAGAGATAAACATACATACCTCAGCTCCTAGCTTTGAAAATTAAATACTATAAATGTATGTGGCACAGCTCAATATCTTGCATAGAGCATATGATAAATGAATAGTTGTTTTTATTATTGTTGTTGCTATTTTCCTTATTCTTGGAATAAAAAAATTGTCAATAACATTTACTTCTATTTGGAACGTGATGATAGGGTGGAGTTATTGGCAGGTTCCCATTACACATAAATTTTACCCATGAACTGGAATGAACTTGGGTGGCGTAGGGGTACATGGGTTGGCCTATCTGTAGATAGAGTTGTCAGTATGTGGCACAATGATGGTAAAAGAGTTGCATAAGGGCCTATTCCAGCCGAAGACTTGTGCCATTATATCCTGCAAAGTGTGTTGCAAAGCCTTGATCTCCATGGTAACCTCTCCCTAAACAAGCACACCAACATCTGAGATTCTTATTTTAAGCAGTAGCTATTTTTCTCCTTTTTATTCATCTCCCTAGAGTTATAAATTTCTGTAATGCATGATAAGTTGCATCTACCTAATATCATCGACAAACTATTCTGCCAGGAAAAGAAATACCCAATGAAAGCAAATCAATGGGCCATGGAAGTAGCTCTTCCCAGCAGTGACCTAATCTGCCTGTTTCAAAAGAAGGTGAGGAAACTGTAATTCAGTAGCAAGCCAGGATTACTGGAAGTGATCATTTGATTTGCAGCACTGCCTTTGTGATCTTGTCATAGAGGCTATAATGACATAGACTCTGACACAGGCAGAAGGATAAATTGTAATGGACCATGATGTTTGCCTGCAGAATTAATCTGCTCAATCATGTCTCTAAACCTCAATTTCCTCATCTGTGAAATGGTAAGAATGATAGTTTCCCGAACTATCTGAAGAGGTTGTCTATTTGTTTTTAGGATATTCTAGGTGAAAGCTTTTATACACTTTACATTGCTGTGTAAAATCTAAGGTCTCATTATGCATTGTTCTTTGATACCTGTTTAATTTTTGGCAGGAGTGTAAAAACCAAAGTCGCCTCTTCTTTGTCTTTCTTGCTTCCTTCAGCTGAGAGAACTGCTAAGCAGGGAAGAGCATAAACATTTATTTAGCACTCTAAAGGCAAGATTTAATCTGCTTTGCTTGCTGCGATAACCTTAGCCCTAGAGTAGAAATTAACTCATGTATACATTCATTCAGTTTCCTGTATGTATACATTTTTATCTTGGTTTGGTTTCTATAGGGGCAGACTCTAAGACAAGGCTAGGATGTAAATAGTTCATTGGGAAGTGGTCTCAGGACACACCAGCAGGGAAACAGAGAGTGAGTCAGGGAAGGGAAGGCACCAGTGAAACGTATATTGAGGATAAAGCAAAACCTGCTGTTGTCATGTAGAGCTTGGTCCTGCTGGGGAACCATGGGAGTCAACAGGGGACACACACCTCCAAAGCATAGTGGAGCTGCTGGAGTACTAACCCCCTACTCCTACTCATCATTTGAGTGAGGGCTTCTCCCAGGCACATTATTCCCCCAAGAGTTCTCTCCACTCCTCACATACACAGAAGTTCTGCAGCCAGAGAATGACCACTGGCAAAGAATTATAGGTGCTGGCAGCTGGAAGTTGGGCTGGCATCACAAAAATAGTAAGAGGTTATGGACAGGGCACCACTGACATCTGCTTCAATTGTTTATCAGGAAGTCTGTGTAAATCATCTTAATTTCTGTGACTCAGATTGAGTGTTTTGTTATTCAATGATTCTAACAGTGATCTATAATTTGATGTTATCATTTTAATTAATGTTGGATGTAGGAGAAAGAAAAGATGAAGAGGCAATATCTCGATTGCTATGATATTGGACCATCTGATGCTCTGATTTTTATTTTTAAACTGTGACATGTAATACAAGCAGTCTGTGGTATGTTGTGACTAAAGATCATGGTGTTTTGGTGAGAAAAACAAAAACAGAAAAAAATGCAAAAAGGGCGTTAGATTTGGGTTGAAATGCTTTCTTTGTCGTGAACTGATAAATGATTGTAGACGATCTCTCCTCTGTTGCAAAGTTAGAATCTTGAGCCAGGACAGAGACAATAATTACATTTCAAGGCATGTGCCACATCTGCAGCATTGGGGGTGGCTGCATCAAGCACCCTGTTGGGAATATTGACACCGTGTTCAGGTTTGTAGTAAACCAGCCCCATGTTTTTCTGCTGATGTTGACAAGGATCTTTGAAGGACTGTGCCTATGCCATCCTAGTTCTAGGTGCTTGCTATATATAGTCACTGCAAACTTCTTTCACCCTGTCCTGTCTTCTCTTTTTCTGTAATAATCAACTTAATCATAGACTGAGCTATTTTAAAACTCTCAAATGTAAAAAAAAGAATGCAGTTAGCACTCACCAAAACTATACTTGTATCATACCCTCTTCCCTTGAAAGTTTGAAAATCCCATGTAAGCTAACAGTGCTCAGGATCACGAATCCATTCAGAAAGCATCATTTCTGGCCGGCCGGGGTGGCTAACACCTGTAATCCCAGCACTTTGGGAGGCCGAGGCGGGCTGATCACGAGGTCAGGAGGTCGAGACCATCCTGGCAAACACGGTGAAACCCCGTCTCTACTAAAAATACAAAAAATTAGATGGGCATGGTGGCGGGCGCCTGTAGTCCCAGCTACTGGGGAGGCAGAGCTTGCAGTGAGCCGAGATGGCGCCACTGCACTCCAGCCTGGGGACAGAGCGAGACTCCGTCTCAAAAAAAATAAAAAAAAAAAAGCATCATTTCTGTGTGGTTGTATAGAAGAGGAGGTTAATACTCATTACCATTTCATGACAAATAAACAAGCTATTATTACACATAGAGGCAAAGGCCAGAATTTGAAAAGAATATAGAGCATAATATAATGAAACGGAGGTTATAAAACTCCAGGAAACATGATCCAATATCTTGTACACTCGCTGAATAATTACACTGATTTACAATTTTAAGTAGACTTTTGCATGCATTTTCTTATATAGTCCTTAAATAAACACTAAGATAAATAACAATGTAAGCCCAGAGAAGGTGTGGTCATGTCTCTTTTATCTAATATTATATCCCCACCACTTATCAGAATTTCAAATGTAATTTTTAACCTCAGTAAATATTTGTTGAATCAAAGTCTCATTTTCCTTTTTCTAGACAAGATAAAATATTTTTCTCAGATCACACATCTTGTAAACAGAAGAAGCATGGCTTTACCACAGACTTTCAATGTATGTACCACATACTCTACCTGCACGTATTCACAGTTAATTCTTAGGACCATCCTGTCAAAATTGCATCATTTATTATTTATCTCCTCTATTAGATTATAAGCCCTTGTCCATCTTTTTCACAGCTGATACCTTACTACCTAACTCAATGCCTTAGATATAATAGGTGATCAAAACCTAATTATTGAAAGAATTCCTATTTGAAAATTTAAACAAAAGGAAAACAAAAATTTAAAGGACTTGATAAAAATCACATACAGAATAAATGATAGCTTGTTTAGAATCCAATGCTCCCTAAGTACAGATAGAATAATAAAGAGGATAATTTGAGGGCCATTTACTGATAAGCATTATCATATCAACATGCAACAAAATTTTAGCTACCCAGGTTCAGGTACTGTCTGATTTTGGATATTAAAGAAACAATGCTTTCAAAACTATCAGCTGCTAAGTAGTTGGGAAAAAAAACTTTTTAAAAAATTGCTCAAACATTCACTGTGATTCAAAACACTATCAATTTGGGGTGACATATGTTGCCTTTCAAGGTGATCTCTGGCCTTATTGAGCCTAATGGATGGTGATTCCAAATGTCAGATGTTCCTCTTTCTCACTTGACCCTTGGGTTTCAGAGTGAATTACATTTATCACAAAAAGGTCAGCAAATGCTTTGAAGTAAAATGTGTACAGAGAAGAAGGGAAATTTAATGGTTAATAGAAATTGACTTTTCTTTATACTGAAGCATAAGCATGTTATCTGTAAGCATGTTAGGCCAAACTTTTAGCTTTACAGAAGAAAAACAGAGCTAAAGCCCTCCTAAATAAATATATGCATCAATTGAGTGTATCTAAACCTAAGCTGATCCCAATAAGATCAGTTCCTTCTGAACTTATGCTACATAATTTTTCCCCAAGAAAATTAGTAGCACATGACCCCATCCTCTTGGCCTACATCCCCTTCGCCCACCTTTTGGTTTCAGTCATGGTTGTTAGGGACAATTCAGGTTCACTTCCAGCATGTAGGTCCCACCTTAAGCAGGATTTGCCTATCTCTCTGTCATGCCCTGAAGACTTCTACACTCCAAAAGAAATAAGCCTAAAAACAAGAGAAAGTGGAAAAGTCTATGTCCTGGTATTAATGGATAAATGTTTTAAACTCTCATCTTTCAAAGAGATCATTCTATGATGTGTGTGTGTGTGTGTGTGTGTGTGTGTGTGTGTGTGTGTGTGTGTGGGGGTTCAATTACCAGAACTGGGGTACAGAATAAAATTCCAGGAACAATTGTGAAGACATTGATTACATGTCTTCCGGATATACTAAGTCCTGGGTTTATAAAGACTACCCAAGATGGCCCTTAAATTGTCAGAACTCAATATCCAGTAGGTGACAGATATCTGAAAATATATATCCCTTTGTTGTGTTAGCAAACTATTCCTCTGAAAACATGGGTCAGAAGTCAAGTCTTTTAGAAAGGTTCATCTGACACCCTTCATCCAGAATCTTCATGTTCAAATGTCCTTACCAGATGTTTTTGCGTTTATGAGTATATGTTTGTCTTCTTAATAAAAGGTGAGCTCCTTTAAAGCAAAGACCCTGCTTTATTCAGCTCTGTATTCCCAGAACTTGTACCCATCAGGTCCTCAATAGAGGTTTGATTTAGGGAATAGTATGTAATTCTATATTCTTGAAATATCTAACAAAGTTTCTTGTACATCTGTACCAAATTCTCATATCTTAGCCAAATATTTTATTTCTTTTTTATTTTAAGGCAAGCAGATGTTGATTCTTTCTATTGCTACTCCTCTGGCCAACTTCTGTATCTTTGCAGTTTCCACAGATAAGCCTATCTCCAGTCATCTAAAACCATATGTGTTTTTAGTGTTCTTGGAGAACAGTAGATTGAATTTCTGACACTGTACCTTGGGCACCCTTAGAATTCAAAGCTCCCATGGAATTGACTTTGATGCCTGCAATTTCCAAAAAACAAACTCTTGAACAAGATAGTAAGTAATGCCAACCACAAAAGAAGAGGATAACAGGTTGACTGCCAAATGCTGCTATGAAGCAACATAAAACAGAACAGCTGGCCCCTAGGCTTGTGGCAAGGTGGGTGGCATAGCCAAGCAGGATCATTTTGCAATTTCTCCCTCATCTAGCAACATTAATACTATCCTGTCCCTACGTCTTCATCTCCTGGCACCATTGCTCTTCTCTTCCCTCCCATACCCACTCATCATAATAACTACATGTAGTCAAACACAAATAAAGCCACCTGGCCCACTGAACCTTTGATGTGCACTTTCAGCCACATGTTTTTCTCCTAATGTCACTCATCAATCACAGCTGGATAACGTAGGGTCAAAATCATATTGCATTTTGGGAGCTGGATGTGTGTCCCATGTTTCCATGGGCTGGCTGTGGATCATTTTATTTTTGAATGAAGGAAGTCATCCTGAATGCAAATTCATTTCTGGTAATTGCTTTTTAAAAAATATATCACAATATGCCAGAGGATGTATTTTTTGTTTGTTTATTTTCCTTCTGCAGGTTCCATTGCTTTTTAATAGATTTTGAGTTCTGCATCCTTAAGTTTATTTCCTGATTTTGGTCAGGGACTTTTACAGAGAGCACTGCTGTATTTGTTTAGGTGGGAGGATCTTGAGGGCAGGTAAAGACAAGATCCTTGGTCAGACAGAGAGCTATAAAAAAAATGCACTCATAGACAAGATCTATTTTGCCTTTCT
Source organism: Gorilla gorilla gorilla (assembly GCF_029281585.2). Lineage (NCBI taxonomy): Eukaryota > Metazoa > Chordata > Mammalia > Primates > Hominidae > Gorilla > Gorilla gorilla. Next base: position 142,093,236 of record NC_073231.2, on the reverse strand, counting down.
CAAAAACCCTGTTAGATCAGAAAATTAAGTTTTATTATAATGCTTTATAGATGAAGATCTGACACTGGGAAGTTGAAATGGCTGGCCAAAGTCATACCCCATGGAAAGCTGTGTATCTTGCTTGTATTATAATCGAGTCCTACCTCCTGTAAGTCATTTTTCAATAAACTAACAAAAATGTTACACTAATAAAATAGTTACATTAAAAAATAAGAAAGAAGAGCCATTAAACTATTAGTACCAGTTACTATCTGTATAATTTCCTATGTTATTTTTTATTTCAATTTTTATTTTTAATTACTAGTAATAATTATATATATTTATTTGTTATAATATGGTCTTTTGATATATGTATACAATGTAGGATTATTATATCAAGTTAATTAACATATCCAAGTTAATAATAATGTATATTTCAAAATTACTAAAAGAATAGATTTTAAAAGTTCTCACTATGAAAAAGAAGTATATGAAGTGATAAATATTTTAGTTAGCTTGATATAATGCTGTAAGTTATTTCTAATGCTCATTTTAACATGAGGAACATTATAAATGAAGACGGTGGGGCACTAATAAGGAGCTTGTTCAAAGTTCCATTGTATTCAATGCATCTGTGCCTAGATTAATTTAACTGTGACCAAATTTAATGCTGATATCCTTTCACTTCATTGCCACTGACTTATAGTTTCACAGCTAATGATCAAGTTTAGTGAAGATTAAGTATTAAGTAGAAACCAATGAGCCTAGAACCTAGAGAACAGAGACGATAACAAGGGTGTTGTTTGATTTTGATTTAGTCGGCAAAATAAAAGGATTAAAACACAAACCAGAGGAATGGAAGACCAAAAATAATTAGGCACAGTGTTAGCAATTAGCCAGTGATTTTAAACTGGGGAACTATTCTCCACATGTTGGGAATAAGTAGACAGATGATGTAAGCATCAGCTTGGGTTTTTTATTAGTTTGTTCTCAAGCTGCTATGAAGAAATACTCAAGACTGGATAACTTATAAAAGAAAGAGGCTTAATTGTATCACAGTTCAGGGTGGCTGGGGAGGCCTCAGGAAACTTACAACTATGATGGAAGGGGAAGCAAACATGTCCTTCTTCACATGGTGGCAGCAAGGAGATGTGCAGAGCAAAAGGGGGAAGGCCCCTTATAAAAGCATTGGATCTCCTGAGAACGCACTCACTCTTACGAGAACAGCAGCATAGAGTAACCACCCCCATGATTTGATTACCTCCCACTGGCTCCCTCCCATGACTTGTGGGGATTATGAGAACTACAATTCAAGATGAGATTTGGGTGGGGACCCAGTCAAACCATAACAGGTTTCTATACCAAAATACCATAGTCTGGGTGGCTGAAACAACAGATATTTATTTCTCACAGTTCTGGAAGATGGAAGTCTGAGATCAGGGTGCCAGCATGGTTGGGTTCTGGTGAGGGCCCTCTTCCTGGCTTGCAGACAGCAGCCTTCTTGCTGTGTGCTCACATGACCTCTTTGTGCCAGCGCAGGAAGAGATCACTCCCTTTCTCTTCTTACAAGGGAACTAGTCCCTTCATGAGGAGCCTATTTACCTCCCAAAGGCTCCGTTTCCAGATACCATCACATGGGGAATGAAGGCTTTAACATGAATTTTGTGGGGACACAAACATTCATTTCATAACACAGAAAATGATATAGGAAAACTTAGTGGGAAATCAGATAGAGACTTAGTAGAGAAACATTATGCAATCAGGAGACAACTTGCTTCAGAAAGTACTGAATCCAGGTACTAAAATCCTCAATAGAAAACATACACTCTTTCTCCTCCTCTCAAATTGGGCATCTCTGGGCTCTGCCTATCTTATCTGTGGCCTCATTTTCCCCACCTGCAACTGGATTTTTAACTTTATTCCAAAAAACATGCACTGTGACACCCCCTAACTTGCACTCGTTGAGCTTTCAACCTAAGGAACAAGTACTTTGTTACCTCCAAATTGAAGAACCCAGAAAAAGAGCTTTATTTGCCTGGTTTGATTATAGGTACAACCCAGGACTTACACGCTGAGATAAGAGAAATGAGTGGCCAATGAGAACTGGGTCATAAACCCAATCTAGGGCAGGAGAATGAGATTCTATGATTGGTCACCATTTAATAATCACATTATTGTACATAGTTGCCCAAAAGAATGAGTTTCTAGATGGACAAAATTAACTAATGTGCACTACAAAAATGTGCTAATATAGTTATAGATGGGTGAGAAATGGAAATAACATAGAGTATTAAAAAAGAGAGGACTGGGAATCAGGTAATCTGAGGTCTCTATTCTCTTACTTTCTATATGTGAATAATTATTTTTTTTACCTTTCTGGATTTCAACTTAACTAACAACAACATGAGGAATCCCAAAGTTACTGTGCATAAGAACTGCTTTGGAGATTTTTTAAAAGTGTATGTTGCCAGAATGTCTTGATGGGAAAACTCTATGTATTTAGTGGTAGGAAACAATAAAAAACAATTATCTCTTGGCTATCACTCAGGGACCACTAAACTGGATGACCTCCTTGGGCCTTTCTTGTTTTAATACTTGATGATTATAAGTGACAGAGAGGGAGAGAGAGAGAGACAGATGGAAACAGAAAGAGAGAGAGAGAGACAGAGACAGAGAGACTGAGACAGAGAGGATGTGGAATAAGATGAGGACGAGGATGAAGAACATATGCAGTTTTGTAACCGACTCAAGAGATAGCTGTAACATGTGCCACTCAATAATCCCAATAAAGTCTCTGCTTGCTGATACGGTGAAAACCTGCCACACGCTTTCAAGCAAAGAAGATTCTCAAGACTTTCCAAATAAAGAGCTATGGGCTCATTCTGCATGCAGACAATATCATCAATGGAAACACACACCATAGAAATAGACTACTCCCCATGGTTTCCTGCCCTCCAGCTTTCGTAAAGTCATAACAGATGCTCGACAGCCGTACACAGTCCCAGACTGGTAGCAGCTGTGCGTTGACTCCTGCTAATTAAGCCACCTATCACCTGACCAACAGTGCATCCCACATTGGGATTGCTCTAGGAGAGGCAACAGTCACACTAATCATTCACCTTGAATGGGGAAGATTTCAGGAACAAAACAAGTTTTCTTCTGGCACTGTCTACTCCTACAGGAAAGACAACAAGCCCCACATGGAAAGCAAGAACACAGTTTACTGGGGATTAGTGTCATAGCTAGTTTTCAGTGTGAAAATAAATAGCTTAGGGACCATTTAGTTAAGGCATTCACAACTAAAATATGCATGTGAATTATTTGTGGGTCCTTTGAATTACAGATTCCTGGACCCCAAGCTAGATCTTCTGAATTAGAATCTCATAGGTGTGGACAGTATGTAAACTTACATAAATCCTTAGTTTCCTCCAATCTGGTTAAAAATGACTGCCGCAGAAGAATCCCCGCCTCTGTAACAAATAAGAACACTGACGTTCACTTTAGTATGGGATTGAGACTAGGACTCACACCTTTCAAAAATTAAAAAGAGAAAACGGGAAAGAAAGGTAAGATGAAAAATGGTGGGCTGAATCTATTGAGTTGCAGTTTTTCTTAAGGGGAACATTACACACTGGGGCCTGTTGTGGGGTGGGGGGAGGGAGGAGGGAAAGCATTAGGAGATATACCCAATGTAAATGATGAGTTAATGGGTGCAGCACACCAACATGGCACATGTATACATATGTAACAAACCTGCACGTTGTGCACATGTACCCTAGAACTTAAAGTATAATAAAAAAAGTTAATTTAAAAATCTGTATATAATTTCAGATAGAATACAAATACAGTAAAGGTAATGAACATCAGTTTGAAATTACATGACTGTTTTATACCATAGCCTCATTTTGTACAATAATATAAAAACAAACAAACATATCTAAAAGTTAATAGTAGTTCTTGGAGAGAATTACATGGGTTTGAATTTCAACCCCATCCCTTTCTGTGATATCTGGTGCTAGTTAACTTCAGGGTCTTCATCTACAAAACTGGGATAATAGTATTGCCTACTTTATAGAATTGTGAGGTATACTTTTTAGCAAACCATAAATGAAAAGAACATTATTCAGTGCTTGGCATGTGTTTGGCAAGTGTCATCTGTGATCATCGTTCCTGGAAAACATGTTTCTACATACCATAGATACCAATGTCTAGAGCACCCAGGGCTAAATCCTGACCATGTCATTTACTAAATGCCGTGATTGACTTGCAAGCTCTGGTCAAAGGAGGGGGATAGAGCAATTATAAGTCTGAAGGAGGCTGGTAGAGTGGAAAACTGCAGGCCAGGAGCCTGGAGCTGTGATGCTTAGTTCCACAAAGTGTGGACTATGATGCTTCAAGGAGCTTCAGCATTACTTGGGAGCTCATTAAAAAGCAAGAATCTTTAGCCCCACCCCAGACCTACGGATTCAAAATCTGCATTTTAACAAGATCCCTAGGTGACTCATAATACAGTAAAATTTGAGAAATACTGCTTTAATTGTTCAGATCCCGGTAAGGCAAATGCTGGAGAAACAGTGTAACTCAGAGCAAAAATTACAAAACAAAAATAGGATTCTCCAATGGTGGGTAAAGACAGTTACAGGGTAAACCCATTGACAGGTAACTGACAGGTAATTTCACAGAGACAGCGCCAGTAAATGGAATTCTGGAAGAGAAGTTTTTACTATCCAAGACTGTTCTTCAGGGTCAGTTCACTTAAAAAGCTCTGTATGCCTAACCAGAGAAGTCAAAATACTGAGCAAACTTAGAAAAACGTAGCTGACTTCATGCATCAGAGGCAAGATGAGAAGTTAAAGAAAAATCTCTGAGTTGCATGTTGTTTTGGGTAAGAGAAAAGCTGAGAGATCAGGGGAAGAAGAGTTGAAGTAGTAGAAGAAGATGAAGGTCTGGGCACCCTATCCGTTTTGTACATGAACTGGGAAGCTCTATGAGAAACTCAGCTCTTCTTAAGTCTGGAGGCACCTCACCATCATCAGGCGAGCTTCACACACACACACACACACACACACACACACACACACACACACACACACACACACACGGTGCTTCACACTACCAGGAATTCTGTGTAATGATCAGGAAGAAGATGCTGGCTTCTATTTCCCTAAAACTTCCCTCAGGCGATGCTGACGCCCAGTTCAAGTGAGAAGTGTTTTCAGGAGTGAGAGAAGCCAATTTAAAATAAGACATCAACAAAAATAAGTCATCAACAAAAATAAGTCATCAGCAAAGATAAATCAGAGCAAAGCTGGTAGAATAAACAACAGAAGTAAGAGTGTAAATAGACCAAAGACCAGAGAAAGTCCATTGACTCAGTTGTGGGGTTCCAGGTGCACTGCTCTTTCTTGGGCTTAAAAATAATAATAACTTTTGTTCGTGTGTGTTTCACATAAGATGAAACATGAATTTCTAAATAGCATATGGAATGAGCACAAATTTGTTAAAAGTTCTATAATATCACTACTCAAAGAAGTTCTATAAAATTATTATACATAGTGGAAAAATTAAAACTGCCTTGAATTATGCAAAAAAAAAAAAAAAAAAAAGAGGCCGGGTGCAGTGGCTCACACCTCTAATCCCAGCATTTTGGGAGGCCGAGGCAGGTGGATCACGAGGTCAAGAGATCGAGACCATCCTGGCTAACACGGTGAAACCCTGTCTCTACTAAAAAACAAAAATTAACTGGGCATAGTGGCGGGCGCCTGTAGTCCCAGCTACTCGGGAGGCTGAGGCAGGAGAATTGCTTGAACCTGGGAGGTGGAAGTTTCAGTGAGCCAATATCAGGACACTGCACTCCAGCCTGGCGACAGAGTGAGACTCCGTCTTAAAAAAACAACAACAAAACAAAAACAAAAACAAAAACAAAACAAAACAGAAAAAAAAGAAAGAAAAGAAAAATATGTCACCTTCTCAGGCATTTCCTTAAAAATAATCACTGTCAACAAGTTCTTGTAATGGCTTCTAGAAGAATTTCAGTACTAATGCTACTCCAGGTTTATATGCACGTGTGTATATATTTTGTACGTTTACAGATACCAACAACTAATGCATATTGCTGTGGACCTGGCTTGTTTTTTTTTCATTTAATAATATACTCTGATTATCTTTCTATATTAGCATATACTTATTTATTTCAATTCTTTTAAATGCCACATCATATTTCATTATTTGCATATAAAATAGGCCCCCTTATCTTGGCTTCCCTTTCCATGGTTTCAGTTACCAGCAGTCAATGCAGTACAAAAATATTAAGTGGAAAATTCTAGCAATAAGCTAATCTAGTGTAAGTTTTCAGCTTCATGCCATTGAGTAGCATGATGAAATGTCTTACTATCCTGTCTCGTACCCTTCACCCAGGATGTGAATTATCCATTTGTCCCTTGTATCCACACTGTGTCCGCTACCTGCGCGTTTGTCACTTAGTAGCTGCCTGGATTATTAGATTGACAGATCATGAGAACGGTGAATATAGGAGAATAAGGTATTTTCAGGGAGAGAAAGAGAGACCACATTCACATAATTTTTATTACAGTAGATTGTTCTCATTGTTTTATTTTCAGTTTTTGTTGATTTTTACTGTCAAATTTATAAATTAAACTTTATCATAGGTATATATGTATATAGAAAAATCGTGGTATATACAAATGGCCTCTGATTTAAAATGATTCAACTTACTATTTCTTCACTTTGTGATGGTGGAAAAGTGGTATGCATTCAGTAGAAACAGTATTTCGAGTACCTATGCAACCATTTTGTTTTTCACTTTCAGTACAGTACTGGAGGAATTACATGAGATATCCAACACTTATAATAGGCTTTATTTTATGTTATTTTGCCCAGCTATAGGCTAATATAAGTGTTCTGAGCACCTTTGAGGCAGCCTAGGCTATGATGTTTGTTAGGTTAGGTGTATTATATGCATTTTCAATTTATGATATTTTTAACTTGTGATTATATGCATTTTCAATTTATGATATTTTTAACTTGTAATGGGACACAATCCCATCATAAATCAACGAGTATCTGTATGGTGTTCATTACCCTTTGTGATTTCAGGCATCCACTAGAGGTCTTGGAATGCTTCCCTTAGGGACAAGGAAGGACTATTGGGCCATAAATTATATATTCATTTCCTTTTTGAAGGACATTTTGTTTCCAGGGTTATTTGCCATCTTATTACAAACAAAAATGAAATAAACATCCTTGTGTACCTTGGTTATCCTTTTCTAGGATATCTGTACATGCGAGATACAATAATCAGAAGATACACATTGTTAGGTTCCAGGGGAATCAGAGGGCAAGGGGTGGGCAGCTGAAAGAACACTCAAGAGATCACAGGTAGGTGGGGACATGGCTTTATTTAGCAGCTCACCCACATTGTCAGTGCTGCATTTATGCATGTCACACACAATACTGGCTGAGAACCAGGTGATGAGCCCTCCCATGTTATGGCTACATAACTGTGATTATAAAATGCATGGGATTGTGCACCTGCGCTCCAATCTCACTGTGTCATGCTATTCCAGATGTGTACCTCAGCCTATACTTGACTACAGTGCAGCCATCGTCCTTACACACGTATCTCACCCTTTGTAGATGTTTTCCAATACCTTCCACAAAAGTTGATAAATGTCTACCTTTATTGATTACATATGGAGAATGTGTGTTTTCCTCACATCATTTCCAGCAATGGGTATTCTCAAACTTTAACATTTTTGCCAACTTGAGGGGTGAACACCACCTCATTTTGTTTGGATTTGCACTATTTCACAATATGAGTCTCCTTGGACCTTAAATATCTCAAGAGACTCTCCTGATAGTTGTTTCTCCTACTACACTAGTAAGTCTTTCTTAATTGCTTTTCTCCACCCACACCCACACTTCCCAGTATTCCGGTGCTTGGCATAATACTCTGGCACAGAGAAGCTTGTAAACAGTTGCTTAACTGATTGACTAAAATTAATCACCAACTGTACAGAAATGGTTTTACTTCGTGTGTGTGTGCCTCTGTGTGTGTTTTACCTAAATCCTAAGCCAGTAATAGCTAACATTTATTGAGCATTTTTTTAATTACAGTGTTCTAAGTATCACATATATATTATCTTCGTTAATCTTTATAACCACCTGTAAGGTAGGTACAATTATTATTATTACCACTTGATGAAAAATGAAACACAGAAAGATTGAATGGATTTTCTCGATTTATAGGTATAGGCTTACAGTGATAAAATTCAACAAAGGGAGGGATGAGTAATCGATGCATTTAGTCTCTGTGCTACACACAGCCTCTCAGCTGCTGAACTGCTATTTTCTTATTTCCCAGGCAAATAATACCATAAACTTGTGCTGGTATAGATTTCTAGGTAATACCTCTCAAAATTTGATAATAAACTTATGATGTTCTGTTAATGGTTGGAGGTAAAATCTGCATAAGTGAAACAGGATTAAAGCCAACGCGTATATGAATTCTTATATATGCACTTATCTGACTTCTACTGGAAATTTGTTTACAGTAGGGTATAAAATATGGCTATTCTTGTGGTCTTAAAGATTCAGTGGAAGTTACAAATGCTAAGAACAAAAAAAAAACGGATTCTAAAACACCACAGAAGTGCTGGTCTTGCAAATGGAACGGCCCACCAGTGATGGTCATAGCAGAGTTACGCACCATATGAATAGGGGACATCAGAGCCTGGGGACCAGAAGGGCTGCTTCAGAGAGGGCTGCAGGTGTGCAGAAAACTCTTGATTGTCACAGGGAGAGGAGGGCCTTCTGCTTTTTCGCCTTAAACCAAGTGTGGAACTTCAAGGGAACTAATTACCAAGATGGATGTGTGATCCTTGAAATTTGGGGCATTTGCAAATGGCTATCTGATTCAATCCTGAGAGTGTCTGAGGGTAAAAGGTGGCGGTTGGAACGAATGTGAGAGCACCTGAAAAACAAAGCAGCCAGGGGAGGCAGCCAATGAATTAGAGTTTCCTATATAGGGATGTGCTCACCTGGGGAGACTTCGAGGAGTTCCAGGAAGGAGGGATCAGCTTATAAATATCTGCAAAACACACACACACGCGCGCGCGCGCGCACACACACGCACGCACACATGCGCGCACACACATACGCGCGTGCACACACACGCACACACACATGCACACGCACACACACGCACACGCACACACACACGCGCGTGGACACACGCACACACATGCACACACACACGCGCGCACACACACGCACACACACGCACGCACACACACGTGCGCGTGCACACACGCACACACATGCACACGCACACACACGCACACACACGTGCGCGTGCACACACGCACACACATGCACACGCACACACACGCACACGCACACACATTGCATAAAACAGTATTCCCAGGTCTCTGTCCATTACCTCTCCTTTCTTTCTGCTCTATCCCTGGAGTATCAGAGGCCACACAGTGAATGAGTGAGGAGGAGATGAGGAAAACTCTAATGAACGGCCAGAACGGGGTTCTGGCCTCTTCCTGCTGCAGATGTTCTAGTTGGAGGCACTAAAAAGGCTGAAGGGTGGAGGGAAGCTCTATGATGTGTGAGAGATTCCATGGGGGGACGTTGTAATACCTGAAAATAACCAGAAAAACTATGGAAACCAGCCCAGATTCCATTCACAAACTAAGAAAGCTCCAGGAGAACCTTAAAGAAGCAACTTAAAGCGGAATACAGGTCAAGTTTACTCTTTGGCAACTTCAGAATGGGGTGGGAGCCCAGCTCACTTCTTGGCTCTGGAGTCTGGACACCCTCTATGAATTCCCAGCTCAGTGTCCGTCCCACGTGCTTACCCAGTCCTTTCAGATGACATACCGTGGGCACACACCTATATTCTGGTCTCTCTCGTTTTTCAGGCCACTACAGGAAAAGATTGGAAAAGAAGAGAGATATGACAGCATTGTCCTGTTATTATATCCAAAGCTCCACTCAAAGGCATGTAAACATGCACTAGTGTCTGTATGATCAGACATTTGTATGTATTATCATTTGCTATTAGTTTTACTTCTTCTATTTTAAATGTTATTATCCAAACAGGCTGGGCACAAGGTTTCTGTACTTGTTCCACCATAAATAAACAAAAATGCCTAAACACAATTTGTAAAATGTCATCTCCAAACCACAGCTAGGATGCTGCATAAGTAGGAAACCAAAATTAAATCTAACTGGGCACCATGCCCAGACCACAGGCTTCCGGCAAACAGACAGAAAGGGAGGAAAAAAGGAAGACACTAAATTGCAAAACATGGGTGGAATCACAGGGAAAGCATAGCATTTAACCCTAAGACCAGTTTGTCTGTTCTGGGATCCACCTTTTACTTACCTTTGGAAAACGGATGTTGAAAATTATTCATTTTTATTTGAAGTGAGTCTCTATTATTGTCATCGCCTTAATGTAAAACTAGAGAAACAACACTTTAAAAAAAATCTGCAGGTGTTGATCATTTTCTGCAGTCACTCACTAATACCAATAATAATAATGATGACATCAGCAACAGAAGATTCAATAACCACAGTAACAAGAGCTGCTCCCCTCTGCTGGCCAACGTGGCAGATGCTGTTGGTGCCTTGCCCTGTACCCTTCAGCACATCTGAATTTACTTAGAGCTCTAATCCTTGGCAAGCTGACAGCTTCCAACCTCAAGCATTGATACCAAGAGCAATCCAGGAAAGCAGCTGGTAAGACAGGGCTTTAGAACAAAGCCACTCACTGTCTGGCTGGCAATAAGTGCACAACAACAGTAAAAAGTGAGTACAGGCAGTTCCTGACATGACTTTGTGGTCCGATGGTTAAACATTTTACTGATGAATTAGGAAGTTGTATGGGAAAGGGATTCAATGACTGAGGATCATATATCAGGCACAGGAGACAGGCAAATGGAGGAAACAATGCCTATTTTCTTTACTTAAAATCAGGTGATTGTAGATGTTAACACCATCCAGAAATACCTGTGTGGCAACACCTAAACTAGTGTTGGATTAAGTAACTTGGTATTATATCCTAGCGAAGTTTACACATAAAACAAACCATTACGAAGGTTCTTTGTTAAAGTAGGGTCTTATGGATGTCAGATGATATCCCGGAGTCCTGCTCAACATCTAGCTTACAGTGATCCATGATATCAACAAGAAAAATGATGCCAGGGATCATTTTTCTGGTCCATAAAATTGAGATAGACAGATTGGGAAATTGACACAAAATCTCCATATTGGGATCTGTGGGGTAAAAGCTATCATAGTGGAGAGGGCCAAGTAGAAAACTCCGAAATCATCAACACTGTTTTCCTCATACCCAAGATAATAAATTAGAAACAATATTGTATCCCAAAGGAAAGAGATGAGAAAGGGGTGATTAGTGCCATTCCTAAGGAAAAAGTTTCAGAGGAGTGAGTGATCACAATGATAGCTTTTTTAAACACATTAAACAACACAGAACTGTAAGAATCCTGGAGGATTACTGTAGACCACTTCAAGTTCAACCAAGTACTACCTCCAATTGGAGCCATCATGACAAATAGTGTCTTTGAATGAGCATATAAATATGTCCTCAAGTAAGTGGGGCATGGACTCGGCTGTTGTGTTCTTTTCCAACCTTATCAGAAAAGATGATGAAGGCAGTTTGAATTTGCATGAAATAAAATACACACACACACACACACACACACACACGCACACATACAGTCACACAGAGTTTTGCCCTGGCAATGTGCTAACTCTCTACTCTCTGTCACAGTAAAACCCAATGTGGCCTTGATTTTCTGGATATTATGGCAAGCATCACATTGATCAATTACATGATGATACTATATTGATTGAGCCAGATGAGCAAACAGTGGCTAAAAACTGGAAGCCTGTGTAAGAAACCTATGCTCCAGAGGATGGGAAATATGCCAAAAAATATTTACAGACTACAGGTGTCTGTACATTTTTAGGGGTTGAATAGTTAGGACGATTGTAATGTCGTGAGATCATGAGAACATAAGATCATGATCACAAGACCATGCTTTGGCAACATGGCCTCCAAAGTAAAAGATAAGTTACCATGTCTCAAACCTCCCACCATGAAGAAGAAATCTCTGTGCCTGGTGGGACTCTTTGGGTTCTGGAAGGAACATGGTCCATTGCTAGAAATGTTGCTTTGGTCCATCTTCTGGGTAACACAGAGGCTGCCGGTGCTGTTGGAGCCTAGAGAAGGAAAGGGCTCTGCAGCAGGTCCAGCTGCTACGGAAGCAATACTGGAGTTCGGGCCATATTGGGGCCCAGTATGGACCATATGATCTGGCATACACTATGGTGTTGGAGATTTCAGTGGTGGAAAAAAAAAATGTCATTAGGAATTTTTGGCAAGATTCAATGAGAAAAAAAAAAACATATATATATATATATATATATAACACAAGCCATTAGAGTTTAGTAACAAATCCAAGCCACTGCAGCAAATAATTGTAAGTTTTTGAGGAACAACTCCAAATGAAGACAAAATATCTGACCACAGGACATTCTATGACAATGTAGCCAAAACTACCCATTGTAAACTGGGTTTTGTCAAATATATGAGGATCAACCCAGGAAGCCCAACAAATCATTCTTAATAGGATGAACGTGTTGCATCCAGGTATGGGAGTAGCACCATCACAATGGAACGTCCCACATTCTGCCCCATCCAGACACCAGCCTGAAAGAGGATTGAGTGTCCTGCTCAAGGCATCTCTGAAGTGCCGGTTTAGGGGAAATACCCTGTGAAAAATAGTGCCAGGATTTTTATAAGCATTTAATCAAGATTTTACATGGTGGTGTGTCCCAACAGGAAGAGTACATGGGTTTAGGAACTGAAGAATAGAAGCAGGAATGACTCCAAGTGCTCACACCAAATGACTTACATGAGAATTTTTACTTCCCATCTCCACGACCTTGGAATATAGAATTAGAAATCTTGGTTCTTCAAAGGGAGGCACTTCTTGCAAGGGAACACTGCAAAAGTTCTGTTTAATTATAAGCTATAGCTGCTACCTGAGCAGTTTGGGCTTGCGGTGTCAATAGACTACCAGGCAAAAGGAATTACCATCTTTGCAGCAGAAGTAATTGACTCTGATAGGCAGTTGGAGGCTTGGCTCCTGTTTCAGAATGTGACCAAAGAGGAATATCTGTGGAACTCTTATAATCCATTTAGGTAGGTCTTGGTGTCTCTCCATTGCTAATTGTGATTGTAAAATAACAGGTTCGGCAACGCTGGCCTAATAAGGACATTGTAACCAAGGACTGAGGCCTCTTGGTGATGAGGTCTAGGTCATGCCACAGATAAACCTGTGATGATAGCAGAGGTGAAGGAGAACCTAGACCGTATGGTGGCTAAAGGAGGACAACACTACTGTGTAACTGAAACTTATTGTAGTATCAGGGGCTATAGTTCATCACACTTACCTGCCTCTTAAGTTTCTTCTAAGGAAGACAAGTCCACTGGAATCCTGAAGGAGTCATATCCTGAATATATCCGAAGAAATGCATTTCAGCGTTCCAAGACATAGACTCTGGTAGACACACGGAGGAGCAACGCAGATCTCTCTTCAAGAAAGAACTTCCTTCCCAGCTACAGGGAGTGTGGTTAGCAGACCAACTCCAGCTGCCCCTCAAAATGGAATTGCCTGAGATCACTGTCTCTGGACAGCCCACATTGGTGACTGAGGGAGGAAGGCATGTGAAGACCTGGCCATTTTGGCTCAACTGGAATGATTTTGACTGGCATTACCTGTTTGGTGCTGAGGATCTTTCTGGCTGTGCCACAGTTTGACTTCTTCCTCTGCACAGTCCTGCTTTCTCCCCTGTTCCTTTTATGGTGTCTATTGATCCCTAATTAACACCTTCCCTGTGACACTTCCATTTTAGCATCTGCTTTCAGAGAGCCCAACCAGCTGCGTGCTCCTAGAAGTATAGGTGAATAACTGTACTCACAGGCATTGGAAGGTGGCTTCTCAGAAGTTCTACTGTGCCTGGTATGCAGTAGTTATAAACACTTGCTGGCTTGAACCGAAATGACACTGAAGCTGATGTTTTAAATATATAGTATTTGTAGTCATGACCTAAGTCATCATACTACCTCAGCAGTCATATTCAGAACTCTAAAGTCTAGGCTAGTAGGGAGTTGGTGGCAGGGATTGTAGAAGAATAAGTTGTACAAGTTTGTAAGAGAAAACTTCTGCAAGTGGATGTCTTGACCTAAACAATAAGCAAAGAAATGAGTATGGATGAAGGTGAAATTTGTGTGCTGACAGAGGAATTAAATGTAAGAGAAATGGAGTAATAAAGCAAAAAAAAAAAAAAATGGAGAAAATGGTGGAGCCCTCCAAGGCAATGATCAGTGCCAAACACTTGTCATATGTTGTCTCTTTATTTCTAGTAAAAATGGTACAAAAGAGGTACTATTATTTAATATTTTACCTGTAAGAACCTGATGCTTAGCAACAGTAATATATTCTTTGTGAACCTACTGGAGAGGTAGTGCTATCAATCCACAGTACAGAGGAGCAGACAGAAATAAAATTTGGAAGTTGTGACACCATTGGAAGATGTATACTGGAAACTACCTGTCCTCAGACTTCTGTTTACATGGAAATTAAAAAGCCTTATTTGTTTAAGCCATTGTTAAGTCTAATTTGTGGTTACCTGCAGCTTAAGTCATTCCTCACTGATTAATTGGGGGTAATTACACATTTAATGTCAATTGAAATCTAATGTGCTGTTAAAACTTTCTCTTTTATTAGAAGGCTATTGCAAACAAGATCATATGCAATTCCTAAAAGAATCTTATGATTTTTCTGAGTTTAATGGAAAATAATGAAGTATAAATAGCAGGCTTGCCCACTTCATTGTTTTTATTCGGTTAAAAAAAATTATTTATACAAAATACCTCTTTAGGGTTATAGGTTTCAGAAGTGATAAAATAGGATGGAGGCAAACTTAGCACCACCACATGCCTGATTCAGGCATCCCTGCATCTTTAAAATGCACACCTGTCCTTTGCTTGAACATTTCATCAGTGCTAATGAACTACCGTGTGGGAGAGCCTGTTTCCTGAAATCAGAGGTGTGATATTTTATAAAATTATTTCTTTGTGAAAGGTTAAATTCAATTATCTATTCAGAGCCTCATCTATTGAGCCCATTTCTGAAGCTAAACATAAGTTTATTAGTTCTCCTATATTTCATAAAGATAGATATACTGTCTTTCTTTCCCCCAAAGCTGATATATTATTTCATTCACCTAGTAAAGTTTTATTTACCATTTACTACACCCAAGAGACTATGTTAGATATTGAGGATATGGTGTTGAGTAAAATGACAGTGAACATACTCTTTTAGGATTAAATTCTAGGAGAGGCAGATGTTAAATGACTGAAGGGGATAAAAATGAGCGTTATGAACATTAAATCTAATGTGCTGTCACATTAGATTTGTATAATTCTATACATTTATTGTATAACACAATACATAAACTATACAATAAAAATATTCAAGGGGAACTTCTTTAGATGAAGTAGATAAGGAAGTCTAATCCAAGGAGGAAATTTGTAAGCTGAGCCTTGAGAATGGTAAGAAGTAGCCAACTATGTGAAAATCTTCAGAGAGAGTTACACAGGAAGATAAAAAAGCAAATGTAAATTCTTCAAGGCATGAATAAAATTGGTCTTTGTAGAAAAAAGCAATAACACAGATGTGCCCAGTGAGTAGAGAATGAGGGGTAAGTAAAAAGATGGCATTGGAAAGAAAAAAAGAGCAAGATTAGTTATGAGACAATGTGAATTTTGGATTTGATTAGTAAGGGTAATTAACGGGGTAGGTTATCTAATACCTACCCTGAGATACTGGCTTTCCCAAGTTCCTAGGAGTGTCACCTTATAGACATCACCAAGCTCAAGCTTTAGTTTTCTCATTTGTGAAAATAAGAGAGTCAATTAACCTTAACATTCTTCTCAAGGATAAATGAGGACATACTGATGTGTAAGTTATTTGTCAGTTTAGAGTGCTGGATATGTGAGTACTATTTTTAGCATTACATTTTTCCTTTTTCTGAACTGAATATTTTGATTTCTTTACTCTTCATTATATAGATATTACATCATCCTCTGTTTCTTCTTTATCCTGGTGTCCCACTCTAAGAACTAAAGTATTTAGGTTAACCAACAATGTAATTCCAAGCATTACTTTGCTTTGTGTTCATTCAAATCTGTCTCAGATTTATACAAAGAACATGATAGGGCAGCCTATGATGTCTGAGAGGGAGGACATAAAAGTTTAAAGCCACCTTTATGCTGTATCAGGAAATGGCATCCTCTTTTATGGGAACCTGACACATTCTCACTGATCTTATAGGCTAGTTTGTCCATTTGTATAATGGGGATAATAGCCTTCTAAATTAATTGGATGAAATAGCTGTGAGGAGGAATCCTGAACTTCAGGTACACAAGATAATACCAATACTAACCCGATCCCTCCCCCACAAAGTTAGCAAATTGTCTCTTAATGGATTTGAAGCTACTAGTATACCATTTAGTGCCCCACAGCAGTAATTTATTAAATGGAGCCTGGTGTCATGAGCATGATATTCCAATGTAGCACCTGACCCACAGCAACGCATGCTTTCTCCTCTTACCAGTGATCTCAGGAACGTGGAATAAGGAAAATGAAAGAGAAAACAAACTCCAAACTTACAAATGCATTAAGAAAGAACTTATATTTTAGTAACAATTTCTCTAAAAATAAAAACTAGCATACTTATAAGTTACAAACAGTGACAAATTTAGTATGTATACATTTAGAGCATCTCTAGTGCCAAAAATCTGAAATCCAAAATACTCTAAAATAATTTTTTGAGGGTCATTGGCCCTCAAAAGGTTGAAATACTCAAAAAGTTTGAAAGGCATAAAGTTTCAGAACATTTCAGATTTTGGGCTTTTTTAGATTAGGGATACTCAACTAATATATAATGCAAATATTCCAAAATCTAAAAAATTCTGAAACCCAAAACACTTCTGAACCAAAGCATTTCAGATAAGGAATACTTGACTTGCATGAGATTTTATATGTATATACATTATGTGTATATGATAGATCCTTTATCCAAATTCACTCCCATCTATTAGAAATCTTTTATCCACCAACTAAAGAAAAAATAAGAACATGTGAAAATAGAAAATGGAGAATTATTAGATGTATGAGAGATTAAATTTTAGTCCGATGGAAAAAAATATATATATGAAACCATTCCCCTTCTGCCAGTCAAATTGTTTCAAATGAACCACCAGCCAACTAAAAGAAGGCTTTGCTGTCCCTCACAAGACTCAACATATTCCAGAAGGGAGAAATGTTGATAGCCATTTTTTTTTCTAGCCCAAAATAAATTACACAGAATTTGTACCTGCTTTACGATAGAGTGCTGGGTTTTCAAACATGTAAGTCAGTTATTATATGTATCTATACCCCTGTTTCTCCATCACCTTGTTGTGTAGGTCACATATCACACGTTATGGTGCAGTAATAAGCAACTCTAAAATTTCAGTGGTTCAACACACAAACAAAAGTGCATTTTTTGCTCATGCACATTTTCCTGTTGTTCTGAATTCCAGTTCATATCTAGTGAACCAGGCTCTACAAAACTCTATGAAACTGTCACTGCACCATCTGGAGCACATAGCCTCTTCAGCTGATACATCAGGGGAAGAGAGTGCTGGAGGATCTCACATCAAAATTTAATGCTTGACTGGGAAATAATACACAACCTTTCTGCCCACAACTATTTGTCCAGAACTAGTCAGATGGTCCTGCTATGACTAACTAGCAAGGAAGTATGCTCCTGCATCTCAGAAGAGGAGAATCAAATAATCATAAGTAGTAGAAGTAGAGGTAGTGATTGTCTAGTAGCTATTTTACCAAAAGTAGCTATTGAAGAAGTAGCTATTGTTCAACCCTTGGAACAATAATCCTCTCAGATTCTTTGAATACCTTCCATGTCTCAGTCTCTCCTTTTTCTACCTTTATTTTTCCTAAACATCTTTTTAAAGACATAACACATACACCATACTCTGCACTCATTTAAAGTGTTTTTCGGTATGCTAAGAGTTGTGCAACCATCATCGTAATACAATGTTAGAACTTTTTCATATCAATCTGAAAAGAAACTCTGCATTAGTTAATCTCCGTTTCTTACGGGACCATCACCACCCCACTTCTCACACCCTAGGAAACATCTCATCTGTTTTGTGTTTCTACACATTTTTTTATTCGGGACATGTAAAATAAATGGAATCATACAACATATAGTCGTTTGTGACTGACTTGACATAGTAACATGTTTTAAAGGTTCCTTCATATTGTAGCAAGTATCAGAAATTCATTTCTTTTTATTATGATTGAATTACATATCACTATGTGGATATGACCCATTTATTTACCACTTCATCAGTTGATAGGCCTTTATATTGTTTCTATTATTGACTATTGTGAATAATTTTGCTATAATCATTTGTGTATGAATTAAAATGTGGACATATGCCTTCATTTCATTTGGGAATATACCTACAAGTAGAATTACTGGATCATATCGTGCTATGGTTTTGTTGTGTCCCCACCCAAATCTCATCTTGAATTGTAGTTCCCATAATCCCTACCTGTTGTGGGAGGGACCCAGTGGGAGGTAATTGAATCATGGGGGCAGTTATCCTTATGGTATTCTCATGATATTGAGTGAGTTCTCATGAGATCTGATGGTTTTATAAGGGCTTTTCCCCATTTTGCTCAGCACTTCTCCTTGCTGCCACCATGTGAAGAAGTGTTTGCTTCCCCTTCTGCCATGATTGTAAGTTTCCTGAGGCCTCCCCAGCCATGCTGAACTGTGAGTCAATTAAACCTCTTTCCTTTATAAATTACCCAGTCTTGGATATGTCTTTATTAGCAGCATGAGAACAAACTAATACATAGAATAACATCATGTTTAATATTTTGAGGTACTGCTAAACTGTTTTTTAAAGTGGCTACTCAATTTTACAGTCCCATTTGTAGCAGATGAGAGTTCCAATTTTTTATTCATTCTCTCCAATACTTGTTATTGTCTGTCTTTGTTACTATATAGCTCTCCTAGTGGGAAAAAGTAATATTTCATTGTGGTTTTGATTAGCATTTCCCTAGCAATTAATGATGTTGAGTATTTCTTCTGGCCATTTATATATATTCTTTAGAGGAATATCAACTGAGATATGTTACTCTTTTTTAAATTGGGTTATTTATATTTAATGATGGAGTTGTGAGATTTCTTTACACATTCTGGATAGAAATCCCAGTCTCTTTTTTGATATAAGATTGTAAATATATTCACCCATTCTAAGGTTTATATTTTTACTTTCTTGATAGTATTAGTTGCAGCATAAAAGTTTTAAATTTTGATGAAGTCCACTATAGGTTCTGTTTTATGGGTTTTTTCAGTGTTATGTCTAAAAAACCATTGCCTAGCCCAAGGCCATGAAGATTTACTCATGTATTTCCTGTGAAAATATTTGTATTTTAGCACTTACATTTAGGCATATGGTCCCCTTTAGGTAATATTTGCATATGGCATGAAGAAGGGGTCCAAATTTATACTTTTTCACATGGATAGCCAGTTGTCCCAGCAAAATTGTTGGAAAGTCTGTTCTTTCTCCATTTTATTGTGTTGGCACCTTTATCAAAATCAATTGGCCATGGATGTAATGGCTTCTTTATGGATTCTCATTTACATTGATATAAATGTTTATTGTGTACCACTCTTTCTTAATTACTATAGCTTTGTAGTAAGTTTTAAATTTGAGAAATGTGAGCCCTCCAACTTTGTTATTAAATACGAATAGCAAAGTCATTATCCTTTGCATTAAATATGAATTTAAAACTTGGCTTATCAATTCTGGGGGGGGGGGAATAGCTAGCTGAGATTTTTACAGGAATTGTGCTGTATCTGTAGATCAATTGAGGAATATTGGAATCTCAACAATGTTAAGTTCTGATGAATTTCTTTCTGCGTGTTTTATGGTTGTATCAGTTTTTTATTGCTGCTGTAACATTTTACTGCATATTTAGTGCACTTAATGGCTTAAATCACACAATGTTTTACAGTTATTTTACATTTTTGTTTGTTTGTTTTTTAATCATTGGTCCATCTCAGTGTTATGGGACTCAATCAAAATGTCAGCATGGCTGCCTTTCTCTCTGAAAGCTCTAGGAGAAAAGCAGTTTCTTTGTGTTTCCCAGTGTCCTCAAGCTGCCAACATCCTTGGCTCATAGTCCCTTTCCATCTTCAAATCCAGCAATGGTGGGTTGAATTTTTCATTCTCGTGTTACATCACTTATACCTTGGCTCTTATTCGTTCTTCTGCTTTCATGTCTACAAACCTTTGTGATTACACTGGAACAACCAAATAATGTAGGATAATCTCTCTATCATAAAGTCAGCTTATTAGCAACCTTAATTCTTCTTTTCCATGAAATAAAATATATTCACAATTTCCAGGGATAAGGGTGTTATCTTTGAGGAAGCATTATTCTGCCTGCTGCAGTAATTCAATGTACTTGTCTTGCACTCTTTTTGTTAAACTCATCCTTAAGTATATTTTTCTTTTCTATAATATTGTAAATATAAATATCTTTTTAATTTGTTTGGGGTTATTTATAAAAGCAATTGATTTCCACAGGTTGATCTTGTATTCACTCATGTTGCTGAACTTGTCTATTAATTCTTGTGGTGTTTTAGTGTATTCCTTAAGACTTTCTATTTAATAAGATCATGTCACCTGAAAATACAGACATTTTCACTCCTTAATTACAAATATAGATAACTTCTATTTATTTTTTTTTTCTAATTTCCCTGACTGGAACCTTTGCACAATGTGAACAGTAGTGGCAATAGTAGTCATTCTTGTCTTGCTCTTGATTTTAAAGAAAAAATATTATGTCTTTCACCTTTAAGTATGATGTTGCATGTGAGATTTTTCATAGGAAGCATTTATCAGATAGTTTACTGTTCTGTATTTTTTAACAATACCCTGGGGGTGTAAATTGCTCCACTATCTGATCCAATTAAATAGGGACTCTTTTAAAGGGGAAGGGTGCTGAGACTTTGAGGTTGCTCAGACCTCAGGGAGGCATTTTTTAGCTGTCTCTCTGCCTGGTTTTCTCTGGTCATCTTCAACTGCTCTACCAATTCCACTGTTTCTGTAAGATCTTGTAGCTATCAGTTTCCTTTTAGTTGCTCACCACTAAGATATCTATTGTTTTTGGCAGTGCCCTTGGGCATGATCTTTCCCATACTGTTTTAAATAAAGCCAGTGTTGTTTGGGAGAGTTATACTCATGTCCTATTGCCACTGTAACAAATAACTGCAAACTTAGAGACTTAAATAACGGGTATCTATTCTATTACAGTCTTTAGGTAAGAGTTTAAAGTCAAGGTGCTGGCAAGGCTATGTTCCTTCTGCGAGTTCCATGGGAAAATCAGTTTATTTGCTTTTCAGCTTCTAGAGTCTATTAGCATTCCTTGGCTTGAGGCCTTCTCTAAATTACTCCAACTCTTGCATTTATCATTACATATTCTTGTGTCTCTCCCTCTGACCTTCAGGTTTCCATCTTATAAGGACCCTTTTCATAACAATGGAACCACCCAGATAACCCAGGATAATCTTTTCATCTCAATATCCTTAATTTAATCAAATTTGAAAAGTGTCTTTTGCCATGTAAGGTAATATCTTTGCATGTTCTATGTATTAAGACATGGACATCATTGGAAAAACCTTGTTCTGCTTCAGCTGTGAGGTTCTTTGTGTGTAAGTCTTGTCTCTTTCCATGGGCAGAAAATCCGTGTCATTGGATGAGATATTGGCCCACTTCTCCCAGAGTAGCAACCCTGATCTCAGAGGATATTTTAGACCCTTGTCTTCTGTGCTTACCCCTCCTCGTGTGGAACTTCTGCCCTACAAGCAAGTCGTGGCAGACAGGTGCATTCAAGGCCAAGGATTCTTTACCTGATTCACCTAGAGCAGAGCCTTCACTCTGAAAGTGGTGGCTGTATCAGGAAAGAGCTCTGGAACACAGTTATCTATAATCTGGAACTGAGACTATTACCGGGGGGTCCTTGTTCCCAGAGCTCCCAAGATGGTGGCAGGCTGCTTCCAAGATGGCGGCAATCTTCTTATTCTCTGATCTTGGGTTCTTGGCCTCACAGATTCCAAGGAATGGAATCTTGGGCCATGCAGTGAGTGTTATAGCTCTATTAGAAGCTGTGGGTCATGGAAGAGAACCGTGAAACCCAGCAACTAGTGTTCAGCTCACTTAGGATGAACCTGGGCACTTAGCCGTGCAGGAACAATGGTGAGCCTTTAGCCCAATCAGGAGCAGCTATGGACACCTGGCTGGATCAGGAGCACAGCGGACACCCTGCCAGATCCAGAGGGGTGGAAGTCAGCGGAGGGCCTGCTATGGCAGCAAACAGCCATGGTGAACGGCGAGAAAAAGCTCAGCTCAAACCGTAACACACACGGACCACAAGAGTGTGCAGCTGCAAGATTTAATACAGTGAAAACAGAGCTCCAATACAAAGGGAAGGGACCCAAAGGGGGGTAGCTGTTGTGAGATCCAATGCCTGGTTTATATCCTGATCATTGTCCCTCCCTCTGTGCTCTCAGGCAATAGATGATTGGCTATTTCTTTACCTCCTGTTTTTGCCTAATTAGCATTTTAGTGAGCTCCCTTTACTACCTGATTGGTTGAGTGTGAGCTAAGTTGCAAGCCCCCTGTTTAAAGGTGGATGCAGTCACCTTCCCAGCTAGGCTTAGGGGTTTTCAGTCAGCCTAGGAAATCCAGCTAGTCCTGTCTCTCAAGACTATGAAATGTGCCTCTGGCCTACCCTCCCTGGTTTAACTGCAGTCTTCAACTGAAAATTTGGTGAAGACATAGCCCCATGTTGTTGGTAAATATGTCTGGAGTATAGCTCCCCTCACACTCAGCTGGGGAGAAGAGGGAGTGGTATGAGTGGATTATGGTTCAAATGCCACGAGCTCACTGTTCTTACCAAGATTTAGTAGATTTTCTTAAGTATATTTTTCCTCTATCTACTATATGCCCATAGGACCATTTCTGGAGACTTTGAATGTTTTTATATGTTTTATTCACAATTTTCAGTGGTTAAGTGATTGCTTCATTGGCAATAGTTTCCACCATGCTTTCCCTGTTACCATTACAGAAGTTTTTCTCCAATGTACCCTTTTATGTTGTGACATGCTATGATTCCCTCTGCCCTACAACTTCCACTCACTCCAATAGAATGGAACCACCTATTCAGGAGATGCCAGACACATTATTACCAATGTTGTTTTTTAAGACTTTTTTTTATTTCCATAAGTTACTGGGGAACAGGTGGTGTTTGACTACATGAGTCAGTTCTTCAGTGGTGATTTGTGAGATTTTGGTGCACCCATCACCTGAGCAGTGTACACTGCACCCAATTTGTAGTCTTTTATCCCTCACCCCCTTCCCATCCTTTCCTTCTGAGTCCCCAAAGTCCACTGTGTCATTCTTATGCCTTTGCCTCCTCATATCTTAGCTCGTACTTATGAGTGAGAATATACGATGTTTGTTTTTCCATTCAGGGGTTACTTCACTTAGAATAATATTCTCCAATCTCATCCAGGGTGCTGCAAATGCCATGAAGTCATTCCTTTTTATGGCTAAGTAGTATTCTATCTCATATATATATATGATATATATGTGATATATATGATATATATATGATATATATGTGATATATTTATAATATATATCACAGTTTCTTTATCCACTCGTTGATTAATGGGCACTTGGGTTGGTTCCACATTTTTGCAATTGCGACTTGTACTGCTATAAACATGCGTGTGCAAGTATCTTTTTTGTATAATGACTTCTTTTCCTCAGGGTAGATACCCAGTAGCGGGATTGCTGAATCAAATGGTAGTTCTACTATTAGTTCTTTAAGGAATTTCCACATTATTTTCTCCATAGTTGTACTAGCTTACATTCCCACCAGCAGTGTAGCAGTATTTCCTGTTCACCACATCCACGCCAACATATATTATTTTTTATTTTTTTATTATGGTCATTGTTGCACGAGTAAGGTGGTATCACATTGTGGTTTTGATTTGCATTTCCCTGATAATTAGTAATGTTGAGCATTTGTTATGTTTGTTGACCATGTGTATATATTCTTTTGAGAATTGTCTATCCATGTCCTTAGCCCACTTTTTGATGGAACATGATCAAGGGGGTTTTATAGCAGGGATGCAGGGATGGTTTAACATATGCACATCAGTAAATATGATACACCACATAAACAGAGTTAAAAACAAAAATCACATAATCATCTCAATAGACGTAGAAAAAGCATTTGACAAAATCCAGCATCCTTTGTGATTAAAACTCTTAACAAAATCAGCATACAAGAGACATACCTCAATGTAATGAAAGCCGTCTATGACAAACCCGCAGCCGACATAACACTGAACGGGGAAAAGTTGAAAGCATTCCCTCTGAGAACTGGAACAAGACAAGGATGCCCACTCTCACCATTTCTCTTCAACATAGTACTGGAAGTCGTAGACAGAGCAGTCAGACAAGAGAAAGAAATAAAGGGCATCCAAATCAGTCAAGGGGAAGTCGAACTGTCACTATTTGCTGATTATATGATTGTATATCTAGAAAACCTTAAAGACTCCTTTTGTAAAAATTGTATTAGGACATGCCTTCCATTTGTTCACTGACAGATTGTAAAAAATCCATGTCCAAGATCTCTAAGATGAAGCTACAGAGGACAACACGATGATTTTTCCCACACTTTACATGCTGACTAACTCAAATCACTGTTTCCTGATGTCCACCCTGAATTATGTTATTGTCATATGCATGCTTCTTTTCTCTGAGCTGAAGCTCATAGTTTCTTTGCTCCTTTTAAATTTCACTTAGAGTCTTTAACTACATTGTCTCCATTCTGTCTTTATGTCTTCCTTTTAGCACTTCCTTTCTTTACTGTCTTATTTAAAATTAAACATCCTCTCTATCTGTAATTCACCTCTTATTTATTTCTGATGTTCAAGGTTTTTATATAGCAATTAATAATCAGGTAATCCTGAAATTAGGATTGTTGATGTCTTTCTAATTCGAAGAGGTTTTGAGGTTCCAGGTGGGCCCAGAGACTCTGAAATTTACTCCAGTTCCATCTCTTGTTGCTAACCCCCAATAGACCCTTGACATATGGTTCCTTGCTTTATTTATCATTTTCTGCACTGATAAATAAGTGCAGAAAATGCACTTATTTCTCTCACACAAGCATTTCACAGGAGTTTAAAAAGAAAGGCTGGGACAGTAAGGAATGAATGTTGACTTCAGGGAGAACTAAAGAGGAAGTTTGGAGAGCATATAAGCTTAAAAAATGCAAAACATTTTCAAAGGGGATTGATTTGATGAGAAAAATAATAGAAGGGTAGGGGACAGGGAATAATAAATTTAGTTGATTCTTAAATGATTCAACTAATCTAGATGAAATAGGGGAAGACTGAGGAGAGGTTCTGGAGCCTAGAATATTAGGCTCTGGAATCTCAAATTCTCCCTCTCAGCAACGTCTTTTTATTCCACCCTTCCTTTCCTCTTGTCTCCCAAAAATATGTCACAGAGATAGAAATAAACAAAAAAAGGTTAAGAATTGTACTTTGAGCATAGTGTCAGAATTTATCTTATGGAGGAGGCTGTCTTTTGATTAGCAAAACAAACTGGCATAACTTTTTAACTGAAAAATAGGCTTCAGATTATTTCCTAGTAGGGTGGGAAACAACCTAAAAAATGATAAATAAATAAACAGAATGCATTGCTTAATAAGCAAGAGGAGCAACAATAACTAGCATTTAGTGAGCTCTTACTATGAACCACATATATTTACAGGCATTACATATGCAACAATTTCTTTAATCTTCACCATCCTATGAGGTAGGTATTTCTAGTGGTCTCATTTTATAGATGGAGAAGATAAACCATAAATTGATCAGTAACTTTCTCAAGGTCACCAGAGTAATGATAGGGCAGGGATTTGAAAACTAAGTATTCCTCCATTCTGTCCACAGCAAGAAATATAGAAAGATACTTGACAAAAAGATGGCTGGGAAGAGAAGTGTGGGAACCGTAATAAAAAAATAATGGAGGAGAGCTGACATGAATCAGAGGAAGACAAATATGGAAAGATGACCATGACTGGAACTTAGCGCATGGAGAGAAAGTCAGCTGGTGAAGTTCTGTATTCACCAGAAAGATAGATTTTTTTTTTAGACAGAGCATCTCTCTGTCACCCAGGCTGGAGTGCAATGGTACAATCTTGGGTCACTGCAACCTCCACCTCCTGGGTTCAAGCAATTCTTCTGCCTCAGCCTCAGCCTCCCGAGTAGCTGGGATTATAGGCAAGCACTAGCACACCCAGATAACTTTTGTATTTTTAGTAGAGATGGGGTTTCACTATGTTGGTCAGGCTGGTCTTGAACTTCTGACCTCAGGTGATCCACCTGCCTCAGCCTCCCAAATTGCTGGGATTATAGGCATGAGCCACCATGCCTCGCCTCTAGATTTTTTAGAAATATAGTTATTTAATATTCAACTTTAAACAATTATTTTTTTCTGTGCTGAGACATAAACATTTTCTAATAACTCAAGCTTTCAATAACAACCTGCTATGTGTTGCCAGGGTCTTGGAGAAAACCAAAGACAAAGGAACCATCTTCTTCCCTGAGGTCAACAATGGAAGGAGATGTAGAAGACACCAAAACAAGAACTCGGCAGGCTCAGGACATGACAACGGAGGTGATTTTTAAGACATCATCTTGGAAGTCTGCAAAACGTTAAGGGAGGCCATTGAATTCCCTTGACTAACAGAAAGGGATTCAACATAAGTTCATTATGAGTTGAGGTGACAACTGTCAAGGCTGGGGGCTTGAAAATACACAGGAAGCTGTCCTCTCAGAGACATGAAGACTGCATCCCTAGGCTCTGTGCTTTGCACCCGCTGGGCCTCAGGCAAGATGTGGAGCCATTGTGCCCATACTTTTATTCTTTATACATAAAAATTGTACATATTTATGGGGCAAATGTGATATTTTAATATATGCATACAATGTGAAATGATCAAACCAGAGTGTTTGTGATATTGATTACCTCAAATATTTATTGTTTCTTTCTGTTGGGAACACTCAAAATCCTCTCTTCTAGTTATTTTGAAATATACTATAAATTGTCGGTAACTATAGTCACCTTACTATGCTATAGAATACCAGAACTTATTCCTTCTATCTAAGTACAATCTTTTTTTTTTTTTTTTTTTTTTGGAGATGGAGTCTTGCTCTGTTGTTCGGGATGGAGTGTATTGCAGTCTTGACTTCCCAGGCTCAGGTGATCCTCTCACCTCAACTACTAGAGTAAATGGAACCACAGGCATGCACCACTATGCCTGGCTAATTTTTAAATTATCTGTAGAGATGTGGGCTTGCTATGTTTCCCAGCCTGATCTTGCACTCCTGGGCTCAAACAATCCTCCCACCTCAGCTTCCCAAAGTGCTGGCATTACAGGCATGAGCCACTGCTCTGGGCTCTAACTCTTTTTATCTAAATATGCTTCTCCAGTTAGCTGGCTAGCTAAATGGATGGATAGACAGATAAAAAGATGGATGGATGGATGGATGGATGCATGGATGCATGGATGCATGGATGGATGCATGGATGGATGCATGAATGGATGGATAGATAGATTAAATAGAAAGATAATAATTAAGTAAAAAGTATTGATAATAATCTTTTGATAAATTTAAACTATTCCCTCATTTATTTCCATTGTCATGCATTATTTTTGTATATTTTATTCTTATTGGAATGTGATATTGACAAGCATTAAATAAAAAATTATTGTATATTCCTAAACAGATAGATCCTCGAGTTTAAAAAGTTTCAGTAAGTCATATTGGCATTTTAAAATCCGGTAATTAGGTAATTTTATTCATTCATTGACTTATTCATGTATTACAAACATTTCTTGAACACATCTTTCTAAAAAGTATATTAGAGATCAAAGTTCAATGGGAAGATATATAAAATATTACTGTGTGGGGCCAGGCATGGTGGCATGCATGTAATCCTAGCACTTTGGGAGGCTGAGGTGGAAGGATTGTTTAAGCCTAAGAGTTCAAGACAAGCCTGGGCAAAATGGTAAGACTCTGACTCTACCAAAAAAAAAAAAAAATTTAAAGAAAAAAGATGGTTGTGGTGGTATTTACCTGTAGTTCCAACTACTCTGGAGGCTGAGACAAGAGGATCATTTGAGCACAGGAGTTTAAGGCTGCAGTAAGCTGTGATCATGCCACTGTACTCCAGCCTGAGTGACAGACAAAGACCCTGTCTCTAAAGAAAAAATAAAATAAATAAATGTATATACAATTTTACTGTGGTGGATGATTTGGATAATGAGTTAGGGTGTGACTAAATCAGGGCATAAAATAATACTTTATTGGTGTTTTGGCTAGATATTAAGAAATCTATTTTTCCTTTCTCCACCACTTCTTTCCCAGAAAGAAAATAAATGCAGAGCATGAAAAACTAACCCTTACATATTATGTAAGGATTTAGATGTTAAACTCCATTGTAGAAACTGATAACTTCGCCTAAACCATTTGGTAGGCTCCTTTCATATATACCAGGAAGGATGGAATTTTACTGAGAAAAAACTTTTAATAAGACAGGATTAAGGTATTTCTCTACCATCACGAAGCCAGAAGGTCAGGTATAATCACTCTGAAGCAAAGAAAGTCGAAGTCAGAGAACATCTGCTGGTGCCTGTGTTCCTCACAGGTGGGAGGGCAACCAAAGAATTTATCCTGTTTCATCAAATGAGATGACTGGAACTGTCTTCTCCAGACCTGGTCGTCTGAGACAGCAGACTTGGACCCAGCAGCAAGCGTTGAAGGATGGAGGGAGGAGGTGACAGAGAACATGCACAAATCACCAAGCTAGAGAAGCCTCAAGTATCCTCTCTTAAATGCATGCAAAAGGAATCCTGAAAAGAATGAGAGAAAGAGAAATAGTCAAGCCTGCTTTTAGACCGCACAGACCTGGGCTAACCTGTTAATGTCCTTGGAATCTTTACCCCTAGAAAACAGAGGACAGTTAGTGCCGTAGACTCTGACCAGCTGGTTTGTGACTCACTCTCCCTACTGGTGGGAAGTAGAATCATGACCAGAAACCTTGATCTTGAGGAGATCAAAAAACACAGAGCAAAGATCAAGAACAAGGGGAGTAGGAGCAAGAAAAACTCAAGCATCCCTGCCGCAGTAGAGGAGAAAGTTACAAAGGAGTAGAGGTAATCCTGATGCCCAGAAAATGAGCAGAAGCTGGCTGGAAATCATTCTTTTCATAGTCACTGCCCTCTTGGGCAGCCTGGCATTCCTGGTAACCTAAAGCCCAGTCCCATTTCTGCCCCCAGGTTGCATGAAATAGCCCTAACATTTGTAATTAATGCCTTAATTTTATTAAACTAGCAGAAAGCAGTTTGTATTATAATCCCAATTTGTAAATGGATATAAACTCTTGCCTTTTGTAAGGCTATGCCAGTGGGTAGTGTGATAAAAATGAATTGGCAAAACTTCTGCCTTTAAAAATTAACAGTAGGGAAGATGGGCAGATAGTTAAAAACCACTGTGTCAAACCACTGAAGGGCTATCATTATCTCCAGGCTTCAGATGAGGGAATTGAGAAGCCAAGTCATTCAATACCTTGCTCAGCGTCCACAACAAGAAATTCAGGGTTGAGCACCTACCAATCACAGAGCACAAGCTAAATCCAGGAGAACCAGGAGGCAATTCCAAAGTGAGCAGCTCGCTTGGCACTGCTCCTATGCAGAGTCTTTGGACCATGGATTCAACATCCTTCCACGGACTCAAATCTCTTTATTTTGGAGATACCTTTGGAGAACAAAATTACAAGTTTCTCAGAGGCATGGCTTATGAGAAATTTAGCTTGCCTGGCTTATGAATAATCAGATGATCCAGTGACTTTTGGGGTGAAATAAGCACTATGCTTAAAATGGAAAAGATTTAGTGTGTGTAATTAAATTGCTCTGTAAGAATAGCCACAGAAGTTCCATGTGTTTAAATCCACAATTTCATTAATGTTCTGAAGATAATCTAGGGAGGTCATACATCAGTTAGGTGTGGGGCAAATAGCCCTGGGACGCAAAAACCCTGAGATCTAATATTGCTCTGAATCGTTTTCATAGGATGACTAAGGACAAGCCATTCATTCTTTCTAGAACTCAGTTTTCTCATCA
The DNA here is from genome assembly GCF_029281585.2 of Gorilla gorilla gorilla. Taxonomy (NCBI): domain Eukaryota; kingdom Metazoa; phylum Chordata; class Mammalia; order Primates; family Hominidae; genus Gorilla; species Gorilla gorilla. The sequence goes on along the minus strand of NC_073231.2, from coordinate 142,062,775 downwards.
GAAAATGAAAAGATCAGACTGGATGAACACTGGCTCCTTGCAGACATGCTAATTTGTAAATAAAACTTTATACTTATACACTGTTAAAAATGAGGAATGAATTCAATGTTGGTGTAATCTATTTTTGTTCTCTCCTCTTTCTAGAAGAACACCGATATGGATCAAGGAAGGATTGAAAGACAGTAAAGGGCACACTAGGACTCTGTACAAAGAGGGAGAGAAGATACAGCCTCTTCCTATGTGTGATTCTCTTTCTTCCTCCCTATGTGGATAGCTGCAGTCGGAAATGAGTCCATTAGGACCTGCTATTGATTAATGTGTCCTTGTCCTTGTCCTTGGAAGGTCTTTTGCAACCAAAATCAGTTTGTGGGGCAAGAAAACATAGAATGAGTGGCTCAGGGTGTCTCTACATTATTAGAGAATTTGGGGAGTGTTGTATGTGCCCCCTGAAGTTACAATTGAGATGGAAAGATTGGGAAGATGGAATTACTAGAGAGGACGGAAAGGAATAAAGAGTTTGCAGTTGTTTTGTTTGTCTCCTGCTTGTACCGACAGGACCCAGCACGAGGAGACAGGGAACAAAGAGTTATTTACAAGGTCCTGGAAATTTAGCTTATCTGGAAGCCTGGGTTTAACTGTAATTGTCTGCATTAAGCCTGCTGAGGATACACACTCTTGGTTTCAGAATAGGCCCAAGAATAACCATATTCAAGCATTTCAATTCTTTCCATTATGAATACAACACCCTAGGGCAGGTTTCTAAGGGCCCTGACAACTTGAATTACTGTCTTTTCCTACTTGCCTGCTTGCGACTGAGCTTACAAGGAAATGACTTTAAACAATGTCACACCTCTTTACCCACAGACACAGTTTACAGGACCTCATTCGCACTCCAATGACAATGAAAGGAAGGGGGTGTTGGGCAGAGAAGCAAAGAGCTCCGGTTCTCACCATCACACGGTAGCGGGTAAGCCCCCCCCCCCCCCCACCGCGCCCCGCAACCTTGGCAAAGTCATTCCCCAGTTCCTGCACTCACTTTCCCTATTGTGGCAAAATGAAGGGCTGGACTAGAAGAGAGAATCTTTCTTTATGAATCTTTCCAATTCTTAACTCCATTCAATTCAACAGACATTTGCAGGGTGGATACTATGGTGCACTCACGGAGCTACACAGCTCCCAGCTGTATAATTTTTTTTTATTCCATGGAAAACTAGAGTCAGGTAATTTTCATGCAATTTTTAGCACGAAATCACTGGACTGGGAGCCACAAGACCTAGGTTCTGCTTACAGCAACATCATTAAATATTTGTGTGATCTTTACAGTTACATTAGCCATCTGGGTTTTAGTTTCATCATCTGTAAAAGGAGAAGGAAACATGAGCGTTACGTTGATAGTTCACAGGCAGTCTGAAGTATTTTATCATCCACCAGTCTTTTTTTTTTTTGAGTGGGAGTTTTGCTCTCGTTGCCCAGGCTAGAATGCAATGGCGTGATCTCGGCTCACCGCAACCTCCGCCTCCTGGGTTCAAGCAGTTCTCCTGCCTTAGCCTCCCAAGTAGCTGGGATTATCATCATGGGCCACCACGCCCAGCTAATTTTGTTTTTTTAGTAGAGATGGGATTTCTCCATATTGTTCAGGCTGGTCTCGAACTCCCGATCTCAGGTGATCCACTTGCCTTGGCCTCCCAAAGTTGTGCGATTACAGGCGTGAGCCACCGCGCCAGCCCTCATCCACCAGTCTTATAACCACCATGCACTGAAGGCATATTCTGTGCTACTTGTCAGATAAGAACTGAGGATTCGGAGAAAAATAAATAACCTGTGTAGTTCTTTCAATAAATTAGAAAGGGTACTTAGATTTATTCTCTTTTGACTTCGTCTTATTCAGGAAATCTTCCCTGAGGCATAATCAGAATTTTTTCTCCTCCCTCTTTTTCCTGGAATCTTGAGCATTGTTTTAGTAGGAAGTTATTGTACAGCATAGACCTGGTTAATTTACATTCCTGTCTTCCCTTTCAGTCTGGGAGTCCTTGAGGACAGATCTTGGCCACTAGGTTTTCTGTATTTACAATTCTTATACAGGTTCTGCAACCTAGCAGGTGCTCAATGTAAGTGCTTCCTAGTGATTCCCTATCACTTATTACTCTATTCCAGGTGTAAGTTTGTTCCCAACATACCAGACAGAGAGCAACTCTCACCAGAGAAGATCCCAATGTGTTTTATGCTAGATCTGACTTTAATTAAGTGTAAGTTGATTAGCTAATTTTACATTTGTTCATTCACTTGGAATATTATAAAGCAAAGCCTCATTCTCCTCTCCTTCCCGTTGTAGGTAGACAACGCTCCCATCAGTGCTGGAATTGGCCCCAGTAACTTGCTTTAACTGATGGAATGTTACCAAACACAACATGATCAAAGGCTTGAGAGATGATTTCCCTCCTGTGCTTCCGCAATTACCATGGAATGAACATGGCCTGGTGGTCCCTGATCCCCAAAGAATGACGGACACCTGGAAAAAGCTTGGAGTAACAGATTCATGAGCAAGAATAAATAATTATTGTTTTAATTCATTGTGTTTTGAGATAATTTATTATTCAGCACTTTGAAAACAAAAGATGACTGATGTGAATAGAGAACCATAGCTGAATCATTCCTTTAGACATCTTGAGGCTTCTCTCTCCATTACCTCTCCAAATTCTAGAGAATATATTTGCTCAATAGAGATTGAGAAAACAAAAAAATGTAGGACGTTGGGTACGGAGATTAAGGGCACAGTCATTGCCTTCAAAGAACTCGCAGTCGTGTAGGAGAGGCAGATAAGTAAATTGATGAATACAGTAAGATGTTACATGTGCTTTGAGAGGCTGAGGCCACACATACATGGGCAGCTATGAATGACCACGTAGAGGGACACCTGAACAAATCTAGCAGGTAAGTGAACTTACTGAAAGCTTTTAAGAAGTGGTGATGTTAAGCTGCGTTTTGACAGATCAGTAAGAAATAATAAAATGTAGAGAGATTAAAGGTGATAAAGCAGAAGGAGTAATATGTGCAGTCTCTTGAGTAAAAGAGAGCATGACATGATGAAATACAGAAAACATCTCAGACTTTGAAATCAGAAGGGTAGTGGGTTTACATCTTGACTCCACCACTTACCAACTATACTAATTTGCATAATACTTAGCTTCACTAAGACTCAGTTTTCTTAACTGTAAAATGGGAATAGTTTTACACTCCTTGCAAAAGTAGCTGTGAATGTTAGATATAACACAAGCAGAAGAAGACGTGCAGAGGTAGCTAGTGATGAAGAGGAGGGCAGCAAGAGAGTGAAGAGAAAGAGGAGGGGAATAGAGAGGAAGAAGAGGAAAATAATGCAGTTAAGCTTTACTTGTGCATCAAAGCAAGGAGGTAAATCTGTTGCAGACCCTTTAAAATGGCTTTAGAAAGACATTAAACAAAATGTTTCTAGCAGAGATGAATAACCAGCAAGTTTCATTTCTGGTGGTGTGACTCCTACAGAAGCAAACATCTCTAGCCTTCCATAGTGCTTGGAGTGGCACCATGCCTGCTCAGTCAGCTCCTTAATCACCTCTACCATGCTTTGTGAGGGTGTCCCAAGCCCACTTTGATTGGGATCTTCAAAATTTGGAGCATTGTCATGTGAGAAGGAGATTTGGGGTATCGGAATTTAAATTCTCACTGCTCACCTGTGCTACAGTGCTGCAACTTCCCTCCATCTCCAAACACAGCTCTTACCACTCTCCCCCTTACTCACTAGCTTGCACATGCATGGACCATCCTTTGATTTCTCATAGACGCTGAGATTTGCTCTTCCTCAAGGTCTTTGCCTTTGCTGTTTACTCTGCTTAGAATTTTTCTCCAGAGTTTGCATCTTTGTTTTTCACAGCTGACTCCTAGTCAAAACTCAGGTTCTAATTCCAACAATTCCCCCTCAAAGATATTTTTTTCCCTGACAACCCACTTGTGATGATGCATTTCAAAGATAATTTATATGAAATCATGTACTTCAAATGTACACCTTTACTATCTCTTTCCTATTCACACTCAAGTCTAACTACATGAGTGAGATCTTCTAAGCCTGAAGCCTAGAAAAATGACTGGAAAACCATAGGTGTCCAATGATTCTGTACACACACAGAGAGAACTAATTGGTATAATGTCTAAGGACACAGGGTCAGCTCAATAAGAGGCTAATTTATCTAACCCAAATCTTCCTCAAAATGGAATGGGGGATATTCATGAAACTCTGAAGCAGAGTATAAAAGGCAAGAACAGGATCTGGATCGGGGTGAGAGATGAGGCAAGAGATGTCCCAGAGTGTAATTCGTGTAGATTCTTAACTGTCACATTGCCAAATCACATTTTATTGTTTAGATAACATAGAGTCTTTGAACAGTGTATTAATCAGGACTTTTGTTTAAAAAATAAAATCAATCTAGCTATCTCAAGCAGGAAAAGAAATATTTATTATATTACAGCACTCACAGAGCCTCTGAGAGGACAGATGTCTTGGGATTGGTGTTATACAGCCATTAATAAAGAAGCTAGGGCATGACCCTCTGCACACACCATGAGGCTTGTCTAGCAGAAATGCTACTGCCCCCACGGCCATCCTGGGCAACTGACTCTACAACTGGGAACCAGAAATGTCACAACTGGGAACCAGAGCTGTCTCAGGTGATCAGGTTGCTCACTTCAACTTTCAGGTGTCACAGGTGTGCATCTGCTTTGCAGGATCTTGGACCTACATGAAACTTCAGCTGCAAGAGTGTCTAGATATTGCAGCTCTTCTCTTTTCAACCTCTCCAGTGCAGAAACATATGTCAGGAAACCAGGGGTAGGGGTGAAATGAACCAGCCCACTCTCTTCCACCAGTCTTATCCTCACAAAACATTAGTCCTGGAGGGGATTCCAGAGAGTTTTGCACGGTGTAGAAAGTGGGAATAGATACTTTCTAAGGTATCTTCCAACATTGGGATTCTTTGACTCTTTGGGGCTCAGCTTCTTGAAGACAATATAAGTTAAGGGAATGGTATTATTTTTTATTAAATAACTGTCATGTCTCCCAACACTGAGCCAAGAGTCTTGCCTATATTGATTTATAAAATCCTCTCAGAAATTCCATCAGGTAAGGGATGAAAATTCCACCAGATATTAGTCTGTTCTCACTCTGTGAATAAAGACATGTCTAAGACTGGGTAATTAATAAAGGAAAGAGGTTTAGCTGACTAACAGTTCCACATGGCTGGGGAAGCCTCACAATCACGGTGGAGGCAAAGGAGGAGCAAAGTCACATCTTACAAGGCAGCAGGCAAGAGAGCATGTGCGAGAGAGAGCTCCCCTTTATAAAACCATCAGATCTTGTGAGACTTATTCACTATCAAGAGAACAGCATGGGAAAGACCCATCCCCATGATACAATTATCTCCAACTTGGTCCCTTTCACAATACATGGAAATTATGGGAGCTACAACTCAAGATGAGATTTGGATGGGGACAAAGCAAAACCACAGAAAGGACCATCTCTTTTTTTCCACTCACCTTCTGACTTTCTGTCCATATATGTTTCCTGAGCTGGGATTCTCTATTCTAAATGAAGAAAAGTTGATTTCCAGAACTCAGAATACTTATTAAGCCGCATATTTTTTCCTATGTGGGTGCAGGGTTGTTGGCCTTTAAAAGTCAGCACCAGGCCAAGATGGCTGAATAGAAACAGTTCCGGTCTGCAGTTCTCAGCAAGACCAATGCATAAGACGGGTGATTTCCGCATTTCCAACTGAGGTAGACTTATTGATGAACTTATTGAACTGAGGTTCATCTTGTTGGGTGCAACCCATGGAGAATAAGCAGAAGCAGGATGGGGCATCTCTTCACCTGGGAAGTGCAAGGAAGTGCACAGAGCCCGGGGACCTCTCTCACAAGGGAAGTGGTGAGGGACTGTGCTACCTGCCCAGGGTACTATGCTTTTCTCACGGATTTTTGCAATCCATGGATCAGGAGATTCCCTTGTGAGCCTACACCACTAGGGCCCTGGGTTTCAAGCACAAAAATGGGCAGCTGTTTGGGCAGGCCCTGAGCTGCAGGAGTTTTTTTCATACTCCAGTGGTGCCTGGAACTCCAGCGAGACAGGAGAACTGTCCACTCTCCTGGAAAGGGGGCTGAAGCCAGGGAGCCAAGTGTCCTTGCTCAGTGGGTCCCAGTCCCACGGGGTCCAGCAAGCTAAGAACCACTGGCTTGAAATTCTCACTGCCAGCACAGCAGTGTGGAGTCGGCCTGAGACAATTGAGTTTGGTGGGGGTAGGTTCAACTATAACTACTGTGGCTTTAGTAGGCAGTTTTCCCCTGACAGTGCTAAGGAGACTGTGAGGTTTGGACTGAAGAGAATTCACCACACAACAGCAAAGCAGAGACACGAAAAGCCCTTCAAAAAATAAATGAATCCAGGAGCTGATTTTTTTTAAATAAATGAACTAAATAAATAGACCACTAGCCAGAATAATAAAGAAGAAAAGAGAGAAGAATCAAATAGACACAATTAAAAATGATAAGTGGGATATCACCACTGACCCCACAGAAATATAAACCATGATCAGAGAATACTATAAACACATCTATGAAAATAAACTAGAAACTCTAAAAGAAAAGAATAAATTCCTGGACATATACACCCTCCAAAAACTAAACCAGGAAGAAGTCGAATCCCTGAATAAATCAACTACAAGTTCTGAAATTGAGACAGTAATTAATAACCCACCAACAAAAAAAGCCCAGGACTAGACGGATTCACAGCCGAATTCTATAAGAGGTACAAAAAGGAGCAGGTACCATTCTTTCTGAAACTATTCCAAACAATTGAAAAGGAGGGACTCCTCCCTAACTCATTTTATGAGGCCGGCATCATCCTGACATCAAAACCTGGCAGAGACACAACAAAAAAAGAAAACTTCAAGCCAATATCCCTGATGAGCATCAATGCAAAAATCCTCAATAAAACACTGGCAAACCAAATCCAGCAGCACATCAAAAAGCTTATCCATTATGATCAAGTCAGCTTCATCCCTGGGATGCAAGGCTGGTTCAACGCATGCAAATCAATAAATGTAATCCATCACACAAACAGAACCAATGACAAAAACCACATGATTATCTCAATCAATGCAGAAAAGGCCTTTGATAAAATTCAACAGCCCTTCAGGCTAAAAACTCTCAATAAACTAGGTATTGAGGGAACATATCTCAAAATAATAAGAGCTATTTATGACAAACCCATAGTTAATATCATACTGAATGGGCAAAAGCTTGAAGCATTCCCTCTGAAAACAGGCACAAGACAAGGATGCCCTCTCTCACCACGCCTATTCAACATAGTATTGGAAGTTCTGGCCAGGGCAATCAGGCAAGAGAAAGAAATAAAGGGCATTCAAATAGGAAGAGAGGAAGTCAAATTGTCTCTGTGTGCAGATGACATGATTCTATATTTAGAAAACCCTATTGTCTCAGCCCAAAAAACCCTCAAGCAGATAAGCATCTTCAGCAAAATCGCAGGATACAACATCAATGTGCAAAAATCATAAGCATTCCTATACACCAAGAATACAGACAAGCAGAGAGCCAAATCATGAATGAACTCCCCTTCACAATTGCTACACAGAGAATAAAATACCTAGGAATACAGTTTATAAGGGATGTGAAGGACCTCTTTAAGGAGAACTACAAACCATTGCACAAGGAAATAAGAGGGGACATACAAAAATGGAAAAATATTTCATCCTCATGGATAGAAAGAATCAATATCATGAAAATGGCCATACTGCCCAAAGTAATTTATAGATTCAATGCTATTCTCATCAAACTGCCACTGACATTCTTCACAGAATTAGAAAAAACTACTTTAAATTTCATATGAAACAAACAAACAAAAATGCCCATATAGCCAAGACAATTCTAAGCAAAAAGAACAAAGCTGGAGGCATCATACTACCTGACTTCAAACTATACTACAAGGCTACAGTAACCAAAACAGCATGGTACTGGTACCAAAACAGACATATAGACTAATGGCATGGAACAGAGACTTCAGAAATAACATCACACATTTACCACCATCTGATTTTCAACAAACCTGACAAAAACAAGAAATGGGGAAAGGATTCCCTATTTAATAAATGGTGCTGGGAAACTGGCTAGCTATATGCAGAAAACTGAAACTGGACCTCTTCCTTACACTTTATACAAAAATTAATTCAAGATGGATTAAAGACTTAAATGTAAAACCCAAAACCATAAAAAACCCTAGAAGAAAACCTAGGCAATACCATTCAAGACATAAGCATAGGCAAAGACTTCATAAACAAAACACCAAAAGCAATTGTAACAAAAGCCAAAATTGACAAATGGGATCTAATTAAACTAAAGAGCTTCTACACAGCAAAAGAAACTAGCATCGGTGTGAACAGGCAACCTACAGAATGGGAGAGAATTTTTGCCATCTACCCATCTGACAAAGGTCTAATATCCAGAATCTACAAGGAACTTAAACAAATTTACAAGAAAAATAAACAACCTCATCAAAGTGTGGGCAAAGGATATGAACAGAAACTTCTCAAAAGAAGACATTTATACGGCCAACAAACATATGAAAAAAAGCTCATCATCACTGATCATTAGAGAAATGCAAATCAAAACCACAATGAGATACCATCTCATTCCAGTCAGAATGGCAATTACTAAAAGTCAAGAAACAATAGATGCTGGTGAGGCTGTGGAGAAATAAGAATGCTTTTACCCTGTTGGTGGGAATGTAAACTAGTTCATTTACATTCCACCATTGTGGAAGACAGTGTGGTGATTCCTCAAGCATCTAGAACCAGAAATACCATTTGACCCAGAAATACCATTACTGGGTATATACCCAAAGGAATATAAATCATTCTACTATAAAGACACATGCACACACATGTTTATTGCAGCACTATTTACAATAACAAAGACATGGAACCAACCCAAATGCCCATCAATGACAGACTGGATAAAAGAAATGTGGTACATATACATCATGGAATACTATGCAGCCATAAAAAAGAATGAAATCATATCCTTTGTAGGGACATGGATGAAGATGGAAGCTACCATCCTCAGCAAACTAACACAGGAACAGAAAACCAAACACTGCATGTTCTCATTCCTAAGTGGGAGTTGAACAATGAGAACACAAGGACACAGGAAGGGGAACAACATGCACCGGGGTCTGTCAGGGTGGGGCGCAAAGAAAGGGAGAACATTAGGACAAATACCTAATGCATGAAGAGCTTAAAACCCAGATGATGAGTTGATAGGTGCAGCAAACCACTGTGGCACATGCACGTCTATGTAACAAACCTGCACATTCTGCACGTGTATCCCGGAACTTAAAGTAAAATTAAATTAAATTAAGTTAAAAATCTCAGCACCACTCCCTCCCTTGCATTCTTTGTTCTGATAATGAATTCCCACCTAAAGGAGATTTCTCTGTGCATGTTCTGGGCACGTAAACTTCCAGCAATTTGAGACAGTGCTTACTTCCTCTGAACATACTCAGCCATTTGTCTAATGCTTCTACGTGTATCATATCCTCTTTGGAAGTGAAACTTTGTGGGTAAATCAATGAAAAGAAAGAGAAAAGGCATTTCCACTTAGACCTCAAGCCTCAACAACGTTCTATGAGTCAGCTTTACCCAAGAGTTCCTCATTTGTAGTGTTAATAATTTGACCAGATGCTAATTGAGAGGTCCTGTCTCTCTGTGAATGTGTCCTTCAGATGAGAATTCTACAGTAAGGAAAAGTGAATGGTAGAATACAGGCTTCCAAATGTCACATGGAATCCTTAAAAGTTGATGTTGTATTATACTGTGTCAACGTCATTTCCCTGTGATACTGTGATGTTGTAATAGTTATATAAAATGCCATCATTGAAGGAAATGTGATCAAAGGTAAACAAGACCTCTCTGTTGTATGTTTGTAATTTCTTTTAATTCTATGATTAGTTTAATATTTACAAATATTTAATGAGGGTGTCAAAATCAGCCACAAAAATGTCACAGTCATTTGCCTTTTCCAGTGCAAGGAGGGCTCAAACTTTAAAGAACAAAAGGGCCTATTTTCCACTTCTTCCGGAAAGGGAGATATTTTCATTACTTCCTGATCACATGCACTGGACAGACAGAGAAGTTGTTTCCAAATTAAAGTAGGTGACATTTTCAAAAAAAGAAAAAGTAGATATGTTGTGTCTACAATTGTAGAAATAGAAGCTGTACATTGCTAAATAACTTATTCAAAATCATAGTTTAAAAGTGACTATGTTTGGATTCAAACTTGTATATTTCTTTATCTTTGTCACTCATTCTAACCTGGGAGTGAGGGTATGGAATGCAGACAGCTCTTCCCTATCTGTCCGGAAGGATGCCCAGATAATATTATCCATGACATTCAGGGAAGCATGAAGCCCAGGAAAGCCAACTGCACAGCTTCCAAGGGAATTGCTCATAGCCAGGAGTCTTTGATCCCTGAGAGCATCTGGACCAGAACATCAGGAGCATTTTTCTCTGTCAGAGTTATTTCAGAAGCCTGTTTATGAGCCATGCAGCAGCCACATCTTGCCAAAAATAAACCAGTGTGAACACTCGTAGATTGTAAATGTGAGTCCAACAGCCACCTCTATGATTTGTGATAATGCCGTTGACTTGCAGACACTATTGTTCCACAGAGGGCTTTGACAGATTGTAGAAGGAGAAGGCAGCCAAAAGTAAGATGTGATCTGAGGAACTGGAAGAAAAAACAAGTCCTTGCTCCGTTAAAAACTAAAACACCCTGTAATCAAGTATTTTTTTAGAGAAACCTTGCCCTAGGGATGTCTGTTCAAATGGAAATATATTGCAGGGGTGGAAGAGAGGGCTGACAAATCTATGAGATTTAAGTTAACATCTAGTTTATAGGCATATTGTCTTCTAATATGTTCAGTATTTAAACTCAGGAGAAATAGGACCTTGAAAAGATTTTGATTAGAAAATGTGGACAGAAGGGGGAAGTAGGGAAGTTCAGTTGCTAAACAAAGAATAACAAGGATGAGTTAGGAAATATGGTTTCATGACCTTCTTCCATCCCTGTGAGACCTAGAAGTCCCTACTCACTCTCTTTTATGCCACATCATCATGGAACAGTTGTGAAGATCAATAAACTAATATATATGAAAATAATGTATAAAAGGTAAATAATGATACAAATTTAAACAACTAAAATACTTAATTTTTTGGTCAGGATGTGGTAGCTCATGCCTGTGATCCCAGCACTTTGGGAGGCCAAGGCAAGAGGATGGCTTGAGCTCAGGAGTTCGAAACCAGCCTGAGCAACATGGCAAAACCCCATCTCTACAAAAAACACAAAAATTTGCAGGTATAGTGGCATGCACCTGTAGTTCCAGCTACTCAGGAGGCAGAAGTGGGAGGATGGCGTGAGTGGTGAGGCGGAGGTTGCAGTGAGCTGAGATGGTAGCACTGCACTCCAGCCTGGACAACAGAGTAAGAACCTGTCTCAATGAAAAAATAAAATACTGAGTTTTTTGGATACATACTGTGTGTCTGATGGTGTGTTGTAACTTGGGTGATGTCTCTAAGGACACCATCCATTCCTGTGCTCAATGTATTCTCACATGTTGTTCCACAGATATAGATAATGGGCTTCCCACAGATACAGAGAGACAGACAGACAGATAGATAGATAGACAGACAGACAGACAGATAGACAGATAGATAGATTTGCTTCCTTCTCTTATTCATTAAGTTCTTTGCTTAAGTCAGTTCCTCAGAGAGTTTTCCTAGGCCATCATGTTGAAAATTAAAATCACATAAATCTCTCTCCCACTTTCCTGCTTTGTTTAGTTCCATATTTATAATTCTATTTTTCAAATTTAATTTTATAAATAAGGGAACTGAGGTCAGTAGCATTTTTCTGTATAATACTATGGCTGACATTTACTGAGCACTTACTATGTGTCAAGCTCTAATACAGGCACTTAAAATATTTTAACTGGTTAACACAAGTCTGATTCATTTGCCACCATAATTTCTTCTTTAAGCGATTGTATTAGTCCATTTTTATACTGCTATAAAAAACCGCCCAAGACTGGGTAATTTATAAGGAAACAGGATTAATTGGCTTGCAGTTCAGCATGGCTGGGGAAGCCTCAGGAAACTTACAATCGTGATGGAAGGCAAGGGGGAAGCAAGGCGCCTTCTTCACAAGGTAGCAGGAAGGAGAATGAAAGCAGGAGGAATTATCAAACGCTTACAAACCCATCAGATCTCATGAGAACTCAATATCATGCACAAGAACAGCATGGGAGAAAGCCCTCCCATGAATCAGTTACCTCCACCTGGCCTCTTCCTTGACAGGGGTATTATGGGAATTATAGCAATTACAATTCAAGATGAGATTTTTGGTGGGGACACAGCCAAACCACATCAGCTATTAGCCTATTAAAGGTGGAATGCATCAAAGATGAACTTCACCTGTTTTATAAATTTGGCAGAGGCAAGGTATGATAGATGGTGATGAGTCATGGCTCTTTACTTTCCCAACTTTCCCACCTAACTCTGTCTCATTGCCTGTAGCACCAAAAAACCCAGCACTGCGTTTGGCATGCCATTAATGTCAGGGTCATTGAATTAAATTCATACATGGTCATCAAATGAGAAAAAGTACATTGACTGTAAATAAGCCTGTACCATGCCTAGCAACTTGTAGCAAAATATAATAATTTGCATTATAATTAAGCCCCTCTGTGAATCTGGCACTGCATTCTCTACTTTCAGATGCATGATTTCATTTGAACCTAGCACTAACCGTATCAATAGATATGGTGATCTACCTTCTTTTAAATTAGAATTCTGATATTCACAGGGGTGAAGTCATAAGCTGGAAGAAAGCAGAGTTATTCAAACCAGCTCTGTCTCTATGCCTAACTTTTTAAATTCTACGTTTGTTTTTCCTTTGTGAAAATTCAGATTCAAGCAGACTCTAAAGCCATCTCCTTCACTGGTCTTGATGTCTTTGAATAGAACATAATCTGCCAAAGAAAATCCAGTTCACATTTCTTGCTTGGCAATCTCCTCAATGTTCACTCAGCAGAAAACACTGAGTTCGTGCTCTGTGCCAGGTGATATGCCAAGTACTGCAGAAATAAAGATTATTTATAACCTGTTACTACTGTCAAGAGGTCTTCAACCTAATGAAAGAGATTATTACACATAAAGAAATTCTGATGCAATGTGGTCCATATGTTTAGTGAAGATGTTCCAGGCATGGGTGTAGTCCTAAAGAGATGATTAGCCTGGTCTTGATGCTTCGTCTGATGCACAATTCTATGACTTCTCTTCCAGTCACCCAGCTCCCTCCCTCCATCCACTTTAGAAAAAGTCATGACTTAATAATGCATGAGAGAACATTACCTTAAGGTATAATTATGCTTTTCCACAAATGACCTATGCAATTACACCAGAGTGGTGAACAGCAATTGCAGAGGGAAGTTGGAACAAGTGCACGGGGATATAATATTACAAAATGATCCCTGTTTCAATTTTCCTTCTCATAACTACATAAAAATTACATTTGCTTTTATCACAGAGATGTGCAGTAAGAAATAAAAAAGAACCATTAGGTTATCCACTCTCATCTCCTACTAGAAAGTTTTTTTTTTTGTTTTTTGGTCTGTGATAGGCTTTCTAGGGACTTTATTCTATTTAATTATTCCAAGATAATAAGGGTAATGGTGAGGAGGGAAAGGCACCTCACTGCTCAGTGTTTATACTTTGTAAATCTGCATGTGAGACTCAAGATTTGTCACCACTATGGCCAGAATATGTATGGATGGAGGCCAGAGCCAATGGTAGGAATCAATCCAGGAGACCCAAGGCAAGTCTTGGATTATAAAAACAGAGGCAATATTAGAGTTAGAATAAGCAATCAGTTGAATAAAAGAAAGGGCTATTTAATAATCATGTGCACTTTCTGATCAAACCAAGGGTTTGAGATAGGCATGGTTGAGGTTAACATGGGTATAGATATAATATGGATGTACATATAAATATTTTATAAAGTTTTCATCCTATCCCCAAAGTCTTCTAATTTTTTTAATTTAATATGATTGTTGGGCATTAAAGTCAGTTCCAATTTTTATCTTTTTCCTCTTTTAAATATAATTATAATGAGCATCTTTGAGTAAGGAGCTAAAAATTGTTTATCTGTTTTAACTCAGTAAGCCACATTTGGAGATTTTTTTTTTTTTTTTTTTTTGACATGGAGTCTCACTCAGTTGCCCAGGCTGGGGTGCAGGGATGCAATCTCGGTTCACTGCAATCTCTGCCTCCTGGGTTCAAGCAATTCTCCTGCCTCACCCTCCTGAGTAGCTGGGATTACAGGCCCCCACCACCATGCCCAGCTATTTTTTTTGTGTGTGTGTTTTCAGTAGAGACAGGGTTTTGCCATATTGGCCAGGCTGGTTTTGAACTCCTGACCTCAGGCAATCCACCTGCCTCGGCCTCCCAAAGTGTTGAGATTACAGGCATGAGCTACCGCACCCCTCCAGAGATATAATTTTAAAAGAAAATAAGATATAAAGATTATGTGTTGTTTTATTCCAAGTGTGTGTGTGTGTGTGAGTGTGTGTGTGTGTGTCTCAGGATTCAAAATTGTTGTCTGATTTCAAAGCTGAAGCCATTAATTTTGCCGTAAGACTAGTCTATGTGAAACATTTGTTTAAAAATAAATATACAAGAGATTGAAAAAGATGCTGACCTGTGTACATTCTTTCCTAAAGCAAAAAGCTGCTTTTTGATCACAGTGATATTTAGGAAAGTGTATAGACTCAGGACTCAATGAACTTGTTTCACTCACTGCCCCAAATGCTTACCAGCATGGTAAACTTAAAGGAGACGTAATTTCCCTAATTATCAGGTTCTATATCTGGGATTAAAAAAAAATGTTATAACCTGACATTATCTGTGCAAAGTACCATATAAAAGTTCTAGGTACAAACTTGAAACCCAACAAAGCTAATCCTTGTTCACCCCTTCCAGGTCCCCAGATAATGCTATTCCTTGTATCCATGCATTTATTCATTCATTTATTTCATTTCAGTTAATCATACTCTCAGCTTCACTGGTCCTTGCAAATTTCCTATTTTGTTTTTTACATTTATCCTTTTTATAACCAAAGGTAATTTGTTCTTTCTAACTGCTACATAAATTTATACTTGTGTAATTTAATTTATTCTTCCTTTTCTAGCTTCTTACGGTGAAAGTTTAGATAATTGATTTTATATAGCTCTTCTTTCCTAGGAATTTAAAATTATTCATCTGTTCGATTCAATTGGAAGTGTGTTTCTTTAAATTCCAAAGGTTTAGAGATTTTCCAGATATTTTAAATTGGTTTTTAATTTAATTATATTACTATGGAACTTACTCTACATTATTTCAGTTATTTTAAATGAGATTTATTTAGTTGTTCATATTTCGCCTACCTTGGTGAGTATTCCATGTTCCCTTAAAAATAACTATCATTTAATTATTATTGTGTGGTAACAACATCAATCAAGTCAAGCTGAATTATGGCATTATGTAAATTTTTTATATTACTGAATTTCTCTGTACTTACACATTAGTTAGTTACTGTGTCAAAATTTTCAACTATGGTTGTAGACTTTATATTTTTCCTTTATATTCATTATTTTTATTTATGTTTTAAACTCTGTTATTGGGTGTAAACAATTTAATATTATTATATCTTTCTGATAATTTTGACTCTTTTGTCATTATAAAATATCCTTTCTTATCTTGGTTTGTATTCTGAAATTATTTTGTCTAATATTGTTATAATCATTACAGTTTTCTTATAATTAATCTTTCTCCAGTGTGTAATTATTTTCCATCATTTCACTTTAATCTTGGTCTTTATATTTAAAAAGGATTTCTGATCAACAGAAAATACTACATGTTGACTGCTTTTAATTTATTTTGACCATCTAAGCCTTTTAATTCAGGTGTTCAGATTATTTGTGTTTGATGTAGATATTGATATAATTTGGTTTAAAACTACCCACTTGTTATTTGTTTTCTGTTTGTCCCATCTGCTCTATCTTAGTGAATGTTCCATGTTCATTTGAGAAGAATGTATATTCTGTTTTTGTGGGATATAGCATTACATAATTTTCAACAGGTCAAGTAGATTGATAGTATTAATGAAATTTTGTATTTCTTACATTATTTTCGTCTTTATCATGTTTCATATACAGGGAAATGTTTCCATTTTTATTTTCTGAATGCTTTTAAGGTTTTCTCATTTTCTTTTGATTTCAGGTGTTTCACCATGACATGCCCAAGTTTGTGGGGTTTTTTTGCTTTTGTGTTTTTTTATGCTTATTAGAATATTCTGAGCTTGGATCTGTGGGGTTTTTTAAAATTAATTTCATGTTAGTATTGACTACTATATCCTCTATTCCTCTATGCTTTCTATTGATCCTTCCTCTCTTTTAACTCCTTCTGGGACTGCAATTACACACGTTTTGGAAAATTTAATATTTCCCCACAGATCTCAAATGTGCTATCATTTTTCTTTATACTTTTTTCTTTTTATTTCTGTTTGGATAATTTCTATTAGCTAATCTTAATGTTCACTAATTATTTATATTGCTTTATTCAGCATGCTGATTATCCCATTAAAATAATTCTTTATCTCAGATAGCATGATTTTATATCTGGCAATTTCATTTGGTTCTCTTTTTCCTAGTCTCTGTCTTTCTGCTGAAGTAACCCACCTGTTCAAATATGTCTTCTACCTTTTAATTTTTATTATAGTTACTTTAAATTACTTGACTAACAAATTTGTACAATCTCATCTCTGGATCTGGTTCTATTGATTATTTTGTCTTTTGATGAGGTGTCATATTTTCTTGCTTTTTTGTCTTTTTTAAAAATTTGAATGTCAAAAATTATATGTCAAGAACAGTAAGACTGAGGGAAATATTTCCTCCAAGAAAAGAAAATTCCTCTTTTTACACCATATAGTTAGTGAGGGGGTTTGGATGAATCTAGTATATCAATAAGCTGAATGCATTATTGATGCTTTACTTATATTTAGGACAGCACAGGCTTACGTGACTCCAATAGTAGACCACTACTGCTGTCTGCTTAATGTTAGTCGTAGGATTATGCAGGAACTTTCTCTGATTTCTCCATTACACATCTAAAAATGTTTTGGTGGGATTTGTTTCTCAATTTTTATTTTAGACACAGGAGGTAAATGTACAGATTTGTAACTTAGATATATTGCACTTAGATAGTGAGCGTAGTACCTAAATAGGTAGTTTTTCAACTTATGACACCCCTCTCTCCTTCTCCCCTTTAGTAGTTTGCAGTGTGTCTATTGTCTCTATGTTTATGTCCATGGGTGCTCAATGTTTGGTTATCATTTACACGTGAAAACATGCAATGCTTCATTAGCGAGAACATGCAGTACTTTGTTTTCTTGTCCTGTGTTAATTCACTTAGAATTATGGTCTCTGGCTCTATCCATGTTTATGTGAAAGACATGATTTTATTCTTTATTACAGTTGTGCAGTATTCCACAGTGTATATTTACCATATTTTCTTTTTCCAATTCATCGTTGATGGGCATCTATATTTATTCCATGTCTTTGCTATTATGCATAGTGCAGCAATAAGCATAAGAGTGCATGTGTCTTTTTAGTATGGTAAGCTAATTTCCCTTTGGCATATACCCAGTAATGGGACTGCTGGGTTGAATAGTAGCTCTGTTTTAAATTATTTGAGACATTTCCAAACTGCTTTCCACAGTAGTTGAACTGAGTATTTAGGAATAATGTTGAGTCTGTAAACAGTTGAAAACAGGTCACTGGAAAACATATGTAAATAGCAAATAGCACAACAAAAGATGCTCATTATTATTAATATTTATTAGAGAATTACAAATTCAATCCACAATGATATACTGATACACAGATTCTAGCATGGATAATTTTTTTTTTTTGAGATGAATTCTCACTCTGTCGCCAAGGCTGGAGTGCAATGGCACGCTCTTGGCTCACTGCAACCTCCGCCTCCTGAGTAGTTGGGATTACAGGCATGTGTCATCATGCCCAGCCAATTTTTGTATTTTTCATAGAGACGGAGTTTCACTATGTTGGCCAGGCTAGTCTCGAGCTCCTGACCTCAGGTGATCCACCCGCCTCAGCCTCCCAAAGTGCTGAGATTACAGGCGTAAGCCACCACGCCCGGCCTGGGGAACATTTTAAATACTCACATCCCAAGGCTCTACCTCCAAGATTCTAATTCCTTAGGTCTTATTACCTATGTTTTTTAATGCAATGCTTGGGCAATAAATGCAGGTATTTTCAAGACCACATTTCAAAAAATACTCATCTACGTACATTGACCTAGTAATCCCAAATCTTGCCGCTGTACTCTTGGAGGGGCTTTTCTCTTAGTTTCCCAGATATAATTTTATATCAATGATAGAGGGTGACTCAAAATCAAATTCATACGAACTTTAGGGGCTTGGTCTTACATCCCAGATATTCTGACATTACTCCTATGCATTTTAGCTAAATCACATTTTTCACAATCTGATTATGAACAGGCACTGATGACAATAATGAGAGCTTCTACTCATTTAACAGTATCCATTACTGTCTGCTTAGAAGAGTGTTACTTCAAGTAGAACCATCTATCAATTGCTTTTAGAGTATTATTCTTACTTTTCTTCATACAAAATGTAAATGGAGCTTATTTTTAGCTAGGAGCAAACAATGAATCTACAGGACACATGAAATAGGAAGAAATTCTGCACCTGTGCTGCTTCCCATAAATCCAATTGCAGTAGAAATAGACATAGCAAACTTGGAATTTGTGCAAGGTAAATCTAAAAATTAAATAAACTATCTACCTCTTTGATGGAAGTTAGTTTAGTCCTGAAGTTAAAAGAACACTGAAAATGGAGGAACCTGACATTTGTCAATCTTATTCATTTCCCTCCTCATTATTTTCTCCCCCTTCTCTTTCTGTCCTTCTCTTATTGTAACTATGGTTCACAAAGTGCTTTTGTCATGAATGCTCCATTTATCACTCATAATAACCCTATATCATATGCAAAGCAAGTACCATAGTTGAGGGAATAGAAACTAAGGGGGTAAGTGAATCGCTAAAGTTATGCAGTGAGTGAGAGGCAGAAAAGATATTCAAGGCAAAAAAAAAAAAAAGATATTCAAAGCAAAGTCATTTGCTCCAAATCCATTGTTAATATATCTTGCAAGTAGGATTTTAATCTTTTAGAAAATGTTATAATTAAAAATAAAGTATCCAGTGCTATGGTACAAAAATACAACGTGTTTTCTGGGAAAAAATAGAGTTGTGATGTGTCTTAGTGTTCAGGGACAGGATGAGGGTACTAGATTACATGCTTTCATAGCACAGAATGATGTCAGATGATGTCAGATGATGGATGCTCCCAACTGAGTATCTGAAGATCACACAAGGTTGGCACAATAAACAATTACCAAAGTAAGGATGTAACCCAAATCACTGCCACTGACAACTCCATAATTTTTATGATGGCCTCCCAGCAAGCCACCTTAAGTCAGTCATTACTCACTGTTCAGCTGTGTCAAAGGTGAAAATGATTGTGCTTCTGACCTCTGAAATCATCTCAAGGCTGCTCCAAACTAGGGTCTTACATCTTCCATGAATGTTGATCTAAAGCCTAAGTTGTTACTATTACCAAGGAAAGATTCGAATCTCTCTGTATTATTAAAAAATGCTTAAATATAAAGCAAAAATCAAAATTGAAATGCCAAAAACAGACATATAACTAAATAACAGCTCCCAATTACTAAATAGTCAACAAGTATTAACAAAAATGTGCAAAATATACTCCTTATCCTTACAATGCACTTTGGGGTTTTTGAAGCTACCTCCAATATGATATAAAGCAACTGGGGATCCAAACGTCTAAGTTGCTTGCTCAAGGTCAAATATCTGATAAGGGAAATTAATATAATTTAAGCTCAAATCTGATTGCAGAACATTTTATTATATTGCTTCTCAGAGCAAGGAGCAAGCTAATTAGTATCAATTGAAATGAGGTACATGATATTCATCAGAGAAGAAGTCAGCAAAAATAAACTAAACAGAAAAAAATGGCTCATATTTATAAGTCGTGGAGACCAAGACACCAAGGCAAGGTAATGGCAAACTCTTCTACCCAGAGAACACATTTTTGGATTCCATTCTGTAAGTTAGGTTTGGATGTGACTTTATTCCCTCACAGGGTCTTTAAGTCTGACAAAAGTAATACTTGGAAAGACAGAAGCAGGCTCAGATTCCCCAGCAAAGGCCTGGGA
The DNA here is from genome assembly GCF_029281585.2 of Gorilla gorilla gorilla. Lineage (NCBI taxonomy): Eukaryota > Metazoa > Chordata > Mammalia > Primates > Hominidae > Gorilla > Gorilla gorilla. The sequence goes on along the minus strand of NC_073231.2, from coordinate 142,042,311 downwards.
GGGTCAGGGTTAAGTCTCCTCATCAAAAATCATAGGATTACTGACTGGTCACGGTGGCTCACGCCTGTAATTCCAGCACTTTGGGAGGCTGAGGCAGGTGGATCACTTGAGGCCAAGAGTCTAAGGCCAGCCTGGCCAACATGGCAAAACTCATCTCTATTGAAAATACAAAAATTAGCCATGTGTGGTGGTGGCATGTGCCTGTAGTCCCAGCTACTCGGATGGCTGAGGCAAGAGAATCACTTGAACCCAGGAGGTGGAGGTTGCAGTGAGCCAAGATAGTGGCACTGTACTCCAGCCTGGGCAACAGAGAGAGAGGAGATAAACAAAAAAGCAGAGTTTTTAATTTTTTAAAAAATAAATTATATACTTTTTTGGTACACAATTCAGAATTTGCACACAATCCTGATTTCTTTAAGGAGCATTTTCAGGCCTGAATCTATGACTTTTTAAAAAAAGTATATAATTTATTTGTTTAAAAATTAAAAGTGTGTGTGTGTCTGTGTGTGAATTTGTATGTGTATAAACATGTAAATACCTTATATTTAATACAGGCTACTTCTTCTGTCAAATAGGATAATGATTTAATAAATATACAAGGTTTGATTTCTTAACAACTACTTTACAGAAATTTTATTAAATGTATACATACTCTTTTTAAAATAAATAATACAAAAAGTGATGATAATAAAAAACAGCGACAGCCCATCCAAATTCAGTCTCCAGTTTCAACAGCTTCGAATTATTTCTTCCTGTGATTTCCAAGTTTTTCTATACAGTATGTATACATATACATGCTGTATATATATACTGTATACTGTATATACATACTGTGTTTACATACTGCAAAGACATACAGTATGAGTATACATACTGCAAAGACATACAGTATGCGTATACATACTGCAAAGACACAGTATGCGTATACATACTGCAAAGACATACAGTATGCGTATACATACTGCAAAGACATACAGTATGCGTATACATACTGCAAAGACATACAGTATGCGTATACATACTGCAAAGACATACAGTATGCGTATACATACTGCAAAGACATACAGTATGCGTATACATACTGCAAAGACATACAGTATGCGTACACATACTGTAAAGACATACAGTGTGTCTTTACTGATTAGTTCTGTTTGTCATATATTGAGTATTTTTTATGATTTTTATTTAATTGCTTTGTACTTTCACCCCCTTCTCCCATTCTCAAAATTTTTTATTTAAAAAATTGCCAAATAAAAATTGTCTATATTTAAAGAAAAAAGAGAACAGAATTGAGAAAATAAAATTATGGTCCTAGGAAGGAGGCAGGCTGGCCACATATAAGAAAGGTAGCCAGAAAAGTCGCCTGCCTCGCCAGGCTCCTGTGGGTTCTCTGAAGCTCAACTCAGCCTGGCACGACTGACCCTAGGAGGAGGGTGGCAAACATTTCCAAAATCATAGCCATGAGTAGGAAAGAAACTTCTTACATCACTACCAACTGGCTGAGAGCTAAAAACCAGAGCCAAGCAGTAGCAAGCTCATTGGTGACAGACCTCTGGATCCTAAAATGAGCAGCAGACAGGGATTCTGGCAGCAGACAGCAGGCTGGGGTGACAACACAGCCACTGACAACTAGAAATCAGAAAGGTGTTTTGGTCTGGGTTGTCCCAGAAGCATATCTAGACAAGACCTGGAATGCAAATAGTACATATTTTTGGTTGTGGAGTTGGGGAAGAATTCCAAGAAATACGGGTGGGAATCAAAAAGTGACATAGGGAAGCAAAACAATTCAATACAAGGTGCATTATTAAGCAAGATGCTCCTATAAGATACCAGAGCCTAATTTCACTAAATAAATGAGGGATATAGTGTAGAACATACTTCTTCATTATCCCCACCAAGGCGGGAGGGCACTAGGGCATTTACACATTAATTCCTTGCCTGGTAGTGGTTGAGGACGGATCTTGAAGACACTAACCCTCCAACAAATGTGGCTTGTCATTGCTGTCATGGCCAGATAAAATCCCCATAGCTATATGGAATAAAGAGCCTTCAGAGTTTAGAGGTGTTTGCTTAGGGGATATGGGCAAGGCACCAACAGCATCTACTGCAGTGAATACCTCTGAGTACTTTTCCACTATTTCACTTACTCAGCAGAGTGGTATAGAAAAAAAAATGTGTGAGCTCTGCCATAAAATAGACATGAGTTTGACCCCACTTCAGCCATAATAACTTTGTAGCCAAAATTCTCTCAAACCAGAATTAGCCTACATTACTCTACATGATCCACTAAATCAATAAAACTAGGATCAAATACGTCATCATGAACACAACTGACTCCATAAGCGCAGCGTCTGGTCACAGATTAGTTCTATGTTAAAGAGAGGAGCTGAGTACTATTTAATTAAAAAATGTTCCATCCTTTCAACAAATTACATACTGCCTGTCTTAACTTTTCATTAATAGTTTCTCATTAAGAAAGTTGTAAGAAATGCATGTGCCATGTCAGGCTCTTGTGGAGGTGAGAGATGATATATTTTAAGTACATTGCACAATACTTGGTACAGAGTAAACACTCAAAATATGTCTGGTATTGGTTCCTTTTTTTAATCATTTAAAAAATAATAAGAACAAATGTTTTTGAGATGTCCCATGTTCCAGGAACCAGGCTTGAGTGTGGAAATATACAGGAGTATGTATATGGTTGTCCTTGACAGGCACAAACAATTAGGGAGGTACAGTAAGCACTAAAATCTTTTAGAAGAAGGAGAGAATTCTTCCAGTTGAACAAACTGTAAGATTAAATATTCCGATAAGAAAATTTGTAAGGATTTTTGAAATATAATACGTTGTTTCATAAGCTTCAAGAGAACAGGTTCCTAGGCTGTTTTAATTGCTGTATCGCTGGTGGAGAGGACAAGGCCTTACCCATAGTCCAATACTCAATAAATATGTACCAACTAAATGACTGTGAAGAACACAGAAAGTGCTTTCAAACAGAGATAATGACTTGGGCAAGTAAGAGGAGGCAGAAAAGAATCAGGTGCAAAGATGATATTGAATGATCAATTTCAGCTGCAACCCTACATCCATGCAGATAAGAGGTAATGATTCAGCCTGGAAGAGTAGTTGAAGTGAGACTAGCAGAAAACCTTGAATATCGGTCCAAGGTGCTTGGATTTTTGTAGACAAAGTGAAGCTACTGAAGGTGGGAAATAACCTGATAAAAATGGTGATTTGGAAATGTGAATCTGGCAGTAAAATGAAGAAAGATTAGAGAGGCAGCAGGCGAAGAGGCAGGTTAGAAGCAATTCCTTGTCCAGGCCAGGTATGTCTTAGTAATTGATGTTCATATGGCTAGCTCCAAATTACCACAAGCACTGACTGCTGCAAGCTGATTCTTGCTGACATCAAGGACAGAAAGGTAGGGATATTTATCTCTGGCTATAACCCCCACATGGGACAACCTGTGAATAAAGCAATCTGTTCACCCATATGGACCCCACAAGTTTTATAAATGTGAGTAAATTCACTCATAACTGGCATTTCATAGAATTAAATTTAGCAGAGATTAATCATCAAAATTACACCAATTGCAATTTCCCATTTTGGGCAATGTTTATCGATTAAGTAGAAAGAGACATACATACACATACAACAACACCAACAAGCAAGAACAACATTTTTCCAGCCAAAATTATCTTATTCTTCTATATTCTACATGGTACACTTTATTAATAAAACCACAGTCAATCAATACTCAATATTATGAACACAACTGACACTATGAAATAAATAGATGATCGTTGGTTAGCTTGGTTAAGGTGGACAAAAGGGTACTATCTGAGATAAAAATGCCTGCCTATGTCTGGATAACTTCGTGATTGTCAGCCTGAAATATACCCATGGGAAATATATTTCTTTGTAACCACTCATTTTGTCAGTCATTTAACAAGTATATATTAAATGTGTACATGTGTGGCAAATGTGGCAGGAATAATCTAGATTTCAGGGAAATAAATAAGAAAACAAAATGATTCCTTTTCTTGAGAAATTTCAAGTCTATTGGGATACATTAACAGATGCTATGAGAGACAGGAAGGTGAAGAAACGGATGTCTTTAGAAAATCAACATGCATGTATTAAATGTTGGCCATATAAAGTCTGTGTTATTTACCATTATTTGTAAAAGATTAGAAGATAAAGCTTAGTAATTTTTCAAAATGCAGATATACTTATGGATTTTCAAACGAAGGTAATATTAATAAATGGATATGTTGCTTTCACTTGTCATTTAATAATATTTTCATTGAGCACCTAGTATATTCTAGGCATTGTAGTAGACAATATGGATTTAATGATAATTAAAACATGGTCTGGCCTGGCGCGGTGGCTCACGCCTGTAATCCCAGCACTTTGGGAGGCCGAGGCAGGTGGATCATCTGAGGTCAGGAGTTCGAGACCAGCCTGGCCAACATGGTGAAACCCCATCTGTATTAAAATACAAAAAATTAGCAAGGCGTGGTGGCAGGTGCCTGTAGTCCCCACTACTCGGGAGATTGAGGCAGGAAAATGCCGTGAACCTGTGAGGTGGAGCTTGCAGTGAGCCGAGATCACACCACTGCACTCCAGTCTGAGCAAAAGTGCGAGACTCTGTCTCAAAAAAAAAAAAAAAAACACATGGTCTGCAACTAAGTAGTTTATTAGGCAGTGTGATGTATCTGTCAGGCTAAATTATATTGTACCAACAACTTCAGAATAAACAAGATTTATTTTTGAGTCATGCTACTTATATATCATAGTTCAGCCTCACCTCTGTTTCATATAGTCTTCAAAACAGGAGAGCGCTGATGGGAAAATCTCTATGGGAAATATAGCTGCTTCTGTGGCAGAGAGGAGAAAGAGATGAGGACACACGTCACTTCTGCTCACATTTAATTATTCGATGCACAGCCTATGACCATCATAAAACCAACAGGATGGGGAAGAAAAACCACCTTGCAGGAAGATATATCACAGGGAGAGAGCTACGATATTTGGTAAACAATATAATCTACTGCAGTGAGTCAACTAGGGCTACAAACTCTCCCAGTAGAAATTTTCATGATTCTCAAAAGAAATCATCATGGACATACTTAGTAGTTGATAAAATCCTCAGATTGATTATTTATCCAAGAGCTGTTATGATAGAAAAAAACAAGGACAAACACGAAATTATCATCACCCTCTAGCGCTCAGCACAAAACTAACAGCAATAGCTCGTCAGAAGTGGAATGGTCCAATGAGAACTGAAAAATTTGTTTTTATGGCCTCATAAATTTAGGTTCTTTTTGTCTACAGATCATGATTCACAGAGAAGAACAATTTGCAATAGGGGGAACAATAAGAGTCTTGCTAAACTTAACATAAAATTAGGCATGTTTTCCCTCAATATATTACTTTTCACACCTTTGAAATTCTATTGCTTCTGCTGCTATTACTGGCACTACCACCATTAACACAACTACCACCATCACTGCCACCACCATAATGACCATCACCACCACCACCACCACCATTGCCATCACCACTATCACCACCACCATCACAACCATCACCACCACTATCCCATCATTACCACCATCACCACTACCACCATCACAGTCACCACTACCATTACATCACCAAGACCTCCACCATCACAACCATCACCACCACTATCCCATCACCACTACCACCATCACAGTCACCACTACCATTACATCACCACCATCACAACCATCACTACCACCCTCAACATCATTACCAAAACCGTCACCATTACCACCACCATTATCACCTTCGCCAGCACTATTACTATGAACATCACAACCATTTCACTGCCACCTTCTACTGAAGACTCTTTTGTGCCTTATATGCATTTTTAAATTTAGTTTAATGTACAATGATCTTACGAAGTAGATACCATGGGTATCCCTATTTTATAACTAAGGCAAGTGAGGCTTAGTGAATTGTTTTAAATGTTCCAGGTTTTCACAGCTAATAAGTAATAGACTCTGAAATTCAAATCCTGGAATTTTAATGTCAAAACTTAAGAACTTAAGCAATATACAAATTATCTCTAAGTGGTGTTAATTTAGTTAGGAAGTACATAACTTGTCTTTCTCCATGATAGCAAAAACAGCAATAGTAACAACAAAACAGTGTTCCACTTGTTTCACTGTTATTGACTGGTAGTAGAAAATCACAGGATTTGGTACCAGAAGATGTCTTTTCTTTTCTAGTTTCACTGCCAATTGACTGTGTGACCTTATAGAAATCTGTTAACTTCTCCGAGGTATAGCTGTAAAATTGAGAAAATAATCTTAGATTGCTTTACCCAGTACTGGTAAGAAGGATAAAAAAAATACATGTGAAATCTCAATGTGAACTATCATTCTTATAGAGCATAAATTACTATGATTTCTGCTTAATTTTTCTCTCTCTGGAAAGCTAGTCTCTCTCTCCGTCACATAATCTTAGATTCTGGTCTCTAGTCCATCTCTGGAGGGATACTTACAATATTTATTACAAATGATTATCATAAATATTTGAAGTTACTAGCTTTTCAATAGCAGAACAATTACCATTTTTCATCTTGATGTCTAGCAAAAGAGGCTACATACTATTGGACAAGGTCCTCAGAGGGAGCAGGACATCAGGAAGTTTCCCAAATGCTCCCAATTCAATTGGAGGGCAGGTGATGAGGGAGAAGTAAAAGCTCCTATTCACCCCAAAGAACCATTTCTTAAAGGAGGTTCTCTGACTCATGAGGTTCCAAGAACTCTTTAATTATTCTGGACACAAAATGACTATCCCTTTATTTCATCCAGAAAGAAAATGAAGGAGATATTCTACATCTCCACAGGTCAGCTTCTTATCTGGCTTATCTTTTATGGACAGAATTGACAAGGTCCTACATGGAAGAGAAGACCTCAGGGGACACCCTGCCTTGGAGTGTACTCATGAATGATTGACTTCTTGGAAGGACACTTTGAGCTTATTCTGCACAGGTGATGTGCTGTTCACAACCTCCTGAGTCATTCTGGACCTACCTGTAGAACTTTACTGAATATAAACCGCCATAGACATTAAAGAAGAATATATACAATTCCACAGAACTAGCTCCCACTCCCTTGACATAAGATTCACCAACTACAGAATCTTTGCAAAAGTAGACATGACTTCTTTCTCTGGATAAGGCTTCATTTTTATTATTTTAAATGCTATTAAGAGTGAGTTATGGGATGCTAAGATATAGGAAGCTGTCAAAAGACTTTTACTGTTCCTTTTATATATGCATAGTTCTATTAAGCAGTACTCAGCTATTTCCTGCATTTATTTTATCACTTTGGCAAGGAGGAAATTATTTCAAACATGGGTAGAATCCTGCATCCTCACATGGTCTAACCTACTTTTTAAAATGGGTGAATACTTAAGAGTTTGCCTATAATTCTCAGCCCAAATCCAAGGATTCAAACACACAAAGGCTTCCAAAAAGTAAAATGTTCTAATTTCTTTATTTTCCCACATGGAGCAGAAATTGTGTGCCACAAAACCTCCATTCATAACTTTTGAGCTTATTTGAACACTAAAATACATATTTCACTATATTCTCTAATTAAACTGAACAAATTTTTTCTCAAATAGAGACGGTTTTCATTGGCATGTTGCAAACTTTACCTGTTATCTTCCCTTATTGCAAAGTGTATAATTTGTCTTCTCAGCAATGGCACATACATCTTAATGTGACTTATGTTAGAAAAATAGCCCATCATCAGAGAATATTAATTGCTCTTGTTTTCTCCAAAAAGAGAGGAAAAAAGTGGTATTCATTGCAAGAGCAGATTCATCTTCAGGTTTTAAAGAGAACTTAATGCAATGTTTCCCATAATATCCTTCCAATAAATGTTAGGCCCTAGAATCCTTCCAAGTCGCCAGTTCTGTTTCTCCATTATTCATGTACAAAAATCCCTTCTCTGTAGACAGTCAGGGCTCTTCTTTATTTTTCTAGATTGTCTCCATTAAGTACTTATTTTTGTCTGAATTTCTACCTTTGAAAGAGTTATAACATGTTATTTTTGAGTTCATATTCAAAGTATTGCTGTATGTCTTACACTAAGGAACAACATTGTAGCTTTAGAAATTATATTTTAATTTATTTAAAGTGATAAGAAATATTTTCTCACGACTGGGTTGAAAAAAAAAGTCAGTGTGTGCAGAGTGCAATGCCAATAATACAGTGGCAGACACATATGTGGATAAAGCATTGGCTGATTTTATTCTTACTGGTGCTTCCTCTCCCATTGCCATAGGACTAAACCATTCCAAAAGTATCTCAAAATTCTGCAACAAAGTTTTCCCTGATCCTCATACTTTAATATTTTTTAATCTATGGTTTTTCATAGTACTCTCTTCCTGACCACCTCTTGTTTAATATGTGACTGTTAACAATTGTTGCTTTTGCAAATGTATAATCCCTAGAAACAGACTGTAAGCTTCCTGAGAGTGGGTCTAATTCCTTAAGCAGTTTAATGTGACCTAAGTTACCTGGACATTGCTTGACACTAAATAGGGACTTACTGACCAAGTAGGTCCTTAAAATGATTATTGAATATATATTTTAAGAATAAGATACCAGATGATGAAAAATATTTATACAAAACAAGAGCCCATAAGCCCCTTGTAAGCAGTATGTCAGTTATCTCCCCAGGCTGTTGGGAACATAGAGGAATAAAGTCATAGAGATGGTGAGGTCTTAAGAAACACAGAGTTGATTGTAAAGCAGGAAGTGTCTACATTGTCGCATTTACTATATTTGTTTTTCACGTCCTTCCATCAGTGGCTTAGATTTCTAACACTCTGGAGAGAATGACATTTTGGATGTCACTGTGTCACCATTACAGCACAATTCAGGTTTCATCTGGTGCAAGGAGAAGGGGGTTGGCTCTCATAAACTTTGGCAGTAGGAGATAGGCATTTTCTCCCACCAAGATTACACACAATGTGAGAAACGCTATTTTTCAAAAGCAAACCAGGGTTATACTAGAAGAATATTGAATATTGGAAAATCAAAGATGATAAACATTTATTAAACCTCAGTTTGCTTAATAAATGGAATGTAGAAGATACTTAATGATAAATACGTCACTAAGAATTCTTTGCAGGCATTTAAACCCAGAACTTGAAGCATATCACTTCCAGATTTATGAGTGTGCCTATGTATCTGTGAATAAGGTATCACTAAACTACACTTGACACTGAGAACAAATTATGTTGTATTCTAATTAAACTCAATTATAGCCAGGTCAAGTTCCCACTATTCATAGTCAAACACCATGGCTCTCAAAGTATTTCTAAGCATCTCACAAAGTTCTCATGAATCTATTCTTTCCCATGCTTTACATTCTTTAGTGAATCAAAAACATATATGCCCCATTCCCTGTTGATTCTCAATAACACTGGTATTGTCATTTTCTGAGGATCTGCCAAGTCTAGGGTTTGCTATTTCTACCCCAATTGTTTTCCTGAGTAAACTCTCATCTAAGCCAGGGTTGAAATTGCTGAACTCAAAGCTGGAATTGTGTCTATTCAACTACCCGTATCAATCTAAGACCTCCCATTACTTCACAGCTGATAATTTATACCACAGATGTATTCACACCTCAAGTGTCACAACAAATAAAGAAAACACTGCAAGGAAAAGGAAAGCTCCCATTCCTCTGAGCCAAATTCTTTTCAACTGGTTCCATAGCATGCTTGCTTGCTTTTCAAGCTATCACTAAGTTTAGTTATGTATCTTCAACAGAACATCTTTGTCTTGGAACGTTGCAAAGAGCTATTTGATTACCTTTTAATGCCTATATGAAGAAGTGAGTACTTGTGCAAAAATATTTGCTGGTATTCCATAGCTCTAGATGATGAGGTAATAGTTCAAAGATTATTATCTCACCCTGATTATCCTTTTTGAAATTGCAGTCTGCCTCCATGCCCTTCATGCTATTCTAATTTTTCTTTTTCACATCATTTATCACCATCTAGTAAGTAATACATCTAATGTTAAATATATTATTTGTTTTCTGTCTTCCTTTGCTAGAACATAAGCAGCATGAGAGCAAGAATTCCTTTTATTTCTTGACATATTTCAAGGGCCAGAATTGCACATTCCAATACTAAGTTCTTAATATACATGTGTTGAAAGAATAAAAAAGTGGATTTGTTTAATTTACATATTAGTCTTTATTTATCCTCAGGGACAATCATCAGCTTCTTTAGTTTCTAGCTTGGAAAAGACTCAGGCATCAGCCTCACTTTGTCCCTGGCACTGGTTTTCTCCTCCAGATCTCTGGTGTCTCTTGGAAATCTGAACATTTTAGCACTCCTTAGACTAAACTGTTTCTCAGGATTTTCCATTCACTCGAAGTCTGCCAGGTAGACTCAGTATGTCTTAATCCCAGTTGTGGAAACGAGTTGAGTTTTCTGTTACTTTCTGTTACATTCTGCCCATTCCCAAAAAAAGTTCCGTCACTCCTACCTAAAATAAAAATAGGCATGTGGAAAGGAGAAGAATAGCCTACCTGCACTGCACATGCCAAATACACAGAAAGCTTTGCTATAAGCATTTTCTTTTATAGAGAAAGACAGTGATAACGAGAACATTGGAAGACTTGCTTCAGAGAACCAATGCATCAATGTTTGAGGAGGAATTATTATATCTTCCCCAACTCCCCATCTTGGTCTATAATCAAGCAATTTCCATCATTATAGACCTATTGCAAAGAATGTGAATGTCTGTCTCATAGGGAAGGCCCTTTTGGGCTTGAGAAAAACAGATGAGCATTTGGGCTGACTATAGAACAAAGAGTGTTAGAGAATGGTTATGTCATCTGGTGGAGCTGCTGTGCGGTGTATGTGGAATCACGTAATGAGAGACAAGGCAAGAAAGATGAGCAGGGGTAAGCAGGACTGGGCAATAAAATGGGAGGAGATCCCGAAGGTGTGGCATCCCAGAACCCAAGTAGAAAAAATATTTCAAATAGAAGGAGATCTGCAATGTCAAATGCTGCTGAGATACCTGATCATCAGAGGATGGAGAAGCAGGGAATTCATAGCATTGAGGTCTTTAGAGATCATGCCAAGAGCAGAAACAAAGAAACTATGATATAAAAGCCTGAATGAGAAGAGTTAAAAAAAAAGGACAGAAGGTATAGAGTAATCAAATATTTAGGACATTTTCCGTAGCTTTGTTATAAAAGAAAACTTGAAATGAGTAAAGAAGGGAATTAGCTAGGTTTATTTTGTAAAAGACAAAACTATCACAGATTTTTGTAGGCAAGCAGAATTGATCCAGAATAAAAAATGTATTATTTTAGAAGAGGGGATTATATATATATATATATATATATATGTATATACACACATATATATGTATATATGTACATACACACATATATGTATATATGTACCTGCACATATATATGTATATATACACACATATATATGTATATGCATGTATATATATGTGTATATACACACACACACACAGTGTTTGTTTGAATAGGAAAAGTCAACAATGTAGGAACAGTTCAACCTTGTAACAGGAGTGAGAGCAGAGTATATAGGTACAAGCTGGACGCTTGGTAGGGAAAAGATAGAATCATTATTTTTAGATGGCTCCAATTTTCTCCAAGAAGTAAAAGGCAAGGTTATCTCTGAAAGTGAGAAGCGGGTGGGCTTAGTGGCAGCTTGAAGATGGAGGAAGCTGACGAATAGCCATTTGGGATTGCATATTTAGGATACATTTTAAAGGTCACCTGAATAAGTAGTTCCCAAACTTAGCCAATCATCCACATCACCTGGATGGTGTCCACAAACACACTTGGTCCCAACTCATACTTAGAGAACAATACTTATGCAAAATAGATCCAAAAAATATTCACTTAAAAAAATAAAGGAAAGGTCTTTTCAGGAGATTCCGATGACCTGCCAGATTTGGAGACAGCCATTATTGTTATGTTGCAGCCCCACCTATGGAATATCTAAAGAAGCACCCTTATCGTGAAAAGAAACAAGTTCATCATTTACAAAATACAGGAAATGACAGCCCCATATTCTCAGCTCTGAAAGGCTCACGTTTGCAGATCGTCATGGTGCTCAGTTCCACTTCACAATGTTGTCAGTTATATATCTGCTTTTTCAAAGCTTAAAGACTGCTTTACTTGAGTATCTGTAATGTTAGCACAGAGACTGGCACATAGAAAACATTTGATACAAAGCGTATTCGTTAGGGAACCTCTACTGCTAAAAAGGAAAACCTCAAATTTGCAGTAATTTGCCATAAGTACAAGGTATTTCTCGCTTAAATAATGTCCAGTCATTGGATGAGTAGATGAAGGAATTCCTTCCAATCCAATCAATTGTGGAAGTAGATAACAAAGACTTTCCCATCTTCATTGACCACATGGCTTCCATGGACACTCTGGGAATCTAGTAGTCAGGTTGGGAGAGACAGTATGTGAAGAATGCCACAGAAAGTGGTTTAGCCTGGAAGTAGCTCATATGACTTTTTCCTACCTTCTCTTGGTCATAGGACCTTCTCAGTAATAGGACCCCACCTAGATATAAACTGGTGCGGAACTTGTATATCCTGGCTGGGTATCTGCTGCCAGCAAAAATTATGAGACTGGGGAAGTGGAACATAAACCATTGATGGCATTTTTGACCAACTCTGTCAAAAAAAATTGTAAAGAAGATATTTTTTGAAGCTTTCTCAGAGTCCTTTTGCAACTATTACTAATTCTTAATAATTTTCATGAGCATAACAATCTTATATATTTTATAGTGTTCATGCATTATTCAACATGTACTCTGCACAAAGATACACACACATATGCCCTTGTAGAGTCATATGGGGGTTGCATTATGAATACTAATTTTAAGAAGCTCATAATACATAGAGCGAGGGAACATATGGATAAACCATTATGATAAAGCCTGGTATGTTCTGCGATGCTGACTGTATGAGCAGTCACAGAAAGTGCATCTTCAAGTCAGTGGCATTAAGGCAAGCTTTCCAGGAGAGGTGTTTCAGCTGATCTTGAAAGGAAACTGGGAATAAGATGTTGGAGAAGAGAGGGGAAGTACCCCAGATACTGTGGCAGAGGAGCTATCGTAGTTTTGTACGGCTGGAGTGAAGAGTTCATGGGGAAACAATGGGAGATATGCTTGGAACGCAGGCATGGAGACCATCACAGAGGGACTTGTGACTGTCTCTTAGGTCTTTATGCTTGCATATTTTAGCACATGCTATTTTTTGTGTGTTTTTTTTTTCTTGTTTAAGTTCCGGGATACATGTGCAGAATATGCAGGTTTGTTACATAGGTATATATGTGCCGTGGTGGTTTGCTGCACCTCTCAACCTGTCATCTAGGTAATAAGCCCTCCATACATTAGGTATTTGTCCTAATGCTATTCCTCCCCTTGCCCCCGACCCCCCAACAGGCCCCGGTATGTGATGTTCTCCCCCGTGTCCATGTGTTCTCATTGCTCAACTCCCACTTATGAGTCGAATATGTGGTATTTGGTTTTCTGTTCCTGTGTTAGTTTGCTGAGAATGACGGCTTCTGTTTCTTCTACTTAACATTAATTGCCCACTCTTTACCTGAATTTACGTGTTGTTGTTTTTTTGACATTTAGATTTCTTATGACATCTTCTCAATTTAGGTGTTCTTCAGGTTTCTGCTAAAGATGACTTTTCCTTAAGATGCTTTTCTGGATCCTATTCTTCTTTCAATTGGTATTATATTTTCCTGTTATTTTTTTTTCATAGCAATTATCACAAGGACTATTTTAAAAATAATGTGTGTTTTTATCATGTATGTGTTCCTTGCTGGGTTGCATTATTTATGCGACTGAGAGCTGATCTGTAGTTGTCATAGTCGTATACCTCTCACCTAGCACAGAGCCTAGCAGAGAGGAGGTGACATGAAAGAAAGAAAGAAAGAAAGAAAGAAAGAAAGAAAGAAAGAAAGAAAGAAAGAAAGAAAGAAAGAAAGACAAGAAAGAAAAGAAAAGAAAAGAAAAGAAAAAAGAAAAGAGGAAATTGGGTGCTCTCACATACCAGACATTGTGCTAAATGTTTTAAGTTTATTTTATCTCATCCTAACTTCCGTGATTGATACTATCAACACCCTCAATTATACAGACGAAAAAACTGAGGCCAAAAAGTTAAACGAATTGCTCAAGGCCATATACCTGGTAACAATATTATTCATTTTCATTGTTATTTTAAAATTCCATTATCTCAACTACTGTAAAGCACAGTAAAGACTACTGTGACATTAAGCAAGCTCTGTGGGCTTCATGTGTTTCACTTATAAAATGAAGGGGTGATTTCTATAATCTCCATTTGAAAATAGATTTATGTCTGAGGACACAAAAACAGGTGGGCTCAGAAGGGTTACATGTTTTACCCAATGTTATTGAGCTGGTATAGATCAATGACAGGAATCCTAAACCCCTGATCCTCATAAAACACATTTCAGGGCCAGGCACAATGGCTTACTCCAGTAATCCCAGCACTTTGGGAGGCCAAGGCTGGTAAACCTAAGGTCAAGTGTTAAAGGCCAGCCTGGGCAACATGGTGAGACCCTATCTCTACTAAAAATACAACAATTTACACGGTGTGGTGATGGGTGTCTGTAATCACAGCTACTCAGGAGGCTGAGGCAGGAGAATTGCTTGAACCCGGGAGGCGGAGGTTGCAGTCAGCTGAGATCCTGCCATTGCACTCCAGCTCAACTCTGTCTAAAAAAAATAAAAAAATAAAAAAATGAAATTCAGGAAGCCTTTCTGGGTGACTTCCCAACGGGTCCAAAATACAAGAGACATAGTTCATGTAGTTCTAGGATTACCAGAATCATGAATACAATGAAGCAATCCAAGGAATTTTCCATTTCATTCAATTCATCAACATTTAATGAATTCCCAGTATTATGGATCTCCCATGCATTAGGCATTTCATACTGGCTCTCAAAGTACTGACTCACACTTTAAAAATAAATTCCCATCATTTAGCTCATTCTCAGGATGGGTTTTCTCATAAAAAGTTTTCTGATCAGCTTCTGCTCAGTTCTTAGCTTGCCAGGTGCACGACAAATGGCAATGTGGTGACGTGGACTGCAGTATTCTTGTTAGTACCAACAGGGAGACACAAAAAGACCCTTCATTTACGCGTGTGTCTGACTTTTAAACTGGTCTTGAAAACTGTCAGTTCAGATCTTTGTTCTGTCTTAACATGAAGAGTCACAGTTTCTGGCTGCTTATCCATAAAATACCACTTGATTTTTATATATGTTGTGATTATAAGGATTTTCATAGGTGCACAATTACAAATAAGCAAGAGAATTCTATTACACACACACTTCATACCTTACACTTAGAAAATTCTGAAATAAGTTTTTTTGTGTGAATTTCTATAGGCCTGATGAAATGCCTTTGTATTCATGAACTACACATTGGAAACAATACAGATAGCACTAGGCTTGTATTAAGGAAAGCTGCATTCAAATTCTAGCTCCCATATCTGCTGGATGTGTGTCCTTAATCAAGTTATTTTATATCTCTAAAATTTGGTTTCCTTAACTGAAAATGAGTATGTTGAGAGAATTCAATCATATTTCAGAAGATCACTGAGAATGGCTAGTACATATTAGCCATTAATAAATACAAGTTGAATTTGAATCTCAGGTTTATCTCTCCATACCCCCTTCCCATTTACATACACTTTCATTTTTAAGGCAATGCTCCACATCATTTTGCTGAATATATCCTATGTGTCAAATATATCCTATGTGTCAAACAAAATACTGACCCAGAATAACTGCCTTGAAACAATAATCGGCTATTTTCAATATAAGCTCTGAGCTGGGCTGAAGGACAAATGTCCTTGTTCAAATATCATTGGTGCTCCTTGCCTTGGTTAAACTCCTCAGGCCTCAGCTTCCTCATCTATTAAAATAGCATGGGTATACTAATGCCCTTCTATAAAATTACTGGGAGCATCAACTGTAATAAAATATAAGCTAGTTCTCAGAAAATCCATAGACATTTTACAAATAATGCTATTTTTGGTTGGTTTTTATTAATTTTATAAAACATTCACATTCAGGGCAGAGATTATGAAATCTCATGATATCAGTATAGCCAAATATGGAGCATAACAGGGAATACTCACTATCCCTTAGATACAGCATGAAGACAATGTATGAAGAGACCACACTTTTTTTGGTCAAGGCAGCCATTAATTATTTATAATTAAAAAAATACTGATGTTTATATTGTGCTGTTATTATGACATGATACACGGTAAAATATAGATCATATATTTTTGTTTGTTTTAGTACAATTTTGACAATTTTTTTTTCGTGACAGTCTCGCTCTGTAGCCCAGGCTGGAGGGCAGTGGAGGGATCTCCGCACACTGAACATCTGCCTCCCAGGTTCAAGCAATTATCCTGCCTCAGCCTCCTGAGTAGCTGGGACTACAGGTGCGTGCCACCAGGTCCAGCTAATTTTTGTATTTTTAGTAGAGATGGGGTTTCACCATGTTGACCAGGATGGTTTCGATCTCTTGACCTCATGATCCACCCACCTCAGCCTCTCAAAGTGCTGGGATTACAGGCATGAGCCACCACGCCCGGCTGACAATTTTTTATCCTTTGGAAAGTTGAACAAGGAGAGCTGTGTACTCATAATGTCAATCCTTACTGATTTCTTAAAGCTCTGTTTACGAGGATGACCATAATTCCACTGGTGTTCATGCTTCTATGATCACCATTTGACATAAGCAGACAGAAAATAAAAAAGCCAGCATAGTAAGAAAGAAACATCCTTCCAGGGGTCTCCCATATGCTGAATTGACACTGCTATTTACCATAATTTTCTGAAAGTTCATGAAAATCCTTAAACCTACATATTATCATTGCAGCTTTAAGAATAAGAAAACTTGACCCAAAGAGGCCATAATATACCACAAATCAAAGAAGTAGTAAGATGCAGAAGTAACTCAATTGACTCCAAACTGTTGGAATCCAAACTCCATTTCCTTTTGCTACACTAGACTGCCTTCATGTGATGCTGACTGTAGATTAACCACACACGTGTACAGCAGGTCACTGTAAAGGCCCAGCCTTGATCTGCCCAATCCTATTATTCAAGAATCAGACTGGAGTTGAAAAATATTTATTTTCTCACAACAAATTATAATGATTAGCTCAATGTGTAATCTAAGAGGCTGGGCATATACTAAGCAACAAATCTAATACTCTCATAATTTCTTCACTTCCACAAGCTACCCTTAGAAATCAGCATTATCTTAAACTATGAGGACAAGGCAAATACAAAATATGGCCCGACATTTTAGCAGTTTTATAGACAGGAGAGACTAGATTATCAAAATCAAGTCCACATATAATTATATCACATACAAAATAAAATGTAGTTCCAGATAACCCCAAATCACTTTTGTTACTGTGTGTTTTTCTTTAAATAATACTTCTACGACCACAGGCTTACTCTCTTATATAAAATATGGCATTATCATATTGTTGCCTGAGAAAAAGACACACACACACACACACACACATTCACAGACACTTAATAATGAATCAGAACCGACTAAGAGTGATTATTTGCTTTTCACTTTTTCCTCTCAAAGCATATAGATGAGTCTAGACATGACCAAGTAAAGAAGATGTACTATCTTGAGTTCATGAGATCTTGAGCTGCTTGCTTAAATTAACAGAAGAGAAACACAGCAAAATAGGATTTTAAAAGCTTATTTATGCAAAAAAGTACTTCTCATGGTTTAACAATTTCAGCAGAGGCATACATGAAGAGAACCCTGCTGAGATCCCTAGAAAAGAATGTCACCTATTCCTGACCCTCAGGTGGTCTTCATGGGTGGGCAAAGTAAATAGCACCCATGTGGCATCATTGATAGGGCACAGGAGAATTTCCAGAAAACAACTGCATAACTCCTAAAGATCCACTTCTTCTGTTTCTACGGCTGTTTAAATATAGCATTGACTTTCAATGCATGACATTATATAACTATTTGAAATGAGTATAAGCTGTTGGAAGCCCTTTACATCTGGGTATGAATTTACACTCTGCACTGGGGAGCTGCAGGAGCCTGTGTCTTCCTGCATAAACTGTGAAATACTCCCCTATCTGCCTCACATAGTTGTCACGTACATTTAGTGAACCAATTATCTGGTCCTTATATTCTGCTTTATTTATCCAGCACCACTCCTCCTCTACCCAAAAACATCCCTTCCCCTCATGTCAGTCTGCATCTGAGAAATGCTCTTTCTTCCATCCCAGCCTTAGATTTATCTGGAAGCTTCCAGATTCTTTTGGGGTGCTTGATTATGATTAATTGACCCAAGATGGTATCCCAACTTTTTTTTTTTAACTGGAACTGAGAAAATTTACTACGTTTTGGTTCTGTTCGCCTCTGGCAGCAAATCTCTAAGATGTCAGTAAGATGCTACTAACAGCAAAGTTCATGGTCATTCAAAATTTGAGTCCCATTCATTGAAAACATTATTAAAACAGTTGACCATAGTCCCTTTTTCCACTTGCTGATCTCACATTCTACTTTCAATTAACTTCCATTAGGTTTTTCCCTCTACCTCTCTACTAAATATGTTCTTACCAAGGACATAATTCCCTCCATTTTGCCAAATTCAATGGTTGCTTTTCTGTTTTTTATTTAATGGCATTACAGCCACATTAAATATAATAAATACCCCCTCTGCCTCAAAACACTTTTGTTGTTGTTATTGACTTCCAGTACACCACCCTATCCTTTTTACACACCAGATTCTTGGTGACTTTTTCTCAGCATCTTCTCTGGTTCTTTCTCCATTAAAGCCCTAACTGTAAGAAAACCAGCATAGGACCAAGATTGATCTAGCCCCCTTTCCTCTCTCTCAGAATACTCTCCTTAGCTAACCTTACAAGCCCTTGGGCTTTAAATGACATTGGCTTGCTTATTTTCCTAACCCAGAGCTTCCAGCTCTGACCTGTCTCTAGAAGTCCAGATTTATGTGCACAACTGCTCGTAAGTCATCTCTATGTAGATGTCTAATGGATATCTCAAGGATCTGAATATCACTTTTGATTACCCTTTCTACTCTTTGATTTCCCTTCTCTACTCTTGTCACCTAAGTAATACCAAATCACCCAAGCCAAAACATGGAGAAATTATCTTTGATTTGGTTTCACAAGTCCCCCTTCTTTTCTGCCTTCACTGACTGTTTCCCGAGTGCCTTCTAAATATAGTCCCATATAAGGCCCACAGTTCATACCTTCCATTTCTTATCCTTGAGGGCAAAGACCATCAAAAGGAAGCCCTCCTGCAGACTTGAGTTTAACTCAAATACAGATCAATGATTTTTCTAATGCCTTGTCCTACAGACTTGAACTTAACTTGGATAGAAGCCAGCTATTTCTCTAACACCTGGTCCTATAGGTACAATCAGGGCCACACAGGACTTTCTACGTGCTGTCATTTTGGGTGGTCTCTGATCACAAGTCAGCCTGAAGTAGTTGCGACTGATATCTCTTAACTCGCTATCTAAAAGACATTATTGCTGTCTCTCTCTGGGACTCTGGACTCTGTGATCCTCAAGGATGCTCTCATTATTGGATTGTTCTTCTCTGTAAAAGAAAGAACAAAAGCTGAGCCGTTTCCTAATTTTATACTGAATAGACCTTTTCTGTTTGCCTACACTTATTCTAAGTATTCTATGTGTGTAAACTTTTTAATATTCACAACAAACCTTTAAGGTAGGAATTGTAAAGCAGCTAAAAGCTATGTTACAAACTATAAGAGAGGTGCTCATCTTTCACTCTGTGAGTTTGGGCTTGTGGTTGCATTGCATTCTGCTCTACACTAAGGGCCTAATTGGCACAGAGCCTGGCACATTTTAGTGCTAATACCTAACATGTGAATTAACATGCTCAGTGTGACGGAGACAAGCAGGTGAATCTACTCTAAAGATCACTGTTACAGGCTAATTATGTCCCTCTCAAGATTTATATGTTGAAGTCTAACCCCTAGTACCTGAGAATGTGACTGCATTTGGAGACAGGATTTTTAGATAGGTAATGAAGTTAAAATGAGGTCATAGGGTGGGCCCTCATCCAACATGACTAGTGTCCAAATATGAAGAGGAGATTAGGACACAGATATGAAGAGAGGGAAGACCAGATGAAGACACAGTGGGGTACAGTAGACACTTGCAAGCCAAAGACTGGGTCCTCAGAAGAAATCAACCCTGCTTACACATTAATCTCAGACTTCCATCCTCCAGAATTGTGAGAAAATAATGTTCTGTTGTGTAAGTCACCCAGTCTGTGCTTGTTATGAAAGCCCAAACAAACTAACAAAGTCACTATGGTGGATGACATGGGCTCCAGTAATTCATGAGCCACTGTCATGCAGGTGAGTCACCTTCATCCAGACTCAGACATTGAAAAAGCCAGCAGAACAGAGGACACTTAGATGGAAGACAAGAGAGAGTCTATGGCAGAAGAAACACCTCACCCTTTCTACACATATGGCCTTACCTAGACATATGTGTAAGTAACTCGCCGTCTAGAAGACATGATTGCTCTCCCTCTCTCTGGGGACTCTGGACTCTGTGATCCTCAAGGATGTTCTCTATTGGATTGTTCTCCTCTGTAAGAGAAAGAACAAAAGCTGAGCCATTTCCTAATTTTATACTAAATAGACCTTTACTAGATAGGAGCACTGGTAATAAACTGGAATAAGCCTAAGCAAGGACCCAAAAGACTGGGCTCTAGGCCTGACAGCTGATAGTCTGTAACAGTGGGGAAGACTATCGATGTGTCTAAAATCCAGTCACTCCACTGGACAATTTATTTAACCATTTGCGCTTTACAGGACAACTCAAGGGGATGACGACTAGCAGGTGACTTTGCTAATTCTGGTATGCTCTGCAAATGTGAGGGGTCATTCTTATTATTTTTACTCCTGTTTTTATTTTACAAAATCTAACCAGTGGCCCAGGACAAAATGCATCCAGCTGCACTGATGAATGCTGCCTGCCTCTGCAATTGCCTTCTTCATTTGTTTCTATTTCAAACACTCTGTGAACAGAGTAATTGAGTTTGAATTGCTTGGGGGATCCTCCCCCCTCATGGTTCCATTCAAGGAGAAGCTCATAGTTGTTAATGATTTATTATTTTCCCTCCTAAGTATATTTGGTACGTGTGCCCAGCACAGTAGCTACATAAGGGGAGCACACATGTGCCATCACTTCCAATACAGACATGAATAAATCCAGGGCAGCCCTTCTGCCTTGATCACTTATGGAAGCAGCTCTTGTATACTCTAAAATGGATTATTTTTTTAATCTCACAGCCCGTCTCGTGGGAGCTGTGTCTAAATTAACTCCGTGTCCTCAAGCACCCTGGCTTCCACCCAACCCTTAATGTTTCCACTGCTCTGAGAAGGCAAGAAGGACTCTGTAAGTTTTCAATTGCAGAGATATTCCTGTGAATTTGAGCCCACCTGTAAATAAAAACAGCTCATATTTCGAATCAGTCATTACATGCTAAGCTGTGTCATAAGCTTTTAACAAGTGTAGCTTTTTTTTAAGACTTAAAACTCAGTGAGGTAAGAATTATTATTGTCTCATTTTATAGGTGCAGTGGTTTTAAAATATGACTGTGAATTCTTAGATATTTCTTCCATGATAAGGTGACATCTATGCCCTCTTCCCTTATATCTGGGCAGGCTATGACTGCTGGCCAATAGAAAACAATAGAAAGGACACTCTGACTCCAGAAGCTTGGCCATCAAAGGCCATGCAACATTCACCTTCATTACTGGAAATCTCACTTTGGGATCCTAGAACCATCATGTAAGAATTTCTAGCACTCTACCTGTAGAGGCCCTGCCTGTCCTTTGGTCAACAGTTGCACATGAAGCCAGTCTCCCAATCATCACTGCCAAGGTGCCAGACATGAGAGAAGCCTTTCCTGGATACCCTAGACCAGCCACCTACCAACGGAATACCATCAAGTGACATCTGTCAACACTGGGGAGAAAAACAACAGCTCAACCAATCTCTGCCCAGATTCTCACCTGGAAAATTATGAGATATATAAAAATAGATGTTAATTTAAGACATTAAATTTTGGGGGAGTCTCTAGACACACAACAGTAAATTACCTAGATACCAGTTGAAGAAAGTGAGGCAAAAAATAGTGAAGAATTTATCCAAGGTCACAAGGATATGTCATGAATTGGAATTAGACTCCAGAGAGTCTGATTCTAGAAACTAACTTCATATATAGCCTTTTAGTCATAAATCCATAACCATATGCTAATGATATTATGAATCTAGACTGGAGAAAAAAAGTAGGATCTGACTCAACAAAAGAAGTGAGTTCTTACAGCAAATGCTGTCCAAACAGTAAAGTCGGGACAGTTTCAGCTTTTAAAGATATGGGGTAGTCAAATATTATAGCTTTAAATTCTTCTCCAACCCCATATCAATTGTGTAACCCTGACCCAATAAGTGAACTTTTCTAAACCTCCACTTTCTCTTTTGTAAAATGTAAAGATAATAACTGAGAGATTCTCATGAGACCAGATCTAGCACATAGTATACATTCAATTTTAAATGTTGAAAAAAATCTTAGAACATAATTTCCTTCCCCAGGGAAATCCACACACCAAGTATGCATAAAACAGTGGTTGGGACATTTGTCAATGGCTGATCACTGAGGAGGTGCTAGTGGAAACCACTCAGTAGAGGTCGGAAATTGTGACAACCATCCAGCAGTGCACAGGCGAGTGCCTGTTTCTGCTCCCCACTAGCAAAGAATTATCTATTGTACAATTTCGATATTGCTGCTGTTACTAACACCTTTATAAAGGGATCTTTACATTGTGTAGAAGTTGAAATAGATAATACCTAAGATCCCAGCAAGATTCAATTGCAGGACTCAAAAATGCTATTATTTCAGTTTTCTAACACACTAGGATTCTGACCTTTAACAATTCTATGATCCCAAGATTATTGAAGACCTATAAGGTTTTAAGTGATATGATTCTAAGAAGCCACAATTCTAAATTTCTAAGATTCTATTTATTATTGTAAGGTTTCTTTCAGTATAAGACTACTTTTCTAAGCTTCTGTGATGTTAAGATCTTGAGAGGCTTTTTATCTTAGATTGTAAGGTATCTTGAGGTTATGTTTCTAATAAGCTCTATCCCAAGAAACAGGGCTGCTTTTATTCTAAGATAACGAATGCTGCAGTTCTAAGATGCTAATGCATCGTAATGTATGTTTCTAGATTTATGTATCCAGAACACAGAAATGTACTGTGTTGAGGTGAGGTGTTAGTCTATATCCCATAGCTTAGATTCCCAAACTGTTTGATCTGGTTTTATAATCGACCAGCAATGTTTGAGGAATAAGATGGGCATTGAAATGCTTCTTTCAGTAAAGGAAAGTTTAGTAGCTATGATAGAATATAGAGTTGCTGGCCCAGTTTTAACTAAGTTCATGTTCTTGGATATAAAGAGGACACTAACATTTATATCCATTACCTTGAAAAAGCATATCTCATGGGATACAATCATAAGGTAACTTTATTTTTATCTCCTGTTTTCCTTTTACATTTATTCTGCGGTGATGGTTATGTTCTGCCCCTGGATTGCATTTAGGGTAAATCTTGTATTTTTTCTGGTCATGCATAAGTAAGTAGTATATAGGTAATTAAGAAAGAATTAATTTGTCGAGACGTTCCAGTGAAATAATCAAAAATTTTTTTTTTGGTGAGACGGAGTTTCACTCTGTTGCCCAGGCTGGAGTCCAGTGGTGTGATCTCAGCTCACCGCAACCTCTGTCTCCTGGGTTCAAGCGATTCTCCTGCCTTAGCCACCTGAGTAGCTGGACTTACAGACATGTGCCACTCCCAGCTAATTTTTGTATTTTTAGTAGAGATGGGGTTTCGCCATGTTGGCCAGACTGATCTTAAATTCCTGAGCTCAAGTGATCTGCCCGCTTCGGCCTCCAAAAGTGCTGGGATTACAGGCGAAGACTTTAAACTTAATCAATATTGCAGCTACTTCTCTTTCCTGGGTCTGGCTCCCTGAACTCCAAGAGAGGCGCATGGTTGGCTTCGTTTTTCTTCCTCTAAATTGCTCTTTTACTATCTCATCCTATCTTCCTAAGCCTGATTCAGACCCCTCCAGGCTAGAGAATAGGAATGGGGGAGAAGGAGGGAGAAAAGAGGTGGAGAATATATTACTTAAGTAGAACTGTTGAGAGAGAACACAGGTTCTCCTTGAGGCTGGCAAGTGTCTAACCCTGCCTCTCAGAAAACATCTGTGAATTTCTGCAGATAATGTGAGCACATCTGTGTGGCTGGACTCTCCCCCTTGCAGTGAGACAGTGCATTTCTAGTTCAGCTGATCATGTAGGGCTCCTCTTTTAGCTTCTTCTTTTTGGTATGCCTCTGGCATTTTTCAATCAAGTTCACTCACCCTTCTCAAGCAAGAGCTAAGACAACTCTCTTACGTGAGGCCCACATTGGTCCACAAAAGACCACAATGCATCCTTTGTCTTTAGCAATGCTGAGTTCAAGTGAGTCCCAATTCAGCTACTTTCTTCTCCCTTCAAGCTATGGGCTAGCAGGTAATGTCTCAGGTGTGAGTTAGACACAAGTTCACAAAGGCTCCTCTTTGAGTGGTCTCTTCAAACCCTCTCTCATCTGAGATGAAAAAGGATGCTCTCCAACCTGTTACCCTGTGCTTGGTGTGCGAAGGGGGTGATAGGGTAATAAGGGACTCACCATAAATGAGTCCTTTAATCCCCAATCTTCTGCTAATCTCTCACATTTTTATTCATCTGCTCCAACATCTTTCATAGTCTAGAGCAGGGGTCAGTGAACTATGGTATTCTAGTCAAGTCCTGCCCACTCCCTATGTTTATAAGTAAAGTTTTATTGCAACAAAGCCACATTCATTAATTCGTACATTGCCTATGACTACTTCAACTCTGCAGCAGCAGAAGTGAACAGGTGCGACAGAGATTATATTGTCCATAAAGTCTATTTACTCTCTGGTCTTCTACAGAAAATGTTTGATGAACTCATTATGGAGACAAGAGCACAAATCTGGTTCCTGCCACCTTTTGCAGATACAGCAGGTGCTTCTTGCTTCTCTTTTTGGATGGTATTATATTGAGACCTATATGAAACTGAGACTGAAATAGATTTGCTTTAACCTTCTTTCATTCTGTTGAACATTTGTCAAGTATCTACTGATAAGCCAGGTATCGCACTGGAATATTTACCCAAGTTACCTTGTCTAATCCTTATAAGGATACTGTGAGGAAAGCAACATGTTCTCATTTTACAGAAGAGCATATTTACCCTCAGAGAAGTGTGGTAACTTGCCTGAGGATATATGGTTAGTAACCAGCTAATGTAAGAAGAAAACTAGTTCTGACTATGAAGGAAATGCTTTTACACTTGTCTCAATTCTGTCCAGCTGCATTTTCCAGAGACTAGAAACTGTGTTGCAAAGTTCTTCTCACATTACCGGTACTTATTTTCCATCCCAGAGATGTAGGGTGCTGTTATCATCACCATTCCTAGAACATGTGATCTGCTGTCTTTGAAGGTGGTGACTGGAGTGATCTGGGAGCAGTGGAGACACTTCTTTGTTTGAATAGCATGAGAACTATATATCTAATAACTCCCTTTCAAATTAGGATTGAGATGGATGCTGTCAAAGCCACCATCTGCAAGTATAAATTCCAGCTTCATTTCAGAACTCTTTGTTATGAATTTCCTCCTGGGGAGAGTGTCCTTTTCTGACTTCTGCTTGTGAAAAGTGACATCAAAAGAAGACAAAATAAACCCCTAGGACCTTTCAATTCACTTCTATTGCAAGAAAGAATGTAAAAGTTAGAAAGAGATTTTTGACATAATGTAGACCACTCCCAACCCTACTTCCGACTGTCCTTTTTTTTTCTTTTGAGACGGAGTCTCACACTGTTGCCCGGGCTGGATTGCAGTGGTGCAATCTGCAAGCTCCGCCTCCTGGGTTCACGCCATTCTCCTGCCTCAGCCTCCCGAGTAGCTGGGATTACAGGCACCTACCACCATGCCCAGCTAATTTTTTGTATTTTTAGTAGAGACAGGGTTTCATCATGTTGGCCAGGTTGGCCTCAGCCTCCTGAGTAGCTGGGATTACAGGTGCCCACCACCACATCCAGCTAATTTTTTGTATTTTTAGTAGAGACAGGGTTTCATCATGTTGGCCAGGTTGGCCTCAGCCTCCCGAGTAGCTGGGATTACAGGTGCCCACCACCACATCCAGCTAATTTTTTGTATTTTTAGTAGAGACAGGGTTTAATCATGTTGGCCAGGCTGGCCTCGAACTCCTGACCTCGTGATTCACCCACTTCAGCATCCCAAAGTGCTGGGATTACAGGCGTGAGCCACCCTGTCCAGCCTCACTGTCCCATTTTTTAGATGAGAACAGTAAGATCTAAAGGAAACAAAAGAAAAATAGTGAACCAACATGCACAGTAATTAACTACTGAGTTAAGAGAAACCAAATTTCAGACTCCAAACATAGTTTTCTCTCAGACTGAAACAAAAGATAACCAAGCCTTTTGCCTTTTTTCATCTAACAAATAATATTCTGTGTTTGCTTATTAGATACCCATGGTTTTTTGATGCTATAAGAGAAAAGGGTTAAAAACAAGTCAAGATTTCAGAAGTTAATAGAGTAGGTCAAGTTTATTCAGTGAGAAGATGATCAAGCCACCTTCAGGAAGACGAAATTGATCTAGAGTATATGGGAAGCAGGGAGTATACAAGACAGCAGCGAAATAAAGCCCAAAGAGGGCTTGGGAACAACAGAGATATGACGGAGAAATTTGGTGGGGTTGCAAGTTGGAAGATTTGAGTGCGGGGCATAAGCACATTGTACACAGGATTTTGAAAGATCAATTGTATTTAAAATTGTGCAAAATCTTCCATTTTTATTATATAAATAAACTAGTAAATTTCCAATTACTTTTTATTTCTCTTGCAGATGTCAGACTAGTGTTTCTTTTAAATACAACATATGCTGAGACATAACAGATGGCTTTTTTTTGTTCAAGATAATTTAATATCCACCAGTCCTTTGTCCTTCATTCATCCAATTCATTTGTTGACTCATGCCACATGTATTTCCTGAACACCCGAAATTGTCTCGTACAGAACTCTCACTCATTCCCTCAGGCATCGTTTTCATCCAGAAGCCTCCTAAACCTATATTGGGCAAGCAACATGTTGCAACGTACATGTCTTGTTTGTGTTTTTGTCATGCCTGTCATAGCATGTAGTGCCTGTGGTAACCTTCAGGAAACATGTTTATATGAATCAATAACCGGGGACCCAGGTGACTGACTCAAAAGTTTCATTGTTAAGTGAGTCATGATAGATTTGGGAAAGAAAGGCAAGTAAAAATATATCACAAAATACTATGGCGAGAAGTCAAAGAAGATGAAAGAACACGCAGAAAGTACATAAAGAGGCCTTGCTGAAAGGCCAATCACATGCTTTCACATTGTGTAGATGAGAACAGAAAGGTCGCTCCAGCTGCCAGAGAGAGACACTTGTTCTTGAAGAAAGAACAAAATTAAAATCCTGAACCTCTCATCCTACTTGTTGTCAGGTACACTGCACTGATTACTTACATTTCTTGACTGTAAGAGGCTTTGACAAGCAACAAGTGTGAAACATGCTGGAAGTTGATTATTCTATTGAATAGGCTCTAGATAAGTTGGATAAATGAAAGGCATGCTGCTTGCCTCTGAAATCCAGGCTGAGGAAATAAAGTGGAATTGGCAAATACAACATTTCCAATGAACTACAGTCACCACCTTCAAAGACAGCAGAGTCAAACCAATGCATCAAGTTCATAGTAGAATCCAAGGGGCTCAGTGCATATTAATTGGCAGTGTCACTCCTGAATCCACATTACATACAAATATGTTGAATCTCAATTCCCACTCAACACACATTTATTAAAAGCTGGCTCTTCATTTATTTATGCATTTGGCACTTGTTGTACAAATGTTTTCTGTGCCCAGATTATGCTTGAGACTATAGAAACAGGGTCGAGCTTAGCCAACATTGCCCCACCCTGAGGAAGCTCCTCATCTAGTGAATGATCTCACATAAGCATTCACAGAAATAATCAGTTTAGATTTTGATAAAAAATACTAAGAAGAAAATGTACAAAGTGTGAAAAGAATGTACAACTAGAGGCCTGGAGGTCAGTGGATTTCTCCCTGAGGAAGGGATGTTTAGGAAAGGACATGAAGGTGAGTTGGAGGAAACCAGGTAATAAGATGGGCTGTCTATTTAGGAGAAACCTCCATCATCTGCCACAGTGCTGGTGACTGTGTGTAGAGAGGGAGAGAAAGAGACTAACAAGACCCGTGATAAGCCATTGTGATGGCTAATATTGAGCGTCAACTTGATTGGATTGAGGTATACAAAGTATTGTTCCTGGGCGTGTCTGTGAGGGTGCTGCCAAAGGAGATTAACATTTGAGTCAGTGGACTGGGAGAGGCAGACCCACCTTCAATCTGGGTTGGCACAGTCTAATCAGTTGCCACAGTGGCTAGGATAAAAGCAGGCAGAATAATTTGGAAGGACTAAACTGGACAAGTCTTCTGGCCTTCATCTTTCTCCCTTGCAGGATGCTTCCCGCCCTCGAACATCAGACTCCAAGTTCTTC
Source organism: Gorilla gorilla gorilla (assembly GCF_029281585.2). Taxonomy (NCBI): domain Eukaryota; kingdom Metazoa; phylum Chordata; class Mammalia; order Primates; family Hominidae; genus Gorilla; species Gorilla gorilla. The sequence continues at coordinate 142,013,442 of NC_073231.2, read as the reverse complement.
AGCTTTTGGAATCTTGGGCTTATACCAATGGTTTGCTAGGGGCTGTTAGGCTTTCAGCCACAGACTGAAGGCTGCACTGTCAGTTTCCCTACTTTTGAGGTTTTGAGACTAGGGCTGGCTTCCTTGTTCCTCAGCTTGCAGACGGCCTATTATGGGACATCACCTGGTGACTGTGTGAGTCAATTATCTGTAATAAACTCCCTTTCATGTATACATCTATCCTATTAGTCCTGTCCCTCTAGAGAATACTGGCCAATACGTCCATATCAGTCATACCAATACATCCATGTCAGTCATCAAGACCAATACATCCATATCAGTCATAACACCTTTAGAGGCAACTATTGGAAATTATGAAAAAATTAATGAAAGGGTGAATAATACAAAAGTTTCTCTCTCTCTCTCTCTCTCTCTCTCTTTCGCTATTTTAAGCTCCAGCTTTTTCCTGATTCTGAGTCTGGCATTCCTCGCAGTCACAAGAGGGCTAACAAAAGCAGAGAATGTGCTTCTATGTTCATATTCAAGATGACAGCACAGAGGCATCTCCCCAGACATAGACTGTTGGACATATCATTCAGTTCTCCTGGTCTAATTAAGTCATTCCTATCATAAGGGAATATAATGCACTGAATGGTTTAGAACAATAAGGGTCTACACTTGGAAGCAGAGCATGAAGCCAACATCCACTAGATAGGACAGAGGTGAAACAGAAGCAGAGCTCTGGAAAGACAGAAGCAGCAGGATGTGTGATACAGGTGCTGAGGTACCTGCCATTAGTGTCACTACATCAATGAGCCCAGAGAAGCCCAGAGGAGACTCATGGTCAGCCCATGGCTGGATTAGGACATTAGGGCATCAGCTTTGGTCTTGAAAAGATCTGGATTTTATTGCTGTTCTTCCACCTGCTGGCTGTAACAACTAGAGTAACAACTCAGCATCTCATTCTCAGCTTGATCATCTTTAAAACAGGGAAAATAATTACAAGTGTATGGTAGGTTTTTTTTTAACAATTATGGTACATTTTTTGATAAAAAACATATGGTATAAAAAATATGGTATGTTTTTCAATAATACAATGATACAGATAATAGATAATGTACTTGATACATAACACACAATCAATGTATGTTCTTCCTTCCTCGTGCCTTTCATCCATTCTGTCCCAGAAAAGGGGGAAAAATTAATTCTCACATAAAGTCATAGTGAAGCTATGAAGGTTCAGTGGCAAAAATGGGTTAAAAAGACTGGGAGAGGAGGTCGTGCAGAGAGTGACGCTTTCACGTGACGCTGGTGATACAGCAGCACACCTTAACATTGAGGAACAGAAAGACATGCAGGGTGTCTGGTGTGGATGCAGAGGTTGTATGTGGTTGAGGTGAGAGATGTAGGGCAGAGCAGAAATGTGTCTGGTCTGTTTAAGAACGGTCACCTTCCTGGACTCAGAATCAGCCTTTCTTTTGAAGGCTAAGGCCTCTTACCATATCAAGTTCACTGTGTCCTTTTCTTCATCAGGAATTCCCTTTCAGGAGGTTCCTCAAGGCTCATGCAAAGAGGCTGCATGTAGGCCAGCCCTGCCAGTTCACCCAAGTGCCCAGACATGCATCAGTGCTACCTAGACTCACCCAAGAGGTCACTGTAGGAGCAGCATGTGCTTAAGCAAAGGTAACAAAGACTGACTCAACAACGGCATGCAATGCGGTTTCTTTAGTGTCACTGCCAATTATGGAAACAGAATCTGATTTTGCTCTTGTTTCAATAATTCTGAAAAATAAATAATAAGGTCACACACTAAAGGAGAGCAGAAAACACAGGGAGAAAACAGAATTCTAAAGATAACACTCTCATGAAATCCAGAGGGGTTTGGAATCTTTTCTGTGTGAAGGGGGTTAAGGAATGAAAGTAGAAATGTAATATGGCCCTCAGGGTTTGCTTTTGGAACAGGCAGGAACATTGTAAATGTATTTTGTGAAGCGGGGAATGGGAGAAGTGCAACATAGCATATTTGGGGAAAAGTAGGTAGCTCAAAATTGCTGGAACATATGTTTTGCATAGGGGCTTTCAGGAGATGAGGCTGCAGACTCATAGACAGGCATTAGGAAATAAACAGGCTCTTCTCCCATACTAAGATGTTCGCCCTTTATGCTGAAGGTGAAACAGAATCTCAGGTTGTCTCTAAAGTAGGGACATATTATTTATATTTTTGAAAGATCACTCTAGCTGCGTAGGAAAAATAAATTCAGTGACTACAGACAGAGAGTAAATTTCTGTAAAGATCTGCATGAGAAGAAACATCATCCTGAAAATAGGAAGAAATAAGGAATGGCAGGAAATGAAGCTGGAGAAATGGGATGAGCAGATAACAAAGGGACTCCTCTGCCATCTTAAGTGACTTCTGTTTGAAAAGTCAGAAAAGCTTGAGGTTGGGAAAAACAGGCTGTGGTCATGGTGAGCGTCAGTGAATCCATTGTTTGTGTAGACATGTTCCCTGGTTCGGGTGTTGAAAGTGGAGCCCGGACTCCATGTGGGTATCTGCCTGAGACTCCGTTACCTGCAGCTGAGAAGACAAGAAAGAAAAAGGATGTATTGAGAGTTAAATTTTTCTGAAAGGGATGATGGGTTTCTGTTTTGAAAGTCTGATCTGACTGTGAGGAAATCAGTAATAAAAATTCCGTATTATTCACATTTCTGGCATTTATGTTGCTGAGCACGATTATTTGCATTTCAGTTCTGACACATGAAATTTCGTGGTGTTATGGGCTGAACTGTGTTCTTCCAAAATTCATATGTTAATGTTCTAACCCCCAATACCTCAGATTGTTTAGAGATAGGTAAGGCCTTCAAAAAATAATTAAGTTAAAACGAGGCCATTAGGGTGGGCCCTCATTCAATATGATTGTATCTTTATAAGAAGAGACAATTAGGACACAGATATGCACAGAGACACCATCTGAGGACACTGGCAGAAGAAAGCTGAGGAGAGAAGCTTCAGAAATCAACCCTCTACTGGCACCTTGATCGCTTCCCTCCAGCCTCCGGAGTGGTGAGAAAATAAATTTACATTGTTTAAGCTACTCAATCTGTGGTATTTGTCATGTAAGCCCTATTAGTATTAAAAATTAGTGATTAGCAATTAATATTATAAAAGTAATACACTTTACATAACCTATTGGGAAAGCTTAGTTGGACAATTGAAACTACTAAATGGAATGAATGGTAAATTTTTGGATACCGTTTTTTTGAGGTTATCTGAATTAAGGTATTTTTGTGATTTATGATCTAAAAAACATTCTTTGGCTGTTACTAAAAAGTCAAAAAATAGGCCGGGCGCGGTGGCTCACGCCTGTAATCCCAGCACTTTGGGAGGCCGAGGCGGGCGGATCACGAGGTCAGGAGATCGAGACCATCCTGGCTAACATGGTGAAACCCCGTCTCTACTAAAAATACAAAAAATTAGCCGGGCGTGGTGGCGGGCGCCTGTAGTCCCAGCTACTCGGGAGGCTGAGGCAGGAGAATGGCGTGAACCCGGGAGGCGGAGCTTGCAGTGAGCTGAGATTGCGCCACTGCACTCCAGCCTGGGCGACAGAGCCAGACTCTGTCTCAAAAAAAAAAAAAAAAAAAAGTCAAAAAATAACAGATGCTGGTGAAGTTTTGGAGAAAAAGGAATGCTTTTACACTGTCGGTGGGAGTGTAAATTGGTTCAAACACTGTGGAAGAAAGTGTGGCAATTCCTCAGAGACCTAGAGACAGAAATACCATTTGACCCAGAAACCCCATTACTGGGTATGTATCCAAAGAAATATAAATCGTTCTATTATGAAAACACATACACACATATGTTCACTCCAGCACTGTTCACAACAGCAAAGACATGGAATCAACCTAAATGCCCATCAATGATAGACTGGGTAAGAAATATGTGGTACATATACAATATGGAATACTATGGATTCATTAAAAGGAACAAGATCATGTCCTTTGCAGGAACATGGATGGAATTTGAGGCCATTATCCTTAGCAAACTAACATAGGGCAGAAAACCAAACACTGCATGTTCTCACTTATAAATGGGAGCTGAATAATGAGAACACATGGACACATAGAAGGGAAAAACACAGTCTGGGGCCTATCACAGGATGGAGGATGGAAGGAGGGAGATGATCAGGAAAAATAACTAATGGGTACTAGTCTTAATACCTGGGTAATGAAACAGTCTATACAACAAACACCCATTACACGCATTTACCTATGTAACGAACATGCACATCCTGCACAGGTACCCCTGAGTTTAAAAAATTTAAAAGAAAAAATCCCACTATCATGCCCCTTATATTAAACATAGTTTGAAGAAATAAAAATAATAAAAACCCTTATTTAAGAATTATTAGAATTTGAATGACACATTTCAATGGTCACAAGAGAATGTGTAGAACATAGGAAGGTTTGGAGAAAGCTGCCCAAGGTGGTGAGCAGGACTTTAAGATTCCTATCGTCTCCTTCTACCAGGGCTACAGCCAACCCTGACCAATCATCCAGAAACATTACTATTAATTTAAGTGAGTTAACATGAAAAACAAAAATCAATAAAATGGCTTCTAGAGAGTGCTCATTCTTACCATACCTCTCTCAATGCACCCAACACCAATCTTTTTGATTCAGATAGGGTTCAAGATTTTAGGGCATTTTTGTATGACCTAGCCCCTGTGTAATTATCACTGGCATTGTATTTCTTTTCCCCCTCTGTGATCCATCTGCACCAGTCTCATTTCGAATCTTACTCTACACTCTGGCACTTTGAACTTTCCTTTCTCTACTTTATTTCCTCTACAACTATGTTTATCGGGGATTCTTTTCTTCCTTTGAATCTAATTGAAACACCACTGTATTAGAAGACTTAAAACCTCAGCCCAGTGATGTGACATATTAGAAGAATTCCAAGAGGACTGTATTATCTGGGACTGGTGACAGGTCATACCCAGGAGCGGTTTCCTATGCCAATCCCCATTTTATGGTTCTAGTTCCTTTTTACCTGAGAAAAAGGGGTTGTCATTTCTTCACATCATGGCTATAAGATCAGAGCTATCAGGTTAGGTTTGAGGAGTGGGAGCTTGGGAATCATAGAGAGAGAAATAGCCTGGCTAGACTTGGTGAATCTTGGTGAAACATTTAGTTTTAGTAAAATTGATCTTTCCATGAGCTCGGCTTCGTTTATTAGTTCATATCTAAGGTTTTGCATTAAGGTGTGAGGCCAGAGCCTTAGTAAATACTAAAGGGTAATTTGTTTTATTTTCCTTCTTGTGCATGTAGGCCTCACAAGGGGAGTGTGATGGGATAGGGAAAGGTTTGACTATTCCTAAGTCACTTGGTCAGAATATCATCATACTATTTTAATTCTGTGCCTTTGACCCTCCCAATCTTGTCATAATTCCTAAGCAATAGCAAACCATTGATGGCATTTAAGTGAATCCTTTATGGTAAGATCTGCTTTAAAGATAACATAAGGGGTTGAACTTGAGGTAGAAGTCACCAGAGGCAGAAAAACCTACTAACAGGTTTCTCCAATGGCCCTTCATTTATTCTATCCATTTATTTTACAAATATTCATCAAGGGCTTATTTTATGACATTCATCTTGGATCTGAGAATGTACTCATTGAAAAAATTCAAGGAAGTGCCTACACAAAGTTTTATGTTAGTAGAGGGAATCAAGGGATACATATGTTTATGTGTGTAAGTCCTATCAGGAAAGAGATACAACGATGCCATTGGGGGCTGCTGTTATATTCGGGGAGGTCTAATCAGTCCTCATTCATAAGAAAATATTCAGCAAAAATGAAATAGAATGAGGAAGCAAGCCATAGGGACACCTGGAGAGGGAGGATTTTAGGCAATAAGACCAGGTGAAAAGTTTCTGAGTCAGGAATATGCTTGGCTTGCTAGGGAAAGGGTAAGGAGGCCAGGGTGGTTGGAACAGATTCATTAATGGGGAACAGGATAGTAAATGCATTTGGAATGTTAGCAGATATGGGTAGAGGAATAGCAGATCATATAGACACTTACAAAAATATCTCTGTGTCTTTTGGTCAAAATTTCATCATTATGATATTTTAGCTTCTTTACTTCGGTGTTCCCAATCTCGTTTGCCACCATTCCTGAGCAATGGGAAGCTGCTGAGGGTGTTGAAATGGTCATTGACATTGTATTGGCATGGTAAGGGTTTGGCAAGTGGCCTGAGTCAGCATAGCAGCTATAGACATGGACAGATAAGGTTGAACAAGGTTCTCAGTGACTTACTCAGAAAGGCAGCAAGGCAGTTAAGGTGTCCTGAGTGGTCTTATTGAAGAAGTATGGAGGAGGTGAAGAAGGTTCTCTTTAGTCTTGGTCTGAATATGCCTTTTGATTCCTCAGTTTACCTGGTTTATCCAGGCATGGCTGTTCCCATGAACACTCGCATATGGTAACAGCACTGAAAGCTGTGGAAAAATGCTTTGATGTGTGAGCTGTCAGCAAATGTTGACTTCTCAGCAAATGCTCTGTCACTTCCTGACAGCCACGCTAGCACCTCTGCACCTGGCAAGAGGCCATCTCCTTTTCTTGGCAGCTGCCACAGTTCTTGGCCTTCACAGTTGCACCTGCAAGTGGGAGCTGTATAGTGTTTGTATTGAAGAGGCAACAGGAATAAATGGAATTGTATTCCTTTTACGTTCCTGTTGATTCTACCATCACATCATCATCATCATCATTGCAAGCATGTATTTAGTGCTCACTGTATGCCAGGCATTGTAGTAAATCCTTTACTTGAAAATCTTATTTAATTCTCACAACTCTGTAAGGTCTTATCATCCTCCTATTTAGATAAGAAAACAAAGAGACAGAGAAACTAAGTAATTTACCCAAGCACACAACAACTAACCTCCTAGTCACACTGCAATCCTGTAATGATAGGAGATTGATAGAGCTGCACACCTAATGGTTCCACACTACTTTACAAAGCGAAGACCTGGGAACCTTACGTAACTTATTTAAGGCCCCACAGCTGGTTCATTTCAGGAGTTAATTGCTTATGTGTTTCTTTAAAGTTAATCCTCACAAGAACCTAAATTTTACAGATGAAGAAACAGAACGCAGGGTCCAAGAGCCATCAGATAGTTGGCAGGAACTTGAACCCATGGTGAACAATGGAGTATTTGCTCCTGGCACCCACACTATCAAAACTTTCTTTGAGTAGAGCCTATCCTAGGGCCCAGATTTTCAGGGTGCAGATTTGGCTTAAAGAAAGTATTCAAGTGCAACACCATATGATAGAAATAGGATGTGAGCTATACACACAACGGTAATGCTTCAGATAACCACATAAAAATAAGTTTAAAAAACAGGCTATATTAGTCTGTTCTCACACTACTATAAAGAACCGCCCAAGACTGGGTAATTTATAAAGGGAAGAGGTTTAACTGACTCACAGTTCAGCATGGCTGTGGAGGCCTCAGGAAACTTAGAATCATTGTGAAGGGCAAAAGGGTTAACAAGGTACCTAAGTCACAAGGCAGCAGGAGGGAGAAATGAACACAGGAGAAAACATCAAACAGGGATGAAACCATTAAATCTCATGAGAACTCACTCACTATCATGAGAACAGCATGGGGGAAACTTCCCCCATTATCCAATCACCTCCACCTGGTCTCTCCCTTGACACATGGGGGTTATGGGGATTACAATTCAAGATGAGATTTTGGGTGAGGACACAGCTAAATCATATCACATATCACAGACCAAATTATTAAGAAGGTAAAAAAACTGAAGACAAGAAAAGCATGGATAAAGGAAAGAGCTCTGCACTTACAGTCAAGAGAGCTGAATTCAAATCTCCCACCTGGCACTAACTGTGTGTCTCCGTGAAACCTATACAAAGTCAGAGATTTTGCTGCTTCCCTCTGCGACTTGATGCTCTAAGAGAACCAAGCATCCTCAGCACTCCATGACCTTTCATGCTTCCTGCCTTGTTCAGGCTTGACTTTTATCTGAATGTTCCTTCTGCTCTCCCTACTACTCATCTATTTGCAAGAAGGCTGCTTATCCAAATAATACTGACACAATAACTGATTTAGTTAAGCCAATACTTACTCACCAGTGCCTCATTTAAAAAAGGCCACTACTAATCAAAGATTTTTTCCTAAAAGCTATTAATTCAGTTAAATAAATGAGTCTGTATTCTCTCTCTCTCTCTCCTCTCTCTTTCTGTGTATGTGTGTGCGTGTGAATTTTTCCCACAGTATAGTTGATAATCGGATAAGTTGTATTGTTGGTTCATAAAAGTGCCAGAGAGTTCTGAGCATCTAGGGGGGCTCAGTAATAGATAAATATCCTGAAATAAAACCTGTAGCCACAGTAGGGCCCTCAATAGACCTGAGTTTACATTTTGCAAAATAATATCACCAACTTGACGGTCAGTCTTCATATTGTCACTTTCTTTCTACACATCGACTCTGTTTTCCCTTTCCCCTTGCTCTCATATATTCTAATGCCTATTTTGCTGGTAATTTCCAAATTAGTATTTCTGGCCCCAACCTCACTTCTGATTCCCAGACTTAAACAACCAAATGTTCCTTTTATATCTCTTTAATGCCTCATAACATGAACATGTCCTAAACAGATCCATGGTTCTTTCCTGGAGTGTCAGAAAAAGAAAATAAGGCAATTGAATAAGGAGCACATGAGTAAGTAAATAGGTTGTATTTGTTCATTTTCACGCTGCTATGAAGAAATACTCAAGACTTGATAATTTATAAAGAAAAGAGGTTTAATTGACTCACAGCTCTGCATGGCTGGGGAAGCCTCAGGAAACTTACAATCATGGTGAAAGGCAACTCTTCACACGGTGTCAGGAGAGAGAATGAGTGCCGGGTGAAGGGGGAAGCGCCTTATAAAACCATCAGACCTCATGAGAACTCACTCACTATGAAGGACAGTATGAGAGAAACCGTCCCCATGATTCAAATATCTCCACCTGGTCTCACCCTTGACACATGGGGATTATTACAATTCAAGGTGAGATTTGGGTGGGGACACAGAGCCAAACAATATCATAGGTAGGTGTAATAAAGAAAACACATAAAAAAACTGCTCTCACTGAGAACAGGGCTCTGTAGCCTGCACTGACATTGCTGAAAGTCAGATGTCTGTCTTGCTGTGACTGATTCTGTATGCCTCCACCTTCTTCTGGATACTGAGTCTGACCCGATGTCTCCTATGAGCACATCCAGTTGCAGCAGCCAGGGCATGTGCCCACCTGCCTTCACTGCAAAGAAATCTGATAAAAACTCCATGTTCCTGATTGTGGAGCTGGTCCTGCAGCTCATGTGCTTGGATGATCAGAATCAAACTCAACCAGATCCTCACAGAGTCCACTACTGCTGCAGATATGCATATACACACACATATATATAAAATCTCGCATATATCTCTCTCTCTCATATATATGCATTTGGGTGGGGAAGTTGTGATCCACTCTGAGTTCCCAGTTTCAGCAAATAAATAAGCACAGCATCCATCCAGTTTTTAAGCCAGAATCTTAGGAGTAACTGCTGATCCTCTCACACTTACTAGCAAATCCCCATTCTTTCCATTCCGAAGACCTCTTGAGCCTATCTTGAAGAGTTTACACCATCTTTACTTTTTTCTCATCTTTTACTGCCAACAATAGTGTGACTCGTATCATCTCTCATCTGGATTATTTAAATGGCCTCCTGACCGGTCTCAGATCTTCCAGTCTCACTGTCTGCTACATTCTATTTCTCCACAGAGCACTCAGAGTATACTATTAAAAATACAAACCAGATGACGTCAGTCCATGGCTAAAACTAGCCAGTGTCTTCCCATTACACTTCAAGTAAATTCCAAATCCCCTTCTCAGGCCTGCAAAGTCCTGGATGACCTAGCCCCTGTGTGTAATTATCATTGACATTGTATTTCTCTTCCCCCTCTGCGATCCGTCTGCACCAGTCTCATTTCAAATCTTACTCTACACTCTGGCACTTTGAACTTTGCTTTCTCTGCTTTGTTTCCTCTACAACTATGTTTATTGGGGGTTCTTTTCTTCCTTTGAATCTATTTGAAACATCACTGTATTAGAATATTTCCTTATCATTATTTTATGTATAATTTCAGCCTCTCTTATTTTTTCTTGCTAACATGTAATTCAGAATAATTTTAAAAATTTAAATATTTGCCTTTTAACTTGGATATGGTTTTTCTAGGCTATAATGAAAAATTTATAAGGGTTTTTTTTTTCAATTGTTTTTCACGTTCGTCCCTGTTGTCTAACATTGCTGAGGAAACTTAGTAGGTATTCAGTAAATATTTTTTGAAGAAAGAAAGAGAGGGAAAGAGGGAGGGAAGGAGGAAAGGAGAAACAAACACATGGACAAATGAGGAAAGGAAGGATAAAAGGGAGAGAAGGAGGCAGTTAGATAGGGCTTAATTTAATGGATCTTCATATAACTCCTGTATATTGAGCCACATGAGTTGAATTAATCATCAAGGATTTTTGTGTGATAATCAAACAAAGCAATTGTAAACAGTAAAGCACCATGCAAATCACAGCCATTAATGCTTGTTAGTGACCCTTTCCTGCCTACCTCTCCAAGGCTGTCTCTTACTCTTCAGTGTTCAGACAAACAGGATGCAACTTCTCTCCTAGACTGTGTCCATTCCTCTGAGTGCCTGCTTTATTTTCTCTGCCTTAATGCCTACTCACCCTTTAAAATCTCCTCCATAGCTTTTTTTAGAATGCCTAATTTTCCTGCATTTTGAGTTAGAAATCTCCCCATTTATATTTTATGGGGTCCTACATGCCTGTGGTAAGAGTGGGGCAGTAAGCCACTGCCCTAATCACATCGTTTGATAAGACTCTGTATGAGAACCTGTCCTCTGATTGGTGAAGAGCTGCTTGAGGGATATAAGCCTTATTCATTATAACACTAGCACTTAGCAAAAGAACTGGCAGATAACTGGCAAAGAGTAAATATTAAATCAACATATGAAAAGGTGATTGAATAAGGAGTGCATGAGTGAATAAATACATATTTTATACCTGCGGAACACAGGAGCTATATTGTTAACATTTTCATACACTTTCTAGAACCTAGTGTCTTAAATATAATAGGCATATAAATTCATGGAAGCTATATTTTTGGACGTATGTTTATTTCTCTACAGAAGAACCACTTTCTGTCTCTTTTTTTTTTCTTTTGAGATGGAGTCTCATTCTGTAGCCCAGGCTGGAGTGCAGTGGTGCAATGTTGGCTCACCACAAGCTCCACCTCCCGGGTTCACACCATTCTCCTGCCTCAGCCTCCCAAGTAGCTGGGATTACAGACGCCACCACCACACCCAGCTAATTTTTTTTGTATTTTTAGTAGAGATGGTTTTTCACCGTGTTAGCCAGGATGGTCTCGATCTCCTGACCTCGTGATCCGCCTGCCTTGGCCTCCCAAAGTGCTGGGATTACAGGCGTGAGCCACTGTGCGCAGCCAGAAGAACTACTTTCTCTATGGTTATGTGGCCCAATCAGACTTCAAACAAGGGTATTCTGCACATCAAGAAAAACCAACAGGTATTATTCTAGAGACATCCACTGCCTGAGCAAGAGCAGAGTCCTTAATTTACTCTGACAACTTCTCTTAAGTAGCCAAAGTGAATTGGAATCTTTCCCTTGAGACATTCATTGGAAAACACAATTTGGATTAGTCTAATAACTGAATGTCAACTGACTTCCAAAACAAAGCAGTGAGGCATGCTTCCCTCTTTACAAATCAAGTAACCCAGAGAGTACAGCCTCAGTAACCACTAATAAGGGTTCTCAGAGGATTGAGGCCAGCCAGGAAATTGCTTTTACCTACAGGCTGAAGTGCATAAACCTTAACTTGGCATCCACAGTCTTTTAGAAGTTGACCCTGACTTTCTCAATCATTAGAACACGAGGTGAAATCCCACAAGCATTTCCAAAGAAGCACACGAGAGAGAACATTTCAGGTAGAAGGGACAATTTGAATAGAGGTGGGAATGTTGGTTAAGGACAGCAAATCAGGAATGTTTGTAAGGTGTGTATGTGGGAGGAATTAAAAATAAAACAGAGAAACAATGGCTTGGCTGTGGAACATCTTGTATATTAGGTGAAGGACGATGGTTTATATCAATAGGCTATAGAGAGCAATACACAGGTCTTTGACAAAGGGCAAATCCTATTTGGGGCAGGAAAGTGTACCTCAAATCAGATTATTTATTATGGGTAGTGCAGAAACATGTATCAGAGAATAAAAGGAGAGGGCCTGCTTATATCATAACCAAACACTTGGTACAAATGTTTCTTGGACTTCTGGTACGAATAAGATGGCATAGCTTTTCCTTGTTCCTCTCCAGGAAATGCCACTATAAACCCCAGAACTGGTGGAAGAGATAACCAAAGGAGAACTCTAAGGGGTGTAGGAAGAGGGCGAGCTGATTTGGAACTCCAAGGCTGGAAGAACAGCACAGCACAGCAGCAGGGCATGTTTTATCCTGTCATCCAATTGAGTAAGGCCACCCAGACCTGGCATTTACTAATCCCTGACTCACCAACAGAGGATAGCTCAGGTAGGCTCATTCTGCCTGCAAATCCAACAGGAGCCTTTCTGACAACACCAGTTTATCCCAAAACCACCATCAAAAGGGGTTGATTGGTAGACCCTAAAATAGTAGGAGTCCAGGCAAAGAGTTCTTCTTTCCCATTGGGCCTGAGACTGACTTTTTCCATTGAAAGATTCTGTATGGGTCAGGCATGATTGCAGGAATGACCCAGTAAAGCAAGCAGCCAAGTCCAGGGAGCCTCTTTGTTCCCACAGACCCAAGACTGTCCTTCCCCATCCAGAGACACCAGAAGAATCAGGGGCTTCAGTAAGTGGGGATCCCACTATACCTTTCACCAGTGAAAGACACCTAGTGGCTAGACTTGAGAACCCCGCTTCTGCACCCTGAGGGAGCACCAGCCAGAACCAGTGGGAACCCAGCAGCACCGCACCAAGTAGATGAGAGTAACACTGTAAAGGTTCTGCAAATTAAACTCTCCTTGAAACCACAGCTCATGAATTAGGCCAAAGGCTGCATTCTAAACCTAGACTAGATGACTGCCTGCAAAAATAAAACATTTAAATAGAAACAAAACTATTCTAATGTGACAGACAAAATGTCCAGGAGGATATAGCTGAAAATTACCTTTAATATCATACCCCACCACCACCAAATCATAACTTGAATAAGAAAATCAACTGATGCCATACCGAGATGAATCAGATGTTGGAATTACATGACACAAATTTTTTAAAAGTAGTTATAAAAATGCTCCAAAATTCAATCACAAATTATTTTGAGACAAATGAAAGACTGAAAAATCTCAGCAAAAGAAGTTACTAAAAAATAGCCAAATGGAAATTAAGAAAGTAAAAACTACAACATAGAAAATATCTCATTGTGTGGACTTAATACAAGTGAAAATGATTTACCATATAGCTACAGTAATTAAGATTGTTTTGTGTTACTAAATGGTTAGACACATAAATCAATAGAATAAAACTAAGATCCTAGAACCGGATGCACACATGTATGTTTAACTGATTTTGGCAAGGGTAAGAAGTTGACTTAAAGGAGGAAAGATGATCTTTTAAACACATAAGGCAGGGGCATTTGGGCATTCATAGGCCAAAAAATTGTACTTCAATGTAAACCTCACACATCATAAAGTAATCAACTCAAAATTGATCATAGACTTAAATGTAAAACACAAATCTATAAAACTTTAAGACAAAAGAGGAAAATCTTTAGGATCTAAGAATAGTCTAAGAGTTCTCAGACTAGACACCAAAAGCATAATCTAAAAAAGAAAAAAATTGATAAATTGCATCTCATCAGTGGCTACAAAAAAAAGTTCTTTCCTTTTTTTTGGCAGGGGGGAAGAGGAATTGGTTTTTCTTCTTTTTTTATTATAATTTAAGTTCTAGGGTACATGTGCACAACGTGCAGGTTTGTTACATATGTATACATGTGCCATGTTGGTTTGCTGCACCCATTAAATAATCATTTATATTAGGTATATCTCCTAATGCTATCTCTCCCCCCTACCCCCACCCCACAACAGTCCCTGGTGTGTGATGTTCCCCTTCCTGTGTCCAAGTGTTCTCATTGTTCAATTCCCACCTATGAGTGAGAACGTGCGATGTTTGGTTTTTTGTCCTTGCGATAGTTTGCTGAGAATGATGGTTTCCAGCTTCATCCATGTCCCTACAAAGGACATGAACTCATCCTTTTTTATGGCTGCATAGTATTCCATGGTGTATATGTGCCACATTTTCTTAATCCAGTCTATCATTGTTGGACATTTGGGTTGGTTCCAAGTCTTTGCTATTGTGAATAGTGCTGCAATGAACATACGTGTGCATGTGTCTTTATAGCAGCATGATTTATATTCCTTTGGGTATATACCCAGTAATGGGATGGGTGGGTCAAATGGTATTTCTAGTTCTAGATCCTTGAGGAATCGCCACACTGTCTTCCACAATGGTTGAACTAGTTTACAGTCCCACCAACAGTGTAAAAGTGTTCCTATTTCTCCACATTCTCTCCAGCACCTGTTGTTTCCTGACTTTTTAATGATCGCCATTCTAACTGGTGTGAGATGATGTCTCATTGTGGTTTTGATTTGCATTTCTCTGATGGCCAGTGATGATGAGCAAGTCTATGTGAAGAAGAAGAAAAGTCTATGTGAAGAAGAAGAAAATACAACCTACAATCTAGGAGAAAATATTGCAAACTTTATATCTGGCAGAGGACTGGTGTTTAGTACATATAAAGAACTCTCTAGATTCAACAGTTAAAAAAGATGAAGAGACATTTCACTGAAGAGGATATGAATAAAACAAATAGCACACAAAAACAATGTCCAACATCATTAGCCATCAGAGAAATGCAAATTAAAACAACAATGATATATCACTATACCCCTATCAGAAGGGGTGAAATTAATAATAAAAAACATCATCACCAAATGCTGGTGACAATACAGAGAAAATGAATCAGTCATATATTGCTGTTGGGAATGTTTATTAATATATCCACTGAAAAACAGTTTGACAGTTCTATATAAAACTACACATAAACTTACCATATGACCAGACAGTTACATACTTGGGCATTTCTCCCAAAGGAATGAAAACTTATATTTTCATACAAAAACCTGTACATGAGTATTCATACTAGCCTTATTTGTAATAGCCAGAAATATGAATGAGCCTGAATGTCCTTCAACAGTGGAATGGTCAACAATCTCTGGTACGTAGGTAGCATGGAATACTATGCAGCAATAAGGATGAATAAACAACAACTTGGGTGAATCTGCAGAGAATTATGCTCCATGAAGAGTAAATTCCTAAAGGTTAAATTCTGTATTATTAAATGTATACAGCATTTTGAAATGATAAAATGTTAAAAATGGAGAACAGATTAGTGGTTAGGAGTTAGTGACAGAGCTGGGCAGGGTGGAAAAAGTATAGTCATGGGGATAGTTGTAAAAAGGCAAAATAAGGATCGTTGTGGTGTTGGGACTTCTTAGTATCTTGACTGTGGTGGTAGATACATGAGCCTACAAGAGTGATAAAATTATAGAGAACTTGATATACACATATATGCATAGAATAAAACTGGGGCGATTTGAATCAGTGGACTGTATAAATCTCAAAGTCCTTGTTGCAATATTTAATATAGTTTTGCAAAATACTGCTATTGGAGGAAACTGAGAGAAGCATAGAAATTATATCTATGTAGTATTTATTGCAATTGTATGTGAATTTACAATTATCTTAATAAAAGTTTCAATTAAAACTGTTGCTTGACTTAATTTGGGAGCACTATATGAGTTGACTGAGAATAGAGCTCTAAAGGAGTAACCAGGAGGAGTTGGGGTGACGATGTGTGTTGCTTTATATTGGCTGATCTTAGGAAAGTATTAAAAGAAAATGATGATGTTAGTCAATAACTGGCTACTTTATAAGTAGAAAAAGGAAGAGACAAGCGGCAGTTCAGACATTTGGGACCTTAAAGGGTTGGTAAAATCGCCACTTCTGAGACCTCAAAGTAGGAAGTAAGATTGAAAAAGCCTTGGATTGACAAAGACCCTTGAAGATTTAGCATTTTTGCAAAAAGTAGTGTCTCAGCTTAGTTGTCTGGAAAGCAGAGCCTGAGACAGTTTTATGTTTGGGTGTCTTATTTGAGTAAGAATGAAAGACTAGGAAAACAATGCAGGCAAGGAGAAAGTTCCAACCTAAGATATATAATGACAGTGGCCACTGCTGTGTGTGACAGGTGCCAATCAAAACAAGACCTTCTGAGAAGGCTTATGCAATGTGCCTCAGAATGTCAACCCATTAAGTGGAAAGTAAGAGGCATGGGGAAGGAAGAAACAAGTAGATTAGAACCCTCTTACTTTGGGGATAAATCATATTGTAAAAATACTACCAAACAGCCTTTGATTCTTTGATGTTTGCTTATTTATTTATTATACTTTAAGTTCTGGGATACAAGTGCAGAACGTGCAGGTTAGTTACATAGGTATACGTATGCCATGGTGGTTTGCTGCACCCAACAACCCATCATCTACATTAGGTATTTCTCCTAGTGCTATCCCTCCCCTAACCTCCCACCCTCCGACAGGTCCTGGTGTGTGATGTTCCCTGCCCTGTGTCCATGTGTCCTCATTGTTCAACTTCTACTTATGAGTGAGAGCATTCAGTGTTTGGTTTTCTGTTCCTGTGTTAGCTTGCTGAGAATGTGGTTTCCAGACTTGGAACCCACCCAAATGCCCATCAATGATAGACTGGATAAAGAAAATGTGGCACATATACCTCATGGAATACTATGCAGCCATAATAAAAGATGAGTTTACGTCCTTTGCAGCGACATGGATGAAACTGGAAACCATCATTTTTGATATTTAAAACAGCTCTCAAGGCCAGGAGTAGTGGCTCCTACCTGTAATCCCAGCACCTTGGGAGTCCAAGTGGGTGGATCACCTGAGGCCAGGAGTTTGAGACCAGCCTGGCCAACATGGAGAAACTCTGTCTCTACTAAAATTACAAAAATTAGCTTGGCATGGTGTTGGATGCCTGTAATCCCAGCTACTTGGGAGGCTGAGGCAAGAGAATCATTTGAATCTTGGAGGCGGAGGTTGCAGTGAGCCAAGATCATGCCACTGCACTCCAGCCTGAGTGACAGAGCAAGACTCCATCTCAAAAATAAAAATAAAATAGCCTTCAAGACTCCATATGTATACCAGCAGAAATGGACTTTACAGATTTACAGAAGCCTGTCAGATCTGAAATATGCACCCTGGAAAATGGATAAGAAAAAACTCCCAGAGGATAGAGCAAAGATCCATAAAGAACAAGGGACAACGACGTTTCTTCCAAAGAGCAGAAGCAGGATTTAATTAGGAAATGCACCTGCTTTCTCAGGGTGGATGACCTTCATAAAGCCTGTTCAGTGGGACATCCAAATTGCTGCAGACCAGTTTCTTCTGTGGTTTCTCATTCATTCACTTTCTGATTTAGAATTTCTTCAAAATTGAGGAAGATTGGAGGATAGACAATTTCTTTTTCTTTAAAATAAATTATTGAATGATAGGAAGACCTATCCAGACCTGATGGAAAAGCTGAGCACCTCTTGGAGATGCTCCATATTAGATTTTGAACAGGATGCATTGGGATGTGAAATATCCAGCTTGATTCTCTTGGGAAAGGTAAGAGAGGTTTGCTGTGGGAGAGAAAAGGGAAACAGATGCTTTGGCAGTGACCAGAAGGGTGGACTGAGAACTGAGAACAATGTCCACCTTTTTCTCTTTTTGGGCACACAGCTAGACTACGTTTTACAACTTCCTGGCAACTACACAGAGGTGACATCCAGCCAGTGAAATGTGAGTAGGATTAACTTGCTTAATGCTTAGAACTGACCCATTAAATAACAAATCTCCCATAGATAATTTGTAATTCTCTTTTTCTATTTGTAGCTGTGTGGAGAGACTTCAAAGAACTTAAATGTAGGTGGAGACAAAGATAGAGAAAGACTTGTTTCCAAACATCTTTGAAAATGCAGATTCCTCTTGCTAATCCATAATGAACTCTAATTTATGTTGTACGGTAAAGAAAATAAATTTTTCAGATGCAATTCAAGCATCTAATCGATTGACTTTAACTTAATCAAAAGTGATATTATTCTGGGTGGACATTACCTAGTCACATGATCCCTTTCTGAGTGACTACATGTCATTCTTGGAGCAGAAGACTCTTTCCATTGCTGGCTTTGAAGAAGCAAGGTGCCATGAATCCTATAGCCACAGGAAGTTAATTTTCTAACAGTCTGATGGAGCTTGGAAGCAGATTCTTCTCCAGCTGAGCCTCCAGGTGAAGAACAAGCCTGGTGAACACCTGGATTTCAGCCTGGTGGTACCCTGAGCAGAAGACCCAGTTAAACTCTACCCACACTTCTGAGCTATAGAAATTGTGAGATAACAAATGCATGAAATCATGCAGTTTTAAGATGCTAAATTTGTGGCCATTTTTTATGCAGCACTAAAAAACTAATGCAGTTACCTTGCTTAATATAAATCTTAATTATTTTCCAAAAAAAAATCTCATGAGGGTCTTCTTAAAGCAAAGAGTCTTTCCCTTATTTTTTTCATTATTTTCCCTTATTTTCTGATATAACCTCAGAAAAAGTTAAATAGAAAAGAAACCCTGGTGTGTAGCATTTTCTCTTTCACAGCTTTGTCTCTCTTGAATCTAACTGATCTATTGTTGTGCATTACTTTTTAGAATTTTATCATACTGATGAATCACTTGAGATATAATTAACTACACTTTTTCTCTTTATATCAGCTCTCATTTTTACTTATTTAAGTCTATGCAAAGAGTGAGTTAGCTATGATAACACTAGCTGCTATAAGAAATAAATAATCAAATCTCAATGACTTAGCAGAGTAAAAGTTTATTTCTTCTTATGAAACACTCTAAAGATGAATATGCTCCAACAACTAACCTGTGCAACTGTCTTCACAAGGCATTGATTCAGAACCTTTTTTTTTTCTAAGTTTTATATCTCAGTGGTCTTCAACATGCAGTTTCTAAAATAATCCTGGTGTTCATCTCTGTATCATCCAATCTGTGGGTAAAAGAGAATGAAGAATCATACATAGAAAGTTTCTATGTGCTAGGCTTTGAAGTGGTTCCCATTATATCTGTAAACAATTTCATGTACTCTAACTAGTCCCGGAAATATGCCTAATTACAAGGGCTGAGACTGACTTCTCATGGGTTGAGGCCAGGGATGTTGATAATTACTTTCTAAAGCACAGGGCAGGCCCCCGCAGTGAAGAGTTGTCTGGTCCCAAATATCAACAATGCCAAGACTGAGAAACCCTGGAATAGAGTAAATAGCAACTGATTTGTAAATTCTCATATTATTTATTTATATTGGAAAAACCTGAAGCATATCCTATGTGGAGTTACTGCTGTATGTTCAGTGATGCAGAAGTGATAAGACAGACAGAGCCCTTTTCCTCATATGTTCTGGCTTATTACATATATGGCCCTGTTAACCTCCCTGAAATTTATGTTTCTTACCAATGAAGTAAGAGTTAATATAGCTCACAGGGCACATATGGAGTTTAAATAAGACAATGTATGTATAACGGGATGTTAAAATGGAACTCTTCATGCTTCATGAGGCATGAATTCAACAGATGCTACATTCCAAAGCGAACTGGGACAGAACACCATGGAAAAATAACTGGTTGCATAGCTATCACAAAATGATGCTATAAAAGGGTAGACAGAGTAGTGATCCAGGAGTCTGCAAAGGAGACTTTTGGAAAGGACATTGGGGCTGATGCAAGTGTGGAGAGGTAGGAGATTGATAAGTAGACTGTGGCGGTGCAGTGCAGTTTGACATGTGTTCCTGTAGTTGAGGCAGAGGGGCAAGAATAGGTGCTGATCCATGCCTGAGAGTATTGTCATAACTTTAGGCTGCAGGGTGGAGGGCCGCACCTGGGAAGTAAAGTCAGGTCACTCTCTCTGAGAGCCAAACATACATGGGGCTTTAGGACCAGATGAGGTAGGATGGGAACCCTGGATCCTCTCTAAAGGGGTCCTGCCAGAAAGGGCAGCCTTCCAGGGTGACAAAACCTAGCAGTAATGGGCTGTGTAGGTTTTTGGTATGGCAGAAGCCCAATGGTAATTTGGGAGGAGACAACCAAAGGAGGCCACATCATAGGAATCGCAGTGGTAGAATACCAGAAACACAAAAACACTCTCCCAAAAAACCGAAAGGGCAAGCTCTACTCATCTGCCAAATGTGAAAACACCAGATACAAACTTTGTTGTTCACATTACTTCAACTCTCACCTCTCTGCTTGGAGGGGTCAGAAAACTATTTTATGAGTTTGGGGCCGGGTGCGGTGGCTCACACCTGTAATCCCAGGACTTTGGTAGGCCGAGGCGGGTGGATCGCAAGGTCAGGAGATCAAGACCATCCTGGCCAACATGGTGAAACCCCATCTCTACTAAAAATACAAAAATTAGCTGGGCGTGGTGGTGCATGCCTGTAATCCCAGCTACTAGGGAGGCTGAGGAAGGAGAATAGCTTGAACCATGGAGTCGGAGGTTGCAGTGAGCTGAGATCATGCCACTGCACTCCAGCTTGGGTGACAGAGCGAGACTCTATCTCAAAAAAAAACAAAAACAAAAACAAAAAACTATTTTATGAGTTTGGAGAGAGAAAGACCCAGTGGGGGCGGCGGGGGGATGGCGAGTGGGGAAGTAGGAGGACATTGCCACCCTCTCTCACTTTAAATGGGCGGTTCAAAGTCAATGCCAGCTTGTAGAGGACAGAAGATTTGAAACTAAATCAAGTTCAGGAAATTAGTCAAGACAGACTAGATAGATGAGATGACAAACTCCACAAAGCCAGTCAATTCACACCACACATCTGCATTTCTCCTCCTATAACATGTCTAAATTTTGTCAGTGGGTATGCATATGTGTTGGGGAGAGGGGTTGGCAGGACTCTGGTTCACAGCTTCACTTTTTTTTTTTTCATATTCCAATGGCCAGAATTCAACAAGTAGGCAGCAAACCTAATTGCAATGAAAGTTAGGAAATATTATTTTTCTAAGTGCCCAGGATGGAGAGAGTTAGATGAGTGAGCACTTGTAAGCTCCCAGTTTCCAAGTTAAAATTCACGGAGACTGGACATTTTCAATTGCTGACTTCAGATGGTGTTTGCAAATAAAGTGTAATCAAGGAAGTCAGGGAAAGTCACTAAGGGGAAGCAAAAATATGGCTAGCCCTAAATGGGTTTAAAAGGGTTAGAAGCAAATATAAAGTGGTTTTATTAGACTCCATGAGTCCATCAAGTTTGACTTTCTGGTAACATGAATAAAACACTAAACATGTTAAAACGCACATAGTAGGCACTACGGGAGGATTTCCTTCCTGTCTTTCTCTTGTCCACGGGCAAGTAAAATTCAGTATCTGCCTGATCCCAGATGTAAAGAAAAATCATATCCTATGCAATTTCATTTTCGTTAACACTTGTCATTTCCTTAGCACCCACTTTAAGCCGCATGCTTTGCAATACCACTTTCATTTTCTCTATATGACAATTAGTGGGTGACCCCATGTTTCTGCAATGGGATGGCAGATGACTACAAAATGTGAGGATACACAAAGTCATAACTTTCTTGATCAATAGTTTTACTCAAATATTGAGCAAGCAACCTTACTTGTAAGAAATAGCAAATATTATATGTATTTTGGAGGACAGAGTGTTTGTGTGTATGTGTGTTTAATTTTTTACCCTGATAGATGTGTCAGAAATTTCCTTTGTTTTCTGAAGAGAAAATCATCTCTGAGTCACTGAAGAAAAAGCAAATTAATCAGTGGATATAGAACATTCTGATGAACACAGATGAAACCCACCCTTTCATGACTATAAGCTAATTCTATACTCTGGGGAGGAATGTTATAAGATTGTTAATATACTGAGGCAAAAAAAAAAAAAAGCAAAAGCTGCTTTGAGTCCTATGGATGTGACTCTCTGAGAAAAAAATATCAACAGGAATTTAGGATTTACATAGAGGCATATGTGTGAAACCCATTCAGAGCCAGGATTTGGAGAGCAACAGATGGCTCAGGTAAAGGCATGGTACACAGCTGAAAGTCATGGTGAGAAAGTGAGTCAGCTTCCTCGAACTCCACATCATGGAACACCAAGACATCCTCATCAAGGTTACTTACAGCATCATTTGAGACATGGAGAACCAGCTCATTCTAAATCTAGATGACAGTGATAAACTGATTGAACAAAAGTACTCTACTCATTTGAGCATGGAAGGCCATCTGATCCAAAATGCACCCAATATTTGCTTACATTTTAGATCATTTTCATAGGATATCTTCTGAAACGGGAATTACTGAATGAACAGTGTCATCATTTAAAAAATAAGCATTTTAAAAGATTAAAATTTTTTAAAACCTGCTTACAAAGAGTGTGTGTGTTGGCCGGGCGCAGTGGCTCACGCCTGCAATCCCAGCACTTTGGGAGGCCGAGGCAGGCGGATCACGAGGTCAGGTGATCGAGACCATCCTGGCTAGCACGGAGAAACCCCATCTCTACTAAAAATACAAAAAATTAGCCAGGTGTGGTGGCGGGCGCCTGTAGTCCCAGCTACTGGGGAGGCTGAGGCAGGAGAATGGTGGGAACCTGGGAGGCGGAGCTTCCAGTGAGCCAAGATCACACCACTCCAGCCTGGGTGACAGAGCGAGACTCCGTCTCAAAAAAAAAAAAAATAAAAATAAAGAATGTGTGTGGGGATGACAGTAAATGAAATGAATGAAATGCACAGCTCAGTTTTTCTTTTTTGGGTCATTGCTAAACATGTTTTTAGTTATATTATACTTGGTTATATTGCTACACATGATATAACTAAGCATCTTCCATGTTGTCCAGATTTTCTTGTTGAGAACAAGTGGGTGTGTGCAACTCATGGGAGGAATACTGTGGTTTTCTAACTCTTCTTTCTTCTTCTTCTTTTTTTTTTTTGTTGTTGTTATTGTTGTTGTTTTGTTTGTTTGGTTTTTTTGAGATGGAGTTTCACTCTTGTCACCCAGGCTGGAGTGCAGTGGCACAATCTCGGCTCACTGCAACCTCCGCCTCCCATGTTCAAGCAATTCTCGTGCCTCAGTCTCCTGTGTAACTGCGATTACAAGCACCCGCCACCATGCCCAGCTAATTTTTTTTTGTATTTTTGGTATAGACGGGGTTTCGCCATGTTGGCCAGGCTAGTCTTGAACTCCTGACCTCATGTGATCCACCCACCTCGGCCTCCCAAACTGCTGGGATTATAGGTGTGAGCCACCACGCCCGGCCTCTAACTCTTTTTTCTTTGCAGAAAACTCCTGGTCTCTTTTTCTCACTCCCTTTGCCATTCACTTTCCTCCTCTTTCCTCCATGCCCCTGTCCTCCCACACCAGTAATTAGGCACAAAGTGCCACCCTCGATCCATCAGCACATTGCACAGAGCTCCTTGGGGGAAGCTCCCTTACATCTCTCTCCCCACATGTAGTTGGTCTCAGCTGAAGAAGAAAAGACATTACTTTACCTGACCAGGTACAGATACAACTCATATTTCTTCAGGGTTCCAGGGGACCCTCTCAGAAAAAGCAGGAAACTTTACCCTAGTAAATGGATAAAGGGAATATTTGGGAAGAATGAGAGATTGACCAAAACAAAAAGGAGCTACAAACCTTGGCTCTAGGGCAACCTTGAAGATGAGAATCTGTGCCTTTATCAATATCATTATAGCCAGAATATTAATAGAGCTTCTCCTCTGTGGTAGGGAGTCTACAAACCTTACTTCATCTAATGTCTCCAATGACCTTTTGATGTAGATACTACTATTTAGGATATGCTCACAATAAATTTGAGACCCAGAAAGTTAAGCAAGTTTTGCCAAGGTCAGGCAGCTGTACCTATGTATTAGATTGGTGCAAAAGTAATTGTGGTTTTTGCCATTACTTTTAACGGCATTATGGAACAATGACACAGAGTCTCCCCATCTCCCTGGTTCCCACATCATGACTAGTCTTCTCCCTGGATCTGCTCTATAAGGCACTGGGGTCTGTGTTGCATCCTAGGTCAAAAACTCAGAAACTAGATCCTGGAAACCCTCATTCACTTTCCCACCTTCATGAGCTAGCTTGATGATACCTCTGAGAATCTTTTCTGCCAGAGGAAAGTAATAACTTCTGAGGTTTTCAATAGAATTCATGAAGGAAGATTTTAATTCGAGGTCAAGAAAAACAGTTAGTGTAAAAAGCCCCAAGCAAAGCTAAACTCTAATGATCATCTCTGTACTGATTGCTTTAAATCTTTTCCAAAACGAGGCCAGCTATAAATAAATACATGAACTGATAGCAGCCGTGAAGATAATACAAAACACTAAGAATAGTGCACAGCAATATTTTCTAAACCAATGTCTCATGGGATACTGGCTCAATGAAATTATCTGTTAAAAAAGAGAAAGGATTATATGGTCATGTTGTTTGGTAAATGGTCAGAGCTTAGAAATTGATATTAGCATTATGAAGATTCTCAGAAGTCTGGTAAGACTATAGTTAACTTGGCTTAACCCAGCAATTTCTAAAATCTCTTAGTCACAGAACCAATTTTTCTGTAGAATGAATGCTCTTAATAACATATACTGTGTTATGTCTGTCCTGCAGAAACTTGTTGATAATGCCAGTCGGGAGACACCTCTATTTCTCTTCCCTGCCCATGGTTCAAACCCCTTTATTTAAGACCTCTAAAACCAGCTACATCTGGCCTACTGATAGAAGACGGGATCAGGGAAGTGCTGGGTGGAGAAGGGTGGGGTCCCTGGCAAGGGCTCCACCCTCAAGCCTGTGCCCACTGATTTAAGTGAGAACAGGCACTCCTGCTTTTGCGTCCAAATGTCGTGTTTTCCAAGACCACTCTGGCCCACCATATCCCCATCCTGTGCCCATAAAAACTCAAGACCCTAGCAGGCACAGACACAAGTGGCTGGACTTCAAGAGGAGCAGATGAGCACGTCGACAAACACCAGCAGACACTGGCAGGCCATTGAGGGCAGGACAAGGAAGAATTCAGCCCAGGAGGTGGGAGGAGGGTCCAGCTGACTCCAGGGGAAGATCATCTTCCCACTCCATCCCCCTTATGGCTCCCTATCCACCTCACTGAGAGCAACCTTCACCACCCAGTAAAACCATGCACCCATCCTCGAAGCCCACATGTGATCTGATTTTTCTGGTACACTGGGGCAAGAAGCCGGGATACGGAAAGCCCTCTGTCCTTGAGATAAGGCAGAGGGTCTAACTGAGCTGCAGACAGCAAAACTGAAAGGGCGCACTAACACACACCCACTGGGGCTTTGGGAGCTGTAAACACTCAACCCTAGATGCTGTCGTGGGGTTGGAGCCCAAAAACGCTCCCCACGATCTGCCCATCTGCATGATCCCCCTAGGGGTTTGAGCAGCAAGGTACTGAAGAAGTGAGCCACATCCCTGTCACACATCCTGTGAGGGGGATAAGGGAACATTCCCATTTCACTGCCATCACAGCTAATCAAAGACTGCAATGAGGACAGCATAAATCCAAATCTAGTCTATGGCTCTTCTCTTGGCCACTCCATTTCCTTTTCCTTCACTCTGACTACTCTGACTTCTTGGGTTCTGATTGGGCTTTTTTTATTGACCTCGCCCTTTGGATTATCCGGATGGAAGCTTGTCCTTTGAGCTCTAAGCCAAGTGGCCTTGATATTTGATCTTGACACTTCTTCTCTGTCCTATGAGTTTTCCACTCTAGTATATCTTCCTTCTAACAATTCAACAAATTGTCACTGAAAATCTGCACTGAATGAACCTAAAGGTGAACAGGGCAGACAGGTAAGTTCACAGGGGTTAAGTTTGTAAATTATAGCTGGACAAGCCAGGGCTTACAGGGCAGTGTAGTAAGCATCATGGAAGGGAAATTGCATGCTGATTACAAAGAGCATCTAACCTAGACTTGGAGGTTAAGAGAAGACTCTGAAGAGGACATGGCGTGTCCTCTAGATTATGAGAGTGAATAGCAATGTCTAAGTGAAACAAGCAGAAGCTGAATCCAAGTGCTGCAGACAGAGGGAACCACGAGGGCTAAAGTCAGGCGCTAAGAGAGAGACGAATCTTAGAGGAAGAAAAATAATTGTCTTCAACTGAAAAATGTGGTTTGAGGAGTTGAGTAGTAAGGCATAAGGTTTGATAGTAAAGGATAGAGAATGTGTGCCCTGGACACACCCACCCAGTCCTAGGACTGGATGCTTGGCCAGGCCTGTCTTCTGGGGCAATCATCACCTGAGAATGTAGTAGAATTACCCAACTCCTGAGCTCCACCAGATGTAGGCAATAATGATCTGTTTCTTCTGATCAGAATCCTGCCCCTCTGTCCAGCTCTTCAGCCAACTGAAGTAAACAACAGATGCATTTCAGAGGCCTCATCCCTACCACTCCAAAGTGAAATAGGATGAGAAGTGTGGAGGCTGAAGCCAGGGTTTCCATATATGTGGGGTCCCTACAGCAAGCATGGCTTTGAGCTCCCTCTCATCTACCATTTCATCTGATTCTGTAAGTGTTAAACTTACATATATAAACACACATATATGAGAATATGGAGCATGAGAGAGATTCAGTAACTCACCTAAGGATATACAGATTCTAAATCATAGTTGGAATCCAAACACCGATCTATTAAAACCTATCATCTTTCTATCAAGCTCAAGCTATCTCACTTCAATGACATGTGGGTTTTCTTGTTGGTTTATTAATAGCAGTGATAGTAACGTAATAGCATCTAACATTGATTAAATGTCTTTTTGTGGACCAGGACCTTTATTAGGTGTTTTGTATTCATCATCTTATTTAAACTTAACAACACTCCATGAAATAAATATTATTGGCTGGACATGGTGTCTCATGGCTGTAATCCCAGCAGGTCGAGGCAGGCTGATCACTTGAGGTCAGGAGTTCAAGACCAACCTGGCCAACATAGTGAAACCCTGTCTCTAGTAAAAATACAAAAACACTTAGACTGGCATGGTGGCATGCGCCTGTAGTGCCAGCTACTTGGGAGGTTGAGTCAGGGGAATTGCTTGAACCCGAGAGGCAGAGGTTGCAGTGAACCGAGATCATGCCACTGCACTGCAGCCTGGGTGACAGAGTGAGACTCCACCTCAAAAACTACAAAAAAATTGAAAGAAATAAATATTATTATAATTAATTTACTGAGGATAAGTTTAGAAAAGGTAATTTTCCAAGGAAAGTGGTTATTACATACAGGAGACAAGGTTAGAATTCAAGTTCTTCTAACTCCAAATCACAAGTTCTTTCCATACCCAAACTGCCTCTAGATTGAATAAAACAATGAACAAATGCATGAACAATAATAATAGTCCTTATACTTATTGAAATGAAATGCATTTAATGTTCTAACTGAATCAAAGTACCTTTTTATTATTTTTTTAAAATAAATAATTTACCCAGGAAAAGATCTTTGGGGGTATTGTGTACTTGTCTACAAGTGTCTGTTACAGTACTAGAGACACACATGTCAAAGCCTCCTACATCTATCATGGATTTGTTTTATTTTATTTCAAGGTGTATAATAAGCATCCCATTTATTCTAGGCACTTTTGTTGATGACATACTAGTTACCATAAAATCTGAAAAGTAAGATCAATTTTATGAGCAATTAAATGGGGTCTATCCAGAGGTAATTAATTTTATGATAGAGGTTGAACAAGGTGATAGGAGAGCCTGTTTTAGATGCATTGATGATAGGGAGGAATAATGGCTCATCAGTTATGAAATAGTTCCAAATTACCTTGCTTTCAGGTCATTATTTATATTTTAAGTCTGCTGCCCTGTTTGCATCATGAAGGGAGAGCATATTGTTATTCACAGCCTTTTAGGGGAGAGACCTACCTTTGCTCTTGCGAGGGTAATGGAAACTTAGGCTCTTAGAGAATTGGACTTTCCTTTCCTAGAAGACAGGTGTTGTATGATCCACAATGGAAGGAACAATGAGTCCATTTATCAATGAGAAGAGCTGGCACTATTTGAACTCTGGGGAAATTGATAGCAGACAGATAAGAATCAGGTGTTTGGTTGTTATGCCACTGGTAGAAATAATTAATCCACTCAATCATTTAACAAACACTTATTGAGAATATTTTGTATGTCAGGCACTATGCTAAATATTGCAGATATAAAGTAAAATGAGACACAATTATTGGGGAGCTAGTGGGTCTGTGATGAAAGTTGTTGCTCCTGCCTTGGAATAATTCAAAAATTAAAACAAATTGCTTTTGAATGGACTTTACTGTCTCAAAATCCAGTGGTTACAAAAAGCGTGAGTGATGTGAATCGCCTCCAGGGTTGTGGATAATTCTGTATTTGTCCCTAGAATAGTGTTCCTGCCACAAAGAAAGACAAATTTACTTGTGATTATCAAGGACGAGATATCACAATGAAAAATACTGAAGGACATTCTACTGAACATGGTTTATCAAAGTTTTACTAATCATTCATATCTTCTTCATGAAGCTTTTGTCTCCCTGAGTTTTCAGAGCACTCACTCTCACTCTCCTTTACTGTGTCTTCTGGCAGAGAATGGGTCTCTGACTCAAAATGACTCAGGGAAACTCCAGTTGTCCTAATTCTAACTTTGCTTTTAGGCAAGAAATTTTGTCTTGATGAGCCTCTCCCCTTCCACCTGCCCAAGAGAAAAATGCAACCCAAATTGCTAAGGGGAAAGCAAATAAATATTTTCCTAGATTGCGTAACTAAGAAGTTAAGTGAAAACAGGCTTTAAGCACAGCTGTATTCATATTCACGTATGTCCTGAGGACTCTGTTTCACACTGTCACCATCATGCTCTCATCATTCTTTTGTTTTTCTGTTTTCTTTGTTTATCTCCAGCAGGACTTCTCAGATGATGGTCTCTGGTATCTCTATACTTGCATTGTCCCTATTGCCTAGAAATCCACAAGAAAAAGGCCTCTTTCTCTCCTATTTGTTCCAAAAACATTTCTTGGACTCATGCTAATTAGACAAACTTGGGTTTGATGTGCCACATCAAACTAACCACTCTGATTGACCAGATTTGGGGCAAATTCCAAACCCTGCAAGTAAAGAGTGGAGATTAACTCCATAAAGATCCTATGGACATAGGGAAGGTGGGTTTCTCAAAGGGTATTATGAGTGTTTCCCAATGAAGAAAACATAATTTACTTAGCAGACACAAAAGGCAGAGACCACTTTACCCGCTTTTCACAGCATATTGAGCATTTGAACCTCACCTCATGAAGTAGTTTGGAGAATAAAAATAGATGAGTGCAAAGTATCTTAGTGGGTAGCACAGAGTAGGTGTTCAGAGCCTGATCTCTTTCTTTTCTTTAAAAATAAAATACATTGCTTTCTGCTTTTTTGTCTCCAAACAGGTGGCAGAAGGTTTTCAGTTAGGTAGCAATTTATATTTCCTATCTTTATACAGATGTACCTGTCCAGTGGCCTGTACTCAGTGATAAGTGTAATTTATAAAGGAAAAGTGTTTATGAGAGCACAGAGTGAAATTACTGGAACTGCGAGTAGATTTCTTGAATAAAATCATTCATGTTGATATGGCAGATATAAATGGTTCTCTTAGTAGCCATATCATCGTCCAAGAAGGGTTCAGCTTGGGTTCCAGTTCTCCTGGTAGGCATAATGCTATTAGAAAAAAAAAAGGATTCAAAACTAATGTATGGCCCTAGCAAAAATCACATGACACAACAACTTTCCCAAAGGCCTGACAACCAAACGTTGTGATGGATAATTACATAGCCTTTAATGTTCTTTCAGCTAGACAAGGAATTTTACTAGAAGCACATCTTGCCGTGCCTATATATAAATAAAACAAGTTGAATAGAACAGACTGGGGTTAGGATAAAAGAAAAATTCATCTGACTTTCCAGAACAGATGCAGCTGGACTTTGAGATATGTTTTTGTTTGTTTGTTTGTTTTTTGGTTTGGGTTTGAACATCTAGCCTCCTGGCCTCAGGAACTACTACAAAGATGAAGAACAATTTTGTTTCTGGTAATTGCTTGTGCTACAGTTGGTCAATGTCTACTGATCAGAGTCTTAAATACAATTGCACAACCATTTTTTTAATACCAGATGTTTCAGTAATTTATCTTGCAACCAAGAAGCAGGAGGAATTAATCATGAAGCAGGAGGATAGCAAAATTATTGCTATCCAATCATAGTATTACCCCAATTCCTGACAACAACCCATAACAGAGCAAACTCCCACTTCCATGAACTGTCCCCAAAATCAACTAACATAAGCCCAAATTCTATAGCAAGCTCCTCTCAACATCATCCTAGTGGGAGTCCCCATAGTTTTCCATGGTGTATTAGTCCATTCTCATGCTGCTAATAAAGACATACCTGAAACTGGATAATTATAAATGGAAGAGGTTTAATGGACTCACAGTTCCACATGACTGGGGAGGCCTCACAATCATGGCAGAAGGCAAGGAGGAGCAAGTCACATCTTACCTGGTGGCAGGGAAGAGAGAAATGAGAGAATCAAGTGAAAGGTGTTTCCTCTTATAAAACCATCAGATCTCGTGAGACTTATTCTCTACCACAAGAACAGTATGGGGGGAAACCGCCCCCATGATTCAATTACCTGCTACTGGGCCCCTCTCAGGACATGTGGGAATTGTGGGAGCTACAACTTAAGATGAAATTTGGGTGGGGTCATAGCCAAACCATATTACATGGCGTGTGGTATCCCTTGCTTCAGCAACTCATAAATATTGTTGGACTGTGTGTTCTTTGTGGTCTTCTGTGTGTTCTTTATGGACACTGACACCCTTATTAGAAGACAGTCAATGGTAGTTTACTGTAGGGAGTTGTTATGAATAAGTTGGATTACATTAATGAGAGCTATTCTTCGAGTTCTGGGCTCCACTCTAACAGGCATGCATATTTGCCAGTCTCCATCCTAGCAGCATCTGTGGTATCTCTAGGATAAATCTGGAATTTGAACTGTGTGTTTCTGGATATATTTATGTTGATAGAACCTAATTTGGGTGAATAGTATGTGTTGTTTTCACAAATAAGGGCAGAATTGTAGGAAGCAACACTGGTCTCAGAAGGAAATCCTTCAGCAGATGGTGAAGAGAGATCCTGTCCCTCTCTTTGTAGGCTGAGACTATCAGGACTTTAAATATCTAAATTCTGGGAAGAAGGTGTTAAGATGTCACCTAACACATAAGAGAGAGTCTACGAATGTCCAGAAAAGTCTATCCCATAAGCCTTAGAAAGCAAGCCATAACTTGAAAACACATTGTGGAATTGTGTATGACTTGATGCATTGGTTTTTTGGTTAATACAGAGGCTTCACCATCTCTAATTTAATGTTTCAGCCTGGTTTCCACTGTGTAAATGATTATATAGAATATACTGATGACCATCCTTCGTCCAGAGCATCAGAGAACAACAACCCTAACCCCATCTCCCACCACATGCCAAAGGCAGTGAGGAGGTGGAGGTAGTAAGAAGCTGCATCCCTCAAATCGTGATATCTTTCAGGGACAACTTTGAGGATGCTGGTTTTATTTGTAAGAGAGATGGCAGTTCTTTTAGTGTCCCTTTGCTGATCATAAAAGAGTTACGCCCTGAGCCCAATAACAACACCTCCCTAGATAACGTCATAATACTTGGAAACAAAGATTCAGATAAAACAGTGTGTGGTCTGAGAAATTCACAGACAGCCATCCCCAAAAGGAGCCAGTAGTCAGGCAAAAACCCAACAAAAAATCCAGTTGATATAGTTACACTTTGTATCCCCACCCAAATCTCATCTTCAGTTGTAATCCCCATAATCCTCATAATCCCCACATGTCAAAGGAGAGACCACGTGGAGGTAACTGAATCATGGGGGCAGTGACTCTCATGCTGTTCTGGTGAGCCTGAGTTTGTTCTCATGAGATCTGTGGTTTTATAAGGGGCTCTTCCCCCTTCACTTGGCACTTCTCCTTCCTGCCGCCTTGTGAAGAAGGTGCCTTGCTTCTCCCTCACCTTTCACCATGATTATAAGTTTCCTGAGGCCTCTCCAGCCATGCTGAACTGTGAGTCAATTAAACCTCTTTCCTTTATAAATTACCCAGTCTCAGGCAGTTCTTCATAGCAGAGTGAAAACAGACTAATACGCTGGTAGTTGGGAGAATGTAAGGGCTTACTTTAAAGCAGCTCAATAATACCAGACCCTGCCCACCCAGTCCAGTTTTCACCTGCCTCTCTCATCTTTGGACACTGAAAATCACCGCCTGGATATCCTCTGTCTTGCTGAGAATGAATTTCTCTCTCTGAAAGCATTTTTGTCAGTTCCTTTCTGTGCTAATCTCCCTGCCTGTCATGCATAGGTAACAAGCGATTGCGGAGTTATGATCTGTGAGTCCAGAAATGTATAATGCAGTTTGAACAAAGAAAATACTGAGACCTATTTGCTACTTACTGGGCAGGATTATGGTGTGCACCAGGAGCTTGAAATATTTAGATGTCTCAGAACTACAAGTGAGGATTCATCAAGGTCAGCAAAGCTTTTCTTCTCACAGAATTAAGTAAAGCAAGCCATAGAATTTTACTTGGGGGCAGTTTCCTTGACAGGATATTAAAATCAGGACCTTGATTGTCTCTGCTGCCCTCTGAAATAATTTTACATATTTTATTTACAGCAATTTACTGGTAAATGTGGCCAGCCAAAGAGAGCTCAGGGGATATCAGGACAGACTTTGAAAGACATTTCAAATTAGGCTGAATTTGTGCTATCCTGTAAGCATTTGTTGTACACCTACTACCTGTATGTGCCAACTCTTGTGTTTAATCCTGTACAAGACATGAGATGTGTGACCTGCCCTGAAAAGGTAGAGCCAGCTGGTGAAGCCTGTGGTTATTCTTCCTCAATCTTTCCATCCTCCTCACTCTGCACATCTATTTTATCCCAAAGCATGGCAGATTTCATTTATAGTGTCCTCTCATTTCTGCCTCACACTCATCCAAGTCTGAAATTAATCACAAATTTGAACTCTTTCCTGTGTACTTCTAACACCCTAGTTTTAGCCACCATTCTCTTTCTTTGGGAGAATAGTAAAGTCTTCCCTATGGCCTGTCTGCTGCCACCCTATGACTCTGCAATCCTTAAACCACTTTCCACACAGTAGCCTGACTCAGTTCAATTACAGAAGAGTTTAACTCAAATCACCTTAGTAGTGGTCTGATGAAAGTAGGGAAATTCCCTTTATTAACAAGGTAAATATTATCTACTTCACTCTCGACTATATCTTACACAGGATATCTGGCACTTGATTTAAAAACAAGAACGTATGAAAAAGGTAGGAAACAGCAACTCATGGCCAAGAGATAAATTAGTCAATAGAAGCAGACCCCATGTTGGCCGTGAAGTTGGAATTACCACATTTTGACTTTAAAATAAGTGTAAAAAATGTTTTAAAAAATCCAATGAGAAAAGTTGGCATGTGTGAGCAGAGAAATTTCAAAAGAGAATTTCAAAAGAGAGATTAAACTAATAAAAAGAGAAAATGAACTGTTAGAAATTTTTTAAAATGTCATTTCTTAGATTTCAAAGCATTTTGGACACAGCAGAGGAAAGAGTCACTGAACTTGAAGTCAGACTAGTAGGCATTACCCAACCTAAAGTACGAAAAGCGATAAAAGATGGAATAAAAACAGCTCCGGCACCCAGGACTTTGGAACAATTCTAATAATATAAGTCATGTAATTGGAGTACCAGAAGAAGAGAAGAGAGAGAACCAAGAAGTTTCCAATACCTTTCCAAAATTTTTGGAAGACATAAAATTTCAGAATCAAGAAGGGAAGCAAATCACAAGCAAAATTAATACAAACTGAATCATAATATAAAATAATCAAACTACAACATCTTTAAAGTGTTGAAAGAAAAAAATCAACCTAGAATGATGTATACACAAAAATTATTCCTCAAAAAGGAATGCAAAATAAATAAAGACATTTTCAGTTACATAGAATGTGAGAAAATGTGGCTATAGTTTATCTGAAATATAATGATAAAAGGAAATTATTTGCTATAGAGAAAAACAATGACATAAGAAAGCCAGATCAATAGGAAGAAGTAAAAAAAAAGGATCAATATACATTTTTATTACACACACAAACACACGTGCATGCAAACATGTGCACACACACACACAGTTATAAAATTCCTTTGGAGATTGACTATTAAATCTTGCAAGAAAAACAATTATTGTGAGTCCGTAGTATATGTAGAAATAAAATAGTTGACAATAATGGCACACATGGTGGGAATAGAGAGGAGAGTAGAATCTAGGATGAGGTGGGCTGGGTGCCTGGAGTACACAATTTTAGGAAACTCTCATCCTCAGGGTCATGTTTATAAACTAGTTCTCTCACATGTCTCACCTTTGTTCTTACTGAGTGGAAGAAGTAAAATAGAAGTGTACTAGTATATTAACTTTCATTTTTCATTAGGTAGTATAATTTTACTTAAAGAAATATTATGTTAAACGCATATGTTGTAACATCTAGAGCAAATATTACAAAACATAAAAGGAATAACTAATAAATCAATGAAATAAAATGGAATATTAACAAACAATTCAAAAACAGAAGAAAGTAATGGAGAAGCAAAGAAACAAGCACAAAGGGGATAAATATAAAGCAAGTAGCAATTATTGTGGAATTCAGCTTAAACACATCAACATTTATATGAAAAATTAAAGAAACTAAAATATTCCAATTAAAAGACAGAAGTTGTAAAATTAGATACAAAGTAAGACTCAGTAACAGGTTGTTAACAAAAACTAATTGTTAAACATAAAGACAGGTTGATAATTTTAAAAATGGAAAAATACATTAAAAATATTAAGAGTGAAATAGATGGTATGACTATATTAATTAACAACCCTATTTTAATAAATGATAAACCACTTAAGATACTAATAGTAACAATATCATAACTTGTAGGATTTTGCTAACTAAGTATTTGTAAGGAGTATTTATAGCTTTGAATGCCTACAGTAGAAAAGAAGAAAAGTTAAAGGTAGTGATCTAAGATAATAACCTAAGGTATATACACAAGCAAATTAAAGACAAAATGGATCATAAGAATAGAAATGAGTGAAAGTTAATAAAATAAAAATTAGATAAAAACAGAAAAAAAGTCAATGGTTCTAACTTGGTTAATTTGAAAGGATTAATAAAATTGATACAAACCTGCTGGGATGATTTTACAAAAAGGAGGGAACAAGGAATCAGAATGTACCTAAGTGACCTGTGAATGGAGAAAGGAAAAACTTGAGCTTGGTTAACAGATGTACAGCTCAGTATGTGGCTATAAGCCAAAAATGGAACCTGGCTGTATTACAGCCTCACTCAGAGGTGATCTTGTAAAACAGTGATAATGAAAAGTCTCCCCAGTGGGTATATCTTTAGGCATTACACCATGACATTCACTTTGATTGTAATAAGAAGTGGTCCAAGATTGGAAAATTATGGATTTATCAGCATTGGTGAATGACTTGGGAACCTCGTCAAGGGCTTGGATGGAAACAATTGCAAGATGGGAGACAAAAAGTTATGGCAAATATATATAAGAGATATATAGAGTCTTCATAAACTATGGAAATCATTGTATTGTATCTTAATATCTACCAGAAAACATCCACCATAGTAAGGGTACTAAGTAGGTAGAAAAAATAATTTGGACAGTTGGCAACAGCCAGCCTCAGTCAGTAATCTTGCCAGTGAATTAACCACTGGTCTTTCTAGGATAGCCCAATACAATAAATATCCAAAGTGGCACAAATGGAAGCTCTGCATTGCCCCAATAGCATAGATTTTCCATTCCCAAGACTGATATAGCTACCTCCAATGCCAAACGTCCAACCTACAACAGAGAGCAAGGGTGAGCCCCCCATGTGTCACCATTCCTCATAAAAACTAAATTACTTGATGTCAATTTCAGTTTATTGGTCCATCCTAGAAAGACCCAGTGGTTCATTCACAAAGAAATAGAAATGTATTCTGCTTATGGATTTGTCTTTCCTGCCAATAGGGCTCAGACAGTATCATAATCCAAGGTTTTTATGAGTGTTCAATCCACTAGCATGGGATTTCTTGTAAAGTCAGAGCAAGAGAATCAACATTTCAACAGAGGTTTAGGAATGAAGTTATGATCAATAGATCCAGTTTGATATTACATAATACATTAGCAGGAAGCTGCTGGCCTGATACATTTCTGGAACAGCTTGCTGAAGACACAGTGAAGACATCAGCTCAGAGGTTATGCTCTGTGAAGATGGAATGCAATCATCCAGGATGCATCAGAGGCCTGTATATTGTGCTGTGTATTCAGTAGGAAGGATACAGGGGTTCAGGAACCAAGTGATGAAGTAGGTGTGGCCTCACTTACCATGACCTCCAGTGACCCCTGGGGAAATCTGTGCTTCTCCTTCCTGCAATTCCAGACTATTGAGTTAGAGGTCCTGGATCTGAAAGAGAGCATACCCTCACCAAGTTCCCCTCTTGAGTCACACTGAATTAAATGCTGTGACTGTCACCTGGTTACTTCATTCCTTTTCCCAAGGATGTGTGGGCAAGTAGAGGAGTCACCATTTAGCAGCAATAATTGACTCTGGTTATCAGAAGGAGTTAGGGCTGCCATTACATGAGATGGGGTAAAAAAGAATATGTGTAGAATGAAGGCAATCTACTTCGGTGCTTCTTTGTAATATCCTGAACAGTTGACTGTACAATGACTGTACAGTGACTGTAAACAGATAGGGATAGAAACCTCACTCTACAAAGGACATGAGGACCAGGGGCTTAGACTCCTTAGTGATGACAATATGGATCATGCTACTACCTATGTAGGTCAGCAAAGGTGGTAGCTGAGAGAGGAGGCTAGAATTGATGGAAGGGAATGACAACAACTATCTACTGAGGCCCGAGACTGAATGGAGGGGTGTGGTTGTAGTTTATCCCATTAATCCCCCTCTTCAAAGTTTCTTCTCTGACAGGAGGATTAGGGGTTGAAACCCTAGGAGAGTGGCTTCTAAATGATTATGGAAGATGGATTCCAACAACACAGAAGGAAAACTACTGTAGCCATAAAGACACACTCCCCAGGATAATCTCCCACCTCAAGGTTCTTAACTCAATCACATTTGCAATATCCCTTTCGCCAGACAAGATAACATACTCACAGGTTCCAAGAACACTAGAACATGGACATTGTTGGAGAAACCACTATTCCACTGAACACAGATCCCAAACTGAGACATGTCCCAATAGTCTTAGCTTTTACATTTCTCATCTTTAGAATTGTATGGGAGATGAGTTGGCAGCTAAAATATCCTTCAGATCTAATAAATCAGACTCAGGAAGTTGTGAAACTCTCAAAATTATATAAAGGACTTTATTTGCTGGCTCATATGTACTTTTTCTGAGAGTGGGAGGACAATAATAAACCTTCTTTCCAGATTCTCCAACTAGCTTAACAACAGCTACTCCAAATTCTTACTTTTTACCATTGGTGAACAATTCACATAGCATGTCCCAATAACTAAAGGACAGTGAGTCATCTTCACATGAGAAATGTAGCTTCAAAGACACTCCATGAATGAAAGCTGCATTAGAAGACAGACACTTATACAGCTAACATTATATTTTTATAGCCAACATTTACTGGCTGTTCACAGGGATCCAGTAGTGACTGTGCTTAGAATTTTACACAGATTGGTTAACCTTGATTTTTTGAACCCTGTGACATAGTCACTTTAATTATTCCAAATTCACAAATGAATAAAATCAGAACTAACAAGGTTAAATGATTTTCCTTAGGTTACCTTAGTGGAATTTATACAGGCAATCTAATCCCAGAACCCACACTGAATCAACGCTACTGTTTCCAAAATTTGCTTGATCCTAGAAATGTACTAAGATTGTGATAAAATACACATGGAGACACCTTTATTATCTGTTTTTACTCTTGAGATTTTTGAATTTTTAATAATTGACTTAGAAAGAGATAAGTCAGTTCTCTCTGCTTTGGTTATACAATTTGTTAAACTATTAAAATAATTCAGTTATGTTTAGTAAATAGCCACTTTCTCAAGCCACCTGAGTGTCCCTTCTCACCCAGTCACCTAACTTCCCAGGACCCTCTGGCTACTCTAGGGTCTAGTAGGTACAAGCCTAATGTCCAGGATAGCATAGGACCCCCCAGACCCAGTTCCAACTTCACTATCAACTTAACCTCCTTGTGCAAGATTCTTCCTGATTCTGAGATCACTTCCTCATATGTAAAAGTAGGATAACAAGATTTCAGGATCATCATGAACATCAGATAAACTAATTATGTAAAAGCACTAGATTAAAGCACTCTACAGTTGTAAAGAGTTGCTATTTTTACTCCTAATAGAAGAAACTTAAAGGAATATTTATTTGATGAGATACAAATATGAACCCAGCTGTACTTCAAAGACTGCCCCAAACTACCAAATATCCTTTTAATTGCAAGTAAAAGACTGTCACTAGAATCTCTGGGTCTTTCAGTTGAATTTACTCTTGATCTGGAGATTAACCAAAATTAACTCCATGCCCAATAGAAGAAATCTTATACCGGCCGCTTAGACTTCAAGAGCCTTGAGCACGTGATTCCTTGTCTGTAGAGCCCTGCATATTTCCAGGCAGATAATAAATTATCAGAAATATCTGTTGAAGAAATTTCTATCGAATCTCTATAGTTCAAATGAATAAACTGATGATGTACACACACGGACTTCTATATAAAGTATTCTCAAATGACTTTGTCAAGTCTCACACTAACACTGTGGAATAGGCAGGGACAATAATATGATTAAAACTTTCAGATAAAGAAGCATCAGACTGAATGCATTCTCCTAGTAGTCAAGCATCACTCTACTAAGATTCTGAGGATGCAAATTGCAGGTAGGTAGATAGATGATAGATAGATAGATAGATAGATAGATAGATAATACATATATGTATATGTGTTTGTGCATATGTATATATGTGTGTTTTTGTGCCTATCTTATCTATGTCTATATCTATCAACCAACCAACCCATCAATCAACATGAAATACTCACTGTTCTAAAATTACAAATAAATTTCTTTACTAGATTCCCATTGATTGACACCTATTCTGATTTTTCAGCTTAGTGCTCTTTTCCTCACAGCAAAATGTACTGGAAGATGCTAAGCCAATAGCAATGTCACTAATAAATAATCAAACACATGTGGCTTCATGGGGGTTATAGCACAGTACAGGTACTACGGCCTGAGGGAGAAAGTCAAAAATAGTGGACATGGATGAAATGGAAGGAGATGCCATTGGGGAAGCAAAATAGCTCTTTTCCCGAAGGGCTGAAAATGAAACCCATTCTTCCCACATCATTGACTCAAAAGGCTGTAATGAAACTATAATGATTCATCACATCAGATAATACTGCTGTTTGGGGAGTAGTTGATCCCTGAGTTGC
This sequence comes from Gorilla gorilla gorilla, assembly GCF_029281585.2. NCBI lineage: Eukaryota > Metazoa > Chordata > Mammalia > Primates > Hominidae > Gorilla > Gorilla gorilla. The sequence continues at coordinate 141,973,667 of NC_073231.2, read as the reverse complement.
TGGCGTGGTGTGCTGTGCGGAACCATCATGGTATAGTTCGCCAATGAGCACCATATTTAGGGATCCATGGCTCCCAAAAGGCTAAGCTTTTACCTGCTAACTCTGTGGGTGCCAGTTCCGAAACACAAAGTGGAAGATTAAGGAGAAAAGGTTTTCAGACAAATTGCTACACTATATGAGAGGCAGGGGAGGACAGGGAGAGATGGAAGAGAGGTGAGGAAACTAACAGAATTATATTAACAGGATTTTTTAAATTCAAAAGTATTCACCCGAACCTGCTTCATCACCTCAGGTCAATCAGTCCGTAGGTGGGCATTAAGCCTCTGGGTAAACGAGATACGAGGATGAATAGGAAAATGGAGAAAATATGAAGTGATAAGTGGAAAGGATATCATCCTTGGTCTCTCTTCCTGTAAGTATATTCCTATAAGGAAAATGTAGGTTTCCTGGGTTGTTGTAGTAGAAACAAAACAGAATTTGATAATCTGGCTTTGCACTTTGTTCTACCGGTTACCCATCCTATGACCTCGGGCTAAGAATTTAACCTTAAATTTCCACATAAAGAAGAAGAAAGAGGAACAGGAGGAGGAAGAGGAGGGCAAGTAGAAAAAGGAGGAAGAGGAGAAAGAGTCTCTAATGTTAGACTAAATTGGTCTATAGAATGAAGGGACTCAAAAACTGAAGTTCCATCCTATTTTCTACTCTGAATTTATAGCAGACATTGTGAAAGAGCTGCTGGGTTGTTTCTACGTTCTTATCTCCTTCTCTCACCTGACCTTCTCCGTTCAGGTTTTCATCACCAGTATTTCACAGACAGAGGCGTTTCAACATTACTGAGGACTTCCAGGTAGCCAGCTCAAGTGACTGAGTGTCACTTTTAGCTTGACCCCACAACAGATTTTAACACAGCTTATTACTCTGCTCCTTGAAACACGGGCACTTGAATTTCGGAACAGCAAACTCCCTGGTTGGTTGTTTATCTCAGGATACTCTTTCTTGGTCTCCTTTTCTGGATCTTTTCTCCCTTTCCAACCTCTAAATGTGGGAGATCTGTTACAGAGATCAACTTTGAGCTTTTTATTCTCTTGTTTCACATTCACACCCTAGATGATCCTACTGAATCATGTGTCTTTAAATACCGTATGTACACAGCTGATTGTCAACTTTTCTCCCTAATTTACTTATCTCCAATATTTCCACCTCTATGTATGGTAACCTTTCAACCAGGCATTCAGGCCAAACACACACACACACACACACACACACACACACACACCACTAAGAATTATCCTTGAATCCTCTATTTGTTTACACCCCTCATGCAATCTGATAAGGCTTTCATGTATGCCTTCAAAACATCCAGTAAGAAATACCTACTCATCACTGCCATTGCTGCTACCCTGGCCCAAGCCACCATCAACTCTCACCTGCATCACTGTCTTAGCCTCTGAGTTGGTTCATTGATATTATTTTTCTTCTCTATAGTCTCATTCAAATTTTATAATTTTCTTTAAAATTATAAATCTATTCATGTCGTTTTATTGCTCTAAACATTTATCTTCATAATAAAACTGAAATTCCTTAAAACTTATCCCAAGGTCTTATATCACTTTACATCATCTTGCATCTTCCTACGCACTCCCTACTAGCTGCCCCTTGGTCACTGCACTCTAACCACCACAGCCATCTTGTTTTAATTTTAAAATGTCAAGCATGTTCCCACCCCAGATCGTTCTACTTGTTCTCCCTTCTGCTTTGAAGATGCGTTTGCATGGCTTGCTCTCTCAAGTCCACAAATTTCCAGGGAAACTTTATATCCTCAGAGAAGCTTGTTCTGGTCACCATTGCTGAAACAGGCCTCCTGCCCTCCAAAAACCTTTTCTACCTTTGTCATTCTTCAAGCCATCACTGCACTGCTTTATTTTTCTTCATCACAGTAACCTCTATCTGAAATTATATTATGTATTGAGCAAGTGATATCATAGTTTATTACATCTTTCCCCAAGTCTCATAACAATGTCAGCTCCACAAGGGCAGAGACTTTTGCTGTGTTCTCTTTTTTGTTCTATATTATATCCCACATGCTTAAAGCAGTTTGGATCGTAATAGAGGATATGACAGATAGCTAGATAGATAATAGATAGGTAGGCAGTATATGTAGATTTAGATTCAGATTCATCTTCATGTTGAATGAATGAATGAATGAATATGAACTCCATAGGCTGGGTGTGTACGAGTGCACAAGTAGGGCTACAGCCTCAGCGTGTTGCCTCCCCTGACCGCTCTGGGTAATTGGAACAGCTCCAGAATGTCAATCAAGAATTCTCTGGGCTGCAGCTAACAAGGTGCAGACCTCTATCTAACAACAAGACCTTTTGGAATCAGGTCTCTGTGGGCCCTTCTGAAATAACACAGATACAGTGCAGTAAAAACAGCCTGCAGAAACGGCATTTATAACTCTTTTTACAACTGAAGTCTATCACAGGAAACGCCGAGCAAACATATATAAATAAAAATGAATTCTCAGATTTATCTGCTGAGACTGTAACAACCTAATAAGGTGTCCCTGGAAAAAGCAGGCAGGCAGGGAGAGTAAAAATACCCTCAATTTCTTCTTTTCAATCCACATATAAAGGCAATTCTTCCTTGTTTCCAGCTGCGGCCTTTTCCAGTCACACCCAAGTGGTTCTAGCTACCTCTGATTGGAAGTAAGAAAGAAGGAATCGTGTGTTTGCCTTGCTGAATTCTCCATTGCACATAGTGGGACCCGTCTGACCTATTCCCAGGCTTTGCTTCCTTCTCCCACTATGGAGGCCGATCTGATCTATCACTGCCTGAAAGCTTAGCCATAAAAATCTCAAAAGGAAAAAGAAAAGCACATGTGTGGACACACTCATGCATATAAATATACACTTTGTGTATTTTGTATATACCTTTCCATTTATCATATGTGCACATATCCTGCTTTAGGCAGAAAGGAGTTAAAAAACAAACAAAAAAAAAACTTTGGTTAACTCAGTTGTCAACTCATTTTCTGTTACATGAACCTTAACTGTATACTATGGTTCTAATAACTAGACTTTAGTCTCCTTCTCTGTGTTTGAGTCCCCATATCCCCAGTGCTCTTACTTTTAGAGTTTCTGTCCTAAGCATGTTTCATGGACTACTGTCCATGACTCACGTGCTGTCTGGACTCACCTTTTGCCATTCACCCTTAATATCCAAGACAACATAGAAGTTCTTGTTCTACTTCAGAATCTAGTTTGCCTCAATTCATCAAGAGAGTACCAGGTCCTGACTGGACCTGGTCAGACCAGGTCTCCTCCAAAACCCCCAGGGAGTTTCCTTGGACTCAAAATTTAAGAGATGTATCAGGTTTTTAGTGTCTAACACAATATTTCTTAAGATGAAAAAATTGCATTATAATAATATGTATCATTCATCTGAAGCTCAAGTCTGATAATAGAGCCCAGCCACTTGGATTTGAATTTGCCTGTTTCTTCTGCTTTCATCAGCAACCATCTCCTATATTTGGGACAAAGTGTACACAGAGATTAAAGTATAAGCTATAGCATTAGAAAGCTAAGTTTGAATCTCAACTCTCCTCTCCATTTACCAGCTGAAAGACTTTGGGAAGGCTGTTTAAACTACTGTACTGGTTTCAACAGTTTAACAAGGCAGATGACACTACACTATAACTCTTGAGGCTGTCATGATTTATGTTATGTAATATAATGATTTTATCTATCTAAAGTACTTAGCAGTACTTGGCACATAGTAAGTAATCAATAATTATTAACTATTATTATAATTAAACCATGTTGAAGCCAGTTAAAATTTATCCATGATAAGCATTGATGACTCCTGATTCTTCCTTCAAAGGATGAGACCCTTCAATTCTGGGAGGTACCACCATTGAAATTCTTAAATCTTTAGAACTCTGGTGAAATGCAGTTCCTCCCCTTTCACAGAGAGCCTTAGAAAGAGAGGGATGCATTTGTTAAATTGATGAGGGCTAACAAGAATTATTTTAGAACCAGAGTAAGTAAAAGGTGTTCAATAAATTTTGACCAATAATTTAACTGCAGTAGAGAAGAAAATTGCTCAGACATGCGATCTGGAACGATTTAGGGATGAAGCTCCTTTGAAATGTACATCCATTCTGTCCTCTAATACCTCCCGAAGGTTGATTAACTCACTAAGCTGGGTTTTATGAGAAAGCCCCTGTGATATCTGTGGGTAAAGTCATGCTGAAAATGACAGAGTGCAGCATTAAGGGCAGTGAATCTTACCTTGTGGTTGTTTGATGTCAGTAGAATCTGATATTATAGGATGTGTTACCAGTGCCCAGTAAAGTCATCAAAAGCAAGCACATATGCCTTTTCTATAGGGACAAAGATGCTATTGATGATGGTGATGGTGATGATAATGATGATGACAATACTGCTGACAATGGAAATAGCTATTTCCAATTGAGGGTTTGATGCTATGTTAGTCACTATACATGATACTTTAATTTTATTCATAAACCATCTTGAAGTATACTTTACATTATGTTCATTTTACAATTCAAGAATGTAAGACTGACAAAGTTTATGTCACACTACTAACAATGGCAAAATCAGCATTTCCATCTTGGTCATTCTGAGTTCAAAATTTCTGCATGGAATCTACTATAAAATCATTAAATCAGGGAAGTCTTCAAATAGATTTTCTCCATGTTATAATTCTTTGTTCCAAAAGGAAGAAGACATTAAGTATGAAAAACATATTCAACCATTTTATAAATATTATAAAAACTAGATTTTAATAAGGTGCTCCCACTTGAAAAATTGCTCTTCTGAATCTGATATTCCTTTGCTGTATTATTTATCTATCCTGCATGCTTGGTTTCACAAACACTTCCCACAATGTTCACTTGTCCCTAATAAAACAATGTGGCACTTGCATTATGGGCTCTCTACAAATTAGTTTGACAGTCAGTAAAAATCATTTTAAGAGAAAGAAAAATCTCAGCTTACAAATTGTGATGGGCATTCATTTGGACATTTGACAATAATATTTGAGCATCTGGATTACACATCCTGATTACAGTTTATAATTATTTAGCCAGCTGTCTCATTTTATTGCTACTGGGTGTTATCTAGACACATATCTTAATCATTCCCAAGTTTTGTGGAAAGATTCCAAGGGGAATAAACAATGGGTCAACATTTTGCCTGGATGCTGTCAGTCAAGATGTAAAGTCCCTGAATGTCACAGAGATAAAAGAAACATAAGTGGGAGCCATTGTGGCTCAACCGGCCCCTCGGGCCCTCGGGGAGGCGAGGGTATGAGTTCGAGGCCAACCTGGTCCACATTGATTGAAAAAAAAAAAAAAAAAGAAACATAAGTGATAAGTTAGTCCAACTACCTTCTTTAACAAATTAATAAACTGTAGCTTACAGAGAGAATGTAATTTATTTAAAGTCAACGTATTAATCAGGATAGGCAAGGTTATGCTGTAGCAATAGGCAACACCTCACTTCAGTGCTTAACTTTTTTTAAAAAAAGTTCCTTTGTTTCTTAGGCTGTGACCCAAACAGTAGTCTGTGAATCCAAAAGTACCTGAGATGGGTCTAAATCAATTTAGAAACTTCATTTTCCCAAGGTTAAGGACACACCTGTGACACAGCCTCAGGAGGACCTGATGACATGTGCCCAAGGTGGTGGGAGTACAGCTTGTTTTTATACATTTTAAGGAGACATAATACATCAATCAGTACATGTAAGATTTAGATTGGTTTGATCTGGAAGGGCAGCTCAACTTGAAGTGTGAGGCTTCAAGGTCATAAGTATATCTAAAATATTCCTGATTGGCAATTGGTTGAAAGAGTTATTACCAATAAAAAGTAACGTCTGGGCTATGATAAGGTATTATCATGAAGATGAAGACTTCAGGTAGCAGGCATCAAAGAGAACAGACTAAATGTTTCTTATTAGACTTCAGGTCTCTGTTGATGTTAATGCCAGTTAGAATTTCTGGAATTCCAAAATAGAGGAGGGTATTATGAGGCATGTCTGACCCTCACTTCCCATCAGAGCCTCAACTTGTTTTTCAGGTTAACTTTGGAATGCCCTTGGCTGAGAGGATGAGTCCATTCAGATGGTTGGGGGCATTAAGAATTTTATTTTTGGTTTACATGTCAATCAGATATCCAAGCCAACAGTACCCTTCTCTTTATAAGGGTTTACCTTATCATTACAATAGGAACATGAGCATGATGCAAACTGAGCCTCTTCTATGAAGTAATAATCATCATTTCCACTTCGTTTTGTTGGGTAAAGTAAGTCACAAACTTAACTTTAAAGAAAGAATAAAAGTGTGCTCCTCTTATGTACACTGAAGAAAGAAGCCTGAAATATTTGAGTTGCCATAAACACCATAATCCACAATAACTGTGGCCATAATCATAAGCGTGGTATTAGCATAATATTCAATGAAAAGCCTGATTTCAGCAGAGGTTAAAACCAGGAAAAATACTGATTATCAGTCAGGTCAGTGACAAAAGGCCAGGTGACAGATAATATTTGAAGTTAGAAAGAGAGTTGACATGCTGTTCTGATAACTTTCCATTTGAGTCAAATGAGTAGTTCAGTGCATCGTGATAGTTCAGGAAGTAGATGTTCAATTCTGACACATGACTGGAGAAAGCCATTCTGGAAAGAATAACACTAAGGTGAGTGGATACTGGGGACTTATCAAACTCCAGAAGAGGTCCAGAAAGCACCAGCAAAGAGACAACCCAAATCAGGGTGAAAAAATAGTTATCATGATCCAAACTAAAGTGTACTGAGCAGTAGAATATTTTAAAAAATGAGGATGCAAGGTAGAAAGTTAGAACTAGTACAAAGAATGGGTCAACAGTTATATATCTAAACTAAGAGAGTAAATAAGGAGAAGAGCATAAATTCCCTTTTATAAAGTCCTTGCATAAGGATTGGTGGAATGCTGATAGTAGAATCTGGAAAGTGCTAAGCACGACCCATGGGCTTCATTCTAGCATTCAGGGAAAAAGCCCAGTCTTGGTGATGAGCCAGAGGGAATCTGAGGCAGAGACATAATCCTAAAGAGGAAGCAATAGAGGGAGTATGAGACAGAGAATAAATGCCACAGCAGAGAAAAACCTGTGTCCTGAGGGCAACCCCTGGAATCATAAAGACCCTTAGCTCATTTAGTGATTCATTTCCTGGCCATCTAAAATTGTTCATACATTGCTTACGTAATCCTGTCTAGTTTATCAGGTTTGCATTGGCTGAAGATGACAAAACTGATATATTCTGATAAAAAGTTGGAAAAGGTTAGGACCTGTAAACAAAACAAAACAAAACAAATCAAGCAAGCAAGCAAGCAAGCAAGCTAAGCCCAGGAATTCTACAGCATTTCTTTCTTTTTCTTTTTTTTTTTTTAGAATAAGCCACCAGCAAAACATTATTTATTGCCCTTAAAATACGTATAGCACAGAGGGATAATCAGGAACAAAAGATAATTGCTTAATTGACATACTATTTCAGTTTGTTGTTGAAGGGAGCATGATTGCAGGGCAGTTGTTGGCACTATTGCATTCATATTCATCAGTACATGAGAAACTGAAGCTGGAAAGGGAATGACTGAAACCCACTTCTATCACATGAAGAATAAGTGGGATGTATTCTGCACTTTATGAGTCTGTATGTGTTGAGTGTGTTGGGATTTTAAGCTAGCTATAGTTTAGACACGTTCTCCTAAAAAGACAATTATTCTTTTGTTTACAAAAATTTACAAGCATGTCTCTTTAATAAAATAAAGTTAGAGATAGAAATTAGGAGGTAGTTCTTTGCAAAAGATGTTACCAAAATACCAGGGGTTCAATCTAGGTCCCTCTGCATACCAAACATAAAGCCAATCACTGAGATGACAAGGGTTGACAAGGGAGAAGGCTTTAATCGGGTGCTGCAGACTAGGAAATGGGAGCTCAGTCTCAAATCCATCTCCCTGACTGACTAAACCTAGGGACTTATATAGCACGAAAGAAATGTAACAATGTATATGAAAACAGGAACTAGGGAGGGACAAGGAGGCATCTGTTACAATGATCTGGTGAGCTTCAGTTCTTTAATACTTCTTGAAAGTCCTTTCCTGAGGAAGGAACTCAGATAAAACAAATCCAAGTTTCAAGCTTTAACAGCAGAAGGGTAAATTTCTATGTTTATCTGAAACCAACTGTCTATAGGACTATTGGACCAGTTTCAAAAACAGTAAAATGTCTCTACCAGTTCCCTGGACAGAAGATCTTGAAAATTCCCCAGAGCAGTGGGAGAAGATGGTTTAAGGATAAATAAAGAGGGCCGGACCAACAGCATGATGATCAGCCAGGTAATATGGGCAAAGGCAGCCAGTGGAAGCCAGCTCCTGGGAACATGGCTTATCCTTTAGTCATTTCTTACCTGCTCTATTCTGGGCTTAAGCATCCTTCATTATCCTTGGTGTTTAGCCAAAAAATTTGCACAGAATAGCCTTATGTTAGTGACTTGGGAAAGTCTAAATCACGTGACCATTCTCCATTTTGAGAAAAAGCAAAGCAGAAAAGGGGTAGCAATTTCCAAAGGTAAAATGGAAAGCAGGATGAAGGAATAACCAAGAAACACAAAAACTTTTGGAAAAAGAGGAGAAGGCAGGATGTGATCCCTTTTCCCACACTGAGCAGCCTCAGGAATGTTGGAAAAGATGAGGGCTTTGCCAATACTCAGGATGGGGGCTCTAGAGCAGAACACTAACCTTTCAAAGTGGAGGGCACTGAAGTCTGGATGAAAAGCTGTACTTTACACTCATAAACTTTGTGCTGAATTTTTGTGTATAAAGGCACATTTAAGAATTGTAAGAAGCATACAGTTGCCACAAACTGGGAGGAATAGATAGTTACAGATAGATTCTGCCCAACATTCTGAACTGGGGTTGGCTGAACACAATAATCACGGGAATGCTGAAAAATGACCACTCTGCTCTCTGAGTCAGTGAACTTGCTCTCCTAGGACCTTTCTATTCATCTATCCTGGGCCCAATAAGAAGCCCAATTAAATTTTATAAGGTAGTTATTGTCTCTTGAGAGCTCCTCATTACAGGAGTAGATCACACTAAGTTAAGTGCTTGCTTCACTTTACCTAGTCTGGGTGTCTACTTTGACAGCTGCCTACCTACTATCCATCTACACTTATTCCTTCTTAATTGAACAGAGGTTTTGTTGAGGCATCTACTCCTTCACCATGTGGTTCAGGGGACAATGATGGCATCACCAATTTCACTGTGTACATAGTAACTCACAAAGACTGGAGAATGTTGGGGATGTCTCATGTACTGTAATGGAAGCTGGGCCTCCCGAAGATTAGAAATGGGAATAAAAAGTCATTCAGTCACCAGGGAATCACATGCACACACACACACACACACACACTTTTTATTTCTTCTCCTCACTCTTTCCAACATCCCCATCTGCTCTGAAGACAAGCGCATAACCCAGTCATGTCCCCCTTACCAACCCTGGCTTCACATAGTCTCCCAGATAAAGGACAAACCAAAGACCAATGAGACTCTGAGTCCCACCTCCAGATCCCCTGTACCCAGAGGCTGACTGGCAGAGTTTGGCCTGCTGAATCATTTCCAGCCCAACCAGCTGTGGCTTGAGAGTCAGACTCAGAATCTAAGTGCTCCCAATGGTATGCTCTCAGGGGAAGAGTAGATGATGCTAAGAAGAAGCATGTGAATAGGAAGAAGCAATAAGGGTTTCTAGTGTTGGTTGTAGTCAATCCACTATGCCCAGGCACATTCAATAAACTGTTTTATTTAATTTGCACATAAACCAGGTAACATAGGCATTACTAGCCCATATTACAAATGAGGAATGACAAACACACCAGCCAAGTTCCCAGAAAGGAACAGATGGCAACACCAGCAGGATTTATAGAAGCATCAAGAGATGGCTATGACCCATGGACCAACCATAGTTGGACTCCGTAGCCACTCCTAAACCTAAGGGACAAGGAGAGAGAGCAGCATTCCAGAATCTGATGGGAGCTGCCCAGGAATGAAGTCCTGATGGGAGCTGAGACCTTAGATAGAAGCACACGGATGCTACCAAAGCTCTGGCCTGGTATGGAAAGGGCAGGAAGAACGAATACTGTGGCCTCTCTCCTACCTTCCTCCAATCTTCTGCTGGTGCCTGCCAGCAGCAACTAGAAATCAGAAAGGGAGCCTGGTAATGTATTCCCCCAAAGAAAGCCTTCCAGGGCACCAAGCAGAGTGAGGTGAGAAAGGGATCTGGTGGGCAAATGGAAAATGACCCCAAACAAGGTACTTGAGATACTTAAGTAATGTGGCCAAGGCTGGAGAGTCAGTAAGAGGTAAAGCCAGCTTATTAGCACAACTATAACAGGCTCCCAAAGCTGTGCTCTTCCCCAAATATGACACTTCTTTGGTGGGAGCTTTCTAACACCAACCACTCACTTTTCAATCTTGGAAGCCAAGAGAATGAAAACTGATGTGAGCAAGCCTAAGTAAGGATCACAGAGCCAAGCTGAGGTCCTGCCCTTCTCGGGCCTAGCCCTTACTCTTTACCATGCAACACTCTTCATTGCTCCCTCCTCACTTACACACCTTTATGTGCTAATATCCAGCTACAGTAAATGACTTGAGGTACCATTAACGCCTTTCTACTCAAAATGTAGTCTGTGGAGCAATGGCATTAGCATCACCATGCAGCTCAGAAACGCAGAGTCTCAAGTTCCATCCCAGGTTCCAACCTATGTTTAATCAAGTTCCCCAGATGATTTGTGTGTTCACAAATGTTTAAGAAGTGCTGCCCTAATGCATCATGCCCACTCTATGGAGTCTTTTCTTTATCTTTGAGAGGTGTAACGCATATAGTATAATGTTTTAATTTGTCCAGACATAATTTTTTTAAGAAATGCCCCTCTTCAATATGGTGGGAATGCTAATTATATGGCCTGTTTCTTCCACTTCATGGGACTCAGATGATTCAGGCTGGCCTGGGTGCACAAATCCTAGAGTCCAGAGATTAACTCAAGAATGGTTGCTTAAAACAATAACTTCACTGGGCGAGTAAAACAATAACTTCACTGGGCGAGTGAATAAATGACTGAGCAAGCGAATACCCATGTGGCCTTAGCAGGGCCAATTAAGTCATTTTTTGGGAACTGACATGGATCCTGGCAGATGAATCACTTGTATGAGGATCACTCAAGCCTGGAGCTGTGTAGGGACTGTCATTTGCCCAAATTAGAAGGAAGTTCAAAGACAATAAACAAGAAAATTTTGAAAAGATGTGTAAGAGCAAGCTAACTGAAGACAATCGTCTAAACTCTGGACTGAGCAATGCCTTCACAGTTCCCTGAACTCCCCAGTTATAGCAGAAAATACATTTTTGTTTTTGCTTAATCTTGTCCTTTCTGGCAACTCTACCTAGCAACTGAGTGATTCCAAGCTAACTCCGCTGAGTATTTTATATTTATATTTACCCTCTGGACATAGCTTAAGTGTCACCTCCTCTGGGAAATCTTTCATGACACCCCTTCCCCAAGTAGAAAATAAGAGCCCTGTCTCTTTACCAATATGGTCTTCTGAGTATATCTCTGCAATGGCACTTAAGCCATGTTATCACAGCCCCCCGTGTTTCTCCCACATAACTGTAAGCCAAGACCCAGGGCAAAGAAGAAAGCCTTCTCTTTTGTTGTTAAAACACCAGCATGTTGAAGAGTGCCTAGCACATAATGGACACTCAATAAATTCTATTTAATAAAACTGCACTGAAAATAACTCTCTCACATTCTAGACACACACAGAATGTGTTCTTAATCCCTGTGAAAATTTCAAGTTAGTAGTATTTCAGCAGAATTGGACCAATTCCCCTGAGCCTGTCCAATAAAAACAAAGGAACAATATAATCACCCACTTTTTTCAGCTTCATTAAGTAGGGAATTGGAGGTAAAACTAGAAGCCAGACAGCACTTGGGAATGTGACACATGCCTTTTAAAGGGCTTAAAAAGAACAATTACGAAGACAAGGTTCCGCAGTTAAAACGAATCTTAATTGAATCAGCCTGGAAACAGAAGCTTGAATTAGATTTCAAGGGAAGTTTAAGGGATTCTTCATAATTGAGTAAGTTAATTCAAAACATTCACACTCTAATAGTTTCATCCACTCCTATGGCTGGATTGAGAAGACTGAGGACAAATTAGTAAGAGATACTTGTATAAAATTCACACACATAGTGCATTCTTCTTTCCTGGATGAACAAGGATCTGCAGTGGTAAAGAAATCTGGTGGTGAAGTAAAATGGTGTCTCAAAGTAATGACTGGGGAATCAAAAAATTAACAGAGGCCCCATTTCCAAAGGTAAAATCAATTAAAATTCCAAAAGCCACATTAATAAACTCAAAGCCTGAAATGAAAAAAACAAGTTCAATCACATGTCTGAAGCACCATAAGCATAGAATATCTATATGCACATCTAGAGCTTACTGGCAGGTACGTGCTATAATAGGATCAATTAAAGGGGATATGGGAATAAGGCAAAGTGACGATATTAAGTATTACTGAAGAAGGGAGGACTGCGAGGACTCTCCAGAATAAAAACCATCTTATGTAATTCAATAACAACAACAACAAAAATGGTTGAGTACCTACAGTGGGCACCTCTGTGTTAGACACTAAAAAATTCAGAGACAAAAATGATTACTTCAACCTATACCATTGCATGATTTTTTACTATCTGCCCCTAAAGCTTGTTGAGATGAAGTAGGGTGCAACTAACTTAGTAAGGGACTGTGAATATACCTAGAACAGCTGAAAATAGCCCATGCACTGTAGAAGTACATAGTCATGGAGAGGATATAATACATGCCTGCTAACATTTATCAGAATGTGAAGCCCACCAGGCAAAAGCAGTGTGTGACTTCTCAACAAAGTACATTTGGTAAGCAGATTAATTCTAATTCAGGGAGATAGAAAGTGATTGAGTGGATCACTTAATAGGTCGATTAACCACCATGTAAAGTTAAACAGCATTTCAGCAGGAAGCAAAATAAAGAGATCTCTAGATAGAGAAACCAGCAAGAATTCCCAGGTAGAGCGGTGTATACATACCACTGGAACATTTTTTCCAGACCAAAAAATACATATGATTCCATTTACAATCACTACAGGACAACTATTTCTACTATGACAAATTCTTTAAAAATACTTTCATATGATTTATCTTCTTTATAAACATAAGGTTGGCAGAACAAGGGATTTTAATCTCATTTTACCTATAAAAAAATAAAATTTACACCAATGAATCAAAAAATGGCACAGCCTAATCTAAAAGTTTTCCATCTTCAAATCTAATGCATTCTGCTGTTCTACAAACCAGCAACATAGGACAATAAAACAAAAAAGAAGGCCGTAAGAGTAACTAGAACCACATTATGTAATATCTTTCAGGTTCCTCTAAAGAGATTAAATTTAATGTATAGATATTCAATAATCATTATTTTATTATTAGTTTAATATTTTGAACAGAGACTATTGAGAAGTGAAGCTGGCTGGACCTCTCGGTTGGGTGAGGACTTGGAGAACTGTTCTGTCTAGCTAAAGGATTGCAAATGCACCAATCACTGCTCTGTGTGTAGCTAAAGATTTGTAAACACACCAATCAGCACTCTGTAAAAATGCAACAATCAGCGCTCTGTGTCTAGCTAATCGGGTGGGGACCTGCAGAGCTTTTCTGTCTAGCTAAAGGATTGTAAACACACCAATCAGCACTCTGTAAAAACGAACCAATGAGCACTCTGTAAAATGGACCAATCAGCGCTCTGTAAAATGGACCAATCAGCAGGATGTGGGCGGGGCCAAATAAGGGAATAAAAGCTGGCCACCCGAGCCAATGGCGGCAACCCACTCAGGTCCCCTTCCGTGCTGTGTAAGTTTTGTTCTTTCTGTGGAAGCTTTGTTCTTTCGCTCTTCACAACAGATCTTGCTGCTGCTCACTCTTTGGGTCCGCACTACCTTTATGAGCTGTAACACTCACTGCAAAGTTCTGCGGCTTCACTCCTGAAGTCAGCGAGACCACGAACCCACTGGGAGGAACAAACAACTCTGGACACGACACCTTTAAGAGCTGGAACACTCACGGTGAAGGTCTGCGGCTTCACTCCTGAAGTCAAGCAAGACCACGAACCCACCAGAAAGAAGAAACTCCAGACACATCTGAAGGAACAAACTCCAGACACACCATCTTTAAGAACTGTAACACTCACCGCGAGGGTCTGCAGCGTCATTCTTGAAGTCAGCGAGACCAAGAACCCACTGGAAGGAACAAATTCCGGACACACTATCAACTTCAGATCTTTGCAAATCTGCTTTTGGAAAGATAATGTGGGTCAGTCATTGTTTTTATCCAATGTTTTGTTGATTCATACGTTAATCTCTAGAGGACTCTCCAGCCACTCTCTATTCTCATCCCTCCTTCATCTGCCTTACAGAAGAAAGCCTTGAGATATGTTGTGGTAGGCAACTAGAAAAACTCCAATGACCCTGTGTTCATTGGTTGGGGTACCCTATCCCCCTTGACTATGGGCTGGAGTTGTTGACTCACTGCTAGCAATTAGAATGCCAATGAAGGGATAGGATGCCACTTATGATTATGTTCTAAAAAGAATGACTTCCGGCCAGGCACAGTGGCATATGCCTGTAATCCCAGCACTTTGGGAGGCCGAGACAGGAGGATCACATGAGGTCGGGAGTTCAAGACCAGCCTGACTAACATGGAGAAACCCCATCTTTACTACAAAAACAAAATTAGCCAGGTGTGATGGTGCATGTCTGTAATCCCAGCTATTCAGGAGGCTGAGGCAGGAGAATCACTTGAATTCAGGAGGTGGAGATTGCAGTGAGCCAAGATCATGCCACTGCACTCCAGCATGGGCAACAAGAGCGAAACTCCATCCCCCACCTCACCAAAAAAAAAAAAAAAAAAGACTGGCTTCCATCCTAGGCAGTTCTTCTCACTGTCTCAGTTATCCTTTTCTGGAGGAGGCCAGTTGCTATGTCACGTGGGAGTCCTGTGGAGAGGCCCATATGGTTAGGGATCAAAGCCTCCACACAGCTTATAAGTGAGCTTGGAAGCGGATGCTCTCCTCTAGGTCAGAACTTTAAATTAGACCACAGTCTTGCTTGACACCTTGATTGAAACCTCATGAGAGATTGAACCAGAGGCACTCAATTAGTTTATGAATAGAGTACTGACCCACATTAAATGTGAGATAATAAATGCTTGTTGTTTGAAGCTGATATGTTGGAGAGCAATTTAACACCGTCCTTCTAGTGTTGAACTCATGATAGAGTTCTCATGAGATCTGGTTGTTTAAAAGTGTGTCGCACCTCCCCCATTCTCTCTTCCTCCTGCTCCAGCCATGTGAAGTGCTGGCTCCCCCTTTGTCTTCTGCCATGATTTTAAGTTTCCTGAGACCTCCTCAGAAGCCAAGCAGATGCCAGCACCATGCTTCCTGTATAGCCTATGGAACTACAAGTCAAATAAACCTCCCTTCTTTATAAATTACCCAGTCTCAGATATTTCTTTATAGTGGTGAGAGAACAGACCAATATATGTATGTATTTGTGTGTTTATATGTATGTATATGTACACACATGTATGCACACATATATGTATATGTACACACATACACCATTGAACTCTAACTAGATAGTGAATGTATTGTATCATCTAAGGATATATGGGTTTAAAAAAAAATACACAGAAACTACCTTCCCAGTGAGCTGTCCATATGCATTTAACACCCAAGAAGCAGGGCACCAACAATTTCTAACAGACGATGCGGAATTAGAGCCAAACAATGATATATGTCACCCAATAGCTCACACATCACATTGCACAACACATCCAAAGTGAAAGTTCTTTGTCGTGGAAGCTCACAGTTGGCAGCCTCTTCTGTGATCTGCTCTCAGGGACTCTTCCCGCCAGCACACTGCCCCGTTTGTTCATTCCTGTTCCTGCGGTTTCTTCTTCCTTGCTGCAGCTAATTCCACTCAAGTGCCATGTGACCTTTGGTTTTTCTACACTCGGGGCATGCAAGTACTGAAGAACAAAGATGCTAGCCTGGTTGGAAAGGGCAGAAACTTGGCTAAATCCCAAGTCTGGTTTTTAACCAGCTAAAAGACTTGTCTGGGCTCATAACTCTCTACTTTTTACCACATAAGTAATCTTGAACACGTCTCTTAACCTCTAAGAGGTTCCAAATTTATGATGTTATCAAGAAGGTTAATGAAGAGCATCAAGCCAAGAGTGGTGGCACATGTTCTGGTCCCAGATACTCAGGAAGCAGAGGCATGATGATCATTTGAACCCAGGAGTTCACATCAATCCTGGGCAACATAGCAAGACCTGTCTCTAAATAAATAAATAAGTAAAACATCTATGGAAAACACAGGTACATAATAGATCTCTGTGAACATTCATTTATATTGTTGTTGTAGTTTTATTATTTTTTATATGTAAATACATATATACCAACACATAACTCTAGGATTATTGAGGGAATTAAATGAGATAGCCTATGTAATGCAACTACTATAAGGCAGACATCTTGTGGAAGCTCAATAAACATTATTTTAGTTTCCTTCCCTTCCTTTTCCTTCTCTTCAGAAGTCTTCCAAAAGGTAGAAAGTTATGTCAATAACAGAAATAACAAAAGATAAAATATATCCAAAAAGATCATGACCAGCCCCTCAAGTCATTCCAGAAAGTTATTGGCTACTACAGCTGTCCTAAGACAGTCTTCTGATACTTCAGAGGGGTCGTAACTGTGCCCTGTGCTTCCTGACAGTTTCTGAAAGTTCCTGATTTTCTCTACATTCAAGGACAGAGTATCTGACTTTTCTTTACAATAAGAAGAACAAAAAAAAAAATAATCCAAGTAACAAACAGAATTTATTCCACAGACCTTCATAGACCCGTTTTACTTGGAACAAAGTGTGCTGTGATTATACATTTATTCAGTAAGTCTCATTGTGGCAAAGACTGGTAGCTGTTCACCAAAAATTAGTGTTTTTATTTCATGGGATAGAGATGTTGCTGGGACATAGCTGCTCAGTCAAGAACTGCAATCCTCAGCCCTTGCTGCATGATCAAATAAACTTGTAATTGAGTTTCGGTCAATAGTAGGAGCAATTTGTATTACTTCCTAGCTTGGCCCCACTCAACATCCTCCTGGAGGAGCCTAAATTCTTCCACTTTCCCATCTGCCTGCCAGCTGGATGTTAACAGCTAGCTCAATCTTAAAAAACAGACTTTTAAGATGAGAGCTCCTACACTGGCTTGGGTCTCTGAATAAATGCATTGAACAAGCTACCATCACCACTATCACCAATCAACATGTGTGTGAGGAAGAGACAAATTTCTATTTTTTAGAACGTTGAGATTCTTTGTTGTTCTGTCTGTTATAGTTGCTATGATTGAAAAACTACCTATCAGATACTGTGCTTATTACCTGGGTGACAAAATAATATGTACACCAAACCCCAGTGACACACTGTTACCCACATAACAAACCTGCACATATACCCCTGAAACTAAAAAAAAAAAAGTTGAAGAAATAAAAAACAAAAAGTAAATACATCTATTGACTATTTATAATGTACCAAGAACTTTCTGAGCACTGATTATAAAATGATGGACAAAATAAGAATGGCTCATACCTTCATGGAGACTAAACGTGGAAGGATAAACCAATAATTTGAAAAGTAATACAACACTCCTGCGTTTAGTACTGTGTTTAAAGGGATTTGAGAATCTTGGATGATACTGAGTCTGGTTCAAGTAGTGCTTCTCATCAGGAAAGCAGCAGTGTCAGAGTTCTAGGAGAATAGCAGATTCAGAGCAAGCCTCAGGCCAGCAGGTTTTATGACCTATGTGCAGAATATTTACCACCTGGCCTCAAATGAGCCTGAACCTGAGCAATAACCCCTGGCCACTCGTGATCCTGTCTGACTGCGGGATTCATTACTCAACATAGGTGTGAATAAGCAGCATATTTCTTTGGTGTAATTCAGTAACAGGACCATGACTTAAGTCTATACTGTAAGTATTAATAACAACCTTTAATCTTTGCTGAAAATGCTGAGAAAGAGGCATTTTCTTTCCCGTAAGTTTATTCAACTGTAGGATGTAGACTGAGGTCAGTCTATGGCCATCATTCTACTGCATCAAACCAGCTGGCCCAAGAACAAAGCCAATGCATAGAAAATCAGGGCTGAAAGGTGGAGAGAGCTATGTCAAAATGCATTTTTCAGATATATGAACCATGTTTCCCCCCACTTTTAAAACAACTTGAGCCTTTCTGTCACATGAAACCTAAAGAATACCAGGGAATACTTTCTTACCTCTCTACCAATTGCATTCATTCACTAATTATTACAATACAATTCATTTTCCTGAAATATATCAGAGTTTCAACATAGCACAATAGAAAGAATGAGAGTTTTTTAACTTTGTCATTTAATTGGCATGTAATCATGCGCAAGTTACCTAATGTGGTAGAAGCCAAGCATCCCATTATTAAATGAGTGGATATAAATATCATGGTACCTAGGGTTGCTGAGATGAAAGAAATGAGATTGCTGGATTCAAGTTTAGACATATGGTGGAACAAGTTTACACTATAAAACATAAATGCCCCTCTTACATATCACTTAGAAATAATAAATACAATAAATTCTTTAAAAAAGATACATATATAAGTGAACACAAATTCCAAAAGGGGAAGAACAAAGACCCAGGTGCCAGAAACCGGCATTCTATGGCGATTATTAAAAAGTCAAGAAACAGGAGATACTGGCGAGGCTGCAGAGAAATAAGAATGCTTTTACACTGCTAGTGGGAATGTAAATTAGTTCAACCATTGTGGAAGATAGTGTGGCCATTCCTCAAGGATCTAGAAGCAGATCTAATACCATTTGACCCATTATGGGGTATAGACCCAAAGGAATATAAATTATTCTACTATAAAGACACATGCACAAGTATGTTTATTGCAGCACTATTTACAATAGCAAAGACATGGAACAAACCCAAATGCCCATCAATGATGGACTGGATAAAGAAAATGTAGTTCATATACACCATGGAATACTATGCAGCCATAAAAAGGAATGAGATAATGTCCTTTGCAGGGACATGGATGAAGCTGGAAGCCACCATCCTCAGCAAACTAACACAGGAACAGACAACCAAACACCGCATGTTCTCACTTATAAGTGGGAGCTGAACAATGAGAACACATGGACACAGAGAGGGAAACAACACACACTGGTGCCTGTTGCGGGGTGGGGGCTGAGGGGAGGGAGAGCATCAGGACAAATACCTAATGCATACAGGGCTTAAAACCCAGGTGACGGGTTGGTAGGTGCAGCAAACCACCATAACACATGTATAGCTATGTACCAAACCTGCACATTCTGCACATGTATCCCAGAACTTAAAGTAACATTAAAAAAAAAAAAAGAAAGAAAGAAAAGAAAAGAAAAGAAACTGGCATTTTAAGTTGATGTTGAAATGTTGGGCTGAGAAATATACATGAAATGGAAGTTCCAGGGCTGGATGCCGGAATGCTGAAGAACAGAGGATTTGCTATTTGACTATGGTATTAGGAGACTTTTAAATGAGTTCCCTCCATACAGCTAAGGCCTGAGAAAATAAATGCCTAATTGAAGGATGGAACAGAGCAATTGAAGGCCAAGGAAAGCGGGAGTGAAGTTTTTCTCTAGCCAGGCCTCTAGGTTCATTCATCAGAAGTTATTAAAAACCCAAACCTGCATGAAGCGCTGGTATAGAATTCAAATTACTTGATCTGAATTGCTTCTTAAGCTCTAAACACATATATTAACAAATTAACTTCCCTCAGATTTGGAATGCCCCTAGAACACCCAGGTAAAGGAAACTCCAAATTTTTCTGAGGCAACATTTTCAAAATCCAAACTTACCTCTTCAGCACCCACAATAAAAATATCCCCTATGAGAACATTTACTCTGATATTAATATTTGGACACCAGCTTTATTTTAATATAGGAAGGACAAATACTAATTAAATGAATTCAGAAACCATTAATATGGCAAAAGGTGACCTTTATAAACTATAAAATGAATAATTCACCAGAAAGATACTATAATTCTGGACCTATACATATTTAAAAATATAGACTTTAAAAGCAAAAATGGCAGAGAACTGATTAACTAAAGACTACTCAATGAAAAGTTTTAATACATCACTGTAAGAAAATTATAAATCAATCAGAAAAATATACTAAAGGTATAGAACAAAGATTGAGAAATGTTTGTTGTAAAAGACCAAATAGTAAAAATTTTAAGATTTATAGGCCACATACCGTCTCTATAATATTCTTTCCCTCTCTCTTTCTCTATTTTTACATATAAATATATATTTATATATTATACGTATAATTATATATATACATATACACAGATGCACACGCGTGCACACACAGACACACACACTCTTTTAAAGACATGAAAATCATTCTTTTTTTTGAAAAGGAGTCTCGCTGTGTCACCCATGCTGGAGTGCAGGGGCGCGATCTCGGCTCACTGCAAGCTCCTTCTCTTGGGTTCACGCCATTCTCCCGCCTCAGTCCCCTGAGTAGCTGTGACTACAGGTGCCTGCCACCATGCCTGGCTAATTTTTTGTATTTTTAGTAGAGATGGGGTTTCACCGTGTTAGCTAGGATGGTCTCAATCTCCTGACCTCGTGATCTGCCCGCCTCAGCCTCCCGAAGTGCTGGGATTACAGGCGTGAGCCACCTTGCCCAGCCGAGATGTGAAATTCATTCTTAACTCACAGGCCACACACAGGAAGGCCCAACCCAAGCCATGGACTGGTCTTGCCCAGTGGGTCATAGTTTACCAAACCATTATTTATAAGATAAGAACACAGGTAATGAGATTAACTTCATCAATACTTATTAAATCCTGCAATGAACAAGTACAGTATGCGCATTCTTTTTACATTCATATGAAAAATCTTTATAAATAACAATAACATAATAATCCATAAGCAAGCTTCAACCAGTTTCAATAAAAACTTAATCTCCACCAAAAAGCAATATGTTAGATATTAATGTTAAAGAAAGCCCAAATATACGAACACTTAAAAATTTTAAAATAAAACCCTTAATAAGTTATGGGATGAAAAAGAAGTCATAATAGAAACTTCATGATATTTCAAATTGAGTGAATATGTAAACACAACTTTAAGAATGAAAATGTACAGCATTTAATGTATGTATGGGAATTAATATAACAAATGAATTATTAGACTAATCATGTCTTATTAAGAATGTTAAAAGTTTTCTCTAATGTTAAAAGTTATTGTTGACTAGCCAACATTGTCATTCTTAGACTTCCTCCTTAGCAGGGTATAGGAGATTTTTGTAAGCACAGTAAGAGCAAAAAAGAAATAAGAAATAGTATAAGTCCTGAAAAAAGAAATAAAATTGACATTATGATAAACTCACAAACAATATGCTAATATACAGAAAAATACAATTTCCTGACTATTAAAATTAAAAAGATCAAAGTTGCTAAGATAGGATCAAATAACATTTCTATATATCAACAACAATCAATTGAAGTAAATTATCATTGTAAATAGAGTAGCACACAAAACAATCCAAATTATGAAAACATATTTCACACTTTGAAAGAAAACATTCAATATGTTGAATTGAAAGGTATTGAAACTACCACAAATTACGTTTTAATCAAAACCAATGTGATTTTTCACTTAATGTAACAAGATGTACAATTATGTAGAAAAATGGATATGCAGGAATAGTTATGTCCAATTGTAAAATGAAATGGAAGTAAAAAAACTCATCTCACTGACATTTAAATACACTCTAAAGATATAGAAATAAAAAAC
Source organism: Gorilla gorilla gorilla (assembly GCF_029281585.2). Taxonomy (NCBI): domain Eukaryota; kingdom Metazoa; phylum Chordata; class Mammalia; order Primates; family Hominidae; genus Gorilla; species Gorilla gorilla. The sequence goes on along the minus strand of NC_073231.2, from coordinate 141,951,639 downwards.
AGTATGAGGTTTGGATAGGGATAGGAAAATAAATCTGAGAAAGCAAATAGAGACCCCAGAGAAAAAAGTGTGTGTGTGTGTTTGTGTGTGTGTTTGTGATTTATACATGCATACTCATCTTAGTTATATATTTGATATAAAATGTATTAAAAAGTTGTTAAAGTTAGAGGACTCCATTGGTTGCATACAAGTAATCTCTCATATTTTGTAATGGAGTTGGAAGAACAATGAGGACAAACACCAGGACCCAACAGCCAAAGTGGATGGATGACCTTCAAGGATAATTACCAAAATATATTGTTATATATTTGATATAAAATATATTAAAAAGATGACATAAAATCTCAGGGACAATTGGTCATCTATATATGGAAAAGCAAAATAGATCCTTACCTGACACATTAAACCCATACACACACTTATATCAGTAGAGATGGATATGAATGTAGATAGAAATATATATCAGGTAGACAAAAAAAAACTAAAAAATTTAGAATAATTTTAATTGCCAAAAATATGCCTTTTAGGAATCAGTCTTTGGTAGAATATGTTAAATAAAAACAGGAAGATAAAATCTGAAAAGTTTTGATAAAGTTGACTACATTAAAATTAAAGAGGCCGGGCGTGGTGGTCTATGTCTCTAATCCTAACACTTTGGGAGACTGAGGAGGGCAGATTGCCTGAGCTCAGGGGTTTGAGACCAGCCTGGGCAACATGGTGAAACCCTGTCTCTACTAAAAATACAAAAAAAAAAAAAGTAGCCGGGTGTAGTGGTGCACACCTGTAGTCCCAGCTACTCGGGAGGCTAAGGCATGAGAATCAGTTGGCAGGGGTTGCAATGAGCCGAGATTGCACCACTGCACTCCAGCCTGGGTGACAGAGCGAGACTCTGTCTCTAAATAAATAAATAAATAAATAAATCTGTATGACAAAATTTTTATTTAAATAAGCAAAAGTAAAAAATAATTCATAGTCTGAAAATAGATACCATATACATGTGAGTCTTAAAGTACAATATTAACATTACGTTAAACACAGAAATTGTTACAACAGCTAGATGTTGCATTTCATTTATTCTATCCCACGCTACACATTTAAAATTTGTAGAATAAATATTATTTCTAAGCATTTAGCATGATGCCTCCCCCAAGGTAACCATGTCTAATAACTACATAGTTCTTACCAAGCACCAGACATTGTGCTAAGACCCACTCCATAAATATATATATGTGTGTATGTGTGTGTGTGTGCATGTGTGTGTGTGTGTGTGTATTTAATGACAACAATGTTATGAGATTACTATCCTCATTTTAAGATGAGGACACTGAGGCACAGCAAGGTTAAGTAATTGGCTCAGATAATACTATTTCTTTAGACAATATGCAATAATGTATCTCAAAGGCAAGCATTTTCTCACTATTAGTTCTCTTTCTTTCAGAAAGTTATTATGGCAGGTAATAACTAAGTAGTACTTTCCAATTTACAAAGAGGTTTTCTGTAGATGAGATATATAATTATGTCAACAACCTGGTGAGATAAGAAGGAAAGGAAGAACAATTCTCATTTATAAATGAAAAAAAAATAGACACTCAGAAGTAAACTTACTAGTCCAAGGTCACAGGGCAAGATAATGTCACAACCTGGACATGAATACAACTCTTCTTACTCCCAAGCCTAATTTAAAACCAGGTCTCTCTCAGGTTCTAATTTATATATTTTATTCAGGCATTTCTTTGATATTATTGGCAAACTTCCAGGATCTATTGTCATAAGAGCCTTTGAAACACTTATGCACAACTTGTGATGGAGATTTGGCACCCTTGGTGGTGTTGGTGACCATCTAAAGAGGATTACTGTGCTATGCCTTGGTAGACATATTAAGAAATGGGGAACTTAGCCTCGGCCTGACAGCTCCAGAGATCTGGAACCATAAAGGGAGGATGAGGAGGGAAAATAAATCATTGAGAAGTGGAATAGTAGTGCCAGGATTCCCCAGTAAGACCCTAACACTCAAAGACAATATCCTTAAAATAAGGAATTAAGGCCATCCCCAGACTTTGAAATTTGAAGCTTGATGACTGGTGGAATGCCACAGCTGCCCAAATCACACTTCATGTTGAAGCACCTCAAGCTTTTGGCCCAAGGGCCAGAAAATGGACCAGGCAAAGAAGACAGAAGCAAAGCATTATATCAAAACATGCACATGGACATCAGCTGACCTGGACTTAGTGGCCATCAAAGTGTCAGAGAAAGAAAAAATGGTGGCCGGGCATGGTGGCTCATGCCTATAATCCCAGCACTTTGGGAGGTCAAGGTGGGTGGATCATGAGGTCAGGAGTTCGAGACCAGCCTTACCAACATGATGAAACCCAGTCTCTACTAATATATATATATATATTATATATATTATATATAATATATAATATATATAATATATATTATATATTATATTATATATTATATATATAATATATATAATATACATATCATATATATTATATATATTATATATATACACACACACACACACACACACATACACACACACATATAAATTAGCTGGGTGTGGTGGTGCACAGAGACAGAAGACTTGCTTGAACCCAGGAGGCAGAGCTGAGATTGTGCCGCTGAACTCTAGCCTGGATGACAGAGCGAGACGAAAGAAAGGAGGGAGGGAAGGAAGGAAGGAAGGGAGGAAGGGAGGGAGGGAAAAAGAGAAAGAGAGAAAGAAAGAGAGAGAAAGAAATGGTAGTCAAAGACAGCCCTGAAGCGCAGCAGGAGAGACTTAGGACATACTAGAGAGAAGGAAAACATACAACGGGGCGAGAAGTAAGAAAACAGTGCCTAAGGTGATAGGAAAGAAGGGACCACAAAGGAGAGTGAAGGAAGGTTACAATGTAAGACTCTCTGGTGGACAATTCTTGCTCTGAAGATTTTAGCCAGGTTTGCCAAACATTTGTTGGATCTGCATTGTACAATTTGATTTTTACTAATGCTAAATTCTGCTTTCTCCTTCTTCCCATCATGGGGGTTGATTCTTAATTCACATCCTGCACCCTAAACTTTGTCTTTTCCAGGGAATTATAAATGGCTGGTATTGGTAGTAGACCAAGGAAAGCAGAAGCTTACAGAGCTAGATTATGCACCCTATGGATAGCAACGAGGGCCTTATGCTGGTGATACGTGGAACACAGAAAGCGCCCAGCACAAGGGAGCTGTCCAGCTGCTGAAACATTCACAGGTGGTGCATTCATAAGGCATACCGCTGAAAGGGAATTCATTAGAAGGTGTGCTAAATGTACCAAGCATTTGAAGTACATAGAGAAAAAAGTAGCTTTAAAGATAATGCTGTCAAATAGTATTGCTAAGTATCACTGAGACATTGCGAAAAGATAATGAAGAGCTTAGTGCAAGTGTTATGCTATTCAAAGCCAGGTGTTAAAGTTAGATGGCTCCACTGGTTGCCTACAAGAAATCCCTCATATTCCCTGATAGAATATGGAGGACAATGAGGACAAACACCAAGACCCAACAGCCAAACTCGAGGGATGGCCTTCAAGGATAATTACCCAAAAGGAATATTGTATTCTGGGAAATGGGAAGGTCAGAGAGTAGTGTCAGCTTCAAGGATATAAAGAATGTAGAAGTCAGGCCCCTTCAGTTCTCATATTAACAACAGTCTGGCCCCTGAGGAAATCAGATGGATTCTGAATGAAGTCTAAGGACCAGTGCATGAACTACCAAGTAATAAGCCTGGTTGTAACCAGCATGCTACATGTGCTTTTGTTGTTGTTAGACTAGATTAATATGACCTCAGGTACATGCTATAGAGACATTGTTTTGGCAAATGTGTTCTTTTGTATTTCAGTCAAGAGAGAGGATAAGACATAGTTTGTATTCATATGGAATGGGTAAAAATGCACTTTAACAATATTACCCCAGATCTATGTTCACCATCTTGTCCTCTGTTACAAAACAGTTTAAAGAGAGATGGACCACCTATAGGGCACACAAATATTATTTTAATCTATTATATGTGGCATCGTGCTCAATGAATAAAGTGAGCAAAAGGTGGCTTACATGTGCTGGCAGTCTTGGTGAAACTCATGTGAACCGGAGGGTGAGGTATGAACCCGGGCAGTTTTAGGGGTTTGCCACTTCCATAAAACTGTTAGGGTCCCAGTGGGGCAGAATTACATGAAAGACTTACAGCATTAAGTGGGGCCCAAAGCAGAAAAGAGTTTGCAGCAATGTCCAGGCATTAATGTAAGCAGCAATGCCAATTAGGCTGTATAATTTAGCTGACTCTTGTATTACAGATGGGAAAAGATGCTATGTGAAGCACATGGCTTGCTCAAAAAGGAGAACTGCAATTCAATGCCCTGAACTGGGAACAAGATCAAGCCAACTGCTGGAAACAATGTTATGGCTTAGGAAACAAAATCCTGGTGAACTAATGGGCTATGGTAGAGACAAAATGTCTAAGCATGAGACAAGTGACCATGTGTCTGAAACTGCATCATGAACTGTTTCCTTCACAGTGACAATGCATCATACTTTCAAAGCATTACCTACAGAATTTAGCCTGAGCAAGACCAGAATGCACAAGATGCATGAGCAGATATTTCATATGTCCATGGCTCCTACCTGTATTGGGCAAACTCTCTTGTTTTGTCAGGTATCTTCTACGATCATATGTATGGGAGATCTTGGATAAATAGCTTACCTAGAAGTAAAAGCCTAAGCCAAGCTTACAGGTGGCTTGGTTCAGTGTGTGTGTGTGTGTGTCTGTGTGTGTGTGTGTGTGTGTGTGTTTGTGTGTGAGCACACACAAGGTAAAAATGGAGAGCAGTGTCACAACAGCCTCATTTAGAGATGGTCTTAAGGATAATGACAAAGAAAAATCCTCTCAGTGAACGGAGCTTCAGGCAGTGCACATGGTCGTCCAATTTGTGTTGAAATTAGAAGTAGCCCAACATTAGAATAAATAAGAAGTCATGAGCAGTAGTGAATGGTCTGGCTGACTTTCCAGGGGCTTCAAGAGAAGATTGTAATATTAATAACAAAGAAATTTGGATGGATGTATAGAAATGGTAATAAGTTGTACAGTTCTCAGCATTCGCTAGAGAGTATTTACCATAGTAGGGACACTAGATAACCAAGTAAACAAAAAGGCCCAGCAAGCCAGCTGATGTCAGCTAGTCCTTGGTTAGCCCAATGCTGACTCAGGAATGAAGTGTCTACAGTGCCACAGGTGGACCTTATGCGTGGGCCCAATAGCAAAGCCTCACCAAGTTTGATCTATTCCTGTTACCAAATATAAAAACTTCCAGCAACAGAAACAAATGCAAAGCTTTCAATGGGAAACAATTTCTGTAAGAGACCCTGAAGCTACTTGGTGATAATCAGACTGTATTGAACTCCTGTATCCTGAAAGGGTAAGTAGTTTGTTCTCACAGAAGTAAACGTGTTTGCTTTTACTAGCAAAGGGCCTTAGGCAGCATCATTATCCAATGGATTTTGGAGCATTTGACCCATGTAAATCCAGGGGATCCACTTTACAGAAAAAAGAGTTGAGGGAGTCAATCCATGACCATGGGATCCTCTGGTTGTACCAAACTTCACCACATAGAAGCTTTTAGCCTGATAGAATGTTGAACTGGCCTGGTGAAGCATAGTTGAAAACAATAGTTCAGAGTCAATACTTTGAGATCACTGCATGCCATCCTCCAAGACCCACTACATGCTTTGAATCAATCTGTATGGCATTGTGCTGCCAATCGGAAGAACATACGTCCTGGTAATTTAGGGGTAGATACAGCACTTACATCAACCCACAGAGAAAACTGGTGCTTCCCATCCCTACAACTATAAGCTCTGCAGAGTTAGAGTCCCTGGTCCCCAGATATATATATGGAAGTACGTCTGAGCAGACAAGAGATAGACCATGGTAGATCTGGAGATGTGCTGCCTTAATCCTTTCGAAAGAGGAGCTTGCTGCCCATCTGTAGGGAGTGCTGCTCAGAGATGGCCACTAATAGCTTCCCAGCATTTAACTTAATATCTGCTCTTTTGTCATACATACACACATGTGTTTATTTTTCTACTGTAACCTATGCAATCTATACATGATTGAATATTGTTTTGTAATATTCTTACTTCAAAATATAGTTATACATTTACCAATATGACTAAATATTCTACAATATCATATTTGCAGCTACATTAAATTCTAAAATCCAAATACCGTATTTATCTGATTTTGATGTTTTTTATTTTTATTTATTGATTTATTTATTTTGAGAGGAAGTCTCACTCTGTCACCAGGCTGGAGTGCAGTGGTGCGATCTCAGCTCACTGCGACCTCCGCCTCCCAGGTTCAAGCGATTTCCCTGCCTCAGCCTCCCGAGTAGCTGGGACTACAGACGCGTACCACCACGCCCAGCTAATTTTTTGTATTTTAGTAGAGACAGGGTTTCACCATGTTGGCCAGGATGGTCTCTATCTCCTGACCTCACGATCTGCCCACCTTGGCCTCCCAAAGTGTGGGATTACAGGCATGAGCCACCGCGCCCAGCCAATGCTTATTTTAATTGTACTTTCCCTCACAGTGTAGAGCAGGTTAAGTTTCCCTACAGACAATGGCATTCAGGGATTCTCAGGATACACTTGGAGAGGACTCATATCAACTAAAATCTTTACTATAATTAAAGTTGTAGGGTATTGTTAAAAATGTAGGGATAATACGCTGAGGACAGAGTAAACTCATTATATCTCTTTATTAATCTTACTTAAAACATTCTTGACTTATAAATTTAAATACCACCTTCTATTCTTGAATCTGTCTTCTTTAGCCCTGAGAGAGTCTAGCCCCAGGTTAAGATGGGCTAGAGCAGGTGGGGCCTTTCTAAAACCAATCTCCCGTGGCCCATTTCTCCATCTTAATTATTGGTTATAGTAGCAACTGCACAGCATGAAAAAATAAAATAAAACTTACATAATTCTGTTTCTAATTTATGCTTGCAATAAATTATAATTGTGCCTAATTGCTTATGCCAACCACCAAGTTATGATAGGAGGAGAATGACAATGTATTTCTAAAATAAGACATTATTGAGATTGTCAATGTATTAAGCAGATCAACTATGAGAAAGTGCAGAATGACAGTTTGCATATTATCAAGCACTAGCTGGCAGGACTTCGTTAAAACACAGAATCTGGCCGGGTGTGGTGGCTCACGCAGGTAATCCCAGCACTTTGGGAGGCCGAGGTGGGCAGATCACAAGGTCAAGAGATTGAGACCATCCTGGCTAACACAGTGAAACCCTGTCTCTACCAAAAATACAAAAAAAATAGCCGGGCGTGGTGGCGGGCACCTGTAATCCCAGCTACTCAGGAGGCTGAGGCAGGAGAATGGTGTGAACCCAGGAGGTGGAGCTTGCAGTGAACCGAGACTGCGCCACTGCACTCCAGCCTGGGCAGCAGAGCAAGACTCCATCTCAAAACAAAACAAAAACAAACAAACAAACAAAATCCACATAATCTATGGCTTTTCGTATTGGCGTTTCCATTTGTGTTCCCATTTGTTTCTCTGACCCGAAACACAAAAACATGTCATGTTAAAAATCTTGATCATGACATTACTGAAAGCAGAAGAGAAGATTCTCTGAGAGGCCTCAAGGAACACAAACATTCTTCTCTCTCTAGGTCAAGCCTCTTCTAATAAGTCCATATAGAGTAGTGGGGAAAACATGCTTCTCTTCAAAACTGATCCACTCTCAGCTTGCTCATCAGAAATTTAGACACCAGATATTTGTCCTTTAGGGACAACCGCTGAAGGCGATGTGATGATTACATGTACTACCAAGGAAGATGGAGAAGGTGGATATTATGGACAAACTTTACAGTAAAATGCTAATCTTAGTCTGGTTAGGCTACTATAACAAAATACCATAGACTGGGTGGCTTAGGGATAACAGAAATTTATTTCTCATAGCTCTGGGGGCTGGGAAGTCCGAGATCAAGGTGTTGGCAGATTCTCTGTCTGGTGAAGACCTGCTTTTTGGTTGACAGAGGGCACCTGTGTCCTCACATGGTAATGGGAGCAAGGCAGCTCTCTCATCCCTCTTTTATTCAGGCACCAATCACATCATGCATGACCCTTGTCATGATTTAATCACTCCCAAAAGCCCCACCTCCTAATAGCTTCATCTTAGGGGATAAGATTTTAACATATTAATTTAGGCAAATGCAAACATTTAGACCATAGCACTGCTAAATATACCACAGTCCAAAAAGAAATTAATGCAAATTTTAAATAAGCTCATTAATAGCCATATAGGTTTGGATACATTACTTAATCTTTTTAATCTTTAGCTTCCTCACATATATGGGAAAATGAATGCCTATCTCTCAGACTATCTATAAAGATGACATAATAATTTATATAAAGTACTTACCAGTGTATATAACATTTTTTATTTTAGATTTACATAAAGTTTTAAATTTATAAGTTCTTTCATGTGTCTGGAACTAGTGGAAGTACTTTCAAAAATAATTCCTAATTTAATCCTCACAGCAACTTTGTAAGGACATGATTGTACTAATTATACAGATAAGAAAATGAAGAGTAAAGAAATCTTGAGACTTGGCCAACATTGCATAATTGGTAAGGGAGTAAAAGCTAGGGTTTAGTTGTTCTCAATCACATTCAGAAATTGCCCCTATACGCATACTGGAGTAGCCAACAGCACACCCATCAGAATGGCTTCCTCAAGTCTTCTGTAAAATCTAAAGAACAGCATTATAAATGTCAGCAGCACTGGCTCACTTCCATTCTGTTGCTTTTTAAGTGAAAAATTTAAAAGAAAAGTTAAAAATAAAAATCAAACCCAGTCTACAGGATGAACTATATTCTGCTTAACATATATCAGCAAACTTTTGATTTACTGATACATTGAACAAATGCATATTAAGCAACTTCCACATAACATAGAACTATATATAAGAATAACCTAAAAATAGACCTGACACTATTTACCAATTTCTCCTCACTGTAACAGTGGCTGTACCCTTAGAGTGATGAAGGCAGAATCTGTATAATTCCAATACTAATACATTTATTTATGTTGCACAGTAGTCGAACTTAGCATTAAATAAAGTGCTAGTTTTTGAGATGCATTTTCCCAAACTTTAACTTTTAAAAAATGAAGGTATTGTGCCTTACCTCCCCAGAATTTAGAAACAGTCTAACTAGGTCTTTAATTATTTTGTCCCTAGTAGCTATTTTGTAAATCTATAAAAATGACAGAAATTCAACAAGTGTGACTCACCTTGAATGCAAAAGCATCGCAACGACCTCTGTGAAATGCTATGCAGCTTTAGTGGGAGGAGTTTAATTTCCCTCCCTGAGTTTTCAATGGAAAAAATCATTTTCCTGGCTGACTACTGCCTGGGATGCTCATCCCATAACTAATACACCTTCTCATTTTGTTGATTTCCTATCTGCTGCCTTCAAATATTTTCCCTCCTCCCACCTCATCTTCTACCTTCCAGCCTTCCCATCTTGTCCAGCCCAACTGTGGCAGATAGAATATAAAGTAATAGAGAATCACAAAATGAATTTTTTCTTGGATCTGCTTTTCAATCAGCCCATGCCTACTCCATGGGAGTTAAATTGAAAACTTATGAGAATGAAATTGCATTGTCCTTATTTTTTTATGCAGCTAATGCATATTTTCTTACAAAAATTCAAAGATATGTAAATGAGTAAATAGGGATAATTTCTAAATTATATACTGAGTATGTGTTTGTATGGAAAGATATCGATCAAATTATTTATTGTAGAAGTACATTTTCATGGATAATATGGAAGAAAATGTGCACTGAAAATATGAGAAAAGGGACAAAAACATATGTGTGTATGTATGCAGGTACATATATCTTTTTCAGTCATTCAATAAATAAGAGTTCTTATATGGTAGCCAGGAGCTGAGTGTTGGGATGAATAACCAGTCCCTGCCCTCAAAGAACTCACTCATGGAAAGGGAGATAAACCTGCAAATGAACGATTACAAAGTGAATGATGTTTTAAGAGTCATTTCAGAGTACCTGAAAATACATCTGGGCACCGCCTGATATTCCTCTTCTTTGCCCAAGTCTCCCATTTTCTAACATCAGTTTGTTTTAGACCAGTTTATTTGACTAGTCTGAAGTCAAACAGCTCATCAGTGGAAAATCTCACATTCTGCAATTCTAAAATGAAAGGGTCAGAAAAATAATACTCTTTCAAGAGAGATAATTTGCAAGATGCTTCAGGGGAAATTGTTAAAATAAAATTTTAAGAAGAATCAGATAATTGCTTAAAACAGATGAGGAACATGACAAATTAGCATAGGATGGGAACAATATTTTATCAGCCTTGTGATTATAAACAACCTCAACAAAGAATAATAAAACAGCAACATTTATTGTTTATCTTAGAATTTTTGTTTTGGGGTTTTTTCTTCACTGAACAAGCCAAATAACCAATAAATAAACAAAAATACACATACATAGACGCATAGACACACACACACTTTTTTTTTTTTTTTTTTTTTTTGAGGCGGAGTCTCGCTCTGACGCCCAGGCTGGAGTGCAGTGGCGCGATCTGGGCTCACTGCAAGCTCCGTCCCCCCGGGTTCACGCCATTCTCCTGCCTCAGCCTCCCGCGAAGCTGGGACTGCAGGCGCCCGCCAACACGCCTGGCTGATTTTTTGTAATTGTAGTAGAGACGATGTTTCACCGTGTTAGCCAGAATGGTCTCGATCTCCTGACCTCGTGATCCGCCCGTCTTGGCCTCCCAAAGTGCTGGGATTACAGGCGTGAGCCACCGCACCCAGCCACACACACTTTTTATCATACAAGTTGTCCTTAGGCGTGAGAAACCTTTAACATAATACAATTTCCTTAATGTCATATTGAATAAAGGTCTTGGTGTGTCGAGAAACGGTAGTGTAGGGGAAAGTTTGAAAGAACCACTTTGGAAAAAAGAAAGATCATTAAGGCATGCATTGGAGTGTGTGTTGTGTGGGTGCATGCCGGCAGCTTACACGGACTGATATTTAGAGGGTTATTCCATAAAAGAGAAAATCTTTACTGGATTGAAACTAATCCCTTAATCTCTTACATTTGTACATCAATTTACAGTTCTCAAAGCCCTTTTCCAACCATTATCACATTTAATCTTCAGAAATGCCAGGAAAGAACACAGGACAGGGATTAATCTGCTCCTTTTAATGTACAAAGGAGAGGATGTGATTTAGCCAAGGTCACAAAGACAGGAGGAGCGAAGCTGGCTGGGGCCTTTGGTTTTTCTTTTTCTTTTTAGTCATGACCCCTCATTACTTTTTTTAAGCCTGGAGATAATATTAATTTGGGCCATGGGAAGAAAGAAGTGAACAAATTATAGTCTTAGGTTAACATGCAACAGATATTTACTTCGTTCCTCCTACATAGCGAAAACCGTTTAAGGAATTGGAGGTTTGGAATGGAGCAAAGGTACTTTCTTTGTCATGAAGATAATATTTTAGTACAGTGTAGATGAATATGAAATAATTTAAAAGTTCAGTTAGTGTTAAGTTATATGAAAAAAATGATAAAGAGATTTTATTAGTCAGTTCTCACACTGCTGTAAAGAAATACCTAAGACTGGGTAATTGATAAAGAAAAGAGGTTTAATTGGCTCACAGTTCTGCAGGCTATAGAGGAAGTATAGTGTCTTCTGCTTAGGCGGAGGCCTCAGGGAATTTAGAATCATGGTGAAAGGTGAAGGGGGAACAGGCATCTTACATGGTGGGAAAAGGAGTAAGAGAGAGAGCAGGGAGGTGCTACACACTTTTTTTTTTATTTTTTTAAGAAGGAGTCTCGCTCTGTCATCAGGCTGGAGTGCAGTGGTGCGATCTCGGCTCTCTGCAACCTCCGACTCCCTGGTTCAAGTGATTCTCTTGCCTCAGCCCCCCGAGTAGCTGGGATAACAGGTATGTGCCACCACACCTAGCTAATTTTTGTATTTTTAGTAGATAAGGGGTTTCACCATGTTGGCCAGGGTGGTCTCGATCTCCTGACCTCATGATCGGCCCACCTCAGCCTCCCAAAGTGCTGGGATTACAGGCATGAGCCATCGCGCCTGGCTGGTGCTACAAACTTTCAAACAACCAGATCTCATGAAAACTCACTCATCATCACAAAGACAGTGCCAAGGGAGTTGGTGTTAAACCATTCATGAGAAACCACTCCCATGATTCAATCACCTCCCACCAGGCTCCACCTCCAACACTGAGAATTACAACTGAACATAACATTTGGGTGGGGACACAGATCCAAACCATATCAGAAACAGAGGGTGGTGGGCGATAATTTTAAGAGCATGCTTAGGGAAGGCCTCTCTGAGCAGGGAGCATTTGGGCTAAGAATGTAAGCAGGAGTCAGTCCTGCTTCCTGAGAAGGACTGTAGGAAAAGCATTTTAGTCTGAGAAAACAGCTGGTTCAGACACTTCAAGGAGGGAAGAAGCTCAGCTAAATGCAAGCATCCCACAGTAAATTTGTCTTGGACATTCACATAGACGCTGGCTTTTGTGAATTTAAGAAGCAAAAAATTATTGTTTCTTCATCATTCTGAGCAAACTATAGCAAGGACAAAAAACCAAACACCGCATGTTCTCACTCATAGGTGGGAATTGAACAATAAGAACACATGGACACAGGAAGGGGAACATGACACACTGGGGCCTGTTGTGGGGTGGTGGGAGGGGAGAGGGATAGCATTAGGAGATATACCTAATGTTAAATGACGAGTTAATGGGTGCAGCACACCAACATGGCACATGTATACATATGTAACTAACCCGCACATTGTGCACATGTACCCTAAAACTTAAAGTAGAATTTAAAAAAAAGATTATTGTTTCTTAATTTTCCAGTAAATGTTTTCTTTTTTATTTTTTAGATGAAGAGTCTGGCACACTAGAAAGAAAAAAGGGTTTGATGGTGGACAGAATTAACTTTAAGTATCAACTCCATCTCTCCTTATTTCTGTTAACTTAGGTATTTAAAATTTGTCAACCTCAGTTCCCTCACCTGTGTAATAACAACAAAAAGCTCTACTTTAGATATTTGACATTAGATTCAAATGAAATCAAACATTTATAAATACTTAGTAAATTTCCTGAGACATAATATGCACTTAATAAATATAATTTCTTTCCTTATTCAAGAGATTTACAAGTATTACAAATAGAAGCATTACAAATTAAAGCTATTACTAATTTCATAACCTTCCTGCTTTCATTTGATAAAAATGATTTTCATTAGTATAATGACATATAAGTAGCAATTTGAATAGCACACTATTTACAGGTTCTATCAAATTTATTTAAATGTAAAAATTAAAAATAATCTCAATATATGAGTAATCGGCTAAAATAGTTTCATTTTTCTAGGCCTTGGGATTAATGTTGTCAACAAATAGAGAAGAAAAAATATCAAGGATAGTCTAAGGTAAATCGGCCAAGGTACCTTTGTATTTATCTAAAGAAATAATAAACGGAGTTATCATTTTTTGAATGATTACTATCTGCCTTGAGTTCTTATAGTATACCTGTAATTTTTAAAACAACCCTGAAGGTTAGGTGTTTTTATAAAGACTTTAGGCGCTGCAAATGACAGAATCCCAACTGTAACTCACGAAAGAGACAATTTTGGTTCCCCTATCTGGGAAGTTCAAGGTTGGGACCAGAACCAGGCATGGCTGCATTCAGAAGCTCAAATGAGGTTTTGACTCTAGCTTTTGCCTTGGCTTTTCCTTTCAATCTGCCTGCTCTACATCCTTTTGGGTTGATTTTTTCATTAGGCAAGCTACTTCCAGAAAACGAAACATCATGCCTGGAGTCCCAAGATTTTTGTAATTCATGATCCAAAATTAAAGAAATTTCTCTTTCCCAGTGACCATAGAACAATCTCAGGATGGGTACTCACTGGCCCTGCTTAAAAGCAAGTGACTTTCCCTTAACACTTTCTCATGATCAAAGTGATGAAGTAAAATGCCCAACCTATAGTAGTGGCAAGGGTGGTGTTTAAAGATGGTAGGGAAACAGTGCCATGTTTGACAGCCCAATAAGGACCAAATGGAGATGGCAAGAGGGTTGTAAAAGGAAGGATGTTAAATGGATATATTGTATACTCTATGCTAAATTGCATTCTTAATTTGCATATGAGAAAACTGAGCCTTGGTCATGTAAAACAACAAACAAATGTAACCTTCTGCAAATCACACAGCTAATTGGTGTCAGAGCAAAGAATCAAAGTAACAACTTATTATTCTAAAGCCTGAGACCTTTCTAGGATGCCACCTGCATTTCTAACCCTCCATTAATGGATGCAATGGCACCTTCAGTGAATACCTCAACATGGAGAACTAGATGATTGTGTTAACATTTGCAAATTCCAATTGTGAGGAACTTTTTATGCATTGTGTTTGTTCTCTGGCCAATTTTTGGTGTATGTACATTAGGTTTTTTTAACATGTGACTTCCTTGTGCTATTTTATATTTTTTCAAATGCAATCAACTAAACAATAAAATTATCAGGAAAAAAAAGCAGTTTATTGCAAAGAATTCAGGCCATGCACAGCTGAATTTAAATAAGTTTTGGATTTTGAACAGTGCTTATTTTCCATTTAAATCCACAAGGCCACACAGAATGTCAGAGGAAAATGAAGAAGCCAGTGTGATGGTTTCCAAACTGTGCTTCCAGAGCCATGGGGCTCCAGGGCTCCTCAGGGGTCCAAGCAGCAGCCAAAAGGAGGTGCAGGGCTAGCATGGCTCAGGAAACCCTCCCCAATTCTGCTCAGATTTATTTGCATCATTTTATGTGAGAGGTACATTACTTTAATAAAAAAAAAATGCAGCCTCACTCAAGGGTGTGATAGCAGGACGTGGTTATTGGTGCCATCCTTAGCACACATGGTAGGGTTGCTGTTTTGGCAAGTTACCTGATATAGCTAGACTCAGCCCTCCCCTTTATTTCAGAATACTCCACTCAAGTGAGCACAAGTACTTCTGATATTTACTACTCACACAGGTATAGGCAAAGCAAGGGGAGTCCTGGAAAGGCAGCCCACCAACAAGAGGGCTCTCTGATGTCTGAGCAGAGAGACAGCCTGGTCTTGGGGACAGATATATAAGACAGTACTCAGCTACTGAGATTTTTTCCATAATGCTAGGGCACATGTATTTTGAGAGTTTTGAGATGTATTTTGAAAGGAGCAGGGAGGGTTACGTTGCATACCACTTATGGGGCATCTGATGGATTCTGCCCTGGAAGGTGTTTGCAGTGTGGCCAACTGTCTTCTAGCTGAGATGGACATACTGCTTCCAACTCCTCTTGTTCACATTACCCAATCCTTCAACTCTCAATTTCTCCATTCATAAAAGGATCTAAAAATGTTTATGTTGTAGCTGTGTGATTATTAGAAATAAGCCCTCCTCCTGGTACCTATAGTATAAACAAAATGTTAGCTACTGATACTTTTATTGTTAATAATACTAATAAGAATTTCTTAATATAATACTATGTTAAGTCTAAGTGCTTTATATCTATTGTCTAAATATCCTTCCTAATAACTCAGGGGTATGTATTATTATTATCCTTCATCTTGAAGTGAGAAAACCGAAGACTGAAAAGTTCAAGTGAAACTGTAAAGACTGAAAATATTTTAACAAAAGTTATGTTTGACTCTAGGACCCAAAACTTTTCCCTAATATATGGACAATACTGCCTCTGTTAATAATAATAGTAATTTTATATCTGTGTGTATGTATGTATGTATATATATATATATAATACTATACATTTAAATAAATAAAATATATAAAATACATAATATATATATAAAACAACTATTAATATTCATGCAGACAGCTGGCCAGAATTCAGTAAGCATCTCACTCCTCTCTTCCAGCAAAAAAAAGCAAGAGGAGGAAGAGCAGGACAAGGATCTGTATTCGACACCTCCTGCTAAACAGGGGATTACAGGCCCCCACAACTTTTGTGAGTTTTATTTTCCTGTTACCCTCATGTTTTTCCAACAGGTGCCAGAAATTCAACTGGTGTCTGTGGTTGTCCTGGTTAATATGAGTTACTATTACAGCAATCTTCACATTCCTGGAGACTCTTTCCTGCCCAGACCGTGAGGTTAGATGCACACTGCTTCCATTTAATATTTACTACCCCCACTGTCCCTAAAAATAAATTCATAGGCTTACTTGTTTGACTGTAGATCCCTTTAAAAAAAAAAAGAAGAAAGTGCCTGTTCTGAGACCCTTCTCAGGCATCCTGTCCTCTGTGCAGCCAGCCTTCTCTCACCTCTGCAGGTAGAGTCAACCACAGTCTCTCGGCCACTCTTCTTGGAACTGATCAAAGGAATATTTGTTGAGCCTTGAGCACACACATCCAGACTTGTCCATTTACTCCCCACCTGGAGGGTGTAAGATCACAAGTGATCATGACTCTGGAAGAAGAAAACTGAGATTTTCAGAAAACGGCACAGAATGAGTAGACAGACAGATGATGAACCTGTTGCCTGTGCTCTCTGGGCGCAACGAATGGACCTCGGGCTCAGCCACCAGCGGCACCAGCTCCACTGTCACTAATCGACCCAGAACAGAGGACTGATGACTTTTTAAGTCAATTGATTACTTTTCTCTTCGAAATTTCTTGCCTTCTGCCTTTGATCAGAGAGAGAGGTCTTCTCATGACCTCCTCTCTCTCATACATATCTACATTGAGGAAACCCTCCACAGCTTTAAAATTATGATTTCTGACTTATTCTTTGAAGTTTAGTCCTCATCATGCTTTTCTTGTTATTTTTCCCACATTTGTATTCTGTGCACTTGGACACTTGCCACACTAAAGGGTGTTACTCATCACTTTCTTCTCTCCTCGGTGGCACGTGAGTGCATCTATTCACTCGGCACTCATTTGTTTGGCAGTGACTGTAAGCCAGATCTGATGCATACACCAGCTTGTAAATTGAATAAATGTCTCTAATACTATGTGCTCACAATAGGGTAGGGGTGACGAGAAGGGGAGAGAATCACAACTGCATAATAATAATGTAAGACTGCAAATGCACTGAGAGAGAGAGATGTGCGGGGAATCAGGGAATCACAGGAGCCCAGGGGAGGTGCTCTTTACCCAGCCCAAAGCCATAGGGATTGTCAGGTGGCCCTTCCAGAAAAGAAGACTCCTGTTCTTCTTTTTATCAGTTCTTCCTTTTATCATACATTAAAGTGGTTAGAGCTGGGTGCGAATGTTTAAAAAAAAAAATACCAGCTGCCAACTGAGAAAAAACAACTAGGTTTAGAAACTTTATAAAAACGAAGATTTGACATCCATGATCTCTGAGCAATCTCTGTTGACCCCATGCTTGCTTCTCTTAACTTTGCGAGTATCGTTCAAGGCATCTTTAGGCCTAGACACCTTTTTCTCTTGGGTGTGCAGTTCACCTCCCCATGAAGGCAGCTTGTTACAACATTGGCAACAGAAATTTCAATGGAAAGAAAAAGAGATGTGAAGCAGCATGCCTTTAGGATCCTCCAGGTTTCAAGGCATTCATCACCTCTGTGATCTCCAGACTAGGTGGTTCCCAGAGAAGGGAATCCCCTGCCCCTTGCCAGGATGTCTCTTTGTGTATTTTGCTTACATCTCCAAGACAATAAGGAATGGTTTTGTAAGAACAAGAGACACAGAGCACACAGAGCTGGTACATCCAGGCTGTGGTTTAAGAGCAAAGGCTTTGGGACCAACAAAGAAGTTCACTGTCTGGCCCTGCCAATTACTGTATAAACTTGATCGGGTTATTTAACCTCTCTTGTCTTTCGTTTCCTCACCTATAAAATGGATATTGTCTGAAACAAGCCAGACAAAAAAGACAAACATCACGTGCCCTCACCCATAACTTGTACATATTGACATATACAGTGGCATGATGGAGAATGGAGACTCAGAAGGGTGAGAGGGTGTGAGGAAGGTGGATGATGAAAAATTACTTAATAGTGCAATGCGCATTTTTCAGGTGATGGATACCCTAAAAGCCCTAATTTATCCACTATGCGTGTGACAAAATGGCACTTATATTCCATACATTTATAAACATAAAAAATTAAAGGCCAAGCGCAGTGGCTCACGCCTGTAATCCCAGCACTTTGGGAGGCCAAGGTGGGTGGATCACGAGGTCAGGAGTTTGAGACCAGCCTGGCCAACATGGTGAAACCCCATCTCTACTAAAAATATAAAAATTAGCTGGGTGTGGTGGTTTGCGCATGTAATCCCAGCTACTCGGGAGACTGAGGCAGGAGAATCGCTTGAACCGGGGAGGTGAAGGTTGCAGTGAGCCGAGGTCGCACCACTGCACTCTAGTCTGGGCAACAGAGCGAGATTTCATCTTAAATAAATAAATAAATAAATAAATAAATAAATGAATAAAAGAATGGATATTGTCTTGGTATCTACGTCACAGTGTCAGAATTCAACCTGAGAATGCATGGTAAGGAGAGCTTTTGTCAATATTTCTTCTTTTATAAATATTCAGTTCAATTCTGAACAATTGTCTCTGGAGTGTGTGTTTAGTGTTTGCAAAACTAGAGGGAACTTCCATGATCAAAATGGAGGACACGAAGGCAATCTCAAAAAAAATAGGAAAAGTGAGGTTATTAATTGTCATCAGAATATATTTGACAAAATGCAGGAGATAATGGATTTTTACCTAATGCCACTTTGGGGTACACATTCTACAAATCCTTTTGCCTTAAGAAACAGTTACTGAGCTGCTATCACTAACAAATTACTGCCTGCAACATTGTGGGGAACACAAGAGTGAATTGATTCCTTGAGGGCAGAGATTGTATTTGTCCAGTTTCGTACCTACAATACCTGTTACAGAGTAGATGATCAATGAATGTGCTATGAATGAATGTACTAGAAAAGGCACCAATCTGACTCTTGTAACTCACATACAACATGTGTGCAAATAATAATGCAGTGTAGAAGGTGTAACTGCTCTTAATTCAGTACAACTGGAGAGAGATGAAATGATACCAAAAGTGTGATAGATCAGGATGAAGATAGTTAGTAAACCATCTCTGCCATTTACAAAGCTCTTTACCTGCATAACCTTGAGTGAGTCACTCAGTTCAGCTCAGTATTTGTTGAATACCCACAATGCACCAGGCACCAGGGATTTCAAGGTAGTGCACTATGCTTCTAAGAATGAGCATCAATGCCCCTGTCTGAGAAATGAAGACAATGGTTGTACTAATAGCCCTGGGCTCTTGGTGAAGTTTCAGTTAATTAGCATATGCAAAAGCACTTTTTACAGCAAAAACTGGTTTTCAAGTGTGCATTGTTGTTGAGCCTTTTGCTCTGGGAGTTCATTAAATAGAGAAAGATGACTTCCAGATGGAGCAGTGAGCATAAACAGCCACTACATAGAGACAATAAGATTACCTGAGTCCTATTGGGTTTTACGTATTGAAGCAAGGCATCCTGTGGCATTTATGAATGCTTCCAGAGAGAAATATGGAAAATGGACTAATTGAATGAAAGATGGATGTTTATTATTACTGACATGTTATTCAGAGGACGTTAGAAAACATGTTCAGATAATTAGCTATTATGATCAGGTATCTATGGAAACAGTTATAAATCAGAACTCAAAATAGACAATAATTGAACCACTTAATGAGGGAATAAGAACCCAAAAGCAAACACAGTTCAGTGATTTCTTGCAACATATATAAAACATACATAAAACTGTACAAATTTCAAGGTCAAATATGGCATTAAAAAAGAAAAAAGATCCAGGTAGGGTTAAGGGAGTAGAATAGAATAGATGAAAGAAATCATTCTCCATGTTTGAAAACCATGCCTGCTTTACGTGCATTAGCAGAAATACTCATTGTGCCCTTGGTAAGATAATAATTTGTTGTAATATTTAATATATGTTATCAATAATACAGAAAGCATTGAGTTTTCTTTCTGCTGCCTGGCACTTTTGCAGAGATACAAAGATGAAAAGAACCTCATCTCTGCCCTTGAGGAACTCATAGTATGAAAATCAGGAGAAAGATTTAATAGATGAGCAACACGTGAAAAGTATTCTGGGAACATAAATTTGGTGTTGGGGCTAGGAATGCTCAAGAATCACAGGGAGAGGCACCATTCAAGTGTGGCCTTAAAGCCAGAGAGATGATCATACAGGTGGAGGAGATGGGTGAGAAATAGTACTGGGAAGATGCCATGACACTGAGTTATGTGTACAATGCACTGCGAAAGGATGAAAGCAATGGCTCCTTAGATATTCTTCTGTGATTTTGAACACATTACAAACACATCCTCATGTAAGCCTCACAACAACCCTATATTCAGTATTATTCATCATCCAAGTTTTCTACATAAGAAAACAGATGCTCAGGGTTATTAAGTAACTTTGCCCATGGTTGTCCTGCTAGGAGTGAGGATTAAAAATGATGACTGATTCCTAAGTTTGCAGTCTGTGCCCGGTTTCCCGCTCTGATTCTGTCTTTTTCTCTGATTTTCTATTGCTCCTGTTTTGTTTTTTTTTTGTTGTTGTTTGTTTGTTTTTTCTGCCATC
This sequence comes from Gorilla gorilla gorilla, assembly GCF_029281585.2. Lineage (NCBI taxonomy): Eukaryota > Metazoa > Chordata > Mammalia > Primates > Hominidae > Gorilla > Gorilla gorilla. Next base: position 141,930,950 of record NC_073231.2, on the reverse strand, counting down.
TGTTTGGTATCTTGTATTCAAATCTTTCCAAGATAAACTCTGACTGGGGCATCTCTGCTAAACAGAGTTCCTACAGGAGGCCACTGCATGGAATGCTAGTGTCCCTTTTATGTAAAGCTTGTATGTGCATTCAGATTCATAGTTTAGTAAGAGGTGGCCAGGACAAGAGTCACAGAACACAAGGCATATCCTCAAGTGATTCCCAAGGAGATCTGGGCTAGGAAGGTGTCTATAAGTATGATAGACACTCAAGAGTCTCATTAACTGATCCCCAGCACAAATTGTCTCCTATGAACAAGAGTTGAGCCCCTTGTTACTCGCTTGATACCTGATGTTCTGGCCTATGAATAAGGTACTCCCTTCTACACTCCTGGCTTAGGTTGCATTACCATATTGGGGATACAACTTTGATAGGGGTACCAGGCAAAATGGTTGACATCCTGAATCCAAGGTAAATTCATTGTAGGCCACTCTCAAAAAGGGATGAGACTTCTGAGGCCCTGTTTTGACCTAGAAACTTCATTTGTTCATGACTTCTCTAACAATGCACGTGACTTTTCTGAAGGCAATGTTGCCACTTGGTAATGAAATAATCCTGAGTAGTGGTAATGGTAATGGCTTGGCAATGGGCAGAACAAAGGCAATGCCAGATGCTGATGCGAGAACCACAATAGCAGCTGATCACGTCTGGTTGAGAGGTTGCCTCTGATATGAAATAAACGCCTAATCGTTTTTAGTCTCCTTTTACTTTTATAGATATAATAACAATAATAATATAATCTAAAGGGGAAGATAAAAATACCAACTTGAAATAGTATTTAATGAGAGGTATGCATGTTGTAATCCCTAAAATAACACTAAAAAGGGGAGTGAGTGTGAGATATATGGTGCAAGAGGCAATGGATATTAAGATTAAATGCTAAAACACATTCAACTAATCCAAAAGAGGGAAATAAAGGAAAAAAAACTGAAGAACAAAAACCAAAGTGGACAGATAGAAAATTTAAAAATTAAGTGATATGCTTAAATTCAGCCATATCAATAATTGCATTAAATGTGTATCAAGTAGCCAAAACATCAATTAAAGGGCAGAGATTGCCAAATTAAATTAGTGAGAAAAAAGACAACTATTTTCTGTCTACACAATGTCCCCTTTAAATATAATAGTGCAGATAAATTACAAGTAAAAGGATGGGAAATGGTATACCATCTAAATGTCAATTTTAAAGTAAAAAAAAAAAACTGGAGTAGACATGTCGATATCAGATAAAGTAGACTTCAGAACAAGGAACCTACTATGGATCAAGAAAGATATTATTAATAACAAAATGGTCAATTCACCAACTGTGTTAGTTTGCTAAAGGTGCCATAGCAAAGTACTGCAAACTGAGGGGCTTAAACAGTGGAAATTTATTGTCTCACAATTCTAGAGGCTAGAAGTTTAAAATCAAGTTGTCAGTAGAGTTGCTTCCCTCTGAGTGCCGTGAAAGAATCTGGTCCTTCCTTTTGCCTAACTTCTGATGCTTTGCTGGAAGTCTTTCACAACCTTCAGCTTGTAGAAGGACCTGGATCCAGATCCAGATCTGTTGCAGATCCAGCCGGAATCATAAGACCTGAATCACAGGATGTCCTATATAAGGACAGGCCTTCCTTGAAAGTGAATCTTAAATGGCTGTCTCATCTTACTTGATCTCTCACCTCCTCACAAATCTGGATAGGGTCCCAGGTATCTCATGGCCAAGTCCATAAGAATCTGGCTTGTAAGAAGCATCACCCTAACCTCTGTCATCATCTTCACATAGTATTCTACTTGCATGCATACCTATGTACTAACTTCTCCTTTTTGTAAGGACTTTAGTCATATTGGAATGGAAGTTCACCCTACCTTTGTATGGCTTCATCTTAACTAACTACATCTACAACAATCCTATCTTCAAATAGTCCTTATGAATGTGAGTATGAACTTGGAGGGAAACAATTCAACCCATAACACCAAGAAGACATAACAATACTAAAGGTGCTGGAATCTAACCTCAGAGTTTCAAACTGCATGGAGCAAAGACCGATAGTACTAAACGGAGAAATGGACAAATATACAAATATAGTTTGAGACTTATCAGGGACAAATTAGGACCAACTGATGCCCTAACATAGAACAACAATGATGAACCTTGGACATTCCATTGAATAACATAAAGGACTTCGGTGTTTGTTACACACATCAGCTGATAATTTATTTATAGGCTGGCCCAGGTGACTATGTTTACATTCAATGGAAGTGAAACTCTCCTGAGATAAACGAGAAACAAATATGATACAACATGCCACTTTCAAACAAAAGTTGTAAACTTTAAGCTCTCACCATGTCCAAAAAAAAAAAAAAAAGTGTTTAACCGTGCAGTTTAAAGTTGAATAAGGCAGATAAAGACCTTTGCCAAAAAAAAAAAAAAAAAAAGACTAAAGTTGACTGTGGCAATGAAAGAGTTAACAGCATTATAACCAGGGGAAATAAAATTGTATGGTTTGCCTCCCTTAATGTCTTAAACAAATGCTTATTTTGCTTAATGGTGAATTCAGGGCTGAAATAGCTATCTAGTCATACATACATATACATGTATGTATATTTGATAGAACAAATAAATGGAAAATTGATAAAACTATAGAAGCCCAAAGTTACATTACCAATTGACCTCATCAATATTTATAGAACACTCTATCCAACAACAGCAGAATATGCATTCTTTGAAGTTCACATGGAGTATCACATAGACCATATATAATGAGTCACAAAATGTACATTAATTTTGTTAAATAAAATGAAATGATGTAATTTATAAAGCATACTCTCTGACCATAAGAGAAGAAACTAGAGATTAATAAAATAAAGATAGCTGGAAAACCCCTAGATATTTGGAAATTAAACATCATACTATTAAAATACGTTATGATTCAATAAATAAGTTTCAAATAAAGTATACATTATTTGAAACTGAATGAAATGAAACATATCAAAATGTGTGATAATCATTACAAAATAGCCTTTAAAATGAAGCATAAGGCTTATTTTAAAAGTCTTTCAAAAAACCAATGCCAAAAATAAACACATTAAGTAATTAATTGATTAAATTTGTGGAAGGCAGCTAAATCGACATTTAGAGAAACTTATAGAAAAAAACAAACATCTTAAATCAAAAAACCTACATTTTTACCTTAAGAAGCCTGATAGAGGAAACTAAAAAACTCGCAAAACAGAAAATAATAAAGATTTAAAAATAAATAAAAATGGAAAACAGTTTATCAAGAGAAAAAAATAAAGAGATTGTTCTTTGATAAGATTGATAAACTTGATAAATTTTAATATGAGAATGCTGTAAACAATGCTATGCCCATCATCAAATATTAATATGAAAGATATTAACTACCAAACTCACTCAAGAAGAAACGGACAATCCAAATAGTCATATATTTCTTATAGAATTTAAATTAATAGTTTAAAACGTTCTAACAACAACAACAACACAAAACTTCAGGTCCAGATAATTTTACTGGTAAATTCAACAAAACATCAGAAAAGAAATAGAATCTATTACAGACAATTAGTTCCAGAAAAGACAGTAGGAGGGAATACATTCCAACTCGTTCTACTAGGGCAGCTACATAGTGATACTGAACCTGCATGAAAAGATTACAAGAAAAGAAAAATACAGACCAAAACATTTCATGAGCATTGATGCAAAATTCTCAACAAAATATTAGTAAGTTGAATTCAACAATATATAAAGTGAATAATCCAGCACAACCAAATGAGCTTTACAACTAATATCATTCTACAACTAATATCATACCTAATGGTGAAATACCACATAATTTTCTTCTCCTATACAAGAGAATAAGGGATGTGCTATTTAATATCACACTATGTAATCTACCTAATACAGTAAGATTACAAAAAATGAAAAGCATACAAATTGTGGGGAAGGGACAGAAATCAAATTGTCTTTGTTTATGGAAGTCATAATTGTCTATGTAGAAAAATCCCAAGGAATCTACCAAATGGCTTCTTGAATTAATGAATAAGTTTATCAAGATCACAGTTTAAAAGGTATAAACTTTATATACAATATAAAATATCAATTGTATTTCCATATATTAGCAATAAATACCTGGAAATTAAAAATTGTTTGAATCACCATTCATGATAGCATCCAAAAAGAAAATATCTAGATGTATACCTGACAAAAAATACGTAGAATCTTATCCTAAGAACTATAAATCACTAAAGAAATAAACTAAAGATGATCTGAATGATGAGGAGAGATATTGTTTCATGGATTGTAAGATTAAATGTCATTCTGTTAATTTTCTTCAAATTCCTCTGTAGAATTAATGTGATCCCAACTATAATCTCATACTTAAACTGATTCTAAAATGTATATGAATAGCACGGAAACAAATAGAACCGAAATAATTTTGAAAGAAAACATATTTGGAGGACTCACATTACCCAATTTCAACACCTACTATTAATACAAACCTATAGTAGTTAACACAGTGTGTTATTGAGAAAGGTTAGAACATTTATGTACCTTTAAAGACTATATAAGAAATTGATGCTCCCCCTGCCCCCAACCAAACTCACCATAATTTTCTTTCCATGGACCTTCTGCCCACACTTCCTCAACAAAAATATCAGCAGTAAGTGTTGCAGATCCAGCCAGAATCATTGTATCTGAATCACAGAATGTCCCTGTGAGGACAGACCTTCCTTGAAAGTGAATCTTAAATGCCCCTCTTGTTTTATTTGATCTCTCACTGCCTCACAAGCCCGGGTAGGGTCCTAGGTATCCCATGGCCAAGTCCATAAGAATCCGGGGACACTAATCTGCCCCCAGCATCCATCTATTAATGCAAGTCACACCTCTAACATGGCACTTTCAATCACAAACCAGAAATTACAGTGATAATTTTCTGTTTTATAGAACCCTGAATTATTCAACTCCTTTTCTATTCAGCACAACATTGCATGAAATGCTTGGATGATGATTATGACACTGGAATGTTTCTCTCTCTCTCTCTCTCACACACACACACACACATACACACACACTTACTGTTATGTTACAGACCACTAAATAGAATTATTTGGATCTGCCCTCACTTCAAGGTTTCTCATCACTTTCCCATTGCTAGAGTCCCTCCAAAATTGCTTTATGTGTACCTTCAGGCACGAACCTCAATGACCACATACCATGTGCTTATCATTTAGGATGCCCCCCATACTGTATGCCCCCCATTTTCCTCTCCTGCCTGCTGTAGCTTCCTGCCTTGATCTGCTACCACACTATGATGCCTCCAAGTCAAACATCAAGGAGCTACTGTTTCAGGTGGCTCTGCCAAGGTCCTGTGAAACCAATCCCCATGGATTCTAGGTTCCATCTCCTATAAATGCAAGCCCCCATTGGCTGTAGAGGGTGAGCATGGTAGTTAACATTATATGTAAACTTAAAACTGAAATTCTTGGAGAAGCCTTTCGTGACTCTTCCCCTACTTTAGGATCTCAGATTATGGTCCCATAACACCTTATATGTTCCGTATCATGGTACACACCGTGTTTAATTTTAAGTATTAATGTCTTAAGGAAGAAGTGTCTGCCTCATTCACAATCACACTGCTCGTGCCTAATACCTATTCTAGTGCTTAGCACAAAGTGTGTACATAATATCCGTGTGTGTGTGTGTATATATATATATGCAAAACAAAAGCAATTGAATTTTGATGTACATAATAATTACTTTGGGAGTTTATTAAAAATGTGTGTGTGTGTTTGTGTGTGTGATATATCACATTCAGTGAATTTATGATGCAAACCAGGAATTTGCAGTGGCTCAAACATTTTTCAAGTTTTTTATGCAGAAAGACATTTAGCAGATATTTATTTAGTGAATTAATATTTGAATAGCTGGATGTATATATATATATAAACACATCAATTAGCCATTTAATTAATGAATGGACAAATGAATTTTCAAGCTAAGACTAGATCTGAGATTGTGTTGACTCCACTTTGATTCTTTCTTCCGCAAGGTCTAGCCTGGACAGGCGGCAAGTCTTGCCTTTGACGTGTTTTTAAAAGCAAATGCAGATCGAGACCATCCTGGCTAACACGGTGAAACCCCGTCTCTACTAAAAATACAAAAAATTAGCCAGGCGTAGTGGCGGGCGCCTGTAGTCCCAGCTACTCAGGAGGCTGAGGCAGGAGAATGGCATGAACCCGAGAGGCGGAGCTTGCAGTGAGCCGAGCCACTGCACACTGCACTCCAGCCTGGACTACAGAGCGAGACTCCGTCTCAACGGAAAAAAAGCAAATTCTCTGAGATGAAATAGTTCTCTGATTCCCTGATAATCATCATTATATTTTACACACCCCACCAACACTTCAAATGAAGACTTTGCACTAAGTCTTTAAAGAAACAAACAATTAGGAACAAGACAATATCATAATTGACTTGGAAGTAAACACTAGGTTGCTATTTAAAAAGCTATCATCACCCCAAACATAAACTCAAGACTAACATTGAATAAATGCAGAAAACACATCTATTAGTTGAAAATGAATAAAACAATATTTATAAAATAAGCAATTTGGATTTGATTAATGTTTATAAATGTGTTTACATATGAATGGAATATTAACCTATAGCTTGAAAAGGTTTAATTAGCCTTGGAATATTGTTTTGGAGAGCAATGAAAAGAAACCAATTCACAAAGGGAAAGGCAAAGGATATCTGCAAGCACAAATGAGGTCAATTAATTAAGCAATTTGCATACATTTGAATGGCTATTTTCACAGCTTTTTAAAAATATTTGGCTCTTCCTATTCCCATATTTTGTTTCCAACATTCTATTTATAAAACGTATCAATCATCCAGCCACTCGGTGCATCATGATCAGCTCAGGAGCCACTCTGGAGCCCATTCTTCATGAGAATGAGTCATCTCCGCAGAGAAAGACACAATAACTTGTTCATAAGAGCCCCAGAATGACAAGGGTGGGAAATCAGGTTTAAACTAAGCCAATAAATGTAATATAGAACATTAATTATTGGGGTACACAACAATGAGAACACAATAGAAGTTCAATAATTATTTGTTTAATGAGTGAATAAATGAAAGCTATCATGGAGTCTCAAGATTATTGAATGTAGTGTTTTATAAATATCATTGCATACAGTATATTTCAACCCCTTTTAATCCCCATCGTCAATATGATTTAGCTCTCTATATTTTATACTTGCCCATCTCTCAGGAAGATTTTGTGAAGTCTTACATTATTCCAGTTGCTTTATAAAAATAATATGTATATTCAATATGCTTTTACAAATGAGTTGTCTTGTCTCTCCAGTTTTGACCAGCTCCCATGAGGATTGCCACCCTTCTCAATATTAAGTCAGTATTATTGAGATTCCTAATGCAAAGTCATATAGCTGGTTAATCAAGCAGTGATAAAACTAACTAGATATACAATTATACCTAACCTCTATCTACCCCCCAATAAACATATAAGGAGGTCATTGTTAATCAGATGCCCAAGAACTATAAGTGGTGTAGAAGGAAGATTAATAGCACCACTGAGAAACAGCACATTTTTTATGTGTACATTGTAATACATCCAGCTGTATAGAATGCTATTACATTCATTATTCAATATCAATTTGTAAGAGAAGTATGGGAGGTGTAATTTTCCTCATTTAAAATGGAAAACGTATTCCTTTCATTGGAATGGGATATCTGAAGCATTATTATTGCTATACTCATTATCATCCTAAGAATTTTTCAGCCTCAGGCCAAGAACTGGTACAGAGAGCTGTACAGAAAGGAAATCCATTTGCTCAGAGTGGGGTTGGCATTTTGTATTGTCATGTGAACAACCCCTGCATGTCGTAATTATCAGGACTCTTGAAAGTATTCTGCCCATATTCTACAAGTTCCCCAGTTTATTTGATGATATTTAAAAATATTTAACAGTGGACAGAGCCTTTATTTCCACAGAGATAAATAGGATAAAAAGGATGGTAATTACAGAAATAATTGTTTATGCTAACAATAAAAATTAAGGCACGTAGAACCTAAATCTGTAAATGTAAATCCTGTCTTTCCAGTAGTTTCCGTTGGTATAAGTTTAGACAGAGCCTGATAGAAGTAAGTTCCTTAATAATTTTGTCAATGAGTTTATTAGAGAAGGTGACTTTGAAGGAAAAATTAATTCATGGACTGGGCATAATGCCTCATGCATGTAATCCCAGCACTTTGGGAGATTGAGGTGGGAGGATCCCTTGAGCCCAGAAGGTGGAGACTTTAGTGAGCCATGATCAGGCCACTTCATTCCAGCCTGGAGAACATAGTGAGCCCCCGTTCCTACAAAAAAATAAAAAATAGGCAGGTGTGGTGACACATGCCTGTAGTTTTAGCTACTTGAGGATCTGAGGTGGGAGTATCCCTTGAGCCCAGGAGATCAAGGCTACAGTGAGCCGTAACCATGCCACAGCATGCCAGCCTGGGTAACAGAGTGAGACCCTGTCTCAAAAAAAAAAAAAAAAAAAAAAATGGAAGGCATTCTGTTATACTGAAATCGATCTTTGCTCACTTACCAACTTTGTCAAGATCTGGATCTAGATGATCTCTCTTATTTTCCTATCAATCAAATATTTGGCTTATGAGTTCTACCTTAGAAACTTTGAAAGGGCTGAGAGTGTAGTGTGAAGTGCACTGAAGTTGGAATCACATCATTTTGTTTAAAAAAAAAAAGAGTAGGGAAATTAACATATTGAGAGCTTGTAATGCACCAGATATTATACTAGGTCAACAAACATGCATTATCTAGTTGAATCATTACAGTAACTCTTTGAGAAAGAAATTACTCTTATTTTATTTATTTTCCAACCGAGTCTCAGGGGATGTTTAAATGTGTTTTGTTTCCTTTTAGTAATAAGGATTAGAGCCGAGACTTGAGCTCAAATCTGTTTGACCCCAAATTACAGATCCTCACTTTTGTATCTACTGTTTGCTAACTATGGGGTAGACTCCCACAGCCCTTTTGAGCACCTTGAGGTTAGATAACTTAAATTCAGTCCAGGGAGAGTAGAGTATCTTCTCCAGATAATGAGACTACTTTCCATTTTCCCTTCTACATTCAAATTACAGAATTTGAAGACTCATGGCCAAGCTACCATTTCCCAGAAACTGGAATGGAAAGCTCTGTTCAGCCCCGACTCACCCCCAACACATTTAATTTTCCTTAACTTGAATCTTATTTTTAATTGATACATAATATTTTACATATTTATAGGGTATGTGAGATTTTTTTACATGCATAGAATGTGCAATGATCAAGTCGGGGTTTCAGAATTTATCATGTGTTGAGAACAGTTTAAGTCCTCTACCTTGTTGCTAAAGTCACTCTTCTCTGCTAATGGACAATATAATTTTCTTAATCTTTTCCTGCTTTCCTTTCCCTTTCATTTCCATTCATTTTATGTAGTCTTAGACTCATGCTTCCTTCCTTCCTAATCTATGAAGGAGACACGGCACAGGGAAGCAGGCGCAGGTTTTAGAGTAAGCAAAAAGCAGATTCTGAGCATGGCTGAGAGACTGGTTCACTATGAGACTTTAAGCAAAATGAACTTGGTCTCATTTTCCTCTGTCTTTCAATAGGAAAAATAATTATGAAACCAAAATGCTATGAGTGTAATATATCCAGTTTGCAAATTGAGCTATCATTTTTCTCAGTGACTCTTGAGGTTCAATTCAATTCAGCAAATATTTACTAAGGGCACATTACGGCAAATGACGACCAGGGGTAGGAGTTGGCCTTTTTATAAGGCTAAGTAGCTCCCTATTCAAGCCACTATCTCCAGTAAAAAGGACCTTCCTTGCTGACTGCATAAGTCATTTCTTCTTACACTCTGATCTTTATGATTTGTCTTTGTCTCCTGTTTCCTACCTTCCACAGACCTGCAGAAACCTAAGGCTTTCCTTCTCCCTTTGTCCTGCCTTGAATTATTTCCCTGCTTCCATGCTAGTTTCCAGCTACAAAGGAAAACAGCTGTGCCTTTCTCCACCCCATTCCAGGACATTGTGCCTTGGTGCTAACTCCTTGGAAGGAGATTCACCCCATTTGCATAAAAGCAAACCATCCAAGGAGCACAGAGTTAAGCTCTGAGGACTTAACACAACACCAGTTTTTCAATTTAAAGAAAATAAAGTGGTATCAAATGTACATGCTTTCACTGACTTCTACAGATTTTTAGCCCTGAATGTTCCTTAGAAATAGATGCCCATCCAAATGCTCTAATCCCATGGCTAGCTGGGATTCCCTTATTGCTCAGTTCTACACACACAAGACCATACGGGCTTTAATAACAAACACTGTAAAGTTCCTAACTTGTTTGAGTAGTTCTTTGTGTCTGCCTGTCTGTCTATATATTTTTTCATTTATTTTAAAGGGAGAACAGGAAGTAGACAGAAAACCAGTATCTGTGAATCCATTCGTCATTCATTACTTCTGAGACGGGTGCCTTGTTCCCAAGGAGCTCCTCTCCTAAAGGCTTCAGAATCAGCCAATTTCTTTCACTCATCTCTGTTGACTCATTAATGCTAATGAATACCAACCAATACGCTCTTATATTCTGAAAAATAAATCCCAAGTAAAGTTGCACTACCTCCTCTCTAACCAAAACAGCCTGGAAATTTCACTAAGTCAATTTAACTGAAATTTAATCATTTGAAACAAATATATTTGCCTAAGTCAAAATCTGAGCAACTATAAACTGTAGGGAAAGGACATTGAGAAGTTCACATTTAGTTTAAGCCTCAACACAAATTCTAAGTTTGTGTTTATTTTGATCAACCTTCCTTTCTATTGCAGGTGTTTTCATGAGAAACTAATTCCTGTGGACTAAGTATTGCTTCTGACTGTAAATATCATATATTAGAAAAACCAGAGACATCAGCATTAGCAAATTGAGTGGTAGATACTAACGAAGTTCATTAAATTACTTTCAAGTTTGTTCATAATTAAGCTAAAAAGGTTAATTAAAACAAAACATGACCACATTTGACAAGAAAACGATAAATTAGATATGGATAAATTATTAAAGGCTTAACTAAGTAAAACTAGCTTAGCGTGTGCTTTTTAGGTTTACCTATTCTACTCACTCATTTATTAACATGCCAATGAAATACCCACTCTGTTCTAAATTTTATGTTAAGCACAGTGCAGAATACAAAGATAGAAACTCAAAGTCCTTGTACTCAAACAATTCCCATTGAGTGAGAAAAGGATCCCTGTGTCATACAATGACACAAGAGATGTAACCCTGTAGTTCCAGATGAGCCTTTGTTAGCTTATCCATGTAGCAGAGTAAACTCCTGCAGGGAGGGAGCAGTTACACTGGGCATGATGACAACATGTTCATGAGGAGACCGCAGTAAACCGGCTGTAGAAATGGGAAGCACCTGAAAGAGGAAGAAGCTATTAAACTTGCGGAGGTGGAGGCTGCTCAGGTTTCCTTCCACAGAGCTGAGGCTCCTTGAACATGGCCAATTTGTGGTGACATTTGTATCAGACTTTAGGCAAATGGGCAACACAAAGATAAGGATAGTGCAGATCATCTCAGAAATCTAAATATAGTACTAGAGTGTTTGCATGTATGTTTGATTTTGAAAGTATATGTTTCTCTTCTGAGATTAAAAATAATCTTTGTATCTATGGATTAACATTGAAATTAGATTACAGTTGTTTTCATTTTGTTTTATTTTATATATGTCTTTCTTTGGCAAAATAATACAATGACAATTCTATACTGGTATGTGTCAAGTATACAAAGGAATACACACAGATATTTGAACATAAATTTTATACACACATACATGAATGTGTGTATGTGTACACATTTATACATATATATGTGTATTCATATATGCATATGTGTATCTGTGTATTTAAATACACAAAGCTAAATACATAAATATGTATTTGTTTGTAAACATAGATGTATACATACATGCACACATACATTTGAATGTATAATTTGTCATGTCCAAAGGTTAGCATGAGGAGATAACACACCATACTAAATACTTACTTGTAAGAGTAAGAAACATGCTCCGAGAAGGAAAAGAGTGTTTTTTATGGATTGAGGAGGAGCTTATCTCTTGAAAGGACAGACACGCCCCTGGCTAATGTTCATTTAATAATAGTCATAATAATAGTCACACTGTTCTGTTTTATTTCTTCCCATTGTTCTTTACTTCTTGAAAATAGCATCCCTTTTTTGGAGGGGAAGCAAACTTTGAGGGAAGACAAATGACAAACATTTCATAATCCATGATGGTCACTTAAGGGAATAAAGAGCAGCTTTCTATATCTTTTGCTTGCTTCTTTCTTCTAAAGCTTGAAGCTTCTTTCAAGAGACAGATGCCATTTCATTTTCTCAGTTAGTCTAGCTAAAGTTTTCTCCTTTTTATTTTTCAGAAAACAATTCTTGGTTTTACTGATTTTTTTCTATTGTTTTCCTTCTCTCTATCTCATTTATTTCTGTTCTAATCTTTATTATTTACTTCCTTCTGTTAACATTGAGCTTAGTTTCTTCTTTTTCTATGTCCTTGAGACTGCATCCTAGTCATATTAAAAGATGTTCAACATCATTAGTTAACAGGAAAATGTAAATCAAAGCTGCAACTTATGCATCTCGTAAGTTCCTTAAGCTTTGTTTTCATTAGTCTCAAGATATGAGGAACATAGATGCAAAAGTACTCAATAAAATACTCAAAAATTCAATTCAACAGCTTAATAAATATCTCTGAGATGCAAGCATGTTTCAACAAATGCAGATCAATAAATGTGATACACTAGATTAACAGAATGAATGATAAAAAAATCACATGATCTCTCAGTAGATGCAGTATTTAACAGAATTCGACAGCCTTTTATGACAAAAAATGCTCAATAAATCAGGTAGAAAAGGAGTGTACCTCAACATGTCCCTGTTTGCAGATGACAAGAACATATGCATAAAAAACCATAAAGACTCCACTAAAAAGCTTCAAGAACTAATATATAAATTCAGTATAATTGCAGGATACAAAATCAATATACAAAAATTAATTGTATTTTTACACACTAACAACAAATCAACCCCTATGAATTAAGAAAATCCCATTTATAATGGCATCAAAAAGAATCAAATAGGAATAAACTTAACCCAGGAAGTGAAATATTTGTAACCTGAATATTACAAGACAATGATAAAAGAAAAAAGACTGAAATAAATAAAAAGAATGCTTATGTTCATGGATTGGAAGATATAATATGGTTAAAATGTTCATTCTGTCCAAACTGATCTACAGATTCAATAATATCACCATCAAAATATCAATGATGTTTTATAAAGAAATAGTAAAAACAATTCTAAAATTCAAATGCAACCACAAAAGATGTAGAATATCCAAAGTAATCTTGAAAAAGAAGAACAAAGCTGGAAGCATTGCACTTTCTGATTTCAAAATAGATTACAAAGCTACACTAATTAAATCAATATGGTATTTTCATAGACAGATAGGCCAATGAAACAGGATAGAAAACCCAGAAATAAATCCACCCATATGTGGTCAACTGACCTTTAACAAAGGTGCCAGGAATACACCTTTGTCAGCTGGAAACAGTAGCCTCTTCGACAAATGGTGCAGGAAAAAAAGGACATTCACATTCAAGAAAAATAAATTTTTACACTTACGCTGCACACAAATGTCAGCTCAAAATGAATTAAAGACTTAAATGTAAGACCTCGAACTGTAAAACTTCTAGTAGAAAACATAGGAGGAAAGCTTCTTAACATTGGCCTTGACAATGGTTTAGTGAATATGACATGAAAGGCATAGGAAACAAAAATAAAAATAGAGAATGGGGATTACATCAAACTAAAAAGCATCTGCACAGGAAAGGAAACAATAAACAGAAAAAATGGCATTGTATACTGCGGGAAAAAATATTTGCAAATCAGATATTTTAGAAGAAGCTAATTTCTATAATATATTAAAAACTTCTACAACTCCATAGCAAAAATAATATTATTAATATTAGCCTTATTTAATATTATTAATAATCACCTTATTTAAAAGTGGGTAAGGGAACTGAATCAACAATTCAGTTCTCCAAAGAACACATACAAATGGTCAACAGGTATTTGAAAATATGTTCAACATCATTATTTAACAGGGAAATGTAAATCAAAGCTGCAATGACATACCATCTAACACTTGTCAGGCTGGTTATTACCAAAATTAAACAAAAAAAGAATTACTGAGAATGTTGTGAAGTCAGACTCCTTGTACACAGCTGATGGGAATGTAAAATGGCACAGAAGCTGTGGAAAACCATATGGAAGTTCCTCAAAAATTAAAAAGAGGACCATCAGGTGATTCAACAATCCTACATCTGGGTGTATATACAAAATAATGGAAATCAGGATTTTGAAGAGACCATCTGCACTCCCACTTTTTTTTTGCAGCATTATTCACAATAGTGAAGATATGGAATCAACCTATGTGTTCATTAATGGATGAATGAATAAAGAAAATGTGGTGTGTTTTGTGTGAGAGAGAGTGTGTCTGTGTGTGTGTAGTATGTATATATGTGTGTACACAGTATTTTATATACATACATATATATATATATATATATAAACACAATGCTATTCATCCTTTAAAATTTAAAAAAAAAAATGCTGCTATTTACAACATCATGAATGAACCTGGAGGACATTATGCTAAGTGAAATGAAGCTAGTTACAGAAAGGCAGATACTGTGCAATGTAATTTATATGAGTTATCTATACTAGTCAAACTCCCAGAAGGAGATAATGCAATAGTGATTGCCAGGGGCTGTGGGAGTGGGTGAAAGAGGAGTTGTTCCATAGCTATAGTTTCAATTATGCTAGATGAGTAAGTTCTAGAAATCTGCTACACAGCACAGTGCCCATACTTAATACAGTACCATGCACTTCAAAATTTGGTAAGAGGGTAGACTTCATGTTAAATGTTGGAACCACAAAAAATAAAAACAGAAACAAAAAACGAAATCAAAGAAACACAAGGAAACTTAGGGATGTGTTGGACATATCGATGACCTAAGTTGTGGCAATGGTATCATGAGTCTTTGCAAAGGTTAAAACTCATCAAATGGTATACATGAAATATGTGCAGTTCTTTGTCTATCCATAACACCTCAATAAAGTCGTTTTTTTAAGAAAAAGAGGCACTCCACATCCAATTTAATTTTCTCCAGTTTTTTTTTTTTTTTTTTTGCAAAATGTCCACCCTCTGCTGATAGGGCAATACTAATTATCAAGGGGCTAGAATTACACCTACAGCTTTTCAGAGCCAACTTAGGAGATATTCTTCAAGATGAGGAACTGAATCACACCATATTTCCTACTCCCTGCCTTCAGGATTTCATTCTCACTTACAAGGATACACCTATTCCTGTCTCTGAGAGTTAAATGATAAACAAAATGCTCTCCTCTCACTCCACTTCTCACGGTTCTAGGAACAGAAACTAGATGGATCATATAATCAAATATTTAGTAGGCTTGGGACAGTGAGACTAGTTATTAGAATTAATAAAGGCAGACACTATACTCCATTGCATACGTAAGCTAAGTGGAAGAGGACATGGTTCAAAATATTTTTGATTGCTCCTAAAATAGATTACAGGAAGCTATGAGTACATTTCTAGTGTTCATAAGCTCACTAGGTTCTCAAAATATCCAGCTTCTTACAACTTAAGCTTAAATGTCCCCTACCTATTCCAACATCCTCCTTTAAATTTACCACTCAAGAAATCTTTTTGACTATTGACTTTTTTCCCTCAAAATGGGGGCAGAAGAAAAGAGAACAGTGAAGAACTATGGTACTTTTTTAGTGCCTACCTTGCACCAAACTCTGAGCTTGATACTTTTAAGTAAAGAGCTCATATTATCATAACAAGCACTTTGCTCATTATATATAATTTTACCCATCATGCAGATGAAAAAAAAAAGCCAGCACCTCAGCAAATTCTCCAGGTCATCTAAGTAGAGCAAGGTAAAGTTATGCCTGGGCCTGTCTGGCATCAAAGCCTGTACCCTTGATTCTCAGCACACAGCACTGCAGGATCCCTTACATTTGCTTTCCACAATTTTGCATTTCATCTTGGCTACATGTTTTGCCCCTATTTCATGTTTATTGCCTTTATGTTCCCTAAGAAAACTGTAATTGTCTAGGAAGCATCCTATTTTGCTTGAATACAGTAAGTCAGGATGCAGTGAATGGTTATGACGGAGGTACAAAACATGGCAGAGTGCACAGAGGAGAAAGTGAATCAGGAACTGATTAAAGAAGATGGCCTCCTGTGTTGGACAAGGATACATGTGTATGGCGAAACCCAGAGTGTAAATCAGGTCAGTAGGACCAACTGGGGCACTTTTCCTTCTAATCTTTCTTCTGGCACGTTGAAAACATATTGCATCTCACTGTCATATAGTTTTTAAATATTACCAAAAGTTTTCTAGACCTTAGTCAATGCCCCCCATCATTTCAGTCAATATAATTACATGAATGTTTTATACTCACCCAAATTCGTGACACTAACCCATGAAGCAGTGAAGCCATAAAAATTATTACAGGAAAATTAACAAACTCTACTTTTCATAGAAAATAATTATTTAATATATCATATTTAAGTATTCATTTATTTTATTATTGAAATGAAAAAGAAAATTCCCTATACTTAACAAACTCATAGTCTTTCTCAGGAAACACACGTGCCTGGATTTGTCATGTCAGCTCAATTCGGTGCCAGGTACATGACCTTAGACAAATTATTTCACTTTTTTAAACTTCAGGGGTTTTTGTGTCTATAAGATCGAGGTGATGACATCTCCTTTGCAGAGATTTTCTAACTGAAAGGATAATATGACCTCAACAACATAACATTTAACACACAGAGTTTTCAATAAACCTTACCTGAACCTGACACGAAATTTTGGTGGCAAATAAATATCAAGGCTCATGATTTCTGGTCATTTTAAGTTTTGTCTGTAAGCCCATCATTCTGAATTTATTCACGCCTGCCACCAGTAGGCAGAATGCCAGGACTCTGTTAAAAATTTTTTAGCTCATATTTAGTGAGGAGTCACAAACCAATGACTGGTTCTTTATAATTATGCACACACACAGAGAAACATTACATATTACACAAATATTTACTTAGCTCCTTCCCTGTGCTAAGCCCTATAGGCAATAAAAAAATCATATATGCATCTTGTTGTCAGGCACTTAAAGTCAAGCAGGGGAGATAAGAGACATAAATCACTGGAATGTAAGGTTGAAATGGATCATAATAGCTAGAATTTATTAAACATCTACAGTGCACCCGGTGTTTCTTCACTTGGCATTTCTTTTTCTGAAATTAAACTTTCTTTGTTTTAAGGGGAACTCCTTTTCTTCCCCTCCCCACATTACTACCTTGGCCAATAAAAGAGGGATTTTCCCCAAATCTCACATACTCTGCGAAGTACTGGGGGATGATGCTGAAATGCTGGAAAGGATGCTGAAGGAGTAGAGGAATGTACCATGGCAGGGCGGTGGGGTGCGGGGGTGGTTGTGCTGAAGTACTGGAGATGTGCACAAGGAAATAGGCTTAAGTAACCCCAGGGTGCTGAATTACTGGAGGGTGCTGAAGTGCTGGAGAGGTGGCTGAAGTGCTAGGCTAGAGCTGAATTTCTGGGGAGGATGCTGAAATACTGGAGAGCGTGCTGAAGTACGGGAGGTGAAGCCCTAGGGAAAATGCTGAGGGAGAACACCGAGGTATGGGTAGTACTTCCGCTTTCACTCCATCTCCTTCTTTCTTAGTCCCCCACAGGACTAGGAGGATCTAACCCATTGGACCAAGTTTGCACTGGTTACCTGAAAAAATAAGACAAAGTCCACCATTTAAGTCTCCCTCTCTTTTTGCTTGTGGGTCAGTGAGAAATAGGATGCTCTCTCTGATGTGCAGTGTGAACCCACATGGGGCAGCACTCAGGGTCTGCCTCTAACCTTTTCTTCCTTCTCTCTCTGGAGCTCTGCTTCTGACTGTGACTCTTGTCTTAGCCAGTACAACCAAACAAATCATTCAGTGGCTCCAAAATGTTTGGTCTGTATCCTGATGCCATTTCCACATGGAAAGCAACCCTACGGAGAACAGGGCGGGTCCATAGCTACTGCCACCTTTTATTTATTGAGTGTTTACAAAACACCAGGAACTGGGCCAACAGTTTTACACTCATGATGCTCACAACAGCCCTTTGAGGTGACTAATAAGAAGGCTCACCTGACCAATACATTTCCCTGGGTTCACAAGTTTAATTCTCAGAGAACAAAGGTGCAATGACAGTGATTAATGAAGTAAGATTTATGAACGGATGAGGAGAGACACTAGCAAGGAAAGGGACATGCAAGAAGTGATGAAGAAAGGAGAAACTTTCAATGCATATCCTTGTAAAATCCCTCTATGAGATAATATGTTATCACTGCAAAACTCATTTTGCTTCTCTGCAGAACCATGACAAAATTTTCTAGGTGAAGGTCAATTCTGTTAAATTCTTAAACATTTTCTGAGCACCTACATAATTTTAGATAAAGCTTTTTATGTGGGAAATACAGACAGTAATAAAAAGAATGCTTGCATGGTCTTTGGAAACAACAAATGTTTTAGAGGCAGAGAGTTTGAGTTTAATTTTCAACCCTGCATTCTACAGCCATGTCACCTTGAAAACGTGAATTTATGTTTCTCGATCTCAGTTTTGTCTGTTAAATGAAGCAATGACAACAAAAACTTGCACTGACGGTTTTCTGCTATCATCCAAAATAACAAGCACCCAAGAGTTAGCACCAGGCCAGAGCAGAGCTGGTAGCCAATGAACAGTGGTGACGAAAAAAAGCTGCAGGAGCAGAGGGGGTAACCCCCACTGTGATTCCTCAGTCTCTGAGGATGCCTGGGAGAAATCAGAATGGATGGGTTCAGAGTCTGGATACAAATTTGCAAAGTACATGAAAGAACAGAGATCGAGTAATAACAACTCCGTTTTGAATAGTCCTTGAAGTTCACTAAACAAGCCTTGATCCATTAACCGGATCCTCACTACATTCTTATAAGATAGGCAGGACCTAGCATATTTTAAAAACTGTTGTTTTCAGGGAGCTCAGGGAGCTGAAGGGCATTTCCCAAGATCACATAGTTTTGAAGTGGCAGTCAGGGTCTAAAAGACACTTCTAATTTCATGGTTTTTAGCCAAAAGTCAATCCATTCAAGTCAACTGGAACTTCCAACTATATCAGTTCTTCTGTCCCATGTCTAGTTATCCTGGGCCATGTTAAAAACAAAAAGCCAGTGCTAAGTGCCTGGGGGAGGGTGTGAAGAAGGATCTCTAAGGCTCAGAGACAGTCAGATTTGCAAAACACTCTGCCTCTCCCTTACTTGACTTTGTAGGAGCATCTTCTTGCTCTGTGGCCTCAAGGTCTTGGTAGACAACAGGAGATGAAGTGGCTGACAACATTAGCTCCCTGTATGAGCCATCGGAGACCTTTCCAGAGCCCCAACAATGCCCCTCCTGGCAGGCTGGGCTGGACTCTGCCTGTATCGTGCAAACAGTAGAGTTCTCATCACACAGAAGCCCGAGAGCGTGGCCTGGCTTCCTCATGCTTCATTAACTGCACTTCTATTTTTGCATCCTATCTTGTTTCCATTTGGTGTCAGAGTGGAATCTCACCCTAGGGTCAGAGGCATTTGTGTCAGCGCCAGCCAAAAGCAGATATGTCTCAGCAGTGAACTTTTTTTCCCCCAGGATCCCTTGGCTAAAACGTAGTCGCCTGGATTTCCTAATGGAAGAGGGGATGACAGTGGAGTGGTTTTTCTAAACATTACTAGGTCATAATGTTATAGTTTCCTCCTCCCTCCTTCCCTTCTTTCACTGTTTTCATATTTTTACTTAATTTTATTTAGTTAATGTTAACTGTACCTTATGCACCCTGCCAGGTTCCAAAAACTAAAGAGAATATGTACACCTGCCTTGAGTTTCTGACAGTCTGTTGGGGAGGATAGGTACAGGTACATCAAAACAAATTGTGACACAGTGTAAGGGGTAACAGAGGTTGCCTGGCATGTTTGTGGAAGCTCAGAAGAGGAAGGTTTCAATTCTCACTACGGAGAGCCAAGAGAGCAGGGGGACAGAAAGGCATCCAGTTTTGGGAGGGTACAGGTGCAGTTGTGTGAGGGGAGGAGCAAAGAAAGATGAAATACACACAAGTGGTCCTGTGCATCAACTCAAAGAGCCTGAGCATTAGCTTCGAGCTGGTGGGTTTTATGGGGAAGAGCAGCCCTGCAAGTCCTACTGGAAAGCAATGGTGTTAATGTGGAGAGTGGGTCAGAGTGGGGGTGGGACGGGGGGCCAGTATATAGAAGAACAGTAGTGAACTGATGATGATAAATGGACCAGGGAATGCCTATTTTCTTGGCACTCCCTGGGCCCTGGAAAGGCTACATTATCCCACCACCTTGCATCCTTCAACACAATTCAAAATGAATATAATATTAAACCATAAACAGAAAGCTTACGCATATGGTCAAATTGAAATATCTCTCTTGTTTTTTTTTATGAAACGGGCTATTCTATAAAAACTATATTGAAGCCAAAATTTTCTCATTTTTTTGAGTCCCTGTTTATAGGTTCCCTGAGCATATGCTAACTAAGCATAGTGTGTTGGGAGAGGAGGTCCATGCAGGAGACTCCACAGAGAACAAACTTCTAATGTCACAGCCCTTCTGCAGCATTGAAGGTTTGGCCACCCAAGCACATGGCAAGAATAGTGACATCTGAATGCATTTGGAAGGTTGTGAAGGCGCGACGTGGCATGGCTTTATGAGTCTGGCATCCCAGCTTGGCTCACACTGGAAGGAGCACATATGACATCTGCCTACAAGTGTGCAACATATGCATGAGCTGGTGTGATGCAGTTCACGGCTCAGTTCACCTTGCGTTGCTAGCCCTTGTCACTCTACTCTGAGCACTAGCTCACTTCTCTGTCTTAGTATGATTCCTTCTGCTTCATAGAGTTTCCCAAAAAAAGTAAGGTAGTGGAGGGAGTGTTTGATGAAGGCAGCTCAAGAGGGTACAGGTGAAAAAGAGTGGGAGAACAAGGTCATTGTCAAGGTGAAGAATGATGGCAGGCTCTCTCCTTGTGGTGGGGCTGATTCCTGTCTTGCCATGCAAGCCATATTATACAACAAGGTCATTGACATGCTTATCACCATAAATCAAGACACAGGTGATCATTCATTGCAACTGTCTAGGAATTTCCCCTGAGAGGGAGCTCAGGGCTCTGATCCAGAAGCCCAGATTCTCTAAATGCTGCATTGTTTTAATGTCTGGCTATTGTGAGATAATTCATGATAAAGGAAACCCATTCTTCCTTTAGTCCTTCCCATAAACCCATCTCACGAAACACATATTCAACCTGCGCTTCTTCACTCCTGCTCACATCACAGGATGAAAGGAATTCACATTGCACGAGAGTCCTGGATATAAGTCCGAAGATGGAACAATGTATCTTTTTTATAAGGAGACCAGGATTTTTCAGGTATTCTGTGACTTTCTGAAAACCCTAGCCATCTCTTAGTACATAACTTGGAATATTTTAATGAGATAATATTCATAGTAGGAAGCATGATCACCACGGCCCTTCATTTCTTCATTTTGAATCCTCTCACTTCTATGTGTGTTCTCCAGTAATGGAAATTGTTTGCATTTCTCTAAATGAGCCATGCTCTTTCCTGCCTCCATGGTTATAAGTGCTGCCTTCTTTTCCATAGATAACTTCTATTTATTTTTTAAATTTCAGATACCACTTTCTCTAGGAAGTCCCCTCGGACTGGATTAGCTGCCTTTGCACTGAACCTTGATAGCACCTTGCCTTCCTCTATTGAAAATTCTATGCAACTCTGCATAGAGTTTCTTGAGGGAGAAATTCCTTGATTTTACTCTCACTGGTGGTAACACACATCCTCATTTCAATAACAACTTTGTATTGATGTGATGAACCCTACTGTATAAAATAGAAGCATTGATTACAAAACACATTTCAGTTTCACATTAAGAGATAAAACCATGTGGATCTTTCTACTGAGAAAATAAAATTTGTTTACTAAATTCTTTATTCTTAGCTCCTGGCACAGAGTAGGGATAGCAGAACCTGTTTACACATAAATATCCATGTGCTCCTCTTCATATTCAAGCCCCCAAGAAACCAGATGATACTCTGTGACTGTCCTCCCAAGGGAATGTAAGCCAAAGTGATGTGTCACTTCTGGTAAGAGGCAGTTAAGAGCAAATTAGCATCTTTTATTCCTATTGTCACTGTGACTGGAAATGAAGGGTCCTGAGATGGTAGAGTAACAAGTGAATAGTGGTCTGAGGCTTTGCTTAACCATGCCCAACCTGAATAGAACTGTGATGGAAGTAAAAAGAAACCACTTTTTGCTTAAGATTAAGCTGTTAAGATCCCATATTTTTTCTTTCTGTTGTTGTCTTTGTTACTACATCATAGTCTATTTTATCTTTATTAACAGAATAGGCCAAAATATTAGTTTTATAAATGATTGCTTAAATTCTAAAATTAGAATGTCAATTGCCATGTTCAAGACAAATGAACAAATGGATATGATTTAGTTTTAGAAACTAAAAAGTGCTCTGCAAAAGTAAAGAGTTTCTTTTAGGAATGCAAGTACTGATGTTTTATACACCATCTATTTTAATCCTCACAACTCTGGATGATGTCATTTCCATGTGCAGGTGAGAAGTCTGAGCTTCAGCGAGTTTAAGAATCTTGCCCAAATCTGTGCATATGCAGCTAGTTAAGTGGTAGAGTCTAAATTCTGAACATGCTCTTCAATGTGAAGTCCAGACTCATTCCTGACCAGTCTGCCACAAAGAAGGCTTCCTCAGGATTGGAATTGCCCTAGGTCACTAGGATCACCGGGAGCTTTGTTTACAGCTCAGGAAGGGGCACCTCATGCAAAAGGAGAATTTCCAGGTCAAGAAGTCTGGACTACTGAGCAATGCAGGAATGGCTGAGCTTTTCCTGTGAAAGCTGTATGGCTCTCAGATGACAGAGGCAGGAGGTAGAGAAACTCTAGGCAGACAGAGGCAGGTCCCTGGCAAAACTCCACCTTCAAACTGAAAAGCCTGAAACCCACAGCCCAAAGTGAGAACTTCTATCCCTGTTTGCCCACTCTCTCTTGATTGGTTCTTTCTGAATAATGTCTTTTTACCAATTCCAAAACTACCTATGGCCCACCTCACCCCACTATTCTGTGCCTATAAAGACCCAAGACTCAGCCAGTAGAGAGGAGAAGCAGCTGGACATCAGGGAAGGGCAATTTGACTTCAGAGACAATGGCTGGGCAGCGGAGAAAGGTGACTTGACTTTGAAGGAGAGAGGAAGAGAGGCAACTTGACTTCAGGGAGAGCAATCTGCCCTCCCCATCCCCTTTCCACCTCCCCTCTCCACTGGGAGCCGCTTTCATCACTCAATAAAATTCTTCGCATTTATCATCCTTCAATCTATCCACATGACCTCATTCTTCTTGGGCACTGGACAAGAGTTTGGGACCCACCAACTGTGGGTATCCAAAAAGACTGTCACACTGGCCATTTGTTCTTGCTGGTAGAAGGCAGCTGCCCCCTGCAATGAGGCAAAGGGTCCACTAAGCTAATAATGCACTGCTTTCTGCAGATGGTAAAGCTAAGAAAGGATTGTAACATGCCCTCTGGAGCCTGGGGGTCACAGGCACCTTCACCTGGATGGCACCATGGGGCCCACATGGAGTTTGCTCCTGCTGGCACCAAAGTGGTTAGCCCAGTTCCCACACTCGTTCACTCATGTGCTCCCTCTTGCAAGGGGTGGAGTGTGGCAGGCTGAGTAAACGGGGCAGTTCTGTTGTGATTTCTGTGAAGAGGTCAAGGAAAAATCCTGAATCATGGGCACAGCCCCAAGTCCTCAACAACAGTTCCTTAAGTAGTACATAAGGTGTTATGCTACTGGTATCTGGGGCTTTCATGAGAACCCCATGAACATGCAACTCAGCAAAGCCATCCCATTTGGATCTCAGTGGACACAGCCAAATAAGGAATCACCCACTCTGATCTGCAGGTGTTTTATGAGCCAAAACCTTCATAGGCAGGATGAGCCAAATTCAATATTACTGGGACAGCTCCTGAGTGCTCATGAGATTTCTGCTTGGTTCTCACATGGCATTGGTTTGAAAGGATAAATGATTAGTTAACAAAATATATGTCATATGATCACCCTTTTCCAGGCTGTATGGTGAGCCTTTAGTTAGCAGGATGCATATTACTTCAAACCAGACAGACAAGCTTCTGAGCCTAATGAAGTGTTAAATCTAAGAGAAAACAGACACAAACAAATAACTGCAAATAATACAAAGGTCACAAGTTGAGTAGTTTGCAATTATGGTTTTTGAATCAGCCTGCCTTAGTAAAACCCTGGTCCCAGTGCTGATTAGCTGTCTGGCTCAAATGCTCTGAGCCTCAGGTACTTAGTATGTAAAATGGTGATAACACAACCACCTAAATTTATAATGCTGTTGTGAGGATTCAGTTAGATAATTCAGGTACACTACCTAAGAGGGGCAACAACACAGTATGCCCTTAGGAAATATTACCTATTAATTATGTTATTATTACTACTGAGAAGTTCAGAGTGCTGGACCCGTGTCAACCAGAAGGGTAAACTTAGTGGAGCCAGGAAAGTCTTTTGAGGAAAGGATGTTTAATGTCAGATCTAGAGGAAGGGTTGGAGTTAGTAAGTGAAGAGTCTTGGAATGTTTTCTAGAGTACTCCAACCAGAAGGATCAGCATGAGCAACAGGTTTAGGCACCAAAGAGATTGATGCAAATGGAATTATGCCCATATGGCAGAGGCATAAAGACTACATAGAGAGTATGCAGAGAGGTGGGTAGGGGCAAGGTTACAAAAGGGATTTGATGCTTGGGTATGGACTTCAAAGTGTATTCTATGCACAAGGAAAGTCCCTAAAGTGTACAGATTGCTTTACATCTGATTTTGGATTTTTCCAAGGTATGAAGGCTATTCCTGACTTGACAGGTTTTGGCTCCCAGATAGTCCCTTAATAAGTTGTGTCAGTATATCTCCAAAATAGATCCCCAAATTCTACCATATCACATTACTCCAAAACCAAGAACCTAGTAAAAGCCATGGTCTTTTCTGAATTTCTGCACCAGCCTCCTCAGCTGCTATTCCTGTTTTCTCTCATGCCATCCCCACTCCACCCAACAGCCTAATATCCTGTACTCAGCAACCAGAGTAATCTCCCTAAAGCGTAATCAGATTATGTCATCTCCTGCTTAAAACCATCTAATCATTTTCCTTTTCACTTACGAAAAAAAACCCAAAATCCTTACCATGATATACACAGTCCCATATAAATTCGACTTTCTCTTTTTTGATCATTTCAGTTTCAATTCAAAAATATGCTTCTAAGGGAAACTTTTTCTAACAACTCCAGGTAAAGCAATACTCTACCTCCCTCCCCCATGAAATAAAAATTATTGCTTTCTATACATATTTCCTGGTATAATTTTAAGTGACTTTACCAGTACCTGAACACGTCTCCCATATTCATTTTTCCCTGCATTTGTCATTTTTTCCCTCCCTAGAAGACAGATTCCACTGGGCAAAAATTTTCTCTGTCTAATCCACCATTGTGTTCTCAGCACATGGAAGAACTTATGGCACAAACTAAAGAGGAAAGTTTGATTTGGTTTGGTTACACTAGTTTCAGGCCTCCATGCATTATAAGATTGCCAGATCATAACACTGTGATTATTGCAAACCCCAAATCCTCTTGGGTCTGAGTTTCATCTGGCTATTACCAGTCACTACCATCATCATCATCATCATCATCATCATCATCATCATCATCAATCTTTATCTTCAGAGTCAACAACACCTTCCTACAAAAATAGCTGCCTCTACCAAAGACATTCCATATGCCAGGTACTCTGGCACCTTCTCCTTGAATCTTCAGAATAAGTGCAGGCTGACACCATTTTCTTTATTTTTCACATGGATATATCCTTGCTCAGAGCTCAGAAAGTTTAAATGACATTCAAAATCACATAGCTAATATGTGAGAGCGTGGGTTTCAAGCCCAGATCTGTTTGACTCCAAATGCTGGGCTTTCTACAAAGCAACCCTGTTTCTCCCATTTTATTCCAAGTTTTCTTGGCTCATGAATATTGGCTGGGTCTCCAGGATGCCAGCTCATCATCATCCTTTGAATTTTTTCAACTCATTTCATTCCACTCTTTCCTTCTGCAAGGACCGTGGCTTGAAATTGATTTCTGAATCCTCTACTCTTGGCCACCATATGCAGAATTCTCAGCACAAACACTTATCAGGAGGACCTAAAACCAAGTCCACTTCAATTTTCATTCCAAATAGGGGAGGATAAAAATGTTTTGTATAATCAAATTGGTAAGATCAGGTTATTAAAACAAACTCACTGGAGGGTTCTCAACACCTACATGTGATCTTTTTTTGTCTACATTAAGTACTTTGTCTTAATTTTAATGCAAAAGACCTGAGTCTCAGACAATCCAGTGTCTCGATGTGCACAACCCTTTTTTTTTTTTTTTTGAGACGAAATCTCGCTCTGTCGCCCAGGCTGGAATGCAGTGGCGCAATCTCGGCTCACGGCAAGCTCCGCCTCTCGGGTTCATGCCATTCTCCTGCCTCAGCCTCCCGAGTAGCTGGGACTACAGGCACCTGCCACCATGCCCAGCTAATTTTTTGTATTTTTAGTAGAGACGGGGTTTCACCGTGTTAGCCAGGATGGTCTCAATCTCCTGACCTCGTGATCCCCCCGCCTCGGCCTCCCAAAGTGCTGGGATTACAGGCGTGAGCCACCGCCCCTGGCCGATGTGCACAACTCTTAAGAGTGAGAGACTGGCAGGACTCTGCTTACCAATTCCCTTGCAAAAAATTATTTAATAGAAATGAAGATATTGTCTTTAAATGAGTGTGATGGGAAAGTGCTTTTTGTTTGCATTATGTTAACCATTTTGGAGCCCAGCACATTAAGCATGCTTTTGAAATAACACTAATAATAAGCAAAGAGCTGCAGATTTGAGTTAAATCTTTGACATCTCAAGAAAAAAAAGTTAGGAAAACATGCCTCACATTTTCTCTCCCCTGTCAGATAAATTGGTGTTCTGTTGATCTTATATTGGAAATGTCTTGCAATTCAAACCATTATAGAGAGAGAAAACACTTATTTGTCATCACTTCCCTGTGATACTTAGATGTGTTCTGTCAAAGATGATTTTTCAGACATAATTCATCCATGTGAGAATTGCTATTTGTGTTAATTAGTATGTGACAGCTCAGATTTCTCTCGAGGGCCTCCTAATTCTGTGGCTTATTTAAAGGAGAGGGAAACCAATCTATTGTGAAGTAATTGAGATATGGGCATAACATTTCTTCTGCTGAACCTCTTGCCCTAAGTGGTTTTGTAAGATGTTTATCTCAGATGTGGCCAAGAGTGTTTTCATGTGGTCAAGCTTTTTTTTTCTTCTTAAGACTTAATGCAAGCTGTTTCTTATCTGCACTGTTGAAGTTCAAAACTATTTGAAAGCTGAATGTTTTTTATAACCATTTGCAGCAAAACATTGCCTGAATTGTCATGAGGTGCTTTATAGTCTTTATTTATCTCATTAGTGTGAAAGTTTCTGTGGTTTACTGGAGAAACATTAACAGACTTACTAATGGTTTGTTGTCTCTGATCCACTGAGGACATTAGCTTCTAAAATTAAAAAAAAGAGAGACAGGAAAAAGAAAAAAGAAAAAAAGGATTCTAAAGCACATCAAGCCCCAAAGCTTTGTGCATTATTATGAAACTGTGTTTCTATGTTAATGACATTGGGTGGCTATTCATGTAGTTTTCATCAGTAAAAATACTTGAGTTCAATTAGTAGATACGCTAAGTTGATAACAAAGCTCATTCTTGCCTTGGCTCCCAATGCAACTCCCCTCCTTCATCCCCAATATAAAAGACCTCCTCTATTCTCCATAGCAGAAAAGCCTCACTATATTCCAAGGCCTGAATTCCTCCAGGATGCCTTGTCTATTTCTCTAACACAGAAATATGCACTGTTCTCCTGGAAAAAAATTCAAGCACATTTATCATACATTGAAACAAGGACTCAGAGTTAATTGCATAAATCTCCCTACCTGACTATAGAATATATTTTTTCATTCATTTATTTATTTATTCATGGAATCATTTGTACGATTTTTAGACTTTCATATTAGGTCTTTATGTTAGGTACTTTTAAAATTGTTTTCTCTATTGAACACTGCAAAAATCTTTAACATACTTACTAATGTCTCTTTTTTTTTTTTTACAGAACACTGAAACTCAGGGCTGAAAAAATCAGACAACTTTTCTAAGGACATATGGGTTGTAAATTGTAGAGTTAGGATTTAGGTCTTTCCGACCCAAAAGTTCAAGTTCTACTGATATTCCACAGTGTTTGGGGACATATTGTCCTATTTATTTTGTCATGGTCATGCTTTAGGTCATTGTCAAAGTAGTTTTTAAATAGGTGGTTAGATATACTGTTCTTTTTTTTTTTTTTTTTTTTTTTTGTAGATGACTCAGAGGAACAGAGACATTGCCTGTCTAACTATGCCTAATAGAACTAAGAATTCTGTCCAGGCCTTAGGTTTTAGATTTTGACCTATTATTTCCTCTGAAGACCTTGTTTGTTTATTTTATTTGTGTTACAAAAGATACTATTAAAAACTCATGACACTGAAACGCAAAAAAGTATTACTTTTAATTTGAAGGGTCACTTTCCAACTGGCTATTATGATGGTTTGCTGAAAGTAAGGCACAAGACAGACCCTGCTCAGTTAGTTTTCTGCATTTCCCCCAATACTCTCACCTCTGACACTGCAACACAATTATCTACTGTTCACCCTCCAGGATGCAGTCAAGAGAGGGTAATCTGAGACTAGAGTGCACTCCTAGAATGACATACTCATCTATAGTTTCTGACCTCAAGTAATGTAATCTCATTTTTTCTGTGGTCATTGTTATAGTTCTCTTGTAATTTACTTCTTTTTTTAACTCAACAATGTATAATATGACTCATCCATGTTGAGCTATGCTGTAGTGCTTTATTCTGACTCACTGCTGCATGGTATTCCAAGGTAAAAGTATACTATGATTAATTAATCCATCATACAGTAAGTGTACATTTTATAATTCTGAATTTAATTTTGTTTATTTACACATTTACCTGCTCTGTTATTCTACAAATAATTTTTGAGGACATATTCTATGGCATGCACTGTTTTAGGCAATGAAGAAATAGCAATAACTGAAGTTATGCTCTCATGAAGCTTACATTCTAAAGTGAAAACACACAAAAAATTGTGAATACACAATACGTCAGATGTGGAAAAAAATAAAGCAGAATAGGGGGTGAGACTGGTTGGACAGGAGAGTATAGCTATTGTATATGGCACAGTTAGGGAAATCTTCATTGATAAGGTGACCATTTAAGTAGAGACCTTAGTCTAGTGTTCTCTGAAGAAAAACTATTCCAAACATTATGTAAAGGCCTTCAATAAGTAGTGTTCTAGAACATTCAAGGAATGGTAAGTGTACCATTGCACCTAGACTAGGGTGGCTGAGAGAAAAATTGTACAAGATGAGGTCAGAAATGTTATAGGACCTCGTTAACCAAGATAAGATCTTTGCTTTTGTTCGAAGTCTTTGGGAAGATTTGATCAGAAGAGTAACATGATATGAATTACTATTAATAGAATCACTCTGGCTGCTGTGTTGAATATGGACATTAAAGAACCTGGGGCTGAGTCAAGGAGTCCAACTGGAAGGTATTGTGAGAATCAACTTCAGAGTTGATGGTAGTTTAGACTAAGGTAGTAAGAAATAAACCAGTTATTTAATATAATAGCATATGGACATATTAGTGGGTTTGATTTTTCACACCTCCCTGTGTTCACACTGACACTGACTTTGTGCTCGACATGTGACTATTTTGGCTAACAAGGCAATAGTAAATTGAAGTAAACAGGATATTGAAAAAGTACTTGTGTTTTGCTACTTTCTCATCACCACGATAGCAACATACCTGGACTAGCATGCTCAAGGGATGTGAGAGATGCAGAGAGCTGAGTCATTCATGCCAAAGTCACCACAGCTAACCACAGGTTGACCACATACACATGAGGGAGCCCAGATGAGATAAGCACAGCTAGGTTCTAATAATCAAGTCTGCTCCATTGGACTGTAGGCTTGAATAAAATATTAAATGATTATTGCTTTAAGTTTTGAAGTCATTTGTTATGCAGCATTAGCTAACTGATACACATATTATGAAGTCAGACGGAGATAAGTGAAGTGCTAATGGAAATTTGAAAATTATTTTCCATTTACTTCTATTTATTTCCAGAAATAGAAAATAAAGTCAATGGCTAAAAATGAGGATCAAAGATTTTGAAGAGTGAAGAGAAGGTATAAAATATCCATATAATAGAATGGAAAAGGGAAAAAAAACCTTAGGAGAATTCAGTACTATCATAAATTGATACCAAGATCCTATTGTGTTTTCCTGTGGACAT
Organism: Gorilla gorilla gorilla; assembly: GCF_029281585.2. NCBI lineage: Eukaryota > Metazoa > Chordata > Mammalia > Primates > Hominidae > Gorilla > Gorilla gorilla. Next base: position 141,900,124 of record NC_073231.2, on the reverse strand, counting down.
ATTCCACTGCGTGAGATAGGTGAGGAGAAGGTAGAGACTTCGATTTTTATCCAGGCTGGCTCTTTGTTTTTGTTTTTGAAAAAGGGGGAGGTAGTGTCAGGACTCAGTAAACATTTTCTGTAAAGAGTAAAGTCATAAATATTTTAGACTTTGCGGGCCAGATAGCCTCTGTTGTGACTACTGAACTCAGCCATTGTAGCATAAAACCCGCCATAGAAAACGTGTAAACAAAAGAACATGGCTCTGTAGTGCAACAAAACTTTATTTACAAAACGGGCAGGCGGCATCAGGTCTAGGGAGTTGAAGGTGTCTGGAAGGGAATGATTATAACGACTATGTCATCAAATATAGGTAAGAAAGATAATTCAGGGCATGGAGAATTAACACTCTTGCAAGTGTCAGTTGGTGCAAATGTGCATGAGCTTGTGTGTGTTTGTCTTGGAGTATTATGCTTTTCTTTAACATTACTCAATAATGATAGTGTTTGTTGTCTTTACTGTTTTACACCATTTTATTCTTCCAATAGCAGAGTAGGAAAACTTCTCCATATCCTTGCCAACAATTAGTACTCATCCTTTTTAATTTTTTTTTTTTTTTGCTATTTTTGGGCTACAAAATGGTATTTTTTGTCATTTTAATACAATAGTTTCTTGGCTCACCATTTTTTCTTACATATTATATCTGCCATTGTGTTCAATACTAATAAACAATATGCAATAAATGGAAGTACAGACAAGCCCCATGCACAGGACGCAGGCTATGTTCATTGCTAGTCAGACCTGTGTAAGAGACAGACATGTGGTTGAACCTGATATATATGCCCAGCTCTGTTCCTGGCCCTAGGCCAAGCCTGATCAAGGTGGGGAGTATCTTGTGGCCTGAGGCCTAGTATTTGATTAAATCTAGAACAACAACAATTCAAATGCATTATTTATTTGCAGACCTAAAGATCCTATTATGCATCGCCATGTTTTGCTTATATTTGTAGTTTTGGGAAATGACTTTTTTTAGAATGCAAGTTTTTGGTCATAAATGAAAACATGAAACTCCATGGTGACTTAGCTCTTCCTTACATAGTATGTATTTGCAAATGGGCTTAAGGACAGGGTTTGAATGCCAGCATGTCACATACATAGATGCCAATGAATATTATATCTTGCCTCTAATGCAAATAGTGTTGCAAGCACTTTTGACAGTCACATTATTGTAAAAATAGTTCATTCTAAAAAATTTAAAAAACAGAAAATGTGACAAAAATACAATAAATTCATTCTGAATTCCACCACACAGCAATATCAATGTTTGATTATCGTGTGTGTGTGTATGCTCAAGCACACACACACACTCTCAGTATTCATTGCATACAATATAGATGCTGCTGTGCTTTACAAAGAAGAAACTTCTGCAACTAGCAATTCTATAACCACACTCTAATTGTTTGCAAACTTAGTGACACTTAGCTTGATTTTTATTAGATAGTATTACTATCTCTCATAAGGTTTATGTTTCAGAGTACCTCAAGGTAATTGTAAGAGATGCATGGATCCTGGGCAGGCATCGGATGAATTCCTACTCCTGTCGCTTATCAGCTAGGTGATAGTATACAAAAGTCAATGGTGGAGTTTTATTGATGGCACGCTAATTCCTGGGAATTGTTCTAAGCACCTTCTCCATGTTATCTCCTGTAATTCTCACAACAACGCAGTGAAGTAGGTAATATCATCTCTATCTAATATGAACACATCTTGGTACTAATACACTTACTCTCAGTAGATTCACTTGAAAAAAAAAAGGGGCAATAATAACTTCCAGATAGAGAAAATAATACACAATAGTCAAGTCTAAACCACTGAGCACTGTACCTGGCCCAGGGTATATATTCGGGAAATAATCATCCCTTTTCCTCCTTCTGATGAGGAATCAGGTCTTCTCAACAAATACCTCAATTATCTGTACAACCATCTAACTTAAAAAAAAATAGCCATGGGAAGAGAAGATAAATCACGCAGAAATCAAGGTGACATTGTCATTGCTCTCACAACCTTTTGATTTTATGGTCAGACAGGGGTTCTTATAGAAATGATGCTCTCAGAGGGTATGAATCTGAATCAGACCATATACATCTACCAACTTTGGCCCCAAATGTACTTGCCATGGAAAGACAATCTCCCAAATCTAATGCGAAGACTAGAAGGGCTTTGTCTGAAACAGACATCAGCATATAAATTGTCCCAGAATCACACCCGGGCAAGGACTTGAGTACCTTTCATTTAGGTGTGAGGAGAAAGCTCCACAAATGAGTGGGGAATTGAGAGGAGCAGGGAAGGAAGACAACAAATAACGCATTGATGAGCAAGTCACTGCTATGGGCAGGTGAAGATCTATACCATTGAAGACCCAGGAAGACTGCACAGAGACCATTGCTGAATTGAATTATCCCACCCCCAGGTAGTAAGCTTCTGTCCATCATCAGTTGAGGACTATTCTCAGGGGAGTTGCTCTCTGGCATTCTGGCTTGCCTCTGCCCTGCTTGTAGGCAGACCCCATGCTCTGATTAGCAAAGGCCTCAGAAAAAGAGTCATGTCTTTGGGAGGCTGAGGCGGGCGGATCACGAGGTCAGGAGATCGAGACCATCCTGGCTAACACGATGAAACCCGTCTCTACTAAAAATACAAAAAATTAGCTGGGTGTGGTGGTGGACGCCTGTAGTCCCAGCTACTCAGGAGGCTGAGGCAGGAGAATGGCATGAACCTGGGAGGCAGAGCTTACAGTGAGCTGAGATCGCGCCACTGCACTCCAGCCTGGATGACAGATCGAGACTCCGTCTCGAAAAAAGAAAAAAAAAAAAAGACTCATATTTATTATCAGAAGAAAGGCCCTGGGTAAAGAAAAGGTGAGTAATGAAGGGATAAGGAGAAAGGCACAAACAGCCCTGCTACAAATAAAGGAGGGGTCTTCTGGGTTTGGGATAGCAGGATATAAAATATGGCCAAGAATATAGCTTCATTTCAGTTGCATTATAAATATAATTACCAACACAAACAAACAAAAAGTTCCTCTAATATGTAGGAGGAGAATGAACAGCTATTAAGCCAGAGGATGTAACATCATGGGAACAGGTTTTGGGCTCTTTTCCTTGAGCCTTTTTTTAAAACAATATGCAGCATAGTGATTTTAGCAAACAAGGAACTAGGCCAAATGACCTTTCCTATGTGAAGAAATTTCATATGTGTGGTATATTAAGAGATTCTAAAATGTTTAATAAGCTAAACAAAGTATCAATATATCAAACTCCCCCATTTTTATTTACTATATCTATTTTCAATATAATGTATTTAATTACAAATATATACTATGTAGTTTTTAATAATGGTTTTAATAGCCCAGTCTTCAATGTCTTGCTTTTCTTTTTTCAACTTTTATTTTAGATACAGAAGGTACATATGCAGGTTTGTTACACCCTGCATATATATTGCACCCAGCTAGTGAATAGTACCCAATGGGTAGTTTTTTGACCCACATCCCTCCTACCTGCCTCTCCTCTCTAGTAATCCATAGTGTCTATTACTCTCATGTTAATGTTCATGTGTGGCAATGTTTAGCTCCCACACGTAAGTGAAAATTTGTGGTATTTGGTTTTCTGTTCTTGCGTTAATTCACTTAGGATAATGGTCTCCAGCCCCATCCACGTTGCTGTGAAGGATATGACTTCATTCTTTTTAAGGACTGCATAGTATTCCATGGTGTATGTGTACCAGATTTTCTTTATCCAATCCACCATTGATGGGCACTGAGGCTGAGTCCATACCTTTGCTATTGTGAATAGAGCAGCAATAAACATAAATGCATATATCTTTTTGGTATAATAATCTATTTTCCTTTGGGCATATTCCCAGTAAAAGGATTACTATGTCAAATGATAGTTCTATTTTAAATTCTTTCAGACATCTCCAAAGTACTTTCCACACTGGCTGGACTAATTTACATTCCCACCACCCATGTATAAATGTTCCCTTTTCTTCACACCCTTGCTAGTATCTGTTGTTTTTTCACTTTTAATAATAGCCATTCTAACTGGTGTGAGATGGTATCTCACTGTGGTTTTGATTTGCATTTGTTTGATGATTAGAGAGAATGAACATTTTGCATACGTTTGTTGCCTGGTGGTATATCTTCTATTGAGAAGTGTCTGTTCATATCTTTTGCTCATTTTTTAATGGAGTTATTTGTTTTTTGCTTGTTGATTTGTTTAAGTTCCTTACAGATTCTGGATATTAGACCTTTGTCAGCAGCACAGTTTGAAAATATTTTCTCCCAGTCTGGAGAGAACTCCCAGTTGCAGTTGCTTGTGAGGACTTCGCCAAAAATTCTTTGCCAAGGCCAATGTCAAGAAGGGTATTTCCCAGGTTTTCTTCTAGGATTTTTAATAGTTTGAGGTCTTGCATTTAAATTATTAATCCATCTCGAGTTAATTTTTGTATATGGTGAGAGTATGAGTCTAGATTCAATCTTCTGCATATGGCTAGTCAGCTATCCCAGCGACATTTATTGAATAGGTGGTCCTTTCCCCATTACTTGTTTTTGTCAGCCTTGTCAAAGATAAGATGGTTATAAATGTGCAGCTTTACACTGTCTTGGAAACTATACTATGCTGTTTTGGTTACCATAGCCTTATAGTATAGTTTGAAGTCGGGTAGTGTGATGCCTCCAGCTTTATTCTTTTTGCTTAGAATTCCTTTGCCTATATGGGCTCTTCATTTAGTTCCAGATCAACTTAAAAATTTCAGTTTTACCCTGGAAGAAACCCTAGTTACTACCATTCAGGACATATGCATGGGCAAGGACTTCATGACTAAAACACCAAAAGCAATGGCAACAAAAGCCAAAATAGACAAACTAAAGAGCTTCTGCACAGCAGAAGAAACTACCATCAGAGTGAACAGGCAACCTACAGAATGGGAGAAAATTTTTGCAATAAACCCATCTGACAAATGGCTAATATCTAGAATCTACAAAGAACTTAAACAAATTTACAAGAAAAAATCAAACAACCCCATCAAAAAGTGGGCAAAGGATATGAACAGACACTTTTCAAAAGAAAACATTTATGCAGCCAACAGACACATGAAAAAATGCTCATCATCACTGACCATCAGAAAAATGCAAATCAAAACCACAATGAAATATCATCTCACACCAGTTAGAATGGCGATCATTAAAAAGTCAGGAAACAACAGGTGCTGGAGAGGATGTGGAGAAATAGGAACACTTTTACACTGTTGGTGGGAGTGTGAACTAGTTCAACCATTGTGGAAGACAGTGTGGCGATTCCTCAAGGATCTAGAACTAGAAATACCATTTGACCCAGGCATCCCATTACTGGGTATATACCCAAAGGATTATAAATCATGCTACTATAAAGACACATGAACACGTATGTTTATTGCGGCACTATTCACAAGAGGAAAGACTTGGAACCAACCCAAATGTCCATCAATGATAGACTGGATTAAGAAAATGTGGCACATATACACCATGGAATACTATGCAGCCATAAAAAAAGGATGAGTTCATGTCCTTTGTAGGGACATGGATGAAGCTGGAAACCATCATTCTGAGCAAACTATCACAAGGACAGAAAACCAAACACCACATGTTCTCGCTCATAGGTGGGAATTGAACAATGAGAACACTTGGACACAGGATGGGGAACATCACACACTGGGGCCTGTCGTAGGGTAGGGAGATGGGGGAGGGATAGCATTAGGAGAAATACCTAATGTAAATGACAAGTTAATGGGTGCAGCAAACCAACATGGCACATGTATACATATGTAACAAACCTGCACGTTGTGCACATGTACCCTAGAAATTAAAGTATAATTTTTTAAAAAAAGCAGAAAAAAATTCAGTTTTATCTAATTCTATGAAGAATGGCATTGGTAGTTTGATAAGACTATAATTTAATCTGTACATTGCTTTGGGAAATATGGACATTTTAACAGTATTAATTTTTCCAATCCATGAACATGAAATGTTTTTCCATTTACTTGTGTCATCTCTGATTTCTTTCAGCAGTGTTTTGTAATTCTCCTCGTAGAGATCTTTCTTCTACTTAGTTAGCTTTATTCCTAGGTATTTCATTTTCTTTGTGACTATAGTAAATGGAATTATGTTATTGATTTGACTCTCAGCCTGGACACTATAGATGTATGCAAATGCTGCTGATGTTTGTACATTGATTTTGTATTCTGAAACCTTATAAAATTGTTTATCAATTCTCGTAGCCTTTTGACAGAATCTTTAGGGTTTTCTAGGTATAGAATTGTATAGTCAGTGAAAAAAGATAGCTTGATTTTTTTCTTTTATATTTGCATGCCTTTTATTTATTTCTCTGGCTTGATTGCTTAGGCTAGGACATCCAGTACTATGTTGAACAAGAGTGATGAGAGTGGGCACCCCTGCCTTGTTCCACTTCTCAAAGGGAATTGTTCCAGCCTTTGTTAATTCAGTATGATGTTGGGTATGGTTTTGTCATAGATGCCTATTATTTTTCTGAAGTGTATTCCTTTGATGCCTAGTCCATTTAGGATTTTTTTTTATCATGAACGGATGTAGGATTTTATTGTAATTATTGAGACGATCATATGGTTTTTGCTTTTAATTCTGTTTATGTAGTGAATCACATTTATAGATTTGCATATATTAAACCAGCCTTGCATCCCCAAAATAAAGCCTACTTGATTGTGGTGTATTAACTTTTTAATTTGGTTTGCTAGTATTTTGTTGAGAATTTTTGCATCTATGTCCAGCAGGGATATTGGCCTGAAGTTTTCTTTTTCCATTGTGCCTCTGCTAGACTTTGTAATTAGTCTGATACTGGTTTTATAGAATGAGTGAGAGAGAAACTCTACTGCTCAAATTTTTGGAATATTTTCAGGAGGATTGGTACCAGTTCTTCATATGTCTGGTAAAATTCAGCTATCAGTCTATGTGGTCCAGAGCTTTTTTTGGTTGGTAGGGTTTTTTTTTTTAAATTACCAATTCTCTTTAAATCTTGAAATTGGTCTATTTATGGTTTCAATCTCTTTCTTATTTGATCTTGGGATTTTGTGTGTTTCCAGGAAATTAGTCATTTTCTCTAGATTTTCTAATTCATGTGCATAGAATTGTTAATGGTATTCTCTGAAGGTCTTCTGTATTTCTATGAGACTGGTTGTAAAGTCATCTTTTTCATTTTTAACTGTACTTATTTGGATCTTTTTTTTCTTTATCTTGCTAGCAGTCTATCAATCCTGTTTACTTTTTTGAAGAACCAACTTTTGATTTTATTTATCTTTCCTATGGATTTTTGCATCACAGTTTCATAAAGTTCCTCTCTAATTTTAGATATTTCTTTTCTTCTGCTAGCATTAGGGTTCATTTGTTTTTTTCTCTAGTTCCTTTAGGTACAAAGTTAGTTTGTTAATCGAGATCTTTTTATCTTCCTGATGAAGACATTTAACACTATAAACTTTCTTCTTATCACTGCTTTAGCTATATCTCAGAGATTTTGTTAAGTTGTGTTCCTATTTTCATTAATTTCAAATTACTTTTAAAATTTTTGCCTTAATTTCAATATTCACTTTTCAGTTATTTAGGTGGAAGTTGTTTAATGTTCATGAGTGTGTATAGTTTTGAGAAATCTTCTGTGGTTAATGAGTGTGCTTGGTATAATTTCAATATTTGTGAATTAATTGAGACTTGTTTGATGAGCAAGCATTTGGTTAGAATATGTTGCATGTGCAGATGAGAAGAATGTATACTCTGTGGTTGTTGGGTGGAGTGTTTTATACATGTCTATTAGGTCCAATTGATCAAGTGTCAAGTTTAAGTTCAGAGTTTCTTTGTTAGTTTTCTAACACAATGATCTCTCTAATGCTGCTGTCAGTGGGGTGTTGAAGCTGCTACTATTATTGTGTGGTTGTCTATAGATGTGTGTGTGTGTGTGCATGTGTGTGTATGTTTTCTTCTTGTTAAACCATATCTTTTATCATTATGTAATCCTTTTTCCTTCTTATTTTTTATTGGTTTAAAATCTGTTTTATCTGATATAAGAATAGCAACTTCTGCTCTTTTGTGTTTTCCATTCATATGGTAAATCTTATTCCATCCCTTTCCTTTGAGTCTGTGGGTGTTACTGCATGTGAGGTAGATCTCTTGAAGACAGAAGATGGTTGGGTCTTATCTTTTTATCTAGCTTGGCACTCTATGTCTTTTAAGAGGGACATTTAACCCATTTACATTCAGGGTTAGTATTGATATGTGAGAATTGATCCTGTCATCACCTTGTTATCTGGTTGTTATGCAGATTTGATTATGTGATTGCTTTGTAGTGCTGTGCGCTATGTGCTTAAGTGCGGTTTTGTAACTGGTGCCATTCTTTTTGTTCCTTGTTTAGCACTCCCTTAAGTACCTCTTGTAAGACTGGTCTAGTTAAAATGTATTCTCTCAGCATTTGCTTGTCTGAGAAAAATTTTATTTCTCCTTCACTTATGAAGCTTTGTTTGGTGAGATATTAAATTCTTGGTGAATTTCTTTTATTTAAGGATGCTGAAAATAGGCCCACAAAATCTTTGGCTTGTAAGGTTTCTGCTGAAATGTCTGATGTTATCCTGAGTGAGTTTACTGTTCTCTCTAGCTGCCTTTAAGATTTTTTTTCTTTTGCATTGGCCTAAGTAAATTTGATGACTATGTACCTTGGGGATAGTTATCTTGTTTAGTATCTAGCTGAGGCTTCCCGTATTTCTTGGATTTGCATGTCAACCTCCCTAGTGAGATTAGGAAAATTTTCATGGACTATATCCTCAAATATATTTTCCAAGTTGTTCATTGTCTCTTTTCCTCGGGAATGCCAAAGAATTGTAGATTTGGTGTCATTATATAATCTCATATTTCCCAGAGGTTTTGTTAATTTTTTTAAATTCTTTTTTTCTTTGTTTTTGTCTGACTGGGTTGATTCAAAGAACCAGCCTTCAAACTCACAGATTCTTCCTCAGCTTCATCTATTCTGCTGTTAACACTTCCAATTGTGTAATGAAATCCTTATAGTGAATTTTTTAGCTCTAGAAGTTCAGTTTGGTTTTTTCTTAAAGTTACTATTTTGTCTTTTAGCTCTTGGATCAATTTATTAGACTCCTTGAATTCCTTGGATTGGGTTTTAATTTCTTCCGAATCTCGGTGAGTTTCCTTGCCATTCAGATTTGGAATCCTATGTCTGTCATTTCATACATTTCCTACGGGTTAAGAACCATTACTGGGGAGCTAGTGGACTCATTTTGAAACAAAGTAACACTCTGACTTAGTGAATTGCCAGAGTTCTTGGGCTGGTTCTTTCTCATCTGGGAGGATTGATGTTAACTGTGGTGTAATTTGAGTATAGTCAGTTGGCTTCATTTCTGAATGTTTTCAGAAGGCCAAGTCTCTGTGTAAGGTATTTATTTTTGGCTGAATTATTGCCCTTGATTTCACAGAAGAGTATATTAGCCAAGTATTTTTTTTGTGTTGTAGTTTGGGCTGTAATCCAGGAGATGGCGCTTAAGAGTAATGGCCAATGGATAAACTCAGCCACAGGGGTCCTTTATATTTCCTCGGAGTTTGCCAGCTGTGCTCTGTGATGCAGCTGCTAGAGAGGTGACCCCCTCGCCAGGTCTGCTCCTGGGCATTGGGGGAGGCCCCCTCCAGTCACTTGCACTGGGCCCATGTTTCTTTTGTTAGTTAGTCTGGGCTGCAGGGTTCCCTTGGGCAGAGGGCAGAGAGATAGGCCACACCTTTTCCAGGCCAGCTCACAGGAGGGAGTGATGCTCAGCCTCCCCAGCAGCCCAGGAACCCTTATGACTCACCCCCTCAGTGCTCTGAGAGTGTGAGTTCCCCTCCTGCTTGACTGCTGGCCGCAGATCTTGGCTTGGCACTCCTGAGCTGTACACCATAGCCATGGGGCGAGCTCAGGCTTTTTGTTCCCTCTCCATCTTGGGGACAGAAGAGACTGTGGCAGCAGCAATACAGAGGGCCTGTCAGTTGCTTCTGGGAGCTCCATCCCTGAAACTCAGAGCCATGGCTGATGGGAGCGATCAGCCACAAGAAATAAGGCAGCTGTGCTGCAGGCCCAAGCTGGAGGGACCTTGCCTGGTGAAGACATCACTGCCTGGTGTCTTTGCAGATAAGACAGTCTGGCCTACTCTCTGTCTTGCTGAAGGGCAGCTACATGAGCTGTAGCACTGGAAAGCAATCAGCCTCTTTGTTCCCTCTCTAGCCTGGGGGAAGCAAGGGCAGGTACCGCTATGGCAGCAATGGCAGAGAGCGTGTCAGATGACTCCCTGAACCCCACCCCAGAGAAGTGCAGAGTCGTTGCCAACTGAAGTGATCAGGGACGGGTGGATTGGCTGAGCTGGGGGCCCAGGCCAGGAAGCCCTGCCAAGTGAGGAGTAGCAGGGGCAGGGACCCACATGGAAAACAGTCTGGCAGCTTTTCAGTATGGCAGCTGCGGGGCGCTGGAGTCCTGTAACAATTCTTGGGCTTTTCACTCCCTCCCCAGCCTGAGGGAAGGTGGGGCAGGAACCCTGGCAGCAACAATCACTGAGGGTCTATTGGTTACTTCTGGTAGCTCTATCCCAGAGAAATGCAGGGCTGCAACAGACCAGAGTGCTCAGGCCGGGAGGGGAGGCCTGCACTAGGGACCCAGGGGCCTGTGGGCCTTGCTGGGTGAGGCACAGTGGGGGTGGGGCCTACAGTCCATTCACTCCTCAGCACCATAGATGAAGCCCCTATCCTAGGGGCACACAAGAGAGCCTGGTCTCCTTTACTGCTGTGGTTACAGCAACTGGTGCCAGGGTGCTCAGAGATCCAAGGCCTGGGGGGCCCATATGGGGCTGAGTAGTGACTCTGCTCAGACTCCAGCGATCTCTCTATGTCAGTCTGGAGGCCCAGATATTTGAGAGGAATCTCCTTTGCCCAGAGTTGCAAAGGACCATGGCAGAAGTGTGGGTCCCCAGGGGCTCTTACTCAGCCATTTTCTGGTTCCATGCCAATCCCTAGTGGGCAGCAGTCCTGCCTTGCTCCTCTCTGCTCTCTGTGGGTAGTCATTAGTTTCTTGATGTATTACTCCATTCTCACGCTGCTATAAAGAACTGACTAAGACTGTGTAATTTATAAAGGAAAGAGGTTTAATAGGCTCAGTTCCACAGGTCTGGGGAGGCCTCAGGAAACTTACAGTCATGGCAGAAGGGAAAGCAAACACATCCTTCTTCACATGGTGGCAGGAAGAAGAATGAGTGTCCAGTAAAGGAGGAAACCCCTATGGAACCATCAGATCCCATGAAAACTAACCGACTATCACGAGAAGAGGATGGGGAAACTGCCCCCGTGATTCAACTATCTCCACCTGGTCCCTCCCACAACACGTGGGGATTATGGGAACCACAATTCAAGATGAGATTTGCGTGGGTACACAGCCAAACCATATCACTTGATGAATCCAAACGTGGCCTCCTGGACAATCCACGTGAAGAGCTAGTGTTTACTTGCCACTTTGTCTCCTCTCCCTGAGAGCAGCACAAGCGAGTCGCTCCTAGTGCCATCTTGGCACCTCCTCCTGCCCTTCTGACTTCAAATTCCACACTGAGTCATTCCTACCTTGGATAGTTTACATGGGTACCTATCTCCACCCAGAAGCTGTCCATGAGACTTTTGATTATTCAAATTCTATTTTTCATACAACAAAGTGGTTGTCTCATCTTTTCCATTGTTTTAATTGTGGTAGAAAACACACAAAATAAAATTTATCATCTCAAGAATTCCTAAGTGTACAGTTCAGTGGTGATAAATATATTCACATTATTGGTAATGAATCCCAAAAACATTTATCCTTGCAAAACTGAAACTCTGTATCTATTAGACAACTTCTTCCCTTTCCCTCCTTTTCTCTGCCCCTGGAAACCACCATTCTACTTTGTTTCTATGAATTTTACCACTCTAGGAACCTCATTTAAGAGGACTCTTACGGCATTTGTCTTTTAGTGACCAGTTTATTCCACTAAGCACATCATCCTTGAGGTTCATCTGTGTTGTAGCATGTGCCAGGACTTCCTGACTTTGTAAAGCTCAATAATATACCATTGCATGAATGCACCACATTTTCTTCATCCCCTTATCTATTGATGGACACTTGAGTTGCTTCCACCTTTTGGCTGTAATGATTGCTGCTATAAATATGATGTGTAGTCACTCATTTTTTCAGATGGAAACACAGGCTCAGTAATGTGGATTAAATAGCTTGCCTGGTTCCAATAGCTGCAAGTGGCAGGACGTGGGCTTTGTATTAGTCTGTTCTCATACTGCTAATAAAGACATACCTGAGACTGGGTAATTTATAAAGGAAAGAGGTTTAATGGATTCACAGTTCCACCTGTCTGAGGAGGCGTCACAATCATAGCAGAAGGCAAAGAAGAAGCAAGTCACATCTTACACGGCAGCAGGCAAGGAGAAGTGCCAAGCAAAAGAAGGAAAAGCCCATCAGATCTCATGAGATGTCACTCACTATCATGAGAACAGCAGTATGGGGGTAACTGCCACCATGATTCAATTACCTCCCACCAGATCCCTCCCACAACGTGTGGGAATTATGGGAACTACAATTCAAGATGAGATTTGGGTGAGGGCACAGCCAAACCATATCAGGCTTCCATCCAGTTGCTTTAGTCCAAAGGCCATTCTCTTTTAATTCATTGAATCAATATGACTTTTTTGAACATCTATTACAGCTCGCCCCTAAGGGAGAGAGGCTGGGGGCAAGGAAGTGAATAAAACAGACACAATCCTTCAATCCTTGGCCTCTTGATGTTTACATTCTACTGAGGGAGACATACAATAGAGTGGCAAACAAAATCACAGATTGTGATAAGTTCTATGAAGAAAAGATGACATGGCTACAGGGGAGGGTAACTGAGGAGCAGGGGTCTTCTTTGTAAGCCACGCCAAGGGCACAGCCCTTAAACAGAGGACCCCTGAAGGAAAAGAAGGAGCCAGGCATAAGAGAAGTTTGAAGAGTCTTCCAGGCAGAAGCAGCAGCAAGGCATGAGCCTGGGATGGGAACAGGTTTGGCTTAACCGAGGAATGCACATAACACTCATGTACCTGGACTATACATATAATTACACACTGAAGATAAATAGGGAGACTCATGTACCTGGAGTATACTGAACCAGAATATGATTACACACTGAAGATATATAGGCAGACAGGTGTTAAGCCATACAGGGACTCTACTGTGGATTTTATTCTAAGAGCAACAGGAAGCATTTGAAGGATTTTAAGGAGAAGAGTGCAGTAATCTGACTCGCATTTAGCAATCTGACTCTATTACAGTATTATTAATAATAGTCACTAATATTTATTGTGTACTTAGTCTATATATCAGGCATGGGTTTAAGTTTATATTAACTTATTAATTCTTACAACACCTCTAAGAATCTATTATTTTCTGAGACACAGAGAGGTTAAACAATTTTTCCAAAGTCACACAGCTTAAAAGAAATAAAAGTAAGGCCTGAACCTTTGACATTCGATTTGAATAACTACCCACTTTGAGAAGACACAAAGTCAGTGGTCAGTGAAGTGTTTTGATGCAAAATCTGTTTAGGTTTAGATTTTCTTTTGTTTATTCTCTACAGGCCTAGGGCACAGGGCCTTCTAGACAATAAAGATGGAATACCATCACATATTTTAAAATACTGTCTTTCTTTTTTTTTTTTTTTTTTTTTTTTGAGAAGGAGTCTCGCTCTCTTGCCCAGACTGGAGTACAGTGGAACGAACTCAGCTCACTGCAACCTCCGCCTCCTGGGTTCAAGCCATTCTCCTGCCTCAGCCTCCCAAGTAGCTGAGATTCCAGGTGCCTGCCACCTTACACAGTTAATTTTGTATTTAGTAGAAATGGGGTTTCACCATGTTGGCCAGGCTGGTCTTGAACTCCTGATCTCAAATGATCTGCCTGCCTCGGCCTTCCAAAGTGCTGGGATTACAGGGATGAGCCACTGCACCCCGCCATAAAATACTTTCTAGTTTGCAAAGTTCATTATTGTGTTTAATTTTCTCAACAGCCCTATGAAATAACAGATATAAAGTGACTCTCACAGCTCTAACTGTTGGAGCACAGGAGAGAATGCCTCTTCCTCAGACCGGACTCTTCCCTCCACGTGGGAGCAGATCTGCTAAGGTCACACCACTGGTTTTCTTCCCCATGTCTCACTCATTGCATTTTTGTGCAAGTCAGGAGACATTTTATTGGCATGTGTACAAGGAGAAACTCAAGCTTACTTAACTCATGCATTTCATTTATTTATTATTATTTGTTGAGATAGAGTCTCACTCTGTTGCCCAGGCTGGAGTGCAGTGGCGTGATCACGGCTCACTGCAGCTTTGACCTCCTGGGCTCAAGAGATCCTCCGACCTCAGACTCCCAAATAGCTGGGACTACAGGCACAAGCCACCATGCCTAGCTAATTTTTTTTTTTTTTTTTTTTTTTGCATTTTTTGTAGAAACATGATTTAGCCATGTTGCTGAGGCTGGTCTCGAACTCCTGGGCAGAAGCAATTATCCCACTTTGGGATAATTTTTCTCTCAAAGTGCATTTTTCTCTCCCCTTCTTCTTGGCAACTGGCTGGCAACAGATAGCTGGAGACTTCAGTTGCTTTCAGCCATGCAGAAAATTTGGCAATAGAGGCCAGAACAAGGCTGCCCAGTCCAGCAGTCTGCTAACCGAGGCAATGGATCTGAGTTTGAAGCTTAACTATCTCCAGCCTTCCTCCAGTAAAGGGGATATTTTCACACTCTCATTCTAATCTGGACTTTTTTTTCTTACTTCTCAATTGGTTTAGAACTCAGATAGGGAAAAGAGGCATTACATCTGCTGCCCTCCTAACCCAAACACTAGACATATAATGGTGACTCAATAGCTTTTGGGTCAGTTCTATTTTTCAGATGTCCAAAGACCTACATCAAGTCACATATCCCAACAATGAGTTGAGATTGCAGAGCATACCTGTCCTCTGCGGCCCAGGGACTTAATGAATCAGTGAATGAACAGACATGTGTAGAGCTCTTGGCTTATCAGAGAACCATCAGTGCCCACCACAACAGCACATGTCTCAAACGGTTTCTCAGAGAATGCTCTCCCTTCCAAGCTGCGAGGTTTTCAGCAAGGCAGTGGTGCCTCTTACTCATGACTCCAATAAGGCAGGTGCCTGGCTCCGGGGATATTTCTTTCAGCTTGTCTAGCCAGGAGCCATACTGACTTCAGGCATCACTAGCCATGTGCCGAATCTGCCATCAATAATTCAGGTAGCTGAGAAGCTGTCTGCTGTTCTGCAAAAACACTGCTCATTCTGCGCTCACAGCACCACAGTCATGTTGAGGCAACTGCTTCCTTGTCAGGTGGGAGCAGACAGCAAAAACAACAAATGACATTTTCTCTCGTGCAAGAAATAAGTAAAAATAAACACTCTCAATGGTAGATGACATCAGATCACACAGTAACATTATCCAAAGGTCAGAAGGTGGAGCCAAATGTCAAATGCTGCAAGGAAAGATTGCTTTTCTGATGTGGGTAACTGTGGTCTCCCCTGATGCCTAATATACTACCAACCACTTGACTGCCCATAGAAAAGATCACAGCCTTAGGAAAATCTTTCTTTGGCTCCATCTCTTGACATTGTATTTTCTTTCTTCTCTTTTGTAACATAACAAGTGGAAAAAACGTTTCATTTTCCTATGAAACTAATATTTGGGTACTGCTTAAAATATCTGCTTTTACCATTAATAAGAAGCAGAAGTCTGAAATGTTATCCAATTACATTTTTTAAGTTGTTATTGGAAGAATAAAGTGAGATAAAATATTAGGACTGTGATTATAGTCAACTTCTAGAATAATTATGAAAAAAGCAACAGCATGAACATGTTGTTTGGCTAGTATTCACTCGTCTTTCTTCAGCATAGATCAAGTGATGCTATTTTCCACCTTATAATGTGTGATAACTGTCGATTTTATAAGATGTACTGAAGTCATTGTTCACAATGTCTTAAACCTTCTCAAATTTGTATTTTGTTGCCACCACCTTGGACAAAAATCCTAGTAGTCTATCCTTTAATAATCTTCAGAATATGACATATAAGAATTTTTTTAAAAAATGTGATTTCAGGCCACAAACAGTGGCTCATACCTATAATCCCAGCACCTTGGGAGACTGAGGCAGATGGATCACTTGACCCCAGGAGTTTGAGACCAGCCTGGACAACACAACAAAAACTTGTCTCTACAAAAAAATACTAGAATTAGCTAAGTGTGGTGGTGAGTGCTGGTAGTCCCAGCTACTCGGGAGGCCAAGGCAGAAGGGTCACTTGACCCCAGAAGGTTGAGGCTGCAGTGAGCCGTGATGGCACCACTGCACTCCAGCCAGGGTAAAAGAGTAAGCCCCTATAAAAACAAAAACAAAAACAAAAACAAAAACAAAAAAAACTGACTTCAATTTAGCATTCTAGATTCATTTTCCAGAATACTTCCCCCTATCTCTATCTTCTTCCCTATGTGACATCCTCAAAGCAGGAAATGTATTTGGTTGGTTTTGCTGCCCAAAGTAGTGTCTAGTAGGCCTTGGGCCACCAGACAGCAGCCTTCACGTCCATTTCACCATAAATTTCACCGCACACATATTGACCTTTCTTCCTTTCCTGTTCGCAGGCATCTCTGATAGTGGAGTACCACCTGAACATCAGATCTACCTAGGGTCCAGAAACAATGGTGTTTTCTTCATCTTTTGCGCCGAAAAACAATCACCAGGTAGCAAATGACTTAGCATAATAGCAGTCATTAGTTTTGTTTATGAACCTGGAGTTTACTGAGCCAAGCTAGGAAGTTCTCACGTGGAGTCAGTCATGAAGATGAAAGCAAGTGGTGTCTGGGCTCCCAGCTGTCTTTACTCACATGCATGGACAGTAACACCTGGGGCTCCTCAGGTCTCTCTCTCTGTGTACATAGGGGTCTTAGCGCGGCTCCCAGAGAGAAATCTGCAGGGGCCACGTGACCTCTCTTAACCTGGCAGAGGAAGTCACCTGGTATCATTTCTGCTACATTCTTTAAGTCAAGGAAATCCCAAATCCTGCCCAGGTTCATGAGGAGAGGACATAGATATCACGTCTTGATAGAATGTGTGTCAATGAATGTGTAGACGTAGTTTAAAGCCACCACATATGGTTAGCCATTTACTAAATACCTTCTATGTCTAGATGCTACATTAAACCATGTCATAATCTTATTTGATTCTTTTAGCAACCCCATTGGAAAGGCTGTTTACCCATTTTGGGGAGAGAAAAGACTTTAAAAGCAGAGTGCTTATATAGCTTCACAGAGCTATGACGTGTACGTCCCAGTCAAAGCTATGCTCATCACTATACGATCAGCTTCTTCCCTGCAGCTTCACCATGCCTAGCATATTGTGGGCTCACTCTCTATATATCTGGCCAATGAATGAGTGAAAGCGTAAATATGGGTTTCAAATTCTGTACTCTTAAGCATTCAATATTACTTCAAAAAACTTAAAATATTACAAACTCCTCTCTTGTGCTCCAGACTGTGTTTTTGCATTTCCAACTGCTGACCCAGGTCTTTTATTTATTCATTTCTTCATACAAGTATATCTCCAGCATAGATTTGTCTTAGATTTACAATGGTCCAGACACTTTGCCAGGTGCTAAGGACAACCCCAAGTGGTCCTTGTCATTATGGAGTTTACATTGAAGAATGGAGGACAGCATTGAAAAAGACATGATCTTCTGAACTAATGAGTTATAGTTGTGATAAATACCACAAACGGTCATCTTGGGATTGTGATCCAAATAGAATTGTTCTCTGATATTAACGGCACTGTTGCTGGGAGTTTCATTATTACAAAGGCTAGCTGATGTGCCAGACTAGCTGACGGAATCACCTGTGCTGTGTTACCAGACTCCAGTCAGCTGGGGTTGACCAGGCCCCTTGAGCATTAAGGTTTGCCTCTGGGTGCCTGCTCTATGGTCATTTCATTATTATATTGTGATTATAATGTCATGTTTAACATATCTAATTGATTGATTATTAAAACATGGCTTCTCAACTTTGGCACTAGGGACATTTGGGCAAAATAATTATTTGCCACAGAGACTGTCCTGTTCATAGTAGGATGTTTAGCCATGTCCTGGACCTCTACACACCAGATGCCAGAACCACGCATTCCTCTAACAGCCCAAAATGTCCTCAAGCATTTTCAAATGTCCTCTTGTGGACAAATCTGCTCCCAGTGAGGACCAGTGAGTTACAGCAAATAGGTGAAAATTCATGAGTTTCTATTTGTTAGCTGTGAGCCCTTAGACAAGTCGTTTAACCTCCCAAGGCTTAATGATAATGATATCATTTATAAAACAACAATATGCATAGTGAGCTGCTCACAAGGTTTTTGTAAGAATTGTAATAATGTTAGCTAACATTTTTAAATGCTTTGTGTTGGCCCATTCTCCTGCTGCTATGAAGAAATACCCAAGACAGGGTAATTTATAAAGAAAAGAGATTTAATTGACTCACAGTTTCCCACAGCTGGGGGGGCCTCAGGAAACTTACAATCATGGCAGAAGTCACCTCTTCATAGAGCGGCAAGAGAGAGAATTAATGCAAGCAGGGGAAATGCTAGAAGCTTATAAAACTATCAGATCTCATAAGAGCTCCTCACTATCACAAGAACAGCATGGGGGAAACGGCACCTATGATTCAATTACCTCCCACCACATCCCTCCCATGACACATGGGTATTATGGGGAGTACAATTCAAGGTGAGATTTGGGTGGGGACACAGCCAAACTATGTCATACTTGTTTTATTCTAGACACTATTTTAAGTATCTCCATGTATTAACTCCTTGAATACCCACAAAATTCTCTTGAGGTATGATTATTTATTTCCATTTTATATATAAAGAAACTTAGAAAACAAGGAATATACCCAAGGCCACAGAGGTGCTCTGTGCAACAGATGGAAAGTGAACTCATGAAGTCTGACTCTAGAATTCAAACACTGTACCCCATTTTTCTGTGATTTGTAATGTGCTTTGGAGAGAGGACCTATTCTTTCTAGATACAATGTGCGATATTACCAGCTTATTCCCAATGGCCACGGGTTGCCTCACAAATAAATCCACAAGAGCTACAAAAGTATTTTTAGAAGATAAAGTGACATATGGCTTTAGTAAAAAAAACTAACAATAAAATAATAAATAATATGTTCTCTATTCTTGGCACCATGTTAAGCATTGAAAATACAGACATGAACAAGGGGCAAGACCTGTTCTCAAGCGTCTCAAATTTCCTACTCTAATTTAGAAGGACCAACCTCTTCCTATTACATTGCAGGGGCACTGGAGGACTGTGAACGCCAAAGGTAAATATGTGTCCTGAGGCTGTTTTGTCAGAGGGAGTGAGTAAATGCACGTGGCCACTGAGTGGCATGAGGACTGTCCACAGCTTCTGAGAAAGGGTTGGAAGAAAGGGAACCTAGAGACAAGAAGATCAGTTAAAGAAGCTGCTGTAGTATTTGTATTAGTCAGTTTTCACACTGCTATAAAGAACTGGTCCAGACTGGGTAATTTATAAAGGAAAGAGGTTTAATTGGCTCACAGTTCTGCAGGGTTGGGGAGGTTTAAGGAAGCTTACAATCATGGTGGAAGACAAAGGGGAAGGAAGCACCTCCTTCACAAGGTGGCAGGAAGGAGAATGAACACAGAAGAACTACGAAACACTTATAAAACCATTAGATCTCGTGAGAACGCACTCACTATTATGAGAACAGCAATGGGGTAAAACACCCTCATGATTCAGTCATCTCCACCTGGTCTCTCCCTTGATCATGGGGGTTATGGGGATAACAATTCAAGATAAGATTTTCGGTGGGGACACAGCCAAACCTTATCAGTATCCCAGTGAGGAAGGGAAGCCTCAATTGAGGCTCTCACAGTAGGAATACAAAGCCATTTGCATGTTTCCAAGGACAGATGAAGCAGAACAGAGATTTGAACACAGGCTGATTCCACAAAGCAGAAGACCTTGCAAGCTACGTGATTTTGGAAAGTTAAACAATATTTCCAAGTTTCAGTTTCCTCATTACAAAAGAGTGATAATAGTGCTAACATATCCAGATGCCATAAAGATTAAATAGGACCAAACCAGAGACTGCATGTAACACAAGACATTTGTGAATTCCCCAATTAATTTTAGGTACTGTTATAATTACTGTAAAGCATTGAGCACAGAATGGGCCTGAAAAATTTGCAACTTTTTCTTACCCAGCACTCTTTCCAATGCTTCCAGTCTCTCCCTCACTTCCCTGAGGACAATGTTATTGTGAACACTCACCTAATAAAGATGCACAGAAACCTCTTTTTATAGACTGAATCAATGCAAAGCAAAACAAAACCCAAAAAGGCAATGTAATTCTCTTTCGTGTTTTGCAAGTTCCATTGGGATTTCCTTTCCGAACGAAGACATTCTATTTCTGTTCCAGGAAATAAAGATATTGGAAATAAGAACATTCCCCCTTAAGATTCGCTATTCAGTAGCTCAGCAGTTTTTCCGTTTTATTTTCTCATTTTCCCATATATCATCTGACTTACATTCACTCTCCGATGTTCTCTTGCCAAGAATAGTTGAATACATTTAAAGAGGAAAAAATAGCCATTCAAACAAACGCATCCAAACCTAATAAATACTGTTTGTTCCTTCAACTCATTCACTCAGCAAAAAATTACTGTGCACCTACTATGTGCCTAGTTTTGTTCTAGCCACTAAGAAAACAGATTTATATTAAAAAAGAAAAAAAGGAAAGAAAGGTCTCTGCTATCACACAGCTTTCACTCCACTGGTGGTGGGGATCAGTGAAGGGAATAAACATAGTTGATACCATTTAGGTAATAATTAAGGTGATCAATGGAATACAAAGGATAGCAAATTTGGAGACGCAGTGTTTTGTAAGACAGAGAAGGCCAGGAAAGGTCTCTCCACAGAGGTGGTATTTGAGCTAAACTTTTTTGATGGTATTAAAAAGCAAGCCATGGGAAGTTCTGGGAACGACATGCCTGGTGTAGAGACAGCAGGTGAAGCTCGTGTGCTGAGAAACTGCAGAAGGTCTCTGGCTGGAGTATAGCTGGAGCAAAACGGGAAAGAGAAACCAGGTAGGGGTGACCTTGGAGAGAGGGCAGAGGGCAGGTCACATGAAATCTCCTAAGTTTTGGTAGGAACTTTGGATTCTTATTCTAAGAGGTTAATGGGGCTTTAAAGAAGAGCCATAGAAGGTGTTAAGGGTATAGACTCATCAGGTTTACATCTGATATGATCAGACTGGCTGGTGTGTAGAGAAGAGAAGCAAGGCAGAGAGGACAGGCTGGAGGCCATTGTACTAGATGCTGATCTGAGCCAGAGATGATGGTGTCCAGATTGGGGCAGCTGTAGAAAAGATGGTAAGAGGTGCTTAGATGTGGGACCACTGGGTGGCAGAGTCCCAGGATTTGCGGACAGACTGTAGGTATCTTGTGAAAGAAATGGAGCAGTAAATATGACCACCAAATGTTTTTGCCTGAGCAGTTGTGGGGAGGGTGGTGTCATTTTCTGAAATGAGAGAGATTAAAGGAGGGGCAGGTTTCAGGGTGCAGAGGTGCAACTTGCAACTCAAGCTGTTTGTTGTAAACAGGTTGAGAGGGCAGCCTATTAGACATCCTAAAAAGATCCTACAGAACCACTCACTAAGTGGGTTCATATGTGGATGGATCAGCAGAGATGTTAAAGATCCAACCTCTGCTAAATCATTTACCAAGTGAGGATTTGCTAACCTTAACCACCTGACCTGCACCTAGCACAGTGCTAACAGGAACTTGGGGAAGAAAAAAACTGAATAAAACACAGCCCCTGCCTTCAAGGTGTTTGCAGTGGAGAAAAGACACAGAAATCAATTAGTGATGAACATAATTGAATGAGTTTTCAAAAAGAAGTTTGAAAGTACATGTGCCAAGAAAGAACAGGAAGTAAGTGACAGAGTGACCATTTTGCAAGACTCTGAAAGGGGATAGAAGAAGCTGAGTTGGGTGTTACAAAATGAACTGGAGTTCACAGCTTGGGAAAACAGAGGAAGATGGAAGAGAACACTCAGAAGTCAATGTAGGTGTGGAAAGGCTGGTGCTGGATACTCCACATAGTCCTGTATGTGTGGTGAAGAAGACCAAAAGATTGGTTTAAGACAAGATTTGAAAACTGCAGAGGCCCAAATATATGAAGTCTGCAGAAGGAGCCTGTATTAGTGAGGGTTCTCTAGAGAAACCAGAATGAAATATAAATATGTATGTGTAAGTAGTTATTATAAGGCATTTACTTACATGATTATGGAAGCTGGCAAGTCCAAAATCTGTAGTGTGGGCCAGCAGGCTGGAGACCCAGAAGTGTGGATGGTATAGATGAAGTCCAAAGGCCATATGCTGGAGAAGCCCCTCTTGCTCAGGAAGACCTGTGTTTTTGTTCTATGCAGGCCTCCAGCTGATTGGATGAGGCCCACTCACATTATGGAAGACAATCTGCTTTAATCAAAATTTACTGCATTCAATGTTAATCTCATCCAAAAACATCCTCCTTAAATTGACACATAAAATTAACCATCACTGAGCCCAGTGCAGGATTTGAAAAGAAACAATCAGTATCTAAAACCCAATCTTACCATGCTAGTTGAGAGAACCTGGAAAACAATTACAATACTATTTATTGTGTGATGGAGACTAACCCGGAAAACTATCACAACACTGACTGTTTATTGTGTGATTGAGACTATAGGAATCATTTTATTTTAACTCATTCAATCCTTGCAGCAACCCACTAACAGAAGTATTGAGAATATCATTTTACAGAGGAGCAAACTGTCCTTAATCTTTCCAAGGACAGATGAAGCAGAATTGGGATTTGAACACAGATTGATTCCAAAACCTATGCTCTTTAACAAGACTGTGCTGTGACTTTGTTGAGACATTTTTTATTGAACTCCCATGCTTATAAAAATTAGGCATACTAAGACCCAGTAAAAATTAAGTGGCATAAAATCAGCTGGCAAGGTAGCTGAATCTTCATAGGTGGTAAATAAATTCTAGTACCCTTTCTGTCACATAATCAGATGAGTTGTTCCATTTATTCATTCATTCATTCATTCATATATCTAACCAATAATTATTGGGTCCCAATTTTGTTACTACCATTAGTAGTAGCCTTTGAAGAGTGAGATGATCTGCCTCTTATCCTCCATCATTCATGGACTGGGTATGAGTGATATTCTGCATTGGTCATGAAATAAAATCCAAACTTCTTAATATTGCATCCAAGGCCTTTCTCACTTGAGCTCCCACTGCTACCTCTCCCTCCTCATGCTCTCATGCTCTGTGCAGTACATGACACCTGTACTGACCACATGTGGCCACATTCCGGGCAACCAAATGGACTTGTGAGTGTTACAGAGACATCTCATGCTAAGCTGATTATCTTATTTTTCTTATTATATTTGCTGCTATATCTTTAGAGGAAGTACTATTATTTTCATTATATGGAAATTACTACTACCATTGTAATAGTAGCTCTAATTTATTCATTTAGAGATATTGTTCAGTACCTTTTGCAATTAGTAAGCTGAGAAGCCATGAAGTGCTTTGAGCAAAGGGGTGATATAATCAAGCTTATTATTCAAAAATATTATTCAGATTGATGTATTGGAAACAGGGTGAAGAGAAGACAAGTTTCAAAGCACAGATAGCAGTTAAGAAGTTTGTACAAACTACCCAGATAAGAGAAGAAGGGACCTTGGACCATGGTGAAATGAGTGGAGGTGGTGAGAAGTGGTCAAATCTGGAGCTAGTATGAAGACAGAGGAGTTTTCAGGGTAAGCTGAAAGATTGGGTGTTAAGGATGAGAGAAAGAGGAGAGCCAGTGACAATTTAAGGCTTTTGGCCTGTGTAGGCAGAAAGCTGGAGTCACCACTAGCTGAGATGGGAACACCTGTGAAAGGCAGGTTGGACAAGCTTTTGCTTGAAATGTCTCTAGACATCCATATGGAGACCATCAGTTGAATTACTTGCACAGTAATGGAATTAAAATGTACCAGACTTTGGACTGAGTACTGTGGAGATAAGTTAAAAGGTAGAGTTTTGCCTTTAACCATCTCATCGTTGACAAGAGGTGTTGAAGCTGCTCTAATAGAGGCATATCCAGATTGGGATCCCAGGGACGCAGAAAAGGAACAACTGCTGAGAACAGAATTCTTAGAGAAGCAGTGACTTGAAACAGTCTCTAAATTCATTAGAAGCCCTTATTGTGAATAAAATAGGGCTGCCACTGTTGGCTAATTAATCAAAAGAACCAGTTTAAGAGAGGATCATAAAAATAATGCATATATACTCTAAGCAGCTTATAAATATTTTAGATTAACTTAAAACATAAAAATCTGTTGTTGTTTGCCAAGGTTCAGATGTACAGCCAAGGCCTTGATTTGAAGATGGGTTCCAGATTGATTATAGTTTGCTCCAGTCTTATTTGCATAAATCACACTCATAATGTATGGTCTTTGATTTCCAATGTGAGTTTCTTGAAAGTAGAGTAGAAATGTAAAGACGCTTGGAAAAGCAATAAGAATACAGACTCTTGAACTTTTTTTTAACTTCCTAATCCCATCTTTTACTGATTTAACTTAAATTATAAAAACTACCTTTATCAAATATTCTATCAAATCCAGTCTTTCCAAAGCATTTACATTTGTTTTCATAGAAACAACTCTCTTTGTCCTTGCACTCACATTTTGTCATTTGCGTAGTAATTAGCTAAATGAATACATATAAACAGTACAACTGACACAAACACAAGTGCTTTTTAGGAAGCATCAAGTCTCCCCTTGGGAGCAGAAGTATGGGGATGTACTGAGAGTGACTTACCAGTTCAGAGCTGTCAAACGTACTCTATACATTATTGGAATATTTTATCAAGAATAGCTGGGACTGTTGAAGCAGCAAATGATGAAGAGAAGCTCATTTAAGAGACTGCCTGAAAGAGAACCTTGAAAGGCTCTGTATGCAGTCTCTCTTTCCACCCATATTTCTTCCCCCACCACCACACCTATAAAGCCCTATATGGGCTACAGCCAAAGTATTCAAACTAAATGGATATATGTCTTGGAACACATCTGCTGGAAATTATTTAATTTTTCATCTTTTGCTTCAAGGTAATATTAATAGCTAACATTGCTTGAGTGCTCATGATACACCAGGTACTATTCTTTTTTTTATTATTATTATACTTTAAGTTCTAGGGTACATGTGCACAACGTGCAGGTTTGTTACATATGTATACATGTGCCATGTTGGTGTGCTGCACCCATTATATACCAGGTACTATTCTAACTACCTTCTATGCACTAACTCATGCTGCCCTCAGAAAACTCCATGAGATGGGTGTTGTTACTAGCTTCATTTGGGGTGGATAAGGCTCAGAAAGGCAAAGCCAAAATTCCTTTGTGCATCAAGGGTCCTATTTCCTGTCTCATTTCTTTGTCTACACAAATACAACACTCCAGAGCAGGGGTTGTCAAACTTTTTCTGTAAAGGGCCAGACACTAAATAGTTTCAGCTTCATGGGCCATACAGTTTTTGTTATAACTACTCAACTCTGCTCTTGCATTATGAAACAGCTGCATATACTACATAAACAAATAAATGTGGCTGTTTTCCAAAAAAACTTATTTTGAAAGTAGATGGTATGCCAGATGTGGACCATGAGCTGTAGTTCACAGACCCCTTCTCTAGATAAAGAGACTTATTCATTTCTCAAGGAAACTATATAGCACTTGGTCAGGTAATTCTCTATCCCATCTTCTGAGGTTCCTGTTTAACTTTTATTATATTGTTCTATTGTTTATTTTTGTTTCGTGTTAGTTAAAATAAATCCGAAAATTCTGTGGCTATCAAAGTAGAACTCTATTTCTTACTCACATAAAGTCCAAAATTGTTGTACTGGCTAAAGGCAATTCTTCTACATGTGGTGATCTGAGGACCCCGGTTCTTCCCATCTGTGGGTCTACCACCTTCAACATGTGGATTCTAAGGTCATTCTAGAAATAGAACACATTGGAAGATTGTACACAGGAAGGCTAGAGGTGTGGGGAATAGTCACAACTTCCTAAAGGAAATGTCATCTAACATGCATTTTGAAAACCAGATGGAATTTTAATAAATGACGAGGGTAGAGAGTATTCATGGCTAAAAGAAGAGCGTGAGCCAATTACATATTTGTGCAGGAGCGAGATATCTGGGCTGCAGAATAGAGAATACATAATGAGTAGTAAGAGATTGGTTTGTCCCATGAAAGGTAATAAATAGTATTTAAAAGCCAGGCTACAGAGAGTATTTTAGGTAGTCAACAATGGATAGATATCAAATAATTTAAAACTTTGTTTCAAGACTCTCTGATCCTATTAAGGACAAAAATTGTCTGGGGAGAATTTAAACAGGAAACTGTATGTAAGGAGGACCAGGGAGAGGAGAAGGGGGAAGTAGGAGAAACAATTTGGAGGTGACAATTATAATGGAGCTCCCATTACAGGTACCTAAATAAAACATTGGTACAAAAATGTGATGTAGGGGAAAGAGCATTGTACTTAAAGGCAGAAAACCTGAACTTGAGACTTATCTCCCACCATAAGTAATTGTGGCTTTGAGTTGATCACTTCTCCTTTCTGGGACCCAAAATTTTTGTTTCTCACAGAAGAGAGTCACAGTGCAGAAAAATAGAAGCATCTTCCTGGAGTACCAGTGTTCAGGTGTTCGACAAAGATTAAAAATAAACAAAAAAAATCCATCTTCAATCTCTACCACCTGGAGTCCAGAGGCAGAGTCAAACTACAAATGCAAAAAGATTCAAAAAGGGACTGGAGGCTGTCCATGAGAAACTTGTACGCATTATCACCACCTTTGGCCTGTGAGAGATTTAATAGCCTGAGAGTGAGGATGAGGAAGCTCCTGGGGGAACTTCTATTTCCGCTGATAATAGCATCCATTAATTTATTCAACTTGCTGGCCTATTTTTTTCCCTATTGTCCAGAATCGATCAAATTATTCTGCCCTCTCACAAGAACTGCTGATAGCCATTGATCGATTACTTTGTTTACACAAGCTTGCAGTGACCCAGCTTTAAAATAAAATTAAAATGGAAAAAAAAATCCTACAACAACTGCGCAACAATCGGGAAATTAATTGTTTTCTTCTAAAGCATGCTGGGGGCTGAGATTAAAAAGCCTCAGTCCCCCACCCCTAAAGGATCACAACACATAAGGTGCTCCATTTACCAACAAGTAGCGTTCAAACAGCTCCTACACCATTAAAACTCAATAACACTGTATATTGAACACTTATTTGTGCTAGGCTCTATGCTCGGTGTGTTCATCGCCAAAAAGTTATTCTGGGCTTTAAAGGAAAGCCAAGCACACACTTTTCCTTGTGGCTGCTCTGGGAAACATTCCCCGCACCACTCAGCCCCAACACTGATGAGTACCTGCAGACGGTGCTTACACAAAACAGAGCAGTTTGGAAGCCATTTCGATAAACGATACTTTCCTCTCAGCAAAGGCTGAACACGCAGGTACTGTCACCTCTAAGTGCATTTAAATTGCCCAGCGTGGTCAAAGCATCATTTAAAGTCTAGGAATGTTTTGCCTGATTCTGAAATGGGGAGCTATTTTAAAACACAGGTCTTGTCCAGACACATAATAGAAGTGTGAGAATTTTTCTTCCCAGATCCCTCTCAAATTCTGGCCCACTCTCAAATTCCTATATCTATCTCTCTATCCATCCCCATGTGTCTCCTAAGTCATCTCAGCCATGAGAAACATCCTAAGTGTGGGCCGTAGTCACAGAAGTACTGG
Organism: Gorilla gorilla gorilla; assembly: GCF_029281585.2. Taxonomy (NCBI): domain Eukaryota; kingdom Metazoa; phylum Chordata; class Mammalia; order Primates; family Hominidae; genus Gorilla; species Gorilla gorilla. The sequence continues at coordinate 141,872,087 of NC_073231.2, read as the reverse complement.
GACTGAGCCACCATTCAGATTTCCTGGGATTTGGAACTTCCCCAGCTATTGCAGTGGCTTTGTGCCTGAAAAAAAAAAAAAAAGTGAATTAAATTATTGCTACCTAAAAGTGTCAAAAGCAAACTGGCACAGTAAAGGATATGAGGTCAGAAAATGAAAGGAAAGGAAGAAAAATCAATGTTTCTGACTTGTAGGAGCATGGCAGGTTTGCTATAACAAAGGGATCGGATAAATTGGACTTGAATCCCAGCTCAGCCATTTTCTAGCTATATAATCTAAGAAAAGTACCTTCACTGAATCTCCAATTCCTTGACTTGCGGTGAACACTCATGGTGGGAAAGGTTAGCACACATATCTGTTGTGGGACTTAACTGAGACAATGCGTAAAAAATCAGCACCTGGGGCACAGAGGGAGCTCTATGCATTTTAATTCCTCATACCTACCCCTCCTCTCATTCAATGAGTCCTTTGAGTCCTTGGAAAGACTCTATTCCCTGGGCAACCCCCTTGGTCTCTGGCCATCCATTCGACAAATAAGTCCAGAGACTGTTCTATGCACCAAGTACTGAGCTTTGCACTGTGGATGCTCTAACAGTCAACATTGACTCTTGTTCTCAAAGAGATCAGAGTCTTAGTTAGGGACTAGACACAAAGACGAGTAGTTATAATAACATCAGGACAATGCTATAGATTGACAAAGGGCTTCATGGGGATACAGAAGAGGCACACGCAGTCTATCCTTGGGGACTTTCATCAGGGAAAGTTTCCTAACAGGAAAAAAAAAAAGCACCTGAAGTGAGTCTTAATGCGTAACTATGGATTACGGCAAAGCAAAGAGGTCAAACAACAGCACAGTGTTTTCAGGGACTGATAGACGATTTGTGGTTCTGCAACATTATATGTGAGAAATGGAGTAGCCAGAAATAAAGCTGGAAAGCTACATGGGACAGAATCATGGGGGCTGTCTATTCCTGGAATCTATAATACGAGCACGTGAGGAGAGCTGATGGTGATAGAAATATATAGGAAGAATCTGGAGTGGGGAAATGGAGTGTAATTTTAAAAAGCATATTCAACGTATCTATTGTTTTCATAACACAAATTTTACAGAAAGTGAAACACAAAATCTTGAGTAGTTAGTAATTTGAAGTAGAAGGAAGCTAACATCTATTGTGTGCTTACCACGTGACATGCGTTTTTCAGGATATTTGTATGTATGATAAAGCTTTGTAGAAAGGGTCAGGTTAAGAAAGAGTAAAAAAACAACATTTTAGGGCATTGATAGCCTTAAAGATTTTAACCAGTCTGTATCTACATCTTTACTGGATTCCTCTAAAATCAATGAACAAGCAAAAGTTAGTAAAAGGGAGACCCTGGACATAGGGAGACCCATCGAGAGACAATTGCAGTCACCTTGGAGTTATTGTAAGAGCCTGAATAGTGGGGATGTGGATAAGGATGGTAAAGGTGTTAGAAAAAGCATATGTGAGGTGAAGTCAGGTGGGCATGGGGATATATGGGATGTGCAACACAAAGGAGCAACTGGAAACAGAGAAGGAACCCCAACTAGCTGGTGGGATGACTGAATGGATAGGAGAGCCACCAACTGGACTAAGGATACCTGAGGAGGCAGGAGAAGGAGGAAGATGGCAGTCAGCTCAATTTTGGTTCAGTTTCTCACCCATGCAGCCTCTGGGGCTGATGCTGAATTTGACATAAACTCTTGCAAATTGATGCATAAGTCATTGAGTTTAGTCACATCGTAAACCTTCCACTGACTTCTGCTCTTATGGACTTTGCTGCTCTTTGGGGCCTGGAAATTGGCCTTGGTATTACAGATTTATATTTCATTGTGTTATGGACTTTGGCTTATAATGTTGGCAAAGGGACAGGAAGCCTGATATCCAGTCTGGGTCTATTCTATGTACAATTCTAGTTCTTTTCCACCAATTTCAACCCTAAGGTCTAAACCTGGTCTCACTTTTTTGATTTTTTTCATTCTCGTCTTTCTTTTCATTGACTGTGTGGGGTTGGTTGCAAGACATGAAGGTAACTGACTGTTACGCTAGACAGAAGTGAATCAGAAATGGACAAATCCAGGAGAGAGATACATTTGGAAGTACTCTAGTAGTCTAATCTTTACCTTAGGACTAGCAAGCTCAGGACACAACATATGATCAGTACCAAAGAAAGTAAAAACAAACAAACAAACAACAACAACAACAACAAACAGATGTGATCAAGTTCCCTTATTGCTGGTCTCTTTATGATTTTCTGACCCTGATCTTTTGTTTTCATCCTCCACCGTAATCTATGTGCTTCTTCAAATCTAATCCATGGAACTAATTTTCTAGCTCTGATTTCATTTTTCCCTGTTAATTACATTTCACATTCATCCATTGCATTTCAACAATTTTCTCTGCAGGTAAATTGCTTGTCTAGTTCATTCCCATCCTGAAGGCCCTGTTTCTAGCTAATCCATTGTAGCCCTATAAACAAGATTCCAAGAATGTAATGGCAAACACTGGACCAATATGAAATGACTTCCCGACCCAAGGAATACAGCAGTAGGAGCTATTTGATTCAAGAAAGAAAAACTAAATCCATATGCTATTTAACGGCAAATGTGAGCTCTATTGCCCTGGTCAACAAATTGGCATAACCAATAAAGTGGCACAGAGACCTAGCAGGTCTCACTTATCCTGACCATTTTCAGTCTTCTAATTTGAGCAGGACTAACAAAAGAACAAAGCCTACAACTGTGGCCCTTATCTTCAACTCAGTGCTGGCCTCTTATTCATCAGATACTTTTAAGATAGAAAGCATTTCTCAGATAGAGGTAATACCACAAGCTTTGGAATCACAGGGGACACAGGTGCATGTCCTGGTTGTAACACCACTGTGACTTGTGACTATGAGCAAACTACTGAAGTGCTCTACATTGCAAATTTCTCATCTCTGAAATGGAGAAAAAGAAATACTTCACATTACTATTGTGATATGAGAGAATATACATTATATGAGAGAAATGGAGATAATTTTAAAAGTCCCAGCTTATGCCACACTGTTCTTCAAATGACCGTTTGTTCTTTGTCACTATGATGTTAAAGGAGGAAGCATCCTCATAAATGAACATTTTATGAATTAGGAAAGTAGAGAGTAATTAAAATTTGCCAGAATCAAAACTGCTAGCTTGTGTCAGAGTCTGGCTAGAGCTCAGGATATCTAATATTAATATCAATTTTAATATTAATAATTATAATAGCAGATATAAATTGAGTACTGCATTTTAACCTTAATCATATAGTCTAATTAATTTTGAATAAGTAATATATTAACATGGTTCAGAATCAAAGTGTATAAAAATGGGTACAATGAAAAATCTCCCTTTTCCATCCATCCTCTCTCAACATGTAACCCGTTAATGTAGTTTTCCATCTTTCCAGAGTTTCTCTATGCAGAATAAAGCCAGTGCAAGTATATTTTCTTATTTTCTTCATTTTATACGACAGATTTAATGCTAAACACATTTTATTTTTATTTTTATTTTTTTTTGAGGAGGAGTCTCACTGTGTTGCCCAGGCTGGAGTCCAGTGGCATGATCTCGGCTCACTGCAAGCTCCGCCTCCTGGGTTCACATCATTCTCCTGCCTCAGCCTCCCGAGTAGCTGGGACTACATGCTCCCACCACCACGCCCGGCTAATTTTTTGTATTTTTAGTAGAGATGGGGTTTCACGCCTGTAATCCCAGCACTTTGGGAGGCCGAGGCGGATGGATCACGAGGTCAGGAGATCGAGACCATCCTGGCTAACACAGTGCTAAACACATTTTTTTAAAAAAATTGACTATATTTTAGAGATATTTCCAAATGAAAAATTTTCTATTCTCTTTTACAACTTAGAATTTGATTCTATGAAAGTATCATAGTTGATTTAATCAGTGCCCTATTAATAAACATTTAGACAGTTTTCCACTGTGTGTAACAACAATGCTGGAGTGACTATTCATATATGTAAGTCATCTTACACATGAGGAATTTATACTCTAAAATAAATTCCCAGAAGTAGAATTTATGGATAAAAAATCATATGAATTTATAATTTTGATAGATAAGGCCTTTCATCCAGGGTTCTATATTTCTACAAGCAATATATAAAAGAGTCTGTTTCCTCCACAAAACCCTTTTTTTCAACACAGTATATTAGCTACCTTCACTGTCTTTGCAATATAATAGACAAAAATAGTAACTCGATAGTTTTGACTTCTATGTGTCTATGATGAGTGATTCTAAGCACCTTCCCATAGGTTTAAGAACCTTTCTCTGAACTCTTTATTCATATTATTTGTGTATTAAGGATTCTTTCCATTAGTGTATAAAATGAGTTGAAAGTTTTCCCTTTAGTTTCTAATTTGTATTTTTTTCACAATGCAAAACATTTGATTTTTTTTTTGTATTAGTGATTATTTTTCTGGATTTTGAGTCATAGTTTAAAAATTCTTTCACACTTCAGGATCATAAAGTACTTCTCCCACCTTAGCACTTTTGTATTTTCCCTTTCTTTTGCCTGGAGCATTCTTCTTTCAAATCATGTAGAGGCTCAATTTCACACCTCATTCAGGCGTTGACCCAAATACCACCTTCTCCTCAAAGACCTCCATAATAATCTTGTTTAAAAGTGTGACCTGTCTCCCTAAATAGTCCCTGTTGTCTTGCTTTGCTTTATTTCTATCCATAGCAATTACTCATATTACTTATTCACAATTTATTTATTGTTTATTTTCTGTTTTTCCCACTATAAAGACTATAAGAAGTAGTGATTTTGTCTCTTTTGATGACAACTACACTCCTAGCACTTAGAAGTTCCTAACACATGGTAGGCATTCAGTAAATATTTATTGAATAAATAAAAAATTTTCTAGCATATTTATATTTTCACTACTTTTTATATTTAAATGTTTAATTTCTCCTAATTTTATTCTCATCTATAATGTGAGTTACAGATCCAATTTTGTAATTCTAGATAGTTAATTGTCTCAACACTATTTATTGAATAATCTATATTTTCTGAGCTAATTTAAAAGGTATCCTTTGAATATACTTTTATATATTTGGAGGTTTCTCTTTATGTATATTTAGTTTACTTTTATTTAGTCCTCACAACATTTATCTCAATATCTATTGTTATTCTGATTTTATAAATGGGGAGACTGAAATTCCTTGAGAGCAATTGACTCAGATGCTAGAAAGCAATAGTATCACAACTAGATTTACCTGCCAGACTTTCAATTCAGTCTGTGCAGCCTTCAATGCAGCATCCATTTTGCAACACAAAAGGCAGCCTCCATAGAATTGTATAGATAACACCTGAGCCTCAGTGTTACTCTTTATAAAAGCAAACTGTGGACTACTTTGGATTACAAATTTACATGCGTATAAAGTAATGGAGTGTGACTAATAGGGATGCCAAAGAGGCTTAGAAAGCATAATTGTGGCTTCCTTAACACATCTAAGAAACTCATGCCCTGCTCTTTGGGGTGGTCAGAGATGTCCACCTCAGAACTGAATATTTTCTAGGTAAAAATGAAAAACCAAGCTCTCAAAAATAAAACTCAATACATTCAAATATTCATGGTCAAAGGGTTTATAATGATTTATTAGGAAAAAATATTTTGTTGGAAGGATTTTTCAGGCCTTAAGGGTTTTCCCAAGAAAAAAGAGATGGCCTCATAAGACTTTTCCTATAATGAACAGATTTCTGGGCTAAATGGCTCATATTAATAATAATGATTACATTTATTGAGTAACAGCAAGGTAGCTCATGGGGTTAATAATTTACGTGAAACGCAATATTATAGTTCATTCAAAAATACTAATGATGGTGATTTCCCTAGACATATACGAAAATCAAGACTCAAATAGGGTAAAGAACTAGCCTCTGGGGCTAATTTTATGTGTCATCTCCACTGGGCTAAGAGATGTCCAGATAACTGGTAAAACAGTTCTGAGTGTGTCTGCAAGGGTGTTGCTGGAAGAGATAAGCATTTGAATCAGTAGGGGAGTAAGGAAGATCACTGTCACCAGGGCAAATAAGCATTATCTAATCCATTGAGGACCCAGGTAGCACAAAACAGTGGAGAAAAGGGCAAATTCACTCTCTCCTTTTCAACGAACATTCATCTTCTCCTGCCCTTGGACTTTGTACCCCCATCCCTCGTTTCTCAAGTCTTGACTCAGACTGGCACTTACATGATCGAGTCACCTAGTCCTCAAGCTTTCATGTTTGTATTGGAACTACACCAGTGGCTTTTCTGGGCCTCCAGCTTGTAGGCTGTGGATTGTGGGACTTCCTAGCCTGTGTATTCACATTAACCAATCTCTCATAACAAGTCTTCTATTTTTTTCTACACCCGTATATATCTGATTGGTTCTGTTTGTCAGGAGCACCCTAACTATTACACTTGTCCTTGGTCTCCTGCCCAGTGATGGTGGATCCAGAACTCATCACAATTCTGACTTCAAACCTGTGATTTTCCCACAACCTCCTGCTGCTTTCAACTATGTGGCTATCCTAGTTCTGCTGTGGTTGTTGAACAAATGGAAAATACGTGTTTGAGACTTTATTCTGATACCTCATTTTTTTTTCCTTACCCTCCCTGCCTCACTTTAGTAAGCCATGAAAGGAGGGGTCTCACATTGATTTTGTATCCTGAGACTTTGCTGAAGTTGCTTATCAGCTTAAGGAGATTTTGGGCGGAGACGATGGGGTTTTCTAGATATACAATCATGTCATCTGCAAACAGGGACAGTTTGACTTCCTCTTTTCCTAATTGAATACCCTTTATTTCCTTCTCCTGCCTGATTGCCCTGGCCAGAACTTCCAACACTATGTTGAATAGGAGTGGTGAGAGAGGGCATCCCTGTCTTGTGCCAGTTTTCAAAGGGACTGCTTCCAGTTTTTGCCCATTCAGTATGATATTGGCTGTGGGTTTGTCATAGATAGCTCTTATTATTTTGAGATACGTCCCATTAATATCTAATTTATTTAGAGTTTTTAGCATGAAGGGTTGTTGAATTTTGTCAAAGGCCTTTTCTGCATCTATTGAGATAATCATATGGTTTTTGTTGTTGGTTCTGTTTATATGCTGGATTACGTTTATTGATTTGCGTATGTTGAACCAGCCTTGCATCCCAGGGATGAAGCCCACTTCATTGTGGTGGATAAGCTTTTTGATGTGCTGCTGGATTCGGTTTGCCTGTATTTTATTGAGGATTTTTTGCATCGATGTTCATCAAGGATATTGGTCTAAAATTCTCTTTTTTTGCTGTGTCTCTGCCAGGCTTTGGTATCAGGATGATGCTGGCCTCATAAAATGAGTTAGGGAGGATTAATGGAATAGTTTCAGAAGGAATGGTACCAGCTCCTCCTTGTATCTCTGGTAGAATTCGGCTGTGAATCCATCTGGTCCTGGACTTTTTTTGGTTGGTAAGCTATTAATTATTGCCTCAATTTCAGAGCCTGTTATTGGTCTATTCAGAGATTCAACTTCTTCCTAGTTTAGTCTTGCACACCGACATGGCACATGTATACATATGTAACTAACCTGCAGGTTGTGCACATGTACCCTAAAACTTAAAGTGTAATTAAAAAAAAAGAAGAAACGAGGGGTCTCCCTTTTCTTAGGTCCTTTTAGACATCCTAGAGCAACAATATCCTTCACATCAGCTGGCACAGAAGGCATGCAGCAAATAACCACTGCTGTTTCCCCCATGATCTGTGTCGCCTTCCAGCTCCTGATTGCTTCTCATCTCACTGAAACCTGATTCTGAACACTGGCTTGGGTATTCATGGTGAGTCCTATTTGTGGACAAGTGCTTAGGACATGGGGTCTTTGAGCAATTTTCCTATGATGAATGATTTTCCTGTGATCTAAGTCTTAACTCCCATCTATCGCTTTGACTTACTCATCGCAAAAGTTCACTCTAGATCCAGACTTGAGGCCAGCTCCCTCGATGACATGCCTGCAGGGTGAAAAGAGTCAAGCAGGTGGTTCCAGGACAGGTTCGCTCCACTGCCCTCCTGATTCTGCCCTCACTCACCTCTAGTCTCTGCAGATACCCTTCTACTCAAAACCTTGCAATGGCCCCTATTTCATTCAGAATAAAGGACAACCTCTGCCTGGGTTCTTCCTCAGCTCTCTGTCCCCATGTTACTTTCCCTCTCACTCTGTTCAGCCCTGCTGGCCTCCTTACTATTTCTCAGGCTGCATGCATACTTCTCCTTTGGTGTCTTGGTGCTTGCTGTTTCAAATGTTTCCTTCTTAGTGAGGCTTCCCAAGAATAAGTTATTTAAAATTGCAACCCCCTCAGCATCTCTATGCCCCTCCCTGCTTTAACTTTTTCATAACCTTTCAACACTGAATTATACACACACGCATACCTATTTTAATTATTGCTCCTCTCCCCACATTAGACTATAAATTTCATGAAAGCAGGAATTTTGTCTGTGTTGTCCGCTGCTCAGGGCCTCACACAGTTTCTGGCATATATTAGGTACTCAATAAATAAGTGCTAAATAAATGAATGAACAAAACAGCAGTCTGGACAGAAAATCTAAGGGCATAATAATATTCTGGCAAATTTTATAGTTTGAGACAGATAAGGAATCAATTAAATGAAGTTTTGGTAGTCAGATCTTGAGTTGTAAACTTGATTTATTTGTACACGTTGTTCTGTAATGAGCTTTTAGAAAAGACTTTTACCTCCATTGCTTTGTCAGAAGAGAAAACTATGACCCTCCTGCCTTAAGGAAATAGCTGTAGCTTGGGGCAAAAGACCTTCTGAAAGTGAGAACCACCCAAAATTAAGAGTCCCAGAAGTGTAAATTATGCAGTTTTAAAGTACACAGAGTAGTGGCTTTGGAATCAAGGAGGCCAGAGGTCAACACTTGGCTCTGCCTGTTAATTTGTGTGTGAGGAAATCGTCGTCATTCTTTGAACTTCAATATTCTCATCAGCACGATGGCAACACTACCACTTCATGAGGGGTCCATGGATTGGTCCACGTTCACAGAAAGAGCTCAGCAAAATACTGATGGTTCCAACAGTAACAATGAATACTAATACAGTCCAAATTCCCTTAGCCACAGTTTTGAAATTTAAAAGCTTTTGGTGAAACTAGCTAATGGGACAATTTAAGTTGGTCTCTTCCCATTTAGAGGCAATATCTAATGTAGCCTGGCAAGTGGCTTCTTATAAATTTTACTTATTCTGCTTGTTGCAAATATTCATAAGTTCGTGTCAACAATATTGCTGTGCTTGCTAGCCCAGATCCCTGGGAGTAAATGCAATATATGTTATATTCATTCTTTAACTTCAACATTAAAAAAATAACAATTTCAAAACGTAATCAGCCCCAAGAAACTCAGATATGTGGTTTTTAAACTTGAATTTTTGTACACAGATACAGTTAAAATTGTAAATAAAAAGGAGATGATGAAGCTCAGAGTTTGGCATCATTGTAACCGTGTATTGCAGTGGAACAAATTTCTTAGTTATAAAAATAAATGTGTTAATAGGCAGTGGATGGTCTGTGAATACGACACATTGACTACAGTCTTGCTCCCAGAGACCAAGCTGAGAATGTCTAAATTTGATCAGGTGGGGTTGGGGTGAGGCTCTAAGTAGAGGAGGATTTTAATCTAAATAGATTGGTTAGTTGAGACACAAACTAGAGGATGAATTATTGGACTTCAAGGGCAATCTTTAGATGAAAGTTAGTAGCATTACTAAAGTATTTTTATATGATTAGTCCTTACATGCAGCCAATCATTTTGCTCGTAAGTGATTATGTCATACATCCAAGTGTAGCAGTGGATTTGACCTTAGAAGGTCAAGAATCGGGGACTCAGAGAGGGACATGAAAACAGACTAACGCCAAACCTCATTGCTGTCTAAAAACTCAGTAGAAGGTGTGATGTAGTGTTTCCTAGATGCGCTGGTAACCTAATTTGCAACAGAGAAGGATATGACAGCAGGACTGGAGCACACAGGAAAGACAGGTCCATCAAAGACAAGACCATGCATAAATCAGCTCAGAAAGCAGTAAGTCTTTACTTGAACAAACATGGTTGGAGTCTAGATGACCTAGAAGTTCAGGAGGTGATACTTTTTGGGGAGAGAAAATAAGGTATTCAGATGGGTGGTGGTAAATCCTGTGACATCAGTTGAGCTTAAAACTTGAAAGCTCAGCAATTTTTTATGACCACAATTCCCCAGGGAGGAAGAGATCAGCCACTTGATCCAGGAATACTGAGAAGTGAGTTTAGTGGGGAGATAACTTGATATATAAATATCCAAGTCAAGGATGGCCCCACTCTGGAAGCTGACGTGTAAGGAGACAGCAATGCTGTTGAACCAAAGGGTAAGTCCCAAAGAAAATCATACCACAGAAAGGCAAGTAGAAGTTTTTGAGATACAAAATTATTTTGTTATTCAAAGTCCCCCAAGCAATGGAAAGAATAAAATGTCTCTTTCCCTGCTATTGGAGGTAAGGGTGGGGGCAGCCCAGGAGATTTGTCATACCAAGTAGAAACCCTTTGAGTTTTCTTCTTCGCTCTTAGGAAAGCAGGCTGAGCTAAGACTCCTCCTTGCCTGAACTGGTCTCTTCTTTTCCTCCTTGCAGCATCATCCCCTTCACTAAGAAGACTCCTGCGTGCCTGGAGCATGCACATGTCTTTATTCTCTTGACCTCGTATTCCGGCTTGCATACCCTTTCATTGCAGCATGTTAGCTCAGTGACAGAATTTTCCATGTTTCTCTGGACCACACTGTGTAGGCCTTGAGGGCAGGGGAGAAGCCATAACTTCATAACTTCATAACTAGGGCCTCCAATTTGGAGAGAACAGGCTCCCCAATAGAGAGATTATTTCCTAAAGCCAGTGAAGTGTGGCAGCTGGTATGTGTCTATTTGCATAAATGCATTTAGGATACTGGGTGGTTCTACCACCCACTTTTATTTTCTAATGAATAATCAGTTCAACCTGAAGAAACATGTTTTATTATTGAGAATTTGATTAACTCTTGGATCTGTGGGTGTACGGACACTATGTGCTCGACAGTGAGGTTGAATATCAATATGGGGGCTAATTTAATTTGAATGTCTCATTTTTCTTTACTTTTTCTCCTCAGTAATGTGCCAACAAATTGAAAGTTAATTCTGTTTCTAAAATTATCCAAGGTATGCAACAGATTTTTTTACGGGAAATACAGACAGGAGATCATCTGATTTTGCAGTGTGTTTTATATTGGGGATGATTAGACAAATGTCATGATATTCTATTACTATTTTTAAAATCTAGTTCTGTATGCTGAGTTTAGTACAGTCAATTCTTCTTTATTTTTCTCAACAGAAGTAGAAGCTGAATTGCTCAAATCTATGAAAAACAAGTGCTTCTCTGTCCTAGGGCAAAAGCTGAAAAAATGGTGCCTTTGTAGAAGGGGGAATCTGTCTCATGTATACCAGTGTCTGGTGTGAATCAAGAACTCAATATATATAATGATGAAAGAAAGGAAGAAACAGAGGGGTAAGGGGAGGAAGAACAGAAATACTGGCTAATATTTATTGAGTGTTTATATGTGTTGACTATCTTATATTTTATTAAAACTTATTTAATCCTCACAATACACTTTGAAGTGGCTACTGAAAGACAAAGAAACTGAAACATAGGCTCATTATGTAACTTGCCCAAAGTCCAGCACATATCCACAGGACATGATCCAATGTAAACAGAGGAGAGGTTGAAAGAATAGAGTCAAGGTCAAACCTGAACTATGCAAACTCGAGTCGGTTAACATGTCTCTTTGATCCTCAGTTTCTTTACACACAAAATGAGTTTGGTGATATCTTTGTTTCATGGATGTCCTGAGAAATAAATTAGATGATGTATCTAATGCACTGAGCATATAGCCCAGCACAAAGGAAGTGTTCAATAGGCAGTGCTATTGAGTTTTAATGGTGTGGGAGCTCTTTAGAATGCTATTTTTAGGATTGTAGTTTTTGTTGTGGCCGGCAAACTTAAATCCTTTTAGGACAGGTGCCAGGTATAAATGAAGAATGAATGATGCTCCAACACAAAGGCTGGCAGGAGGAGGAGTAACTAAGAATTGCTTATGGCACCTTTTCTGGTGGATGGAAGATGAAGAGAAGTGGACTTCCGAGCCAGGTTGACAGCCATAAATCCCTGCTTAAATGTATCTGACAGGGCAAGAACCATAATTGCCTCCTTTGTTGCTCACAACTGTTCATTATGGCTTGGACAGGCCCCCAGATCATATAAGGAGCATCCGATGTAAAATATTATTATCCTCAGTGCCTTTTTTAATAAAAGAAAAAAATGGAACACTGATATTCAAGTCTTAAGAAGTTACAAATTCCTATTTCATTTTGCTCCCTTTTTATGCTCTGGCCTTTCTGTGTCATGGAAAAGAGCTGGGAGAGAGGGTGTCCAGTACTCAAGCTGCTCATAGCATGGCAAAACAAGTGACCTTGTAGCATGAACACAGAGCCTTTAGTCTCTTGTCCCCAAACACTGGTGGGACACCTACACCACACTCCATCTCCAAGCAAGGTCTATCTTCCCACCCACCACCCCAGCCTAGAATGAAGACATGATAAGGTTTGAATCTGTGTCTCTGGCCCAAATCTCATGTGGAATGGTAATCTCCAATGTTGAAGGTGGAACCTGGTGGGAAGTAATTGGATCATGGAGGTAGATTTCTCATGAATGGTTTAGCACCATCCCCTTGGTGTGGTTCTCATGATGGTAAGTGAAATCTGGTCGTTTAAAAATGTGTGGCACCTCCCCTGTTGCTCCCTCTTGTTCCTGTTCCTCCACATAAGACATCTGTTCCCCCTTCACTTTCTGTCATGATTGTCAGTTTCCTGAGGCCTCCCCAGAAGCCAAGCAGATGCCAACATCATGCTTACTGTACAGCCTGCAGAACCATGAAACAAGTAAACATCTTTTCTTTTTAAATTACCCAGTCTCAGGTATTTATTTACAGCAGTATGAGAACAGACTAATATACATGGTAATGCACTCTCCAGCTGTACCTCTCACTTTGTTCCTCTCATATCATCCCATGATGGCCAGAGAGCAGCATTCAGTCATGACCTTGCAAAAGGGGTTGGTTGAATCCCTTCACTTTCAGGTGGAGGGAGAGGTTAAGTTTCTTTCCTAGCCCAGCATAACATTCCCCCAAAAGCCAATGATGGAGTTGAGCTAGAGACTGATTCACCTGCCTGAAAGTTCAGCTGCTTCCACTCCACACGTCATGGTTTCCACTCTACTCCACTGTAACATGGACTTATATTCGTTCAAATAGCATAATGTCAATAATAATAACAATGATAATGTTCCAGGCACTGTTCTAAATGCTTCACATGCAGTAACTGACTTCAAAACAAAGAAATACAATTAAGCAGTCCATTCATTTTCCAAGTAAAACAATTGAGTCACAGAGAAGTTAAAACACTTGGACTAGGTCATAGAACCAATGATCTCAGAAGTCTGGAGAAAAGTACCTCTATTTCATGTAGCAATTAGACTGAGATAACAGCTGCACAATCCCTGTGATGTGACACAACTGAAATCTCACTCACAACACACTCAACTCAGGCTTTTATGCTCCATGTTTTCTTCATCCAGGATCTCAGAGAGGTGTTGTCCAAGCCACCTCTGTCTTTCCTGATCAATGTTGCAGGATAAAGAGAGTGCTACTGTGTCTTGCACTGGAAGTCAACCCTTTTTCCCAGAAGTAACACACCAGCCCAAAATTCCATTCATCATTCCCTCACTGTTTCCTTTAGTCTGTCCAGATCTCCATCTCTGCTGGTAGCAGCATTTGTTCTCCCTTGTTTGACACACAGGGATGATTCTTGTTTCCTCTTGTCCTCAGTCACTGACAAGCAATCAGAGTGTCCCATCCAGATGGTCCTCCAGTCAACCACTTCCTCTCCATCAGTAAGCCCTCTGTTCTTATTTAGGTTTTCATGATCTCTCTCCTGAAACACTGTAAATGCTTTCTGATTGCTCTCCCTGCCTCCACCCTTATATCTCAGAAAATTATTTAAAAATATGGAGTACTCAAAGCACCCCACTTCTCCCCTTCTCTGCAACTATCACTTTCATCTCTTTTTGCTGCTTATTTTGGCATTACTTCCATATTTCTAAATTATACACTTGTATTGCAATGTTTTGGTTTCTCAGCTTTAGGGAACAACTATTTAAATTTCACTATTTCGCTCTCTTTCCTCTCCAACCCAACCACAAATTTGTACCCTACCCATTCCCCACCCCACTAGAAAAGCATATATGCTGAACAGATACAGTGGTTCAATCAATATTCAACTTTCGCATTGTTATGAATATCTAAATACTATTCACCACTGACCCATATAAAAGTTAGGATTGTTGGCCGGGCGCGGTGGCTCGCGCCTGTAATCCCAGCACTTTGGGAGGCCGAGGAGGGTGGATCACGAGGTCAGGAGATTGCAACCATCCTGGCTAACACGGTGAAACCCCGTTTCTACTAAAAAAAAATACAAAAAAATTAGCTGGGCAGGGTGGCGGGCGCCTGTAGTCCCAGCTACTGGGGAGGCTGAGGCAGGAGAATGGCGTGAACCCAGGAGGCGGAGCTTGCAGTGAGCAGAGATCGAGCCACTGCACTCCAGCCTGAACAACTGAGCGAGACTCTGTCTCAAAAAGAAAAAAAAAAAAAAGTTAGGATTGTTTCCTTTCCTACAGGGATTTTTGTTGTTTTACTTAGAGTTAATATTTCTATTTGTGTATATTTTTTAGTTTCCCATGTTCTTTTAAAAATTTAATCCCAAACTCTTCATTGTCTTAATTTCCTCTTAAAAGTTTTACAGGTACATCAGAAATGTTATCAGTTTAACTTCCTAAAGAATTTCTGCAGGATTTTTCTGACTATCTTCAGCCTGTTCTGGCATTCTTTATTTGATACATGGTGGTATTCCTAAGATATACTTTTACCATCAGCTTGAAGTTTTCTCCTAGCTTTATCCTATGTCATATCTCCTTTTGTATTGTATCTAAGGTAGGTCTACACTTCCATTTGCTCCAGCACATCTAGGAACGTTTAGAGAAAAGATTAGGAGGTATTTGTGGGGTTTTTGTTGGTTGGTTGGTTGGCTATATTTTGTTTTGAGATTGTACGTGTCTGAGAAGATTTATGACACTTTCATGCTTGTTTGGCTAGGTATAGAAGTCTAGGTTTAAAATGATAAATAATGTTCTTTCAGAATTTTGAAGGCCCTCTATGTTGTCTTTAATCTTAAAATGTTGTTTGTAAAAAAACCTGAAGTCTTTTTGGTTTGTGATACATTGAATGTGACATGCTTTTATTTTCTTTGGAAACTTCAGGAGTTTTGTCTCCAGTGATAGGAAACTGAGTTCTCATGTTCCTTGGCATTTCTATTTTTATCTGTTTTGCTGGGGTCTGAGTGTGTTCTTCAAAATTAAAATTCATATCTTTTAATTCTGACATATGTTCCTGAATTAGTATTTAAATTTTTAAATTTGTTTTCGCTTTATGAGACTTCTATTATTTTTATTTTGGACCTTCTAACCTATTTTTATAATCATCCTGTCTTATCTATTTGATTATTTTTCTTCTCTATTTCAGCCCTCTTTTTTTCCTTAAGTGTCCTTTTTTATTCTGTAAGTCTCTCTTTGTTCTAGGCATCTGTTTATTGTTTTAGATTTACAATATCTTCTTCCATCTCTATGATATTGATAGGCATTAATTCCCTTACATTTTTTTCTCCCAGCATTGTCTTTCATCTCTTAGCATGCTTAAATTATGTCGGGTTTTGGCACTGATTTTCCTGTCTGGTAAACCATGTTTATCTGTTCATGTTTAGGAATGGAACTGTAAAAAGATGATTAGAAACATTGACATGAGCAGAGCTTGTTGGTTGTGAGCCTCACTGTTAGGTGATGTGGTTGGACCATTTCACTGGCAACCACCATTCCAGTGATTGTAGGCCTTTCTGCCTGAACTGGTCAGATTTCCCAGAAAAGACTCTCGCAATCTGCTGTCTGGAGGGTAAAGTCCTGGCTACTATAATTTTGGGAACTAAACATTTTATGATTCTTCTTATTTGAGGTGTCTAAAATAGTCAGTTCATAGAAGGAGAGGGTAGAATTGTTGGTGACTGTCAGAGACTGAGGGGGAGGGAAAAACAGAGAGTTGCTGTCCAGTGAGTATAAAGTTTCATTTGTATGAGATGAATAAGTTCTAGTGATCTGCTGTAGAGCACAGTGTCTATAGTTTATAACATGGTATTGTGTACTTAATATGCAAAGATGATTGATGCCATTTTAAGTGTTTTACTACACACACACAAAAGAATGAAAGGCAATTTTTGTAGGTGATGGCCATATTTAGTACCTTGATTGTATTGAAGACATCACAGGTACATTCATATGCCCAAACTCATCAAAATGTATGTATCAAATATGTGCAAATCTTATATATCAATTATACCCCAATAAGGCTTTATTAAAACTGCAAGAGTTGTGCAGATAAGAGCATACTTATTTTTATAAGGAACTTCATGAAGGTGTCCCAAGGCAGGAGATGCTGAAGTTGGAACAAGAAAGTAGTCATCCTTTTGAGACCATGAAGCTCCTTTAACTTAGTTATATAGCATTTAGGAACCACTGAAGGATCATAAACCAAATACAACATAATAAGAGACTTTGTTGAGAAAAAATAATTCTTATTATTTCCAACTCAGTGGGTAGAAATGGCTTAATACTGTGTCAGTGAAAGTGACACAGGCTGCATTGCTGGGCCTCCCATCCAGCCAAACGTGTGCTTTTATTTTTCATTATTACTTCATCTAAAAGCTACTTTCTGCTGTCTTTGCTTTTATTAAATAGCAATGCAGCTACAGCAATACATCTCCTGACCCTTCGAACAGCCTTTCCCAAATGGCCCTACTGATGAACATTGTTTCTGATTGAAGATCTGAGGACAGATGTTTCACAACTGCTCTAGCCCATCTGCTATGACAATGGTGCATGGCTTTACTTCAGTAACCTACGATCTCTGCTTAATTCTTTAAAAAGTCAAAATCACCATAAAATGTATTTGATTGATACTGTTAAATGTGTGTCAATCAAAGAATAAAAATAGTTTATTTTCACTTTTTTTTTTTTAAAGAAAATTCACAGCCTGTGTGGTCAGACTGTCCTGCAATTTAATTCAGAAGCATGGACTGAGCCCCTGGAATTGTCAAAAACTGAAGTTCTGAGGATGCAAAAACAAAAGAAGAGGCAAAGGACTCATTATCTCCTGTCAAGGGCAGTGGAGTGGACTTCGGCCTTCCAGGTACCTCACTGATTAAAATTCTCCCTTATGGAGCCTGTCTAGTTCAGTAGGAGAGACAGGACTAGGGTGACAGAAGCAAGTGCTTAGAAAACCCTTAGAGTGAATGCCTCCTTGAATTTTATACCCTAGGTGCCTAGCTGGCCTCACCAGCCCTAACCCTGTCCTGGAGGTGTGTGTGGTGTGAATCTGGAGAGAATGTACCACTCTTTCCTAATCAATGTCTTAACCTGCACATTCACAACCAGGCAAGTTGTGGAATTCTACCAACATTGTCATTCAAGATTAAGCTATAACTTTGATTTTTGTCACCTTAATACTGCAACTGTGAGAGTTAAAAGATCATTTCATTATAGTCATAGAAAGTCCCTGGTCCTCTGACTTTGACTTCAGAAAAGAATTGACATCTGAAATTGTCAATCTTTTTCTTTAAGTGTTTCAGGACAGTTGGAAGGGGCCAGCCTGCCCTTTTCAGTCCTCATGCTGTTTATTTTTCCTGGGTTTCTTGTTTCCCTGAGCCCTGGTTTCAGTCTTTCTCACATTCCTGGTAGCCCTAGGCAATTATTTGATTGGTAAGTTTGCAGCTATATGCCATGAATTTCCAAAGTCCCCTCCTCACATTGGCTACATCCTCATTATCTTTAAGCTCAACTAGTCAAGACAACCAATTTCACACTGCCATTGCTTTGAGGCTCTGATGCCAGAACCACTTCTGGTACCAGTTTCTCTGTCACTCAGGGTTCTTTAATGGCAATCAACAGAAACCACTGTTGCTAAGATAAGCAGAAAATAATAATAATAATACTAGTTTAGCAAAAAATATAAAGAGCTCCTGGTATCTGAGAATCAGCAAGTCACATTGAGTGGTTAACAATACTCTCCAGTGTTAAAAACAACTGAAGGGCAGCTCTAGTGAATGCTCCATGGCTTCCTCTCTCAAGAGACAGTCTTTTGGTTTGTGCTACTGACTTGGGACCCCCAGAAACATCACAAATGATGTTTCTGAAATCTGGGTCCCCTCAGCCACTACCCTCATGGCAACATGAATTCTGGGTGGTGCCTGCCCCAAGTTGGCAGTTGAGTGCATCTGATTGGCAGAGCCAAGCTCATGTGTCTTCCAGATCCTAGTTTCAAGGAAGGCTGGGAAAGTGAGTTCAGACTTACGTTTTGTAACTTATTATCACTTAGAATTTTCTAAAGATCCTGGACTGCTACAAATATGTCCAATGTTTACTTTGGGGGAGGATTCAGATATATCCAATAGATTTTATGCCCAATTCCCTATGCTCTAGACAACCTCAGATGAAGACACACACAGTATCTAAGAAAGAAAGTTGAGAAGCAAAAGGACAACCATTTAGTAAAACCCGTTAGTCCTCAGCACTGAATTATTTCACCGTGATCTGATTTCCAGCCCACGTGGCCTCCCTATAGATCTAGAAAGTCAACAAGTTCTGACCTTGAAGGTAGTTTGATCACTCAACTTCTCCCTGTCTCAATTACATTCTTATTGTAAATTGCATAAGCAGCTTTTCTGCTTTTCTTTCTCACAGATCGTATTCCCTTTAGAAGCTAATCACTTTGGTTGACCACAGACTTGCACCCTCAGCTCCTTCCTTCTCAAATTCAATCGATATCATTGTTGGGTCACCTTAGAATAGAACGGTGGCCAGAGAAAAGAGTAGGGATACTGGACTCTAATTATACCCAGTCTACCTCATCTGATTACCACCAGCCACGTGCTCCCAGAGAACAAAGAAAGCAGATGCCTATCCTCCCACCTCTTCCCAAAGCCACGAAGATCAGACTGTGGTTTTATTATGCTCATGGTCAGGCCTCAGAGCATTGTCTAATTAACAGCGTGGTGTTTGAAGTTCAGGGGCAAAGAATGAAAAGAATAGGATTTAAATCCAGTACCTCTTTCTGAAAAGTAAAAACACTGAGACTTTCTTAACTGTAACATAACAATAACAATGATCTTGCCCTGCTCACCTTGCACAGTGCTCTTGAGAATCAAAAGGGATGTTGGCCATAAAAGGGTGCCTGACAGGCACTAGAGATTATTCCTGAGCCAATTGGAAAGAATATGAGCTTTGATGTCAGATGCTTTGGGACTCAAGTCTTGATCGTTCCACTGCAATAATTCCTAGAAGTCCATGGCCCCTTTACCCAAGCTGCAATGTAGTAAATATCTGGTGCAGTGATTCCCAAACCTGATTGAACGTTAGGATCAAAACTCTGATACTCAGGTTGTAACCCCTTGGGTTTTGTCACAATCTCTGGGTACCAAGGCATCAGCATTTGTTAAAGTTTCTCACTATTTTTAGTATGCAAGTAACACTGAGAACCTGCGAATGTAAATTAGTTGCACTCTTCTCAAACTCCTTACATACCTGCATTTTAATCCCTCTACTGCCACTTTGAGTGGCTAAGGTCAAGTCACATCCTTAGTTCATTTCGTCATTTATAAAATAGGGATAATATTATCTAGTCACCCATCTTATTACTGTGAGAATCAACCTGAATGGTCTTTGCAAACACTACACTGTTATGTGGATGTTAGGGCATGTTTGTAGACCATACTTGTTGAGGATCCTAAACATTAAGAGGCCCAGAAGAAAGAAGGTAGATGGTTTGGCACAAATTATTCATTGCCAGGAAAGAAACGCACAAATAATCTTTTGATGAGGAATCCCACCATCTTCATGGCAGACCACAGAAGAGACACGGGTTTAAATCTTGGTCTAAGAACAAATCACCATTCACGGAGACTTTCTAATGAACCCAATGACAGCTGGCTTCTTTTTTTTTTTTTTTCTCTCTCCTATAAAAAGATTCATTTCTCCAAACTCCCAACAGTTTCTGTGCCCAAAAAATAAAGACAAGGAGGAGGATTCAGACTCAAGAATGACAGGCTGTTTGTTAAGAAAGGCTGTCAGGAACTTTGCAGGCCTCTGTCTTCCCTCCTGCTTGCTAATTGATTTAATAGGAGACCCTGAGACGTATTTCAGCACCATGAAGGCCTGTCCCGATGATTTTTATCATGCAACAAGAATTGGTATTTTCTCTTTCTGGTTTCTTTTTAATTGCTATTGAAGGAAAAATGTGTAATGTTCAGAACAAGAGTAGTCATTCATCAGCTCAGCAAGAGCTCATGTTCAAGGTTTTCCGTCCTGTTTTAATAAAATTCCCATTTCTTAGAGGGATGGCTTCTGGATGGCATGTGTGGAAATAATGTCAACAGGGAGAAGCCATTTATGCCTCTACCTTATTGCTGCCTTTTAAATTCAGCCAGGGTGTATGCCCAGATGGCCCACTGAGAAGAGAGAAGAGCAAACCACCCCATTCCCTGTCTTCCCCTGACAGCATGCCCATGCCAGTCCAGGAAGACCCCAGCTCCTCATGCCACTGTCACGAAGCCCCAGGGGTCAAGCTCAGGGCTCCTCCATCTCAGCACTATTGACATTTTGGACCAGATTATTTTTGTTGTTGTTGTGAGAGCTGTTCTGTGTGTTGTAGGATGTATAAAAGTATCTGTGGCCTCTACTCACTAAATACCAGTAGCAATTACCCTGTCACAAGTTGTGACAACCAACAAAACTTGTCTTCAGACATTGCCAAATGTCTTCTGAGCAGGAAATCACAGCCTTTCCCCATTGAGAATCACTGGTCTCCTGGGACTAGAGAACAGATTGTCATCTTTGCCCCAGCTCTGACCCATCCCGACTGTGTCACGCTACAAAAGTTTTGTAATACCTCTCAGACCTTCAATGTCCCCACCCTGAATACATGTTATAAAAATTAGCATAATTCCTTTGACATATTCAGTGAATTATAATGCACAATGAAGGGGAGTGATGGTCATGATAGCAACAAAGATAACTATTGCAATGTGTTCTCTCTATGTTCTTATGAACTTCTATCAGCAGAGAGCCACCTGCAGGAAAGAAGCTTCAGCCAGACATACATGGATATCTCATACAACTGGCTGGTGCCAAGCACATGGCTGTTCAAAACCATCTTTTTCAAATGCCCATCAGCCTTGCCTGTTATCAAGGGGGTGTTTTACATGTGATTAACCTGCCAGTAGCATGATTACAGTTGAACATGTGTATGTGTGTTTATGAGTATAAATGTGGGTGTGTGTTATGACTGAGAAATGGGACATGAGACACATATCATATCTGTCTATATAGCATGTGAAGGACAGGGGACTAACTTTACAGTAAATGGAATGTTTGGGTGGGGGTGGAATACGAATATGTCTGAGATATGTGGTTACGACAAAACTTTGAGGGCTCATCTGTCTGTGGTGTGTAAATGTTTATATATTGTTACATATGAGCAATACCTGTGCATACACGATGTGAGTCATGTGGGAAAGTTCTATGTATGGACAAGTAGATATGCTGTGTGTGATACGGGTATGTAAAGCACACTTGTAATTTTGGGTGCGCAATGTGAATGGAGACCAATTCTGTGTGTGATGGGGAGGTGTACTCTAGATAATGAGTCATGTGGGACATGTCTGTGGTGGGCAGTATATCGGTGGTTTATTTGTCATGTAATTTATGCAAAAACCATGTGCACTCTGCATTGTTGGTTTATCCAGTTAGGTGTGATGGTTCATATTTGTGTAGAATGTATGTCTGTGTGTGTGTGTGTGTGCTTATCAACTTTATCAACCTGTGTATGTGCTTATAATCTTTGTGTTAAACTTTTAAAACTCTATACATCTTTGCTAATTTATTTGAATTGAATGAAAATTAAATATTCCCTGTTCCCATCTGATTCCAAGTCTTTTTCATGAATTGTGTCCTGAGCCATCTCAAAAGCAGTTCTTCGCTGCCAGTGTCCCTCTTAGAGTTTCGCTTTCCACCAGGAAAAGCCTCAACCAAGTACCTAACTGAACAAACTGAGATAATACACTAATAGGAATTGTGTTTTCTAATTTTTCTCTGTAAAGAGCTTCCAAATGGATTGGATCAGTTAATGGGAAAAAAATAGAAAATAATAAATATTTTGATTGAATAACTTTTGGCATCACTTCCCATTCTATTGATGATGTGCTATAGGCCCTCAGGAACAAAACAGTTAGAGAGATCATCTTGAGAATAGTAATCAAGCATTCAGTACAACTACTGACTATATTCCCCACATTCCATACTCAAGAATCTCCTTCTACAGTCAACAAACAAATTCTGGGCGTGTTGCCATGCGGCATGTCTTCAGGAAGGTCTGAGGATTCGATGATGATTCAGACACGCCTCTTTGCCCGAAATATTCATATTAAGTAAGAGAGAAAGTGGTAGGTAGGAGGACAGTTTCAGTTTGGATTGCAGTGCCATGCTAGACTGCTGATGAGGTGATTAGATGTGCCTAGCCCTGATTATTTGGGAATAGGAGAAAGCAGTCAGATTATTGATCTCAGGCTTACAGGGGAGAGGGAGTTTTTTCTACCGGCAAGGCAGGAAGGGAGTTCCTGCCTCCATGGGAAGCCTCCTATGTCACACCAAGAACTTGCATTTTATCCACTGAAGGAAGTCATTGAGTAACATATGCAAAGGATGGGCATGGACATCTCTGCATGGTTCTGTTCATTTTTTTCTCATCTCCAAAAGCATATGGTGGGAAGTGTAAGAGGAACTCCTGTCTACAGCAGAAGTCCTCTCCATTTTACAGTCCTCTTATGCCTAGAATGTCAAAGTGAGTTGAATACATTTCCCAATGTCATTTGTTTTTGTGTCATTTGCTTTTGTGGATAAACCTGCTCTAATCTATGTCCAAATACCTTATATAAACTTACGTTTTAGAACATTAACAAACAGTGTCTGGGAACATTTTTGTCAAAGGCAATT
This sequence comes from Gorilla gorilla gorilla, assembly GCF_029281585.2. Classification (NCBI taxonomy): domain Eukaryota; kingdom Metazoa; phylum Chordata; class Mammalia; order Primates; family Hominidae; genus Gorilla; species Gorilla gorilla. Next base: position 141,848,813 of record NC_073231.2, on the reverse strand, counting down.
TGTAAATATAGCCAGAAAGTTGCAGCTGTTGCTACAGAGTCATTTTTAACTTTTAACTAACTCTAAACTTTCTTTTAAAAAGAGTGTAGGGTATAAAATACTTCTTGGTTGGTTTTTTTTAAGTAATTGAGTAAAAATTTAGATACTTCGAATTGGATAAAAATATACCCACTATATAAACACAAAAATATAGACATACTTCTGTAGCTATTTTTTCTTCTGTTTCATCTTCTCATATTTGGAAAATGGAAAACAGAAAATATCAGGATGGTCGCCCAGACAAGGAACAGTGCCATTGCAAGAAGTGAAAGAAGGAAAGACAGAAACTACTCGCTAAGCTGAAATTCCCATCCCAGATAACTCTGAGTCTCCAAGGGCTTTGTTTAAGAAGTGCTCAGTTGGAAGCAAGAGACCAACATTTGCCCAAATCTTTCTGTGGGAGCTTTAGAGAAGTGGCTGTCCAGATTCAGTGTGAGGAGGATCACCTGGAGGACTGCTCAAGCCATGGATTGCAGGGCTCTGCCCCAGAATTTCTGATTCCTTATGCCTGGGGCAGGGACTGGACATGTGCATTTCTAACAAGTCCCAACGTGGTGCTGCTGAGGCCACTCCTAAGAGCACACTTTAAGAATCACTGTCTTGTGGATGTGGATGTTTAATCTTCCTAGGCCCCTTAAAATGTGAAAAACAACATCTCAAAGTGAGGTATAAATTTAAAAACACATACAAAACTTCTTACAATGTAAGTTGGCATTCAACCAAGGTAACTTGAGGTTACACAACATGAGTTCAATGAGTCATGTAACCTCCCTGATGCCCTAGCTTTCTTTGATCATAGGAAATGGGCTAAATCATTTCCTAAAGAACTTTCCGTTGCTTAATTTTATATTTAATTTGACCTAAAAAGCCACAAGCTATATCCTAACAGTGAAAGGAATTTGAGTCCAAAAATATATTTAGAAAGGAGAATTTTATTTTCTATAAAACAAGTATTCAATCCAAGTATCATTGACACATTTTAAGAATTAGTGAAAAATGTCTATTTACCTAGGTGGTTATTTCTGTCAATGTTTGCCACATGTAATTATCATTTCGATTATTTAATATCTGCATTTTTCATAAAAGCATTGCATCTGAGATTAAGCTAGCATTATTTTTGAATTATAAATGTCTAGAATGTGATATAGACAAAGCTAACCTATTAAAGGACTAAAAATAATAGACTAGTTTCTTTCCTTCTAAAATGCAATAAATAATGTATAGCTCAATGATGATTATAGTCAGATGGCTCTCAGGTGATCAAGCATTTACTTGTTGTAGAAATAGACAAATGAAGCTTGATATTTGCAAAAATAAAGGGTAATCTAGGCTTATTTGCAATGACTATTGTCAGGTACTAGGGTTGGAGTACTGTGCCTTTCAAGCTAATTAAACCATTCATCTGGGATTTGGAGCCCTACATTTTGGCAATATCTGTAAAAGTGCTAATGCTTGCACCATTTGACCCAACAATTCCACTTCATCAAATTTCTTGATGGTCACATACTCCAAAAATGCAAGCACGCACACACACACACACACACACACACACACACACACACACTCAAAGAAATCACTGTGGCTTTGTTTGTGAAAGCAACAATTAGACATAACTGAAATGTCTTTCAATAGGGGATTAGGAAAACTCATGATGGTTCGTTTATACTTGGAGAACTGTGAGTGCTTAGAAAGTATAAAGTTCATCTCTACGGGCTGCTGTGGAACAATACCAAAGATAAAAGGAGAGAGGTCAAGCTATAGAAAAGTGAGTACAGTATACTACAAACTGTACATAAAAAGGGATGGTAGTGATGAAATAGCTACACTTACACCTATATCTGCACCTAAACCTACAGTTGCATTTGTATCTACGCCTATTTCTCCACTTCAACCCACAGCTAAATCTATAGCTACATTTCAACCCACAGATACATCTGTATCTAGACTTAAAGCTGTATCTAGTCCTACAACCATGCCTTTAGCTACATCTCACCCACATATGCATTCACATCTACATGTGTAATTATGTCTACAGCAACACCTACATCTATCTCTCACACATACAGCTATACCTGTATCTACATATACATTCACGTTTCACCTCTACAACTACATCTACACCTATATCTACTTGTACACTTACATTTGCAACTATACCTACACATGCATTCATATCTCACCTACATCTGCACCTGAATCATTTTTTTTTTTTTGAGACAGAGTCTCGGTCTGTCGCCTAGGCTGGAGTGCAGTGGCGTGATCTCCGCTCACTGCAATCTCCGCCTCCCGGGTTCAAGAGATTCTCCTGCCTCAGCCTCCTGAGTAGCTGGGATTACAGGCACTCGCCACCATGTCCGGCTAATTTTTGTATTTTTAGTAGAGATGGGGTTTCACTATGTTCGTCAGACTGGTCTCGTGCCTCAGCCTCCCAAAGTGTTGGGATTACAGGCATGAGCCACCGTGCCCAGCCACCTGAATCTTTATCTACACATGCGTCCATATCTCACCTACTTCCACACCTGAATCTGTGTACACAGAGACATCTATCTATCATCTACCTCTACATCTGAATCCTTATCTATACATGTGTCTACATCTGATCTGTATCTCACGTAAATCTACATACACCTTTGCACCTACACCTATATCTCCACATCCATCTATAATATATCTACAGCTCATCTACATCTCTATAGTCTCATACCTGGGTTTAAAAATACGTCAGAAACTGCCAACAGTGTTTGACTTGGGTGAGAAACAAGGGTCTGAGGTAAGAGAGGGTGGAAAGGAATATTCGATTCACTGTTTTGTACTGTTTAAAGCATTGGCTAATTACATGTCTTAATTTTTCACTATGTAAATACATACATGTATATATACGTAAATCCTTCTCTAGAAGACAGAGAGCAGGAGATAGCTATACCATAAAATGTGAGTTCTGTTTAACCACAAGTCCTCTCCTACAGCTTTTGTGGTTTCTGTGTCTGCCTTCCGGATCAACTCTTGGTTGACTTTGACCTCAGATTTCTTTATGGCTGCTTGGGTTCTTAAAGGCCCCTGTTTGGATTTTACTTCTGGTGTTTAAGTTTCTAGTTCAAGCTTGTTTTAACTGTTCTGATTCAATTTTCTTTTTTTTTCTTTTTGTCTTTTTTTTTTTTTTTTTTTTTTTTGAGACTGAGTTTTGCTCTGTCACCCGGGCTGGAGTGCAGTGGCGCAATCTTGGCTCATTGCAAGCTCTGCCTCCCGGGTTCACGCCATTCTCCTGCCTCAGCCTCCTGAGTAGCTGGGACTGCAGGTGCCCACTACCACGCCTGGCTAATTTTATGTGTTTTTAGTAGAGACAGGGTTTCACTGTGTTAGCCAGGATGGTCTTGATCTCTTGACCTCATGATCCACCCGCCTCGGCCTCCCAAAGTGCTGGGATTACAGGCGTGAGCCACTGCCCCCAGCCTCTGATTCAATTTTCATTCAGTTTCATGAATATTACTAGGCTCAATATTGTAGAGACAGGGAAACTGGGGTCTGAGAGAGTAGGTAGCTTCCTAAAGCCACATCTCTGGGAACTAATGGAACTGGAGTTTGAATCAGGTCAGCTTGAATCCAAAGCCTGTGCCCTTCACAGCTCATCATTGTGTCTGCCCTCACTATATCTTAGCTCTATCCTGAAACATATAGCCCACTATGATCTCAGGAATGGATGATTAGGGAAATTCAAATGAACATGTAGCTTGTGTTATTTGTGTAGCTCTTGTTATAAAACATTTGTCCTTTCTTACGCTACTACCCCATAGGCTTCCTGTTGGTGCTTCCATCTCCCTCCCTTTCCAATTTGGCTCTTTCTTCCCCATGTTCTGTCTGGTGTCAGACTAAAGTGCATACCTATGCATTTTTCATCAATCTGGCAAGTTTCTTAAAACTTTGGTATGAATAAATCACCACCATATAATTCATTATGAATAGCATTGGCCTGGAGTACGATTCTTCTGCTGCTAAAGAGTCAGCATGTTTTACAATTTTCAACAGGAGGATTTGATTTTTTTTCTGTCTCTCTCCTTTCTGCTGAAAGCAATTTTAAAGTGTTCCTCATATAGGTATATGTTAATGTCATTATTCTTTATGTTCTTCAGCCATTCTTCTCCAAGCTGCTTCCACTCAGCTCTGTCATGGGTGAATGTGATTGATCATCTCAGCTCTTGTACTCAAGAGAAAGGAGAAAGAATTAAACCATATGGCAGGAGTACAACTAGACATCCAGGGTGAGGAGTGCTTTGTGGCTGGCGGGTAGGTCAGAATTCTGGTTTCCTTATGATTATCTTCTGAAAATTATGAGTAAATGACAAGCTGCTTTAAAATTCCCAGAGTGGTGACACTAGTTACAGGGAGATTTTTGTTGGTACCTCCTACTGTACCAGGCACTGTGTCATTCCTTTTATTTTAGAGTCTACTTCAATACTCAAGTCCCTTATGAGGTAATTTTGCTCCTCATTTTCTGAGAAAACCGAGGCTCAAATGCTGCAGCAGCCTCTTCAGTGACACATACTATAAAATGGCACAGTGGATACTCAAATCAAAATCAGCTTACCCCATAAACCTGATGGGTATTTCTCTCTGAGTAGCCCAGAATGTGGAGTGACATGAAACAAAATAAAACACAATGAGCACAGATCAAAAAATGAAGTTGCTTGTAAAACACTTGCATCTGTACATCTTGCCTGAGTTTCTACCAGTAATTACCTTCATGGAAATGTTTACAGTTGGAGTCTTTCCCTCTCTCAGCCCTTCTGAGAAATGTCCAAAAAGCCACGCAGATTCTCGTACAGTTGAACAATAGTAATATGTTTAATTAACATTAAGCAGCACCAACTCATTAGTTGATGTTTGACACTGGGAAACTGCACCCTCCCTGGGCCACAAAATTTCAGCACTTGTGAGGGTTTGACCCAGTTTATGGCTCCTGAATATGCAGGATGCCTTCACGTGCATTGGGTCTAGATACTGCAGGGTCTCCAGCGCTGGCTGTGGCTCACCTAAGCCTGTTTCTTTTTGCGTCTGTGAGCCCATCGGTGGCCAGGCCTGACTGAGCAGTATGCTGGCCTTTCTCCTTCATTCTAGAACCTGTGGTTCTTAGTTCATGGGTCTCTGATCAAGCAGAGACAGGAGGTTTCTTTTATTTTTGTTTTATCCTCCTCCTGTTCCTTCTCTCAATTCCTTACACTGCTCATCACCTGACACACAATGGACTTAGCATCTGTGGAGGTCTCTCTGTGCCTCAAGCTCTGTCTCCAATCAGTCCAGGAGCTGTTTTCCAGTGGTATCCCTGCAGCACGTTGTGGGAGCTTTGCTATTAGATATCGTCAGCAGCATCTGGCAAAGGCAACCACAGTTCTTTGGGGTCAGAGCCAGGGCTAGTACAGCAGCTGGATGGACCAGACTGGATGAAGCTGGGAGACAAAAATCCTAGCAGTTACCCAAGGCTGGGGACAAATGAGGACTGGAGCAAAAGCAGCTGTCCGATGTGGGTGACTCCAGATGCATACATAAGAATGTGAGTCCAGAGGCAAAGGCTAAATTAGGAGCTGTCATTCATTTTTTCTGTCATCCCATTGCCCAAAAAGTTGTGTGGCCAAGCTCAGTGGTAGTGTGGTAGAAACTATCCAAGGGCATGGACCCAAAGAAGTGTGAACAAATCAGGGGTCATTGGCATAGCAATCTCCCAGTATGGATGAAGACACTGAGGGGATCCAAGCAAGAGAATCAAGAGGTGCAACAATGAGAGGATAAACAAGAGACTGGGTTTCCTCGTAGCACCAGTTAGGTAATTAAAGCTGGTCTGGAAAGAGAAAGTGTCTGAATATAGCTATGACATAGTTCTGAGCATGTTTACAGGAACTATTTAAATGATCCCCAATGTCTTGAAATGCCTGGAGACGGCTAGGTGATGCCAGGGAGGCCAATGATGCACCCAGCTCTCCACTGACACTTCCCCAAACTGCAAAACACCAGGGAAGCAAGTGATCTGATCTCCGGGAAAGTCTCTACAAAATAACAGAGAAGGCATACCGTCCATTGTAATCATCAAAGAACTACGAATTCAACCTATCCTCAGTCATTGAGAATGGATTACTGGGCCCCTACTAAGCACTGTGAACAGCCTTCATCTACTATCCTGTAGAACTTTATTTTTATAACACTCTTATTTTAACATAACTGATCGTTCTTTCCCAATATTAATGATAAATTTCCTTCTCTCCTCTGAGAATCATTTCCAGATTGGGAAACAAAATATGGTAAGAACTCTTCTTTTCAAGTTCGTCTAAGTGGGATTCATTCACATTTCTGTGTAAACACCACAACATTATCTCCAATTCAAATGTCTCTGCATTCATTTAGTTTTTATAGAAAAAGTCAGCCCTAGAAATTCTTAGTGCAGGCACAATTCAGATGTGTATCACTAGAAAAATGAGACAGGCTGAAATTAGCTAAAACCTTAGCAATAACAACCTCAAACTCTGATTGATGATGGTGATATTTAGGGAAGGAACACGTGTATTTCTACTTAGATATGACGACTGTCTAAATCTTACTCTTCACTGATTCATTCTTTAACACACTAATAGTTACAGATTATTAACAACTTACACAGCAATTAAAACACTTACGTTTTATAAAGAAATCAATGATTTCCTGCATTTTGGTTTATTCCAACAGATTCAGTTAAGCATGCATACAAGTAATTTAATTACGCGGTCTAAGATGCAAAACCTAAGTCAGAGAAGGAAGCCAAGAAGGTGTGAAGGGAAGCACAAAATCTTCAGGACTCTGTTGGGAAAATCTCATGTTTATAACTGCATAATCTGTCAGAAATGTGATCATTACTTTGATCTAGAAATTTATTTGAATGGAACTATTTTATATAGTTTCTATTTTTTTTTTCAATTTACAAAGTGAAGTCAGTTTCTCATCTCCAGAATGCCGTCGTCTAGAATAGGTTGTACAACGTTTCTAAGTCGTTACCCTTATTCCGCTCATGACATTTAATCATAGTATTTTGTAACTAACTGGGTTTACTTTGCTCATTTCTATTTTGCCACACTACGCACACACCAAATCCTGAGCTCCTTGAAGTTAGTAATTATTTGGTTTTTTTTTTTTCAAATTTAAAGTCCTTATCAGAGATCTGTCACACAGTTGATTACTAAATGTTCTCAAAAAGAAAATTAAAGAACATGTCCAAGGGATACGATCTGTGCATGTGTGTGTGTGATTCTGCGTGTGCACTCTCCAGGGTTATGGGGTAAAGTATCTAAGGCTGACTATAGGAATGACTAAGTAAAAGGTTAAAAAAAAAAAAAAAAGCACATAATCTAGGCACATAAATAAGACATTTTCTTTTCTAAACAGATTTTTATTTAAAATAACAAATGGTACAGCTAACTACCTCCTCTGAGAAGTGCCTGAACCCCAAGAACACATCTGTAGCACCTGCTGAGCTCACCTGCTGATACAATCCCAGCACTTCTCAATTGTCTCACTGAACACCAGAGCAGGGACACTCTGGAAAGAGGTGCCGGGGATGGGGATGGTAAATGAGGAATGGTCTCATCAATTTAGGAAGACTCTGAGAAGTCCTGCAATATTTTAAGTGTTTAACGTTATTGAAATAAGAATTTAATCACATTTATGAGTATGTAAAGACACCATTGCATATGAAACCTATTGGTTTCCCCCACAGAATGTCTGCATGTTTGGAGAAGCATTGCATTCAGCCTTGCTTATCAGTCATTGCCTTTTTAAATCTTTCTTCTCTCTGGAAAGCTTTGTTTTACCTCATCAGCATTTTCAGAAATTGAAAATCACATTTAAGTCATGACTTTTCAAAAAGTCTTGTACTGTTGGGATTGGAAGCCCTCTGGTACCCACCTTTATCAGAGGGAGGTGTCAGCGTGTCTCTCCACATTACATCCGAGATAAAATCTGCGTCCGAAAGCACTTCTTTTGGCAGACAGCACAGCTCAAACACAGCTAATAACTCTGAAAATAGCTCCCCTGTTCCTGTTAACCAGTGGGGTGCTGGAGACAAAGCAAACCTACGAACATAGTACCAGCATCTGTCAATCAAAGTGACATTTTATTTAGTTAACCTGGGAACTTCCCACTAGCACTGGTTGTTAGTTTGGGGCAGGGGGAGGAGGGTGACGCTAATGGTACACTGTAATAAATACACCTTTAGCATAGGCTAAAACTTTTTATTTTTTCTGAAGACTCAAGCTGTAGCTTTGGGCTTTCAAATATAATCTTTCAAAAGCCAGGATTATTCGTCTATGAAAAGCTTCAGATGTAGCTCATCTGAAGAGGGCAAGGTTAAACACACTAAGAGAAATAGTTTATTTATCAAACAGAATTAAACAGATGTGGTCTTTACTCTGGGGACTCTGTTATTTGATATTATATCACACTGGACATGCCCCAGTATTCTCAACTACAAAATTGAATTAATAAAAGATATCTCATGGTTTTGCTGAAAGGATGTGGTGGCATGAGGAACGTACAGCTCCTGGCATTTCATACAGCTCAACACGTGTTAGATCTATTCCCCTTGTTCCCTGACACTTACCCAAAAGAAATAGAGGTGGATTATATTAAATGATAGGTTGAGAGATTGGTTGATGGGTATTGAACACAATGGCAATTCAATGAAAAGGAAAATAGCATGCTGCCCATCAGGGATTATATATGTGCTATAACCAAGCACCCAATTAAGAGAGCCATTAGGACAGTATTTGAGGTAGATAAATAGGCTCTGGTATTGTCCTTAAGGTTATAACATCTAGGAGTCAACTTGAACCTCACATTAGCCTGATCCTGAATCCTTTTCAACATCACCACCATCATGATGACCATCATCTCCTACATCATCACTGCCCAGATCTAAAGGATTTTAACCCACTGCAAAATCATTGTCCCCATTTGATCCTCACAGTATCCCTCAGGGTCTGATGGGGCATGCATTCTCTTTCACCTACAGAATAAAAATATGAAGCTCAGAGAGCTTAGTTGACTTATCAAAGTCACAGAGCAAATGAGGGAAGAACTCAGATTCCATCACTGGTCTTAAGATCTCCATTTATCTCATTTCTTCGGTTCTGTGCCATCCTCCAGTCCATAACAACCCTGCTTGTCAGTGAATCCCCACTCTAAGCATTCCCCCGGGAATGAGTAACAGTGATTCTTTCTTGTGACATAGTTCCCAGTTTCCTCTAAGATCTCTGCTTTTTTTCTTGAAAAGGTTTCTGAAAGAACTCTTTAAATTGCTGAGTAAATTGGCTTCTTAACTTGCCATTCATTACTCACAAAGACTCTGGCCTATTACAGAGAATCAACACAAGGCGGAGTTTCTCTGTTAATTTATTTTATTCCTTCATTCTGTATTCTGGTTGATGTGCCCTCTTGGCATTATAAATTCAGAGCATGTAATTAACAACCACACTTTGAACCCAATTCTCTTTCTTTTTTCTATCCTAACTACCTCTGCCTCCTTTGATCTCGCTCATTTTCTTAATTAACTTATGTGCATGCCAGACCTGTTTCTTTGTGTCTTTGCAAATTTGGGAAGTTTGGAAGTGTGGGTGAGCAGAGCCGGGCTGACTTTACAGTGAAGGGGTAAAAGAGGTCAGCGCCCCACCACACACAACTGCATAAGTCCTACGAAAGTGCAATTTACAACACTCACCACAGCAAAGAAAGCACCGTTTACTAAGCAACCATCAGGTATCAGGACCTTCCTACACTTTACCTCTTATCCTCACCACTCCCCAAGGAGAAAGGTGTTGGTACCATCCTTACTTTGGAGATGAGACAATTAGGCTCAGAGAGGGTAAGTGGTCTGCTACAAAACAACAAGGATGTGTGATTTTAACAAATAACAAAAATCTTTCTCATGATTCTGACAATTGAAGCTGTGAAGTTTGTAGGAACTGGGAGAGAGAAGGAGAAGGATGCAACTGGAGATTACCAATCAAGGAGACTAACTTTCCTATAGAGATGTTCTCTAAGTTGGATAGACAGTAGTCCAGGACACAGTGAGCACCAAAGTGTACGGGGCTCAGGCTTAACAATGGCCCTGAGAATAAGAAAGGGGAATCAGATTAAGTGGGCAGAAGAGAGAAACAGATGGAAAGGCTGGGCTCCTTCCCGAGCCCATGAATTCTGGCTGACCAATCTCTCAGTAGCTGACCTGCAGGGGTAGGTGGTGCAGGGATCAAAAGCTGGGACCAGAAAGACAAGACCAGCAGGCAAAACGCAGATTTTTCAAGACTTCAGACAACTAACTGAATTCACAGTGAAAATTTCAAATGCAGTAGAGGACCAGAGAAACTCAAGCAACCAAGTCAGGAGCCAGGCCACATGGCAGGGCTTAGGAAAGGTATTCAGATGCCCTCAGGGCAAGTTGGCCACCAGGCCCACAGAAGGATGTGTGATAAACTCTCCATGCCCCCAGCCAGCAGGATGGCACTGCCAGACAGTGGCTAAGACCACAGCCCTGGGGTCAGATAGTTCTGCGTCTAATCTTAACTCTGCTGCTAATTTCCTGTAGCGCATCCTTGAGAAGTTATTTAACATGCCTCAGTCGTGGTTTTCTTATTTGTAAAATTAGAATGATAGAAATAAACTTGCGATAGGAAATGAGCTATGGCAAAGTAAGTTAATTTGTTCGGAACGGTACGTACCATATGATCAGTGTCTCACAGGCAATGTGAAGGTCTTTCCTGTTTTAATCAGAATTTATTTTAAGACCAGACGGATTTGAACTTGTACTTGGTAGGGTCCCATTTACTTACTCATTTAACCAATAATTAAATGCCAGACACTAAGTTAAGGCTGGGGCTTGGTGCCATCTATCAATTTCTGTCTTCCTCCCCCTTACTGCTGCCTTAAGAACTCAAAGATGATCGATCATACCAGGAACTTAGGAAATAACATGTTACTTGATGCATTAATCAATTTACTTTTCTGGAATAATTCAACATTAAAATTATTTATATAGTAAACTTTCTCAGCCAGGCATGGTGGCTCATACCTGTAATCTCAGCACTTTGGGAGGCTGAAGCAGGAGGACCACTTGAGCCCAGGAATTTAAGACCAGCCTGGGTAACATAGGGAGACTCTGTCTTTAGAAATAATTAAAAAGTTAGCCAGGCATAGTGATGTGCACCCACAGTCCCAGCTACTTAGAAGACTGAAGCAGAAGGATCACTTGAGCCCAGGAGCTACAGGCTGCAGTGAGCTGTGATTATGCCAATGCACTCCAGCCTAGATGACAGAGTGAAACCCAGTGTCAACAAGAACAAAAAAAGAAAATGTGGCTATGGAAAAGAGTATAGAGGTATCTCAAAACATTAAAAATAGAACTACCATATGATCTGGAAAATTTCACTTCTGGGTCCAAAAGTATTGAAATGAGCTACATCTGCACAGAGATATCTGCACTCCCAAACTCCTTGCAGCACGATTCACAATAACCTAAATATGGAAACAACTTATGTGTCTGTCAACAGATGAAGGTAAAAAAGAATTGTGAGAAACACACACACACACACACACTGGAATATTATTCAGCCTTAAAAAAAAGGAGATACTGCCATTTTTGACAACATGGATGAAGTGAGAAGATGTTAAGCTCAGTGGAATAAGCCAGACACAGAAAGAAAAGCACTGTAAGATTTCACTTATACACCAAATCGAAAAAAAAAGTCAAATAAATTGGAACAGAGAGTAGGACAGTGGTCACCAGTAACAGGGAGAAGGCGGAATTGGGAAAAGTTGGCCAAAGTGTACACATGTACAATTCGGTTGGATGAATAGCCTTAGAGAGCCAATGTACAGCCAGAGAACTATAATTAACAATATTGTATGCTGAAAATTTGCTAAGAGAGCAGTTTTTAAGTTCTCTTAGCACAAAAGTTAAAAAGGTAGCAATGGAAGATGAGGAATATGTTTGTTTCACTGTGTAGATGCATATCAAAACATTATATAGTAGACATTAAACACATGTAATACAAAATATTTTTTTTTAAATAAAGGCCTATAGCTGGTTAACCAGGCGACAGGACTGGTTAATGTTAGAATCAGGGCCTCCACCTCTTTCCTCTCTCTTGCACCAGTTTTCTGTGGGTAATGTTTAAAAAATAATAGTTGGAAAAAAGAAAGGTAAGAGGATGGCAGAGCTGGAATAAAGGAAAAAGCTAAGGAGCCACCTTCTTAGCCCCTTTGCAAGGAAGTTGCTGGAGCATGAGATGAAGCTGATGGAGCCAGGGCTCCTTTTCTTTGGCAACAAATTTTCTGTGCCAGAATATCCTGGTGCTTCAGAGAGGGATTTAAAGTTACCCCCAGATGACCCTTAATATGCCTTATCTGGGTGTGCTGAGTTAGATACACAGCTAAATATAACTATGGTATTTTCCTCTCCCATTAGCCCAAGTTATTCTCTGCTTCCAGAACCATAAGGATACAGAAGGTGGGCAACAACCCACCTGCTTCTACATGGTGCTGAGAGTTGCAACGCCTGGTGTATGTGGCCAACAATTTTCCACTGCAGCATATGGAAAATATAGCAGTCAGCACAGGCTGAGTGCTAAGCCACAGACTTCATTTGTTGGGTGTTATCTAATATGTGGGCAAACCTCAAATGATCAGAAGGCTTAAGCAGGAGATGGTATTGAACTAGAGTGATTATTGATGATGCCTCTAATAGCACTGTGGCACATCAATTGTGAGTCCAATGAGAAGTAATTATATGCATTAAACTACTGTGTCCAATTGAAAGGGTTGAAAATTGCAAAAGATTCTAGGAATTCTTAAATAATAATGGAATATACCAAAAGAGAGGGAAGTTACTAAGTTTCATTGAGAGATATATTAATCTCTGAAAAACTGCTCATTGGAAGAACCACCAGAGTTTATCACAGAAGTCAGCATCCAAAACTCTTCAGGATAATGGCAAGTGGCCAAGTTCAATAGACTGACAGATGCCAGTCATAATGATCATCATCATAATCTCAATGACAGCTATTATTTTATTAGTTGCTTTCTCTGTACTAGGCATTGAATTTTACAAATAGCATCTAATTTCTTTCTCTTGACAAGGGGTTGGTAAACTATGGCCCTAGGGCTACATCCAGCCTGCCTCTGTTTTGGTAAACAAACTTTTATTGGAACACAGCCAAAGCCTTTTATTTATATAATATCTATAGCAGCTTTCACCATTCATTCAGAGTTTGAGTTTTGTCCCAACTCATTGGATTTAGGAAACTGAGTTGAGAGAATTATTCTACCTGGTGTCCCTCCTGCCATTTTCCCAAATTTACCATCCCCACTCAGATCTCACTTGTGTGTCCTCCAAGTAGGAATTCTCAGTGTGCTCTATGACAAGTACTTTAATAACTATGTTTCTGTTTGAGAAAAAAATACTTCATTGAACTTAATTCATTTTCCTGGAAATAATTTTTAAATGTATCAGCCACGGAAAGGTAAGCATTATTTATAAGCACACACACAAAAAAAACACTGGACTATACTCAATTACCCAACTAGAAGGGGATGATAGACTGAAATAAGATGTCTATTTGATGGAATAGTGAGCAACTAATCAAAAACATCATTGTTTATGATGTAATGTTAACTGAAAACGGCAGATCATAAAATGGTATCTTTGTAGTTAAATTCAGTCATCAGCAAAGATTCAAGAAATGGGTAAGCACTCAGCTAGAAACTGCATATACAGTGGTGAATATATAGATGCTCTCCACTTTCAAGAAACTTACAATCTATGAGCAAGTTACAGTCTATGGGCAAGAAGGTAATGAAACAAAAATCCCCAAACTGTAATCATTGCAATGAAGCAGAAGTAGAAAAGTATAAAGTATTCAGATATAACCTGATTAGAAGAATCTAGTTTATATGGAGCAAGGAAGAGCACTTTGACACATGTAGAATGTGTTCTTCAAGCGATAAATAGGCAAAGCATGTTTGAGACAAAGGGTAAAGCCAGATTAAGGTCGAGAATGAAGAGAAAACATAGGGTGTGTTTGAGAACTGGAAGTGGAAGGAATCTAATAAGTTGGAGGTTACCAGAAGAGAAAGTCAGAGAGATGAGGATGTCCCGACCGTGCAAGGCAGGGGCCTGGTGAGCATTTGCGACTTTATCTTGAAGACCCCAAATAAGCTCCTGCAGGATATAAGCAATGCATAGTGTGACCGCATTTACATGTTAAGGCAATCTTTCTGATGACTTGAGGAGAATGGGTTGTTAGGAAGCAAAATTAAAATGCAAACATAGTCTGGGCACGGTGGCTCACACTTGTAATCATAGCACTTTGGGAGGCCAGGACAGGCAGATTGTTTGAGGTCAGGAGTTCGAGACCAGGCTGGCCAACATGGTGAAACCCCATCTCTACTAAAAATACAAAAAAATTATCTGGGTGTGGTGGCACTTGCCTGTAGTCCCACTTACTAGGGAGGCTGAGGCAGGAGAATCGATTGAACCTGAGAGTTGGAGGTTGCAGTGAACCGAGATCATGCCACTGCACTCCAGCCTGGTGACACAGTGAGACTCCATCTCAAAAAAAAAAAAAAAAAAAAAGGCAAACATGATACATATTACACATATATGCAAATAGTGACAAGATACAAACACGAAAAAATTAAACTATTGTGATTTCTTCGGGGTTGAATATGGCTTTTTTATTTGATCTATTTGCATTTCCCTTCATGCCTTCTATGTAATCTGTTTTCCAAACAGGAATTCAAACAATTATCCCAAGCCAAATGAAAAATGAATGCGTGAGACCATGATCCATATTGAGTAAGTAGAACTTGGTACTGGCTGAAGCTCCTGCTGCTTTTCAGCCTGCTGTCTGTGCTGCCCCATGGCTGTGGTCCTGGCCCTGGGCTTCTCTCTTCTACACTGTACCCAATGCACAGCTTTTGTCATTGATTAAATGCCACAGCTCGCCTGGAGCCATTTATCAATTTCACCAGCTGTTTATGGCTTTATTTGCTACAAAGGAAGCAAGGTAATCCCTGCAGACTCAATAGATCTAAATTAACTGAACGTTCAGGAGCCAGCTTAGAAAGAATTATTGCTCCCTGACTCAGTGGGCCAGAGAAAAGGAATGAACACAGGAACCTGTCACAGAGGCTCTGAGAGGTTCTCTGGCATCCAGGAGGGTTGCTTCACAAAGGACACCTGCTTGACTGGGTCTCTATTAACCAGGTTTCTCTGCATAGAGTCCAGGTAAAGCTCTGTTTTGTTTTGAATCAACATTACT
The DNA here is from genome assembly GCF_029281585.2 of Gorilla gorilla gorilla. Lineage (NCBI taxonomy): Eukaryota > Metazoa > Chordata > Mammalia > Primates > Hominidae > Gorilla > Gorilla gorilla. Next base: position 141,833,448 of record NC_073231.2, on the reverse strand, counting down.
TGCCATGAAAAATCTGTCTTCCATTTCTTTCTCTCTCCTTCCCACCACTCTTCTGCTTTGTCTTCCTCTGCCACCCATTCCCTTCCCTTCCATAGCACACATTCTTCTTCAGTGATATTTTTCATTATTTATGAATAATCATGATAACCTTGAATTTGTTTCTATTTGTCTAATGAAATTATTTTCAGTCCAAATTTACTGAGCATCCACTGAATGCCAGGGAAGATATTAATATTTACATGCCAGGAATGTTACTGGGTTCTTTCATGCCACTGGATTTTTTTTTTTTTAGCCTTCCCAAACAGCCCTGTAAGATATATACTAATGATGTTAGCTAAAAGATGAAAAAAAAATGAGGCTCGAAGAGGTGAAATAATTTGCCTAGCATTGGCAGAGTGTCTAGAACTTGCCCCCTCTGGGCTTTAACCTGATGGATTAATGCATGCTTCTTCTAGGTCATGGCACTATTAGTACTGGGTGGTTGGTGCTATGTGGTCAAATAGCTTCTTAAAGAATCATACCATGGCTCCTGCCTGAAAAAACACCTCATGTCCCATTCCTCTTCTCAGCCCATCTTCTCTCCCATTTCCCATTCTTGTCTTTTCCAGACTCCCACTATCACTGCTGCACATTTTAGACTTTAACACCCCAAAGGGCTTGCAATTTTTCAAACAAGTCATGCCTTCCTGTAGGCTATTTCTTCTGCCTGAAATGTTGTGGTCTCCTTGCTTCCCTGGAAAGTCTCTATGAAGCTTTCAAAGCCTATTTCTGTAATCTTGCTGAGAGTTTACTTAATCTCTTTCTTCCTTTCCTGTCCTAGAAAGGGTTAATTGCCCCTCTGATCCCTGGTCATACTCAAATTACTGCACGTATCACTCAGTTGTGTTTATCCCCAGGTCCCCAGCACATAGCAAAAGTGACTGAATGGATGCTCAGTCTCTTTGTTGAAGTGCACTGGATTCAAGCAGGAAAGAAGATTTTGTCTCTCCAATACATTGGAGAGACAAATCTTTAACACGTGCAAAGCAATTAGACAGGTATATAAGTAAATAAGCTTGCATCATTACAAACTTATTATATTTTCCTAAGACAAGAGCTTAGTCTTTTCCAGAGTGTCATGACATCAGGCAAAACAGCAACAGGAGGTTATTTATCTCAAGTCCCTGTGGTTTTCCCTTCTCTCGCCTTCTGTGCATACTTTTTTTCTGGCAAGCTAAACAGCAGCAGATGGATTACATAGCACCCTTTGCATCCTCCAAAGCCTGAATTCAGTGCAAATTCCAGTCACAATGTAATTATGTGCACTTGCCATTTTCACACCATTCCCACCCCAAGCTAAAAATGTTAATGTTCCTTTTCCTCCACGGACTCACCATGACTCTCCACCAGCCTCTCAGGCTAAGATTCCCAGTGCTAATAGATGTCCTTGTGCCCAGTCATCTGCACTAATCCACAGAAGCCAGTCTGCCAGGGTTTACAGGGAGGCCTCTTTCACACAGATGCTGTTGAAATTGTTCCCAGTCCAGATGTATGGACCTCCCAGGAAATTTACTTTTTGGATAGATTTTATAAACAACAGACAGTAACCCTGACATCTGTTAATCCAGGCAGGGCAACAGATAGGAATTATGACTTGTCAAAAAGAGTGGTAACTGGTGCTCAGGGCTCTTATTTACCACATCCTCCACTCTTTGATTTTTAGGATATTTTTGCTGCTCATCTCTTGACTCTTCTGCAAATATGAGCCTCGTGATAAACAAGAAGGGAGGGTATATTGCTTAGCAGTGTAGTGGTGAAGATTAAGGACTATGAAGTCAGCTAGATCCGGGTTCAAATGTAAGGCCTGCTATTTTTTAAGTACTTGATTTGAGAAGTTATTTAACTTCTTGGTCTCAGTTTTCCTAATCTGTAGGAAAAACTGAGCGTCTTCTTCATTGAGCTCCATTGATGATTACATGAGCTAAAGAACTTAAAACACTTAAAGCTTCCTGCATGAAGTAAAACCTCAATAAATAAAACAACTCAGGGCATTTTTGTAAACATGCATTGAACTAAGGACCACAAAGCCTGGTAGATGGTGAGTGCTCAGTAACAGTTAATTCATTTTCCTGATTGCACTGTGATCCCCAGTGATGGACCACGAGAGTGACTTTTGCAATAAGCCTCTTCTAGGCAATTTAGCAATAGGCATCTGGAGCTAAAAGCATTTCTAGTTTGCAACCCAGGAATAACACTGGAAGAAATCTAGTCTAAAGAAATAGCCCCCAAAATAGTACATGCTATGTCCTGAAGGTGTTACTTATAAACAAGAGCAAAAACTCTGGGAGGAACATAATGTCCAACAGAAAGAGAACAATTTATTAAAACAATTGAGCATCTACCCAGGGGAATATTAGGTAGGCATTAGAAACGATCTTTCAGTGGTGCTACAGCAACATGAAAAAGTTAACATGTTGTGTTCCCAAAGTGAGATGGAAAATTACGTACAGTATGACTGTAAGAGCATACAATTAATTTAGGCAGTTGGATAAGCGAAGAAATGAATCTACAAGAATGAAAAGCATCCCTTTGGGGTGAGGAGATGGAGGGTGATTCAAGATCTGTTTTCTTGTTTTCTCTTCTGCTTTTCCTTCTCTTTACCTTGGAGAAACGAAAACAAAAGGAACACCTTCTGCTACTCAAGTTTTGACATGCGCTTTAGCCAAAGCAATTCATCCCACACCACCTCTCCTGTAGGAAGATGGGGCCTGAGTGCCCCATAATGATGACAGTAGTGGAACTTTCCCAGTTGTAATAACACCTTTTGGAGACAAACCCTCCTTCCTTAAACATCCTCTAAAGATGATGATCCTTCCTCATTTCACTCACTCTCTCTCTCCTTTAGCCTGTCTTTGTCATCAGAGTAATCATTCTAAAACACACGCCTGATCACTTCACTCCAGTCACAAAATGCTTGGCCGGTGTCATATTCTTCTTCTGATAAAGTCTGAAGGCTCTGGCGGCCCTCAGCGCCCAGTCACTTCCACCTTGCTCCAGTCCTCAGCCACGTCTCACTCTCCCCTGCAGGCTTTGCCATGCCTTTCTTTCTGCTGGGAGTTCTCTTCCCCAGCTCTCTGTTTTTAGGTCTCAAGATTTAGGTCTCAGAAGTCAATTCCATTAGAGAGCTTTCCCTAACATCTCAGCATGCCTTCTGTGGTCCCAGCACAAGTACACATGCATGGAAATGCACACACACACACACACACACATTTTCTTCTTAAATGTTTCTGCTACTACTTTTTCATGGCCCCTCATATACATATGGCAATTATCTGGGTTGTGGAGTAGTATTTTCTGAAACATAAAGTTTTTTTAATCTTTGATACTTTCTTGAACTGACTTCCTACCTATTGATGCAGAGCCTTCAATATCTTCAAGGAAGGTTAGGATTGTTTGCATGGCCAAGAGAAAATACCCATGATCATGGGCTCTTATGTGGGCAGCAGCTATGGCGGGGTGGGGGCAGACATGGAACCTGGTACAGTAGCCTGCAGATGTTGGAGCAAATTGTCCTATTGCAAGGCAGCATGCTAGTTTTCTATTACTGCCATAACAAATTATCATAAATGCAGTGTCTAAAACAACATCCACTGATGATTTCACAGTTCTTTAGAGGTCTGGATACAGCATGGCCCAGCTAAGACTTCTGCTTAGGGTCTCAAAAGGTGAAAATCAACATGTCACCAGGGCTGTTTCCCTTCCTGGAGGCTCTGATGATCAATCTACTTCCAATCTTATTCAGGTTATTGGCCCAATTCAGTTCCTTGTGGTTTCAGGACTGAGGTCCTATTTCCTTGCTGGCTGCCAGCCAAGGCCAGTCTTTGCTCCTAGAAGTTGCCTGCATCCCTTCTCATACCTTCCACGTGCCCCCCTCCAGCAATGGGGGTTGAGTCCTTCTCAGGCTTTGAATTTCTCTGACTTGTTATGTATCTCTTTTATCACAGCTGGAAAAAATTCTCTGCATTTAGGTACTCATGTGATTAGATTGAGTTTCCCAAAATAATCCAGAATAATCTCCCTGTTGTGTGGTGCATAACCTTGATTACAACTGCAAAGTCCCTTTGTCATGTATTGTGACATATTCACAGGATTCGGGGATTAGGGCACGGACATATTCAGGGAGGCATTCTGTCTACCACAGGTAGCAAAGCCTAGAGGATGTTGTATGACTCCTTTCCTAAACAACCACAAGGTCATATGACCACACACTTCATACAACCAAATTTCCTCTAAGCTGCAAGCAAAGCCTGGATGGAGTCTATAAGCCTAAGAATTACCTTAACCAAACAGGCAGAGACTGAGTGGGCTAAACAGGATGTTTAAATATCTCCTTTGGGCTCAGCCTTGATTTGCCACATAATTATGAAAACATTTTTTACTCCTCCATGCTGGCTTATGAGAAAGAAACAAAAATATTAGTTAAAAGAAATGTATCAGCTAAAATTGATTGGCATTAAATCAAGTCTTACTCTACTAGGCTTATAATAGTTTTTAAAGAATATATGGAATTATTTCTAAAATAGACAGGCACATAGAAAATGCCCAGCTATTTAGCTAGCATTTTACCTTCTAAGCAAATGTCATGGCAGAAATGTTCACCATGACCTAGAGAAGAGAGAAGGCTATGAATACATTTCTTCTAGAATATGAGAAGAAAATTCCAATGGAAATTCTAGAAAATATAAAAAGGCAAGCCAGGAATATCATCCAGGGACAACAATGATGAGAGCTCTGTCAGATTCAAGAACTTTTACTCCCACTCCTAAAGGGATAGGAAGCATGCCTGTGGTTTCTTCCTGTTGATCTTGTATTTTTACACATATGGATTATTACAGAGAGCCTTTCATCAAAAGTAACCTCTTCCCTTGGTTTTGAAAATAGCAGCAGATAGAGAAGGAAGTAGGAAACATGGGGAAATGTCACATTCCAAAGCCAATGTGAGCAGGAGATACACTCCATGCGTAGAGAGGGTTCCAGCAGTCAGGAGAGTAGAGCAGGCATAGTCTCTAGGTCAGAGAAGTTCTATGAGACCATCAGAGGGTGGGGGAAGGAAAGGAGGCTAGGACCAGGGGAAAGGGTACTGGAGTATCTGGATGGAATCCTTATCTGACCACTGTCTGACATAAACACCGAGGATGCATCATTTTCCTATGTGTAAAATAAAGACATTCATTTGTGTATTCATTTATTCCTTCACTCACTGATTCATTCCTACCCTATCATAATTCTAAGTGTTTCATCTTATCTAGCAGGGACTGGAGCAAGCCCATGAAGGGCTCTGGACTAGCACTGGTCTGTGGATCCAAGTGAAGTGTATGAGCAAGACAGGGTACAAAGGGTCAACCCAGAAAAGTACAATCTCTAAGGCCGTGAACAAGAAAAAGACAAACATTATTTGTGAAAGTTATTCATTGCAGTTTCCTGCCTTTTGTGGTTTCAGTTGAGCATTTTATATGATTCCAATTTTCTCTCATTTCTTAGCATATCAGTTATACTTTTCTTCACTTGTTTTAGTGGTTGCCTTAGAGTCTGTGATATACATTTACGACTAATCCAAGTTCACTTTCTAATAGCCCTATACCTCTTTATGGAAAGTGTGAGTACCTTATAATAACAAACTAATCCTAATTATTTTCTCCCATCCATGGACCATTGCTGTCATTCATTTAACTTATATCTAAGCATACATACATCTCTATATATGTTTGTATATATGTACATATTTGAATAAATTATTACACTTACTATTTTGAACAAATTATTTTCTGTTAGACCAATTAAGAATAAAAACAATTAGTTTTTACTTTACCTTCACTTATGCTTTTTTTGATGCTTTTCTTTCTTTATATAGATCCAAGTCTGTAACCTATATTATTTTCCTTTTCTCTAAAGAAATTTTTTTCTTGAAAAGCAGTTCCACTGGAAAGAAATGTCTTCTTCAATTTTCGTCTTAGAAACTCTATTTCTCTTTCACTTTTGAAGCATCAGTTCACAGGGTACATAATTCTTGGTTGGTGGCTTTTGTCTCTTAACACTTCCAATGTTCCACTCCATCCTCTTCTTGCTTGCATAGTTTCTGAGAAGCCACATGTAATTCTTATCCTTGTTCCTCTCTAAGTACAGTGTTTTTTCTCTGGCTCCTTTCTGGACTTTATCTTTGATTTTTCTGTGTTTTCAAAATATGTCTATAAATAATATGTAGGGTTTTTTTTTTTTTGACATTTATCCTGCTTGGTGCTGTCTGAGCTTCCAGAATCTGTGGTTCGGTGTCTGACACCTATTTGAGGATAATTCTGAATCATCAACTTTCCAAATAATTTTTCTTTTGTTTCTTCTTGTCTTTTCCTTCTGGCATGTCTATTACTCATATGCTACTTTTTTGTAATTGTCTCGCATTCCTTAGATATTTTCTTTTTTGTTTTTGTTATTTCAGTCTTTGTTCTCTGCTTCTTCATTTTGGAGGTTTCTATTGAGGCATTTTCAAGCTCAGAGATTCTTTCCTCAGCTATGTCCAGTTGATTAATGAACCAATCAAAGACATCTTTCATTTTTGCAGGAGTATTTTTGATCCTTAGCATTTCTTTTGTTTCTGTCTTAGGAGTTTCATCTCTCTGTTAACATTGTTCACTTGTTCTTGCATGCTGTCTGCTTTATCAATCAGAGCCCTCTGCATATTATGCATCACTGTTTTAAGCTTACTGTCTCTCTTCAAATTGTGCTTTTACCTTTTAGTATGCCTTGTAATTCATTCCTTATACCTGGAAATGTTGTACTGGGTAGAAGGAATTGCTGTAAGTAGGTCTTTAGTAAAGTCGTGGTAAAGTATGGGGGAAAGGGAAGTGTATAATCCCTATGATAAGGTCTCAGACTATTAGTGAGCTTATACCTCTAGACTGTGAGCTTCACAATACTATTCACTTATGTTCTCCTCCACAGGAGGGATAAGATGGCTACAGTGGGTTAGAGTTGGGTATTTCTCTTCTCCCAGGTCAGGGTAATCTCTAGTTAGTTTCTCCTAAGGGCAGGCTTTGTTAAAAACAGAGTGCACTGGCATGTTTCCAAATGGTTCCTTTTCCTCTCCCCCTGCTGGAAGCACAAACAAATTTTTCTCTGATGTTTACTGTGAGAACCTAAGAAAGTTCCTGGATGTAAAACTCACAAAGGTGTGGAATCCCTCTGTGACTGAGCCCTCCTGGAGATTTTAACTCTTAGACTTGTCCACACTGAGCATCTGGCAATTCATCAATTATAGTCCAGGTCTTCCTACCCCAGCACTGATTCCTGCAGAGGTTTCTGCTCACGAGTCTCTGCTCCAGTAAGTGGTGACTCCCTGTATCCACCAGTCTGTTCCTCCAATCTTGGGGGCAGTGGTTTTTCCTGTATCCTCACCTCTCTTACAGATCTGAGAAGAGTTGTTGAATTTTCAGTCTGTTCAACTTTTTACTCATTGTTAAAATGGATTGGCCATTTCCAAACTCTTTACATATGAAACCAGAAAACAGAAGTCTCCCTTTGAGGTTTTATATCTATATATCATTTAATCCTCATAGGCTCCCAAGTAGAAATATTTAGATTAATTTTCAGGTAGAAAAAAAAACAAAACTGAGGCTTAGAGAGGTGAGGAAGCTTTAAGGCATCAAGGTGGAGGTACTGAAGCTGGGATGAAACCCAGGTTGTAGGTCTCCAAGGTTAAGGCACTTTACAATACATCATATCCTAATTTACTAGCCAACTGGACAAATGCTCCTCCTTCTTTTTTTCCTTTCACTTTTTAAAAATTCTATATTAGTACATGGCTTTGGTTATAAACTACCTTAAGTCCTTTCATGAAAAGATAACCTAACAAATAAACATAGTTGCTGCAAGTTGTTCCTGCCTTCAAGGAAATATAAAACGTGTTGTTTTCAAGACCACTGTACTCAGAATATTTAATTTCATTCTCATGACAATCTTTGAATGTGGGTAAGGAAATTGCTCAAGTCATTCAGACCCTGAATAGATCACTGTGAATTTAGAATGAATGGGCCAAAGGTTAATTACAGTCTAAGTGATGCTAGGTATAGAGACTGATTTATCATATTGTAGTTTAAGGGTGTTTTAAATTTAAAATCACATGTCCAATAACTCTCTATGGATAGGTGTATCTCCCCAAGCAAGTTGTGGGATTCCAGAAACTTAGGGAGACGCTCCTTCATTGTGGTTACCTTGGTGGCTAGAATAGTCTCTGGCTTGCTGTGGGTATGCAATGAAACATGGGATAAACGTAAATGAATGAAATCAGCCATTCTCAATTATTTTAGAAAATCACCAAACCTTGGAGTAAGACATGCTTACTAATTCATTGATTCTTAAATTTAAGATCCCTTGTGGATCCCTAAGAGAAATATAACAATAAAATTTAAACTTTCACAGTTAAGGTTTGCACTTGAGGTAGTTAATACAAATGAAAATGCTAGGACTGAATTATAGGAAGAAGTTGGTTATTAGTCATGGAGATAACTGAGCTATCACTTTTAATTTTCCATATTCTTCTAAATAAAAACAAAAAATTTAAAATTTCTCACAAAATATTCAATGACCCCAAGAATATGTCTCCCAATCCCAGTAGATTTGTGGACCCCGAGTGTGTGAGAAACACTTGGGTAGCCTAGTTCCCTTGACTTAAAAAGAAACAGACCCTATTTTTCTAAAGTTTCAATATCTCTACTTATGCACTTTTATTGTGAGTGCAAACATGAGGTTACTGTAAAAATAAATAACTTTTTCAATGTCACACAGTTATTTAGTAGCAGAGCAAATTCTAGAACACAGGTGTTGTAACTCCAAGTACAGTGTTCTTTTCTAACAAATTGCATGCCCAGCTATTCATCCAACAGTTGCTTAATGAGGTGTTTTCTGTAACATCAAAGAAAATGGTAAAAATAATATGTTTGGGGAGCAAACCAAGAGACACAGGCTCTCGATCACTAGCACTTAATTGGCTGGGCCTGGGTCCCCGGTACCGACATGGTCACTTGCAAATCCAGACACAGAGGACAGGGACTAAGTGGTTTTCCTAGCCAGGCAGTGTGGAATTGTTGGCTGAAACTCATTATATGTTTCAAGTGCAGAAAACTGCAAAGTTTCAGTTCCCTTGAGGCACCGTGGTTTTTCTCTATTTGTAAGTAAAAAATGAAAAGTAAGCAAAATTAGTACATTTATTTTATATTCAATACATTTAGAATCATTATGTTGATCAATGGGGGTTGAAATACACTTTAGTCTCCACTTTTATTGCATTTTCAGGATTTGAATGATGCATAATGACATGGATTTAGACTAAGAAAAACAAAATCTAGGGCAGAGATTAATTGGACAAATGTTTTGCTGTTTGATAGAAAAGGCAGATAATTTGATTTCCAAGTTTCAGTAAGACACAACAACGAAGGAAAAATGGAAAATCCCAGCATGTGTTTTCTTCTTGTATTTTTATACAGCACACAGCTAAAAGCAGTACCTCAATTATCAAAGTCAGCATATATTTTTGCATTATGTGTAAGACTAGAATATTGTTTGCACCTTAAAATATTAAATGGAAATGGAAAAGTACCAGAATACTCACCCCCACCCCCTCCTTGTTTTTTCTTTTTTTTTTTTTTTTTTAATTTTCAGTGTTCAGATGTTGTGTTGTTTACAGACTTCATGTGTTTCCTGCTTTGCTGAAGAATGCCAGGCTGTACTCTGATGTCAAAGACCCAGAAATGGAAGCCAGAAATGTGGCTTCTCAGGCCGGCCCTGCCAAGCTGGATTACCTTGGGCACATCAAGAGGGACAAGATGATCTCTCAAGCCACTTCCAGTCATCCATCCACCCATCTTTGTATCCATGTATTTCTCTGCAAAGTTTTATTCAGCACTTACCCATGCCAAGCACAATATTAAAGGCTGGAGAAACAAAACTAAATATTCATGTTCCTGCCTCACCTTCTAGAAACTTACCAACTAGATGAGGCGCAGATATGTAAACAGACAACTACAATATAGTGTGACCAGCATAAACCCACAATCGATTGCTGAGGTGTCACCTGGAGCTCTGAAGTCAGAATGTATTCAAATCCCGGGCATGCACTTACTAGCCTCTGAGACCTTAGACAAGTTAGTTAACTTCTCTGAGCCTCAATATTCCTTATCTGTAAAATGTTGGTGACCACCCTACATGCCTTAGGACTTGTGGGGATTTGGATGAGATAATACAGGTAAAGAGTTTATCCCAACTCCTAAAAATAAATAGTTATTACTTGTCCTATTTTATTATTGTTACTATTCTTTTTAAAAAATTGTATGTTCTTAATTTTTGTGGGTACAGAGTAGGTATATATATCTGTGAAAAACATAAGATATTTTGGGGCTTTTTGTTTATTCTTTAATTTTGTAATATTTTTGTAGGTACCCAGTGCATATATATATATATATATGCACACATACACACACACATATATACACACATACATATATATATATATGGGGTACATGAGATATTTTGATACAGGAATATACGGTATACGTAATAATCACATCAGGGTAAATGAGGTATCCATCACATCAAGCATTTATCCTTTGCATTACAAACAATCCAGTTATACTCTTTAAGTTATTTTTAGGTGTACAATTAAATTATTATTGAATATGATTGCCCTGTGGTACAATCAAATACTAGATACTAGATATTATACATTCTGTTTTTTTTGTAACCAGTAAACGCCCCTACTTCCCTCCCACTACCCTTCCCAGCCTCTGGTAATCATCATTCTACTCTATTTTTCCATGAGTTCAATTGTTTTCATTTTTAACTTCCACAAATAAGGGAGAGCATGTGAAGCTGTCCAAGCCAGGACAGAAAATAAGACAATTTTACTTAACATAATGACTTCCAGTTCCATCCATGTTGTTGCAAACGACAGAATCTCATTATTTTTAATGGCTGCATAGTGCTCCATTGTATACATGCACCACGTTTTCTTTATCCATTCGTATGTTGATGGACACTTCATTTGCTTCCAAATCTTGGCTATTGTGACTAGTGCTGCAGAGATCTGAGAATGCAGACATCTCTTTGATATGCTGATTTCCTTTCTTTTGGGTAGATACCCAGCAGTGGAACTGTTAGATCATATGGTAGCTCTATTTTCAGTTGAGGAACCTACAAACTGTTCTCCATAGTGTTGTACTAATTACATTCCCAATAACAGTGTAAGAGAGTTCCCTTTTCTCCACATCCTCATCAGCATTTATTTATTGCCTGTCTTTTGGATAAAAGCTCTTTTAACTGGAGTGAGACAATATCACATTGTATGTTTGATTTTGCATTTCTATGATGATCAGTGATGTTGAGCACCTTTTCATATACCTGTTTGCCATTTTATAGCTTCTTTTGAGAAATGTATCTTCAGGTATTATGCCCATTTTTAATTGGATTACATTTTTTCCTATAGAGTTGTTTGAGCTCCTTATATATTCTGGTTATTTATCTTTTGTCAGATGGGTAGTTTGCAAATATGTTTTCCCATTCTGCCAGTTGTCTCTTCACTTTGTTGATTGTTTCCTTTGCTTTGCAGAAGCTTTTCAATTTGTAATCCCATTTGTCCATTTTTGCTTTGGCTGTTTGTATTTGTGGGGCATTATTCAAGAAATCTTTGCCAAGTCCAATGTCCTAGAGAGTTTTTCCAATGTTTTCTCTTAGTGGTTTTATAGTTTGAGGTATTACATTTAAATATTTAACCCATTTTGATTTTATTTTTTATATGGTGTGAGATAAGAATTTAGTTTCACTCTTCAGCATAAAGATATCCAGTTTTCCCATTACCATTTATTGAAGAGACTGCCCTTTCTCTAATGTATGTTCTTCGCACCTTTGCTGGAAATGAGTTTACTTAGATGTATGGAGTTGTTTCTAGGTTCTCTATTTGGTTCCATTGGTCTCTGTGTCTGTTTTTATCCCAGTCCTATGCTGTTTTAGTTATTACAGCTCTGTAGTATAATTTTGTTAATACTATTCTTATTCTTCTTATTAACTAGTAGTAATGATAGAAGAAAAAATAGGAATTCCTCTGAGGTAGCTTAGAAAAATCAGCCCCTGAATATGCCTGAAAACATCAAAGGGACTTAACAGAGGAGGTGAATTCACAGGCATTAAGGGGTTTTGCAGGTAGTCAGGGCAGAAGAAAATAACACAAGAAGACAGAAGGCACAAGTTATACGTGATTTGAATAATTTATGTTATAACAGATACTGCAACTAAAGGCTAGAGGGGTTTTTGTTTGGTGTTTATTTGTTGTCTAAGATCACCCAGAGAGTTAGTCTGAGACTTAGAAAGACTAGCAATTCCTTCTGTTACTGGAGCACAAAGTGAGAACAAAAGTGGTGAGGGATAAAGTGCACAGTGACAGGCAAGCTCTTAAGGGATCTTGCTGTTCACAATAAAGATTTAGGTCTGTAGATATTTTGGAAACACTACATTTTCAGCAGCAGAGTCACTTATTCTGGATTCTGGACCTCTTTGCCCTCCTAGAATCACCTGCTATGATGTAAATGTCTAGTAGACAACTGCTTTTCAGGCCAAAGAATGTGACTCTGGCAGTGGCCAAAAGGTGAGAAATGGTTCTTGTTCTATGGTTATGAAGGCCCAACTGTAAGGCTTTTTCCTAAGTGAACCTATGAATTCCTAAAACTTAGGAAATGAAACTGGAATCAGGGTTCAGTCAGAGAAGCAGAACCCAAAGATATGTGTATGATGATTAGACAGAAAGATAGATAGATAGATAGATAGATAGATAGATAGATAGATAGATAATAGATAGATAGATAGACAGATGGATTTACTGTAAAAATTTGACATTATGTTCTGGTAATGCTGCTGTTTTGGCATCTAATTTTGAAGCCTGAGTTGCACAGAGTAGGCAGTCCCTTCAGGAAGAGAAGGTGTTTGTAAACTGGGCCAGAGCAAGGACATGCGGGACCCCCGCAGAGTGAACTGACAGATCTTGATGTTGTGAGTATCTGGAAGAGAGGTGGACACCCTCCCTCGGGGAGCTAAAGGCACACCTGGCCCAGGGGTTGGAGAAGCTGAAGGAGCCAGCAGGAGGAGATGGAGTAGCAGAAGGAGGTGGAGCAGCAGGAGGAGGTGGAGTAGTCACAGTCCCACACCGCTGCCCCATGCCATGAAGGTGAGCCAGCAGGTAAGTGACTACCTGTGTGAGCTGCTGCTTCATTTCCACCCTCCAACAGGTTTACCAACAGTTCCTGTTTGCCTGAGACTGACCTGGTTTTAGCACTGATAGTCACATGTCCAGGGAAATCCTTTTGTCCAGGAAAACTGAGATGAATGATCACTTTACCTCCAAATCTCACACAAGAATCTCTCTTGTGGCTCTTACCTGAAATATACAGCAAAGAGGATTCTGGACCATGTAGTTCCTCCTGGCCCAGTTGACACATTACTAAAGCACTATAGAAGCTAATTAATGGATGGATTTTTTTATCTCTCTAATATTTATTGAAATCACAACAAAAAGTATTTTTTACATACAAAATAATATATAGCTGGAATATACATGAAAAATAAAGATTTGTAAAATAGGAGTAGCCATGAATTTTTATCCCTTACTCTGTTTTCCATTGCTATGTAACCCAATCCTTGGCTGCCTTTCTACTTTCAAGGATTATTTATAACTTCCTCTAACTTCCTGTGCTTTTAGATTGAAGAGCCCTGGGTCCCAAGACAGTTGATAGTCGCTGACAGATATGAGCAGCTTGGGAGCTAAAGTCCTTGTGGACATTCTTCCTGCTGTCGTTTTAACTGAGCCTGGTTGATGAAAGCTTTGCCTCATGTAGACACCTCAGTCCATCACGGATGCATTCAAATGAATGGATCAAGCTCTACCATTTGTCATGTGCTTCTAATTCACACTGTCCATTCACCTTAATTGGGTGGGGTAGGGGGTGTGATTTTTGAGGTCATAGCATATATAATTGAAGCAAGGCAGCCTTACATCTCCTGTAAATCAACACTACTTACTCTTAGCAGGAAGCAGCTGCTGTGCTCAACAGAGGGGATGGAGAAATGCTTAATGCCACAACTACTAAAAAGGCATAGTCAGGGTTAAGGAAAGCCAGCAAAGAATGATGAAACATTCTGGACTAGTGACAACAGGTACAGGAGTGGTATCTCATTAGGCCTAAAAGGGAAGCAGTGAAAAAATAGTTATTGGACTTAGAAAGAGAGCTATAGCTGACCTATAGCTCTAGGGAAGGACCCATAGGAGTGGTAGCCTTAAGCAAGTACACCCCACTACCAACTACAGCCCAGGGGAATAAAGACCTCAGATTCTATCCCCTCACCCTTACCATCTCCTGCTGGTACTCCCATTGGCTAAATCCGACCTCAGCAGGAGGGTAAGGGAGTGAGGTTGAAGCCATCCTTTGGGGTCAGCTTCCCAGGGCACAGAGGAGGGTGAGAAAGTGAGGGAAGCTAAAGATCATCCAGTGCCCACTTCTTCCTTTGTGTTCAAAATAACTTCTCCTAATTTCCAATAAGCAAAGAATTATCCTAGCAACTAAGTTACTATCACCATTGATTAAGTCTTCCAAATCTTTTGTAATCCACTTGCCATAATCATATCTTTGCAAAGCCCTATAATTTCGTTATACATTGAGATCAATATGCCCTTAAGAAATTTATAGCCTTATTTTCTTTGAATATTTTTTCAACAAATAAAAATAAGCCATTGGTCCTCATATCTGCATTCAGAATCTATGCTTGGGGACAATATAGCAAATGAAATCATGTAAAAAGACATTACCAATAATTGTCCTAATTAAGACTCTTGAACCTAACAGAGGCTGATGGGGCAGCACAGTGAAGATGGCACCTGTCAAGTCAAGAGATGGAAAAGCTGTAACTGAACCCTGAAGGTCGCTTAACCTGGGACCTTGGTAAAGTCATTTTACCTCTCTCCATCTTGATTTCCTCACCTGCTCATAGAAATAATTATAATGATTTCACAAGTTTTTCTGAATTACAAATAGAAAATGGATACTAATGCTCTGTAGCAATTGCAAAGCCTATATAAAAATTCATTGATTGTTCACGAGCATTTAACTTTTTGAAAATGAATGGCAGGTGCTAGGAAGTCTTAAATTTGTATGCACAATATGCTTTGGGGGGGAATAAAGTGATTACAAACATTGCCTTGCAATACTTCTTTAAAAATCATAAGGAACATGCATCATTACCTCTGTTTTTTTTTTAAAAAAATATTGTTTTGTCTTTACCTTTATAAATGCTTTATTATTTTTGTACAGTTCTCTGAAGAGTTCTGGGCAGTAGGCAGACAACATCACATTTTTTTTTTTTCTACTTGATGAGTGAGAAAACCTAAGGGGTAAGTTGTTAATAGAAGAAATCAGAACTGAGTGAAGACACCACAGGTCCTGGCTAAATCCATGATATGACATTCATCCTGAAAGATTGGTGTGAAACTGGTCTACTGGAGAAACAAATACCACCTTCACATCTTCCAAGTTAAAGACCCGGTTCAATCCCTAACTCTGTCCTCTATCAGATTTATAAATTGGACTATAGTGATCCCCATCCAACTGGGTTACTATGATCTTTTTAACGAAATTGTAGATGTGGACACAGGTAGCACAGTTCCTGCCATGCTCAAGGGAACTCAAGTGATGCTCCCTAAATACCATCTGAGTCTGAACTTCTATTTTCACCTAAATATTCTAGAAGTATTTCTCAAAAACCTTAGACTGAGGCACCTTGACCAAGGCCTACATTTTATTTTATACTTATTTACAAAGATCTTCTTAGCCTTAGCCCTCCTGTTCATGCTCTTCCACAAGCACAGTCTTCATTCACTCAAAATTGCATTCATTCTACAAACATTGAATAATAAAGCTACCATTTATTTATTGCTCTCTATGTGCCAGGCACTGTGCTAAATGTTCTATGATGATTGTCACATTTAATTCACAAAAGCCTGATGTGCCTATTATTATTCCCATTTTTTAAAGGTGTGAATTGAACTTTGGAGGCATGAGATAAATCTATTCAGTCACTCAAGCACTGATGCACTGAGCATCTCCACTGGTTTGAGAACCGTGCCATTCCGGTGAGCAGGATCTGCCTTCATGGAGCTCACATTTCAGCAATTTATTTCCTTGCCCAAAGCCATACACCTAGAAAGTGGTAGAACTGAGATTAAATTTCATTCTTTCTGGTTTCAAATCCTGCATGCATAACCCCTGTGCTGCTCTGGTTGATTGTTCTTCAGTGACTTCTGCCCTTAGAGACCACGCATATATTCAGCCAGGAAAGACAAACATCCAGAGCGGCATTTGCAAGTTACCATCATGCTGGATGGCTGGAGGAATCAAAACGGTCACTTTTCCAAACATTAATATTTTATATAATCTGAAAAGAGGATTTGTATTTACTGACCTACTTTTGCAGGTTTTTTTTCTGAATTCAGTGTGAGAGAGGAGAGTGTAGCTGTATAGTTTAGCTTGTTTCATTTGTTTGTTTGTTTGCTCGTAAATTCTCCCTCTCGACTCAGTCACTGGGAGGCAGCATGATGTTGCTAAAAGAATGTCATCTTGGGCTTCAAAAGCCTGTGTTAATACCAGCTGTGATGAGGAGGAGGAGAAGGATGGTGATCACAATGATGACAATGATGATGATGACAATGCCTACCATTCCTGTCTGTGTTGTCTCCTCAAAGAGACTTTCTGGAACCAATATATCCAGATAACATACCTATTATTCCAACTCTTCTTTTTCCAATTTCCTTATCCTTTATCAGAGTACCTGACATCATATTATACATGCATTTGCTTTTTTAATGGATAGTCTGCCTTCTACTAGAATATAAGCTACATGGAGGTAAAGACTTTGTCTGTTTTATTCTTTTTTTCTGCCATCAGCACATAGACTAGCATCTGGCACTCAACAAATTATTAATAACTATTTTTTGAGAATTCACCATCTGCCAGGCACTGTGCTAAGCACTGTAAGTGTCTCATGAAGTATAAAAACCTGTAACAAAGTTACGTGTTCTTATATCATTTTAAAAATTAAGATACTAAAGCACAGGGAATTTAAGAAACCAGCTCAAGGACACACAGCTCAAAAATGAGTAAGGACAGGATTCAATCCCAAACTTTTAACTCTACTGCCATGGACTGATCAATATGGCTCTGGGCAAGTCACATCACCTCTATGAGACTCAGTGTTGTCATCTGTAAAATGGAGAGGTTGATTGTGACTATTTCTAACCTGCTGAGCTGCTCTGACCTAGCTAAATTTCATTTACTTCCAGCAAATCTCAGTAATCGTCAGAATATCTATAGGTTGTATTTTCAATAGAAGGCTTCAGGAACACTATGAGGTAAAAGGTCACCCTTGAAGGGGACACAGAGACCATCCAAAATAAGAGGAAAACAGATTTTCATTCCAGAAGTATAAGCTAATTGCAAGACCATAGCTACCTGTGGCAGAGGTTGCAAAGTGTGAAGCTTGGGGAGATTTCTAGTGACAGCCTCCCACAAGATTGCTGGGTATTTGTGTAGTTATGCATTTCTGCATAACAGATCACCCCAAAACATAGTGACTTAAAACAACTCAATATGTATATAGTAATTCTGTGCGTTGACTTAGAAGTTCTTCTGCTGATTTTGTTTACCAAGTGGTTGGGCTTACTCAAGTGGCTACAGTCAGTGGAGTTTAGCAGAAGCTGGAATATTCAAATTGGCTTCACTCACATGTCTGACATTTGGTGCTGGCTGTCAGCTGGGACATCTTGGTTCTCCTTCCTGGGCTTCTCATCTGCCAGTAGGTGATCCAGTTTTCTTACATGGCAATCTCAGAGAAAGCCCCAATGCAGACACATTTATAAAGCCTCTGCTTGTGTCAAATTTGCTGATGTCCCGTTGGCCAGAAGAAGTCAAAGGCCAAGGGCAAAGTTCATGCAGGAGGAGACTTACACTGCTCTTGATGGAAGGAAGGAGTGGCAAAGAACTCGTAAAAATCTTTAACATACCACAATATTGAAACAGACAAAATTACCCAATCTGACGGTGCTCAACAAAGACTAACAGGCAAAACTACTCCCCTCCAGTCATCTCAGTTGATAGTAACTCCCCCTACCTCAACTGATACCACCTTGGTTTATGCCACCATCACCTTCTTCTTGGAGCTCAATTCCTCTGGGAACCCTCTGAGAACTGTGGAGCCCACTTCAGAATTGTCCCACCAAATGATGGGTTGGTTGGGAAATCTATCTGTTGGCTCTCATCACTCAATGATTGAGGACTTCCCCTCACACTCCCTGACATTTTCATGGTATGCTTGTACTTGGTTGAGCAGGCTCCCATGAGGTCAAAAGTGTCTTAAAGCCAAGAACGAGAGAGATCCAGTTTCCCAGGGCTGTCCTATCAAAGCACCAAAAACTTGGGGGCTTAAAACAACAGAAATATATTACATGACAGCTCTGGGGGCTAGAATTCCAAAATCAAGGTCTTCACAGATGAATGCCCCTTCTAAATCCCATGCGGAATAATCCTCCCTTGC
The DNA here is from genome assembly GCF_029281585.2 of Gorilla gorilla gorilla. Classification (NCBI taxonomy): domain Eukaryota; kingdom Metazoa; phylum Chordata; class Mammalia; order Primates; family Hominidae; genus Gorilla; species Gorilla gorilla. The sequence continues at coordinate 141,814,797 of NC_073231.2, read as the reverse complement.
CTCTTCCAGCTTCTGACATCTACTGGTAATCCCTGGTGTTCCTTGGCTTGTACACGCATCATCACTCCAAGGTCTGCCTTCATCACTGCCTATCCATCTCCTTCCTTTGTGTATCTCTCCTCTTTCTATAAGGGTATCAGTCATATTAAATTAGAGACCCACCCTTCTCCAATATTACCTCATCTTAACTAATTACATCTGCAATAACCGTATTTCCAAATAAAGTCACCTTCTGAGGTACTGGAGGTTAGAAGTTCAGTACATCTTCTTGGAGAACACAATTCAACCCATAACAGATGGGAAGCCATAAGCATGTTGAAAACTATCTAACATGGCCAAAGCTTAACTCAGAGGTAACCACATGGTATATAGGGCAATATATATATATATATAGGAGATTATATATATATATACACACACACACAAATATATATATAGGAGATTATATATATATATATATATATATATATATATATATATATATATATATATATATGTCTCCTTTGCTGTAGATTTTTTACCTAGAATGATAAATTTAAGGATTGCTTGAAATTGCATGAAGGATGGGGAAGGGACCCACAGCCAGTTCTAGAAGAATGTGAGCCACTGTCAAGTTCAAGGCAAGAAAAAGTGAACATATTTAGCCTGAGAACTCACTTGTATTGGGATTTGCTGTCTGATAGAAGGTCAAGTCAGCAGATTTAAAGGTGGAGACCTACCATTTCTAAGAAACTTAGTCATCTCAGACAATGAACCTCCGGGGTAGAGGACTGCCATGTCTTAATCTGCATATTACTGTGGAGGGTAATCAGCTTTTAGAGGGAGTTCCAGCACACAAATGAGGCAGGTCAGAAGGAGACATTTAAGCATCACTCTAATTAATCACTTTGGATGGAAAGCTGGTGACCCAAATGTGGGTGTCTATGTCTTAACTCCCATATGCAATAGCTACATTAGAAGAACTTTTCAACCCTTGGAAACTCTCTTCCCAAGAGGGTCCCATTGCAGAGCAGATGTTTGCAAATCATTTAGGCTGCCGGTGATGAATTAGTTTTTAATGGCATTCTTGTGTACTTGTTATAAATCATTAAGCGTCCAACAGACTGTCTCCTGTCTTCACAGGCCTGGTCGGGTTGGGTTCCTAAGCAGCAAAATATACAGTGATGGGAACGAAGTTGCTGTACCCAGTTGAAAATCCTTCACTCCCCTTCCCACTTGTCCTTGACCCTGGTCCACTCCTTTTCTCACCTCTCCTCCACTCCTCTCTCCCCTTCCACATCTTCCTCTTCCCCATCCATGCACTTGGCCTTTTCCCAACTCCTTAATTTTCCCTCTTTTCTCAACCTTCCTCACATTTCTCTATTATTCTTACCTCTTTCCTCCCTCCACACTTTTCCACACTTCTCTTTTTACCATCCCAATCTTTCCTCAGCATTAAAAATAAAGGCTGTTTTCTTTTGATAAGCTGAGAGAGAGATCCCCATGCTGACACAGTATGATTCTTAATACCAGTAATAAATTCATGGTCAGTTCTTCCCGGATATGCAGGAAATTAAAGTTGGGGTGAGGGTAGGGAAAGAGTGAAAACAAACCTGAAAAAGAGCTTCAAGTCCATTGAAGAGAAGTCATTAAGTACTAACAATATAAGATAGTGCACTAATCATAAAAATTAACACTATAGTATCCTCATGCTAGAGAGAACATATATGCTTTTTGGAGACATGAAAATGGTTTGAATTCTGGATATGAAACTTACTAACCTATGACAGGAGAACACAGTTCAGCTACAGAGTCTAGGATAATGTAGATAAAAGATCATAGCACAGAGTAGGTTTTTCAGACTTTAGCATCTAGTTGGTAGTTAGTAAAGACAGTAAGATTAGAGACAAGATAGGTCAAATTTAAATAATGTAAAAATTCAATATTTATTAACTGCACATTTTTTTGAGTGTTTCTGGGTATTGACCATGTGTGAGATCCTGAATTCAATTCAGGTTCTATGGACTTGTCACTGTCATGTGCTTATAACTCCACTAAAACTAAAAAGTAGATGAAGTTATCCTTTGGCATTATCAAGTTAACTTAACCCCATCCAAACATCTAGAAAGAGCACTCCTCACTAGCCACTGCCTTTCCTGATGGGAGCCTCCTTGGTGTCATGCACCTGTGTCATACATAGATAACACTCTCATTCCTAGTCATTGATTTTCCTTTGACTTCCATGACAATCTCTTACTCAAAAAGCACTATTGGCAAAAATGCTTGATCTTTCCTTCTGTTAGTAGATGAAGGCTCTGAGATGAGAAGGTTAAACTTTTATTGCCTCCTCCAAAAATGTTTCTGTTCATCAGCTTCCCTCACTCCTGGCCCTTTTAGTTACCAAAGCTAACTTTGGTAACAAAAGTTACCTCTACCTGCAACCTTAATGCAAGTCTTTAAGCTTCGTGTGGCACTTAAAACCAATCTATCTCTCTCTCATCTGTGCCTGGACTTTCTCCCTTGTTAGAAATTTTCTCATCAGTTTTAGGAAATATTCAGGCTTTTCTTGTTTTGAAACAAACAAATCCACTTGGGCCCCCCATTCCTATGTGTTGAATGACACTTCTCACTCTCTTTCTCCTCCCATCAAAACATCTAAAAAGAGAACTTCTCACTAGCCACTGCCTTTCCTCATGGAAACCTCCTTGGTGTCACACACCTGTGCCACAAGTAGATCACACTCTCATTTTTAGTCATTGATTTTCCTCTGACTTCCATGACAATCTCTTACTCAAAAGACCTTCAGTCCTCATCAGAGCCTGATGAATTGAGTCTAAATTACATAGTCTGCCTCCTGTATTCTTCCTAACTTTCAGAATGCTTCTCCTCACATCTTTTCTGCCATTTCCAGGTCCCACTCCCTCAACCTCTCTGCTCCTCCAAAGGCTGCACTCCCATCTCTCATCTTCTGTATCTATGCATTCCACCTTGAGAGCCGCCCCTCATTCCTTATGCTTCAGCCTCCCACCCTCTGCTGTTTATCCACAAATGTCCAGGTCTAGCCAATTCCCTCTCCTGAGTTTCAGATTCTGCAGTGCCCACTATCTGCTGTGGAGCTCTATTCAATTATCTGTTGTAATTTCAATACACCTAGAAATCAGTTCTTCATGTCTCTTCCAAAAATAGCTCTTTCTCTGGGCCTTACAATTGCCAGAAATGGCACCATTGTCCTACTAGGCACCTAGATTCTCCAGCTGATGGACTGTGGAGGCCTCTCTCCTCCTTGGCCCTCACACTTATTTCTGTGTTTAGTTTTTTCAACACTGCCTTTATAGCACTTCTTAGGAAGCCTCACCCCCACCTGCCTGGGTTTCCACTGCCCCTTCCCCAGTTCGGTGCTTCTTGCCGCTTGCTTGAATTGTCTCAATAGTGTGATTTAAGAATCAGTGGTCCACAACCTTTTTGGCACCAGGGACCACTTTTGTGGAAGACGATTTTTCCATGGACCTGGGTGAGGAGTGGGGTTCAGGATGATTCAAAGGCATTACATTTATTGTGCACTTTATTTCTATTATTGCATTTCAATTTATAATGAAATAATTATACAACTCACTATAATGTGGAATCGGTGGAAACCCTAAACTTGTTTTCTCACAACTAGATAGTCCTGTCTGGGGGTGACAGGACACAGTAACAGATCATCAGGCTTTAAATTCTCATAAGGAGGGCACAACCTAGATCTCTCACATATGCAGTTCACAATAGGGTTCCTGCTGCTATGAGATTCTAAAGGAGGCAGAACTGACAGGAGGCAGAGCTCAGGCAGTAATGTAAGACTGAAATGGGGAACTACTGTAAATACAGATGAAACTTCACTTGCTGGCCCATGGCTTACCTCCTGCTGTGCAGCCTAGTTCCTAATGGGCCACAGACCAGTAGGAACCCGATCAGTATGGCTTTGGGCAAGTCACATCACCTCTATGAAACTCAGCTTTGTCATCTGTCAAATGGAGAAGTTGATTGTGATGATTTCTAAGTTGCTGAACTGCTCTGATCTAGCTGAATTTCACTTACTTCCAGCAAATCTCAGTAATGGTCAGAATATCTGTAGGCTATATTTTCAACAGAAGGCTATATGAACACTATGGTGTTCGAGTCCATGGCCCAGGAGTTTGGGAACTCCTGTCTTAAATGATCTCCCTATCTTTAGTCTCTTACCCTCCCCAACCTTCATCCCACAGTTGCCAATTTGTATTGCTGATGCTCAAACATCACTCAGCTCCTGAAAATGCTACTGAATAAGTATCAGCTCTTTATCCTCTTGTTCAAATATCTTCATACTCCTTCCCAACCCAGCTGTCCACATGTGTTAAGTGGCTAATACGTAGGCACTGTGCTGAGTGATATATGCTTCTGTGTGTATGTGTGTGTGCACCTGTGTGTGATGATTACATTGTCTGATGAATAGTAAGTGCTCATCCCATTGTAGGTTCTCAAAAAATAGTAGCTGTTTTCATTATTACATTGAGATCCTTGAGTATCAGTTTCCTGTTTCTTTATATAGCAAGGGGCAGTCATGTATAATTCAGTGAAGTATTGTGAGGATCAAACTAAATCATATATTGATAACGCTTAGCACAATATTTACTCAGCATATAGTAGGCACTCCATTGATAGTCCCCTTTCCTCTCCCATGACCCTGGGCCTGGGTAGCTATTTTCTAATGCTTTAAAACTGAACTGGAGACTCATACATTCATTCAAGTGTTTATTAAGTTATTACAATATCAAACAATGCACTGTTAAAACCACACAGAATGGGACAGAGAGCAAATGCTATAGAACTGCAGTAAAAATGATAGCTTGAGCATAGAGTGAACTTAAAGTTGATATGACAGTCAAGCAGACTTAGAGTAGAAGTAGAATATACACAAAGCCTGAAGCAAATCAATTTGACTTTATTTATACGAAAGAAAACTGTGCTACCTTTTCTGACCAGAGTAGAAAGTTTCATTTTGATCTGTTTCCATTTATTTGTTTTTATTAAGAGAAGGTGTTTAAGCCTTCTTGCCGATAATTCTAACTAGCACTTATTGATCATTTATGAAATAATGTCATATGTGTTATACATTTATCCTGGCCCCATGAGGTGGGCAATTTCACAAATGAAAAATGGAGAAACAAAGAGCTCATTTACATGCCCAGGACACACAGCTAAGAAAGGATAATGCTGGCACCTACTAAGATGACAGACACCAAGATCTCTGAAACTACTACACAAATATTTTTGTATTATTCAGATTACATATGTGCATATCTATTTTATATATATATAAATGAATCTATGTATCTATGTGTATATACATATGCGTGTATATCTACACATGCACATATATACATATGTTGTTTAGGACAAACTTTGGCACATGGGAAATGCTGTTCACTAGATATTTCCATCTCTCCCCCCTTCAGGCACATGGAAGAACTACACTTCTCTGCACTTCCATTTAGAGGTGATCATGGGACAGGCTTCAGTGAATAAACTGTGAGTGAAATTGACACATATCCATTAGATTCTCGTAAGAAGTGCCTGATGTAGCTGCAACATGTCAATTTCAGATGGAAGCTTTGAGGGCTGGTACCTCCTTCAGTCTTGTTGCTTTTCTTATGCCATGAAGACCAACAATAATCTAGACCATGGCTGTTTCACCTGTCTTGGTACTAAGAGGTGGCCTGGTGGAGCAGAATCCCCAGGAAACCCTGGGTCGACAAGAACCATGAGTGAGAAATACACCATTACTGTTTGGGGCACTAAGATGTTGTAGTTCTTTGTTATTGCAGCATAAGCTAGCTTCTCTTGACCAATATTGTGTGGTGATAGTTGTGGCTGTTGTTGTTACATTGTGCCATCTCAACTAGTGTTTGTAAAAAGAAAGCAGAGATGCCCAGGTTGAGCCTGCAATGTAGCATATATTGAAAGTTCATTCTACAGATTATGAGGTGCAACTCATATTGCCTTTATCATATTCACTTGGATATGCCGGTGACTTTAAGTCAATCCTGGGAGGAGAAAGGAGAAGGGATGCAGGCAAAACTAAGGCTATTTAATCACACTTACTAATTTCAAGGTAAAAGTTGGGTTTATAGCATTATAAAATGAAAAAGTACTCCCTTGCCTAACTCCTTAGGAGACAGGCCTAAATGTCATTCCTGGTTTATTTCTCTGGGGAATTAACTGCTTGGATTCCTTCAAGGTTTAATTAAATTGTCACATAACACATAAAATAGCAAATAAAACAGGCTTTTCCTGTGTCCTGGTGTTAATTTTATGTCATCAAAATTGTTTAGCTTGTTAGCCGCCTAACTCGGGCTGCCCTAGTTACCAATTAAGGGTTCTGTGTGAATGCTTTTCCCCCATTTAAACACCAGCTCTGCCTGCACACTTGTTAAACTTTTCATTTCCTTGGGGTTGCAACTACTAATTTTCTAATAGGTTCTTGGTCATTTAAGTTTTATGCTGTGCAGTTTTTGTTAGCAAAAGAACATTTGAGAAGTTTGGCTCAGGGAAAAACTGTCAACAAGCTGAAGTGTCTGTGGCAAAAGACTTTATATATTATCAGCTCTAACCTGCTTATTGTGTAGATGAAGAAACTGAGGCTAAGAGGAATGGTCTGAGCTGCCAACAATCATGATGAATAAATGGCAAGGACGGAGTTATAATCCAGGAAAGTGGATTCTAAGGACCATGCTCCTGTGAAGGTACACAGCTTGTGTTTTGTTCGATACCCTCTTCTCTATTCAGTGACATTTCCTAACTGAGGGTCTCATCATCTCTTATGCTAGTGATGTCACAATCTTTTCTATTAGCCTTCCTGGATATACAAACACCTTAGGTAGGAACTCTTATCTACTTCCTATCCATCCTCTATCTTCCCTTCCCCACAGCTCAGTTTCCATAAGAACAAGAAGCTTTCTATTCATTGGTAGGCTATTAATTATTGCCTCTATTTCAGATTAACCAAATATATGGACGGCTAGCCAGACTAATAATAAAGAAGAAAGGAGAGAAGAATCAAATAGACACAGTAAAAAATGATGAAGGGGATTCACCACTGATCCCACAGAAATACAAACTACCATCAGAGAATACTACAAACACCTCTATGCAAATAAACTAGAAAATCTAGAAGAAATGGATAAATTCCTGGACACATACACCCTTCCAAGACTAAACCAGGAAGAAGTTGAATCCCTGAAGAGACCAATAACAAGTTTTGAAATTGAGGCAGTAATTAATAGCCTACCAACCAAAAAAAGCCCAGGACCAGACAGGTTCACAGCCGAATTCTACCAGAGGTACAAAGAGGAGCTGGCACCATTTCTTCTGAAACTATTCCAAACAATGGAAAAAGAGGGACTCCTCCCTAACTATTTTATGAGGCCAGCATCATCCTGATACCAAAACCTGGCAGGGACACAACAAAAAAAAAAGAAAATTTTAGGCCAATATTCCTGATGAACATAGATGCGAAAATCCTCAATAAAATACTGGCAATCTGAATTCAGCAGCATATCAAAAAGCTTATCCACCGTGATCAAGTAGGCTTCATCCCTGGGATGCAAGGCTGGTTCAACATATGGAAATCAATAAACGTAATCGATCACATAAACAGAACCAATGACAAAAACTACATGATTATCTCAATAGATTCAGAAAAGGCACTTGATAAAGTAAAATTCAACAACTCTTCATGCTAAAAACTCTCAACAAACTAGGTATTGATGGATTGTATCTCAAAATAATAAAAGCTATTTATGACAAACCCACAGCCGATATCACACGGAATGGGCAAAAGCTGGAAGCAGTCCCTTTGAAAACCGGCACAAGACAAGGCTGTGCCCTCTCTCATCGCTCCTATTCAACATAGTATTGGAAGTTCTGGCCAGGGCAATCAGGCAAGAGAAAGAAATAAAGGGTATTCAAATAGGAAAAGAGGAAGTCAAATTGTTTCTGTTTGCAGATGAAATGACAGTGTATTTAGAAAACCCCATCGTCTCAGCCCATAATCTCTTTAAGCTGATAAGCAACTTCAGCAAAGTCTTAGGATACAAAATCAATGTGCAAAAATCACAAACATTCCTATATACCAAGAATAGACAAACAGAGAGCCAAATCATGAGTGAATTCCCATTCACAATTGCTACAAAGAGAATAAAATACCTAGGAATACAACTTACAAAGGATGTGAAGGACCTCTTCAAGGAGAACTACAAACCACTGCTCAAGGAAATAAGAGAGGATATAAACCAATGGAAAAACATTCCATGCTTATGGATAGGAAGAATCAATATCATAAAAGTGGCCATACTGTCCAAAGTAATTTATAGATTTGGTGCTATCCCCATCAATCTACCACTGACTTTCCTCATGGAATTAGAAAAAACTACTTTAAATTCCATAGGGAACCAAAAAAGAGCCCATATAGCCAAGACCATCCTAAGCAAAAAGAACAAAGCTGGAGGCATCATGCTACCTGACTTCAAACTATTCTATAACGGTATCGTAACCAGAACAGCATGGTACTGTTACCAAAACTGACATATAGACCAATGGAACAGAACAGAGGCCTCAGAAATAATGCCACACAAGTGATTTTATATTCCTCTTTTACTTTCTCCCTTTTTAATTAACACTATTTGTTAATTTTTGTATATTTAATTAACACTATTTTAGAAACAAATAGCACCTCTTCCTCCCCCCTTCTATTTTCTGAGATTAGGGTCAAACTATACCCTGGACCTGAATGGCCTGGCTTGTCATTTTAATTTAGTCAGTATTACACATAGATAGTGTAGGATACACCTGAGTGTGATAATGTTATTGTTTATTTGTGTTTTTGAACAGAAAAAAATACTTTGATTATCATAAATTCATGCATAGCATCATAAATCCACTCATTTATTTTATTTAACAAATGTTTAGTAAGCACCTACTTCATTTCAAGCCTTCTCTATTCCTTAAGGATTTTAAGATGATTAAGATATATCCCTGCTCCTAAAAAGTTAACAAATTAGAAGAGACAGAACTTAGATAAGTATAATATAATGTAACAAAGTGAACGAGATTCAATAGGGCCAGAGTGTAAAAGAGAGTTTCAGCTTCTTTAGGGTAGGTAAGAATTTTCAGAGAAACTAAACTCAACCTGGTCCTTAAAAGATGAGTAACAACTTGCTAAGTGAAGAGGAGATGACATCTGAGCCCTGTGAATGCTAGCGGGGACAGTAGCTGGGAGCTAGGAGAAAAATGGTGGTTAGCTATTCTCTAGTGCTTTAAAATTGAACTGAAGACTCATACATTCATTCAAGTGTTTATTAGATTATGACAATATCAAACAATGCACTATTAAAACCACACATAATGGGACAGAGAGTAAATGCTATAGAACTGCAGCAAAAATGATAGCTTGAGCATAGGGTGAACTTAACGTTAACTGGCTAATTTAGAGGCTTCCACTTTTTGTTGGGGCCCAGAGTTAGAAAGGCCTCTATAAGAGGTCCAAAAACCAGTGCAAACCTCTGATGACATGAGCTTTATGACCTGGTGGATTCCATGGTGTTGAGATATTAGTAGATTACAATAGTGTGAGGGGTCTTCTACAAGCCTATTGGGAAAGTCACAGTGCAGACCTAGAATTCTAAAGCAATGCCATCACCTCTGCAGAAGAGAAATACTCTCCATTTGAAAATCAGCTTCTGGCAGTGGAAACAGCATATGAACAAAAACACCAAGTACTTATGCTACTGATGTCTCTTCTTTATCTCACCATGGCCTAATAAGAGAAAGTGGGATATTTCCTATCATCAATTGACAGATAAGAAATAATGTAGCTGCTTCATTAAGCCACACTTTCGGGTTCTGAAAAGCTACATAGGAGAAGTAGATAGGCAGATATATGACCATTGGAAGGCTGTCCATTTGACATGCAGGAAGGGGTGAACTGAGATATGGATATACATTGACTTCTGGGCAGTGGTGAATCACTTGATCAGTTGGTCAAGAGTTTGGTAGACACATGAATAGACAATTTGGGGGAAAAATCTGAGTAGGATGTATAGAAGCAGATCAATAGGACTGGCTACAAAGATGTGGATCTTTATGTTTCAAAGAATGCTCACCACAGAGGTTATACCACACAGTAGATACTGAATAGTCAAGTGAAGAGAATAACCCAACCTGTGGATGAGGTCCAGCCTTTTCTATCAGCCACCCCAGTGTGTGTTCATTGCACCCATGAGCATGTTGTATATGATGGTACAGATAGAATTTATACAAACTCAACAACATGGGTCTTCTTTATCTGGGATGATAGCCATTGGCACTACTGGGTGTCCAACATCCTCAGCAGAGACCAACATGTCTACTTGGCATCATTCCTCAGGGTGACTAGTGAGCTGCTGAATGGGACATTGACTATGTCAAACATGCTTCACCATGAGGAGGCAGTGTAATCGATACCCACTTCGGACATTAGTTGTCCTTCCCTGACTACATTGCTTCCTCTAGCACTATCATCTAAGGACTTATAAAATGCCTGATCCATATTATCCAACGCAATATTGCCTCATGTGAAGGGAGTCACTTCCTAAACCAGGAAGATGTTGGATCCCTGAAGAGACCAATAAAAAGTTTTGAAATTGAGGCAGTAATTAATAGCCTACCAACCAAAAAAAGCCCAGGACCAGACAGGTTCACAGCTGAATTCTACCAGAGGTACAAAGAGGAGCTGGTACCATTCCTTATGAAACTATTCTAAACAATACAAAAGAGGGAATCCTCCCTACTCATTTTATGAGGCCAGCATCGTCCTGATACCAAAACCTGGCAGAGACACAACAAAAAAAGAAAATTTTATACCAATATCCCTGATGAACATCGATGCGAAAATCCTCAATAAAGTACTGGCAAACCGAATCCAGCAGCACATCAAAAAGCTTACAATGGGTTCAGAACCATGAGATCTGTAGGTCTAACCATGTGTCTTATTATTCAGAAGTAGGCAGTCTGGAGGAATCATGGCTTAAAGCTTAAAGGCTCGCTAAGACACCTTCCAACCTAACAATAGTGAGTTTAAACACTGACTTTCAGAACATCTCACTAAACCAAGAGTCAGCAAACTACAAACTACATGGCAAGTAAGGCCTAAAGTCTATTTTTGTAAATAAAAGTATATTGGAACACAGCTATGTCCATTTGTTTACATATTATCTATGGCTACTTTACCACTAAATGGGCAGAGTTCTGTAGCTCCAATAGAGATGGTATGGTCCATGAAGCTCAAACTATCTAGTATCAGTATCATGCCCTTTACAGAAAAAATATATATATTTATTTCTGCATCCATTCAATGGCTCTTACATGATGCTATGTCCTCAATAACTAGAATAAATTAGAATAAATGGGTATAGGAACCATGGGTGTCCTTTGACACTCTTGGCTACTATAAGCATCAATTGAAGTAGTTATAACCTGCTCAAAGACTAGGAATTAGGGGATTAAACTTCTCTGGGATGAACATCTGGGTCACTAGGCAAGCAACCCAGAACAGACAAGGGGCTGTCCAAGGATAAGGAAAATCTTGAAAGGGTCATAGAAGAGAGAGATGATGAATATCAACTATGGCTCCAAGATCAGCTGTTAGGACACGAGCTTACAGGGGCTAGTGTCCTAAACCTGGGGAGTAGGTACAGTCCCTGGGTTTGCTAATCCTAATTAAGTATTTTGAGGAGATTGCTAGGGCTACCACCTCGAAGAATGAAAGAAATAAATGCATGTTGTTCTAGTATCACAGAGTGAGATGCACATAGCATAAGATAGTGAGGGCCTAGAAAGTAGATTTGCATGTACTTCCTCAGATTTTGTGAGGCCCACCTGCACCCCAGGTATAGGACACTAGCCCCTATAAACTCATGTCCTAACACTGCTGGCTGTTTCATCCTTCCCAGGCAGAACACTGGGCTTTAGCATGTCCTTTGACATTCCTGCCACTGTATCCCCAACAGCCAGGTCCAACCCAGCTGGACCCACAGATGCTTTGACTCTCCCTGCCTTTTCTGATTTTAGATGAAACACCTCACCCTGAGACATGGGCCTGGCTTTGTCAGCGGCTACTTAGAGAGGTTAGGCAATACCATCTGGAAGTACAGATGAGCTAACACCCTGCGGACCGGTAAAAGACAGAAGATGGGAAGTTACTGAGAAATAAACACCCCTTTCTCCTTGCCTGGACTGACAGCTCCGAGGTTCAGTGCTGTCACTTAGCTTGTCTGAAGCTGTCCCTTGTGCCAATCATGCAGCTGTGTTTCCTGTAAAACTGGCCAGCTCCGTAACCTATCTCCTTGTATTTTCTTCCCCTCCTTTGGAGTTCTCACTTTCCCTTTCCCTTGCTGCCCTGGGATTGCACGTCCCAATAAAGCATTAACAGGCTATATTTAGCTCAATTTTTGTTTTCTAGCAGAAAAATAATTAAAACAACCTGCTTGAATATTAATCTTGAGTGAGGCTTAGCCAAAGAGAATAATCAGAGAGGTTATTCAACATGTTTCACCTCGAAGGCATCCAAGTATTCTTCATTTCAAATTACTGAAACTTGATTAAGCAGAAATAAAATGAAATTTGAGATCAGACATTCCTGATTTCAACACTTGGGTCTGCCATTTCTTGGCCTGGCCAAGTCTTTTATCCTCTCTGAACATCAGGTTTTTTTATTTAAAAATTGGAAACAATCATATCTGTTTAATGGGGTAATTTTTCAAATGTAGCAAGACAGCATATAAAGAACCAGTATATCATTTAGCATGTGATATACAGTCAGTGGGGTCCCAACTCCCAGGTATCGTGAAAGCTGTGGATATCCTAACATCAGAATCTCTAGCTTCCTTCTGTTTAAGTTCTAGACAGGAGAACCATACATTAGAGGGGACACGTGGTGTCTGCCAGGGACAACACATTTTAGGAGTGGCATCCACATGGAAAGGGATTGACATTTCAGGCACCCAAGTGGTCCATTCTCTCCCAAATGCCTGATACCTCTTAGAGACCTTATTTCATTCATCAGGACTGTCTTGCTGGGGGACATCTCCCATGTGCTGCGTCTACCTCTGCTCTCCTTTTGTAAGACAAATGAGTAAACATAATTCATAACCACTTTTAGCTGTACAGAAAAAGTAGTTAGGTATTTAATTTGGCAATCCTGCCCAATGAACTTCTCCTAAATCTTAGGATCAAGCTCTGTGAATAAATTGTCATTTCCAACCTTCTGTGTAGGATATTCTTTTCCATTGAATCCAGGAATATATCTACATAAATATGAATATCAACATGCAAATTAATGGAAATGAGGCCCAAATGGGGCTAAATATAGGGTTGTAAAAGAAAATTAACTTGTATATGTGAGCATATAAATGCTCTATATGAAAAAGGCATTTAGTTATTGTTCTCTACATTCATGAAATCGACTCAGAAGAAAATTACCTACAAGAGAGATCTTAATTAAACATGAAGTAGAACTACTTGGTTTTCTCAGAATAGGGAGGTAAATGAAAATCTAGAACGGGGTTCTAAGGAAGAGTATGACATCTCTGTCCAGTCCATTTTCACCAGAACATAGAAAATGTCTGGACATCAATATGCCTGGAGGCATGAAGATAGAAAAGATGGCTTCAATTCTCAAGATGTCAAGGCAGGGAAAGAGCTGAGTACTTATGAATTCCAAGCCTTCCCTCTACCCTATTTTATGTGTAAGAAAATAAGGCCCAGAGAAGTTAAGTGGGTATCCTGGGTGGATAGAGCTAGTTCAATTTAAGTAGGAAAAGAACTGTAGTGAAACTCACTTGGGGCAGCTGAAAGGTTACTAAAAGGTCTGTGAGCAAGGAGCATTGCAGGCGAAAGGCACAGAGGGTTTCCAGTCAAAGGGTTTCCAGTCTCCACACTTTACCCCTCAGGACTCGTGCTGTTCCCACACTGATGGAATGTTTTGGTAAAAGATAAAACCTGGGGAAAAGCAAGGAAAGAGATGTGGATGGGAGCACAGGGAAGCAAGGGTGAGTGAGAACTCTGTAGGCCAGAGAGGCCCCCTGACAAGTCGGCCCTAGACTGGCCTCATCAGAGAGGTGTGATCACCAGCATTCACTCCAGTCCAGGCTAACTCTAGCCCTGTGAGCATCACCCCATCCAATTCAAACCCAGGTCCTGGAGCTTGCCTTACCAGGACACTGCTTCTACTGCATCACACCTAGAACCACCATAACCCCATGAGAGGAAGGTCAGAGAAATGCACAAAGATTTGCCTTATCTCCCCTCTGAGGTGGGAAGTTATTTCTGGAGAGAGGGCAAGGAGCTGTGTCTTACTCACCTAAGTAAGCCCGTTAGTAAGGCTTAATATAGAGCCTTGTTTGTGGTGGATGCTTAAACAAACGCCCCCACACATCTTATGACTAACTCATTCAGCCTTTACCATGCTTCCTTGGCATGACCAACAAACCTGAAGCAGCATCTTTCAGCAGTAAACACTCAGGCGCCTTACTAGACTTCCTGCCACCAGGGAGCTGGAGTAATTCCCTGTGGCCCCATTCCAGCAGGAAGAGCCACTTCACTTCCAAGCTCCTTTCTTTGTTGTTTGTCTCTAACCACCAATCAGCTATAAATTTTCAATAGCCTCTGAACTCCATTGCTTTCCCTTTTAAGAAGCAAAGCATAGCTAAACTCATCTGGACCTTAGATGGGGTCTGCCTTTTCTAAGATGAAAAAGCCAATCATTTAAAGAAGTGAAACAAAAGATCCAGGCAGAGAGTGAGGGAGGATGTGAAGAACACATCCACGGTGCACAGCAATAAACAAGCTTAACAGAGACCTTGCCTGTCCCTTCTGTGTGTCAAGGAGAAAGTGCTCCAGTTTATACATATTCTGGATGGACACAGAAGAGTGAGAAGAGTTTATTAGAAAGACGCTAGAGAGGAGAAGGAAGTTAAGGCAGGCCGAGAAGAGGGAGTCGCAAGAGCATGTTGGTATACAGGATGGGCCCTATTTGGAGAGTCCAACACAACCTCCTGATAGAGTTTGCCTGGATCACATCTTTCAAAGGACTTCTCAGAATTGTGGTATCTGAGCCAGGTGGCCAAAGAGAGATGACTGGGTCACAGAGGGTCCTGCATCCTTCCCCCTTTCACTTACGAGGAACCAGGAACAAAAGAGCACCTTTGCTGGCCCAAGGAAACAAGCTCTGCCTAGGTCCACTTACTTTCCATTGGGTACAAGAGGGAGGAAGAGCAGAAAAGAGAAAAATATGGGCTCTTGCCCTTACAACAGGGAATCCCTGCCCCTGATCCAAGATTATCCAATGTTTGTCTTGGCTTCTAACTAATTGGATATTTCTTCTTCACTTGCTGAGTGTGGTTTGCCCAGAAGTGGTGGGTAGAGCCCTGGCAGGAGCAGATGGCTGACAGCCCACCTCCCCCACCCTTGGTATCCAATATGAACATTTGTCTACTTAGCAATAATAAAGCAAAATGATAGAAATAATAGTGAACATTTACTAAAGCAGCATTGAGGCATGCATTGAAAAGTATCTAGCATATAATACCTACTTCACATGCATTTTAGTAATTACAAAACCCCATGAGGTCTGCATTATTAATATCATCTTTGTTTTATGGATAAGGAAATTGACACATAGCTCTGTGATCTGTGATGCAGAGAAATACAGAATGTTCTGGAAGACCAAGAAGGTGGGGAAGGAGGAGGCTCATACGACCTAATTTGATGGGAACAGATAAATATAATATAAACAATGATCTTGGAGTCATCCTTGACTCCTCTGTCTCTCATTTTCCATTTTCAATTTATGAGAAAATCCTTTCAGCTCTACCTTCAATGTATTTCTACATTCTGACCACTGTTCACTACTTTCACTGTTATTGCTCTGGTCCAAGTCACCATCCTCTCTCTTTCGATCTGCAGTAGCCTCCTAATTGGTCTCTCTGCTTCCACTCTTGCTCCTCTTTAAACTCTTCTCAACACAGCAGGCAGATCCAGCCTGTGAAAATCTAAGGCAGTTCAGACTATTCTGCACAGATCCCTCCAATGGCTTCCTGTCTCACCCAGAGTAAAATCAGCCCTCAAAATGGCCGAAAGTTCTGTGCAAAATCTAACCTCCATATTTCTATTTTCTATTTTTCTGTCCTTTCCTTGCTTTTCTTCAGATACACTGGCCTCCTCTTTGTCCCATGAATAGACCAGACACACCCCTCCCTCGGAGCCCTTGCATGGTTTGTTCCCCTTCCCAGGAATGTTCCACCCGCAAACATGCCTAGGCTTTGCTGCCTTCCAGTCTTTTCCAGAAAGTCCTCTACCAGTGAGGCTCTCTCTGGGACATGCTGTTTACATTTCACAGCTAATTTTTCTCCTTAGCGCCAATGACAATTTTTACCATATTTTGTCATTTCTAAGATTTTTTTTTCATATACTCACATTTTTGAAATCAAGATCTATCTTAGAGTTGATGATGTGTCCTGACTTGTGTTCCCCTAAGGGCAGGCTTGGGTCTGGAGCACTAAATACCAACCCTCATATTCCAGTCATTAAACCCACTACGCTTTGGGGTTATGTGTTTGCTCTGGGGTGGGCAGCCAGGCAGATCAAAAGACATCATGGTGTATACAGGAGGTAGGACACAGCAGCACTGAAACCACAAGCATCAACTTTAGCTGGCACATATTTGCTTTGTTTATCTTTAAATTTTTTTCTCAGTGGCCCAAAAAATTGTAGCTCATCTTACAATCACTGATATCTTTGACTTGATGAAAGATGACAGTGTTCTCACTTACTGTGTGTCTCTACCCCTAGAAACTAGTCTTCATGACAGCACATAGTTCCCCAAAATGAATAAAAGCAGAGGAAGCTACCCTTTCTAGATATGCCTGGTACACAGTAGGACTTTAGTTCATCACTGTTGAACAAATGAAGCAAGCGAATAAATACTAAATGCAGATGCAGTAAAATAAACTATCATGAGGTTCTTCCCTTGAAGTTACAACCACAGGCAAGTTTAAAATCATTTTTCAGGATTGTCCAAGTGGCTTTGCGGCCAGAGCTGGTTTTCTTGATGTGATTA
This sequence comes from Gorilla gorilla gorilla, assembly GCF_029281585.2. Classification (NCBI taxonomy): domain Eukaryota; kingdom Metazoa; phylum Chordata; class Mammalia; order Primates; family Hominidae; genus Gorilla; species Gorilla gorilla. The sequence goes on along the minus strand of NC_073231.2, from coordinate 141,797,651 downwards.
GTGATATTGGTCTCCAGAAAAGTTCTAACACTCTTAACCCTATGTCTTCCCAAGAAGGAGTTTAGGATATAATCAAAGCCAAGGATGCCACTATGGTACCATGCTGTGGAGTGTGGGTTGCTGGCAAGATTTCTGGGGTAGGAGTGGAAGAAAGGCTTTTGGAGTAAGGAGCAAGAGTCAGATGAAGGCACCTGCATCTGTGTGGTGTATTCTTGCCTTAGAAAGTCTTAGGTTCCTTTGAGATGCATTTTTCTTTCTTCTTCCACACTGGGCACTACTACAGCAGGAAGAGCCAGTAGGAGAAGGAGGCCCACTCACCCCTGAAAGGCTGAGCAAGAAAAAAAAAAGCCTGGGATAGTAGGCAGCCCCTCAGCTGGCTTATATGATCTTTGGTGTCTTCTGTGGTCTAAGAAAGAAATGGCCTCTTTCCTTGGGGAGCTGGGTTTGGTCACACGAGTTATAGCTATTTCTTCTGATCCAACCCAGCCTCCCAGCACTGGGATTCCCTACAGAGATTACACACCAAAGTGAAATAGTCATAAATGGTGATTTTCTTTTCTTCAGAAAGTGCCCTGCAGTTACTTTGCATATGATAGTTTACATAAATTGGCAGCTGCATGGAGAGAAGGCAGTTTGACATTGCTTGAATATATTTTTCTCTCATTCCAAGGAAACTCTACAAACTCAATATTTATAAAGGGGCAGTAATGTGATTGTGTGTCTAAAGAGCTCCTATCATCTAGATTTCTGTATCTTCAAAATTTATTATGGTGCTACACAAATAATTGATACTCAAAAAATTTGCAAGAGAAAGTAAGTTTAATAATAGGTAAGCCAATACTCACCGAGAGTTTGCCTTGAAGTTTTTTCCCCCACCACTTTAAATCAAAAAATTAATAAGCATAACATGGTTTTGTTTAACAGTGGGCAAGTCACTTCTCCTTCTAGACTTCTGTTCTCCCATCTATAAGAATGAAGCATGAGCCATACGATCCTTAATACTCTCCTACCTCTAATGTTTAATAGATCAATGCGATTCAATTTGCCAGATTTCCAATCACTGTTTGTTTTTTCCAGTAACAAACTCAATGGGCCAATGCCGTATCATGTACAATGGACTCAGAGCTGTCAATATATACCCAAATGTGAGAAGAAGTGTTTTGGAAAAGAGAAAACTTTCCAGAAGTCCCCATTTGTCTTTGGCTAGGCATTTTTACTCCCGAAAGAATTCTTGTGTTTTTGAAATACCTAAATGAAACACTGCAATATTCTTTAATCTTTTAGCTTTCAGAGGCAAGAAGAATTTCCCTCCTCCTCCAAAGGTTCCAGTCTGCATCTGTTGAAATAAGCTGACAATAGACAGATGAACAGGAAAAAGGTACATAAATTTATTAATGTATACATAGACACAGGAGTCCTGCAAATATGAGATTCAAGGAAGAGCCAGAGGACTGAGGTTTCTATACCACCCTGGGATTACATAAAGAATGGGGCTTCAAGGCTTCTCAGGGGAAGTAGCATCACAGGCTATGAAAGACTCAGGGGAGGAAAGCATGGTGAGCTAAGGCTGTCTTATTAGAAAGATAAGAATCTCTCAGGTAGCTGCTCTCAGAAAGAATAGATGGTACCTGGTGACAAAATGTTTCTCTGTCAAATCTCTAAAAGCATCATACTTCTGTCACCTTTTCCTGTGAGTTAAGTTCTTCCTAGATCGGGATGAAACAGATAGGGGGCTTCACAGAGAGCGTGTTTTCATTGCTGTTTACATCACTGTTTATTTCACTAAGGTAGATTTGCTCCACAGATATAAATCTCTCCCACAAAGGACAGCTTTTCAGAGCTAATTCTGGGTCTGCAGCCCCTCTTAATCCATATAGAAATATGCCAAGGAAGATTATTTGGGGGTGCCACGTTTTGGTTTCCTTCAAGCTCTTTGGCCAATTACATAAACACAAACAGCTTTAAGCTCTTTAGTCTATTACCCAACCACCAACAGCTTTAATCAATGTGCTGATTGGTGGTGTCTATACAGCGAAGAGAAAGTGGATGAGCTGTCCTGCAGCAAACTCACTATTGCTTTTGTCTGTCCAGGTTCCCTCTGTTCTGATGCAAAACTCCTTCTGTTTCTGGACATCGCTTCTACAACTCCCCTGTACCCACAGCATGCAACCGCAACTCTTCGACTTGCATGAAAGGCCCCTAGTCCTCTGGCCTAAACTTAATCACCCTGACCTCACTTTACCGCCTCCGCATACTTAATGCTTCAGCCAAACTCCCTTTCTGAAAACAAACACAAAAAGAATGACTCGTTCTGCAATTGACTGGATATGAGAGGTTAAGGGGATGGGAGATTCAGAACTGACTCCTAGAGATGAAGCTAAATGAAGTATATAATCACCATTAATGCAGCACTACTCATGTACAAGGAAGTTAAATGGAGAGAATAACACCTCACTCCTGGAAGTACAAGATAAGATGTGATACATCGTAAACTAAGTAGTTGATTCACATGGAACATATTGAACTAACAATAGTATCTAAAATGTATTGCATGTCAACCACATACCAGGCTCTCGGCTGTCATATTCACGCATTTTCTTTGGTATATATTTATCATGTTGCACTACATGATATTTTGAAATGAGTGCAGAGTGCAGCATGGCTAGAGCAAGTTAATTAACATGCATTACCACACACACTTTTTTTGTGATAAGAACACATATTTTAGCAATTTTCAAGAATACAACACATTTTTACTAGAGTCACCATGTTGCACAATAGGTCTCTTGAACTTTTTCCTACTATCTAACTGGAATTTTGTACCCTTTATATTAGCTAATTTGATTTCACAACCCTCTAGATGTAGACACTACCATTCTTATTTTATGAAAAGACTTCTAAAGCTCAGACAAGGGTAAGGCTATACAACTTATGAAGCAAAAGATCTGGGATACAAACCTAGGTATAACTTCAATGGTCTTGCTCTTTTCTTCTTATGTCATATTGCCTAAAAATAGGAATTTAAGTAGGATCTACATGAAACAGAATAGTACATATATACATATATCCAGAACAATGGTGCATACATACGACAGACATACTTTAAATACAGAGACTTAAAGTACCACTGCTAGTGTCTGAAAAGTTAACACCGTATTTCCCTCATTGGCATTTCTCAAGGTCAATTATATTTTCCTCATTCAACAGATGAGTAAATCGAGAAAGGTATACTATGATGGTTGATTTGGTCCAATCAACAGATTAGTTTTGTTTGTTTTTGCTTTTGTTATAACCTAACAGCTGCAACTTCATTGGCTGCATATGTATCTCTTTGGAATGCTTTTGTCTGACAGTAATAGAAAACCCAACTTAGAGTGGCTCTGAGCAATAAGGAAGACATTAAATTATCTCCTGGAACCAGAAGACCACAGCTTTAGTTCTGGGGCTTAACTGGCACTCTTTCTAATCTTCCTGGTCAGCTACACTCAGGACCTTGACCCCTTTTTTTTCATCCTTTTTCATTGCTTTGGGGTCACAGGAGAGCTTCTACAACTCCACATTCATGTTCTTTCAATAGTGTCCCTCTCAGGGTGAAGGGAAGTTGTGCTAAATGCTTTCTCTCAATAGGCTCTGTGTTTTTATTTAGAAATGAAGCTTCTTGTGGGTCTTCGTCCTGTGTCTCATTGGGAAGAATTGGGTTACGTAGTAAACCAAACACTAGAAAAGAATATGAGATTTCCATAGAAGCTTTAGGTCAAAGAAAGTTAATTTTTTTAGGGGATGAGGTGGGGCTTTCTTTCATAAAAACAATCATGCAAATGCCTACCAGTCAGGCTGAGATTAGAACTTGGGTCCCCTAAGTTTCTGTCAAGAATGACTGGAGAATTAGTTCCTGATATCTAAGCCTGACCATGAAGAACGACCAGCAAATCAACCATTCAACTTTGAAGGCTGCTTTCATTATTCAGTAAGGTATATTTTGATGCCCATGTTTTAATGCACAAATAAGAGTGGAATGTTAGTCCCAACATGTTTTCCAAAGCCAAACACTATCAACAGATCTCTCTTCAGATGAAGAGGAAAACGGTTATTTGGAACAAAGCTCTTGGCCTGAATGCCATTTCACACCCAGCCTCAGACAGGCCCAACCACAAACCACTCTATCCAAATGGATCCACACTGGGTGTCGACACAAGAACAGCTGACGTGGAGTGAAGAGCCTGCATCTGGAACCAGGATTGGATTTAAGGCCAGGCTCTGGCACTTACACCCTCTGTGAACCTTAGCTGTTCTGTATGGAGACAGGGAAACCCTTCAGGGCAGGGACTGTGCTATGATCACCCCTCCAGTTTCAGTTCTTACCAAATGGCCAGCACACTGCTGACACTCAATAAATACATTCATTCACACACTCATTCATTCATTCATTAGGGCCAAGTCCTATCTAGGTGGTGGAATACAATAATGAATAAAACAGATACATCTCATGTTCTCATAGCCTTAGTCTAGCTAACAAATGATACAGACAAGGAGATAAACAGGTACAGAAAGGCATGATAGATGTCTCTACAGGATAGAGGGGTGTCCTGTGGGACACATTGGAGACAGGTTAGAAGGCCATGGGATGCTACCTATGAGATGATGTATAAGCTGGGTTTTGAAGTACAAGTAGAAATTATCCACATGAGGAGGGAAGAGAGAGGAAAAGCACCCCACGGGGATGAAACAGAGACCTGGAAGCAAGAGACAACTATATGTCTTTGAGAAAGTAGGAGTAATTTCAATTGACTGGGCTGTAAAGTACACATGAGTTTGCAATTGGCAGTAGGGTGGGGTGGTGATTGGTGTTGGGGTAGTGAGAGTAACAAGAGATGGGGCTGAAGAAGCAGATGAAAGTCAGATCTTAAGTCCTGAAAAAACATTTTGTTCAATATCCCAAATGAATGAAAGGGCTTTAAGCAGATGAATAAAATGATCATATTTGCATTATTTTACATATTGATTTGGCTGCTGTGTAAAGAATGAATCAGAGGAGGCAAAGACTGGTGATATGGAGGTTGATTAAAAGGCTACTAAGATAGGCCAGGCTAGAGATGATAGGATAAAAGTAGACAATGAAAATGGCATTACCTGACCCATCTTTGTCACAGGCATGTTTATTCTTTCATCCCTTTATTCATTGACTAACTCATCCAACTGTAATTAACTAAGCCAGGCACCCTGCTACAGGTATGGGTTGGTCTCCATCACAGCTATCAAGGGTTACAGTCTAGCAGAAAAGACAGACTGGTGAGTCAACCATTACATTGTTGTAATGCTGTAACAGTAGAGTGGTAATATGGGTGTTTACTGTTTGTTTTTGTTTATTTACTTTACCTTTTCCCCTTTCTCCTGATAACACAGGCTCTTTTTTATGGGAAATCCCATAGAATTCTACACGGTTTGAGCAACCAAGCAAATCTGTTCCCATGACCACACAGACGATTTAAGTTGGGGCATATAAATCTACCAGAGACAGGCAAGACCCCACCATCATATTTAGCATATATGCACCGAGAGGGAGAAGGTCTGTCTACTATAGAATTTTGACTTGTAAGGAGAATGAAGACAGCATTGCCAAGGGTCATGTTGCCTCCACACTCAAATTGTCTGTTGAAATTAAAGCTGGGGTAAGCAGAGCTGAAAGGTAGAAAGAAAAAGTACACCAATGCCCAGATTATAACATTTAAACCTTCAGATTATCCCCTTCATCTCTTTATCCTAGTTATATGAGCCAACATTCCCCTTTTAGGACTATGCAAGTTTGAACTGGGTTTCTGTTGCTTACATCTAGAAGAATTTGAATATAAATGGACCCATAGGTATACAAAAGATGAGAAGTATAAAGTTGCTTGTGGAAAAAGAATAAGTTTCCCAGAAGAGGTGATCTTGAGCTGAATCTTAAAGCATAAGGTGATAGCATCGTCTAGGTGACAGGAGTAGAAGACAGAGGCATTCCAGGCACAGAGAATTGAATATACAAAACTTGAAGGCATAAAAGACAAGGGAGTGAACAGGGAAGCCTAAGTTTTTTAATATTGTAGAACACATGAATATAAATGGACGAGTGCATATGTGTACTAAGCTGTGGGAGGAGGGGGAGGCTGGAGCCATAGGAAAGAAAGATCCAAAGAAGTCCCCTTTTTCTCCTGTGTACACATCTCCCCAAACTCATATATAACTGGATTAGGGAGAGGATATGTGCTGAGCTGTTCTCTCTGGATGAACTTTAGGATCATCTTGGATCTGTTGCCCTCTTATTTTCACATCGAAATCTGTTTTTGTGTCTCCAAGACTTGTTCATGATAGCCCCTGTTTTCAGTTTTTCTTATTCCTCCTATTCTCTAAAATCCTTTAAGAATTTACACAAACACTACTGCCTTTAAGAAGCCTTCCCTGATTTTTCCAGACAGAATTGTGCCTTTTCCTCTGGGATCCCATACTCTTGGCCTGTGCCTCTGTTAAACGCACATTTCGTTATGTTTCACATGAAACTAATTTTTATATGTTTTCAGTATTGTGGGGTCTTTGAGAGTACAAACCTTGATTTTTCATCTTTGGGGAGCCTAGCATAGTGTCTAGATACTAGAATTGTCATACAAGTGCTTTTAAAGGTGATGTAAGTGCTGACAATAAAACTTTAACCAGCTCCAAGAGTTTCAGTTTGAGCTCAACAGCAATACCAACAATGAAAATCCAAAGCCTAAGAATATCGTTTGAACTTTCTGGGTTGGGAGATAGTTACAAATCTTTAACTTCCAAAGCTTTTCATTAAAACTGGAAGAAAATGTGAGACCAGTTGTGCTCACAGTATTTCAGCTTGACAGTTTCTGGGCTTAGCTGGAGTCAATGAATGAACTTAAATAATGGAGAAAACCCACCCACAAGGCCTTTTGAAGCAAAAAGAAGAGAAGTGAGGGAATCTGACCACCTCACTTCTGTGCTTCTGGGACATTTTTCAAAGTGCCAAACAGGTTAAAAGGGAAAAAATCCACTCATCCTATTCCAGATTTGCAAATAATACATGTTGTTATGGCATCATAAGGACAATCATTTGAAAAACTGGTGATTTTTTATCTTTTATACAGATGTCTTAGTGTCAGGCAGATTCAACTTATGGGAGGTCTTTCTGCCAATATGGCTCGTTTACTGACCATTCAGCAGGTGGAAAGCATGAAACAGATTTCTTGGTTGTAAAGGAGTCTGAAAATACACGTACTTAAGCCTGAAAGATTCGAAGATTTGTCCTGTGTCCCTTTTCTGCAAGATGCAGAAAACATACAGATTCATTGAGCACCTTGATAATCAACCAGTCCTTCAGGGTGGTCCAAAGGGTAGATACCCCTGAGCTGTAGAAACTGTGCTCACCAGGCCCACCCTTGTGGGCAACTTCCAGAGCTAAGCTAGAGAGGCCAGAGCATCAAACTTTATGAAGTGAAACTCAGAATTTACAAATAAGGTCCATAAAACTTTAACACAAATATAAGCCATGCTTACGTTGCAAAGTTAAGTTTAAAGAAATGACTCAAGTGCACTTAGCATAAGAAACCAACTACACACACAAACACATATATACATGTGTGCAGATATGTGCCTGTGTGTGTGTGTGTGTGTTTGTATATATATATTTGCATATTTTGTGGGTGCAGGCTGTGGCCACTGTCACTAGAGAAAGACTCTTGGCACGTTTACTGCAGCCTAGGAGCTAGACCACAGCCTTGCTGATCCAGAAGAAAAATATTCTCAATCTACTCAGAGATGGCCAAACCTGAGGGTTAGCCTGACACTAACTAAATTAACAGGGAAATAACAATGCGTTATTCCACAGTAAACATTTTATTTTAGCAGGCAGAATCCTTATGTATCCTACCAAGACATTCTGCTTTCCCAAGCTTGAGATACATGGAAAGCCACTATAATAATCAGAAGGTTGCTGAGTATCTCAGTTAGGACTCTCAGTTGCAAATGGCAGAATTCCTGATCCAAAAGGACTAAAGCAATTGTCTCTTGTAACTAAATATTAATACTTCAGAAGAGTATCTTCAGGCACAACTTGATCAGGTCAGGGCCCAGTCACTTGCTCTCCGTCGCTCAGCTCTGCCTCCTGCTACGTTGGCTCCTTCCTCAGGCAAGATCTCTTCCTGGGACCTAAGAAGCATGCAGCAGATTCAGATCTTGAATCCTCTCAAATTGAACACTGTGGATAAACAGTGAGCTCCTTTTCCAGAAATCCATCCCAAATTGTGCCTGTGTATCATGTGCCAGACAAGGTAATGAGAGAGAGATGATGCCCAGCTGTGCTTGGTCCCAAGAGTTGGAAAATTAAGTCCCACCAAAACCACTGGAATAAGAACACATTAATATACCACAGGTATACCTCACAGATCTTACAGGCTTGGTTCCAGACCACCACAATAAGGCAAGCCATATAAGTCTTTTGGTTTCCCAGTGCATAGAAAAGATATGTTTATACTATACTTGTAATCTATTAAGTCTGCAATAGCATTATGTCTAAGAAAAACAATGTGCATACCTTAATTTAAAAATAATATATTGCTAAAAAATACTAATGGTTTTCTGAGCCTTCAGCACATTGTGATCTTTATACTGGTAGAGGGTCTTGCCTTGATGTTGATGGCTGATGACTGATCAGGGTAGTGATTGCTGAAGGTTAGCGTGACTGTGGCAATTTCTTAAAATAATATCACTGGGAAGTTTGTCACATAGATTGACTCTTCTTTTCACATACACACACACAAATTTCTGTATTATGTGATGCTGTTTGATAGTATTTTATCCACTGTAGAACTTCTTTTAAAATTGGAGACAACTCTCTAAAATCCTGCTTTACCAATTGTTTATAAGCCTTAGTTTGTAATTTTTTATAATATTTGTAATATTATAAATTCTTTGTTGTCATTTCAACAATGTTCACAGTGTCTTCCCCAGAAGTAGATTCCAGCTCAAGAAACCACGTTGTTAATCTCATAAGAACAACTCCTCATTTGTTAAGGTTTTATCATGAGATTGCAACAGTTCAGTCACATCTTCAGGCTCCACTTCTAATTCCAATTCTCTTGCTATTTCCGCCAAATCTGCAGTTACTTCCTCCAATGAAGTCTTGAATCCCTCAAGTCATTCATGAGGATTGGAATCAACTTCTTCCAAACTTGTGTTAATGTTGATATTTTGACCTCCTCCTATGAATCATAAATGCTCTTAATAGTATCTAGAGTGGTGAATCCTTTCCAGAAGGTTTTCAACTTATTTTGCTTAGCTACCTTAGAGGAATTACTATCTATGGCAGCCATAGTCTTACAAAATGTATTTATTAAACAGTAAGACTTGAAAGTCAAAATTAATCTTTGATCATGGGCTGCAGAATAGATGTATTAGCAGGCAACACTAATCTCATTACACATTTCCACCAGAGTTTTTGGGGTGACCATTATTGCTAATGAGCAGTAATATTTTTAAAAAGATATTTTTTTCTATTAATAAATCTGTAGGTCTTTATAATGAACTTAAAATATTCAGTAAACCATGCCATAAACAAGTATACTATTATCCAGGCTCTGTTATTACATTTATAGAACACAGGAAGAGTAGATTTAGCATAATTCTTAAGGACTCTGGGATTTTCAGAATGGTAAATTAGCACTGGCTTCAATTTAACATCACCAGCTGCATGTCTGACCCCTAAGAAGAGAGTCAGCCTATCCTTTGAAGTTTTGAAGACAGGCATTGACTTCTCCTCTCTAGCTATAAAATCCTAAATGTCATTTTCTTCCCATTTTATCTATGTTTTATCTACTCTGAAAATATGTTGTCTAGCATAGCCACCTTCCTCAATGATCTTAGTGAGATGCTCTGGATAGCTTGCTATAGCATCTATATCATAACTTGCTGCTTCAGCTTACACTTTTATGTTATGGAGATGGCTTTTTTCCTTAATCCTCATGAAAAAAAAAAACTCTGCTAGCTTCCAAAAATTTTTCTGCAGCTTCCACACTTCTTTTAGTCTTCATAGAATTGAAGAGAGTTAAAGTTTTGCTCTGAATTAGGTTTTGGCTTAAGACAGTGTTTTGGCTGGTTTGATCCTCTATCCAGATTATTATAACTTTCTACATATCAGAAATAAAGTTGCTTCACTTTTTATCATTCATGTGTTCATTAGAGTAGCACTTTTTATTTCCTTCAAGAACTTTTCCTTTGTATTCACAACTTGGCTGTTTGGTGAAAGAGTTCTAGCTTTCAACCTATCTCAGCTTTGTATGTTCTTTCTTCGCTAAGCTTAACCATTTCTAGCTTGTGATTTAAAATGGGAGATGTGTGACTCTTCCTTTCACTTGAACACTTAAAAGCCATTGTAAGGTTATTAATTGGCCCAATTTCAATATTGTGTCTCAGGGAATAGGGAGGCGAAAGAAGAGGGAGAGAGATGGAAGAAGGGTTGGTTGGTGGAGTGGTAATAACACACACAATTATTAAGTTCCTCGTCGTATATGGTCATAGTTTGTGGCACCCAAAACCAATTACAATAGTAACATAAAAGATCACTGATCGTAGATCAGTAAAACACACATAATAATAACAGAAAAGTTTAAAATACTGTGAGATTCACTGAACTGCGACCCAGAGACAAAGTGAGCACACGCCATTGGAAAAATGGTACCGACAGACTTGCTCAACCCAGGGTTGCCACGATATCTGTGAAGTGCAATAAAGCAAAGCACAATTCAACAAGGTATGCCTTTATTTTGATAAGGCATTTAGGAGATCAAAGATGCATAAACCACCCTGCAAAAGCCTAAAAGCACAGATGGTCACTAAATGATCTTTGCAGAAGAATAGAGTTAGGTACCCATAGAGCTCATTCTGCAGAGTGAGACACTGTGTCAGGATGGGGCTGATTTTCCAGTGGCCTTGACAAAGAATCTGAACTCTCCATCAGTAGGCCTTTTTCTCCACCTTTCCTCCATGCAAGACTTTTCCTGATATTGCTTAATAATTGCCATTGTTAAGATAGAGTTGCTTAATAATTCTTAGGTATATGTTCAGTAAATATCAGCTCGAAGGGCTGCCAAGTCATAAGTCTGAAGAGAGGGGCACACATCTAGGCCTAGTCCAGTGACAGTCTTTTCTGTGTAGGAAAAATGCTTAGTTCTTTCACCTCTTTGGCTGATTCATCCCCACAAGTAACTTTCAGAAGGTACAAATAATAGTTCAGTTTTCCCAGAGGAGGAAACTGAAGTCCAGAAATGAGAAGCATCAGATCTAACACTTGAACTCTTTGTTGCTGAATCAACTAAGCAATCTTTTCATACTCTTCACTCAGGAACCCTTGCCCCATGACACCTTTCTCTGCCTGGTTCTTCCTCAGTCAAAAGCACTAATTATCTTAACCTTTCCTTCCTCAGAGAGATTGGTGAGAATTCCACCTGCCATCAGGGCAGACATTCTCTAGGTTACGGTCCTAATAATTAGCTGTGAGACCGCCTGAAGGCTGTATTAAAGCACATGGAAACCAACACCAGCATTCTCCTACTTGCCTGTCTCTCCTTGGGGTTTCACAGTGCCGCCACTAGCCATGGTGATTAATGAGTTAATAATAAAGATGAGTTTTCGGATGCTTGAGCAGAGGGTAGCTGTCCACCAAAATGGATTAGCCTGGTCCACCGGGCGTGGCCCTGGAGGGACAGCTGCTCTATGTTCCTCCAGGGACCTTGTTTAGCACCAATCACCTTGCCATAAGGATATATTAAGGGGAAAGCAATTCTGGCTGCCTGCTCAGAAACACTGACCGCTCCGGCTGCTTGATGATTCTGAATTTACAGAGCTGGTCCTGCCCCAGGGGAAACAGCACAGAAGGGGAGCCGAAGGTCTGGCTTCTAAGCCTGCTCTAGGGTTAATTTAATATGTGACTTTGGAGAAGTCGCTTCCCTTTGAGCCTCAGTTTCCTCACCTAGAAGATTGTAGGATGAGGTGATTCCCAAGACTCTTTAAAAGAGAATCCATAATCCTATTACTTAACTTACTAAGTACACCATCAGTAACAGCAACTCACCATCCTCTTTAGGAGTATTTGCTGTAAAAATTCAGTCAAAGCCTTTCAGTACAGGCTATTTCCCAGTTTGACACAACAGAAGAATCACCTGAATTCAGTGTTAAACTCTCAGTCTCCAGTGCCACCCCACACAGAAAGGATCATCACCTCCTGGGAAAGACTCTGAAATCTGTGTTTTTAACAAACATCTCTGGTGAGTCTCTAATGGCTCAAGTTTGGAAAACACTGAGATAGACTCAATGGTATGCATGTGGCATCTGCAGAGATCCCAGACTCATGGATCTCAAGCTTGTCTGCACAAAGGAATCATCCGGGAGCTTTAAAAGCCCTGCCACCCTGGTGCCATCTCCAGAAAGTCAGACTTAATTGGGCTGGAGTGCAGCCTGGGCTTTCAGTGTTTTAAAGACTCCTCAGTTGATCCTGATATGCAGTTAGAACATGAATCTCTGCCTTAAACCCTAACTGTGTGTGATTCCTATGTCTTCAACATTCCTCCTCCACCACCACTGGGGTAAGTGGCAGTCCAACAGAGCTCAGATGTTCCTGTAAGGACAACACTGTCATCCAGCACCTGGTAGAGACTCCAAAGACAGAAGGACCAATTCTTATTTTCCATGCACCAGCGTGGCAGCAAGGGATGGAGGTCTTCTTATGCAAATGGGAGCATCAATTGCTCCCTCAGTGTTCCTGGTAAAGTGGGACTCACACTATGCCTATTCACATCACAAGTGTTCAATGAACACTACTTGTATCGAGGATCAAGAGAGGTTTTAGGAGATCACAGGAATCTTCTGACAGTCCCGAGATACTTGGCAAATAATTGCCACTGGACATATTTATCACTTTCATTCAATTTTTTAAAAAGCAGAAATAGTGGTAACTTTAGCTATCATTTTCTGAGCTCCAATCATATCCTCTGTACTGGACCAGACCCAACAACCACTATCACTCACCCTCACCCCATCTGCAGAAAGGAGGAGTCTCCCTGCTTGTTTCTTCCCAGGCTAGGAAATTCAACTTCAGAGACTTGAAGGTCATTCTGTTGGCACAAAACAGAGGTCCAAGTCCTCATCTGTCACACTGCAGGCCAGCCCCAGCCCCCACGCCACACCACCCTGCAATTTATTTGGTAGATTGTTTTATTTCTGAGTAATAAAGTCTCTCCCTCTGCCCACCATCTAATTCCATATAATTTACATGAAAACCCTGTCACCAAAGTATTCTCTCTGTGGGAGACATCAGCTCCTGTCAGCCTTTTGAAATGTCTGGAGCAAAAGCTGGAAGCTTGTCTTGCAGCATTTAAGCCATCAGCATATGTCTATTAACGGAGAAGCACCCATTTTGAGAGTGACTTGACATTTAAAAATGTCTATTTGTTACCAACAATATCCTTTCAAACCTTTCAAAATCCCCTAAAACCAACAAAATCAGCTAGCATGCAGGTGAGCCTATCTTCCCTGTCACTGTCTGAGCAGTGATATTTCAGCACTGAAAGGAGATGTGTGTGTGTGCATATGTGTGTGCCTGTGTGTGTGCATGTATGTATGTGTATACGTGCAAGTATATGTGGAAGGCACATGCCTGTGTATATATCTGTATGTGTGTGTGCATGCATGCACTCACGTGAAGACAAAACAGAGGACTCTAACAATGAGATAGATGTAGGACAGAGACAAGAAGAACCTGAGTGCACCCATTTCTTTCATCAAGCAAAATGAAGGATCTAAAGCCATCACCAGCCCTTAAATCTCTGCTCTCCTTCAGTAACTAATCAACCAGCTTGGGACTCATGCTTCTCCTCTGTAAAAAGACAAAACAATTATTTACGGAATTGATTTCCCCCTTGATCACTTACAACTCTCAGCAAGTCATTTAATTTCTCAGTTTCCTCATAGAATTATTATGAGGAATAAATGAGCTAATAAATGTAAAACAAAATATATGGAATATAATGAGCATTGTTGTTATTGTCATTCCTAACTCAAAAATATTATTGGTTTGTTCCACTTCACTATCTTGGGGAACAGATTAATGACATATTTCCTTTAATTGTCAAATTAGAAAACGATCCACCCCCGTATTATAGATCAACAGAATATCTAGTCTTCCTCCTAGGGTTTTCCTCTTTCCAAAATTTTGATGACCTCTCAAACATTGTTGATAGGCTCTGCTAATCCACTCTGGTTTCAGGCTTGTCTTTCTCCAGGTATTCTTTGCTCCTGAGTTTCTTTTACAAAAAGCACCACAATTTTTTATAAGCTTGGACACAGACTTCTTCCTTAACATCTCCCCAAAAAATCTGTGTTGCTTGGGGTCCATGCATGAGGAATAGGAAAGAATAAAGCAAAGAGTGGCTCATACCACTTCCAAGGTTGTACACGGGCCTTGCAAACTATTAACCCATCTTGGATTTGCATTCTGCAGCTGGAAAGCTTCCTAATGGGTGAGGCATCCAAACCTCACCAATAAAAAAGTCTCTGGCAACTTCCTCCTCTAGAGACTAGATGACCATTTCTTGGTACCCAGAAAGAAGAAGGTTTCTTCCATGATCTCTGCCTACATCCAGCATAGGCTGGCTTGCTTTCTGACTCAGAGCGAGATAAAGCAGGGACATCCATTCTTCAGCAAATACTCTGGTCTTCCTTCCACCTACAGGGCAGTCTGATCACCAGAAACAGACAGGGCAATAGCTGTCTTGCCATTTGTTTAGCAAAGTCTGAGTTGATCAATTTTAAATAGCACTTCCTGAACACAATAAGAGTACAGCATAAATTCACATTTAGGAGAAATAGTTCTTCCAGGACCATTCTGGAGAGATACATGCTCAACTCACATTAAAAAGCCAAACTGTCAGTTTGGCAGAATAGGTGGTGTCTGTTTTACTGATATGTAACAAAAGGGATTCAGGAGGAATTTTCCAAAAGATAATTAGTGTTCCTCAGATGCAGGAAGCAAACATAGTCAGTGACCCTAAAATGTCCATACTCCAATGAAAGAAAAAAAGAATTAAAAATCCTCTTTTTTCGGCACCCCATACAAAGGGTTGTTATAAAGGCAAAATAAAATGCATTTTCTGAACTTTAAGAGGCTATAAAAACATTGGTCATAATTAATATGCTTCAGCCCCCATTTTCCCATCTGAAAAAAATGGAATGATAATAATAGCTACCACACAAGTTTTTGTGATAATTAAACAGGATTTAATGTGTGACAATCTTACATGATTATTGTGCACTATTTTTTATTTCCAAGCTCTGGTAGAAATTAATTATGTGTTGTGGCTATGTCACTTCAACACTCACCATTTATTAATTAATTTATTCATTTATTTTATTTTATTTTTGAGATGGAGTTTCACTCTTTTTGCCCAGGCTGGAGTGCAATGCGCGATCTCGGTTCAACGCAACCTCCACCTCCCAGGTTCAAGCGATTCTCCTACCTTAGCCTCCCGAATAGCTGGGATTATAGGCATGCGCCACCATGTTCAGCTAATTTTGTATTTTTAGTAGAGATGGGGTTTCTCCATGTTGGTCAGGTTGGTCTCGAACCCCAACCTCAGGTGATCCACCCGCCTCGGCCTCCCAAAGTTCTGGGATTACAGGCATAAGCCACCACGCCTGGCCAACACTCACCCTTTGTTACCTGAAAAGAAGGTTATTCCAGGTCTGATTCTCTGCAGGGATGCAGATTCCTCCACACAACCACACCTAGGATGTCCCTCCTGGGTGTGCTTTGCTATTAAATATGATTCATTCTGCAACCCAACTGGATTCTCAGCTTCTCACTGAAGTACTCCCTGACCAGCACAGGAATCCCATTTCTCAATGCTTACAGTTCTATAGTAATATTGAACACTGTCTAATTTCGTTTGCCAGTCTTTAAGGTAATATTTCTAACTCTGAAATCAACCCATAACTTCCTCAAGGATGACTACTGCACCTCATTATTTATCTAGACAGTCTAAGTTATAACAAAAAGAGTAGGTGCATTTATTTCAGAGAATCTTGAATTCAAATCCTGCTTCTGTCACTTGTTAGTGGTCATATTTGGGGCCAGTTACTTTAGATTTCTGAGTATCAATCTCTTCATCATAAACTTGTGTATAAAGAGAAAGCACGAGAAGAGAACTTCAAAAACAACTCTGGTTGCCTGTCTGTGCAGGTAGAGGCAGCAAAGCAATATGTAGGAGATATCACCTGAGAGGGGACCTATATTCAAGTAGATTGCCACTGGCAGGGAAAAAGGATGACCAAAACCTTCCGTAGCTCCTTGAGGTCCACCCCTCACTTAGACACCTTGGCATACACAAGACCCTGGAGAAGGTTGGATCAACTTTTGAAAGGAGGCAAAAACCTTTTGGAAAAAGCTAAGACCACAACACAAGTATCCTGGAATTAAAATATGGGAAAAGATTTCAGAATGGATCAGGTGTCCCTGACATAGACTACCACAAGAGAATGGAGCAAGGGCTTCAAAGGGATATTTAGCAGAAGGAAAGAGAATCTGGGTGGAACACAAAAGTCCGGATGCTTGAGTGGTGGCTGTTCAGGTACAGTAAAGAACTGAGTCTTAGAGACCTTCAACACACCACCACTGTCTCAGAAACTCTGCTTGGGACCAATGGCTAGTCATGCCAACAGGAACTAAGCCATCCTAAGCATTGGTAGCCTTGCTGTGAGCAATCTTGACATCAGTAATTAACACACTGTCAAAAAAAAAAAAAAAAAAAGATCCATGTACTTATGAGAAACCAAGTTGTCTCACTATCTTTGTAGGGCAAAGATACCTATGAGAAATCAGGTTGTCTCACTGTCTTTGTAGGGCAGTTGACTGTGTATACAAGTAAATGGATCTTACTTTCCACTCTCTAATGACTTGACATCTGCAGGCAGGGCTCACCCTGCTAGATGCAGAACATTTAGCAAATTAGGACACAGGAAGACCTCAAGAGGATGACATAGACTCTTCTGCAATAGAGGTAGATAGATCCTACAACAAGCATTCAAAAAATGTAAGAAGTACCAATGTGTTTGTGCCCCAAGCTGGGGCATCAAGCTGAGTGCCAAGCTGATGTGGCACCAGCCACATCAGGAGCATGAGGGTAGTAGCCTACTTCATACGTTGTTGTGTGGATTAAATAAAATAACAAATGTGAAATCTCAGCATAAACATTCATTCTCTTCCTATCACCTTCCTGATTTCTGCGATGCTCAAGATTGCACCTTATTATGCATTGGAAAGCCTCAGGCATTTTCTGTACAGTAAGTGATACAAATATAAAGCTGGAGTCTGTCGAGAACGTGGATGACACCCTTCTGTTACCCCAGTGTCAAAGAAGATCTGGGCTTAAAGAGACCTCAAAGATCATGCCATACAATTGTCCTGCTCTACAGATGGGGAAACAGATGTCTGGAGTGGTTAAAGAGACTGCCCATGGCCAAACAACAAGTGGCCTCATTCATAGATGCGCTGTCACTCTACAACATCACATGGCCTCTTCTCACTCTTCTTATACCTAACACACACAGCCTTTAGCTTCTAACACCTTGCACCAGCACAGAGTGCTAGCACCTAGTTTTCTACCTGTTGGTCCATGCCTATTCAAATACATTAAATTGCCGTCTTCACTGAGTTATTCCCAGGAACAGTTGTGTGGGCCAGTGAGTGGAGAGAGAGTTCTTATAAGAACTAAGTTGGGGTAAAGATACATTTTACAATTTATCAAAGTCATGACCACTGACATCTCATATTTCACAATAAAAATGCTGTTTATATAAACTACAAATATGTATGTATGTTTGAAAATGGGGAAAAAAGATAAAATATCTCAGGTTTCTGTAGCCATGGAGATACATATGCACCTCAACTTACAATGGGGTTACATCCCAATCATCCCATCATAAATAGAAATACCGTAAGTTGAAAAAGCATTTAATACACTTCATCTACAGAATATCATAGCTTAGCCTGGCCTACCTTAAATGTGCTCAGAACACTTATACTAGTCTGCAGTTGGGCAAAATCATCTAACCCAAAGCCTATTTTATAATAAAGTGTTGATATTTCATGTAACTTATTGAATGCTATACTGACCATGAAACAGAGAATGCTTGTGTGGGTACTCAAAGTGCTATTTCCATTGAATGCATATTGCTTTTGCACCATCGTGAAGTCAACAAAATTATAAGTCAAACCATTGCAAGTCGGGGACAAATGAATACCAATCTCAGGTCATTCCAAATGTCTTTTTTTGACCCCTTCACACAGAGTGCTCTAAATGAATAGAGAAAATTGCATAACCATGCATACTGGTACTACTACGAATTAATGATCATTAGGCTCAGATAAGTTTAGTCCATATTTTGCATCCTGAAAGAGAGCAACACAAAGCACTACCATGACTTCCAAGTGGGCACCTCATTATTTTATTAGACTAGCCAATTCTGGGCAAATAAGTAGAAATTAGGCCTAGTGGATCAAATGGTCATGTGCCCACTGGGGCATCTCCACAATGTAAAATGAATCTCAAAGACTGAGGCAACTTGTATGGGCCTCCTGTAAACTTGGAATGATGATGCTTGCAGAAACATTGAGAGCAGGGAAGAAAAATGCATAAGTGATGATTCCAGCAATGACAAGTCACTACCCGTCTGGAGTACAAGTAATCTAGTGTAAACAAACTCCCATCAAGTGGGTAGCTGGGGTCCTCGTGGGATGGTGCCCTATCAGGAGCTTAGTGTTGGTCTCTGCAGCTGCACAGAACCTAGAAAGGCCTAGGTGGGTGTGAGCTGCTGCTGTTGGCTCAAACATAGCTGCTCTAAGACTCATTTCACAGGCACTGGGCTAGCTGAGGACAGAGGGCAGTGTTGACATCCCAGGACAAGCCTTGTCTGTTGGTGGTTGAGACACTCCTCTATGTTGGATGCTTTCTGGTGGGCACAATGTGAAATGCAAAGATTAACAAATAGAATGCCCACTACGGTAATTTCATCACCTGCCTCTGTCTCAAATTTCTATGTTTTGAATCTTCTAATCATGTTCCTTTTAGGCTTCTGATCAGTCATCCAAGCCAGTCTCCCTGCTGAAGAGTCTGCATAGTTCTGCAACTCAGACCATGTTTTTTCCACGTCAAGTGTATTAGTCAGCTTAGGGTGCTGTAACAAAATGCCATAGGCTGGGTGGTTTAAACAACAGAGAATTATTTTCTCATGGTGGCTAAAAGTCCATGATCAGGGTACCATGGCTGGTTCTGGTTAAGACTCTCTTCCTGGCTTATAGATGGTCATCTTCTCACTGTGTCCTCACATGACCTCTTCCTTAAACATGCAAAAAAGGAGAGACAGAGCAAGCTCTCTGATTTTGCTTTTTATAAGGGCACTAATCTCATCATGAGAGCCCCACCCTTATGACCTCATCTAAACCTAATTGTCTCCCGAAGGCCCCATCTCCAAATACTATCACATTTGGGATTAGGGCTTCAACATATGTATTTGTGCAGGACACACAAATATTCAGCCCCCAACACGAAGTTAATGTGCTTTAAATACCCTGGCTTCCTGGAAGGACTTTCTCTCACAGCTGTCTTTCAGGGTCACTTTCAAACTATTTTCAGTGTCTAATTTCAAATAACACCAACATATGGAGCTGACACACCCATGAATCAAGCCAGAGTAGTTTTGTCCTTTATGTTTGTTGTAGGAAAGCACCCAAGAATGAGGCCATAGGTGTGAGCTAAGGGGAGAAGTGCTGGTACAGTAGAGCAAGCAATTAGGATCTGGACCACCGCTTCTCATAACTTCCTTTTGTGCTTTGAGCCTACTCATTTCTGATCCCAGTTGTAGCATTTCCAAATAATGGTGGAATGCTGATGTGCCCACCTGACTTTATGATTAGGTGGGTCTGACAGTGACTAGCTTATAATGGGCAGCTCTGGTTGCATGTTTTCAAGCCCTGTGATGTCCCATTATTAAACTAATTCTCCAGTAGAGCCCAGGAGTCCATCTAAAGTCATTGGCTCTGTGTCACTGAAGGCACTGTGTTTCTCCACATTCTAGGGGTCTGTACCATGGCTTTATATATACCATAAACCTAGGGGTCTATACCATGATAAGAGTATTGGGAGACTCTGCAGAATCTTGAACCACCATGGCTATCTCTGACATCTTAGGATCACCTGTGTTCTGTGCACCAAGTGGCTGGGAGGCTTGCACAGCAGTCTGGATCTTCAGCCATGTGGACATTTCAAGAACTTGGAAAGAGGATTCTAGATCCCATTCTGTCACTGAAGTACTGAAGATTCAAGGAAAATCTTCACACTGCTCTGGATCTTAATGTCTTCTAAATAAGGAGTTCCTATCCAAGAGTAATATTTTGTACCTAGAACCAGTGTTGTCCATTTGAGAGAGGCATATGGCAAGGGTGGGGGCATGGGTTTGGAGACTGTGGACCACTTGAAAGAACTGTTGCTATGCCATTAATTAGTAAGTGTATTATTCCAGGAGGGAGAGCCCCTCCTCAAAGATCAGGAAACTGTGCTGGCTTTTCATGTGTCCACTTGGCGAGTTTGAACTAGAGGCCCCAGATTCTTCTTTCTAGCATGTTTTGGTTGGGATGAAGCAGAAGGACAGTCTCATCTCGGAGCTGGAGGTCAGGAGAGGGACCATGGGCATATTTTAGCAGACACGTCCCTCTCCCTGTGAGTCAATCAAATTCAACACCGGGTGCTGCCAAGTATGGATCTTACAGCAGAGGTAATTAATACCCCTAATTGGTTGATTTTAAGTGAATCAGCAGAGAGATTATCCTTGGTGGGACTGAAGGAATTGGCTATAAAACTTTAAAAGAGGGCGTAAAAGAGTTCAGAAACATCCGCTTGTCCCCAAGAAACTTCAGGTCTGCCTATAGGGTTATGTATAATCATCTTCTTCCCTTTGACTTCCCCACTTCCTGTCCTATGAACTTCAGACTTGCATAGCCAGCTCCACAATTGCACAGGCTAATTCCTTCTAATACTGGTCTGCCCCTTTTATACAGAAACAAAACAGAAAGGTTGATTGCAAGAAAGAGAGGTTAATTGGAGATGTTGGGCTGGATATGAATAAGAAAGAAAGGAGTTAAAGGGTAGGGGAAATATTACAGTGTTTGTCCAGAGACAACATGTAATATGGACTGATCCAGAGTAGGATGGTGGGGAAGGAGTTTGCTGCTTCCATGATGAACTTAATTCAAGCAGCCTAGGGTAGACACTATTGGTATCCCCACCCAGACCACCTCAAATTCTCTTGCCAGTGCCGAGTGCCCATCCATCAGTTTCTGTGTGCCATGATGTTCTCTGTTTGCCACTACAACCTTCTTCAAAGAATGATCTTTAGGCTATGGTAAGTGATTTATGTATAAAAAGAGGCAGAAATGTCTAGGAGTTTTTATGCCCCTAGATGATCTGTAACTGGTTAGCTGGTTCTAGATTATAAAAGTCCAGCTTTCTTGACCCAAAATAAACTCCAGAGATCCTTGTGGATTAGGCTGGAAACCTCATCTGAAATTTCAATCTTGTTTGCCTTCTTCCCCTTCCCTATCTTGCTTCTCTCTCTCTCTCTCTCTCTCTCTCTCTCCAGTTCCTTGGAGACTTTCCTTGGAAAAGTCTTTGCACTCGGATCTTTGGCTTGGGGTTTGTTTCTGGGAGACCCTGACCTAAGATAGATCCTCCCATCCTAGGACCCCTCTAATGTCCTGTAAACATGCTCTGCAGGTTCAGGAAATATCTGTAACAAAGCTACTCATAATATTTTCAACAAAATCAGTGGTTTCCAAGCTTTCTTCAGAAGCAAAGCTATTTTTCAGATGAAACAAAACCTCACTCAAAACCACAGTATATAAAACAGGTACTAGTCACCTCCTCGGGTGACAGATGGCAGATCTTTTTGAAGCCCCTTCTGTCTGCATTCCCTTTACCCCACAACTGTCCCAATGCACCTCTTGGGAACCCAAAGACTCAGCAAAATACTATTAGCAAACAGGCATATTGGATGATTTATATGATCCTTCGACTCAACTCTGATAATCCGTGATGTAGTTCTTACATCGATTTCTGTTGCAGAAGAAAAGCAAACAGAGGTCTTGTTGTACTTCCTGGTCTCAGCAGGTGAACACTGCTTCTTTTTTCCCCACCCTTGCCATCTCCAGACCCCTGGCTGCCTCCCAGCCCACTGCCTTGTCATGCTCCACTATTAACTTCAGGTGGCCAAGAAAGCTGCAATCTTCTTTCTTTTTATTTCAGTTTGGGGTCTCATGCATCATAACTGCCAAACGCAACCAGAAGTCATAGCAATCAAATGGCGATTGACATTTATAGTGTGAATTCAGAAGTAGTGAGCAACCTTTCCTGGGACAATCCTGCCTTTCTGTGAACCAGAATCCATCTCCCATTTTACTAACCAGCCCACTTTGAAAAATACATTGGAAGCCTCAAAGAAAAGTAATTTAACCCATCAGTGGATTGTCATAGAACAACATTTGGAAAGGACTGTAAATAATCAGAATTTTGTCCTCAAGAATAAAAAGGACTTGCTATCCCACCATTTGTAAAATAATTTAACGTTCATTATCTCTGTTCTTATTTTCTGCCTGAAATATTTATATCTCTGGTTCTTTCTTAACTTCAAAACCTAAATGTGGCACTTGAGATATTTAGCTAGTCAGGATGAACCAGGGAGAATGTGACCCAAAAAAGATTTCATGGAGAAGAACATTTCAGTAACGGGTTGCTCTGGCTGACAGGTATTTTCTTACTTCAAAAGTCAGGGATACTGAAACACCCTTTCCATTCCATCAATTCAGAGAAGAGGGGATGGTGTAGCTTTAAGATAGGAAGGTGCAGAAGACCTTGTAAAAAAGTGAATGAGCACCACCTCTCCAGCATTTGTGTACGTCAGCAGTTTCTCAAATAGAAACAGAAATAGAACCTTTGAAATATGGAAGAGGCAGACACAAAAGCTTCCATCACTGCCAAGTAAGAAGAATTTTAAGTTCTTGGGGCTTCAGCCCAGTTATAAGGAAGCTCACATGTGCTAGATGGATGAGAGCAACTTCAGATGAGAGCCAGGAGGATTCATGAAAAATCCAAGAGAAGATGGGGCTGGCCTTACAAAGCTAGGACCTGCCAGGACCAGTGGCCCCCTCTCAAGACTTTTTTAGAACTCTAGTAAGGAATGATTATTCTTTAATGCCTGCATGACACGTAGAAGAAGCTGTGATCTAAGAGAGAGGCTTCAGGGATACGACAAACCTAGGCTTGCCCCATTGCCTGCTATGTATGGCCTCGGGGAAGTTACTTACCATTTCTAGCATTCACCTCTGGAAATGAAAAGAGTGTTCAATTCACAGGGTGGTTGTAAGAATAAAACATTGTATATAATTTTCCTGACATAATTCTCTCCCATAAAACAGGTGGTTTAAAGTGTCAGTTCCTGTATTTGTCAGCTTGGCCTACTGTAACAAAATACCATAAGCTGGGTGGCTTAAACAATAGGCATTTATTGCTCACAGTTGTGGAGGCTGAAAAGTCCAAGGTCAAGGTGCCCATTGATTCTCTTCCTGATGACAGCCCTCTTGCCAGGTTATAGATGGCTGCCTTCTCGCTCTGTCCTCAAATGGAGAGAGAGATCAAACTTTCTACCTCTTCTTATATAATTATTAAATCCATCATGAAGGCCCAACCCTCATGCCTTTATCTAACTCTAATTACCTCCCAAAGGCCCCATCTCCGAAAACCATCACATCGAAGGTTAGAGATTTAACATATGAACTTGGGGAAGGCATGCAATTCAGTCCACAGAAGTTCCTTTTATCCCCTCCTTGCATATAATGCAACTTATAAATTTGTATATGCACATGTATGTATATAAATGTGTATATATATGATCTTTCACATGATAATATCTGCATGGGGTTTATCTTCTATCTTTGGGTGGCATATGACACATACTCTAATTACATAACAATTATTTAAATTATTGAACAAATTATCTTAACAAATTACACAATATGCACATATTATACAGCAATCAAATAATTGCTCAAATTATCTTTTGACTTCGTGGAACACCAATTTCATTCGTTTAGTGAGACCTCTGGGTTGACTAAGCGTTTTGGATGACTGGGTCTGTACACTTGCATTTTTATGCCCAGTTCTGCAACTAACAGCCTAGAAGATTTCAGACAAGTTAATTAAAAAATCAGAGCTTCAGTTTGAAACTGTGAAATAAACATTTAACTAAATAACTTTTCCTTTCCTTTCCAGCCCATTACCAAAAACAGTGACACAGTCACCAAGTGTAAAGGGCATGCTGGAGGGGATGAAGATGTGGCCTGGAGTAGTAACGGAACGATTCCTGTTGGAGACGAGTATTCAGACATCACTACTGTACCATCGATGGGTACTAACTCCCGAAAATTTAACAGCTACTTGTAAAAGTCAAGCATTTTGACTAAAAGTAATCTTTAAAAGTGCATATGCAAATTTATCACCTACAAGGATATACTCAAAGTGTACCGAGAAAGAAAGATCAGTAGTTATTAAGGTAAACTTATTTTGGCATGGTTTAATCAATAAATCCAAACAAAACTCTTCACTCTACTCTCAGACTGACTCGTCATCATGATTTTCTATGCTTACTCTCAGTTCCAAGCAACATGACCATGTCCCAGACCATTCCCAGACCAAAGTCCTGTATAGCAGCTTTCCACATGACGGCCTCCTTCCTGCTGTCCCTGCACCACCATGGCTCTTTTCTCTGGACAACTGGACCCATACACCCTACATTTAATTTTACATGTAAATGGTACCAAATTCTGCTGCCCATGATACTTTTAAAAAACACACAAAACCAGCCTGGCACAATGGCTCATATCTGTAATCCTAGCCACTGGGAGGCCAAGGTGAGAGGATCACTTGAGACCAGGAGTTCAAGACCAGCCAGGGCAACACAGGAAACTCTGTCTCTCCAAAAAAAAAAAAAAAAAATTTAAATAGCTGGGCATGGTGGTGCATGCCTATAGTCCCAGCTACTCTGGAGGCCAAGGCAGGAGGATCCTTTGAGTCCAGGAGTTTGAGGCTGCAGTGAGCTATGATTGTGTCACTGCACTCCAGCCTGTGTGAAAAAGCTAGACTCTGTCTCAAAAGAAGAAAAAAAAAAACCTTTGGTGCCTTTGAGTGTTCACCATTGCCTACCGAATGCAAAATAAATTCTGCCTGCTTTTCATGGTCCTCCTTTGAGTCCTTCAGCAGCAGTTTGTACCAGGAACTACACCAAGTAGAGAATAAAGGGGTCAGTGGAGTCTGGTTTCGGCTCTCATGGAGCAAAAATTCTGTATGAGGATATGAAGAAGTAAACAAGTCAACAGAGAATATTAATATTGTGCCATAAGTAGTGCAGCAGAAGAAATGCCTTGTGGAAGGAAGTGCTGTGGGAGGCAAAGGGACAGAATGACCCACCCTAACAGTGTCACTGGGGAGGCAGTCTGCAAAGCCACCTTCAACTGGCCTTGAGGATGAGTCCCAATAACCCATGGCTGGGTTCTGAGCCAGCATCCTGACTTTGGCCTTCTGTTCATGTTGTTTCCTCTGCCTGGAATCCATCCCCTCCCCTCCTTCCAGACACGACCTGCCCAACACAGGTCAAACAACATCCTCTTTTATGAGCTTCGCCTAAGGTACCTAGTCAGAATTAAAGTGTTCCTCCTGTAGGAGAGCTCACAGCAGGCTGCTGGTCACTCTATTTAGCTCTCATTTGATTTTCTCTTGTGTTAGAGTCTGTGGTTTACATGTGTAAGTGGACTCCTGCCTCGTCCATTTCCTTAGTTCCCAAAGCCCTAGGTAAGATTCATTGCATCTAGCAAGCAATCAATAAATAGCCACTGAATTAAATTATATTCACAGTCAATCCTTGCTCAAAGACTGCAGCTGACGTTCCCTCTTAGACTATGCACAGAGAGGATTCTAGGATGTAATACATGATTCTTTTGGTGCCCCACAACCTCAGGCTTTCTACTCATGCCCCTCCATACTTCCTTCAATTGCTCCTCCATTAATCAGGCCTCTGTAAGCCTATTTCATACCCTTGAAATGTGTACTGCTGGGATCCCCTTTACTCGCACACTGATTCTATTCCTTACATTGCCTGTGACTATTCTATTCTTTGCTTTTCTCTTATCTTTTCAAGCAAGTTACTTCTACTTCTTTCCCACTGCTCTTCTTACCTGCATCACCCTCCTCTTGTTGTGGTCTGGATTTGTTTCACTTCTTCCTGTTCAGTTTACAGCACTCTACTTCCTTCTTCTGGTGATTTTTCTCTAAAAAATAATTGTTTTTTTTTACCCCCCTAGATCTGTATTTTACTATCTTATTTTTTCCTGGACGCTACTCAGATGAAGCAACAGAACCCTAACCCTCATCGATGCTGTTACCAGAGAGGATGTGATCCTCTGAAATGGCCCTTCTCCATTCTAAGGAGTCCAGTGGGACTAGCCAAGCCCTTCCCCTTCTTCCCAGAATCTCCTGGTCCATGCGTCTCAACTTGAACACCCCAAGGGTTCTTGTTGAAATCCTTATCATGCAGATCCTATGTGTGAGCAGCTGACATTCTATCTACTCACAGATTAGGATTTTGCCTTACTCTATACTCTATCTAGAATGACAGCCTGGTGTTTCTCCAAAATAGCTGCAGTTTGTTATATATTCCTGCAATTTTCTCTCATGAGTCTACCTCCTTAATGATCTTTGAAACTTCACAGCCATCTCCATTCCTCCAGATGCAACCCACCTCACTTGAATCTGAAACACTCTCCAATCTATTCACTACAGCAGGTGCCTGCATTCTGATTGAACTTCCACAGGAAAAAATATTTCAGCATGCCCTTTCACCCTCATTATCTACCTATCATCTATCTATCTGTAAATCTACCTACAATCACTTATGGTTATATAAATATAGACATCATTATCATTTCTTAATATCCCAAGGCAGAATGTATATTTAGACAAGGTTTATCATTAATGATTATGAATATTAAGTGCATGCTTTACTTACATTTACTCCACAGTGTCACTTACTTACCCTTCCAGGACATTAGGGAACTCCTACATGGCTCAGAGTCAAACTGGATTCAATTACTAACTTAGAGATGGCCGATTGGTAAGGTGTATTTCTATCCCTCCTCCTTCCAGCATTCCTAAGCCATGGGTTGGAGTTCAAGTTCTCTCCCTGCTCCTCCTCCTATCACTCCAGCAAAGTGTGGACATGCTCCAGGAATTCACATCATCTGCACTGGGAGACACTTCACTGAGACAACCACGAAGGACCTCATAATCCTCAGCTCGCTGACTGCCAGATTCCTGCAGAATTCTACAAGCCAGTGTGATTGGATATGGAGCCTGGGCTCATTAGAGCAGTACCTGATCCATGCCTTACTGTTGCAGTGTTTCTGAATCTGAGAGACATCTTGATGCTGGTCTCATTCACTCCCTCATTTTAGAGGGGAAGCCACTGGGCTGCTCCTCCTCAGGGTCCCCTACTGGGTCTTTCTGCTCTGTTCCTCAGGGTACCCCAGGGATCCATCTTCAGGCTCATTCTTTTCTCATCACACTCACTCTTTAGCCAACCTCCTCCATTCTATGACTTCAAAAGACATCTATTTTTAAATAAGTTTTACTAAGGTAAAAGTTACACAAAGTGAAATGCATATATTTTAAGTGTAGAGTTAGATGATTTTTGACAAATGCATATACTTGTGTAGCCAGTGTCCCAGTCAAGATACGAAACATTTCCATCATACCAGAAACTTCTCTCACTCTCTCTTCCAGTCAATTCCTGACCTTCCCTCAGAGGCAGCCACTGTTCTGACTTCTACCATCACTGATTAGTTTTGCCTGTTGGTAAACTTCATAAAACTTGAATCATACATTTTCATCTTAGTGTCTATCTTACTTTGCTCAGAAAAATGTATTCAAGATTCACTCTATAATGTTTAATGTGTTAGTTGTTCATTATTTTTTATTGCTGAGTATAATTCCATTGCACAAATGTAGCACAATTGGACTTTGGCGCAACATATAAAGAGCTTGAGAGTAGTCTCTTTCATCCTTACAACAAAACAAAGTTGAACTATGAAAATCAATGACTTCTGTTAGACCTATTAGAGAACTGAGGTTACAGGAAAACTGCCACCCCAGAATCTGGAAAGACAGGTGAATAGAGAATCACAGCTGAGATCTGCTTACCTAGAGCAGAAGTGGCTAAAGCCATAAACTGGCAGAAGCAGCTCAATGGTAATTTTTACAAATTTCTGGAGGCCAAGTGAGACTAATGTAAAGTTTTAGGCAAGCCCACATACTTTTGTGGGTTTTACTTCCAGAAACCCCAGTGGGTTCCCATGGTGAAGACCTGAGAAAGAACACATTGTAACCCTGGCAGGGGAAAGGAAAGATTAATCCTTGTACCTTGCCCAAGGGCAAACATTATTCCTTGCCGTGGGGCATTATCCACAGAAAAATCTTCTAGTTCAGGTTGGGAAGGGATTTTACTAGAGTTTATCCCACTTGAGAGAAAACATTTCACCCACTTAAATCCCTCTAGTCTTCCTGTCTCAACTAAGGGTGTTGAATGGGGAAAGCTCAGAAACACTGAAAATCAAAGCCCAGAAATACAGGCCAATAAAAGATCGAGATTTACTCATAAGATTTATAGAACACTTCTCCTTTCTCTCAGTTTACCACCATATCAACAGGGCTCTGGTATACTAATAGTAGATTTCAGCTGAAAGAACTGTAAGATGCAAATTCTCTCTGAGGAGGAGTATTTAGGGAAACCTAATGTCAACAAGGAAGACAAAAGCAAGGATGCTAGAGGAATGTGAAGACTCTGGTACCTACAGATACAGCAAACATTAAGCAAAGCACAACTCCTAGCAAGATTAACCAATAACCTCATACTAAAGTGCCATTGACCTCACTTCCCATTATGTGATATATCATGACCATATTTTGGCAAAATATTACAAAGCATGCTAAATAAAAGTCAAAAAAAATACTCTGAAGAAACAAAGCAAATATCATAATCAGCTATAATGTAGATGTTAGAATCATCCGATAAGAAATTTAAAATGGGCCGGGTATGGTGGCTTACACCTGTAATCCCAGCACTTTGGGAGGCCGAGGCAAGTGGATCATGAGATCAGGAGATGAGACCATCCTGGCTAACACGGTGAAACCCTGTCTCTACTAAAAATACAAAAAAAAAATTACCCAGGCGTGGTGGCAGGCGCCAGTAGTCCCAGCTACTTGGAAGGCTGAGGCAGGAGAACGGCATGAACCTAGGAGGCAGAGCTTGCAGTGAGCCAAGATCATGCCACTGCACTCCAGCCTGGGCAATAGAGTGAGACTCCATCTCAAAAAAAAAAGAGAGAGAAAAAAAGAAAAGAAATTTAAAATAACTATGATTAATGTCTTAAGAACTCTAATGTAAAAAAAGTAGACAACAGGCAAAAAAAATGAGTAATTTAAACATAAATATGGAAATTCTAAGAAAGAATCAAAAGAAAACACTGGAAATAAAAAACATCAATAAAAATTTAAAATGCATTTGATGGGCTTATTACTAGACTTGACATGAATTAGGAAATAATCAGTGATCTTGAGAATTGGGCAATAATAACTTACCAAACTGAAATGCAAAGAGAAATAAGAGGAATTAAATAAGAACAGAACAATATCCAAGAATTATGGGACAATTTTAAATGATGTAACATACAGTACTTCCTCCTTGTTCACAACAGATACATTCCAAGACCCCCAGTAAATGCTTGAAACTGAAAATATTCCCAATCTGATTGCTGTCAATCAGACCATGTTTTTGTTTGTGTCTTCCACCCACAAATTAAATGCCTTTTCTATCTTAACTAAGCACATACCATGCCTTGTGGCAATAACTTTTGCAGTTTGAGGTATGACAGCAAAACTACAATTTTTTTTCTTCTCAGTTTCACAGAGAGATTTGTTCTTACCATAGATTTTAGCAACCCCAGCATCGATTTTTTTTGTTTACTTACTAAGTCATAAACTTTTGCCTTTTCACTTAAATGAAGCACTTTATAGCTTCTTTTTGGTGTATACAAATTGCCAGCATAATTACTCTTGTGTTTTGTGGCCATTCTTAAGTAAAATCAGGGTTATTTGAATATAAGCACTGTGATATCACAGTAGTAGATAACTGAGATGGCTAAGTGACTAACTAGCAGATAGTGTACACAGTGCAGATATGCTGGACAAAGGGATGAATCACGTTTCGGGCAAGAGATTTCATCACACAGCTCTCATGGCAAGAGATGTCATCCCCTACTCAAAACGGTGCACAATCTAAAATTTTAATTTTTTATTTTTGGAATTTTCTATTTACTATTTTAGAACTGTGATTGATCATAGGCAACTGAAACTACAGAAAGCAAAGATGAAGATAAGGGTGGCTACTGAATGTATAATTCAAATATCAGAAGGAAAAAAAGTAGTGCAGAAGAAATATTTGGAGCAATATAGCCAATAATTTATCAAAAATTAATGACATGCACCAAACTACAAATCCAGGAAGCTCAGAGAACTAACAGAAATAAATACAAAAAAAAATAGCTACGCCTATCCTATTCTAACTGCAGAAAGAAAATAACCAAAAAAAAAAAAGAGAGAGAGAAACTTGAAAGAAGACTGGAAGGGAAAACACAAAACACCTTGCTTTCTGAGGAACAAAGATGAGAATCACAGCAGATTTCTCATAAGAAGTCATACTAGAATACAACAGTGAACTGAAATATTTAAAGTGTCAAAATAGTAAAAAACATGTATCTAGATTCCAAGGTTTGGCAAAATTATCCTTCAAAAGTAAAGGAGAAATAAGGACTTTCTCAGACAAACAAAAACTGAGAAAACTTAGGGTCAGTAAACCTGCTCCAAAAGAAATGCCAAAAGAAGTTCTTCAGGGAGAAGAAAAAAATACAGTCATATGCTGTATAAGATGTTTTGGTCAATGATGAACCTCATACATGACAGCCATCCCTTGAGATTATAATGAAGCTGAGAAATCCCTACCACCTAGTGACTGTAGCCATCATGTTGCAGCACAACCTATTACTTGCCTGTCTGTGGTGGTGATGCTGCTCTAATATGGTTTGGTTGTGTCCCCACCCAAATCTCATTTTGAATTATAGTTCCCACGATCCCCATGTGTTGTGGGAGGGACAAGGTAGAGGTAATTGAATCATGGGGATGGTTTCCCCCATCTTGTTCTCATGATAGTGAGTTTTCATGAGGTCTGATGGTTTTATAAGGGGCTTCCCTCTTCGCTGAGCACTTCTCTCTCCTGCTGCCCTTTGAAGAGGTGCCATCTGCCATGATTGTAAGTTTCCTGAGGCCTCCCCAGCCATGCAGAACTGTGAGTCAATTAAACCTCTTTCTTTTATAAATTACCCAGTCTTGGGTATGTCCTTATAGCAGTGTGAGAACAGACTAATGCATGGTGTAAATAAACCTACTGTACTGCCAGCCATATAAAAGTATAGCACATACAGTTACAAATAGTACATAATACTAGATAATGATAATAAATGACTATGTTAATGGTTATATATTTACTACATTCTACTTTTCATCTTTATTTTAGAGTATACTCCTTCTGCTTATTTGTTTAAGTTAACTGTAAAACAGTCTCAGGCAGGTTCTTCAAGAGGTATTCCAGAAGAAAGCCTTGTTATCCTAGGAGATGACAGCTCCATGTCTGTTATTGCCCCTGAAGACCTTCCAGTGGGACAAGATGTGTTTTGCTATTCTCGCATTGATGTGCATTTGGGTTGATTTCAGTTTGGAGCTATTACAGATCGAGCTGTTCTAAATATTCTCACATAAGCGTCTGTGTAGATGTGTATTTTCTTCTTTCTTTGGTAAATACCTAGTAGCATAATCTCTACATCAGAGGGTAAGTATACTGTTAACTTTAAAAGAAACTACCAGCTGTTCCATTTTACCCTCTCAGTGGTGTAAGGAATTCCAGATGCTCAAAACTTCACCAACATTTGGCATTGTCAGTTTTTTCTTTAAAACCATTCTAGTGCCTTTAAAGTGGTGTCTCCTGAAGTTTTTAATTGTATGTCCATGGTGACAAATCATGTTGAGCATCTTCTTTATGTGCTTATTAGTCATTTCTATATCTACCTTAGTGTTGCATCTCTTAAAGTCTTTATAATTTTTGGTTTGCTGTCTGTCACCCCTATTAGAATGCAGTCTCCATGAGGAAATTGACTTGATTTTATTCACACGTTCACATCTACATTCTAGTGTTTAGAACAGAGGTCATCAAACCATGGTTCATGGACTAAATACAGCTGACTGCCTATTTCTATGGGCTTGCAAGATAAAAATTGCTTTTAGAGATCAATAATTGTAATCAATTCGATGATAGGGAACACTAACTTTGCACCTCAACTAAGTGAAATGTTATCATCCAGTGTGTTAGTCCATTCAGGTTGCTATAAAAAAAATACCTTGGACTGGGTAACTTACAAACAATAGTTCTGGAGGCTGGTAAGGCCAAGATCAAGGCACCAGCAGATTCGGGGTCTGATGAGAATTTACTCTTTGCTTTAAAAATGACACCTTGCTACATTGTCAAATAGTGGAAGGGGCCAACAAGCTCCCTCAGGCCTCTTTTGTAAGGGCACTAATCCCATTTGTGAGGGTGGAGTCCTTAGGACATAATCATCTCTCAAAGACCCCACTTCTTAATTCCATTGCATTGGAGATTAGGTTCCAACATATGAATGTCTGAGGGTCACAAACATTCATACCATAGCATCCAGAAGATTAATTCCTTTTTTTTAATTAGTAGGCCTATTTTTGTATGTAGTCAAATATTATTATAGTTTAATTTCATCAGTTAAAAAATTTTAGAAACTTGTTTTCTTTCTTCTTATGTAGTACCTTGATATAATATATTTGATTCTGTGTTTTAGCCTACAAAGACTAAAATGTTTATTTTATTGCCCTTTTAATCAAATTTTTGCTGATCCGTGCTTAGAAATAAAGCCTGTCATATAATAAGTGTTAAATAAATATGTGATAAATGAATGAATAGATAAATGAGTGGAAATCCAAGAGTGGGGTTGACAAGGATCTTATCTAACATGTCACAGGAAGTTACTACTGACTGAATCCTGGGATCCATGCCCCGGTCATGAGCTGTGAGCAGCACGCTGCATCCACCACACACAGAACACTGGTGCACAGAGCTGATTCTCCTCTTGGCAAAAGTGTCATATCCAGTCATTGATTATGCTCTGGATATCTAAACTAGATTAACAAACACCAATAATTCTGTGTGCATTTCCCATTCTTAATCACAAAATAGACAGATTTCACAGAGAACAAGGAATTACTCAGAGTAAATCCAAGAAAGATAAACATGCAATGATCCATTGTCAGTAATGATTTCTGCAAATTTGAGGTGCAAGTCCAGGCTTATCCCCTGTCTAGGAAGACTGCTATAAGCCCCCACAGTGGGCACCAAGCGCTCCTCCCACAGCCCCTGACACAGCCTTGTCTCTGCAGTGATAATATTATATTAAAAAGATCTACTCACATGTCACCCTCTCTAGTGGAATACAGTCCCCAAGGGCAGAGACAATGCCTCGTCCATCTCTGAGTCTCCAGGGCCACAACAGGACTTCCACTTGGAAATAGGAATAGATCATTAAAGGGTGAATATGTTAATTAGATAATTAGAAAGAAAGGGTTGTCTTCACGGTGAGGGGTAAAATGACCATCAAAATTTGTTTCAATTCAAGAAATCCATGATATATCTCAGACACACAGTTCTGTATGTCTTGGACCAGCTCTCTAAGTCTTCTCATCACCTAGAATTTATAACCATTGACACTTCCTCCCATCTCATTTATTTCATATTGTGTATCACTCTTCTAGGCACTGCAATGACTTCTAAAGCTTGAGCTTTTATGTGCCAAGGGCAAAAGTAGGAAGTTCGCAAAGTAAAAATATAAATGAGTAACAATTATATAAAATATATTTTATTGCACTAATTATAAAAATGAATTTATATCACAATGTTAAAATATTTTAGCTATCAAATTAACAAAGTTGTATTAAGTTAATGCTCACAGCTTATCTTAGGCCATTTTCTGTTGCTTATAACAGAAAGCCTGAAACTGGATAATTCATAAAAAAATTTATTTCTTACAGTTATGGAGGCTAAGTACAATGCTGAGGGGGCACATCTGGTGAGGACCCTCCTGCTGGCAGGGACTCTGTGAGGTCTCAAGGTGGCACGGGACTTCACATGGTGAGGGGGTGGGCATGTTAGCTCAGGTCTTTCTTCCTCTCCTTAAAAAGACACTAGTTCCACTCCCATGATAACCCATTAATCCATCAATCCATTAAACCATTAAGTCATGAATGTAAAAATTCATTCACGAGGGCAGAGCCCTCATCACACAAGCACCTCTTAAAAGTCCCACCTCTCCCCCTTCTAGCTTGAAAAGTAAAAAAAAAAAAAGAGAAAAGAAATGAGCAACAACAACAAAAAAGTCCCACCTCTCAATACTGCCACATTGAGAATTAAATTCCAACATGAGTTTTGGAGGGGACAAACATTCAAACCACAGCACGGATGCTGCTATTCAGTGAAACAATCTCCAATGCATTAGAATCTCAATGCCGGCAATGACCCTGTGAGATAGATGTTGTTTCTATTTCATATTCAGGGAAAATGAAAGCACAAGAATACAAAGCCTCTCTCTGTTTAAATTGTCTCACCCCCAAACTCATTCTTTTTATCCCCTGAGACTGTGTTCAGGTATTATCTGTCTCAGGAAATCTTCTGGAAACACAATCTTCAGGAGGGCTTGGTGTACTCCATAATCTGCAGAGTATCCCTCCATCTCTGAACTTGTACATCATTTTACATGCCTGCGTTTATGGCTCTTACTTTTCTTACTTTTTTGTTTTATTTTGTTTTTTGTTTTGAGATAGAGTCTCACTGGGTTTCCCACTGGAGTGCAGTGGAGTGATCACGGCTCGCTGTAGCCTCAACTTCCCTGGGCTCAGGTGATCTTCCCACTTCGGCCTCTGGAGTAGCTGGGACCACAGGCACGTGCCTCTTACTTTTCTAATGGACTAAGAGCATCATGAAGGTATTGATTGCTCTAATCAATTTCTGCATACAACCCCCCAACCTTGGCTCCCCGCATACCTTTAACTGGGCCAGCCTCAATAAATGTATGTTAATTAAAGACTAAAAAATGATAAGCCAGACACAAACCTCTGCCTTTATGACTTCAGAACTCAGACTTTTTCTAATACATGATGGGGCCTTGCTGAATTAATTGAAGTCTGACTTCTGATGGGCTTGAAAACAAAGCATAAAGGTCAAACATGCCTTTACCAGGCATGTGTGATGCACCTTATTTAAAAAGGGCTTGTTGTACATTTCTCAAAGTAGATGACAATCTATTGATGGGCATTATATTCCCAAGGGAATGGGCACCCTTCAGGAACCAACTAGCCTTTAATTGGCAGGGAACTAGAGACTATTAAGACAAACCTGTACCCAACTAGACTCTTATCCTACTCTCTCCCAGTTTCTTAATTCCCAGAGTCCAGGCTCCCACAATAAATGAACTCGAAAATGAGTGATGGCTTGCGCATTTCCCATGCTCCAGGCAATGAGCAATTTTGCTTGCTTTATTGCATTTACCCTCACACTAATACTGCAAGGTAGACTTGAGACTTTATTTTCCAACCAAGGAAATTGTGGTTCACAAAGGTGAGAAAATTGGCTCCAGGTCACCTAGAGAGTGGGCATCAGAGTTAGAATTTAAGCTGGGCCTGTCCGACTCCAAAGCCAGTCTCCTAACCACTGTGCTGCATGCTGCGTTAGCTCCCTGCTTTTCCCTCATACTCTGTGACTGGGTTCAGCAAAGATGTCTCCAAAGCATGGCCCACCGAAGTCAGGGATGACAGTAGCAGTGTTTTGTGCACACCACTTCCAAGGCCAGTCATTCACACGGTCATGCCACTGATACTAGCGACCTCTGCCCCTCGAAGCAGCGCTGCCCCTCCTCCTACTACTACTTACAACTTTTCTGGGCCTCTTTTTTTTTTTTTAAACCGGATTCAGCACAATCAAATTTTCCTATTATATTAGCCAGCTACAGGTCACCACCTCTCTCAAATTGAAAATTATTATAGATAGCTTTTTTTCTTCCTCTGTGTATATATGTTTCAGAAAATAGAGATGTTTTATTTCTCTAATATCTCATCTTCTTGGTCAGCTTTGGTGGACAAGTTGAAGCTCAGCTATAACTTTTCCTGCATTTTCTTCGAAGAAGCCTTGTTTCCTACAGTGACTTTTATTCAATTGAATTTAAAACCCCAGATGAAAGTGAATACATGTCAGTCAGCAGGCAATTCACATACACACACATACACAAAAGGAAGGCTTCCAGGCAGATGAGATAGTTACAGTAAATTTAATTCAATCCAACCAGCCTTTGTCAGATATCTTTAGGAAGAGGAGAGGAAGAAAGAAAATTTTGCTTCCTGAGCATCTACTATGTGCCAGGCCAGTGCTAGGTGCTTCATAACTCTGCTGTAGGATATTTTCCTCATTTTAAAAATAATCCTGACACCACTCCAACATGTGAGGTGTAAAAAGATGTATGAGAAATGAGGTTCATAGCCAATGATGAATACCAGTTAAAGAAATCTGAAATTCCTTCAGTCATAGGGAGCCATCTAGTCACAGACTTTAACAGGCTCCACCGTCAGACTTAGGTCCCCAAAGCTCCAGGCAGCATGAGCAGGACATCAGCAGCCTCTTCCCAGCTGCAGGTGTGTGTGGGGATGTGGGAAGTGTCTGGAGACTGTGGGCCTCAGCCTGGGTGACTATTTGGATCCACCCTGCCTTTTTGGCTCAGTATCTGTGATTGGACTTCTTGGTCCCTATTAATAATTTGAACCCGCCATGCACACACCTGGCTGGATCCCAGTTCTCTTCCCTGACCTCCTGTCCTGCCCCTTCTTCCCTGGCACCAGCCTGGGCTTGGCCAGGAATGAACAGTCTGCAGGAGCACAGAACATAACAGTGAGAGTTTCCTCCCTCTGCCAGGGCATTCCTAAGTCTCCCAGGTGTGGTCTTCCCATGTTCTGAAGAAACCCATAATGTGGGCATCTGTGTGCTCCTCAGCTTGGAAGAGAACGTTGGGCTCTGCTTCCCCATCCCATTGTCATACCAGCCTGTGTTCCTTTTGTCCATTCTTGTTGCCCTACATCAGGTAGCTGATGTGTGAACTGTGCAATAATCTCTCAGGGATAAGGCTACAGACATTTCTCCTGAGCCTCTTGGCCCTTGTTTTGATTCTCTGAGGCTGGGACACTGAGGTCCTTAGTTTCCCCAACTCTTTTTGAGAGTAACACTGAGTAGAATGGTTTTCAGCCTAGGCTTACCCCAGGGTATCTGCCAAGTAGGTTGGATTCTGTAGCTAGTACCATTTCCTCTGCTAGTGAGTGTTGCAGGAAGTCAGGGACCCCGAACAGAGGGACTTGCTGGAGCCACAGCAGAGGAACATAAATTGTGAAGATTTCATTTTAATATGGACACATCAGTCCCCAAAATTAATACTTTCATAATTTCTTACGCCTGTCTTTACTGCAATCTCTGAACATAAATTGTGAAGATTTCATGGACATTTATCAGTTCCCAAATAATACTCATAATTTCTTACACCTGTCTTACTTTAATCTCTTAATCCTGTTATCTTTGTAAACTGAGGATGTATGTCACCTCAGGACCACTATAATTGTATCTAACTGTACAAATTGATTGTAAAGCACGTGTGTTTGAACAATATGAAATCAGTGCACCTTGAAAAAGAACAGAATAACAGCGATTTTCAGGGAACAAGGGAAGACAACCATAAGGTCTGACTGCCTGTGGGGCTGGGCAGAATAGAGCCATATTTTTCTTCTTGCAGAGAGCCTATAAAAGGACATGCATGTAGGGAAGATATCGCTGAATTCTTTTTCTAGCAAGGAATATTAATAATTAAGACCCTGGGAAAGGAATGCATTCCTGGGGGGAGGTCTGTAAATGGCTGCTCTGGTAGTGTCTGTCTTATGCAGTTGAGATAAGGGCTGAAATACGCCCTGGTCTCCTGCAGTACCCTCAGTCTTATTAGGGTGGGGATAAAAACACTCCCTGGTAAATTTGAGGTCAGACCTGTTCTCTGCTCTCAAACCCTGTTTTCTGTTGTTTAAGATGTTTATCAAGACAATACATGCACAGCTGAACATAGACCCCTGTCAGGAGTTTTTGATTTCACCCTTTGCCTTGTGATCTTTGCTTTGTCCTTTGCCTTGTGATCTTTACTGGCCTCAGAAGCATGTGATCTTTGTTCTCCTTTTTGCCCTTTGAAGCATGTGATTTTTGTGACCTACTCCCTGTTCGTACACCCCCTACCTTTCTGAAGTCCTTAATAAAAACGTGCTGGTTTTGCGGCTCAGGTGGGCATCACAGTCCTACCGATATGTGATGTCACCCCGGAGGCCCAGCTGCAAAATTGCTCTCTTTGTACTCTTTCACTTTATTTATCAGCCGGCCAACACTTAGGGAAAATAGAAAGAACCTACATTGAAATATTGGGGGCAGGTTCCCCCAATAAGTGAGAAGTCACCAATGTTTGTTGAGTACTGCTCTGGGGTTCTTTATTATCTGTGAGTATTGGTAACCCTCAAAGAAGTTTGAAGTGGATGAGGATTAGCTGTTCCCCCTACTCTTGTCACTAGGTTATATTAAAAGCATGTTTTAGACCAAAATCTATCACAAGATGGGATATCATGAAATAACCATTCACTGGGAAAGATGACACAAATAGTTTATACAACCTTCTCTGACAGCCTGAGAAAAAGCCAGGCTTTTTCTTCCAGGGACCACAAACATTTCTTGAAAGCTCAAAAGGGGCAAACATCAAAATTCCAGGTGCAGGGTTCTATTTATATGCAACTTAGAATCCAGCATTCACAGTGGAACATGAGATTCTTAGGGGGTTAGCCCAAGGTACCCCTAAAAGTGAAGGGCACAGGCCTTACTGGGCTTCATAATCTATTCATCAAAGGCAGAATGTTTCTGAGAGTCAGACACAAATTCCAAATATCTTCGCTTTGATCAAAAAGAGCTCTTTTTACATATTTATCAGACTAATTAACAAGTCACTGGTCTTACCCATAGGAATTCCTTTCTGACATTTGGTATGTGTATTATTCACTCCTCCTTTGAGGTAGGAGAGATCAGATAACAAAGTGCTTTAGCAGTTGCCTCTGGGATTTCAGCTCTTCCATACATAGGGTTAAAACTCCTTACCCCATGCTAAAATCCAAAAAATTCTGAAAGCTGAAAGATTTGATAACACGTTTGGAGGCAAAATATGACCCTATATGAACTTATTGGGTAGCAAAACCTCACCTGAACCATAGTAAAGTCATTTATGGCCTTACAAACTCCATTTCACTTGACCATTATCATATGTTACAGCAAAATATTAATAGGTTTTATTACTGGGTCCTGCCACAGGTCCTAGTGAGCCACACATAATATCCAGTACAGGCACATCATTTCTTTTCTAAAATACAAAAAACCTCTGAATTCTTAAATATATCTCCCCTCAATGGATTCACATAAGAGACCACATAGACCAGTGAAATCCAAGGTGATTACTCCTAGATCTGCTTGAGTAAGGAGTTGACAAAGAGATGTGCAGACTGCATAGCCTCTGGCACTTACTCCTCCATCTCTCTCTTATCTAATTCCCAGGACTGATGGATTACAGCCTAAGAGCCCATTTCAAATCGCTTTTTCCTGCGCGTTTAGAAGCGAAACACTGACCTGAAAAGTGCCTGCAGGGAAAGAAAGCATGAGTAATTAAAGTAAATCCGCAGTACTTATGCTCTTCACACTAGGGATTATCCCCTCCCCTCTCCTTCAACTCCTCAAAACTGAGAGAACCAGACCAGGGTCTGCCTTCAGACCCATCTCAAATACCTATTACCAGACAGAGAATCAAATACCTCCATGGGAGTTTGAGCTCAAAATGATAAGTCTCCTGTAACTACCTCAAATACAAGACCAGAACCTTGGAAGGTGCACAAAAGCTAAAGGTGAAGAAACACTGAATAAAGAATTTAAAATAAGCATACTCAATACATATAAAGAGCTAAGGAAGGATATTAACTATGTAAAACAAAGACAGGACAAGATTTTTTAAATAATAATAAAAGAAAAACGAAAAGAAAGATTAGGTATGGAATAGATAATAGTTGAAAGAAGGAAAACAGTATGGAATAGATGGCTAAATAATAGAATAAAATAAGCTCCAGAATTAAATTGTGAATTATAAAGCAAATTGAGAAACTTTTCAAGAAGGCATTAGTTAGAAGGTGTCTTAGTTCATATACTGCTATAACAGAATACCTGAGACTGGAAATTTATAAAGAATAGAAATTTTATTTATTCCAGTTCTACAGACTGGGAAGTCTAAGGTCAAGGGCCTTCATCTGGTGAGGGCCTTCTTGCTATGTCATCCATTAGTGGAAGGTGGAGAGGGAAGAGATTATACACAAGTGAGACAGGATGGGGACAAACTCATCCTTTTATTAGGAACTCATGTGCAAAATAACAGCATTAATTCATTCATGAGGACAAAGCCCTCATGACCTAATCACCTCTTAAAAGACCCACATTTCAACACTGTTGTATTGGGGATTAAGTTTCTAACACATAAACTTTGGGGAACGTAGTCAAACCACAGCATTAGGCATTAAGGGATGGGAAACAGTAAATATCAAATATTTTCTCCTTCATTTTATCAAATATGAATTTAATTGAAGTTTTTCCTGATATTAAACCATCCTTGCCTTATATTTTATTAGTTTCTTAAAACTATGAGCTAGGTTAATAACATTTTTTAATATACTCATCAATGACTTTTTTTTAAATTAATGTTTTACTAGCCTTTTAAAAATAATTGAATAAGTTTTCCTCTTTTTTTCTCTGGAAGACAGTATAAATTATCTTTTTCTTTAAAACTCATTTATAAAAGTATTTGGTTCCAGTAATTCATATATAACTATGTTATATTTATACTAAATCTCTCCATGCTACCTCCTAATTCACTAATTCTCCTTTCAACTGCATACTAAACTAGAGGACTCCCCCCTCCTTTACTTTTTCTTTGTCTTCTTTCTTTTGTCCCTTGCCACCATCAGACAATGTTTCAGATATTTCAGCATGCTTTTACCACATTTTGTCATCAAGGATCCCAGTAGGAAACAAATGACACATTCAAAATGTTAAAGGGGTTTAATAAAGGGTCTATTTCCAGAGGTGAGGGCAGGGTATGAGCAGACCACAAGAACAGTGAAGTACACTGGGCTATAAACAGAGCGGCTATAACTTACCCATAGGCCCATACCATAGGATAGGACTAGGGAAAGGAGAGATGATCAGAATCTGGAAGTCTTATGGAGACTACCTTGGCCTTCTGTTTGAAGGTACAGCCCAAATGAGTTGTAAGCCTACAGCAAGAGCGTAAATACTATAAACACCTTGATCTCACTTTCATTCCTCCTGTAGCAATCAAATTGGAGAGCAAACCTGGAAAGGTCAACAAACTTTATTCAGCACGCTGATCTTCACCCAAATCATGAAACGCATGAATGTCCAATAACCCAGTGTTTCACAGCCAACTTGACATAGATACAATGCATGATAGGAAGCAGTTGAAGACAATTTAGTGCTCTTGTAATCACACATTTTCTCATTTGTTTCTGTCAGTTCCCGAGGAAGCAAGACTGTTTTGGTCATCTTCCCACCACCAGCACACAAACCAAAACCTAGAATACAGCATGTGCTCAGTAAATTGTAGATGAATGACAGTAATAACACAGTGCGACCTTATATGAGTCCCATGACTTTTTAGCCCTAGTTTTATTTAATTTTTTGAGAATGAGAAGCTGGATTGGAGGATCTCTAAATTTCTTGAGGACAATGGTAGTCCTTATATCTATGACTCTAAGAACTTCCATTCATCCTTGTTAATGAACGTTGAAAACATCCTTTGTTATTCAGAGGCCTGGGTATTCCGGTTGACCTCCAAATACTTTAACAGAAACTAGAGTCTTTGGACAAAGTTAACAAGTGAGCCCAGATTCTCCACTGTCTAAATACCCTCACAGTTGAATAGCTTATTCATGTTTTTGTTAATTCATGACTC
The DNA here is from genome assembly GCF_029281585.2 of Gorilla gorilla gorilla. Lineage (NCBI taxonomy): Eukaryota > Metazoa > Chordata > Mammalia > Primates > Hominidae > Gorilla > Gorilla gorilla. The sequence goes on along the minus strand of NC_073231.2, from coordinate 141,755,170 downwards.
CCTTATCCCATCTGTCCTGCTGTGGCCTCCAAGGACAAATTTCCAGCTATTCAGAAAGCCACAGCTGCCTCCGCTGCATGACTACAATGACTTCTTGAGAAGCCAAGGATATTATAAGAGAAAGACTTTTGGATTTATCTCATCTGTTGCTTTACTGGCACAAAAGGTATTCTGTGCACACACCTAATATAGAGAAAAGAACTAGCATTCGCGAAGCACCTGTTCTTTTACTTCATTGGATCCTTACAAGAGTCCCATGTAAGAAGGAGACAGGATTGCCTGGTCTGTACATGAAGCTCTAAGCAGCTAATTCATTGCCAATGTTACCTAACAAATGAGCAGCAGAGCAGAGAAGGAGAAAAAAATTCCAGCTTTCTTGACCCCAATCTAGCATTGTTTCTGAAAGTGTTTGTTGGATGATTCACGGCATCACACCTCTGTTGGGCTGATTTGGTGTTTTGAACATACCTGCCCTAACCAAAGATGGTTCAAAACCCTCTGCTCTTGCTGCTTGGTGGCTGACAGAATTTACCACACCATCTATAATAGTAATAATAATAATAGTAATATTATTTAATTCAATTTAAATTGAATTGAAGAGTAATGACAATAAGTGCAGTTAATATTTTGGTAGAGTCACTCTATGTCTGGCCCCCGTACTCAGAACTTTACCAAAATCAACTCCTTCTAATCTCACAGTAACCTTCCGTTGTAGATATTAATATTATCCCAGTTCTGCCAATAAGAAAACTGAGACACAAGTCAAATCACTTGGCTAAGATCATACGGGCAATAAGTGGCCAAGCCGAGCTTCAGCACAGACAGTCTGGTTTCTGAGTCCATGTATTCTACCATTACTCTATCATCTCTCTCAACCACCTTGCAGAAAAATAGGGCAGTACGGCATTAATAGCACATAATAAATAAGAAAACCAAGGCTTGGAAGGTGGAAGTGACTTCTTGATAAACAACATACTGTCTAAGTTATTAATAAACAGGTCTAACCTGCCTACAGAGCCAAGGTTCTTACCCAGGTCTGGCATCCTGAGAATATACATCTATTTCTACTTCTTTGGGTACTTGTGGGACTAAACAAAATGATGGACAGGGAATTTACTGTAAAGATAGTATCTTGGCTATCACTGGTTTCTTTACATTTTTTTTTCTCACTTTTAATGCATCATGAACTTTTAGTAACTGGTAGAGCCAGGACTCAAGCATAGTTTTTGCAACTCAGCCCCCAAGTTCTACTGTGTATATACATAACTATTGTCAGTGCTCTGCCAACTGCTTTCAGCTGTATGTGAATGAGTTGATGAGCTTCTCTACAAGGTGTAAGCTATAGAATAGACTTCTGGAAGTGGAAATAGAGCAGCTACCGCAAAGGCAGCCTTGATTGGTGGTTTCATATAGTTCAAGCTAAACTGAAAGCCCAGATGCTACCAAGACATGGGATCAAGTATCAGATGAAGGCGGGAGGACCCCAGGAAAAATCCAGATGGCAGCCTTGTAGTGTCATTAGAGAAATATGTCACTCTTCATCACTCATCATCCTTTCAACAGATGACTATGGGGCACCCATATGTGCCAGCTTATATGAATCTAAGGCAGTAGACTTATGAATCCTACACTCTGAGAATTTACAGTTTAAGGGAAGATGTGCATAAGTAAGGAGGAACTTGCAATGCGAGGTGAGAAGGGCTGCAGTTGGAGCAGTGTGCCCACTATTGGAAGCACTTGAAAATCACTTGGGCAGCTTCTTTCTTTCTTTCTTTCTTTCTTTTTTTTTTTTTTTTTTTTTTTTTGACGGATTCTCGCTCTTTCCCCAGACTGGAATGCAGTGGCACAATCTTGGCTCACTGCAACCTTCCCATTCCGGGTTCCAGCAATTCTCCACCTCAGCCTCCCGAGTAGCTGGGACTACAGGCGCGTGCCACCACGCCCGGCTAATTTTTGTGTTTTTAGTAGAGACAGGGTTTCACCATGTTGGCCAGAATGGTCTTGATCTCTTGACCTTTGATCCTCCCACCTCAGCCTCCCAAAGTGCTGGGATTACAGGCTTGAGCCACCGCCAGCTTTTTAAAATCGGTGATGCCCAAGGGCTATTCCAGACTACTGGAATGGGAATCTCTAGTGGTGGAATCTAAAAATTATCATTTCTTAAAAGCTCCCAGGTGAGTGTGTGGCTGGTGTTGACAAGCACCACCAGAGCAGGAAGCACAGGATGCCATGTGGGGCCTTGGAGGAGTCCCCAGCACCACCTTAGAGAAGAGGGGAGGCTGCTGGCAGGAAGGGGTAGATGAGCTGAGGCCTGAAGGGGGAAAAAGCCAGGCTCAGGGGAGGTGGACAAAAGGGAAAGGAGTGTTAAGAATCTTTTAAGAGAAACTTGAATTCCTGGAATAATTTCAATTCCTGTTTTAACTTGACTACTTGTTCTCGTCTCTCACACTACACTGGCCCCAGTGTCTCTACCTAATGAGATGCAGTCTGACCATATTAGAATGGAAACCACTCCTCACACAATCTGAGAATCAGTCTCTTGGCAGCTCTCCTATTCCTTTATGGAGAGTAGCTGACGAAGGCCAGAGAGAGACTTCAGACCCACTAGAACATTCCAACACTCAGTTCCTCAAATGCAAGTTATCTGAGGAATGAGATGACTAAAGGGGAACTCTGAGGGGAAGTTGGGTCAGTCAACTGAGACTCACTAGCAGATCTCAGTGTCAATACCACTTCCTCTGAGAAGCTGTCCCTGATCTACCAAATGGTAGATCTTCGTCATTGCACTGCTGCATCATTGCATCATTCCACACCTGCACTGTTCTTTGTAGCATTCATTATATTTGCAGTTATTTGGTCAACATCTGTCCTCCTTGAAGGTCTTTGTATTAGTCAGGGTTCTCTAGAGGGACAGGACTAATAGGATATATGTACATATGGAAGGGAGTTTATTAAGGAGAATTGACTCACACAATCACAAGGTAAAGTCCCACAATAGGACATGTGCAAATTGAGGAGCAAGGAAGCCAGTGGTAGATCAGTCTGAGTCCCGAAACCTCAAAAGTAAGGAAACTGAAAGTGCAGCTTTTGGTCTGTGGCCAAAGGCTCAAGAGCCCCTGGTAAGTAAGTTCAAGAGTCCAATAGCTGAAGAACTTGGAGTCTGATGTTTGAGAGCAGAAAACATCCAGTATGGGAGAAAAATGAAGGCCAGAGACTTAACCAGCATAGTCCTTCCATATCCTCTTGCCTGCTTTTATCCTAGCTGTTCTGGCAACTGATTAGATGGCACCCACCAAGACTGAGGGTGGGTCTGCCTCTCCCAGTCCACTGACTCAAATGTTAATCTTCTTTGGCAACAGCCTCACAGACACACCCAGGAACAATACTTTGCATCCTTCAATCCAATCAAGTTGATACTCAGTATTAACCATCACAATCTTTAAGGCCATGAAAGCAGGAATCTATATATCTTAGTTACAGCTGTATTCCAAGAACTTAACATCATGCCTGGCACATAGTTGGTGCTCAATAAATATTGGTTAGGTAAATAAGTAGGTGGATTTATAAATAAATGGATAGGTGGAGATTGGAGTGATACAGCAGCACCATTTATAGGATTCTCTTCTCCTTTAGGTACCCCTAAGGCCTGACATCAAGCCCTCCAGGAGAACAGGGGGCTATTTTCATTCCACAATACCTTTGTCCTTACCTGGGGTTAACAAACCAGCTACAGACAGATAAGGATAGCTACAGGCAGACTTGTATTTCTTTGTATCTTCAGCAACTTGCATAAAACCACAGAGCCTCAATTTCCCATCTTTTAAATTGAAAATAGTAACACCTGCTTTACAGGGATTTTTCTAAGAGAAAATTTTAAAAGCTCCAGGTATTCTGCTGGGCACTTGGTTGAGATGCAAGTGAGAAATGTTCCTTCCTCATCCTATTTCTCTGTTCAGTTTTTTCACCAAAATATCTGGCTTTGAGGAGATGAGCATACAGCACTCTTTTCTTCCCTTCCTGAGTTCAGAACCTTTTAAGAAATGGAAGCCAGAGAAATGAAGACCAAAATAACAGCTTAATTATTGATCAGCCTATATCAGAGGATGTGGCTTAGATGCGTGACCTCATGGGGCTTGCTAATTAGACACAGCCATTTGCCCACCATTGGCTTGGCTGAGCCACTGTAAGACCTCACGTTCCAAGTCCAGCACATTGCATGCACTGTCAAAAATGATTGTGGGCCTGAGAGAGGATTACAATTTCCTACCTCTTTGACCTCAGGCTTGGTCATATAACTTCTGAGAGCAATAAAAATGCAAGCAAAAGTGATGACTAAAACTTCTGAGTAGAAGCTCTTGAAGTCAGAGGGTGTTTGTCTTGTCTTTTAATCCCTCTGCTATAAGACCAGTGTCTTAGCTTGAGCCTCTGTAATAAAATGCCATAGACTGGGTGGCTCAAACAACAGAAATATACTTTCTTGTAGTTCTGGAACCTGGAAGTCTGAGATCAGGGTGCCAGCATGGTCAGGTTCTGGTGAAGGTTCTCTTTCCTGGCTGCTTACTAATCATGTCCTCACATGGCCAGAAAGAGAAAGAGAGACAGAGACAGAGAGATCCCTATAGTCTCTTCTTATAAGGGTACTAATCCTGAGGGTCCCACCCTCATAACTATATCTAAACATGATTATTCCTAAGGCCACATCTCCAAATAGCATCCCATTGTGAGTTAAGACTTCAACATATGAATTTTGGGGCAATGTAATTCATTCCATAGTATCCAGCAGTGTTCCAGAAATAAACTCTTTATAAGCCTGGACCAGGAGTGAAGACCCTGTGGGATGAAGACAACAGCTGATTCATGAACGGCAGGTATCCTGGTACTCTTAAGCTGCCGAAGCATTGAGGTTATTAGTATGGCAGCATGCCCTAGCCCATCCTGACTGCAATACCACCCTAGTCTCTACCATATTCCCAGGTGAACTTACCCCATGGATGTTGTAGGCCATTTTCTCATTGCTATAAAGAAACACCTGAAACTGGGCGATTTATAGGAAAAGAGGTTTAATTGGCTCATGGTTCTGCAGGCTATATAGGAAGCATAGCACTTGCATCTGCTTCTGGGAAGGCCTCGGGAAGCTTTTGCTCACGGCAGAAAGTGAAGTGGGAGCAGGCACGTCACACAGCCAGAGCAGGAGCAAGAGAGAAAGAAGGGCCATGTGCATTTAAATGACCAGATTTCACGAGAACTCACTATTACAAGAACAGCATCAAGGGGGTGATGCTAAAACACTCAAGAGAAATTCGACACAACGATCTAATCAACTCCCACCAGGCCCCACCCCCAACACTGGGGATTACAATTCAACATGAGATTTGGGTGGGGACAAATATACTGACTATATCAATGGGTGAATGGAAAAATTCACCCTCTCTATGGACAAGCAGCTTTGAAAGAGGAGAGAGAAGAGACAGAGTTGGACATGCTCTGTATGTTTCCCCAAATTCAGCCATTAGTTAAGTTACTTCTGCTTCAGTCATGGATTGTTCAGTTTATATCTTCCCCTTTTGCAGGGAGGAGTAAAAATTCCCTTCTAATTATGGAAACCTATTCAGTGGCAAATGAAGTGAACTTATTTTCATGCAGGTATGAATAGAGCAGGACACTGATGCTGAGCAGAGGAGCGGCATGATATCTTTAAATAGCCAAACAAACTATCTGTGTAATAGGGATTTTAGTATTCTAATTTGTAACCCAGAGTTTGGAGTGTTCTACAACATATCCTATCCTAAGCATTGATTCCCAGTGCTGCATTTTTGCTCACTCTGGTTATTACCATAAGGTCTCTTAAAGGATGGTACCAGGTCTAATTTAGGTCATATTCCTCACACAACCTCTTACCATTCCAGCCACACATGATCAGCTCTTGGCATTCACAAGTTCTCAGTAAATAATTGTTCTGTATGCTTTTCAACTTGAGATGTGGCTCCCAGCACCTGCTCCCTTCTTTTTGTGCTTCTCTAGAACAAATTCCAAGAGCCCTGGGGCCAGTGAGAAGGCATCATCCAATCCTTTTCTACAGCATCATGCATTTCTGACAGTCCTGAATCTTTTATCATTGTGCTCCCTCCTGGCCAGGGATCCACCAGCTCACTGTCACAGCTGCTCCTGCCAAATCCTATCCTCGGGAGTGTACTTGGCTTTTCTGCAGCATTATCTCCAATGCCCCTGCCAAGAACAGAGGAAGGTAAATGACACTGTGCACAAATGAAATGAAGCCCAACTACAAAAATTGTGCTGTATTTTTTTTTTTTAGACCTAGATTCAATAAATAGACAAGTCAGGAAGAATCTTACATAACATTTGGCCAAACCTCCTAACTTCCCACATTGAGAAAAACAAGACTGAAAGAGTTTGTGGGATTTGTTCATGGCGCCCAGTAGGAGAGTCATGAGTCTTTCCACGTTGCCCTGAAGAGCACTGATCACTTATAGTGCTGCACACCTCATGAATATTTTCATACTATAAAGATGTATGTAAATACTTCAATTCACCTCCACAGTTAGCAAACCAAACATCTCAGTCAATAAATATTTTCCTTATGTCAGATCATCTAGTAGAGAAAAGCTTTGCTATATTCTGCACCAATGAAGCATAGGCCTTAAGAAGCCTTTCATGTTTCAGTTTGCTCTGTCATCTTCATGGCTAGCAGAGGACAGGCCACCAGTCCCAGATAGAGGATGAGATACATGTGGAACAGAACTGCCCAAACCAAGCCCAACCTAGGTCAGCCAATCTCCAGCAGCGCCATAGACACATAAGAAAGCCCAGCCAAGCCAAGTCTGCATCAGCTGCACCCCAGCCAATTTGCAGTCATATGAGCTGTAATGAATAATTGCTGTTTTAACCACTGTTTACTTGGGTAGCTTGAGGTGATCGTTAATTTTATGTGTCAGTTTGACTAAGCCATGAGATGCCCAGATATTTGGGCAAATATTATTTCTGGGTGTGCCTGCAAGGGGATTTCTGGATAAGATAAATATTTGAATCAGGAGACTGAGTGAGCAGATTGCCCTTCCCAATGTGGGTGGGCCTCATCCAATCTGTTGAAGAGCCAGCTAGGATAAAAAGCTGAGAAGGAAAGAATTCTCCTCTCCGCCCGACTGACTTTGAGCTGGGACATCAGTCTTCTCCAGCCTTCAAACTCGAACTCAAACTGAAACTTACACCATTGGATCTTTGGATTCTTAGACCTTTAAACTGGGAACTTCAACTGGAAATATACCACTGGCTCTCACAGATCTCCAGCTTGCTGACTGCAGATCTTGGACTTTTCAGCCTCCATAATCATGTGAGCCAATTTCTTACAGTAAATCTTTTTTTAGATGGATAGATAGATAGATAGATAGATGATAGGTAGGTACATAGATAGATAAATAGATCAATAGATAAGATAGATAGATGATAGAGATATTTCTTATTGCTCTGTTTCTCTGCAGAACTCAGACTAACACAATACCCCAACTAATGAGGTAGCTTGATACTCCAGTTAATGAGGGAATTATTATCTAGCCTCTTCTCTTCCATCCCTATCACCTCTGACAAACTTGAGAGCTGCATTTTTCTTTCCCCCAAACTTTTGCCACCTCTTATTAATGGCCTACCTTCTTCTTCTCCCATCCTTTTTGAATCCATCTTCCACATTATTATAAAATTGTTTTCTAGAAGACCATCTGTCTAACTTTCCCTCCTGTTAAAAGTCCATGAGTCATAACAACAGTTGCAACACTCATAAAGCCACACAAGGTTAAAAGCACAATTTTCAATGTTTTACATAAGTCAACTCATTAAATTCTCCCAACAACCCTATAAAGTGGATACTTATATTTTTCCCATTTTGCACATGAGGAAACAGCAGAGTGATGAAGTCATTTGTCTAACACCAGTTGAACATGGATCCGTACCTAGTAGTCCAGTCTCCAAGGCTCTACTCTATGGCACATCTCAGTCCCTTTTGTCTTCAGGAAAAAAACCCATGCTCCTTAGCACAGAGACCCTTCCTGAGGTAACCTTCTGGCCACCACACTGAACAACTCCAAAGAAATCACGCACAGTCTAATGCACCCTGCCTGCCTCTTGAATTCTCAAGACTCCATATCTGAAACTATTGTATATCCTGTCCTCCACCCATGAAAAATGACTTAAAATTCTGAAACACATGATAGAACTTCCAACCTCATTGTGTTTATACAGGCATCTCTCTCCATCTGCATGCCCTTCCTCCCAGGCCACTTGGAAAGCTGCTCTCTTGAGGCTCCACCATCTTGCCAGTTCCGCAATTCCCCTTTTGAGACTCCAGGCAGCAGGCATGGCTTCCACATGCCCATCGAGGCTGGAGTTCACTCTGTCATGGCACTACTCCACTCAACTGGACTGACTTATTCAACACTTCTGCCTCTCTTAGGTCTACAGCTATGTATAAAATCTTGTAGGACCTTAATATATACTAACTGAATAAACTGAATTAATGATTCAATAAATACGTCCTTAGGGTTTATTGAAACAAAGAGAGTGTTAGAGATTCCAGAAGATCAACAAGAACCACAGGAATGGCCTAATTCTTGGGTATAGATACAGTGCAGAGTACTCTCCTGCTGATTAGCTAATGCTTCTAATTCCCCCATTAGCATTTGACTCTTAGCTTAAAGTCATGACCAAAGAAAGGAGCAAGTCCCCCTGGGAGGGGTTACACTGAAGCTGGAATCATTAAAATGAACATCAGTGAGGAAAAATCAGTTCAGCACTTCCTGGAACGCAGGCCTCAGAAGGGTCAGAACCTCTGGAGAAGGGGATGGAGGTGGCGGGCAGGAACACTGGGCTACTGAGACACTTCTCAGAGCTTGTCAGACTAAGATCTGGAATAAACAGCCCCGAACTCCTTCCCAGCTCAATATTCAGTTATTTTATGGCGACCTTTTCTTCTCACAGACACGTCCCTCCTCCAGCCACCCTTTTCCCCAGGCTGTGGAAACCACGCAAATGAGTTGCAGTGTTTTTGTAATTGTTGATTCTGTGAGGCTAAGGCGGGTAATAGAAAGAGCACTGATTTGGAGTCAAAGACTCCATATCCAAGCCCTGGCTTTGCCATTTCCAAACCGTGTGTTTCTGGACAAATTGCTTTAATGGCCATATATTATAAGTTCTTCCTCTGTGCCAGGCCCTCTGCCCAGGATTTTACATCTAGTGCTTCCAGTCCCTCAGCTCTGTGAAGGACGCAGCACTGTCGGCATTTCATCCATGAAGAGACAGGGGACCATGGCCACCGAGCGCATGCCCAAGTCCATCTGCCCAGCAAGTGAATGGATGAAAACCCCAGCACAGCTCAGTTCGCTCCAACTCCAGCTCTTCCTATGTGCCATGAGTCTCAGTTGGTTCATCTGTAAAATGAAGGGGCTGGAACAGTTGCCCTCCCGGCTCTTTTGTTTTATGACTTGATATTCGCTTGTGATTGGGACAGGTTTGAAATTACTTCAGAGACCCAGCTTCTGCCAAATGGTAATCAAGTTGGCTGCCTGGTCTGAGGCCTGATGAACAATACTGCGTCTGTGGCTCAGCCCTGCTTCATGACAGCCACGGCACATTTCCTGTGGTGTTGAGAGCCCTTTCGGGGGGCGGGGGAGGCGGAGGGGGAAGGGGGGGCGGTGCTGGCCCCGCATCCCTTCATTTCCCATGCTCCATTGCAATCAGTCACCAGCCTTTCAAAACACATCAGTATGTTCCTTTTTATTGCCATCAAACCCTCTGCTCATATGATGGCTCAATCACTGTGATTTATTTTAATTGAAAAGCCTACCGGCCACCCTCTGCCAAAGCAACTGGCCAGCTCCTGTGTGATTTCCTACCAGAACATCCCCTGCCAACCCACAGCATCTGCACAGGCCAGCGAAGGGGAGGGGGTGAGTTCTGAATGGCCATTCGGCCTCAACCTGACATCCAAGAAGATCCTCAAATGTACATTTTAACCTTTTCTCCCCAAATGATAATAGATATAAACTGTATGTATTTTGTAAGTTTTAAAAGCAATCATTTATAATGGCATTTGCAGTAACCTGGATGGAATTGGAGACCATTATTCTAAGCGAAGTAACTCAGGAATGGGAACCCAAACACCCCATGTTCTCACTTATAAGCAAGAGCTAAGCCATGAGGATGCAAAGGCATAAGAATGACACAGTGGACTTTGGGGACTCAGGGAAAGGGTGGGAGTCAGGTGAGGGATAAAAGACTACACATTGTGTACCGTGTACACTGCTCTGGTGATGGGTGCACCAAATTCTCAGCAATCACCACTAAAGAACTTACTCATGTAACCAAACACCACCTGTTGCCCAAAAAACCTACTGAAATAAAAATAAATAAATAAATAAAAGCAGTCATTTATGAATAGACTTTATGTGTTAAACCCTATTTTGATGTTTTCCTTCCTTTTTAATTTGGTGAAAACATCAAAGAAATGAGAGTAGCCAGCATCTCCTTCAGTCCCTGCGATCTGGGGTTGGTCCAGGTTTTACTCTCGTCTGTCCTGCCCTACAACTTCTCTCTTTTTGTTTTTCAGTTTTCATTTTAATTTTTTTTAACTTATCTTAGGTTCAGGGGTACATGTGCAGGTTTGTTATACAGGTAAAGTGTGTGTCACGGAGGTTTGGTATACAGGTTATTTTCTTTCCCAGGTAATAAGCATAGTACACAAAGGGTATTTGCTTCTGATCCTCTCCCTCCTCCCACCCTCCACCTTCAAATAGGCCCCAGTGCCTGTTGTTCCCCACTTTGCGTCCATGTGTTCTCATTGTTTAGCTTCCACTTACAAGTGAGAGCATGCGGTATTTGGTTTTCCGTTCCTGTGTTAGTTTGCTTAGGATAATGGCCTCCAATTCCATCCATGTTGCTGCAAAGGACATGATCTCATTCTTTGTTATGGCTTCATAGTATTCCATGGTGTACACGTACCACATTATTTCTATCAAGTCTTCCATTGATTGCCCTATATCTTTAGCCAAATTATTTCATTTCTCTTGGTCTCAGTTATCTCAACTGTAAAGCTAAAACGATACTACCTACCTCACAGGAGTGATTTTTGTTTGCTTTCTTTTCTTTTCTTTCTTTCTACTCTTTACTCTTTACAAACTTCTTTATTTTTTGGTGAAGGCCAACTGAGAAAGCATAAGAACGTATTTTTACAAATTTGAAATGACCAGACAAAAGCAGAAGATCGTTGTTAGCATTAGGGAACGAGAAGGAAAAGGGAAAATCACCTAAGGAAAAAAATAAGAAACAAAATTAAGGAGAGAAGTTCTAAGAAGAAAGGGAAGAAGGAAGAGGAAAAAGGAAAGGCAAGGGCTAAACGCAGTGGCTCACGCCTGTAATCCCAGCACTTGGGGGGGGGCAATGTGGGCAGATCACGAGGTCAAGAGATCGAGACCATCCTGGCTAACACGGTGAAACCTCATCTCTATTAAAAATACAAAAATTAGTTGGGTTTGATGGTGGGCACCTGTAGTCCCAGCTACTCAGGATGCTGAGGCAGGAGAATCCCTTGAACCTGGGAGGCAGAGGTTGCAGTGAGCTGAGATCATGCCATTGCACTCCAGCCTGGCGACAGAGTAAGACTCCATCTCAAAAAAAATAAAAATTAAAAAAAAAAGGAAAGGCAGGAACCCTTTATGTGCAAGGCATTGTTCTTTCATATTTTCCCAGTTGTTCTCTATGTCATTCTCCTAAGAAGCCCATGATAAATCATTTCTCATTCATATTTTACAGAGAAGAAAAACCAAGCTTTTTAAAAAACTTGTCATAGGTTATGTTTACTCTCTTCTCCACAAAGTGGTCAAGATCTAAATGTAGCATTTCCTATTTCAGAGTCCAGGCTGTTTCCTCTGCATTGTACTGATGGAAACACTGATGAAGCACTCACCCTGGTATGGCAAAGAGTTGCACCCAGAGCCACTTAGGGCACCATGAGGTTATTACACTCTTATGTGTGGGGTTGGGCAACAGAGAAAGGTACCAAAAACAAACGTACCTTTTTTTTTTCTTTCTTTTTTTTTTTTTTGTGATGGAGTCTCACTCTGTCACCCAGGCTGGAGTGCAGTGGCACCATCTCAACTCACTGGAACCTCCGCCTCCCAGGTTCAAGGGCTTCTTCCACCTCAGCCTCTTGAGTAGCTGGGATTACAGGCACCCGCCACCACGCCCAGGGAATTTTTGTGTTTGTAGTAGAAATGGGGTTTCACCATGTTGGCCAGGCTGGTCTTGAACTCCTGACCTCAGGTGATCCACCCGCCTTGGCCTCCCAAAGTGCTGGGACTATAGGCATGAGCTACTGCACCTGGCCAAACATCACATTTTAAATTCTGGTAGGAATCAGGTGTGGTTGTGGAAGTTCCTAGGAAGATACAAAGGAAAAAAAAAATTATTTCTGGTATTTCATGAACTCATTGCATCACAAGGATGGAAAAGAACCAGTCCAACCTCCACCCAATACAGAAATTTTTCCTGCAAGCTAATGGGAAAAGGGTCTCCTATCCTTGGCTAGATTACCTATAGACAATGAGGAGCTCACTACCTCACAAGGCAGCATCCTCCACAGATGCATCCTTTCCTAGGTGAAACTGACAATGTCTGTTCACTGGCTATGGCTTGGCCCTCTAATCCTAATCACTCTTAGACACAAGGAACCTTAAGATATATTCTCAGGTCTCTTCTGAAGATTCCTATTCAGAAAAAACAAAACTTTTTATGACAATTTCTCTTTCAACATGGCCATCGCATGATTGTTAAACTAATATTCATTACCCACTATGGCAATAAATAGCAAGGGCATTTGATGTCTTGCTTGTCAGAGGTTCTGTCTGTCAGGCTCTGCCCCTCTCTCTTTCTTTTTTAATATTGATTAGGTTTTCTTCTGATTAATGAAGTGATACATATTAATTGCAGACACCTTAGAAAATAATATGAATAAACAGATCATTCTTAACTTCTAATTCTGGACCAGGCACTGTGCTATATATACTTTAATATACATTATCTCATTTAAAATTCACAACAGCCCTGCAAGGTCACCTTTATTCCCATTTTAGAGAGAAGACTCATGGTATTTAGGTCATTTTCTTACGATCACACCCAGGAAGAGGGGATTCAAACCTAAATATCTGCTATAACCCAACAAAGACAATGAAAACCACCAGTAATCTGGAGCAGCATACTCTAGTACATCTTTCCTGTCTTTATTCCACCCATAGAGAGCCATGGTTTTCTTCATCTAATCGGACTCATACTGTATGTGCATACTGTGTAAAGGTGATGCCATTCAGTGAACGTGATTCTGATCAGTGTAATCTTTTCCCTGTTAATAGACATCTAGGCAGTTTCCTACTTGTTTGCCAACATAAATGATACTGTGGAAAACATTCTAAAAAATAGATATTTGTGCAATCTTTTTTTTTCTTAAAATAAATTCCTGAGAACAGAATTATCTCTCAAAAGTACCTGTAGGTGAGCACAATCCTCCCGATAGGGGTACTATTTCATGTAATATAAAAACAACCATGCCCAAAAAGTTCTTTACCTCTTTCCCAGTAATTCTATGAAGGCACTAACCTTGATTGACTCATTATGCCTTGTTCTCAGGGCTTAAAACATTATCCAGCATATATGAGGCACTCATGAGTATTTGTCAAATGATTTAATGAATGAATGAAATGAAAGTGACTTCATTGAGCCTCATTTGGGAAGAAAGTTTTCATATTCCTTGAAGCTCTCGGGAAATGAATAACTGTATTTATAAAACAAATGCAGCTACATTTACCCAAATGTTTGACACTAGGATGCTTTGTCTTTTCCTGTTCTTCCCTGATTTCCTATCCCAGTGGTTATCCTAGGACATATGGGGAAAAAGTCTTTAGACTCCAAAAGACCTGGAGTACAGCCTCAGTTCTTCTATGTATCAGCTATTCATGAACTAGGTGTGTGTGTACCAGCTCTGTGTGTACTCTCTGTGCATATTCCAGCTGGAGAAAACAAGTCAGTTGACCTACATGGTAGTCTCTCATTTTGTTAAGGTCACACACATGAAAAGAGAATTCAAACCCAAGTATCTTCCATAGCCCAACAAAGACAATGCAAACCACTAGTTACCTGGACCTGCATGGTGTATTTTAGTACATCTTTCCTGTCTTTATTCTATCCACAGAGGGCCATAGTTTGACTCGATGATCTCTGGATAAAATTCGCTAACTCTGAGTTAAGAAGAGGAGAATTGATTTGCCTTTGAAGGCAGGATTTGGGAAACAAAGAAGAAAAAGGATCTGACATTCCTCAAGGAAGAAGGTAAAAGTTCAGCTAGTTGATCATCTGACTTCCATTTCTATAGCACTTTAGCGTCTATATACAACTTCTTCACCAATGAGTGGTAACATAACCTCACAAGAGACATTGTTACTTCTCTTTTACATATTAGACAGTTTCTGAAATTCATTTCCTTAACTAACCAAGGATCACATAGGTAGTAAGTGACAGTGTGAGAAGGTGAAGTTGTGTCTTTGGAAAACCAAGGTGGCATTCTCTCTACTATCCCACTCTGCTGACCCTGCTGCCTGCCTCCCTAACTCAATTTCCCCATCCAATAGCTCGCCCTTTACTTCCTATGTCCCTGAGGTCTCCAGTCACATGTGGACATTCTCAGACCCATCAAAGGTCTCAGGCCACCTCTCTGCATGATGAGCTCCTACCCTCCACCTCAGGGACCATGCCCACGGAGAAGAAAGGCACAGGTTAGGTTTTGAGTCTGTCCCCACCACAGCAAGTAGAAACAATTATTCACCATGACCTGGCCTGAAAGAAAACATCATTTCTTAGACATGCTGTACCCCATCTGTCAAACAGAAGCAGTTTTTATCACCAGAAATCTGGGTTGTTTTTAAATCAGTGACTCAAGGTAAAAAGATGCAGCCAAGTAACTCGTTAGCAAGCCAGAAAACATTTGAAGCCAGCCATTCTGCCCCAACTAGCTTGCCCAAATGTGGAATCATTTAGGAGGATGCAGCAGGAGGTGCCATCTGCAGTGATGAATCTAACCCATGTCATCTTTATTTCCCAGAGGGGAGTTCTGTGCATTCCAAGTAGGAAGCAGAGATTTCCTTGCCCAGCCTTAGAATAGATTAAAGACAGCAGCTGGAATCTTGGCTTTCATGGAAGTGCTAATATTTTGAAACAAAGGATACTACTTTGATCCCTTGGAGACAAGGAATAGCCAGTGACATTTTGAACTGCTTAGGAGGGGCCAGTCCTGAGTGTGATGAGATGGTGGTCTATGGATAGAGCCTGAGAGCTGGGGCGTCCGGCAAGGAGATGAGGAGGTAGATAAAGTTACGAGAGGACTGTTTGGCAGAAATTAATCAAAGCGGAGAAAGTGTCATTGCACAAATTAAGTTCAAGAGCAAAGGCTGAAGAGCAATGGATCCATCTCAGGAAATTCATCCATTCACTCATGTATTCACTTATTAGCCAAATATTTATTGAGCATCTATTACACGACAGGCACCATTCTAGGTCATTGAAGTAGATGTTTATCACTGAAAAAAATTGAAAGAGAATCGCTGTGTTCATACAGGTTAAATTTTGGTGGGGGAAAACAGACAAAAGACAATAAACCTAAGAAATAGGTAAACTATGTAATATGTTACCATAGACACAAGAGCTAAATCCCAAGGAAGGATCCAGAAATGAAGACAGGATGAAAGGTGAATGCAGTTGCACCTATGAAAGGTAAGAATTCAGAGGTAAGTCCAGATGGACCAGGGCCAGGAGTTGAAGAGACTCCATGGAGCACACAGGGGAAGACCTTATCATCTGTTCTGATGCCACTCGGGCACTGTCATCCACTTACTGACTTGGTGAATGATTTTGTATTAATAGCCCATCTCCTGCATAAGAGTCATTGTACCAAGCACACATGCTGATGAGAGATTCCCTGGCCCCCAGGAACTTACAATCCAATGAAGTGGTTCTAAATGTGTATGATATCACTTGGGGAAGTTATCAAAATTCAGACTCCCTGACTTTATGTCATTGGCAGTTTCAGCAAGATTTCCATGTGTCTCTCAGGGAGGCAGGGAGATTTGACACATAAATAATTACAAATGGTGAAAGCAGTGATAGACATGTGCACCGTGAGAGTTGTTTAATTCAAACTAAAGGGGCAATGAGCAAAGCTTTCTGGCAGAGGACCCCCGATCTAATTCCTTAGGGTCAGGTAGAAGTTAGCTAGGCAGGTGTGGAGAAGGCGTGTAGAGTAGCCAGAGGGAGAGCAAAGGCAACAGTACAGAGGTCAGATACAGGATGGGTTGCACTGGGAATGCATCGTAGTTAGTGTTGAAATCCAAAGGGATTAGAAAGAAGGAATAATTAGGCAAGTACTGTTGAATAAAGCAACTAGCTATTAAGTCCATCGGTTCTCCATGGGCTCAACTTTTTCTTCTTGAAAAATACATACGGAGGATTTTTAAGGTGGATTTTGCTGACCCTTAGCCATTATGCTCTGCCCTGATTTCCTTTGTTCCAGCATAGTGTTCTTCTACCCTCAAGTACTGGTCTCAGAACTTTGGGCTGTTCCTGAAACAGAGTAGCTGGTCCGTAAGTGTTTTTTATTAAATTCATTACACAAGCAGTTGCTGGGTTTCAAAGAGGCTATATAGAGATAATATTTAAGCTGTATCTTAAAAGTTTACCAAGGGTACCCTCAGCAAATGCACAGAATGAGTCCATGCCTGTGCAGGAAACTATGTAGGCTTCAATATTATTGTTCAGTAATTGTCAGGAGATAGTAGGAAATGCAGCCAGTAAAAAAGGTTAAGTGCAGATTGTAAAGTATCTTGAATGTCATGCAAAACAGCCCAAACTTTATCCTGAAGATAAAGGGGGTTATTTGTTATTTAGACAAATATTTCTTAAACATTTGTTATGTACCGTTTATTGTGCTAGAAACTAAGGATGCAACAATGATCAATGCAAAGGTCCTCTGTCTTCTTGGACATACCCTGTAGAAGAAAGGAGAAACCATAGGCCAGTGCATTGGGGTAAGCATCTGCTACCATCCCAGCTCAATGGAAGATCCCAAATCAGCCACCATGGTGAAATGTGAAAACCTTCTCTTCATGTCACCAATACCCATGTAGAAGTTTTGGTCCCATCCTCTATTCCCACGCAAATACAAGTGTCCTAAGAAACTGAACAAGATATTGACTAAACAAGCAGATCCGATTGAGAGCTGAGCAGTGTGTTGATGATAGACATCTCCTTTCTGGTTGACATTCAACAGGCAAAACACTGGCTACAGACAAGAGGTAACAAGACTAGTTGGTAACAAGAAAAAACTGGGCGCTGCCTTGATTTTTACATTGCTCTGGCTCTATCACGCTAGTGATAGAGATTCTGTTCAGTCCAGGGGTAGGAACAGACTCTTCACAACAGTCTAGGAGTTACCAAGATGACGTCTTGGCATCTTTCTTCTCTTTATCAGAAACAGTGCTTTTAAGTCTTAAAGGAAAGCTATGCCAAACAAATGCAAACACAAAATACCAAGCAGCAAAACCCAATAAATAAATGATCATTTTCTTCCTCACCGCTTTCTGAAAGCTCATTACACTTGAACTCACTAAACAAGATTTCATAGACTGTATTTGTCTAGTTTGTAATTAAAGTGCTAGTTTTCCCCAGCCTGAAGTCAAATAGAGGGGAAAAAACTTTGGCAAATTGTTCTCAAAATGGCATTCTTTCTAAATTAGTCATAAATTTGCATTGCAACCTACTCCTCATTAATAGAGTGTGTATTTTAAATTTGTGTTACTTTGTTACTTTAACTTAATTAGCTATTTTTTTTTAAAGATAATCAGGAAAGCAGGGAATGGAAAACGTACCACGTCTATGTTCAATAACTGCTTAATGATCGCATTACAACTGTCATGTTGAAACAACTGCAGCACTGCAAAGTCCAGGCATGCTAGATTTTCTGTACTGGAGGATCTATCTTCAGAACAGTCTCTTGGATTTCTTAGAAGAGTAAGAGGTGGTAGGTTGTAAACTTTGTTTTCAACACTATAAAATGGTGAAATAGAGCAAGACAAAAACTACAATTAGAAGAAGATAAAAACTACAAATAGAAGTTAAGATAAAGCCTCTTTGAGGATGACAGAGTATCTAACACTTTAAAAAGATACAAAAAGGCCGGGTGTAGTGGCTCACACCTGTAATCCCAGCACTTTGGGAGGCCGAGGTGGGTGGATCAACTGAGGTCAGGAGTTTGAGACCAGCCTGGCCAACACGGCAAAACCCCATCTCTACTAAAAATACAAAAATTAGCCAGGCATGATGGTGCGCACCTGTAATACCGGTTATTCAGGAGGCTGAGGCAGGAGAATTGCTTGAGCCTGGGAGGCGGAGGTTGCAGTGAGCTGAGATCACACCACTGCACTCTAGCCTGGACTACAGAGCAAGACTCTGTCTCCAAAAAAAAAATAATAATAATAAAAAGATACAAATATATTTCTTTAATACCCACAACAGAGGCACAGAGATTGGCAGTGTAGGGCAGGTAGGGGTGTTTGTTACACTTGTCAGGCCCCAGGCCCCTCCTACCTTGCTGCTCTGCCATTCTCACAATACAGCTTCTACCTCAGAGTCCCAGGTGGCTGTTTCAGTATCAGCCATCACATCTCGCAACAACAAGGAAGAGGATGAACAAACACTCACTCCCATTGGGAACATTTCCTGCAAAGCACAGGTGAACTTCTATTTACATACTGCTTGCCAGAAATATGGTCATTTGGCCATCCTAGACTACATGGGAGAATAAAAAATATAGTTTTATTCAGGAAAAGCTCCCACTCATCTCAGATTTGCTGATTGCAAGTGGTTACAAATGAAGACCATATGAATAGATATTCAAGGTCAAATCTTTGTCTCTGCTGGGGACAGTGAAATGGTTATAACTTCTCAGCCTGAGAGGGGCACTCATCATGGGGACCTCAGGGCTACTAGCTTAAGCATTTGCCAGGGACAGAAAACCTTAGTGCTTATAGAATCGTTAACTGCTTCTTTCTTTTTTTTTTTTTTTTTTTTTTTGAGACAGTCTTGCTCTGTCGCCCAGGCTGGAGTGCAATGCCACCATCTCGGCTCGCTGCAATCTCTGCTCCCAGGTTCAAGCAATTCTCCTGCCTCAGCCTCCCAAGTAGCTGGGACTACTGGCGCGTGCCACCACGCCTGGCTCATTTTTGTATTTGTAGTAGAGACGGGGTTTCACCGCGTTGGCCAGGCTAGTCTTAAACTCCTGACCTTATGATCCACCTGCCTCGGCTTCCCAAAGTGCTGGGATTACAGGTGTGAGCCACCACACCTGGCTGAATCGTAAACTTCTTTTCTCAGAGGTCATGGAGTCCTCTAACCTGGTTTTTATTCTCCTCTCTGAAAAAGAAAGAATTGCACAGAAACTGTTTGCACATCTGTGCGGGAGCTTTCTGGCTCCACGCTAGCTGTTGAAAGCTTCTCTTGTTCAATGAGAAAGAACTCAAGTCGTATCATATTTTGGAAGGAATTTTCTAAAAAAGAAAAAAGTTCACGTTGATCCGATTAAGCGACACGCCTGGTATAGCTATTTATGCTCCTTCAAGTGACGTTGGCAGGCTGTGGGCAGGCGAGGAAAAAGGAAGAAGGAGTTAGTGTTTGTGGTGAGGCACCAAGGCGTTTGCCCGGAGAGAAGAGCCAAGCATGCCAGCAATCCCGCTCCTGGGAAACCACCCAAAGCCTGGCTGCCTGCTTGTCTTGCTGTTCAGAGGAAACAGCCCGTCTATTTAAAGAAGTTCCATCCCTTTGTTCTTACGAACTCTTCAGTAAATACAAATTCTTCAGAGGGGGTAAAAAAGAAACAACCGAGAATGTCAAAGGTCATCCCAGATTCAGGGGATGGAGATAAGCGGGAAATCAGGGTCAAGTGCTGCCTTGTTCATGCACAAAAATCCAAGCGCATCAGAGGAGTGGTGTCAGAAACAGAAGTAAAGGGCAGAAACGCACAGCATCTCCCAGCCTCGTGGATCCCTCTCTTTGCCCGATGTTTGTGTCTATGATGTTAAATCAGTTTTCATAATTTCAGAAATAATTTTTGTTCATTTCATATACTATAAAAAATAAAGTAATACAAAAAATAAATAATAAAATAAAAATCCCCTAATTTTGCAGGAGGTGCTTATTTAACTACCCTTCACAAGTCCTCTCTGAATACCGAGTAATGTTTTCTACTATTTTTCAGGTGGGATTTAAACACTGATCATTTCCTGCTGCTTCTAAGCAAGATATTCTAAGGTCTACATGAACACTCTGTAATCCCTGGAACTCCACTAAATTTTAGAGATGCTTCCAGCAATCTAGCAAGTCTAAAATGATACAGATAAGCCCCCTCCTGTTATTAAAATCATATACATGTTGAGAAAATATAACAAACTGTTTGACACAACAATGAACTCAAAAGAAAGAATGAGAATTTGTAGGTTCCAGACATAAAAAGAGAAGTAATGCCAGCAAGATAAACCTGAGCTGATTCTGGAAAGGCCCTTGGGGTTTTAGACTAAGATGTGTATTGTAGGCGATACAAACTAAGGTTCTGCTCTTCAAGAGATACAGGAAATACGGGTTTAGGTCCATGAAAGCAGAGGCCTTGCATAAATTCCAGATTCCTAAAGAGTTTCCCCTTCCATGAAAACCCTGGTCACTGGCCTGGAAACTCACAAGGAAGCTCGACTTTGCCAAGGACATTGGAAGTGAGCAAAAGGCACCAGTGAGAAAATGAGACCCAGGATTAAGCTATTAGCTCATAAATTGAAATAAAAAAAAAAAAAAAAGAGGCCGGGCACGGTGGCTCACACCTGTAATCCCAGCACTTTCGGAGGCCGAGGTGGGTGGATCGCGAGGTCAGGAGATTGAGACCGTCCTGGCTAACACAGTGAAACTCCGTCTCTACTAAATGTACAAATTAACCGGGCATGGTGGCGGGCGCCTGTAATCCCAGCTACTCGGGAGTTTGAGGCAGGAGAATGGCGTGAACCTGGGAGGTGGAGCTTGCAGTGAGCAGAGATGGTGCCACTGCACTCCAGCCTGGGCGACAGAGTGAGACTCCGTTTCAAAAAAAAGAAAAAAGAAAAAAACAAATCTAATACCATTGAAAACTCCAGGCAGGCTCCTATAGAAGCAATTAGGAAATTCCTTACAACAGCCCCCATGGCCGGGAGGGGGTACTGATTAAAAATTTTGAACGCCCAATAAGAATTACAGCCACATAACAAAATAAGCTATTATGATAGGATTATCAGGTACAATGAATATGAGAATTAGTGTCTCAAGAATTATAAATAATAGCAACAACAACAACAAAACTTTTAAATAAATATATTTAAAGTGATAAAGAAAATTAAAGTAGGAACTTTTATGTTTAATTTAAAAGTAACAATATAATCTAAAAAAGAACAAGCAAATTTAAAAATGTCCAAAAGTAAAACTTTCAGTAATAAAAAAATACTTATGTTTAAACAGAATAAATATAAGCCAAATGTTATTTCAATTTTGAAAGATCTTTTAAACAAAAAGATCTGATGATACCATCACGACTGTAGAAAAGATAGAAATGAAACATCAGAAACAAAAACAGAGAGACGGAGATTAAGAAAGTCCAACATACATCTAAGAGGAGATCAAAGGAATATAATAGAGAATTCAAGAAGCTCATACTTGATAAAACTTAAATGAGAAGTTTTTCAGTATTGAAAAAAGATATGAGTCTCCAGCTTGATAAGTGACAAGTTCTTAGTAAGATAAATATAAAGAAATTCTACTTTTACCTTGAAAAACATTAAAAGCAAAACACAAGTGCAGAACATTCAAGAAAAACATCCAAAAATAGATATAGATACAGATATAGATATCCCACTGGCAGTGTATCTGTTGTTCCCAGAATTAAATGGTTATCATTTAATATCATATCTGTGTATGTATATATATAATCTGTGTGTATATGTATATATATATATATACAGATTAATTCTGGGTACAACAAATAGCACTGTTAGTGGGCTTTTCATCAGCAACAGCAGATGCCAGAAGACAACAAAATAATATCTTAATATCGTCACAATTCTGAGGAAAATAACTGTCAACCCAGAATTCTAGAGCCAGATATATTACCTTTCAAAAGTGAGAGCAGCATAAAGATATTTTTGGATCAATTTTCATAGGCTCTTACTAAAATATGTTGCATTAAAAATGCATTTTAGAATAACAGGATTGGAAGGCAGGAAGAGTAAAATTCAGTAAGCACAGATAAACAAACGAAATGGATAAATCTATGGGTTTAAAAACATTATTTTGCATTAGGCTACCATACATTCTTCCTCTCTCTAGTGGAAAAATAAACTACAAATTCATGTCTTGTTTTAGGAAAACATTTGAATCTAGGTTTGTATTTGTTGGTCTAGAAGTGTTTTTTGTTTGTTTGTTTGCCTGCTTTACAGACAATTGTACTTTTTTAAAAAAAGCCCATTGTCTCATATCAGATAACAAATTTGAATAAGCGTTAACTGTAAGAATAAAAATTATGAGCATAATCATTTGGAACTTGTATAGTAGATTGTATTATGAGAGAGGAGAATATAATCATTGATTAATATTGAATTTTGTAAGGATGCTATTATAATTGAAGGGAGCTATGACATGATTACAATAAATAGTTAACTTCTAAACAAGTAAAAGGGAAATAGATTTAGATAAAATTCAATTTTTCTAACAGAAGGTGAAAAAAGGAAGGTAACAAAAATAAAAACATTAAATATAAAATGCAAAATGAGATGCAGAAATAACCCCAAACATCTTGGAATTTGGATCTTCAAAATTGTTTTGGATCTTCAAATTTGTTTTTCTAAATGTGTTATTTACATTATATGTAAAACAGAGTTTCTTAGTGTGACAGATATTGATAATGCATCCACAAAGCACTATGGATATACCAAAAAACAGAAGAGATTAATTCTTACCCTTGCAGAATTAACATTTTAGTAGGGTGAAACAAACAAATACATACATACATAACATCAAATATAAACAAGTCTGTGGTGGTTGAATAGTGTCCAGAATTCACATCCACGTGGTGCCCCATAATGTGACCTTGTTGGGAAATAAGGTCTTTGCAGATGTAATTAGTTAAGGTGAAGTATGACAGACCCTAAATCAGAGTCCCAGTGTTCTTATAGGAAGAGGCAAGGAGACACACACACACAAACACACACACACACACACACACACACACAGGGAAGAAGGTCATGTGAAGATGGAGATAAGGAAACAAGCCAAGGAACACCAAGAATTGCCCACAACCTCCTGAAGCTAGGAAGACGCAGGAAGGCGTCCTCTTTAGAGTCCTCAGAAGGAGCACGGCTCTAATAACGCTGGTCTCCAGAACTGTCAGAGAATCCATTTCTGTTGTTTTAAGCTACCTGGTTGTGGTACTTTGTTACATCAGCCCTAGGAAATCAACACAAAGTCCTTTTGAAAAATAAAGCTGGGTAAATATGTGGTAAGTGATTGTGGGGCAGAGGTCCTAGGTTAGATGGGAATGCTGAGGGTGTTCTATCAGAGGAACTAGAATATGGACAGAGAACTGGACTATACAAGAGAGGGAGCCTTGAGAACAAGTAGGGGAAAGATGTCCACATCAGAGGACAAAGCAAGTGCAAAGCCCCTGAGGAAAAGCATTCCTGGCATGTTCTATAAGCAGGACGGAGGCCAGTAGTTGAGCAGACAAGGTGAGAAGGAGATGTGTAGGAAAGAAAATCTGCTGGTGGGAATGTAAACTAGTACAGCCACTATGGAAAACAGTGTGGTGATTCCTTAAAGAACTAAGAGTAGAACTACCATTTGATCCAGCAATCCCACTACTGGGTATCTACCCAGAGGAAAAGAAGTCATTATTTGAAAAAGATACTTGCTCACACGTGTTTATAGCAGCACAATTCACAATTGCAAAATCGTGGAACCAACCCAAATGCCCATCAATCGAGTGGATAAAGAAACTGCAGTATACACACATGATGGAATACTATGCAGAAGAAGGAATGAACTAACAGCATTTGCAGTGACCTGGATGAGATTGGAGACTATTATTCTAAGTGAAGTAACTCAGGAATGGAAAACCAAACATTGTATGTTCTCACTGATGCATGGGAGCTAAGCTATGAAGATGCAAAGGCATAAGAATGATACAATGGACTTTGGCAACTTGTGCGGAAATGTGGGAGGGGGATGAGGAATAAGACTACAAATACAGTGCAGTGTATACTGCTTGAGTGATGAGTGCACCAAAATTTCCATATCACCACTAAAGAACTTACTCGTAACCAAATACCACCAGTACCCGCAATAACTTATGAAAAAATTAAAAATAAATAAATAAAATTAAAAGGAAATCAGAAAAATAGCCAGGCGCCTATTATGCTGGGATTTGTAATCCAAATTAAGGTTAATACCTGGTAGGTCATTATCATAGGTCTTGCATGGCTTAAAATACATTACTTATTATTATTACAAATTAATTAATAATTACATTAATTATTACTAATCAATTAATAATTACATTAATTATTTATTAGGATAAATTCTCATGCCCCTCTCTGCCAGGTTCCATGATCCAACTTTTTTCACTCTACCTTGGGCAATTTCTAAATTCCCATTCATTCTAACTACTCTTTATATACTGCTGAATCTCATCTTTCCCCAGATGCCCTTGCTAAGGACCATAAACTTCCGCCACGCCCTCGCCATCCACCCATGATAGACCTCTCAGTCTTGTCCATTCCATCTCCTTAAACTATCTCTCCATTCAGTATCATTTTAATTATGTTGGGTCAAGGGCCTCACATGGAGAATATTTGTGGATTGTTTCTCCTCTGCTTTGTCCTCACTACCACTGACCTCTTTGAATTGCCTATTATTCCTCATACCAACTACTTCAGCATCCTTCTGACAAGGGGTTAAGAGGGAGATGCATTCAGCCAGCCACTTTCTAATCTACTAGTTCAATTTAATTTTACAAATTATCTAATTTTTATAATATTAGTTTATTTAATATTTTCATCATAATTCAATTCAATATTTATCTAATTTATTCAATAAGTCTAGAAAGACTTATCATAGTATAATGTAAATTTAATCGCCTCACTTTCCTGCTTTCAAATATATCAGCCATTCCCCATTGCAAATAAACCCAAGCCTCTTGAACGGTATACAGGTTCCCCCAGCAGGTTCCTAAGAACCAAATAGAATTACTTTTGAGTTCCTTAAAGGGGGCATCCATGCCTTTGAAGACAGTCATCACTCTGCCTAAAGTGGTTTTTCCTTCCTCATCTGTCTATATGGATAAAATTATTAAAATGACATTACGCATACTGTAGTTCTCTATCTTTTCTACTAAGTTGTGTCTGACTTTTTGCATAATATTCATTCAACATGGTTTATAAAAATATAATGTGTGTTAAATTTATATTTTTGTGACTTTTTATAGAGAAAGGTCCACAAATTAGAAAATAACTTATTGATAGATCTCCAATGTCTCAACGTGGGGTTTGTGCAACCTGGTCAATGGTAAGTTTGAGATCGTTCTGAAGTGGGTGGGATAATTACGTCATCTCTAGGGAGGCGGTCCCAAACCTTTTTGGCACCAAGGACTGGCTTCGTGGAAGACAATTTTATCATGGACGGGGCCAGGGGATGGTTTCAGGATAAAACTGTTTCACCTCAGATCATAAGGCATGAAATTCTCCTAAGGAGCATGCAACCTAGATCATTTGCATACACAGTTAACAATAGGGTTCACTCTCCTACGAGAATCTAATGCCCCCGCTAATCTGACAAGAGGCGGAGCTCAGGCGGTAATGCTCGCTGGCCTGACCACCACTTACCTCCTGCTGTGTGGCCAGTTCCTCACAGGCCGCAGGCAGGTCCTCAGCCCGGGAGTTGGGGACCCCTTCTCTAGAGGATTATTCTGAGAGTTATGGATAGTTTGTTTCAAATTCAAACCTCAGGGACTCTGATTTTGCTACTCGAGCTTGTCTATGACCACATAATTTAATATCCTAGCCTGAAGAAAAGAATTATCCAACCAGCTTTTTCTCAAAGCATAATTGGAGAGTGAATAAATAAACAAATAAAAATTTTGGCTAACCTTTTCTTAGTAGTGCCTACACGTCTAAAGACATTACAATGATTTTTTAAAGGAAGAATAAAAAATTAAAAGTAAAAATCTCTCCATCTAATGTTTGCAGTAATGATAAAATTGAATAGCTGTGTGTTCAGGAATCAGAAAATAATTAAACTTATCTAATACACACCAGACATGTTTATCCAAAATAAACAAAACCCAGAGATTCAAATAGTAAGGGCCTTCCTATATAACACAAGCTAAGGTGATCAGAATGGAACCTAGCCTTATGTGTTATTCACATGGAGAAAAGGTATGAGAAATAGGCTGTAGTCACTATGGTTAAGCCTCTAGTAGGTGCCAGAAACCATACAATGCATTGTGCATAGATCAACCCTGCAAGAATAGCAATGCTATCTTTATTTTACATAGGAAGATACTGGTCTTCGAAAAAGTTAAAGAACTTGATTCAAGCCTCACAGCTTGTAAACCAGTTGTTTTGTGAAAACTAAATGTAGTAATGCATATAAAGTGCTTAGAAAATTGACTAGCATATAATATGCATTCAATAATTGTGAACATTATTATGACAGTTTGTAAGGTGTTTATGACATGTGTAGTCATGTCAGTTAAATCTAGTTTCAAAATAACTTCAAGGTGGGTGATTCACATCTGTAATTTCAGGACATTGTGAGGGTGAAGTGGGAGAATCAGCTGAGACCAGGAATTTGAGACCAGCCTGAGCAACACAGTGAGACATCATCTTTACAAAAAATAAAAGTAAAAAAAAATAGCCAGGAGTGATGGCATGCACCTATAATCCTAGCTACTAGGGATGCTGAGCAGGAAGATCACTCGAGCCCAGGAGTTCAAGGCTGTAGTTAGCTATGATCATGCCACTACACTCCAGCCTAGGTGACAGAGCGAGACCCTGTCTCTAAAAAAAAAATTGCATAACATGAAATAACTTCAAAAAAGAAAAATTATGGATGGAGAAACAAGGAGCTCTTAACTGTTAATAAAAAGGTGTATCATTTCAATAGTTTAAAATTTTAGCACATGCATGTATTATATTTTTATTTTAAAAAACCATCATATTCTTTACCTGCTATAGATTAAGATCAGAATATAGATTAGTGTTTTATCTCTAATGAAAAGGATTGACACACAGAAAAGTATGGTATCTTGAATTATCATTCAGCCTGGGGCAAGTTGTGGCCTGGGAATGAAGGTTATGCGGTGATTAATTTTAGAGTAATTAATCATCTGCCTCTGGCTACTCCTCCAAGTCCCAGATCACACTCACATACAAGGCAGGCAAGAATCCTGTCTTCCAAGCTCTCAGTCTCTAAAATCTACTTGCCCACAGATCCACTCAACTTAAAAATGGATACACAGACCTGCTTGGCAAACGTTTATTAAATCTTAGTTCTATATATACGGAGGTCTGTTGGATTACTTTCTTATTTTGCTTCAAGTGTGAACTATTTCATAGTACTCAATGAAGTTTTATTGAATGAGAGATTCTCATTGAGGATTTTTTAACCTACGAGGTTAAACTCTTTATAGGATTGTTAATGTTATGTCAACTTGACTTTGATAAGGGGTGCACAGATAGCTAGGAAACCATTACTCTGGGTGTGTCTGTGAGAGTGTTTCTGGAAGAGCTTAGCATTTCAATCAGTAGACTGGGTAAAAATCACCCTCACCGATGTGGGAGGGCATCATCTCATTTGTTGAGGGCCTGAATAAAACAAAAAGGTAGAGGAAGTAAAAAGTTGCTTTTGGGCTGGGACATCCCTCTTCTGTCCTTGCACATTGCTGTTCCTATTTCTTGGGCCTTTGTACTTGGAATGTGACCTATACCATCAGCTTCCATGGTCCTCAAGCCTCTGGACTCTGACGGTATTACATCACCAACTTTCTTGGATCTTCAGCTTGCAGATGGCAGACTGTGAGACTTCTTTACCTAAAATAGCATGAGCCATTTCCTTCATTCATATCTATCCATCTGTCTATCTATGTAAAATTGGTTCTGTTTCTCTGGAGAACCTTGACCAGTATTCTATTATTGCTCTCAATTTAACACCGTGAAATGGGAATTTGGGGAATTTATGTGACATATTTAAGATTTCCCAGTAAACAGACTAGGCATGACCCAAGCCCAGTGTGCCAGACTTCCAAAGCCCATACCCTCCACATTACACAGCATTGCCACAGTAAATTAAAACTATTCTTCTTTGTGGCTGTTACCATTTTAGAGTCATTAAAATCTGATATGTGTGAAATGTTTCAAGTATCCTAACAACCGTGAAAATATTTACTTTATCTTTTTTTATTTCGCAAATATTTTACCATTGTATATGCATACACAACCCAGCACACTGACTCTTCAACCCATCTAAGCCTCTTCTCCATAGCCCCTCAGTGTAGACATAGACTCTGACTGCCTTCAGACAGGTCTCCTTCTGACTCCTTCAGGGACTCCTAGAGCCACATTTTATATGCTTTGAGTTAAAATGATGAAGAGTACTTATCTTGAAATGAGACTGATACATATGTTTCCACCCCTCTCTGTTGTATCCCCGAAATTCAGAACTCTCATGTGGAGTCTGACTAGGTCTGAAGCCTGGTGAGGTCCTTTTCTTGTTCTGTCCCCACAAAGCAGCTTAAAGCCTGGCTCTGAGCCCAAATTGTATCATATTTCCTTTCAATTGGAGTTTTGCTTTATTTCTTCCCCTTTGCTATGAGAATAATTCCCTCTCAGAGCTGTGGGGCTTGGGTGTCATATAAATTAAAATTTAATATGTGTTATTACGATCACTATTATTATCATTACTGTTATTAATAATGTTCTTTTTGGCAGCATTTGGAAGCCATTCCAGCAGTGACATTTGGCTCGAGGGATAATGGATCCTTTTATGTACAGGCTTGTAGACTTGATGCCCGCTGTTTTCATTGCAGAGAGAGCAATTTCCTGACATCAGGAAAGCCTGCGGGAGCTGGGAAACTGTGAGTCTTGGTTGTATTTTCCAAAGTGAACTGAAAGTCTTTGGGTGACCAAGATGGAAAGACCCTGCCATAGTCACTGATGAAAACAATGAACCCTGAAACTATGTATTCATTCATTCATTTAGTAAAAGTTTGTTGTTCACTTGTGGACCATTTATTTTATTTGTTTTTAAAATAAAGTATGGACCAAGCACTATTGTAAATGCTGGGGAAAATATGGTGGGCAAAATTAGCTACTCTTTCTGTCATCAAGGAGCTAAAAGTCTTGCAGTAAAAAGTAGAATATACCTGAACCAGCACCATGAAAGACAGATTCACAAGACTGATGCAATCAGGATTTATAGGTAGTTAAAGCCATGTCTCTAAGTAAATGATGATTAGGCTAGAATCCTAAGGAAGAGTTGGAATTAACCAAACAAAGAGAAGAGAAGAGAATTTCAGAGAGACACAATATGTGCAAGAGTACAGTGTAGGAAAATGAGAAGATGTTCTAGCCCTGATTCCACTAGAGGAGGCTGTGTCAGCAAAGACATCGGAGGAGAGCTGCCACCATGAACAGGCAGTGAGAAGATCATATACAGATCCTACCTTGTTCATCGCATAGTGGGGAGATAAGACATCACTGAAAGTGTGCAAAGTTGCACATGTGGAAATACAGTGTGATTAGATTTCAAAGAGAGAGATCATTCACAACTGTAGGATATTGAGAATGTTTCTTGACACAGTTAGAAGCAGAAAAATAAAAATGACAATCTAGCTGCTATGTTGGGTCCATGTGGTACTGGATTGGATAACACCACCAAGAGTCCAGTTTGGGCATTGAGACAGAGTGTTATGCATTAGGAGCCTGGAGAGTATGAAGCCAGGAAGGGAACAGAATCAGGGGAGAAAATGAACTGAAAAGTGAGGCACATCACTCATCCAACTTGTGGTCTAGACAGGGGAGAACCATGGCAAGTTGTCAGGATGGAATCCAGGACACCTGCGAAAGGGAGCACATTCCAAGCAGAAGGAGGAAGGTGATGCTTGGAAAAACTTCCTGGTCAGCAAAAGTAGCTCAAGCCCCTTGTCAAGCGTTGCTGACTCAGACACGAAAAAGGATAGAGCCAAGAAAGATCCAACCAGTCTGGATGGCTTTCCCCAGGCCCAGGCTCAAGGCCACAATGCTTTTGGCAGGCAGAGCTGAGATAAGCCTCTCACCTGATTTTCAGCCTAATGTGACTTTACTGCTTTGTCTTATTTTTATTTATTTTCTTGTTTTTAACAAACACAACTTGCTTGGCCCAGAATAACTTGGCTTTTCCAACCCTGAGGCTACGAGCAAAGCAGCTGCTATAGAAGAAGTCTCTGAGGTCTAATATGCAAATGGCCACATTTTTCATGTGCCTGAGGGCTCTGGGAATCATAACTCCCAATAGTTAAATATCCTCCAGAAAGTAGCAGAATGGGAAATTCCTTTTTTCTTTGTGTGTTTAACCTAATTTATAGAGAATGAATTCACTTAAACATTTTAAACATTTTCTGATTCAGATTCACTGCCAAGTTACTTTGGAAGTTAAGCTCAAAATTGTTTTCTCGCATTTTCCTGGTAACTCAGAATCCTGAGAAGATTAACCTGATATGTCTTAACGCTGCTATGTCTGCATTCAAGAAGCGTTCGGCAGCCTCGTTCTATTCGCGTTTCCTTTGTGTAGTATGAAAATGCTTTCAAAGCACTTTAATGTACTTTATCCCATTTATTACCACCATTCTATAGCAATGGAGGTGTTTCTAATCACATTATAGGCGAGATGAAGCTGAAATGCGATTAAGGAAGCTTTCCATGTTCACAGAGCACAGAGCAGGTCTTGGGTTTAAACTCAGGTCCATCTGGTCCCAAGTCTTATGCTCCTTCTGCTTAATCATGAAGACTTTCTCTCAAGTTTGAGCCTTGGGAACCCCACCTTCTCTTGGTAGTCATGGCCTTCTTAGGGTGTGAGAACTACGCGGAGATAGACATTTAGTGGTATGTCAAGCTTATCAAATTATACTCACCTGTGCTTTCACTCAACATAACCAAGGGGGAAAAAGGGGCATGACAAAACTTTCTGGCACTTCAGCTAACCTATAAGGCAATTAATTTGAGAGGCTCCGCTATGGTAACTATATAATTTAGCTATACCCATTTAGTCATTCATTCAAACAAATACTTATTTCCTGTCTTTCTTTCTTTAGGCAGGCACTTGTCTGTCAAGTCCCTGACCCAGATTAATCTCTACTCAACTAGACCTCTAGAAGTACATTTAGTACATGCAGATTTACTTCTGCATATATTTTACATAAGGATATAAACTTTGGATCAAGTAAACATGCATCTGGTGCTGCACTAAATGTGAAGTCAAAATTGATAAAGTAGTTGCACCCTCCAAATATCTGTCTTGTTCTCAATAGTACAGACCTAATATATGTTTCTACCAATCACATTCTTCTGACTGGGGATCTCCATTCATTCTAAGACTCATCAAAATACATTTTTTGTTATTTCTTTTTGTTTATATGTATTTTCAATGTTTATAAATATCAAAAATTTAGAGTGCCATTCTGTATAACTGCAAAATCCAGTGTAAATTAGAATACTATTACATGCAAATACTTATCCTATGAAAAAGCAGATGAATGTAGAGAACAGAGCAATGTCCATTTCTGGCACTGTTGCTAACTAAAGTGCTCTGACAGTCCCTCTCACATAAAATATTCTGAAGAGGACATACCTCTTAAAGAATTATCCTTCTCATAACATGTAAGGAATCTTTCCAATTGTTTTGTCATCCAATGTAAGAAGGTGATAAAAAGAACCAGGGATAAAGTAGCATGTAGATGAAGCCAATGTTACAACAGGAAGTTGGATGATTCCCTGACAGCAGGGGCTGATAACTGCAAGCTATTTACATGGAAACCATGGGACAAAGTTGAGGTGGGAGAATAAAGCCTTGGGCATCAGAACTGAGTCAAGCCTTTTGAGGGGTGTTGAAGTTATCTGTAGCTAGTTTTAACCCCTAGCAGTCTGCATAAACATCTGTACTTTGGAGGAAGGTTTCCCCAACGTTGACCTTGAAGATTTTGACAAATTAGCATCAAACAATGATCTCAAAAATCAAAGATCAACAAACATGCAGAATACCAACCACAAGAATGTAAGTCAGCAGAAATTAGAAATAATTTAATTCACCAAGGATTGCAGTTTTTGGAATTGTAAGATAGATAATAATAAATCAATACTCATGAAAGGTTTAACAAGATAAAAGGCATTATCACAAAAATGAGCAAAATAAGACATTATTGAGAATTAAAGAGCAGATATAAAATACACTCAAACTTCTAAAAATGAATAAATTTGTGGAAAATAAAAACTTAATGAATGGTGACTTTATCATGGCCATGTGAGAGGAATTGTTATCAGACCTACCTACCCACCATAAACAACTATAAAATGCAAACAATAAGAATGAATGAAGCAACTGTTCTTAGAAACTGGATAAGAGACAGAGAAAGACTATAATTATCCCAATAAGAAGGCAAACAACTGATCAGAGGCGATGATGATGCTCACATCTCCTGAGTACATGTTCTTACTCATGGAGTGGGGCCAAGAAGCCCAGGCAGATGCTGAGGTTGAGCTGGGCTGAGGGGGCATTGAATGATATTCATGAATGTTTGAATTTGAGGGAAGTCTACCAAGAGGAGGGAATCATGCACAAATGGGATCCCAGAAGTTTTTATGGGGATCATTACAGGTCTTAGCAGAAAACTGGGCTGGACATGCACAGAGACTAAAAATGCTGATCCAACAGTGGCTGCTGCAGGCTGAAAGCTGAAGCAATCTAGAGGCCACAGAGGACCAGGAGACACTGAAGTTTCAGGCCAGCACGGTGGAGACACGTGACTGAGCACCGTGGGCATTGAGTTGAGACCCCAGAAATCTCTCACTTCAGAAGCAAAGAACATTCCCTGAAAAAAGAGTCATTCCCTAGTAATAAAAGAAATAAGACACTAACCTCTCAAGAAGTATTACATGGTTTGGCTGTGTCCCCACCCAAATCTCCTCTTGAATTATAGCTCCCATAATTTCCAGGTGTTGCGGGAGGACCTGGTGAGAGATAATTGAATCACAGGGGAGGTTTCTTCCATACTGTTCTCATGGTAGTGAATAAGTCTCATGAGATCTGATGGTTTTTATAAGGGAAAACCTCTTTTGCTTGGTTCTGATTCTGTCTTGCCTGCTGCCAGGTAAGACATGTCTTTTGCCTTCCACCGTGATTATAAGGCCTCCCCAGCCACATGCCACATGGAACTGTGAGTCCGTTAAAACTTTTTTTCTTTATAATTTGCGTGTTTATCAGCAGTGTGAAAATGGACTAACACAAAGTATAAAAACCAGCATGACAGGAGAGGATGCAGACGATAATATACTTGCTTTCCTTTAAAGGAAGACCTTATAATCCAGACTTCTTATAGCACATCACCCACAAGAGCCAACATACAACAAAAATTTGCAGGCTGTAAGGAATCAGGAAAATTTGACAAATAACTTAAGAAAAAGAAGTTAATAGGAACAATCATGAAACAAAACAGAAGAAAAAAATACCAGAAAAGGACTTCAAAAGACTGATAAATCAAGTGCAAAGATTTAAAAGAAAATATGGACATATGAGGGAATGTATGGAAAACCTCAACAATAAAATGAAAACTACAAAAGGGTAAAAATGGAAACCATAAAAAGAAAAAGTTATCAGAAATAGAAACTTAACTGAGTAGGCTAACAGCAAATTTGAAAGAACAGATGAAAAACCTTGAACTAGAAGAAAAATCAATAAAAAGGTTAAATCTGATCAATAAAAAAGAAAATGATATTTAAGAAAATGATTAGAGCCATGGTGAGATTTAGGATAATTTCAAATAGCCTATTATACATGAAATTCAACTCTTGGAATAGAGAAGAGAATAAATGAGACAACAAAAATAAAAGAAAATTAAATAATGGCCATAAAATTTCTCAAATTTGGTAAATAATATTAATAATTACCAAAACAGTTAATTTGCAGATCTAAAAACTTATTCAGTAAATGTACTGAGTAAAAAATAAATAAATAATAAATAAACACAAACATAGACATTTCCAGTATCAAACTTCTGAAAACCTAAGATGAAAGTATTGTTTGCTGTGTCTGTGTAGGAATACAGTTAATTATTGTGTATTCATCCTGTATCCTGCAAACTTGCTGAACTAATTTATTAGTTTTAGTAGTTTTTAGTGGATTTTTAGCACTTTCTATATACAGACCATGTCTTCTGTAAATAGCAATAGTTTTACTTCTTCTTTTCCAAACTGGATGCCTTTTCTTTTTCTTGCCTAATTTCCCTGGCTAGAACCTCCAGGGAAGAAAAAATAGAATCTTTGTCTTGTTCCTAATCTTAGCGGGAAAGCATCCAGTCTTGCACCATTCAGTATGATGTTAGCTGTGGGGTTTTTTCAGATGCCATTTTTATCATGTTGGGAAATTTTCCTTCTTGTTCCACTTTAGTGAGTGTTTTTACAAGGTGTTTTTTGTTGTTGTTGTTTGTTTGGCTTGTTTTGGGCTTGTCTTTAATAATTTATGTTCTTTATTCTCTTTGTTTTTGCTTATTTAATACTTCCCTTTCTCTTCCCCTTTCTTTTTCCTTTTTGTTAGCAGGGGGAAGAACATGCTAAAAAAGTTGGCAATTCCTTGGGAGATGGAAAGAGAGTGCATGTACTCCCTATGTTTTCGAGTTTCTCCTGTAAAGTAAGCTGGCACTGGAGACTGAATCTTGGTGATCCTAGATATTTAGATAAGAGCAGCCAAGAAAGGATGATTCCAAACCTCTAGGATAAGTGAAAACCTGGCCTGTAAGAAATAGGTAATGACCCAAACTAGGCAAACTGAATATGCCACTGATACAGGAGGTCAGCACAAGATCAGAGAGTGGAGATTAAGCTAAAATGTTTAGGAAACAGACAAGCATAGAACTGAGCCCAGGGGACAATGGGAAAGACAAGAAATAGGTAGGAGAGTTCTGGGCTGTGTCCCTGAGCCCAGCTTGAGTAGTCAAAGCTCCCTGACAGGAGGCCAACTAGGTGGCTTGTGGCAGCAAATCTGCGTGCTTCAAAGACCCAACACCATGATGCAAATGGAGAATGAAACAATGTGACCCTTCTGCAAGAATCAGTGAGGTGTGAAAAGCAAGTGGCTCATTCCCAGGCCCTGTGAAGAGTGGCCTGAAGAAAGCTAAGAAAGAGGCGGAAATGACTTCACTCTATACATTATTGAGAGCAGCTATTTTCTCCTTTTAAGTTTTGTCTTATTAACTGAGATTCATAAGGCATGCTACAAAAAATATGAATCTAGTAGACTTGCTAAAAAGTGAATTCATTCTGTAAGCCTACCAAAATTTCTTTGTATCATAATAGAAAAACAAAAGAACTAAATGGCAGTAAAAACAGAATGCTAACACGAAAATATGAAAGAGCTTTTTGTTCTCCAGGAGCCTCAATTAAAATGCATTTTGCTTTGAAATCAGACAACTTTTGACATAGAGCTTGTTGAAGGCCAGATGACAGCCTGATCTGGAAATAATGGAGTATAGGCTATAAGACTGAGGAGTCCGAGCACCAGGGGTAGGGCTGAGGATTTTGAAGGGAAGGTGCAGAAGACAAAACCGTCTAGCATTTTGAGGTCAGAGAACAGAAACCAAAAATAATCTCAGATTATCAAAGTCAAAGGCTGAGATTTCACATAATGAATATAAAGCTCTCATCTTGATTTCAAAAATTAAATAGCAAAAGCCATCTAGTCTGGGCAGAGCTAGCATCTGAAATGCATTTTTGTGCTCTTTGCTGGTGGGGGAAAAAAAAAAAGTCTCGATCTGGGAAGCACTCGGGATAGAGCTCTGGGTCTCACCACTAGGCACCTAGGCACCTAACTGCCCTTCCTCCATTCATTCATTTATTCACTCAACAGATAGTCACTGAACACCGACTATGTGCTGGGCACTGTTCTGAGCATTGGGAATGCAACAGTGAACAAAATGGTTAAAAATTCCTGCCTTATGGTGCTTACAGTCCAGCAAGGGAAGAGAGGCAGTAAACAAATAAATAAGTATAATATATAATGGGTCAGTTGGTGATAAATATTACAGAGGCTATAAATCAGGAAAAGAAGAGAGAGGATATTAGAGAAACAATTTGAATAGGATGAACAAGGATGACCTCACTGAGAATGTGATACCTGAGCAAAGATCTGAAACATGTGAGGGAGCAAGCCATGGTGACAGGCAGGAAAAAGTATTCCAGGTTGAGCTAAGTTGGTCTTGCTCTATTGACAACATCTTATTCAACTATGTAGCCTCCATCAAACCTGACAAGCAAGGTTATACTTTTCATCTTGATAGGTAATATAATGAAGAGAAAGGCTTTCAGTGAATTTTGGTCTGTCTTCACAATTGACTAGACATATGCCCCTCTGAATGCATAAAATGAAAGTGGTTATGTTTAGTATATGAGCTCAGAGTACAAGGCCACTATATACCATTTTCTCTTTTTCATGATCCTGTAATACAGCCTCCTTTCTCTCAAATGCATCTTCCAGATATGCAAACACCAAAAGCACACGGATTTTTATCAAACTTATTTCCTATTCCCCAAATAATCTAAGTTTGTTCAGTTATCCTTGGTTTGGAGAAGGATGGATACATGAGAAAAAGTTGATAGTGTGAGGGGAAGAAAGCTCATTAGGCGGCATCCCATTTAAGAATTTAGGGGAAGAAATAATTTGTCTATTATAAGAAAAGATACTTGTGTTTCTGAGTGGCCTTGGGCGTTGCTTTTCTTCTGGGTGCCCATTAGCCTCAGATTTACCATGAGGAGAAGATGAACTGGCCCCAAATCAGCAAAGATAAGAGGCTTCCTGGCGAGAAGTGAACAGGAAAGACAGGAAGCAACAAAGAGGGCTGGATAAAGATTAGGAGAAAATGCTGTCCTAGCAGCAGTAAATAAATCATTTGCTAAAAAGGATATTTGGCTAAATTGCCTCCCAGTGTGTATTCCCACTGGGCATTTTTAAACAGAAAATGCAGAGCATAATGAAAACAGTTCAGAGGTGGAGACTGTGTTGCCCGAGGAACCTAGAGGAGCTTGCAAAGGAGGGAGCCATGTTGCCAAAGTGTGACAGGGGCTCCAATCACATCTTGTGACTCACTAGCTGTATGTCTTTAAGCTGGAAATACATCCCACAGCCTCGGTTATGTCACCTATAATACAGAGACTCTAACTAAAGCTGGTTCTCTTCACCCTTTCTTCTGACAATATATAAAAAGCAGCAAGTTCTTTTTCGGCATGATCCACGATATTTTCATGAAAGACCTGACAATTAACAAGGGTAATTAGGAGATTTTGAAAGGAAGCTGATATCTTGAAACTCAGGACTTGGAATCTGAGTTGCTATGATCTATGCTTGAGCCTTGTCTCCTACATCTATTAAACTGGGTCAGCATGCTCAGACTTCTGAATGCCAATTTTCTTATCTGTTATAATATAAACTGAGGAAAGAGATACCCACTGTAAGAGATTGTTGTAACTGTTAAATAGTGAATGTAAACTTTTTAAAAATAAATTACAAAGCCCTTTATCAAAACATTGTATGTGGTGTGGGGGAGGGGGCACGCTGTGTAGTTTACAAAGGATATTAGCAATACTTAAAACACCTTTTTGATGTAGGTATGATTATAATGGTGCCCATTTCATAGATGAGGATCAAGTTAAATAAGACTACTGTATTAGTTTGTTATCGCATTGCTATTATACAATAACTTATAAAGAAAAGAGGTTTAATTGACTCACAGTTCTGCAGGCTGTACAGGAAGCATGGCTTGGGAAGCCTCAGGAAACTTACAATCAAGGTGGAAGGTATAAGGGAAGCAGTCACATTTTCACATGGTGGAGCAGGAGAGAGAGAGTGAAGGGGGAAGTGCTACACACTTTTAAACAACCAGATCTCGTGAGAACTCACTCACTATCATGAGAACAGTAAGGGGTATGTCTGCCCCTATGATCCAGTCACCTCACACTAGGTCCCTCCTCCAACACTGAGGATTACAATTCAACATGATATTTGGTTGGGAACACAGAGCCAACCTTTATCAACTACTAATTATGGAAAAAGAATAAAAATTATAAATGATCCAAGTTGATCCACGTGGATGATGTCAGTCACTAAGCCACATGCTTTATTTGATGGACCTGAAACTAAGTAGTTTTACAAGTAAAATTATTTGTACTTCCAAATATTATAAATTCCATGGTCAAGTCTACACACACACTCTGCACCCCAAAGACAAAAGATGAAGCTGAGGCTTAAGCCCTTCATACCCAAACAATATCCAGCTCTCCCCTTTATCCCCAGTACAGACTATACCTTGTCTATACAATACATTTAAATATTGGTTGAATAAATGAGGCATTCTGAACATTGAAATAATTCCATCCCTAGGCCAGCTCCAACCACCAGCCTACAGAGTATCAATTCTGGGATCTAGAATTGAATTCTTGGACTAGACATTAGAGGAAAGAGACAAAATACTCAGACTGGTTTGGTTTAATAAGTGTGCTAAAAAAGTGTTGGCATCTAGGTATTCAGAAAAAGCATAAGTAAATGCTCTGTCCTGTTCAAACTCTGACTCTATGACTCCATTGCTTTTCTTGTTGCCATTCAGATTTTAGAAAAGTTTGTTGCTTACAAAGAAGAGGGCATAGAAAGCTGAAAGTTCTACTTGGTGCAACTTACTGTTGTGTCTCCTCTCTTAAAGACTTGTTCTTTATTTTTCTTTTCTTTTCTCCACTACCTTATGATCCTTTCTCTGATATCTGCCTTCCTATCTTCCTGTCCTCACTTTGACTCTCAGTCTTATCTGTAAAATGAAAATAATAGAGATTTTTCACATTGAAGATATTATGATATTATGAGAATTAAATTAAATAATTACTGTGATGAGCTAACCACAATGATTGGCACAGAGTAAGACCGCACGAAAATGTCTGTCATTATTTTATTGAGGATTTTTGCATCAATGTTCATCAAGGATATTGGTCTAAAAAATTCTCTTTTTTGGTTGTGTCTCTGCCTGGCTTTGGTATCAGGATGATGCTGGCCTCATAAAATGAGTTATGGAGGATTCCCTCTTTTTCTATTGATTGGAATAGTTTCAGAAGGAATGGTACCGAATCCAGCAGCACATCAAAAAGCTTATCCACCATGATCAAGTGGGCTTCATCCCTGGGATGCAAGGCTGGTTCAATATACACAAATCAATAAATGTAATCCAGCATATAAATAGAACCAAAGACAAAAACCACATGATTATCTCAAGAGATGCAGAAAAGGCCTTTGACAAAATTCAACAATGCTTCATGCTAAAAACTCCCAATAAATTAGGTATTGATGGGACGTATCTCAAAATAATAAGAGCTGTCTATGACAAACCCACAGCCAATATCATACTGAATGGGCAAAAACTGGAAGCATTCCCTTTGAAAACTGGCACAAGACAGGGATGCCCTCTCTCACCACTCCTATTCAACATAGTGTTGGAAGTTCTGGCCAGGGCAATTAGGCAGGAGAAGGAAACAAAGGGTATTCAATTAGGAAAAGAGGAAGTCAAATTGTCCCTGTTTGCAGACATGATTGTACATCTAGAAAGCCCCATCGTCTCAGCCCAAAATCTCCTTAAGCTGATAAGCAACTTCAGCAAAGTCTCAGGATACAAAATCAATGTACAAAAATCACAAGCATTCTTATACACCAATAACAGACAAACAGAGAGCCAAATCATGAGTGAACTCCCATTCACAATTGCTTCAAAGAGAATAAAATACCTAGGAATCCAACTTACAAGGGATATGAAGGACCTCTTCAAGGAGAACTACAAACCACTGCTCAATGAAATAAAAGAGGATACAAACAAATGGAAGAACATTCCATGCTCATGGGTAGGAAGAATCAATATCGTCAAAATGGCCATACGGCCCAAGGTAATTTACAGATTCAATGCCATCCCCATCAAGCTACCAATGACTTTCTTCACAGAATTGGAAAAAACTAGTTTAAAGTTCATATGGAACCAAAGAAGAGCCCGCATCACCAAGTCAATCCTAAGCCAAAAGAACAAAGCTGGAGGCATCACGCTACCTGACTTCAAACTATACTACAAGGCTACAGTAACCAAAACAGCATGGTACTGGTACCAAAACAGAGATATAGATCAATGGAACAGAACAGAGCCCTCAGAAATAACGCCGCATATCTACAACTATCTGATCTTTGACAAACCTGAGAAAAACAAGCAATGGGGAAAGGATTCCCTATTTAATAAATGGTGCTGGGAAAACTGGCTAGCCATATGCAGAAAGCTGAAACTGGATCCCTTCCTTGCACCTTATACAAAAATCAATTCAAGATGGATTAAAGACTTAAACGTTAGACCTAAAACCATAAAAACCCTAGAAGAAAACCTAGGCATTACCATTCAGGACATAGGCATGGGCAAGGACTTCATGTCTAAAACACCAAAAGCAATGGCAACAAAAGCCAAAATTGACAAATGGGATCTAATTAAACTAAAGAGCTTCTGCACAGCAAAAGAAACTACAATCAGAGTGAACAGGCAGCCTACAAAATGGGAGAAAATTTTCGCAACCTACTCATCTGACAAAGGGCTAATATCCAGAATCTACAATGAACTCAAACAAATTTACAAGAAAAAAACAAACAACCCCATCAAAAAGTGGGCAAAGGACATGAACAGACACTTCTCAAAAGAAGACATTTATGCAGCCAAAAAACACATGAAAAAATGCTCACCATCACTGGCCATCAGAGAAAGGCAAATCAAAACCACAATGACATACCATCTCACACCAGTCAGAATGGCGATCATTAAAAAGTCAGGAAACAACAGGTGCTGGAGAGGATGTGGAGAAATAGGAACACTTTTACACTGTTGGTGGGACTGTAAACTAGTTCAACCATTGTGGAAGTCAGTGTGGTGATTCCTCAGGGATCTAGAACTAGAAATACCATTTGACCCAGCCATCCCATTACTGGGTATATACCCAAAGGACTATAAATCATGCTGCTATAAAGACACATGCACACGTATGTTTATTGCGGCATTATTCACAATAGCAAAGACTTGGAACCAACCCAAATGTCCAACAATGATAGACTGGATTAAGAAAATGTGGCACATATACACCATGGAATACTATGCAGCCATAAAAAATGATGAGTTCATGTCCTTTGTAGGGACATGGATGAAATTGGAAATCATCATTCTCAGTAAACTATCGCAAGAACAAAAAACCAAACACTGCATATTCTCACTCATAGGTGGGAATTGAACAATGAGAATACATGGACACAGGATGGGGAACATCACACTCTGGGGACTGTTGTGGGGTGGGGGGAGGGGGGAGGGATACCATTGGGAGATATACCTAATGCTAGATGACGAGTTAGTGGGTGCAGTGCACCAGCATGGCACGTGTATACATATGTAACTAACCTGCACATTGTGCACATGTACCCTAAAACTTAAAGTATAATAATAATAAATAAATAAATAAAAAGCAAAAAAATAATAATAATTAAAAAAAAAGAAAATGTCTGTCATTACTTCTATCACATTCAACACTTACAGCAACCTTAGCACATAAAAAGTGACTCACCCAGAGAAAATAGTAAAGTGCAGATCTGGATATAGGTCTTCTTACTCTACAGGCCATATTGATCCATCTTCCCAAGCTGAAAGAGAAGACAGAAAAATACCTGGAATTGCACTTTTCCACTGAGGCAGACAGAAGAAGAAGCTGGAAGGAAACAATCCAACCACGTAAAATGCAGCTCAGCATGATAGGCAAGGCACAGGACAATGATCATAGATATATTTACAGTACAAGTGAGCAACTGACTATGGAGAGCCAAGGTGAGCAACATTTCCATTTTGTAGGAAGCATCTATACTGAGTTATACTAAAATCCAGATAGATAGGCATATCAGAGAGAGACGTCCTCAGGCTTGAAGGTTCAGAAACAACTCTGTAGGAAGGGAATGGCAAAAGCAAGCCTGGGCTGCATTTATTGCAGGCCCAATAACTCGAGGAAAATGATCAAGGCTAAATCTCCATTATGAAGACAGAGGCTCTCCGAGGATAAGGATCAGGAGGAAGTAACCAAAGTGACTGATAATAAAAGATATATGTTATTGACCATCCGATTTTTTCCTGGTGTTCTATATGGTAATCTAATTTATTTCTCACAGTCTCTCTTTACAGAAGGTATGATTATCTCTCTTTAATATCCAAAGACGCTTAGGCTCAGAGAAGTTAATTTCTCCTAAGTTGTCAACAAGTAAATAAGAGAGCTAGAAATTCAAAATCAGTTCTATTCTATGCCAGCGTAAGTGATCTTCCCTCTGTATCATTGACTTTGTATATTCTATTCAAGGTATTCAGAACCTCATTTCTTAGTCTAGAGAGCTTTGGAGGCAGATCTGTGTCCTCAGATGGAAAGTTGGATCATTGCAGCCACTGGAAAGAGCTGAAGTGAAGA
The DNA here is from genome assembly GCF_029281585.2 of Gorilla gorilla gorilla. Classification (NCBI taxonomy): domain Eukaryota; kingdom Metazoa; phylum Chordata; class Mammalia; order Primates; family Hominidae; genus Gorilla; species Gorilla gorilla. The sequence continues at coordinate 141,712,220 of NC_073231.2, read as the reverse complement.
GCCTTTCTGAATGTGGAATTTCTCTATGAGATGAATGACCATTTATCCTTTGATTCTAGTCCCACCATAGGCTTCTTCTCTTAAACAAGATTAATTGTGCAAATATCACTACAAATGTGTTTTCCTTAACACCTAAAAGAGCATGGCTGATATGGTTTGGCTGTGTCCCCACCTAAATCTCATCTTGAATAGTAGCTCCCATAATTCCCACATGTTGTGGGAGGGACCTGGTGGGAGATAATGGGATCATGGATATGCTTTCCACCATACTGTTCTCATGATAGTGAATAAGTCTCGTGATATCTGATGTTTTTATAAGGGGTTTCCCCTTTTGCTTGGTTTTCATTCCCTCTCTTGTCTGCTGCCATGTAAGACGTGCCTTTTACCATCCGCCATTATTGTTGAGGCCTCCCCAGCCACATGGAACTGTGGGGTCCATTAAAGCTCTTTTTCTTTATAAATTACCCAGTCTCGGGTATGTCTTTATTAGCAGAGTGAGAACAGATTAATACAATGGCCTTGGTCTTTCAGCTCTTCTCCCCTCTCACCTTGACTTCCTGCCCTCCCCTTCTATGAAAGGCAAGTCCTGCTTCCACCTGAATGCGTCTCACTGAAGACATGCCACTGGACTATGTTTCATCAAACAAAATCATCCAAGAAGAATAACAGAATGATACACTATCGGGGAAACATTCCTGTGGTAATTGTGTCAGGGTAATACACCACCAAGAGGGAGACACAGTGGTAAGATAACCCACCTCCTCATATGCAGGACCTGCACTGCTATCTCCCCAAGCACTGCTACTACCTGCTCTCCTATTGGATAAAGCTTCCTCCATTCACTCAAGTGGATTTTCTCAGACACAGCTAAATTGCATGCAGAAAAATACATAGATATTGATTGAATTACATTGGCTATGTGATTTAATGAATATAATACAAATGAACTTCTATATTAAGGCAGAATATCACAAACCAAAGTCTTTTAATATTTGTTGAAAGTGAGAAAGATGGAAAAAGAAGAGAAATTAATCTCATTTAAGCCTCACAGTGACCCCATGCACTCAGGATCAGTCTCCCTAATGCACTCATGATCAGTCTCCCTATTTTGAAGATAGAAACACTGAGTCACAAAGAAGTTTGTAAACCTTGGTCAAAGTCCTAAGATATTTGAAGTGACAGAGATGGATCTAAAAACAAGTCTAACTGACACTAGTCAATTTATTTTCACTCTACCATTTTTTATCCCAGGAGGCGAAGTCATAAAGTTAGAAAACCGCTTGATCATATTTGGGGGAAAGAGAGTTCCTTAGATATTATGTAGTCCAGCTTCCACAAACAGTTTTTACTTTATGTCTGAAGAAACTGAGATACAGAGAGAAGTGGTCTGCTTAAGGGCTTGGACCTTGGCAGACCTAGGAACTGAATTCACAGCATGTAGTACCTGCTGTGGTGTCTCACTTTTAGGACCAAGGCACTTATTTGGTGTGGAGCGTGGGATGTTGCTGTTTAATAGCTGAGTCCCTTCCCAGGAATTACCTTTGACTGAGGGAGCCATCTTTTCCAAACAAAATCAAGTGCCCTACTTGGGGGTAGCCGGCATCCAATGACTATTCAATGACTGGCTGTAAAGTCCTGGTTCTCTTGCCTCAAATCCCAGCTCCAAAACCCCTATAGGGTCCACTGAATTCTGGTTGCAATAGTATTACCATCCAGCCTCTCCCTCCATCTAATTTCCACTTTCTGACAGGTAAATTTTTGAGAGCACTTCCCAATAAACTTCCTGCATTTAAATTCTGTCTCAGAGTCTATTTCCAGTGAAGCTGATCTAAGACTGTTGATGGATGCCTGGAGTGGTGCTAGGAAGCAAACTCTAAAAAGGAATTTGGGACTGAACCACTCACTGATTGACAATGACAACCCCATCACTGGCATTAGGTGGAGTACCAATAACTCTTTGCATTTGTCACAGTGCAAATGTTAGAATTTCATCAGTAGAACTAGGGTGGAATGACTGGAGGGAAGTGCACTGTTGGAGCAATTGTTCAGGTGTTTGAGCATTACAGAAGCAACAGTACTTTCAAGGATTTTGGAATTGATGGCTGTTGCTAAGGGCTATTTATTGATGCATTAGAATAAGACAGTGAAAGGCTGATGGAAACTAATGTCTAATTTCCCAGAGTGGAAAAGTTAGGGGAAACCACATAAAGGGACTTTCACCTCCTCTGGATAGTGGACGTAGTTACAGGATAGAAGAGCTCCACAGAAGGCTGAATTCTCCAACCCAGAAAGTCTGTAATGTCAAGGTCAATTCTGAATTGAGAAGGGAGTGAGACTCTGAGATTTGGGATTTAGAATCTCGATTGATGATCTCGAAAGTCTTGAATTCCTAGGTTCTGTTGAGCTCTGTTAAAACTGTGTAAGTGGCTCACTAGAAGCTAGCATTCCCCTCTTTACTGAACAAGATACAGAGGCCCCTGACTTGCAAACACATGAGTCCACTCAAGATTTACTTCCACCTCTCCTCTTAGTTCACAGACTGATAATGAGTTGGGTGACAACATAATCTGGTTGGGGAAGTGCTGGAGTACAAAACAGGGAAAGACACTCCATGCTGAAGGAACAGCAACACTAGCCAGCATATGAGAGTGTGCCTGTGAAACTGAACCCTGAGATGCTGGATCAAGGTGGGCGGGACCAGACCAAAAAGTTAAATTTGGGAAAGTTCACACCTGTTAAATATTATGATACAAGATATCAATAACCTGGCAAGGGAATAATACTCACACACTAAGACAGCTCTTAGAAATGTAGAAATAAGTGGTGAATACTAAGTAAAATAGAGATGCCAGAACTGCTGTGAAAGATGGCAAAGAACAGGATCAAAAGGTTCAGGAGAGTGAACCTGCCGGAATTAAGATACCACATACAGAAGAAAAAAAAAAAGAAAAGAAAAGAAAAGAAAATCTCACCAGCTGGCTTTGTCCCACGTTCCAATGGAGCAATGGAGGATATATCATTTACCAAAGTGACAAAGAATGCCTTAATAAGAGTGGCACGAGTATCTCTGGGAAGCTCGGTGGCAGCTGATCTCTGCAGCATAGGGCTGCCAACAGCAGATATCACTACAAAACGGATAGCAATGGCTATGTGAGGGTTCTGATATAATAGGTGCCAAATGGAGATACTTGATCAATGGAAGTGAGGTAGGTGCAATTATTATTATTATTAGTTGGGACAGAGTCACACTGTCACACAGCCTCGAGTGCAGTGGCACGATCTCAGCTCACTGGAACTTCAATCTGCTAGGTTCAAGCGATTCTCCTGCCTCAGCCTCCCAAGTAGCTGGGACTACAAGTGTGCACCACCACACCCAGCTAATGTTTGTATTTTTAGTAGAGACAGGGTTTTGCCATGTTGGCCAGGCTGGACTTGAACTCCTTACCTCAAGTCATCCACCCACCTCAGCTTCCCAAAGTGCTGGGATTACAGGCGTGAGCCACTGTGCGCAATCAGTAGGGGCAATTATTGCAAAAAAAGATAATGTCAGAATGGCATCCAGGTTATCCTTACCTGCAGAGAGTTATGAAGATGGTTAAAGAATAAAAGAGTCCTATAAGGAACTAAATTTTGCCAACAATATGTGTAAGTTTGGAAGCAGATTTCTCCCTAGGACTTCCATATAAGAGCCCAGCCTGGCACACATCTTAATTCCATCCTTGTGAGATTCTCAGCAGAGAACCCAGCTGAGTCCATTAAGACTTCTGCCTACAGAACTGTGAGATAGTGAGTGTTGTCTTATGCCACCAGATGTGTGATCATTTGGTATGCAGCAAAATAAAGCCAAAGCAATCATTATATGTTGCAATTTGTAGAATACATAGGTCCAGGAACTAAGGGTAGAAGTAGCCCAGCCTCCCTCACCACCGCTCCCAGTGATATAGTGTGTTTCCTGTTCCCAAAACGTTAGGTTCTGTCATTCTAGAGGGTCTAGTTCCCATAGGAGAAATGAATACAGCAGGAATACAGTGAGATATCCAATCAATTTTAAGCTATGGCCACAGGTCAATGACTTCAGGGTTCCTGTGTCAAAAGGCCAGCAGGCAAGAAAAGGAGTTATCACCCCAACAGGTGTAACTGGCCCTGACTATTCAGAAGATGGGAGTTTTCTTACATACGGAAGCAGAGAAAAATATATTTGGCACCGAATTGATTCACTAGGGTGCCTATTATACTCCCTGTCCTCAATTTTGACAGTAGATGGACAAATATAGCATCCACATTTCCCAAAAGCATGGTAACCAAAGGCTTCAGGGATAAGGAACTGGGTTGTACCATTATAAGTCCTTTAGACCAGCAGGTGTGCTGAGGGTGAGGGAAACTAGAGTTGGAGTTGACAGTAGAGATGGGAGACAATGCGTATCTAGCTGTAGCCTCAAGATCAGCAGTGGAGGTTAAGAGACTACAGTTTGTTCTACAAACCTTCCTCTTATAACTTTCCAAGGCAAAGAGACCAAGAATTCTGTAGGAACTGAATTGTTGCTGAACTATGATGTTGCTTCCCAGAGGAAGCAAACGTAGTATACAAAGCAAAGGAATCCAAGTGCTGCAAAATATGGGCTGTAGTTGATGCTATGGTGCCCTTTCTAAATCTCATACCACCACCACCACTCCACAACACACACCTCCAGTTAGGACCAAAATGCTCCTTTTTCCAGCTACAGGAAGTATTACCTGCTGGGTTCTCACACTGAGTGCCTGTCTAAGAATTGTCCCCAACCACAGGGAGCTACCTTATCTTGCCCAAGAGTTACTCATAACCAAAAACTTGTCCCCTCAATTCTGGACATCTCTAAGGGCAAGTCTACCTCTAAAGCTCCCTTAGAAAAAGGTTGTTGTAACTGCATCAGACTTCAACCCCTTCTCTGCCCAATCCTGCTTTCCTCTCTCCTCTAGATAAGCTGTTCTCCAGCATTCCTAACAAACTTAACACACACAAAGCTCACAAACTTAACACACAAAGCCTGGAAACCCATCATATGATGTTATGTGTCCTAATGAATGAAGTGAGACTCCAGTAGCAGATAGGCCTACATTCAAACTAACCCCAACCAGTGTAACTTTGAGGAAATTTACTGAATTTGTCCCTCAATACAAATGAGTGGAAACAAGGCCGTCCAATTAATATGTAATCATATTGTCAGCCATTATTCTTGTCATTTGTCATTGTTGTCAAGGAATGCAAAAGGCAGAGGCTCTAACGGAGTTTAGACTGATGCATTGAGACTTCTCACAGCATTGACAAGGAAGCTAAAAGTCTGATATGAGCCCAAGGTTTCACCATTTCATCTCAAGAAAGTAGGCATGAACAGTGATCATGCTCTGAGCTTTGTTGTTTTGATTTTGGATAAAGTTATATTTTGTACCTTCCTGCTGCTGCTAAAATATTCTAACGAGCTTAACTTATCTCAAGTTAGTCCATCATCTCTTGGTAATAATTACTTTGCGATTTTTCGAAAGACCATAAATTGACTGCTAGGAAATTACCTTTGGACACCAGTTGCCCCGTCCTTTGGAAGGTGAAGCAGTGAGGTTGAAGAGCCTTGAGCAGATGTCCCCCAAACATTGGCACACACTTTGGACAGCTGCTACCTGAGCATTGCAGGCTGCCTGCTCTTTACCCCCTCATCTTCGCCCCATCTACTGTAGCATATTTTTGGAGACAGAGCAAGTTGTTTCAACATTGCAATAATTAAAGAGCAATCACAGAGGAAAGCAAACAAATTAAATCCAAATGCATGTAGGATGTGGCACATTAGGAGGCTGTTTGTAGTTGGCAGACAAGTATTTATTTTTAAAGTTACAAGAATGTGTTTTCCAACTTGATTCTCTCACTACCTAAAGGCCTGACAGTTTTGCAACGAAGGCCATGTTGACCCTCTTGAAGGAAATCCCTTGGGACTGATACTGGCGGCTGCAGACTTCAAATGAACTCATCGATTTAATCATGGCACACGACCATGAGATAAACACGAGTGCAAAAATATTGCTGTGCTCTCAAGAAGTCAGACAGCCTCAAAATGCAAGAAAGGACATATTGTCCATTGGAAAGGATATTACCAAGAAAGTCAGGAAAACTGGAGACAGCAGACTGGAGTACAAAAATCCAGAATTCAGAGTCTTCCTACCACTGAGCTTGAAACCTGACTGTACTCCTCATAAAACATTTTCATTTTCTTTTTTTCTCTTTTTTTTTTTTTTGTACTAAACCATTTGATTCATCTAACACTCATGATATTTGCCTGGCGAGAAACTGGCAGAAAGGATTCTAAAACGTATTTTATAAACGTTGTGAGTTACATCTAATGACAGAAGAGCAACCAAACTAATACTAATAATAAGCTTTTTCTGTTTATCTGGTTTTAGTTTGCTAAATATGTGTTCAACTATCTTTAAAACATGAAAATGAGAAGAAGAAAAATAACATTTAATAGAGGAAAACCAGAGGGATAATAAGTAATCCTCTAGTCGATGGCATTTTAATCTTCATGACTTGAATGGGTTTGAGAAGGAAGAACAGCCGTCTGATGTTAGTTGAAATTCTAATGGACCACGTTTTTTAAATAAAATTCTTCCTCTAATTAAAATGGAAATGAATGCTCTAGCATTGGCAAAAGAATACTTTCAGTTACAAGTAACCAGGGACCTATTGTCAACTCATCATTGGCATCTGTTAAAAAATGACCACCAGTGACTTCTGTGAGTCAAAAGTGGAGAGTGAGTTGCAAGAAACCAGAACACCCAGGACAACCCTTCCTTTCCACTTAAGAAGTAACTTTCTCAAGGTCATGGGAGTGCACGTGTTCTCTCTCCTACTCTCTCTCTCCCTGTCTCTCTCTAACAGCATAAACAAACAGCAATTACATCAGTAATAGAGATGACCATGGCTAGGGAGATTATAATTGTTACAACTATGTAAACAGAGAAAAGGACCCTATTTTATGCTAATAAATCAATGAGGAAAAATTGCCTATTCATTTTCAGCAGCATGCCTATAAAACGTAATTGTGTTTAATGGTTTATATTTCTTCTTCGCTATCATACTTTATTCTTTTAGAAATTAGAGAACTTAGCAAAGTCAAACTGTATCTTCAGTGGCTAATACAGACTCTAGCAGAGAGTAAACACAAAAATAATTTGAAGTATTAATACAATCTTCAAGGTGCATATTTTATTATAATAGTAAATATTGACAGCTAATAACAATAATAATAAAACAGCTCTATGTTAGGCCTTGAGCTAAGAAATTTCATGTCATTTGGGCCTTAGGACAAATTCAAATGAGGTAGTAAAAAAAACGTCATTTCTGCTCCCTGCTCTACAAATAAAAATAATGGGACAAAGAGTGATTAGGTAATTTCTATAAGCTCTCTCAACTCATAAATAATGGAGCAGGTATTTAGACCTATACTGGCTCATAACTTGTTGAAAACATGAGTATGAAGGTTATGAGGTGTGTCTGATTGTGTGATGTTGCTTGTGGCTGAGCTGCTGGTTGTACCTAAATTTGCACCCTTCAACTATTCCATTTGCATTAAAAACCTCTGGTTTTAGCTGGGCCCATACTCATGAAGCTGGGAAAATACATCATTTCCCAATTTCCCTTGCAGCCAAGTGTGGCCACATGATGAGTTTCTGGGCACAGAAAATCATAGAGATGATGAGTACCCTTCCAGGTGAGATTGTGCTGGTATAGAGGACAGGTTGCCCTGTGCCTTCCCTCCCATGTTGCTCTCTCCACTTGGACTTGCATGTTCCCCGCAGAGTAAGATGTTTCAGTAGGTCTCAGTCTGACTGGAGACATGGAGCTCTTTCCCAGCCCACAGCCCACCATCAGAAATTGCTTTCACTGAGACCGTCCATGATCATATTTTCTACGTCCCAGCCTGACCCTTCTTGGGCATTGGAACCCATTAGCTATAACCTCCTTCCGGAAACCTTTACCTCTCCCGAATTCTTGGAAGGTGCTCTTCAAGTTCTCTCTTTCCAGTTCTCCAACTACTCCTCCTTGATGCTGGCCCCATTCACCCCAACAGTTGGGATTAACCAGGAATCCATTCTAGGTTGTTTTTTTTTTATTTTACTTGGATTTCCTAACCATTCCATGGAAGTAGTTGGCTTCACTACCATCTACACAGCCATACTTTTAAAATCCTTCCCTTCAATCCCCATCTCTCCACTAAGCTACAAACCCCTGGGTAGAATGGCTACTGGAAGACTCCATCTGTAATGTCCTACATGCACATCTAACTTGAGCCTACCCAAATCAGCTTTGAGACATCCACCTAGCCCACCTCTCTTCTGTTAACCTTCCATCTGAAAGCCTCCCTGTTGAAAACACTCTTACCTTTACCCCTGGAAAAGGGCAATGCAGGAAGCAGGGAGGCCAGCCAGGAAGCTCCTGCAGCAGAAGCCTGTGTATAAGGTAATGGCTGTGAATGTGGAAGGGATGGTATGACATGCAAACTTCCCAATATAAAATTAGTCCTAGAATCCCAAATGGCAAGTGGGCTGCATTTGTGATAAGAACAATGGGTGTCTACTGGGGTTCAGTCCCAGCTCCCATAGGCAGGTCACCAAAGTCACTTGATTCCTCAGTTTGAGAGGGCTCCCTAATTATTTGTTCTACCAACTGTGAGTAGGTTGACTCCCCTCAACTGTCAGTAACCCCAGCCACTGACCTCAAAAAATGAATATGGTCTCTTATATTTATAAAATGCTTTAGCATTAAAAACAGCAACAGCAATAACAGCATGTGAAGCTTTATCATTTGTGTATACCTTTTTCTTAAACCTGCTTCTGTTTCAGGCCCTTCAATGGTATCTTTTGGTGGTGTGAATTTTCAGTCATCAGACATGAATAATGCACTAATGCCCACTTAGCATTTCACTTTCTTTGCCCAAGGAAAAATATATTCTAGTCCAGATCAATGCTGTCTTTCCTGAGCTGATACCCTCGTTGGTGCTCCATGCATCAGACGAGTGGATGTTGTTAACAACAGAAAACAAATTGACAACATTTGCAGAAATATTATCTCATTGGTTCACATGATGCTAGACCTTAGGAAAACCTTCTTTACTTGCCAGAAAATGATATTCTTTCTATTGCTATTTCACCGTGGACTGCCCTCAAACCTAGAGCCCATTAACTAGTTCCCCACTGCCCCAGTTGTTTGAAGGATGGGAAGTTGGCCAAAGCAAGATGAGCCAAGATCCTCAGGAAGAAACAATATGATGTTGGAGGCGAGAGCATTTAACTTCCTCTTCTGGGACAGTCGGCTCTAAATGTATGACAAAGTAAAGCCAGCAGAGGGGTGAGGAACTGTCCCTGTGATGCTATTTGTCTCCCTGGATCTTACCACACCTGAAGGAGATATGGCCTCTGAAATGTTCAATTATGTCAGTCAATACATTCTTCTTTCCCCTAAGCTCCCTGGGCCTAAATTGTGGAGACAAGATTATTGCAAATGTCTCCTTGCACTCTCACAGGTGTGATGCTCTACTTTGCGTAGATCTCAAATGTTCTGATTCATCACTGTTTACTTAAGCAATTTGTATTAATTCTCCTAAAGGTTCATCCTCTCATCTGTAGAAATATTAGTAGGCCTGAAACGACCTATGTGTAGAGAAATTGCAAGCAGCAGTGAGCGAAGGGCCAAGCACCGAACAGCACCCATGGAGAGTGGGTCGGAGCTCTGATGTCAGCCAATACCCTGGGTTTCACCCTACTACACCCCAATGTCATTATGTGACCTTAAATAAGTTCTTAATATATCTGAGCATCAGATTCTTCCTCCATAAAATGAGAGTAATGAAAAAATAGTAACAGGCATTTTAAAAGGCTAAGAGAGATAACCCTTGAAAAGCACAATTAGGGCTAATTAATAATTGCTGTTATCATTAAATGATCGACATAAATTTTAAAATTCCTTTATCCTTTCCTCAGTTAGAGAGGTTCCAGAGGAATCCCTAACTAGGACACGTCAGAGAAAAATATATATATAAATATATATATATACACACACACACACACATACATATACACTTTTACACACATTATATATCATTACATCCTTCCACTTTCCTTTTTTGAGACGTTACTATTGTCTTCTTTGATACTCACAATAACTTTAAGGTAAAGGAAAATAGATCGTCCTTCTCGACTGACAAATAAGAAACAGGTCTGGCAAAATTGAATTTCTAGCTATTCCCACAGCCTTTTGGGCAGCAAGACCCTGGAATACTTCCAAGTTTCCTGACACACAACCAGGGTTTTCCTTTCCACCCTCAAGACAATAGTGCCCAGATAGATTTTTCAGAAGTAAAAATTAATTCACTCAAATTTATCATCCAAAAAAAAAAAAAAAAAGCTTGGCTTTTTCTGAAGCGGGAGAATCCAATGCACAAACCTTTTCATGGAAAGATGTGCTAGAGATTAAAGAAGTAACTGTCCTTCATAATTCACACCCAGAAGTGGTGGAAAATAATCTGCTATTATCTAGAGCAAAGAAAGAGTAATTTATAGCCAACCGTGAATACTTAATCATTAGGCCCAGTGACGTTGCTCACATTAACACAGCCAAAATAAATCAGCCGTAAATCCAAAGCAGACTTCAACATGACACCGGGTAGATAAATCAGTGGGGCCTGGCATGAAAGAGTCTGTACGTGAAACAGAATTATTAATACGTGGTAATTCTTCCCCCTGTCCTTCCCAGGAACCCAGGCAAAAACCGCATCAGTCCAGTAACAAAAGTAACAGGACTGTACATTTTATAACCAGCAATTAGAGTTCCATAGCAATTCTAAACACATGAATTATTGCTAAAAAGCCCCAGGTTGTCTTTTTGTTAATTTCCCAGTGGATACATTTGCTACTATGCGACAAGTCGAGTAAAACTTCATTAATTGAGACTTCCCAGGGGACAACAGTCTGAGTTAGTGAAAAGTGTAAATTTCACATTTAAAATCAAGAAAATATGCTGCTTACTTCTGAGAACACAGAGTAACAGTAGATTAGCAAAAGCTTTATTTAAATCACTATATATATTTGAAAGCACAAGAAAAAAAGTACCTTTTTTACCTAAAAAATATTTTTCTATAGTTTCTTAAATCTATTTTAATAAAAAATAACTTTTTAAATTGTAATTAGAGTGGCAATTATTTGCAAATGGCATTACAAATAATTTGAAAATTTTTTAAAGAATTTAATGTTTCTCTTCCACATTTACCACTAATGTCTTTTAATGTTATATATTCTGCTAAACAACTGTTTGTGTTTTGGTAACCTTTAGGTCAGTCTAAATTAGTTCTTACTCTATAAAGTGCACTCCAAATTAATGTGATCATGATTCACATTTTTTCTCTCTTCTCTTCTTTGCTCTTGACTCCACTAAGTCTCTTGTCATTTGATGAAGTCACATGGATCCTGCCATGGTTGCTTCTTCTAAAGATTTGTTAAAAGCTGTTTGTTGTCTGTTCACAGAAAAAGATTCCATTCTTCTCACCTACGTGTGCCTCATATAAAGCTTGCTCTTTCTAAGTGAGTATAATGGCAATTGCTCACTGGCTTTTCTTTAAACATTCTTCATACAAATGTATCACATCATGTAATGTGGCAGGAAGAGGTCTTTACTCTCCAGATCTCCCACTTGTCCTGTACTTTTGCACACATGGGTGGCAGCATCTCCCTACTCAGAGCACAATGAGAGCTCCAGGAGACCACCTGGTCCTATTCCCCAAGATTGCACAATCCACAGCCAGGCAAACCTCATTGAACCAGAGTTCACAGAGCATGGGCACAGGAGGGTGAACCAGCCTATCAGAGCACTTACCTCTCCAGACATCCTTTGAGCCAGGTATTTCCACCATTTGAGAGATGAAGAATTGAGAATTGCAATAATGACCCAGTCACCCAAGATGTCATAGCTAATACATGACTGAGTTAGGATTCACACCCAAGTCCATCTGAATTTAACCCTCATGGTCTCCCGTGAGGGGAAAGAGACTTAACTCACTGACTCCATCAGAAACATAATTCAGTTTCAATCCTTATTGGGAATCCAACACAGAGGACAAGCTCTGCTAGTGAGGAAATAAAGAACAGACTGTGGGTGGTCCTCTTTGGAAGGTGGGGATCTGACTGGAGTTAAGAGTTAAGAACCTGAGGCAGCAGGAGGAGGAAGTATAGGAGACTGAGTAGATAAAAGCCCAAGGGAAAAACGTAAACATGAATATTTTAAAATAAACCCCTAAAATCAGCTTTCTACTTTTGAATTTTTTTTCCTAATAATAAAACTTCAGCCAAAGTAACTGGCAATCTTGCTGAGCATTCTGTAATAGAGACCAGTTCCTTTAAATAAGAAGCAATGAGGGGACAAAATGGTATACGATAGAGAACAAAGATTTTGGAATAAAGTAGTTTTGATTCCAAAATATGTGTCATCTACTTTCTAGACAAGAGCTCTTTGTCATTTAACTCCTCAGTAAAACTTTGAGAGAAAACCTATTCTGCATAGTGTTGTTGGGTAGATTAGAAAAGATAATGCATAGTAAATGTCTCCCTCTCTGTCTAGCACAGAGCTTATGCTTAGTGTAGATGAATAAATTCTTCCTTTCTTATTTATTTGCATCTAAAAAGTCATGTAAGTGTCAAGAGACCCAGATTCAAGTTTTGAATGACCCAGAGTCAGTCAAGGATAGCAACATGTTATTGTGGAAAGATCTTGGGTTCTTAACTATCTCTGTCACTTGGGACACCCATCTTTATGAGAAAAACAGGAATAATAATTCTTACCATAAGGAGTTGCACATATAAAGTGTCTAGAATCATACCTGGCAGACAATTTCCTGCCATTGTGACTTCAAAAAAATGATGTTCATAAATTATGTTCATTTATAGTGATGCGGTTTGGCTATGTCTGCACCCAAATCTCAACTTGAGTTGTATCTCCTAGAATTTCCAAGTATTGTGGGAGGGGGGGACCCAGGGGAAGGTAATTGAATCATGGGAGATGGTTCTTCCTATGCTATTCTTGTGATAGTGAATAAGTCTCACAAGATCTGATGGGTTTATCAGGGGTTTCCATTTTTGCTTCTTTCTCATTTTTCTCTTGCCACTGTCATGTAAGAAGTGCCTTTTGCCTTCCACCACGATTCTGAGGCCTCTCCAGCCATGTGGAACTGTAAATCCAGTTAAACGTTTTTTTCTTCTCAGTCTTGGGCATGTCTTTATCAGCAGCATGAAAACAAACTAATACATATAGGATGTCAATTTTCTTAAGTTTTTCTACAAATGATTATTAAACACCTTCTGTGTAATGATTCCGGAGGTATAGTGACAAACAGATTGAAAAGGTCCTTGGCTTCATGAATCCCATTCCCATGGGAGAAACCATAAGAAGTAAGTAGCCAAATAAAATACATGAGACAGTGATTGAAGCTAAGAAGACAACAAAGACTCTAATCAGATGGGAGTAGTGTTGCTTAAGGATTCTTCTAATTCTCACGTCCTGTCACTAGTATTGCACTTCCCACTAGAACCTGGACTCCAGTCTCCTGGATTCACCAAGGAAACAGAACCAATAGGAGACACACACACACACACTCGCGTGCACACACGTGCGCACACACACACATGCACACACCATATAAGGAATTGGTTCACATGATTATAGAGGCTGAGAAGTCCAAGATCTGCAGTGAACAAGCTAAAAGCCCAAGAGAGCTGATGACATAATTCCAGTCCAAGTCCAAGGGCCTGGGAACCAGCAGAGCTGATGGTACTGGAGTTTCAGTTCAGACTGAAGTTAGAGAACCAGAAAAGCCAATGGTAAAAATTCCAGTCCAAGTCCGAATCTGAAGGGAGGGGAAAATTGATGTCCCAGCTCAACAACAGTCAGGCAGGCAGAAAACATTCTTCTCTTCTTCAGTCTTTTATTCTATTTAGGCCTTCAATGGATTGAGTGGGACCCACTCACATTGGGGAGGGAAATCTGCTTTGCTCAGTCCACCAATTTCAATGTTATTCAAATCTCATCCAGAAACACACTCAATGACACACTTACGAATACAGTTTAACCAATTATATGGGCACTCTGTCCTAATGAAGTTGACACATAAAATTAACCACACACTTTTCTTCCTGAGGTTGTCTAGTAAGCATTTCATTGCGCAGTATAGCACCTCTCCTGTTAACTGTTGAATTCCAGCTAGAACTTTGCTCCATCTTCAGGCAACCTATCCCATGTAGAAAAATCACCATCATTACCATCACCTGAGTTGTCAACATACTTGTAAACTCCCAGAAAAAGATAATAGAACTTGGTCAGGCGTGGTGGCTCATGCTTGTAATCCCAGCACTTTGAGAGGCTGAGGCAGGTGGATTACCTGAGGTCAGGAGTTTGAGACCAGCCTGAGCAACATGGCGAAACCCTGTCTCTACTAAAAATACAAAAATTACCTGGGCATGGTGGCATGCGCCTGCATTCCCAGCTACTCGGGAGGCTGAGGCAAGAGAATTGCTTGAACCCAGGAGGCGGAGGTTGCCATGAGCAGAGATCATACCACCACAATCCAGCCTGGACAACAGAGCGAAACTCTGTCCCTGCCTACCGCAACCCCCACCCCCCGCAAAAAAAAAAAGAGAGAGAGAGATAACAGAACTCTAAGCACCTAGTTTGGTGGTAATGCTAGCGGTGGTGGCATTGGTGGTGACAGAGGTAATGGTGATGTTGGTGGGGTCATGATGGTGAGGGTATGGTGGTAATAGTAGTACCAGTAGTGTCGGAAATAGAGATGATGGTAGTGTTGGTTGTAGTGGTGGTGGTAATAGTATTGGTGGTAATGGTGGTGATGAAGGTAATAGTAGTATCGGTTGTAGTGGTGACAGTGACCGTATGGTGATAGAGGAGGTGGTGGTGGTCGTGGACATGGTGCCTATGGTATTTGTCTATGGTGGTGTTTCAAAAGGGAAAGCCTCTGAACCATCCCTGGACAACCCCGTTTAGAACCAGCTAAAGACCCTCATTCAGACAGAACATAATAATTCACACCTCGATTGCAACCATAAAATGAGGATAATGAGCCCCAACACAGGTTTATTTTGCACATTATGTGCGGTCATGTCATGGCAGGATTTGAAGACATAAAAAGCTTTACACATTGCATCCTTACAAACCCATATGCCAAGATCACAGAGAATCTGTGCTTGTTTACTGTATTCACATTTGCCTAGAAACCAGTAGCCTCTGCCTCTAACTCTTCAGAGTAGAACTTTCTGAGTGCAGATTCTCTGATACTTTATTTTTCCAAAAGAGGTACCTTGGGCCCAGGCCCTATACAGAGCATCCTTGGATCACACAGCCTAGGTCTCTGCCTACGCCTGCCACTCCCACGACCAAGCCTGCTTGAATTCCAGATCCTGTTAGCCTTCCTAGCAGACAATTAACCAAGAAAAGAAAAAAAAATACGTCTCCTCAAAGGTTCCTCAATAAATGTTCAGTAAACAAGAGGTGTGAGGGAAATTAATTATAAACACTCTGTACTGTGCCTCTCCAGGATGAGAGGTTAAAAAACGAAAAAAAAGGAAAGGATTTAAAGAAAAAAAACTGATTTCAAATGAAATGTTTTTTCATTAAAAGTTCTCCTGACATAGTCCCCCAAAGGATGTAAATGTCTCAGATTAAAGCCATAAAAAAACAGTGATGTCTAGAGGCAGCTCCCACTGGATTGGGGTAGCTATGAGCTCCTAAAGCTAATAAGCTTTTTCTTCAGAGTCAGCGGTTGACACTCAAACATGCCAGGGCCTTGACGACTGTCGTCCACTAAAACAGCAGTTCCGGCTTGGATGTACGAATGTGTTAGTCAGCAGAGAAAGCACAAGGTTCTATGGGGTGTGCTTTTTATTCTGGCCAGAAAACAATGTGGACTACCATCTCCCGTCACAAATAACTCCAGACATTTTCTCAAATACATTTGCATCACTCTTCCTTTCTTTCTTCCATGCATCCATCTCTTACTGTTTTACTTTTGCATTTGATGTACATCTGCTATATCCTGGACACTTTGCTTTACACAGTTAGAATAGAACGAGCTATGCTGGAGCAACACATATACTCCCCAATCTCAGTGGGCTGACACAGTGAAAGCTTGTCTCTCGCTCATATCACAATCCTCTGAGGGTCAAGTAACTCTTGGTGACATTACTCTAAGTGATGACTCAGGGTCATGGGTGGCTTCTGTCTTTTGCTTGCGCCATGTAGAACACTTGGCATCCAAGGAGATTTCAGAGAGGAAAGGAAGGGTACAGGATCCTGCAAGGCATTTTCAAGGGCTAAGCTTTGAAGTTGCTTGTATCACATCTGTCTACATTGCACCAGCCAGGACCCAGTTGTATTTACCCTCTGTAACCATAAGGATGGGCCAAGCGCAGTGGCTCCCGCCTGTAATCCCAGCACTTTGGGAGGCCAAGGCGGGCGGATCACCTGAGATCAGGAGTTCGAGACCAGCCTAATCAACATGGAGAAACCCCATCTCTACTAAAAATATAAAAAAAAATTAGCCAGGTGTGGTGGTGCATGCCTGTAATCCCAGCACTTTTGGAGGCCAAGGCGGGTGGATCACCTGAGATCAGGAGTTCGAGACCAGCCTAATCAACATGGAGAAACCCCATCTCTACTAAAAATATAAAAAAAAATTAGCCAGGTGTGGTGGTGCATGCCTGTAATCCCAGCGACTCAGGAGGCTGAGGCAGGAGAATTGCTTGAACCCAGGAGGCGGAGGCTGTGGTGAGCCGAACTCCTGCCATTGCACTCTGGCCTGGGCAACAAGAGCAAAACTCTGTCTAAAAAAATAAAATAAAATAAAATAAGGATGGCGGGTAGATGTAAAGGAGCACGTGGATATTCAGTGGACACAAAAGGCTTGTCATACCGTGGTAGAAGAGTGTGATCCAAACCTTTCCCTCATACTCTGAATTCTGTAGCCATGTCCCACTTCTGTCACCTCCTGTATGATCTATGCTTACACACATGATTTTGATGAGAGCACATTGGAGTGCCCCCAACCACTCACACTTAACATCCTCAGTTTTGAAAGGTGGGAGAACAGAGTGGTTAAGAGCTGACTTGGGATTATGCCCAATCCCCCCAACTTGTAAATTACATACTTGGGTAAGCCTCTTAACTTCTTTGAGTACTAGTTTTGCCTTCCATAAAATCACAATGATCATACTTCCTTATATGGCTGTTATAAAGAATGTAAGTGAAATAGGCTGGGCATGGTGGCTCATGCCTGTAATCCCAGCACTTTGGGAGGCCGAGGCAGGCAGATCGCGAGGTCAAGAGATCAAGATCAACCTGGCCAACATGGTGAAACCCCATCTCTACTAAATTACAAAAAATTAGCTGGGCCTGTAGTCCCAGCTATTGGGGAGTCAGAGGCAGGGGAACTGCTTGAACCCAGGAGGTAGAGATTGCGGTGAGCCAAGATTGAGCCACTGCACTCCAGTGTGGTGACAGAACGAGACTCCGTCAAAAACACAAAAAAAAAGGAAAAGAAAGAATAAGTGAAATAATGTAAGTAAACAGCTCAGCAAGGAGTTTTATACAGAAAGATAACAATGTTTAGCATTACCTGTGACAGGTCTCTACTCTTTGACAATTATCTCATCTTCCTTATCTTACTAAGAGTGGACACTCAAGGCAAGGATATATTTAGTCGTTGTTTCTTTTACTGACAAAATAATATACAGTTGACCCTTAAACAACAAGGGTTTGAACCACGAGGGTCCATTTATGCACAGACTTTTTTCAACCAAACTTGGATTGAAAATACAGTATTCCAAACCCACATGTATGGAGGGCCAGCTGTGCTTGCACTGTGTGTATCAGTCAGCAGTGCAACAGGAAGCTCTTGTTCTCAGGCCCACAGGTTAGTGGGGAGGCTGGAGATCCACACGTTCATTCTGGGGTCCAAGACGAAAGAGGAGCAGCTATATCCAAGGGCATGCTCTTGTCATGGGAACGGTTGGAAGCACAAATGGAAATACACAATGCTTCTTATGGTCGGGACTTGGAACTGTCACTTTGTTGTTTCCACCTACATCTCAAAGGTCAAAGGCTGAGGCAAATCACAAGGCCATGTCCAACAGAGACACAGTAAGACAATACCCTCCAACCCCAGAGAATAGAAGTGCTAGATCTTAAGACAAGCATACAGGAAGGTGTGAAAAATCAGGAAGAATAATGCAATTAACCACATCTGTCATCTATCTCACCCCCTAATTCTTTTTTTTTTTTTTTTTTTTTTTTGAGACGGAGTCTCGCTCTGTCGCCCAGGCTGGAGTGCAGTGGCGTGGTCTCGGCTCACTGCAAGCTCCGCCTCCCGGGTTCACGCCATTCTCCTGCCTCAGCCTCCAGAGTAGCTGGGACTACAGGTGCCCACCACCACGCCCGGCTAATTTTTTGTATTTTTAGTAGAGACAGGGTTTCATAGTGTTAGCCAGGATGGTCTCGATCTCCTAACCTCGTGATCCGCCCGCCTCAGCCTCCCAAAGTGCTAGGATTACAGGCGTGAGCCACCGCGCCCAGCCTGTCACCCCCTAATTCTTACTAAAATTATTCCCAAATTTGAGGAATAACATAAAGCTAGAAATAATTTGATCTAAACCCCCATTTTGTAGATAAGGAATCAAAGGTCCAGAGAAGGCACTGACCTATCCAGTGATACAGAGCCAGTGCTTTACTTAGGTGATGGGTTGACAGGTTCAGCAAACCACCATGACACACGGTTTTCTATGTAATAAACCCGCACATTCTGCACATGTACTCTAGAGCTTTAAATTAAATTAAAATTAATTTTTTTAATGCCAGCTCTGAGGGTGAAAGAGATTGCCCTCAAAAGTGCTACAATAGTTGGAAACTATTCTGTGACATCCCCAAGCCCATCTCTATGCAGACATTTTGTGATCTAACTCACGCAGCAACCTTGCCATGTAAGTCCTATTTTCCCCACTTTATAACAGGGCAGGTGAATCAAATACACAAGCAGATCACTTCAAATATAGATTTTTTAAAAAGAGAAACAGTGTTCAAATTATGTTTTCTAGTTTGCATCATTTGGATTAGAGTTTATCTTAAATGTATACAAGAATAGAGTTATTCAACACTTAAAAAATCAAGTGAAACATAAGAAAATGCCCAGTGAGAAGGAGAAGGTTCAAGATAGGGAGGCAATGACCAGAAGGGATGAAAAATGCTTCTTCTACTAACATAACAATTTGTGAGAACTTAATTATGGCTTGATTTTGCTGATTGCAATTAGAACGTTTTCTCTGTTGGGGGGATATCATGTCAGAATCCCAATCTAAGTTAGGTAGACACCGTCTTTAATAAGAAGTCTCAGCCGGGTGCGGTGGCTCATGCCTGTAATCCCAACATTTTGGGAGGCTGAGGGAGGTGGATCACCTGATGTCAGGAGTTTGAGACAAGCCTGGCCAAATTGGTGAAACCCTGTCTCTACTAAAAATATAAAAATTAGCCGGGTGCGGTGGCAGGTGCCTGTAATCCCAGCTACTCGGGAGGCTGAGACGGTAGAATTGCTTGAATTCGGGAGGCGAAGTTTGCAGTGACCTGTGATCGTGCCACTGCACTCCTGCCTGGGCAACAGAGAGTGAAATTCCGTCTCAAAAAATAAATAAATAAATAAAATAATAATAATAAGTCTCATGAAATACAAGAATCCCTGTGCCAAGCAGGGATTCTTTATACTTGTCCCTAGTATAAAGTAAGCCAGTCGGTACCCTAAGAGCTGATGATCAAAAGGAACAGACAGATAGGACAAACACACACACACACATATGCACACATACAGACACACACACAGACACACACACATGCACGCGCACACACACACACACAAACACACACCTTCCCCTTGGTATCCGTGGAGGATTGGTTTCAGGACACCCTCAGATACCAAAATCCAAGGATGTTCAAGTCCCTTATATAAAATGGCATAATATCTGCACGTAACCTATGCACATCCTCCCATATACTTTAAATTATTTCTAGATTATTTATATGATCTAATACAATGGCTACACAACACTTCAGTTGCACGCATTCAATGTAGTACTTGGCCAAGTTTTGCTTTTTGGAAGTTTGTGAAATTTTTTCCCCGGATATTTTCAATCTGAGGTTGGTTGAATTTATGAATGTGGAGCCAACAGACATGGAATGGCAACTGCATGTGTGTGTGTGTGTGTGTATACATGTGTCTGTGTGTGTGTGTCTGTGTTTATATACACACACAATCATTGATCACTTAACACTGGGGATACATTCTGAGAAATGTTATTCCCACAGTGTTACTGTTAGGCAATTTTGTCACTATGTGAACATCATAGGGCGACTTACACACATCTAGATAGTACAGCCGACTACACACCTGGACTATTTGGTATAGCCTATTGCCCCTAGACTACAAACTTGTACAGCATGTTACTGGACTGAATACTGTGGGCAATTGTATTTTTGTATTTAAGTATAGCTAAACATAGAAAAGGTACAGTAAAAGTACAGTATTATAATATTAAGGGACCACAGTCATCTATGTGGTCCATTGTTGACCAAAACATCATTATGCAGTGCATGACTGTATATATATATATGTGTGTGTGTGTGTGTGTGCTTTTATATATACATATATGATATCATATATTATACCATGTATGTACATACATATATATTATGCATGTACACATAAATGTACATATTATATGTAATATATTATCAACATATTAATGCATTTTACATATATCACAAGACAAGAGTCATATACACTCATGCTAAACATGCACATATGTTACATCACAGGAATCTTTCACCTAGATGGACCCCTATACATAAATATACTTAATAAATGGTATGTTTGGAGAAGCACTAGTCATAATAGCTACCAAAAAAACCTGGTGAAATACGTATGAACCAAAAAATATGTAAAGAAGTTGTGGCCCATTCACTCAAAGGACCACTATATAGCAATAAGAAGGAACAAAGAACAAGCACGCTCAACGACATGGATGACTCTCACAAACTATGCTGAGTGGAAGAAGCCAGGCAGAGAAGAATGCATGCTGTATGATGCCATCCACATAGAGTACAGAAGCAGGGGAAATCAGTCAGTCCTGAGAGAAGTCAAGACAACAATTACCGTCATAGGGTGGGGAGAGAGGGAATGATGTAAAGAAAGCATCAGGGGGCTTCTGGACCCCTTAATAATAATAATGCTTTGTTTCTTGATCTGGTGGTGCTGGTTGCAAGGGTGATTTCAGTTCTAAAAATTCTATTGACCCAGCAATCCCATTACTGGGTATATACCCAAAGGAATATAAATAATTCTATTATAAAGATACATGCACACGTATGTTCATTGCAGCACTACTCACAATAGCAAAGACATGGGATCAACCCAAATGCCCATCAATGATAGACTGGATAAACAAAATGTGGTACATACACACCATGGAATACTATGCAGCCATAAAAAGGAATGAGATCACATCTCTTGCAGGGACACGGATAAAGTTGGAGGCCATTACCCTTAGCAAACTAACGCAGGAACAGAAAAACAAACACTGCATGTTCTCACTTATAAGTGGGAGCTGAACAACAAGAACACATGAACACAGGGAGGGGAACAACACACACCGGGGCCTGTCAGGGGAGGGCAGCTCAGGGAGAAAGCATTAGGGAAAACAGCTAATGCATATTGGGCTTGATACCTAGGTGATTGATGGGTTGATAGGTGCAGCAAACCACCATGGCACACATTTACTTATGTAACAAACCTGCACATCCTGCACATGTACCCCAGAACATTAAAAAATTAAATAAAAAATAAAAAATAAAAAGTGTGTAGCACTTCCCCTGTCTCTCTTGCTTCTGGCCATGCGATGTGCTTGTTCTCCTATCGCCTTCTGCCATGATTGTACATTTCCTGAGGCCTCCCCAGAAGCCAAGCAGATGCTACCATCATGCTTCCTGTACAGCTTGCAGATCAGTGAGCCAATTAAGCTTCTTTTCCTTATAAACTAAAAAAAAAAAATTAAGTTGTATACTTATGATATGTGCAATTTTCTGGATATTATACATCACTTAGAAGTTTTTGAAAAATGCAGTAAAGTAAATAATGACTCCCATCCACTTTAGCTCCTTAATATTCCCTGATTTGCTTTCTCTGTCCTGGGCATAGCCAGAGCTTGGGTCTCTATAACATACCACTGTATCCTGGGTTAATAGAGCAAGTAGCCATTTTTATTCCCATAAAAAATCAGCAGGCTGATAAACAAGTGTATGATTGAATGTGAATGTGCCTGTTTTTCTGGTTGTTTTATTTTCACTTCTTTAGCATAAAAACCAACACACGCTGGGTCTTAAGAGTCTGCTCCAAAGAAAGCCTATCAAGTTCTGATTAGCTGCAATCCAGAATGAATCTTTTCAATGAATGAAAATGAAGAAAGCTTTTATGGACCTATTACCCAAGGACATCCAGTGATATTTTTATTCTCCATATTTGACCTTAAAAATGTTTTGTAGTTTGTCAAGGATATAATTTTCACCCAGTCAGGCTGCAGGGGCAGCTAATTAAGTGGTGTTTAATGACATTTGTTCCTTAAAGGAGCCCAGATTAAATGTACCATGTAATTTTTTACCAAATCAAGCAATTCACCCAATTTTCAAATGTGCTTAATAAGCCAGGCCCAAGTCATTACAGCCTGCCAGCTATGTGGCTGATGTGGTCTAGGCTGGAAGGTTTTAAAACCTGCTGAGAATTTCCTGCCTCCATTCTTTGTTTTGGCTATCTTCCCAACCGGAATATTCTTCTTCACTTCCCTTTACCTGAATCACTTTTACTCCTGGTGGGTAAATCCAAAATCCCATGGGCTTCTTAAAATTTCCCCATCAGGAGGGGAACATCACACACCGGGGCCTGTCGGGGAGTGGGAGACTGCAGGAAGGATAGCATTAGGAGAAATGCCTAATGCAAATGATGGGTTGACGGGTGCAGCAAACCAACATGGCACGTGTATACCTATGTAACAAACCTGCACGTTGTGTACATGTACCCCAGAACTTAAAGTATAATAATACATTTAAATTTTTTTTAATTTTAAAATAAATTTTAAAGAAATTTCTCTGGTTTAGCCTGTCTCAGCTCTCCCTCCACCAAGCTCCTATAACTTCTAGAGCATGGCCCTGATCTGTGAACTTGTGCCTACATCACAAATTCTTTGCTCCCCTTTTATGTACATGCCTCTTATGACCCCAATTAAATTATAACCAGTGTGAATTGAGGAACCATTTTTAGACTTCTTCTAAGTGTCAGAGCTTTACACAGTCCTAAGGACACAGAACAATCCAGATTTAGAGAAAGCAGGGCAAGTGCTTTAGAAGGAGATGCAGATGTCATAATTCTGCCACTTAGTGGCAGCATGGCCTTGGGCAGTTAATTATTAATTTTCTTCTCTAAAACTGAGGTTCCTCACCTTTAAAAGAAAAAACTTTTATTCTTTGTCTGAAATCTAGTAGAAATTACATAAGAAAATGCAGTGGCTTTCATATGCTAGTTTGCCTAAGAATTACTGCAGTGATTGTTAAAAATGAAAAATCATGGCCCCCTAGAAATTCTGACTAGGTCTAGAAAGATGCCCAGAAAGATCTAGAAAGATGCATTTTTATAAGTACCACTCAACCCTGCACGTTATGCTCATGGAGGTGTTTCAAAGTATCAGTCTTTGAGAAACACTGAGATGCAAAATAATAACAACAATTACTATTATTATAAAGCCAAATTATAGATGGCCGAATAGGATCAGCTCCGGTCTACAGCTCCCAGCGTGAGCAATGCAGAAGATGGGTGATTTCTGCATTTCCATCTGAGGTACCGGGTTCATCTCACTAGGGAGTGCCAGACAGTGGGTGCAGCACACCATGTGCGAGCCAAAGTAGGGGGAGGCACTGCCTCACTCGGGAAGTGCAAGGGGTCAGGGAGTTCCCTTTCCTAGTCAGAGAAATAGGTGACAGACAGCACCTGGAAAATCAGGTCACTCCCACCCTAATACTGTGCTTTTCCAATGGGCTTAAAAAAATGGCACACCAGGAGATTATATCCCGCACATGGCTTGGAGGGTCCTATGCCCACGGAGTCTCCCTGATTGCTAGCACAGCAGTCTGAGATCAAACTGCAAGGCGGCAGCAAGGCTGGGGGAGGGGCACCTGCCGTTGCCCAGGCTTGATTAGGCAAACAAAGCAGCCGGGAAGCTCGAACTGGGTGGAGCCCACCACAGCTCAAGGAGGCCTGCCTGCCTCTGTAGGCCCCACCTCTGGGGGCAGGGCACAGACAAACAAAAAGACAGCAGTGACCTCTGCAGACTTAAATGTCCCTGTCTGACAGCTTTGAAGAGAGTAGTGGTTCTCCCAGCATGCAGCTGGAGATCTGAGAACGGGCAGACTGCCTCCTCAAGTGGGTCCTTGACCCCCGAGCAGCCTAACTGGGAGGCATCCCCCAGTAGGGGCAGACTGACACCTCACATGGCTGGGTACTCCTCTCAGACAAAACATCCAGAGGAACAATCAGGCAGCAGCATTTGCAGTTCACCAAGATCCGCTGTTCTACAGCCACCGCTGTTCTACAGCCACTGCTGTTCTGCAGCCACTGCTGCTGATACCCAGGCAAACAGGGTCTGGAGTGGACTTCTAGCAAACTCCAACAGACCTGCAGCTGAGGGTCCTGTCTGTTAGAAGGAAAACTAACAAACAGAAAGGACATCCACACCAAAAACCCTTCTGTATGTCACCATCATCAAAGACCAAAAGTAGATAAAGCCACAAAGATGGGGAAAAAACAGAGCAGAAAAACTGGAAACTCTAAAAGGCAGAGCACCTCTCCTCCTCCAAAGGAACACAGCTCCTCACCAGCAATGGAACAAAGCTGGACAGAGAATGACTTTGATGAGCTGAGAGAAGAAGGCTTCAGACGATCAAACTACTCCGAGCTATAGGAGGAAATTCAAACCAATGGCAAAGAAGTTAAAAACTTTGAAAAAAAATTAGACGAATGGATAACTAGAATAACCAACACATAGAAGTCCTTAAAGGAGCTGATGGAGCTGAAAGCCAAGGCTCCAGAACTACGGGAAGAATGCAGAAGTCTCAGGAGCTGATGCGATCAACTGGAAGAAAGGGTATCAGTGATGGAAGATGAAATGAATGAAACGAAGAGAGAAGGGAAGTTTAGAGAAAAAAGAATAAAAAGAAACGAACAAAGCCTCCGAGAAATATGGGACTATGTGAAAAGACCAAATCTATGTCTGATTGGTGTACCTGAAAGTGACGGGAAGAATGGAACCAAGTTGGAAAACACTCTACAGGATATTATCCAGGAGAACTTCCCCAATCTAGCAAGGCAGACAAACATTCAGATTCAGGAAATACAGAGAATGCCACAAAGATACTCCTCGAGAAGAGCAACTCCAAGACACATAATTGTCAGATTCACCAAAGATGAAATGAAGGAAAAAATGTTAAGGGCAGCCAGAGAGAAAGGTCGGGTTACCCACAAAGGGAAGCCCATCAGACTAACAGCAGATCTCTCAGCAGAAACTCTACAAGCCAGAAGAGAGTGGGGGCCAATATTCAACATTCTTAAAGAAAAGAATTTTCAACCCAGAATTTCATATCCAGCCAAATTAAGCTTCATAAGTGAAGGAGAAATAAAATCCTTTACAGACAAGCAAATGCTGAGAGATTTTGTCACCACTAGGCCTGCCCTAAAAGAGCTCCTGAAGGAAGCACTAAACATGGAAAGGAACAACCGATACCAGCCACTGCAAAAACATGCCAAAATGTAAAGACCATCAAGGCTAGGAAGAAAACTGCATCAACTGATGAGCAAAATAACCAGCTAACATCATAACCAGCTAACATCATAATGACAGGACCAAATACACACATAACAATATTAACTTTAAATGTAAATGGGCTAAATGCTCCAATTAAAAGACACAGACTGGCAAATTGGATAGAGTCAAGACCCATCAGTGTGCTGTGTTCAGGAAACCCATCTCATGTGCAGAGACATACATAGGCTCAAAATAAAGGGATGGAGGAAGATCTACCAAGCAAATGGAAAACAAAAAAAGGCAGGGGTTGCAATTCTTGTCTCTGACAAAACAGACTTTAAACCAACAAACATCAAAAGAGACAAAGAAGGCCATTACATAATGGTAAAGGGATCAATTCAACAACAAGAGCTAACTATCCTAAATATATATGCACCCAATACAGGAGCACCAAGATTCATAAAGCAAGTCCTTGGTGACCTACAAAGAGACTTAGACTCCCACACAACAATAATGGGAGACTTTAACACCCCACTGTCAAAATTAGACACATCAACAAGACAGAAAGTTAAAAAGGATACCCAGGAATTGAACTCAGCTCTGCACCAAGTGGACCTAATAGACATCTACAGAACTCTCCACCCCAAATCAACAGAATATACATTTTTTTTCAGCACCACATCACACTTATTCCAAAATTGACCACATACTTGGAAGTAAAGCTCTCCTCAGCAAATGTAAAAGAACAGAAATTATAACAAACTGTCTCTCAGACCACAGTGCAATCAAACTAGAGCTCAGGACTAAGAAACTCACTCAAAACCGCTCAACTACATGGAAACTGAACAACCTGCTCCTGAATGACTACTCGGTACATAACAAAATGAAGGCAGAAATAAAGATGTTCTTTGAAACCAATGAGAACAAAGACACAACATACCAGAATCTCTGGGACACATTCAAAGCAGTGTGTAGAGGGAAATTTATAGCACTAAATGCCCACAAGAGAAAGTAGGAAAGATCCAAAATGGACACCCTAACGTCACAATTAAAAGAACTAGAAAAGCAAGAGCAAACACATTCAAAAGCTAGCAGAAGGCAAGAAATAACTAAAATCAGAGCATAACTGAAGGAAATAGAGACCCAAAAAAACCCTTCAAAAAATTAATGAATCCAGGAGCTGGTTTTCTGAAAAGATCAACAAAATTGATAGACTGCTAGCAAGACTAATAAAGAAGAAAAGAGAGAAGAATCAAATAGATGCAATAAAAAATGATAAAGGGGATATCACCACCGATCCCACAGAAATACAAACTACCATCAGAGAATACTACAAACACCTCTACGCAAATAAACTAGAAAATCTAGAAGAAATGGATAAATTCCTCGACACATACACCCTCCCAAGACTAAACCAGGAAGAAGTTGAATCTCTGAATAGACCAATAACAGGCTCTGAAATTGTGACAATAATCAATAGCTTACCAACCAAAAAAAGTCCAGGACCAGATGGATTCACAGCCGAATTCTATCAGAGGTACAAGGAGGAATTGGTACCATTCCTTCTGAAACTATTCCAATCAATAGAAAAAGAGGGAATCCTCCCTAACTCATTTTATGAGGCCAGCATCATCCTGATACCAAAGCCAGGCAGAGACACAACCAAAAAAGAGAATTTTAGACCAATATCCTTGATGAACATTGATGCAAAAATCCTCAATAAAATACTGGCAAACCAAATCCAGCAGCACATCAAAAAGCTTATCCACCACAATCAAGTGGGCTTCATCCCTGGGATGCAAGGCTGGTTCAATATACGCAAATCAATAAATGTAATCCAGCATATAAATAGAACCAAAGACAAAAACCACATGATTATCTCAAGAGATGCAGAAAAGGTCTTTGACAAAATTCAACAACCCTTCATGCTAAAAACTCTCAATAAATTAGGTATTGATGGGACGTATTTCAAAATAATAACAGCTATCTATGACAAACCCACAGCCAATATCATACTGAATGGGCAAAAACTGGAAGCATTCCCTTTGAAAACTGGCACAAGACAGGGATGCCCTCTCTCACCACTCCTATTCAACATAGTATTGGAAGTTCTGGCCAGGGCAATCAGGCAGGAGAAGGAAATAAAGGGTATTCAATTAGGAAAAGACGAAGTCAAATTGTCCCTGTTTGCAGATGACATGATTGTATATCTAGAAAACCCCATTGTCTCAGCCCAAAATCTCCTTAAGCTGATAAGCAACTTCGGCAAAATCTCAGGATACAAAATCGATGTACAAAAATCACAAGCATTCTTATACACCAATAACAGACAAACAGAGAGCCAAATCATGAGTGAACTCCCATTCACAATTGCCTCAAAGAGAATAAAATACCTAGGAATCCAACTTACAAGGGATGTGAAGGACCTCTTCAAGGAGAACTACAAACCACTGCTCAATGAAATAAAAGAGGATACAAACAAATGGAAGAACATTCCATGCTCATGGGGAGGAAGAATCAATATCGTGAAAATGGCCATACTGCCCAAGGTAATTTACAGATTCAATGCCATCCCCATCAAGCTATCAATGACTTTCTTCACAGAATTGGAAAAAACTACTTTAAAGTTCATATGGAACCAAAGAAGAGCCCGCATCACCAAGTCAATCCTAAGCCAAAAGAACAAAGCTGGCGGCATCATGCTACCTGACTTCAAACTATACTACAAGGCTACAGTAACCAAAACAGCATGGTACTGGTACCAAAACAGAGATATAGATCAATGGAACAGAACAGAGCCCTCAGAAATAATGCCGCATATCTACAACCATCTGATCTTTGACAAACCTGACAAAAACCAGCAATGGGGAAAGGATTCCCTATTTAATAAATGGTGCTGGGAAAACTGGCTGGCCATATGGAGAAAGCTGAAACTGGATCCCTTCCGTACACATTATACAAAAATTAATTCAAGATGGATTAAAGACTTAAATGTTAGACCTAAAACCATAAAAACCTTAGAAGAAAACCTAGGCATTACCATTCAGGACATAGGCATGGGCAAGGACTTCATGTCTGAAACACCAAAAGCAATGGCAACAAAAGCCAAAATTGACAAATGGGATCTAATTAAACTAAAGAGCTTCTGCACAGCAAAAGAAACTACCATCAGAGTGAACAGGCAACCTACAGAATGGGAGAAAATTTTCGCAACCTACTCATCTGACAAAGGGCCAATAACCAGAATCTACAATGAACTCAAACAGATTTACAAGAAAAAAACAAACAACCCCATCAAAAAGTGGGCAAAGGACATGAACAGACACTTCTCAAAAGACATTTATGCAGCCAAAAAACACACGAAAAAATGCTCACCATCACTGGCCATCAGAGAAATGCAAATCAAAACCACAATGAGATACCATCTCACACCAGTTAGAATGGTGATCCTTAAAAAGTCAGGAAACAACAGGTGCTGGAGAGGATGTGGAGAAATAGGAACACTTTTACACTGTTGGTGGGACTGTCAACTAGTTCAACCATTGTGGAAGTCAGTGTGGTGATTCCTCTGGTATCTAGAACTAGAAATACCATTTGACCCAGCCATCCCATTACTGGGTATATACCCAAAGGATTATAAATCATGCTGCTATAAAGACACATGCACATGTATGTTTATTGCGGCACTATTCACAATAGCAAAGACTTGGAACCAACCCAAATGTCCAACAACGATAGACTGGATTAAGAAAATGTGGCACATATACATCATGGAATACTATGCAGCCATAAAAAATGAAGAGTTCATGTCCTTTGTAGGGACATGGATGAAACTGGAAACCATCATTCTCAGCAAACCATCGCAAGGACAAAAAAACCAAACACCACATGTTCTCACTCATAGGTGGGAATTGAACAATGAGAACACATGGACACAGGAAGGGGAACATCACACTCCGGGGACTGTTGTGGGGTGGGGTGAGTGGGGAGGGATAGCATTAGGAGATATACCTAATGCTAAATGATGAGTTTATGGTTGCAGCACACCAACATGGCACATGTATACATATGTAACAAACCTGCACATTGTGCACATGTACCCTAAAACTTAAAGTATAATAATAATAAAAAATAAATAAATAAAGCCAAATTATGTTGAAATTTAAAGTGGCCTAATAGGTCTTCAACGCACTACCCAATTGAAGAACAAATTAAGAGATAAAAAGGCACTAAAATGAATATTGGTCGCAATGTCACGTTTATTTTTTAATAAAAGCTGATAATGAAAAATGTGGCTTGTATATGTGAGCAAGTGGACTTCCTAACACTGAAGTCTAGGATTAGAAAGACTCATTCATTCTACCCCTGTATTAGTATCTTGCTCCTGTAAAATTCAGAGCATGGAGCCACAGAGCCCCCTTCACAACCACCATGACCACCACCCCTCAGAAAACAGTAAGAGGTGGAGCTAAAGATATGTAATTCCTTATCCCAAGTCTACCAATCAGGAAGGAGAGAAGCTAAGAGTGTTACTCCAGTGAATGTCCCTCTACAGAGAGGAAACATCAGGAATAACAAACTGGTGTTTCTCCCAACACTTAACGTGTGTGCTATGATCTGGAAGATTGTGTCCCTCCAAGTATGTTAAAATCTAACCATCAATGTGATGGTATTAATAGGTGAATACTTTGGAGATCATGTCGGTAGAGGCCTCAGAATGGGATTCGTGCCCTTATAAAAGAGGCCTGAGAGAGGCCACTCACCCTTTCCTTAAATGTTAGTGCCCGATATATAAGGCAGGAAAGACTAGAGTTCACGCCTTCCGCCATGCGAGGACACAGCTAGAAAGTGCCGTCTATGAACAAGAAAGCCGGCTATCATCAGCAACCAAATCTGCAGGAACTTTGACTTCAAATTTCTAGCCCCTAGAACTGTGAGTAATAAATTTCTGTTGTTTATAAGCTACCCAATCTATGATATCTTGTTATAGCCAAATGAACTAAGACAGGGTACCAAGATACACTTTACAGTTACTGTATCGTTTAATGCTCATAATAGCCTCTTATGGGTGAAGTGAAGCATAAAAGTATTAATCATCCAGTAGATGATCAATAAATAAAATTCTTCTTTCCATTTGTACCCACTTCATAAGCAAAACCACATTGATCTACTCAACTTCATCCTTACATACCTCTTTTTTATTCAAGTCAAAATGATCACCCCATTGCCATCCACACTGCCATACTCAGGCCCCATCCTATCCCTTTTTTTTTTTTTTTAGACAAAGTCTCACTCTGTCGGCCAGGCTGGCCAGGCTGGACTGGCACCATCTTGGCTCACTGCAAGCTCTACCTCCCGGGTTCAAGCGATTCTCCTGCCTCAGCCTCCCAAGTAGCAGCGACTACAGGCGCCCACCACCATGCCTGGTATTGTATTTTTAGTAGATACGGGGTTTCACCGTGTTGGCCAGGCTGGTCTCCAACTCCTGACCTCAGGTGATCCGCCCCCCTCGGCCTTCCAAAATGCTGGGATTTACAGGCGTGAGCCACCACTCCCAGCCATCCTACCACTTAATTATCGATGTTCTTTCTGCCTATGAGGCTAGCAGAGATGCTCACAGTAACAGGGCCACCCCTGTGGAGTCAGGGTTCATCTTTTTCAAGTGGTTTTCAGCATTGGTTCTCTGCCAAATAAATGCCAACCCAGATTAATCTAGTTAGACCCAAAATACAGATGAAAAGCCTGTTATATGTTAGAAATGAAAATTTTTTTATGGGGCAGCACCCCCACCTCTTGAGGCTCCATCCTGAACCATTCAGTGGAATACTGTTCTGTCCCTGTGGTTTGTGTGTGGCTCAACCCCTTTGACTCCCAGTAGGTGTGTAATCTTTGCCTAGCCCATCAGAGGACGCCATCTGATAGCCACTATGAGTGGTTAAAGGGATGGACACATGACCCAAGTGGAACCAATCAGAGCCCCGCTAGGCACTTTTGCCTGAGCTACTGAGCAACATCCTCCCTCCTCTTCTCAGGCCTCTGACTTTAGGACCAATTCAGCTCAAGGCCATTGGTTGCCATCTTTTCCTGCCTCACAAAGGAAGCAGAGTGAAGAGACTGAGGGACACAACACTGGGGCAGTGATGAGCACCTGAAACCAGCTAGGCTGAGAGTCTGCCCAAATGCTAGATTTCTTTCTTTATGTGACCCCAGAAGTTTCTTTTCTGCTTTGTTATTTGCTTGGCATTCTTTTAGTTGCAAAAGAAAGAGCCCTGGATGAATATCATATTTCCATGCTTTTGTGCAATTCACATCCATGTCCCAGCACACAGGCCAGACCAAGCTTCCATATCCTGTCCCTGGCCATGATTCACTCTTGATGCAAGTCAACGCACATTAACGTAAGTGCACTAGACACCATCTGTGTTAAGCCTTAGAAATGCAATAAGGATCAAGAAACATGCAGGTCCTACCCTGGAGTTGTCAGAGTCCAGGGCTGTTCAGAAAAATGAAGCAGTTCATAAGGATAGAATGTGCTGGCGGCTGTGATGGTGGAGTACTCAAGCCCCCTTCAGCCCAGGCCCTGAAAAGCTTCTGTCCACTTTCATCAGAACTCAGACTCATAGTGCTCTGAGACCCATTCCCACGTCTGTGCTGCTCTTTGTATCTGTCTTCCTCTCTGTTTTATCAGTCCTAAGTTTGCACAGCCTCCTGCAGACACTTCCTCTCTATTTTCTGTGATCAAGGAGCACATGAAGCAGGAGCAAAAGTCTCAAAAATTCCTTAATTTTCTTTGTTTAATAAAAGATGAAGAAACTGCCCCTTATCTGGGCCTGGGAAAGTGAAATCACCACCAACCCAAAAGGAATTCCAGAACCTCATCAACAAAGCCCAGGTCATGGCTCCCCTCTGCAGGGACTGCTCCAAGTACTCAGCTCTCCTTGGCTTTCCAAACCTTCAGATGGGGACAGGGGCCTAGGAAAGTCCTTCCCTTTATCCTGAAATAAAGAGGCAAGATATGCAAACATAGTTAACAAAGGGACCCCTGAGTTACCCTAACTTGCTGGACATTTGGATTTCCCACTTACTAGCTGGTAACTTAGAACAAGTTACTAATTTCTCCAAGCCTCAGTTTACTTTTTTGCAAAACAAGAGCAATAATGGATTCTCCTTTGCAGGACTGGATGTGAGGCATACAGATGTAAAGTCAGGAAAACCCATAAAATAGTCCTTTGTATGCAGCAAGGCCTGGAACTTGCTAGTCATTATCACAAGAGGCTCATACCACATTCTTCCTACAGAAGAGAGGAGGGGAGGGAGACAGGATAGGCTTTCGAAGTGGCTCATGGGTGCGCGACAGAAATCAAAACACTTTTTGAAGCTAGAGCTGCGTCTCTGGCAGAAAGGGAACCACTGAGCAAGAAGACATGCACACTTCAGTGACTCAAATCCCCACTGCAGCTTTGCTTTTTAGGTTTAAGAAAAAACATCAACCAAACAAAACTTTTTTTTCATTGTATTTATTTTATTCCTGGGTCTCTGTTCCATGCCTCACTCACCCCCAAATCCCTCTCCCACAAGATCTGCTGTAATCAACACTCCCTCAAGAAGTTCCCTGACTGAAGCTATTCTTAGCTTCCTGATGGTAACACAGAGGTACAGATTCGGAAAGTTAGCCGGGACCACGGGGGTCACCCATGAGACCACCCCCGCAAAAGGAATCTCCATGACAGTTCCCACACTCTGGGGGGCTACTATTCCATTTGCAAAGACACTCCTTCCCAGAAAATCCTCCTACCTAGCTAGAAGGCTGATGGCGCCATGCTTCCCGTTCTCTTCAATCCTGGCTTCATTCTCATGGGAACTTTCAATCGTCCAACCATCCCTGCTGCATGATGACTCTGGGCCTCCCTGAGCTGAGCTGGCATCCCTTCCCAGGTTGTATTTCTCAACTTTTGCACAACCTCCACCTTACAAACTCTCCAACACTCTCATAGGGTGTCACAGAGCAACAATAACACCTGCTAACACTTGTCGGGAATTTACTGGGTCCTGAGCACTGTGCTAACATGCATTGCCTATTTTAATCCTTAGAAGGACTTAAGAGACAAGGACCGTGACTAGATTCACCTGTTAGATGGGAATACCAAGGTTTGCAAGGCTAAGGGCATGCTGATAAGTGGCACACAACTAATAAATGGGGAACAGAGTTTGAATTAGCTCTGTCTGACATCAGAGCCAGAGCTTTAAAGTCAGGCAAATACATAGATTCAGAGAGATGCTGACTCAAACAAGAATGTGGAGGCAAGGTGAAGCCCATGAGAAATGTTTACGGGAAGAAATTGACAGGAACGAGTAACTGGTCAGGCTCTGCCTGTGAGGAAAAGGGAGAAGTCACAGACAACTCCTAAACCTGTGACCAGAGCTGCTGGGTGAAAACCGGATGTCCTTTACTGAGGTGGGCATCGTGTTGGGTAGAAAGGAAGATGCGATCTGTCTGAGGCGTGTGCGAGGCCAGGAGCAAAGACAATGGATTCCTGTTGCTGACACCTCCACAACTCTCTGAGCTTCCATGAGCCCCTCAGCCTTTCTAAGCCTGTTTCCTCGAGGTTAAAATTATGATAACACTCTTAATGCTTACCTCACAAGGCTGCTAGAAGGACCTAATGGTACCACATGAAATTCATTTATAAACTTCATGGTCTAGCAGGACAGGTAGATAAATAAACAGATAATCACAATACCATGTATAGGTGCTATGATAAAATATTCACACAGTTATATCACTGTGAATATCGTACCATTTGTGACATCATACTGTCGCCCTGTTATGTGTTAGGCAGGCTCTGGTGATAGTGGGCAAAATAGACATGACTCCTGCTCTCAGAGAGATTCCTGTCTCGTTGGAGAGACAGGCATTAACCAAATAATTGTAAAAACATGCAGCAAAATTGTGACTGTGACCAGTGCCAGGAGAGAGGACACCTATGATGGGCCAGAGAAGTGGGGGACAGGGAGTGCTTTTTGGGAAATGATGCTCATGGGGATGGCTGGCATGTGACTGAGCATTAACCAGGAACAAAGAGAACTCAAAAAGGTACCTGCTAGCCTGCAATGTTCATGACAGACGTCCTAGAAGAATTACCTTAGCTGGATTGTGGGAAGCAGCAATCAGTTAACAGATATTGTCAAGCACCCATGATGCATCAAGCCCTGGTCCCCAGAAAAGTTGGACATCTGAGGCTACAGCAATTGGAAAAGAGCAAATAGGGAGGGGGCTGAGTGGCAGGTTCAAGAAGTGTGATCCATTAGGGAGGCTGGAGCATTGGAAGCATGGGGTGAAATCATCAGGAGCATTGCCTGGACCAGGCCATAGAGAGCCTGGACATCAAGCTCATGTCCTAAGGGAGCTCACTTAGTCTCTGGAAATATAGAAAGCCTATGGTCCCACCACACTGGGCGGCAGAACTGGAATTCAAAACCCAGTGGCCCAGCTCCCAATCCAGGTCTTACATCCCAGCATGAGATGCTTTTCTTAGACATTTATTTGCAGCCTGGCAAATAACAACAATAACAACAACCATAACAACAATTAATGCTTATTGCATACTTACTATGTGCCAGGTGCTATTGTAAGCACTTTATATGTTTTTAATTCTTTTAACAACTCTATAAAATAGATATTGTCATCATCCCCTATTTCACAGACGAGTCTATCGATGCACAGAAAGGTTAAATCATTCAGCGAAGGTGACACACCTAGGAAGAGAAAGTGCTGGAATGTAAACCAGCAGCCTGGCTCCAGAATTCATGATCTCATGGCCTATGGTGTGTAGGCATGCCGCACTGATGGCCCATCTCTGCACTGACGCACAAGTCTCAGGGCAGCCACAGGCGGGTGTAGGCCTCCTGCCCCACTGATGTTGAGTTTGACCTTGTATCTTGCTTCACTGAATAGAATGTGGCAAAAGTGACTATGTGTGAGTCCCAGGCCTGGGCCTCAAAAGGCATTGCATGTTTCTGACTGACCTGTAGGGACCAACCTCACCAGAAGAAGAACACATGCTCACTAGCCAACTTGTCCTAGAAGAAGAGACACATAGAGTGGAGCTGCCCGGTCAACTCACAGACTCATGAGGGAGAAATGAATGCTGACCTTTATGCCATGAAAAGTGTGGTTGTTTGTAAACAGCAATGGTTGATTGATAAAGAAAATGAAATACACTGATACAGAAAGTTACCTGCCCATGACAGGCTATAAAGTGGAAAAGTCACAAGTCTGGATGCATGGCTCACACCTATAATCCCA
The DNA here is from genome assembly GCF_029281585.2 of Gorilla gorilla gorilla. Classification (NCBI taxonomy): domain Eukaryota; kingdom Metazoa; phylum Chordata; class Mammalia; order Primates; family Hominidae; genus Gorilla; species Gorilla gorilla. The sequence continues at coordinate 141,675,952 of NC_073231.2, read as the reverse complement.
GCACTTTGGGAGGCAGAGGTGGGTGGATAGCTTGAGCTCAGGGGTTCAAGACCGGCCTGGGCAACATGGCAAAACCCTGTCTCTACCAAAAGTACAAAAAATTAGCCCAGTGTGGTGATGCACACCTGTTGTCCCAGCTACTCGGGAAGCTGAGGTGGGAGAATCACTTGAGCCTGGGATGTGGAGGTTGCAGTGGGCCATGATCATGCCACTGCACTCCAACTTGGGTGACAAAATAAGATCCCACTTCAAAAAAAAAAAAAGTTGTAGACATAAATCGTGGTGATGGATGGATGGATGGACGGATGGATGGATGAATGGGTAGATTAGATAGATGATATAGATAGGTAGATAGATAGATAGATAGATAGATAGATAGATAGATAGATAGATAGATAGATAGATGATAGATAGATCTAATGACCTCATTAAGGTGTGTGAGTGTGCTTGTGTTATGTGTACTTTTATTGTGTGCATATGAATAGGTCTGAAATTACTCACATAAACTGTTACCAATGGCTATCCCTAGGCATTATCATTCCTAGACTGTATCTAACTCAATGTGTGACCTTGGCCCAAGACCTTTTTGGTTTCTGTGGACTTTGGTAACCCAATCCACTGAGAGAAGGGGTAGTCACCTTCTAGTTCTGACATACTATGATTCTGTGAATAGTAACACCCATCTTGCCAGAATTCTGTAATGATTACTTAATACAATAAGAAAGATTTGTTATGCATTAATTGAAAATCACTTGGAGAGCCTAGACAATAAATTCTAAACAAGAGTCATTCTCAGGTCTTATCCTCCAATTCACTGTTCAATATGAGCATAAACGACCTGGGCCCTTGGCCAATCACATCATAAGGCAAAATGTCATGACTGTGGCCCAGCTGTTAGCTTTCCCCAGCAACACGGGTCTCTCTTCTCCTGAGATGCAGAGGGCCCACCAGCATTAACTCTCAGAATTTATGAAGCATTGAGGAAGCTGTCTCTCCCCTCTGTAGATGGAGAAAAACCACAGGAAAAGAATCCTTTCACACTCCCTACCATATTACTGAGACTGAATATATTAAAATATTAACATCACCAAGAAGAAAAAGGACCTTGCTTTTCACAGAAGCTAATAAATTCCTTCAGAGTTTAGCAGACAAGTATCCCCACCCAGGACCCCTACCCTGAAGAACAATTCATTGCACTTACTCAAGTCACATGTAATGAGCCACAGTGTATCATTCCCTGTGCTTAGGGACTGTAAGACAAAGGGAGGAATGAGACAGAGGAAGAAAGGAAAGGAGAAAGGAAAGAAGAAAAGAAGAAGAAAAGAAGGAAGGGAGGAAATAATAACAATATATATAGTTCAATAAATGTTAGCTTAACATATTTAAACCTATGGAGCTCAGAAAGTGGATCTTATTTCTGAATTATAGATGGTAAAATATCCAATGAAGATAGTCATGTCAGTGGCCTAAGGACACTTATATAAACATCAAGACTTAGACTCTAATTCATGCCTATCTAATTATTTACTTTTATTAAGTTCCTTTCAATCATTTTCTCACACACAGTTGCGGGGACTGAAATTTTGCAGGTTACATGGTAAAAAATACATTAAGATTGAAAATGGGCATACTCTTCAGCCCGAACATTCCTTTTCAGTGTGTGTCCAAGTGAAATACTTTCACATATGCACAGAGGCCGACACAAGGTATTCTTGCGGCACTGTTAGTAATAGCTGAAAACAGTCTGTGTCATTCTCACATCGATGCTCTCTGTGCTGCCGCCAGAGACTACGGAGAGATACAAGCTAATGTCCATGACAGCAGGTGATGCCTCTTACACTGATATGACATCATCATCCGCGGCAGAGGCCCGTTAGCACATCACCCCTGCTTCCATGCACCCTCTCTCCCCAACTCAGCACACTTGGCGTGGTAGAACTGCCGAATCCTGACCACTACTTGGGTCTGAAACATCCATTCTAGGAGCTAGGTGCACACAGGAGGCATTAATTCTGTTCTACTGCTCTGACAATCAGGCTCTGGCCTCCGGGGTGAGTAAAAATGCTTCCCCAGAGTCCGGGCATGTTTGCCTAGTTCTGGGGACTATCATTAGGACGGCTTTTGCCTGTAGACACAGATATAAGCCAAGTCCTCCAATATCAAAATTACACGTAATAAAGACATCTTGGCCCCAACTGCCTTACTCCTTAGAGGATCCTCTCTTGGGTCAGAACCCAGATTGTCTAGAGTGGGTGACTCACTAGGCCCATGGACATCTCCAACATCTACCTCCAGGTGACAGATGAGAGCACATTGGCTGAGGCACAGCTAGGAAGGGATGGAAGTAAAGGAAATGAAAAGATTGATTTCAATGAATGCATAGAGAGCAAAACCCACCAGAAAGGTGATATTTGTGCTAAGGAGCTAAGGACTTTCCTGGCTAAGACAAGAAAGAAGAAAATCTAGAGTCTTCTTGAGAATAGTACTGGAGGTGAGGTGGAATGTTCACAGAACAGATACCAGGTAAGAGTGGATAGAACACAGATTTGAAGGGGAAGAGGCGTGGAGAGGAGTGGGTAGTGTGGTTTTAATGACAAGGAGCCATCACTGCTGGAAGGAGGAGAACGCTATTGGCTGTTAGAATGAAACAATGGGGAATGATGAAAGGAGTTTAGGATGAAAATAACATGGTAAGGAACAGGCTTTCTTAATAAAGGAGAATGTGGTAGAGGATGAAAGGTGGAGGGAGAGCGGAGACACTAGAGGCGAGGAAGGAGAATCAAGACAGCCCAAGTAAGAGTAATTGCAAATTGAATCAGAGGCAACACAGAGAGAGCGGACAAACACAGATGGATTCAAAAGCCACTGTAACCAAGCAGGCGGTGATTGCATTTCTGACTCTGCCACTAGCCAGCTCTGGGCCTCTCAAAAAAGGGTTTCAACTCCCTGCTCAGAAACAATGCTGGATTCACTCACAAGGTGGCTGTCACGTAACATAAAGTTCCCTATTTTCCATTTTAAAGTGTATAATCCGATGGCTTTTAGAGTAGTCATAATTTTGTGCAACCATGGGCACCAATTCCAGAACATTTGCATCACTTCAAATGCAATCTTATCAACAGTTACTTCCCATCCCTTTGCCCTGGCCCTGCCAGCCCTTGCCAACCACAAATCTACTTTCTGTCTCTCTGGATTTGCCTGCCTTCTTTGAGTTTACACACTCTAGTGGCAGAGAGAGGAAATAAATGAGGAAGCAAATAAATAAACAAGACACTTGCAGATGGTGACAAGTTCTATGAATGAAAACAGGGCAATGATAGAGCCCAGCAACTAACTGGGGAAAGAGAGGCGAGACCTTAGGAAGGGTGAGCAGGGACATGATCCTTAGAAAGAAGCCTATGCTGGCTGTGATGTGAGAGTGAGCAGGAGCCCCCAGTGCAAAAGCCTAGGAAAAAAGCACCCCAAACAGAAGGAACAGCAAGTGCAAAGGCCCCAAGGGAGGTGCAGCATGCACAGTCAGATGAGGCCCAGTGGGGTTAAAAGAAGTGACGTCAGAGAGGTGAGCAGAGGGCAGAGCAAAGGATATTTTTTTAGAGGGGGAGAAAAATCATGTTCTGCCTGGCCGCCTCCTCCACACTCTGCTGTATCAGGTTACCAATCCACAAAGCTGCATTCAGCTGGAGACTTGGGCTGAAAATGCATCTTCAGGCAGCTACACACAAAGAAATCATCAGAACTTTTGAAAGAAAATACGGAGAAAAATAACATCTCACAAAAATATTATTTCTCTTGGTTCTTTTCTGTGCTTCCAGAAGCAGACAAATTTACTTCTAAATGTTCCTGCTGAGTCTGCCTTTCTTACCTGCCTTAGGAAGGCTGCATCTGCGCCAGCTGGGATGCAGGCTGCCTTCAGTCATGCTGGAGTTTCTCCGCGTAGACAGCGCAAGGGCAGGCGGAAGCTTGATTTCCCCGCAGATCCCAGCAGCAGCCTATCACCTTGATTGCTCCTAATCAGGGCGAACTGAGAAAAGCAAAGCAGGAACATCTGCTCTCTTTCTGCCACTTAAAACCGGCAAAACTACTTTAAGTTTCATATGGAACCAAAAAAGAGCCTGTATAGCCAAGACAATCCTAAGCAAAAAGAATAAAGCTGGAGGCATCACGCTACCTGACTTCAAACTATACTACAAGTCTGCAGTAACAAAAACAGCATGGTACTGCTACCAAAACAGATATACACACAAATGGAAAAGAACAGTGGCCTCAGAAATAATGCCACACATCTACTACCATCTGATCTTCAACAAACCTGACAAAAACAAGCAATGAGGAAAGGATTCCCTGTTTAATAAATGATGTTGCGAAAACTGGCTAGCCATATGCAGACAGCTGAAACTGGACCCCTTCCTTACACCTTATACAAAAATTAACTCAAGATGGATTAAAGACTTAAACGTAAGGCCTAAAACCATAAAAACTCTAGAAGAAAACCTAGGCAATACCATTCAGGACATAGGCATGGGCAAAGACTTCATGACTAAAACACAAAAAGCAATGGCAACAAAAGCCAAAATTGACAAATGGGATCTAATTAAACTGAAGAGCTTCTGCACAGCAAAAGAAACTATCATTGGAGTGAACAGGCAACCTACAGAATCGGAGAAAATTTTTGCAATCTATCCATCTGACAAACGGCTAGTAGCCAGAGTCTTCAAGGAACTTAACACATTTACAAGAAAAACAAACAAACAATCCCATCAAAAAGTTGATGAATGATATGAACAGACACTTCTCAAAAGAAGACATTTATGTGGCCAACACACATATGAAAAAAAGCTCATCATCAATGGTCGTTAGAGAAATGCAAATCAAAACCACAAGGAGATATCATCTCATGCCAGTTAGAATGGCGATCATTAAAAAGGAAACAGCAGATGTTAGAGAGGATGTGGAGAAATAGGAATGCTTTTACACCATTGGAGGGAGTGTAAATTAGTTCGACCATTGTGGAAGATAGTATGGCAATTCCTCAAGGATCTAGAACCAGAAATACCATTTGACCCAGCAATCCCATTACTGGGTATATACCCAAAGGATTGTAAATCATTCTACTACAAAGACACATGCACACGTGTGTTTATTGCAGCACTATTCACAATTGCAAAGACTTGAAACCAACCTAAATGCCCATCAGTCATAGACTGGATAAAGAAAATGTGGCACATACACACTATGGAATACTATGCAGCCAAAAAAAGGATGAGTTCATGTCCTTTGCAGGGACATGGATGAAGCTGGAAACCATCATTCTCAGCATACTAACACAGGAACAGAAAACCAAACACTGCATGTTCTCACTCATAAGTGGGAGTTGAACAATGAGAACACATGGACACAGGGAGGGGAACATCACACACCGGGGCCTTTTGAGGGGTGGAGGGCTAGGGGAGAGATAGCATTAGGAGAAATACCTAATGTAGATGACAGGCTTATGGGTGCGGCAAACCACCGTGGCACATGTGTACCTATATAGCAAACCTGCATGTTGTGTACATGTATCCCAGAACTCAAAGTATAATTAAAAAAAAAAAAAAAAAAGAAAGAAAAACTGGCAAAACCCTGCCATCAATATGGTCACTCAACACCAACGCAAAGGTGTGTTTTAAGAATCCAATACATTGTCACTAACTGTAGTCGCCATGCTGACCCATAGATCTTCCTCCTGTACTGCAGTAATTTTGCACTCTTTGACTAACATCTCTTCAACTGCTCCAGCCTCTGGTAACTTCCATTCTACCCTCTCCTTCTATGAGAGTGAGTGTTAAATGTTCTCACCACAAACAATGGCTATGTGAGCTAATGCATATGTTATTTAGGTAGATTCAGCCATTAAAGCATATATATATATGCACACAGACACACACACACACACATATATATATTCAGCCATTAAAGCATATAAGCATATATATATATATATTCTTTAAAGTATCAAGTTGCATGTGATAACTCCATACAATTTTATCTGTCTGCACTTTGAGAGGCCGAGGCAGGCAGATCACTTGAAGTCAGGAGTTCGAGACCAGCCTGGCCAATATGGCAAAACCCCATCTCTACTAAAAATACAAAAATTAGTTGGGCATTGGGTGGACACCTGTAACCTCAGCTACCTGGGAGGCTGAAGCAGGAGAATGGCTTGAGCCCAGGGGGCAGAGGTTGCAGTGAGCATGAGATCACACCACTGCACTCCAGCCTGGGCAAAAGTGAGACTCCGTCTTAAAAAAAAAAAAATGCAAAAGTAAATTCCAAATACAGAATGCTCCAGTAGCAAAATTACGAATGCCAACATTGATCCATCCTCTCTTAAGAAGGAAACCACACGCTGGCTTAAGTCAGAATGAGATGTCTACATGTCTTAGTCACAAACGTCCATAAAGAACGGGGCTGACTAGTCCTGCATTCTGCCCTTGTGGCATAGTTAGAAGCCTGAATTCAAGACGTGGCTTTGCCGCTTGTCATGTATTACACCTTTGACAAATAGTTTTGTTCAATAAATAAATGTTAATTAGAAACTACTTTTCACTATCATCTCTCTCTTGAGTTGATGCAAAAGCATCCTAGAGGGCTCTGTATGTGCATTTTGACCCCCTCCATCTGTTCCTCATGCTGCCGTCAGAGCCGTAAAATACTCTCCTGCCTCCTCTCTCTGCAAATCCTACTTCGGTGGTCAGATCAAGCCTCAGAATTACTTTGATTTTGTTCAGCAAGTCACACTTCATTTCGCCTCTGTGCCTTTGCATGGTTGTTCCTTCTACCTGTGGCATCCCTATCTCCTCAGTGCTACCCTGTGTGTTTCACTGAGCCAGCTCCTCTCCCTCCATCAGGTCTCAGCTTTGGGAAACATTCCCTGACTATTCATCTGAATCAGACATTTCTTCAAAGTCCCATGACACCTCTTACCACACAACTCCCAGGATGTTGTAGCTTTTATGTTTTATCTCCCAACACACGGAATTCTATGAAAGCAGGACCCCTTGTTCACCATGGATCCTACGTGCCTACGAAGTTATCTGGCAACGAGTAAGTGCCATAACATTACTTTTTGAATGGATAGATTGGATGAATGGAGAGGATGGATGGGTGGATGGGTGGATGGATTGACAGATGGACGGACAGATGAATGGCAATGTCAGTGATAGTCTCTGAGTATAAAAAGGTGAAAGAGAAGAAAGCCTGTGTCTTCCAGGAGCTTATAAAGAAGAAGCAACAAGAAGCAGCCACAAAGAGGCAATGTCACCTGAGTAGGAACACGTGTGAGAAGGGGAAGATTAGCCAGCCTCTGCAAGAGTCTCATGACAGCTTCTAGTGGGAGCCACAACCTCAGCTGAGTCTTGAAGAATGAGTAGAAAGGATCAAGGTAAGGAAGGAGGAAGGGAAAAGGCAGCCGGGGCAATGTCAGGAATCAAAGGCCAGGGAGCCCCAGAATCCAGACGTTTGTGCGAAGCTAATTCTGTACAAATAGAGCATCATATATGTGGGTTGTGTCAGGTGATGAGGCTAAAGTGCAGAATCAGAAGAGGTCAGGGCTGGAGATTCCAATCAGATGGCCATCTGCTTCCAATGGAGGCTAAATTCAAGAGAGGAGATAAGAGCATCAACCCAGGGCACATGCAGAAAGGAAGGAGTCTGAGGAACACAGATGTTTAAGGGATAAGGGACAGAATGGAGACAGGAGGAGGGACAGATAATGGAAAAAGAGAAGGGCCAATCAGAGGAAAGGAGGAGAACAGGGGAGAGTGCTGATGTGGAAGACAAGGGAAAGGGCAGTTGCAGAGTAAAGTGGATGTGGCTAACCTCATCACTGCAGCAAAGATGGCATGACCTAACCAAAGCGGTGTCAGTGAAGTGCAGAGGTCACGGAGAGTGGGAAGTCAGACAGTCAGACTGTAGTACATTGATAAGGACAGGAGAGGTGAGAAAACAGAACCAGCAAGAACTCCCCACTCACTCAAGAACCTCCATGCAGAAGGACAAGAGGAAGAGAGAAAAACTAAAAGCAGAACGTAGAAAATGTAGGAGCAAGAGAGAATTTCATTTTGGAATTGGGAATGCTTAGCCATCTTTGCAAGCTAAAAGGAAATTGTCAGGAGGGAGCAAAAGATCAAAGAGACCAGGGAGGAAGGGACAGGGGGTGAGGATGTACAGAAGTGGTCAGGGCCTCACACACACAGTTGAGGGGCTGGCCTTGTCAAGCGGAAAGTGATAGCCTCAGAAGGGGAAAACACACAGGTTGCGGAGGTAAGTAAGTGTCTAGATAGGGTAATAAGAATGGAGATAATTAACTTCTCTGAGCTACGGTGTTCTTGTCTGCTGAAGGTGGAGCATGTATTTCCAGTGTGAAATGGGCTCGTATGTGAGAGCACTATATACTTCTTGAAACTGTCCTTCACTGTGACCATGTGGAATGCGAGTCTGTGAAGTTCAAACATGCCTGCAGAAATTCTAACGTTTTAAATTAATTCAAGGAAATGAAGAGGTTTTCATGAAGATGAGCCATCTTAATCTCTATTTTTCAGTCAAAAAATACATTAGATGAATCAAAATGAGTGTTAACGGGGCTTCCCTCATCTCAAAATTTAAGCTCTGGCAGCACTGGACTGCTTACAGGAAGTCCAACCTAATGAAATGGGCATTTTCGCAAATCAAAACATGTTGATAGCAGCAATTTCATACAGTTCCATCTAAGAAGCCCCCTGACAGCCCAGGCCTTTACTCACCCAAAACCTTCATTCAGGCTCTGCTCCCCATTTTAAAAGTCACCTTCCCTTCCACACCCCTATCCCTCCCTAAAGTGCCAGCTAGCTCCTAACCTATTCTTTAAGGCACAATCTAGCCATCACTTCCTCCAAGATTTCCTTGAGCCGTGTATTAGTTGTCTATGCTACATAACAATATTACCACAAACTCAGCAGTCCGAACCAATATATATTCATTATCTCACAGTTTCTATGGGTCAGGAGTCAGGGCATGGCTTAGCTTGGTTTTCTGCAAAGCTACAATCAAGGTATACTGGTCTTGGCTGAGTTTTCATTCAAAGGCTACCCAGAAAAGGATAGGCTTTCAGGCTTATGTGGTTGTTGGAAGAATCCATTCCCTTGCAGACTGTTGAAACTGGACCTCACTTTCTTGCTGGCTGTTGGTTGGAGGCCATACTCAATTCCTTACCACCTGGGCCTCTCCATGGAACAGTCCACAACAAGGCCACTCACTTCATCAAAGGTAGCAAGGAAGAGTCAGCTAGCAAAATGGACATTACACTCTTAGGCAACATAAATATGGAATATCTTTGCTGTTTTCTGTGGTTAAAAGGAAGCCACAGATTCTCCTGGAGACGTGATTACACAAGGACATCAGCACAGAAGGCGGGGAAAATCAGGAGCCATCATAGAGTTTATCTACCACAGCCAACAAGGCTGAACTATGGATCTTCCTCTGTGTTCCCATGGACCTCAGGCATACCCCTTACCTTTTTTTTTTTAATTACACAACACAGTAGTTTTCTGCTTACATATTTTTCTCACCCGTTAATTTGTGAGCTTTCTTCTGGGAGACATCGTGTCTCACTCATTACATTGCCTTAACCAGTACAATGCCTGGCACATAGCAGACACTCAATATGCACTTGGCAAATTCAACAATTAATGGCATTGCTGGCAAATTCAACAATTAATGGCATTGCTGGCAAATTGACAAATCACTGGACAACCTAGGCCAAAAAGTATATTATAGGATGCATCAATTTTCAGTAGGGACTGGATAGGATAAATCCAATTATTACATCCCACAGTTGAATTACAAAATTAACATTGGGTGAACAAAATAATTAAAGGACATTTTAGTGCACTAATGAGCAGAGATATCAAATGAGATTGTATGATACTGCATCAAAGACTGGGTTCTGGTCTGTGTTTGAGGTGTGCATTCTCATTTCAGAATTAAACCACCCAGCAAGAAGCTACTTTACATATAGGAGTTTTGAAGCTGGTACTTCTAATCTTGATTATTAAAAGAGAGAAAGACCAAAAACACGAATAAGAGAGGGTAGAAAGAGATAACAAAAACATGAATAAGAGAGGGTAGAAAGAGAGAGAGAACAAGAAAGGACAAGAATGAGAGCAAGAACAAAGGAGAGAGATATCAAAATATTATAAGATACTTAGTGCACAAAAATGTAAAATACTCCAAAGAAATAGATACAGCTTATAGGAGAAAGGAAGTGAAAGAGGGTCAAACTCAGCTTCCAAAGTAAAGTGACTAAATCAAGAAGGTTAACTCACATCCCTGCCTGGGAACCAGGCAGTCCTGGACTATAGTAATAAAAATTTCTCTTTCATGCAATGTCTACTCTATTGCAGGCACAGGGCTAGGAGCTATGGATATGGTAGTGATAGATAAACAAGATCACTATACTTATAAGGCATATACATCAGCACTGCAGAAGACTAACCAAAGTAATAAATAAATCACCACAATGGTTTCAAACAGGATTCTCTATCCAGGAATAAATATGGCAATAATGATAAAAGCCATTCTCTCTATTCACTAATTTTACTCTCTCAGCTAGTTATTCAGACTTTGTGGCCATGTTATTTTCAACTATAAAGTATGGCTGCCAATCCGTATCTGCCAACTCAGCATGAGGGTTAAATGAGTTAATAAAAATAGAACAAGTGGCACAGCAAGTGGCATTGAGAAGACTGTCAAAGCTTTTGCTATGCTTTCCCAATTTAATTGTCCAATGACATTTTCAATTTAAGTGCCCAGCATTGTGCTGGACTATTAGTAATTGGCCAGTGTACATGAGTTGAGCTCTGAGGCTGGGTATCTCGATAGGGGAGGCAGGCAGCATTGCTGCTTCATGCAGATGCCTGTTCCCATAAAGAAAACCATTCTCTTTTTATTTTACAAGCCCAGGGGGTTATTAAATTAAATAATTCCCTTGCTAATAGCCAACCAGAGTATCACCACCCCCAAGCCATTCATGCTAAAATTACTAACAACCTTATCGATTCTGAAACCCAAATGGATACAGAGATAAATCAACAAAGCAATATGTCTACATAGTATTGTGGTCCAAAAGAGGAAAAAAAAGTACTCTCAGGGGACCTGGTTTCTAGAAATAATGTGCCATTGACTCATTGTGTGATCTTGAGGAAAAAAAAAAATTCCGTCTTTGGGTCAAAGTTTGCTCCTCCTTAAATGAAGTAAATTAGAATACATGTTTGGATAGTTTCCTCATTTTAATGAATGGTTTATAGAATTATTTTTTCTCTCTGGAAAGAGAAAGTGAGCTGGTGAGGTGAAAATCACTAATGCTGTTTACCACATACTTTGGGTGCTTTTCTTGCAGATACATGGTAGGATGACTATTTCCTCCCCTGATGAAGTTAGATATGTCCATGTGACTTGTTTTGCCCATGTATTGTGAGCAGAAGTGACAAGTACACTTCCAGACATAAGGTTTAAGGACCCGTGCATGAATCACCTCCCTCCCTTTTTCCCTCTGACATGAAAATTAGCATCTCAAAAATATTTGAGATGGTGGCTGCTCCATCAGCCTGGTCCCTGAATGGCTACCGTGAGCAGAGTTCTCCTTGCTGACCCATATAAATGTGCCGAGATTGTGAGCTTGTTGTTACTGCAGCACAACCGGCCTATCTTGACTGATGCAGTGAGCTACAATGAGAGAGAGGAGGATCATCCATTTCCAAAGCAAATAATTCTGGTCAAACAAGGGATCAAAGAAATCAAGAGCTGAAATTGTCTTGAATTAAACGCAGGGCTCAGATCTCATAACAGGTCACCAGATTGTGAAAAGGGTCCTTGGAATACCTCTAGAACTTATACATGCAGACTCTAATTCTCCAGAAACTTCCAGGCCTAGGATACTCTGTGATACGGTGATGTTGTGGTTCAATCTGGGAAGGCATGGTTTATCCGTGTATAAGTCTGTCTACACACTGCTGATAAAGACATACCCAAGAAGGGACAATTTACAAAAGAGAGAGGTTTAATGGGACTCACAGTTCCACATGGCAGGGTAAGCCTCACAATCATGGCAGAAGGCAAGGAGAAGCAAGTCACATCTTATATGGATGGCAGCAGGCAAAGAGAGAGCATGTGCAGAGAAACTCCAGTTTTTAAAACCATCAGATCTCATGAGATCCATTCACTATTAGGAGAACGGCAAGGGAAAGACCCACCCCCATGATTCAATAATCTCACTCTGTTCCCTCCCACAAGATGTGAGAATTATGGGAGCTACAAGATGAGATTTGGATGGGGACACAGAGCCAAACCATATCAATCCACAAGAGGGAGCACGGGAGTGTCTGAATCGTGTATATCTCTAATAGGTTGGACAGCTCGTGTGTGCTCCTGGGCATCTGTGCAAAGGAATAGATAAAGATGACCTATGGCATCTTTAAGTGCTTAGTGTCTAGCAGCAGAACAAGATCATCTGTAGAGGACGGCTGTGATACTTTTCAAATTCTGACAGTCGAAATTTGAGATTCAATTATGCCTAGGAAAGATAACTCAATGAAAGCCACATTACTGGAGATCTGTCTAATAGCAAACAATAACAGGCGAGGGGTGACTTTGTACAAAAGGTAAGAGTGATTGTGAGCAAGGTATTTATCTTTCCTTGAATTAGACCAGTGCCATGAGCCTGGAGGGAATGGGCTTAATAAATGGTGGCGGGTGGAATGTAGGTTAGCTCCAGAAGGAGAACATTTCAGTGAGGGTTATGAAACACCAGAGTAAGTGACTTATGAGGCTGTGTCATTTATTCCCCCCGAAAGATCACTGGGAAGGAGATGGAAAGTCTTTGTCAACGTCAGATGTTGAGGAACAAGTCCAAGCCTAGTCAGGTGGGAGCAGAGGTTGAGGGGTCTCAAAGGGGGAAGTGAGGGGCAAAATTGCACTCCCCTTTCTACCCAGGTTTTCAAGAAAAAGAAATCAGATTAATAGCAAAGAAGATGGAGATCAAAATATCACCTTTTTAAAACATAAGTCTAAGCTGATGGACATATCTAAAAGTAAAGGCCAAAGAGACCTGTTAAATGAGCTGCAGAATGAAACTTACTTGTCCTCTGGTCCCAGACAAGGGTAGCCAGGGACAGCCTTTGTGCTGCATGCAGAGACAGAGCACTGGAAGAGTCCTCGGCCTCATGCTGTCTGCATGCAAATCACTCTCTATGGGGAAGGTAAAGTCTGAGCTCAACACGCCCAATTTAATCTTATCTGTCCTCCAATCAGAGAGGTCACTATTGTACCTGGGACATAGTAAGCAAAGAATCAAAGAGCATCACATCCAGTGGGCTCCCAACATGGAAGAGGGAGCAGGAAAACCCCTCCCAGACATTATGCTCCCTGCCTTTTCTCCCGGTCTTCTTTTCATTCATGATATCAATGTGTTGTGTCCAACACCTTCGTATTCATCATTTTACTTAGTCTTCTTACAACCGTGGATGGAAGGTATTACTACCATACACAACCCACACATGAGGAAACTGAAGATGTGAGAGGTGATCAGCTGGTGGAAAGAGCCAGGAATGGTACCCAGGGCTTCTTGTTTCACTTTTTTCATCCTTTTTTTCATTTCTTTATGCATGAGTCTCACGAAAGAGTAGACCCTTACCCAGGAAAAATCTTATCAATAACTGGTCACAATTTAGGCATTCACATTTATATTAAATTCTTTTTTACCCCTGAAAGCCAACACTGACCATGAGACCCCACAATGGTTTTGGAGAATGGTACAATTGTCAGAGAGACACAAAATAGGAAAAGAACACAGAATCTTAGATGCCCACATTTCTGACCTCTTCATTTTACAGACAAAAGAGATGCTAAAGAGAAAAGGGAAGGAGTTCGCTCGGGGCCACCCAGCTGGTGAGCCGCAGGGTTAGGAGCTGAACCTCACAGTTGTGACTCTGCATCCTTTCCTCTTCACCACTTTCCTTTGCCAGAACACAGGCACCCATGGGCCTGATGCACACTCAGATGTACATGTCCACCTTGGCAATGGCCCTGCAAGGGTGTGGAGCTGAGCCACAGCTCACACACCCATCCCCCAGGTGACCTTGAACACTGAGTCTCAGTGGTTTTCTTACTCCAAGGCAAAAACCCTCATGATATCTGATATGCTTTGGCTGTGCCCCCACCTGAATCTCATCTTGAATTGTAGCTCCTATAATCCCCACACGTTGTAAGAGGGACCCAGTGGGAGGTAATTGAATCATGGGGGTGGTTACCCTCATGCTGTTATTGTAATAGTGAGTGAGTTCTCATGAGATCTGATAGTTTTATAAGGGGCTTTTCCCCTTTTGCTGGGCACCTCTCTTTCCTACACCATGTGAAAGAGGACGTGTTTGGTTACCCTTCTGCCATAATTGTAAGTTTCCTGAGGCCTCCCCAGCCCTGCAGAACTGCGAGTCAACTAAATCTCTTTCCATATAAATTACCCTGTCTCAGATATGCCTTTATTAGCAGCATGAGAATGGACTAATACAATATCAGAACCAGTTTGCTCCCAAACTTTTTGATGGTCATGTGAGAGAACAGATATGAGGGAGAGTAATACAAGTAACTAAACAGAAGAAACGTTTGGAGTTTGGGTTGCTTTTGCACAGTGGAGTGTGTCCAGGGAATGTGGATGTTATTGATTCTGTGTATAATTAGACCATTTACTGTGCTCTAGTCCAGGGCTTAGGTGGCTCTGCCCTTGTTCCCTGCAGCCCTGTCCAGATTTATGGCTTGAAAACTTTTTTTTAGTCCGTTTTATTTTTAGGCCTGTCTAATTTGTGACCAAGATGGCTCAAGTTTAAAGTCAGTCCGGGGACCCTGGAGAGCACCCCATTCATCACCCTGAGAGAAAGGCCCCAGGGCCGAGCCAATGAAGAGATGGGACTTGCTTCTGACTGACCTACATGCTGCAGTCTGACCAGCTTTGGAAGCACATTTCAATACTTTTCACAGGAGGAGAATTTCCATTTTAAGCTAATAAACCCCCTCAAGGAAGGAAATGTAGCAGAACATACAAACAACTCATGATTGAAACATTTTGGTCCAGAATTTTGTCCTCAAACTTGGCAATAATGCAGCAGGAGGAAAAGAAAATGTCAATGGATGTGTTGCTCCAGCGAGTGGAAGATTTCATATGCTTAACACTTGCTGGGTCTGTGCCTTGGTGCCTGATAATATTGAAGATCCCACCAAGCCAGGGAATGTCCATCCACTGTGTGTATGACACTATGGAGGGAGGAGAAAGATGGGAGACACAGAAATGGATAAAGAGGGAAAGAGGCAAAACACCACTGCAAGGTGAACAGCCTGGGTTACTAGCAGAAAAACATCATTCAGTCTGTAAATATTTATGAAGATCTGTGAGAGGCACTACCCTTACCCTGGAGCTAACCTGTGACCCAGAGAGCAAGACTCTTGCTTTTACAGAACACATATTCTTGTGGAATGAGAGGGGCTATCATCAAGTAAGCAAATCATTTCATGGAGTGTGTTAGTCTATTTTCCCATTGCTTTAAAGAAATGCCTTTTACTGGGTAACTTATAAAGAAAAGAGGTTTAATTGGCTTATGGCTCCACAGGCTGTACCAGAAGCATGGTAGCATCTGCTCAGCTTCTGGGAAAGCTTCAGGAAACTTACAGTCATGGCAGAAGGCACATGGGAAGCCAGCACTTCACATGGCCAAAGAAGGAGGAAGAGAGAGAGAGGCAGGTGGTGGTACACACTTTTAAACAACCAGATCTCGTGAGAACCCACTATGATGAGAACAGCAGAGAGGGAATGATGTTAAACCTTTCACAAAAAACCACCCTCATGATCCAATCACCTCCAACCAGGCACCACCTTCAACACTGGGGATTACCATTTGATGTGAGATTTGGGCAGGGACACAAATCCAAACTACATCACTAAGTAATCAGTGCTATGGGAAAAAAGAACTCAGGCAATTCTAATTAAGAACACCTGGTGGGGAGTGGAGGGGAAAGTAGAGAAAGTTGAAGCAGTGACTGAGCCGAGCCCTTAATTGTGAAAAAGAACCACCATTCAACTGTCAAAGGGAAAAAATTTCCAGTCGAAGGGGAGAGGAGCTGCCAGAGTTCTGAAGTGAGAATGGGTTTGGTGTGTCTGAAAAACAAGAGGAAGGCCAGTTGGACAGGAGTGAAGTGAGGAAGGAGACAGTTGTCAGAAGGGAAATCAGTGCAGTGCGCTTCGGTGGCCCCAGGTGCTGGGTCAAGGCAATGAGACCCATTCCGGGTACAAGCCTGTAGGGTGAGCCTGCCTTGGTCAGCACTGACTCAGCATTGGACATGGTTTGTCTTTAGGATAGAGATGGGGTACCTGTGGCTGAGCGACATGAGGAAGCAGGAGCAGACGTGAAGCAGGAGGCTTGGGATTCTCAACCCTGACTGCATGTTGGAATCCCCTGAAGCTTTAAGAATACTGATAGCTTAGTCCCACCCTCAAAAATTCTGACTTAACTGGTTAGGTGTTCAGCTTGGTATTTGTATTATCACTCCTGTGATTCTAGGGTGCAGCTAAGATTGTAAACTAGACCTAAATGACAGAGAGGAGGAAAAAGGTTTGGAGAAGACATCATAATCTTAAGATAGCTCTCATCCCCAGAGCTTCTCCCTCCCACTGTGGACTAGATGTTCTCCAAGAATCCATCTGCCCAACTCCAAAATACTCACTGATTCTTTCACTTTGAATAAGACATGAAACCCTCACGTACACCTATGAGGCTGAGCCAGAATGAACCTAGAGGGCTACAGCTAGGATGGGGAAAAAAGGTCCACATCTTTCCTTCCTGCTGCATAACTCCTGCATCTTAAAATGCCACCAAGAGGGGATTTAAAAACAGGACCTGCAAATCCCCCTGATGTGCCAATCTGGCATACCAAGGCCAAAAGTCTTCATACTGGCTGCAATGTGAACTAAGACAAGGCAGCTGTGCACACACTCTCCTCTTCACATTTTCCCATGTACACAGCTCCCACCTCCAGCTCTTGGACCGCATTTCCTACTGGGGTCAATGTGTTTATATGACCCTCTTTCTCTTTATGTTGTGACCCACTTTGAGGGCAGACACTTATCCTCTTCATCTGATCATTCTTCTCAACGTAATATATAGCAAGTTATAGATGCCATCACGTGCACACTGTATGAAATAAGAAACATGCCCCTCCTTAAGCTGGCAGTATTAGAATTGAAAGTGATATGATTTGGCTGTGTCCCCATCCAAATCTCTTCTTGAATTGTAGCCCCCATAATTCCTATGTGTTGTGGGAGGGATATAGAGGGACATAATTAAATCATAGTGGTGATTCCCCCACACTGCTCTCTTAGTAGTGAATAAAGTCTCATGAGATCTGGTGTTTATAAGGAAAAACTCTTTTTGCTTGGTCCTCATTTTCTCTTGCCTGCCACCATGTAAGACATGCCTTTAGCTTTGCACCACGATTGTGAGGCCTCCCCAGCCACGTGTAACTGTGAATCCATTAAACCTCTTTTTCTTTATGTATTACCCAGTCCCGTGCATGTCTTTATCAAAAGTGTGAAAACAGACTAATACAGAAAACAACCTTAAAAATTAGTCATTTGACAATTGGGGAAATCAAAACCTAGGGAGGGTAGTAACAAGCTGCCTTTACATCAGGCTTTGCCATTTGCACGTTCACATCCATTTCCCAACATACTGTTCATGCTCCACCCATGTGGCAGGGCTCTTCTCATCATCTACATTTGAAAATAGGGAGAGCTAAGGATCGCAGAAGTTAGCTAACTTGTCAAATGCCACTAGCTTAGAGGGAGCCATGACTCCATCCAAACAGTCTGACAAAAATTCTGTTCTTTCCACTACTCAAGGGTCCCTGTATTTTGTCTGTGACCTCAGAAGAAAGCTGATTATTCACAAAGTTAGATTAAAAAAAAAATCTTTAGACCAAGTCACTTCCCTTAGCAATACAAAACCAGGTCCTTTGGCTTCTAAAAATCTGGGTAATGGCACATCACACAACATTTTCCTCAGGGAAGTTCAAGGGAATACTTGGAATTAAAACAAATAAACAAACCTTAGAGAATAGTATTAGGAGAAAAACAAATGAAGTCAACTCTTTGCAACTGTGTTTTCTCTTTGTGTCAGCAATTCACTGTTTCCTGATACATGTGCATGACCAAGCTCGTTAACCATGTTGGAACTGAGTGCTCCTGGCATGGAGCATGATTTATTTCACTTTGGTTTCATATCTTCTGCAGGTCAAGGCTGTCTTTACATATTACATTTTGCATTTTAAGAAAACGCAAAATGATTATGCGTTTTGTGAGTTGCTGGGTTTTGTTCTTTTTTTTCTCTCCAATCTTGCTAATGTTGAAAAAACCACTCTGACTCCCTGGCCCTATTCTCCACGGCTGTAAAATCACAAATCAGGCATAATAATTGTGTTCTCCTTAAGGATGCACCCAAGCATTTCAGCCAGCCTAGTGTACCAGTAATGAAATTTGCATTGTGCTTACAGAACTGTTTTATTGATATAAATGGACTTTTGTGGCCAAATGACTGAGCAGCAGTTCCTGTACCTTGGTGTATATGAGTGCTTATTCTCTTCCTGGGTTCCTGAAAAAGGCCAGCACGGACCTCCCTGAATAACCGTGATAGTAGGAGAGGACTGAAGCAGCTAGTGTTGCTGCTCATCGCAGTGAGAAATTTGACTGGACCCAAGCCACTTCCTTTTCTCTGTTCTCTTTATCCACCCCTTTCCCACAGCCACAGGCCTCAAGTCATTCATTCACTCAGACTCCCTGCAGGAGGATGTTACTGAATGCCTGCAATGAGTGGGCAACTGCAGGGATCGCTCCCTGAACACATGACCAGACATGAGGGACAGAGGGATGGATGGGGGTATAGTTCAGCCCTAAAGCATATATGAGAAAATATTCCGATGTTTTCATCAACAGCAAGCTCAAAATGAGGCTGCCTCTCTCTATCGTAAGAACTAACATTTCATGTGCTGCTGCCTTGACATCTTTGAGCTTTATAGGACCCCAAAGACCTAACCATGAGTTGTCCTCCTCTCCCCAGATATGGCCGTCATTCAGGAGGAAAGGTTCCCTACTCAGCTAGTTCCCTTCATCCAGCAGACATGCCGCACTGCACCCACTCCTCAACCTAACAGATTTCTTCTCCCTGCCAGCCATGGAATGTTCAAACAACCAAGCATGTACATCCTCCCATGTGACCAACTGTTGCCCCATCCTCTTGTTACTACAGAGCCTGCCTCCCACAGTCCCTGTTGGCCCATTTATTCCCTCCATGTGGCCCCGCATAGCATGCGGCACCCTCCTCTTTGGGCTCTGAGTGTACGTGAGTAATAAACTGCCATCAGTCTTATCTGTCCAGTGTCAGGCATTGTGTGTTTGGCTGTCATGCATTATTTAGGGTAGGGGATCCTTCTCTCACTAATGGGATGAATTGGAGGCAAGCAAAACATCGCTTTCCAAAAATCCTACAATACCATTTTAGATTCTTTGATGGATTAGAACAAAGAGTGTGGTTACTCTGATCTGCATTCACCTGGTCAAAATGTACCTAGAGTCCAGTTCAGGCTTTTGCAGGGACATGGATGGAGCAGGAGGCCATTATCTTTAGCAAACTAACACAGGAACAGAAAACCAAATACTGCATGCTCTCACTTCTAAGTGGGAGATAAATGATGAGAACACATGGGCACATAGAGGGGAACAACACACACTGGGGCCTTTCAGAGGTTGGAGAGTGGGAGGACAGAGAGAATCGGGAAAAAATAGCTAATGAGTACTAGGCTTAACACCCAGGTGATGAAATAATCTGAATAGCAAACCCCATGACACAAGTTCACCTATGCAAGAAACCTCACTTGTACCCCTGTAGATAAAATAAAGTTACGAAAAAGGTATATATTTAGGGAAAGCTGTCAGCAAGCTAGAGCATGCTCAGAACACTGGCACATGCTGCTCAGCTGGATGGGAGGGCGTCAGGGAGACACACTCAGACTGACTCCTTAGCTTGGTAGTGAGTTGGGTGGGATAGAGCAAGACTGCAGAGTAGGAGATTTGGGTGCATTGCACAGTAGGGAGCTATAGCAGAAGCTCACAGTGCTTGACCCAGCCCCTCTGGTCCTGTCCCCAGCTTCTGCATGCTCCTCTCCAAAGGAGTTACACCTAGAACTTTATTCAAAATACGATCCATGTGCTACTGAAGCCACTTCACACAGACAAACTGAGAGCCAACAGTTTAGGGCCTTGGAGCAGTGTATCACCCACTGAGGGGTGTGAGGGTATGAAAGCTCCTTTGCCTCAAGGCGGGACAGACTCCAAGGGTAGTTACATTCCAGGGCTGCCTCGGGCATTGGCTCAGCCCAGGGCTCATCTGAAGCTGCACAGATCCTGCTTACTCTGCTTCTGGTTTCCCAAAGGCACGTCCTCGATAAATCTCACACACACACACACAAATCTCCATCCCAGAGAACCTGGAGAACCTACATCAAGTCAGCATCAGGGCCTTGGCTCTACCAAAGAAACAGATAATGCACCGGAACCTCAGACCGATGTGAATGGACAGAGAGGCAGGCCAGGCAGAAAGAAGGGTCACCAGACAGGGCAAACAACGTTTTAACCAAGAAATTGTAACCTAGGGAGATGATGCATTGTCACAGGGATCCTTACAGGGCCACTAGGACCCTGAAGTAGGAAACAGGCTAAGAAAAAAGCACTTAAATGGAGAAGGGATCAACTCAGGTTCATTCAAATGTATTTCCTGGGAATCCAAGCTGATTGTCTTAGGGAAAAGAAAAAGAAGCAAGGTAACTGAATTCTAATATTTGAACAATATCCATAAAGAATAAATTATAATTGTTCTCTGGGATTCCATGGGAGTAATAGGATCAATACGTGGAATGAGGCGAAGATGGATTCAGCCTCGATTTAAGGAAGATCACTCTAAGAGTCATGGCTGTTCAAAGATGGCATGGCCCCTCAGAAGTTAATGAGTATTTGGTCACTGGAAGTGGAGCACAATTTTTAGAGTATTATTGAGGGCATGAAAGCATCTCTTAGAAGGTTGTAAAATTAGATAACTTGTAAGATCCACTCCATTAAAGCCTAATAAATCACAGCGTCTCACTCTTCTCCCAGCCCTACGGTGTTCCAGAGGAAATAGACCAATGCTTCCAGCCCAGTTTATTTCTCTTAGGGTTTCTTTAGCACTTTCAAAAAATTCAATAGGTAAACAACAGCAACAAAAACTAAAAAATGAAGAGTATGCTAAAACAGTGGATACAACTTTTTTTATATTACAAACTTTTTAAATAATAATTGAATGGTCAGAGTAAGGAAACAAACATTTTGCTGCTAAAGATTATGTAAAAAAAAAAAAAAAAAAAAACCATCAATTTAAAAGGAAAAATTGCTCTTCCCAAAATAGATAAGTACACAACGTTACGCTGACAGTTTTGCTGTGAACAGGTAAGAACTTCATTACATGCTAGTCTTGGTTCACAGACTGCTGTTTGGGAAACTTTGCTCTTAAAAATACCTCCACTAGAGTCTCATTGTGTGGCTGTTTCTGGCTTTCATGATTTAAAGGATGTCTTTAGGTAATATATTTTGGTAATAAAGGGAGGTCTCTTTCAAACTTTTATAACTAAATGCAACTTCCCACCAATAATTGAGTGAAATCTGCTAGGATTCTATTTTGCTTCCTGCAATACTTCACTTATCATTAGTTCCTCGAGTTTATAAAACATTTTCACAACCTTTATTTCACTGGATGCTCATGACAACCATATATTGGTAGACAGAACCGTATCATTATTGCATGTTTACATGTAGCTGGGTCCTAGTTGGCTGTGAAGCTGGACAACCTTCTCCTCATCTAGCTAGGTCTGTTTATTTACATTGGGTGCACTTACCCTTGAGAAATGACTTTGAAAGAAAAACGTATATCCTGCCTGAGGATAGAGGGGGAGCTCAGAGAAGCTTTACTAGAGGAGCATTTGCTTGGGAGAAAGTGAGTTCTAGGTGTTCTAGGCAGAGGAAGAAGTGAGTAGTCAGGTGGGCTTCCCAGAAAAGGGAAGGAGAAACACAAGAAGTATTGTAGGAAGAAGCGGCAGCAGGTGGGACAGGCCACAGGCAAGAGAGCCTGGGGTTTGCAGGGCTGCAAGATGTTCCAAGAGCTGGACAAGATGAGAGAAGCTGGGAGAGAAAGCCAGAGAGAGGAATGTTCCCACCACACATCAGAGACTCCTCTCCCCTGCAACTGTCTATCCTCCTGTCTTCTCCAGAGCCATAAATGGGATCAAGCATCCTGTTTCTCAGTCAAAAACCTGGGACATCTCCCTTGCCATCTCTCTTTCCATAACCCCTCACCCACCACCATTCTCCAGGTACCTTCCATCCACTTCTAGAGCTGCACTCGGGGATGAACCACCTTCATCTCTCAGGACCTCCAGAGCCTCCTAATGAGGTGTCCCGAGGCCAATCTTCACCCTAATGGGGTGTCTCCAAGGCCGACCTTCACCCTAATGGGGTTCCCCAAGGCCAACCTTTGCCTTTTTCCAGTCCACATCCACAGAGCAGCCTAAGTGATATTTTAAAGACAAATCTTATCAATTCACTCCCTGTGTAAAGCCCTTCAATGCTTCTCCTTTTGTTTAAAATAAAATCCAGGCTTTGTACGGTCAGCCCCTCCCTGCCACTCTGCCTTGCCTCACATCATCTCTGCCCTACTGGCTCACTGCAGCCTCACTCACTGCCACCTGGGTTCTCAGATGCACCACACTGCATCCCTGGTCACGTTGTGCCTGGCCCAGAACCCTCCCCTCTCCTTGCTCCTCCTGTTAGCTCATCTCCCAGCTGTCAGCTAAGACATTACTTCCTCAGGGGAAGATTTCTCTGTCCCTAAACTAGGTTAGCAATTTAGTAATCCCACTCCCCGTCATTTGCTTTCATAACACCAATAACTTCTCATCCTTTACTTATCTCTACTGGAATGAAATCATTATTTGTGTCTTTCTCTTCAACTCAGGCATAAGCTCCCAGGACAGGAGCCATATCTGGAAGAACAAAACGAGAGCCGTGTAATACCCAGGGCCAAACCCAAGGACTAGTGCATTCTATGGGCCAAATAAATGGCTCTATTTTTAAAAATAGAAAAAGAAAATTTAGTTTTAAAAAAATCAAGAAAGATATGTCTACTAAAGCATTCGAATGATTCAGGATTATAAGGAGGACTGGATGAAGGGTTTTAAGGATCTGGAAGCTTTTCAATTCAGAGGCAGATGGACAGTGGCCTGGCTAGTCATGGAGACACAGGTTAGAAGAAGGCTAGTGTGGTGTGCTGAGTGGAAATTACTGAGGCCTCAAACTGGGCAGTGGTCACTGAGCATATTGGACAAAAGAGTGAAGGGCAATAAAGTGGATAGAGTTTGCAGAACTCATCAGTTGGCCAGAGTCCACGGGTCCAACGGGGGCAGAGTCAGGACATAATTGGAACTTGGGCAAATGGCAGGTCGATGATGCCTTGATCCAAGGTAATGGGACTAGGAGCAGTAGGAGGCTTACAGGATGTGTTAGTTTCTGGAGGCTGTGGTGACAAATGACCACAAACTGAGTGGCTGAAACAACAGAAACATGATCTCTCATGGTTTTGGAGGCCAGAAGTCTGAAATAGGTTGTTAGCAGGGTTGGTTCATTCTGAAGGCTTCCAGTGAGTATATTAGTCAGGATTCTCCAGAGAAACAGAACCAAAGGATAGATACATACACATAGAGATACACAGATAGGTGGAGATATAAAGAGATTTACTATGAGGAATTGGCTCACATGATTATGAAGGCTGAGAAATCTCACAATCTGCTGTCTACACGTTCAAGACCCAGGAAAGCCAGTGGCGTAGTACCAACCAGTCCAAGTCTGAAGGCCTGAGAACCAGAGGGCAAGTCCAGTTTCAGGGCAGGAGGAGACCCTATGTCCCAGCTCAAGCAGTCAGGCAAAAGGAACGTATTCTCCATTCTTCCTCCTTTTGTTCTATTTAGGCCCCAGTGGATTGGGTGGTGCCCGCCCACACTGGGGAGGGCCATTTACTTGACTGAGTCCACTGATTCAAATGCTAATCTCTTCCAAACACCCTCAGAGATGCACCCAGAAATAATGTGTAATCAGACATCTAGGCACCCAATGGCCCAGTCAAATTGAAACATGAAATTAACCTTCACAGGGAGAATCTGCCCATACCTCTCCCCTAGGTTCCTGTGCTTCCTGGTGTTCCTCAGCTTGTAAACACATTACTCCAATCTCTGCCTCTTTCTTCATATTGCCTTCTCCCTTCTGTGCCCCTGTGTCCAAAAATGTCCTTTCCCTTCTTTTATAAGAACACATGTCATAGGATTTAGGCCTACCATAAATCCGGGATGATCTCATCTCTTGGTATCCTTAACTTAATCACATCTGCAAAGACCCTTTTTCCAAATAAGGTCACAGCCACAGCAACTGGGGGTTAGGACTTGGACATATTTTTTGAGGGGACATAACTCAACTCACCACTCACGAAATGTGGAAATATTGACTCTCACAGGCCTGTTGTGTCACATCTTGAAGGCTTGGGATAAAGAGCTGACTGACTGGAGATCATTCAAGATCAGAGTGAGCTGAGGTTAAAAAAGGAAGACACTAGGAACTAGAAAGTCTACCCAAGAGAAACAGACAAAATTCTATGGGCATCAGCAAACCGTAGACCAACTGCAGAACTGTACCTAAGAAGCTAGTTAAGACATTTGATCCCCAACCATTTCTTGCTCAATAATAAATTTACCCCACATAGTCACATCACAACTACTTTTGAATGCTAGTTGGTATCCAGAATAAATCTGGCATGAAATAATATACCAACTATGCTGTTGGAACTGTTCAGCATTGGTATCTTGAAACTAGAAAGTATTGGCTCAGTCATTAGGAGAATTCATCTTTTGTTTAGCTGTTTACTCATTAAAGAATGATTTACTGAGCAGCCTAGGACATGTCAAGCACTATGTAAGGTCAGAAAATGCAAACGTGACTCAGCCAGGTTGTCTCCCTCAGAGGATCACTGCAGAATGGGGTTCTCACCTTCAGGACTACTGACATTTGGAGTCAGCTTATTCTTTGTTGTGGGGAGGTGCACTGCGCATAGTAGGATGTTTAGCAGCATCCCTGGGCTGGAAACATTGAATGCCAGTAGTAACCCTGCCCCTCAGATGTGACAACCAAAGATAGCCCAAATATTGCCAAATAGCCCCTGGGCACAAAATTGCCCCAGGTTGCTAGCAATGGCCCTAGGGTGATAGGGGTGGCACTGGACAGCTTCCACTAGCAGGACAACCCTGGCACTGTCCATGTGGAAGAACACTGATATAGGGGTCTGGGGGCCCAGGCTGTGGGGTGGGGAGAGGGAGGTGAGGCAGATAGTAGATTAGATACAGGAGATTTTAGAGGGGCCTGAGGGAGATGAGCTATGTACCAACTCATTCAGAAATCTTCCATATTTAAAGGGCATGCTATATCAGAGTCCAAATACGAAAATCCACAGAGCTGGGGCTCAAATCTGGCCTCATTGCTTATAAACCCAGCGTTGTTTTCTGCAGGGATCCAGAGTGAGCCTCCATGTGGCAGCACGAATGATCTCACAGATACTCTCAGGGTTAGGCTGACCCCACGGACATCCTCAGCAACAGATGGAGTTAAAACTGAGCCCGGCACTGTTTCAGATACAAGGGTCTCTACTGAGCCCTTCTCTTGTCCCTTCTCATTTCCCTAAACCACTTGATTTAAATACCCAGCTTTTGTATTAACTCACCAGAATAATTGACATCTCAATGTCTTCCTCTCTTTGTCACCCGTTACTAAATATACATTCTTCTCTGCAAAGTTTTCAGATTGACTGCTCCTGACAGACAACACAGATTTCAACATTTACACAGAAGTTGTCTGTCAAAAAAAAAGGAATAGAAAAAAAATGCCCTATTTTAGGATGTTTCTTTGCTTAAAACGCAGGAGAGAGAGGAGGGAGAAATCTCTCCCTGTGCATAACAGCAATTTATGCCAGGATGCATAGTCTTGCTGGAGATGTTGCTAAGCAACTGCTTGGCGGCATGTCAGGGGGCACAGGGAGACAGAAAGTAGAAAACGCACCAAGGCCTGGGCACTGCAGGACATGCAGAGACCCACTTGGGACACCCACCTTCTTTCCCATCTCCCAGCAGCTAGAATAACCCCAGAGGTGAGTTTGCCTCTCTCTGGCCTTGAAGCCAATAAAAGAGATTTCACACCAAAAGCAGAGCTTGGAACACAGCCACCGTTGCTGGCATTTTTTCTGCCATCCCTTGTGTGGTAGATTGAGCTCAAGCTTGAGAGTTAAGCACGCTCAGTTCCTGCATCTGTAAAATGATGATGGTAGCTGTAGCTCCATCACGGCATGGTGGTGAGACCTCTATTGTGCTCTCCAGTCATCTGTTCTTACCTCCCTTACAGCATTCACCACCACGTTACATTTACATTTTCTGTTCCTTTCCTGCTTTTCCCCAATGGGACAGTGTGTTCCAAGCACAGAAACCACATCTTCCTCATCCGTCATTACTCAGTGAGGAGGATACTGCCTGGCATGCAAGAGGGCTTCAAATAATTTTATCTTTCCTGATCTGAACCAAAACCTCTTAGAGTGTCTTGCAAAACCCCTCATACTCCAGTTTCACCTACATGTCTGCCCTTATCTCCAACTATCCTTGTACCTTCCACTCACCCTCCCAGCCTCAACACAGTCATCATTTTATTGGCACACTTCTCTCTACTCCCTGTGTAAATAAGGTTCGCTAAACCACTGGTCCCTCTCCTCCCTTAACTTCTGATTAATTCCTACTCATCATCTAAAACTCCACTCACTCAAGTATAAACTTCTCCATGAAGGCCCCATGTGGTTTTATCTAAGCAACCAACCTGCAGATGGAGAGTATGACATTACAGAGAGGAGGGGACTATGGCACCCCAGAAATCGATTCTGAGCCATTTATAAAGAGAGAGAGAGCTGTTCATTTGGAATCACTGCTCTTCTAAGTCTTGGGTTAGCTACAAATATTTGGCTTGCTGAAGGTCACACAGAGAGTGAATGGGGGGGCAGATCTAATTTCCTGCAGTTGGATTCCACAAAGCCAAGTAGGAAAGTAGCAACAGAAAACCCACACCTAACTCCTCCCAAATTTTCTGCATATCCATCTGAATCATAAATTGCCTGTGACTTGCAATGCAAACCCTTCCTTCATTAATTCAAATAGTCAATACTAATTTATTAAGCATATACTTTGGGCTGGTAATAGTGGAAGGTACCAAAATATCGTGCATTTATTTGCTCATTCAATTCAGTCATTTATACATTCATTCAATGAAAGGCACTGTGCTAGTCTCTGAACATTCAAAGATGGATAACCCCAGCCCTCAGGTTGCTCACAAGTAGACACTACAACACAATATCGATCTGGTTTGTTTCCTGTATGCAGTGAGTCTTCTCTCCACACCTGGTCTGGCAACACCTTCATAAAACCTCTAGACCTCATATTCCTGCCTTCCCATAGCTGCCAGCTTGGGGCTTGAACCACAGGAAGTGGTGTATAATCTTGCTGGTAGGACTTGAGCTCTTATTGGTTTGTTTCTTTCATTGAATTTCCTGCAGTTTGATCCCACGAAGCCAGGTAGGAAAGTAGTAACTAAAGCACCCACCACATGCCTTGTCTTGTGAGTCTCCTATATTTTCTCACTTAGTCCTCACAACAGTTCTTTGAAGTAGGAATCATTATCCCTGCCTTCACATATATTTTCACAGAGTTCACAGAAAATCAACATTTTGCCCAGAGCAGAACCAATAATGAAGTTGGGGGTGGGGGCGGTTCTCCAAAGTCGATTTACCTTCCACGAGAGCATGCTGCCCAAACAGGTTCAGAATTCTGTAGATACAGAATAGGAAGAAAGGATGTCAGAGGAAGGAACAACGCAGGCATGAAGGTGCATTGCGTTAGGGAAACACGACGTGTCAGGCATAGCCAAGGCAGAGTGTGAATGTAGACTTACATGGAAAATGTGGCTGAAAAGAACTTTGGGGGGAGAGCATGAAATGCCTTAAAAACCTTTGCATGGTGCTTAGCTGCATGGTTCCACCTACAAGTACTCAACAGTAGCAATTCGATATTTTCTCTGTTGTAAGCCAGACCTAATTTTCCAGAGTGGACCTAGGAAAGTATTTACTTTGCAGTTCCTGTATTCTCAAAAGTTACCCTTATCTGTCTTCACACCCACTACTGCCCCCACTACAGAAGCTACTGAGCTTTTACTGCAGTTATCACACTGCACTCCAACCGCTTATGAATCCACCTAGCCTTGTTTGGCTGTGATCAACTTGAACAAAGGCATTCTGTCAGGTGCATCACAGAAAATCTACCTCTTAGTATGATGCTTAGACCATGACAGGTGCTAGCCGTATACTCAATTAATAAGATGTATTCGTCCATTCTCACACTACTATAAAGAGCTACCTGAGACAAGGTATTTTAAGAAGAAAAGAGGTTTAATCAACTCACAGTTCTGCAGGCTGTACAGGAAGCGTGACTGAGAGACCTCAGGAAACTTATAATCATGGCCAAAGGCAAAAGAGGAGAACTTTTTTTTGAGACAGAATCTCACTCTGTCACCGAGGCTGGAGTGCAATGGCCATGATTTCTGCTCACTGCAACCTCCACCTCCTGGGTTCAAGTAATTCTCCTGTCTTAGCCTCCTGAGTGGCTGCAATTACAGGCATGCACCACCATGCCCTGCGTTTGTTTTTTTTTTTTTTTTTTTTTTTTTTTTTTGAGATGGAGTTTCGCTCTGTCAACCAGGCTGGAGTGCAGTGGTGTGATCTCTGCTCACTGCAAGCTCCACTTCCCGGGTTCACACCATTCTCCTGTCTCAGCCTCCCAAGTAGCTGGAACTACAGGCACCCGCCACCACGCCTGGCTAATTTTTGTATTTTTAGTAGAGACGGGGTTTCACTTTGTTAGCCAGGATGGTCTTGATCTCCTGACCTCATGATCTGCCCGCCTCAGCCTCCCAAAATGCTGGGATTACAGACTTTTTTTTGTATTTTTAGTAGAGACAAGATTTCACCATGTTGGCCAGGCTAGTCTTGAACTCCTGGCCACAAATGGTCCACCCGCCTTGGCCTCCCAAATTGCTGGTATTACAGGAGTCAGCCACCATGCTTGGCCAACAAAAACCTTCTTCACATGGCAGAGTGGGAGACAGCGAGCGAAGAGGGAGATGCTACACACTTCTAAACAACCAGATATCATGAGAACTCACTCACTATCATGAGAACAGCAAGGGAGAAATCTGCCCCCATGAGCAAATCGCCTCCCACCAGGGCCTTCCCCCAACACAAAAGATCATAATTCAACATGAGATTTTGGTAGGGACACAGAGCCAAACCATATCATAAATGAAGTACTGAGTTAGTGATATTTTTAAAGCAAGCCATTTCTCATCTCCATCCACATAACAATTCAAAATCTTTTGGAAAGGCCATCTTATCCCTTCAATGTAAACTCCCTTCGGAAATGCATGACAGGGAATATGGCACAGTTTCACTCAGCTCAAGGTGATTTGGAGTGTATGTTTGAATTTGACTTCTCTGAGAATGACATCCCACCCAAAGCAAAAAGGGGGTATGCCTGCCGGTTTGGGGAGTGAAGGAATCTGAGCTAAGGCTGCTAATTGGGCTGCTCTTAATTACAGTCATTCTTTATGCTGGGAAATCGGAAGGGGAGGCAGGGAGCGCAAGGGCTTTATTTAACAACCACACTTTCTGCGAGATGTGTGGCCCCCATTTACAGCAGCAAATGGAATTCGTGCCAAGGAGATGGGGCTCCATTATTAATTGCAAATAATTAGGCCCTTAGTTCCTGGAGATGGGAAAAGGAGAGCTCTGTGCAGCACAGGGGTGGAGAAAGTACCATTCATTTTGAGTTTTTCATCATTTAAAATGATAATTAGTGGAGATAATATGCCTCAGTCGCCAATTTTGCCTCTGATTATTTGCTTGAATATGGTAATTGTATGGTTTTGTTTTGCCCTCCCTTCGATATGCTTCCTAAAGTCCTTGTGATGTTTTAGGGGGTTGGGGGACTCATTTTTATAATATCTCTCAAAGTAACCATGGAAATATATAATTAGACATTATTCAGGATAGAATGACCCAGGTTGCAGGAGCATATGTGGTACAGTGCATTTAACTATGCAACGACTCTCTCAATACCAGCAGGACATTATTTTCCCTCAGATCTTATAGTCCTGTCTTATGGAACTATGGAGGAAATAAGTCCAGACAGAAGAAGACCTGTTTTCTGGTAATAGCTCTGCCCTGTCTGCAACTGGTTCTACATCTCTGAAAGCAGGTGGGAAGGGAACATATGTGGTTTCAATTACATTACTAAGTGCTTGCATTTGTGTACCTTTGTACTTCTTCACTGTCAGTGGAAGATCCTGTCAAATCACTTCTCTACATTAAAATGCCTGAGTATACCCAAAATAGGAGGAGGGAGGGTTCTGTTTTTATAAAAACATAAATATGTATTTGATATGTCATGGATACATAAGAAGACTAGAAGTTATAGCTATATGTTCTCACCACCAGACACAAAATATCTGTGGTCCAGAATGGCTCTATGGATTCCAGTGAAGGACTAGGTTATATCATTTGCTTGGCAATCTGGAAAGATACACTCAGTTTGGAAGGATGGGAGTTAGGAAGCTACCAAAAGTGATGGGGAACAGAGGCAGAGGAGGCAGACTTCAAGGCAGAGGAGGGTTGCATTTCCTGGCCATTCCCTCATGGATGGGGACCTAGTTAGTTTGAGAAAGGGAGCTGGTCACCCAGAAAGATGGAGGCACAGTTAGAGGATTGGGACTTTCAGCTCCACCTCCAACTTCCAGGGAGGCAAGAGAGGCTGAAATTCAAGCTGGTCACCAACCGCCAATGATGTAATCAATTATGCCTATATAATAAGGCTCCCACACAAACCCAACAGGACTGGGTTCTAAGAGTGTCCAGTAGCTGAACATGTTCAGATTCTTGGAACACTAAGACTTCATCCAAGGTTTAATGTCACACCAAGCAATGGCATCATAAGAATGGGATGGGCTCAGCTTTAGGAGGCCAGCTTCTTCGGGGTAAGTCCAAACTCCTGGGCATAGCACAGAAGGCCATTAGTGATCTGAGCTTGGCCTGTCTCCCCAACTTTCCCACCTTGTCTCTCTCATTCTAGTCCTACCTCTTCAGCTCCCTGTATTCCATGTTTCAGGCACTTTTGATATCTCGGAGAGTCTAGAAAATTGTCTTTCTTTCCCCTGTCCAGAATGTTTTATCTTTCCTGTTCGTCTAGATAACTATAAACCACCCTTTAAAACAAAGCTCAAATATCAATTCCTCTGGAAATCTCCCAAGTTTTGGTCAAATTCACTTCCTGAGCACAACCACAATATTCTGAATTTATTCCACTATTGCACTCACCAAGCACTTAGTAGGTGCTCAATAAATGTTTGATTCATTAATATAGCTTCCTCCTGTGACCTGTATAGCATCTCATCTGTTCATTCCGTCAGCTGAGTTGGGTCCATTTGTCCTGTATCCTAGTTCACCGGCTGGAGGTATTCTTGTATCTCTTCACCTTGAGTTCATTCCAATTCTAACTCAACACCAGTCAGTTTAACCTATGTCAACCCAACTCAACTCATTCCAAGTCAATAACAGAATTGAACTGAATTAAAGCACACATAGCTGGTTTTTGTCTCAGAATTGGTTATATGGAGAGAAATCTCAAACACATTTTGATGACCAGAAGTGAAGTGAGGTAGAATATGCTGTGTTATGTTGATGGTGTAAGAAAAGCAAAAAACACTTTTTTTTTCCTATCCTCACAAAAAGAAACACTAATTCCAAATACTACTTAAGGAGAAAGGGAAGATTCATACTTTCTCTACCCAGTGGTCTTGCCTTTGTACCAGGACAGAGTCAGAGCCTCGTGAATAATGCTAGGTTCTCATTCTCATCAGGGATAAGTGAGATGAGGCTAGGATGTGAAGCCAGGGCCAAGCTTCCAAAAAAATGCTTCTTCCTAGAAGGGGCTGAGTGGGATGTTAGGCATGAAAAATAACTGTGTGCCTGAAAATGTCTAATTTTGTTGTTCCAAAGTTTATGTTATTAACTGGTGCCCTCTATTGCAGAGTGATAAAAATGGATCCAAGACTCTGTTGAACCTGGGTTCGAATCCCATTGACTACATATCATCAAAAGCTTACTAGCTACTTTTATTTCCAAGGAGGAAAATAAATTTCTACTTCACTCCCTAAGAAGGAACATTGCTGGAGAAACACTCTCACCCTCTCTCTACCCATCACTCACCTAGAGGAGGGGAGCGAATGGAGATGTTGAAAGAAGGGTCAGCCTTCTCCTCTACTGTAAGCTCATATTACACACATTTTGGCATGACCAATGGACCTAAGAGAGCTGGTAAATTCAATTCTGGAGTAAAGTCTTAGGATACCGGCCATGCCACATATCTAAACTCTAGTATCCAATCAGCCTTCTGTGTAGTAAAGCTGTCATTTTGAATGACGTTTTTTATTTCCCATTTCTTATTAACATTTTGAATGCTATCTTTCTGTCTCCCATTTCCTGTTTCATTGGTATTGAATGCTAAAAGCATGAAGGAAGTTACACGTCAGCCCCCTCCTCCCCAACAGATGTGTAAACTTGGCCATCCACACCATCACTCCAAGTCTCTGTTTCCCCACCTGTAAAATGGGACTAGCACTTCCTATCATCAAACTATTGTGGGAAATAAAAGAAACAGCATATGCGAAATAGTCTGGCACCAAATAGAATGTTAGTTCTTTCCCATCTCTACCGTAGAAAAAAATATATTGATGATCTATGGTGTTCTTGATGTGTTTTCTTTCTTCTCCCAGTCCCATTCTACTCTCATCTTATATTCCCTATTTTAATTAAAGAAAGCGCTTTCTACCCATTTGTGGCAGATGGAAATCCGTGTTGTTGACACTTAAACCCTTACCTCCAGAACAAATATTTTCCTCAAGAACCCAACCTGGTATCTCTGTGAGAATGTCTCATAGCACCCCAAATGTAACATGTACCAGAACTCATCTCCTCCCACCCAAGCCCTCGACCTGTGCCTTTTCTCAACCTCCCACACAGAAGTCATAATCATCTGGCCCACATGCACCATAAGCAAATTCTACTGAAGCCATCTCCAGACTGCATCCGCCCCCCACTCCTCCCGCCCTGAGTCACATCTTCAGCAATTCCCAGCTGGACTCATCCAAGAGCTTCCTCCTCCTCTCTCCACCCATCATGCACCATAGAAAGCTCTGCTACAATAGCTACCAGCTGTTTTGTAAGTGTGTTCTACTACTTATCATCGTCCCTTCCCAAGCTGTACATTTCCAGAGGCAGGACCAGTGATTCTCCTTCTCTGGATCAGCATTGTTTTCTACACAGACCTTGCCATAGAGAAGCACCTTAAAAGTGTTAGTGAAATTGAAAAATAGATTGATCTAACCTCTGTTCCCTGATCTCTCCTATTGAGAAATAACCTTATTTTAGTGGTGGCAGTGAAGAGTTGTCAGAAAAATGACATTAGATATTATTAATATTATGAAGTGAAAAATTATGTTGGCCTGCTCACAGTTGTACTAGCTTCTTTGCTTTCTATCCCAGTGTTCTAAGGGATCTCAAGTAGCCAGCTGTTAAGCTTCTTACATAAGGAGCCAAGTTCATCTGTCCAGGTTAAGGTTGGTATGATAATAGCCACAGTTACCAAACTCTACTTGCAGAGATCTCCAAGGGAATAAAACACCTCTGGCCCTAAAAAGCAACATGTGGAAAATCTAATGCTCTATCTTCAATTCAACCTTGGCAGTGTATTCAATACTTTCTATAACAAAAAAAAAAAAAAAGAAAGAAAAAGAACAAGAAAATATGCATTCCGCTATTTGAATAAACTGTAAGCAGCCTCTCCTATCTGGTGCTCATCCCATATGCCCTTCTTAACTGATTTTCCAATCTCCAGCCCACAGAAGACTATGGTTGAGTGACAAGAATAGGTTAAAGAATGTTGGCACTACTTTTTTTAAAAAGCAACAGAAATAACCCTGACAGCTCCTTAATATTTATTAGCATGAAAAAAACCCAATGATGTAGCATCACCTTGGGAAATAAAAAGGAACTAACACACTGCCATGCCATCCTGGCACATGCCATCTAAAGAAAGCACTGTGTGTATTAAATGTGGAGATTTGCCTTTTATTTCATTGTCATGACCTTATTAGGAAAGAGCCTCCTTCTTCCCAAAAGGGACTTCTGCCCAAGATGCACAGCCCATTTGCCACTCATTTCTGCCCCTTTTAAAAATAGCTTTTTGTTTTCCCAAGACCATTGGTAAGCTCAGGCTCATGTTGAGTCAACCCTGTGCCAGACACTATTAGTGACCTCTCCTATCCACTCACTACCCACCTCTATACAGGGAGGGCTCTTCCTGAATCCTGGGGCCACCTGTATACAGGAAAGCTGCAAGACCCTGAAGGTTTCCCTCACAGTGAAAGATGCAGCGTTAGTGGCTAACCACTGCAGCACTCCTGCACATCAGGTGGGAGGACTCGGAGATTTATGCCCTACTCTGGCTCCCAAAGTTCTCCCAAATAATTGACTCCCATTGTCCATAGTAGTAACTTTCTTGACAACACACACTTTGCTGGCTTCCTTCTCTTGCTGTCTTATATTACCCCTCCCCTGCTGTTGTTTCCCAAAATCATCTTTTAAATGAATCTCCTGCACTTAAATTCTAGTCTCAGGATCAGCTTCCAGCCCAACTCCTGCCTGGATCTGAAAAAAAGTTTTGCTTCAGGACTTCTCCCTAGAGGGGGTCACCTTCCTGAGGAGCACGGACCCAGATCTCTGAGGTATTGCTCAGCAGCCTCATCCAGCAGACTTATTCCAGGCATGGGAGGATTTCTATTGCTTTTGGATGCAGGTTCAGAGCCAAGCAAGGGGACTTTCTATAAAAGAATGATTTATGGAAATGAAATTGAGGAGCACATTTGAGGCCAAAGCATCAGCACTCATAGGGCTGAAAAGACAGTCACTGATACCTCAAATTCCAAGGCTCACAGGCAGCTTATTCCAAATTATATTTTTAGTAACTATGGTATATGTACCAAGGACTGTGCTAGCCAAATTCTGCCATATATAACATTCCTTCTAGAGGAGAGTTCAAACTATAATCTTTTTTAAATGCAATATCATATTTTTTTAAAGCAAAAAGAAGAAAACAGCAATTTGCACTCTTTCAACAAAATGCAGGTAGTTAACTCAAGGAAGTATCCTTGGACAAAGTGTCAAGAGAAGAGCACGCACAAGGCTTTGGAAAGGAGCATCACATACTTGCCTTGTGAACCCAATGCCTTTGGCATGGAAACAATATCTCTCTTTAGAACTTTAGTTCTGAAATGCCTTCAGGTCATTACCATGAAGATATTATCCAGCAGTCCATAGGGGTGATTCAAAGTCAACATATAATCTTCATGGTGCTGGAAAAAGAAAATATCCCAAAGGCTCCACAAGGAAGCAGAGGGTAGAATAAGGACAGTTCTCAAAACACTTCCTACTCACTCTGTGATGCCATGCATTCTCCTCCACAGGCGGTTGTGTGCACTGCTCCACTGCCTGGAGTTCTCTTGAAGCTCCTCAGTCTAAACTTTTATGTGTGAAACTCCTATTTATTTTTCAGATCTCCACTCATTTGTCACTTTTCCAAGAATATTCTCTTAGACTGTCAAGATAAAGTACTAGTCCCCTTTATACAGGTACCCCCTTGCCCGCTCTAGTTTTCATTTTATAGTACTTATCAAAGCTGATGTATTAGTCTGTTTTCACACTGCTATAAAGAAGAGCATGAGACTGGGTAATTTATAAAGAATAGAGGTTTAATTGACCTACAGCTCCACATAGCTGGGGAGGCCTCAGGAAACTTACAATCATGGCAGAAGGCAAAAAGGAAGCAAGCACCTTCTTCACAAGGTGTCAGGAGGGAGAAGAGAAAGTGAAAGGGGGACAAGCCCCTTATAAAACCATCAGATCTCATGAGAACTCACCATCACGAGAACGGCATGGGGGAAACTGCCACCATGATCCAATCACCTCCCCCCAGGTCCTTCCCTTGACATGTGAAAATTACAATTTGAGATGAGATTTGGGTGGGGACACAGAGCTAAACCATATCAGCTGATAATCATGCATCTTTTTGACATATCTCTTCTCTAAGTTCCTTGAAAGCAGGACCACATCTGTTTCTGCTCTCCACTGAATCCCCAGCATCTACTTTAGAACCTAAACCCTAACTGGCACTCAACAACAACTGCGTAATTAATACAAGCATGACTCCCCGTCTCCACCAACACCAGAGTAGGCTGCTGAGCCACCTGTCGCATTTCCCAACTCAGTGGTCCTCAAATTGGAACATGAGTTCCAGAAAATACTAATAGGTTTTATTACAAAGGAAAAAAAAATTATTTCCTGAATCTGAATCTGGATTAAGTAAGTCTAGAAATGCAGATTTTAATAACATTGCCCAGGTTTCTTTACTTCTTACAGCACTTAAAATACTAACGTGTGTGATAACTCTCATGATGGGAATACATTAAGCAAAGACTTCCAGCCTGGCTCCTGTACCAGCCCCAGGCTACTTGCCTTGTGAGCTAACCCTCAGCCCTGTGTCAAATAACCAATCACAGAGTACAGACTGAATCAGGAAATACGTGTTCAATAAATGCTGAAGGAAAAGAATTGTGGAAGAAAGTTAGGGTAGTAGCAGGCATTGTTCACAGAGCCATGAGCTGACACAATTTGGGAGACAATTTTAAGAAACCATCATTCTCAGCAAACTATCGCAAGGACAAAAAAACCAAACATCACATGTTCTCACTCATAGGTGGGAATTGAACAATAAGAACACATGGACACAGGAAGGGGAACATCACACACCGGGGCCTGTTGTGCGGTGGGGGGAGGGGGGAGGGATAGCATTAGGAGATATACCTAATGTTAAATGACGAGTTAATGGGTGCAGCACACCAACATGGCACACGTATACATATGTAACTAACCTGCACGTTGTGCACATGTACCCTAAAACTTAAAGTATAATTAAATAAATAAATAAATAACACCACAAAAAACAACCAAAAAAAAAAAAAAAAGAAAGAAAAAGAAAAAGAATTCGAGCTGGGCGCGGTAGCTCACGTCTGTAATCCCAGCACTATGGGAGGCCAAGGTCGGCTGATACCTGAGGTCAGGAGTTCGAGACCAGCCTGACAAACATGGAGAAACCCCGTCTCTACTAAAAATACAAAATTAGCCGGGCGTGGTGGCGCATACCTGCAATCCCAGCTACTCAGGAGGCTGAGGCAGGAGAATTACTTGAACCCGGGAGGTGGAGGTTACAGTGAGCTGAGATTGTGCCATTGCACTCCAGCCTGGGCAACAAAAGCAAAACTCTGTCTCAAAAAAGAGAGAGAGAGAGAAAACAAAAGGAATACAAAAATATACGATTACTGTGGATTTCGCAAAACCATACAACAATGTGAATACATGGATATAAATCTGCTTTGAAATTATACTCAAGTTGTTTGATCATCTCTGGGGTTCTCTGGCAAGACATTCCCACAGAAGTGTTCCCTATTTACTCAAGTTTAGGGCTTTTGAGGGAGGCACCATATCTTTTTCAGCTTGTTTCATCCACTGCTCTCTCTAGTCACTATTTGTATCTGAGCAACAACCTAGCACACAGTGGAGAGTCCATTAGTGGCTGATTTATGAAGGAAGGAAGGAAGGAAGAAAGGAAGGAAGGAAGGAAGGAAGGAAGGAAGGAAGGAAGGAAGGAAGGAAGGAAGGAGAAGGGGAAGGGGAAGGGCAAGAGGAAGGGGAAGGGGAAGGGAAAGGTGCAGTGAGGTTGCTGATTGTTCATGTGACTGTGGATGGGTCTCCTCGCCTGCTTCCCTGGGTTGCAGAGCCTCCACAAAGGGAGGGAGGGAAGGAGAGAAGGAGGGAGGGAACAAGATCTGGTTTATTTTTGAAGCACCGTAATCTTTAGTGTTTTCTCATTCCAGGAAGTTCATTGACTGAAGGGTGAAAGATTTATGAAGAATCTCTTTTTTTTAATTAATCAGAGCACAGCATAAAGATTAGAAATAAATTACATTCTTCAAAATTCCCTTCTGTGAAAGAGGGACTCAGCTTCTCCTCTTTAATCCATTAAGTCCCCTCTCTTTCTCCTGAAGTTTCAGTGGCTGTTTACCCCCTCTGATTCCTACCGTGTCTAGGTAGGCCAAGGAGATTCCACCCTGGAGACTCACATAGGAGCCTGAAACAATAATTAGTCATACCAGAGGATAACCCAATTCCCAGGAGGATTTCCAGGAAAAACGTGGGAACGAGAGTTAGTAGTTGTGCATTGAAATCACCTGGCAAGCTTGTTCAAGTATCTCCAGGCTCCACCTCAGACCAATTAAGTCATAATATCTTGGCCGGCAGTGTCCGGCAAAAGTATCATCTTTTAGGAGCTCCTTACATGAGTGCAATGTGCAACCAGGTTGGAAAACTTCTAGCCTAGAGAAATGGAAAAATCTGCTTTTTTTTGTTCTGTTTGTGTTTTTGTTTTTGTTTGAGACAGAGTCTTGCTCTGTTGCCCAGGCTGGCACGCAGTGGCACAATCTTGGCCCACTGCAACCTCAGCCTCCCAGGTTCAAGCAATTCTCCTGCCTCGGCCTCCTGAGTAGCTGGGACTACAGGCATGCACCACCATGCCGGGCTAATTTTTGTGTTTTTAGTAGTAATGGGGTTTCGCCATGTTGGCCAGGCTGGTCTCGAACCCCTGACCTCAAGTGATGTGCCTGCCTCGGCCTCCCAAAATGCTGGGATGACAGACATGAGCCACCCTGCCAGGCCCCAAGATCTGCTGTTAATTCACTGTGTGAACATGGTTAGGCTCATTTCATTATCTGGGCCTCCGTTTTCTCATCATTGGAATCTCTGGGATGAACAGTATCATCCCTAACTCTGTTTAGAGATAAACTGATTAAGGTCCCATTGCTTGGTCAGTGTGTGTTTCAACTGTTTAATGAATACTCTTATAAATTTTCTACTCTTTTTATATAACCCAAATTTTTTAGTTACAACAGAAGCAAGACACTGTGGAGAGTGCAAAGATGAAAGATGTGGCCTCTTCTCTCAAGCACTTTATGAACAAGTTCTAAATCTGTCAGTTGCCTAAGAGTAAAAGGCAGAGAGAGGCATGTTGGATGGATGGATGGGTAGATAAGATAGATGACAGATAGAAGATGTCTTCTTGTGATATATTCCACAGATCATCTGGATTCTTCACTTTCCTTTTTAAATCCTAGCACTATCCTGACATGAATGGTAAGCGGATGGCAGGGGGTGGGGTACTGTCATGTGGGTTACAGGAAGATAAAATCCAAAAAATCAGAATTTTATTTTTGTGTTTATTTTGTGTGACCATAAACAAAGGTTGAGTAATTCCAGGTCTTGGTTCAAGAAACACTATCAATGATCCATGCTTATTTTCATTTCATTCATAATTTAATCATGTAAAAGCATGTATTTATCTATTGCCCAATCCATGAATAAGAACCTTATCATTTACTTAATTTAAGGCTCTCCTCTTCCAATTTCCTTGCCTTTCTCTCCTAACCAAGTCCAAAGATAATAATTACTTTAAATTTTGTGGATCGTTAAATTTACTTTTAGTTTATAAAATCTTCGTCACATACTCACATGTATACAACACAGGCACATATATCTAAACTATAGATATTATTTAGTCTTGCGTATATCTTAACTTTACAAAAAGGCTGTCGTATCGAAAACAATTTATGTTTTGCTTTTCAACCAAACATTATGTTAATAAGATTTATCTCTGTTGGGTGTGGTCATAGTTCATTCATTTTTACAGCTGTATACTATTTTATTAAGTGAATATACTATGATGTCTTCACCTACTCCCATTTAGTGAGCACTTGGGTGGTTTCTAATAGTATAATAATGCAAAAGTACTGCTATTCCCATTCTTAAATATGTCTCCTGAATACCTGTGCAAGAATTGTCCTTCCGTGTATACCTAGAGGTACAATTCCTGGGCAGCTGCATATGTGAATGTTTAATTTTACAAGCTAGTGGGTAATTGTTTTCCAATGTGGATAGGTCAAATTGAAGTCAACCATAAAGTATAAAAAAGCCTACGTTAGAATTTAATTATTTGGTCAACAAACATTTATGGTGAGCACATCAGATACTGTGCTTTATGCTAGGGACAAAAAGGATGCAACAACGGAGAAGTTACCGCATCTCAGTGGGGCTACGCGCAAGCCAGGGAAGAATTAGAATAGCATCATGAGTGCAAGGAGTGGTGGTTATTACATTCCTGACAAAGCAGAGAGAAAGGGCCTCCAATTCTAACTTGGAAGTCAAAGAAGTATTGGAGCAAAAAGGGGTGATAGACAACATCTAGTCCAACACATTCATTTTCTAGGCAAGGCCATAAATGCCTGAGTGAAACTTGGGGAAAAGATAGCAAGGGGTAGTCGAAAAAAATCATCCATAAAATAAAAATAATAAAAATCTCATGATTATATTGTGGTGACTTTTAAATGAAATGCTTCATATAAAGAGTTTAGCAGACTTCCAATCCACGTAAACAACTAAGTAATGTTAACAATTATTTTATCAGCCAAGGTAGTGCCTCAATTGTGGTTCAGACAATTGAGTGATTGATGTTCCATTCATTAAGATGAAGAGCAGAGGGAGAGGATATGTGGGGACGGGGAGATACTCACATGCAGAAGGCTGCTGGATACAAGTCTGAATTCAGAGATATAGATGTTGGTGTCATTAGCTGGAGCTCTGGGGAAAGAGTGTGTAAACGAGAAGATTGGAAGCATAACCCTGCAAAATAGGAATATTTAAGTGGGAAGAATAAGTAGAGCCCACAAATACCTGAGAAGTGAAATGAGATATACCAAGAGATTTGGGGGTGTGAGGAACATGCGTAGAATCTAGAGAGCAGAGCATTTTAAGGAGGAAGTAACCCTGCCAAATGAAGAAACAGTTCATTGGAATGACCACCAAAGATGGTTTGGGAAACCCTGGGAAACTTAATGTCAGTGTAGTGTTGAAGGCTGAAACTTATATATCCCAGGTTTCAAGTAAATATTAGATGAAGAGGAAGGAATAGCTGATAAGAGAAAGAGAGGTAACTAGAAGAAGCATTGGCTCAAATAAAAGATCTATGTTAAAGATGCAGAGACTTAAACATATTAATAGACTGAAAGAAAGAAGCTAATGAAGAGAGAATTTGAAAATACAAGAGAAGCCCTTAATTGACAGAATAAAAACCTTCTGAGTGGAGCGTATTTAAATCCTTTTCCTTTTAACTGGAAGTTTGATGAGCTTTGCTTTGGAGCTAATTGACAGTTTCCTTTAGCCCCTACCCTACTCAGACAAAGCGGTTATTCTAGATAATCAAGTATTATCTCTGAGTCTTTCAGATACAATATTTGTAACTTTTACTAATGCAGCATTCTCCATTGTTTCCTAGAACCTGAAAATAAGAATCATCTGCTATCCAACCATCTGATTTTATTAATGAGAAAATTTTGATCCTAGAATTTTAATCCACTAAACTAAGGTGATGATAAATATCACAATAAATTAGTGATGGAGATAGAAATGATGTCCACTGCTTTTGAACCCTTTTTAAAAATAGTTTATTCCACGTGTACCAAACACATAAAACAGACAAAACATCTGTCCTTGTGGCTAACACAAGATTATTTTCACAAGACCAAATTGTCCTTACATATTTGTTTTTATGTCTCTTTAAAAAATATGACTACAAATTACTGAGGCTCCTTCAGTGAAGACTAGAGCCAATTCTCATCTTATTTTGCCATTAAGACTTTGCACCCTCCATTTGTTTAAGTCCTATCAGCTTAGTACGATTCATAATATTGGAAAATAGGTAGAGCAAATGAGGGTCCCATTTCTTAGGGCATCATCTGAGCCATTATTCTGTCATCATTCACCAGATTCCAGCATTGTGATGATAGATCTCCACTTCCTTTCCTCTAACACGCAAATATGTTTATTATTATGTAAACAGCAAAGGGGATAATATATTTGAATTTTCTGGCATATAGTAGATATTCAGTGGGAGGTAAGTTTGAAAACTTTTGAGACAGATAAAGAACGTTCAAACAAAAGCAAAACAAAGAATTGGAAGAAAACTTAGAGATCATTTTGCCCAACAAAATTGCTTTGTGGAGGCTCTGCAACCCGGGGAAGCAGGCGAGGAGACCCATCCACAGTCACATGAACAATCAGCAACCTCACTGCACCTTGAACCTGGATCTTCTAACGTTCAGCCGAGAACTTCTGGCTGAGGTCAAATTGTGTTGTTTTGTGAAGGGCAGTCTAAGGAATATGGGCTTCAGACAATGGAGACCTATCAAAAGGTTACAAGGAGTAACATGATAAACTGCTGATTAGGGCTTGACACCAAGTGTGTGTAATAATTGGCAAGGACCGGGACTGGGGGAAGAGTTCTTGCCCTGTGGATGGGAGGCTCCATTTATCTGGTGAGCTCTCTCTATTTCTAAATTTAATAAACCATGAAAACTTTGACTTCCAACAGACACCCTAAAAATAATCAAAGAGATCACAAAAATGCCAACAGATGCACAAATTCAGTTTCCACATGCCTGCCCCAGCTCCAGCAGGACCCTGGGTACCTGAAGGCACTTGGTATGCATTGAGCTGATCAAAAAACATCAGTGAGAACATATTTCATCTGTGGACATAATTTTTTTTTCAGTACAGTGACTTTCACTCCCGACTAAAAAAAAAAAAGTGCTCAAAAAAGAGAGAAAAAAACGAAAAGCAAAGTCTTTATATCAAAGCCGTGTTGATTTTTTTCATTTACAAAACTCGACCATGCCTGTCTATTAAAAATAGAATGTCTAAGGGCCTGAACTTATGTCCCACCAAGAACCCAGACTTTCTGCTGACTTCAAGGCAGCCTTCTCAGTTAGAACAAAAGCAGCAGAGGCCAAGAAAGGGCTAGGAAATCAAATCTCAAATCCAGGTCTTCAAAACATTGCTTTCTTATTCTATCATCACCTTCCACAAAGTTTTTGAGTTGAACTATCACACGAGAGATATCAAAGGGCTTTATGAGAAATGCCATGTGTGAGTGAAAGCAAGAGAGTCAACAGACATCTGAGTTCCTGTCTTGTCACAGAGGCTGCACTGGAAGTGGTAGAATAAATGACTCTCAAAACTGCCTCTGAAGACTAATGGCCCATCCCTCTCCAGCAGCCACCCTGTACCCCAAACACCTGAACTGCAATTTGCAGCCCAACTACAAGTGTGATGTTGACCCCCCACATCTCCAAATATTTGCCTATATTTTTACC
The DNA here is from genome assembly GCF_029281585.2 of Gorilla gorilla gorilla. NCBI lineage: Eukaryota > Metazoa > Chordata > Mammalia > Primates > Hominidae > Gorilla > Gorilla gorilla. Next base: position 141,632,214 of record NC_073231.2, on the reverse strand, counting down.
CTTTCATACTTCAACACCCAGCCTAAGTGTCTGCAATTACTCTGGACACTCTGAAATTATGTTTAACTGTCTTCTTTCTCCATGGAAATGGGAACTCATTCTGCAAAGGCACCAGGCCTCGTTCACTTTGGACCTCCTGCATTTACCATAGAGGTGAATGATAGGTGTTTCTTGAAGAATGCAAGGGCAAATGAAGATGGAATGCATTAGACACAGATTCTGCCATCAATTAAGCATCTAGGAGGGGAAGTAGCAACAGCCCAGAGTTAATAGAAATCCCAAGCAAAGTGCTAAATGTGATGAGGAGTGCTCAGAGGAAAGGCTTTAAAAGCAGATACTGGAGAGTAGCTACTGCTGCAGGATAGGGTAGGCTTCATGGGAGGAAGTGCCATATGAAATTGACCTTAGAGGATGTCTAGGATTAAACTAACTGAACCAAGCAGGTGCTTGTAAAGATTAAATGCAACATAAGCAAATTCCTGGGTCCATAGTGGGTGTTTTTAAAAAGGCAGTTAATAATAATAATGCTCTAGTATCAAATAACTATGACAGTTGTTAGTACTTCCATTGTATTTCTTTCATGCTTTTACCATCCTGGAATCTCTGGCCAAATGTGTTTGAAATCGGTATGTCTTACCAACCACAAAGTCATATTAACAGCCTTTGCCCAACTGGGCATGGAAGATATTGAGCTCCCAGTTTGTTCAGCTTTGGGCTTAGCATTTATTCATAGAATTTGGTTTAACTGGCAAAACCAGTGTTAGTTCATACTCTGTTCTTTATGGCCAGGAATCAACTCAGATTTTTCATTTTCCCAACAAGAATGCTCCAAAATTGGCACTATTTATCCAGATGCCTCCTTTAACCCTCCCTTTAACCAGATGCTCTGCCCTCTAAAACATACCATGAACTTCCATCTCAATGACATTAGAGTACCAAACAGTGACAGAGGGCTCTTGCTCTTCAAATAAGATATATAATAGGTGTTCTGCCTACTCTTAAAATGGTTACGGATTTTTTTTAAACCCATGTATATTTATAAGGTGCCTGTATCATTATTGGTTCTGAACTCAGCTGCAGTCAACACTGACTTCATTCTCCTAAATGTTCTTCTGGCTCCAGTTTCTCCTTCTCCAGTCCATTCTCACATGACACCAGCATGGTCTACCTGAAACACAGATTTTCTCATGTCCCTTCACTGCTTCAAAGCCCTCTATGACATTCCATTCTCTTCTGCAGTGGTTTTCAAACTGAGTTCCACCCAATCTTAAGGATTTTTCTGCCTATGAATGACTTTCTTAAGGGACTAGAATGGACAGTACAGCAGAGACACGGAACTGGAAATGGCAAGTTCACAGTTTTTAAATCAGTGGCTTATTGATTAAAAAAAAAAAGTCAACAAAACTCATCGAAAAGTGTTCAAAGCCTTTACAATCTTGCTATTACTTCCCTACCTGTCCAACCTTTACATGCCCTATATATATATACCTAATGCTTCCACTGACAACTCTCTACATCTTAAAATTCCATGCCCTAATACATGTCATTAATATCTGCTTACAACCACTCATCCTACAATCATTCTCCCTTGGTAAACTCACATTAATCCTTTAATACTCAGCTCAAATGTCTCATCGTCTGTCAATCCTTTCTCAGCTCCCCCAGGAGAAGTTAGATGTGCCCTCCTCTTTGTTTCTTTGACAGTGGCCCCATCTGAATACTTTGGTATCTATTCCTCACAGTTACAAAGTTGACTAGAAAAACAAAATTAACCTAACACAAAAATAGTCATAAATAAGCTTTTTTTTAAAAAAAAAAAAAAGGATTGGGAGGCCGAGGCGGGTGGATCACAAGGTCAGGAGATCGAGACCATCCTGGCTAACACGGTGAAACCCCGTCTCTACTAAAAAATACTAAAAAAATTAGCTGGGCGTGGTGGCGGGCGCCTGTAGTCCCAGCTACTCGGGAGGCTGAGGCAGGAGAATGGCGTGAACCCAGGAGGCGGAGCTTGCAGTGAGCCGAGATCGCGCCACTGCACTCCAGCCTGGGTGACAGAGCGAGACTCCGTCTCAAAAAAAAAAAAAAAAAAAAGGAAAGAAAACAAGAAAAACAATACAAAACAAAACAAAAAAAGAGTTCCTGATATAACCAGTCTCTATCCCCATGAACAACTCTGTTTTCTTGTTGATTATTCTATGCATGTCAAGTATTTCAAATGTTATACAAATACTTTGGGAGTTGTTTACAAAATGAAATTGTAACTTTTTCAAAGACATAGAATTTCATGAACTCAATAAAAGTAATGTCGGAGAATCGCCAAAAGCATAAGATATCTATTGACAAGTTCGAATAGACAATTATCAAGTAAAAAAAGACAAAATCTACACACTGAACCGGTACTTCGGAAGAGAATAATATAAATATTAAAGGATTAGAGTGGTCATTCGTAAAATCGATGATCCCCTTAGAAAGCTTGACACTTTAAATTAACAACACTAAGCTAACTACCAGAACAAACAGCCCGACATCTCAGAGGCTTACCCTAAATGCAAGTGTGTTTCTCACTAACATGGTCTAATGTGGATGGATCAGGGTGTGTTGGGGAAAGAGGCACACGTTCCTCCCTCCACTCAGCCTCCCTCTGTCCGTGGAGCTCTGCCATCTTCTAGAGCAGGGACGGGAAATCTGTGCCAGGTAGTAAATACTTTCAGCTTTGTGGGCCACTTGATCCCAGTCACAACCACTCAATTCTGCCACTGTAGCATGAAAGCAGTCATAAACAATACATAAATAAATGGGCATGGCTGTGTTCCTATAAATCTATATTTACAAAAACAAGTGGTGGGCTGGGTATGGCTTACTGTCTGTGGTTTGCCAGTTCCTGTTCTAGAGCTTCCTCCTCCTCTTTACTCAAAAGGTAGAGGGGGCCAGGTGAGGTGGCTCACACCTGTAATCCCAGAACTTTTGGAGGCCAAGGCAGGCGGATCATTTGAGGTCAGGAGTTCGAGACCAGCCTGGCCAATATGGTGAAACCCTATCTCTACCAAAAATATAAAAAATTAGCCGGGCATAGTGGTGCACACCTGTAATCCCAGCTGCTCAGGAGGCTGAGGCAGGAGAATCACCTGAACCCAGGAGGTGGAGGTTGAAGTGAGCCGAGATCATGCCACTGCACTCCAGCCTGGATGACAGAGCGAGACTCCATCTCAAAAAAAAAAGGTAGAGGGGAAAGAGAGAAGAAAAGCAAGACACACCTCATAAGGCTATTAATGCTTATACATTCCATGCTAGACTATTAGCTCTATTAAGGATTTTTGCCTGATTTGGCCACTGATCTATCTTGAATGTCTACAGAAGTGTATGTAGGTGCTCAATAAATATATATTCGATGAAATGATTGAATACATTACTATAATATAATTTTATGAGACAAAATAAGTACTTAACCAATTTGTGCATTCTAAAAATTAAAAGTAGTACCTAATGTCTGTTGATCATTTAATACAGGTACTGCTCTAAAATCCATTTTATGTAATACACCATTAAGTCTCTGACAACAGCCCTGAGAAATAAGTTCTATTATTATCATCTTTTTCATTCAAATGAGAAAACTGAGGCACGGAGATGCTGATCATAGTTCTAATGTTACTGAGATATCATTCCTTATTCTTGAAATGCACTTTTTAAATTTCTAATTTCATGTTTCCAAAATCTAATCTCAGCCATCTTTTTTTTTTTCTATACCACTTCATATGACATTTTCTTCTTTTAAAACCAAATTGCTTTCAGGTGTCTTTTCTTGGTACCAATTTTTCTCCCTTTGTGAGAAGTTCTTGTTATTTTCTTTTATTTCATGTTGCAAGTATGCCACTTATCAATGTATTGCCATTCAGCTGCAAAGTAACCCCTCAATGACCGCCCTGCAAAAAAATGGAGCTGGGCCCTTTAAATATTTTTCTATTGTTAACTTTACCAATAGAGGGTGCTGAAAAGACATTGCAGGAAGAAAGGTACTCCTCTGGAGCTTCTCCTGCACCTCTCAAGGTTGTTAGGGGTGAGTTAAAAGAAAAAAGCAATACAGAATACCTGACACACAGTTTGTGCACAGGTAATGCTGTTTCCATTTCTTGATGAGTGTTCACATCTGCTTTTAATATTGTGGCTGATTAGCAACAGAATGTGGGGGTGAAAGAAGTGTAGAAATTTTTGTTTCCTTTTTACCCCATTATCTTTGGAGGAAAAAGACCACAAGAAGTGCCCCCCTACAGAAGTCTTGCAAACAAGAGGATTTATTAGATTATTTATGATCATGAATTTACAAATCAATTAATGTAAACTTCGCTATATAGTCCTTTTTGAGGGGAATGCAGAAATAGAAACTGTATTATGTTATATCCAAAACAAATTGTCCTGTGACCTCTATTTACTAGATCTTCAATCACCTGCGAAAGATTTTAAAGTTGAGTGTTTTTGCTGTTGTTTGGTTCATTTGTCAATTTGTTTTGCAAATTTAGAAAAACACTCTGGAGGAATTTAACAAAAGACTGTTTTTTAAGGAACAAGGAAAACTGAAGAGATTGTCAAAATAATAACGATTATTTATCAAGACTGCAAAGCAAGTCGTCTGTGATTATCAAAGAAACTCCAAAAGTTAGGAGGTATAATTGCCACATTATATTGAGGAAAAATAATTCAAAGGGATTATGAAATGTACTCAATAACACAAAGCTAGAAAGTGACTTGGCCGGGATTAAAACCCCAGGTCTGAGTGACTGTGAACACGCCTTCTTGACCTGACACCATGACACTTCTCTCACAAACTGTGACAATAACGTTTGCTAAAACCAGATTGCAAGCCCATGTTTGCCTGACTCTATCACAAATACTCTCCTCCTATAAGGGGCAGCAGGACAGGAGGCAGAAGGAGAGTCAGAGCCAAGCACAATATTTACCACACATTTCAGATTATGACATACTCTAAGGCAAGAATTTTGGTAGGAAACGATAGAATTTCAAGACCAACTGGCTCAGCAAGTTGCAATAAAGGGAAATTATTGACTTGTGCAAGTGGCAAGTCCTGATATAAAGCTGGCCTCAGGCATAGCTATCTACCTGAGCTGAGATCATGATGACAGTGTTTCACCTTTCTGTCCACCTGTCTGTCTCTGGTTATCTTTGGTCACTGGCTTTATTCTATCTGAATACAGACAGTCCCCAACTTACGATGGTTCAACTTATGATTTCATTATTTTATGATGGTATGAAAGCAATATCCATTCAGTAGAAACCGTACTTCAGATTTTGAATTTTGACCTTTTCCTGGGCTAGCAGCATGTGATATGATACACTCTCATGGTGGTGGGCAGTGACAAGGAGCTGGAACTCCCAAACAGCCACAGGATCATGAGGTAAACAACCAACACTCTAGTGTGCTGTGTTGACAGTGTTTTTTGGATACTGTGTTTAGTGTTTTCACATCCTGTCATGTCTTCAAAACACCCATTTGTATACAGTATTCAACACTTTATTATAAAATAAGCTCTGTGTTTGGTAATTTTGCCCAACTAATGTAAGTGTTCTGAGCATGTTTAAGGTGGGCTAGGATAGGCTATGATGTTCAGTAGGTTAGGTGTATTAATTGCCTTTTGGACTTTTCAAGTTATGATGAGTTTTTTGGGACATAACCCCACAGTAAGCCAAGGAGCATCTATATAGTCAAGCCTTTTCCACGTGACAGGCAAAACAGCTACCTTCAGCCCCCAGGCCATGTTCACAACCCTTGATCTAAAAGATCACAACTATTGCTTATCTATTTTTTGGATTTTTCAGTGTTTTTTTCATTGATTCTTTCTCATCTTCATGAGTTTGTCTAGTTTTCATCTTTGAGGCTGCTGACCCTTAAATGAGGTTTTTGTGGGAGTATTTTGTTGTTGTTGATGCTATTGTTTTTGCTTTCTGTTTTTCTTTCAATGGTCAGGTCCCTCTTCTGTAGGGCCGCTGTGGTTTGCTGGGGGCTCACTTCAGGCTCTATTCATCTGGTTTGCTCCCGCACCTGGAGATATCACTCAAGGGGGCTGGAGAATAGCTCATCTATTGCTAATTTAATAAAGTCTGGGCAAAGTCTCAAATTGGCTGAAATCGTTGGACTCTTCTAACCACCTGAAAGTGTGAGGCATCACCAAAACCATCCGGAGGGAGAACAAAGTGCCCCAAATCATGAGCAGCCAACAAGAAGCTCTCACTGCATACAAAATATACACATGCATACAAGCCAACATTACAACATAATTCCAACATCCCTAAGATAAAATAAGTGATAAAGCATGGAACATTTTTACAAATAAAATCAGCTAAATCAGGGAGCAGGGCCAGGATGGCCAACTAGAAGCCGCAGTGATCAGAGGCTCCATCGAAAGGAGCCATAATAGCATGTGAATCCTGCACCGGCAACCAAGGTATCCAGGTTCTCTCATCAGAACTGACTAGGTGGCCGGCACGACCCACGGAGAGGAAGGAAGAGCAGTGTGGTTCAGCGGCCCACTTGAGAGCCACACGGGGCAGAGAAGCCCCCTGCCAGCCAAGGGAGGCAGTGAGTGAGTGTGCTACCCAGCCGGGGAAACCATGCTTTTTCCACAGAACTGTGCAACCCACGGATTGGAAGATCCCACTCGTGAACCCATGCCACCGGGGCCTAGACTCCCAACTCCAGAGCCACACGGATTCTCAATGGGCTCCCAGCTAGAGTCTGCTTGAGCCTGTGGAATTCCAGGGGGAAGGAGCGACCAGCACCAGGGCTGTGGCTCCCTGCTGTCTGAGCCATTTAAGCTCCTTGGAGGAGGGGCAGCAACTAGCACTGGGACTGATAGCTGCCTATCACACTAAGCTCCCTGGATAGGGGAAGGGCGGCAGCCATCTCTATAACTCCAGGCTGCGCTTTTCCCTTGCTGGAGCCAGGAAGGCTAGATGGCTTGGTCCCAAGAGGTGTCCCCCACAGCCCAACACACCAGCTGTGGCAGACTGTCGCCAGAGTGCCCCTTCAGGCCTGACCCTGACCCATCCCTACTCACTGGGTGGGGCCTCCCTGCAGGAACTCCAACAACTCCAGCCAGGCACTCAGGCACAGAAATCTGATCTCCCTGGGCCTGAGCCCCTAGGGGGAGGGGTGGCCACAATCTCTGTGAACCAGCAGACTTAGCCTTTCCTCCTGCTAGTTCTGAGGAATCCAGGCAGCCCAGACGAGTGGGTTTTCCCCCAGCAAAGCTCACCCCCTCCACCAAGAGACAAAGTGCTTCACTAAAAGGGTCCTGATCCCCGTGCCACCCAACTAGGTGAGACCCTCCAACAGGGGTTGTCAGACACCTTATACAGGAGTGATCCTACTGACATCATGTTGGTGCCCTTCAAGGTCAGAGATCCCAGAAGAAGGAGCAGGCACCCATCTAGCTATTCTCCAGCTTCCTTGAGTGATATCTCCAGGTGGGGGAGCAAACCAGATGAATAGAGCCTGAAGTGAACCCCAGCAAACCACAGCAGCCCTACAGAAGAGGGACCTGATCATTGAAAGAAAAACAAGCAAGCAGAAAGCAACAACAGCATCAACAACAAAAAAAGTTCCCATAAAAACCCCATCTAAGGGTCAGCAGCCTCAAAGATCAAAACTAAACTCATGAAGATGAGAAAGAATCAATGAAAAAAACACTGAAAACCCGAAAGGCCAGAGTGCCTCTTCTCCTCCAAATTATCTCAATGCCTCTCCAGCAAGGGCACAGAACTGGATGGAGGATGAGATAGATGAATTGACAGAAGTAGGCTTCAGAAAATGGGTAATAACAAACTCTGCTGAGCTAAAGGAGCATGTTCTAACCCAATGCAAAGAAGCTAAGAACATTGACTAAAGGTTAGAGGAGCTGCTACCTAGAATAACCAGTTTAGAGAGACACATAAATGACCTGTTGGAGGTGAAGAACACAGCACGAGAACTTCATAAAGCATACACAAGTATCAATAGCCAAACTGACCAAGCAGAAGAAAGGGTATTAGAGTTTGAAGACCACCTTGCTGAAACAAGGCATGAAAACAAGATCAGAGAAAAAAAAGAAGGGAAAGGAATGAACAAAGACTCAGAGAAATATGGGACTATTTAAAAAGACCAAACCTATGATTGATTGGAGTACCTGAAGGAGATGGGAAGAATGGAAACAAGCTGGAAAACACACTTCAGGATATTATCCAGGAAAACTCCCCCAACCTAGCAGGACAGGCCAATATTCAAATTCAGGAAATAAAGAGAACACCACTGAGATACTCCATGAAAACACCAACCACAAGACACATAATCATCAGATTCTCCAAGGTCAAAATGAAGGAAAAATTGTTAAGGGCAGCCAGAGAGAAAGGCCAGGTCATCTACAAAGAGAAGCCCATCAGACTAACAGTGGACCACTCAGCAGAAACCCTACAAGCCAGAAAAGAGAGGAACCAATATTCAACATTCTTAAAGAAAAGAATTATCAACCCAGAATTTCATATCCAGCCAAACTAAGCTTCATAAGTGAAGGAGAAATAAAATCCTTTTCAGACAATGAAATGCTGAGGGATTTCATCACCACCAGGACTGCCGTGCAAGAGCTCCTGAAGGAAGCACTAAATATGGAAAGGAAAAACCAGTACCAGCCACTGCAAAAACACATCAAAATATAAAGACCAATGACACTCTGAAGAAACTGCATCAACTAGTGTGCAAAATAACCAGATAGCATCATGATGACAGGATCAAATTCACACATAACAATACTAACCTTAAATGTAAATGAGCTAAATGTACCAATTAAAAGATACAGACTGGCAAATTGGATCAGGAGTCAAGACCCATTGGTGTGCTGTATTCAGGAGACCCATCTCACATGCAGAGACACACATAGGCTCAAAATAAAGGCATGAAGCAAAATTTACCAAGGAAATGGAAAGCAAAAAAAAGCAAGGGTTTCAGTTCTAGTGTCTGACAAAAGAGATTTTAAACCAACAAAGATCAAAAAAGACAAAGAAGGGCATTACATAATGGTAAATGGATCAATTCCACAAGAAGAGCTAACTATCCGAAATAAATATGCAACCAATTCAGGAGCACCTAGCTTCATAAAACAAGTTCTTAAAGACCTACAAAGAGACTAAGACTCCCACAAAATAATAGTGGGAGACTTTAACACCCAACTGTCAATATTAGACAGGTCAACAGGACAGAAAATTAACAAGGATATTCAGGACTTCAACTCAGCTCTGGATCCAGTGGACCTAATAGACATCTACAGAACTCTCCACCCCAAATCAACAGAATATACATTCTTCTCAGTGCCACAGGACACTTATTCTAAAATCAACTGCATAATTGGAAATAAAACACTCCTCAGCAAATGCAGAAGAACCAAAGTCATAACAAACAGTGTCTCAGATCACAGTGCAATCAAATTAGAAATCAGGATTAAGAAACTCATTCAAAATCACAAAATTACATGGAAATTGAACAACCTGCTCCTAAATGACTCCTGGGTAAATAATGAAATTACGGCAGAAATCAAGAGGTTGTTTGAAACCAATGAGAACAAAGAGATAATGTACCAGAATCTCTGGGACACAGCTAAAGCACTGTTAAAAGGGAAATTTATAGCACTAAATGCCTACATCGGAAAGCTAGAGAGATCTCAAATCGACACCCTAACATCACAATTAAAAGATCTAGAGAAGCAAGAGCAAACAAATCGAAAAGCTAGCACAAGACAAGAAATAACTAAGGTCAGAGCAGAATTGAAGGAGATAGAGACACGAAAAACTCTCCAAAAAGCCAACGAATCCGGGAGCTGTACTTTTTTAAAAACTAACTAAATAGATAGATGACCACTAGCTGCACTAATAAAGTAGAAAAGAGACAAGAATCAAATAGACACATTAAAAATGATAAAGGGGATATCACAACTGATCCCACAGAAATACAAAACTACCATCAGAGAATATTATAAACACCTCTATTCAAATAAACTAGAAACTCTACAAGAAATGAATAAATTCCTGGACATACACACCCTCCCAAGACTAAACCAGGAAGAAGCCAAATCCCTGAATAGACCAATAACAAGTTATGAAATAGAGGCAGTAATTAATAGCCTACTGACGGAAAAAAGCCCAGGACCAGACAGATTCACAGCCAAATTCTACCAGAGGTACAAAGAGGAGCTGGTACCATTCCTTCTGAAACTAATCCCAATGATTGAAAAGGAGGGACTCCTTCCTAACTCATTTTATGAGGCCAGCATCATCCTGATACCAAAACCTGGCAGAGACACAACAAAAAAAGAAAACTTTAGGCCAATATCCCTGATGAACATCGATGCAAAAATCCTCAATAAAATACTGGCAAAACAAATCCAGCAGCACATCAAAAAACTTATTCACCACAAACAAGTTGGCTTCATCCTTGAGATGCAAGGCTGATTCAATATATGCAAATCAATAAACGTAATCCATCACACATAAACAGAACCAAAGACAAAAACCCCATTATTATCTCAATAGATGCAGGCAAGGACTTTGATAAAATTCAACATCCCTTCATTTTAAAAACTCTCAATAAACTAGATATTGATGGAACATTTCTCAAAATAATAAGAGGTATTTATGACAAGCCCACAGCCAATATCATATTGAATGGGCAAAAGCTGGAAGTATTCCCTTCAAAAACTGGTACAAGACAAGGATGCCCTCTCTCACCCCTCCTATTCAACATAGTATTGGAAGTTCTGGCCAGGGTAATCAGGTAATAGAAAGAAATAAAGGATATTCAAATAGGAAGAGAGGAAGTCAGATTATCTCTGTTTGCAGATAACGTGATTCTATATTTAGAAAACATATTGTCTCAACCCAAAACTGCTTAAGCTGATAAGCAAATTCAGCAAAGTCTCAGGATACAAAATAAATGTGCAAAAATAACAAGCATTCCTATACACCAAATATAGACAAGCAGACAGCCAAATCATGAATGAACTCCCATTCACAATTGCCACAAAGAGAATAAAATACCTAGGATTACAGCTACCACGGGATGTGAAGGACCTCTTCAAGGAGAACTACAAACCACTGCTCAAGGAAATAAGAGAGGACCCAAACAAATGGAAGAACATTCCATGCTCATGGATAGGAAGAATCAATATTGTGAAAATGGCCATACCACCCAAAGTAATTTATAGATTCATTGCTATTCTTATCAAATTTCACAGAATTAGAAAAAAAAAAACTTTAAATTTCATATGGCACCAAAGAATAGCTTGTATAGCCAAGACAATCCTAAGCAAAATGAACAAAACTGGAGGCATCATGCTACCTGACTTCAAACTATACTTCAAGGCTACAATAACCAGAACAGTACGTTACTGGTACAAAAACAGACATATAGACCAATGGAACAGAACAGAGGCCTCAGAAATAACACCACACATCTACCACCATCTGATCTTCGATAAACCTGACAAAAACAAGCAATGGAGAAAAAATTTCCTATTCAAAAAAGGGTGCTGGGAAAGGTGGCTGGCCATATGCAGAAAAATGAAACTAGACCTCTCCCTTATACTTATACAAAAATTAACTCAATATGGATTAAAGACTTAAAAGTAAAACCCCATACCATAAAAACCCTAGAAGAAAACCTGGGCAATACCATTCAGGATATAGGCATGGGCAAAGACTTAATGATGAAAATTCCAAAAGCAATTGCAACAAAAGCCAAAATTGACAAATAGGATCTGATTAAACTAAAGAGCTTCTGCAGAGCAAAAGAAACTATCATCATCAGAGTGAACATGCAACCTACAAAATGGAAGAAAATTTTTGCAATCTACCCATCTGACAAGGGTCTAATATCTAGAATCTAAGGAACATAAACAAATTTACAAGAAAAACAAACAAACAAACAACCACATCAGAAAGTAGGCAAAGGATATGAACAGATACTTCTCAAAAGAAGACACATATGTAGCCAACAAACACATGGAAAAAAGCTCATCATCACTGATCTTTAGAGAAAAGCAAATCAAAACCACAATGACATACCATCTTATGCCAGTCAGAATGCCGATTATTAAAAAGTCAAGAAACAATAGATACTGGTGAAACTGTAGAGAAATAGGAACACTTTTACACTGTTGGTGTGAATGTAAATTAGTTCAACCATTGTGGAAGACATTGTGGCAATTCCTCAAGGATCTAGAACCAGATCCTTTGACCCAACTATTCCATTACTAGGTATACACCCAACAGAATGTAAATCATTCTACTATGAAGACACATGCACATGTATGTTTATTGCAGCACTATTTACAATAGCAAAGACATGGAACCAACCCAAATGCCCTTCAATGATAGACTGGATAAAGAAAATGTGGTACATATACACCATGGAATACTGTGCAGCCATAAAAAGGAATGAGATCATGTCCTTTGCAGGGGACATGGATGAAGCTGGAAGCCATCTTCCTTAGCAAACTAACACAGGAACAGAAAACCAAACACTGCATGTTCTCACTCATAAGTGGGAGTTGAAAAATGAGAACACATGGACACAGGGAGGGGAAAAACACACACCGGGGGCTGTGGGGGGTAAGGGGCCGAGGGAAAGAAACCTAGATGATGGGTCAATAGGTGCAGCAAACCACCATGGCACACGTATACCTGTGTAACAAACCTGCACATTCTGCACATGGGTCATGTGCTGCAGCCTACATGATCATCCATCCTGAGTTTATCAAAAGCCCTAAGCCATTCCCAATCAATTGTTGCTGGAAATTAAAGTAAAATAGAATTAAAAATCAGCTAAATCAAAATTATATTATTGTTCTGTAAGCATCACAATTTTTTCATCAAATGAGGAATCAAAATAGGTATCTCACAGAGAGATCTGTGATTACATAATGACTGAGCCTTGCCAGTCATTATGCCTTGGCTTGTCACGTGTGTTTGGGTGTTATAAATTGTAAGTACTATCAAGGGATCATAATGTTATGATATTTTTGTGCAACCATCAGTACCCTTTGCTACTGTATTCTCAGAAGACTGTATGTCTTCAATGCTGAGTGATGTTTAATTGGCATCTAAAAGGATACCCTAAGCTCTGATATTTCTATATGTTAAACCAACACTAACACAAAAGCACGCTTATAGTCTGTGGGGCACATGCTTTCAAGATAATAAATTTTAAAAGGTTCAGTGGCCAAAACATACCATAATTAGATAAGTATAATCCAAAATAGTTGATAAAACTCTACGAGAACTCTCAAAAAGAGAAACTATTCGGCTTTTTCTAAAACTATGGTGTCTTATTTTAGATTTCCTTAAGAGCAAAGCCCAAGACATAAATTTGCAAAAACAGTTCAAAAGGTGATCACAGGAAGCAGAAGAAAGGAATGGTGAGACAGGGAAGGAGGAAAAGCTAATAAGTTTGCCAGAACCTTGATCCTGGACTTCCAGCCTTCAAAACTTAGCAAATAAATTTCTGTTGTGTAAGTCAGCATTTCCCCAACCTTTTTGGCACCAGGGACTGGTTTCATGGAAGACAATTTTTCCATGTACCAAGAGGGCAGGGTGGGGGATGGCTTCAGATGATTCAAGCACATTACATTTATTGTGCACTTTATTTCTATATTATTGCATTGTAATGTATAACAAAATAATTATACAACTTACTATAATGTAGAATCAGTAGGAGCCCCGAGCATGTTTTCCTGCAACTAGATGATCCTATCTGGGGGTGATGGGAGACAGTGACAGATCATCGGGCATAAGACTCTCATAAGGAGTGCACAACCTAGATCCCTTGCATGAGCAGTTCACAATAGGGTTCATGCTCCTATGAAAATCTAATGCCGCTGCTGATCCGACAGGAGGCGGAGCTCAGGTGGCAATGTGAACAATGGGGAGCAGGTGTAACTACAGATGAAGCTTCGCTCACTCGCCTGCTGCTCACCTCCTGCTGTGCGGCCCAGTTCCTAACAGGCCATGGACTGGTACCAGGTACACCAAGGGTCCCCCAACCCCCATTACCGGTCTGTGGCCTAGAGATTGGGGAGCACTGGTGTAAGTGATGCAACCCATGGCAGTTTGTAATGGGAGGTGCTGTGGTCACAATGTTTGTGTCTTCCCCAAAATTCCTATGTTGAAATCCTAACCCCCAAGGGCATTGAGAAGTGGAGCCTTTGAGGGTGATTAGACCATGGGAATGGAGCCGTCATTAGTCTCAGGGGAATGGGATTAGTGCCCTCATACGAAAGGCCTGAGAGAGACCCCTCACCCCTTCCACCATGCGAGGACACATCATGAAGGTGCCATCTCTGAACCAGGAAATAGGCCCTCACCAGACACTGAATCTGCCAGAATCCTTATCTTAGACTTTCCAGCATCCAGATCTGTGAGAAATAAATTTCTGTTGTTTATAAACCACCCGGTTTGTGGTATTTTGTTCCCACAGCCTGAACAGACTAAAATGTAGCCCAAGCACACTCACTGTGTCACACTGCTAGGGACTGAGCACAGGACTCTGACTCCTTCATTCTTTATTATGTCAACAAGTATCAACTGAGAAAACACTGTAACAAACCCCAGAGTTAGAGAGAGAATGACAGAGACACAGCCCTGGCCTGTATGTTGCACAGTCTTGTGGGGAAAGCCTAATATTGAAACCTATAAATTATAAAAATAACAACACAGCCATGATGCTAATGAGGAGTTGAGAGGGAAAAAAAAAGGCTCTTAGTTCCTTGCAAGAATTGAAACTGGAAAGTTGGAAAAGACAGTAACAGAGGAATCCACTTTGTTATTTGTTAGTTACCCAAGCTGGTCCTCAGAAACTTTATCTGAACCTGTTGTGGTTCAGAAAGGGAAACATGAGAGGTCTTGGTTAATGTCTTGCTGCAGCCTACATGATCATCCATCCTGAGTTTATCAAAGGCCCTAAGCCATTCCCAATCAATTGTTGCTGGAAGATTACTTAATGGGGTTGCACAGAAAGCAGCTTAGCATCTGTTACTGCCAAGAGGTGAGGCATGTTTTGGTGTGGAATCCCAGCAGGAGATGACCCTTGCTACCAAGAGTTTAAAAATACCTTCTCCCAGTGCTGCAGCCAACTAATAAAGTGCCACGCCCATACTGAACACAGATGTGAAATGGAATGCAGGCTCAGACCACAGGAGCTCATGCTAGACCAAAAGCTGCAGCATCACTCCACCCCAGCTACAATTTTGCAGATTGTGTCTGTGGGATGCAAAAGTTTCCAGAACAACTCATTAGTAAAGATGCAGAATGTAAACTCTGCAATGTGGACAATGACAGGAGAAAACAGAGACTCAGTGACAATCTCTACCACTGTGGGAGGAGAATAACATAAAAGATACAGAAAAGCCCCAGTCCACATCACATCCACAAATGTTCAGTGCAGCTTTATTTATGATAGAAGACAAAACAAAAAGCTAGGAATGAACCCGAATGTTTATTGACAGGTAAATGGCTAAACAAATTCTACTGTATCCTTATTATGGAATACTACTCAGCAATAAAAGAATAAACTATTGGTACGCACTGAACATATATAAATCTCAAAATAATCATAATAAATAAGAGTCCACACACAAAAGACTGCATACGTACTGTATGATTTCGCTTATGTAACTACTAGAAAATGTAAACTAATGTGTAGTGACATAAAGCCAATCAGTGGTTACTTGGGGATAGGGAGGGGGGAAGGGAAAGATGACAAAGGGGCCTGATGGATTTGTTCACCATCTGTCATGTTGATTTCTGTGATGGTTTCATAGGTGTAGACATATAACAAAACATCAACTGTTTCATACGTACAATTTATTCTATAACAATTATACATCAATAAAGCTGTTTTAAAGAGAAAGTACGAAACCTCATTCTCCTAAAACTCCTTCCTTGGTTACATTAGTAGCTAAGGGGCTAGAGACATATCAGATCCCAACTTGCACTTATTTTCTATCACTGGTGAAATAAACCCTGGACCTATCTCATTGCAGTGCTGGGATGGTCATTCTTTCAATAAATCCTGTTGTCTTCATCAAGTCTGAGTTAAAAGACTTCACATACTCATATCTGGGAGCTGAGGTTGGATGGAGGCTACCTGATTTTTAAAGTCAAGATTCGAATGCCCCAAAGAGATGAATCCAGATAGGACAGTCCCCTTCAGAGTCCTGAAGAGCTATTCTGTTTCTGCCTCCGCTGGCCACCGTTCACACAATCAGTGGCCGAACTGTTGAGAAGCACGTTCCTCTCCTCTATCTCAGGCTCCACCCAGGATGAATCTCTGAAGTGTGTCTCCCTCCACTCACTGAGAGCCAGCTCCTTTGAGGGCTTTTGCAGCTTCACTGAGTGCTTCTGGATGCTTGGGCTCACCTCCTCCTCCTCCTTCCTTCCAGCCACTACTCCACCTCAGAAGCCTCCAACTAAAAACACACCTAGGCCTGGCTCTGGACTCTGAAACTCTGCCCCCTGGAGCTTCATTTACTTTGCTTGCTTTCTCATGAAAAATATAATTCACCGTTCTGTAGTTCTATAGAGGCCAGAAATGAGAAGAAAAGAAAACTGCCAAAGTGGTCACGTGGACGACCTGAATAAGACGTAAGATTTCATTTCCCGAAAGTGTCTCAGTTAAGCAAATATGTCCTCTGCACCACGATAAGCAAAACACTTAGCCAAGCTCTGGAAGGGAAGAAAAGCTGAGCAGAAAGATGTCCTGCCCTCAGGGAATGTGTAAAGGACTCTCTGGAAAAATGTGTTGTTAAAAATGAGGGACAAAAGGAAAGCTTTGACAGTCCAGAGCAAGTCAAGATGATAGTCTGGACTTTTAGCAAAAACAGCCACTTCTCATAACACAGTAAGATGACAACAAAAAAATTCATTAAATGTAAAGCCATAAAGACAAGAAAGGTGAGGAAGGGGATGACAGCCCATGAGAGGGACAGTTGAATTTTAGACAATGTGAAGCAAACATACAAGGCAACTGACCCGTTAGACTTAAACCTGAGCCACCTTGAGGGGCACCCACAGGAAATAAGCTGTTCCTCATTGGCTATCCAATATCCATCCTGCTGTTGAAAAAAGAACCCAGTTTTGCTTAAAGTGCAACATGCCAACCCAAACAATAGGTCGTGACTGGTCCCAGCCAAGCATGATACTCCACTTTCCCAACCTCTCTCCTAGAGAGGTACAGCCATGTCACCAGTTCTGGCCAACAAGGCTAAAGCAGAAGTCTTCTGAGGCAAATCCCAACAATTATTTTGCTTTCTTACTCAAGGGAGATATACGCAGCCAGGACCATCAACACCCCCGCTTCTTTCTGACTGGAATGTAACTGTGATGGCTGGAGCTGGAACAGCCACTCTGCAATCCTGAGGAGAAGCACAAAAGGATTGCATAGACACTGACCCTGACATATTCAGGTGGCTGAACCAATGCAGAAACTGCTGACTTCAGACTTCTTGGTATGTGGGGAAGAAACTATTTGTTTCAGTCACTGCCCGCAGGTTTCTGGTACTTGAAGTAGACTGCAGTTTTAGCCAACTCACAGAGATAAAGGAAGAGAGGCCCCTAAAACTAAGGCAGGGCAAAGAACATGTCATGGTGATGGGTAAGTCCCTGAATGGCAGCTGTGGAGCAGATCCAGAGTCAACAGAGCAGACTGGACAGGAGCAATCTAGAGCCAGAGGGATCTGAGAAGCATATGCAAGGGGAAAAAGGAAAATAATATGCAATGCATTTGAACAGATGCAGGGGTGATTTAGAATCTTTTGGGAGTTTAGGTATGACTTAATGGTAGGTGCATAGAAAGCTAAGCAAACAAAGACACAAGGTATTTAATAACTCCAGGAAAAAAATGGTTAGCGTGGAGACACATTAATTGCTGTGTAAATATTCCTTGAACAATGCTTCATAGTCATGTCATCCACAATGAATGATTTAACCAAAATTGGGACATAATGCTTTCTAGAGGTTGAAAAAAGGGAACATGAGTAGAGAGGGTGTAGGAGAGTTTATATCATACTCTTCCATAAAGTCAGTAGATGATATCTACAATTAAAACATCAATCAATAGTGGTAATATGGTGTGGCTGAGTCCCCACCCAAATCTCATTTTAAATTCCCATGTGTTGTGGGAGGGACTCCGTGGGAGGTAACTGAATCATGGGGGCAGGTCTTTCCCGTGCTGTTCTTGTGATAGTGAATAGGTCTCACAAGAACTGATGGCTTTAAAAACAAGAGTTTCACTGCATAAGCTCTCTCTTGGCCTGCCACCATCCATGTAAGATGTGACTTACTCCTCCTTGCCTTCTGCCATGATTGTGAGGCCTCCCCAGTCATGCGGAACTGTAAGTCCATTAAATATTTTTTTTTTTTTTTTTTGGTAAATTGCCAAGTCTTGGGTATGTCTTTATTAACAGTGTGAAAACAGATTAATACAAGTGGTAATAGCGTTTTGTTTAGAAATAAGGGAGGTGATACCAGAAGACACAGTACAGATACCAGAAGAGCAGAACATGGTTGCTTTGGAAAGCAGGAATTGAGAATATGGAAAAGTGGGGCAGGAAAGTGCTGTTTTTTGGTAATAATCTTTGCATAACTGTTTCTGTCCACTATTGTAGATACAAATATTACTTTGCTAAAGGTTAACTTCTTTAACCCCATTTGGTTAAGAAGAGCAGCAAAGTGTTCTTGAAAGAAGTGGCTTATTTGATTGGCTGCTGTGTTAGACCCTTATATTCTACCTTGAAGCAGAAGGTCTTTCCTGATCAAAGATTGTATGGTACCACATTGTTCTTTTAAAATTACTTGTCATTTATCCAACAGGCATTTACGGTGCACCAACAATGAGACAGGCTCTGAGCTAGGTACTGGCTCTGCTTTTTTTCATCACATGAGGCCCTTGCTGTCCAGAAGCATGGCTCAAAGTGAGGCCAGTATGAAAAGGGGCACCTGAGACAAGGACGATTGCCCTCTGCACCCACCCTTCCACCCCGTGTCTCTCACGTGGACAAGGGCAGTAGCCTCATATTGAGGCACCCACTCTCCTCCTTTGTCCTCATACGACCTATTCACACAGGAGCCAGAGGAGTCCTTTTAATGTAGGTTAGATCAGTTCATTCTGCTGCCTCCAACCTCTACATCTTCCCGGCTCACTCAGCATAAAATCCAAATCCCTCCATGATCAAAAGGCTCCACCCAGCTGGGCCTCGTACTGACTCTCCTGAGCATTCACAACCCCTGACATCCCTCTCCTGTCTTCATCTGCTTCTACCACTAATACTATGATGCACGCAATTACTTAGTATCTCTTTCTGCACCATGGACCACAACAAACAAGGCTAGTGACTTCACTGTGGTCATTACCGCAGCCCCCGCACATGGGACAGGGCCTGACACTAGGCATTCGTAGCTAGTTGTTGAGTGAATACAAGAACAGTAAGGAGGCACTGAAGATGACGTTAGTAGGTGAATGGTAACAGGTTTGAGCATTAAAAAAATATTATTGAGGTAGAATACACAGAGGAGTTAACATCTTTACCATTTTTAAGTGTACAATTCAGTGGTAATAAAAACACTCATATTCTCTTTTCCCTTTCATCCCCCAACTCCAGCCCCATCCTCTGGCCTCTGGTAAACACCATCTGTTTTCTATTTTCATGAGACCCCTTTTTTTTTCTTTGAGACAGAGTCTCTCTCTGTCACCCAGGCTAGAATGCAGTGGTGCTATTTCAACTTACGGCAACCTCTGCCTCCCAGGTTCAAGTGATTCTTGTGCCTCAGGCCCCCAGCTGGGATTACAAGCATGTGCCACCACACCCAGATAATTTTTGTATTTTGTAGTAGAGATTAACCATATTGGCCTGTCTGGTCTCAAACTCCTGGCCTGAAGCGATCCACCCCCCTTGGCCTCTCAAAGTGCTGGAATTACAGGTATGAGCCACCGCGCCCAGCCTGAGATCCACTTTTTTAGCTCCCACATGTGAGTGAGAAAACGTGATACTTGTCTTTCTATGCTTGACTTATTCCACTTAACATAATGGCCTCCAGACTTGAGCATTTCTAAACCATCACACTTCCTGCTGTGTGAAGATACATTGCAAATAAGAATATCTGCTGAGACACAGGAAGCCCTGAGGGGAGGGCAGGTATTGCAGTGAGGAGCCTGGGTCATCAGTGGCACTGGCAGAAGGGATGGTGAGACCTTGAAAGCCACAGCACACATTTAGGAGGTAGAGCCTCTAGGCTTAGGGACTGCTCATGTTTGGGACTGATGTGCAGAAAGTGGTCCAAGTGGTATCCAGGTTTCCAGACTCTTGAGGAAATGGTGGTAATTGGTGTTTGAGGGAAACAATAATGAATGTTGTATTATTAGTAGTATGAAGTAACAAGGTTGAAGTTATTGATGACTGCAGTTATTAGGTGGCATGTTACACAGGTGACTCAGGAGACATGTCTAGGCTGGAGAAACAAGTCATTAGGATCTAGAAGGTAATGGAATGTGTGGAGGTTGGCTCACCCAGTCAGAGCTTACAGAGTGAAATCAGAAGAGGCCAAAAACAAAATTTTGAGAAACCCTGTTTGTCACACATGTCATGATATTCTACCTCTAGGCTGAGGCACCCATTGCCCAGAGACTGAGCCTTCCCTTGGAATTGCCCCCATTCAAAGACAGCTGCTTTACCCAGGGTCCTATCCCCTTCCTGCAGACAACCCTCATCCGATACCTGATCAGGTGAGAGGAGTTGTAAAGGCAAACCCTCTTGGCTCACTGTGAATAATTCTGAAGGGCTAACTCAGCTCTAGATCTTTCCAACAAAAGGATGTCTCTGCTGCAAATGAATCACAGTTCAACTCGTCTCTCAACTCAATTTTTTTTTCTTCCCTCCGTTTCAGGTGTATCTCCCAAGAGGATTTCCCAAAATCCCCCTACACATACATATTCTATTTCGCAGTCATGAAATAGAGAAACCCAACCTGCCACATCAATACTTAAGGAAGATACAGAAGTGGCTGATCTGAGGAAAAGCAAGAGAGATAGGAGGTGATCCTGGCTGATGTAGGGCTAAGGAAGCAAAGAAAGGGCTTTATTCAAGAGAGAGGCAGGTTTGAAAATCCATGAGGTCAAGTAAGATGCATATTGAAAAGTGATCATTGGATTTAGCAATAAGAAGGCTATTGATGACCGCCAAGTGTTGCTTTCTTGGAGTGGAGGAGGTAGAAGTCAGATGTCATTGTGCTGATAGGAACGGTAAGAAAGTAGAGACCTCATGTGCATTCCATTATTTCAAGTACGAATGTATAGGAAAGGAGTGCATACAGTTTAAGTACGCAGTTCGGTGGTAATAAAAACATTTATATTCTCTTTTTCCCCTTCATCCCCCAACTCCAGCCCCCTCCCCCTCCTCTGGCCTCTGGTAACCAACAATCTATTTTCTATAGGCAGAAGATGAGATGTGGTGAGTGGTGACTCTTAAGTTGAGAGAGACTTGAGCACATCCAAACACTGGAGGGAGAGGTAACCGACCCAGGGAATGTAGAGGCCAACCGATGGGACAAGGTCTGGGAGCGGTGGCAGCATCTTCCATCACAAGCACAGTCAAAGAAATAGCCTTGTGTGGGAGGAGGCCACATCTTCCACTAAGAGGTGAGAATAAATGCTGGCGGGTGTGGGGATTGGGTGGCAGCAAAGACACAGGCCAGCCTCACTTGTTCCTCCCACCAGCGTGGGTAAGAGCAGACTCAGCGCTGGATGCTGTGTTCAGGCTGGGGGTACTGCTGTAAGTTAAGACACAGTCTGCCAGGAGTGACTTACAGTAAACATTTCAAAGTTCCACTTTCTTCTTACTGTCTGCGGGAATCTTGACCTTCAAGTTTGCTCCCATTTGAAGTGACTTTGCCCCCAAATATGCTTCTGCTTTGCATCATTGCTTTCTGCTTTTCTCCCAATGTTTCCTCATATAAGTCCTTGGCTCCCTCAATGGGCTTAACATTTTTACCCCAGTATATTTTTCTGACAATCTCCACAAAACAGAACCAAAACAGAGTAGTCATAAAGATTCTCCATGATCTCATGCCTTACCCAGGGCTCTGCAGGGAGCAGGTGCTCTCCACGCCTGTTAAATAAAGAAGCAAGTAAATTCAAATGTTTCACCCAGTCCCTCTGTGTAGTGAGCACATTTAATTTTAAGGGGCCTCAGTAACCATTTTCAATGTGGGTTTAGCTTTCTCATCCCAGAGGCAGGGCTCAGACACCCTTGACACAGTTTCCAGTTCTACACCACACCCAAATCGCTCAAGCTGGTAGCCAGCGAGAACTTAGAGGCATCTCTCTCCTACCAGACTGGGCTCCCTACTTCTTCAAATAGAAAAGGCAGGCATCTGCTCACAAACTTAAAAGGGCCCACCCCTTCTTTCCCAATCTAGGTAGCTAGTTGTCACACTCTCTTCTCTCTTCCGTCTTTGCTCACAGACTTTCATGTGTATGGCCTCCAGGCATGCTGTGTCCCCCTCCTTCAAGTTTGTGAGGACTAAAAACTCTTTTTTCTCACAGACTCTTTCTTGTGTTTTCAACTGACACATAAGGATTGTACATATTAATGGGGTAGAGAGTAATATTTGAATACATTATACAGTATTAATGATCAAATCCAGGTAATTAGCATATTGATCACCTCAAACATTTGTCATTTCTTTGTGTTGAGAACATTCAAAAATCCTCTCTTCTGGCTATTTGAAAATACAAATTATTAACTATAGTCACCCTATAGTATTATAAGAATACTAGAACTTATTTCTCCTGCCTAGCTGTAATTTTGTATCTGCTAAGCAACCTCTCCCCAGCCTCCCCTCCCGACTGTGCTTCCAGCCTCTTAATAGCGACAATCCTATTCACTGCTTCCATTAACTCAGTTTCTAGCTCCCACATGTGAGTGAGAATGTGCGATATTTATCTTTCTGTGCCAGACTTATTTCACTTAATATAAATGTCCTCCAGAATCATTCATGTGGCCACAAATGACAAGATTCCATTCTTTGTATGGGTGAATAATACTGCATTATGTATATACACCACATTTTTTATTCATTTACTTTTTGTTGGACATTTAGGTTGATTCTATATCTTGGCTATTGTGAATAGTGCTGCAATAAACATGGTGATGCAGATATCTCTTCAATACACTGATTTGCTATCCTTTGGATAAATACTCAGTAGTGGAATTGCTGGATCCTGTGGTATTTCTATTTTTAGCTTTTTGAGAAAACTCCATGATGTTTTCTATAATGGCTGCACTAGTTTACATTTCCACCAACTGTACATAAGATTCCCCCTTACTAGCATTTGTTGTATTTTGTCTTTTTGATCATTGCCATTCTAATAGGAGTAAGATGACAGCTCCTTGTGGTTTGAATTTGTGCTTTTCAGACGATTAGTTATGTTGAGCATTTTTAATATACTTCTTGACCATTTATATGTCTTATTTTAAAAAAATATATTCAGACCTTTTGCCCATTTCTTAACTGGATTATTTGGGGTTTTTTTGTTTTTTGTTTTTTGTTTTTTTTACTATTGAGTTGTTTGAGTGTCATGGTACTTGTATAAAAACAGACACATCAACCAATGGAACAGAATAAAGAGCCCAGAAATAAGTCCCCATATTATGGTCACCTGATTACAAAGTTGCCAAGATATATATTGGAGAAAGGACAGCCTCTTCCATAAATGGTACTGAGAAAACTGGATATTCGAAATGTGGCGTACGGAAGACCCACTCCCCAGCGCTGCTCGTGGGGGGCCCAAGTCCTTCTGATCGAGGTGGGAAATGTGGCATACGGAAAACTGGATATTCATATGCAGAAGAATGAAACTAGACCCCTATCTCTCACTAGGGACAAAAGTCAATTCAAAATGGGTTAAAGACTTAGATGTAAGACCCCAATCTATAAAACTACAACATGAAAACACAGGGGAAATGCTTCAAGGCATTGGTCTGGGCAAAGATTTTTATAAGGAAGAAGTCAAATGCACAGCCAATAAAAACATAAGCAGACCAACTGGGATTATATTAAACTAAAAAGCTTCGGCACAGCAAAGAAAACAATCAACGAAGTGAAGGGACCACCTGTAGAACGAGAGAAATTCTTGGCAATGTTAAAACTCTTAAACTTTCACACTGTGGTTGTGTTATTGAAACTGTGCCTGCAGTCGGACCCCTGATGCAGAGAACACCCCACAGGGACCCAGGCAGGTGGATTTCCTGCGTGCTCCTTTGTCCAGGATTCTGGTGGCTATGGGGACAGTGACTACCAGCTACGTTGCTAGAGTTTCATTCAAAACACGCTGGTATCCATCGTGGATTTGGAAGGTGGTCATCAGAGCAGATAGGTGGAGGTAAGCTGTAGGGAAGACTATAAGCTCCCATAGAGGCTGGATTTCACTGTAAATCCAGCTCTGGCACAGGCTGGGCATACAAGCCTGGATTAACTCATATTAACATCTCTGATACCCATTTTCTTATTCTAAAACTGGGAAAACTAGTTCAAACTTTATTAAATTATTTTAAGAATTGGCTAATCAACATTGTCAGGCCTCTGAGTCCAAGCCAAGCCATCGCATCCCCTGTGACTTGCACGTATACACCCAGATGGCCTGAAGTAACTGAAGAATCACAAAAGAAGTGAAAAGGCCCTGCCCTGCCTTAACTGATGACATTCCACCATTGTGACTTGTTCCTGCCCCACTTTAACTGAGTGATTAACCCTGTGAATTTCCTTCTCCTGGCTCAGAACCTCCCCCACTGAGCACCTTGTGACCCCCGCTCCTGCCCACCAGAGAACAACGCCCTTTGACTGTAATTTTCCATTACCTTCCCAAATCCTATAAAACAGCCCCACCCCATCTCCCTTCACTGACTCTCTTTCCGGACTCAGCCCACCTGCACCCAGGTGAAATAAACAGCTTTATTGCTCACACAAAGCCTGTTTGGTGGTCTCTTCACACGGACACGCATGAAATTTGGTGCCGTGACTCGGATCGGGGGACCTCTCTTAGGAGATCAATCCCCCGTCCTCCTGCTCTTTGCTCCGTGAGAAAGATCCACCTACGACCTCAGGTCCTCAGACCGACCAGCCCAAGAAACATCTCACCAATTTCAAACCTGGTAAGTGGCCTCTTTTTACTCTCTTCTCCAACCTCCCTCACTATCCCTCAACCTCTTTCTCCTTTCAATCTTGGCGCCACACTTCAATCTCTCCCTTCTCTTAATTTCAATTCCTTTCATTTTCTGGTAGAGACAAAGGAGACACGTTTTATCTTTGGACCCAAAACTCCGGCACCGGTCACAGACTGGGAAGGCAGC
Organism: Gorilla gorilla gorilla; assembly: GCF_029281585.2. Classification (NCBI taxonomy): domain Eukaryota; kingdom Metazoa; phylum Chordata; class Mammalia; order Primates; family Hominidae; genus Gorilla; species Gorilla gorilla. Next base: position 141,606,784 of record NC_073231.2, on the reverse strand, counting down.
CTTCTCTTGGTGTTTAATCTTTGCAGGGACACCTCTCTGATTATTCACCCACGTTTCAAGGGTGTCAGACCATGCAGGGATGCCTGCCTTGGTCCTTCACCCTTAGCAGCAAGTCCTGCTTTTCTGGGGAAGGGGCAAGTACCCCAACCCCTTCTCTCCTTGTCTCTACCCCTTCTCTGCTTTTCTGGGGAAGGGGCGAGTACCCCAACCCCTTCTCTCCTTGTCTCTACCCCTTCTCTGCTTTTCTGGGGAAGGGACGAGTACCCCAACCCCTTCTCTCCTTGTCTCTACCCCTTCTCTGCTTTTCTGGGGGAGGGCAAGTACCCCTCAACCCCTTCTCCTTCACCCTTAGTGGCAAGTCCCACTTTGCTAGGGGGCAAGAACCCCCAATCCCTTATTTCCACACCCTGACCTCTTATCTCTGTGCCCCAATCCCTTATTTCCACACCCCTACCTCTTATCTCTGTGCCCCAATCCCTTATTTCCACACCCCAACCTCTTATCTCTGTGCCCCAATTCCTTATTTCCGTGCCCCAACCCTTTCTCTGCTTTTCCGGAGGGCAAGAAACCCCTACCCCTTCTCCGTGTCTCTACTCTTTTCTCTGGGCTTGCCTCCTTCACTATGGGCAAGCTTCCACCTTCCATTCCTCCTTCTTCTCCCTTAGCCTATATTCTTAAGAACTTAAAACCTCTTCAACTCTCACCTGACCTAAAATCTAAGCATCTCATTTTCTTCTGCAATGCCGCTTGACCCCAATACAAACTCGACGGTAGTTCCAAATAGCCGGAAAATGGCACTTTCAATTTTTCCATCCTACAAGATCTAAATAATTCTTGTCGTAAAATGGGCAAATGGTCTGAGGTGCCTGACATCCAGGCATTCTTTTACACATCTGTCCCTTCCTAGTCTCTGTGCCCAGTGCAACTCACCCCAAATCTTCCTTCTTTCCCTCTTGTCTGTCCCCACAGTCCCAACCCCAAGTGTCACTGAGTCTTTCTAATCTTCCTTTTCTACAGACCCATCTGACCTCTCCCCTCCTCGCCAGGCCAAGCTAGGTCCCAATTCTTCCTCAGCCTTTGCTCCTCCACCCTATAATCTTTTTATTGCCTCCCCTCCTCACACCTGGTCCAGCTTGCAGTTTCGTTCCGTGACTAGCCCTCCCCCACCTGCTCAGCAATTTACTCTTAAAAAGGTGGCTGGAGCCAAAGGCATAGTCAAGGTTAATGCTCCTTTTTCTTTATCCCAAATCAGAAGCATTTAGGCTCTTTTTCATCAAATATAAAAACCCAGCCCAGTTCATGGCTCGTTCGGTAGCAACCCTGAGACGCTTTACAGCCCTAGACCCTAAATGGTCAAAAGGCCATCTTATTCTCAATATACACTTTATTACCCAATCTGCTCCCGACATTAATAAAACTCCAAAAATTAGAATCTGGCCCTCAAACCCCACAACAGGACTTAATTAACCTCACCTTCAAGGTGTACAATAATAATAATTAAAAAAAAGTTGCAATTCCTTGCGTCCACTGTGAGACAAACCCCAGCCACATCTCCAGCACACAAGAACTTCCAAACGCTTGAACTGCAGCGGCCAGGCATTCCTCCAGAACCTCCTTCCCCAGGAGCTTGCTAAAAGTGCCAGAAATCTGACCACCAGGCCAAGGAATGCCTGCAGCCCAGGATTCCTCCTAAGCTGTGTCCCATCTGTGCGGGACCCCACTGGAAATCGGACTGTTCAACTCACCTGGCAGCCACTCCCAGAGCCCCTGGAACTCTGGCCCAAGGCTCTCTGACTGACTCCTTCTTGGCTTAGCGGCTGAAGACTGATGCTGCCTGATCGCCTCAGAAGCCCCGTAGACCATCACAGATGCCGAGCTTTAGGTAACTCTCACAGTGGAGGGTAAGTCCATCCCCTTCTTAATCAATACAGAGGCTACTCACTCCACATTACCTTCTTTTCAAGGGCCTGTTTCCCTTGCCTCCATAACTGTTGTGGGTATTGACAGCCAGGCTTCTAGACCTCATAAAACTCCCCAACTCTGATGCCAACTTAGACAATACTCTTTTATGCACTCTTTTTTAGTTATCCCCACCTGCCCAGTTCCCTTATTAGGCTGAGATATTTTAACCAAATTATCCGCTTCCCTGACTATTCCTGGATTATAGCCGCATCTCATTGCCACCCTTCTTCCCAATCCAAAGACTCCTTTGCGTCCTCTTTTTGTATTCCCCCCACCTTAACCCACAAGTATAAGATACCTCTACTCCCTCCTTGGTGACCGATCATGCACCCCTTACCATCTCATTAAAACCTAATCACCCTTACCCGGCTCAATGCCAATATCCCATCCCACAGCATGCTTTGAAAGGATTAAAGCCTGTTATCACTCACCTGCTATAGCATGACCTTTTAAAGCCTATAAACTCTCTTACAATTCCCCCATTTTACCTGTCCTAAAACCGGACAAGCCTTACAAGTTAGTTCAGGATCTATGCCTTATCAACCAAATTGTTTTGCCTATCCACCCCATGGTGCCAAACCCATATACTCTCCTATTCTCAATACCTCCCTCCACAATCCATTATTCTGTTCTGGATCTCAAACATGCTTTCTTTACTATTCCTTTGCACCCGTCATCCCAGCCTCTCTTCGCTTTCACTTGGACTGACCCTGACACCCATCAGGCTCAGCAAATTACCTGGGCTGTACTGCCGCAAGGCTTCACAGACAGACCCCATTACTTCAGTCAGGCCCAAATTTCATCCTCATCTGTTACCTATCTCGGCATAATTCTCGTAAAAGCACACGTGCTCTCCCTGCTGATTGTGTCTGATTAATCTCCCAAACCTCAATCCCTTACAAAACAACAACTCCTTTCCGTCCTAAGCATGGTTAGTGCAGTCAGAATTCTTACACAAGAGCCAGGACTGTACCCTGTAGCCTTTCTGTCCAAACAACTTGACCTTACTGTTTTAGCCTAGCCCTCATGTCTGCGTGCAGTGGCTGCCACTGCTTTAATACCTTTAGAGACCCTCAAAATCACAAACTATGCTCAACTCACTCTCTACAGTTCTCATAACTTCCAAAATCTATTTTCTTCCTCATACCTGACGCATATACTTTCTGCTCCCTGGCTCCTTCAGCTGTACTCACTCTTCATTAAGTCCCACAATTACCATTGCTCCTGGCCCGGACTTCAATCCGGCCTCCCACATTATTTCTGATACCACACCTGACCCTCATGACTGCATCTCTCTGATCCACCTAATGTTCATCCCATTTCCTCACATTTCCTTCTTCTCTGTTCCTCACCCTGATCACACTTGGTTTATTGATGGCAGTTCCACCAGGCCTAATCACCGCACACCAGCAAAGGCAGGCTATGCTACAGCACAAGCCACTAGCCCGCCTCTTAGAACCTTTCATTTTCTTTCCATTGTAGAAATCTATCCTCAAGGAAATAACTTCTCAGTGTTCCATCTGCTGTTCTATCTGCTATTCTACTACACCTCAAGGATTATTCATGCCCCCTCCCTTCCCTACACATCAAGCTTGAGGATTTGCCCCCGACCAGGACTGGCAAATTAGCTTTACTCAACATGCCCCGAGTCACAAAAACTAAAATACCTCTTAGTCTAAGTAGACACTTTCACTAGATAGGTAGAGGCCTTTCCTACAGGGTCTGAGAAGGCCACCGCAGTCATTTCTTCCCTTCTGTCAGATATAATTCCTCAGTTTAGCCTTCCCACCTCTATACAGTCTGATAACAGACCAGCCTTTATTAGTCAAATCAGCCAAGCATTTTTTCAGGCTCTTAGAATTCAGTGACAGACTAATGGTCTATTAAAAACACACCTCACCAAGCTCAGCCACCAACTTAAAAAGGACTGGACAATACTTTTACCACTTTCCCTTCTCAGAAGTCAGGCCTGTCCTCAGAATGCTACAAGGTACAGCCCATTTAAGCTCCTGTATAGACGCTCCTTTTTATTAGGCCCCAGTCTCATTCCAGACACCAGACCAACTTAGACTGTGCCCCCAAATAACTTGTCATCCCTACTATCTTCTGTCTAGTCATACTCCTATTCACCGTTCTCAACTACTCATACATGCCCTGCTCTTACTTACACTGCCGGTTTACACTGTTTCTCCAAGCCATCACAGCTGATATCTCCTCGTGCTATCCCCAAACTGCCACTCTTAACTCTTGAAGTAAGTAAATAATCTTTGCTGGCAGGATTATGCTGACCCTCCGTAGGCACTCTCTAATTAGATGTCCTAGGTCCTCCCAATTCTTAGTCCTTTTATACCTGTTTTTCTCCTTCTCTTATTCCATTTATTTTTTCAATTCATACAAAACCGTATCCAGGCCATCACCAATCATTCTATATGACAAACGTTTCTTCTAACAGCCCCACAGTATCACCCCTTACCACAAGATCTTCCTTCAGCTTAATCTCTCCCACTCTAGGTTCCCACACCACCCCTAATCCCGCTTGAAGCATCCCTGAGAAACATGGCCCAATCTCTCTCCATACCACCCCCAAAAATTTTCGCCACCCCAACACTTCAACACTATTTTATTTTTCTTATTAATATGAGAAGGCAGGAATGTCAGGCCTCTGAGCCCAAGACAAGCCATCACATCCCCTGTGACTTGCACGTATACGCCCAGATGGCCTGAAGTAACTGAAGAATCACAAAAGAAGTGAAAAGGCCCTGCCCTGCCTTAACTGATGACATTCCACCATTGTGATTTGTTCCTGCCCCACCTTAACTGAGTGATTAACCCTGTGAATTTCCTTCTCCTGGCTCAGAAGCTCCCCCACTGAGCACCTTGTGACCCCCGCTCCTGCCCACCAGAGAACAACTCCCTTTGACTGTAATTTTCCATTACCTTCCCAAATCCTATAAAACGGCCCCACCCCTATCTCCCTTCGCTGACTCTTTTCAGACTCAGCCCACCTGCACCCAGGTGAAATAAACAGCTTTATTGCTCACACAAAGCCTGTTTGGTGGTCTCTTCACACGGACGCGCATGAAAAACATAAATGGTCAAAAAATGATCAACCTCACCAGAAAGTGAAGAGATAAAAACTAAAATAAGAAAATATCTGCAGCTGTTAAGTTAAAAGGGATGAAACCAAAATGATAAAAATGCAGATGAGGCTGGAGAGAAATAGGCACTTTCCTGCGTTGCGGACAGGTCTGTAACTTAGCACATTGTTTCATGTGTTCTGAAAAAACCTGGCTCTAGACATAAAAACACCTCATTAAAAAGCTGACCCAGAAATTCTAGTTCTAGGAATTGACCTTAGGGGAATTATTGGCTAAGTATACAAGCATGTATGTATAAAGTCACTTTAGAATTGCTTACAGTACAAGAATCAGAAAAAAATTAATTAAAAAGTATAGAACACAAAAAAATTCATATTATACTATTGATCTAAAAAGCATGCTGTATATTAGTAAGATGCAATTCCATTTTTGTTTTCAAAATTCTGCATTTTCTAACATATTGTTGTAATCCTCCCTTATCTGTAGGAGACGCATTCCAAGATCCACAGTGGATACATGAAACTGCAGATAGTATCAAACCCTATATCTATTAATACTATGATTTTTCCTATACACATATACCTATGATGAAGTGTAATTTATAAATTAGGCACAGTAAGAGATTAACAACAATAATAAAGTAGAACAATCATATCAATATACAGTAATAAAAGTTATGCAAATATGATCTCTCTCTTTTGCTTTGTCTCTCCTTCTCTCTTTCCCAAATATTTTATTGTATTGTACTCACTCTTCTTGTGATCTGTTGATGTGATAACCTAGATGGCTACTAAATGACTAATGTAGCAGATACAGGGTAAATACTCTACACAAAGAGCTGATGCAAGTCCTTGGCTGGACAGGGTGGGACAGTGTGAGACTTCATCACACTACTTAGAACCACATGCAATTAAAAGCTTATGAATTATTTATTTCTTAAATCTGTTATTTAATTTTTTTTTTGCCTAGAATGCTATCTTTTTATTTTTTTATTTTCATGGATACATAGTAGGCATATATATTTATGGGCTACATAAGATATTTTGATACAGGCATGCAATGTGTAATCATCGTATCAGGGTAAATGGAATATCCATCCCCTCAAGCATTTATCCCTTGTGTTACAAACAAGCCACTTATACTCTTCAAGTTATTTTAAAATGTATAATTACATTATTTTTGACTAATGTGATCCTGTTGTGCTAGTAAATATAGGTCTTATTCATTCTTTCTATTTTTTTATACCCACTAACCATCCCCTCCCCACCTTTCTCAGCCTCTGACAACCATCCTCCTATTCTCTATCTCCATGAGTTCAATTATTTTTCTTTTAGAGCTCACAAATAAGTGAGAACATGTGAAGTTTCTCTCTCTGTGCCTGGCTTATTTCACCTGACATAATGAGCTCCAGTTCTCTATGTATTTAATATTTTTTGGACCTTGTTGACTGTGGGTAACTGAAACCGAGGAAAGCTAAACTGTGGTTAAGGGGGAACTACTGCATACGCGAGGACACACACACACACACACGCACACACACACAAACCACTTCATGGATATCTATATATTTACAGAGAGAAAGTCTCAGTAAGTTCTAGAAACTTGTATACCAAAATGCTAACAATCGATATCTTTATGGTTCCTGCAAGAAAAACTTTAATCCATTACTCTTCTTTCCAAATTTATTTCTAATGGCACTGTTAGACCTTTATAATCTCAATGAATCTGTGTAATGTAATCAGAAAATAATATTTTAAAAACAAAAATAAAACCCACATTTTAAAGGCTTAGTACAATGCTGTATTAGTCAGGGTTCTCTAGAGGGACAGGACTAATAGGATAGATGTATATATAAAGCAGAGTTTATTAAGGAGTGTTGACTCACACAATCGATCATAAGCTGAGGTCCCACAATAGGCCGTCTGCAAGCTAAGGAGCAAGGAAGCCAGTCCTCCGAGTCCCAGAGCTGAAGAACTTGGAGTTCCATGTTTGAGGTCAGTTAGCTTCCAGCATGGGAGAAAGATGTAGCTCAGAAGATTAAACCAGTTTAGTCTTTCTACGTTCTTCTGCCTGCTTTTATTCTGGCCACACTGACAGCTGATTAGATTGTGCCCACCCAGATTGAGGGTGGGTCTGCCTTTCCCAATCCATTGACTTAAATGTTAACCTCCTTTGGCAACACCCTCACAGACACACCCAGGAACAGTACTTTGCATCCTTCAATCCAATCAAGTTGACATGACATTCAGTATCAACCATCACAAATGCTTAGGATATAACAGGTGCTCATTAAATACCAATTACTGTTATAATTATTTAAAGCAAGAATATAGACCAAATTAATTGACTTGTCTTCACATCAAAGTTATGAAATTGTCCCTCTTCTCTCCATTCTCTGATCAACTTAATCTGAACCCACTAAAGGTAATATGCATTTCAATGATCTTTGAATCCCCAGCACAGAGCCCTGTGCCTGATCCATTGTCAGCGCCAAGTAGGGAAGACAATGAGTAATTGAATGAATGTCCTCATATAGAAGGGGTTTTTCACAGGAATCTAGAAAGCAAAAGGAAGAAGATCTAGCTGTGTTGCCACTGTGTCAAGACTATTCAAATGTTTTGTTTACATGTATTGTTGATCTCACAACCCTTGGTATTATTATCTCCCTCTGAGAGATGAGGCTCAAAGAGGTTAAGCAACGTGCACAAGCCATACAGGCAACTAGCAAGTGGTGGATGAAGGTTGGCACCTGCTCCATCTGACCTTCAACATCTCTTCTTTCCTCCACCCCTCCAGCTTGGTCTGTGATTCCCTTCTAGTGAATGCATTGCTAGAGGTTAAAAGTCAGACTGATCACCCAAACACTGCCATCTTCATAATCTCAAGGAGTAGAGGTGTGAGTTCTGATGGTTCACTGGCTCACTGATTTGGAAATGAGCCTGCAGAGCTACCATCCCCCAGGTAATGGGGCACAGCAGCAGCCTTCCTTGGCTAAGGAAATTGAATGAATTTTCATCCATTCACCTAAATTATTCTTTTTGCCTCTCAGGAGACGTAGCAATCAAAGAGAGCAGGCGAAGAGTGGCAGTGGGCTTGGAAAGGTCAATGACATGAAAAGCACAGAATCTTCCTCCATTAATGCCCTAATTGTTTTTATCACCCAGTTTTCACTCAGACGTCAAACTTAATCTCTGCCTTTTTCCTCTCCCAGGTCACAGATGTTTAATATTTCTGACTAAGACATAATGAACCTTTTTATGTCACTGTAATATTTAGTCTCTTTAAAACATGATTAGCTGCATCCATTGTGCAATGCAGGGATGACTAGAAATTTCAGAGATGGGATTCCATTAGATGGATTTTATTACCCAGCCAAGCTGAATGGGAAATTAAGCCAGGTAGCAAAGGTCAGTGGTGATACACTACAGTGCCAGCGTGGGGTGGATTCTGAAGCTCTGGTCAAAGAAAAGTAGAGGTTTGGAGTTTTAAGAACTTTTAAAAGTTATTGGAAAGACTTTCCAATTTTGTCCAAGTCTGCTTCTCAAATAAACAATTTTTTTAATGTGCTAGTTTACTAAAACTTCATGAAAAATAACTTCTGTCTGTGTGTTTCTAAATCGTGGTTCCTATTTTGACTGGCTCATTTGGCAAAAATATGCTCACAAGTTAATGAGTAGGTGATTGCTCATAAAACATCATTGAAAAATGTAAAGTGCATTCTTATGTGTTTGTGCAAACAAGCATGAAGGTGCATCTATTGCTTCTTTTTCTTTATTTCTCAAAGTAGCTTTTGTTGTCCCATGCTCATGAAAAAGCACACACTATCTTTACGGCACCCCAACACACCATGCAAGCAAGGACTGATAACACTGAGCTGAACAAACTCTGAAGCTATTTGTGGAAATTTCTCAAATTTTCTACATTTGATTCCAGAGCTATCATATCAGTTTCCACCTCGGACTTCACTCTTGATTTTTTGCCTCCCCTTTTTTTATTCTACCAATGACTTCAAGTTGAAGATACCCCATAAAGAAGAATTATGACAATATCTGACATTCATTGTGAATTGTGAGTAACAGTAAAAGCTACAAAAATGAGGAGAGTAACTACTGAGGGGGATAGGTGAAGCATTTTTATAACTATCAAGATATAAACACTAGTCTCTGCTTTCTGTCATTTGCCAAAACAATAATAGTAACTAAATGCTAATGATACTATTAGAGGAACAAATATTGGAGACACGGCACCAATTAGAGTTTGGCCCCCACCATGGACAAAACTAATTATAATATTATCCCAAATCCAGCCAATTTCACTTCTTAATATTTTCTTCAGTTATTTTTTTAAGAAAGGGGTTCCTGCCTTGCTGCCTAGGCTAGACGACACTAGCACAATCATAGCTCACTGTACTCTCAAACCGTTGGGCTCAAACAATCCTCCTGCCTCAGCTGACTGCGTAGCTAGAACTAAATGTGCACACCACAGAGCCCCGCTATTTTAAATTTTTTTTTTTTTTTTTTTTTTTGTAGAAACAGGGTCTCACTATGTTGTCCAGGCTGGTGTTGAACTCCTGGCCTCAAGTAATCCTCCCTTTACTTCCAGAGAAGCTAGGACTACAAGTGCATGCCACCATGTCTGACTACTTTTCTTACTTTTTATAGAAACAGGGTCTCACTATGTTACTCAGGCTGGACTCAAGCAGTATTTTCAAAACTCTCAATTAAACTGTTTCTATAGGTGCCACTGAATAGTTCTCTCTACCTCCATACTGACACCTAGCTCTCTAAATGGCTCATTGCCTTGAGCACAAGGCAGTTGAAACCCTCCAGGACCTGGCCCTTTTCACCTCTTTTCCCATGCTTCCCCTACAAAGTGGGGAGTCTTCTTTCTGGCTCTGAAATTTCTCCTGCCGCCCACACACAAACCTGCAGCCTAGAAGGATGCGGTTACGGAGTTTTATTTGAAGGGAAATTGGGTCCTGGAAATACAGACATTTTGGATTCCTGATGGCATGGTTTCTGAGAAACTAGCAAAAAGAGTATCCTCAGATATGGACTAGGCTAGAAGTTCATATTTCACTGATTATTTTCTTCCATCATATATCATAATGAAATAGCTTATTATATATTGTAGATATATGTGTGTGCATGTTTATATACACAATTGATTTATTTATATCTACATATTAATTTTGAATCATTTTATCAAATTATTTTACTATTTTTATTCGCTTATAGTTAATAGCCTTGAATTATCAGGCTATTAGTTAAAAATTGTCATTTTTAACTAATGATGGTTTTTCTCCTCATTTCAAACTTTTGTACATGTAATTTCTTTATCTCACCAACACAACTAGTTATAATATAATTTATAACAGTGATAAATGTGAATCCTTGTCTTTCTCCTGAACTTAGTGGGAATATTTCTAGTACTTCCTCACTCACACTAAAACCGCCTTTGTGACAAAAGAGATATTATTTACCAAGTTAGGAACATATTTTTGAATTCCCTTTTTGTTGAACTTCTTTCAATCAAAAATAAATATTCAATTTTGTCTGATGCCTGTTCAGCATCTATGAAGATTCTCATTAGAATGTTTTCCTCAGACACATAAATATGATTTGAACACATTGTCTTGTAATGCAGCATTCTTGAATTATTAGAATAAATGCCACATAGTGATGCCGAGCTGTTTAAATGTGTTATTGAATTGTTTGATATTTTATACAGAACTTTGCACTATTACCATAAATGAGAATTCCTATAATTTCATTTCCGTGTGATTTTTTAATGTTTTGGAGTCAATGCTATGCACATGACATACAAAGAATTTGTAAGTTTTTCTTTTTTATTGACATTAGGGAGAAGTTTGAATAGCATTGAAACTATCTGTTCCTTAAGTATTTGGCAAAAATCCCCCATGAAGCCATCTAGATTTGGTGTTTTATTTGTGGAGGAGGTTGTCCTTTGACAATATTCCTCTATTTCTTTCATGCAAATTGTCCAGTCTAGATTCCTTTTCATGTCTTCTAGCTTTGGGAATATGTGTTTCTCTGGAACAATGGCACTTCATCTAAGTTTCATATTTGCAGAGATTTTAGCAGCATATTCTTTTATGAATCTAATTTCTTCTCTTTCTGTTGTTGTTCTTTCCCTTTTAAAAATGTCATGTATTTCCACATAATCCCAACACCTTTTCTCGTAGTGTATTTGTTTCCAACAATCATCTTTTTTTCTATTGATCAGCTTTTCTCTTTTCACACTTTCCAAATCATCAATTTTTGCTTTTGTCTTTATTATTGTTTTTCTTCTGCCTTCTTCTAACTTTGTCATTGTTGTTGTTGCTATTATCTCTTTCTAATTTCTTGCTTTTATGTTTTATTCCTAAATCTTTATTTCTTTTTGTTTATTGAAGTATGTATTGAAGACTACGAGTTTTCTTCTGACTGCTATTTTCACAGTACCCCATGAGGTCTGATATGCAGTGTTTTCACTAGCAGTAGTTTGTAGATATTCTGTATTTTGAGTTTGTAGATTTTCTTTGAACCTATACTTACTTGAGACATATATTTTTAACTTCTAAGAGCTAAATAATTTTTTTCTGATTTTGTTCATGCCTAGACGTATGTAATTGTTATCAAATGCGTCTGTATTACTTCTACTACTTGTAATTTGTCGACATTTCCTTTGAGACTAGTATTTGCCAAATTTTAGTGACTGTTCCATGAAACATTTAAAATTTTTCAGCATCTAAAGTTTAATATATCAGTTAGAACTGTCTTGTTGTTTTGTTTGGCTTTTCCGTAATCTTGCATATTTTTTCTTCTTGACTTTCCTGGACTGAGATAAATCAGTGTAGGTTTCCTGTTGTTGGTGTTTCCTTCTATTGGTGTGTTTCTGTTTTTCCCTATGTCTCTCACATGTTTGGCTTTATGAAGGTGAACGGTGTTATGCTGTATTATGTGATGCAGAGGCATTCTTAATTCTCATTGTCAAAGTCATCCTTTACATTTATTTAGTGCCTTCTTTGCTTCACGTAATGATTTTTACCATGAATTCTACATTGTCTTATGTTAACGTTGCATCCTTTGCTTTCTTTTTATTTGAATTTCCCTAGCACACCTATTTGTAACCTTCTAAGTCACTATTATTTATTAGTTAATTAACTCCAACATTATGCACATAGCTTTCCAACTAGGCAAAGTATCGATACACAAAGCAGCCAGAGTTTTCGACAGAACCGTAAAAGGTCATGGCATTTGAAATCAGACAAATCTCAATTCAAATTCCAGCTCCAACTTATAGTGTCACTCTGCAATGTCTAAACTAAAAATAGGTACAGGGTGCAGAGGTAGCACAGAGGAGGAACTAGTTAAACACCAGGAAGGCTTCCTGTAGGAAGCAGCTTAGAAACTTCCACAAGAACTTTCTTCCCAATCTGAATCATTTTCCTCTCCTGGATTCTCATGGCGTCTTCTTTATTCTAAAACAACTCCTAGTCTGCCGTGTAGTACAAATGCACAGCAGGCACATCTATTTCTGGTTTGACTCTCCTGTATGGGTTTCATCATTATGCCTAGCACAGTTTACTGTTATTGAGTGAAGTAAGTTGCATTTTGAGTAAGATCAGTATTTATTTCATTAGAAATTGGCAAATCACAGCACAAGTGAAAAAAAAAGTATGTCACATTTTCAGAGTCTAAGTGTGGTTTGGGTAGAGTCGGTACCATGCACGTGCTTACTTGTGAAAGAGACATGAGCCCTGCAACATCTGGGTGTCCTGGCCCTCACCACAGTTTATTTATATTCTGCCTACTTTGGGAGACTTTATGCATAAAAGACATTTAATAGTTAGGACACTGAGATCATTCCAGGGATGTCATAATTTTTCTTCTTACCATGGCATAAATTCTCTCCAGAGTCAGCATGTAGCAGGGACTACTTTTTCATTTCCCTCTACTCTTTGGACATAGAAAAAAAATAAAATAAAATAAATCAATTATTTATTGAGCTTTTGCTCTGCAACAGATATTTTATAAGTATTATCTCAATCTTTGTAATAACATCATGAAGTTAGTACTAATATCATACTTGCTTTACAAAGTACTCACTCTTCCCTTCCCTTATTCCTTTTAAATTTCACCATTTTCTTGCAATCGGTTATGTCTTAGGCCATCTTAGGCTGCTGTAACAGAATACCACAGATTGGGTAATCTATAATAAACAGAAATGTGGGGGGTGAGGGCGGTGCTAGAGGAGGGATAGCATTAGGATAAATACCTAATGTATATGACAGGTTAATGGGTGCAGCGAACCACCATGGCACGTGTATACCTATGTAACAAACCTGCACATTCTGCACATGTCCCCCAGAATTTAAGTATAATAAAAAAAAATAAAAAACAAAATAAGCAGAAATTTACTGGCTCACAGTTCTAAAGTTTGAGAAGCCCAGTATCAACCCATGATGAATGAAGAACAACTCCCAAGGAGTGGGGCTGAGTGCCACCCCAGAAACAGGCAATATGCACCACCGTGGGTTTCAGAATTGCTGTGGTCCAGTGATGCCTGTGTACCTCTAGGTTTCCCCTTTTTTGAATAAGATTATCTATGGCAATTATCCTATACCTTCTCATACCTTGTCAGCTATCAATTGTTGATATGCGTGTGTGCTGCAAGATAGGGTAGATAACCTATCTCTAGTTCATAGGTCTTCAGATGGAAAGGAGCAGTATGGAAAAAGAGGTGATCAAGGAATGGAACCTGAGGAGCTTCACCTGCACTTGGACCTGATGAGATGACAAAACCCTGGACATCAAGCCACTATAATGGGATGAGACTGTGGGAAAAGAGTGAATGTATTTTTCGCACAAGAAAGCTTTGAATTATTATGACCAGAGGGAGATCCATAACACTGTGCTAAGCAAAGAGCCACCTATTCCAGTTATCTGCCCTATGCTGTTGAAGATACCAATAGAAATTTTTATATCATTGTCTTTTTCTTCCTTTAAAATCAGGAGTTCAATTCTTGGGTAAGGCTACCATCCTCATTATGGGATGAGGCTGGAAGAATGAGACGGAAGAAAGTGGACTAGTTATTTTCACTATAACAGCATTATCAGTATTTACTATATGCCAAGCTAAATACTTAGGTTTTTCATCTTGGTTAATCTTTAAATGACAAATATTTGAGGTAGTTCTTATTACTACGTGCAAGTTTAATATGAGGAAATTGAAACACAGAGCGATTAGTTAACTGGCCCAATGTTATATAGCCAGTAAGACTGGACCTCTGGATTAGAAGCTAGGCTTGTCTGACACCAAATCCCCATATCATTCATCACAGTACTCTAATGCCACCTTACCTTGTTCCTGGGTCTCAAAGATTTATACTAATATCATTCTACAAATTATAACATACCTGTCATAATTATTATTTTATTTCATCTTGACAAAAAAAAAATAACTATGAGCTTAGGCACTGTTTTCCCACTTTCTGGAAGAGGCAATGAAAATAGAGGTATAATGAAGCTGGTGGAAAAAGAGAGTAAATAAACATTTATTGGGCACCAATGCGTGAGGCATGGTGTGTAGTCACACAAAAAAATGTCATCCTATAAAATCTTGGGAAACCTCAGTAGAAAAATATTATGGCCGCTGTTTTATGGAGGAAGCGACTGATGTCAGAGAAATTATGTCATTTGATCAGGGTTCCCCAGCCAGGAATGAAGGGGTGGAGACAGAAATCCAATCCTCATTTGTCTCATTTCAAGGTTTCTATGCCAAGAAAATGTCTCGGATATTAAGAAAGGAAGGGCAAGACAAAGCCTAGAGCTGCCAATCACCTGGCAGCATCCTCTCACACCCCACCCCTCTCCAACTCCCCCAGGCCAGCGGCTGGTCTGCATCCCTCCCTCCCACGCAGCGATCCTGCCCAGCCCACCGCTTCCCACCTGTGTGACTGCACCACACTACATAAACAACCTGCGATTTCATTTCTCATCTGAACAAAAGGGTCAATAACCTATAGCCCACCACATTTAGATGTGATTAGGAAGCAATAATGGATGTGGTTCTGATAATTCCTGTGTAACAAGCCAGCCTGAAACAGTGGCTTGAAGCAATGATGAGTTATGTGTTATGGTGACTAATCTATTGATAGTGTGGTTCCTGTGGTCTCACTGGCTCATGCTTGTGGCTGCAGCCAGCTGTGGATTGGCTGAGGCTGTACAAGCGAGGCAGGAAGGCTCAGCGGGGGCAGCTGCAATCACTGGGTCTCTCCCCATTTGGTCTTTCATTCTAACTTCCTTGCCGCTTGGCAGTCTCAAAGAAGAACCCCAGAAGGGCAAGATGGATATTGCAAGACCTCATGGGTGGATACTCTGGAACTTGCTCCACATCCCTTCGACTGCACTCTGTTGGTCAAAGCAAGTTACAAGGTCAGTCCAGATTCAAGGGAGTGGAGATATTGACTTCACCTCTGGCTGGGAGGAGGGTCGAAATTCACTTTGGAAAGTGGCGTACCCAGGGGTTGGGTGCAATTTGAGGTCCCCACATAATTTTCTACACATGTGAATTTAAAAATAAGAATTTAACTTATTTTTAATTCTTACTTTCAAATGGAAGGGATGATGAGCCTCACCAGTTTTCCCAGTGTTTTGATGAAGCTCATTATCCTAAGCAATCTAGGCTCAATCTGTCTGCCAGGAAATGGGAAGAGCTGCAGAAGTGCCTTGAGTGGGAGGTACTGCGGGGACTTGGCCTCAATTGGCTTAAGAATGTTACCATTTTCTGGAGGAAAAATGTGCTGGGTTTTACGGAAGAGCTCAGGTCTATGTTGAAGGCAGGGCTGACCATGCTGCAGGCCCCTGGCCCTGGAACTTCACTCATGCACACTTTCTGTTGCTCCTTGTTCCTTATCAATGCAATTCTTTGGACATCATGACCAGTAGACTATAGGAGCTGCACTCTTAAATCCAGAACACAATAGATATTGATACCTAATATTTCTACTTTGTTCCTAGTATGTGGCTTTTATTCATGATTTTTACCTCCTTACTTCCCATTAGTAATGGCTTCTCCTGTCTTCTGAAGTATTTTTATCTTGCTTATTTTACTATCACTCCCCACCAACCACTGGCATTTGTGGTTCAGAAGGTGTCATTGTCCATTGTCCAGTGTTTCTTTGCGATATGTTACTCTTCGTGTCTTGTAAGCTACTGTTCTCTGGGGTGTGAGCTACCCTGTCTGGTTGTGGATTTTAGGGAACAGACAAATAAACCCCTAGTCTGAGTAAATTCTGGTGTGTTTATGGGGAGGGCAGGGATGATGACCAGGCCACAGAGCTCAGGTTACCCAGAGAAGCAGGGCCCACCCTCCACACCACCTCCCTCCTGAGGTTGAATTTTTACACCTTTCTGGAGAAGCAGCACAGCCCTGGGATCCTGGAGGTAGAGACACAGGGGCTGGAGATCCAAGTCCAGTGGGTCTGGATGGAGCTCGCCTGTCTCTATCTGGTCCTCACCTCAGCAAGGCTTTTGTGCTGCTATGACATAACTCATGGACAGTGGCTCTAGTGACTTGTACTATTGCCCTTGATTCCTGCCATGAAGAGAGAGGCATCGCTTGTCCCAAGGGATTGCCATTTAGAGTTAAATTATTGCTAGCCATCCTGGTATAGGAAGAGCTTCCAGAAGTCTCTACTCTCCCTGTGTGCCAACTCACCACCCCCCCCCCCCCCCCCGCCGTTCCCCGGAGACGTGAAGATGCAGGGTCATCACCATATAAACCTGTCCTTTAGTACAGCGGTCCTCAACCTTTTTGGCACCACGGACCGGTTGTGTGGAAGACAATTTTTCCAAAACAGGATGATGGAGGGGATGGTTTTGGGATAAAACTGTTCCACCTCATATCATCAGACATTAGATTCTCATAAGGAGCATGCAACCTAGGTCCCTTGCACGCACAATTCACAATAGGGTTTGTGCTCCCATGAGAATCTAACGTCACCACCGATGTGACAGGAAGCAGAGCTCAGGCAGTAATGCTGGCTTGCCCACCACTCACCTCCTGCTGTGTGACCCAGTTCCTAGCCGGGGTCGGGGACCCCTGCTTTAGTCCTCCGAACTAGCCATATGTGGCTAGTAGAAGAGGAATGAGATCTGAAATGTGCATAGCCAGAAGCCAGTGCGTGGAAAATTCTTCCAGTCATCAACTGTGTACAATTATGTTTGGTTCTCATTGATTTCCAGTCAAAACAGTTCTCTTTTGTCAGTAACATGCTCAAAACTCAGCAAGTACGATTATAAATGCACTTTTCATGTTTTTCTTTAATGATGGAAATTGCACAAAATAGAATTTATCAGATCCCATGAGTATAAATTTGCAGCAGAGCAGAAGATAGCCAGTATGTCTATGTGAGAAGTTACATGTTCTCTACATCCCAACCTATTGGTTTACATCTAGCATATCCAATGCATTTTGTCCTGAGGAAGTCTCCTGGTTCCAGATGAAAGAGAATACAAAATTGTCAGCAATACAGCAAAACAGCCTGAAGAAACAAGTGACAAATTCCTACACATTTATCAGGAAGTCAATACATGTGGAGTAAGAATAACTGGATTACACAATTAAGTAGCACAATACAAAGTGTAGCAGTCCCCACCTTGTCTATCGGGGATTATGTTCTAAGACCCCCTGCAGATGCCTGAAACCAAACCCTACATATACTACACTTTTGCCTATACATACAAACCTATGATAAAGTTTAATTCATAAATTAAGCACATGAAGAGATGAACAACAATGACTAATAATAAAACAGAACAATTATAACAATATACTGCAATAAAAGTAAAATAAGGATTACATGATCCCAAGCACTGTGAGACGGCAGCAGTCAATCTGATAGCCAAGACTGCTGCTAAGTGACTAACGGGCAGGTAGCGTCTACACCATGGATATGCTGGACAAAGGGGTGATTAATGTCCCAAGTGGGACAGAGCTGGACAGTGTGAGATTTTATGATGATATTCAGAACACCAAGTAATTTAAAACTTATGAATTATTTATTTATGGAATTTTCCATTTAATATTTTCAGACTGTGGTTGACCTCAGGTAACTGAAACCACAGAAAGCAAAACATGGATAAAGTAGGGTCTACTGTAGGGGCAATGTTTAAAAGCATTTGAATTGCTCTTGTATGCCTTACTTTGAGATTAATTGTATAAATTTTCAGAATAATTGATCATATCGAAATTTAAATTTGATGTGAAGGAAGTATCTTAGGAGAAGCTAAAAAAGTACATAAATAAACGAAGACTGGAAGAATCTTCAAGATGTTAAAAACTCATATAACCACAGAAATAAAAACTCCAATTGTTAAAGTCATAGTAAAGAGAAGGAAGCAAATCATAATAGGTCAAAATATAAAGATAAAATGACCACTGAAAGGATAATAAAGATTGTGAAAATCAGGACACTCTCAAACAGAAACCAAAAGCGGAAGAGAGATGAAAGCAAGAGCAAAGTAAGACACAATTTGTACGATCAACAGAACTGGCGCTAGGGTCAAGAGCAGCTTCACTTTGCAGAATTCATCAACTTGAAGAACTTCTGTGATCTTTTGTGATGGCCTGTTACAATGAACAGTAGTTTCATTTATATCTGTTCCACTAAAAACCACTGCTTTTTCCAATATCGTGATCACAGTAATGTTTACAAAGAATCAAACAGAACATAAGAAGGACTAAAGGTGCTTCTGAAACAGATATTAAAAAATAATAATAATGGCCAAACTGCTGAGATGGTGGCTGGCCTCTCTGAAGACTAAGGGCTTGGTGCTGTTTTGGTTGTAAACTGTGTTCCATTAAGTGGTACCTCAAATGAACCGGACACTAAATACTCCTCCATTATTATAGATTCTGCATTGGATGTCACAAACATTGATCTGTGGAAAATACTGTGTGCTACTCCTGAGAAAACCCTATGAGAAATTTTAAACTTTTTTGCTGACAACTATTTATGACTTTATTCAACAAAGCGAAACAACGTTTGGACGACTGTTGCCTGCTCTTGAATGTCATTCATGGTCAGCCACACAAAAACACTGCTATTACAGAGAACAAAGGGCCCCACCTGCTCTTTAAAAATATTTGTAAATGGCACAGTATGTGTGGTGGGCATCTCGTTCCCTTAATACTGTTGGAGAAAAAGCTGCCTCCAGAGTGCTGAGGTTGTTGATGACTTTGCTATTCTGCTACATTAAATGTTTTCTTTTCAGGTTTGAATTGTAGATGTGTTATTATCTGTACATCACACATGCCAAGTTGGATCTTCCTTAAAAGCTTTTAGGGCTGATAAAATGCCTTGGCCATTACGAAGCTATTTAAGACTCACACATGAGGCCAAAAATATTTGAAGGACACTGATGTACATTTTTTAAAACTCAGAGGGAAAACCTGAGAAGAAACAAAATGAAAAAAAAAAAAAAAAAATTAGGCCAGGCGTGGCGGCTCACGCCTGTAATCCTAACACTTTGGGAGGCCAAGGCAGGCAGATCACGAGGTCAGGAGTTCAAGACCAGCCTGGCCAACATAGTGAAACCCCGTTTCTACCAAAAATACAAAAAAAGTAGCTGGGCATGGTGGCAGGTTTCTGTAATTCCAGCTACTCGGGAGACTGAAGCAGGAGAATCACTGGAACCCACGAGGCGGAGGTTGCAGTGAGCCAAGATCACACCATTGCACTCCAGCCTGGGCAACAGTGTGAGACTCCATCTCAAAATAAAAAAAAAAAAATTATTCAAAAAGTTGATAAAGCTTCAATATGCCATTTAAATTATAATTCGAGAAGGCATTCTAGAATGTTTCTGTAAAACAAATAAGAAATTACAGGTTCTTGAATTGGATGTTTATGAAGGCTACATTATTTTATTATCTTTGAATTTATACATTAAGGAGATGAGAGGAAACTCAATTAAAAACTAATGGAAACAAAATTAAAATATGAGTGAAGAAAAGCAATAGAAATTATCCTGACATTTAGAAGCAAATTATAACAAAACTAATATTCAGTTCATACTAAATGTGGTAATTCATTAAAAGGAAGAGTGATCCTCCTCATAGAAATAATGCATAGGTTCTCGGATTGTCTGTAAAGGAGTGAATTAAGTAAACATATTGGAAAGATATTCAAATTTCTGGCTGATTTGAAACAAAATACTGCCATCAATGGAGGTTTTGTAAAACTCAAAATACATTTCCACAAGAGGACATTATTGACAAGCAAGTAATGAGTATCAGTAATTCATTGCTGATTTAATATTTAGTCATTACACCAGAAAACTTAACCCTTAGAGTACACATACGTCAAAAATTTCAGAGTTTTCCCCAAGTTGATGAAATTTTGCATAACACGGCCAACAATGGCTTGGGATCCTGAAAATAACCTTTCTTATCTACCAGTAAAAACTATTTTAATCCACCATGCTAGAAAAAAGACTGACTCCACTTTCTATTCTCTCACTAGAAATTATTACAAAATTGACATGTGACAAGGCAACAGATGAGAATGCACTTAAAATCTTAGGGAAAACATGTCATAGTGGTGTGCCTGGAAGTTAATTTTTTTAAATTAAGCTGTTTTCCCAGATTTGGTGAGATTATTTTGGATTTTGTAGATTTTCTTTTTTTTTCTTTTTCTTTCTTTCTTTTTTTTTTTTTTTTTGAGACAGAGTCTTGCTCTGTCACCTGGGCTGGAGCACAATGGTGTGATCATGGCTCTCTACAACCTCCGCTTCCCAGGTTCAAACAATTCTCCTGCCTCAGCCTCCTAAGTAGCTGGAATTACAGGTGCATACCACCATGCTTGGTTAATTTTCGTATTTTTGATATAGACGGGGTTTCACCATGTTGGCCAGGCTGGCTTTGAACTCCTGACCTCGTGATCCACCCGCCTCAGCCTCCCAAAGTGTTGGGATTACAGGCGTGAGCCACCGCACCCAGCCAGATTTTCAATTTATATAATTTGTTATTTGTTTTCTCATCCTAAATAAATACTCATTTTAAATTGAATTTTCTCTTTACAGTTCTGTATGATTTTTCTCGAAGACAGCCCCCATAGTTGTAGAATCTTCAGCCTCTGCACACGCTGGGCTTGCCACCAGGCAGGGTGATGAAGAGAGAGGCAGGAAGACTCTGCTGTCATGCCCCCTTCCCAAAGATGCCCTCCTTGACTACCGTCCTGAAATCTCATGCAATACTCGTCACCCCCTCATTCTGCTTTCTGTTTGTTCCTTGCACTTAGCACTGCTTAAATCAATGTTCTGTTTGTCTGATGGCTTGCCCATTATTTTTCCTCTGTGACTAGAAGGGTAGCTCCATGAGAACAGAGACATATTCTTTCTCAGTATTGTATCCCCAATGCCTAGAGCACTTTGGGATATACATTAGGCATTTAATACATATTTGTAGAACCAGAGATTGCAAGATGGAGATTGCAAGATCTAAGCAGATCTGGGCTTATGTAAGTGCATACACATGCACCTAATGAGCCACACAGGCCCATAGGAAAAACCCCAGGGACATCAGTTCAGGTTTTAGTTCGTCCCCTTACCTACTGAGCCACCTTTACCAAGACTCCAACACTTTCAAGTTCCACTATCTTCACTGGAAAATTAGATTAACAGTCATACTTATCTATTCATGGCCAATGTCTCAAAAAACCTGTAAGAATGTAAAATGTAAAATGCTGACAGATTATCAAGTCTAGCAGTGCCAAGAGAACAACGCAGTCTATAAGATAGAGCCTTCCAAAGAGGGAGGAAGTACTGGACCTCAGCATGACTCCTGGGTTTTACAGAGATTGGAGAACTGGGGCCCCTCACTTTTCACTCTCCTCCCCAGTGACATTGGGCTTCTTTAGTGCTTCACTTTAAGTCTGCTGTTTCCTCTATCTGGAATTTCCACAATCCTGCTTCCCCCACACCAGCAGTTCCCAACCTTTTTGGCACCAGGGACCAGTTTCCTGGGAGACAATTTTTCCACAGATGGTGGAAGGGTGTGTTTTTTGGGGTGAAACTGTTCCACCTCAGATCATCAGGCATTAGATTGTCATAAAGAGTGTTCAACCTAGATCCCCCAAGTGCACAGTTCACAATAGGGCTCACGCTCCTGTGAGAATCTAGGAGCTCATCTGACAGGAGGTGGTGATCGTGACAGTGCTCCTCCTCTGTAGCCTGGTTCTTAACAGGCCACAGACAGGTATGGGTTCACAACCTAGGGGTTGGGGAGTGGGACTGGGGACCCCTGCCTCACACCATGCACCCACTCACACATACTCACCATTGGCTCTGAAAGTAAGAAGCCCAGAAGCACGGCCCAAATTTCTGGTCTTCTCTTGAACCAAATGCCTACTCAGTTGCCCACTTCTATCCTGAAGATCACACACCCAAAGCCTCATCCCTCTTTAATTGTGGCTTCCTCTCACAGAACTGTTTGTGCCCATGTGCTCCCAGGCCCTCTCCTCCCGCTTTTGGCATCCCTCATTCCTTCAGCAATATCCCCGAGGATCTTATTCATGTTAGTGACTAGAAATCTGAGGGTTGCATGGGTGGAGAAGGAAAACGGTTGTCTCCCATGGAACAGTTGGAAGTTGACCTGGATAGAGACACTTCGTGTACCATGGCAGCTCCCCTAACCATTTCTGGGGTCATATCAATCACTCTGTGCCCTCTGTGTTGTAAGATTCTTCAAGTTCATGAATCATTTCATAACATCTCAGCAAATTTAGGAGCAATGATAATAATATTTTATACATAAAAACAACAGTTTAATTCAATACTTGAGGAGACCATCAGTGAAGACATGCATTTTGGGTAAAAATGTTGAGCCATTATTTAAAATTTAATATTACAAAATGCCTCTTCCATCACTCCACCATTCAGAATCTCCCTCCTTCCCCAGTAATTTACAATCGCTGGCCTATGTATGTTATAACAAATACTAGGTATAGATCAATGTGAAAACAGAAAAAAGGCAAACTGACTTTTTGGAGCTAATTAACAAGAAAATATAAATGATAAACTATGTTTCTAATGCAAGGATCACCAGGGAACACCACATCACTAGAATGACGCCAAGCTTCTTATCCCATAATTCAAGACCTTGGAGATTCTGGCAAGATCAGAACTCCTCAGCTAAACCCAACCCCTGTTGCTGACCTAAAGAATTATAAGCAAATAAAATGTTTATTTACATCCTTATATTATGGGATGGTTTGTTACATGGTAAAGGCCAATACCCTTACAAAGCGATTTAAAAATTATGTCAAAAGACAGCCATAATTGTTAGAAAGTTCTGCCTTCTCTCAATCCTCAATATAACCCTGAGTCATCTAGTTGTTTTGAATGTAATATCCCTTTCTCCATTTTATTAGTAAATCCAAATATTAAAAATTTCTGCTGATGTTGCCCACTGTACAATTACTTTTGCCACCGAGGTAAGCAGTTATTCTCTCTTGTATGCCTCTAGTGTATGTTAGAACTAAATTGTCATACGGTTTTATTCATCTTAGTGTCTTTAGTACCTAGCACAGTGGAGGGCATGCAAAGGAACACACATGGATGTTCTCCAGGTGAACAAACAGCATAGTGGTGAATTAAATGAGCTTTAAACTAAGAAATTCCTCATTTCAAATCCCAGCTCTACTACTTACTAGCTGTGTGACTTGGCTGTGTAGAACAAAAAACCTAAATGGTGCAGTAAATGAGATGTGGTAATTTTCTCTCATTAAAACAAGTCTGGGGTACACAACCCAAGGCTCTGCTGGTGGCTCCATGGTAGTAAAGGGCTCAGATTTTTCTATCATTCTCCTCCATCACTCTTTGCCTGTGATTTCCATTCTCAAGCTCACCTCCTGTTCTAAGATGTCTGGAATGCTCCAGCTATCACATCATTGTCCCAGGCAAGAAGGAGGAAGTAGAGAACATGAGAAAAAAAAAAAAAGATGCTTCTCTGAGGCAAGTTATCTCCTTTCACCTTTCATAGAGCCCTCTCCCCTTAGAAATCTCAACCATGATTTTTTTTTTTTTTTCAGATGGAGTTTCACTTTTGTCACCCAAGCTGGAATGCAATGGCGCAACCTTGGCTCACTGCAACCTCCACCTCCCGGGTTCAAGTGATTCTCCTGTACTTTTATAATTGGGCACATTGTCACACCCAGCAATCGATAGATCTTCTATCATTAAAGAAGAAGGAAAAATACATATTGAAAGAAACTTGGAGTCTCTGCAGCATTCAACTCTTTTGAGCCTGAATTTTCCCATATATGCAAGGGGAATATGAATTTTCCAAGGTGACAGAATTTTATGAGATAACTCACATTCAGTGCCTAGCAGAGTGTCTGCCCCACAGTAAATGCGCAACAAATAGTAACTATTCTTAATATGAACTTTTATGAAAAGTTTCTAGCCACTATCTCTCCTACTTGACTATATTTTAAATGTCTTAGAAGGTCTGAGCTATCCATAGTTACTAATCTTTCTTTTTCCAATGCTGAGCACCGTGCCTGGTACATAGTAGATGCTCCTAAAATACTTCTTCAAATAAGGTCAAATAAAAGTTAAGCATTGGAAATACACACACAAAAAACAACAATCTGCTAAACTCTTCTACCTCCCAATACAAATGCATATCTGGACAAATTGTGGCTGTGTGTTTGGCAGTGGGCTTTGCAGACAGCACGGCTGAGTAGAGAATTTCTTTAAGTACAATCAACCCTCAAATGGCCACTCAGCAAATGAAGGCAGGCTATTCAGTTACCATAATTTAGTGCCATCTGTTACAGAGAGTCCTGAGAAACTCAAGTCAATATGAATGTTTAATAAACAAGAAGCATGTAGAAAAAGAGCAAGGAATTATGGCCATCTTGGTAGCCTAAAGGGGCTGTTCATTCAATTTTCTCTCCTTAAAGCTCATTCCCCTGCTTTATTTCTTCCACCTGACATAGGCAAACCTTTTGACCTTTCTCAGCCACCACTGGGTCTCAGAAACTGGAGGATTGACAACTACCAACAAGAGAAAAAGACTTTCATAGCATTCCGCTGGTGATGAAAGAGTCCAAACCAATTCACATGGCATCCAGAGCCTTGCTGATCTGGCCGTGCCAGCCTTTCCAGTCCTAGGCACTCTGCTAGCCCCGGAAAACAGGCACTTAATCCGCAAACAACCTTAAAAAATAGGTGTCATTTTTTCATATTTTAAGAATGAGAACATTGACACTCAAAGAAGTTACGTGACATATTATTTAGGATCATTTAGTTGAATCAAATAGAAAAACAATGCAAACTTAAACCAAAAAAAATAAAAATAGTCTACATAACTAGGAAGTCTAAGGGTGGTGTTGACCTCATGAAAAGTTAGATCCTGGGGTTCAACCCTTGCATCAAGACTCAATCGTTCTTAATCTCTCAGCCTTGCATCGCCTCTGCTTGGCTTTATTCTCAGACCCCAGAGAATTCTCCATCCCCAGAGTGTCAAGATTGGCCCCAGCATTTCTTCATCTACATGGATATTACAGCCCACGAGACCACAGAAAGAGAAGGTCTTTTTCTTGATTGCACTGCCAAAATCTTGGGAAGAAATCTGATTGGCCCAGTATGGGGCACATGCACAACTCTGCACTAATCATTGTGGCCAAAGAAAAGGTTAAACAAGCCCCTAGGACCAGCTGGGGGCTCAGTAAATTCAATCCCACACAGACCATGTGCGTTAAGCAAGATTAAGGTAGAATGGGAACACAGTTATTCTCCCAAAGTCTAAAAGTAAATGCTAACCTCATTTACACAAATCAGAGTCAGGTAGTAGAGTTAGTCTTTCATGTTGGTTTACCTTTCTCTAAAGCTACAGCCTTGTTATTACAACATTCTGATGCCAGAGTCATTAAAGACTGAAAAGCCAAAGTATTTTTAAATGAAATCACATTTTATGGATGCTTACTTTTGCCAGACACTATATAAGCCTTTCTTTTATGTGTGTTGTTTCGTTTAAGTCTCACTATCGTGAAGTGTAGAGAGATGAAGGCACCTATCCAAGGTCAACAGCTAGCATATGAAGGAGCTGGGATTCACCTGTCTATTTCCACTTGACAGACACCTTAACCCCCATGGGATCCTCCATTTCCTAGGTCTGCTCAGCACTAAGTACAGAAGTAGTTTAGGTGTAATTTCAGCCCTAACCACTGCCTGAATCCATCTAAGCAGAGAAGGAGGTACTTCAAGCACCTTATCATCACCACTGGGAGGGAGTTACCATCTGCCTCAGCCCACCATGCAGGATGTAGGTCTGGGCCCCTGAATGGCTGCAGCCACTGCAAATCCAGCCATATCTGACCAGGGGATGAACTGGATTATTGTGTTGGCTTCCTGCCCTACTTGAACTCGAACTAACATTAGAGCCATGTTCTGCAGCCCAGCATACTTGCATAAGGCTGGAACAATTGTGAGGCTCTGACTGGCCTCTTCTCACAGGGGTCAGATCCTAAGGCTTATGCTCCCAGTCTTTAGTTAGGGCCATAACCTGCAGTTAAGGGAGTGTCTCAGAAATAGAATCTGCCAGAAGACTCATCTCACTCTGTCCCTGTGATCACCCTAATCCTCCATCTTTCCCTGTATCGACACCCTTTACAATTAAACTTTTAGCTCCTGCTATCAAGAAGTGGAATCTATTTCCCATCTCTCAACTCTGGGCTGGCCTTATGACTTGTTTTGCCAATGGAAGGCAGCAAAAGTGACCTTTTGACAATTCTGAGCCAGATCTCAAAAGGCCAGCCTGGTGGGAGGAGAGAGATCATGTGGGAAGGAGACCCCTATTCAAGCCAAGGCCATCCTAGCCCAGCCCACAGCCAGCTGATCCCTGCAAGCCAGCCCACACAAGATTAGCAGAGCTGCCGACGTGAACCACAGCTGATTGCAGATAGATGCTTGAGCCCAGTAGAGAGCAGAAGAAAAGCAGGCTGACTTCTCAACCCATTAACAGCAATTAATGCCTGAAGAAGTTGAGTTGGGGAAAAGTTTGTTATGCATTAATAATAAACCAACATGTTAACCAATACAACCTCCAGACATCCTGGGAACTTTCAGATGTCAAACTCAGCTGAGGTCAAGCTGAGGTCCCCAAAACCCTTTGGACCTATTTGAGCATCCGGTCAGTTTCATTCCTCACCATGGGTCACACCGTGCCCTGAGCCCATTCACTTTCCTTCTCCTGCTCCCAGGTGCGTTCTTAGCAGGGATATCAGCGGGGCCTGACCAAGTTATGATGTTCTAAGCCCTAAATGGCCATTAGTAGAGCACATGAAAAGGGCAGAAGATGCATTCCTGGCCAGCAAAGGACTTGCCATCCACTTGAAGACACATGATGCACATCCAAAAGGCAATCAACAAGCAATCGCCACACTCTACCTTGTGTAAATTTTAGTGACTGTCAGATAAAATAACTACCAGCCAGTCTGTCTCAAGCATTGAACTGGAACTTCTTGAGGGCAGGACCAGGTCTAGATTCTCCACGGATCCCCAACAACTAATCTCTGCCTAGACCAGAGCAAATACACAATGCACATTTCCTGAAGGAGTGAATAGCACAAGGCAGCTGCCTCCAGTGCTAAACTGAATGGTTCAGTCAACATGGGTCAAGAATTTCAGCAGATGTTTGGTATGTACCAAGGACCAATAACTTCATTAGATAAATGAAGGAATGAATGAGTGAATGTGTGCATCACACCTTATGGACATTTATTATCTGTGTGAACAGTTATGGAAAGAGTAGGGGAGGCTGTGACAGATGACCCAGACTTCCTGCTCACTAACCAGGCTCAAGAGCCTTACTCATTTGCCTCAGTTCCCTCACTATGAAATGAGACTGAGTCAAAGGATTTCTGTGAGAATCAAATGCCATCATTTGTTTCTCTATCAAGCAAACAATAATCAAGCATCATAAGGCATTACATTCTGGTAATGTGGAGACAATAAGGCATGGCCCCAGCAGTAAGTGGCTCCAAGCCCAGGGCAAGGCCATCTTCATGGAGACGAAAGCAATGAAACTGTAAGCGACAAAGCACAGCACAGCCAAAGGAAGAGGAGCCACAGCCAGAGAGAACTGAACTCATACAGCACTCGCCAAACATTCAGGCCATGCAGGGCTCAAACTAGCGCACAAAGAAGCCTGTGACAAGAAATGCTGACCTCAGTCACCTGCTAAGCCCCAGCTCCGTGCCAGTATGTGTCTTCTATATTGGTTCCCGGCTGTTATTTTCCACCTTTCTTTCTGTGTGCTTCTCATTTACTTTTGTCACAGTCCATGGTGTTTTTCCATTACCTTGCTTCACAGGGCCGCCCCAGGTGTTCTAACCCGCGACCCTCAGTGACCCTGACAGAATAAGACAGTGTGCACAAGCCTAGCCTAGACTCCAGCTTCCTGCTGATGCCAGAGCCCTGCCCAGGAGAGCTATATGCTCCTTTGAGTTTTACCATCAGGTTTTAAATCAGTGATAAACAGTGTTTGAATCTCAGCTCTGCCACTCAGCCACTTGCATGATCTTGGACAATTTCCTTTATTTCCCTGATTTTGATGTCCTCATTTGATAAGTGAGATAATGATGCCTATATCATTGAGTTTAAGAAGAATAACTGTGCTTTGTGAGTATTTCTTATGTGTGCTGCATGGTTCTACATATTTTAATGTTTTCACTGTACAGTTCTTATAACAGCAACTATTAGCACTTCCATTTTACAGATGGAGAAATTGAGGCATAGGGAGGACAGTTGCCTTACCCGTGATAACAAACAGCTAGCAGTCACAAGCCAGGAGTTTAAACTCAGACAGGGCTGCTGGGGGCCACCTATAATCCCTCCTCACACTCTGTATTTCGTTTTCTGAATTCAGTGAGTCAAGGGCATAATCCTGTGTCCAGTGCATATCAAGTACCCTAAAAATAGTATGTATCATTCAATTCCCAAGGCACATGGGTAAAAAGTACAGTTGTTTGGACTCACATTTAGTAAAATCTCTACTCCATGGATGAGTGAGATAAGACAGAGACAGAAGATTATGATGACCCAGAAAACTAACTTCTAGAGCAGTGGTTCTCACCTGTGGATAATACCTTACCCTTCCCTGTGCCCCCTGCCCCCTGCCTAGGGGACATTTGGCAATGTCTGGGGACATTTTGGTTGTCATAATTGGAGTGAAGGTGCCCCCTGGCAACCAATATGTATGTATGTATAGACCAAGAATTCTGCTAAACATCCTCCAATACACTGGACAGTACCCCACCAAAAAATATTATTATTATCTGGACCCAAGTCTCAATTATGCCAAGGCTGAGAAACCCTATCCTCAAACACTGAGTCTGGGCTACGGTCTCTAACGTGGGCTAAGTACTTAGTACCCAGTACCTACAAACAAATACTTACTTCACAAATACATACATAAATACATGAATGGATATATTTTGTTAACTCTAAAATGTTGTCAATTGAACAATGTACCATCAATTCAAAAGAGATTGCTCAGAAGAGGGAAAAAAACCACCACATTGACTGCAAGACACATCCCCAAACCAGAAATGTTAAAATGTGCATGGGGATTGGTGGGGGATGTGCAGCTTAGAATTGACTGAGTAATACTTACCTGGCAGGGGAGACACCATGATCACAAAGGTGGTTTTCCCAGGGCAAGACTCATCCATTGCACTCCAGATGTGACCTCTATGATTTCCCCAAATGTGAGAAACTTGACTGTATAATTTGTGATTATAATTTTTTAATTAAAAAATAAATGAGTGAATAAATAGAGAATACTCCTTATGTTTTAAAATCCTCAGATTAAAGAAGTGATCTTTCTACTGTGGGCTTCATTCAGCCTCCGGACAGGCAACATAGTAGAGTGTCAAGATGGTAAGATGTTATCTTGAGCCTCAAGTGATTGGTAGCACATTGAGTTGAGAAGGATTATAAGCCAATGTTGCAATTTAGCAGAATAAGTATCCTTGAGTGATTAGTGATGTCTGCATAGACATGGGAGAGCAAATAATGTAATGCATGACACATACCTGCTGTCTTTGTTATAGTCAAAAGTACAGTGAACTTTCAGTCACACATTTAGATTTGAGCCTCAGCTCACCCACAGAAGATCTGTTCCTTTGGGTATATCAGTCTACTTCTCTGAAACTCCATCTATTCTTCTATAAAATGTGGATAACAGATCTTAGTTCAATTACATGGTTGTTTTAATGAGCTCTTTCGGGTATAATAAAAATGCTAATTGTTAACATTACATTAAAATGAGATAATCTATTCTGGTCCTTCTTAAACTGAAGTTTTCAGGTAATATCTGAAAACTGTTCTATTTTCTATATTTCAAAATGCACTCTGAATATCACATAGTGATACACCCTCACAGGCCATTAGTTAATCAGTACAGCGTGTTGTGTAGTAGTTTGTTGAGGTGACATTTTTTGGAGAAGAAGTTGTAGGCCATTCTTTGGGCTCATCTCTAGCTTTTTAATATCTGGATATCAGGGCTGGGGATGTATTTCATAGCAGGAAATTGACCAGAATAAATTACTAGTCTAATTAATGCCCTTTCCTAACCCCTTTTTTTTTGAGACAAAGTCTCACTCTGTCACCCGGCCTGGAGTGCAGTGGCATGATCTCTGCTTACTTAAACCTCCACCTCCTGGGTTCAGGCAATTCTCATGACTCAGCCTCCCGAGTAGCTGGGTCTACAGGCACATGCCACCATGCCCAGCTAATTTTTGTATTTTTAGTAGGGATGGGGTTTCACTATGTTGGCCAGATTGGTCTCAAACTCCTGACTCCAAGTGATCCGACCTCCTCGGCCTTCCAAAGTGTTGGGATTACAGGCATAAGCCATCGTGCCCTGCCTTCTAACTCATATTAGAGCCTTCCAGGGATGGAAGATAGTGCATTCACAGTTAAGGAGGATATACAGGGAGCTATCACAGTTTGTCTCTCAATGTGTCCTAATGAACTGTGCCTCCAATATGCACACCCTTGCATAATTCTTGCCCCTTGAATCTGGGCCGGTCCTGTGACCTTAACCAATAAACATGGAGGAAGTGACACTGCATGAACCTGGGCCAGAAGAAATATTGCAACTCCCTGCTTGGTCCAAGAACATTCTTTCTTGGGGAAATAATATTCCACGTAAGCAGTTTAACCACCTTAAGACTGCCATGATATGAGGAAACCCAAGCTAGCCAAGCAGAGAAGCCACATGAAGACAGAGGTCCGCCCAGGCCCCAGGTGCTCTATTCATCCTAACCAAGGTGCCAGACATGAGTGAAGACGCATCTTAGATGTCTAGCCCAGTTGAGTCTTCAGGTGACTCCAGCCCCAGCTGCCATCTGACTTCAACCATATGCAAGACCAAGCAAGACCCCACTCAGTTATGACCTGAACAGGTTCATCCACATAACAATGAGAGATCGTAAGAAACTATCACTTTATGTCACTACATTTTGGGGTCACTTGTTGCTCAACATAAGGTATCTGAAATTGGAGCCATGTTGGATGTTATCAATAGGAGAAAGACAGCCCTGTAAACTGCTTGTCTCTATCCTTATAGTAGAAACAGTGTGAAGGGAGGGGTGGAGAACAGGTAGATAGCCACACTTCCAATTAACCATAAACTTAATAATTTAGACACTGAGCTCAAGCCTCTCAATGGCTACAAAAATCCCCAGAGACCTTCTAATCTTGCTATAAACTGAATGTTTGTGTCCCCCCAAAAATTTATGTTAAATCCTGGCCCCCAGTGTGACGGTGGTGGGGACTTTGGGAAGTGGTCAGATTATGAGGGTAGAGCCCTTATGAATGGGGTCAGTACCTTTATGAAAGAGGCCTCAAAGAGCTGCCTTGCCCCTTCAACTATGTGAGGACACAAAAACAAGGAAGCAGACCCTTGTCAGACATTGAATCTGGCAGTGCCTTGATCTTAGACTTCCCAGCCTCCAGAAGTGTCAGACATAAATTTCTAAGCTGCACAGTTTATGGTATTATGTTATGTATAGCCACTTGAATGGACTAAGACAAAGCTGAAGACTAGATACTAAGAACCTGAGTCCAGCAGCTTCAACTGCCTCTAAATACTCACCTTTCCACACTCATGCAGGAAAACAACAACAACAAAAACAGAAGAACAAGAGCCTCCACTTCCCCTCTGCCTTCCAAATCTTATGCTCTAATTGGCATCCAGAACTTTGGCATCCAGAACTTGACCACAAGGAAGTCCAGGAGAAGTAGATTCTGATTTTGATTTTCCTAGCTCTGCAGTACAAGAAGGCACACAGAGGGAAGTAGAAATAGGCACTCGGGACTAAACAGAATTATCCAGAGGATCCTTGCTGTAATCGAGGTATGTACAAATACTATGCATATAGAAAACAAGGTGGGGGGCAGAAGACAGTGAGCTGGTTGGCATTTGGTGTGTACAAGCCAGCCCCCAGTATTCTAAAAAGGTGTTTAGAAAAAGACCTAGAAAACACTTCTAAAAAAGGCGTTTATCAGAAAAGATGGATAGACTTGGACTCAGGTCAAGTAGGATTTTACTAGAAATTTTGGAAGAAAGGGCTATCAAAGCAGAGGAGAAAGTTGCTGCAAAGAGGCGGGAGCATGGAAGTAGATGTATTAGTTTGCTAGGACTGCCATAACAAACTGCCACAATTTGAGTGCCTTAAACAAAACGTATATATTTTCTCACCAGTTCTGGAGGTTAGAAGTCCAAAATTAAGGTGTCCACAGAGTTGATTCCTTCTGAGGGCTGCCAGGGAGAACCTTTTCCAGGCGTCTGTCCCAGCTTCTGGAGTCTGCCAATAGTCCTTAGTGTTCTTTGGCTTGTAGATGCCTCACCCTAGTCTCTTCCTTCCTCTTCACATGGCCTTCTCCCTGGATGTGTGTCTGTGTCTGAATTTCCCCTTTTCCTAAAGACATCAGTCATATTGGATTAGGGGCCACCTAATGACTTCATTAGTACTTGATTACCTCTATCAAGACCCTATTTATAAATAAAGTCACATTCTGAGGCACTGGGAGTCAGGACTTCAACATATCTTTCGGTGGGGACACAATTAAACCCATAATAGAATATATTCGGAGCGGCTGAAGTGTAATACAGAGGATTAATAGGAGATGAAGCTAGAAAGATAAGTTACTTTCTTATCCTAATATTATAAATAAACCATGCAAAGGATTGTAGACTTTATGATCAGAGAAACACAAAATGGTTTTAAGCAGAAGAGTCATGTGACTAGACCTGGCCTTAGACTGGACACCATGACAGAAGCAAAAATTGAGGTAATTTAAAAAAAGAGGAAGCGGATACCAGGTGTATTAGTCCGTTCTTATGCTGCTAATACAGACCTACCCAAGACTGGGTAATTTGTAAAGGAAAGAGGTTTAATTGACTCAGATTAGCATGGCTAGGGAGGCCTCAGGACACTTACAATCATGGCGGAGGGGAAGCAAACACGTCTTTCTCAAATGTGATTTAATTAAACTAAAGAGCTTCTGCACAGGAAAAGAAACAATCATGAGAGTGAACAGGCAACCTACAGAATGGAAGAAAATTTTGCAATCTATCTACCCATCTGACAAGGGTCATTATGATATCCAAAATCTATAAGGAATGTAAACAAGTGTACAAGAAAAAAACAAACAACCCCATCAAAAGTGGGCAAAGGCTTTGGGAGGCAAAGGCGGGAGGATCACGAGGTCAGGAGTTTGAGACCAGCCTGACCGGTATAGTGAAACCCTGCCTCTACTAAAAATACAAAAATTAGCCAGGTGTGGTGGTGCGCACCTGTAACCCCAGCTACTCAGGAGGCTGAGGTAAGAGAATCACTTGAACCCAGGAAGTGGAGGTTGCAGTGAGCCAAGAACGTGCCACTGCACTCCAGCCTGAGCAACAGAGCGAGACTCCATCTCAAAAAAAAAAAAAAAAAAAAGTGGGCAAAGGATATGAACAGATACTTCTCAAAAGAAGACACTTATGTGGCCAACAAACACGAAAAAAAGCTCAACATCACTGATCATTAGAAAAATGCAAATCAAAACCACAATGAGATACCATCTCATGCCAATCAGAATGGCAATTATTAAAAAGTCAAGAAACAATAGATGCTGGCAAGGCTGTGGAGAAATAGGAACACTTTTACACTGTTGATGGGAATGTAAATTAGTTCAACCATTGTAGAAGACAGTATGGTGATTCCTCAAGGATCTAGAACCAGAATTACCATTTAACCCAGCAATCCCATTACTCTGTATATGCCCAAAGGAATATAAATCATTCTACTATAAAGACACATGCACACATATGCATATTGCAGCACTATTTACAATAGCAAAGACATGAAACCAACCCAAATACACATCAATGATGGACTGGATACAGAAAATGTGGTACATATACACCACGGAATACTATGCAGCCATAAAAAGGAATAAGATCATGTCCTTTGCAGGGATATGGATGAAGCTGGAAGCCACCATTCTCAGCAAACTAACATAGGAACAGAAAACCAAACACCACATGTTCTCACTCATAAGTGGAAGTTGAAAAATGAGAACACATGGACACACAGAGAGAAGCAACACACACCAGGGCCAGTCAGGAGATTGGGGGTGAGGAAAGGGAGAGCATCAGGACAAATAGCTAATGCATGGGAGGCTTAAAACCTAGATGACAGGTTGATAGGTACAGCAAACTGCCGTGGCACACATATACATATATAACAAACCTGCACGTTCTGCACTTGTATCCTGGAACCTAAAGTAAAATAAAAATAAAAATAAACATGTTCTTCTTCACATGGTGGCAGCAAGGAGAAGTGCTGAGCAACCGGGGGAAAGTCCCTTATAAAATCATCAGATCTTGTGAGAACTAACTCACTATCACGAGAACAACATGAGGGTAACTGCCCTCATAATTCAATTACCTCCCACTGGGTCCCTCCCACAACATGTGGGGATTATGAGAGCTGCAATTCAAGATGAGATTTGGGTAGGGACACTGGCATCCATGTCACCAGGGAGGAGGCTATTTTCAAAGTCAGGGTGAACCTTACACATACATAAAAATTAATTCGACATGGTTCATAAACCTGAAAGCAAAAAGTAAAGCAATGAAACTTCTAGAAGAAAACATAGAAGAGCATCTTCATGACCTTTGGGAAGCCAAAGATTTCTTAAACATGCCATGGAAAGCACTAGCCATAAAAGAAAGGACTGATGAATTGGACTTCATTAAATTAAGAACTTTAAGAACTTCTGTTCATCAAAAGACACCATTAAAAGAGTGATAAAAACAAGTCATGGCTTGGGGAAGATATTTGCAGCATATGTATCTGAAAAAGGACTCAGATTCAGAATACATAAGTAACTCTTGCAAATCAAAGACCTATGGATTAATGTAAAATGAGCACACACACACACACACACACAAACCTCACAAGCCTAATGGCAATAACAAGTGTCGGTGAAGATGTAGAATAACTAGACCTCACCTACATTGCTAGTGGGAGTGTAAATCAGTTCAACAACTATTTGACAATATCAACTAAAGCTAACCCTAGAAATTCTACTCCTTGATTTTTCCCTAAGAGAGATAAAGACTTACATTGACCAAAAGAAAGGTACAAGAGTATTCATAGAATTATTTATAACAACCAAAACCTGGGAATTACTAAGCGTCCATTAAGAGTATAACAGGCAGGGTGCATTGGCTCACACCTGTAATCCCAGCACTTTGGGAGGCCAAGACAGGAGAATCGCTTCAGTCCAGGAGTTCAAGACCAGCCTGGGCAACATGGTGAAACCTCTTCTCTACAAAAAAATACAAAAATTAGCCAGGTGGGGTGTGGCACATGCCTACAGCCCCAGCTACTTGGGAGGCTGACATGAGAGGATCTCTTGAGCCTGGGAGGTCGAGGCTGCAATGAGCCATGATCACACCACCGCACTCCAGCCTGGGCAGAAGAGCCAGACCCTATTTCAGAAGGGAAAAAAAAGAAAAGAGTATAAATGATAAATCATCTATGTTATATTTATATATATACACTTCTCAGTCGAACAATTCTTAACTAAAATAATCTATTGTTGAACACAATAAATCAAATTTATTTCACAGATAAAACAGAGAAGAAAGAAAAGCTGAACACACAGATGTGTGTCTTGTAGAATTCCATTAACAAGAAGCTCAGAAGCATGTGGAAGCCACCTCAGTGGGAGGTCAGAATCATCACACCTTTGATCATCAACTGAGAAAGCACAGGGAAGGCTGCTGGAGTGCTGGCCTCCGCTATCCTGATCTGGAGGTTGCACAAGTGTAGACAAATGTGAAAATGTGCTGAGGGAACACTTGGGGTTTGTGCACTTAACTGCGCACAGATGATACCTCAGTGAAGGAAAAAGAAAGTCCAGATGAACCAAGAGAAAATCCCGGGGGCATTAGCAGCAGTGGGACAAGGGGCGGGGGCACTAGGCAGCTGTGGAGGAGACGGAACGAGGGGGATTGAAAATCACGCAGAGACAAAGCGGGAAATTTGAGGGAAGATTCAAGGGTGACTCTTAGTCCTGACAGTAACAATACAGGAGCAAAGAGAGCCTGTGAAAAGCTGAAAGAGTCAGGGTCTCACCAGGGTCTCAATGATGGGTTGGATTTTGCTTGGGAGATTGGAGGTCAGACAAGGCACCAAGTCCTGGAAAATGAAGACGAATGCAAACAGGGGTCAAAAGCTGGGGCAACCACAGCCCATCACGCCCACCACTGAAGGAAGTTTACTCCAGCTAGTTAAAATCTTTCTCAGCTTTTGTGATAACAGTCAGAAGTTTAAAAAAAAATCAGCCAGTGCAGTGGCTCACGCCTGTAATCCCAGCACTTTGGGAGGCCAAGGTGGGTGGATTGCCTGAGGTCAGGGGTTCAAAACCAGCCTGACCAACATGATGAAACCCCATCTCTACTAAAAATACAAAAAAGTAGCCAGGCGTTGGTGGTGGGCATCTGTAATCCCAGCTACTCGGGAGGCTGAGGCAGGAGAATCGCTTGAACCTGGGAGGCAGAGGTTACAGTGAGCCAGTGAGCTGAGATTGCACCACTGCACTCCAGCCTGGGTGCAACAGAGTGAGACTCTGTCTCAAAAAAAACAAAACAAAAAACAAACAAAAAAAACCATAGTGTTTGTTTGGCAAAATGGTGACAGAAAAGGCCCCAGAGTAGAAAAATAGCTACTCTAGTCAAACCTTCCTCCTAGACAGGAAAAAGGTGGGGGGGCAGGGGCAAGGTAGTGGTGATTGTACCGAAAATGCACAATGCTGCATTCTTTCAGGGAAAATGCTCTTTGAATCTGAAAACCACTTTATCACAACTGTCAAAACAGACTCAGGCAGTACATAATTTATAACCCTGGGGTGGCAGCTGGGGAAAAGAAGTCTAAAAGATTGGTTTATTTTTCTTATTAATATTTATTGGCTAAGAAACATCTACCCCCACTAGACCAGAAAATGGACTTAATTTGAAGCAGACACATTTGATTTGCATTTTTGAGCCTCTGTGGCTGGTTCTTAGACCTGACTGGCACAGAGACAGGTGGGCAAATCCTCCGTTCCTCACTCCATCACTCACATCATGGTGGGGACGGAGAATATGGAGATGGAGAAGATATCGGTCCCATTGACAGAGCTCCATATCCAGGAGCTTGTCCACAACACAGACACAGAATGTTGACGCCCAGGGGCAGAAAATGACAGCCTCCATAGGGGCCCTAGGAAAAGCCACAGAAGTCTGAGCCAGCCCAGGGGCTCAGAGGAAAAGAACACACAGGCCAAGCTACACAAGGAAGGGCTGGTAGAACTTCAGGAAAACAGGAAGGAAGGGTGCTTCAGGGAGACGGAGTAGCATGTGCAAAGGTCAGGTGGCATGAACGAAGGCACCTTTTCTGGGGGAATTGACTTTTTTCAAGAACATTAAATATTAAATTTCAGGAACAGTAAACATACATACAAAAACATTTTCTTTCATTGATATTGGAACGAAAAGGAAACTGACAAGAAAAATTGTTGAACTTGAGAGTCCCTTCTAGAGAGCCCAGAAGATGTTGAACCAGGCGTGAAGTGGATTTGGATAACTGTGTCTGCAAACGCATCTCTGTGACACAGGGTGGGGGCTGTGTCCTGGCTTCCTAGTGCCCTGCAGGGTGCATTGGCAAGTCCTATCTGGGTTTGAAACGAGGGACTGCATGCTGCAATGTTCTGCACACAGAACAGGCTCCATCACCTCCCTCCAGTACCTCACTGCAGCCTGAGAGAAGGTAAGAGCTGGAGTGACCCGCACAGCCAACTACAGGTAAGGATAGTGCTCCAGGCACGGAGGTGGGGGCCCAGGTTTCACTACACATGGAGTGTGGGCTTGGACTCTGTCTCCAGTCTCTCGAGTCCAAATCCAGTATTTTTCAACCCGACATATCCTCTGCCCCACCTCAGCCCCAGTCCTGATCATAAACCCTGGCTTAACAGAGAAAGGACAGAGCTGAGAGGGATGAAGACTGAAGAAAAACCGGGTTGAGAAAGAGAGAGGATGAAGAGAGGTCAGAACTTGGCAGTCGGGAGTCGGAGCAGAGCTCTGGAATCACATGGACTCAGGACGTCTACAGACTCTGTCCTGCCCAGCTGGTGAGCATGGACAAGTGACAGAACCTGTCCAATCTGTGGAAAAGAGAATCATACCAATTCCATCAAGTGTTCACGAGGTGAAGTGAAGCTACAGCAAACACTGCTGATCACTGCTTAGGTGCCAGGCACCATGCTCGCCCTTTCTCCATCTTATTGATTGACTCTCTAGGCCGTCCTGCAAGGCGGGTTTTATGACCCCATTTTTCAGGTGAGGAGACTAAAGCCTGGAGTGAATACTGTAACCTGCCTGAAGCTAGTCTGCGCCGCCGGGTTTAGGAGAACTCTGAGTGATGTTAACATGCCCCCTGCATTTAAAGAAGCAGACAAGAGAATCACAGTCCAGACAAGACATAAAGAAGGGGCAAAGTCTCCCCTCCCCAGGACAAGCCTGACCTGGCAAACTCACTCTCTTGATGCTGACTTTTCCACTTACGCTACTTTCCTTTGCCTTGTCATTTTTTTTTTCTTTGCTAGGAGTCCAGATGGCTAGAGGGAAGGCTTCTGTTTTTAGGTGTGGTTTTTGAGAAGAGCTTTCAGACAGTTGTCTTAAAAATCTTTTCTGGGAAAACTCACTCCCAGAGTAAAAATCTTTCTTCAGAGAAGGAGAATTGCAGAGCGGTAATGGATTCTGACCTCATCAGCCTTCTGGGCCCAGCCTCACCATTGGCCTCTCATCCCCCAAAACTTATTAAGAACCCAGCCCAGCCCTGGGACACTGGGCTGTGGCTACCAGACAAAGGGGACGGTATCTCTGCCTCTCACTTTCCCAGTGGAAAGCCACGCAGCAGGACCCCAAAAGGAGAGCTGAAGAGAGGATTAGTTTCAGGCCTGGGTGGCTGCCTGGAGAGAGGGAAGGCTGCCCTTCAGCTCATTGAAGTCAGCTGTGAAAGAGATGGAATGAGAGTGATTTGAAGCCAGACAGAGAGAAAACAGTGAAGGTGAGGCAAGATTTAAGGGCGCCTCCAAAGGAGACCGGGAGGTGTGAGAAGGAGGTGGGGCTGGATTTGGGGGGAAGGGCTGCCTCCACGAGGTACACACCCACTGGAGTGGGTAGAACTGCGTTCCTGAAAAAAAACTGTGTCCAAGTTTTAAGCCTCCAGGTATCTGAGCATGTAACCTTATTTGGAAATAGGGTCCTTACAGATGAAATTAAGTGAAAGATCTTGAGATGAGATCATGTGGATTTGAGGTGAGCCTTAAATCCAATGACAAGTGTCCTGATAAGAGAAAGGAGAGGGAGATTTGAGACACAAAGGGACACAGGGAGGAAGGCCCTGTGGAGGTGGAAGCGGAGCCTGGACGGATGCAGCTCCGAGCCTAGGAATGCCCAGGACTGCCTGCAGCCACCAGGAGCGGGGCCTGGGGCAGCTTCTCCCTCAGAGCCTTCAGGGGGAACCAATCCTGCCGATACCTTGATTTTGGACTGTGAAAGAATGAATTGCTGTTGTTTCAAGCCACCGGTTTGTATAATTTGTCACATCAGCATTAGGAAATGAGTACACCCACAAGAGGGCCTGAGCCGCCTGAAGCACGTTTCTCTATCAGGTTTCTCACTGGGTTCCCGGGAGCCTCACAGTCCCAGGAGATGAATGAGGTGGTTTGACCCTTTAGTGATGCATTGCACTAGCTCCTTGGCCCCACCAGTAAGACTAAGAGCGCAGTACCCCGTGGTAAGCTCAGTGGGCTGCAGGGGTGCCACCTGGGTATGGAGGAGCCAATCCTTCCTCCTCCTCCCACCCTTTTGGTCACATTCTCTGCTGGTGAAGACATCAAGGGCTGGGCCAGGCTTTGTGCTGTTCTGAGATCAAGACCCAGCCATGCAGCTCCCCTCCACTGGAACCTCCAGGGTTTGCAAAGAAAAGAACTCTGGACCGAGCCCTGGTCCACAGCTGGGAGGAAACAATCTGCACAGCCAAGGCATCCAGCCCAGGCCCCCAGCCCAGGCCCCAGTGCAAAACCCTCCATCCCTTTCCCTTTCTCAGGCACATTAGCTCAGGCCGATCAAATGCCCAAAGGACCGAGAGCTCCTGGATGCAACAGATGAAGCAAGACACCAAACCTTAGCCTCTGCCCATCCAGGCCCCAGCCACACCTGCCGTACCTCTTCAGAGCCTCACAAGTACTTTAAGAGGTGGGCAGGAAATTACATACCAATGTCAATGACAGAGTTTGTTTGTTTGCTTGTTTTCAATATTTTGTAGAGAGAGGTTCATTAGTTCATGCTGCCTGAGCTTTGCAGGTGGGGCTCCCTCACCAGAAGCACCCTTCCTCCTTATGTCATTCAAGTCCTACCAACTCTTCAGTGTGCCCCTTGGCTATTCTATTCATTAGCTATGCACCCCTGGCTGACTTCGGTGTCTCTTGCCAGTGCTCCCTGCTGGCAGATGAACTCTGCTTAGAAAGGCTGAGTCCGTTAGCCAAAGGCACACAGCCAACATTGAAAGAGCCAACGCCAGACTCCACAGCTCATGGGACATGATCTGGGCCCTCACAATTCTCATGCTGTGGGAGGGAAGGAAAAGGAGGCAGGGAAGTGCACATAGAATAAGTTCAGGTGAGTTGCCAGAAACCTGAGAGTTCAGCCAAGAAACCAGACTTCCCAATGGCTCCAGGTGAGGTGTCAGGGAGCAGGGCAGTGGAAACACCTGCCCACCAATCGGGGGCAGGATAGGATCCCTGAGGTGACTTTAGAGTAGGGATTGGCAAGTTAGGGCCAGTGAGTCAAATCTGCTCACTTTTAAATAAAGTTTTACTGGGACACAGCCATGTCCATTTATTGATGTATTACCTTTGGCTGCTTTAGTGATTCAACTGTTGAGTTGAGAAGTTGAAACAGACACTTTTTGACCTGGCCCACAGAGCCTGAAGTATTTACTATCTGGTCTTTAACAGAAAAACTTTTGTAACCTCTGTCTGAGAATGAGAACAAATGCCCCTCCCATTCATCTTTCAGGTGGGAGCACCTTGAGCCCATGCGCTTTCTGGTGAGAGCATCTAAAATCCGTGCACCTTCAAGAGGGAGCACCTCCTGCCAGTGCACCTAGAGGCCAGAGCACCTCCAGTCATGCATCTTTAGGTGGGACCAACCAAAGCAAGTACACCAGTGCACCTCCAGGTGGTGCTGCTTTCAGCCTGGCTAACACAGCCTGAGGCCAAGGGGAACTTACTTGAGATTCCTCTTCGGGGGGTCCAGCCTAGAATGGAGATGAGGGCAGCCCAGGTGTGTGTATTTTGTTCTCTCCAAGGTGAGGCAGGAAGTGCAGTGTCCGGTAACCCCATCGGCTCCCAGCTCAGCTCCATCTCTGTCTCCACCTCCCGTTCCACTGACACTGACACTCCCTCTGGGACCTGATGTCCTCCAGGATAGGATGGGTCTGTTGGCCAGAGCTCTAGGACATTGCTTTCCCTTTTGTCAGGCCACAGATGGCTGAATTAGGGTCAGGTTCAATCCACAACAACCAGAAGAGCCAGGCCACATTGACACAAAGAATGGTGTCTTATGCCTGACATACCTGCAACTGCCTCCTCAAAGCAGGATAAGTGGCATCACAGCCCATAATACAGCGATCATTTGTTCATTTATTTCACATGTATTTATTGAACACTTATTATGTGTCAGGAACTACATTCAGGATATGGTGACAGGCAAATTGGACACACGGAGCTGCCATAGAGTGGAGCCCATCGAGTCCATGGGCTCCTGGACTCAGAGGAAATTAATATTTCACAAGTCAGCCCCATACACAAAATCACAACCTGAGAAGTGTTGACTTAGTTTTGATTTCCCCAAAAGCAGGCTTGAGACAAGTACTTGGATTTACATATTTGTTTGGAAGTTGATTGCAGGAAGCAGGAGAGGGAGAGTGAGGCTGTGATGGAGGAAAGGCCAATCTAGGGAGGCCTCCGTGGGGTTGCTGCAGGGCTCGGTGCAGCTGGAACCTGAGAAGTGGATGGAAAACTCCCAATAGGTGGGACACTCGGGCACCACCCTGGCTCCACCCCACAGCTTTGGGGCACCCCCAGGTGATGACCTCTCCTGCACGTCTCTATGAGCTGGTTCTCCAGTGAGCAAGCTCTCGGCTTTGTAGGAGAGACAGGGATCCAGCCATACCCATTGACCTCTGCAGCATGAGGGACACCTGAGTGCTGTGAACTGTCCAGCAGGCTGCAGCTGAAGTCAGAAGTGGACCAGACCACAGGATGTGGACCCCAGCAATGCTGCGAAGGCAAAGGCAAAAGACCAATGAGAGAGGCGGGCAGAGAGTCCTGGTTCAGCAGGGTGTTGGGGGAGAAGACAGACCTGCAGCAGGGGCCACCGGAGACAGCTGAAGGAGGAGTGGGCTGTGGGCAGGGAGGAAAGGGAAGAAGAGTCACAGGGGGCAAGGATGGCTGCGGAGGGCATCTGAGATGGGCTGGGCAGGGTGTGCACAGTTGTTGTGGGGACTACTGTCCACATCCTGCCAAGTGTCTGCGCGAGAATCTCTCAAACACCTGCCTGGTGTCTGAGTCCTTCCCATTTTCAGCCCACATCTCCCAAATCAGAAACCAGGAACTCCTTCCCATCCTGGGAGGGTGGCCTCACTCGTGGGAGCAGCCATGCCCCGTGATGGGGGCATTGTACCTGGTGGTGAAGCTCCCATGCCTAATTCTCTTGCTTTCTTGGAGATGCTGAAAGCCACGTGCTCTCCTTAGATAGATTTCTTTTCTATGCAGAGTGTGCTCTGTGGTTTGCAACTGAGAACCTTGACTGACAGTTCAGGATTTCATAGATGGGGCAAGAAGTTGGGTTCTGCTCTAAGAGCAGGAGGGGGCCCTGGGGGGGGGCTATGCAGGGGAGTGATGGGAGCAGGTGGGTGTCAGTTGGAAGGTCTGCTCAGTGGATGTGCAGGCAGAGATGGGGTCCGCTCGGTGGATGTGCAGGCAGAGATGGCGTCTGCTCAGTGGATGTGCAGGCAGAGATGGGCTGTGGGAGCTTTAGTGGGAGCTTTGCCTTGGTGGCAGTTATGGTGGAGACAGGAAAGTGGACAGAAAGGCATGAAAATAACAAGATCTGTTGATGGATTGAAAATGGGAGTAAGCAAGTGAGGGGTCAAAAATGACACTTTGGAGTCGGACATGCCCTGACTATGGTGGGTGGCGGGGGAGAGGGTGCCTGGAGAGAGGCATCAGGGAATGTAAGTTACAGGGGATGCCAGTGACTATCATCTGGAAGAGAGAGGGAGGAAAATACAAGTTTGCATACCTGCACAGAAGAGTTAAATGAGGCTGGGTGTGGTGGCTCACTCCTGTAATCCCAGCACTTGGGAGGCCGAAGTGGGCTGATCACCTGAGGTTGAGAGTTCGAGACCAGCCTGACCAACATGGAGAAACCCTGTTTCTACTAAAAATACAAAATTAGCTGGGTGTGGTGGTGCATGCCTGTAATCCCAGCTACTTGGGAGGCTGAGGCAGGATAATCACTTAAACGCGGGAGGCAGAGGTTGTGGTGAGCCAAGTTCAGGCCGCTACACTCCAGCCTAGGCAACGAGTGAAACTCCATCTCATAAAAAAGAAGAG
Organism: Gorilla gorilla gorilla; assembly: GCF_029281585.2. NCBI lineage: Eukaryota > Metazoa > Chordata > Mammalia > Primates > Hominidae > Gorilla > Gorilla gorilla. The sequence continues at coordinate 141,562,422 of NC_073231.2, read as the reverse complement.
TTAAATGAAGGAAAGAACAGGAATTCATGGGTTTTGTCTCTCACAGTCTCAAACTCTAGTCTTGCTTCTCATCCCTCCCTCCCTCGTTTCCTTTTTTCCTTCTTTCTCTCCTTCTTTTCTTCTTTCCCTCCTTCTTTTCTTCTTTCCTTCTATCTCTTCTTTCCTTCCTTCCTTTCTTTTCATTCTTTTCTTCCTCCCTCCTTCTCTCTTTCTTTCCTTCCTTCCAACATCTTTTCTTCCTTTCTTCCTTCCCCCAGTGGCTCCCCACGTAATGCTGTTATGTATGTATGTCGTAAAATCTTTGAGTGACACGCCGTCTCAAGGTATCATTTTAACTTTTCCAGAGACAATGGAGTCTGCCAGTGGGCAGCCTCCATGAAGCTGTGGGAGAAAGGACACAGGTTAAGACATCACCTCTTCATGGCCAGCTCACAGGGGACCCATCAAGAGCCCATACGGCTGGGATGGGGGGACAAGACCAGGGAGCTCTGTGGAGGTCTCAGAGACCCCCTTGTGGAGTGGGCATTTCTGTGGGAGAATCTCCTCAGGGTAGATGATATATTGTGAAATGACACAGAGAGAGACAGAGAGAGAGAGAGACCACAATTCCCCTGAAAATCCTGGCTCATCCCACAGGACTCCAGTGGCCTTCGATGGTCCTAGCACATGTGTACATGTTTTTCTCCATAAATATATGAGTGCTACTGGTACAAATGACTTAACAGTTTGCTGACCCTCAAGTCCAAAGTAAATCATTTTCTTGCTTAACATTGGTCATTGGAGAAGAAAACTGTAGAGGCTGAAATATAAAAATATATTTTTATACCCTACAGGCAGGTTCAAACTGGGGTAGAACAAAGGAAAATGCAGCTCCTGTGTATAAAAAGCCAAAACAAATTAAAGCAATAAATCTGGAACAATGACAGAAGGCAACTTAATAAAACTTTCCAACAGCGGTACACTTTGAACAAAGACACACTGAACAAAGACACCACAGACACACACACACTCACACACACACACACACACACCACTGCTCCAGAAGGGCAGAGGACCATGGTGAGAAGCTGAGTGAGAACTGGGGGAGTTGGAATGCTGCTTTTGATTTTCCTGATTGTCTTGTTCTGTCCAGGCCACTGAATACTACATCAGTTAGTTTCCTGACCTGTAAAATGCATATATAGACCGCTATGTGACTATACCAGACAATTAGAAAATAGATTTGAAACCTCATTGGAAGAGCATAAATCCTCTATCAATGCCTAGTGTCTTCATCAATATCACAATCATTTCTATCAGTACTGAAATCTGACAACAGCAACAATAATAATATAGTATCAGTTAATGCATATTAACCGATTTCTATAAGGACTATAAAACCGCTCTTTATGGGTGAAGATAATGAAGTTCAAGAACACTGTGACTTGTCAGGATCAGGGCCGCCATACACAGCTGTTCATGTTGTCCACTGTGCACCTCTGGGGTGCCATTTACATTTGTCATTATTACGGTTTGGGACACTTTCTCTGCAGTTGGCAGTGAAAGGTTTAAGGGATGGGCAGCATTTTCTTATTCTCAAAAAGGTGCTGCACAGGCCAGTAGAGGGGCTAGTGAGGAGTTAAATTTAATTTTTTCTGACTCCAACATAAGAAAAATCAAAACCTTTCCCTTCTCATCCTTTCTTTTCTCACCCTACTCACCTCCCTGCAGCTGTTGCCAAACACCCTACCCCTTGTGCAGGAGCCTGGCTGGCTGGGATTGGGGACAAGGGTCTGCATCCTCCCTGCCAACCATCCCCACCTGGTGGGGCAACGACAGATGCCAGAACAGCCATCTTGGTGGAACCTGGAGAACAGCCAGGCTTGCAACACCAAACCAGGGTGTTGCCAGCTGCTCATAGTGGAGGGAGGTGAGGGGTGCGCTGAACAAGGGTGCAGAGAGAGCTGAGGTCAGCCCACATGCCACTCACCAAGGTTTGCACCCTGATGGGGGGCTACATCTGTCCAAAAGGAAGGGCACCTTTTTTCTAATTTACGAAAATGAAATATATAGGTAGCTGGGTAGCCCAGGGGAAGTGAGGGGCAAGCAAGGAAGAAGAGAACAGGCGAGGACTGAGAGAATCCTTGTATTCATGTGGCAAGCATGGCTTGGTCGCTGAGAGCCTGGTCTCAGTGGTTAGAATGCCTGGGGCCAAATCCTCACTCTACCACCTGCTAACTGTGTAAACTTGGCAGCTACTAACATCTGCAACTCAGTTTCCTTCTCTGTAAAGCGGGAATGGTAACAGCTTTTAGTTTCTAGGCCATTGTGAGGCTAACATGAGTGCACGAGGGGAATGTGCTTATCATGTGCTCAGTAACTGTCTGCTATTATGACAGAAGTGTGTCTGGCCCAGGGCCCACACGATGAACAGGACAGAGCCTGGAAGGCTGGCTCACCAGTGACAGTAAACCTCAGCTGGCCACAGGAGCAGTGATGAAAAGCCAGGAAATCAAGTCCACCCAGGGGCCAGGGCTCCAGGATGGAGTCAGTTCAGATGGATTCCAGAAGAAAACGAGTTGACAGTTATGTTGCACTCCTGTGCTCCACACATTTGGAGCCAGAGCCTTTTCTACCAAGAGAGGACAGAATGAAATCCAACTGCCTACCAGAATCTCCCCTACCCAGCCCTATCTGAGCTCCCCCTCCCTGCGTCTCTGTTCCCAACACAGTCCCCACGCTCACTGTCCCTACACTCAGCACCTTCTCTCCTTGGCCTCATCCCAGCCTTGTTTTTTCCCAGAAGAGCTTTTGCATTGCCCCATTTCAGCGTTTGGCTTTGGGAGCAAACAGAAACTGGTTCAAATCCTGATGTCTTGTTCCAACTGGTGAGGTTCCTTAGCCTCAGGGCCTCACTTGCCATCCTTACAGGGTTGGGCAGCCCAGCTCTCACTCTATGTGATAAAAGGAAATAATACACAGAAGAGCTGAAAAGCACGGCTCCTCCCCTCAGTGTCCATGTGCTTGGGGCAAACCCCTCAACCTCACTGAGCCTCAGCTCTGTCACCTGAAAAACAAGGATAATAACAGTAAATGAGGAAATGGATTTAAAAGTGTTAGAACTCAGCCTGGCACACAGCTAATGCTCCATAAATACTGTTGTTATTGTTACACATGTGTTATAAACAATCCATTCCCCCCAAAAAGATTTTTTCTCCTTTTTTTGGGTTTGCTTCCTGTGCAGTTATTTTAGTTTCTCCCAACAATTTCTGAGCACCTATTGTATTACAGCTCTGAGCTGTATCTGGGATAAGGAGGAACAGGGTCTTTGCCTTTAATATCTTAGTCTTGAAGGGGGAAGTTCATATGTAATTAACCATCATACGATGTGGGAAGTATCTGTCAGCTATGGCGTTAACAATGCTGCATAACAAGCCACCCCCAAACTCAGTTGCTTGTGACAATAAGCACCAGTTCTCACATTCCACAGTTGTGTGGGCTGGTCGTGGCTTCGCTGATCTACACCAGGCATGGTGTGGCTGGGCTCCAGGCTGCAGCGTGGGTCCCAGTCGGTTCCACATGTTTCTTATTGTCCTTGGCCCAGCAGCTGCTGCTGGCATGCTCTTCTCATCGGCAGATCACCAGACCTCAAGAGGGTGACCCCAGCCACTCAAGCACATGTCAGGACTCCATTCAGGGCTCACCCACTGATATTCCAGTGCTAAGAAATTCACACAGGTAAGCCTGAATTCCATGTTTAAGGATCTACACCCACTGTATCCACTTCCATCTAGGCAGGGGTGTGGAGGGAGGAAGTGGGGGGTGCAAAGAATTAGGACCCATCTTACACAGGAATTTGGACTTTAATTCTGGATACAATGGAGGTGTGAAAGCAGAAGGACAATGGTCCAAACTTGGGCTTAGGAAGATCTTACTAGTGACAATGTGAAAGAGGGATTCGAGGAGGGAGGGGCTGGAAGCACAAAGACCTCTTAGAATAGACCCTCTGGGGGTGTCCTCGTGAGTGACAGAGGGATGAGAAGCAGGAGATAGACTTGAGAACCACCCCACACTCCTTAATGCTGTGAGCTGGTCCCAAGTGCTTTCCAATAAATGAAAATAGCTCCCCTAGGTCACTTAATAACTTCAGCAAGATAGGTCGGGAGGGCGAAATGATTTATCTAAGACTCCATTAGGAAAGATCAGATGACCACCAGGAAGAGCTTTTTCTTTCATTTCTCACCTGTGTGGGTTCCCCGAGCTCCTAAGGCTGGCCGCACTGCAAATGCAAATTATTAGTTGCCATTTGAGAAGCCTTAATTACCTGGATCCATTGGAAACCTTGTCAGTTACTTGAAACCAAGAGGTCAATAGCTCTAATCAATGCCGGGCCATTAAGGCACCCGAGCGCTCAACAGAAACAGCCGCGGCCCCACACACAGAACTCAGGATGCCCGAGGAACCTTTGCTTTCTGAAAAGAGAACAGAAAACTCTTTAGGTTGGACTGTGTGATCGCTGACGAGGCGGGCATATGTAACCACAGCTGCCAGGAGGGTACAGAATTAGATTAAGATCTTTCATTTTAGGTGGTCAGAAAGGTTTTGCCTTTTATCCCCCTCAGGAAATGGGTTGTTAATCTTTAAAGTGAATCAAACCTGAGAGGTCCTCTCATGTCTCCCCTACAGACCCATCTCATTCCAGAGAATCTTGACTGGACAAAGGAGAGATGAACTCTTCCCTTTTTTTTTTTGAGACAGAGTCTCGCTGTCACCCAGGCTGGAGTGCAGTGGCACGATCTCAGCTCACTGCAAGCTCTGCCTCCTGGGTTCACGCCATTCTCTTGTCTCAGCCTCCCGATTAGCTGGGACTACAGGTGCCCGCCACCTCGCCCGGCTAATTTTTTGTATTTTTAGTAGAGACGGGGTTTCACCGTGTTAGCCAGGCTGGTCTTGATCTCCTGACCTCATGATCCGCCCGCCTCAGCCTCCCAAAGTGCTGGGATTACAGGCGTGAGCCACCGCACCCGGCCTCTTCTCTTGCGGCTGTCATTGCTTTGCTGGGAGACCCCTCAACTCCTCTGGAGCTCGGAGATGTGGCACCTTAACCTCCCTCCTTGGATGTCCTAACATGATCAGACGTAGCACTGCCAGCCTGTCCCTCCATGGGTCTCCTTTGTCACACTAAGTGGCACCTTACTGTGGCTCCAGCCAAACATTGGAGAGTCATTGATTCTTGTCTTTCCCTCAATATCCCACACACACACCCACTCACCAGCAGGTCCTATTGGCTCCACCTCCAAAATGTATTCTGAGTGCAGACCCTGCCCTCCAGGGCCTTTGCCCCCACCCTGGTCTAGACCCCTAGCGTCCCTTTTCTTGCCTGTGACAGTGATGACCTTTTAATTGGCCTCCCTGCTTTGCCCTTACCCCCAACAGAGCATTCTGCATAAAGCAGCGAAAGTGATCATTGCCAAGTGTAAATCGAAGGAGCTGTTACGGGTGGAATCATGGGCCCTGTAACGGTATGGTGAAGTCCTAACCCCTGGTACCTGTGAATGTGGCCTTATTTGGAAACTGGGGTTCTGCAGATGTGACTGGTTAAGATGAGGGTGGGCCGTAGACCCAAGACGACTGGTGTTCTTATAAGACTCAGAGACACAGACATGCCGAGTCACGCAAGGAGAAGGCTATGTGAAGATAGAGGCAGAGACTGGAGTGAGGGGTCCCCAGGGGCTGTTGGCAACCAGCAGAAGCTGGAAGAGGTGAGGATGGATCCTCCCTGGAGCCTCCAGAAGTAGTATGGCTCTGCAGACACCTTGATTTCAGACTTCTGGCTTCCATCCTCTGTGGGAATGAATTTTTGTTGTTTTAAGCTATCTAGTTTGTGGTGATTTGTTACAGCAGCCCTGGAAACTGATACAGATGGGAAAAACAGCAGCTCTCCAGTGAGGAATCCTGGCAGTCACCACCCTATTGAAGGCAACAAGGTTCATGCCACCAGGGATAGATGTTCTTGCAACCACTTACTCTCCGATACGATACAATGTGATAAGAAGGGCACTCCATCTTCTTCCCCAAAACCCACAGCCTCAGTCTAATCACAAGAAAACTGTAGATAAATCCAAACTGAGGAACATTCTGCAAGATGCTGACTGCTACTCTTCAAATGCATCAGGTCATGAAAAACAAGGACAGACCCAGGAGTTGTCACAGATCGGAGGAGCCTCAGGAGCCGGGATGACTAAATGCAGCGTAGGATCCTGGATAGGATTCTGGGACAGAAAAGGGACATCAGTGAACAAGCCACTGAAATCTGAATAAAGTCTGTAGCTTAGTTAAGAGGGTTACATCAGTGTTAATTTTTAGCATTGATAAATGGGCCATGGTTATGTAAGATGTTAACATGAGAGGAAGCTGGTGAAGGGTAGACAGGAACTCTCTGTGCTGTCTTTGCAACTTTTCTGTAAATCTAAAATTATTTTCAAATAATTAAAAAAATCCAAACCTTCCCTTTGCACTTAGTATAAAATCCAGATTCTTAACCAAAGCCTGCCGAGGCCCCGTGGTCTCTCGTGCCTCGTTTTTTGTCCCATGTGGCTCCATTCACCCACCCTCAATTCCCCAAACATCCAGGCCAGTTCCTGCATGAGGACCATTGTCCTGGCTGTTCTTCCTCACCAGAAAGTTCTTCTCACTGAGTTTTAAAGAACTGGTGCCCAGTCCCTTTCTGTCACTCAATCTAAATGTCTCTTACCTTCCTTCCTCCATCACTCGGTCATTCTCTGCCCCATCGGCCTATTTTAATTGTCCAAATCACACTAATTTCTGGTTTTGTCCATGTTTGCCAATTTATCAACTGTTTATCTCTTTCCCTAGAAAGCCAACTCAGTAATATTAAAGATATTATCTGTCTAGTCCATAAAGTTCCAGCTCATAGCAGGAGAGCCACAAATGATTATCCAGTGAGGAGCAAAAGGAATGATGAATTGGAGAATCTCTCTGAGACTGCTTTTTCAACAGTAAAGAATGCAACAAATATGCTTCTCTCCAGGACTTGTTTTATGATGGACTAGTCCCAAATATACCATGTAATATAACCGGGAATATTACTAATATATTATTAATAGAGCATGGTGCCCAGCACACCTGGGGTTTGCTCTTTCTGCCCATCCCAGCAGGTGGCAGAGCTGGGGTCTGTGGTCTCACAGCAGAGCAGGAGCAGGGACTAGAGAGTGGCAGAATTTCTCCTGTGGACTTGGAACCAGCCAAGGATACTGTGGAGAGAGAAATGAGGTGCACTCATTGAAAAGTCCTAGGTGCCGGATGGAATGTAAGAGACCCACATGAGAAGCTGGAACTGCCAACAAGCAAGGACACACTGCTCTTGGCAGTGGGTCATGAATAACGTATTTGTTACCCACAACACAGGTGCTGGGGTTCCAGCCTCCACGCTTTCATTCCAGGTAGCAGGAGGGAGAATTGAGGAAGGGCAAAAGGCGATTCCCAGGTGAATAAGATCCCTTTGCAGGAGCACTTTGGGAAGTGCATCCAGCAACTTCCCCTCATATCACATCCACTGAACCCAGCCACATAGCCAAGTCCAAGACCAGGGCAGCTGGGAGGTGGACTCTCTTAGCAGGTCATTGCTCCCGCTAACAAAATGGGAGTTGTATTGGTTTGTTGTTAGGGAAGAAGAGAATAGACATGGGCGGGTGACCAGCAGACTCTGTCCTAGGTGGCTTCTACCCAAGTGGCTCTTGTCAGGGACTATCATGACTCTGGTAGGCTTGGTCCAAGATGACTGGTATCCCAGAAGGAAAGAAGAAGTGCACCAGGCAGGGGCAGGGCAGTGGTGGTCTCTGCAAGAGGGCTGTCCTTGCAGGTGAAAGATGACCAGCACATAAGTCCAGTGCCAAAGACGGGCTGTGTATCTAGGCTGATCAGAGTCAAATAAATTTTAAAAAACCAAAAGCTTTCTCTTGCAGTTAGAATAAATCCAAATTCTCAACCAATCCCCTGTGGCCTCCCCTGACTCCTCTGACACAGGAGGGTCTGAGCTGCAGGCTGAGGAACAACAGGACCATGTGGCAGCTGCATGAAGCTGGCTGGCCCAGCTTATCTGGGCAGGAAAACAGTGGTCAGGCCCAGTAGAGAGGGGTGTAGCAGGCTTAGGTTCCAAACAGAGGAGCTGGGTTCAAGGCCAAGGCTCCAGCCCCACACTTGGAGGACCTGAATCTCATCTGGAACTGGAAAGGACTCTAGTCTTCTGCCCAGCACAGGGTACCATGGTACAGAGAGCAGCATGGCTGCACAGTCCATTATTTTTTTAATAGAGTTCTTTCAGTTTTGAAATAAGCAACCATAAGCACTGACAGGTGAGGTACAGGCCACTAGACACTAAATTTTTAAGGAAATCCAAGCATCAGATACCCGAACCCTCATGATGACCGATGGTGGTTGAGTTCCACGGGCTGCCTCTCCTTCCATCCCTGCTGCTCTGCCTCTTCATGAACCTAGACCACTCTGACTGCCTCCAAACTGGAGTCTTGGCCTCCCTCCCCCTCGGCCTCCATGCCATCCTCCACTAACTGATGGAAATGATGGTTCTAAAGCCAGCAGCACTGGCCTCACCCTGGAGCTTGTGGGAAATATAGACCCTCAGGTGCCACTCAGACCTAGGAAGTCTCCATGTGCATTTTCACGCTACCCCCAGGTGATTCCTCTGCCCAACAGAGTTTGGAGAGTACGGTTCTAACTCACATCCCAACCAGGCCACGTCTTCCAGCATCGAGGCAGAGGGCCCAGACATCTGTGCATGATCCAGTAAGACACGGTGTGTCCTCCCAGCCCGCCCACCCACCTCACCAATCTCATCTCCCTCCACTTGCCCAGAACCTTCATTTCAAACATAAGGAGCTTCTTACCACCCCCCTAGATGCTGCCACATGTCTCCACATCTGGACCTTGCAGTCATCCAGCTATTGCAAATTCATTCCTTCCACAAAGATGCTCAGGGCTCAATGCAGGGGACTGAGGGGGCTGGCCTTCATGGAGCCTGGAATCTGTACAGGGAAGATGCTTAGGAAGGAAGCCTGGTGCTAAACATTCATTGATTAAAGACACATGTGTAAGTGCCATGACAACTTTCTGGCTGAGAGGAGCACACAACAGGAGCCTAACCTAGAACTCTCCTGATAAGGTTTGGCTGTGTCCACATCCAAATCTCATCTTGGATTGTAGCTCCCCAAATCCCCACATGTTGTGGGAGGGACCTGTTGGGAGGTAATTGAGTCATGGGGACAGGTTTTTCCCATGCCGTTCTTGTGATAGTGAATAAGTCTCATGAGATCTGATGGTTTTATAAAGGGCCGTTCTGTACACGCTTTCTTGCCTGCCGCCATGTAAGACATGACTTTGCTCCTTATTTGCTTTCTGCCATGATTGTGAGGTTTCCCCAGCCATGTGGAACTGTGAGACCATTAAACCTCTTTTTCTTTTAAATTACCCAGTCTTGGGTATGTCTTTATTAGCAGCATGAGAACAAACAAATACAACTCCTCTGCTGAGGGACAACAGAAGAACCCCAGGAAGAGTCACAATGCAGCCAGGCCAGGCAGAGGAAGGGGTGCATGAGCCCAGGAAGGAAGAAGCCCAGCATTCCCAGAATGTGGGATGCAAAGAGGAAAGTGGCCCCAGAAGACTCTCTGGATGGAGCATTTGGAGAGGCTTCTGGGACCACTCTCAGAGGCCACAGTGAGGAACCCAGCTTGATGGAGAGGAGTGTATGTGCTTTGCTAAGGGCCCATCTCAGTTTTCCTATCTTTGAAATGACCAAGCTGGACTTGCTAAAATGCCTCTCCCCAGAAAATGTCATGATGCTACATTATTCATGGAGGATGCTCAAAGTGCCTTTCTTGGGAGGTACCCCTGAGCTTTCCTACAGTGACTACAAAATAGCAGCCATTGCTTCCTATCACTTGGGTGAAAATATGGCCATATGTACAAAATTGATTCACTGCCAGAGAAAGGGACATTAATCCAGCTGCAAATTCTCTTTGCTGGGACACGAGGCAGTAAATTTCAGCTAGCCAGCAGCAGCTCCGATTCAGTGTGAAATATGGTGCTTATGTTTTGTGTGTGTGTCTTTTAATAAAGGGAACACTTTTTCAGATTCTTAATTGACAATCACATTTTCCCATCTAAAAACCATAGCAGATGATGAGATCATAAAAACAAGAAGCAAAGAAATGCCTTTTTTCTGCCCTTATTGACACTTCAAAACATGGAGTTAATTGAGTGAGCCTTTTTGTCTGCAGTCAGGACATTCCTGTTTTTGAGTATCAAAAGAAAATTAACTCAGCCAGAATAATTCATTGAACATCTATTAAATGCAAGGTGGTTTTCTCAGAACGGGGAATAACAATAACAGTCTTATTGTTGTTATTATTGCCACTATCCTTTATTGAATGCCTACTCTGTACTGAGCACTTTTTACAACTCTCTAAGTTTTGAAACAGCTCTGAAAGACAAGCTCTCATTATTCCCATCTTCCTGATGATGAGCACTGTGCTCAGAGAAGTGACTTGTCCTTGCTTGCACAACTAGATGGAGAATGAGCAGATTTGAACCCAGGTCTTATGTTGCACCCCAGCAGTCCTCTACTTCTGTGATTTCCAGGAAAGACATGAAAAGGCTTCTGCCTCAATTCCCCTTGGGATGGTTAAGTGTATGTGTCAACTCGACTGGGCTGAAGGATGCTTTGATACATCCTCGGATAGCTGGTAAAACATTATTTCTGGGTATGTCTGTGAGGATGTTTCTGGAAGAGATTAGCATTTGAATCAGTAGACTGAGTACAGACAATCTGCCCTCACCAGTGTAGAAGAGCATCAACCAATCAACTGAGGGCCTAAATAGAACTATTACAGTACAGGTGGCAAAAGCAGTTTAGGTGACCTCACACATTTAGGTGAGCCCCACACATTTGATCCATTGTCTCTCTCTCTGGAACTTAGAGATACTAATCACCTTTTTGATTCTAGACTTTGGGAACAGAAAGAGTTCCATTTTAACATTTTGTTGACTATTGATTAATTTAACACATATTTATGTACAAGACATTGAGCTGAGTGCTGCGGACACACAGTGAACAAGGGACTCAGTCCTGCCCTTGAGAAGCTCATGATTTAGCAAGGAAGACAGATACTAAATGGTAATTACCAGTGAAGTGAGTGCTTCAAAGGAATCCTGTGAAGATGCTGGGCATATCACCTCGTCTAGGGTTGGGGTACAGTTTGAAACATGCAACACCATTTCCTCCTTCATCTGTCCCACAGCCAGGGTGTCCAGAAGCTAATGGTTGCCCTTGTATGGGTGGGAAAAGCATCCAGCCCACTCAGGGACCTAGTTAGAAGTTGGCTGAGAGGAGAAGCTGAATGTGGCCCTCAGCCCCAGGGCTCCTGTCTTTGTTAGCTCAGGCTGTCATAACCAATCACCACAGACTGGGTGAATTGAACAACAGAAGTTATTTCTCATATTTGAGGAAGCTGTGAAGTTTGAGAGAAGTGTGCCAGCATGGTCAGGTTCTGGTGAGGACTCTCCTCCTAGTTTGCAGAAGGCTGTCTTCTTGCTTTATCCTCACATGATGGAGAGCAGGGAGAAAAAGCAAGCTCTGTCCCATCTCTTTTTATAAAGGCACTAATCCCATCATGGGGGCTCTGCCCTCATGACCTAAATTACCTCCCAAAGACCCATCTCCAAATACTATCACAGGGGGATTAGGATTTCAGCATATAAATTTGGGGGATATATTCAGTCCATAACAACCTCAAATTTGGGTACCCTGAGACCATCCTGCTTGGTCTTCAGTCTCAGAAGCTCACCCCCGCGACAGTTTCCCAGCCCCAGGGCAGCTGTTAGAGATATGATCCAAGGTGCTCTTACCTAGCTGCACAGCCTGTTCCCTGCCTCACCCTTGGCCGCGCAGAAACAGGAGAGTAGCTGAGCAGGGATAGGGCCTCTGGTGTGGGCTTCCATTAGCCCAGGAAATGGGATGCACACTTGGTGCAGCCCCGCCAGCCACAGCCGCTTCTCTCTCTCTGAAACTTATCCAGCAGAGACCTTCCGCTCCCTCACCAAGAAGAATGCATGCCTTGCTCTGCCAACCCTTGGGTATAAAACCAAAATAGTAACAGTTCCCGGCACAGGTAGGTGCCAGGCTTGGAAATGTGCCTCAGGAGAGCTTTGGTATGAGGGAAGATGTATAGACGTGGGGTGAGGGGTGCTGGAAGTGGGCTCCAGGACAAAGCCAGCAGAGAGGGAAATTGATAATAACCACCGTCTATCAAAAGGCTTTTCTGCACAGCAAGAACGGTGCTAACTGCACAAAGATGATGTTAAGTTTAATCTTCAAAACAGTCTAGTGTGTCTGCACATCTCCCAGGCGCTTGAGTCACATCACTGAAAATAACTACCCAACAGAGCCAACATCCTAGAGGAAGGAGGCAGACAATGAGTTACCAGCACGATAAATTTGTGCATCTGGAGCACATTAGGTCACAGATGCTATGGGGAAAAGTGTCAGGCAGTGTGAGGGGACTGGAGGTGCTGGGCCACAGGAGGCTATATTAATTGGGTGGTCTCATGGAAGGTGAAAGAGAGGATATGCGGGTGAGAGCATTCTGGGCAGAAAGAACAGCTAGTAAGTAAGGAATAGTGTTCCCAATTTACAAATGAGAAAGCTGAGACTCAAAGAAACCAAGTAATTTTCCCGATTACACAAGCTTATAAATGGCAGAGTTGCTTGTTAAAAAGTGGTGTGCTCTGCCCTCTCCCAAAACACTGCATCAAAATTTCTGGGACCCAGAATTGTTCTTATAACTCTAAAATTTGGGATCCATCATTCCATAGAGAGACTCTCGTTCTAGGCCTTGTGATTTAGTAGCTTTTTCTGGGGAAGTCACTTAACAGCTTAATTTCCACTGTAATTTGGACGTTTGTCCCCCAAAACCTCATGTTAAAATTTGAACCTGTTGGAGGTGGGGGGCCTAATGTTTGAGACATGGATGTAGATCCTTCATGAACAGACTAATGCCCTTCTGGAGGGGAGGGGAGTGAGTTCTCACTCTATTAGTCCCCATCAGAGCTAGTTGTTAAAGAGCCTGTCACCTCTGCTCACCTCTTGCTTCCTCTTTTGCTGTGTGGTCTTTGCACACACTGGCTCCCCTTCACCTTCTGCCATGAGTGGAAGCAGCCTGAGGCCTTCATGGGATACTGAGAAGATGCGAGCACCATACTCCTTATACAGTCTGCAGAACCTGAGGTATTGGCCCCAGGTATTCCTTTATAGCAACGCAGATGAACTAAGACAGTTCCTTCTTCTATAAAGGGAAGAGTGCATGCTCTAAGTGAATGATATTGTAGCCCTAAGCAACCTAGATGACAAGGCAAAAATGGAAAACAACCAAGTAAATAATGACCAAAAAAGAAAACACATCAGGTTATCAGAGGTGAGAAAATGTTCACAGTACATAGTCCTATATTGGTTTATATGCATGCTCAGCAACCATTAGTTCCCATCCTGGAGTTGTTTTTAGGGGTCCAGTGGTCACCCCCACCCAAGACCAGCCATAACAGCATGTGGGATCTAAAAATGGATCCAGTCACTAGATCCCGCCTTCAGTACAACTAACCACATTCCCCAGCTGCTTCTAGAATTTAAAGAAAAGAAAGAAAAAAGAGGGAGAGAGAGAGAAAACCCAACCCCACGCTCACGCTGCTTTTCTTAAGCAGTGAGCCGACAAGGATGGAATCAAGCAATCCATCAAGAAGGAAATTAGGACACTGAAGTAGGGAATTGAAAATGAAGCTGAGACTGACAAGAAAGTAGATGAAGTATGAAAAGAATCTCTCTTTTTTATGCATTTATACATGAGAGCATCGAAAATATCACATCTGAGAGAGACTGCATTTCCATTTGCAGAAGTAACTATAGAACTGAAAGTCAGGAACAGAAGGTCGCAATGTCACCAGATGACATGGCCTCTGATTGGACCCCTAGGCCCCTCTACACACACACACACACACACACAGAGCACTGCCTCTTTCCTGAGTCACCCTGTGGCCCTCCGGTTTTCTCTTCCCTTCCCTATAGCTCCTCCTTCATAGGTTGGCAAGAGAGCTGCTTCCAAAACACAGGTCTTATCTATTCTCCTCCAGCCAAAAGATGGCTCTTAACTTCCTACTCTTCTGAGGACTCAGAGAGCCTCTTTTCCACAGAATTCTGAGCTCTCCTCTCCATCTTCCCTGCTCCAAAGCTAGTCCTAGGCTCCTGCTCCAGCGGTACTGACCCACTTGGTTCCTCCCTCCTTCCCTCTGTGCTTTACCCGTGATGTTCTTCCTTCACTCACACAACAGGCATTTATTGAATGCCTTCTCTGTGAAGTGTTGGAGCCCAGGCATGGGGAGTTGGGCAGCCATGCATGGGGTAGCTGGAAGAGGAATTCAGAACCTAAGCTGGAGGAGGGGAGCGTCTGTGTGGGGTAGGTGGTGGCAACAGACATGGAAGATTTGACATATACAGGAGGATTGATTGAATGGGTGAATATATGAAGGGGGAGAGAAGCTAGATTTCTCAGTGGGAGAAGGACTTACAATACAGAAGGGGTGAAAGCTAGAATACATTCTCTGATGGTGGATTGAAATCACTCATCTCAGTCAGCTCATGGTTTCAGTCTATGCAGATAGATACAGAAATAGACATAGACACAAATGCCCAATGGCAGCGCCTGGAAGCAGCCACACTCCATTAGTGAGGAGCACACCTCACATCCTGATTTGGCCTCTAGACACCATTCTCTTCTAAAAGGAATCAGGGCTTCTTGAGCCATGCCTATGTCCAAGGCTAAGAAAGGGAATGTACAAAATGACCCTGGCACATGTTGTGCCAGAGATCAAAGTAGTGTAGAAAGAATAAAAGGAACATGTCCATAGGACATGGGAGCCAACTTAACAGGGTTCCCACTGACCAAATCAGAGAAACCAGAGCATCAGAATGAGTGTAATAGATTATAATTCATAGAATAAAACAGGAAACTGCTAGTTTATACTGATAAATAATATTGAACATATCTTGAAGAATGGAATATGAACATATTTTGAATGTAACTTCCCCAAATAATACTTAGTACTTGTAAAGGAAAAGACATTTCACAGTGGAGTGGGACAGGGCATTCTATCTTATTCAAGGGATGGGACAACACAAGCACCATGTTGCTTTTGCAATATCCTTGCCAAAGGATATTGGCAACAATCTGGTGGCCTGGATCTGATCTTGAAGAAACATCAAGAAAATCTGAGTTTGGGGCAAGAAGTATTCTACATAAGGACTGGCCTGAAATTTTCAAGTGTTAAGGCCCTCCAAGTCAGGGAAAGAAGAATTCTAAAGGGGCATGATAACTGAAGCAATAGGTTATACTTTTGGTATACAAAGGATGTTCCCGGGACGATTGAGGAAACTCGGGTGAGTCTGAGGATGGGATGTAGCCATGCATCAGTGCCAGCCTGCTGATTTTGATGGATGCAGTGTGGTTATGCAGGAGAATGTCCTTGTTTGTGGGAAACACACACTACAGGACACACAGGTGATGGCAGCAGGTCAGGGACAGACTCTCAAAGAGTTCCAGAAGAATGTCCCACACTTCCAGCCTTCTGTAAGTTAGCAGTTGCTGATATAAAAAGATACAAGAAGAGGTGCACTGTACAGAGGGATGACAGAAAGGCTCTCTGAGAGCCAGGAGAAGGTGGCACATGAAATGCAGCTTGAAGACTGATTCTGAGTTTCCGAGATGCTCGATAAGGTGTCTTGTTATTGTTAGGATTCCGAGAAAGTGCACCAGCAACTTCCCTTTGTGCCCAGTCCTTTCTCTTTCTCTGGATCTCAGGGACCCAATACCTCTAGAAAGGCAGCTCCCTTTTTCTATAGGGGTGATCTAGGAGAAACAGAGGTGGGGGGATGAGCACACCAACAGAAGATTTCCATCTTCTTATGTGCCAGCTCTATCTCACACTGACTCCAAACTGAGGTTTCACATCTCCGAAAGCTTTAATCACTGAGATCCTCCCTCCTCCCCTCCCTCCCTCCCTCCCTCCCTCACTTCCTTCCTTCCTTCCTTCCTTCCTTCCTTCCTTCCTTCCTTCCTTCCTTCCTTCCTCCTGTCCTTTCTTCCCTCCTTCTGTCCTTTCTTTCTCCTTCCCTTTCTCTCTCATTTATTCATTCATTCATTCATCCATGCTTTAAAAAAGTCATGGCATCATTGTATTAGGTGCTGAGATACATGATTAGGTGCTTACATGAGTAAGCAAAAATAAGAAAGACAAATTTCATCTTCAAGGCCCGGCAGGGAAGCTAGATGTCGACCATAGATGCACAACCATAAATGCAAAATTATAACCATAAGTGCTGCGACAGGGAGGCATGTGGAAAGAAGAAAGCACATTATGGAAACTGACTTGGGCAGGAAGGTTAAAAACAATCTCTGAGGAAAGGAAAACTTCAATGACTAAAATAACTCAAGGTTCCGAGTTAAGATTCGAAACCACTGATTATGAGTTCCTGAAGGGACAGGCTAAGCTGCTATAAGAGAGGCCCAAAAATATCGAAGTCCAACAATACCCAGTTCTCTCTCTTGCTGGTAACAGCCTGGAGGTGTGTGGGTCCAGGGCGGGTCTTTGCTGAGCCCCACAGGGAATCCCAGTGCCAAGGACCTTCCCTCTTTTTGCTTTGCTTCTTTCAGGCACTGACCTCACCTGCACAGTTGAAGCCACTTCCTCTGTTCCACATCTGAGTTTCAGATGGAGGAAGGAGGAAATCAGGTCTTGGGAGACAAGCCATTTTCTTCTTAAAAGATGCAGAGGCCGAGCACAGTGGTTCACGTCTGTCAGGATCCCAGCACTTTGGGAGGCCGAGGCAGGAGAATTGCTTGAGCCCAGGAGTTTGAGACTAGCATAGACAACATAGTGAGACCCTCTCTCTACTAAAAATAAAAAAAAAAATTAGCTGACACAGTGGCACGAGCCCATAGCCCCAGCAACTTGGGAGGCTGAGATGGGAGGGTCACTTGAGCCCAGGCATGCCAGGCTGTGGTGATCTGTGATCACACTACTGCCCTCCAGCCCGGACAACAGAGTGAGAACCTGTCTCTAAAATAATGAATCCATAAATAAATATAAACGAATAAAAGGTGTGGCCTAGAGGTCGGCTGCGCATTTCCATTCACACCCATTGGCTGGAACATTGTCATATGGCCCACGGGAAATGAGACTCTCAGGGGGTGATCAGGGCATTCACTGTGTCCCACAGCTGATTCTGTGAGTTTAGTTTCTGATCTGCTTCCAGGGCGAGGCACTAAGAGGGTGTTTTGAATGAAACTCTTTGAGTTCCATTATCAACTCAGCCGGTAACTACTGTCGCCAGCAGCTGAGAGGCCCAGACAAAAGAGTGCCAGCAGGAACCTACCTGCGTGAGTCCCCATCAGGGGTCAGATGGCGGGCACAGCTTCAATGACACAACCACAATGTGAAATTTTAAGCATTTTTAGTACTCACAGACCCTGGGAAGTACACAGCATGCATAGAGGCCACACGCACACATGCACGTACTCACACATACTCACGTACACAGGCACACAGGGAGGTCAGGGAGCATGGCACAGTGGGTGGTGGGAGTGACCCATGGGCCAACGTCCTCACTGGGCCCAGGGTGTTATCCCAACAGGTTTCCCGTGGGGAGCTTTAATGCTGGGTTTAAAGCAAGCAGGCACTATTTCTAGGAGGTCACGCTGTGTCTGAGAGGTGGCAAATGTCTGAATGGTTCCTTTAAGGAAGTGGCAGAAGAGCCAGGAGCCCAGCCTGCTAGGTAAGGCAGACCTCTCAGTTTTATTTCTGGCCATCGCCTGGGGCCACTTGGATTGGGGATATCATTAACAACTGTGCCAATGGGGACTGAGCCCTGCTTCTGGTATAAAAAATTAAGCTTCAATTTAAAAATGGACACTGAGATGATATAAAATTATAAGCATTCGATACGCTGAGACAAGCCTGTGGTTGCTGGGAGGCCACACTGCCCTGCAGCTGGGGGCTATTGGGGCAGAGGGTGTCACGGACAGATGAGGTTAACGGCTGCTCTGAGTAGGCAGGAAAACCGAGTGAGTCTCTGGGACAGAGTGGGAGAAGAGAGTGCTCTACGGGGACAGCAACTGGAGACTGTGGGCTCCCATCCCCCAGTGTCCCAAGGGGTGCCAGAGCCTCTTGTCACATACACCCCCTTCAACTCCCTCTGCCCTTCAATAAGAAGATGCCATGGGCTTGGAGCAAGACAGCCTGGGTTCTCCTATCCCAGTTCTATCCCTTGTTACAGTGTGACTCTGGGCAAGGCACCGAATCTCTACGGAATCAGTTTGGTCAGTGGTGAAACAGAACTAAAGCATCTCCCTCTCCATCTACTGTGCACCACCTGCCACAGCCCCTGGAACATGCTTAGGATGCATACCAGGGTACAAGCTTAGGAAGTGTGGGCACCCACCCCAGCCCATGGACCTGTGTGCTCCCTGCGTTGAGCCTGAGATGCCGTGCTTCTCTCTCTACTCTCTCTACCACTGTGGGATCCCTTGGTGATTTTGGTTTTCTGTTAGTAAACTTCTGTGTTTGGGATCTCGTTGTCTAGACAAATAACCACCCTCATCCCTGCCATCTGCCCAGTGCTTCACACCCTCGCTACACACAGTGTGGTCCTCCTGTCAGGCGTCAGCATCACTGGAGAATATTAGACATGCAGAGTCTTAGGCCCTATCCCAGATCTAATAGCTTCAAGTGAATCTTCATTTTTATAAGATCCCCAGAGGACCCTGTGCCCACTGAAGTTTGAGAAATGCTCCCAACTTATTACTGCCACTCCACAGCTGTCACCTCCTCAGCTCCACCCAACTTCCGGAGCTATTGTCATCACCATTTCACAAGTGAGGAAATGTCCATTGAGATTAAGAGGCAGAAAGTAAGAGGGACTCAGATCGAGATCTGCTGCCTTCCACCCAGGGTCCCTGAAATACCTTGGCCTGACTTTCCCTGTGGGTACCAGGCAAAAGGACACTTCGAAGAGCTTCACTGAGCAATCCACCTGCCCAGGCCTCCTGAGACATGCAATTTAACATTACTGTGGGTCACCTCATCCACACCTCTAACAAAGTCACCAGGGGAACTGGAGAAATTCAAGGTGCCAGCAAAGAAATAACTGCCGGGCTGAAAGACTTCATAATTGCCAGATGGCTGAAGTGTTCAGAGAGTTGGAGCTATGGAGAAGGGCTAATTGATCTTGATATGGGCTAAGAAACAACATCACACCTGCAGTAATGACTGCAGGCTTTTCTAGTCCCAAGAGGGAAAGGCAAAATTCTGCTCCCAACAAAGAGAGAGAAATGGTCTCCACCCCCAGTCAGTGGCAACACAGAGAGGAGGTACAAGCACAGGCTGATCTGCTTGTGAATTGTCACCACACTTAACTAGTCAGCTAGACCGCGGAAAGTTCTGATTTATTCTGAGACGTAGTTTTCTCTCCTATAAAATAAATGTAATGATGCAAATATCAGGTCTTTTGTCCATTTTTAATTGGGTTATTTTTTAGCTATTGGGTTATATGAACTCCTTATATACTTTGGTCATTGAAGCATGATTCTCAATAGCCAAGATATGGAAGCATCTGTCTCCAATGACAGATGACACGATCTCCTTCTTTTTTGGGGCTGAACAATATTCCATTATATATTTGCATCTATTAATATCTATTAATATCTATCTATCTATCTATCTATCCACCTACCTGTCTGTCTATCTATCTCCCAATTTCTTTATCCATTGAGGGACACTTAGGTTCAAGCGATTCTCCTGCCTCAGTCTCCCAAGTAGCTGGGATTACAGACATGTGCCACCACACCCACCTGATTTTTGTATTTTTAGTACAGATGGGGTTTCACCATGTTGGCCAGGCTGGTCTTGAACTCCTGACCTCAAGTGACCCTCCTGCCTTGGCCTCCCAAAGTGCTGGGATTACAGGCATGAGCCACCACGCCCAGTCCTAACTTCTTCTCTTATAAGCAGAGGTGATAAACACCAAAAATGGGGGAAGTGAATCAAGAGAGGAAAGAAGAGCAGACCCAACTCAGTAAAATGATGAGGAACACAGAAGAATCTTGCCTCCTCCAGGAAGCACTCCCCAGCTTCTCTGGGACAACTAACTAACCTCTTCCTTCCAGCTTGCTACAGCAGTGACCATCTGAGTCAGACCACCCAGACTGCTATGAAGAGGCATGTATTGAGGACCCCTCACCTGGTGTCCACACTTACCTCCAGCTCCCTCCAGTATTTACTCAACTCCCAACTTACATCCATTCTCCCAAGCCTGCTCTCAGCTTTGCTCCTTAGGCTGATAACATCTGTGGCCTCTCCAAATCAGACCTTCAGTTCTCTCTCTCCTTCTCAGAAGTCACTATTGAGTCTGTCTGCCCCTACGTTCTCAGGGAAACCACCTCCCACCTCCCCCAGCCTGAGTAACCTGGGCTCAATGGTGATACATTGATGTCTTAGTCTGTTTGTGCTGCTAAAACAAAAAACCACAGATTGGGTACTTTATAAACAATAAAAAATATTTTTTACAGTTCTGAAGCCTGGGAAGTTCAAGATCAAGGAAGCAGCAGGTTTGGTGGTGAGAGCCCAAACTCTGCTTCCATGGTGGCACCTTGTTGCTGCATCCTGGGAGGGGATGAACGCTGTGTCCTCACAGAGCAGAAGGGATGAAAGAGGTGAACTCGCCCCTCAAGCCCTTTTATAAGATCACTAATCCCACCTGCAAGGGCTAAGCTCTCAGGGCCTAAAGGCGCCACATCGTAATACTGTCGCGCCGGGCATTTAGTTTCAACATGAATATTGGAGACACACAGACATGCAAAACATAGCAACAGATTTGTGATATTATCTACCTAGGACACCCCTACCCATTTCCCCTGGAAACTGCCCATCCCACCCCTAATCCCTCTCCAGGGTCACCATAGGGGCCATATTTCCTCAGACCCTCCCCACCCCCTCTTCTATGCCTGAGAAGCCGACTAGATCCAGCCTCATCAGAGCTCTTCTCCCGGAAACTTTCAACTGAAACAAGACTTCATCTCTCTCAGGTAAAGGGTCCACAGAATATGAAATGAAGACGCTGAAAGCAGACAAAATTCACACTGTGGGAAGAAAGCCAATTTCAGCAAATGAAAATAATTCTAGCAAGCTGAAGGAGCAGGGGTTGGGCTGGGTGCTGTCACCTTGGCACTGTGCTCCTGCCTGCAGAGGTCTACACCCCCCAAGTCCCTCCTGAGTGGCTCTCAGATAGAGGTGAAGAAGGGAGGACCTGTGTGTAGTTTGGGAGGTAGGAGGGAGGCAGAGGCCATTCTCCGGTATGAGCAGGTGCAGAGCTGTCTGGTGGGCCCCAGCCTTCCTTGCTCATGTCCTGACCACTAGCCCTGCTGACCATCTGATCCCACCAGGCACACAGAGGCAATGAAGGTCACAGAGGCAGCGGTGACCAGAGGGGGAACACTGCCTAACAGCAGCGTTTCCATGGCCCTCCCACCTACTCTCCCTCCATGACCACATTCTAGGGGCCAGATAGCTTCGGCCTCTTGCATTTCCCACAAGCTCCAACTTGTTTAGTCCCCGAGGGTGACTCTCTGACATCCCCTTCCAGACCTGGCTTCCCCAGCATCCCCACATCCACAGACACCCTAATTCCCATTTTAAACTCCTTGATGAAACCCTTGCTGAGGCTCCATTTGCCTGCCTGAAGTTGACTGGTGTGGGAGTGGACACTTGACCTGATTTCTAGGCCTGAATGAGGCCCCTCATTTGCGGTTGTCCTGGCTTCCTTTGAATCTCTTGATCCCAGCCCCAACTCCTCCCTCCGAAAAGCTTGTCTCCAAACAGCAATAACTAGTGATCTTCAAAGACATAAAACCAACCATGCCACTCCTCATTGCTTTTTCATCACCATCAAGAGAAAAGTCCTGGCGCTTCCCCATGGTTTATCAGACCCTTCATGACGTGGAATCCCGCCTGCCACTCTGACCTCACCCTATCCCAGCCCCATTTCACTGAGTCTAAAGCCACAGTGGCTTTCCTTCTCTTCCTGAAACTACCAAATCTTTTCTATGTGCAGGGCCCTGTGGTCTGGAGCAAACTTCCTGGCTGTTTAAGGGTTAACTTCATCTTACACCACAGGTCTCAGCCGCAAAGCACCATCCCAGAGAGACCTGCCCACTCACTTTGCTTCTGATTACAGAATTTAACTTATGCCTGGGCACAGTGATGCACACCTGTAGTCTCAGCAACTCAGGAGGCTGAGCAGAAGGATCACGTGAGCCCAGGAGTTCAAGGGCAGCCTGAGCAACAAGGCGAGACCTTGTCTCTTAAAAAACAAGAATCTAGCTTATATCCAGGCAGATAGAGGAGAGCAGTGGATACCTATTGCCTGACTCATACATCAAACAGCGGGCCCAGTCCACAGGAAAAGGCAATAGAACCTGAAAGGCATTCCTGGATTCTACGCCATCATGTGAGTCTAGTGGATGTGTCTATAAGGCGTGTTCCCCACTGGGAATCCAAACTCCCAAGGTTAGAGGTGGTGCTTTTTATTTCTGTTCTTATCTCCCTGAGGGCCTAGTAGGAAGACAGATCCAAACCAGTGTTCAGTATACATAGAACACTGAAACCTAGATTTGCAAAGGACCTGAGGAACTCAAGGAACCAGTGGCCCGAGCCCTTCATGTCAGAGATGAAGAAAATGAGGCCTCAAGGGAGGATGATGCTGCACCAAATCCCCCAGGGAATGTGTGACAGCCTTCACGCTTACATACAACACGAGGATTGAAATAAAAAGCCAAGACAGAAATTCTTCAACCAGACTCTCTGATTTAACTCTCCTACGTGTGTGTCCCTAGCCTGGGGAAAACTGGAGACACAGGTCAATCCTCATTGGTTTATTTATGCTGCGTATGCTTCCCCCAAAACTTAGTGCCTTAAAATAGCATCAATTCACTATTTCTCATCATTCTTCCTCCACAACCAAACAGACATGCATTGCATGAATCTCCCTCTGTGCCTGGCCCAGGGCTTCGTCGTGCTTGGGGCACAGAGTTTCATGATATCTGGCCCTGGGCTAAGGGGGGGGGTTCTATTTCTGGGTTTACTGGGTAGCACTACAGGTCTCTGTGGCTCATCCAGGCCACTGCATTCAGCTGCGAGCTTGTCTAGGAGCTTCAGTTAACCCGACTCTCTGTGGTGTCTTATCTTCTACAACTCCTTCACGTGGCTTCCTTGACAGCCCATAGCCTAGATTTCCTTAGAACATGGCAACTGGATTCCCAGAAGAAAAGCCCCAATACCTGAACACTTTTAAAGACTTTGCTTGCATCATGGCTACTAATGTCCCGTTAGCCAAAGCAAGCCACATGGCCAAACTCAGAGTCAATGTCAGATAGGAAATGAATACCAGGAAGTGTAGTTCATAGGGGACATCCATGTACCTGTCTGCCACATTCACTATCCCCACAGAACAGACAAGTTCTTCCCCTCCCCAGTGCCTCACCAGGAAGAAATTGACTGGACATGGTCCTGAACTAAGTGAGCTTCTATCTCTGGCAGTGTTGGAGACTGAATACCCCGAACTATCCTCTCACTGGACAACAACTACAGATGCTGGAGACAGTTTTGTAATGTTTTCAATGTATTACCAAACTTGGAAAAAAATTAGAACAATTCTCAGAGGCCAAAAATCAAAGTGGAAAAGGAAGCCAGAGAGATAGGCAGTGGGAAGTCTGCTTTCACCAGGGCTGTCTGCTGGGCCCTGGTGCATCTGAGCTTCCGTGTTAATGACCACATTCCATGTGGGAGAATAAAAATGGAGCTGGGCAGTGGTAGGAAGCCCAACAGGAGATTCCAAATGAAGCTGGAATCCCAAAGGACTAGAATCTACTCCATAAGTGTGAACAGGAGAGATGAGGGAAGAAACGGAAAACATAACCCGCATAGAAGCAACAGGAAAATTTCCCCATCGCTACCTCAAAACTGTGTAGATGGAAACAATACCTCTCTGAGAATTCATAGCCACTAGAAAGCTGTCATGCATATTTACAGAATAAATTATTACTCTTTGTGTTGTTTAAAAGACCCTGTACTAGTCTGCTCAGGCTGCCACAGCAAAATACCATAGACTGAGCAGTTTAAACAATAAAAATTCATTTTCTCACAGTACCAGAGGCTGGAAATTCAAAAGCAAGGTTCCAGCAGGGATGTTTTCTGGTGAGGTCTCTCTTCCTTGCTTGAAGACTGCCCCTTCTCTCCTGTGTCCTCACGTGGCCTTTGTTCTGTGTATGCATGCAGAAAGAGTGCTCTTGTGTCTCTTCCTCTTTTTATAAATTATATTAGATTAGAGCCCCACCCTTATGACCTCATTTAACCTTACCCATCTCCCTACAGGACCTATCTCCAAATACAGTCACATTGAGGGTTAGGACTTCAACATATGAATTTGGAGGGTACAAAAATATTCAATCCATAATAGACTCAAAGTTTGACATTTATTTTAAAATGAAGCAAATACAAATTCTTTTTTTTTTTTTTCTTTTGGAGATGGAGTCTCACTCTGTCCCCCAGGCTGGAGTGCAGTGGCGCTATCTCAGCTCACTGCAAGCTCCACCTCCTGGGTTCACGCCATTCTCCTGCCTCAGCCTCCTGAGTAGCTGGGACTACCAGTGCCCGCCACCACGCCTGGCTAATTTTTTGTATTTTTAGTAGAGACAGGGTTTCACCATGTTAGCCAAGATGGTCTCGATCTCCTGACCTCGTGATCCACCCACCTTGGCCTCCCAAAGTGCTGGGATTACAGGCGTGAGCCACCGCGCCCAGCCGCAAATACAAATTGTTTCTAAAAGAATACAACTTCACTCCAGTAATCAAAGAATTCCTGCAGATAAATATCCAAGGAAAATGAGTTTACAATATTTTTAAATCTCAAAACACTTGAGGAAACAAGACACTGTGAATGTGGAATCAGAAGTGGAAATAATGACATGCAATATAGAATTGGTACATTTACTGTTTAAAGACATAAAAAAGAGAAAACTACATGAATAAGGAATAGGAGAAGATAAAAATAAACAAGCAGACCTAAAAAGTAGTACTTCTCTAAATAAAAATAAAATAATTGAAATTTAAAACTTAATGTGTAGGCTAAAGAACAGACTGGCTACAGATAAAGGAAGAATTTATGAAAGAGATTGTAGAGAAATTACCCTGAGTGTAGCATACAGACATCAAGCTGGAAAAATATAAACACAAGGTTAAAAATCAAGGAGAGTAGAATGAATGAGGAGAGTGACATCAGCAAGAGAGCCGACTAGAAGCCCCTAGTGCTCAACCCTTCTACAAAGACAACCAGAACAAAGAATAAACAATGACATTTTAACAAAAGTAACTAAAGGAGAGCACTGGAGCATGTCAAAGGAGTAACAGAAACTTTGGTGAGCACAGAAAGTCAGGACAGCCACACAGAGAATGGAAGGAAACACCAGGACACCACCTCATCCCTCAACCAGGATCAGCTGGGAACCAGGAGGAACTGCTGCCTACAGTGAAATGTAGGCAAGAGGATCCCAGCAGCCCCCACCTACACCTTGGATATCTCAGACCTCACTGCTGGGGTCCCCTGCAGTCCTCACAGGCACTAAGCCGAGATGGGAAGCTTCCTGGAGGCCACATAGCTGTGGTCCCCTCAGGGAAGGAGCTGGCACTGTGCCCCTCTCATGTGGTTTAATCTGCTACTGTGCTATACCATCTAGGAACTAGAAGAACTGCCGGAATGTGTCTTACTCTGAGGGTGAGTAGCTATGGTACCCCTTCATCTCTGAGGCTAAACTGCCATCAAACTACCCCCACCCAGTGGCCACCCATCCCCAAGCCAAGCTGTAAGCAATTGCTACTCCCTTCCTCGTGGGGCCAAGTGAGGTGGAATTGCTTCATTTACCCCACTCTCACCCCCTCAGGCTAGATCTTCTTGGGTAAATGGTGCTGTGGTAAAACAGCTCCATCTACCTCTCTCAACTGTAGCTGTGCCCTGTCCCTAAGTGCCCTGAGATGAAACTGCACACTGCCTCCTGAGGAAATGGTGCCTTGGAAAAGCCCTGCATTGCAGGGAAACAGTATCTGGGCCATCCAGAATAGTCGCACTCCTAGGCCTGAGCTGAAGTGGCACATCACCTTCTGGGAAATTGCTGCTTTCGCTGACCCGAGCAGCTACACATCCTAGGGCTAAGCTGACATAGTACCCTGCATCTCAGGAAAACAGAGCAGTGGCTGAGCTGAGACACCCCACACTACAGGCCAAACAACTCTAGCACCCTGCTTCCCTGGAGCTGGACTAGCACTCTAGAGTCTGAGCTACTGAGACACCCCTCTCTCTGCAGTGAGTCATCACTATACTGTTCCCTGTCCTCTGGAGTCCAAATGACAGCTGTGTTTGGCCACTCTGGGGAACTTTCTGCTGCTTTACCTGGTTCCATAAGGTCTGGGATATTGCTGAGCCCCACCATCTCAGGGTCTAGAGTCACCACTACACAGTGCCTCATCCCAAAGGACCTGAGATGCTACTCAGCCCTATTGGCTCAGGCTACAGAATTACAGCCATACTCTGCACCCTGGGCTCAAACTTCCAGAGCAACCTTTCTTCCCTGGAGTTGGGCCAGGGTAGAATCATAGCTACAACCCAACCGCCTGGACCCAAACTGCTAGGTGGTATCTCAGAATCACAGATCCTAGTGCTGCAGGCAAGCTACATTCAACCATGCCACAGAGCAAAACTGTACCCCAAAATTCAGGTGCCACATAGGTTCCTGAGAACCTGAGACTGGGACCCTGGCCCCACAGCCACTCCAAGCACTTGTACCTGAAACACAGAATCACAGCAGCTGCTTCTAGACCATATGAGGCCAGACACCAAGAAGGATCCCCTCAGTTACGTCTCCCCATTGTGGGAAAAATAAGAATAGGAGAAGTCTAAAAGCCCTTGCCACTGAGGACATTAAACACCTATGCTAACACCACTGCCACCACAGACATTTATAGCATAAACAGTGAGGTGCCCACAGTTATTGCTGATGTTGAACATAGATTAAGAAATGGCATGAAGACTGTACCATTTCACCTACCCAGAAACAGAGTCACCATGCCCTTCCCAAGTGACATACTAAGACCCAACTGTGGGTGAGAGTTTTTCTCTACAAAAGCCACTCTAGAAAGTTTAGAAGTGACTGTTCCACCAGATGCACAGACATCAATGCAGGGACACAATAAGCAAGAAAAAGCAAGGAAGCATCACACTATCAAAAGAATATAACTCTCTAGTCATAGACCCCAGTAAAAATAAAATCAATGAATTACCAGAAAAGGAATTCAAAATAATGATCATAATGATCATAAGGAAACTCAACAAGATATACAAAAATACAAGTAAGACATTTCAACAAAATTAGGAAGTCATAATATGAATAAGAAATTCAACAAAGAGAGACATCATAAAAAAGAATGAAACAGAAATTCCACAGCTGAAGAATTTATTGAATGAAATAAAAATATAACAGAGAGCTTCAATAGAAGACTTTATTTAGCAGAAGAAAGAATCAATGAACTTGAAGATATGTTGTTTGAAATTGCCCAAGTAGAGGGAAAAAAAGAAATTAGAATAAAAAAGAGTGAAGAAAGATTTATGAGTCACCATTAAGGGGGTGAGGTATAAAAGACTCATAGGGTCTTTTATGATAGGGTGCAGTGTATACTGCTTGGGTGATGGGTGCACCAACATCTCACAAATCACCACTAAAGAACTTACTCATATAAGCAAATACCTACTGTATACCAATAACCTATGGAAAAAGGGAAAAAAAGAAAAAAAGAACAGAGCAGAAATAAAATTGAGACAAAAGAATACAAAAGATCAACAAAACAAAAAGTTAATTTTTTGAAATGATGACATCCACAAACCATTAGCTAGGCTAACCAAAGAAGAAAGAGAAAAGACCCAAATGAATAAAACCAGTAACAAAAAAAGGAGACATTATGACAGATGCCACAGAAAGATCAAGAATCATTAGATACTATTGAAAACAACTATACTCCAACAAATGGGAAAACCTAACAGAAATGGATAAATTCCTGGACACATAAAACCTTCCAAGACTGAACTAAGAAGAAATGAAAAAGCTGAACAGACTAATAATGAGTAATGAGATTAAATCCATAACAAAAAGTCTTCAATCAAAGAAAGGCTCAGGACCTGATGGTTTTACTGATGAATTTTACCAAACAGTTAAATAAGTGCAAATAACAATTCTTCTCAAAATCTTCCATAAAATTGAAGAGAAGGGAGTTTTTCCAAATTTATCCTATGAGGCCAGGATTACTCTGATACCAAAGCCAGACAAGGACACAACAACAACATCAAAAAATACTAAGCCAATATCCCTAATGAACATAGATGCAAAAATCCTCAACACAATACTAGCAAACTGAGTCCAACAGTACATTAAAAAGATAATTCATCACGATAAAGCGGGACTTATCCCAGGGACATAAGGATGGTCCAACATACACAAATTAATAAACATACTTCATCACATCAACAGAACAGAATCAAAACCATATGATCATCTCAATACATGCAGAAAAACATTTGATACAATTCAACATTGTATCAGGATAAAACCCTTCAACAAAGTAGGTATAAAAGGAGTATACTTCCAACATAATAAAGGCCATATATGAAAACCCCACCACTAACATTATGCTGAATAGGGAAAAGCTGAAAGCTTTTCTTCTAAGAACTGAAACAAGACAAGGATACCTACTCTCACCACTCTTAGAACATAGAACTGGAAGTCCTTCCCAGCACAGTTATGCAAGAGAAAACATAAAGTACATCCAAACTGGAAAGTGGGAAGAAAAAAGTGACTCCATCTCAGATGCTAATCTGCCATGTTGACTTCTGAATAGCCCCAGTCGTGTGAAAGCCTCCTGATTTCTACTTTATTTACTGTGCTTAGTGTAAGTATATGTCAACCTTGATATTACTGCACAAATTATAGGCTATTACACATACAGCATTTTGCCCATTCTGGAGGGTTGTCTTTAATTGTCTTGCTGGAGCATGTTTAACCTTTTCCTATGCTATATAAGCCTTGAGTCTGCAGAGTAACAGTGCAGTGATGTACTTGTCTTGTGGCAACCCAAGACCATGTTTCTGTCTGCAAGTTCCCCAATAAAACACACTTTGTAGACGAACTGGATTTGTCTGTTTTGTTTTTTGGTTCCTCTACCCCTTCAGCTTTTGGGGGCCAGTTTGTGTATATGACCTTTTCACTTAACAGAAAGAAAGAAGACAAACTGTCCCTGTTTTCAGATGAAGTGATCATATATACACATACCTTAAAAGCTCCACCAAAAAACTCTTATAACTGATGAGTGAATTTAGTAAAGCTGCAGAATACAAAATTAGCATACAAAAATCAGTAGTATTTCTATATGCCAACAGCAAACTAGTGAAAAAATAAATTAGAAAAGCAATCCCATTTCCAACAGCTACCACAAATCATAAAATACCTAGGAATAAATTTAACCAAGGATATAAAATATATCTACAAGGAAAACCTTAAAACACTGATGAAAAGAATTAAAGAAGTCACCCAAAAAATAGAAAGATATATCATGTTCATGGACTGGAAAAATTAACGTTGTAAAAATGATCATACTACCAAAACTGATTTACAGATTCAATGTAATCCCTATCAAAATAGCAATGTCATTCTTTACAGAAATAGAAAAAATCATTCTCAAATTTATTTAGAACTAAAGAGGACCCTGAATAGCCAGAGCAATCCTGAGTAAAAACAACAAAACTGTAGTCATCACTACTTGACTTCAAAATATACTACAAAGCTATAGTAACAAAAGCAGCATGGTACTGGCAGACAAAAAGGACACACAGACCAATGAAACAGAATAGGAAACTCAGAAATAAATTCATGCATTTATGCCCAACTTATTTTTAACAAAGGTGCCAAGAATGTACATCAAGGAAAGGACAGTCTTTCAATAAATGATGCTGGGAAAATGAAATACCTAAATGCAAAATATTCAAGTTATTTAAATTTTTATATTTAATTTATATTTAAAACACACATTATTTAAAATTGGATATCTAATCTAAATTTGGATATCTAAAATCAAATTTAACACCCATCTCTCACCATCTACAAAAAACAAATCAAAATGGATTAAAGACTTAAATGTAAGACCCGAAACTATCAAACTAGTGAAAAATAAAAACACTGGGGAAATGCTTCAGGACATTGGTATGAGCAAAGATTTTTTTTGGTAAGACCTCAAAAACACAGGCAACCAAAGCAAAAATAGGCAAATGGAATTACACCAAGCTAAAAAGCTTCTGCACAGTGAAGGAAACAGTCAATAGAGTAAAGTGATAACCCACTGAGTGGGAGAAAATATTTGCAAACTACTGAACAAGGGATTAATAACAAGAATATATAAAGAAGTCAAACAACTCAATAGGAAAAAAAACACGAATAATCCTTCAGGAAATAGGCAAATGATCTGAATAGACATTTCTCAAGTGAGGACATACAAATGGCCAATAGGCATATGAAAAAATACTTAAAATCACTAATTATGAGGGAAATGCAAACCAAAACCACATTGAGATATCATCTCACCACAGTTAAACTGGATATTATCAAAAAGACAAAAAATAAGAGATGTTGGCAAAGATGCAGAGAAAGGGGAAAACTAGTACCCTGCTAATTGGAATGTAATTAGTACAGTCACTGTGGAAAACAGTATGGAGGTTCCTCAAAAAACGAAACCTAAGTGTGCATCGATGAACAAATGGATAAAGAAAATGTGGCATATATACACAATAGAACACTATTTATTCACAAAAATGAATAAAGTCCTGTCATTTACAGCAACATGAATGAAACCAGAAATCAAATAAGCCAGGTACAAAAAGAAAAATATCACATATTTTCACTTATATGTGGAAGCTAAAAAGTTGATCTCATGGATGTAGAGACTAGAATGATAGTTACCAGAGGCTGGGAAGAATGAGGGAGCAGTGAAGAGAGGTTGGTTAATGCGTACAAAAATACAGGTAGATAGAAGAAATGAGTTCTAGTAATCAATAGCACAGTAGTGTAACTATAGTTAACAGTAATATATTGTGTATTTCAAAATAGCTAGAGGAGAAAATTTAAAATGTCCTCATCACAAAGAAATGACAAAAGTTTGAAGTGATGAATATTCTCACTCTTGATTTGATTATTACACATTGTGTGCCTCTATCAAAATATCACATATACCCCATAAATATGTACAATTATTATGTATCAATAAAACAACAATGGGACTAGTGTGAAAAGGCTTGTCATTTTATGATCAAATTTCCAAATGATGAAAATGGCAAAGAGGGAACATGTGAATAGGGCATTTCAAAGAATTTCCTTGACATGATGAAAGACAGGTCAGGATTCAGGAAGCCCAACACATCACAAATAGACCATCCCAACCATTAAGAAACTGAACAATACCAAAAACCAAGAGAACAATCTAAAAGCATCCAGAGACAGAAGACAGATTACCTCTAAAGGAATAACCATAAATGTAAAACTGACTTCCAATAGCAAGAGTCAAAGCCAGAAAACAGTAAAATGTCTCCAATGTGTGAAGAAAAAATAAATGTCAACCTAGAATTGTACGTTCTGCAAAACAATCTATAAAGATGTAGGGCACAGTAAAAGACAATTACCAACTGAGAATATTTGTGACCCACAGCTTCTCACTGCAAAAAAAAATCTGAAGGGAACATTCCAGGCAGAAGAAAAATCATCCTCTGAAGGCTTAAAGGATTTCAGAGTAGGCCAGACACAGTGGCTCATGCCTGTAGTACCACCACTTTGGGAGGCTGAGGCGGGTAGACCACGAGGTCAGGAGTTCAAGATCAGCCTGACCAAAATGGTGAAACCCTGTCTCTACTAAAAGTACAAAAATTAGCCGGGCATGTTGGCATGCACCCGTACTCCCAGCTCCTCAGAAGGCTGAAGCAGGAGAATCGGTTGAACCCAGGAGACAGAGGTTGCAGTGAGCAGAGATCATGCCACTGCACTCCAGCCTGGGCAACAGAGACTCCATTTCAAAAAAAAAAAAAAAGGATTTCAGAAAAAAGAATGAGCAACTACATTGGTAAATATATAGGCAAATCTAAAAAAACTGTACAAAATAATAATCATCCAACAGCATTCACTTACTCATTCATTTATTCCACACAGCTTTTCTGAACACCATCTGGTCTTCAGGCTTGCATGGAACATATCACACAAACACAAATAAAATGAACTTCCATGAAGAATTTTATATTGGCGATTTAGGAAACCAAGGAAAATGTCCACTCCATTATTTTTTGATCGTTAGAACATGGAAAGTAACTTCACTAACATAGAAAGGCAACTAAGAACATTGTTATATACTCTGTGTATGGGTCTCCCCCATGGGTGGTGAGCAATGTAAAGACCAAAACCCGCACATGCTTACTCTTTGTTGCCATAGGACAGGGACGAGGGAATGGGCAGTGAAGAGGTCAGGCAAAGTTGATAGGTGTTCTGGGGAAGGGCTAGACCAATTCAGTTTGCAGGAGACAGGGCTAAGTCAAGAGCTGAGCCTTGTGAGATGATGAGAACTTCAGGGAGTGGCCAGGAGAAAGGCAATGAACACAATGAGGCACAGCCTGTGTGATGCCAACCACAGCCCTCCTTCAGTGTGCTGCTTGGGGGTGGAGATAAATCAGTATCTTGCAAAGCCTCTTCCAATCAAAGAAAGTAGAAATATTCCAACAGGGTTCGGCTGTATTCGTACCCAAATCTCATCTTGAACTGTAGCTCCTATAATTCTCACATGTTGTGGGAAGGACCCAGTGGGAGACAGCTGAATCTTGGGGGTGGTTTTCCCCATACTGTCATCATGGTAGTGAAAAAGTGTCACAAGATCTGATAGTTTTATAAGGGGAAACCCCTTTTTCTTGGCTCTCATTCTCTTGTCTGCTGCCATGTAAGATGTGCCTTTTGCCTTCCGCCATGATTGTGAGGCCTCCCCAGCCACGTGGAACTATGAGTCCATTAAACCTCTTTTTCTTTAAATTACCCAGTCTCTGGTATGTCTTTATCAGCAGCATAAGAACAGACTAATACATATTCATATATTTTAATCAAGTTATTCCATATTAGAAAGCTTTTCTAGTAATGTAATTAATGATGAATATGTGGACATTGACATACAAAATTTTAACATATCAATGTTTACAATAGGAGGAATATGAAAACAAATTGGATAGGAAAATTATGGTACTCAAGGAAATAAGATACGGCCAATACAAATGCTTTATTATGTTAGAGTAAATAATCAAGATATAAAATTACAAGAACAGTTTGATTATAACTCAACAAAGGTAACTATGAGGAGAATGATAGCAAACAGGAGAAAATATTTCCAAGTGTTCATAGTGATCTCTGATTAGGGGATCTATAACTGATTTTCATTTTTCTTCTTCTCTGTATTTTTCTGACCTCCTTAAACAGAGACGTATTATTTTCATAATGAAAAATAAATACAGAATTGTAACTTTGTCATGTTTCATAGTACACTTACCTGTTATGAAATGAGGTTTTATGAAAAAATACCAAAAGAGAACTTCTAAGGCTCTTTCCCTACCTCCAGAAGTGCTAGAACTGCAACTCTGACCAATTTTAACCTGCTCGGAGCAGAGTTAAGTCCTGGGATTTTCATCCATTGAGCTTTTCCACCATGCTCCCAAGAGCCTCTGGATTTTCAGGTCTCTATGGAGCTTCAGGCATCCCTGGCACCGCTTGTGATCCAGGTTCTCCACTTCCCCCAGCACTTACATTGTGGGCTGCAGGTACTTCTCCTCCATCCATTCCACATGACTCTCACTGTCTCATTATGCCTGTAATGGATGCTGTGATGCACCAAGATCCCCCTTCAGAATGAAAGGACTTACTCCCCCAGCTGCTACAAGTGCTGACTTACCTCATCCAAGGTCATGCCCCCTCTTGGTCAGCCCACATTCAATAACTGGTCAAGAATAGATACAGTCCCCTTCCTCCAACTCAGGACTACTCTGAAGGGCCATCCCAGCCTCAGAGCTCCTGGTGGGGTTGGCTGAAGGCTTACTGGGGCTGCACCACTCAACTCCTCCCACTGTCTAACCCTTCTTCCTATCCTTACTCCCATAGAAGTGACCTCCAGAGCACTCCCTAATAAATTCCTGCATGTGCATGCCCATCTCAGAGTCTGCTTCCCAAAGAAGCTACCCTGAAATACCTGCAGGAATCTCCTACATTTGTCCCTCTGAAATGCTGATGCCAAGGACCTCTTTCTATTTGAGATGCCGGCCTCCTGCTGGCAGTTGACACACTCATCCTGGCGTTCTGACACTTGGCATCACACAAACTCCAGCCTCAGCTAAATGGGCGAGGCCCCTACTCATAGCCCACACGTCTGTGATTCCCCTTTCTTGGGTCATTTTGCATTTTTTCAATGACATAATTAACAAGCACTTACTGTTTACTAGACATCCTGGTAGTCCTAGTATAAAAAACAAACATGGCTCCTGTCCCTGTAGAGCTCTCAGATCAGTGCAGGAAACAGACATTCATCAGGTAGCAATGCAAATCAATGTATATTAATTTGAATCATATGAAAATGCCAGTGCTAGGTCATCTTAACTTACAAAGCCAACATTTTCTTTCTTTCCTTTTTTTTTTTTTCTTTTTGAGACGGAGTCTCAGCTCACTGCAAGCTCCGCCTTCTGGGTTCACGCCATTCTCCTGCCTCAGCCTCCCGAGTAGGTGGGATTACAGGTGCCCGCCACCATGCCTGGCTAATTTTTTTGTATTTTTAGTAGAGACGGGGTTTCACCGTGTTAGCCAGGATGGTCTCCATCTCCTGACCTCGTGATCTGCCCGCCTCGGCCTCCCAAAGTGCTGGGATTACAGGTGTGAGCCACCGCATCCGGCCCAAAGCCAGCATTTTCATATGGTTCAACTTAAAAGTTCTAAATAGTAATAAAACCCCAAGTGTGACGTGCCCAGCATGCGTAATAAAACAATACTGAGAATTATCTCCATTCATTCCCAACATGTTTGTCCGATGCCCAAAACAAAAATTCAATCTTATTTTGTTATTTTTCTCTCTATTTGTGCACTTATCATTTTTTAAAATAAAAGCACACGTACACAGAGAAACCTGATTGAACATTGACTTTCTCTCCCCTTAGTTCCTTACAACCTGTATGTTGCAACTAACATTGAGATTGAAATTCAAAAGTGAGTTTGGAAATTCAAGCCAGAGCTAAGCAAAAGAAAGAATAAAAAAGTCAATTCCCAAATGTGCCTTGGCCACTTCTGCTGATGTGCTTTTTTCCTACATTTCCTGACAACCAGCATTTGATGAGTTTCTCTCACCTGCCCCCACCCCACACCTCACAGTCAGTCGATTTAATGATGATGTATTGAAACCACTGGTGACATAAGAAAGTGGGACTCCATGGCAGCCACTCCAGTTCTAAAGTAAATTTCCAGCAGAGATGAGCAACAGTGAGGGTCTCAGAGGGCAGCCCTCAGCATGCCAGGGTGGGGAGCCACGTGGGCATTCTTAGAGGAAAAGTCAAGATTTGTGCATTTAAAAAAAAAAACAAAAAAACAAACAAACAAAAAAAAACAAAAAAAAACCCAGACTGGAATGAAAAGGGAGAGAATAATGTGAGAATAAATGGGGCAGCATAATGATGGCAACAAATTCTCCATGGAATTCTTCCAAGGACAGTTTTCATCTTCTAGTCAGGTGTTGTGCACCCTTCTCTGAGCTGTTCCCAAGTGTTTGCATAAAATTCTAAGACTCTCCAAGACATAGAGAGCTCAGAATAGAAGCAGTTGAGTGCATCTGGGGCACCACATGGGCTGATGATCTGTCGTAG
The DNA here is from genome assembly GCF_029281585.2 of Gorilla gorilla gorilla. Lineage (NCBI taxonomy): Eukaryota > Metazoa > Chordata > Mammalia > Primates > Hominidae > Gorilla > Gorilla gorilla. The sequence continues at coordinate 141,526,247 of NC_073231.2, read as the reverse complement.
ACATTAAGCTCCTACAGGGCAGGACTGGGTCTTAGGGAAGACTTTGTAGTATAAATAGAAGATAAGAAGACACAGGCCAAGCCTCCACTGCCGGTCTTTTCAGAGATTCAAATGGGCTTTTCTTTCTTCTTCTTTTTTTTTTTTTTAAGTAATCACTTCCTTTATACTTCGGCAAATAAATTGTTCAGCATGCCCCCGATGAGATTGATTTACTTTTTAAAGATAAACACATTTTGATTTATTAAAATAACTGAATATCCAGGAGAGAAAATAATGGTGTGGTAGCTAACCAGGTCCACTCAAATGAATCTCAAATGCGCGCTGTTGAGTGAAAGCAGCAAGTTACAGAAGAATATATCTCATATTATCACACTTACGTAAAGCTTCTAAAAAGGCAAAATTAAGCAATATGTTGTTTGGAGACATATAAATAAGTTACTGGAAGTATAAAGTAATGCAAAAAGATGATTCTCTCTCTCTCTCACACACACACACACACACACACAAATACACACACATGACAATAGTTGCTCTTGGGCAGGAAAGATGAGCATATTTACCTGAATGGAGCAGGGAGGGGGTTGTTAGCCAGGATTAATCTTTCGTGGAGCTGGAAGGGAGCAGATAAATGACACCACTTAAAAATACTAAAAACCGGCCAGGCACGGTGGCTCACGCCGGTAATCCCAGCACTTTGGGAGGCCGAGGCAGGTGGATCACGAGGTCAGGAGATCCAGACCATTCTGGCTAACAGGGTGACACCCCGTCTCTACTAAAAATACAAAAAAATAGCCGGGCGTGGTGGTGGGCACCTGTAGTCCCAGTGAGAGGTGACAGCGTGCTGGCAGTCCTCGCAGCCCTCGCTCCTCTGCCTGGGCTCCCACTTTGGCAGCACTTGAGGAACGCTTCGGCCCGCCGCTGCACTGTGGGAGCCCCTTTCTGAGCTGGCCAAGGCCGGAGCCGGCTCCCTCAGCTTGCGGGGAGTTGTGGAGGGAGAGGCGCGGGCGGGAACCGGGGCTGCCAGCGGTGCGCGCGGTGCTTGCGGGCCAGCGCGAGTTCTGGGTGGGCGTGGGCTCCGCGGGCCCGCAGGCCCCGGCAGTGAGGGGCTTAGCACCTGGGCCAGCAGCTGCTGTGCTCGACTTCTCGCCGGGCCTTAGCTGCCTCCTCGCCGGGCAGGACTTGGGACCTGCAGCCCGCCATGTCTGAGCCTCCCCCTCGCGGCGGGCTCCCGCGCGGCCCGAGACTCCCTGACAAGCGCCGCTCCCTGCTTCACGGCGCCCAGTCCCATCTACCTCCCAAGGGCTGAGGAGTGAGGGCACACCGCGCGAGACTGGCAGGCAGCTCCACCTGCAGCCCCAGTGCCGAATCCACTGGGTGAAGCCAGCTGGGCCTCCTGAGTCTGGTGGGGACTTAGAGAACCTTTATGTCTAGTTAAGGGATTGTAAATACACCAATCAGCACTCTATATCTAGCTCAAGCTTGGTAAACACACCAATCAGCACCCTGTGTCTAGCTCGGGGTTTGTGAATGCACCAATCGACACTGTATCTAGCTACTCTGGTGGTGACTTGGAGAACCTTTGTGTCTACCCTCTGTATCTAGCTAATCTAGAGGGGAGGTGGAGAATTTTGTGTCTAGCTCAGGGATTGTAAATGCACCAATCAGCACCCTGTCAAAACGGACCAATCAGCTCTCTGTAAAACAGACCAACCAGCTCTCTGTAAAATGGATCAATCAGCAGGATGTAGGTGGGGCCAGATAAGAGAATAAAAGCAGGCTGCCAGAGCCGGCAATGGCAACACTCTCGGGTCCCCTTCCACGGTGTGGAGGTTTTGTTCTTTCGCTTTTTGCCATAAATCTTGCTGCTGCTTACTGTTTGGGTCCACACTGCCATTACGAGCTGTAACACTCACCACAGAGGTCTGCAGCTTCACTCCTGAAGCCAGCGAGACCATGAACCCACCGGGGGGAACGAAGAACTCCAGACCTGCCGCCTTAAGAGCTGTAACACCCACCGCGAAGGTCTGCAGCTTCACTCCTGAGCCAGTGAGACCATGAACCCACCAGAAGGAAGAAACTCCAAACACATCCGAACATCAGAAGGAACAAACTCCGGACACGCCGCCTTTAAGAACTGTAACACTTACCACACACGGGTCCGCGGCTTCATTCTTGGAGTCAGTGAGACCAAGAACCCACCAATTCCGGACACACCAGCTACGCGGGGGCTGAGGCAGGAGAATGCGGTGAACCTGGGAGGCAGAGCTTACAGTGAGCCGAGATCGCGCCACTGCACTCCAGCCTGGGAGACAGCGAGACTCCGTCTCAAGAAAAAAGAAAATACTAAAAACCCTCCAAGTTATTTTCTATTCCAAGATTTTAAAATTCTCAAAGGTTTAAGAAGTTAGATGTTAGGAGTTACTGGCGCTATGGTCTTTCTTGGAATTAACTGGGACCCTTCCTCTTTCCTTCCACACTTCTAAGATGTCCCCTAAGATTCCAGCTTCCTGGTGTACACCAGGTTCTCCTGATGCCGAATAAAGGCTAGGCCATTTCCAATTCTCCACGCGGTGCAATTGTATAATGCAATTGTTATAGACTCCCATTGTTTGCTTAGAAATGCTATTTGCAGATGTGTACCAACCTGCTGGCAATCATATTTTTAACTTTTTAAAAGGATAACAAGGTCTTTGTGAGGCTCCTACTTAAGCACTGACAGATGTTAGAATTAATCAGGTGCTCCTGTTTGGGCGGGGTATCATTAGTCATACACTCAAATCTTTACTGAGCACCTACCACACACTAGACCCTGCTTGGGGCATGGGAAATTTTCAGTGACCCACACAAGCAAGGTCCTGGTCTTTCAGGAGCACACAGTCCAATGGAAGAGAGAGACAGGTGATTCCACAAAGAACGTAGGACTTTAAATGCCAGAGAAGTGCAAGCAGTGGGCTCCGGGGTTCAAAACAGCCCAGGCGATGTGTGTGAAGGTTCACAGAGAAGACCAAGTGGGAGCAGAGCTGGGGAAGGCTGGGAGGAATGGCCTTTCCACCAGGGGAAACAGCACAGGCAAAGGCAAGGAGGTGCAAAGATATCAGTGTTCAAGGAACCACAAGTATGTACGTTGTTACACCTGAAACTTCTTTTGTTTTTTGTTTTTGTTTTTGTTTTTGTTTTGAGATGAAGTCTTGCTCTGTCACCCAGGCTGGAGTGCAATGGCACAATCTCGGCTCACTGTAACCTCCGCCTCCCGGGTTCAAGTGATTCTCCTGCCTCAGCCTCCCGAGTAGCTGGGATTACAGGCACGCGCCACCACGCCCAGCTAATTTTTGTATTTTTAATAGAGATGGGGTTTCACCATGTTGGCCAGGTCTTAATTTCTTGACCTCATGATCCACCTGCCTCGGCCTCCCCAAGTGCTGGGATTACAGGCATGAGCCACCGTGCCCAGTCTACACCTGAAACTTTTAAGCTATGTGTAGAGGAATGTCAGAAGACACCATTGAGACTAGGCCAAGAAGACACAATCTCACATATGAGATATTTCTTTGGCTAAGTTAACTGTTCATCTTCTAGGACAAATATCAATAAACTTTATCTGTAAAAGACCAGATAGTATTTTAAGCTTTGGAACATGGTCTCTGTCCCAACCGCTCAATCTGTAGCACAAAAGCAGCCAGGGCAAGTATGAAGGAAAATGGGCATGGCTGTGTGACCAATGCAATTTCATTTACAAAATCAGTCTGAGGGCTGGATTTAGGGGGCAGGCCATTGTTTGTCAACCTCTGTTCTAGAAGTATTAAGCTGTTAGGGGGCTTTGCCAATCTTATATGCAGACACAATTTATAGCAATAAATGAAGATCATTTACTGAACACTCTGTAAGCAGCTTCCATGGTTTGATGATGGTTTTTCAATTCTGATGATTCTAATTACTCAATTGCAATTCTACTCTGCCCTGCTTGCCTTTTGGTGTTACAGGGATGACCAAGTGCCGCTGGACAGACAGACCCATGGAATGTTGGAGCCAGAAGGGAATCGTGAATCGTATAATTCCATGCATTTTACAGATGAGGAAATGGAAATCCAGAGAGGTGAAGAGACAGCCCCAAGGTCACAGAACTAGGCTGTGGCACACACAATTGTGTTAAAAGGCCTGCGTCTGTGGAATGCCCACCTCGTGCTCTAGACACACTTTTTCCAACCCTCACCCCTGTGCTGCCTCTCCTGCAGATTGTTCTCAGGGAGTGGACCTCAAAGGAACCTTTGGCCTCAAAGGAGCCCTGCATTCCAAGAGTCCATTGGTCAGTGGAAATAGGAATTCCAAATGAGGGTTTGTGTGAAGAGCATACAGCAGAGTGGCCACTGGAGAGTAGCTGGTATGAAGCCCAGTTGGAGTGGTCAGCACCCAATTCTGACTTCCAAAAGGGCACTTAACCTCTCGGTGCCTAATTGTGCTAATATGCTAGTTGAGAATAATGGTATCTATCATGCATGGTTGCTGTGATAGTCAAGGAAGGTCATGCATACAGGCCTCTCTTGCTGTGTCTAAGACCCTAGAACCACTCGCTCAAGGACAGGGGCAGGGGCACAGCCTTTCTGGGCCCTCCGGCGTGCAGGATGCTTAGCAGCATCGTCCACACTGGGTCGGTAAACAGCTGGAGCTTACTGAAATGGTGCGGTGTGAATTGGGCCTTCAAGAGCTCAAAACTCATCTCAGCCAACTGACTTAGGAATGCCCTCCTTCACCCATGGAACTCTTCATAGCACACTCATTGAATGCCAGCCAGGCCCAGGGTCAGGATGGGGACTGTGAATTTCCCACAACTTAATAGTGCTCTGGTGTGATCCCACCCACAGAGGATGCGTGTGTGATGTGGGCATCAATGCCAGCCTGGGGGTATCAACTGGAACTGGAACTCTGGGCTAGGAAGGGCATCATCCATCTCTTGGGCAGGCTCTGAGCTGCCTGCAACGTGCTGAGGATTCTGCAAACATCATCTTCTGGAGCCCTCATCATCTCCTGTGGTCAACCTCAGGTATCCAGTTCACTGGATTAAGCTGTGACTAGTGAGCTGGTCGACTGAGTGAGGAAGATCTGCTCTCAATGTGGGCAGGCACCATCCAATTCACTGGGAGCCCTAATGGAACAAAAAGGCACAGGAAGGGTGGATTCTTTCTCTCTGTTTTCTAGAACTGGGACGCCCTTCTTCTCCTGTCCTTGGACGTCAAGATTCCAGGTTCTCTGGCTGTTAGTCTCCAGGACTCACTCCATCACTCCCATTCTCAGGCCTTTGGCCTCAGACTGAGAGTTATAATATAGGCTTCCCTGGTTCTGAGGCTTTCAGACTTGCATTGAGCCACACTACTGGCTTTCCTGGATCTCCAGCTTGCAGACAGTCATTGGACTTCTCAGCCTTCATTATGGTGTGACCAATTCCCCTGATAAATACCTCTTTTATATCTATTTATATCATGCTGGTCCTGTCTCTCTGGAGAACCTTGACAAATACAGTCAGATGAAAGAGTGTGAGGAACTAGCCCAAGGCTACAATAAACACTGGAGGCTGCGGCCTCAGGCAAGGACTCAGCTCAGGGGCTTTAAAAACAGGGAGGCATCAGACACAGTTTTTCCCCCGAGAGGAGGTGAAAGTCTAATGTGAGAGGCAGATACAGAAGGGCCTCATGTCATTCTAATGGGGAAAACAGGAATCAAGGCAGGGCCACTCCATTGGCAGGGGCAAGAGGTCTTCCTGGAGCTGGTGGCACCTGAGCTAATAAGCCCTGGGAGTCCAGAGGAGGCTGGGGAGTGTGTCTGTTAGAATGGGAGGCCTGGGCTTGAATCCACTCTGAACCACTTACCAGCTGAGTAACCTTTGACGCAACATCTCCTTTTGCTTCAATTGCTTCAACTGTTCAATGGGCTAATAATAATATCTGCCTCACAGAACTGTTGCAAGGATTAAATGAGCTAAGAGTTTCAAGTGTTCATTCATGCTCACTGTTCCTGGGAAAGGGGCGGAGTTGGCTGAGTGACATAGGCACAGGACCCACCGCCCATGAGCAGGTGGCATACATGAGTACAGGACTAAGATAGGAAGTCCACACCCACGTGTGGCGCACATCCGCTGCTGTGCCATGAAACCTGAGCCTTTTCTTGAAAAAGAACCATTGCTCACAGGCGGTGCCATGTGCCGTGTCCATGCCTGACCATAAGCTCACTGGAACAGGTGGATGGATGGCTGCTAGTCTAGGAGAAATCCAGGATTCTTCCACAGTCACTCGTATTCAGAATCCTTGCTCCTGACACTCTGAGATGCCACCATAGTTCCAGATGCCACATGGGGAGGGAGCTCTGCAGTCAGTATCTCACTGAACCGACCAGAACCCTCAGACCCTGAAGACGCCCCTCAGCTCGGTGCCGCAGGCTGGGTCATCCTTCATCATTACAGACTGGCTGTCCTGCTCTCCGAGGCCCTGCCCTGCAAGCTTCTGAAAGCAGCCGGACTCCCGACTCCTGAATCGATTCTACAGCCATGCCTGTTCTTTCTAATCAGAACAATGCTGCATGACACCAAGTCCGCTCTTCTTAAAATGCAAGGGACTTTCTGAAAGGTGTGCAGATGATGATAAACAGGGCTTGAGCCCAGCCTAATCAAGCCCATGCATCTTCACAACCTGGGGACAGAGCAGTGGCTGTGGAGAGAACCAGGCAGGAGAAAGAGCCTCGTTCAAGGAGACGCAAGTCCATCCATTCTGTTCTGCCCTGAGCACACAGCTGGGCCTTTGGTCTGGGGTCCCTGGAGCAGGCCCCCGGTGCACAACAAGCCTGGGGGTTTGCAGGACTTGAGTGTGAATCTGCCTTGCCCCCCACTTGCCTGCTCTGGGTTCTTGACTTCCTCACAAGCATAAAGAGGATGATAATGATTATACTTAACCCATAAACTAATCAGGGTCAAGTGAAATAATTCAAGGAAAGCTCTTAGCCTAGTGCCTGGCTTATAGTCAGGGCTGAACAAGTTTTATCTAAAAAAGAAAAAACAAATGTAGTGCCTACATAGGCAGGGAGGCCTGCGGCGAACACAGCCATCCTGCCGTCTGCACTTCCTCTCTGCTGGGGACCCGATGATGCATTAAATGTCCTCACGTGAGCAGCCTTCGCATTTTGTTCTCACATCAATCTTGCAAATAAACATAATTAGCCACCCTGTAACTCACGAAAAGACAAGCTCAAAAATGTGAGGTGACCTGCTCGAGGTTACACAGCAAGGTCCCTCCCCCACCACGGTGGAGATAAACCTAACGGAACAACTCCAGAGAAATTCATAGCAGATTGAGAGTAGAAAATCGACAGTAATAAAAATTGGTAATGGTAGCTGTTGTAGACCGTGTTACTGCTGACAAAACAATTATTGTTACAATAATCCCACCATGTTATTTTATGGAATCCTCCTTAAAATCCTAGGAACTCAGGTGTGCCACAAATGCTTCTTGGGTAAATTCCACATGAGGTTCCATTCCCATTCCCATTATGCATGCGCGGGGCCCCGAGTCAGGCAGATCCAAGTGGCTTGTCCAGGGCCACCCAGCGCTGAGTGTGGGAGGCAGGACTCAAAGGGAAGTCTGTGTGGGTTCTGTGCCCAAGTTTCTGCAAAACACCCAGCTGAGCCGCTGTAGAGGGGCACAGGGTGTTTGGCCTTGCTGAATTTCTGTTTTGAGAGGACTGGAAGCCAACCTGTGGGGCTGAGCCCCGGGAGTACCTTTCAGCCCTGGGAGCCTCTGACCTCATTTACTTTTGAGCGGATCCCCAGCCTTGACCTCCCCTGCTAGCATTTTGAGAGTGGCAGCTCCCTGTGGGAATGCGCAGCACTTGTCTATAGAAAAACCTGCTGGGGATTTCCCTTCACTGGGCAATTCATTCCATTTCTTTCCTTTTTTTATCCCCTAAGCACTTTTAAACATTTCTGGGAGATAGTTCCATTGCAAAAGTTGGAAAGGGAGGTGCATTTGAATCTCAGTGTACTGTGAAGCCTGGTTTTGAGCCCTTTCCTTTTGTAAACAATCATCACATCAGAACTGGAAGAGCCCTGGGCCATTGTGCAGCCCAGCCTTAGTGTACAGGTAGGGAAACTTGGAGGCTTGGAGGCAAGGAGACTTTAGCAATATCACACTTTTAGTTAGTGATAGATACACCAGGCTCTATCAATCCCCTTTCTCCCTCTCTCTTTCTCTCACATGCGCACACACACACAAACACACAGACTCACACCCTTAGCAGGCACAAAGGATAGCCCACTTGATAAGTACGAGAGAGACTGGCAGCTGCCTACCCAGCATCCACTCTGTCTATCCAGTGGTTCTCCAAATATTGACCCGGGACCGGCAGCAGCAGCATGGCATGGAAGCTTATTAGAAATGTGAATTCTCAGGCCCCCGCTCAGACCAAATCAATCTGAAACCCTGGGGGTGGTTCCCTGGAATCTGCATTATAACAAGCCTCAGGGTGATTCTGATGCAGCTGAAGTTTGAGAACACTGGATTAAGAAAATGTGGCACATATACACCGTGGAATACTATGCAGCCATAAAAAAGGATGAGTTCATGTCCTTTGTAGGGACATGGATGAAGCTGGAAACCATCATTCTCAGCAAACTATCACAAGGACAAAAAACCAAACACCACATATTCTCACTCATAGGTGGGAATTGAACAATGAGAACACTTGGACACAGGAAGGGGAACATCACACACAGGCCCCGGCCTGTCGTGGGGTAGGGGGAGGGGGGAGGGATAGCATTAGGCGATATACCTAACGTAAATGATGAGTTAATGGGTGCAGCACACCAACATGGCACATGTATACATATGTAACAAGCCTGCACGTTGTGCGCATGTACCCTAGAACTTAAAGTATAATAAAAAAAAAAAAAAAAGAAAAAGAAAAGAAAACCACTGCTGAAGGGGATGCTTTTTGTGTTCTCCACCCCTCCCCGCAGCCCACCTAGGGTTTCAGCTGTGGCTGGGCTGAGTGTCTCCTGGCAGCATCCCACTTCCTATATCAGCCACATCTTTCAGCCTGTCTGACCCCAGGGTGTGTCCAGAGCTGCAGCTGCTCACCCAGGGATGTTCAGAGTATGGGGGAATTCACATCCCTGGAGCCACCTTCACCCACTGGAGGGCATGCGTCTGTGGCCCAGCCCCAGCCTCAGCCCAGCCCCCTGCCCTGACAGTTGCAAAACATGGCCACAGCTCCAAGCATCATCAGCTCAGTGCATAGTCTATGCAGTGCCTTCTCCATCCATGGTGCACAAGCCCTCTGGCCTTACTTCTTTTCCCAGGATCACCCTTGAGTCTGCCAGTGGCTAAGTCTGTCTTGGGATTTGCTTTGGGGGAACCCAGACTAAGACAGATGGTACCAAAAGTGGCCCCGGGAGGCAGCACTCCGGATGAGATTCTAGTATTGGGTCCCTCATTGGTCAGCAGTAACAAGCGCACGATAGGTACTGCCATGACAAGGGGATAGGAGATGAGGTAGATGGAGGAAAGGCACAGATGCTCCAGCCACTGACTGCGGCACAGAAAAACCACACCAAAACTTAGTGGCTCAACACAGTGGTGAGTAAATTATAGCCCTTGGGCCCAAATGTGGCCCTCCACCTGTTTTTGTTAATAAAGTTTTATTGGAACACAGCCATGCCCATGTGTTAAGGCTGCTTTCATGCTACAGTGGCAAGTTGAGTAGCTGTGACAAACTGTATATCCTGCAAAGCCTAACATATTTACTACCTTGTCCTTCACAGAATAAGTTTGCTGACCTCTGACTTAAAACAACATTTATTTTGCTCTTTTATGTGCAATTTGGGGATGGCTCTTTGGGGACAACTTGTTTGTGCACCACACAGAACCAGATAGGTGCACAGGCCAAGGCAGTACAATCATGCATGCAGGACCATGGGATCTACTGTTCCTCCCGACACCACATCACCCAGAGGCAGCAGGCTCAGCTGAGATGGCAGCTCAGCCAACAGCAGGCCAGGGCTCTGTCCTGGGGGCTGCAGTGTGTGCAGTGAGCCCGTGGTCAGTGTGCAGGACTCAGAGCCGGTAGTTGGAGTACACACTTCTAGGAACAGGAGGTGGAAGGAGGATTGGTCCCCTCACTGTCACTGCTGGTGACTTCGTCAAAGAAAATGGCTTCCCGTCCCTGCAGCTCTAGTGTGTGCTGGGTTCAATGTCCTGGTTCCCAGAACAAGATGGTCCCACCAGGACACAGGTAAAGTTTACCCTTAATCTAACCCTGTGCCTGCTGCCTGGCCACTTTGGGGCCTCAAGCTGGTGGGCCAGCAGACAGAGAGAAGAGTTCCTACAGTAGTGGGGACACTCAACCCTGATGACACAAGAAGGTAGGGTTGGCCCCATGTGATGCAGAAGAGATAAGCATGTCTGGAATTCAGGGGACTCACTGGGATGGCCCTTGATGCTTCACACCCAGAGATAGCAGGGAATGTGTGACTGCCACCTGAGGTCAAGGCCACCAGAACATAGCCCCTCGACGGGGAGGATTGGGGCCCTCTACCAGCTTGCTTGGCTGGATTAGAGTAACATGACAGTGCAGGGCAACCTCCAACTAGTGGGGATGGTGTCAGTGCACAAGGTCCAGCCACCGCCTCTGGGGAGGCAATTTTGGAAGGCATCCTTTTTGGGGGACGCAGGAGAGACTGAGCCCTAGTTGCTCCCAGGCAATAACACACACGCTATTGCTTTTTCTCCTTTCTCAGTCTCATTCTTTCTGCTCCCTCATGTATATTCTACCTGCAGCCAAACCTGCGTCTGAAGCCCTGTTCTGGGAAAGACCCAGACTAAGACTCTCAGAAAGTTTGTGCTGGGGTCACTCTGTTCCTGTCTCGTCTAATGGGCTTCAGTTAGAAGTTACGAGGTGGGGCTTCTGGTAAAGCTCTTTAAATGGGGCTGTCTCAACTGACAGACGAGCTTTGCCCCTGGCCATTCTCCTTTTCCCTGCTTGAACCACAGACACAGTGGCTAGAACTGCTGTGGCCACCTTGAGAATGGAAGCCCCCACTGAGGATGGCAGAGCAGAGAAATGGAAGGAACTGGGCCCACCAGTGCACGTGGGGCTGCTGCACTGCAGGGAGGAGTCTGGAACCTAGCACTTGACTGCCTGGGACAAAAACCCCAGCTCTGCACCACAAGGCTGTGCGGTGTTGGGTAAGTTCCTGAAACTCTCTGGGCTTGCATTTCCTCATCTGCAGGGTGGGGCTGTGAGTCTACCTTCCTCAGACTCGTTCCAAGGATTAAACTAAATGATTAGGTATCAGCCACTCGGCCCAGTGCCAGGCTTAGTTGGTGCTCTCTGGAGCTTGTTGTTATAACCTTGGGACCAGGGCCTCCAGGGTCAGCACTAGAAAAGGCACTATGAAAGACTAACTTGTTTAAACCCACTTTTCAGGTTTCTACAAGGCTAATATAAATATAAAGCTTTAGCTCCTCGAGGAACTCATTCAAAATGTAAAATTGATGAGTGCTTTCTGAGTACTAGGGTTTTAAATTTACCAATATTACATTCATCTTCTAGACAATGGGGCTCCAGTCATCATGGTGGGCCTTGAGTTGTCTGGAAGTGGAGGATGCCGTGAGCCTCGCCTAGGTTCTCCCGGCAATAAGAGAAGAAGCAGGGAGATGATGAAGACGCCGGAGGTGGCTCTTCAGCGGGAAGAAGCGTTCTCCATGTGCACAGAGACTGTTCTGAAATGACTGGGGAGCTGCCTGGGGATGAGGCAGTAGAATTCCTCTAGTGGACTGCCAGGAATGATGCTCCAAGCTTTCACAAGAGGGACTGTGGGCAAAGATGTGGGCACAGTAAGAGCAGCAGCAGAAGCTGCTGACGTCCCCAGAGACCAGCAGTGTTGGAAGCCATTGCCAGCCGGGCCTGAGATCAGGGGAGAGGCTGGTTTCCAGAACCTGGTGAGAAGCACAGTCATGAATGAGGGTGCCAGACAGGAGCAGTGGCCACAGGCAGAAGAGCACTGTCATGCTCAGAACCACTGCCCCAAAAGAATGTGGGGACCAACTCTCTGAGCAGACACCCCAGAGTCTGACCCAGGTCCCCCACTGATGGAACCCAACCAGAAGCCATAGAGGTCAGCTTCCTGGGGGAGGGAGCAGGGTAGAGCAGAGGGGAGAAAGATCCAGGGTAGGAGGAGAACAGCTGCTGTCTGAGTTCAGTGAAAGCTGACCATCAGGGATGGGCTGGACAATCTGAGAGGGAGCAAGTTCCCTGTCATCGGAGATTTCTCAGCAAAGACTGGACAAACACCAAAGAGTTACCATCATAGGATTCCCTACTCTGGTTAGAAGGATGCTCAACCTGACGGCATACAGAATCATTCAGGGAACTGTTGAAAAATACGGATGCCTGGGCCCTGCGCTCTACCCCAGACACACTGAATCGAATCTTGCAGGGTGAGCCAAAGCATGTGCATATGAACAGCCTGTACCTTCAGCCCTGCAGGAACCATGGGTCAGAGGCTTGGGTGGGATCCAGGTCCTGACCTGGGCAAGGAGAGAGAAGTCCCAGGTCTGCCAGGAAGCACTGTCTTTGAGTTTTGGGAAGTTCTTTAGCCTCAGAAGCTCTAGTTCCTTACCTTCTAAATGAGAGTTTCCAGCTCACCCCAGGGTATCAGGGGCCTTAAGACATGGTGGAAGGAACAAGCCCAGTGACTGTCGCTGGAAGCAGCTCCTGCCCGTCCTTCCCCATGCCCAGTGCCTGTTGATGGAAGCAGCTCCTGCCCACCCATCCCCAAGCCCAGCTGCCTGGAATCAAACCCTGCTCTGACACTTACTCACTTTGTGACCCAGGACACCCGTTCATCCTCTATGCCTCGTTCTGTCATCTGTAATATGCCGGCAATGATGGAATCTAACTGACAACAGTGAAGATTCCATGAGCTCATGCTGTCTGGCACGGAGTGTGAGCAGTGAGGATTCCATGAGCTCACGTTGTCTGGGTTGGGGTTGTGGGCTATTATCACTGCTGTTGTTTCTGTGCTGCCCCTGACCAGCCCGGGAACTGAAAGAATTCAGGCATAGGAAAAGAATCGAGGCCTGAAGATCCTTAGCCTGGAACATGTGTTTTGGGGCCATAGTGCGATTGTCACTTTCAATATCTGGAAGGGCTGTCAGGAGGAGAGGTTGTATCCACTCTCTATGATGTAAAGCACAGAGCAAAAGCCAGTGGGTACAAGCAACAGGAAAGCAAGTTTTAGATCAATAAGAGGAAGTACTAATTCTTCTTACTTATTTATTTATTTCTGAGATGGGGGACTCGTTATGTTGCCCAGGCTGGTCTCAAACTCCTGGCCTCAAGCGACCCTCCTTCTCAGCCTCCCAAAGTGCTGGGATTACAGGTGTGAGCCACTGCACCCGGCCAAGTATGAATTTTCTTCTATCCTCCCTTCCCTGATTTTTTTCTGCCCTCTATCTCCGCTCTGCCTACTCCTATCTGCACGTGTATAGTATGTGTGTGCTGTGTGCTAAGCACTGTGCCCATGGCTGAAGATGTAAATATTAATGATACCCACTCCCTGCAGTCAAGTTGCCCACAGTCCAGTGGAGGAAGACAGAACTAAGTGAGCCCCTCCTCTGGTTCCCGATCTCCCACGTCAACCTCTGTTTTAACGCTTTTCACACTGTATTGTCAGAGCTGTCTAAGAAGGAATGAGCTGCCTCGGAGAGACAGTGAGCTGCCCATCATCAGAAGTATGCAAGCAAAATCAGAACTATTTGTCAGGAGGAGAGGAGGGAGAGAGGTGGTATTCTTACAGTGAAGATGGGACAGGATGGTCACTTCTTTTTATTTTTTATTTTTTTAATTTTGAGATGAGTCTCTGTCGCCCAGGCTGGAGTGCAATGGCACTGTCTCAGCTCACTGCAACCTCCACCTTCTGGGTTCAAGCAGTTCTCCTGCCTCAGCCTCCCAAGTAGCTGGGATTACAGGCACCTGCCACCATGCCGGGCTAATTTTTGCATTTTTAGTAGAGATGGGGTTTCACCACGTTGGCCAGGGTGGTCTCGAACTCCCGACCTCAAGTGATCCGCCCACCTTGGCCTCCCAAAGTGCTGGGATTATAGGAATGAGCCACTGCACCCAGCCCAGCATGGTCACTTCCAAGGGGAAGGGCTGTGGTCAAAAATGGGCAATATCCCTTCTCCCACACATGTCTTCATAGTAATCAGATCCCCTGACTGGCAAGCAGACCTGGCCTCCACAGACCCAGCGAGCTCCTTTCACCTACCCCTCACTGCAAGACCCTTTGCCCCATCTTCATGACGTCCTAATGGCTCCCATATTTTTCCTTCAGCTGTGTGGCTGGCATCGCTTTGAGGGGAGAAGGTCGTTCCTACAGCACTTGGAGGTCGTCGCTCAGGGTGGCGATGATCCTCACCATCTCCCCGTCCCTTCCTCCTCCTCTCCCCACCCAGATGCATGGGGGGCATCCATTTCACCCTCCTTGTCACACGGAGCTGTGCCTTTGGGAAGAGGCCATTCTGGCAGCTCTCCAGTGCCAGCACACCCAGGGAGGCTGGGAGGAAGGGCCTGGCAGAGGCTAAGGGTTTTGGCCTGGCAGAGGCTGGAGCTTCCCCTCCCTTCCCTGCTGCTTCTGAGAGCTGCTTTGGGGATGCTCTTGAAGCCATTCCTAAGTATTTTAACAAAGCAAATACATTCATATACTTTGATATGCAAACTATTACCAGTCACATGCGCCCCTAGCTGATCGTGACAACAGCTGAGAACTGCTGGACTGAGCATTTAATGTCTGCTGAAGAGTGGACCAAGCTATGATCCTCACCATTATTCATGAAGCTAAAGAGGAGGCTGTGGGTGTGGACACCATGAGGCAGAGTGAGGGAGAGAAGAGGTGAGGGAGAGAAGAGATGAGAGAGAACGAGTGTCATTTCCCCTCGACCTGGTGAGCTGAACAGCCCACGTGACTATGTTTCCCTTCCTGCTTTACCTCCAGGCACCTCGGAGCTAAATTAATAGCTCAGAGGCAGAAACGACTTCAGCACAAGTAGTCTATACATATATATTTTTTTCTAGTTTCTTTTATATGATCTTTATTTTGTGTAGGTTTTTTTTTTTTGCTTCTTTCATATGTGTTTCAATATTGTAAGACTTCCCAAATCCTTTCCAAGAGGTAGACAGAATGTAAGTGATAAATGAATAAACACATCAATAAGTAAGGCAGACACCAGCTTCTTTTTTAAAGCAATTTTTCATTCCTTTGTGGGCGTCTGTCATTCATGGCAAATGCACTGCTCACTGTGTGGCCCCAACCATTCGCCCCTTCCAGGCCTCAGCTCACCCAGTGTGCATGAAGCATCTGCTGTGTGTGAGTGCGCCCAGCCCTGAGGATGCACAGGTGCCCAGAGACAAGGCAGCAGCCCAGTGAGACGGGAAGGAGGGGCTCTCCCTGGGGAGGCGGCCACACCCCCTCAATGATGAACTCTCCTGAAGTGTGCATGTGTGGGAGGAAGTCATTCTTCACTGGTTCTCCTGCTGAGTCTTTTCTGGTGAAAAGATTAGAGATGGCTAAGGCTCCAGGATTCCCAAGTCCCTTCTCCATAAACCTCTTTCACCAGCCTATTGAAATGCCTTGGGTCAAGGGAAACTGATGAAGACAGCCGTGACCACCCATGAGGGCTTGGACCACCACCCGAGGGCTGGATTAGGTAGGACCCAAAATACACCATTCAGGAGCAGACACAAAGGGACATACCAGTCTTCATCCTCTTCCTAACTGGTTTCCAAGTGGGTGGGGTGGGGAGGAGGCCACCTTCTCTCAAGCTGGAGGAAGCCATGGAGATAGGTGCTGCCCAGAGGGCAGGCAGGAGACGTAAATGAGTAGGAGCCTTGGCTGACACTGAGTCTCC
This sequence comes from Gorilla gorilla gorilla, assembly GCF_029281585.2. Taxonomy (NCBI): domain Eukaryota; kingdom Metazoa; phylum Chordata; class Mammalia; order Primates; family Hominidae; genus Gorilla; species Gorilla gorilla. The sequence continues at coordinate 141,510,300 of NC_073231.2, read as the reverse complement.
AAGTCCTTTCCCTTCTCGCAGTAGGAAGAGATACCAGATACCATCCCACCCCCAGTGCTGTGCTCAGCTTTGCCTGGCCTTGACCCAGACTCTGGGTGAGGGGAGGGAGCCCTGAGCTCCCCTGGAGCCTTATCCTTTAATGACAGTTTGGCAACAGTGAATTCCCAAATCCAAAGCTGATCCTTAAGGGATTCCCTAACTCTAAGCAGAGTACTCCATGATAGAATCTTCAAGAAAGTTGGTAGGCCTGTGTCTGAGGTCACCTTGGAGAAAGGGGACCTTGTGGTCGTCACCAACCCTGAGAGTAGTAGGACCTCAGAACAGGAAGGGGTTTCCAAGGTTGGCTGGTTTAGTGGTTTTCCAACTCTGTTCCTTATAAACTGGGGGTTTGCCAGGGCTCAGCCCAGGAGCTGTCCTGGGGAAGATCCTGGTCCTAGCTGGAGCAGCTCCAGTTTCACCAGTTCTTCTTCATACTGGTAAGATTTTGTTGGGAGAAAGGGTTAGAAAACTGCTGGCCATGTACAACCATCAGTAAAAGCAGGACTCCCTTCCCAGGCCAGAGGGAGCAGCTTATCTGCTTGAACTTCTGTGTGTTCAGGGAACTGATATAAAACCCCACCTTGGCCAGGTGCAGTGGCACACAGCTGTAATCCCAGCAATTTGGGAAGCCGAGGAAGGCAAAACACCTGAGATCAGTAGTTCGAGAACAGCCTGGCCAACATGGCGAAACCCTGTCTCTACTAAAAATACAAAAAATTAACTGGTCATGGTGGTGGGCGCCTGGATTCCCAGCTACTCAGAAGGCTGAAGCATGGGAATGGCTTGAACCTGGGTGGCAGAGGTTGGCAGTGAGCTGAGATCGCACCACTGCACTCCAGCCTGGGTGACAGAGTGAGACTCTGTCTCAATTAAAAACAAACAAACAAAAAATCTACCTTGCCCCATCCAAGATAACAGAAGCAATTGAGAACTCTGAAGTCAGTTGAGTGATCAAAATGGCACCTTCTGTTATTTGTAGCAGAAACTGCTTGTGGTCATCTGACATTCCTTCTCTCTTTCTCCATCAAAAGACAACACTGTCCAGCCTCCCTTGCAGTTAGAAGTGGTTGCCAAGTGTGGGCCAAGAAGATGTAAACTAAAATGTAGTGTCAGACTTCCAAGAAGATTGTACAAGAGGAGCTAACTTAGCTGGGATGGGTACTGCTTCTGTCTTTCCTTCTGCGGTATGGAATGTGGAGGCAATAGCTGGAACTCCAGCAGCCATCTTGGCCTGTGAGGTGACTCTCAAGATGAAAGCTTGCATTTCAGGTAATGGAGAGAAAGGCCGGGATCTGATGGCCCTGTGGAGTCCCCGTATCAGCCCTGCATTATCTGACTTATTTATGGACATCATTTGTATGTGAAAGAAACAAACTATTGTTTAATCACAATTATTTGAAATTTTCTGTCACATGCAACTAAGTCTGCTGCTCATTATTAAGCTTGGTTAAAGGATCATGTGACCTAGCTACGGGGCTAGAAGGATTTGCCAACACTTTTGCCTCCCCATAACCCAACTTTAGAACTTGAGAGAGCCCCCTCCCCACCACCCCTTGCATGGGCAAGTTTAGTTTTACGAGGATGACACACCCTCCAAAATAACTGTTTTCCTCTGGTCCCAACCAGAGATGAGAAAAAAGCGAGGATTCCAGCACATGGAATCTTCTAACAGACGAGCTCTGCCCAGCTGACAAAGGCCAGGGGAGCTCTCTGCCCCTGGGAATTTGCAGTGGGAAGAGAACTGTTCCACTGTGAGAAGACTCTCTGCCTCCTGGGACAGCTCTGACTGCTGGAAGCTGCTCATGATACTGACGTTATACTGAGCTGGAAAATCTCCGTTCTGGGGGATGATGCCAGGGAGTGTGAGTTCTACCAGCATTTACACAGAACAAGTCTCTTTGAAGGGTCTGAGGATGCTTCAAAACAAAGGGAGAGCCCAGATTGCAGGGTTGCCCAGTGAAATACAGCACATCCAATTAAATCTGAGTTTTAAACGATGAATTATTTCTTCTTGTAAAACATGTCCCAAATATGGCAAAGGACATACTTATACATAAAGATTTATTTGTCGCTTATCTGAAATTCAAATTGAACTGGGCATCTTATATTTTTATTTGCTTAATCTGGCAACCTTAGCCGAGAGGCACCAAATTTCCAAACTCTCAGATGGGCTGCACTGATTTTTGAGAAAGGGGTGTGATTTGAACATCCGTTTGCAATGTTCTCTTCTCTCCCTGGCATCCTTTGGGCCATTTCTAACCTCGCCTTTTTCATAAATCCATGGCCTCCACCGAGTCTTTCCTGTTAACTTCAGCCCACAGCAACCCAGAGGGCATCTGTGCCCCATTTCTGCCTCTGGTGTACAAGTGATCCTCACCTCAGCCTCAGACCCAGGGCTGGAGAACAAGACCTCCGGAGCCCTTCAAAGTCTTCATTCTCTGGCTACAGCAATTTGGTTTTGGACTAGCACAGGGACCCCAGTCTGTCCAATCAGAGTGCATCATAGAGCCTTGCTGGGGCATGTGACTGAAGTCTGTCCAATCAGAATGCATCCCAGAATCCTGGCTGGGGCATGTGACTGAAGGCTGTTCAATCAGAGTGCATCACAGAGTCTTGGCTGGGGCGTGTGACTCAAGTCTGTCCAATCAGAATGCACCACAGAGTCTTGGCTGGGTAAGGGTGACCAGATCTCACCTGGAAGAAGGCTTGGCTGTCTTGAGACCGGAAGAGAGCAGTTAGTCAGGAATGGCACCAGCCCCAAGGGACCAGATTTAAGAGACAAGCTAGCTTTATCCTCTGGACTTTTTGGCTTACTTGAATCAATAATTCCCTTTGGCTGAGAGCCAGCGTGTTCTGGGTTGTTCTGAGGCTTGGAAACAAAAGGCTTCTAACGGATACAAATCTCCAAAACCGGCACTGAAAAGTGAGAGTCCAGCAAGCCTGTCCCGTCTCAACAAACACAAAGTGCTGGGCACGCTGCTGATCCCCTGAGACTTCGGCTCTCCTTCCCCTTCTGGGGTCCGCAGGGCGCTTCCACTTAGCCTTCACCACAGCCCTCATTGCAGCTAAACAGATAAGGGAATGATCATGATAACAGCAGCCAGCATGGCCCCGGCTGGAGAATCAGGTTCAGGGCGGAGATCTCTCCCCTGTTCTCTCATTTGATCCTCACACCAACTCTGACTGAGCTGCTATTTTGCAGCCTGCCCTGCCGAGAGGACACAGAGATGGCATAACCTGCCCAAGGCAATGTGGGTAGCCCTGAGGTGAAGCCAGGATTGGAGTCCCATTTGGGAGCCTGCGCTCTTCATCACAAGCTGCCTTTGTTTTGGGTGCCAGGGCTGGCGAGGGCATGGCAGCAGTCGTCAGCTGGGAGAGCAGAAAGAGCTGCTCGCAGAGTCCTAGAGATAATTTAGATCCTGGCCCCAGCCCACACTTGCTTAGGAAGGGCCAGCAGGCCCCTCTGCTGTCCTCAGCGTCCTCATCTCCCATTTAGGGCCTGACCACCCACCTTCCTTTGTTGGCAGCATTCAAAGCATGGGGTGGAGGCTGAGAGGCAGGCTGGGGCCAGGACTGAGGGTGCTCAGAAGGAGGGGGGGAAGGAGTGCCTAAGAGTGAGTGGGGCCAGCTGGTGCAGGTTGGCCTATCTTAGAAAAGCACCTCTGGTCATCCTGCGGAGACTGGAGGGAGAGAGGAGAGATACTTCTATGGCCACAGGAAACCAGGGCTCCTATGGATGGAGCTTCCCAGGCACGAGGTGGTTTAGAGTCTGAGAGTAGCCCAGGCTTTTTGGACCAACACAGCTCGACAAGGTGGCCTCCATATTGCTGGGGATATGCTTTGGGCTTCATCTGCTCCCTCGGGTTGGGGGCTGCAGAAACCAGATGAGCCAGGGGGGCTGATGAATGGGGTCAGGGGAGAGCTCTGGCTTCCACGGCTTGTGCCAGTCCCTGCATCTCTATCCTTCCTGCACCTCCCTTAGACAATTCCCCACAGTGCCTGGGGCAGTGGGAAAGGAGCGAGCTGAGGATTCGACAAATGTGTTCTCTCTCCAAGGACTGCTGCGAGAGCCCTGAGCCACCTCCAGCTGCGGTGATCCCCTCCACATAGCAGCTGGCTCCTTCTAAAGTGTGGATCTCATGACATTGCGTCTCCAACTCAAACCCCCAAGCGCCCTTCACAGTCCAGAAAGCCAAGTTGTAGCTCCTCAGCATGGCAGCAAAGTGCTGCAGGACATGGAGGCCTTGCTACCTCCCAGCCTCAGCTCCACCCTTCCCCCAAAGCGTGGCCTGCTTGCATGCCCTGCATACGTGCTCCATTTCTTCCCAGGGCATGGGGCATACTGCTTTCGTCGCCTGGACTGTCTTTCATTCTTCCTCTAACCTCTGACTCTCCTCCGCAAGAGGAAGCATGCATTGCGTCTTCCAGGAAGGTTCCTGGGTGACACCTTCCTGCTCTTTGCCTTTGACCTTCTCTCCAGCCCCTGCCTCCTCAGGCTGCTAGGGTGTTCCTGTGTGTTCTTCCACACACCCCAAAGGATGTATCTTCTGGACACTTGAACCTTGCAGCTATCCTCTGTCCTTTTTGCCTTGGCTGCTGGGATGCTCAGGGGACCATTTTAGGCCTTATGGTATGCATGATGCCCTCCAATCACACCTTCCTCTGCCTGCATCTCATTTCCTCAGCCCCAGTTGCTTTTTCCCACACGTCCTCATCTCTTCCTTTCATCCTTATGTATAGCATGCATGCATTGCAGGAAACCATCCCCAAATCCTTTTATGAGGGGTGAGACAAAGCATGAAAGTAAATAAAAATGATAAAAAACCACCAACTTCTATGAATCCAATTATGTAACTAACAGGACCAATACATTTTTCCTCAGAGGCAATGAGATGGTATGTTTTCTCTATGCAGAATGCAAAATGTTGCTGGCATTTAAGGAAAATGAAAAATCAATTGCCCTGGCTTCTTCCTCTTACCCACCTCCTGCTGAGTCTTCTCTTAAGCAACCTCAGAAATCTGTCAGAAAACCCAGGTCAGAGAATCAAGAGTTAGAGGGGTTGCAGAATTCACCTAAAGCCTTCCAGCTGGTTAGCAAAGCCAGGTAATTCAAAGCAGGCCACCTTGCTCCAAAACTTGAGCTCAAGGACTGCCCAAGTTGTCTTAGTTCTGTGTATTTGTTTCCTATTTCTCCTGTAACAAATTGCCACATACTTAGGACCTGAATGAAACACAAGTTTATTTTCTCTCAGTTCTGTAGGTTAGAAATCCAGTATGGGTCTCACTGAGCTAAAACCAAGCTGTGGGTGGGTTGTGTTTCTTTCTGGAGGCCCTAGAGGAGATTCTGTTCCTTGTCTCTTTCAGCTTCTAGAGGCGGCCCACATTCCTTGGCTCATGGGCCCATCCTCCATCATCAAAGCACATCACTCCACTCCTAGGATCCATACTCACATCTGCTCTCTCTGACTTTGACCCTCATGCCTTCCCATTAGAAGGACCCTTGTGATTCCACTGGGGCCCGGCTGGATCATGCAGAATAATTTCCCCAACTCACGATCCTTCACCAATCATAACTACACCGTCCCCTTTGCCGGGTGACATAACATGTTTGCAGCTTCTAGGGATTAGAGCATGGACATCATTCTGTCTACTAGTTTGTGTTTCTCCCAAAGCAGCCCCTAAGACAGGATACAAACCGTTTCCTTGGGAGGTGATCCGGGGAAGCACAGTGGGACAGTGGGGAGGCTGGGGGACAGGAGAGAGGCCGAGAGAGGGTGTGCTTGTGAGCAGTCGCTGGTCAGGAGCCTGGGGCTCAGTCCCACTTGGGTCCCTCTGAAAAGTGGGGGCGGAACATGCTTCTGAATTCTCACAGCAAGAGGCAAGGAACCCAGGGCATTCAAGTGCCACCCACCAGATGCCCTATCTCACTGGCTGAGCATTTCTTCTGGGGGTGCCATTCCACAAGCACATTCCTGAGGCAGATAAAACCACAGTACTTGAGGCAAGAAGCCACCAACATGTGTAGGGGTTGCCCACAGAAGCTTCTGATGTTCTCAAAAGTGGCCGAGAGAGTGTCCAGTAGGACACTGAGAGTGTTTGTTAGATTTTCAATCAGATAACTGAGCCTGGAGAGGTTACTTGACTTTGTAGCTAAAATGTGAGGCAGAAGAGGAAGGGAGGAAATGAAAGGCAGTGAGGAGGGGCCACTAGGTCTGCCGGCGCCTACGCAGAGAGAGGTGGACCAGCCCCGACCCACCTGGCAGCCCCACCTTCTGTGTCCTCTCTGTGCCCATCCAGGGCTCTGGGCCAGAGGCAGAGTGGTCCTGAGAACCCCAGAACCACAAGATGCAAGGGATTGGGACAGGTTTATAGCAATCCTTCCATTTTCCACATGAGACTACTGAGGTTTAGAGGGTGGATGTGGCTCATCTAGAACATTCTTAGGACCCATAACTGCAAAATGTAGTGGGGAGCAACATAGACCCAGGAGTCTGCACTCATGAGAACAGGCTATCCAAAAAGCAAAACCAAACATAAAAAGTCCTCTGTCTCCAGGATCACCTCATGAAGAACTATTTCCACTTATGTTGTGGTCCCAGAGGGTTTGTGGGGAGTCCTGGCAGCTGTTCAGCCCCTTCCTTGGGTGCAAGAGGTGGCTTTGTCCCCCCAGAGAGGAGCTGAGCAGAGAAGGCACATCATCTGTAAGTGACCTGGCCCAGAGGTGGTGTCTGTCACAGGCCTCGCTTGCCATCAGGGAGGGCCAGGGGCCAGGGCTGGGACGCGATGCCCATCGGGAGTGAGAGGGCACCTGGGAGGTGCAGCTACAGCAGCCCCTGCTGCAGGGCCAGGCAGAGGGACCCTCCATCCCAACGCTGCCCCCTCCCGCTGCGGATCGCAGGCAAGCCCTAGAATCTCGGAGGGTCATATCCCTCAGGAGTCAAGTGGGGCCATGGGTCCCAGCTGTCAGGACTGCAGACCACACTCCCTGTGTATGGGTCCCCAGTGTAGCACCTCCCGCAGGAAATTCACCTGAGCTTAGGTCCCTTCTCTTCCTTGTGGATCTTGGGCTGATGCTCTTTTTATCATGCTGGGCTTGCTGTGACCAGCTGAATCCTCTTTTCTTTCTGGCTGAATTTATTGCAATTCTGATAAAATGAAGGAAACAACTTTTGTGCAGTGAATGCCCTCAAAATGGCCCCAGAAAAGGGGGCACAGCCTGGGCTGCCACTCCATAACCCTTGTCCAACAACTGATGTCCTCCTGGCTCTCATTTCTCAAGGCCCAGTTCTCATGTTGGAGGAAGAAGGGAGGCTAAGCCCCTTGGTGTGCCCTGGTCCCCTGCCCACTTCTCTTCTCACCCCCCACAGGATGGCCCCAATCTATTTCTGCAAAGCATCTATTTACAAAGCAGGTCGCAGAGAGCGCTGTCACCTAAAAATAGAAAGTCATCACGGAGCAGACGAGGAGCCTGTCTGCAAGAGTCGGGGCAGCTTCTGCTTTCCTTTATTCCCCTTTCTGCTTCTCTGCACTCCACTCCCCCTGCCACCCCTGCCTATAGGCTGAGGGGACCGTGGGGCACTTCTCAGAGACAGGGAGACAGGCCATGGGGTAGTGCCTGCTCTGTGCGAGGACTGGGGCCAGCTTTACCCAGGTTTTTCTATCTTTCTCTTTCTTTCTTTCTTTCTTTCTTTCTTTCTTTCTTTCTTTCTTTCTTTCTTTCTTTTCTCTCTCTTTCTTTCTTTCTTTTCTTTCTTTCATCTTTCTTTCTTTCTCTTTCTTTCTTTCTCTCTCTCTTTCTCTTTCTTTCTCTCTCTCTTTCTTTCTTTCCTTCTTTCCACAAACACCATGAGGCTGCTGCTATCATCCCAACTTGTTAACTGAGAAAACAGAGGCTCAGAGGATTATGGGACTGCCCTCAAATCACAAAGCCAGGCCCACCGCACCGCACTGACCCCATCACAGACACAAGGGCATGTACCCCAGTACTTGGAAGGGCGGTTCAGGAGTGTAGGGGCACCCTTCTCCTGCCCTCTTCCTGAGCTGAAATGCATCTCCCTGGTGCAGCCTGTACCTGCATGGTCCTGGGTTCACAGGCAATGCATCTCCCTCTCCTCTGCGGAGTCTGGCCCTGCTCTTAGTAGAGACAGGGCAGGGTGCTGGGTGCTTTGAGACCACCCTGAATGCATGTCTGTGACCTAGGCCTAGCATAGGCAGTGCCTGAATCTGAATTAGGCCATGGGTCCAGCCCTCTGGCTGGCCCTCATCTTCACTCTACCCTTCATAGCTCTCCCTCTCCCTGGCCTCCTCTTCCCAGGAACATTGAGCAGCTATGGAGGACCTGCTGTGTTCCAGGAGCATCCCCCCGCCTGTCCAGGCATTACCAACAAGGATGTACTCAGCGTGGTGGAAATGACTCGTTGGGAAGGGTTTAGGTAGTGGCTGGTCTGAGTCTGTAACTCAGGGCTTTGGGGGGCCACACACTCACTGTGTCCTTGGGGTGTCCAGGCTTACTGGGGATCCTGGTCCTGTCTCACCACGATACGCCTGTTTGCTCAGGATTTCACTCCCTTGATCACTGAGAATGCCTGGCGCACCTGCTGTGCGTCTGGTGGAATCTTTAGCCTGGATAAAGAGGCCAGCTCTCTGGCAGGGGGAGTCATCTCTTGTGCCTTCTGAGGATGCAAGGATGGAGAGAGACTGAGCACCAGCAGGAGGAAGGTCCCAAGACCCAAAATGTCCCGCATCCGCAGAAGTGCAGCCATCACAGCCTTAACGCAAGGCGTGAAGATGAGAAAGGAGCAGAACAGCCTGAGGCCCAGCGGGCAGGGAGAACCACACTGGGGGGAGACTGGGGTGCGGGGGGGCTTTAGGGGGAAGGGTCAGCTGTTTGTTGACCCTTGCTCAGGTGTGGGATTTCTCCTGTCACCTGTAGCTGCTGTGGTAGGGCCCCTCCTTTCTCACCTGAAGGACTGGGAGGTAGGGGATGACTCTGTCTTCCGGGCTTGCTGCAGGTTATCAATGAAGGGCTGGCAGATGCTCACCCAGGGAACCTAGTGGAGGCGTTGCAGCCATCTGGAGTCCTGCCCCCCTCCTTCCCATTCACTCACGGTGGACTAGGAGACGGGCATAAGCAGACGTTTTGCTGAGTGGTTCATGCAGCCATCTTACTGTGGTACAGTCACAGGACTGGGTTGCTAGTTATTCTAGCTAATTTGACTCCCTTGTGCCACAAAACAATGTATGGGACAAGGCCTCACTGCTTGGGCCATAGGCGTCAACTGCAAATGGAAAATGAGGCTGAATAGTTACCAGCAAGTATCTGAAGCAGGTTGGCTGGGGGTAACAGAGAACAGGGGGGACCCCGGGCTGTGCCTCGGCCACATGGCCCGCCACCCAGCCGCCCACGAGCACGTGGAAGGCAGGCCGCAGTTGCAGATCATCCGCTCTCCCAAGAGAAGCCAGAAAGCTGGATGTTTGTGTGTTTGTTTGGCAATAAATGAAACCTAAAACACAGTGTGGCCCAAAAGCAACATGTTGTTGGCTATGTGGAAGCAGAGAAATAGGCATGTTGTTTAATACTGTTCAATAGGAAAGAATTCTTTTAAGTATCTACAATTTGACCTCAATTATTCAGTATAATAGATGTGTAGGCAAAAAAAAAAAAAAAAAAAAAAAAAAAGATCTGGGGAAATAAATATCCTGTAATACAGTTGCAGCGGTTAGTTTGAGCTGGAGGAATTAAGGGGTGGAAGGAACAGCTCACCTCAATCAAGCCAGTGTGGTCTTTGGAATGATTAATGCGGCCTGTGTTCTTCATGTGGAAAGCTCCTGGTTTCCATTATGAACACCGTATCCCTCCCAACCCAGAGTACGCAGGCGGAGGCCTGTGCTGCCCAGCGCTCCAGGAACTGCCTTGGATTTTAAGCTTCCTCTAGGGATGCTTCACAGACGGTGCTGTGCGGCCAGAGGCCCAGGTAGCAGGAGCCTCAGCTGCCTGGGCTGTGCTGCCTTTTGCTTCCTGCTTTTGAAGATTTCTGATCTTACTTCTGTGATCATCTTTTGACATTTTTGGAAACCATGCCCTTTGTCTGCAGTGTTTTCGTGACAGGGATGAATTCTCTTTGGCCAGGGATGCTGATCTCCCCTAGACAGCTCCAGGCTGCTTCCCCAGGGGCATGGTTTGGGGAAGTTAGGGGTAGAGAACAAATTAGCACATCACAGCATTTTGTTTGAGATCACCCTGAATTTTGTTCAGCTGACATACCACATTAGACTAGAGAGCTAAACAGTCTTTGTCTGATTTTTGGTTTTTAGAATATGTGTGTGTCTGTGACTCTCCTGTCTACCTTCCCCTCTTCTGTCCCTCCCTCTGAGTTTGTGAGCTGCTCGGGACGGGGTATGTCTTTCCTCCCTACATCTCCTGCACCCAGCAGAGGCCAACACATAGGAGGTGCGCACCAGCGTTTGGTGAATGAATAGGTGAGCCACAGTTGTCTGTTTTCCATGTAACTTTTCTACTGCCCATGGCCCACTTTACCAATCTCAGGCTTTGAGAGTCCCTCAATAACGTTCTAGAGTAGGTAAGGAAGTATCTCCATTTTACAGATGAAAGGACTGAGGCTCAGAGAGGGATCTTCCACGCTGCTTAGCTGACTGGTGGGAAAAGAAGTTGAAAGCATAGCCTGGCTCTGGAGAACCAATCCAGTAACAGGACATCAGAGGCCGGCCTGGACACACTCTGTATCTGACACTGATGCGGCCAAAGACTGGAAGAAACTGGCAGAAGAGTGTCTGGGGTCAGCCTCTCGGTTCCTGCTGTTAGGCAGCTGACCAAGGCTGGTAAGCAGCTCCAGAGGGGGCCGGAATCCTCTGGAGGGAAGAAGGCTAGGAAGATTGCCAGGCAGGCAAGGGCTCAGGAAGCAGCAGGTAGGGAGATGGAGAACCAGCCAAGGAAACCGAGGCTAAAGCCCCAGCAGAGACAGTGCAGTTTCAGGCAGGCTGTGACTCACTCGCATGACATGTGGTGGCAAATGCTCAACAGGTGCACCAGGCATGAGGAGCGGCCGCTGGCGGATTCTTGGCCACATGTGCTGGTGGAAGGGGAGAAGCCATGGGCACATTCTCTCCCTTAGCAAGCATTTCGCTCGGCTCCTGCTGGTGTGTAAGTGTCCTCACACCGCCCTTGGAGGTCACTGCCTTAGAGGGAACACGCCTCAAAAGGCCAGTGCTATGCCAGGTTTTCATTGCAAAGATGGGCCACCCACTAGCTGTGTGACGTAGGGGAGGCGTGTCAGCACAGAGGAGGTCTTGCAGTACGAGTGCCTGAATGAAGACACTACACTGCTGCTGCCTCAGGAGAGGAAGAGGGGACACAAAAGGGTACCTGTGAGAGAAGGAGGGGCAGTTTCCAAAAGGAAAAGTCTTCGTGGCATGCCAAGGGGATCCACGCACGCCAGCCAGCCAGGAGGAAGCTGCAGCCTGCAAGTCCATGCTGAGCTTCTGCAGAACCACAGCCAACAGCCCATAGGGAACGTTAGGCCAGGCCCCCACACCCCCAGCAGCAGCTGCTCCTGCAGCAGCCAGCAAGGTGCCGGCGAGCAGACTGCATTTCTAGCCCCAGTGCAAACGCTGGGTTCATGAAAACCCCACCACTCCAAAGTAGCTCCTGAAATGTGGTAACCAGAGAAAGCCTCTGCTGTGTGGCACATGGAGGGATGCCAACCCTTTTCAATTTTATGTATGTACCTATTTTATCTCTGTATCTCTGTTTGTTACCTCAAAAGAAAGATACCTAAATAGCAAAAATGCAACCTAGTAGAAGAGACTTCTGAGTTTCCTGCATTCGTTAGCAGATGTCCCTGTTTTCCTGGTGAGCTGGCTGTGTGGATGGACCATTCTTAACGGGCCCCTCACTGGCTACGAGAGTTTGGGATTTTGAAAGGGACTCAGAGCAGAGAGTGAGCTTCGCCAATATCTGAAACTGCAACATTTCTTCCATTTGTAAAATTATCTAAATGCCTTCAGGGAACAAGGGAAGCATTTCTCTTGTCAATGCAATCTTCTGATGTTAATTAATAAAACTGTACTCCTTTGTGCTATAAAAATGTGTTTTATATTTTTATATTCTGCACTGCTGTTGATGGCCTAACACTCCTAGAAGGCTGTGCGGTGGCCGGCAAGCCTGGGGCTCAGACCTCAGCTCCACAGGCAGTGGCTGTGAGGTTTTCGGGGGGCTGTTCATCACCAGTCTGTTTCGCCATCTTCCAGTTCAGGCTCCACACACCCACCTTATGTGGTTCTGGGAGGATGCTCCGACTTCAGTGAGTCTTAGGAGGTGCTTAAGAAATGTAAGTTCCCTGCTCCTCACTACACCCTCCCACCTGCAAGATTTCTACCTTTCTCTATGCCTGGACAAGAGGAAGCACCTAGGGAGGCAGATGCAGGGGATGGGGACACTGGGGCATCCAGAACCAGGTTCCAGGCGCTGGGTTGGGGGAGAGGCAGACACGCAAGGCAGGCACCTCCCCGCAGCGTGAAACCACCCACTAGATGGAAGGGCCAGGCTCTGGGGGCACATATTGGAAGGAGGAAGGAATATCTCTGACAGGGTCAGGGACGCCTTTGGGATCGAGTGACACTGCAGGTGAGGAGGACCTGGACGCCGTGGGAAAGTATAGACCATGGAGGTGCGTGGGGCCAGCTGCAGCGTTTGAACACAGTGAGTCCAGTGGGCATGGAATATGGGGAGGGAGCAGCGTGGAGAGGGAGGCTGGGCCAGAGGGTGAAGGGCATGAGGACCAAACCAGGGAGCTTGAGCTTTACCCTGGAGGCAATTAAAAGGGTGTAAGGGGTTGGGAAAATGATTTGCACTTTAGGAAGATTAGTAGAAGGCATGATAAAGGGCAAATTACAGATGGGTTACAAATGGAGTGGACACCTGAGGAGTGTCGCTGATGCTGCAATCATCTTGCAGAAATGATGTGGCCCCCAGCTAAGGCAGGAAAGAGGGGAAGATGTGGATCCGGCATGGAGGATCGGTGGAGCAGCAGAACTGCAGGAGGCGAAGGGATGGCTTCAACATTCTTCACTGGTTGTGTGTGTGTGTGTGTGTGTGTGGTGGGGGAGTATTACCCTGATAGAAATGGCCAATATGTATCAAGTGCTTACTATGTGTCAGGCCTCATTTTAAGGGCTTGACATGCATATCACTAAATTCTGGCAACCCCTTGAGGTAGGCAGTACTATACCCGCTTTGTAGTGAGGACACTAAGGCAGAGATGTAATGTACCTTGCCCAGGTGGGAGACAGCCTCCAAGACAGTCCTCCGTGGCCCTGCCTCCTGGCATCCACACCCTTGTGTTCTCCTACATGGCACAGGAGTGGTGTTTAACAAATTGCATGTGGTAGGAGTGATGTGAAGTCACTTCTGAAATGAGAGTATAAAAGTCTGTGGCTTCTGTCTTGTGTGCCCCTCACACGGACTTCCCTTCCCTTGCAACACCTGCTCTGGGGAAGCCAGATGTCATGTTGTGAGGACACTCAGGCAGCCTCCAGAGAGGCCCGTGTGGCAAGGAGTGGAGACATCTGGCCAACAGCCCTGTGAGTGGAAGCTGAATTTGCAAGTGGATTCTCCAGCCCCAGCCAAGCCTTCAGATGACTGCAGCCCCAGTTGAGTTTACTACCTCCTGAGAGGCTGTGGGTCAGGATCACCCAATGTGACAGTATTCAGAGGTGGAGCCTTTGCAAAGTGATTAGGTCATGAGGGCTCCATCCTCATACAGGATTAGTGCCCTTCTGAAAGGGCCCTGAGTGAGCTCCCTTGTCCCCTCCTACCATGTTAGGTCACGAAGAAGGTGCCATCTTTAAGTAGAGAGCAGCCCTCACCAAGACACAGAATCTGCCGGTGCCCTGATCTTGGATTCCCCAGCCTCCAGAACTGCAATACATTTCTATTGTTTATGAACTACCCAGCCTAAGGTATTTTGTTATGGCAGCTCCAACAAACTAAGACCAAAATTGATACCAACAAGTGGGGTAATGCTGTAACAAATACCTAAAAATATGAAGTGGCCTTGGAACTGGGTAATGAGCAGAGGCTGGAAGAGTTTTGAGGTATACTGCCATGACAGGAGCCTTAGGGGTGATTCTGGTCAGGGCTCAGAAGAGGAGAGCTGTAGAGGCCTCAATCCTCTTGAGATGACCTAAATGACTGTGAACAGAATGTTGATAGAAATATGGATGGAAAAGGCCATTCTGATGGTCTCAAACAGAAATGAGGAATGTATTACTTGAAACTAAAGGAGAGGCCATCCTTGTTACAAAGTGGCAAAGAACTTGGCTGAATAGTGTTCATGTCTCAGTGTTTTGGGGAAGGTAGAAGTTGCAAGTGATCAAATTGTATATTTAGCAGAAGAAATATTTCTAAGCAAAGTATTGAGGGTGTGGCATGACTTCTCTTGACAGCTTATAGTAAAATGCAAGAAGAAAAAATTAAAGGTGAAATTTATAATCCAAAGGGAAGCAGAACAAAAATTTGGAAAAATCTCAGCCTGCAGAGAACGAGAAAATGTGTTCATGAGAGACTCATACCAAAGGTGTAGCAAAGAGACCACTTGATAAGGAGATTAGCATGAATGGGCAAAGTCTGGTGCATTTCATCAAGACAATGGAAGAATGACCCTGAAGGCATTTGAAGATCTTGGGAGGTGGTAGTGCCTAGTGGAGCTGTGGGTGGGGGCAGGATTACAGCAGAGAGCCCCCATTAATGCAATACCTAGGATAGCCATGGGAGCAGGGCCACTCTGGAGACCCTAGACTGGTGGAGTTACCGGCATGAAACTCCAGCGAGAAAGCCACAGGCGTGAAACTCTAACCTGTGAGCGCTGCCACGTGGGTTACACCCAGCAAAGCCATGGAGGTAGAGCCCTGTGGATCCTTGGAGGCCCAACTCCCACCCCAGTGTGTCCAGAATGTAGAACTTTTGAGTTGAATATTATTGTGGAGCCTTAAATGTTTGCCCTGTTGGGTTTTGGATTTGGTCAGGATCTATTGCCCCTTTATTCTTTCCTATTTCTCCCTTTTGCAATGGAAGCCTATCCTATGCCTGTCCCACCATTGTATTTTGGAACCACATTTGATTTCACAGCTGGAGAGCAATTTGCATCAGAATAAATTGTACCTTGAGTCTCAACCATATCTGATTTAGATGACATTGTGGACTTCAGACTCAGGAGTTAGTACTGGAAAAAGTTAAGACTTTTGGGGTCACTGGAGTGAAATGAATATTTTTACATGTGAGGACATGAATTTTGGGGGTGCAGTGGTAGAATGCAGTGGTCTGAATGTTGATGTCCCCCTAAATTCATATGATGAAACCTAGTATCCAATGTGATAGTATTGAAAGGTGGGACCTGAGGAGTTCAGGGCTGCAGCAAGCTATGACTGCACCACTGCGTGTCAGCCTGGGTGACAGAGCAAAGACCCGGTATCCAGAAAAAAAAAAAAAAAAAAAAAAAAGAGTGTAGGTCATTAGGCTGCCCTTAAGAACAGGATTAGTGCCCTTATGAAAGAGGGTCACAGAAGCTCCCGTCCTTTTATCCTCTTCTGCCATGTGAGGACACACAGAAGGTGCCATCTTTGAAGCGGAGATCAAGCCTTCAGCAGACACTGTATCTGCCGGCACTCTGGACTCCCAGCCTCCAGAGCTGTGAGCAGTACATTTCTATTGTTAATAAATTACCCAGGCTAAGGTATCTTGTTATAGCAGCCCTAAGGGACTGAGACAAGGGCTTGTAAAGCCTAGCGGGAGGACAGAAACTGTTAGGATGACTCTAACATAGTCTGATGACGTAGGTATGGGGTGTTGTGGGTTAGAGTTTCTGGGGTTTAAGTCTTGAAGAATGAGTTGGCTAAAATCTTGGGAGCTTCACTGTGCTGTGAATGGGTGAAAGGTGTACAAAAACGTTGATTTTCTTCAGCTTCTGGGGCAGCTTGGGGCTGGGTTAGGGTTAATAAGCTCTGGGTCTCCTCCACTCACCCCAATGAGTTTTGTATATATTATAATTTTCTTTATGTGCCATGCCCTGAAAAAGTTGGGAATCACTGGGTTAGAGGAAGCCGAGTGAGGTGGACCAGCTAAAGGATACATGTGAAGAAGAGAAAAAGATCAGCCAATCTGAAGAGCTACAAGCCGCTCCTAGTGGCCCTAGTGAAGAACACATGCGGGTGTGGAACAGTGCCTGCTGCCAGAGATGCCAAGCAGAAAGCCAGGACTTTCATGTCGGCTTGGTGGCGATGATACCCAATAGTGTCAATGGACACTATGGGAAAAACTTGGACCTCCACCTGGCAGTAAGGAGACACCCTACTCCCTCCCAGCTGGGGTGGTGTCAGAGAGGCGTAGTGGAGAGTCAGTTTTATCATCCACTGCTCAGTGGTAATGAGGCCGTCACACCCCCACATGTCATGCCAGTGGAGTCAGGGTGGTATCAGTGGCAGCTTTTTAAGACCTGCAACCTACCCAGCAGTAACAAGAAGGCCCTCCTTCCCCCTCCCCTTGTCAACAGACGCCAAATGGGGAACCTGGACTGTTTCTCCTTCCACCTGGCAGGAACAAGGCAGCACCTCCCTTCCCTCACCAAAGCCCTAAGGAGGCCATCTAAATATGATCCAGAATCTCCTAATACCTAAAATGTCCATGCTCTGGTTGAAAATCACTCATTCTATCGAGACCAGGAAAATCTTGAATAAAATGACAGATAGCAATGCCGTGATGGCATAGAAGTTAGAATTTACCTGATAGTTACCCTAGTGGAAATTTCAGGCTAAAGAGGTAGGTAGGAGGAAAATCATGAAGGAACGTGTGTGATAACCGAAGAAATCTGCAAGTTAGCCTGGAAGCTGTAGGAGGCTCTGAAGTATTTTGGTCATGGTAGAACATGCGCCATTTAATGTCTACGTCATATAGCTTTGGCAGCAGCAGAACTGTGGAACCGATTGGCATGATGAGTGCTATGCCCTCTGTCTTATCTACCTTCCTGCTTCTGCACCCACCTAGGCCGTGCGTGCACAAAATGCATGTGCACAGACCTGCTCATGGACATGTCTCCAGCAACCCTCACTTCTCTCTCCTACATACTCAAGCTTTTTCTCTCAACTCTATAACCCTCTCCAACAATTCCTTAAAGCAAGATCCTTGAAAGAGTTGACTAGACTAATTCCTTTCCTCCCATTCTTCTTGAATCTGTTCCAAACCTTCGCTCTATGAAGTAAATCAAGACTACCGATGACTTTTCTGTTATTACTGTGTGTGTCCAATCTTTACTCTTCATTTCTCTCGACCTATCTATCTGCAGCAAAGGATCACATTCCTTTTCCCTGAAATCCTTTCTTCAGCTGTCTTCCAGGGCATTACTCTTGGTTCTCTTCTTCCTTCATGGCAGCTCCTTCTTGGTCTCCTTTTCTGGCTCCTCTTCATCTCACTGACTTATAAGTGATGTGACATTCCATGGTCTGTTCTCTGATCTCCACTCAAACTACAGCTTTAAATGACATCTATATTTTGACGGTTCTTAAATTTCTATCTCCAGCTGAGATCTCTCCCACCTCCATATCTGTATCTCAAAACTTAACGTAATCACCTTGTCCTCCTAAAATCTCCCCATCTCAGAAAGAGGCAATTCTAGTTTTCCAGTGCCTCTGGACCCAAATCTTCGGATCATCCAACTTAATTTCTGTATCTCACAACCAATCTGTGCACTAAGTCTTACTGGCTTTACTTTTTCAAAATACACATGAAGTCTGGCCAGTTCTCAGTGCTTACACCCTACCACCCCGGACTATGCTAGCATTCCTTCTTACCTTCATAGCAGTGGCCTCCAATGGGTCTCTCCACCTTGCCCCATAGGCTATTCTCAGACATTGCCAGAGTGGTTCTGTTAAAATACACATTGCATCACACGACTCCTGTGCTTGTCAACTCCTCCTCCCATCTGCCCATCAGCTCCCATTAAAGCTCAATATTGGCACTTTATTCTCTGGCCCCCAACCAGCCCACTGATTTCATTTAATTCTTTGTCCCTTGCTCACTCCATTACTTCTGCTCTGGCATCCTTGCTGCCGGTCCTCAAGTGCCCAAGCATGCTCCCACCTCACGACCTCTGCACTTGCTAGTCTCTTAATGTAGCTTAGTTCTTTACTTTTTATGGTCCCTGCTAAAATGTTACCTCGCCTACTCAAACTAAAGTCTAGCACTTCTTCCTGTTACCATGGTCTAATTTTCTCCATGGCTCCGTCAGCACCTGACATTCTCATGGTGTTTGGCCTGTCCCTCCCAGGCAGATCTAAGCTTCTCCAGGGTAAGACCGCCTCTGTTTTTTTTCTCCGCTCTCTCTCTAGTATGTTAGACGGTACCCAGCAGTTAAGTTCTCAATAATGTGCTTAATGAATTAAATAATGTAGGCAGTAAAGTAAGAAGCCAAAATTAGGCTGTAGGAGTGGGATCAAGAAGAAGGGGACAGATGGAAGTTAAGTCAGAAGCTTTGAATCCATGGGATTTTACTTGTAGATTTGTGATTTGTATTAGTGACTCAGCAGGTAAAAAGGAAGCAAGCAAAAAAAAAGTTCAAATTCTTTTCAATTTACCACAGTCTGACTTATGTTCTAAAGTTCCTATTTGTTTAAACTTAATTCTGAACCAAAGGGTGCCTGAAGCTGCTTCCTAGCTGTCCGTAGCCCTCCTGAGCTCGCCCTCATGACAGACATTTACCCTTCACTCTCGCACCCTCGACTCGCTGCAGAGAGCCACCGCTCTAACACACAGGCTTGTATTCTACGCGTTTCTGAGACAGAGAAATGTGTACTGGACACATCTAAAAGGTACAAAAGAGTTATGTTTTAGGATGCATACGAGGAGAAGAAAAAGCTAAGCTATTTGAAGTCATTCTGTCGTTAACACAATGCTCCAAACATGGCATGCTGTAAAAAGTGAATGCCTCAAAAAAATGTGTCTTTGAGGCAAGAAAGCAACAATTTAACAATGTGCAAAACAGTTCTTAAAATTCCAAGTCCAGGGAACATGTTGTGCGAGCTTCTAACAGAAGAAATACAACACATCCTCCCGGGGCATATTGAATTAAAATCACAATGCACTAGTAAATGATGAAAAGAGAATGAAGAGAATAATACTGTCCACAGGGATTGTGACCTTTATGTTCCATAACAAATTACACTGAGGCATGAAAATCACATTTCTATTCTGACAGTGCCACTCTGCTTCCCGCAGAAGCCTTTATAATTAACCTTTTATGTGACAGAATACTTTTTGCATAATGCTTTCATATTTATTAGTCCATAACTGAGATGGATAAATCATTTTCAAATGTAGAATATGTGTAGAATCTTGACTTCTTGCAGTGAGTTGCAGCTGTACAGGGTTTTCAAGTGTATACAATTTAGAGCTGTGCTGAAATAACAAGACTTTGTTTTTCTAGGTTTAAAGTAGAAGAGATTTCAATAGGCAGCCTTTATTAACTACTATACAAATCATTCTCTTTTTGTTATTGGGAGACAACAAAATAAGATAGATTTTCTTTCCGTTTTCTAAAAAAGTAGGTTCTCCAAATTAAAAGCATACCATATAATAAAAACATGTCACAGAACACAAAATTATGCAAACAAAAATTAATTAAGATGTTTTTCAAGTTCCCAAGTGGATTCATTTGCTGACTAGGCACGTTGGTGAGTTGACGGTTCTTAAACAGTGCATAAATAGAAGGAAAGTTCCTGAAAGAGAGGAAAATGAAATATATTTGTATATATCAAGAAATTAATAATAACCATATGCTCTGTTGGGAATGGCAGGGTTTAGAGGATTCAGGCAAGTAGACACTTAATAGAAATAAGGATGTTTATGGAAAACAATGCAAAACAGAATAGTTAAAATTAAGGACATAAAATATTTGTGTTCAATAAAGACAGACAAATGATTAACTGGTTTAATGATGATTACACTACTATCCATTATGATATTCATGGAGTGATTTCAGCATGGCAATGCCTTGTTTTACATAAAACCTCAAATATTAACCTATGAGTTCCTAGGGGTCCACCCTGGCAGAGTCCTTGCATTCTTGTCACCTGATAAGAGACTGAACTTTCAGATATATTTTAAATTGTATTACCTAACCCCAGAGAACCTATTTTGATGTGTCATATGAAACAAAACTCTGTTATTTAAAAAACTGGCTGGTGATCAGAAAAACAAACAAACAAACAAACAAACAAAAAACCCAATCGCAGCGGAGAAATGGCCATTGTGGTGATGTTGACTTCTCACGACTCTGGTCATACAAGTCCCAGGCCCTAGGTAACTGTTCCATACCACAAAGTGTGCTCAAAACAACTCAGGACATCGCTGATGGCTCCATAGGACCCAGCCCCTTCCTCTGTCTCCAGATGCATCTCTTTCATTTCTCTCCCAGCATGTTATATTCCAGCAGCTGCTTATACGTTCCTAAAACACGTGACGCCATTTCATGTCTTGGTCGACACCCTCCTCTCCCACCTGTATTAGCTTATTATGTCTTCACATTTTCTCCTCCCTTCCTGGCTTGCAAGATTTCGACTTTCAAAACTCCATTCAGGTTTTATTTCTTCCTTTGTCCTCGGAGCAAGTTCATCCCTTTCTCCTCTGCACCATCCCTGCCCTTCTCTAGCCTTTTATTGCCACAGAGTGCCAGGGACACGGTGGGCGTCTCAGTGTCACCTGCATAAAGCATCAGTACTGCTAGGATGAATCAGATGCAAACTGTTATTTAAAGGTGAATCCTTTAAAAAGTTAAACATCTAATACAGTAAATCTATTGATGAGGGCATTGCCTTAATTAACCAATAAATATTTCTTGAATGGCTTGTGCTGAATGCTTTCAGGTTTATAAAACGTGACAGACACACCTGTGACCCTCAAGGAGCATACTAGGGATGAAGGACATTTACACAGCACCAACCCATCAACCGGTAGGTCAGAATGAGACATATGCCAATCCAGTCCTCTCAGCCAGGGCTCTCATGGGGAGAGAAGAGAAGGCTCTTTTGGCTGAGAGAGATAAAAGATCTTGAAGAAATGGGAGGATCTGGATAACCAGAGAAGAAGAGAGGGTGGGCAATGAGCCCGTGCAGGGGAGTGCTAGAGGAGATCCTGTCTGTTTCCTCAGAGAGCCTGTCGGCCTCTCCTGCTACCCTGGTGTGGCCACTTTACTTTCCAGGAAGCCTGCCCCACCACGGGCCAGGCCTTAACAATACACTTGCTGATGTAAATAAGCTCCAGGAATGCGAGGAGACCAGCAGGAGTCTGAGGAAGGGTCGCAGGACTTTCAGCTCTCCCCATAAGACACAGACGAGTGTCCAGGAGGTGTCCTTACTGGACCCAGCACGCCCTGCATCTCTTCGCTAAATCACACAGGGTAACCAGCCTGCCACATGCCAGACGTCATGCTGTGTATAAAAGACCATTTTAAACCAACTTTTGAGCAGATGAGTTTCTGGTGTGGCCACAGGAGCTAATCTTATAGATCATAATGAATACATGTAGCATTTAGATAGGTTTCTTTTACAAAAGCATATGAAGATGCACCATGACCTCTATGGGAAACATCTATAAAAGCCCAGTAGGTCTACTTTAAAAATTCATTCCACAGATGTTTATAAACATGGCTTCTTGCATTGCCTTTAATGTGAGCAAAATATTAGAAACTAACTACATCTCTGTCAGTAGTTGTTTGGATCATGGCTCTTTCATATAAATATTATTCAGCCAATAAAAAGAAAAAGGTAGCTTTCTAGTATAAAATAACAGAAAATGAGCTCTAAGACATACTTCAAAGTGAAACGAGGGGAGAAAATGGTATATTGTTTTCTATGTAAAAAATAGTGATAATTTAAAAAAATGCTTTACTTATGCACAGACTATCTCTGGAAAGATACATGAAAATCAATACAAATAGTTACCTGTGGGTGTGTGGGGGTAAAGGTGGGAATTAACACCATTGTGTGTATATATTTTGTACCAAGCACATGTATTACTGACTAAATAAAGGGCATATTTTGGTTCTCCAACTTCGCATTTATCATTGAAAAAAATCTAACGGTTAGAGAAATATCACACTTCCACTAAGAAAACAAATTAATACAAATGCTCCTCATCTTAGGATGGGGTTATGTCCTCATAAACCCACTGTAAGTCAAAAACATTAAGTTGGAAATGTATGCAATACACTTAACCTACCAAACATCAGAGCTTAGCTTAGCCTACCTTAAACATACTCAAAATACTTACATTAGCATACGGTTGGGCTGAATCATCGAACACAGGGCCTATTTTATAATAAAGTTTGATATCTCAAGTAATTTTTGAATGCTGTACTCAAAGTGAAAAACAAAATGGCTCACTGCCACTGCCTGGCATGGCAAGAGTATCATACCACTATGGCTAGCTGCAGAAAAGATACATATTCAAAATCTGAAGTACAGTTTCTACTGAACATGTACTACATTTCCACCATTGTAAAGGGGAAATGTTCTAAGTCAAACTATTGTAGTAGGGACTGTCTGTACTGAAAAGTGCTCAGTGTCAGTGTTTCGAGAATTACAGGTTCATTTGTTCACTCATTCGTTCCTCACTGAACACCCTGTCAGTTCCCACTATGTCTATGTGCCAGGCAGTGTGCTAGGATTTGGAAGTACAAGTCCAATAAGACATGGTTCTTCTATCTTTAAGGAACTTCAAGTCTTGCAGTCAGGGAGAAAAACCCACCAACAAGCAGAACAGAAATCTAGCCTCAGGATAACACCACCATCCCTGCACACTTCACAATGGTACCTGTTTGTTTATTCTATCTCCTTGTTTTGACTGTCTGTTAGGTACTAGGACCTGTGTTAGGTAGCAGACACACAAATCCTGCCAGCAGCAGTTCAAATGAGATAAACACACAGGACAGAACTTAATAACCTGGTAAGTTCTCCTCAAATGAAAGGATGACTAATTTAATCTAATAAGGCCAAACAAGACCTAGTACATTGTCCTGTACTATCAGCCACTGAGCTACCACATCCACTTTATTCACTCATACATCCAACGACTTGTTCATTTACCACTTACTAGGCATAAGGCATGGTAACTGCACTAAAGATATTTACAATCTGGTGGGAGGAAAGGAGGGTAAACAGCCAATCTCAGGATACTGTATTGCGGAATTCATAGAGCAAGATGAGGGTCCACAGTAGAGCTGCGAAGATGGCAGGCTAGGGAGGGCCTCCAGGGTGAGGGGATGCTTCAAGCTCCACTGGGAAGTCTGGACAGGCCAGCAACAGCTAGCTAGACCAAGAGCTGGGTAAGAGTTGTGTTCATTCATTTGTGTTCATTTATTTGAGTGGGGTAAGGAACTGTTACTTCAGGCAGAGAATGGCACTGATAGAAAAGCTCTAGATGGTTTTCAATCTATCAGGGCTAGACCACAGTGGGCTGGGGTCAGAGCATGCTGTGCTCCAGGCGGCTGGGGAGGCCAGCAGCAGAATCATGCAGGGCTTGATGTTCAGAGCCAAGGAGGCTGAGCTTTATCCTGAAAGTCACTGAAGGACTCATCACATTAAGATCTGAAAAATGATTTCAGCAATGGATGCTAATCACTGAAATACATAACTGAGATTTTTGAAACAGGAATGTCAGTCAGAATCAACTTCAACTGGACAGGATTTTCCATCGATAAGGGAGGGTGAAATTCAGATTGAAAAATGATCTGTAGCCTTTCCCAATCAGAAATAGAAACAGAATCAGGCATAAAATAGACTGTTATTTTAAAATAATGATGGATTTTTTCCTTTCTGTCCCTACAAAACACTGAATATCAATATAAATAGTAGATATTGTTTGCACAGAAAATAACTTTATTCCTTAAATTTGTCACATATTCTATAAAATGTATCATATTTTCATTTAACTTTTGACTCTACAATTTTATTTTTTTCTTCAAATCATTAGTTTTACATTCTGGAACCTGTCTCTGTATACAGTGACCAGAGTCTTTCATTTTGAGTTAAACAAGGGAGCTAGACTATCTAAATTATAGTATTGTTAACATGACTGTGTGGGTTTTTTGGGGTCTGGGCTAACCGTTCCTAACACTGCCTGTTAGGAATCATCTTGCTCACAGTGACAATGCCATTCACTTACTAAACCCTTACACTGTCAAATAACTATGTGAAGAGATAGGGACAAGAGGATGAAAAAGTGAGAGCAACTATTTTTTAAGGCACTGATTGGCTATAAAATCACTAACCAGTGGAAACAGAAGTTTGTAGAGTTCTTTTTGGAACACAGACTAAATGAGGCACTATATCTGCCCAAGGGAATGGAGTAGGCCAAGCTTAAAGGCAAAGAGGATACTACACTTGAAAATGGTTGCACTGAATTTGAGCTTCTTAGCAGAACCTACAAGACCCTTCATTACATGTCCCTTGTCCTACCCAGCCAGCATTGTCTCTTACTTTCTCTAATTATCTAATATACCTGAAGTTTCCTCAATGATCATGTTTTCTTATAACTGCAAATATTTACATATAGCAACCAATGAGTGAACACCTTTATTTGTCCCAGGCATGCTTCTAATCTTCACAGCAATACTAAGGTATCATGACTATGATATTTTATATATCATATATATATAAATATATATATAGACTATGTCTATTTTATAAGTGGGGAACCTGCAGTTTAGACTCTTGTTTAGAGAGGTTAACTCACTGACTCAAGGTCACAAAGCGGGTGAAGGGCAGAGCGGAAGTATGGATGCTCTGAGAGTACCTGCCCTGTGTGGTTATCTTCTACTGGTCTTAATATCTCCATGGGCCCCTTCTGCTACCTCTGACCAACTTGCCTGGGTTACACATCTCCCTTCCATGTGCCTAGAAAGCACATGTATCTCTGTCAGAGCTCTACAGACGTGGTCTTTGCCCATTTCCCCAGTAGACTGTGGCACTTGCAAGGACAACAATGATGTCTTTAATCACTGTCTTCCTACCATCTGCAACACAGCAGGTGTTCAGGAAATATATCTGAGTAAATAATGATACTGACTTGACTTGGAATACCTGAGTACAAGAAGATTCAGAACCTAAACAAGTGAAAGACTCTCTCCATGAAGGAATCTGGGGCAGGGGCGGGGTAGAGAAAGAGAAGGGGGCAGTTATCACAATGCTCAGTGTTGT
Organism: Gorilla gorilla gorilla; assembly: GCF_029281585.2. Classification (NCBI taxonomy): domain Eukaryota; kingdom Metazoa; phylum Chordata; class Mammalia; order Primates; family Hominidae; genus Gorilla; species Gorilla gorilla. Next base: position 141,485,001 of record NC_073231.2, on the reverse strand, counting down.
GTGAGATACTCTCTGGGATACAAGGTAACACAAATTAAAGGCTTCTGCTCTTAAAGAGCCTTTAATCTAAGGTAGGAGCCACTGTAATATAAAGAATGACAGTATAACAACATGGTTAAGATCAAAGACTCTGGATTGAAGTCAATCGGTTCAAATCCGGGCTCTATCAGTTATAAGGTACATGAGCAACGTAAGTGTGAAATTCACCTCCTGAAGCTTAAATTTCTTCCTTTTTAAAAATGTAGATGATACCTTCTTATGGCTGTGAGGATTCAATAAAATAATCTACAGAAAGTGATAAGCACATGCTTGGCTTTTATGGCAACTTACAACCAATATGTGTCATATGATACCAATACTAAAATGAGGAAATATAAACCAAGCATGCTCTTTAGAGAGGGTGGAGGATCACAGCCTGATTTAACTGGTGAGGACATCATGGAAGAGAGGGCATGGGGCTGAGTTCTGAAGGACGGGAATGGTTTCTTCATGCAAAGATACAGGCAATAGCAAAGTTGTGTGTCATGGGGCTGTCACCTCCATTCGGTTTTGCGGTATTTGAATACCGGGTTCCATGTCTTATCAGTCTTTGTATGACCAGTGCCTCTGTTGTGTCCAGTATGGAGCTCATGTTCCATACATGCTGCCATATGAGAAAATAAATGAATCCCAAGGGGGTGAAAACAAAGGTTGGGGGAAGCGATTTGGGAACAATGAAATGTGTCTTAGAGACATGAGAAGACTGGCTTATCTATAGCAGGGTCTTCCCATGGAAATAGAAAAAAATCAGGTCTGGTGGAGCATCAGCCAGATAAGAGAAGATCTCAAAGGCCAAGTAGGAAAGTTCCTGTCCGATAGTGATCTGGGCCTTTCTGGATCACAATTCCTTTTACAGTCTGATAAAGCTATGGAAGCTTTGAAAAAATGACAATAAACATAAAATTGTAAAGTATTTCCTGTTAATTAACTCTGAATAGCACCTGAGGATTGACCTTCTACCTCTGCATAATTCTTATTATTCTGTATGCCAACTCCTTAAAAAATTATTTAATAAAGAAAAAAATTGTGAAAAATTTCAATAACATCACACACTACAGAGATGTGGTGGACGTCACATTCCCATTCCGTACAAGAGAAAAACGAACAACAACAAAAATCCAAACAGACAAACAAACAGAAAATACAATAAACTTAGTTTGGTTTACAAAAATGATGAGAATTATTTTCTTTCTAAGAGCAATTTAATTATTTCAGGCTAATTTTGGCTATTAGGGAAAACCAAGCTCACATATTTTTCATATATATTAAATATGTGAATACAACTTTGACAATTAAACTTTACATGATTGTATCACTTTCAGGTTACAAAACACTCTGATGATATTATCTTAATTCTTCTAACAACTGCATGGGATAAGCATCATTTTCACTGAACTGATGGAGAAAGTGAGACTTGCCCAAAGTCACACAGCTAAGTGGCAGAGCTCAAATACAAACACTGAAAAAGTAAGACTCTCTGGAAGATCAAGGCCTAAGTAGTATTTTTTGATGCTTTAGAAAAAAAATCAAGAAAATGTAAAAAGAGAGACAAAAATAATACTTTTCCTTTATAGGTCCCCAGATTTTTACATTTTATGAAGTAATTTTTATAAAATACATTTTATAATACTTATAATTTGTTTCATAAAATTCAGAAGCACAGAAAACCATGCTTCCATAAGACTAAGATAAATACTGTCAAAAATTTCCAGCATATCTGTGTAATTTTTTTGCCTATGCACGCACATAGAAAACTAAAATTGGGATATTATATATTAAATTTGGCAAACTGCTCTTTTTACTGAATAATCTGGAATTTTTTTTTTCATGCTATTGACTAGACTGCTAGATATTTTCTGAAGAAAGTAATCTGAATATTTAAATATCAGGATGACCTGAGCCTCCAATCTCTGCCGCTTATAATGAAGCTTCCTGGGTCTGACCTGTTTACATTCAGGAAGCTTCTTTTCTGACCTTTGGAGTTAATCTGACACAATCACTAGTGTTGTACTAGGAAACCAGCAGAGGAAATTTTCCATGTGACTTCAGATAAGTGTGAAATTGTCTTCATCTTCCACACAGGTCAGGATAATTGGAACAAAAAGGCAAACTTACCTTTGTTTGCTTCAGGTGTTCAACCAGTTCCTGTGACATTCCAAGATGGCTGACATTTCCTAACAAAAGAAAAGACCTTTTTACTCAACATAAACAGAAAAAAATCCCCCAAGAAATAAAAATTAAACATTTTACACAATCTACAATTAAAAAAGCTTAATGATTAAAGAATAACTTTATTAAATATTTGTCAGTTTTAAGAAGTGCCCTCAATTACTAACCAAATAATGTATTACAAATAACTAGTTATGAGGTTTTACAGTTGTTTAATAGGGAGTAATTGGCCCCAATTAAACTGACTAAACTAAGGCTTTTTAGATTACTAAAACAAATTAAACTTTTTAAAATGAGAATTTAGGTGATCTTAAAACTTCTCTAAAATGGATAATGAAACTTGCTAAGTTGTAATCTCCCTGGTTTTATTAGTTATATTAAGATAAATTAAGTGAGATTAAAATCTTATTTGATTTATTTACCTTTGAAAATGAAGACCGTTTAAGGGTTACACATCCTCAGCCTTGGCGAGTGCGACCTCAATTAGTCAAGCCAGAAAGTCTTTAAAAGCTTTGTGCTTAGTGCTTCCAGCATGGAGCGAGGTGTTCATTAAGGTACCAAAATTCTCATAAAAAATCCAAAGTTGCACTAGTGAAAAAACGCTCAACAAGATGAAAACTGATCACATCTTTTTCAGAAAATCCAGTAGTTATTTTAAAACCAGTTTTTAAACAAGATTTGGTTTTGCGTAGTTTAACGTGCCACTCAAGCAGCTCGATACCATTTGGACTCTTTAAACAGCATTTAAATCTATGGTGAGTATATAATGGTACATTTAATTTTATACCATTTTTAAAATAAGTTGTACAATGTTTAGTGTGACCCTTTTATGACAAGCATTGTTAAATGAATTCTTTCCCTGTTTACAACTATTTATGAAGGCCTTTTTAAATAAAAAAAAAACCCATGAAATTGTTAGCTCACACACACAAAATTTCTTTCAAAAGTTTATTTAGTATCAAGCAAGAGGAGACTTTGCTTAACACTACAGAACATTTCAAGACTTGAGTTACAAAAGAATACCACATTATTTGCACTTGTAATTGGCTTCCCTTTTTACGCATGTTGGCAAGAGAAAAAAAAACTAGCATATGGCTGAAAGATAAAATAACTAAATTCTATGGAAACCTTTAAAATGAAAGGTGAGGCTTATGTTAAAAGAATAGATTAACATATTTAGTAAACCTATTTTTTGTTTAACACTAGTTAATCAAAGTTATTTTTTTTCCTTTTGATGACCTATTTTTTCATATACAGACTGGAAATAACAAAATTTTACATGTCTTTTTTTTTTTTTTTCTGCCCAGGTTGATGTTTCAACAAAGTAGTTTTAAGTTCCATCCATTCAGATTTTAAGCATTTTTATTTATTTAAAAAGGGATTGTTCATAGAAAAAAATTACTTTGAACAGTATACAGGACTGGTGGAGATTGGCTATTTCACAACATCAGACAGTACAATCAGTATCTGCCATATGGCTGGTCTCTGTAGACGCCCTTTGCTGTCCTCGCTGAAGGTGCCTTGTGTCTTGAGTTAGTCCACTCTTCTTGCCCTACAATCAGTAAGATGAATCACAATCAGATCACTGCCATGAATCCCACAGGCTTCATTTTTCAGACTCTAACTTAGCCCTGAACCAAAGGTACATGTCATATTGAAAATATATACCCCTGGTGTACTGAAAAGAAAAACAAACAAGGAATTTACTTAAATAAATTACAAACACAAGGAAAAATAATCATCTCACTCGCAAAATTCGTCAGCATGGGAAGATAAACGGTTCTTGTATCTGAAATGGTAACCAACTTCGCAAGGACTTTCCTTTTGCTTACTCATTTAACAACAGTTTACAAGCTCAAGTAGCAAAGAGAACTGCCTTTTGCTAAACATCAGGACATTTATGAGTGAAAAAGAGAATGGGAAAAGGATCACTTAGATGTCTTCCAACAGCAAAAACAAAGAAAAAACATAGATAAACATCTGTGAAGACAAAGAAGAAAACTGGAGAGCAAAACGGGAAGGGGCAGACTGAGAAAGGGAAATATGACCTCACTTTTCACAGGCGCTTTCACGGAAAGACTGAAGGAAAGTTGCATTGGGTTGAACTTCACTTCTCAATAGCACTTCATGAATATGAAATGAATTTAACGACATAATGTCAGATTTCATTCATCATAATGCTAAATCCGTACTGGACAATGGTATTAATAACCAGGGACATTCTATCATCTTTATCTCCTGAAATTAAACACCTGTTCAGTCTGAAGATAACTTTTAATGAGTTATCTATAAGTCTTGGACATCAAACAGTTAACATCCCTGCTGCAACATACAGCAATTTAAAAGCCATGTGTCCACAGAGACCAATTTAAAAAGCTGTGAAGGAAAAATGCTTAAAATGACCTCTTCTTTTGATACAAAACATGCAATCAACGTCACTCCCTCAAGCTAACTTGCATCAATTTAGGTAGCCTGCATTCAGCAAACCAACATATTTCTCTTAAGTGTTTGTTACGGATAACAAAAAAAAAAAATATCCAAGGTGCAGCCATCACAGCTTCGGGCAGGTGATACAACAAAATGTACTTCAAAAGGTTTAACACCGGAAAATGGTTTTTCAGTTCTGTTAAGAGGAATGTCCTAACATCCATTAACCACAATCCTGATATACTTGCACCGGGTACCAGGGATTCATCAGAGCTTTGCAACTGATTGAAGCTTCATGTTCTCTGATCTCCTTGCCCTGCGGCAAAGGCTCTTCTTACTACCATTATGCTGCTGCTGCCAATTCTTTTAATTATTAAACCTGTCATCGTTCTGCATAGTGAGACTTTGGACATGAAGTCCCCAGCATCTCTACCAGCTCCACTGAATTAAGAGGGGTTTAGCTGCTGCCCTTTGTAAAGCTTACAGACCCTGTATCTCCTCCTTGGCTCAGTGCTTTTGTAACCTTTATGAAATGACTCCCAGTGTAATTTTTTTCAGAGGGTTTGAGATTGGAAATGAATTAAAACATAAAGATGAAGGTGGGAGAATCACTTTAGAGCTGTAGTCTCAATTGCTTCATTTCCCTTCACTGTCAGGAAACAAAGACACTTCAAAAAGACCCAGCTATCAAGTGTCTGCAGTTTGAAAAACTACTCTGTGAGACAATCAGCACACGGCAACCAACTCAAACATAAAATTTAAGCTCAGAATCTGGATTCATGCAATCTTCAGCAAGTCTTTAGTCCTCTTTAAATATTTAAATAATAAAGGAGCCCTAAAAATAGCTAGACATGCACAAATGAATTGACAGGAAGCTGCTGTTTCAGAGTCCAAATGTCCTTATTCTCTTCCCATTAATATCTTTAAGGTCTTTCTACGGCCATCTCTCCTCCCTCTCTTCACATGCTCTGGCCAGTCACTCACCGTAGGAATCATAAGTCTCCTCACTGAGTCCATGTCCGTAATCATAGTAATCAGCACCACTGCAAGTGATCAAAACAAAACAAAGGACAAAATCATCTGGCTGTGAGTTTCAACAGTATTCAATAACGTATTGTAAAACTTAAAGACAACTAATGAAGGGCAGGACTGAAAATTCAAAGAAATTCCCACCGAGATCACAGAGTTCTAAAGCAGAAGTGTTAACTTTAGGATTATCAAAGGCCCCTTGTCTAGCTCCCTAATTTTAATACATAATAAATATGTTTTGACATTTTAACCACAACAATTGGCCACGCAACACACAGTAAGTGCCTAAAAGTGCACGAGGGAATACAAAGACAGCACCTGACCTGGGAAGACTGGGAGTCTGCGGAGAGGGAGGATGTGTGTGGACAATTCTAGCCCAGTGTGCCAAGAGCTAGGGCTGGGCCTGTGCAAGGCACTGTGGGAGTGGGGGAGGAGGTAAACACCTCCTTTCCAATAGATGGGATGTTTACAGAAGGCAAAGACTTTATTTCTTCTTACACCCTCGTCTACCAGAGAACCTGGTGCTGCATGAATTGTGGGTGCTGTACTTTATAGTACATTAAAAACAAATGCCCAGATGAAATGTTTTCTTTGACCGGCACTGTTGCATCACCATCTGGAAGCTGCTGGGAAAAGAGGACTCAGCAGCCATGGCCACATGGGACAGGAGAGCAAGGAAATGGATCTCTGCAATCCAGTCACAAGTCTGGTTACACGAGGCCAAGGATCTTTTCAAAGTACAGGCAAATCCACGTTCCAACGTACAACATCCTTGAGAGAGCACGAGGAAAGAGCCATCACTGACAGCAAGAGGGAAGAGTTCTCACTGCCATTTTGCAGATGATGCAAAACAGCCTACATATATACAATGTATTTGAACTAGGAATAATTTTTTTACAGGAATAGACTTGTGAAAAGTCTAGATTACTCAGCCATAACCATTCTGAGTATTTGAGAAAGAGTTTCCATGTACCCTCTCAGGCTTTCCTCTTTCCCACTCAATTTTGTAGGGAAACCACTATCCTGAATTTGTTATCTTAGACTGTCATGGAAATAAACATCCCCATTCTTCCAATTTCATAAAATCAAGAGGTTTCTAATCAAAATGGAAAATGATCCAGCTCAGATGTTTAACACCTCAGGAAGTCACAGTTTGAGGAGCACAGATGCTTGCTGTGAATGTCTACTGAACACCAGCCGCTGAGATCCCACATCACCCCCGGCCTCGGATAGTAAAACTGCCATACCCATTTGACAGATAAGGATACCGCAGACCAGAAGAGCTAAGAAGCCAGGCTAAATTGCATGGAGAACAGTATAACTGAATCTCTGTGACTACACAGGCCAGACTTGTGGTCACAACCACACGGAGTTTTTCCCCCAGGTTTTCTTTCTCAGGAAAATGACACCAGAGACTAATCATCACATTTAATGACTACGGCACAGCATGGCCATTCCTATGAGAAAAGTGTAAGCAATGGAGCTATGTTCCTTTTTATCTCAAACATGTGGGCATGAGTTTTTATATTTGCTACTCTTTCTGCCAGAAGGCCCTTCTCTTCTCTCCTCCAGGCTATTTCCAACTCAAGCCCTTAACCTAAATGCCACTTCCAAAGAGAACCTTGCTGGTATCCCTGAGTGAGGTTGGTTTCCCACGACAGCATGCCCTGGTTCTCATTCTTTTGGCCTGGAGGAGACCCTCACGTTACATATGTTAAGTGGGTATACGGAGAAGGGGCACCTCCATCACTCTAGTGTAGTGTGTCATGAATGGCTTGGAGCTTGCAGTGCTTGCACAGTGTTCTGAGGATGAAGGTGAAGACAGGTGGAGAAGGAATGGACAGAGGCAATGGCAGCAAGGGTCTTCCAGGCAGAAGAAACAGAATATGCAAAGCAGAGGCAGGAAACAGGTTGGAAAATCTAGGTGTCAACAAGCAGTTCAATAAAATATAGTAAGTATTGATGAAAAATGCCTGGACCAGGCCAGGCGCGGTGGCTCACACCTGTAATCTCAGCACTTTGGGAGGCTGAGGCGGGTGGATCACGAGGTCAGAAGATCGAGACCATCCTGGCCAACATGGTGAAACCCTGTCTCTACTAAAAAAAAGTATATAAAAATTAGCTGGGCATGGTGACGTCTGTAGTCCCAGCTACTTGGGATGCTGAGGCAGGGGAACTGCTTGAACCCAGGAAGCGGAGGTTGCAGTGAGCTGAGATCGTGCCACTGCTCTCCAGCCTGGCGACAGAGCGAGACTCCATCACAGAAAAAAAAAAAAGACAAATGCCTGGACGGGAATATTCCTTAGAATACTTCTTCCACACATAGAATATAGGCCCCACCTTGTTATCCTGGCTTAATCATATCCTTACAAGCTAATTAAATACGGTATAACACGGAGGTTATGATTTGAGCTCTCTGTATAAAATAAGCTCTCTGAAATGGGCTGTGTTAAGCTCCGCTGGCTTAACACATTACAGAATAGTCACTACTACAGCTGACCTAATATACCAAGTAGCAATGTGCAATTTTTCCACAGAGGTACATGGAGCCACAGAGTTTTAAAAAATGGTCTTCAAATTAAGGGCTGGCATTCCTAAAAAAATTTAGAAGAAAAAGGAGTGTGAGAGGAATGCAACTATTGTGAGCTACACCACTGCCCTACCGACAACTTCTCACGTGCATGAGCTCACCTAATCGAAAAAAACTCTATGCTTTTATAGACGAGGCAGCTGAGGCCCAAGCTGAGCCATCTGCCCAGGGTCACTCAACTTATAAGTGGCAGCACCTACACTCAAAGCTCAGAACACTATCACTGCTATGTGCTGAACACAAATGCTACAGGTGGCTTTTGCTCACCATGGGTGGACACCTTATGTGATTGGTTCCCACTTTGACATGCCCTTTTGCTCTTCCAGAACTTCTCTTGTTTGCTCCCCCTAGGGCTTTAATGATCCTTCCTCATGCTCAGAAACAGAAGTTGGGCCCACATGAAACATGCTGCCACATGATCATAGTGATCTGTGACTGCCTTAGTCTCTCTCTGGCTTCCTTTCTGTAGTCCTAATTTTCCCTCACGGAATAATATACAGTTATGGTGAGAAGAAGAGGGACTAACTGAAAAGAGAGCAGATCAATTTTCATATTCAAAAAGATAATAAACCAGCAGAAACTAACAACAAAAGAAAAAACACGGCTTTCCTGCTTCTTAAGATATGATAGCTTTAAATATGAGAATGCTATTAAAGTATTAATAGAATATTTCTCTTGTCTTGAGAATTGAAATTTAGACTCAATTAAAGCTTTTGACAAAAATGTCTGTCAGCTGTCAGTCAAGGCCTGGGCCTTTACCCGCAGTGCCACCTTGGGAGTGTGGCTTCCACGTGGGAGTCTTCCTGTTCATCTGCCAAATCAGGGGCTGGTCTAGACGCTGCTCAGGTCTCCTGGCAGCTCTAACATCTTCCATGGCTCTTTCACAGCATCTAGCTCCACAGTAGTCAACATAATTTCTCATTTTGTTGAAAATACACTGGCAAATGCTTCTTGGAAACTCAGTGCTAAATTAAATGAACCTCAGTCTTCTTTCCAAGGGTCAGAAGTTACTTCATAATGGCTCCTCAGACAAATACAACCTTGATGTTCTTGAGAATTTTATCTCTGTTGCACAGATAAATGAGTAACCTCACCATAAAACTGAAAGGGATTTCCTTGACTGAGACAGTTCCCAATTGTTTAACTTGGAACTGTAAATGACAGGTCCTGTGACTAATAAACAGAAGAGTTAACAACTCCTTTCTGACCAAACTAAACCTCCTTTATTAAATGAAGTGAGCAGTGATGAACATGAGCATAGACTGGAAATTTACTGTGAGGTGCTATAACACAGTTCAGCATAATAAAAATGAGGGTAAAGAATGTTTTTTAATGCACAAGAAGATAAAAGGTAGCAGGATTAGGTCCAGCAATGGTTTGGTGATGAGACAATCTTAGTTTTGACAAGTGAAAACTTAAAACTGACATTTGCTATCATTTCACCCAGTTTCTGATTATTTATTGCAAGACTGTCATCAAGCCGAGGAGCTGGGAGCAGCTGGGTCCCATTCTCATACCTGTCAGTTCCATCTGAATTGCTTTCACAGCATTTCATTTCTTGTACCTCAAATGTCTATTAACCAAAGACATGTCCTATTTCCCAGCGATAAACTAAAACCCCAACATATGGCAAAGGGAAAATACACTAAAAATCTCTTCATTTATGGACACAACTTTTCATATTGATAACAGGCAAGAAAACACATTAGGCCAAATACTTCTCAACTCCATCAAAGGGATCAGGGAGGCCCCTCTCTCAACAGATCAAGAGGGGGGCTTCCCTTCCTGGCACCAGGACCATGTCTCTACCCTCTCTCCATGACCCACCCCGTTACAACGGGTCAAAGGAAGCCGGCGTGCTCAGCATCATTCCTGGATTTCCCAGAGGTTTACATCAATTCCATCAACTTGAGTCAAGAAATAGCCCCTAACATCAGGAGACAGCATGTCCCTCTGTCCCTCTCCTGATAGGTGTCAAGGAACAAATCATAGCACTGAGACCAAGTTCATGTCTACTTAGGCCTTCTACCCTACATCTACAGAGGTCAACAGGAAGACCACAAACCCTGAGCAAGGACTCAGGTGGAATGAAGTCTCCCTTCCCCAGGTCATCCCACCTCTATGAGTGGGGTTAAGAAGAAACTCCTGACATTTGTCTTTCCTCTACTCCTGCAACCTCTTTGAGCCTCTCCACCAATTTCTACTTTAAATTCACTGGAACTATCTCATTAGGCCTTTTGCTTGTATTTATGTCAGCTCAGGAAGCTCTAAATCACTACGTTGCTCTTTGTCTTTAGCACACCTAAAATTCTGCATACCCCCATCTGTCCTCATCTCCTACCCTCCCCTGCAATTCTGTCACTGCACCCTCTGGAATTCATGCTCCATCACTAGCAAAAATCCCTTATATAGTCTCAATCTCTTCTTTGAAAGTTTCTTGCTCAATGAAAACTTGATTTACCTCTAATGAAAATTCTTCCCCAGCAACCCTCTCCACTTTTTTCTTTAACTCCCACAGCCGAGATATCACTGGGTGATGTGGTTTGGATGTTTGTCCCCCTACAAATCTCATGTGGAAATGTAATCCCCCGTGTTGGAGGTGGGGCTTGGTGGGAGGTGACTGGATCATGGGGGCAGATCCCTCATGAATGGTTTAGCACCATCCCCTTGGTGATAAGTGAGTTCTTGCTCACTTCACAAGATGTGGTTGTTTAAAAGCCTGTGGCACCACCCCGTTCTTTCTCTGCTCCCACTCTCACTTGGCCTTCTGCCATGAGTAACAGCTCCCTGAGGCCCTGTACAGCCTGCAGAACTGTGAGCCAATTAAACCTCTTTTCATTACAAATTACCCAGCCTCAGGTACTTCTTTACAGCAATGCAAAAATGGCTTGAATACAATGGGCCTAGAGGAAAGGAGAGTATTTTTCTTTTTGCGGCTAACTCCTCCCTCCCCTAAGGTACAGACACCTCTGCCTCTTCCAGACCATCATGCTTCACTCTTCTGAACAAACACCCAGCTTTCAATCTCCCAACAGCATCACTGTCCTGAGTCCTGGTGATTTCAGCATATGGGAAGATGATCCTTCAAACATGCAGGCCTCTCAACTTTCTGGCTCCTCTTGTCCACTGACCTGGCCTCCTTTAGCCAACCCCTCCACGTCACACTCTAGGATCTTGCCATTAGCAATAACTTCAATCTTCAACTTCATATATCCCACTCTGTATGATTTCCTCTCTTTTAGTTTCTAGGATTATACCAGTTAGCCTTTCAACTTCATCGCAATCATCACCATTATTCCTCTTAAACTTTTCATCCCTTATCAAGGTAACCACTGAACTTCAAGTTGCTAAATTCAATGGTCAACGCTCATCCACATGTTATGTGACCAATCAGTAACTACCTGATATAGCTGATTACTACACCTCTTCCTTGATATACTTTCTTCACTTTGCTCCCAGGATGTTATACTTCCTGGTTTCCTTCCTACCTCACTAGCTACTTCTTTTTTTTTTTTTTTTTGAGATGGAGTCTCACTCTCTCGCTCTGTTTCCAGGCTGGAGTGCAGTGGCGCGCTCTTGGCTCACTGCAACCTCCGCCTCCCAGGTTCAAGCAATTCTCCTGCCTCAGCCGTCCGAGTAGCTGGGAGTAGCTGGGACTACAGGCGCGTACCACCATGCCCAGCTAATTTTTGTATTTTTAGTAGAGACAGGGTTTCACCATGTTGGCCAGGATGGTCTCAATCTCCTGACCTTGTGATGTGCCTGCCTGGGCCTCCCAAAGTGCTGGGATTACAGGCGTGAGCCACGGCGCCCAGCTAGCCATCTACTAACTTCTAAATTCCCAACTCTATAACTGGTTTGGACTTTATGAACGCTATGTCTTCCTATCCATCTAAGATTTAGTCACTTATTTTATAATCATTTTCTATTCTGTGAGCTGTTTATTCAAGGTGTTAGTTTTCCAGTTTGTTGAGTATGATGTTTCTTAAATGCTTTATAAATTTTAGATATGTGTTAGTTTTTGCTTTTGAGGTTCTCAGTTTGCTTGTGTATAAAAGCTACCCCTTATTTAAAACAGGCTTCTTCTGGTGGCTATGGAGAAGGACACAATATACTATTGGGTGGGATGTGCGAGTAACGTATGCTTTGTCTCTGGGGGCTCCTGGGTCCTCCAGAGGGTGGGACTACCCGAGGTTTGGCCTCGCATTGTTACAGCTTTACTCTGGGATCCAACACCATTACCTGCACTCAGAACCACTGAGTTGGAGGCAGAGCAGACCAGCCTTGCTGTTTCAGAGACAGTTCTTCAATCAGTTATGAGAACACCCTGAGCTTCTTTCTATCCTTTATAGCCATTGATGTGGGGGTTAAATCTTCCCTAAGCCACTCTACCATTGTAGCACCCTTCTCTTGAATGGGGTTTTGTCTGATTTTGTTTTTTTTCAGAGGTTTGGTTTCATCTACTTCCTCTTTCTCAGGAATCTTTCAAAACTTGTTTCTGTCACTTCATGGGATTTTAAAAAGGAGGGGTGGGTGGACCAGATATAGGCTCTTAGTCCATCTTCTTGATTCAATCTGCTGTTTCTTAAAAGTCCTTTTCGGTTTACAATGCACTTAGATAATCTTTTAATTCTCAAAATATATTATTTGAGGTAGACATATTATTTAATTTTACAGGTAAGAAAACTGAGACAGAAGACAGGAATGACACCTCATTCATATTTGTTCTGGACAGTGCTGACATCTAGCATGTAGCAGCATTGCAACAGATACACGAATGGCTCATACAAACACTGGGACTGAAAACTTTGTCCATGTCTCAGTAACTCGCCTGTAATAATAATGTTTTGTTGCCATGTCTGTGACAGTTTGGGGGGGTGGGCGAAGGGGTAGTAAATTCCTTTGGAAGTCACATTACTAAGTTCTGTACTATTTAAATTTAATGCAAAAATTTTTCTTGATTATTCTGCCCCATTCCTTTAAGGAAAATCTTATCTGTAGTCATCATGATAAAATTTAAAACTTCAGCTAACACCTACTAACTGCTTATTATGTGATAGGAAAAATGTAAAGAGTCATGCATAATCCAGGTAATTGCTCTAGACTGACCTAGTTTCGTATTTCCTTTCTATTTAGAAGGAGCCTTTAATTGTTACAATAACCGTTAGGAATTTTTATAAATAAAGCAAAATAAATGAAATGTAATATTTAAAATAAACTTTGGGACTACTCTTGTTTTCACATTATCATACATAACTGAAGATTTGAAATTCCTTTAAGGTAAATGACTAAAAAATTTCCAGTCTGCTTTCAATAAGAGCCTTACTTATCTAATAGTTCTTTTATAACATTTAACAATATTTCCCCAGGAGGGTATTGAATAATATGCTCCAGAATTAGGTTACGCAAGTTGGGTGGAAAAAGAGTTACAGCCAAAGTCCAGTCACCTGACCACAACTTTGCTGAATTTTGGCTTTTCCTTGGTCCTTGTTCACTAGTGCTCCTACTAGGGCAATGCCACTGCTACGACTACTGTCATCTAATCTGGAAAAAGAGATGGCACTAACTTCATTCTCGTCTTGTTTTGTTAAATGTGTTCAGAGTAAATACGTTACGGTTAGCCTGTCCCTCTTCCCCTGAGAATTCCGAGGCTGCATGGGGCCAGTTCTGATGAGTAAGGCAGAAGCTCAGCCTCTCTTTGTGGGTGTCCCTGGCATGCACAGACTGCTGTCCATGTGACCGCAGGCAATGATGATATTTCTGCCCTCAAGGGCCTTACAATGTGAGGACGATTCAGTTGATGGGAAGGCTGCATGACGTGTCAGAAGTTTCAGACAGCTTGCTTTATTCTTCTCTTGCTGCTGGATCCATCATGAGCCCATCTCTCCCACAGTGTTACTGCATCTTACTTTTCAAAATAGCCTAGGGTAGTGGTTTCTAAAGTGTGACCCACGAACTCTTTCAGGGTTTCATCAAGTCAAAATGTTTTCAGAATAACACTAAGATGTTATGTGTCTTTCTCACTATACTGACCTTTTATGTGGTGGGTAAAATTGTTGGTGGTTGACCAAAAGTCAAGGCAGTGGCACGAAGCTGCATGAGAATTCTTTTTCTTTTCTTTAAGGCATTTTCACTTAACAATGTCCTTGATGAAGTAAACATTTACTAATTTTATTAAATCTCAACTATTAAAGACACTCTTAACTTCTGTATGATGACGGGAAGAGTGCTCTTGAAAGCAATTCTGGGGCACACTGAAGTACAAGGGTGATCTCAAGGAAAAGCACCTGGGGCCATTTCTTACATTGTGAGGCCAACTAGCTGCCTTTTCCATAAACATCATTGTTACGTGAAATAACTCACAGCAATGAACTAGGCTTACTCAGACTTGGGTATCTGGTTCACATTTTCTCAAAAATGAATAAAGTGAGCCTGTCACTTTAAGTAAAACAACTGAAAGTATTTATTACCAATGACAGAATCTGAGCTTTCCAGTAAAAACTGCAATTTTGGAAAACCAATATTTGCTACTGTAAACTGATGGCCAAGTCAATACTTATCTCTGTTGAGATCAGTGGTGATAATATGACTTTTTTGATATTGCATAATGAAATGTGTTAACAGCACTTTGAAGATACGCATAACTCAGCGAAGTGACATTTTTCAAATGATGCATGCATGATGCCAAAAAACCCAAGTATACAGCAGACCAAGGTATTTTAATGTAACAGAGTATGAAAAGGTTACTGGTATGGTTTTAGAGTCTACGTTACAACTAATCTTTAAGAAACTACTACCTGCCAGGCCGGGTGCAGTGGCTCACGCCTGTAATCCCAGCACTTTGGGAGACCGAGGCAGGTGGATCACCTGAGGTTGGGAGCTGGAGACCAGCCTGGCTAATGTGGTGAACCCCCTTCTCTACTAAAAATACAAAATTAGCTGGGCATGGTGGCGCATGCCTATAATCCCAGCTACTCGGGAGGCTGAGGCAGGAGAATCGCTTGAACCCGGGAGGCAGAGGTTGCGGTGAGCCAAGATCGCGCCACTACACTCCAGGCTGGGCAATGAGCAAGACTCCGTCTCAAAAACAAACAAACAAACAAACAAACAAACAAACATTACTACCTGCCAAGTTTTGATGTCGTATCAAAGAAGAATATCGTCTATTATTTGAAAGGGCTGCTTTCCCCTTGCCAGTGACACATCTGTTGTTCCAACTACTTCAATCAAAACGACATATCACATCAGAAGGAATGCAAAAGCATAAATGAGAATCCACAATTTTTACCATTTTTTAAGAAAATAGAGATTTTTCATAAAAATAGATTACAAGCAATGGGTTGACTGTTACATTTAATGATTGATAAATTTTTTAAATGTTTCTGTTTTAATTTCTAATATGATAAATATTAATATATATAAACCACATACATTAAAGCATGTTGTGGCTCTCAGTAATTTTTTTCCCCACACCACACCAATGTACTTCACTAGTTTTTAAGAGTATGAAGTATACAGGGATTGTGAGATCAAAAACTTTCAGAACCACTGGCCTAGGACACATGGCTTCAGTAAATTTTAGGAGGCCGGCAGAGTGAGCATTACGCTTGCCTGAAGAATTATTCTTTTATCTGGAAAACTGTCTCCTTGTCCAGCAGTGATGAGGGAGGAAGTATTCACTAACTAGTTAGCCAGGGGACAGAGCCCGATGTCACAATTGCTTAGTCTCAGATCTCACATAACACCATGACTACAAAGCTTGGTCTTCTGGGGCAGACAGCAAAAAGTCAGAGAAACTAGCATGTCAAATAAGCAATGCAAATATAGAGATTACCCTCAAATCCTTAGAAACAGTTTTAACATGGGAATAGCTTCAGTTCCCTAACTGGCATGTTTTATCTACTAGTGCCAAGAATATAAGAAAAGAGAAACAAACTTAAGTTTCAAATAAATAATTTTCTTTAGGAATTAAAAATCACATTCATTTGACAATAATTGGAATATTTACATAATTTTCCATTGAAAATGCCAAACCAAATTTACAGTTTAATCAGAGAATCCCCCTCTAAGAGAAAGATTCAGCAATCCCATCAGCTTACAAAAATTGAAGGTCTGGCTTTCTAAATGATAGAGCTTTCAGAGTTGATATTGTGAACCTGACTGTTAGACATTTCACTGCTCAGGAGAACATCCATCACAGTGCTGACAGGGGAGGGAAAACAAGGGCAAACTTAAAAAATAATTTCACCATGTTTCTCAAGCTATAAAATGTGATTTGGGAAAAACAGTGGGAAGTAGGACTTAAAATAATTTGAGGAATCATTCCTGCTCCCCATTTAATTAAGAGTTAACAAAAATCCCAGTTTACAACAGAATCCTATTTTAAGAAATGGGTTGATATCAAGTGTATACACATGTAACTGAGTCAGCAACTGACAGGGGTTGAGGGGAGGGAGGAATGACTGGGTAGAGCACAGAGGATGTTCAGGGCAGTGAAAGTACTCTGTGTGATACTCTCATGGTGGACACATGACATTATACATTTGTGCAAACCCAGAGAATCTACAACACCAAGAGTGAACTCTAATGTCAACTAAGGGCTTTGAGTGATGATCATGTGTCAATGTAGGTTCACTGATTGTAACAAACACACCACTCTGGTGGCAGATGTGGATAATGGGGAGGCTGTGCATGTGTAGAGGCAGGGTGCCTGTGGGAAATCTGTGCCTTCCTCTCAATGTTGCTGTGAATCTAGGACTGTGGCAAAAATAAAATCTTTAAAAAAGTCATAACTGAAAATTTATCTCCCAGGGACAAAACAGAATTTTAAAATGATAGCTGAGAAAACAGATCCTTTCCTCTTATAAATTAGTAATTAAAAAAATGAAACTGGTTTTATTTAAATACTTAACAGTCCCTATATTTCATAAGACAGAGACTATTAAAATCTGAACCTTATTGTGGCATTAACATGAGCTTATATTTCTATAAATTCTACAAGGAAAGCAGACTCACCTGATTTATTAAGTCTTGCCATTGCTCTAGAAGAAAGTTATCCACTTTACCCTTGCATTTACATGCAAACTGGGGTGCACAGCAGTGAAGCCTTGTTGTTAAGTATCTCTGCATCACCCAGTGGGAGGTGAGGGCATGAACACCACACTGTGCAGGAGAGAGAGCTCCTGCTCTAGTGAGACCACGCTGAGTCCTGGCTCTGCCACTTACCAACTTCAGCAGTGGCCATGCACAAAATCAAATAATATGAGACAATCATATCATGCATGCATTCATTCATGCATGGATTCAAGTTATTTAAAATATATTTAATAACACAAATTCACTACTTTCATGGAGCTGTCTTTAATGGGAAAGACAGACAATAAACTATATATATGTGTAAATAATACGCCGCATGATCAGATGTGCTACTGAGAGTAAGAAGAGCAGCTAAGAGATTGGAAGAACTGAACTAAGATTGTTACTTTATAGTTTAGTCAGAGAACTCTAATAAGGTATCATCTGAGCTGAGATTTGAAGGAATTGGAGGAGATATGCAGATATTATCTGGGGGCACAGTACTGTGGGCAGAGGGACCATCAAATGTCAAGTCCTTCAGGGGACACATTCTTGGTACAGCTGAAGGCTAGAAAGGAAGGCAGTGCAATTGGAGCAGAGAGGACAAGGGAGAGGGCCACAGAATCAGTAAGAAGGCAGGTGGACCATGCAGGGTCATGCAGGCCACTGAGAGGCTTTCATTTCTTATGTGTGTGTTTTTAAAATCCCGGTTGAGTGAAATGGGAAATTTTTCTTGGTTCCAAGAAAAAAACAGAATTATCATTTATAGAGAAAGGGAAGAGGATAGCAGCAACAGCTTTCAGGGCAGGGAGAGTTCCAGAGTTTGATTTGGGACACGTTAGGTTTGAGAGACCCTCCTCTGGAGAGGAGGTTGCTGGAAAGAGAATCTAGGGGTCAGGAGACAGGTCTGACCTGCAGACATAAATCTGGGAGTCATCATCATTGCTCTTGGTCGTTAAAACCTGAGACAGTGAGACCACTGAGAAGAGAGCAAATGGAGAAGAGGTCAAAGGAGTGAGCCCCCTTGACTCCAGAATGCAGAGGGCAAGAAGAGGAGGGTCTAGCAAGAGATGGAGAACACCCAGCCAGAGAGAGAGGAGCCCAGAGGCTCTGAGATGGTGAGGGCCTAAGGCTCTTCAGAAGGAACGACGGATTCCCTCATTAAGTGTGGCAAAGGTGCTCAGAGGAGGTCACTGAGGACCTGAACAGAGTTGTTTCAGTAGCAGGGTGGGGACCAAAAGATCAAGTTCAAGAGAAAGTAGAAGAAGATCAAGTGAAGACAGCGAGTTGAGACAACTTTTGCACACTTTGGCTTTGGGTTTTGTAGAGGAAGTGTGTGCACATGTGTATACATAAACAGTCAAGCACTGCATAATGATGTTTCACTCAATGCCAGACTGTATATACCAGGGCAGTCCCTTCAACTTATAATGGAGCTGAAATATTTCTATCGCTGTAGCCGTGGTAGCATCATAGCGCAATGCATTACTTGTGTTGGTGACACTGGTGTAAATAAATCTATTGTGCTGCCGGTCATATAAAAGTCTAGCACATACAATTATGTATGGTACATCATACTAGAAAATAAAATTAAAGGACTATGCCAGTGGTTGTGTATTTAACATATTATACTTTTTACCATTACTTTAGAGTATATTCCTTCTACTTATTAAAAAGGAAAACGTATCTGGTTACCTCCTAAAGGACCTGCCCGAAGCTGTTTTAGCTGTGTTTACTTGATCTGTAAAACAGCTTTAGGCAGGTCCTTCAGCATGTAACCAGAAGAAGGTACTCTTATCCTAGGAGATGACAGCTTCATGCATGTTACTGTCCCTAAAGATCTTCCAGAGGCACAAGATGTGGAGGTAGAAGACAAGGATGTAGATGATCCTGACACTATGTAGTGTGTGTCTGTCTTAGTTTTTAACAGAAAAGTTTAAAAAGTTAAAAAAAAAAACCAAAACATTACTTTAAAAACAGAAAAAGCTTATGAAATAAGGATACATTTTTGTATAGTTGTACAATATGTTTGTGTTTTAAGCTAAGTGTTATTATGAAAGAGTCAAAAAGTTAAAAAACTAAAGTTTATAAAGTAAAAAAGTTATAATAAGCTGTTAATTTATTATTGAAGAAAAATCCTTTTTTTTTTTTTTTTTTTTTCGAGACGGAGTCTCGCTCTGTTGCCCAGGCTGGAGTGCAGTGTCGTGATCTCAGCTAACCACAACCTCCACCTCCCCGGTTCAAGCAATTCCCCTGCCTCAGCCTCCTGAGTAGTTGGGATTACAGGTGCACGTCATCACACCTGGCTAACTTTTTTGTATTTTTAGTAGAGATGGGGTTTCACCATGTTGGCCAGACTGGTCTCGAACTCCTGACCTCAGGCAATCCACCTGCCTCGGCCTCCCAAAGTGCTAGGATTACAGGTGTGAGCCACCGCGCCCGGCCGAAAAACACTTTTTAATATGTGCAGTGTAGCCTATGCATACAATGTCTATGAAGTCTACAATAGTGCATAGTAACGTCCCAGGCCTTCATAGTCACTCACCACCCACTCACTGACTCACCCACAGTAACTTCCAGTCCTTCAAGCTCCATTCATGGTAAGTGCCTTATACAGGTGTACCATCTTTTTTTATACCATCTTTTTACTGTATCTTTTCTATGTTTAGATAGGTTTAGATACACAGATACTGACCACCGTTACCACTGCCCACAGTATTCAGTGCAATGACATGCTGTCCAGGTCTGTAGCCTAGAAGCATGAGGCTGTATCATCTAGCCTAGGTGTGCATTAGGCTATCCCATCTAGGTTTGAGTAAGTCACTCTATGATGTTCCCCCAATGATGAAATTACCTAAGGATGCATTTCTCAGAATGTATCCCAATTGTTAAGCAACACATCTGTATATACATACATACATACATACATTAAACTTTATAACTCATTGTGGGTAGATATTACCCCATTTCACAAAACAGAAAAAAAAAAGTAGGTTTGGTAAATTAAGAAACTTATTTAAAATCACATAGCTGGTTAAGTGGTGAAGCCAGGATTAGAACAAAGGTCTGTGTAAATACAACAATGCTCTTCTTAATTTCTCTGAGACCAAGGTTTTATGTTATCAAAATTAGCAATATTAGAGTACCCAGATACTCCCCAGGGAGTCAGTCTGCTGAAACCCAGACCACCACAGGAATTCCAGACCCAAGGGCTCCTTCCTCAGGAAAGCACAGGCATTGATGCTCCATCAGGCTCAGGTGGGACTCCACAGGCAATTACTTGTTCCAGGTTCTCTTCCAGGAGGTTTTCTAGCCTTGGTACCAGACATTCCTTACTCCCTCTCTGCCCCAGATCATGTCGCTGTAAATGCTGGTGGCTTGTCTTTCATCTCTTCACTCCCACCATAAACCATCTCCTAACAGGGCCCAGCAGCAGAATGTTTCCCCTCCGGAGGTGTTTCTGCCCATTGTCTCGGCTTTTTCCATAATCTTCCAGAAGTTACTATATGTGTGGAGTCTGCTGCCATGAAACAGTCAGAAGCCTGACAGGAGTTACTGAATTTACTGGGGTTGGAGCATTTGCTCTCCTATCAGGTGAAGTATTCAAGCTCAGACATAGAACATGGGTTCTAACAGTCCTACAGTATTCTAGATGTCCCGATCAATAACTTCAGTATTTCTTTGCACCTCAATCCAATGCCTCTCCATCTCACCTTCTAGGTATTTCACTGGCTGCTATAGGATCAACTACGATTGTATGTGAAAGCATTTTATGAACAAAGTCCATTATTGTTATGGAGACCTAGCATGCAGTAATGATTAAGAGCCCAGAGTTTGGATTAAAGGCTCTCTGAGTTTTGAATCCTCTTCTTCCACTTCGAAGCAGGGTAAGCTTGGGCAGGCAGTTAAATCTTTTAAGTTCCAGTTTCTAGAAGTGTTTCAGACATAAAAGGTGCTCAATAAAGACATTGATAGAAGGAATGGATGAATGAAGGAATCTGGCTTATACTTTCTGCTCAATAAATGTCTGCTGCAGCTGTCTTACAGCCAGGCTGATAATGAATGAGTAATAATTAAATGAGTTCACCTACACAAAACACTAGTCACTGGCCTGCCATTTAGTCAGTACAAAATAAATGGTGACTATTATCCTTAACCCTATTGTAACTAAGTTTGCAAAACCTCAGATATAACAATCACTTTGTCAAATAAAAGGATTTCAAATGCTAACACAGGTTTGCCAGAGAATTGAAGACACAAACTTTTGTCTTTTACAGCTGGTCCCTTCCCTTTTCTACTGTGAAATACTTCTAAACTTTATCTCCACTACAAAGTGCAGGAACTTACTGGTACTTGGCTGAATCAAAGGGAAGAAATCGATCTTCAGAGGTCATGTGGCCCATCTACTGGCCTTCAGGCTAAACTGTCTTAATCATCTGAGAGAAATGATTATCTCTCCACTTTCAAAGACTTCTAGGGATGAAACGTGAATAACCTGTCACAGTAATACCCTCGAACAGGTCTGCCAGAAAGTTCTTGCTTTGTGTTTAACCTTAATCTCTCACGAGACACTCAGAATCCTTTTTCTCTTATTTTATTCTCCACAAAGCTTGAGTACAACCTTCTGTGTAAGAAAACTCAGGAAGACAGATTACTCAGAGGAAGCAATAAGGAAGCATGTGCCCTGGAAGTTTCTGGCAAGACTGATTTAGAGATGACCCTATTGCAACTACTACTATCTGATGCTAGATGATGGGCATGTGGAGACAATGAGTTCACAGTCACATGAGACACAAAGACATGCAAATAAAATTTAATATCACACTAATAATATATATCACTTATCAAATACCTATTATAAGCCATGTATTCTATGCAATTTATCTTTCATCTTTAAAATAAAGTTGCAATAAAGCTCTTATGTCGATTTCATAAATTTAGGTTTAAAAACAACATTTTTCTGCCATTTAAGAAAACAAGCTCTCACCATTTCTACTGTGTTTTGTGAAATAATCTTAGTATGAAATTAGGAGGTTCAGAGACCATCTTTTTCATTTGACATCAGTTCAGCAGATATTTACAGAGCACCCACTATATGCTGGGCCTTGGAATGCAGCAGTAAACAAGATTTGGTCTTTGTGATAAACCATGTTGAGTCTAGTGTACAAGTGAGACAAGTGTCAACCAGGGAATGGAACACGATGATACCGAGAAACCCAGAGTTCTGTAGGAACTCAGAGGTGGGATACCTGAACAAGTTTTGGGGGACATGAGAAGATTCCTGAAAAAAGAAATGCTTCAATTGACAACAGAAAAGCCAGACAAAGATGAAGAAAAAAATCATTCTAAGCAGAACAACAGCATTCATTCTGGCTTAGTAATAAGAAAGCAGCTAATCAGAGGCATAAAGTTTAGACACTGTCTAAGTCACATGGCTAGAATACATGGAATCAGGATAGAAGTCTAGTTACTCCGAATGCCAAGTGTAGATTTTTTCAACACCACCTGTTTTTCACTACCATCTAATTTAACTGTCAATCACTACATTCTCAGAATAATAAGAGATATGTTTGGGTACTCTAAAAAAAAGCCATGTAATTCAGAATCAAAAGGAGATGGCTAGAGGTAAGATAACTGATAAGCAACATCTAAGAGAAAAAGCCAGAGAAACTTCTGGGGTGCTGGAAATGTTCTCCTCATGGTTATGTGGGTGTATACATATGTTAACTTTCACTGAAGTATTTTTTTTCAGATAAATAAAAATTTATGCTCTTTGCTGTATGTACATTATATCTCAGTAAAAGGAAAAAATCTAAAAGAAAAATCCCTAATTTGTCTGTTAAAAGGTAAGAACCAATAGGCATTTGTTGCTGCCTGTTTAACATGCATCTTCACCTTCTTTCTTACCAACAGATCCCTTATAAGGCTGGGGATTGGGTGCTAGGGATAATGTATCAATCCTTTTGCAGATGAAGTAGCCAATGAGATAGAAGCAAAATTTATGGACTGAAGCTTCCAGGAAATTTCCTAACAGAAGGCCAACTCACCTAGGAGGCATGGCTTTCCACTCTTCCCCCTTCTTCCTGCCTGAACCTCAACTTGGCAGCTGGAAGTATAATAGCCACTGTGAATGAGAAGAGCCTTGGGATAGAAGCCAGGGTGAAGGAGTGCGGAAGAGAAGGGCAGAAGCAGTCTGGATTCTTAGTAACTATAGAAAGCTGTCACGTGAGCTTGGAGCTGATTACATCCTTGCATGAGAGAAAACTAAAACATCTAATTTGATTGAATTTATGATTAATTCAGAGTTTAACCCGTCCCTAAAAGACAGAGCAATGCATTTGGAAATAAGGCGTGTGAGTATCCCTGTATTTTTCTGATATAGAGATAGCTAACCTTATTTTCTTATTTTAACAGAAAACGGCAATGTCCTGCTACTCCTTCCTACTACAAAGTTGCTTAAAAGGTTGCAGATGGTTCTACATAATTGAAAAAAAATTATTAATTTTTATTAGATTCCAAGAAAAAGGAGACAAGGAGAATAATGTCTTCCTTATGAGAACTGCCTCAGTTCCCACTGCGCCTCTTTACTCCTCCAACACACCCAAGTCCACCATGCCAGGAAGCCTCACCAATGGCCGGGCGTGCAGCTCACAGAGGACATGCTGATGTCCATGTGTGAGGTCTGTGCAATGCCATATTTACTTTTACAGGCTCAGGTTTTCATTTTTAAGCAGGTTTCTCCATCTTACTGTAATCATTTTAGAAGCTGGCATAGAATCGTTAAAAATCAGGCTTTGAAGCCAAACAAATATCAGAAATTAGACGTTAGGATTTATTCTCTGTCAGCTTAAAGTTAATTCAATTTCTCATCTGTAAAAGTTTAAAAAAAAAATCTTTCATAGGACTGTTGTAAAGTTCAAATGAAATAATGTGTTATATACATATATGAAGGACAGCTGTTAATGATATTAAAGCAGAAGTCCTTTTTAAATGAGTCCTTATTTTTGTTGTCATACAATCTATTCAGCAAACATTCATTCTTGCCTAAAAAGTAAGGAACTGGAACCGGAGCTGGGTGCAGGCAGTGGACACGGTTCCGCCAAGAGCTGAAGATGGCAGTGAACGTATACTCAACGTCAGTGACCAGTGATAACCTAAGTCGACATGACATGCTGGCCTGGATCAATTAGTCTCTGCAGTTGAACGTGACAAAGATCGAACAGCTGTGCTCAGGGGCTGCCTAGTGTCAGTTTATGGACATGCTGTTCCCTGGCTCCACCGCCTTGAAGAAAGTGAAATTCTAAGCTAAGCTAGAACATGGGTGCATCCAGAACTTCAAAATACTACAAGTAGGTTTTAAGAGGATGGGTGTGGACAAAATAATTCCTGTGGACAAATTAGCAAAAGGAACGTTTCAGGAAAATTTTGAATTCGTTCAGTGGTTCAAGAAGTTTTTTGATGCAAATTATGATGGAAAAGACTGACCCTGTGGCTGCCAGACAAGGTCAAGAAACTGCAGTGGCTCCCTCTCTCATTGCTCCAGCTCTGAATAAACCCAAGAAACCTCTCAGTTCTAGCAGTGCAGCTCCCCAGAGGCCCATCTCAACACAGAGAACTGCTGTGGCTCCTAAGGCTGCCCTGGCGTGGTGTGAAAGAACCCTGGTGTGTGCAATGGGGACAACGAGGCAGCTGAGTTGATGCAGCACTCAATGTATTGAAACTTACTGTTGAAGACTTGGAGAAAGAGAGGGATTTCTACTTCGGAAAGCTATAGAACATTGAATTGATTTGCCAGGAGAATGAGGGGGAAAACGACCCTGTATTGCAGAGGATTGTAGACATTCTGTATGCCACAGATGAAGGCTTTGTGACATCTGATGAAGGAGGCCCACAGGAGGAGCAAGAAGAGTATTAACAGCCTGGACCAGCAGAGCAACATCTGAATTCTTCACTCCAAATCATGTGCTTAACTGTAAAATATTCCCTTTTATTATCCTTAGAGGACTCACTGGTTTCTTTTCATAAGCAAAAAGTGCCTCTTGTTAAAGTGCATTTTGCAGACGTTTCACTCCTTTTCCAATAAGTTTGAGTCAGGAGCTTTTACCTTGTAGCAGAGCAGTATTAACATCTAGTTGGTTCACCTGGGAAACAAAGAGGCTGACCATGGGGCTCACCATGCAGATGCGGGTCACACTGAGTGCTGGAGAAGGTGTTATATAATATGCTGATGTGGCGACCTCAGTGGAGAAATGTAAAGACTGAATTGAATTTTAAGCTAATGTGAAATCAGAGAATGTTGTAATAAATAAATGCCTTAAGAGTATTTAAAATATGCTTCCATATTTCAAAATATAAAATGTAACATGACAGGAGATACTGTGTTTGACATTGTGTTGGGGAAGGAAGGGCCAGACCTTGGAACCTTTGGAAACTTCTGTCTTACAGGGCTGCTTGAAGCCTCATAGGCCTAGACTTTGGTCTAAAAAGTTGCCCTATGAAGCCATTTGGTGTCACTGGCCAACTGCATCCGTGCTAAAAAGCAGGCGGCATCATTGCCTGGATATAACAGAGGATGTGTTTTAGCCTTGAGATGTTCCAGTTGAAGAGCTCGGTTTTCATTAAGCATTTCTATTTTTCCAGTTATCCCCAAAACTTCTATGTATTATGTTTTTGGGGAAGTGAGGTGTGCCCAGATTTTTAATCTAACAACTACTTTTGGGGACTTGCCCACATCTCTGGGATTTGAATGGGGATTGTATCCCATTTTACTGTCTTTTAGGTTTACATTTACCATGTTTCTCTTCTCTG
The DNA here is from genome assembly GCF_029281585.2 of Gorilla gorilla gorilla. Lineage (NCBI taxonomy): Eukaryota > Metazoa > Chordata > Mammalia > Primates > Hominidae > Gorilla > Gorilla gorilla. The sequence continues at coordinate 141,458,864 of NC_073231.2, read as the reverse complement.
CTCCCTTTGCCCAGTGGGGACTCCTCTTTGGCTCCTTGAAGTTTGCTGCTTAGAGCTGGAAGTAAAGCAGGCAGGTGACCATGCTGCAATTCTTTCTGGACCTCTGGCAAAGGGAGTGGTCAGTGAAAGCCATTGTTACCTTGGGATCTGCAAGGCTGGGGTATTTTCGGTATCTGCTGTCCACTGTAATCTGAATACTTTGCCAGTACACTAGTTTCTTTGGAGATAAAATGCATTAGTGTGTGGCTAAATGTTAATTTTCTTTTGCAGAAAATATAGTACCATGTCTAAAAATTAATATTTAAAATATTTCATTCCTTAACTCTCCCTCATTTGCAGGACTCTGCAAAATGTGTCTCACTCACTACTGAGATTGTTCAGCCCCTGACGTATTTGCATTGATTTGTTTCTGGTGGTAGCTTGTCCTAAAATGTGTGTAGAAAACAAGTATTTTATGATAAAATTGTTGTGTAGTGCATGCTGTGCGGAATTCAGAGGAAAACCCAGATTCAGTGATTAACAATGCCAAAAAATGTGAGTAACTAGCCATTGTTCAAATGACAGTGGTGCTATTTCTCTTTTGTGGCCTTTTAGACTTTTGTTGCCCTAAAATTCCATTTTATTGGGAACCCATTTTCCACCTGGTCTTTCTTGACAGGGTTTTTTTCTACTTTAAACAGTTTCTAAATAAAATTCTGTATTTGAAGAGAGAAAAAAAAAAAAAGTAAGGAACTTAGCTTTGGTGACACAACCCTAAAAAAATACCAACAACAGTTTCCTTTTGTTTGCTTAGTATTCTGCAACTTCATAATTTTATTTAACTTTCAGGAAGGTGAACATTAATTTGCCTACTCACTTTATTAGTTAAGCGTAAGGTTTCATAAGGTTTACTGTGCGGCTCGCTCAAGGTCACACATTAAATGACAGTCAGGATTCAAATTCAGACATGTCTTTTGACTCAAGCTTCAGTATTTTTACTGTAGCTTGTTAATTTCAAATATCAATTAATTTCTCAGAAACGCTAACAAGAAAACTAAGATTTCTTATGAAGACACACAAGGGAACAGATCCTTATTGCTTATTTTTTTCTGGCAAAGGATGACTTACAAAATACTATCAATTACAGATACTGTCACTAGACATCACGAGTAATTTTAATGACAATTCTTTGCATGAAGTATTGAAACTACATATTAGAATTTCATGGAACCTAACATTGAAAAACCAGGTTGAAATACTGGGGACATGTAATAAGGAGAACTGTTAGCACAGACTGAGGTTCCGGGGAAGGTCTGGAGAGTAGAAAAGGGGTCAGAGATTGGTTACCAAGTGGCAGGAAGGCCGGGAAGGCTGCCGCAAATGAAATATGTGCTTAGAAGTTCAAAAAATATACAACTTTGGGGAAAGACCAAGATCAAGGTTGGGTTCCTTAAGCCTATTTTTTTGTATTTCTGTTTTTGATTCCCCAAGTCCAACTACACTGGGTGTCAAGGCATGGAACCTTTTGGTATTGGATTACTTGGCTCTTCCGATACCATTAGAAATGGTCCATCAACATGTTATGAGCCAGGTTACAGTATTTCTCTGGATCATTTGTTAATCTTGCATTTGTTTTTACAGCCAATCCTTCCATCTGGTATACCAACGTATCTTTTTGAGGAGATTTCTGATAAACACATTTGATATTTAGATTTCAAAGCCATATCTATTACTCTTTAGGAAAACACTGATTGTGATCTGCAATATTTACACATGTGAAATAATTATCCCTTTTGATTTTTTATGGGATTGTCAGCATCTTCCTTTGACACAATGTTAGGGAAGCAAATGGTTTTTAGTGTTTCTGGGGAATCTGGTGGCACACTAACTTACATCAATCTGCATATCAAATTATACAGCCTCACTCTTCAAATATGCAGCATTAAAAGAATTTAAACTATGATACTTACAGTATTGTATTTTAATCAGATAAGAAATTGTGATAAGAATACCTACTTTGTTTTAACATTACTGATGTAAAGTAAAATTCTACCTCTCCACATTTATTCAATAAATATTTATTGAGCACTACGTATGTTCTAGCACTGTGGTAGGCACTGGGGGAGGGGACAGTGAATAGACTGAAAAAAGAAGACAGACATTGATTAAATAATCACTTCAATATAAAATTGCAGTTATGATGGAAAACTGCTGGGTATTATGAGAGCATGTAATTATACGGAAAATATCACGTGGGCTGCAGTAGGGAGACATGATAGCTCAGGAGTGGAGTGGAGGCGGGGCAAGCAACAGCCAGGCTCCGGGTGCTCCACAAGCAAGGTGACATTCACTTGGACCAATGTGGGGGTTACAGACATGGGGAGCACCTTCATTGATAAAAACCGAAACAAAAAAAATCTGTGGAACTCCTGAGCCTGGTATGAAGGTCCATCACAAAATGTTCTCTATGGATCTTTCTATAGACACTTAGTGCACCTTCCTTCCTAGGCACCGTAGGCTTCAGCTTCACTGAAAAACTGGTCACTACCAATGCACACCAAGTCAATCTCTTCTGCACATTTTTTTTTTGTGCTTTTCTGCACAAAAACCTCCTTCTGGTTTGCCTGGTAGAATGGTCATCTATTACTGACAACAGTTTAGAATCTACCCACTAAACAACAACTCACTATCTCAGGTGCTTAAGAAGTGTTGATGAACAAAACAGGATGAAGATTCCTGCCCTCACAGAGCTTACATTCGAATAGTGACAGTTTTAAGTATGTTGGGCACTTATATTCTAATAGAAAACGTCAAATTTCCCTTTGGAAAAAGGTACTTTTGAACAATTTGACCCATTGAAGGTTTCAATAGTTGTTTGCGGAATGAATGTATGGAAGACATTACAGAAAGGCCAACAATTTATTTTTGAGGGAAACAAGTATTTCCTTGGCAACTATCTGGTAGGCACTGTGCAAAGTGTTTTACACATATTATCTAATTTATTTAGTACTTATTACTCAAGAAGAGCAGTTCTCAACCTTTGGCTGCTTATCAGAATTATCGGTAGAGTTTAAAGAATTTATAGATAGCTGCGCTACACCAAGACTCAGAATAAAAAATAAGAGGTGATTTTCTCGGCACTCTTTTTTTTTTTTTTTCTTTTTTTAAGGCTGCATAGGTGACTCTTCTATGTAGCCAGAGTTGAAGACTACATCAATTTTCACATTAGACTTACAATGGTACCAGATTTCTTACTGGGTTTCTAATAAAGAAATGTTTAAAACAGATGCAGACTTACACGTTATCAATTCAACTGAAGAATACACATAGATCACCTTTCTGATCATTACTGCATTAGGTGTTGGTGATACAAACAAGAGTACAAAAGGGTCCCTGCTGCTGCGGGACTCTATGAAAAGGAGATGGATTCTCAACAGTCCAGCAGGTTCTGCTGGAGGACAGAGCAAGCACAGAGCATTGTGGAAACACAGAAGCCTTAGTATTTATAGGACATGGAAGAATGGGATGTGAGGTGAGGAGAGTCACTGAGGGTTGTTGGATGGTATAACTACTCATCCAAGAAACTGGTAGCTCTGTTGCAAGCAATCTGGCAAAGACTAAAATACAAAGAAAGGCAAATTGTCCTGTTTGCACCATTTTAGAAAATTCTAAAAACCACAATATCTTCAAAAGGTATATTTGAGATTAACTAAGGAGCCATGAAGATTTTGATGACAATGTACTTTCACAAGTTAGACTTCACATTTTAATAGGTTACTGAGTCAAGTATAAATGAGCCATAACTGTGAAACTCAGTATCAGGTTACATTACATGAGTGAGTGACCTTAGATGAGGCAGAGAAGGAATTGGGGCCAGGTCAGGAAGGGCCTTGCTACCAGGTGTGGTGGCTCACACCTGTAATCCCAGCACTTTGGGAGGCTGAGGCGGACAGATTGCTTTGAACTCAAAAGTTCAAGACCAGCTTGGGCGACATGGCAAAACCCCATCACTAAAAAAAATACAAAAATTAGCTGAGTATGAACATTAAAGAGTAAAGTGACAGTGGCACCATCTCGTGCCGGTGGTCCCAGCTACTCAGGAGGCTGAGGATGGAGAATTGCTTCAGCCTAGGAGGCGGAGGTTGCAGTGAGCAGAGATCACGCCACTATAAACCAGCCTGGGCGACAGATTGATACCCTGTCTCAATTTAAAAAAAAAAAAGACCTTGCTAAAGTGATGACTTCTAACAGAAGAAACAGTCTTGTATCAATTATTTAATCTACTCTGTTTAAAAATAACTTGCTAGCACTAGCAATATTGCTATATTTGGTGGGATTAGAAACTGCCAAGGCTGAATGCCACACACCTCCCTTAAGAAATCCCCTTCATTTTCAAATTGCCACATATGCTTTACACCCCTTTGTAACCAGTTTCCCTGACCATAAACTTCAAAGAATCCAAAGGGCAATCATTATCCTGGAGAAGCACATGCAGGGCTCCACTGGAGCTGTACTAACATATGGTATGTGTATGTATCCTGTATTGTTTTTCCAAAATTCCAAAAATTGGAATGTAAGACATATTTAGCTTTGACAGTTTTAGATAAAGAATTGTAGAACTTTAATGATAGCTATTGATAGCATTTACGATGTGTGACATGCTTTCCATATATGACATGCTTTCCATTTCGCTTAACTTTACAACAACCCCATGAGGTCAGTACTATTATTGTCATCCCCATTCTACTCTAGAGCACAGGTTAAATAACTTGCCCATGGTCACACTTTAATTTACTACATCTTTATGCAGCCTTAATTGAGACACTGTTTTAATTATATTACTTTGGCTAAGACAATATGGATAGGTTTTTTTTTTTCCTCTATGTAAGATGTCTTATTGGGCTATATACCTACATGTATTTTTTATTTCCAATGTCTCTAAAATTTAGCAATGTTTAAGACTATATCCAATACTTTTGATAAACTATTTCAAAAAGGTTGCAATTGGATGAAATACTTCTATTTTATAAACTTACAAACAACATAAATTCATTTTCATGTGGTACAGCAATCCTTATAAATGGTAGATGAAGGAAATACATGGAAGTTTTAATGATTATTTTCCTACTTTCTAATGTATATGTCTACTTTTTGGTCCTTTACAGAACACTGAACAAAAAAGCACCAGAGTAAGAAACAACAAACAAAAAAGCAAAGCATTTATGCCTTTACACTTGCAGTGTGCTCCAAGTTATGTTTGTGATACTCTGCACAGAAAATGAGCAGATACGAGGTGAGCTGGAAGCTATCTATCACCAGGTGATAATGAAGGTGCCCATGATCATCCCTCCACAGTCAGTACTACTTACAGAGCACCAGCAAAATGCCCAGCAGTGACAGATACATAAAACACAATCACAAATTCCAAGTGCCACGTGCCAGGCTCCATACTAAACTGTTCAAGTATATTCTCTCACTATGTTTTGTAGGTGGGAAAATTGAGGGTTAGTGAAAGATCACATACACAGTGAAGTGGAAAGGTCAGGTCGGCCTGACTCCTAATCATATAGTATTTTCACTCTATCTTGTTTAATATACTTTGGAATTGACTATCTTACTCTAATTTCTGGGAGATTAACCATGTCAAAACGCTGAGTACACATACTTAAAGACATCAATGAAAGAGAATACAAAAAATAAAACTACAACTCAGTTACTTACTAAAATTGGGGTAAAAATCTAACCATAATACATTTTGTAACTACTAAGAAAAACTGGGAGAGAAATATAGTTACCATTGATACAATGACTTATTAGTATGTAAACCATTTTTATATCAATTATTTAATGTAATTGTTACAATTCTGTGGACAACCTAAATTCAACACATCCCAAATGAACCTATTAGCTTTTTCCTAAATCTCATTGCCACTTAAATTAATTATATCACTATCTATCCAACAGGTTGAGAAACTGAATTTATCACCTAACCCCTCTTTCCCAGAACTCTTCCAGAAATTGCTTACTCTTTTCAATTAAAGAGCTCTTAAATATATTCGCACTGTCAGACACTCACTGTTACACTGTAAGTTCAGGCACTTATTGTAAAAATATTGGTTCATAAGTCACAGATATTTTTAAGGCTCTCAATGCACACTCATAAATTACCTTCCAAAAGGAACATATCCCTTCATGATGACAAATACAAGGGAAAAATATGATCCACACCATGTCTGAATATTATTTCAGTTTCTAAAGTTGTGCGTCTAACGATGAGGTATCAATCGATTCTGGGGAATTCAGGCACCGACATTCTCCATTACAAGTCAACCTGCAACAAGTAACTTAGAGCTCTGTCCTCAAGTCTGTGCTTCTGACACATTTTAGGACTCTAAACAATCTAAATTAAATGAGCCTTTAACAACTTTTTATTGCACAAATAAGGTATCAAAATGGCATGCATAATTTTATTCAGATTATTTGTTGGGATTTTATTGACTGGAGACATTCTCAGAAAAGACTATAATAGTTTCTGGATATAATACTTAAACTCATAATAACAACAGTTACATAGAGAGGTAGTATAGCAGAGTGCTTAGACTGCCTGGGTTCACATGCCAGCTCTAGCACTCACTCTCCATGAGTTCAGGGAAGTTCCACTGTCTCTGTGCCACAATTTCCTCATCCATAAAATGGTATAATAATAGTAGCTGCTGGGTGTGGTGGCTCACTCCTGTAATCCCAGAACTTTGGGAGGCTGAGGCAGGCAGATCACCTGAGGTCAGGAGTTTGAGACCAGCCTGGCCAACATGACAAAACCCTGTCTCTACTATAAACACAAAAATTAGCTGGGTGTGGTGGAGCACTCCTGTAGTCCCAGCTACCTGGGAGGCTGAGGCAGGAGAATCGCATGAACCTAGGAGATGGAGGTTGCAGTAAGCAAAGATGGTGCCACTGTATTCCAGCCTGAGACAGAGTAAGACTCTGTCTCTGAAAAATAAAATAAAATAAAATAAAATAAAATAAAATAAAATAAAAGTAGCTAAAAAGGCTATAAAATGCTTACAATGGTAAACACCTACTACAGGCTACTACAGCAAATTTATTGAACTATTATGTATATTACATCTGCTATCTCACTTAATTACAATGTTGTAAGTCAAACAGTCATCATTTTACAGAAGAGAAAAGAGTCAAAGAAGCAACCTAGTCAACATCGTAGAGCTAAGAAAGTAGTACAGCTGACATTCAAGTCCAAGCTTTTGTGGATTTATAGTCACTGTCTTTTTTTTTTTACTAACAATAATGCTACCTCATTTTAAAAGTCAGAAATTATACAAAAGTTATTATTCTCTTCCATCAAAAAGAGATTATATATGCAAGATTTGTAGAAAAAATTCTTTAAAAAATAAATAAATACATTTTAAGAATGTATGAAACACGAGGAATGAAACATGGGAAGACTTTAGAGTAGGTCTTTATCTTACAGACTTAAAATTCTATAGTGAAGATTTAAAACTGGAGGTTTGGTCATCAACACAAGCGCTTTTTAGAAACCCTGTCACATAATCTACATTTTAGTAATGAACCCGCTTCCCTGGTATGTTCACTCTCTGCAGCATCTGTCATTGCTATGAATGGTTGATCATAAGTACTGCTGTAGTCTTCTCAATGCTATTAAGCAGATGGCAGCGCTAACTCCAAATGATGTAGTACATCTCCCTGGTGGACTTTGTTTTCATTTACTACCATTATTCTACAATTCCTCAGTGATAAATCTCATGTATTCTCAAGAACATTAAAGAGTAAAGTGACAGTGGCAATTGATTTATTGCCACTAGCTTGCCTTTGCCCCGCTACCGTGTTGTCATACACTTGTGGAGATCATGCATGAAGATTCCATGTGGTGGTCTTCTCTACATTTATAGGAACCTAATTTTTTTCCCCCTTACTAGTTGCTTTTGAGTTAGGCAAAAGAATGTAAGCTTGATCTCAAAGAGAACAGTATGAGGACTAACTGATATGAATTAGCTATGTGACTTTGGTCAAGTTCAAATTCTGTGAATGTCAGCTCCTTTTGTAAAATTAAGGAATGACAATCCTACAGAAATTCTTAGGAATTAAATGACACAATATGTATGAGAGCACCTAGATACATAGTAACTCACACTTGGTAAGTACGCAATAGATATTTCATTCCTTCAAACTTTGTTAAGTAAATGAATCTTGAAAAACATTTTCCTTTTTTATTAGTTTAATTCTAAAGAAATTCCTGGTGAAGATACAAAACTTCTTATTTTCAATAAAATCAAGGCATCAAATTTGGTAGGACACTGTAACTTAGTGAGAAGCTCAGTCTTGCTTCTCAGACTCATCTAATCAAACTTTCAGTATGAGCAGTGTTTCAGGTTGTCCACTGACTGGCGACACAAATGCTCAGTGCAGCATTCACCAAACCCCAGCCATTCAGGGACAACTCTCAGGATATGCAGTGTACTTGCCATCTACATACACACCTATCCTGTTCGTGACTTCATACTAACTCTCCACGTTAATTTTCTTTTACTTTAAACTTGACATCACTGAATTACAGCAATAATCATAAAATCATGTGTTTGATATGCTAACCACACTCTTCCAATAACTTTATAATCTAATCATTAAAAATTTTTAAGAAGTCTGCCCATGTAGCATCTGAAATCGCATTGTGAGACGTCAATGATATGGGTAACTACTCTTTGAAAAACACTAGTATAATGGAATGAAAATGGACCTTGAAATCAATAGTGTCATTAAGAGTGTCACTCAGGCTACTTAAACTCTGAGTCTCAGTTTTCTCAATAATAAATTGAGGATAATATCCACCTTTTATGGTTAAAATTAAGATCAGAGGGTGGTTGTGTGTGTGTGTGTGTGTGTGTGTGTGTCTGATACACTACAGCAGACGGTCAATATATAATAACTATAATAAACAGCAACACTTACACATGCTAACATTCTGTCTTGGGCTGTTCCTTCCCATTTCCCTGTCAGAGCTGACAAAGATTCTCTGCTTGGCTAAACTTTAGTCAGCCTCCTGATCCTTCTCCTAGGCCCATCTGTGGAGCTCCTTGTAAAATCCAGTTTTAAAAAAGAACCTTGCTGAGTCAGTTTAGCAAGAACACGCCACCCATGATATCTGATCACCCTCAATATCTGATCAGGTTCCTTATCCTCCATCATTCCCCAGGGGAGGGGATGTCTGACCATTCTGGCCTGCCTCCGGCAAGAATCCTGTTAGGTCAGTTCAGCCAAAATCCCCCCTACCACTGATGTTTCCTCTCAGTAATTTTCTATCTCCTGACCCTAGCCCGACTTCTTGGCTATGAATTCCCACTTGCCAATGCTAGATGCAGAGTGGAGCCCGGTCTCTCTTCCCCACTGCAAAGTCCCAGTGCAGTGGTCCATGTATCTATTGCAGTGGTCCTGAATAAAGTCTGCCTTACTGTGCTTTAACAAGTGTCACCAAATAATTTTTTTTCTTTACAGGGTTGTAGCTTCACTTTTTCACCCCTGTCTCTACTCTTTTTTTTGGTTTTTTTTCTTACCATGGGGTCTTGAGAATTAAGTATTTACAGGTCTATGGGGGTAATTTGGGTTGATATCTCTTGTTTTTTGTTGATGTCTACATAGTACTTTGTTAGAAGTATTTTTGTTGACAGTTTATAATGCTCAATTTCTATTAGCACTTTCTGAGACCCTTTATATTCTATTCAGTTTATGATCACTATAGGAGCCAAACAGTTCTTTGGAGAATTTATACTTTTTCAGAAACATAGACTAAAAATATTATGATAGTTATTAGGATTGTAAATAAGACATCAAATATAAACTAATTCCACTTAGCTTAGAATAAAATAAAGACATATACAAGGGGTTTCCAGGAGTCAGAAATGGTCTGTGAAGATTCAAGCCATGTCGGGGCAGAGGAAGGGCTCTGAGGGCTGAGGCCATTATCACCCATTCGTTTTGATTCACTATACTAGCTATTCAGAAGCTGTGTATCCACAGGAAGTAATCAACATCTATTTTTGAGCCAATGTGTATTAGAATAATTCCAATATTGTAAAGAAGTTTATATTTTTCTTCATAGTAACTGTGTCAAAATCTTGTTACTCATTAAATGTGTGAAGTTAGATAAACAATACTTTTGTTTTATACTGTAATGTTAGCATTATCAAGGTCATTACAAAAATCAATGGGGAAATGTACCTGAACTATATTGAATTTTTTTATGGGAATTCTCATTTGTACCCTGATTTGAATACAAGGTATTTGAAAATTGGAAGAAAAAAATTCCTAATTTGTAAAACCTCCAAAGATAAACTTGTTTCTGTAACACAACAGTGTCATAATAATGAGGACCTCAGGAGTTTAAAAGTCACTATGGAAAGAAGCCCTTCCACACAACATATCATACCCAACGGTAGCCAGGCTGCCTTGCTGTCTTACTCAATTTTGTTTTCAGGTGAGATATGGCTGTTGACCTTACCGACTCTCAGTGTACAGGAAATACTGACGCTGACCATCCACAGGAAAGAAGCCCTTTGCAAGGTTTCCTCTCTCACTATAAAACATTTGCTCACACAGTCCTTGCAGGTTTCCCAGAACCTGCTCTTCGTAGCCACTCTTGTGTCAAACAACAAGCAGAAGGAATTTAGAGCTGCAGAAGGATGGCAGGAACTCGGGCTCACACTGTGCTACCTCCCTATGCAAACCATCTCATTCAGTCCTCAAGCAGAGACAACGGAGTGGACAACAGACTTCCCTCTACACAGTTTACAAAGACTACGTGCTTTTCTGTCTCTCTCAGCCTTCAGGCCAGCCCTCTAAACGAGAATCTTTTTACACTGTTCTCACAAGTAGAAACAGTTACACATTTTATAAAAGGAGGCTTAGAGAGGTTAAATAACTCACCCCAAATTACAGAGCCAGTAAATGTTAAAGTTGGTGTCTGACCATAGATCCGTCAGACTTAACCACTGTGGCACCGGTCTCTGTTTCTGATACTACATCGGCATAAATAAAAATGTTTTTGAACTTGTAACTGTAATGTGCTTATGCATACTATAATATTACTAAGCTATATTTTAAATAACATACAAACATTAAAATAGGAATTTAAAAAGTAGGAATATGAGGGGCCGCTTTCCAGTTCTCTCTCTGAGGCTTGTGGACTGTGTTGCTGTCTTGCTTACCCCTAAGTGAGTATGTGCCAGAGACAGACACAGCCAGAATCATTTAACTCAGTGCTGTCTATGAGAAGACACTGTAATAGAGAGCTTTCCAGTAGCCACATGTAAAAAAAGTAAAAAGAAATAGGTGAAATTAATTTTAATAATTTTTTTTAACATTCTTTTTTTCATACAAAGTCTCTGGAATGTGGTGTGAGTTTTACACTTCCAGCACATCTCATTCCGGACGGGCCACGGGTCAAGGGTCCACAGCTCCATGTCTAGTGGCTGCCATGGGGGACTGAGCAGCTTTTACCTCTGCTCTGTGCTCCCTCCTACCGCACAAAATGTCAAAGAACATTTGCAGAGCAGCTTTGTACTCTAAAAGGAGGCCAAGTGAAGAATTCTTCACTAATACTGAACTATAACTGTAGCATTGCACGTACTTTCAAATTCTGAATTGAGAGAACTATTTACGTATGAAATCTTACGGAACCTGAATTGTCAAAATCAAGACATGTTAGATTAGACATCAAGTGCTACATGGCACTGCCCACCAGTGCATCTGAAAACTGGGTGCTCCTTGACAGCAGTGGAAGTAAATGCTATTCACTGAAGGGATCTCATGTAAAAGTGGAAAAACAAGTTGCTTAATTTCACTAGTCTAAGCCTACGACTGTAACATGTATATTTAATATAAATTAAATTCCCTATTTGCTTAAGGTAGTCCAAATTTGATAAGGCAAAACTTCTAGTGCATACTGAAGCAGAATTCCTAAGAGATTTTAAAACATCACAAAGTATTAGATCTTTGAATACTGTATATGGGAAATATAAACAGGAATTAGTCCCAGCAACTGTAATCAAAACCATGACAAAAGGAGAGCTGAAAGGCAATGGAGACAGTATAAAAGAGAATGTTTTGGCACCGAGGTGATTTCTTTGGGCTTTACTTCTCTGAATTTGGGAATGAGGAACTTCACTTCTCTGAATTTGGGAATAACATTTTTAAACTTGAATTTAGCAATATGGAAGGGTATGCAGAGAGGGGAGATAATTTATGTAAAGTAGATGAAATAATGCCAAGCACAAAGGAAATCTAAGATGATGGCCGTGATGATTTCCTTGTTAATGTCTACTATTTGATGCTGGGGATGATCTGAAAATCTGCTCTCCTAACTAGTTCATACCAGGTTCCTAATTCTGAAACGTGCAGTGTTGTGCTTAAACCGGTGTTAGAGTATGTGCATTTTATGTGCTGAATTGTGTACCTTGCCTTCTGAAACTCATGTATTGAAACCCTAGTCCAGTACCTCAGACTGTGACCGTGTTTGGAGACAATGCCTTTAAAGAGCTGATTTAAATTGAAATGAGGCCTTTAGAGTGGGTTCTAGTCCAATCTGACTGGTGTCCTTCAAAGAAAGGAAAATTTGGATACAAAAAGAGGCACCAGAAATGTGGGTGCACAGATAAAAGAGCATGGAAGGACATGGGGAGAAGGCAGCCATCTGCAAGCCTGGGAGAGAGGACTTAAGAAGACTGGAGTGTTTCATTATGGCAGCCCCATATAGTAAACTAATATGGTGCATAGAACCATTTCTTCACCCCACACTATATATAGCTGCTTCCTTTCAATTTATAGCAGAGCAGTTACTCAGTGTAAGCTAAGAGTGCTGTAGTGGAAAAGATACTAATATATAGTTACAGTCAGACCTCAGTTCAAAGTTTGTCTCCTTTGTGTCAACTGTACGATCTGAAGCAAGTTATCTAATTGTGTGAGCCACTGTTTTCTTCTTTAAAAGGGACAGATATTTGACATGTTATGAGGATTAAATGAACACTCAAGAGTATCTAGCAGTGGCTTCTGCACTTGTCCATGTGAGCACTTCTCATACAGTTCTCTGTACTCCTTCAGGTAACACAAGTTGTAGCACAGAAAAGATCACTTCAAAGAAGGTAGACTGGCTGTCACAAAAGATGCTTCTTTTAGTGAATCTTTCCTGATATTTAAAGGGCTTATAATTTATAACATACCAGTATCTTAATTAGTCTCTGCCTCTGAGCTCACCATCTGCCAATCCAGCCTTCACAACTGTCATCTAATTAATTTCTCTAAATTCAAGTATAAACACATCATACCTTTACATGTAACCCTTCAATGGCACTGTCTCAGCTCCTTGTGGAGGAAACATGCTGTCACTCCTCCTGGCCCCTCTCTCCCCACAGCTCCTGTGTGCCACATATTTCAGCCCTACACAATTATGTGTAGTTGCCACACAAAACTTCCTGTTTCATGCCTCTGTGACTTGCTGGCCTTACTCTGTGAACTGCTCTTCCCTGTTTGTCACCTGGTGACTACTGCTTATCCTTCACTTTCTCAGGTAAATGTCCACAGTATTCCCAACCAGAATTTAGCACAGTCTTCTTATGAAAACAATGAATTTCTCCTCAGACCGCTCACGATAATTAGAATATTACATTGTTTTAAAATATTTACATTTGTTTTTTTCTAGCCAGTAAGCTTTTCAAGGATAGAGTCTCCGTCTTAATAATCTTTGTATTCCAAGCATCAAGCATAATGCCTAGCACAAAATGGACATTCAACAAACACTGATTGAATAAATAACCAAAGAATAAATGCTTATCATCTGTCATATAAATATATAATCAGAGCTTCAAGTAGAAAGACCATGAGCTTTAAAAGCCTAGGTTCATATTTGGGATTAGTCACCTACTTCTCTGAGCCTCAGTTTCATCATGTATATTAACTCTTGCTGTTGTCATTTGTATTAAAACAAGACATGTAAGTAACAGATTAAATTCCATGCCTGATTTAGAGCAGGCTCTAAGTAAATGCTAGCTCCCCTTAGTGATCTATCAGTTTACCTGCAGTCACATTTTGACATCACTCTCCTTGACAGATCACAGCATTTAATAGGGCAAATGCTTTAAGTTTGGTTCTTTATATCAAATATCAAAAACCAGAAGATCACATGGACTATAATCTTGTATTGTAAATATACTTCATAAAAAAAGTTACATCTTGGTTTCTACATCTATTAACTGGAGGAAACTCTATTTATCGTATAGGACTGGGTTGATGCCTGTGAAGATCTACTGAAATCAAATACAAAAAGCATTTAGCATAGTATCTGAAACACATTAAAAACTCAATAAATATTAAGTCGCATCTCTTTTCTCCACAGAATGAATCGAACCGTAAACATCACTATATTGTGATACAGTTCAAGCCAAAAAACATGCTTGCATGTGAAAGTCCAACACACGGAATAGAGTCATGTGCTGCATAACGACGTCTCAGTCAACAACAGACTGCAGGTATAGCGGTGGCGCTATGATATCATAATGGTGCTGAGAAATTCCTGTCACCTATGACATCTCAAAGATCCTGAGCCTGTGTAGGTCTATGCAAATGTGTGTATTTATGTCTTTGTTTTTAATTTTCAAAAAGGTAGGCCCGGTGTGGTGGCTCACACCTGTAATCTCAGCTCTTTTGGAGGCCAAGGTGGGCACACTGCTTGAGCCCAGGGGTTCAAGACCAGCCTGAGCAACATGGCGAAACCCCATCTCTACTATAAATACAAAAATCAGCCAAGCATGGTGGCACATGGCTGTAATCTCAGCTACTCCGGAGGTTGAGGCACAAGAATTCCTTAAACCTGGAAGGAGGAGGTTGCAGTGAGCTGAGATCACGCCACTGCATTCCAGCCTGGGTGACAGAGGGGAAAAAAAAATTTACAAAGTAAAAAAAAAAAAATTAAAATAGATAAAAGTATATAGAATAAGGATATGAAGAAATATATTTGTAGAGCTGTACAATGTATTTGTGTTTTAAGCTAAGTATTATTACAAGAGTCAAAAATTAATAAAAACTACAAGTTTATAACGTAAAGAAGTTACAGAGGGCTAAGGTTAATTTGCTATTGAAGAAAGAAGAAGACTTTTTAATAAACTGAGTGTAGCCTAAGCGTTTAGTGTTTATAAAGCCTGCAGTGGTGCGCGGTAATGTCCTAGGCCTTCACATTCACTCACCACTCACTCACTGACTCACCCAAGAGCAACTTCCAGTCCTTCGAGCTGCATTCATGGTAACTGACCTGTATGGGTATACCACTTTTTATCTTTTATACCATATTTTTACTGAAGTTTTTCTATGTTTATACATGTTTAGATACAGAAATACCATTGTGTGTCCACTGCCTGCAGTATTCAGTATAGTAACATGCTGTTCAGGTAGACCATACAGCCCAGATGTGTAGCAGGCTGTATCATGTAGGTGTGTAAGTACACTCTATGATGTTCACACAATGACAAAATTGCCTAAGGACACATTTCTCAGATCATATCCCAGTTGTTAAATGACGCATAACTGTATATACATCCCATAACAGATACGGGAACAGAACTAACAGAAATGTGCAGTGAGCCTCTCACACAAATGTATCAGGGTTAAGAATACGCACTTGACAGTCACACACCTGTTACCATTTTATCAGCTGTTCGGTCACAAGCAAGTGCCAGAATCTCTTGGTTATGTGATCTCCTCATCTACAGCAATACCATCAACTTTATAGTACTGTTGTCAGGATTGATGTGTTCAGACAACCTACACTGTAAGGCCTTACAGAACTTATGGAAACAGTGCCAGGAATATAGTATGCACTCAGCAAATGCTGTGGGGATGGGAGACTTGCTTTGCTAGGATATTTAGACTACATACTGAAATATTTGTGGATATTTCTGTTTTTAAACAAAATCTGAGGACTTATTTATAAAGGGTACATATCTTTGAGTTAGAATATGTGACTTAGAATTTCATCTTTTCACTTGCTGTGCAATTTCTGGCAAATTACTTAATTTTGTGCTCCTTTTCTTCATGTATACAATGAAAACAATGGCATATACTTCATAAAGTTGCTGGGATACCTAAATGAGACGGTGTATACAAAGTCTTATCAAGCATTCACCACATGCCAGTCACTGGGCTCCGTAAGTGTTAGGTCTACCCTCAACACACTAAAGGGCACAAACACGATATACAGGCTTCCACCAACAAAGACCAGTTGAGAGTCAAAGTTTGAAGGCTACTCAATACTTACAAGTTATAGAAGAATAAAATTTGGTATGAGCAAAAACAAAAAGTTTTTTTTATATCCCTATCTACCTCAGTACCAGAGTTAACAAATAAAGAGAACCTATGTGTTCAAAGCTTGACTGGCACTGGACGAGTTCAAAAGTGAATTTGTGTTTCATCTAAATCACCTCATAGTCCATATTTTCTTATGCTTCAGAATCACTACAAAGCCAATATTTTGTTTTATGTGTATATCTACCTTTGTCTTCCACTTAGAATTTTAAACATAAAACAAAAGGTTTCCACATATTTAGGAAAACATTCTCAACATAAGAAACACTAATTTCATGTATCAATGAACATCAAGGTAATATTATCAGAAGAGCTAAGTATGAAGCTCTGTTTTGCCTCTGGTAACATTTAATTATTTGTGGGTAAATATTTCTTTGGAAAATAAATCACAACTAAGTCATTATTCACAGGTAGGAGTTTGAAGTTGATAGAAAACAGGAGAGCTGCTATTTAGAAATTGAAATGTCCTATGAATAGGAAACAAAACTTTTGACACTTTCTTCTCCAGGCACTGACAATGCAGGATACTTACACATTTCCAATGTAATTTTGGGCCTTAAGACTAAATAGTCACAGGCTTTGAGGCCATTGTTCCTTCTCAAAATATACTGAAAATTTAAGTTGAATTTTTAGACTAAAATTTCAGTTTTTATTTCCCAAGCCTGATTTCTTTAACATTATAGTAAACTTGGGTAGGGTAATACATGCTGGTTGCTAGAACAGACAGGGCTTCTCCATTTAAACAAATACAAAAACAGGGCAAGCCAATTACCCTCTCTAGCTGACTGCCATACTTTTCCCAGAATATATGAATATGGAAGGGAATGGTTTCTGTTGTGGGGTCTGGTAATAAAGACTGACTCTTACCTTTGGGCTGGGGTGCTATAGCTGTTATCATAGGAATCATAACTCTGTTCATCATAAGCAGTGCCATATCCATCATCATAGTCCTAAAACATAACAGGAGAAGTACAAAAACATTCAGAGAAGTTTCTAAAAAGAAAGAAGCATTCTGCTTTTAGTGAATTTCCATTAATTCAGCTAGCATTTAATTATATGTCTACTTATAGTGTAAAGAAAAATATAGGAGTGAAAATGGTGAAGAACTTCCACACATTCTCTCTACAAAAGCAAAGAGCAATTGGTAAAAATGGTCAGAATCACCATTTTCAGAACCCTGGAAATTAACCAAAAGATTGCAGAGCTCTAGAAAACATTGTCTTTTTTCTTTTTTTTAAATGGCTGAATCCTGGTAAGAACAGTGAGCTTTGCGCTATTCTAACTTGTCTTATTCCCATGCCCCACTCCCCAGCTCTGAAGGAACCTTGAAAACCAACGGCCACAATCACCAGGAGTCTAGATGCTGCTGGAGGGGGCAGAACAAGGCTGACAAAACCCCATTCCTAGAGAACTGTCTTCATTTGACCTGACTCAGACTTCACCCCTTGCAAAATGCCTTTTTCCTCAGGGTATCTGAAGAAAATACTTAAAGGCAATTGTTTGACATTTCTGCTGCCTGAAGTAGTGAAGAAAAACTGAACAAACAATGGGCTAATCAAAAATCTTCAAAAGAAAAGTGGGGAATGAGGTGTCCAAAACAGGTCTTGTAAAGCTCTGAATTATTCCTGGCAATCTAGAAGGCCGGAACCATGCACAGTGCCACATCCATGCCCAGAAAAGACCCGAGAGGGCTCTGAGCTCTCTCTTCTGGCTGACCTTGAGGTTAAGCATGAGTCCCAACAGGCACCCAGAGGCCTTTGGCAAAGATTAGAAAGTTTCTAGGCATTTACTAAAATCTCTGCCCAATCATTAGCTGACTAGTAAACTAACACAGAGGAGACTTCAATAGCAATGCACAAGAAATAGAGACTTTATAAGATTAGTTTAGAAAAGTCACTAAATAACAAAAACAAGAAACCATGGAAAAAATTGATTTCCAGAGTTTACATATTAAATGTTCAGTTTTAACAACAACAAAAAATTGAGACACGCAAAAAAACTCACAAAAGTATGTCCCTACACAAGAAAAAAAGCAGTCAATAGAAACAGTCCTTGAGGAAGCTGAGACATTGGACTTACTAGACAAAGACTTTAATTTGGTTATTTTCAATACAGTTGACACTTGAACAACACATATTTGAACTGTGTGGGTTCACTTACTGCAGATTTTTTTCAACTAAAAAATACAGTATTCATAGAATGTGAAACTCATATATATGGAGAACCAACTTTTCAAATATGTATGTTCTGCAGGGCTGATTATGAAACTTGATTATGTGTGGATTTTGGTATACACAGGGGATAGTTGTGTAGTCAAGGAATCAAACAATACCCTTTCTAACCAACTAAAGAAAAGTATAAGAACAGTGTCTCATCAAACAAAGAATATTAATATAAATATAAAAAACATAAAAAAGAACCAAAATAAATTCTTAAGTTGTGAAGTATAATAACAAAAGTAAAATATTCATTTGAGAAGCTCATCAGCAGATAGAACTAGGATGAAGAAAAAAGTCAGTCAACTTGAAGATGGATGAGTGGAGAAAATCCAGTCTGAGGAAGAGAAAAAAAGATGAATGAACAGAGTATCAGAGACCTATGGGACAGCATCAAATGTATGAAAATACATGAGCATATAAATACTGACAGACCCAAAGGAAAAAATAGAAAGGAATAGAGATTATTTTGAGAAATGATGGCTGAAAACTTCCAAAATTTAATGAAAAACTGTAATCTACACATCCAAGAAGCTCAATAATCTCCAAAAAGGATAAACTCAGAGACCCAAATGTAGACATGGTTATTGCCAAACTGCTGAAAGACAAAGACAGAATCTTGAAAGTAGAAAGAGAGAAGCAACTTATCACATGCAAGAGATTTTTATAATATTAGCAGCTGATTTCTAACAAAAACTATAAAGGCCAGAAGACAATAGGAAGCCATATTAACAAGTTCTTAAGGAAAAAAAAAAGATTGTCAACTAAAATTTCTCCATCCAGCAAAACTATCCTTCAAAAATGAAGGAGAAGTTAAGACAAAGGTCATTTGAATCCACATTAAAAAAAACAAAGAACACTGGTAAATCCTTAGGTAAATATAAAAGATAGTATAAACTTTTTTTTTATTTGTAACTCTTTTCCTTCTATCTGATTTAAAGGACAAATACACAAAGAAATAATTATAAATCTATGTTGACGGGTATGCAATGTACAAAGATGTAATTTGTATGATAGTAATAAGACAAAAATGAGTGGAGAGAATGGAGCTATTAAAAAGCATTTTTGTGTTGGTTTAATTCTGAGAAAGCAATATAAGTAATTTAAAAATAAAAATGTAGAAAAAGAAACAACAAATAAAGCAGTGCAGTGAAAACAAAAACATTTAACACAAAAGAAGGAAGTAAGGTACAAAAAAGACCTAAAATATGTAGAAAACAAATGGCAAGATGGCAGGCATAAATCCTACATTATCAGTAATTACATTAAGTGTAAATGGATTAAACACACCTATTAAAAGGAAGAAATTAGCATTATGGGAAAAATGATCCAACCACATGCTGTCTACAAGAGACACACTTTAGGTTCAAACATAAAAACAGGTTGAAAGGAAAAGTATGGAAGAAGATATTCCATGAAAATAGTAACTAAAAGAGTACTAGAGTAGCTATAATACTAACATTAGACAAAAGAGACTTTAAGACAAAAATTATTAGAGAAAAATGACATTTTAAAAAATGATAAAAAGATCAATCCATCAAGAAGGTAAAATAATTATAAACATGTATGCATATATAAAAAATATATGTAACAAGAGAGCTTCAAAATACATGAAGCAAAACTACCAGAATTAAAGGGAGAAATAGACAATTCAACAATAATAGTTGGGTACTTCATCAACACACTTTCAGTAATAAGTAGAATACCTAGAAAGAAGGCCAAAAAAGAAAAAAAAAACATTTGAACAACAATACAAATCAATTATACCTAATCGACATCTATAGAGCACACTACTCAAAAAGAACCGAATACACATTCTTCTCCATTGCACATGAAACATTCTTCAGGATAGACCACAAGTCTTCCCCAGTCAGAATTTACTATAAAGCTACAGTAATCAAAATAGTGTGCTACTATAAAGCTTTCAACTTTGTAAAATAAATATTAATATGAAGGCATGGTGCTGTCTTTGTAGGAGTAAGACATAATTTATATATGATCACTAATATTTAAAAAAATTTTTTTAGAAAAGAGCAACTGAATATTTGTCAAAGAGCTATATGTTTTGTACTTTGATGAGAATGTATAATATAAAATGATAGTCATTAAATGGGGGCAGAGGAATAACAGAAGTCATGAATATGATTATAACACAATTTGCAAGCCACAGTGTTCTTCATAGTAGCTGAAGGTAGATTACTAATTTGAGTATGATCTTCCAATAGTCAGTCAAGGAAGAGAAAGCTATCAGACAACAAACAAATACTTTGAGATGATTTTGGTTATCAGGTACGTAGCAAAATGCAGACATTACAAATAATTCTTATGAATTAAAAGAAGCTGGAGGCTCCTAATGGAAGGAAAATTCCTATTAAATGAAACCTTCATCACTTAGCACCTATGCCATTTCTGGCACTCTGCTAGACACCATGGTTGGAAAGGAGTCTAGTAAGCAGGATGACATGAGGTGTAATGGGAGACAGCTGACAGACAACTAAAGAGACAACTATAATTCTACAAGTCAATTGCCATGTCAAGGGTAAGCACTGAGGTGGGACAGACCAGCCCAGTTAGGAAAGAGAAAAGTGGAAGAAAATTTCCCAGGTGTATCAATGCTAGAAATTAGCTTCAAAGCACAGAAAGTAGAAGTTTCCATTAAAATAGTCATTAAAAATTAAAATTAGGCAGAATGAACAGCAGGTGCAAAACAATGGAGGTACAGGAAGACAAGAACTAAGCTCATTCAAGGAATCAAATAGCTTGCTATGGTTCCTCTGTATGGTGCAAATGGAAGAGGAGACCCAGAAAATTATACACTAGCTCATGAAGGACCAAGTTAAGGAATAAGGATTTGAATTTGGATGACATCATTCATGTTGGGTTTATGAAATATCTCTTGGTGTGTGGGCACGAAACAGAAAGGGTGAAGATGAAGTTGAGACTTGCAACTAGGTCACTGTATCGTGCACACAGTTGGGCAAAATGCAAAGATCATGGTTACTTTAGTAATGTTAGCTTGAAAAGAATATGCTTCTTCAAATAATTCTATTTCTGTGCTTATTTGAAGAATCAAGATTGTAAATGACTAGAATTATAAAAAAAACTAAAATATTAAGCAGTATACTGTTTTAACCCTACAGTTATGACACTCATTCCTTACTCAATTATTCTGTCAGATATTACAATACTAGCAATTTATCTGAATTTTCAAATTGTTTAGGTCTTTGAGTTATTGACTTCGATATTTTTATACTGAAGATTTTAAGAGATTAAATTTGCAATTTTCACAAGATTTCATTCAGGAGGATTTCAATTTCACAGTTCGATTTGGCTATGGTGGTGAATATTTTGTACTTCCATTATGACGAGTATTATTTGTTCAGTGGACAACGCTTGAAACATATAGGGAAGCATGAAGCAGGGTGCAATAGGAGAAAAGGAGGAAAAGCTGAGTGTGACTGCAAATCAGTGTCTAAGGTTCCAGGTAGGGAGCACAGGGAATTCTTGTTGAACATCTACTATTTTTATCACAAGGTAGGAGATGAGGTCACTGGCTGAGAACAACAGTGAAGGGGGATTAACCAATAAACAAATGACTCAGCAAATGATTAAAACGAGGAAAAGGAGAGAGTAGTGGAGCTGAGTAAGAGCCTCCAAACCTTAAGATTTTTTTATCTGAGGACTGGGTGATCTGAGGGTTTAGCAGGCCTCCCTTTTTTCCCTAATGCTCTTATCTTCCAGTGTTCTGAATCACTGGTTGCTCATTTTTTCTTATTTACATAGTTTTATATTATAAAATTCTTCAGTAGATGTTTCTGAGGCTAAGATAGAAATTTAAAAAATAGTGAATGTATTATTTGCTATAACTCAACAGATAATTGAGTGGAATCAAAGTATAGAAGGGGATGTCAAAGATTTAGATCAAGCAAACATCTAAGCTTAGAATCTACTCTTAAAAAGCTTGCCAAGACCTGGGATGAGGAACTCACTACACTTCAGTGCTGGCACTGCTCAGATATGCTGGAAGGTTTACCTTATATTTGAAATTTTTGCGTAATTTTTCACATTTCCATATTTGCTCCTAGAGGACCCCATTGTGACAAGCCCCAGTCTACATGTCAGACTCATTTTTCTGCAATGTGTCCTGTGCCTCCCATGCAATGACTATTTCTAGTTCATGTGCTGTTTCCCGCAAGTCTCTGGCCTGCTCTCTCTGTCTAGTGAATTTTTCAAGGTGAAGCTCAAATGAGAGCTTCCAATTCTGTTATAACTTCTGAGTCCCATGAAAACTGTCCATGACACCTTTGTTATGCCAACAATGGACCTAATATATGTACTTCCATTACTGGGCTGCATACAATATGCCTTGCTTTTTGCTTCACCTACCTTTCTGAATATGGATTGTGTCTTATTCATTCTTTCACACTATCACACCAGGCACAGAGTAGCAACAGTGCCTGGAACATAATGAGGACTTAAAAGATGTTCATTACATTGCTGGACTGAATGCCTCTAGAGGCAAAGCAGGCCAAATCCTTCTCTGTTTAGTCCTCTCACCTCGTTCCTGAATTTTCCTCAGCTGGTTCATATATCTCCAGAGCCTCTAGCCATTCATCAGATGATCAAAAGTGAGGAAACCTGGCAGTATAAAGTCACAAGCAACCTAAGGAATTTCCTCTGGAAGAAGCTAAATAAAGCTCCTTTACTAATCCTAGCACTTTGGAAGGCTGAGGTGGGCGGACTGTTTGAGCCCAGGAGTTTGAGACCAGCCTAGGCAACACGGAGAAATCTGGTCTCTACTAAAAAAATACAAAACTTAGCCAGGCATGGTGATGGGCACCTGTATTCCCAGCTACTCGAGAGGCTGTGTTGGAAGGACTGCTTGAACCCGGGAGGCGGAGGCTGCAGACCAAGGCTGTGCAGGGCCAAGACCAGGCCACTGCATTCCAGTCTGGATGACAGAGGAGGACCTTATCTCAAATACATACATATATAACGCATCCCTATGTTGTCAAAATGTACTGCAAAGATGTTTTATCCCTTTCCTTGCACTTTAAAAATCAGACTGTGCACTTGTGAGCGAGGCAGTGCAGGAGATACAAGAGGTCTCTAATACTGTCGTGAGAATCCATCAGTCCACACACACCTAGGAAGGCATCAACATCTGGAGAAAAATCAGTGCTTTCTGCTTTACCATCCCATTGTCATCTAACTAGCCCATGAGTCTATTTTTAATCTCCCTAAATCTATCTCACACCCATCCCCGCTTCCTCTATATTCCTAATATGAATCATTTCATTCAGAATTATTAGATTCATCAGAATCATTCAGAATTCTTCAACTGGACTAGTCAGAGACCCTAACTGATCCTGGATTTCTAATGCTTCCTTATCTAAACATTCCTCCAAAAATTATACACCTAGAATGCAAATCCCCACTTGTACCCCTTCCCTCCCTGCTTAAAATCTCCACTCTGCACTCCTCTGTCCTGAGAACAATAGGGGAAGATTAACCAATAAATAAAGATACAAGATAAAGAACAAATTCCTAAGCCTGTCACAGTTCTGCCCTCAGCAACTCACCCAGGGAGGTGCCTGCCACTGCTGCCTGGTGCTGTGAGGGAGGTGCCTGCCACTGCTGCCTGGTGCTGTGAGGGAGGTGCCTGCCACTGCTGCCTGGTGCTGTGAGGGAGGTGCCTGCCACTGCTGCCTGGTGCTGTGAGGGAGGTGCCTGCCACTGCTGCTTGGTGCTGTGTGCTTCAGCACCTGCGTGACGGCCCTGCAGCAGCTGTGTCGTTTCACTCGCAATTCCTCCGCACAGGCTGTTTCCTCTCACATCACCTTTTTGGTGAGCCAACAAGAAGACTCCAGGCTGAATTATCCCTCTCTCCTTCCTGCGTCCATGATAACCAATAAGTTGTATATTCATAGCTTCTGTAATTATTTCTTTGCCTCCTCTCCTCTCACTAGTCTGTAAGGTCCTTAAGGGTAAAAAGCAGGCCCTTTCTCTTGTATTCCCAGTGTCTAGCACATAGGAGGCATGTGGTCATGTTTGTTGAATAAATGATGAAAAGAACTAATTAATGACAAGTGGCAGGAAATGTAGTTAAGTGCTTCTTTAAGAAGAATGCAACTTGAGGAAATACTGTATAATGAAATGCAGTATGTATTACAATACTGTAAAATTTGATGACAAGAACTCACCTATATCATTTTCTGTCAAACATTAAGTATCAGTCTTAGATTCCCTGCCATCAGCAGAAAATTGCCTATGGAACTCTGTATTCTACTTTTGATATCAGAACAT
Source organism: Gorilla gorilla gorilla (assembly GCF_029281585.2). Classification (NCBI taxonomy): domain Eukaryota; kingdom Metazoa; phylum Chordata; class Mammalia; order Primates; family Hominidae; genus Gorilla; species Gorilla gorilla. The sequence goes on along the minus strand of NC_073231.2, from coordinate 141,433,983 downwards.
TATTAAAAACTGAACAAACACGGATGAGAAATTAGTTATTATAAACATAAATAATATTTGCCTCATTAAAAAGACTTGCTTATTCATCAAGTCTGACTTTTTAGCTTCAAAACGGCACTGAGCTGGCAGGGGTGAGCTGTCTGCTTGGCGGATGCCAGGCTACAGGAAGGGAAGATGTGTTCTTACACAGGTGGAGATTCTTCATTTGTCATTCCCGACCTATAAAACTCAAACCAACACGTGGCCAAACACCAGAGAAATCTTGCTTTAAAAAGAAGAGATTTTCCAGGATAAAGGAAACAGTATGACCTATTTAATTCTATTTCTGTTACAAGTAAACTCACATTTAAACTCAGGAAAACTCATTTTAAGTGAACAGATGAATTTACAAAAGAGTGATTTTTAAAATACTGTTTCAGTTTTGAGGCATTTTAAAAGACTGTAATTATGCTATCTGACATCTAACTTTAATTGCGATAATAACTGGTCACTTCAACACGTAAAAAGTTTTCATATAAAACGCAGCGTTAAAAGCTTAGTCTTACAATTTGATTGAGTTTAAAAAACAAATATTAACTGAAAACAGTCTTTTCAGAAATTCAGTTTTCACTGGGGTTCTGGGTAATAGTATCCGGGTCGATGCAGTGTCACCTCTGAGACTCAGACTATGAGCATATCACAAAGTCAACTAAAGATAAAAATTACCATATTAACAACGATTCTAAATAAGAATCTTTCTCATATCATTTAAATAAGTCATCATTTAAGAATTAAATCACATGCCCAGTTGTTTATTTTAGGGCTGTGAGGAAAATATTACGTGACTTCTAGACTAATACAACTTCCTTGCGTCAGTCTTTGGAGTCTGATGACTATGTTCAAATTCCAGCTCTGCTACTTACTAGCTGTGTGGCTTTGGGGAAGTCACTAATCTCTCTGAATCCCAATTTTAAAATTTGCAAAATGGTAATCATAATATACCTCCTGGTTGTTACCAGTGGTTGTGGGAAGATTAGCCAAAAAATATTTATGAAAATTGTTTGGCACAGTTCACACCTAATAAAGGTAGTTTTGTTTTAGCTAAAGACCTATTATTCCTTTTAACACTCTCAAGCTGTCAGATCAGAGAAAAATCAAAGCTATCCAAGGTATTTGACTTTTATAGAATATGATGAATTCTTAAAACTTTCTCTAAAATGTGATGTCTACATTTCCATCCTGCAATCACTTGTATTAACTACTTTGGTTTTTAGGTAATAACTGACCAAGATTAGCTGCTATTCTATCCACATCTGAATACAGCCTTTTAAAATATGTCTGTGTCAATCATTCATAGGATCTCTTCTCTTAGTTCATATCCAGCTGAGGTAGAATTTCATTTGTTTAATTTGTCAAGGTGCTGAAAAATACACTGAAAGAAAAACAAAATAACAATGAAGTTAAGTCAGAAATCCTACAAACAAGTGAAGGGAAAACTAACTGTAAATAAAAAAATTAAAGAAAATGAAATTAAACCAGAAATTCCACAAAGATAGGAAAAAGGGGGAATAACTAAATTTCATTGGGTCCATATTAACCTTGCATCATGCTACAGATTTTTATGGACATCTTTCCATCTATCCTGGGAAGCAGATGTTGTTGAATGCCATCTAGGTGTCAGGCACCGTGCTGAGCACCGGGGACATAGCATTCAACACAAACAAAACAAAACAAGTATCTTTGTCCTCATGGGGAAGCAGAGAAACAAAACCAAGCAAAATATATGGTATATAAGATAATGAGAGTGTTGGGGAGGTTTGAGATTTTAGACACTATGGCCAGGGAAATCCTTACAGACAAGACTTTGAATACAAATGTGAAAGTCGTGAGGGAGCTGGTCACACGGATTTTAGGGGACTAGGGGGAGAGAATTTCAGATAGAATGAACAGCAAGCATAAAGGCCATGAGGTAGAGGGGTGCTGTGGTTTGCATGTTTGTGTACTTCCAACATTTATGTTGAAACTTAATGTCTATTGTGGTGGAATTAAGAAGTTGGGCCTCTTGCGAAGTGCTTAAGACATGCAGGCTCTCGTGAACTGGTTTACTGCCTTCATGACAGGCTTCAGAGAGCTGCCTGGCCCTCCAGTCCCTGCCATCCATTTTGCCCTTCTGCCCTGTGGGGACACTGCAAGAGGCACCATCTATGAATCAGAGAGCAAGTCTTCACCACTTAATCTGTAGGTGTCTTGATCTTGGACTGCACAGCCTCCAAAAATGTGAGAACACATTTCTTTTATAAATTATCCATCTAAGATATCTAATTACATCTAATTATTATAGTTTATTAATATTATAATTTTATTATAGCAGCAGGAATACAGTAAGACAAGAAGTAAAAGTGGAGTGAGCTGGGAGAGAGGTGCAGGGACCAGACCATGTGGAACCTCTGGGCTTTAAATGAGCAAGGTGGACATGAGAGACTTTGTGCTCAGGGTCCTTTCCATGTGGTCCAGTCTCTTCTCTTCACGCTTCACTGATCTAACTTCCAGCGTACTAGTTCTTTCTCCAGCTCTGTCTAATCTGCTACTGAACCCATCCATTTAGTTCTTTTCAGTTACAAAATGTCTATTTTTCCATACATTCCAGTTCTGTTTAAATTATCACATTTATTTTTTAATTCCTTTATTATAATTGAGTATAATGTTTGCTATCTGAATCCACTGTGTCTGCTTCTGTACTTTTCCTTAGTTTATTATAGTACCTTCTTGTATGTCTGTAATTTTTTTAATTGAATATCAGCAATTACACATGAAAAAAATAATTTCAGGACTATGTTGCTATATTTCTCCAGGACAGGAGAATTAGTAAGTCTAGGTTAACCTTAGTCCCACAAAGGACTGCTATGATTGGAAGCTGACCATCAGTGCATTCTCTGGAAGTATAGCTTCTCTGGGATCCATTCCACAGCCAAGGGGATTTATCAGTCCCTTCACCTAAGCTGGGTGGACCCTTAAGGCCCATTTTTTAAAACTTCTCCGGGCTCTAGATTTCTTTTAAGACTCAGTTCACATTCTCACCTACCTTCTTTAGAAATTGGCAGAAGCTCATTGCAGTCTTTCTCACCAGGGTTCCACCAGAGAATGAAACCTGATGTCCTAAGACATCCACTGTGTATAACATGAATTAATGTCTTTCCTTTGTATCTAGAATGATACTAGCTATGTACCATTCTTAGGACAGTTGAGGAAACAGTCACGTGAGTCATTTTTCATTCTCTGTGATTCAGAGGAAAATTGCCTTTCATTTTCATTTTCCTCCAAGCTGTTGGCCCAGTTATTATTATTTTTTTAACCATTTTAGCTTTCATGCCTTCAAAGATTTTTTGGTTTATTTGTTGATTGTTTCTTTCATCTTTTGTAGTCATGCTCAGCAAGAGTCTGGAAGCTGACTTTCATCAATACCCAATATGTATTATTTATGGTCCATGTCTCCCAATAGAAATGGAGTCTCCACAAGAACAAGGGCTTCATCTGCCTGTCGACCACTGTGTTCCCAGTGCCTGGCACAGGGTGAGCGTTCAATTAGTCATGGATTTATATTGATTCATTCATTCTTCCAAGTGCTCTTCCTTGAGAACAGCCCCTCTTGGAATGATGTGCCAGATGAGAGATGCCAAGTGTCTTTAGTCCCACCGTGAAGGGGAAATGGCTACTGGCCCACCAGAAGGCACATGTGATTCACAGTGCAGAGGCTTCTATACAGGGAAAATGTTAAGAACAAGCTATCAGAGTTTTAAAATATTTGCATTAAGATTATTCTCTGATCTGCTTTTAGACTTACTGAGAAACCTTCAGATTATCACGTGGTCTAATAACAGATCTGCTTGAAGGAAGATGTGTTATTCTGTTATAAATGAGAGCATCTGGTCTATTTAGTCTTATCAATTCTCTTAATTCACAAACTGGTCATATTTTTAAACTTTTTATTCAAGCATAAAATAAGTCATAAAAAGGTACAAATCCTAAGTACACAGCTTAGTGAATTCTCACCAAGTGAATACAACCAAGCCACACAGCAGGAGTAAAAAAGTAACCAATGCTCAGATCAAGAAATGGGACATCAACAGTTGCCAGAAGCTGCCCTTGTTCCCTCTGAATCACCGTCTTGCCCCAAAAGTAACCACCATCCTGACTCTCAGCACCATCAATGAGTTTTGCCTGCTTTGAGTTTATATAAATGAAATCAGAATATCTACTATTCTGTGCCATTTTTCTTTCATTAAGTATTATGTTTGTGAGATTCATCAATGCTGTGTGTAGCAACAATTGGTTTATTCTTACTGCTTTAAAATACTGAATGATTATACAATTTGTTCATCCATTCTACTATTGATAGACATTTTGCTTCTTTTAGGTTTTGCCTACAGGATTCTTACACACATCTTCCAGTGCATCTAAGTGTGCATCTCTGCTGAGGAATTACCCACTGCTAGGTCCTGGGGAGGCCTGTGCTCATAACAGACAGCCAAATGTGTCAGACATTTTTCCAAAGTGGCTGGAGCAGTGTACATTCCCACAGCAGTGCATCAGAGTTCCTATTGTGCCACATCCCAGTCCACAATTCAAAATACCTTTTTAATTTTAGTCATTCTAGCACATGTGAATAGTACTGGATATTACAATTTTTATATATTAATGTCCAACATACAGCAAGAGTATGCTCTGAAAGACTGAGCTACATTGGTAAACTGAAGAATTAGATTTCTGAGCCAAAAACAAAATTATGTATCACCTTTCATGTGTCAGGTATGAAGTACTTTCCACATGGCAACTTACCTCATCTTTATAACAATCTCATGTGATAAGCCCTAGTATTTCCATCTTTGAATTAGGAACTGAGGCACAGAACAGTTAAGCAATTTGAGTAAGGTCACATAGCAATTAAAGACAGGGCAAGGATTCGAAAGTCAGTTTGGCTCCCAACTTTGCTTTTAACCCCTATGATATACTGCCTGGCCCTATAAAATTGAGGGCCAGACCCTGTACTGTAGTGAACTCTCCTGGATAATGCCACACTATAAGAACATATCGAGATGGCCAACTGGCCTTCCACTTCTGTCACCCAACCCAACAACGTAGTTCTATTTTAAAATTGCTTTTTTATTTTATTTACTTTTAACCACTATAGTCCTGATTCCACATCCTGTTATGTACCTCATGCTCTATTCTACCTATAAACAAAATAAATAGAATAAAAATGTATAAAGATGACAATAAACCTCATCAATAATGGACATCACCAAAATTCTTCTGGCTGACTGCAGCACACTAAGATTGTGTCCATGCCTTTAAATATCACATCGAGTCTGTGCAGAGTCCTCTTGGTTCCTCCTACCTGAGTGCTACTCATCCCCTTCCTGTTTGGTTTAAATGTTGTCTCCTCTAAAGTCTTACCACATTCCATCAAGCAGTTGTACTTTCCTGTTTGTTCCTCCCTATTCTTTGTACATAAGTCAATTATAGGTGTTCTAATTCTCAAGGTTAACTCTGTTTCGTCTCTGCATCAGGAAATCCAGGCTGGGCACAGTGGCTCACACCTGTAATCCCAGCACTTGTGGAAGCCGAGGCAGGAGGGTTGCTAGAGGCCAGGAGTCTGAGACCATTCTGGGTAACAAAGTGAGACCTTGTCTCTATAAAACATAAAAAAAATAGCCGGGCAAAGTGGCCCACACATGTGGTACCAGCTACTCAGAACGCTGAGGCAGGAGGATCGCTTGAGTCCAGGATGTTGAGACTGCAGTGAGTTCTAACTGTACCACTGCACTTCAGCCTGGGTGACAGAACAAGACCCTGTCTCAACCAAAATATACTGGGTCCTGTAGATCAAAAGACATAGCTCCTACCTACCACTAACAACTTAAAGTATAATGGAGAGTAATAAGAAAAATAAAAGTAGTTACATTACTCTAAGATAAGTACCTTAAATAAGATGTATACTTGTGGATCCAAATAACAGATTGACCACCTAAAATAAACAAGTAAATATGAAAGAATTCAAAGTGGGGGTGACAACTACTCCAGGAGACCAGGCATGCCAACCCAAAATATGCTACTTTAGCATAAAGATTATTTTGAGCTGAAGCTAATTGAGAATCAGCAGATTAAAAAAGCTCTCCGCCCTCTTATATCTGCATCAAAGCAAGACATAAATTTATAAAGGCAAAGGTTTCCCTTCTCTCCTATCTACCAGGAGGGACCAAGGTTGATTACTGAACACAAGTTTATTTTCTTAAATTTATTTTAATTTTGCAGAGACGGGGGTCTCAATATGCTGCCCAGCCTGGTCTTCAACTCCTGGCCTCAAGCAAACCTCCAACTCCGGCCTCCCAAAGTGCTGGGATTACAGGAGGGAGACACCGAGGCCCATCAAGATAACTTTGGACCCTTATTAGCCTGAGATGGCAACAGAGGAATCTACATAACAAACTTCCATTTATTTGCCTTTCCAGAATTTGCTCTCCCTAGAGACTATCTAGTCATTTCTACAAAAATTTACTGTTCCTTACGGAAGATGCTATATAAACCAGAGTTCGAAGCCCCCTCTTTGAGATTTACTAATTCCCTGGGTATCTCTCCCATATATATAAAACATGCATGTCAAAAAACTTCTTTTTCCTTTGGGTACATTCCAGCTAAGAACTCAGAGGGTAGACAGAAAATTACTTTTCCTCCCCAACATTATGTTCCTTCTTAGATGCTAATCTACTTAAAGGCAGAGACCGTGTTCTACGAATGCTGGTTGAAAACTGTAAAACAAACATGGCAGGTTCTTGCAGATAATCCATTATAACAAAGGAATAATCTAGTGGTTCACAAGTTCCTTTCTCTGCCTCAGCCCTAAATCACCTGAGGGATATGTTACATCTGTCACATCAGCTCACATAAAACCATTATAGCTCAACTAACTTGGACAGGCAAGCCTAATTATGACAGCACAATTTGCTTTCCATGCCTTAATGACATTTTCATTTTAGAGCTTTCCACTTCCTTGATAAGGTGTTTTGTTGTTGTTTTAACGTAGGAAGAAAAAAAACCAAAAACCAAAAAAAAACTTCCATACTCATATATTTTAAATCTGAACTTATTTCCTAAAGTCTTACATTCCTAAAATAAGTCAACCTTTCAAGCAATTTAGGCAAAAGATTGATTTGTGAGACTCCTGATAAGACATTTCAAGTAAATTGCATACTGCTCTTACCCTGGCTTCTGGTAAAATGAATATGAAAAATTATAGAACCTTCATCTTTTTATCTAAAATAAAAAGGTGTCCCTAGGCTTTTCAATTCACATTTAAAATGCATTTTCATAAATAACCTTTTCACAATCTGTACTCTGTTTTAATTAAATTTCTCACTATGGAAAACAAGATAATTGAAGCAGTTTTGAGATTAGTTAACTGTCAAAAATTATGTGAGTAGTCACTGCATTGGGGGAATTTGCCGTCAGTACAACTCCCGTCTCTACAAAAATCCCCAAACCTAGCCACAATTAAAGCTTCAGGTGAGCTCTAGCTTTCTCAAAAAAGTGAGAAGGATGACTTCACTGAGTCCTTAAATAAAATCCACATTAAATAACAACATGTATACTAAAAAATACATTTCGTTTCCCCTAAAGTCCTTCATTGATGTTCCTAGTCATCAAAATTTCAGAAGAGTTTATTCTTATCACAAAGAGAAAACAGTGGTCCCTCTATTCCCACGTACAGATGAGGGCACCATTTATGGTAGCAACAGTGTTTTATTCACAGCCTTAGTAAGTCATGAAGCTGGAGAACACACAGACAAGGGAGGCCTGCTCGTACAACAGGAGGTTTATATTTCTGCTCCTATTCAAAACTATCTCTTTGACTCTTTAAACCTGGATTAAGTTAACCAAAGGTAGCTGTCCTATGAGGAAATAACACATCCTGCAGTAGTTGCAGAAGGATTGGTAAAACCAATTATTCCTTAGTATCACTTGCTCAAAATTCTGTATAATAACTTTTATGTCCAAAAGATTAAATAATTTTTCCCATTTATTTGTTAGCTTCTCCATTAGAATACATTGACAGGGTGCTGGAGCATGGGCTCTAGAGCCAGAACGCTGGGCTTTAAATTCTAGCTCTGCCCTAATAGACTGTGTGACTTTGAAAAGGCACCTAGTGCCTCTCTTAAGTAGGTACTACCAAGCCTCAGGAGATGATTTAAGGATGATTCCACACTCTGTTCAACAAACTTCTTATAGTTAGATAATCAAAGAATAAAAAATATCTGCTGAAGAAAGGAGTTTTTTGTATTCTTATGAGCTTGTATGACTACATTTAAAATGCCCTACCATACTTACCTTTAAAGGTGATTAAGCCATCAGCTCAGCCTCAAATGCTTAGAATTGATTACACAACATTGAGATATCAAGAGATATTAGTGAATAAGTACTTCCTATGAATAGAGAGCTGATGCAATCATAATTAAATGATTTAGAGAATAGTACGATTAGAATTCCTAAGGCAATTTTAGTTTACACATCTTAAGGGATGGCAAGTCTGTATTTTTTAAATCTCATTTTGTAAAACATTTTTCAAGATGTTTTAGAATTCAAAAGGCTCACAACTACTCATTTTTAGCTTGTTTCTACCATCATTAAAACATGTATTTGTTTATTCTGTAACTTACTTTTCAATTAAAGGTTTCTATTTGATGAAAACACAATTTTTTATTTCAAAAACCATCTTTAGGGTGAGAGTGGAAACCAAATTTTGACAAACACACTCAAACCGCTGCAGACTTTTTAAGTTGGAAAGAGGTTAAGAACGTCATTTAGACTAACCTGCTACCTATGTATCATCACCACTATTTTGCAGGTTAAAAGAAAATTCGGGCCCAGAAAGGTTAAATAGTCTGCATAAAAACACAACAGATGGTCACTCTGAAGAGAAAGGAGGTTAGAAACCAAGTACAGCCACATACCACATAATGACATTTTGGTCACTATGGACCACATATAGGACAGTGGAGCCGTAAGATTTTAATACCACATTTTTACTGTATCTTTTCTATGTTTAGACACGTTTACAGACACAGATGCCCCATTGTGTTACAACTGTCTACAGTATTCAGTACAGTAACATGCTGTACAGGTTTGTTACCTAAAAGCATATAGCCTAGGCGGTAGTGGGCTCTACCATCTAAGCTTGTCTAAGAACACTCTGTGGTGTTCACACAATGATGAAATCGCCTAATGATGCATTTCTCAGGATGTATCTTCTTTGTTAAGGGATACAGGACTGTATTTTGCCTCTCAGAATAATAATCTTTATATTAAATTGCATTGTCTTTCATACTTATTAGTTCACTAAGTGGATCATGTTATGTTTGCTAAAACTTGTTTAAGATACTCAATTTTATTTCACTAAGTGTGCTGAAAAGTATACATAACACATGGCATGACACAGAATTAGTTGGCATTGACAAAGGCCATGTTGTCCATCCTCCACATATCTACTTAGTATCTCCAAAATGTCAGGTTCTGTGAGACTGCGTATACTACGATAAAACAAAGACATAGTTCATTCCCTAAAGGATCCCACAGTCTACTGAGGACAAGGACAAGGACAAGTAAGTAAACACAGAGGTGGGTACAGTTTGTTAAAGGGACATGAAAGATGCTGCTAACTATGCTTGATTAGGTCCAGAAGGCTCCATGATCTAAGGCTATAAATAGTAAACAGAGTTGGCATGGACAAAATAAGAAAGCATATTCAAAGGGAGCCAAGAGCTCGGGAAAACAGTTTACAGTTCCTGCTATATTTAAGGGACTGCAATTGGGATAGACTGAATGCAAAATCACAGTCGGTTAGTCAACAGGAGGATGAAAGGTCTCAGGAAGGCCCTTAAACACAATGCAGAGGAGTCTCAACTTTATCCCGAAGAGACTAAGATCCTTCTAGAATTTTCAACTAGTTCTCTTCCTTATGGGGGGAGGTGGAGGGCAGTAGCATAACCGATGTTAGATATTAGAAAGTACACTGGAAGTAGTATGAAGAATACATTACTGAAGGAAAGGAATGAGCTGGAGCAAGACTACAAGCAAAGGTGCAACTGAGGAGGCTATGACAACCTCTGTCTGTTGTGCATCCATCCATCCAAACTACCAGTATTTATTGAGTGACTGCTATATGTTAGGTGCTGGGAATAAAATAGTGCACAAAAATAGCATCATAACAAAACCAACGGCAATGTAGATGAGCTTGAAATCAAACAGCTATTCATGAGGAACAAGTGAAAAGACTTGGTAGCTATTTGAATACAGAGAAGGAAGATGAAAGAATTAGAACTTGGGAGTCTGGTTATATGGTAGTGCCATTCATCTTAACAAGAAACTCTGGGGAAGAATGAGGCCCTTTGTGTTGGTCTATATCACAGCTTTCAAAGTGCTTATAGGGCATTCAGGGAGAGGGGACCGTGAACAGATGACACCAGAGTTAGAAATTTAGATTTGGTAGTTTTGATACTATGATATAGTAAGAAATGTATAGTTTGCTTGTCTTCCACAGCTCCTGGATCACAGCTCATAAAACCCCTGGAATTCTCTAAGTGATAAGAGCAATAAAAATGAAAGGAGGGCCTTTTGTTATTCATAACAAGCCCCTTTCCATCACAGAAGAGTTTACATCAATAAAATGACTTCCAGAAAGCCCCTAAGGATAGAGGAGAGGTGGCTGGCTGTCAAGGGAACCATCCCTGTGATTAAAGGGTTGAAACTTGCTGCCCCACCTTTGACCTCCAAGGAGGGGAGGGGGCTGGAGATTGAGTCAATCGCTAATGGCCAATTATTTAATCAATTATGCCTATGTAGTGATGCCTCCATTAAAAACTCCAGCTGAAGGGGTTTGGAGCGCCTGCAGGCTGGGTGAGGACACAGAGGTGCCGCGAGGGTGGCTGCCTGGAGAGGGCGTGGAATGCCCTCCCCAACACCTTGACCTATGCGTCTCTTCCATCTGACTGATCCTGACCTGTATCCTTTCATAACAAATTAGCAGTAGTAAGTACACTACTTTCCTGAGTTCTGAGCCGTTCTAACAAATTATCAAACATAAGAAAGGGGTTGTGGGAATCTCCAATTTCCATCCAAGTCTGATACAAGTTGTGGGTAACCTGGGCGCCCACCAGTTGCAATTGGCACCTCAAGTGGGACTAAGCCTTTAACTGTAGGGTCTGTGCTAAATCCTGGTAAATGGTGTCAGAATTAAACTGCAGGACACACAGTCGATGTCTGCAGAGAACGAACACGACCTATACATACAGTGCAAAAGTGACGTATTGAGAGCGGCACTAAAGAGGAAACAGTTTTTTTTTCAGTAGCTAATAACATGCAAGTGTTTAGGTGAAGTAATGGAAATGAAAAAGATCTTACAGAGATAATAGATAAAACTACCATACTGAGTGTTAGGGGGATGCTGATTTATTCAGATTGTGTGTTTTCTTTGCATGTTGACCCTAAAACAATTTATAAAAAATGGTTTCACTTTAGAAATTCATAAATTGGGCTCTGCCAGGACACATCAGGCATGCTTTCCTGTGTAATTACACCAGCATTTTAAATTATTAAAGTGCTCTCATTGAATGTGTACTGGGTTATCCTAATTAATTTGTCAGTTATTTAATTATTTGGACATAAATAATAAATCAATGTCATTTTGGAAAAAAGGTACTTCTTGTTCTCCAAAAAGAGATGAGGAGTTACTGTAATTATATCTAATTTTACTAAGTTAAAAGTAGAGCGGAAGGTCCCAAATTTATACTTAAATAACTGAAAAAACATCCACTATCTGTTTTCTTCATTTTGGAAAAAAGCTAACCACATTAAATTATCTTGTTTTGAGAGTTATTCTGAAAAGGAGAATTACTGAGAGATGGATTTGGTGTTACCAATGGCTAGCCTATCCTACTCAAATGGCTGTGTCATACGTACTCCCGTAATAATAATCACAAAGTCAAATAGATGTATTTGCTAACAGATGTTCATCTCAATGACACACACTCAGGGAATATTTTGTTACAGTGACTCCGATGAAGAACAGTTGGCTCAGATGACAGTATAAATGATCCAATATCTTCACCAACTCACCTTGAGAAATATCAGACGAATTTCAATAGGCACATTTTACAAGGAAATACCTGCGAATTGTCAAGTTTTCTCACTTTGGCTAATAGTACATTTTCTAAAATGGGCATAATATAAGTATTTAAAAAGAACTAGAACAGATACCGTTGACTAAATTTTTCTTGGGCCTAAAACTGTATCAGAATACTTGCAGTACATATAATCTGAAAATCACTGAGTATCTTTAAAGATTGAAATGCATACTTTCTGAAAAATGCAGCTATTGTGGCAGGATTTTAAAAAATAGAATTTTCCTCATTTTGTTTAAGTAAACCACTGATGTGATCTTTTTTCATCTTGTATTCTGGAAATAATGGCCTCAGATAGTAAATTTTAAATGAAAGTTGATGAAAAGTAAACTGAGTTGGTTTGATACAGCCAAACACATTGTATAGAAATCAAACCTTTATCACTGGATATATTCCAAGGAGATTTTTAAAAATTACGTTTCTGAGTTCCAAAGAAATGACAAGCCCTTTTCAGAGATACAGATGTTGAGAAATTCTTAAATGAAAGTGTTATTCTTATTTTTGCCAACAAATGTATTAGTAGCGCTTTGTTCATGTGTTCATTTTTTTTAATTCGAACATCATCCCTTTCTTCCTATTTCCATTCACCTACTTCGGGTAGCTTAAAACCAGGGAATTACTGAATCGCAAGGAACACAGAGGTTATTTAATTCAGTGTCCTATAATCCCTTTCATGGCATTTCTGATGAAGGGAACACGCAGCATCTGTTACACTTTCTCCAAAGATGAAGAGATTTTATTTATAACCTCAGCTAGTGGAACACTGTTTTTTTTTTTTGGTTTTGTTTTTTAAAGTACTGGTTTTTCAAGACAGAACATAGGCCTTGAACTTTGAATCCTGAATCTGCTCCTTCTTTACCAGTCCTGTGACTTTGGGCAAGGCACTTAACTTCCCTGACCTTAAATTCTCATTTGTACAGTAGAGATCATAGTAGGTGGTTATAAGGAAAACGTGACATATATCACAGTGCCTTGTAGAGAGCAGTTTCTCATCAAATATTACATCCTTCTTGAAAGTCCCTTTTTATACTGAGATGAGATTTACAGTAGGTTTTTCTGTTTCCTTCAGGAGCTAACAAAATTAATCTTATTCATTTGTAACCTGTGACTACCCGTCCAGTGCTAGAAGACAACAGTAACTTAGCAAAGTTATTTTCTCAAATACTATCATATTTCTTCCCATCACATGCTTTTACCAGTAACTTAGAAAAAATCAATGGTAATCTTCATCTGAACAATGTTATCAAGTCTCTGTATAGGGTTGTTCAGTCCAACGAACATTTACTAAGTGCTTACAATGTGCCAAAAACTGAGCTAGTAGCCAGAGATTAACCTAGAGATAAAGAATTTTTCCTTAGAAGTTAATAATCTTTTGAAAACTAGACATATTATGATTGTTCTACACAGCTATATGCTAAATACTACGTTACATATAAATTGCTATGTGAATAAAACTGAAAAATCACACAGAAGGCATCTGTGGTGGGTTCTCTGCAGGAGACAATTTTTAAAAACCATCTTGTGACCATTCATTCATTCATTCATTCAGTAAATATTTACTAAAGACCTACTATGTGCCAGACATTATATACTAGTTATTGGGAATAAAAAGGTGAAGTGTGGTGGGTGGGAGGAAGGCGAGGGAGGGGGAGAGTGCCTACCCTCATGGAATTTAGAATCTAATTTAAGATGTTCTAGTTCCATGTAATAATTTCAGTATATTCAAAGATGGCCAACTTTCCCATTTGATGCATGAATGAATAACCATTTATTTGTGTTACAAGCTCCTTGGTTTTCTAAATTGGGTATCTTATAATACACCCACCCTATCTAAAATCCAAGAAACAAAGAAACAATTTTTTTTTCTTTTTTTTTTTTTTTTGAGACGGAGTCTCGCTCTGGCACCCAGGCTCGGGTGCAGTGGGGCGATCACAGCTCACTGCAACCTCCACCTGCCGGGTTCAAGCAATTCTCCCACCTCGGCCTCCTAAGTAGGTGGGTTTACAGGTGCACACCACTACACCCGGCTAATTTTTGTATTTTTTTTTGGTAGAGATGAGGTTTCACCATGTTGGCCAGGCTGGTCTTGAACTCCTGACCTCAAGTGATGTGCCCACCTTGGCCTCTGAAAATGCTAGGATTACAAGTGTGAGCATTGTGCCGAGCCCAACATAAAAAAATTTTTTAAGAAGAATTTACTTCCCACTCCCCCTACCATGTTGCAAAACTAAGCATGATGGGTGAGTATTCTTTAGGTTTTCAAACAGTTGAGACCAATGGCCAAGGTCTGAAGTTATGCCAGAGGTTGCAAGCTGTATTAGAAAAGTTGGAAGTAGAAAACCGGGTCAGTGGAGGAAGATGAGGTCAAACGGCTATCTGCAAGGCAGTGCTACTGACGGCAAGCCACTGTAAGCAAGGTGAAGGGCTTTATCTACTCCTTATACCAAGTACCAGCAAAGTTTGTTATATACAGTGAAGCTTTTACTATACTGAAAAAGCCACTGAAGCTTTTACTATAACTGTGCCAAGGCAGCTCACAAAATGCTAGGCTAAATGAGGAAAATCTTTTCTCTTGACTAGTAATCTTAAAAGGCACTGCCAGGAATAATAGATGCTAAATTAAGTGGGAAAGCTATAACGTTTGTAATCTGAACCCTTCATGACGGTAATTCAACTCGGGGAAGGAGGTGCACTCATGATGGTATTTCTTTTCCTTTGGTGTCCCACTACACCACCCAAAGCACACCTGGAAAGCACACAGCTGTTTTATGTATGCAAGACTTGTATGAAGTTGATAAAATTGCAAATGCTGCATTCCAGCCAAATTAGAACACTGGCGGATATGGCTGTCAGTTATTTGAAGGCAACACTACCATGTGACAGAAAGAGCACTGGCTCTGTGTTGAAATCACAGCTGCAGTAACAGTCAGTGCCTGGAAGAGTGCCAGGCATGAGTGAGTGTGGGAATCAAACAATGAAGGTTGACTTTTTCCTTTAGAGCTCTTTTTTTTTTTTTTTTTTTTTTTGAGACGGAGTCTCGCTCTGTCACCCAGGCTGGAGTGCAGTGGCGCGATCTCGGCTCACTGCAAGCTCCGCCTCCCGGGTTCACGCCATTCTCCTGCCTCAGCCTCCCGAGTAGCTGGGACTACAGGCGCCCGCCGCCACGCCCGGCTAATTTTTTGTATTTTTAGTAGAGGCGGGGTTTCACCCTGTTAGCCAGGATGGTCTCGATCTCCTGACCTCGTGATCCGCCCGCCTCGGCCTCCCAAAGTGCTGGGATTACAGGCATGAGCCACCGCGCCCGGCCCTCCTTTAGAGCTCTTAAACCTTTGTCTGGTTCTGGAAAAACACAGGTAATCTTCTACAGGGCCATTATCCCATTATCCTTGGTAGCAGATGGAAAAGGGAGTAAATTAATCTTACAGAATACTTCTCAATTCAATTGTTTTAATGCCTTTCCTATCATTTACAAAAATAAAAAATAAATAAAACCAATCAAAAGTACAAGCAGCAAACCCAAATGTCTTGAATGTCTCTTGCTTTTGCTTTTCCTCCTTTGGACTCTAATAATTAGAGTATACATGCTGAGACAGACAACATGTGTGTCTGGCTCACATGGTAGAAATCCAATCTTTATTGAATGGAAAGATGAATACATGTAATGAAGGCAATAGTTCTTTCTGAAATAAGTGGATTATGAAGCCCAAAAAGTTAAATATCTTGCCTGATATTAAAATTTATGGTAAAATGGGGTATAGGATCCAGGTTTCCCACACAACCTGCCTGGCAATTTCTACTACATCATCCAACCACATCTGTATTAAATCTAAACCTAAGAAATCAATGTAAGCCAAAGTGGAAATGAACAGACACTGGGCCTACCTAAAAGGAATTTAAGATTTCCTCTCCTTTAGAGTCCCTGATACTTTCAGGAGACTCAGCATTTATGGAAGAGCTGAGGCATAATTATTATTGTCATCTGGTAAGAATATTAGGAAGTAGGAACACATCTAACTGTAACGAATTCAAAGAGAGGAACCACATCCTTCCTCAACTGAATAACAAACTTGTAAAACTATTACGGGATTTGTTAAAATATAATTCAGTGAGCTCCCAGTATGCACTCTCTCCCAAGTATAAAGAGATAAAAGCTATCCATTCCTGCCCTTCCAGAGGTTCACAAGCTAGGTGGGAGAGAGAAATGTAAGAACTGTAGTAATGCTCAACAGGTTAGCTATTACCGCCTCTACATTTCCCTAGCAATGGTTGACCTAAGTGTAGAAGGACACAAGGAGACAGTCAAATGAAACATAAGAACACCATTCTAGGCTGAGGAGGCAGTATAAACAAAGGTCTGGAAGACTAAGATGACACAGAATGTTCAGGGAATTACAAAAACTTAAATATGTCCAAGACAAAGACTTTGATCTTACCAGTGGCCACACAGATGAGGCTGAAGAGGTTGTCTGAGGCACAGGGGATTATTGCAACCTTCTAGAAACTATGCAAAGAGGCACAGAGCACCTAGCAAGAGATCTCTCCTAAAGTAAAACATGAAAACCTACTGATACTTGCATTTTATCATTGTTACTGCTTCCCTTTCATTGACAATGGTTCACATACACTTACTTTAACAATTTCAATTATTAATATGAATCACCTATCCATTGCTTCTTATTTTCTTCATTTATGGTAAATGAGGACATCAAAGAATTCCCTTCCCCCTCAACTTTCACGGTTATTATTCTCTCTTATGTTAAGTCAGTCTATGAATTATATCAAAGAATCACTGAATGATAAATGAAAAACCGATTTGCACTAATTGAAAATAGAGAACTTTTGTTTTCTCTACTGAAAAGAATTTCCACTAAGAATCCATACTCAGCAGAGTAGCTTAAAAGGAAACAGTTAAGGCTGAAACCATCTTGGTATACGCAGGCAATTATTTTTTAAATGACTGAAGTATTCAGGAGTGAAATATGCAAGAATGTTACATTAAATTCCTGTAAGGGCTTGAAAATATGTCTCCTGAACCTTAGTCTTACACCTCCCCACCACCCAAACTCCTCTTCCATACCTTAGATTTAAACTATTTGATGAAAAAGATCAGGCCATTTTTATACCTCTAGTATTAAGTACTTCTTTAGCACTCAATAAATATTTGCTGAAACAAAGTAGAATACTCAAGAACCAAAACAAGGTGAGGAAGCATACGTGGGTACAATATCCAGTGCTAAGTCTGGATTAAGTCAATCTGATGAACAAGGCTGTTGTCTGACACCTTCACTTACATATTCTCCATAAGTCTCTTGTGTCGGGGGTGGCGGTGGAGGTCTGTACCCAGTTGGGGGGACTCCTCTTGCTCTGGGAGTGAGAAGTCCTCTTCCCCGACTCACTGGCCCTCGGGTGGACAGGACTCCTCTGGGAGTTGGTGTCCCTCGTGGTACTACAACTCCAACTGGCCGGGCTGTAACTCCTCCCCTTCCCCTGTAACCAAGAGGGTCAAATTAGCAATATCTATCATAGTCTCTAACATTCTGTTATTCACATATATTTATACCTCAGAAACAAAATCAATGTTCTATATTTTTGTAAAAAGGAAGAAGGAAGTCACAAGCAAAGAACGAAAGCAAACACAAAACAGGTGTCTGCCAAAAGGAAATTAAGGCATTTAGGCAGTTCGTCTAGCAACAATATAGAAGTCTGGAGTTAATCTCTGGTCGATACACAGAGTAGGAAACTGTGATATTAGGAGAAACCACATGCACCCAAGACTTCTATATAATGCCATGCCAGGATTACACCCAAACTTCACTCCCACACTATGAGGTGTGTCTTTTCTTGCTTATCTCAGGACAAGGAAACTGAGGCTCAGAGAGATTTTAAAACTGTCTCAGAACAGCTGTGAGCAAAGCCAGAGGCCAAAATATATGCCAAAATTCCACCAGAGAGACAATAAAATGTACTTTCCTGAATAATGTGTCAACCACATGGTAATAAAACAACATTCTTAGGTTAAGTAAACACAGGCATTTTCTGAGGTAGAATTCAACATATTTATGTATTTCTAATGTAAATCATAAGACTTCAAGTCAGGAAGGAAGGAGATGGCTCTATCAAGAATGGCTCCACAGAAGCAAAAACCTGAGAAAACATAAGGACAGAAAAGTGTGGCTATCCCAGAGAATACAGACACAGCATGATGACCTCATCTGGACAAGGCCCTCCAGGAAGAACTGCAGCTGGCAGGCTGGCTGCCTACAGATCAGCTTCCTCCTTCTTCAGTGTGTCTGGGATAGCAAATATGCAGCTAAAGACTCATTTTCCAAAAATAGCAAATTATCAATACCCAAAGCTGGACTTTGAAAAGACTGATGAAATTGATAAACCTCTAGACAGGCTAAAGAGAAAAAAAAAGCCCAAACACCAATATCAGAAATGAAGAGGGTTTTGGCTGGGTGTGATGGCTCAGGCCTGTAATCCCAGCACTTTGGGAGGCCAAGGCAGGTGGATCACCTGAGGCCAAGAGTTCAAGACCAGCCTGGTCAACATGGCAAAACTCCATCTCTACTAAAAATACAAAAATTAGCTGGGCACAGTGGTGTGTGCCTATAGTCCCAGCTACTTGGGAGGCTGAGCAACAACAATCACTTGAACCCAAGAGGCTGAGGTTGCAGTGAGCCAGGATCACACCACTGCACTCCAGCCTGGGTGACAGAGTGACTCTGTCTCAGAAAAAAAAAAAAAAAAAAAAAAGAGAGAGAGAGGGAAGAAGAGGATTTCATTATTTTTGACCTCAAGGACATTTAAGAATAATGAAGAAATACTATGAACAACTCCAAGCTCACACATTTTTTAACTTACATGAATGTGACTGATTCTGATTCATAATGACCAACACAAAGAGAATTAAATAATCTGAATGGGCTTATGTCTATTAAATAAATTTAATCAATAGTTAATGATCTTCCAAAAAAGAAAGCATCAACTCCATATGGTTTCAATGAATTTTATCAAACATTAAAGAATGAAATGATACCAGTTCTCTATAATCTTGTCCAAAAAATAAAAGCAGAGGGAACACTTCCTAACCCAATCTGTGGGGCTGGACATTGGAAGTGTCTCGTTCAAAGTAATTCTACATTACTCGTCAGAGGCTGGGGCCTGGGCCAGCCAGGGAGGCCAGAGGTGACTGTCCCCCGCCTATTCTTGAGCACTGGTTGGGACCTGACAAAGGAAGTATCTCTCAAAATACTAAATCACCCTCAGAGGCTACAACTGGCCAGAGATGGGGAGGAAAAGCATTAACAGGTGCCAGATTTGTGACCAGCCCAACTGCTCTGTGACCTCCTTAGAATGAGATGTGGTCTGAGGGGGAACAAGAACAAGGCCTCCTCATAACCAATGTGGATAAAGACAGTCTAAAGTGAAGAACTAGAAATCAGCATCTCTCATGAACACAGGTACAAAAATCCTCAAAACTATTAGCAAACTCCATTCCATAATGTGCTAAAAGAATTATATACACCATAACCAAGTAGGATTTATTCCAGGTACATAAGGTTGATTTAATATTAGAAAATCAATGTAATCCACCACATCAACAAGGCCAAAGTAGGAAAATCATGTGATCATATAAATAGAGCAGAAAAAGCATGCGGCCAATGGCGACATTCATTCATAACAACTTTCAGTAAATTTCCTCAAGTTGAAAAAGAACATCGGGCAGGAGTGGTGGCTCACACCTGTAATCCCAGAACTTTGTGAGGCCAACACGGGTGAATCACTTGAGATCAGGAGTTCCAAACCAGCATGGCCAACATGGTGAAACCCCGTCTCTAATGAAAAAAGACAAAAATTAGCCAGGCGTGGTGATACATGCCTGTAATGCCAGCTACTCAGGCTGAGGCATGAGAATTACTTGAACCTGGGAGGCAGAGGTTGCAGTGAGCCTAGATGGTGCCACCTAGATGCACTCCAGCCTGGGTGACAGAGCGAGACTCTGTCTCAAGAAAAGAAAGAACATGTACAGCAAACCTGCAACATATTGAATTGTGAGCAACTGAATGCTTTCCCCTTAAGATTGGGAACAAGGCAAGGATGTCTACTCTCACAACTACTATTCAACACTATGCTAGAAGTCCCACCTACTTCAATAGGACAAGAAAAGTAAATAAAACTCATACAGATTTTGAAGAAAAAAGTAAAACTTCCTTTGTTCACAGGAGACATCACTGGCAATGTAAAAAAATCCCCCAAAATAGTCCCCAAAACCCCTCAAACCCTACACATACTCCTATAGCTAATAAGCTAGTAAAACAAGGTAATAAAAGGTCACCAGTCAAATGCTTTCCTACATACCAGCAATAAATAATTGGAGTTTTAAGAACAAAAAACATTTACTGAAGCCAAAAAAAATTGCATGTTTTGGTACAAATTTAACAAAATATGTACAGTATTCCTATGTAGAAAACCACAAAACTCTGATGGAAGAACTCAAAGGAGAAACATCCATGTTCATGGTCATAACATTGTTAAGACTCCAGTTCTTCCCAACTAATCTACAGATTCAATGCAATCCTAATCAAAATCTCAGCAAGTGATATATTTTTAGACACTGACAAACATTTTCTAAAGTACACATGGAAAGGCAAAAGACCCAGGACAGACAACACAATACTGACAAGAAGAACAATGTTAGAAGACTCATAATATATAATTTCAAGACTTATTATAAAGCTACAATCAAGACAGATCAATGGAACAAAATACAGAGCCCAGAAACTGACCCTCAGAAATACAGTCAACTGATTACTGACAAAGGAGCAAAGACAATTCAATGGAAAATAATGTTTTTTTCAACAAATGGTATAGGAACAAGTGAATATCAATAAGCTAAAAAAAAAAGTAGACACCTAGACACAGACATCTTTCACAAAAATCAACTCAAAATGTATCTTAAAACCAAATATGAAACATAAAACTTAGAGAAGAAAGCACAGAAGAAAATCTGTATTATATTAGTTTGGTGATGAGTTTTTAGATACAGTATCAAAAAAGTCCTTGAAAGAAAAATTGGTAAGTTCTACTTTGTTAAAATTATAGACTTCGGCTTTGTGTAGGACACTATTAAGAGATAAAGAGACAAGCCACAGAAAGGAAGAAAATATTTGGGAAACACGTTAGCTGATAAAGGATTTGTATCCAAAACACAGAAAAAACTTTTATAACTCAACAATAAGAAAGCAAATGACCCATTTAAAAAGCAGGCAAAATACTTGAACAGACAACTCACCAAAGAAGATCTACAGATGGCAAATAACCAAATAAAGATGTTCAACATCATTTGTCACTAGGGAATTCAAACCAAAACAAAAGTGAGATACCACTTCTCACTTATTAAAATGACTAAAATAAATAACTGAATATACCAATTGTTGGTGAGGATATGAAAAACATAAACTCTCATTCCTGCCTGGAATGCAACATAGTATATACAGCCACTTAGACAGTTTGGCAATTTCTTGCAAAGCTAAACATAGCCTTATTATACAATCTAGCAGTTGTATTCTTAGGTTTTTACCCAATGGTTCTGAAAACTTATGCCTACATAAAAACTTTCACATAAATGTTTATAGCAGCTTTATTCATAGCAACCAAGATGCCCTTCGATAGATGAACAGATAAGCAAACTGGGTTACAGGCATACAGTAGAAAATGATTCAGCAGTAGCAAGAAATGAGCTAACAATCCACAAAAACTAGGAATAAACCTTAAATGCACATTTCTAAGTGAAAGAAGCCACTCTGGAAAGGCTACATACCGTATGCTTTCAACTGTATGACATACTGAAAATACTAAAACTAGAGAGATGATAAAAAAAAAAAATCAGTAGTTAACACAGTTTAAGGGGTGGAGAGAAGGTTGAATAACTATAGCTTAGGGTGATAAAACTATTCTGTATGATACCAAAATGACGGTGAATACATGACACAAAGCACTTGTCAAAACCCAAACAACTTCACGGCACAGAGAGTGAATTTTCATGTTTGCACACTAAAAACCACAATATTATTGAGGAAGTAGGAGACTCTCAGGATGCAATGCTGAATGTGAACAAACATTTTAACTAGGTTAAAGCATATGAAAACAATTTTATTGAAGGGATTGGAGAAAAGTAAACTTAGAAATGAGAGAAGTCTGTTAGACTAAAGGGAAAAAAAACCCCATAAATAAGCACTGTTCTAGTGGATGAAGTTACTTTCTACAGGAAGAAGTGTAAGTACAGGTTAACCATTCTGATGTCACTGTACATGTATCCTGGAACTCAACAATTAAATAAAAGAATGGTGGGAGCCAGTTTCTCACGGTGGAGTGGAGTAATAAGCAAAGGGAAGAGGCTATAATGGTCAATGTGGGGACAGATTAAAATCAGAGACATCATTATGAACTCATGTTTAGTTTAATATATTTACAGATGGTTAAATATGCATAAATATGTGTATATACATAGGTTAGTACATACACATATATGTCCATTCTATGTCAGCTGAGAAAGCGCAGACTTCAGCATATCCCAGAAACAACAAGCAGGGCCAGCAGCCTGATCTTGGTTTCTAATACCATACTCCAATAAATGGAAAATGAGCTTCTTGGAGAAATGATTGATTTTAGGACGGGAAGTAGAAATATCTAAGACTAGTCTGGAGCAATGTGTAGTGCCAGAAAGTAAGAAAGTGTTAAAAAAAAAAAAACCCTCAAATTATGTTTGAATTAAACCCTCAAATTATGAGCATGTGTCAAAGCCAACTGAAAGAACTCGCAATGGCCAAAGCTGAGACAATCTGAGCAAGAAAAGACAGTGGTACCAAATTGTAACACAATGTATAAAATTAATATCCATGAGTCCACACTGATAGAAATGACTGAATCAATCAATCAATAGATAAATAGAGGAGAAGGCACAAATCTTCCAGATAATTTTTGTAGATATTCCACCTAGGGGAAGTGAACAGTAATTCCCCACTTCTTAATCAGGGGTTCCCCATAGTGACTTCCTTTTAAAGGATATCGTAAGAAAAGAAAGAAAAATGAGGAATTCGACAGTGGAGAAACTTGACAAGTATGACCTCAGCTATGTTATCAAGGTAACATGAGCATAAGTCATGTGGACAGTACGTATACTTGATATGATGTGGCAAACATGGCATTTTACCTCTGTGGTTTTAGTTCCCCAAACTCATAAGCCCAGGTTAATGATGAAAACAAATCTGACAAATCCCATTTGAGAAACATCTTAAAAAAAACCTGATTAGTACTCCTCAAAACTGTTAAGATCATCAAAACAAACAAGTCTAAGAAACTGTCACAGCCAAGAGCAGCCTAAGGAGACAGGACAACTCAACGTCATGTTGTATTCCAGGGATTCTGGAACAGAAAAAGGACACTAGGTAAAAACTAAGGAAACCTGAAATGGACTTTAGTTAATACTGTACCAGTATTGTCAATAATAGTTAGCAATGTGTCAATATTGGCTCATAAACTGAAATAAGTGAGCCATGCTAATGTAAGATGTTAATAATAGAGAAAAACCACATGCAGGATATACGAAAACTCTCTGTACTATTTTCACAATCTTTCTGTAAAGCCACAACTGTTCTAAAATACTAAGTACATTAAAAAAAAATCTCAATTTTGCAGCTTTCTTGCGGCTATGGTGGCCTGTGATCCAATACTGGCCAATAGGATATTAATTAGCACTGACTGCGATTTATGGGAAACTCTTTAAAATTACATAGTTGGCATTATCTTTTCCCTTTCACTCTTTTCTTCTTCCTGCATAGGATGCAGACATGTTTGTAAGGGCAGCAGGCTTGAAGGAAAAAGTGAAAGGCTAAGAAAAGCGTAGCCATAAGCTCTGTGGAGCTGGGGAAGGACAGTGTGGCACCGCTGTGCAGGTTTTAAGTGGGGAGCCACAGTGAGCCACAAGCTCTATGGAGCTGGGGAAGGACAGAGTGGCATTGCTGTACAGGTTTTAAGTGGGGAGCCGCAATGAGCCACAGGCTCCATGGAGCTGGGGAAGGACAGTGTGGCATCGCTGTACAGGTTTTAAGTGGGGAAGGAGAAGGACGTAATATTTCTACTGGGTTAAGCCACTACAGGTGCATATTTGGTATTAGCAGTTGAACCTAATCCTAATATGTCTAATGCAGTAAAAAGAAAAAAATAACACTTTTTCGTCATCTCACCCTCAGGTAAACCTTTAATGACTATTGTAAATTAGGCTTTTTCTTTAAAATCCTAGACCATAACAATTGGTACAGTAAAAATAGTTGTCATGAGCAAAAACATTGGAATCAGATCTGGATTCAATTCTTCATGTACTTACTAGCTTAACATCTACCTGCCAGTTAGCACTGAAACTAATCAAGAGTCTGAACTGTCCAGGTCAGTTTCCTCAACTATGAAATGAGGCTAAACATAGAGCCCACTTTTGTGTTATTAGGAGAGAAACATGAGACAGTGCACGTGAAGTGTTTAGAATTTTTACTGACTCAATAAAAATCAACAGTTTATTTAAACTTCAATCACTCTGAACGGTGATGATGATATAATTTCTGTAGTGTCTTACTCATCTTTGTATATCTCCAGTATATATATCTAGAGAAATCTTTAACATGATTAAAGAGTAGTTTGTAGCTATAGTGCACCTAACTCCTTTCTGACGTTTTCATTAGTTAGTCTATATTTAAACTAATTAATGCTTCCTGTTTTCCTTATCCAATATCCATGATTGCCATCCAAGGTACTTTATGAATTACAAAATATTCAATATGCTTCTTGAATATATAAATGTATGCCTTTCATCAAATTGAAAGACATACATTTATATATTCAAGAAGCTCACACTTCTCTTCCACGATCATTGACATTGTTGGTTATGCCCCACTCGTGTATGAAATCACACTAAGGTATTTTTATCTGCTATGGAATTTTAGACAAGTCATTTGATATATATCTAGTTGTTCTGGACACTTATCTATAAAAGATATTTTGAAAATTAGTTTTTTAGGTGCTGAAATTCCACAGGAGTGGTATTAAGCAGCAATAGCATTAACAATGCTTTAGATGACACTGGTGGAAGAAAGGCATGATGGAGGTGACGTGCTAACATGATGGAGGTGACGTGCTAACATGATGGAGGTGACGTGCTAACACAAGAATCCTGTCTTATCGCAAAGTTTTCACTGAGTGCTACAAATAACATTCAGGGCAAGGCTGAACAGCTGGATTGATAACATGGGGATGAGAAGAGAAAAAGCATCTATTAGTGAGAACTTGATAATCAATGACACTTTTTTTAAAAACAGAAAAGCAGATCCAAATTGACAGGAATAGGGTACCACAAACTGAGTGTAACAGAAGAGCAAAAAGATAACACATCTGCATAGAGTTTTGAAAGCAGATTAATGGATGGTCTACAATGCAATAATTCTTTCTTTTTGGGTTTTTCAGCAGGGTGACACGGTTTCTGGTCTTGAAACTCAGATATGAAAAAAATCCAGGAAGGCTTTTGTAGTGAGCTGCCATGGGAAGAATGCTTTGAATGAACAAATACCAAACAAAAACAAAAACAAAAAAACAGTCACTCAGAAATGAATTATTTAGTTTACAGACTAATACAAAGTTTTAAGATGTAATGAAAAAGCATACACTTTGGGTTCCAACACATTAATACTCAAATGCAGTTCTGTCATTTGATCTTTAAGCCTCAGTTTTCCTATCTGTAAACTGGGGTTAATAAATCCTATGGCAGAATAGCTGCGATGTGTACACCCTGGGTATGTAAAGTGCATAGCCTAAAACAGGCATGTAGTAAGTGGTAATTAGTACACAGACTTCTGCTTCTACTCTGTCCTGATACTTTCCTTTTGGCTGTTTAGTGAAAGATGAGGGAAGGAGACAGAAAGTACAACTCATGTCAGTTCTCATTTTACACATTTAGCAACAGCAATGTGATCTGATAAGAGTTTGTAAACACATACTAAATTTTTTGGCTTTTGTCTATAAATTTTATGAGAAGCAGCCAAGTACAGCAGGTAGAACAATGAATTCAGTGGCAGATGCCCTGACTGCTTAAGCGAGCTCCAGCATTGCTAACTTGGTGACCTGGGAAAATACAGCTGACTCCAGTTCACTCAGATGCAGCAGGACCCATGCTGACTACAGAGTGGGGCCTGCAAGATCTAGTGACAGGGCCTTAGTCTTCTATCAGGGGTCACAGTGAGAAAAACCTTCCCAGAGATCCATTTGAGGTCTGTGTCCTGATGCAATAAGCACCTGAGGGGTAACTGTATCTTTCCTATAACATTCCTAATACATTTGACAATCTTGCTTCATTTCTGTGAGAGAGCTTTTCTGAGAATAAACTTTAATCATTCTAAGAGTGTTTTCCTTGCCTAAGGTTGCTATGCAAATAAGAAGGCTGACAAAAGGAAAAGGCGAAACAGCCTACAGTTATAGTCTCTTACAACACAGGGAAGAAACTGTCAGAGCTGATGAAGACTAAAACTTTTGAAGAGATGACTTTGGCAGCTCTTACTCTGAGCAACTCTAGAGACCACCCGAAACGTGGTTCTAGGGCAGCACATCTCACGCGTTCATGCGCATCCACATCGCCTGAGGACCTTGTTTTAGGCCAGAGTGGGGTTTACATTCTGCTTTTCTAACAGGCCCTCAAGCGCTGCTGCTGGTCTGCAAACCATCTTTTGATGAGCTGAGTCTTAGATCCAGAGGTTGTAGCCCTTTTATGAAGCAGGTTATTGGTTATTTCTTTTCTTTATTCTGTGTTTCATCCAATCTTCAATGCAATTAAAAAAAAAAACTAATTGAGCAACTGCTTCCTTATCCTACATTGTATAGAGTATAAAAGAAATCCAAGGCACTTTACAAGATACAATTTAACAAGTTACAAACTGGTTCCTGGTAAAATTATTGACAAATAAGACAGTGTATAAGGAAGTACATTCTTAAGTGCAAGAGAGTTATTTTTCTTCTCTTTGCACCCAGCGAAGTCTCTGATAACAGAGAGCTCCTTATTTATTTTGAAGCCTGTATCACCCACTGTCTTCCAATTCTGATTTTTAGCATGCTTTTACTTTTTTCCTTCATTTAAAAACAAAAATCTTTCTCTGTCATTTCTAACTATCAGCTCTACTGCCTTTTGGAACTATGCAGCAAAAAATTCCTTCCTCTCTGGAAACAATGATCCATTTGATAATAGATAAGTTTAAGACAGAGAAGTAATTTGCCTACGGTCCTCTGTTGAGGGGCTGATCAAGTATTTGTGCTACAGGAATTCAGTTTTTAGTATCGAATTATTTTGAGTAATCAAAAAAGGAATCACAGCACAGTTTGATTCCTTGAAAAGGAAATTTTAAAAATTAAGTAGGATTTGGAAGTGTGTGCTTATCTTTCTATCTCCATTTTGTGGGGAAAAGCAAGAGAGATCAGATTGTTGCTGTGTCTGTATAGAAAGAAGTAGACATAGGAGACTCCATTTTGTTCTGTACTAAGAAAAATTCCTCTGCCTTGAGATTCTGTTAATCTATAACCTTACCCCCAACCCCCTGCTCTCTGAAACATGTGCTGTATCAACTCAGAGTTAAATGGATTAAGGGCGGTGCAAGATGTGCTTTGTTAAACAGATGCTTGAAGGCAGCATGCTCCTTAAGAGTCATCACCACTCCCTAATCTCAAGTACCCAGGGACACAAAAACTGCGGAAGGCCGCAGGGACCTCTGCCTAGGAAAGCCAGGTATTGTCCAAGGTTTCTCCCCATGTGATAGTCTGAAATATGGCCTCGTGGGAAGGGAAAGACCTGACCGTCCCCCAGCCCGACACCCGTAAAGGGTCTGTGCTGAGGAGGATTAGTATAAGAGGAAGGCATGCCTCTTGCAGTTGAGACAAGAGGAAGGCATCTGTCTCCTGCCTGTCCCTGGGCAATGGAATGTCTCGGTATAAAACCCGATTGTATGCTCCATCTACTGAGATAGGGAAAAACCGCCTTAGGGCTGGAGGTGGGACCTGCGGGCAGCAATACTGCTTTGTAAAGCATTGAGATGTTTATGTGTATGCATATCTAAAAGCACAGCACTTAATCCTTTACATTGTCTATGATGCAAAGACCTTTGTTCACGTGTTTGTCTGCTGACCCTCTCCCGACTATTGTCTTGTGACCCTGACACAACCCCCTTTTCAAGAAGCACCCACGAATGATCAATAAATACTACGGGAACTCAGAGGCTGGCGGGATCCTCCATATGCTGAACGCTGGTTCCCTGGGTCCCCTTATTTCTTTCTCTATACTTTGTCTCTGTGTCTTTTTCTTTCCTAAGTCTCTCGTTCCACCTTACGAGAAAGACCCACAGGTGTGTAGGGGCAACCCACCCCTACACATTTTATTGAAGACAGAACTATGGCTTAGAGAGAAGTAACCCCAAGCTCCCCAAGGCCACACAGTGAGTAAGAGTTAGGGGTGACTCTGGAAACTCTGGCTTCCCCAGTGCCAGAGTTCCCCCACTCTAATCCCCAGCCTCGAACGCCCTGCTTCTTTTCTGCCTCCAAGTCTTTGCACCCTTAACTGGGATGACTTCCCGCCAGCACTATCCCATCTGATTTCTTCTGTTTGTTCATATCTGCTCTCCCCCTGCGGAATTACTTGCATGGTCATTTGTATTTTCATGGCACTCTTTTCTTCATGTCTCTTCTCCTTTATTTATAACCACTCTGTAATAGTTGTTTGTCTCTGATTTTCCCCTTTTAAACTCTAGACTTACTCAGGTAAATACAATGACTTCCTCATTGCTGAACTTCAATTCTTATCACAAAAGGGATTTAAGGAAAATCTGTGATACTAATGACCTAGCTTCAGAAACAGATGACTTTCAAAGAGGTTTTGAGTAAAACTATTACAAGTTCTGAAAAACCGAAGTGTGGTAGGGAAGAGAGAGCCACGGTACATAAACATACTCACGATTCCTTTTGCCCTAAACTGTCTTAGCTTATTAGTGGATCTTGTTTAAACTTTAGGAAAAAATAAGTTGGCAACCCAGGTGTCAAGCTTCCTCCCGTTGGTGATGTCTACAGCAGGCGCAGAACATTTCTCCAGCTTTATGTTGCATGGGACATGTAAAAGTGCTGGCTGAGCTGTAACTGAGAGAATCTGTGCCTAGTTGCATTTCTTGTCTGTTCATCCCTGGCTAGCATTTCAACTACAAGTTCTTGTCAGAAGTTACCCAATTTGTAACACTATTTGCCTCTGTTATTGTCTTCTCAAAGCCTATGCAAGTGATTTTAAAAGAAACCAAAGATTTTCCGCTTTTTGTCTCCCCTTCATCAGCTCCAGTGTGGTTGCTCATTAACACACCATCAGAAAGTGCTTTAATAAAAAGTAATTGAATACTGAAGGCTGATTTCAGTAGAAGGAATTCGGTGGACCTTACAGCAAGAAACAGCACAGAAACTCATTTCCATGGTAAGTCGTCCAGTTTTCTGCCTGAGATGTGGGGTACTCATGCCAGGTAACAAGCCTAGCTGGGATTAAATACACAGACTACCCAGTAGGCACAGAGTTGGAAGGAAGGAGAAGAGGGTGACTGGATGGGAGAATGGCCTGAGCAGGTAAACCCGGTAGAGAAACAAGCAATTTAAATAACATCCCAATGGAGTGTTCTTTTATTTAAAATTTCTATAATTTTATCCAGTTAGGAAATATATTACCATTTTCCTATATCTACCCTTTCCTTAATAAAAAAAGGACTTTTTAATATTGATTGGTACATTAATATAAATCATACCATATTCTGGTAAAACATTTATGGCCCTAATATTAACTATTCAGTTTTCCTAATAAAATTTCTCATAACTTCATACACTATAGAAGGAAAGTACATCATTTGCAGTTATGAAGATAATCTTTAGCATCTATAATATTCTTAATCAATTTTAAAGATAATATCTTGTAACATTTCTATTCAGTATGTAACACTTTGGTGTTTATGCCTCTAAAAATAAAGATTTTTTTTAAATGGAAGGCTTTAAACATTCCAAATGGCAGTGGAGTTAAGGACATTTATTTTTATATTATCAAATTAACACAATATTAAATTCCTAAAATGTGTATGCATAAAAGAAAGTCTTGCCAAAATAAGTGCATTCTGCCTTCTAGTCTACATATATAGAGATATAAATTCATAATCAACAGATACAGAATTGCCCCGTAAGGCTGGCTTATAAGAATCACAGATAATTAAAGATTATAGACAAAAACTATCTTTTTTAATAAAGTAAGAGGCAGAGAGGTTTTTTTTTTTTTTTTTTTCTTTCTTCTTAAAAAATTGTATGGAATTGGGTTTGGTGTTAGGAGTAAAAAGACAGAGGGGACCAGGCTGGGTGAGGGGGAACAGGAAACAAGGTCTTTGCAGCCTGGCACTCCGCACTGAGCAAGGCCTCCTAGAGAGCATTCACTCCTTCATCTCCACCACAGAACCTGCCCTGGGTGACTGCTGTGCCGCAGGCCCTGTTGTGGGCAGTGGGAATGTAACAGTAACCAAGAGAGGAGTGTCGCCCAGAGACCATTCGGCTCACCTTGTAAGTAGATTCACACGTTCTACAGTAGGTTAAATATATATATTTTTTCTTTCCAGGAAATTACAACGAAGGAAAGTATAACTTTCCTGTAAGTGTTCACTTTTTGTTATAATTTCAAATTACTAACTCTCAAGTTAGTTTGTATCTCAAGACAATCCAAACTTAGAAAAACTCCTGGTGAATTTGATGTTGCTACTTAATTTAAAACCTCTTACCTGGTCCTTACCTAAAGTTTTCCTTAATGACAATTCTATAATTAACTTGCCAATTTGCCCAGTAATTTTATAGCAGCCAATTTAACACTAGTTTTTCTATGTATGTTGAATCCTGAAATGTGCATTTCTCTATCTCAAGGCCTAGAGTTAATGATTCTAAATCTTCATTTCAGTGCACGTCAGAATTACATACAGGTTTGGTATTTCTTAAGTACTGCATTATATTTCAAAAGATGAAATAATTTATGAATTTCAGACAACTTCTTCCTAAAATATTCTGCTATTCTTTTTTTAATGAAACCAACTATGAATAAAAACGGTTGAGGCATTATTGCTTTTTTTTAAACTACAGGGCTCCTAATGGTGATTGGTTTAGTTTTCCAAACAGCAAAACTCAATTGTCTCATAAAATTTAGAAGATACCATGGTTTAAACAAACGAATAAAAACACAAAATTTAAAAAATGTGAAGTTAAAAAAATCTAAGCCCAGATTTTAACATGGTCCTTCAATATAAACTGATAATGAAAGGCTGCTTTGTAGACAAAACTGACTATAAAATGTAGGCACCAGTTACAGGGGGAGGCAAGAGCAGAGCACAGGAAAATGATCATTCAAAAGCTGGTCAGCAAATGGGCTGGAAAAGAGAATTCCTACAAATTCAGATGACCGGTCAGTCTTCTTTAAGCTCTTAAATTGTTTTAAGAAACAGGTTTCCATTGATTGTTTCAGAGAGCACATGTTTATTACTTTCACTAGTTCTTCCGAATCTTTATATTTGGACTTGACAGCTATGTATATTTGTTTACTTGTCATTTTAATTCTTTTCTCCGTGTTTATTCTCTTAGCTCAGAGTTTCTTTTGGGCTTCTTTATAAACACTCTTAACTCCCTGGCAGCCTTTTATAATGCATTCTTCTCGATGTTTCTTGTCATTTCAGTCCCATCACTTTTTCTCTTCCAGAAATGTCTTACATTTAGTAATTTAATAATTTCCAGTACTTTTATAGATTTTAAAACATTTTTTTCACTCATTTAGTGGAATTTAGGGGAAAGGAGGGTACATGAATAAGCATCTCTGAAAGTAAGGTTCTTGATTAGTTATTTTTTGAAAAAGCTCTATATTGAAAACCAGTGAGTTACCCTATTTTTTAGAATAAATTCAGTTTTAGCAGCCAATCATGCTTATAGTTTTTATTGTATAATGGTGTTATGGTTTTAGGCTTTGAAAATTTTAAAGAAAATATATAATATCCAGAATGGAGACAGCATAAGGAATTAAAGTATTTTAATATTCTTTAAATTAAAGTTGGGTGAGGGAAATGGAAGACGGGAAGCAGCTTTTGTTTGGGGCTGTGTGTGTGGCAAGTAAGGCAGTAACCGCATTACACAGGGCATGCTTTGACTCCTCAGGGGAAACTTGTAATATTGGCAGTGCTGCCCCCATCTGACTAAAGTGTAGAGAAGGAGCCTTCCTGTGCCCCTTAAGTAGTAGTGTTAGTGACATTTGAATTTAGGTCTGATTCTAAAGCTTTCTTTTCTATGTGCTACCCTTCAGGGGCAAAGAAAGAAATTTTTTAATTCCAGCAGGCAATAGGCCTGCAAATTAAACGGTTAAACATGTATTCAGTCCAAAGCTAAATTCATAGTACTTTGCTCTTAGTCTTTTGGGTAATGGGAAGGCCACATGGAATATATAATCTGTGGTGTTGGGGTGGTGGTAAATGTAATCCTGACATAGAAGCAGTTACGGATTTCTTAGACTTTTAAAAACCTGATCTCCACTTACTATTTCAGTGAATATTTATTGAGCACACACTGAATTTCAACACCATGCTTGGACCCAACAATACAAAGGGCAAAAGGCACATTCCCTCTCTACTATGAGCCCAAGCTAGTCTGGAGATTAACACACTTAGTAACTGCATTGCCATATGGTCCTAGTAACAGCAAAGTATAGCACGGGGTGCTACATGCTCAGAAAAGATGTATAATACCCAAAATGGAGTTATTCCATACTTCTGGAAATAGTACATTTCAATAATCAAACATAGGGGAAATATACTAATGAAAATATACTAATGAAAATGTCTGATGGAATCTCTCTTCTGGGGCCTTCAGGAAGTGCTTACACAAGTGTGAACTGACGTGTTTTCCACATCTGAGAACGCCTTTATTCTCTGTATCTAGGATGAAGTTTTACTGAGTTGCACCCAGAGTTTTCTGACCCAAACCATTGTTAACAGTGCTATTAACAATCACAAGGGAATAGCTTAAAAGCTCTTTGGCACAGCAGTTAACGCAGTTCCTCATCATCCTGACAAGTGGTCAACTCCAACCCCACTCAGCTGCTACAGATGTGTCCAAGGGCGTTAATATGCAGGCAGTTAATTCACAGGCGTTCAGGAGTAATTATGCAGTCAATGAAGACTGCCACCACTTGGGGTCCATTAAAGGATCTGTGCTGTTTTATTTAGCAGAAGTAAATGTGACTGTTTCTTCTATTAACTGTTTATTGCTCTACCAGCCAAAGCAGGGGCTTTGTAATATGCATGTCCGGATTAAGTACAACTGATGATGTACTACTAGGTTTGAATATTCAAACAGAACTTTTTGTTTTTATAACCATCTCGGCTCACTGCAACCTCTGCTTCCTGGGCTCAAGCCATCCTCCCACCTCAGCCTCCTGAGTAGCTGTGACTATAGGCATGTGCCACCACACTCGGCTGATTTTTAATTTTTAATTTTTTTTTTTGTAAAGATAAAGTCTCGCTATACAGCCCATGCTGGTCACAAACTCATGGGCTCAAGTGATCTTCCCACCTTGGCCTCCGCTACTGCTGGGATTTCAGGTCTGAGTCATGGTGCCCAGCCAAAATAAAACTTTAATAATGAAGGTTTCGTTGTTAATTCCTCTCTATCTCGGCATTTCTTTCATCAACTGATTTACTTCATCCTCTACTGTTTCTAGTTTTACATTCTTGGGAGGCTTGAATGTACCGTGTTTGATTGAATTATGAAGATATTATTATAATACTTTGGCTTTGGCTTATTATAATATTTCAACATTAAAAAATCAAGTTCCTCCTCTAATGTGAAGAACTTCGACTTTAACGTTACATTTATATTCAGAGAGAATGCCTGCTAATAAGAAATTTAGTATATTCAGCAAACACTGGGAGTATTATTTTTCAAATATAAAACTACAGAGGAAACCGAGGAGAGCAACAACTCAATTGAGGGAGTTAGGTATTAATCCTGACTCCACTAACAACTAACTGCCTAACACTTGAAGAAGATGTATAACTCTACATTTGTAGTCTACTTTCATCATATATAAAATAGAGATGATAATATTTCGCTTATACATGGCTGTTGTGAGGCATTGAAGAGCCACACATATGAAATTTCCGGCACTTGTGTTTCTCAAAACACACAAGTTTCTACTTCTGGTATAACAACATAAGCTCAAACCAAATCAAACCTTAGGCAAAAAACTAATCTTTGGATAAAATACAAAAAGCAATTATTTGAAGTTACTGGGTAATGACTAGGTAGATTCCAAAGGGTTATGACGCTTGAAGAAAGGTAACTGAATGAGGTGACTTCTTATGGTGTTTCCAATGAGGACAGGCTGCAGGGGGCATGCTGAGCAGCCAAGACTCCAATGGAAGGCTCTGAGTCTTTGCGCTTGAAGAATCACAGGCCAAAGTTTCCAGCAACCACAGCTGCTGGAAAGTGAGGAAGGAACTGTAGAAGGAAGAGAGCCAGAGATAGGGAGCCACAGATTCTGTGTATGAACTCTCACCAACTCTCTAGTGACAACTGAACCACAAATGCACAGGGCAGACTGCAAGTATCCCTGAAAAGGATGAAGAAGCTCATCTGAGATTTTAGCTGCTTACCAAGAGATACAGTCTGCAGTTAGAGTTCAATCAAGCTATCTGCTTAAACAGTCTAAAAAAATAAATAAAAGCAACACTGTTTGGAGGAATATAGCAAATTCTAGAGTTTTCAAAGCACAATATTTACTCCAACATAACCAGATTAATTAGCAGACAAGGAATTAAACTCTCAAAAATTTATAATGTGTAAAAGTATAACCAGGGAGCTCAGTTTCAAAAATCACCCACTTCTTCTTCCTTCCCTCCCCTCTCACATCTTCATTCCTTCCCTCTAAAGAAACTCCCCTCCAGCAATGCATGCTTATCAAATCATGTTCTTGCTTAAGAAATTCCAGAGGCTAATCTTAAACCAGGCAAGAAGCTCCTGCTGAATCCTTCCACTTAGCGGGAATCACGAACAATTAGTCCACCGCCACTGGTCTGAAGTCAAGGTGACACCAGCCAGGCCTCCGGGTAGGCGATTATCCACGACAGCCAATGGAACAAGACTCGCAGCCCCTACACTCTGCAGCACTCCCACGTGTCTCCCACACCAAGTTTCCCTTTAAAAACCCTAGGGTAAATTTTAACATTTAGAACGCTAGTTCGTCATCTTCTCAATTTGTTGGCTCTCTAATTAAACCTGCTTTTCTTCCCATCAACCCTCACCTCCTGTGTTTGCCTCTTGTGTCTGGCTTTTGAGCAGTGAGCAGCCAGCAGCCAAACCTGGGTGTGATTACAAAAGAAAATATCCTGGTAATGAACAAAAAGATAGAAAATCTCAGCAGACAAATAAAAAACTATTAAATATCAAATGAAAA
Organism: Gorilla gorilla gorilla; assembly: GCF_029281585.2. Taxonomy (NCBI): domain Eukaryota; kingdom Metazoa; phylum Chordata; class Mammalia; order Primates; family Hominidae; genus Gorilla; species Gorilla gorilla. The sequence goes on along the minus strand of NC_073231.2, from coordinate 141,398,205 downwards.
TTTTATATCTGAAAATATAAAGCATCTCAAATGAAAATATCATCGGATTGGCTTCAAAATACAAACGAAGGAGGCAGTGAACTTTGAGGCTAGGTCAAGACATAGACCAGTCTGGAAAACAGACAAAAAATAATGAAAAATGAGCAGAGACTCAGCCTGTAGGACAATATCATAAAGACACTTCCCCATATTTCTCAGTTCACAATGTCCTTAGTGTTTCAGTAATTTTTTCATGATATTTACCCCAGGCCAAACCAATAAGGAACAAACTTGGTAATTAAATTGTGAGTACCAAACAACTTACATATTTATTTCTCAACAACCTTGCAGCTGTTTGAAAAATAATACACATTATTTTATAAGATGTATCATAATTGAAAGGAAATATTTTATTTCATTATTAAATAACAGCAATTATGCATATTGGGTGCTACGTAACTTCTCAAACCATGGGATCAGATGGGACACTGTCACTCTCATTTCCTGATCCACACTTATTTTCAGATAATGTTTATTGTTTACCACAGCATCTGGTAAAATACCAGCGTCACAAAGATGTGACATCATGAAAATCAGTAACATATGATCTAATGCTCAAAAGAAACTATAAAGGATTATCTTAAGCTGAGAGTTCCCATAGTGTGGAAACAGGGAAAGGGGCAAGTAAAATATCGGAAGAAACAGTAGCTGAAAATTTCCCTGATTCGATGAAAACTGATAAACGACCCTGGGTGACTGGGTTAGCCTAATGTTCTCACTTAAAACAAAACCACTACATTAAGCACCAATATCTGTGAACACGCACTTAATACTTAAAAAGAGGGCATAATCTCCTTTGTTCATGTTTCTTCTTGCTGCTTCTGGTATCAAATGTGGGAAGGTAGGACTGCTCCTACGTGCAAGAAAGGGCCAGAAGAGCCAGAGCAAAGGTCAATGGAAAAGCAGCACAGAAGCCGCCGAGTGTTAGGAGAGGAACAGAAGGCAGCATCCTGGACGGCTCACAACTGTTGATCAGACAAAACCAGTACCTTCACATACTCAGTCCTGTGGCAAATAAGACCAGCATTAGCAAAAGAATATTTCCAGTGCTCAACACTTGATCAGAAAGAGGCTAAAGAATGTGCTATAGCACTTTATTCACATTATTGTTTACTGAGCAATTACTATATGCAAGGTACTAGGGACACATGGGTCTTTATGGATTTGCATTACCCATAAGGAATAACCAATGACAAAGTGAATAAATAAGGTAAATTGGCTTGACCAATGATACTACTCCACCAGGACAGGGGGTTCTGAGCCAGCTTCTGGCTGAAAGGAAGGACTCTTCACACTGCGTGCTCGGCAAGGGCTTCTCTGACCATGTATGCTGAGGATGCAATGCTGAGAGGGAGGCGGCCAGACACCTGGAGACAAAGCCTTCAACCAGAAGGAGAATAAATGTGAAGGATCTGGGAAAGAAATGAGCTTCGGCTATTTAAGGAGCAACAGAAAGGAGACCAGTAACGCTGGAGTTAAGACAATGGAAAAGTGGAATAAGATAGAGTCAGATAGGGGAGGAGAGTGCCAAGTGCTGGATTATGTAAGTGCATATGAGGAAGTGTGGATTCCCTTCTAACTGGAAAGGAGCCACTGAAGGATTTTAAGTATGGAAAATATAAGATCACATTTAATTTGAAAAAATCATTGTGACTGAAAATGGAAGAGTAGTGTGGATTAGACTGGGAAGGATGGCAGAGATGATTAAAGAAAAAATGACTTGAGGTTGATTTTAAAGGCAAAAGAAAAATGACTTACTAAGGAACTGAATATGGCAAACAAGAATGCCATTGAAGATATTATCATATCATATGAAGGCCAATTTATGGCTATTCATTGGAGATTTTTCTCACAAGTCTTAAGTAGAAATTCATAGGCTCCAACAAGTTTGTTTTTCTTTTGTATGTATTGTGACTGGTTTTGGACATTTAGACACTGAATTCTGTAGCCATATTTCCCTCATCTTTAGCCACAAGGCAACTCAAGGTATAATTTCAAGACCAATTCTGCCAACACTACGGAATGTTGTAATATGTATGTTTTTGTGTACTGACCTTACCCTTGGGTTTTTGTAATTTTCTACCCTAATTTGCTCATCAATTTATATTTACCTTAGTTTTATTCTGTGGACTATATTAGTTGGGCGTTAGTTACCACCTATCATTAGTTACCGCGTGTGATTTCATGAAAAAAAGGAGTAAATAAATACAGTCGCTTAGCTATGAGGATACCTTCTAAGGAACAGCTCCTTAGGTGTTTTTGTCATTGTAAAAACATCACAGAGTGTACTTACATAAACCTAGGTGGCGTAGCCTACTACACGCCTAGGCTATATGATACAGCCTACTGTTCCTTGGCTACAGACTTGTTCAGCATGTTATTGTACTGAATACTGTATGTGACTATAACACAATGATAGGTGTTTGTGTATCTACACATATCTAAACACAGAAAAGGTACAGTGGAGACGCAATAAAAGATGGAGACATGACAACATAAAAGATGGAGAATGGTACACCTAGATAGGGCACTTACCATGAGTGGAACTTGGAAGACTGGAAGTTGTTCTGGGTGAGTGAGTGAGTGAGTGACAAGTGAATGTGAAGGCCTAGGACACTACCGTAGACTTTATAAACATTATAAACTTGGACTACACTAAATTTATTTTAAAAATATTTTCCTTTCTTCAAAAATTACCCTTAGCTTACTGTAATTTTTTAAAATTTGTCAACTTTTAACTTTTTTTTTAAACTTTTTGAGTCTTTTCTAGCAACACTTGGCTTAAAACACAAACACTGTGAATCTGTACAAAAATATTTTCTTTATATCTTTATTCTATCAGTACTCTTCTGTTAACTTTTTAAATTATTTTTAAAGCTGTTTTCGTATGCAATTAAGATACAAACGCACATTAGCCTATAGCCTAGGACTACATAGGATCAAGATCATCAAGATCATCATCGTCACTAGGCAATGGGGACTTTTCAGTTCTATTATAATCTTATGGGACCACTGTTACATGTTCTGTCCGTCCTTGACCAAAAATGTCATTTTGTGGTGCATGACTATTTAAGTCTTTTCATCTTGTATTAAAAGTGTGATCATGTGCCATAATGAAAACACAATAAAAGTGCTAGAATGAAAATTATCTGGGAGAACTACAGTAAGGGAATGGGAAAAAATAAAAAAACTTATTACTTATTCTGGATCAAAACACAAGGGAAGGACCAAGCAGAGAGGAGAGGTTTGGATTATGAAAGCAGACTGCCTGGATTCCACCTGGCTCTATCAACCACTAGCTGCATGACTTTGGGCAAAGAATTTACCTCCCTGGTCTCACTGTCCTCATTTGAAAAATGGTGATGTTAACAAAACAGTGCCCACCTCATCGGACTATGATGAGGCATAACTTAGTTAATATCTGTAAAGTCCTTAGAAAAGTACTCAACCAATAGTAGCTGCAATATAAGTGTTTGTTAAAATGAGTTTCAATTCAGACTTGAAGGTAACAATGATTTTGAAAAGGCGAGACAGAAGAAACAAGTGAGCAAAGATATAGAAGAATACAAGCACCAACTTTATGAAACAAAGCTTCTACCCTAGGGTTGGTTAAATACACAGGAAATATGGCAAAATAATCAGTAAAGACTAAACTGTACAAAGGATTTGAGAAAACACGTACAGAGAAGGCTTTGAATTCCTGCCGTATGAATATAAACATTGTACTGTAGAAACAAGGTGTTTAAAGGACTTGGGACCAAGGAAGACCATAATCATACGGAGGAAGGAAAGTGGGTTGTGTGTTCAGTGCCCTGCTGGTGCCTAGCATATGAGCTGCTTATGATTTCAAGTACACAGGTGGTAACCATAAGTACGCAAATAAAGGTATTTAACTCTGGCACTGAACCAATCATTACTCCACCACAAACTGAAACTAGGGTCTAAAATTTGAACTTAAAAATAATGCTATCACAGAATATTAACCATCAAGATATTAAAAACAGCTTTAAATGACAAGCAATGCATATGCTGTAACCACAAGGGATGAGTTTTCATCTGTGCAGATGGAGGTATCTGTCCAGGTACTGTATTCAAAATAAACAAAAAAACTACTTCTGTCTTCCTCCTCTGTTCATAACATTTTCAACAACTTAATTTAGAAACCAACAACTGAATTATAAATTATATTCAGTAAAAATGGCAGATCTAGTGTAAGGAACACAGTATCCCCTAAACAACAGCAGCGGATGTGCTCGATTCTCCACACTGTATTCTGGAGGGGATATTCATTCTGTGCTGGTATTCTGCAAAAAGGTGTAAGAGTAATTTAATCTTAAGTGAAATATCACTGGGTTAATTTTATTACATACACACATATATAAAGATATGTATATATATAAAATAAATGTTGTAACATGCACTTTTCTGTGTACTACTCTTACTTGCATAAAGTTATATACAGCAGCCACAGGAAACTAATACACCAGGTAAATAATTTCTTATGATGAATACTACATATAGTGTTCATCATAAGAGATATATATATATATATATATATATATCACTAAAAATAAACTGTATATATATACAGAGATACCTTTTTATCTATATTTCACTAAGAAGATTGGAATGCTGACATATAAATGTCATGTGTGGGAGACTTATGTTTCTCTTTTTAGTTTATTTTTATTTTTGCAGAGATGGGGTCTGTCTGTGTTGCCCAGACTGGTCTCAAACTCCTGTCCTCAAGCAATCCTCTTGCCTTGGCCTCCCAAAGCACTGGGATTACAGGCATAAGCCACTGTGCCTGGACTGTTTCTCTTTTTACTTATCTATATGTACTTTCTGTTCACTTTTTGGGTGAGATTTGAGGACAGATGTTTGAGTCTCTATTATTTCAAAGGGGTAGGAGATAATTTCTTGATTGGGAGGTTTGCTGTCTGCAATGGCATCAATAATGCACCTAGCCACTTATGAATGAACATGCACTATTTATCTGCATTTACAAATAAACAAACAAACATAAACTGGTAATGTAGGGATAAGTTTGGAGACTTTCAGAAGAGTTTTTAAAATATATTTTGTTGGCCGGGCATGGTGGCTTACGCCTGTAATCCCAGCACTTTGGGAGGCCAAGGCAGGCAGATCACGAGGTCAGGAGTTAGAGAGCAGCCTGGCCAAAATGGTGAAACCCCGTCTCTATTAAAAAAAAAAAAAAAAAAAAAAAATTAACCAGGTGTGGTGGCAGGTGCCTGTAATCCCAGCTACTCGGGAGGCTGAGGCAGGAGAATTATTTGAACCCGGGAGGCGGAGGTTGCAGTGAGCCAAGATCGTGCTACTGCACTCCAGCCCGGGTGACAGGGCAACACTCCATCTCAAAAAATAAATAAATAAACAAAATAAAATAAAATATATTTTGTTGTATTTGGCTTGTAAATGTACAAGCTCCTATCACAGCAAAGATAAAACTAACTAGACTAGTAGGTCACTCAAAATTATGCTGTCCTAATCCCAGGAACCTTATCTAGAAAAAGAAATTTCTAGACAAGGTTACCTTATCTAGTTACATTACCTTATCTAGAAGAAGAAATTTTACAGATGTGATTTAGATCTTGAGATGGAAAGATTACTCTGGATTATCCTGGTGTGCCCTAAATATAATCACATGTCTCCTTGTAAAAGGGAGGCAGAAGATTATAGATATAAGAGGAGAAGGCAGTGTGAGGATGGAGAGGTTAAAGTGACGTGCCTACAAATCAAGGAATGTTGTAGCCATCAGAAACTGGAAGAGACATGAAAGGAATCTCCCCTAGAGCCTCCAGGGAGAGAATGACCTTGCCAACACCTTGACTTTGGCCTAGTGATAGTGATTTTGGCATCTGGCCTCCATAACGATCACAGAATACATTTCTATCATTTTCAGCCAAAAAAAAATCTGTGGTAATTTGTCACAGCAGCCACATGAAAATAATGAAGCAGGTAAGTAAGTTCCTAAGATTTCAAGTAAATTTAATGGTAGAAAAAATAGAAATGAAAGGGATTTACCATTTACTGAGTACCTACATAAATTATCTCATAAAATCATCAATAGCAACCCTATTACTATTAGCTCTTTTTATTAATAGAGAAAATCCACAGGTATCATACCCATATCTGTTTCTTGCATAACTGCTCTGACATTGTTCTAATCAGCAATGCATAATTGAGGAAGTGACTTTTTATTCTCCCAAATAAACTTAGAGATATACAAGAATGCTATTTTAAATTACTTCATGCAAAATTCTATCTAAAATAAAAATTTATCCATAGTCACTAGTTTAATTGAAAAATTTGCATTATTCTTTCCACTGACTTCAAAGATTGAAAAATTAAAAATAATTCTCAAATAAATTTGAGATAGTCATATCAGATTTATGATTTCTTCAAAACATTTTCCCGTTAACATTAATCGCCAGTCCAAGGAGAGAAATAAAAAATGTGTGTGCCTAGACCAGCTCAGGAATTTACAGATGCCACAGAGCTTTTACAGTGAATAAAATGACAACAAGCATGTGGACACTGACTTGGTGTCTGACACTGCGCTTAGGATTGGTGATGTTGCAATGAACTAGCCTGATGGTTTACTCAATGGCAAAACACAAGTGACTGCTAGCCCAATCTTCATATCAATGCGATTACTTACATAAAAAACAAGTCTCATTTAAAAAAATTAAAAAAGTAATATTACAGTGAATAATAATATTCACCTAGAATCATCAGCTAATAAGTGTCACAGATTATATTTAAGCCCAGGAATATCTCACTCCAAAGTAAATCCCCTTAATATGACACCACATTGTTTGACCATAGGCTTAAAAAAGTTATGATTATGATTTTTAAAGTGATAGGGGCTCACTACGTTGCCCACATTGGAGTGCAGCAGCTATCCATAGGCACTATCGTAGCATACCATGGCCTCGAACTCCTGGCCTCAGATTCCCGAGTAGCTGGGACTACAGGCATGTGCCACCATGCCCACATGAATACAAGTTTTGTTCAGATAGAACTGGTTTTGGCTACTAATAAAGGAAATATTAAAACTGCTGCCACGGTATGTTAAAGTAAAAAAAAAATTACACCTACCTGGTTATTGCTGGGGCTGGTACACCTCTTGTACGCAAGGTGGGTTTCCCTCGAACCACTGGAACATCTGCATTTTCTGAACCACCATTCAAATATGTTAACTCCTGGAGCTGTGCTTGCCTGATCTCATCATTATAATCCTACACAAAAGACAGAAGATAGCAAAATTCACTTCATATTAGAAATGCAAAAATATTTAGAACAAAAAGCAAGTAATTCTTAATAGAAAAAAGGGTTAGGAAAATAGTTGAATTTACAAAACAAAATACAAATTTGCTAAAATAAAAATGTGATAATAAATTTTTGTAAAAAAGGAAGAAAAGAACTACAGCATTTTTTCCTCAAGCTAAAATTTTCTATGATCAGCCACTAACCTTTCTCTGGGCATACTTTGCAAGTGAGACATTTATAATAAAATTAAAATACCATAAAACTGATATATGGGTGTTGTTATTTACAACTCAATTCAACTAGCAGGTATTGATTATCTATAATGAACCAAGTAACAGAGAAACAAAGAGGAATTAAGCCATAGCCCAGCACCCAAGGACTTCACTCTAGCAAAGAGGAAGGATATATATATATATACAACAGCATAGCCTTCATGTAGTTAAGAACCACAGGGACACAGGCTTTTTGTACATTTCCAGTAGAAAATTATACAAGTTGTGAAATTCAACATTTTCAGAATGGAACACATAATCTTATTCCTGAAAATTTGCTCTTTCATCTTAAATTATTATCAAAATATTCAACTAAGAAACTCTAGGAGTCGTCCTTGATTTCTCCTGCTTCCTTAGCACCCCAAACTCCATTCAACAATCATCAGCTAAGACATGGGTAAATTTAAATGTAACCTATTTTACAAAAAAAGGGAAAGTTCAGGTCTAAAGGATCAAAAAGGAAATAGTTAAGTTTGTTACAAGAAGTCCTGCCTCAGGATGAGAACTAAAGGGGTAATATCCAGAATCTACAAAGAACTTAAACAAATTTACAAGAAAAAAGCAAACAACCCCATCAAAAAATGGGCAAAGGATATGAACAGACACTTCTCAAAAGAAGACATTTATGCAGCCAACAGTTATATGAAAAAATGCTCATCATACTGGCCATTAGAGAAATGCAATCAAAACCACAATGAGATACCATCTCACACCAGTTAGAATGGCGATCATTAAAAAGTCAGGAAACAACAGACGCTGGAGAGGATGTGGAAAAATAGGAATGCTTTTACATTGTTGGCGGGAGTTCAAATTAGTTCAACTACATAGAAGACAGTGTGGCGTTTCCTCAAGGATCTAGAACTAGAAATACCATTTGACCCAGCAATCCCATTACTGGGCATATACCAACAGGATTATAAATCATTCTAGGATAAAGACACATGCACATGTATGTTTACTGCAGCACTATTCACAACAGCAAAGACTTGGAACCAACCCAAATGTCCATCAATGATAGACTGGATTAAGAAAATGTGGCACATATACACCATGGAATACTATGCAGCCATAAAAAATGATGGGTTCATGTCCTTTGTAGGGACATGGATGAAGCTGGAAACCATCATTCTCAGCAAACTATCACAAGATCAGAAAACCAAATACCGCACGTTCTCACTCATAAGTGGGAGCTGGACAATGAGAACACATGGACACAGTGAGGGGAACATAATAAACCAGCGCCTGTCGAGGGGTGGGGGGCTAGGGGAGGGATAACATTAGGAGAATTAACGTAGGTGACGGGTTGATGGGTGCAGCAAACCACCAGGGCACGTGTATACCTATGTTACAAAACTGCACGTTCTGCACATGTAACCCAGAACTTAAAGTACAATGAAAAATAAATTTTAAAAAAGATCTTTAAAAAAGATCAATGAAATAGAAGACAGAGCTCAGATATAAGTTACAGTCAACTGCTTTTTTAAGTAGTCTCTTCTGCAGCTGGTACTGCAATAACTAGAAAGCCATATAAATATAAACAAATAAACAAATAAAAAATAAAGTGAGAGCCCCACATACTTCATGTTATACACAGAAATTAGAACAAAATGAATCAAGAAACCTAACTGTAAATAACTAAAACTATACAGCTCTTAGTTCTGGGGGGTCAATTTTTTTGGCTTCACTGGTCCACACTGGAAGAATTGTCTTGGGCCACACACAAAATACACTAACACTAATGATACCTGGTGAACTACCAAAAAAAAAAAAAAAAAATCTCAATGTTTCAGTATTTTAAGAGAGTTTACGGATTTGTGTTGGGCCACATTCAAAGCCTTCCTGGGCCACATGTGGCACATGGGTTGGACAAGCTTGTCTTAGATGAAAACATAAGGAGTGAATCTTCACAGAGTATACTGAAAAGGTGTGGCAAGAAACTGAGGAGGATAAGAAGATATTACATTATAAAAGCCACAGGAAGTCAGTGTTGTATTTACATTCTGTCAAAACAGCAAGTCCTAATTCTATGGGATTCATTAACAGTAAAGCCACTACTGTCAGAAATAGTTTGGGTGAAAGGTGGAGATGGAATCCATTTCAGTGGAATAAATAATAAATAGCAGTAAGCCACAGAAATTAAAGGCAGGCAGATTCTTCCAGCTGTATGGCCACAATGAAAACAAGACAGAAAGGATCATAGTTTGCAGGGAGGAACAGAGGATTTTAAGACAGAAGAAACATGAGCATATTCGAGTGTAAATAGAACATTTAGAGGAGACAGATTCCTGAATTATTTATTATTTAGAATTAAAAACCTGAAAGAAATTCAGGATATTTATTTAAAAAAAATTTTCAAAAGCAGAATGCAAAAAATGACTTGAAACTTGTAGTAGAAGGCATTCTGGAATTAAAAATATATGAACACCAATCAAAAAGAAAGTTAAAATCATAATCAGCTAACACTTGCAAAGCAGGAAGAAGAGAAGGCAAATAATGACCAATACAAGTAACTGTGACTGACAGGAAAAATTAAGAATGGAGTCAATATTTTATTGTAAATATAAATTATTTCCCTGACTTATTTCAGGTATTGTGACCTCAGGGGAAACATCTGATTCTTTCCATCACTATTTCAACCTCTCTAAAATAAGCCTATTAGTATGTTCCCAGCCATTTTACTGAAAATGTGTGAAGATTAATACATAATTTGTAAAACACATTCTAAATAAGTGATTTGTAAAGCTCTAAATATAATATGCTATACAAATGGTAAATATTTGACCTGCTGAAAAGTGTTAGGAGGTGTAATACTAAATTGTATGAAGTTAAAAATAGATTCATGCAAAAAGAACACAGTCAAGGCCCTATTCGAAAACAAATTAAAAATTAAAAAGTATTGTTCTAAGTAAGGTTAGGTGATTATAACAGTATCACAAAAACTATAACGTCCATTTAAGATATCATCTTTGAAAAACTACATTTAACAATAGCGTAGTAGGGAAAGAAATATGGAATTTGAGTCAATCACTTCTGAGGCTAAGACTAAATTTAACCACCTGAACTTAACAGCTATGTGATTGTAGACAATTTTTTAAAATTCTAGGTGACTGTTTCTCCTGGTGTCAAATGGACACTGTTGATATAACCATTATAGTTAGTATTTTCTTGGTCTTTGAAAAATGCTTTTAAATTAGTAGAGAATGCAAATCATTCATAGTAGCTTACAGACTAACTTATTTCTGTAATTTTGCATTTTAAATTATCATTTTAACTCCCCGTCTGAAAAGTGAAACTATTACAACAGTAACACCATCATGAATTGTAAAGAGCAGAAAAGCCATTAAAATTTTGAGTAAATATGTGTAAGCAGGACTTGACTATCCAGTGAGCTTACAATCTATTCAAATGTATGTTAGCCTGAAGAATGGAGAAAAAGTTTTTAAATTAAATCATTAAAAGTAACTCATAAAAATTCAGTGGGCTCTCTGTTAGGAATTTACTCTTCAGCTATATTTGCCAAAATAGGCCAATAGTTATGTCCAAGGTTAATCCTAGGATCACTGTTTGTATTGTGATCTATAAGAAGTAACCTCTATGTTCATTATTTGAGGGCCAATTAAATAAACTCTGGAACATGCATATAATAAAATATTATGCAGACATTAAAAGAATGAAATAAAACTGCATATGCTCATAGGAACAAGGTCCAAAATCACGTAAGTTAAAAACAAAAGGTACTAATAGGACATGCGACTTCTGGTACAGCTAAGGGAGGAGCTCAGCAAAGCCTCCCCCATAAAAAGCAAAATAAAAACTGACGAAATGGTTCAAAGTAACCATTTTAGGAGTCTGAAAACTGACTAATGGTACACAATAAACTGAAAATATAATATATTTATTCATTAAAAAGTGCTACATTTCAGGTAAGAAATATAAGAGTCTGGCCTGCTTGCCTAAGGATGCACCTAGTATTGCCATCTTGGGTAGCGTCAAGAAACTGACCATCAGGCTAGCCAGAAATTGGACAGATAATTCAGAAAATGAGACAGTCTTGAAAAGCTCGCCACACACCTCTGGCTGGATGGAAGGCTATATGCATGGACAGCAAGAAGAGAGTGAGGCAAAGCTCTCCATACAACCTTTCCTGAAGGTGAGTGCACATATATGCAGCGGAGACAGGAGGAATCCCAGAGCAACAGAAAAGCCAGGGTGGACATGACGAGAGTCTTCTTGGATCCACTCCCCTATGTACACACACAGCTCCATCATCGGAGGATGGAAACCTCACTTACACAGCTGTCTGAACACGAGCTCCCCTTGGCTGTCCACTAAGCAGTGCTGACACAGACAACATCCCTAGCAGGCCAGGTTTAAAAATAAAAGCAAGACAAAAACACATTAACAGAGATATTATTAGCTGTAACTACGAGGAAGACAGGCTGCAAATTTATTCCAACTAAATTATTAAAGAAATAGAAGACCAAAAAAATAAAAAAAATAAAAAAAAACACCTCAGCAACAAAAACCCCTCTGGGAAGAAAATACAACAGATTACAGGTTTGCTATGTTATTGAAAATACAGACTTTTCAACAAAAAATTAAGAAACATGCAAAGAAACAGGAAAACGTGACCTATACTCAGGGGGAGAAAAGCAGTACAAAGAGGCTGTCTTGGAGAGGGCCCAGATGTTGGAATTGCAACAAAAGAAAATTTAAAAAGCGTATTGCCGACAATGAAAAATTCACTAGAGGAGTTCAATAACAGCTATGAGCTGGCAGAATTAGTTAACTTGAAGACTAGTCCATTAAAATTATCCAGTCTGAGGTACATGGAGAAAAAAGGATGAAAAACCCTGAATGTAAGAAATCCATGAGACACCACCATGTGTATCAACATACACGTAACTGGAATTAGGGGGTGTGGTGGGGGGTAGAAAGGCAGAAAAAGTTTAAGTAGCTGAAAACTTTCCACATTTAATGAAAAACATAAACCTATAGATGCACAAAGCTTAGCCAACAAATAGGATAAACATACATCACACCCAAATTGCGGACAACAGAGGCAGAAAAAATCTTGACAGCAGCAAGAGAAAAACAACAGATTATACACAGGAGAACAGCAAAATGATTAATGACTCTTCTCATCAAAAATAACAGAGGTCAGAAGGTAGCATAGTAGCATATTCAAAGTGCTGGAGAAACAAAAAACAAAAACGATCAATCAATAATTATATAACCTATTTTTTAGGATGTAGGTAAAATAAAGACATTCCCAGAAAAACAAAAGACTTTTTGCTAGCAGACCTAGGTTACAGGAAAGTCTAAAGAAAAACCTTCAGGCTGAAAAGAAATAATACCATATGGCAGCTCTATCCACAGGAAGAAATGAAGGGCACCCAAAATAGTATAAGTTAATATAAAAGACTCCAGAAAAATACTGTGCGGCAAACCAATATCCCTCATAATTACAGATGTAAAAATCCTTAACAAACTATTAGTAAACCATATCTAGCAACACATAAAGAAGACTACATGCCATGACCAAGTGGGAATTAACCTCGGAATGCAAATGTGGCTTCACATCTGAAATCAACTAATGTAATACACTATTATTCACAAAATAAAGGAGAATAAAACCACACAATCATCTCAGGAGGAAAAAGATTTGCAAAATTAAATACCCATGTTTATACATTTATTCATGATAAAAACTCTCACCCATTAGAAATATAAGAGAACTTCTTCAACATGACAAAGGGTAGCAATAAAAAAACCCTATAGCCAATGGTGAAAGACTGAATGCTTTCCCCTCCAATTTTAGAAACAACACTGCATTGATGATTCTTGCCAGTGTAACAAGGAACGGAATGGAGTGGAATGGAATAGAGTAGAATAACAACATTACATTAAAAAAATTAAAGGCATCCATATTGGAAAAGAACTAGTTAAGTTGTCTTTATTCACAGATGACTTGCTCCTGTATTCCACTAATTAGGATTCCACTTAATCATTGTAATGATTCTATTAAAAAACACCACACTGGAACTAATAAACACGTTTGGCAAGATCACAAGATACAAAATCAATGCACAAAACTCAATTGTATTTCTATACACTAGTAACCATCTGAAAATGAAATTTTAAAAATTGCACTCACAATAGTATCAAAAAGCATACGATATTTACAAATCAATTTTGCAAAAGGAAAGGAAAAGGCTGACACCCTGAACACTATAAAACACTGTTGAGAAAAATTTTAAAATATCTTTTTTAAAAGTGAAGAAACATTTCATGTTCCTGGATTGGAAAACTCAAAATTGTTAAGATGAAAATTATCCCCAAACTGATCTATAGATTCAATATAATATCTATCAAATCCTAGCCAGCTTTTTTTTTAATAGAAATTAAGAAGCTAATCCTAAAACATATATGAAAATGCTAAGAAGCCAGAAAAGCCAAAAAATGTTTGAAAAAGAACAAAGTTGGACAATTTACACAACCTAGATTTCCAGATTTACTTAAGGCTAAAGTAATTAAGAGCATGCTACTGGCATTAAGAGTAGGCATACAAATCAGTGAAAAAGAATTTGAGAATGCAGAAATAAACCTTTACATTTATGTTTAGTCAATTTTCAACAATGGTACTAAGGTACTGAATGAGGAAATGATTGTCTTTTCAGCATATGGTGCTAGGACAACTGATATCCATCTAGAAAAAAATAAATTTAGAGACTAACCTCAAATATACAAACTAACTCAAAAGGTATTTTAAGTGAAAGAATACTGAAAAATTTTTAAAAGAAAACAGTAGAAAATCTTGGTGACCTTCATTAGGCAAAGACTCTTTTGGCCAGTCCAGATTCTGTGTGAGGTAAATTAGAGTCTACCTCTGGGGAAGAACTGTAAGGGTCATGGGATAAATGGTGCTACTGCAGCCATCTTTGGAAAAGAGAATCTGTTTCACCTGGCTAGATCTGCACTGCCTGGTCCACACTGCATGATCACCAAAACGTACTCCTCTCCTTAGCTGTGGTCTTGCCATAGTTTCAATTTTGTAGTCATTTATATGAAAAACTGACTCATATCTGACTTTGCCATTAAACTCCAGGAGGGATCATGTATTTTATTAGTTCACATCTGCCTACCACATAGTAAGCCCTTAGGAATTTTGTTTTAAACTAAAAGAAGAAATAGATTGTCATATTTGCTCATGGGAACTAAAGAAAATACCAGCCATTTCAGTTCCCAGGTTATTACATACTTAATGCAATTCTATGTCCTGGCTTTTTAAAGGCAATAGTGATTTAAATATCCTTTCCCTATAAATATAATAATTGTTTTCCTCACAGATAATATAATCACAGTACATGTGCTGTAGTATGTAAGTCAATCCACCAAACTAACCTGGGATAACCAAAGACAGTCTTATCCAGAGAACTACTTGGCAGATGTGTCAGCTTCTTTAAAATAAATTGTCTGCAGAGCCAAAGTGTTGACGCTTTACAATTCATTTTATCAAGAGCACGCAAATGACATAAAAAGTCCTTTTATCAAGAGCATACAAATCACACAAAAGACTTAAATCAACTTTGGTAACAGAGGTAGAGATGTATTCCCTTTAAATTGTCACATCCTTAGCAATGTCAACGTGTCTGAAAGGGTTAAAACAGTCAATTTTTAACAAAACATCCAAAATACTTGGCAAATAGCCCATCCCCTCTGGGCTCATTATGGTTATGCCTGTTATATTTATCATGTTGTACTGAAATCATCTGTTGATGTTTCTCTTTTCCTCTAAATTACATATTATATTATACTAAATGAGGGCAGGGGCTGCTTTTATTCAAGTCTGCATGCCAACACCAAGCACAGTGCATGGCACACAGAGGCACTAATGGTTTTGTGTTGGAGAACAAAAAAATTGTACAGTGTCACATAAAATCGTAGGAAAAGCGTTTCAAAACCTGAACTAGTGATTGTGCTATGCAAGTTTTTTAGCCATGTAACCTTGGCCATATGATTAAATCTTCCTGAAATTCTAACACCTCATATATACATAAGGAATAATGCCCAGTAATTCACAGGGACACTGTAAGGTCTACTTGAGGTGATGTCCATACAGCTTTTCAGCAGAAAAGGAGCTATGCAAATAACAGTTACAGACAAGAATTATCAAGGATTAAAGCAAAGACTTTAAAGTACAAGTTAACTATCAAGAAAAATGGTACTAACAGGGATGAGGAACTTTTTGATTTCTTCCAAAGCATGTCCCATCCTGGCATAAGCTTCTGCAGGTGGGGCAAACACTTCAATGAGAACATGGAGATCATCATTGAGATGGAAGTACTTTGCTTCTCCACTTTTCCTCAACTCTTCTTCCTGAAAAAAAGAAAAAAGAAATCACATTTAAAAACGTGTCATTATAAGAAATGAAAAATAAATAAATAAATAAATAAAAACTAACCCCCCAAAATAAAAACAATCCATTTGGCATGCGGTTGTCACAGAAAATTCATGCAACAGTAGACAACACTCTAAAAAAGAAGGTTTAAGCTATAAATGTGATCCTGATATTCCCAGGCTTTTACACACACTCAAAGGCTTCCTACTGCTGCTGGAATAATGTCCCACTCCAGACGCTGACTTGTAGGAGCCCCATCATCTGCTCACTTCTGCTGCTAGGGTGTCTTCACCTTCTCCAGTCTCCTTTGCTCAACCCTCCGCAGCCACTGCCCACGCTTCCTTTGTGCTTCTCAACCTGGCTGAGCTCACGTGCTCACTTCTACACTAGCTATGTGCGTCTCTGTGATGCTGGTACAAGGCACTTATCACTATCTGAAATACCTTATTTTAAAAAACATGTCTATTTTCTATCTTCTCTTAGTAAAAAGTGATTACCATGGAGCAGACACTGTGACTGCTTTGCTTAGTGATGCATTTTCCATGTCTAGAAAAGTGCTTGGTATACAGATGTTCAACAAAGATTCGCTGAATGAATGATTAAACATTCATTCATTGCTATGTCAATTTGCTCGTTCACATATTCATTCAAAAAACGTTTCTACATACCAACCACTATATTCTATCCGAGAATAAAACAGTGAATAAAACAAAATGAAAGACTTTATTACATTATTTTACATAATTATGACAAAAGTTTTTAATCTTTGTTTGTTTCCATAAGGAAATGCAGGAGGAAAACTAGGAGGAGAAAAAACAGATCGTTAAGGAACTACTGATTTTGCTCCACTGCCTTTTCCTAACTAACCTTCAATTTTAGGTCCTGATTTCAGAATCTGGGTCTTCCATTAGTCTCTGTTTCCAATGTTAGTATCAGACAGATTAAGATTAACAGGAATCTGAGGCTAATTTCCAAAAGATAAGAAATCTTTCTAGTCTCTCATAAAGGCTATCCCATAACCAAGAGAACCCCAGGAATTCCTGGCAATACCACCTTTTAATTTCACAATTAAGCAAGAGGCCAATGATAAAATAAATGCTAGAGGCACATAACCCTTGACTTCACCCTTGAAGGATTCAACTTCTGTTACTTGACTAATTTGAACTCTGACAAAGAAAAGAAAGACTAATACACAGAGCAGGAAATGGGCATGGGATTTAGTCAGCTATAATTTCATCTCAGCTATGCCAGTCACTAGCCATATGAGTTTAGACAGACTGTATGTAATCTAATACTTAATTTGCAAAATCTGTTTATTGGTAGCACATGTATATTAATGCAGAACTACTGAGAATACAAGGGACAGCCTTATATAAATGCTGGCAAAAGGAGACAGTGTATATACTACCTAGTACACTGCCTAACATATAACAGGCACCAATACATGCTAGCTTCCATCACATTAACAGAAGTAGGCCAGAAACTGAATGAAAGGAAAAAATATAAGGGAATATATGTAAATATAAGCTGCCATAATATTCTATAAATTTCCTTTTAAATTTGTTTTGACTATAAAAAACATTATCTTACGCCAACTCTTCATTGTTCTAATCAGAACATTTCAACCATCTGATCTGAATCTCTCTCATTGCTCAAGTTTTAAAAATCGCATTCTATGTACAGCAATTCATCCCTGAAAGCACAAATTATTGAAACAAACACTTATCCTTTTGTAATAGAGTACCAAAATAATGATGTTAATGAAAGATTATAATTGTTCATTCTTATTCAAGCATTTTTATTTCTATCACAAACTTAAGCTGGACAGAGAGGATTTCTTATCATAGCTGTAGCCATGGTACAATCCCACAGAGAGGGGAGTTATTACCAAACTACTCTATAGATTAATGATGACAGGCAATGTGTTATTTGGAGAAAAACACAGATGTTGAAATTTTGCATTAAACCCCTAATCCAACATTAACTGTATGACTTGGGCAGATTACATTACCCTCATCTTAAAGGGGTGATTTTTAAGTGGGGAAAATAATAGTATAGTACTTATCTCATAAGGCTGTTATAGTAATAAAGGAGTTAACGAACAAAACGTCTTTAGGATGAAGCCTTGCACATAATAAGCACTCAGTAAATGATAAATATAGTAATGATAATTATTATATCACTATCATTTTATTTATTCTATTATTGTATAGTATAAATGATGCAGGCAAAACATCCAGCATGAAGTTTGGCACAAGCTGAAGGCTCAACAGACCGGAGCACTGTCATGATTATTATGCTATGTAACCAACTGATATACATCAATAATGACTCCCATAATTTCATAAATGTAGCAAATAAATGCAGAAAACAAATTATATTCACATTAGATTTTAACAGTGAACCCTTTGAAAATCTAAATGGATGAGATTAAAATAATAAGCAATGGGAATCTCTTTAGAAATAAACATATTAACTGATAACTTCTGAAAACTAAAACTAGTAAAAAGGATCAACTGAAATCAATATTCAAGAATTCAGACAGTGATGATCTGATTATAATACAGCAGATGGGATACTAGTAGTATCTTTTTTTTTTTTAATTTATTTTTTTTTGGGAGACAGAGTCTCGCTCTTTCGCCCAGGTTAGAGTGCAGTGGCTCAATCTCAGCTCACTGCAACCTCTGCCTCCCGGGTTCAAGCAATTCTTGTGTCTCAGCATCTGGAGTAGCTGGGATTACAGGCGTGCACCACCATGCCCGGCTAATTTTTATATTTTTAGTATAGATGGGGTTTCACCATGTTGGCCAGGCTGGTCTCGAACTCCTGACCTCAGGTGATCCCCCCGCCTTGGCCTCCCAAAGTGCTGGGATTACAGGCATGAGCCACCATGACTGGCCAGTATCCATTTAAGTTGCAAACCTGTTACTTAAATGATCATCTGTGGTCACCCTCAGTAAAATGCTTTTGAAAGAATAACTGATGGATCATGTGACAGAGGCTACAGCGCAGTATGGGACAAAAATGGGAAGCGGAGTACAGGTGGACAAGAGATAGACAAAGCTGGTGGAAAAGAGTTCAGAGAGAAAATGACAGACTGGGGCTTTACATTATCAGTTCAAGCCCAAAGAGCCAGAAGTAAGCTAGGGTGCACTGCTTGCAGCCACAGGTTGACAGGGCCAACAAACAGGTGCAGAGTTCAAGTCTGTGTGTGGCTGAATAACAATACAGATGCTCAGCCGTCTCTTACGTGAGACTCAGGACAGTGTCTGGATAACAGTGAAAACCTAAGAATAAATTAAACCTGAGAACACACTGACATTTGGGAGGATTCAAACAACTCTGAGTACTCAAATACTGAAATGCCACAGAGCCTTCCACACGGCAAAAGCCTGCCTGGTGATGCTTTTCCCATGCTGCTTACACAGCCGAGGTAGTTCCTTGAAGGGAGACGACAATTCTCATGCTTCACTACTACTCCTCCTTATCATCTCCTGGCCTACGATCAATCTCTGCTTAACCAAACATGCAGAGAATAAGAGAGCTATGTTAAACCCAGGGGAAAGGCTGCTTGCATACAGTAACTATGATATTTCCTAGTGTGTGAGCTTCCTCCTAGTCCTCCCAAAACAATGAATCTCTCTAATAAATCCAGATAATATATTCAAATTCTCTGAATCTCAGATCCCAGCAAGGATCTTGGACATTTTACTAGAGTGACTTTACACCGAGCAGAGGAAACACTTAGACAGTTTGAGAATTAACAGAACTGATTCTGACCTAATGCCACTCCACTGAGGGCCACCAAGCAGAGTGGGGCTTATGGGATTAGAAGGTAAGGAGACTTCTCGTCCCAGTCCACTGACAGTGGGTTCAGTGGATTGTAAATCCGCAATGTATGCTACTCCCCTCCCTGGTTCTTGAGTGCCTTGATGAAATATACACAATCAGCCACTTGCAGAATCACCATACTGATTTCCAAAGACATAGAAATGAAAGAACCAGTGAATGGGTGATCTGGAAAAGAGGGTCAATCATGTAAAAACAGGGTGTCCCATGCAAATGCAGAGCCGGCATTCAGCCAGGTAGTCAAGAGGACTCATTGCAGCAGATGCTAGAGCACCTTAATCCCCAGCAGTCTCCATGCAACTCAAGGTGCTCATCAGCAAAACGGCCACGGTGGCCAGGAGGGAAGTCATGCATTACTTCATAACACCGACTCCCCTCAAAAAGGATCACTGGCTATTGACATGCTGTGTGTCCAATATGCCAACAGCAGACAGCCTTGATATGACAATATCATCTGGAAGGCCCACCAAGCCCTGACACCAAGCTGATAATATTTAGGATCCCTTTCATTACATGGGTAGTCAGGCACTTGCTGTTAACTTGGGCATACAATCCAGATAAAGCTTTGCCTTCCTTGTTTCCCTTCTACCTGTAAAATTCTTGGTGGATGCCCTGATAACTACCACTGTATGCTACAGAACACTGCTTCTGACCAAGCAGTGGTTCTGACCAACCCCCTTAACAACAAACTAAATAAGTGGGACAGTGGAATCCTGCTTGTAGGTTTCACTGCTCATATCGTGCAGCCCATTACCAGATGGCCTTATTAGAGCGTGAACTAAGATATCAGCAAGGGTAGAGTACTTTCCTGCAAAATACACATAATTTCTGACCAACTGGCCAAATATATGTTTTCATTTTCTCCTACTGCTAGAATAGATGAGTCAGAGAATTGAAGTCATAATTTAAGACAGCAATGTTTAGTGAGTAATTAAAAAAACCAGGCCATGCACTGGAATCATTTCAAACACCTACTGAAATTCATTTTGAGTTTCTACCCTAAACAAGTAGAGGTATGGGAATCTGTACTTTTAAACAGTATCCCACACAAATCTGAAACATGTCATGTTTTCCAATGCTGTCGAAAATATACAGGTGCTGTTGTCAGAAAACCATGGTTTTATTAATCGTGTTAATCAAAAACAAAAAATTTCTCAAATTAACCCAGAAAATATACTCAAGTTCTCTGAATCTCAGTTTCCTTACATGTAAAATGAGGAAAATATTATCTCCCATCATTTTTCCAAGGATAACATGAAGGAATGCATGTAACATGTTTCACACAGTGCCTGACTCACAGTAGCAGCTGAATAAACAAATACTGTCCATTTGCATTATAAAAGCTATTGTTTAGATAGCTTTTTTGTGAGGATGTTGGATTGTGTTTAAATCACCTGTGTTTAAAATATCATTGTTCAACATTTCACGGTATGTGATCACTCAATGTGGATTTGGTTCTCAGCAATATAAATCTTTTAATAATGAGAAAACAACACGTGTCCTTAGAAAACAATGTGACACACATTATGATATGAGAAAATTTTCAGAATTGGCATATTTAAGAAAATGATCAACAAAAATAACACTATTTTTAGCTGGTTAAAAAACATGACTATTAATGTGAATACATCTAAGTAGAACAATTACGTGTTAGAACAATAAGCAATTACTAAAACACTTAAAATCAATTTTAATAACATTCTAAAATGCACACAATATCAAATAAAAGACAAAAAGAAGAAATAAAAGCATATACATTATAAACTCAACTATATGTAAGGTCTGCACAGAAAAGACTCCAAAAACACTAATCTAAAATGCAAACAGTAATGATGAGACTATAGATAGCTTTTATTTCTTTTCATGATAATTTTAATATTACCTTACTTCCTACAAGGTGACATATTACAACTGCAATCAAAACTTTAAGTATTATGTTTTTATTTAATGTATGACTATAAAGGTTACAGATGCAGGTTTAAGTTACTACATATTCTGAAGCTGACCAGAGTGACTCAATTTTCTAAACAGTATCACAAATATATCCCCTTATGTAACTATGTATGAATACAGTGGATAATATAAGAGCACATAATATAACATGATACACAACTTAGCCGTTTTCTATAATTAATATTACCTTGGCCTTGTCTCTCATGGAACCTTTCCCAAGGATGGACATTTTTGTCAAGGTTTCTTCTTGTAAACGCTTCAGAGAATTGCCACGTGGACCCAAAAGTTTCCCCACAAAGTTGAACTAGGAAAAATAAACAACCAAATTTGTAGCATTTATATCTGAAAGTAATTTCTTAATCTTGAATGTTAAGAAACATTGTACTGTGCTACACATCATTGATTAATGGCAAATATTTAAGCTCCTGCTACATGCATTAAAATATGATGTTTCCCACAAACCACATAAAACGGGGCTAAACGTAAAATAAAAAACCCTGATATATTTCTTTATATTTATTTCAGTAATGGCTATATTCCACAACTGTGAATGAAGCTAATTTCCCAGAATTCCTCGGTTGCTATCCTAACAGTTTCAGCACACGTTAAATATCACCATGAATGAACACTTCTAGGATGAGAATGTAGGTGAGAAAAAATGACACCAGGTGCCTCTAACATGCACTAGACTGGTCACTGTGGAATACCTGGTTCTTCTACCTGGTCAGCCCTTAGATCTAGTTATTCAATCAATGAGAGGACTGGCTTAGATGAGTTTTTAAGCATTCGGTGGTTGATGGAAGCTTTACAATAAAATTCATTGCTTCTAAAATAACTAGCTATGGGAATGTGGGCAATTTATTTAACCTTAGATGTCTGTGGTTCCTTAACAAGCAGAATAGTAGTGAATTAATTAAGGGTATGCCTTCTGTAACCAGCCTACCATGATTTAAAACGTAGCCTTTTCTGTTTGCCAGCTGAGTAAACCTGGGCAAGTTACCTAACCTGTCTATACCTCAGTTTCTTCATCTGTAAAATAGGAATGACAACAAGACCTACCTTCATAGGGCTGTTCTAAGGATTAAATGAGTCAATATAAATAAACTGTTTAAAACAATGCTTGCCAGGTAACAGACACTCAATACATACACCTTGAATACAAAAAAAAAAATCAGGAATTTCACACAATTTTTAAAAGCCTTGCTATAATTAAGGTAAATCATGACTACTTCTTGCTACCAAATAGAAAATCAGCAGGGAGGAAGCTGTTCGCCTTGGCAAGATGCTTGATTACAAACTCACATAGCAGCCACTTCTTCCGTGATCCATGCCACTGCTGTGCTGCTGTTTCTGAGAGAAAATTGTTCCTCAATTTACCTAACTATGGCAATTGAAGTAATATTCCTGAAATAAGTACTTAGCACTTTAAAAAATCTAAATGGTATTTTTTCCTTCCAACTTTTAATTTTATTGGTCTTCAACCAAAACTCAAATATATATTTTTAATCTTTGCATGTAATTATTTTTTGCTTGTTAAAATGGCATTTTCAGTAAAATATTTTTAAATATAAAAGTTATACTTGCAGAGTTTACAAAGTCTAATACTACTACAGAGTGAAAAAGTGGAGTAAATGGGGAGCAAGAATCAGGTGGGACTGGGTACTGACCCATACAATCCCACCTGATTCTAGCTCCCCATTTACTTTTATTATCTTTCTGAAAATTCTATTATTTGGACATTGGACATCCTGAGATGGACTGCTATCTCTAAATTTCTCTTTTATTATTTGTGTCTCTCTGTTTTACTTTCTGGAGAATTTAAATACATTTCCTATATACCTACTGATTCCTTCATTTTTGCTATCAAATGTTTACGAATAGGACTGTCTTATAGCTGTTTCTTCTTTATGGTGTTTTGTTATACTTTGTGGAAACAATTAAATTTCTCATCCTTTCTGAAGATATTGATGACAGCAGCCTGTCCCCGCCTTGGAGTTTAAAGTATCTGCTTCTTCCAAGAGTCTCCCCTCCCCCATTTTGTGAGCTGGTCACTTTCTCTTTTATGGGATTTCCTCAGATGTCTGGTAATCCTCTACTATCTGTTCTTAAAAATTCCAGATTGCTGACTGGAAGTTCTGTTTTCATACATGGGACTTGGCAACAGTAGTCTTCATTGCAAATATGGCAGCTGAGTTATTTTATCAAGAGCTACTGAAATATCAGTATCTGTATTTCTTTTCACTTGGGCGAGGCACTTCCCTGAAGAGAAACTCCTCAGTCTCTTAAGAGGAGGTGTAAGCCCAGCTGCCAGAATACTGGGAATCCCACCACTAAGCACACACACTTTTATTTAAAGGAAACAATTCCCTCATTTTCAGTGTGATATCTCACCCCCATCTTCAGTTGTATCTGTCTGTATCTTGGAGCCTCACAGTTGTCCAATTCAACCTCTTCAGGAAACCTCTGGTCTTTTGCTAGAGTGTGGAGGGGCAGATGCCTGGTTTTATAAGATGAGAACATCTTGCGATCTAACTACTTCTTATACCTTTCAACCAAGTCTACTCTTGTCAGTTCTAATCCATAAATCCACCTTTACAGTAATTGCTACCTACAATTCCTGAGCGCTCTCAAGTTTTCCCACAGTAATGAACATGTTTCTGGTTGAATTCTTCCCCGTCTGCCAGCTCAGGGTTCTGCTTTCTCTGGTCTCCGTTACCATTTATCTATTTATTTTGCAAGCACCAAAATTTTACAGACATCATTTGCCTATTGTTGTCTCACTCTCTCATTCTTCTGATCTTCATAAATTTATGCCTTTTTATTTCATTTATATTTATTTTAATAGGTTTCAAAAATGGAGCAAAAATAAATTTTGATAGTCAAATAGTCATATTTATCTTGCATCTTAAGTTAGGTCAAATAGTTCCCAAGTGGTAAAAATTAAGAGGCTTTAGAAATCATCCAATCCAAACATCTAATTTTATACAGAAGAATCTGAAGTCCATAGAAAGATATGATTGATTAAAGGTCACTTGACAGCATTCCAGGTAAAAAGAAAAAGCATTTTATATGACTTTTATGTACCTTTAGGGGTTTCTTTTTTCCACTTAACTTCTGTTAGTGTTTTGTTCACAAAAAGTACATAAATGAATACTGTGACAACCAGAAACACTTTTATTTTCCCTTCTTTTTCCTCTCAACTCTGTTCAACCATGTATCTCCCTAGTCAAGTTACTTCTATCTCCTGAGTCAAATTAACCCTCCTGAGTCTCAGACTTTTCATCCACAAAACACAGACCATATTACCTACTGTGGGTGCAGGTCGCATGAATTAAGTAAGAAAGTATATGAAAATCACCTAAGAGGGCAGCCAGCAGATTGCGTATACTTGATGCCAAATTAGTAAGTAATAAACAGATGAATTTAACTGTTGTGGATGTATACAATTTTATCTGAACAAGACCCACGTACTGTGGAACTGCATCCCCTTCAGAACCTATGGCAAGTGGGACAAGGCTACCAAGGGAGCCACCACACTGAAAATGGCATGACCTGGCCCAGGCCACCCAGATCGGCCAACGAATTGGCCTTTGACTGGAAGTCAAGAGATTCTGAAATTTAGAACTGATTATGTGGATACTGAATGTCCTGAGAGCTGAGTCACAATAATGGTAACGTGCTTGGCTGCTGCGGCAGGTTCTCAAACTGCAGATGTTGCATCACCTCCCTGTGGGACACTTGGAAATATTTAGCATGTTTATTTGGTTGTCACAATGACTAGGGTCACTACTGGGACTCAGGGGCAAAGGCCTATGTCAGGCATCAGAAACAGATGGTCCTGCCCTTCACCAAAGTGTCCTGTTTAAAATGTCAGTTGTGGCCCAGGTAAGAAACACTGCTAGAGGGAAAAGCCAGAGACAATTTCTTAGGCTTAAAGCCCTTATTACTGTCTTTTCAGTTTGCAAGTTCAATTCCTCCATGCATTCTATAGGACACCCGAAGGTAGGTTTTTTTTGTTGTTGTTTTTTGTTGTTTTCCTTTGTTTAAAGAAAAAATCCTTCAAGCTAGTCATAGTCGGTATTCGCAACAAGAAAAGGCCTAACCAATAGATGGACTGAGTATGTATTTTGGACTTTCTGGATGATATAAATAATAAACAACGAAGGCGGCATAGTTGTCTTCTTTGCCATTAGTCCCATAACACCTCCTGATGTCCCACTTGCTATGGGTTCTGAAGGGGTGTCATCATACAGTGCCCTCATCTTATCAGAAATGTGAACACAGCGGTTTCTTAGCATTTCTAGTTTTCAGGTTCACATTTACCAGGTGTGGCTTATAAAAGTCATTACATTTCAGGGTCATTATGAAGAATAAAATATCAGATAAAGTGCTAAGCACGGTGACAACGTTGAATTTTACCTGAGCAGCCCTGTGCACCTAAAAACAGTGATGATTATGAAATCTCCCCACCCTTTTGTGTTTCTGGAAAGTGCTTGTTGCAAAGGGCCACTCTTACCCACATAACTTAGATAAGACTCACAGAGGATCCTTTATTTACCTACAGCAAGGACAGACACAAACCCTCAAAATTCCCATTATTTTGCCCCTTAAAAATTAGCTGAACTGTTTGTTTCCACTGGTCAATCAGAAAAAGACATATGTCCTGAGTTAGTTAAACTTTGGTTCCACTTCTCTCCTTTGTCCAGACCCCTGAACTTTGACCCATCTTCAATCTGAACCAGCAGACAAGCTCTACCCAAAAGCCCCTTTGGAAAACAGGCCAAGCTCAGGGTAGTGTTCTCTGATCACTGTCCCATCCTGCCACTACCACCCATTCATCGCACTGCCCCACACCGTTCTGGCCTCAATCATTTCACCCATGAAAGGAAAGCCTTTTTCTGCCTGACTTCTGAGATATAACTTACAGTTCTCATGGTCAGTGCTTTCTCACTTTTTAATATTCCCTCTCCCTATTGCCAGTAGTCCCTTTCTGTGCTCTTGCAGTCACCTTTTCAAATAAAATCTCCCCTTATCCATGTCCTGATTTTTTATTTTAAAAACTATATCTGCAAGACAGAAATAAGAAAATACATTTTAATATTCATTTGTATAAATAACCTCATTTGTCCATTAATACATATTCATTTATTAATATTAATATTCATTAATAATTTTATTTGTTCACTTACATGGAAATTATCATTTTACAAATTCACAAATTATCATTCCTAAGACTAATAATTTTTCTCCAGATGTCAATTATTGTATCTCTCACAGACACACAAATGTTACCTTTTTAAACACAAACCATCCAAAGTCCCATTATTTTCTCCATTAAAGATTAGCTGAACTGCTTGTTTCCACTAATCAGGAAAAGTCACATACCCTGAGTTGGTTTTCAAGTGATTAGGAAGATGGTACAACAACATATAGTAAGTATATATGAGTTTCACTGCATGATGTATAAGCTACAATAATTATATTATTCACCGGTAAAGACCAAGTGCCTTTCTGAACTAGCTTTAATTGATCTAAACTATAATTGTGACATGACACTGTTCCTTGGGGAGCAATTACAGTTAAGCTGTCATTTCATAAACAACTAAATCTCAAGAACCTGTCACGGTCTCCATTAAAAGGTTTCCCATAACTGAGTGCTCACCAAAAAGCTGATTAGTATAATAAAGGGATATCTTACTGACCTCTAACACAACACTCAACACTGAACTTGGAAACTCCGCCACCATAGCTTCAAACATGCTCTTCTTCCAGAATCCCTTAGCCCAGCAAATGGTGCCACTGTCTTCGCAGCAACTCAAGCCTGAAGCCTGCCACCTACTGCATGAGGGCACTGACTAGGCCTGTGTGTTCACTGCTTTATCTCTCCGACATGAATAGAGAGGGCGTTTAATACATGTTAATGATCTAATTAGTTATATGTTAATGATTTTACCTCCTAAACATCTCTTAAATCTGTCCATTTTCTTCAGTCCTCCCACAACCACCCTAGTCTAGGCCTTCATCTGCTCTCCCTGGACCACTGTAGAGTCCTTTCTCTGTATCCACTTCCATCTCCTTCAATCAACAGAAAGGTCTTTTTAAAACACAAGTTGCCCATATTACACCTCTGCTTAAAATGCAACGATGTGACTGTCCTGCGAACCTGAGTGCTAGTGTTTTGCTACTGCTGTGAAAAGCCCTTCCCAAACATGCTAGCTCTGGCTCACCTCTCTAGTCTCACCACATTTCTGCTTTTAATTTTAGCCATTCTGGATTTCTTTCAGCTTCTCAAAACTGCTGTGCTCCAAGAACTGCACATTCAGTTCAGACGTACAGAGTTGGAAGGAACGTCACATCCACCCTTTAAACAATAAAAAAAAAAAAAAAAAAAAAAAACTGGACAGAAAGCAAATTAACACTGAAGTCCATGGGCAAAAATTATTTCTCCCAGTAGGTATCTCTGTCCAGGAATCTACAGGGAGGAATAAAACTCAAGCATTTGCTCATCTGGGGTGGGCTAGCATGAGAGTATGAAGCCCTGGAAACCACCCAATTAGAAAAGTTGAAACCTTCTTAAAAGCTTTTTCTGCAAAAAAATCCCTCCTACCCCCAGGCACTCACAGAGAAAATTAAAGAAAATAAAGAAACCACTTCCCCTGGGGAGCTAGTGGGGGATAAGGGATTGCTGAAATCTGCCCAGAGCCACCTATCCTATGTCCTTCTCCTGAATAAAAGCCTAATCTTCAGGAGGAATTGGTGTTTAAGGCACCATCTTAGAAGCAGGGACCATGCCCTCGCCACACAGTAAACCTGCCGGTGCCTTGACCTTGGACTTCCCAGCCTCCAGAACTGTGAGAACATAAATTTCTGTGCTTTATACATTCCTCAGTCTCAAATATTTCATGGCGGCAGCACAAATGGACTGGGATACCTTCTGGTATTTAAAAAGAAAAGTCACATTCTGCAAAGTTAAGTGACCCATAGGATAAAAAAAGAAAATTTCTAATACAGCATTTTGCAATTGAGTTAAACTTCTTGACCCAACACACATATAAATATATAATAACTGTTCTATCCCATAAAGACCATAATGTTATATTCAATTAAAGACATCAAAACTTTTTTCAGAACAAACTATATTCTACAGAAATTATGAGTCCCTATTTGCAAGTAACAGGTATAAACTATATATAATAGTTTGTATATAAACTGTATATAATAGTTTGTATATAAACTGTATATAATAGTTTGTATATAGTTAAACTGTATATAATAGTTTGTATATAGTTAAACTGTATATAATAGTTTGTATATAGTTAAACTGTATATAATAGTTTGTATATAAACTGTATATAATAGTTTATTATAGTTAATATAATAAACAGGTATATTAACAGGTATAAACTATATGATTTTCACACAACCTTGACTGATTTTCACACAAATGAGAAAATTAGGGACAGAAAAGTTCCACTTTAAGGCTATCTTGGTTATCCACTACTACATAACAAACTACTTCCAAATTGAATGGTCTTGAAAAATAACCGTCTTATTTATTTGCTCACAATTCAGCAACTTCGGCACTGTTGGGGGCAGACAGGCTCATGAGTTAATGGTGGCTGTCAGCGGGGACCTCGGTTCCTGCTGGTTTGCCTGACTCTTCTTCACCTGAGTATCTTAAGCTTCCACTTACCATGGCAGCCTCAGCGTGATAGGCTTGTGCATGGTGTCTGATTTCCAAGATGAGAAAAGCAGAAGCTAGAAGTCTTTCTTAAAGCTCAGGCTTGGAACTGGCATTGTGTCAGTTCTGCTGCATGCAATCAGGTAAGCGAGATGCAGAGTCAGACAAACTCCGGGAAGGGCACCACGCAGGGCCTGAAGGCTTGCATGTATGGTCATGGGGGCAGAGCACAATATACACACTACACCACTGATAAAAATGACAAAGCAGTCACTGATCAAAAAGTCAAATTTTAATACCCTCAAACATTATGGTCTTTTCTAAGGCCTGGCTAGCTACCTGCCTGTTGCCTTCTTTTTCCTAAGTTGGGAAGCAAGGTGGTGATTTCTCTGAGCGTGGAAACCCTGTCTTACTCATCTTTGTACCTCAATGACTGTCTAGAACAGCATGTAACTTATGACAGGCAAGCAATATTTCATGCATACAAAAGTGAATGACAAATGCCAACTGAAATTAATGCCCCAAAAGTATTAATCACTACCCAAGATGTTAATTAAAACAAAACCTAGAATATACCACACAGGGAGATGAAAGGAAGCACATTTTTGGTATATGGGGTCCAACTGGCCAACAAGGACTTGTAATTGAGCTTAAGCTCTAAGTGTTTATCTAAAAATGTTAAAAAAAAAAAAAAACCTGAGAAGAATAGTAAAATAAAGGATATTAGTATTAGATAAACAATGTAAATTTATTTCTCTAGAGGTGGGTCTAAAGTAGAAAGTAAAAAGGAGGATATAAAGAATTTTTTAAAAAAATGTTTGGATACAGTACAAGATATAGACAGTTCTCGACTTACAATGGTTCAACTTAGGATTTTTTGACTTTATGATGGTGTGAAAGCAAAACACGTGCAGTAGAAAACTTTATTTCCAGTATCCATACGACCATTCTGGTCTTTCAATTTCAGTTCAATATTTGATAAATTACATGAGATATCCAAGACTTCATTATAAAACAGGCTTTGTGTTAAATGATTTTGCCCAACTATAGGCTAATGTTGAGTGTTCCGAACATATTTAAGGTAGGCTAGGCTAAGCTTTGATGTTCAGTAGCTTAGGTGTGTCAAATACATTTTTGACTTACAATATTTTTAACCTACAAGTGGCTTATTGGGACAAAACCCCACTGTAAGTGAGGATCAGTATATATCTCAAATCAGTTTAACAGCTAAGAAACTGTGAGAAAGGAAGAAGGCCATAAAGCAGGTCCGTCAGTACATTCCATGGTGAGAGCAAATGTAAATACTACCTACAGGTTATTACCTCAAATATTCCACAGTCTTAAGTTAGGCAATGTAAGAATTATCCCCACCCATATTTACACCTTTGCTCCTTCAATGGGTACTGTGTGTGTATACACACACATATTTATCTATCTAAAAATCATATGCCTGTTCTATCACTGGTTAATACTGCAATACTTATCTAGGCCAAGAGATTCATCATTAACACTACTATACGTAGAGAAATAGCTCCAACTGAGAAGACTGTTCTTGTCATATCCAACTGGATCATAGTTGTTTTTAATCTTTTTATAAGGCTGAGTTGTACTAGGCACAAAAGAAGGATCAGCTCTCTGGTTTTGTCACTAATTTAGATTGTCTTTATCTACAACCTTTAATTAACAGTGTCTTTTGCAGTAATATTTGCCCACTGGAGGACATGTTTAATTAAAACTAGTTAACATAATCCATAAATCTGCAACCAAGCACATATAAATAGCTGTATGCCCCAGTACACTGAAAGCAAATGAATTAATAAATGGTGTTTTGCTTTCACGCCATCATAAAGTAAAAAAATCTTGAGTTCAACCAATGTAAATCGAGAACTGTACCTTGCACTGTATCTAAACATTTTTTAAAAAATTCTTTATATCCTCCGTTTTACATTCTACTTCAGACCCACATCTAGCGAAATAAATTTACATTGTTTATCTAATACTAATACCTTTGTGAGACCTGCATTGTGGAATAGCCCCTTTCACTTCAGGATACTCTCTCAAAGTGCATATAACTGGACTTAGATGAATCATGTAAGGGTACTGTACTAATCCATGCACTAAATATTAATAAAGTTTAATTTCTTAAAAGCATAGGCCTTGGAGTCAGACTTCTAGGATTCAAGTGCCCGATACTTAGTAACTTTTAGCAAGTTACTCAACTTCTCTGTTCTTCCATTTTTTTTCACATGTCAACAGGAAATAATAATGTCTATCTTATGTTATAAAGATTAAATGAGTTAATAGTAAAGTGCTTAGAATAATGCCTCGCACACAAAAAACCACTCCGTGTGTGTACACACACATAAACAGAAGTCTACACATAAACAGAAGTTCTACTGTATTTTCCCAGCACCCAAACGTATTAGCATGCACCCCTCTTTGGAGAACACCACTCAAGCACTTGCTTTCTGTACTTTACTGGGGAGAACAAAAGCTTTCAAAGAACATCTTTAGTTTATAATCTACACTTACCTATTTCCTGCCCAAGGACAAAAATACAAAGGGAGAACAAAAAGGTTTATTTTCCCTTTATCCTCTTGAAAGAACCGATCAATACTTTTATTAGCTCAATGGGACATTTTAAGTTTAATAATTTGACCACTAACACAATGATTACTTAAATAAATCCCCATTCTTAGTATTCAGGATTTTGATCTCATTTGAATTATATCAGTGTAGTAAATGCCAAACTCTAAACAATAGTAAACCTAACAACGGACTTGGGACCATGGCATTCACATGAAACGGAGTAGCCTCCTCAGAAACAAAACACTTGTTTCTTAGCATAGTTGCTAACTGAGTCAAGCTTTGCATTACTGATAATCATTTTCAAGATTCTGATAATCACCCCTGAAAATAACAATCACTTTTTACGTGGGCATTTTAATGTCCTAAGAGTAAGTCATTCCAAACTTGTGTTTAGGTGTTTATTTCAATATCACAAATATTTCAGGATTCTCTTCGAGATATATACAATTCCATGCCCAAGTAAAGCACTGAAGGCATTCCAGAATATATTCCTTATGATTTAAACGAATGTTATGATCCACTATTCCCCATAATGAAGTCATTCTAGCCCAACAGTTATTCTACCTTTCTCCCTCATGTCTGTTAATGTCCTGAATTTATCCTTAAAGACTAAATTTAATTGCATCCATAATTATTTCTCTAGAAATAACTCTCCATCACGTCCTTAAATTCTATGCTGTGCCTCTAACCTTTGTAATATTAATTCAATCTTTATCCTATATTATTTAGTAAAATTTATCGTTTCCCCTATTAGATTACGAATTATTTGAGAGCAAGTAGGACCCACATTTAATTAAGCATTTTTCCTATATAATCGTTTCTCAATAAATACTTATGGATTTAAAGCTTATTTTTCTCCAAATTGAATAGCACTATTCAATAAGGTTTTTATTGATTTTTTTGTTGTTGTTGCAGAGATTACTATATTAAAGCTATAAATACTATTATTTAAATATATTAATTTTCCAACTACAGATCACTAGGTATTATTAGTAGTGGTTGAGATTATTTGGTGTTACTCCATTGACTGTAATTTTAACCTAATATCTATTTCTAAATGATAAACAGCCCAACTTATTTAGACGTTAATAATTCTAAAGATCAATGAAGTGTACAAGTAACTTTTCCAGAATATGAGCAAAAAAAACATAGACATGCACACACACAGGCACACGCAAGTAATATACAATCTGAAATAAGCTAACTTACATACTTGCTATCTGCATTTGCTTAAGGTTGGATATTCCAGGAGGAAGTGTGTGGAGGACAAGCTATGAAGCCCATAAACATGAAACCGTTAATTCAGAAAATCCCAGACTACAAAAGTCAGGCTGCAAGTGGGGAGAATGATATGAAAGATTTAAAATCAAAGGCAAGAAACTGATACAGCAAAGAATCTATTGCAATAGATAGGGTAAGGGGTGATAGTGTTCTAAATTAAGAAGTGAAATGAAATGTAAAGAGAGATAGATGATAATTTAGAAAGTAAATGAATGATATCTGAAGGATGGAGGCAAGCCAGGTCAATGAGAGAGAAGTGCGTAGACAAAAATTATGTCCTGGTATCTGGCATGAGTACTCAAATACACTGTTGTCTGTCATTTACTCAAGTAAAAAATGCAGGAAAAAGTCAAGGTTGGCCAAGAAGAGGAGGTATGAAGTTCAGATATGGACATGGCAAATCTCTAAGATGTTTGTGGGATATCCAAGTGGAAGTGTTCAGTGGCCATTTGGTCTAACAGTCAGAACAGAGACAGGTGATGCACCCAGTGCCAGAAAGCACAGGTCAGGCTGGCTCATAAGCCTGACTTCTTTCTCTGTAACCATGATTATCAGTCTGCCTTTGTATTATGTGTCCATTTTTCATGTAATTACATATTGATTATTTCTTTTAATGGAAATTTATAGTTCAATCTACAGCATGAATTTTTGCCATTTTCCTCCAAAAGACTGCATCCTAGAAAAGAGGGATTATGTTCTGTTCACATTTCCTATCTCCAATACCAGTATAGTCATGCAATTTTCAGTTGGTCCAATTTGGTGATCCTTATGGAGCCCAGAGCCAAAATAATCAGTATAGTAATATTCAAAATATATAAGCCCAGCAGTATATTGCTAAACCACTAAAAATATTTTTGCTTTTTGGTTCAGCAATAGACATAGAGATATATCCTCTATGATGTACCCTCAAAGTAAGCAGAGATGTAATTAAAGAGTTAAATATAACAAAATTCATCACAGACTTTAATTTCTTTTTCTTTTTCTTTTTTTTTTTTGAGATGGGAGTCTCACTTTGTGCCCCCAGGCTCAGGCTGGAGTGCAGTGGCACGATCTCGGCTCACCGCAAGCTCCACCTCCCTGGTTTCACGCCATTCTCCTGCCTCAGCCTCCCAAGTAGCTGGGACTACAGGCACCCGCCACCATGCCTGGCTAATTTTTTTTGTATTTTTAGTAGAGACAGGGTTTCACCATGGTCTCAATCTCCTGACCTCGTGATCTGCCTGCCTCAGCCTCCCAAAGTGCTGGGATTACAGGTATGAGCCACCGCACCCAGCCCACACACTTTAATTTCTAAATTTACTGCTTTGTGACAAACATACATGTAATAGACTGTTTCTAGTCTTTTAAATGTAATAAAAATTTTAGGGGGCCTATATATAAGGATTATAATCAAATTTTTAATTATTCATTGGCTCAGGAAAATAACACCAATGATAATAATATGCCCCCAAACCATATCACTAGATTATTTCAGGAACCCCTCAATATATGCCTGGCTGTTTTTGGATTTCACCTTAATTTTCAATTTTACTGAAAATTTTATTTTCAAATTTCAATTTTATTTTCACTTTAAGTTTCAAATTTAAGTTCAAGTGTTGCTTTCTGCCTCAATAATCAAGCACTGTAAGGAGAGCAAACGTTAAGATTTTAATTCCCTCCACAACACATCTGAAATGCTGTCATATTTGTAAATACCAACCTAAATAACTTCCCAATTCTCACAGACAGGGGCTGTGTCACAAGACCCAAGTCCAGAGCCTCTGAGAACAGGACAAATGTAGCTTCTGAAGATTCACTCCTCCTGCTGCCGCTTACCGGTTCTCTTCCTTCCAGTTCCCACTACAAGATGTAGGTTGACAAAATGAGAAAGTAGAAGAGAACCGTCCATCATAAAACAATGGCCATTATGCGCCAACCAGTTTCTCTAAATTTATATAATCCATAGTGGCCTTTCTACTTTATCATAGGCCCAAGATTTAATGAATACTAGGAGTGACTCACAGTAACTAAATGTATCCTTAAGTGATTATTTTTAATATCAGGCTGCCTTGATGTCAACAAGATTCAAAATCCCAACTAGCCAGCTGCTATGGTTTCAATGTTTCCCCTCCAATTCATGTTGAAAATGGCCACTGTGGGGGTAATTAAGAGGTGGGGCCTTTTGGGAAGTGCTGAAGTCATGAGGACTCTGCCCCTATGAATGGATTCAAGCCTTTTAAAAGGGCTAAGGTAATTAATTAGCTGAGGCTCTTTTTGCTCTTCCGCCTACTACTATGCGAGGAGGCAGCAAGAGGGCCCCCATCACACACCAAATGCAGGTGGCTTGATCTTAGATTTCCCAGCCTCCAGAAATGTAAGAAATACATTTCTGTTCTTTATAAATGACCCAGTCTCAGTGTTTTGCTATAGCACCACAAAGGTCTAAGACAACCAAATTAATTTTGGCACTGTAGATACAAAAAACTAGCCTACATGTACATTATCACTTTATTTCTAGAGGTAAATTACCAAGTGAACATCAAAAATCATTTTCACATAAATTATCTGAAAAAATATTATGTCTCTGAAAATCAAACAGGAGCAACAAAAATGGCAACATTTAACATATCTCTATGACTGTAAAATATTTACTATCCTAGGAAATCTGTAAATCCATGATGATTTCCATGGAATAGGCTTCTACCAAGTAGTAATTTAAAGGGTTTTAAATTGTCTATGACATACTACAAGGAAAAAATGCAAGCCCACTTCAAAAAAGAAAGTTTCCCTGAAACACCAGGAACAGACATGTTTTATCTCTCAAAGATCCTTGACCTAACCATTTATATGAAGAGAACAAATATATCACATTCCCAACATTCAGATTCTAGAAAAACTTTTAACATAAGAAACTTCTGCTGGTTAAGACAAAGTTACTGCAGATAGTATGTACACAGATGAGAATGCTTAGAGGCTAAAAGAACAATTATCAAATTAATAAATTTAATAAACCTAATTTAAACTTATAGACTTAACATAGCACACTAAACCTTGAGAATCACAATCACAGTACAAAAATACCTCCTGAGTAAAAACCTCAGGCACATTTTTCCCAAAAAATGGAAAATGTTTTTATATTAATAAAGGTTACACTAAGTTATTAAAACATTCATGTACAGAAACATGTGAAGTAGAAAACTATCACGAAAACCTATACTCCAGAAAACAACTGCTATTAAGTTTCTGGTTCGCTTTTTCAAATAATTCCCCAACTTGGATTCTGGATTTTCTGTATCTTGACTTTTCTTTTTTCACTTAATATTATAGCACAGACACTTAAAACAGAGCATTATGCATAGAGATATAATGTATTTAACGTCATATTACAACTCACTTTTTAAAATGGTCCATAAGCATTCTTTCACTCCAGCATGACTATGCATGTGGCATTCCCTCTCCTGAAATAGTCTGCCATCATTGAGCACCTGGAGAAGCCTCATCGTCTACAACAGTTCAAATGTCATTCTCTACTTTAACTTTGCAGGACCTTTGGCCAATGCCACCCACATTCTGCTCCCTTACAACTTCATTTATGTCTTCTATAAAAATCTGTCTAGTCAAATTAAATGGCTTGTAATTCCCCAAATGCCTTCTGTGCTTCAATATAGTGCTCCTCTGTCACCACCCTTCAATTTCACTATCTCACTTCTGACCCCAGCCAGCCAGACTCTTTAGAGACAACCTCCTTAGGGCAGCCTCCTTTGAGACTATCACCAGGATCCTCTTCTCTGTTCTTTCAGGGAAACCTGTATTATTAATATTAACTTATTCATCTGCATTCACCAAAAACACTGGCAGTTTTTTAGCCCAAAGACCATGACTTAACCACTTCGATTTTCCCAGAACAATGTCTGGCTCAGAGAAGACTCTTAATAAATGCTAGGTATAGACAGAGCCGGATCCACTGACGGATGAACCAGTGAATAAAAAAATAAATGTAAACCCTAAACCATAATGTATCTGTAGGTCCTCAAAGACAGGGTACCTTGTTGCAATGTTGATTTGGGGTTTATATTGACCATGTTCCAAGCTGGCGCTGATCAGCACCAAAGGTTAAGGTTTATCTGCAAAAAAAACCCATGGAGAACAATTTCCATAGCTTCTAAAAATAACTTCTAAAAAAATCATAAAACAGCATTTAGAATTTCACCCTTTACAAGCTCAGATACATAACTCAAGAAAGTGAATATACATTAAGGTATGAACACTAAATGATTCATGTGTCCAATGCTGTGCCATTGAAAGAGTGTTGAAAATGGTTCATTAACAGAAGAGAAATTATTCAATTAATGGAAATCACTTTATCAGATGGAGTTTCACAAACAGTAGTTCTCTCTTGCCCCAGAAGCTGGAAGTGTACCATCAGCATTAATTCCACACTACACTATTCTCTACTCACAGCTATTCCAGCTATTTCGTTTCCTCCAGTTCATTCTATTAACTGACACAAGCATGAAAGCTTCTTCTTAGGACTGATTGCAGTGCTATATTAGCTTGAAACAGGGCTGGCTTGAAACCTGTATGCTCCATTATGCTAAGCAGAAATATTGTTTTTCAGTATCCTGAAGGCAGTAACTTCTAAATGGTCTACTTCAGACATTGTAAATACTTGAAATGGACTCTAATCTCAAACACAGAAATTATAATTTTTAAATTATAATTTAAATTTTAAATTAAATTATAATTTAAATATTATAATTTTTCTTCCCTTACCTCAAAGCTGACAATGAAAAACAATATTTGAGATTTTATTTCATACACTTTACTGATGTTATGAGTCAATAATGATGTGAACACATTCTGAGAAATGCATTGTCAGGTAATTTCCTCATTGTGCAAACATCAAAGAGTACACTTACACAAACCTAGATGGCATATCCTACTGTATAGCTAGGCTATATGGTATAGCCTATTGTTCCTAGGCTACAAACCTGTACCTCATGCTACTGTACTAAGTACTATAAGCAATTGTCACACAATGGTAAATATTTATATTTCTAAACATAGAAAAGATACAGCAAAAATACAGTATTATAATCTTATGGGATCACCATCATATATGCAGTCCATCATTGACTGAAATCACTATGCAGCACATGACTGCACTTTATTTTATTTCATTTACAAACTTGGAGACAACAAAGTATTAGTTTCAGGTTAATCATCATCAACTAGACTATGAACTACTTAAAGACAGGGTCTATAATCTGGTCATCTTTCTATCTATTGCATATTAAGTATACAGAGCATATTGAGCATAAAGAATCAATATACAAAGGTTTCCACCAGTCATGTTTTGTTTGAGTAACGAGTCTGTCTATGAAATGTTCATAACGTAATTTTCTGTTTACAAGACACATATATTCCCCTGAGTTCTGCAGGTATGGCTGAGAACATTCCTAACAGGCTGCTCACCTATAAATATCAACTGTAAACTCCTAAACTCACAGCAAAATATAAAAGTTAACTATCTGAAGCACTGAAGACTGATCGAAAACAGGCGGATTCTGAAAGAAAGTTATGACTTCAGCAAAGGAAATACCCTGGGGTGAATTTACTCGTTTTAGAGCTTTTGGCCTTAGTGGCAGAGACTGAGAAAACCATAGTGCTGAAATGTGAGGGGGGAATACTAGAAAAGACGGTCAGAGTTGCAGATAACCAAATATTATGTATAAAATCTTCTGAAATCTCTGGCTGGCCTCTGAATCACGTGACAAAAATTAGACACAAAAAGCCAAACTAAGGAAAGAAATGAACTGAGACTTGAACTCTTACCCAATAGACACAGTTTATACCCTGAATCCAACCAAGTTAATTAGCTGCTAAAACAAAAATATCAAAATTCTTCCACGAAAGTAACAGAATCCAAGGTTTCTACAATGTACATTCACAATAGCCAGCACACAATCCAAAATTACTCAAAATGCAAAGGGCTGAAGCAACATGGCTCTTCATCAAGATAAAAGACTCCCAGTGCAAAATAAATCTAAGATGGCCAAGACTTAGAAGACTTAGAAATTAGTAGACAGAGATGTTCAAGGACCTATTTAACCGTACTCAGTGACAGAGAGGAAAATAACACTTGCAATGAATTAAAAAATAGAAAATCCCAAGAGAGAAAAAAATATTTTTACATACATACATGTATATATGATTCAAATGTAAATTCTGAAACACATCATTACGATTCCTGATATAAAAAAAATTACTTGGTGGGTTAATAGCAAAATGAAGACAGAAAGGAATCAATGAGTTTAAGATACAGCAGTAAAAGTTATAAAACCTGAAGGACAGGAAAAAAAAAAAAAAACAGAGCCAGAGAAACTTTTGTGAGAGTGACAAAAGGCTGAAATATGTGTAACTGAAATCTCAAAAGAATGAGAGGAGAAACGATCCGAAAAATAATTGAAGTAGTAACTGAAATACTATGATAAAATGTACAAATCCTTTTAAAAACAAATTTTCACAAAAGATGTCATAGGAAATCTGTCTAGTGTCATACCAAAGATACTGAATTCATTATCAAACTCCAGGCCCAGATTGCTTCACTGGTGAATCTATCAAATATTTAGGAATAAGTAACACCAATCTGATATATGTTCTCTGAGAAAATGGAAAGAAACACTTCCCAAGTCATTTTATGAAACTAGCATAACACTAACACTAAAATCTGACAAAAATATTATTTTAAAAAATGTACAGGTCAGGCTGGGAGTGGTGGCTTCTGCCTGTAATCCCAGCACTTTGGGAGGCAGAGGTGGGCAAATCACATTAGGCCAGCCTGGTCAACATGGAGAAGCCTCATCTCTACCAAAAATACAAATGTTAGCCAGGCATGGTGGTG
Source organism: Gorilla gorilla gorilla (assembly GCF_029281585.2). Taxonomy (NCBI): domain Eukaryota; kingdom Metazoa; phylum Chordata; class Mammalia; order Primates; family Hominidae; genus Gorilla; species Gorilla gorilla. Next base: position 141,357,964 of record NC_073231.2, on the reverse strand, counting down.
CATGTCTGTAATCTCAGCTACTGGGGAGACTGGGGCATGAGAATCACTTGAACCCAGGAGACGGAGGTTGCAGTGAGTCAAGGTCGCGTGACTGCACTACAGCCTGGGCAACAGAACGAGACTGTCTCAAAAAAAAAAATAGTGTAAGTCAGTATCACTCATTAAAATAAGATGCAACTGAATCCAGCACTACATAAAACAGATAATATATCACTATTAAGTAGGGTTTAACCCAAGAATACAAAGGTTTTAGTTTTAAAAATCAATCGTTAAAATCTACCATATAAACAGTGTAGAGAAACACATTTTGTTTATTTCAATAGATGTAGAAAAAGCACTCAAAAAAAACTGCCACCCACTGAGGATCAGAACTCTCAGTAAAACTGAAGCAGAAGGGAACTTCCTCTACCTAGCAAATGAAATCTACCAAAAAAAACCAGTAACTAATATAGTTCTTAATGTTAAAATAACTGCATGCTTTCCTCCTTGATTAGAAACAGGAATAATTCCTACTCTCCTCATTTGTCTTCAGCATTACACTGGAGATATTAGCCAAAATAATGCAAGTAAAATAATAAGATGCATAGAAACTGGAAAGGGAGAAGTAAACTATTTAAGCAAATGGTATAATGGTGTGCATGACAAATCCTAAGAAGTCTACAAAACAACTTACTAGAATAAGTGAATTTAAATTTAGCAAGGTAGCAGGAGACATGGTTAACATACAAAATTTTATATTAGAAAAAAACTGGAAAATAGAAATTTAAAAATATTCAATTTACGGTAGTGTCAAAAACACAAAATATTTAAGAATAAGTTTAACAAAAGACATACAAAACTCCTATCTTAAAAAGTACAAAGCGCTGTTGATAGAAATTAAATGGAAGACTCAATTTTGTTAAGATGTCAAATCTCCCACAAATTGCTCAACAGATGCAATGCAATTGCAATTCTAATTCCAGCAGATGGTTTTGTAGTAATTAACAAAGAAATTCTTAAATTTATATGTAATTGTAAAGGATCAAAAGTACCTAAGTAATCCTGAAAAAGAAGGACAAAGGTGGAGGAACTACATTACCTAAACTCATGTCTCACTATGTAAAAGCCTACAGTAATCAAGACAGTGTGGTACTGGCATAAGGATTCATAAATAGATTAAAAGAAGTGAACTAAAAGCTTAGAAATATACCCCCACTTACATGCTCACCTGATTGTTTCATCAAAGGCACCAAAACAATCAGTGGAGGGAAACGTCTTTCAACAAATAGTGCAAGAAAAACTAGATAACCATATTGGAAAAAAGATGAACCTGAGCCTCTATCTCATACCATATACAAAAATTCATTTGAGATATATCATAGACCTAAAAGTAAAAGCTACAATAACACTTTTAGAGAAAATACAGAAGAGTATAACTTATAAAGAACTCTAACATTTCCTTGAGGTTGGCAAAGATTTCAAGATTCAAATACATGAATAGCCAACAAGGATATGAAAAATTGCACAAAATGATCAATCATAAGGTAAATGCAACTTCATACCACAGGAAGATACCAATATACCATCAAAATGGCTAAAATAAAAAAGGCTGACAGCACCAAATACTGATGAGGGTATGAGGCAGCTACAACCTGCACACATTGTTTGTGGAAATGGTACAAGGTATAAGTGCTTTGGAAAAAAGTATGACAATTTCTTGTAATACTAAATACACAACAATTTTCAATACTGCATATTTAATAAAGAGTAACAAACATATCTGGTTATGAAACAACTTGTACAAATAGCAAAGACATGGAATCAACCCAAATCCCTATCAATGACAGGCTGGATAAAGAAAATGTGGTACATACACACTATGGAATACTATGCAGCCCTAAAGAGGAATGAGATCATGTCCTTTGCAGGGACATGGAAGGAGCTGGAAGCTATTATCTTCAGCAGACTAACACAGGAACAGAAAAGCAAACACCGCATGTTCTCACTGATAAGTGGGAGCTGAACAATGAGAACACACAGACACAGGGAGGGGAACAACACACAGTCGGGCCTGTCATGGGGGCAGAAGGAGGGAGAGCATCAGGATAAATAGCTAATGCATGTGGGGCTTAATACCTAGGTGATGGGGCAAACCACCATGGCACACATTTACCTATGTAACAAACCTGCACGTCCTGCACATGTATCCCAGAACTTAAAACAAAATACAACGTTAAAAAAAGAAAAAGAAAAAGAAACAACTTGTATAAAAGTGTTCAGAGAAATTTAATTTATAATAACCAAAAAATTAAAAGTGCCTAGACAAATGGATAAACAACAATGATATATTCAGGTAACAGATTATTATTCATCAATAAAAAGAAATGAACTACTAATATACAGAACAGTATGCAAGAATCATGTATATGAACATTCAGAAGACAAAAGAAAAATAGCATTTAAATAAAATATAAACAATGGTATTTTTGAACCTTTATGTACCAAGCATTTAACACAGATTATCTCATTTAATTTTAAACCATCCAACCTCATATTACAAATGAGGAAACTGAAGTGGAAAGAAGTTGAAGAGGCTTCCCAAAGTCACACTGCTAGTTTGACTCAAAAGGATGTATTTTCAGGAATCTGTAACTCACACTAAAGCGAAAAGATAGAATGACTAAATTTACTAAGTTTTTAATTAACTTTAAAAGTGTGTGTAGGGGGATGCTAAGAGAAAACATCTCTAAAAACACCAAACAGAATATAAATTAAACATCTGCTCCCCTTTGATTCAGGTTAAAATACCTGCAGTGTAGACCTCACTGTCTTACCTTAGGGAACTGTTTTACGGGAATTAACACTTTCTGTCCCAGCTTCATGTTCTTATTAATCACCACATCGATGTACTTTTCTTCATCCTTGCCTTCTCCTTTTTGAAACTTTTCTATTTCTGTGGAGGCAAAAAGATAACCATGAAGTGTATGACTCAGAAATGCAGGGGCTGGGTGTTCTGGTTAGCTCTGTAGTGGCATGAAATCAACTACTACTGAAGTATGGACTATTAAATTGAGGCAAATGTTTTCAAGTACATTTCCAGTTTCATCAATGATTCTTCATAAATGGAATAAATGCATGTACCATGGCTCTACAAAGTCAAATCTCAACTGCTCATACCAACAGAGGAGAACAACAGACCAGATAACAAACACAAAAATAAGTTACTTCAGGTCTTCTGGATAACTAGATAAGGCTGATCAAACAAAGAAGAAAAGCCATTAAGTATTCACAGTTCAGTGATACAAAGTGCTGAAACATCCCTAGTTATCAATCTTGCCTGGCTTTTCAAGGCTTCTACAACCAAGAACTGATTCTACGATGGCATTAAACACCCTAGACAACCTTCCAGTAGCCCACCTCCCCAGTCAAATCTTCCCTCCTTGTATGTGACACATATCAACTATATGCTAATGTCTTTACTAATGCTCTTCGCTCTACTTGTTATGATGATTTCATCTTCATCTCCTTTCGAGACTCAACCACATTAAATCTCCTTTTCTGTGCAAGTGTTTCTTTCCTCAATGGGGTGGCAAGAATGGAAGAATCAATCACTCTCACCTTGATACTCACAAAGCACTTTACGTGCAACTCTACTGCTACCCTTAGATGGAAAAAAAAAAAGTGCTACCTCTCCCTCTGGAACATAAATTTCTCTTAGGTAAAAATCTATTTATTCACTCTTAAATATCTTAAACTAAGCAAGTTCCAGATCCTAGAAAATTTTAGCATAAAGTTTCATCCACCCTATGGCCCATAGTATTTGGTTGCACAAGAGATACAAAATTAGGTGCTTGCATGAATGCTGAATGAATGAGTACTGTTACCTCCAAGCACCAACCTATAGACACCCAGGTTCAGCGAAGGATAAAGAACAGCCTGGAGAAGGTATCAAAGACGGCATCAGCTATACAAAGGAATACACGTATTTATCCATTTTGCTTGTTAAGCTAGGAACATTTAAGAATTTAATATGTGCCATCCCTGAACAACATACCTCACATTCATGACGTAATTCAATCCTCAAGACAGATGACAAAGAGGAGGTTCAAAGAGGTGACTTCACAATAAATGGCAAAGGTTAAGATTTACCCTCAGATTTGTTTGGCTCCAAAGACAAGGTGCCTGTGCAGTCTCTCCCACCATTTTTATGTCATATCAGAAAAACAAGTAAGAAGGATTTTTACAGTATCTTGGGATAAATGAAAGATTTATTTAAGCTAGAGGCTTTGGGCCTGGGGCTTCTGTCACCACTGAAACAGCCAATGGGCTTCATAATACCATGGAGGAGCTTTCACTCCATCATAATATGCAGCCTCCCATTTCGAACTAAATGATTGTCTATTAAACAAAGGTTTTGAATGAGCAACAAAGAATTATTACAATTTAAAGGACACTAAATGGGACATAAAAATTCTAGATTCTCGTCTCAGATCTGCTAACAATTGTCTTTGCAATTAGAAAAAAGTATATCAGTTAGGATGCAGGTTCTTCAAGTTTAAAATGAGAAAAGGGAACTAGAATATCCAACGATCTGGTTCTAAAACCTTAGGATCTCATGTGACTTACAAATGCTGACAAAGCCTCTCACTCCTTGATGAAACTTTGGTCACTAACAGTAAGCAAAGCGCTTTCCTGAGTTCTGTGAGTCATTATAGCAAATTACTAAACCTGAGGAAGGATCCTGGAGCCTCCAAATTTGTAGTTAGGCAGAAATCTGGGTAGCCTGAGCATTACATTGTGGCTGGCATCTGAAGTATCAGCAGTCTTGTGGGATTAAGCCCTTGATCTGTGGGGAGGGGAGGAGGCCTGATGCTAACTCCCGCAGTTAGCTTCAGAATTGAATTACTGGATACACAGCTGGCATCAAAGAATTGGTAAGTGTCTGAAAACACTATACAATAGGGATTAAGAGTGATGAGGTGGGGGAGACGGAAGGAAGCAGGGTAGAAACTGAAGATAAGAAAGGATGGCTAAGAGAAGGAAACAGCAAATTATATCTGCAGCTTCTAATCAAAGCTTCCAAGAAGAGATAAAGACTAAGTCACCAAATAATGAATTTGTCATTTTGTCTGCTTTCTTGTACTACACTATGTTTTGATCCTGAAAAATTAATTTTAAGTGGAACCTGTAAAGGAAAAATATACACAGAAATAGAAGAGTACCTTTAATTTTATTGATTTTTTCTATAAAAATAATACATGAACACGGTAACAATTTAAAACAACATGACAGGATATAAAATTTTTTTAAGGTTTCTCCTATCACTTCAACTTCAGAAATAATTATAATCAACTGTTTTTATATACTCTTTCAGAAATTTTCCATGAATAGAATTGACACACACACACAGTTTGAAAATTGTAGCACCAATGGTATCAATGAGCTACACTGGTTTTGTTTTCTTCAGTAAAGAGCAGTAAGTCTCACATCAGCTGCTCTGGGTATAACAATTCATGACTTCAGCTTTAATTAGAAGAAAATAAATCCCACCTTTCATTATCTATTTATGCAACAATTAGAAATACCTTTGGCATAGTTAGACGATTCAACAAAATCAGGTACACTGAAACGTCCTAAAATTTTTTTTGTATGGTATGTGTATGTGTGTCAAAATAGATTCAACTGCCTCCTTTTCAACTGACAAAGTAGTTTAGGCCGGGCGCGGTGGCTCACACCTGTAATCCCAGTACTTTGGGAGGCCGAGGCGAGCGGATCACGAGGTCAGGAGATTGAGACCATCCTGGCTAACAAGGTGAAACCCCTGCCTCTACTAAAAAATACAAAAAATTAGCTGGACGTGGTGGCAGGCGCCTGTAGTCCAGCTACTGGGGAGGCTGAGGCAGGAGAATGGCGTGAACCCGGGAGGCGGAGCTTGCAGTGAGGTGAGATCGTGCCACTGCACCTCCACCCTGGGCGGCAGAGCAAGACCCCGTCTCAAAAACAACAACAACAACAAAAAACAAAGTAGTTTAGTAATTGTTGAAAACTCACACCAGATGTACAATATTTAAATCCATTAATTCAGAATTCCACATGTTCTTCCTTGTGTCAGTGTCATTTAACATTTTGTCGTAAGAAAATCATATAGGTAAGCTTTTAAAAATTAGGAATTACGTATTTTATCACATATTACAGTTTCAGATCATCTATTATTTTAAAAAGGAAAATGAAAGAAAATCTATATAAAATATCTAATTTCCTCTCTACATATACACAGCATCCTACAAATCTTAAGTTGCTAGAATGCACTGTTTCTATCTTAAATTTTGAATGACGTTGGAATATTTTAAGATTTTTTTTTAATTTTTTAAGCCTGATGCCATATCAGAAGCATATAGGTATGCATTTAACAAGCCTAAAGCACCACACAACAATGCAAAGAGCCCTGAGCCCCATCGCAGGAGTCGAACAGACCTGGTTTAAATCATGAATGCTGTACTTTTCTCAGGCCCTTGTGCCTTCCAATATACAATTCAAAACTGGTAGAAACTTTGTTTTTAGCAGATGCTGTTCAATCAACAATTTTTATTTTCTACTTGAATGAGCATTATAAGTAGCTTAATTTTTTTTTGAAATCCAGAAATACATAAAATGGAGAATTGCACAAAATTATCTATGAAATCTTGAGACAGCTGTCTCAAGGATTTATGCCTGTCCCTAACTGAGAGTTGCATATTCAAAAACCCCTGCTACTACCCCTCTCATCTTCCCCGAGGGAGGAAAGATGCTTGAGATCCACCAAGATGGATGTGACCCTCTAGTTAACTGTGGCAAACTGAGGCCACCAATAGAGAAAACCCAATCAGATTTTCAAGGACGAATGCATAGGGGATTTGACTTTCACTAATCCCCAGATTACATTTGGTACCAAACAGCTTAAGGTACCAATACCATCTCCTAGCTCAGAAATAATAAGCAAATGTGTGATTAAGGTTTTAGATAATGTAGGGTATTAAAATGCTATGTTTTCAAACCATGTACACCAAACCTCTCACTGCAGAATTCTTGTTTTCAGTAATAATATCTGTATTGTTTTTTGTTTGTTCATTTGTTTTGCTTTGGTCTAGTACAGAACTTCCTAAGCAACGGCCTCTTTTCCTTTTTAAGGTACCAGATATACTAAAGTCCACTAATCTTCTAAAAATAGCTAAATAATCTTTGCATTTAAATAAGTTTCCAATATAAAAATTTTAGTAATGTAAAATTTTTAAAGAAGCTTCATTTCTCTCATATAATCAAACACACAGATTATTTTTCCTTTGTTCTAGCAACTTCATTTCTAGAAATTTAACCTACATATATACTTAGATAGATGTGGAATATTACTCACAAAATTATCCACTACAGCATTGTCTTTAATAGCAAAACACTGGGAACCACCTAAATGTCTTATCAACAGGAGCTGGGTAAGTAGGCTAGAGCACACCCTGGAATAAAACAGCATGTGGCTACTGCACAAAATGAGGAAACTTCATGTTCTGATAGTCAAAGATCGGTACCAAATGCACTGTTTACTTACACACACACACACACACACACACACACACACACACACACACACACAATGTAAGAAACAAATGTTTACTTATATACACACAGAAAACATCTCCCTATTGATATACAGTTTTACATCATGTAGCGACATTACAGTCAACATATATGACAGTGGTCTTGTAAGATTATAATGAAGCTGAAAAATTCCTACTGCCTAGTAATGGCTTAGCTGTGGTAACCTCGCAGCACAAAGCATTACATATTTGTGGCCATGATAGTGTAAACAAACCTTCCATGCTGCCAGATGTATAAAAGTGTGCAGTAATGACCCAGTCCTTCATATTCACTCACCACTCAACCACTGACTCACCCAGAGCAACTTCCAGTTCCACAAGCTCCACTCATGGTAAGTGTCCTATGTAAGTATTCCATGTTTTGTCTTTTGCACTATATTTTTATTGTGCTTTTTCTATGTTTAGATACACAAAATACTTACCATTGTGTTACAACTGCCTACAGTACTCAGTATGGTAACATATACTCTGGCTTTGCAACATGCTGTCTAGGTTTGTAGCCTAGCAGCAACAGGCTATATCACCTAGCCTATGTGTACAGCAAGCAGGCTGCACCATCCAGGTGTGTTTAAGTGCAATCTATCATGGTCCACAACAACAAAATCATCTAAGGATGCATTCCTCAGAACACACATCCCTGTGGTTAAGCAACAAAAGACAGTATAAGAAACTAGTTATCTATCTGGCATGGAGAGGACAAAGTAGATAGGGTACAGAAATACTTTTCACTGTATCTCTTTTTGCACTGCTTTAAATCTCTTAAGCACGTGAATATTTTACCCATCTAAAATGGCATGCAGGGGCCAGGAAAGGAAAAGAAAAAGAGACTAATATGGTAGCCTGATGGGGCTACAGACTGCACACAGGAAAGCAGTTAATTTGTGGTGACACAGCAGGAAAGGCCAAAGCAAATATACACTTTGAGCTCACTTCTCTCTCCTGCCAAGCTTCTGCTATTGACCACTAGTGGATAGCTCTTAACCCAGCTCAAAGCCAGAGGGTAAATATATCTATGATACAGGTCTTGTACCATGCATATCAGCCTCTGGGCACAGAGCAGAGTAGGAAGGGTGGAAAGAGGACCTGATAAGGCAAAAACAAAAAAAAATCAACAACGACAACAATAAAACTCCAACCCTTCATCTTTAGCAAACACAAGGAATCTTTTTTTTTTTTTTTTTTTTTTTTTTTAAGACGGAGTCTCGCTCTGTCGCCCAGGCTGGAGTGCAGTGGCTTGATCTTGGCTCACTGCAAGCTCCGCCTCCCGGGTTCACGTCATTCTCCTGCCTCAGCCTCCCCAGTAGCTGGGACCACAGGCGCCCGCCACCACGCCTGGCTAATTTTTTGTATTTTTAGTAGAGACGGGGTTTCACCGTGTTAGCCAGGATGGTCTCAATCTCCGGACCTCGTGATCCGCCCGCCTCGGCCTCCCAAAGTGCTGGGATTACAGGCTTGAGCCACCGCGCCCAGCCCCACAAGGAATCTTTAAAAGGAATTTCTAATACCTCCTTTACATACAAAAATATCCATCTGAGCTCACCATACATAAATTTACACAGCAAAATATTGAAAAGTAATGAAAATTATTTTAGGGGTCACTTATACCAGTAGTAATTAAATTATAATTATTACTTTGTTGATGACGACTCATGAAGTACAGGGCTGTGTGTTTGACTTAAATTATCTCTTTATGCTAACAAATATATGCTCCACCGCCTGCATTTTACAGTGAGATCCTGAGGACTGAAATGGTTAAGAAGTTTGCAAAGGTTAGAGAGCTAATAGCACAGTCAGAATTCAAATCTAGATATATCTGACTTCAAGCCCATACCTTTTATTTTTTAAATTGTTATAAAAAAAACCCCACAAAATTTATAGTCAACCATTTTTAAGTGTGCTGTTCAGTCCATCCACACTGTGTGCAACAGATGTCCAGAACTTTTCTGTCTCGCACAGGTGAAACCCTATGCACATTAAACTACTCCCCATTTTCCCTTCCCCCCAGCCCTTGGTAACTACCATTCTATTTTGTTTATATAAATGTGACTGCTTAGCTATGTCATATAAGAGGAATCATACAGTATTTGTCTTTCCATGCTTGGCTTATTTCACTTAGCATAATGCCCTCAAGGCTCATCCACGGGGCAGCATGTGGCAGTATCTTCTTACTTTTTAAGGAGGAATAATATTCCACTGTAGCTATATAACACATTTTGTTTATCCATTCATTGGCTGACAGATATTTGGAGTGTTTCCACCTCTTAGCTATTGTGAATAAAGACTACACCCTTTAATCTCTTTTTTCCTTCTTTCCTGAAGTGAGATGTGAAAATGTTCTAAAGCTGTAAATCACAAGCATTGGACGTTCTTAATGTAGCCACATCTGCTTATCCCTTCACTTTGTTCTCCTACGGCCAAGTCATTCTGCGGGAAGCACTGCTTCAATGTATAGAGAACAGCTTGAAATTACAGAACCTCAGTACTGGTGATCTTTAGTGAGCTCTCAAAGTGGACTTAAAGGAACAGCTGAAGGAATTTTGTGTGATATCAGGAGACAGTTCTAGGTCCAAATCCAAATGAAAATATAAATTCCACTAACGTCAAAATAAGCAAATTACAGAGTTAAGTGACTACAAAGGAGTCAAACAGAAGCAATCTTTGCATAAAGTAGATGAAGGAAAAAAAAAAAAAAAGAGGGGCAGAGGAGACATGACTATAGCTCTTTAGTCGCTGAAGCCTAAGATGATTAAATCAAAAAACACTCCAAGGTCCTGCATGGTTATCCCCTAATGTAACCGGTCAATTTCCATGGTTTTAAGTTAAGGTAAAAATTGGTACTCTGGCCCCCAAAATTGAAGAGATAAAAATAATGGCAAAAGGGTCCACTTTCTGCATCCAAGACACCTTTTGAACACTGCTGATTGTTGAATTCTTAACTGCTAAGTAATAAGAACTTTCTCAGTAAAAAAAAAAACAAAAACATAAAACCTCAGAGAGTAAGAGTCTTTGAAATAATGCAGCAAGACTCCAACTGCTTGAGTTTGAATCCCTGCTATGGTACTTAATTATATGGCTGTCAGAAAGTAACTTATAAGTCACAATTTCCTCATCAAAGAAATGTAGAAATAACAGCGCCTGCCCCCCATAGGGTTTTTATGAGGATTAAATAATTTAATATTTGCAAAGAACAACAATACCTGGTCCAGTTAAGTTCTATATAGGCATTTGCCAAATACCGTACATGCCTATACTAGACAGTAAGTTCTTGAGGGGTGAGATTTTATCTAATTTAACTTTATATCTCTTGAGCAACCTAGAAATTACAAGTCTGTGTCCAGCTTTTTTCTTTTTTTTTTTTTTTGAGACGGAGTCTTGCTCTGTTGCCCAGGCTGGAGTGCAGTGGCACAATCTCGGCTCACTGCAAGCTCCGCCTCCCGGGTTCATGCCATTCTCCTGCCTCAGCCTCCTGAGTAGCTGCGACTACAGGCACCTGCCACTGCGCCCAGCTAATTTTTTGTATTTTTAGTAGAGACGGGGTTTCACCGTGGTCTCGATCTCCTGACCTCGTCATCCGCCCGCCTCGGCCTCCCAGAGTGCTGGGATTACAGGTGTGAGCCACTGCGCCCAGCCTCCAGCTCTTAATTAAAACATCAACTTCCCCTTCACCCCACAGATGAATTGATAATATCCTTCGCAATGACCTGTTTTGCTGTATAAAATTTGTACCACAACAGAGTATTTTTCATATACTCATTGTTCACACTTCCTGTGCCCAACAACAAGATGGTAAGCTCATGGAAGGTTAAGAACATCTATTTATTCATTTTTGTTATATTCTAACACTTAGCATAGTGATTTAGGATAACGGCTGCACAAATGGTTACTAAATGGTTGAATAAATGAATGAATGAATGTTTAAAATAATTTAAAGGAGTACAGTGAGTTTGTAAAGAGTTAGCTAGCAGTCACTGCTGAAAATTGCTCTTCTAAAAACTGTAACTTGTTTTATAAGAACTATTAATAGAAGTTCATAAAAGGGTCAGAAAATAACTGAATAATTCAAATCAGCCTGCACAATGACCTACTAGTGTGGAAATTAATAAAATCAATAGAGTTATTACCACCCCCCCGACTTTTCCAAACACCTTAACTCTTGTGTAAAGTTTAATTAAAGGACAGGCATTGGCCCAAATCTATAATAAAATGAGAAGCTCATATAAGATGCTCAACATTCAGAAATCTATTTCAAAATAGTACAACAGTCCAGCTGGAGTATTTAAATTGTTTTTAAAAGAAATAAAAAGAGTATTTACAGCCATTGTAAATTCTATTGGACAAATTACTAAAATGTTACTGTAGCTGCTAATCTGAAAAGGAATTTTTTAACCTCCAACATGACAAACGTTTTCACTAAAGAATTATTTTATTTAAGCAATCCAAACCTAACTGAATACCCATTACATTCAAACCAGAGTTGAACACACTATAACTACCCAAACTAGATTGATTCATACAGTGCCTAATCTTGCAAATAATATTCCATGAACAAATGGCACAGCAGAGTAGAGACACATATCAGTCTAATAAGGACAAATAAGCTCATCATAAATACGCATAAATATACCATCTAGGGAGAAAGAAACACTCGATACTCTAAATATTACAAACGCTTGGAAAACTGATTTTTATAAACACAGAGCAGGGCTGGGTGCGGTGGCTCACGCCTGTAATCCTAGCACTTTGGGAGGCCGAGGCGGGCGGATTATGAGGTCAGGAGATCAAGACCATCCTGGCTAACACGGTGAAACACCGTCTCTACTCAAAATACAAAAAAATTCGCCTGGCGTGGTGGCAGGCGCCTGTAGTCCCAGCTACTCGGGAGGCTTAGGCAGGAGAATGGCGTGAACCCAGGAGGCGGAGCTTGCAGTGAGCCGAGATCGCGCCACTGCACTCCAGCCTGGGTGACAGAGCTAGACACTGTCTCCAAAAACAACAACAACAACAGCAAACAAACAAAAAAACACAGAGCAAATATTTGTGCGTAAAATGTCCTTAAATATACATACAACACATAAGATTAAAACATACACACGAGAAAATGACAGTCAAATTTCCAAAAAGGAAGACAGGAGGAAAAGAAAGGAAGAATAATAATGAGGAGGATGGAGAGAAGGAGAAATTAATTAATTCTACCCATCATGGCTAATTAACAAAAATATTACAATGATATTAGCAGCTGGAATTTATTTAACGGCTATCTTCCAAGTAGTCAATCTCTAACACTGCTGCAAAGTAGATACAATGTTCATTTACAGAAAGGAGATGACTATTTATAGACATGCAGTGACTAAGCTAGAGTCCCACATCCAACAGAGATTCAGGATTCCAGCCCCAAGTTATCTGATTCCTATGTCCATGCTTCCTCTATTTCTTAGTATTACTGTAGCAGAAAGATCTTGATTTGGGGTGAGAAAAAATGTTTTGGATTATTACATTTTGGGGAAACTCACCAAGTTATTACAAGTATCAAAAGAAATGCCTATGAAAGTGCTTTGAAACTACAACACACAAAGCAAATATAGGTTTAAAATACAATTCCTAATTTGTGATGATTTATTTATACTGTTAAAAAAGGTGGAGGTGAGAGAGGAGGCCAGTACACTGAGATGGCTCCAGAGCTTCGGGTTCATACGGAAGCAAACTGAAACCCAACTTAGAGTGAATGACCACAGACTAGGAAGAGAATACTTAAGCTTAACCAATGAGAAACCACCAACTAACCTGGAACTAGAGACTACCAATCAAAAACCATCAACTGGCCGGGTGCAATGGCTCAAGCCTGTAATCCCAGAACTTTGGGAGGCCAAGGCGGGTGGGTCATTACGTCAGGAGATTGAGACCATCTTGGCCAACACGGTGAAACCCCGTCTCTACTAAAAATATAAAAATTAGCCAGGCATGGTGGCGTGTGCCTATAGTCCCAGCTACTCAGGAGGCTGAGGCAGGAGAATCACTTGAACCCAGGAGGTGGAGGTTGCAGTGAGCCGAGATTACGCCACTGCACTCCAGCCTGGGTGACAGAGTGAGACTCCGTCTCAGAAAAAGCACCATCAACTATCCTCTACCTAGGGACTTTCCACTTTAACCAATCAAATATTTTCTTTGTCTTGTTTCTACAAACATTTTATAAAAGGTCTGCCCTCACTCTCCTTCGGTGAAACCCTGAACCACTTGAGCTCCGACGCTGCCCAATTCACGTCTGCTCAAATAAAGGCATTACAATTTCAATGTGCCTAGCCAGGCACTGTGGCTAACACCTGTAACTACAGTACTTTGAGAGGCTAAGGAAAGAGGGTCACTTGATCCCAGGAGTTCAAGACAGCCTGAACAATGTCTCTACAAAAAATAAAAATAATTAGGCATGGTAGTGCATGCCTGTAGTCCCAGCTACTCTGGAAGCTGAGGCAGGAGAATCGCTTGAGCCCAGGAGGTCAAGGCTGTAGTGACCTATGCCTGCACTACTGCGCTCCAGCCTGCACAAAGAGAGACAGTCTTTAAGCAAAAAAAAAAAAAAAAAAAACGGGAAAAAGAAAATTTCAATGTACCTAAGTTTATCTCTCAATAGCTCTTATCTTATAGAATGGATTTCAAGAAGAATTTGTTGACACCAAAATGATTCCAGAGAACCAAATCCAGATACATTTAAAAATTCCAAACACTACTCAGAATTATTAAAATTTTGTACAGTTCTTAAGAAAACTAATGCTACCACTGTAGCATTTGTCACATTAATTTCTCCTTAATTATACGTAGTCATTCACAAAATGAAAGGCATTAAGACAGGAAAGAGAAACACAAAGATAAGACATAGTCATTCAATGCTTCAATGAGATAAATGTATCCCTTAAACAAGAGGAAATACTCAAAGGTCTTCACAAATGAGTAGGTTACTGGATTTTGGTACTATATTCTAACAATTTTAAATACATTCGTAAATTTCATAGGTTTGTTAAAATTTTAAAACAATAAGGACCAAAGAGTAGAAATTGAAGATGGGATGTTCCCTAAAACTGGTAGAAGGAATCTAACAAGTTGAATAATTATCATATTCTAGACTCTATACTGGAGGCTTTATAAACATTCAGTCCTCACAACTTCTCAGAGTGCCGGGACAGAAATTACCACTCCCTTTTTCCCACACCTAATAAATGGCAGAACTAAAGTTCGGTTCCAGCATTGTCCGACTCTCAAAGGTTTTGCTTGTTTCCCCAGACACCAAATTACAAGATGCTGGCTTCAAAACAAAATAAAACCTTCCAAGAAACAAGTCAATGAAACAAATTAAGTTTCACCTCCAATAAATATATGGAATTCTATTGGGATAGTCAACTGTATTCATTTAATGACCCCCCATTTACTAAGACATGTAAAAGAGGAACTCAAAAACATCATAAATGTACAATAGTACAAACTAAATTATATCATGCTATTATGCACAGTGGTGAGGACAACAAATGACTGAGATTGAGGTTCACCTACAGATTTATTGGTCCCAATGGTGAATACTGGTGAATTTCTCTTCTAATGACTCATTTTTATCTGGTAGTCAGGAAAGTTCTGAAATAAATATTTACTGAAACTGGCTAGAAAGACTGGCTAAGTTTTTACTTAAATCAAGAATGAAGCAGGAAAGTATGCCTAAACAACAGGAAAAAAGAGGCTAGGAGTTCCTGTCTTCCCAAACAGACCAGTCCCTTAGCTATTCTAAATAATTGAGGATTATTCTTAATATAACCCAATGCATTTATCAAATAAATAGTAAGTCCACAGACTAAACAAGGTAACCAGTGCACTGGACTAATTCAAGTTAGTAATGACTTAAGTCACTAACTTTGGGAAGGAGGGGATGGGAGTAACTATTAAAGACTGAAAAAGGAAAATCTACATTTTTATTTACACCTATGGGTTAAATCACATTTCTCACTTTTAATTGCAAACATCATTAAGTATACTGCAAAAGACCAGCTACCTTAAACAATTATCAGGCTCCAGAGGTCACCAATTAGAATCCTGCAAGGATCTGAATTAAAAAAGGTTTTATGATTTGGTGAAGTAATGATCCAAGAAAGAGATTAGTTCTGTTCAGACTGCACTCATTATAAAACCCATTTCCTTTGTGTGAAGATTCAATGTCTTTCTCATTTATCCCGCTGGCATTATCACACTTTGGGATAGAAATATGACTGTACTAATGATATTCTATAACAACCATATAATACAAGCACCTTATTCTCTATTACTTTCATATCTAATAGAACTACAAACGAATATTTTCTATTGGTTAGATGTACCATAATACACTGACACTATTTAAAATAAATTCAAAATAGGATTTATCATTCTATGTCCATACATTTTTACATCAGTTTCTGAACCAGTCCCTATTTACACAGTAAAGGCTCAGAGTAAATTCAGGGCGGGAAAAGAACCTTAAGACATTAAATCATATTTTCCGTATGATGATATTAAAGGGGGTCACTTTTATATAAAGAATTCTACTCATACTCAATGTTTTTTTCTAAGCCACCTGAAAACGGCCAAACAGGCATAAAACACTTTTTAAAAGCAAAACACAATTACAGCAGAAATATACATCCTGTCACTTAGATTTATTACTCATGATAGAAAATTAAGACACTGATGAAAAATCAGTTTGCACAGACTTTAATAGTCACAGCCTCTGTGGAAATGAAATATCTCAGCATAGAGCTACAGAATTACTGAAAATGAGACCTGTCTTCTCATATCAATTTAAAGACAGGGAGTGTTATGCACACTAGGTCACTCTCCAGTCACATTTTATATATTGCTCCGCCTAGAGTCAGATGCTATCTCTTCACAGTGGACATTCCCACTGGGGGTTTCCTTTAAGGGATGTTGTCAAGTTAAATGTAGACATTCACGTTCTGAAGCAAGTTACACGTTAAAAACCTAGGGATTTCGTTAAAAAAAAAAATAAGTACACCATGGCCAGTCAATGGCATTTGTTTTCATTTTGTCCTTCGACCATAAAGTGTTTAGTTAAAAAATTACACATTCTAGAGGGTTCCACTTGCCAAATCTACTGAAAACAGACTGATCTACTTTAGGGCTGAATATACAGATTCCTAGTCATTTCACATTGCCCGTCTGGGCAAATGAGACAGAATCAAAGAATAAATACAGACCTTTACTTTGACTAAAACTAACAATAAGTACCTTAGATGGATATCTGACGGTCTTCTATTCTCATCTTAAAAAGAGGAGGTGGAATAATTCGATGATCTTTATTACACATGACTAGCTAAGATACTAACACTAAGACTAATAACAGGGCCAGGAATCTAGAAAAGCATTCCACTAGATCCGTTTGAAGAATCTGCCAATAATTATAGGAACTACGGTTGCCAGCTCACCAAAGGTCCATGATACATAAACAAATACAGAATATATCTGCAGTCTATTTATTTGGGGCGGGCAGATAATTAGGAAAAAAGATGTCTAAAAGGCTCCATAAAAGAGGCAATAATAGAAAAAAGTTGAAGAGCACTGCCTAGGAAAGCCAGCTGAAATAAACGAAAATGTTTATCCTACAGGATAAATGATTCAGGAGAGAATCAAACTTATAACACAAGTAGTTTTGTATATTATGTAAAAAAAGGGTTAGATTTGTCACTAAAAAAACCAATGGTACAATTAGGACCAAAGATAGAAATTATAGAGAAAAGAGGTCCAGTACAAATTACTGAGTTGAAGATTCTAACAATAAATTTGACCAAGGATGGAACTGTCTTTAAAATATTTTAAAGTTCAGCTGGGCGCAGTGGCTCACGCCTGTAATCCGAGCATTTTGGGAGGCCGAGGCGAGAGGATCACAAGGTCAGGAGTTCGAGACCAGCCTGGCCAGTATGGTGAAACCCCGTCTCTACTAAAAATACAAAAATTAGCCAGGTGTGGTGGCGGGCGCCTGTAGTCCCACCTACTTGGGCAGCTGAGGCAGGAGAATTGCTTGAACCTGGAAGGCAGGGGTTGCAGTGAGCCGAGACAGCGCCACTACACTCCAGCCTGGGCAACAGAGCAAGACTCCATCTCAAAAAAAAAAAAAAGAGGAATGTTACAGAAGGAAGGATCCAATCATCTGACGGAAGGTTGGACTTGGAGGTTCCTTTCAACCCTGAGAGTTACACACATTTTTATCATCTGTCCTGCTGACTAGCTTGACAGGTAAAACTGTGTTATTCATCATCTTATCCCGTCACTAGTTTTGCACCTTGAATAGAACACACATTCTGAAATTTTTGTTGAGTGAATACAAGTGAATAAATGATGATATTCTTCATGAAAAGGCATGGTGAGACTTGATGAATGTTTAAGAATACTCAAGGTTTGAATTAACAAAAGTGGAAGTCATCTTTCATTTCCACAAACAAGCCATCTATGCCAGTTATTAAGCTATGGTCTCTTAGCTCCACACCTACCCGCCTATACGCTATCCTGGAATGCTGGGTAGAGATTCGGAAAACCTCATTTCTCCTCTGCCAGTGGCTCCCTATGAGGTTCTGCGAATCGGGAATGTGAGGTAGGGGACTTGTTCCTTCCCACTGTGTTTCCAGTTCCTGGCAGCAGATCAGAGTGATGGCTCTAAATTCTAGCAGTTACAGTGATTTTTTTACCCTACATTCCCAGAACCACGCTCACCATACCTCCTCAGCAAGCCAGGACCCATTTCTCGGAGGTCTGAGTCCCAGCCCTGTGAGGACCCTCTTCAAGCTCCTGAGGTAACAATACTAACAGGGTCTTGGTCCTACTTCCTCCAAATTACTTATTTTGCTCTTCCAGCCTTGAGGGTGATGGCTTGCTGCTAACCTTTTGTTACTATTTCTGTATCACTTCAGTACTCCCCATTTGCTTTTTGGGTCAACCAGCACCTGTCTAACCAATTCCTGCTATTCAATCCTCTCTGCTAAAATATCTGGCATGATTTCTGTTTACCTGATTGATATACCCTCTTGGTAAATTCCTGAAGTATAGTGGAAAGTACCTGGGAATCAGCAGGCGGGAGGTCTTAAGTACAATGTGCCAGAGACTATGCTAGCCCTGAAGGAGATCTCTCAAGGGTCCCAAGGGACCACAAGCAGGGCAGGGAAGTGGTAGACAGGCCAAGGTTTTGGAGGACAGACCAAGCCTCAGCACTAGAGAACCTCTGGCAAATCACTTGGCCTCACTGAGCTCTAGTTTCTCCATGCATAAAAATGGGGGAAAATGCAGGCATGTATGACCCATCCCCAACGCCTAGGGTTGAAAATCACTAATCTAATGGCATTGAGGTCTTTCTAATTTGTTCCCTCTACTTCAATATTGCTTTTTGGAAAACCAAATAGCTAAACTTTTTAAGAACTGTGATGTACTGATGGTTAATAAGGCCCTAAAGAAAAGGCGAGACAAGCTTTCCTGGGCATCAGCATATTTTTTTGCAGCATCTCTTTGAGCTGCTGAGAGTGCTTTCTTGCTACTTCTTTGGTCTCGACTACATCTTGAAGAGCTGAGAGCAGAGAATAAGCGAAGTACTGCTATAGTGGTGTGCCTGGTTATTACCCACTCCTCCCCTACTATATATCATCATGATCAACATCAAAGTTTGAGAAAATGGCATCTATGTAATGACATTAGCATAGATGTTCTCTATACAATGAAGCCATAATGAATATTCCTGGAGGCTAAATTATCTGAGCTAAATGTCTGATTTCCCCTGTGAAAAGCACAGGAAGACAATATAATCTGGGAATATGCAACTGCAGGTGATGTTTACCTTGAGAAGCATACCTATCAGCATTCTAATTTGAGTAGCATAGAGTAAATTTCTATGAATATATAACCATTCAACACATTATTCAGAGGGAAAGTGTTTATCATCTTCAAAACATTTGCTATTCCAAGAACTAATTAAGTTTACAAACTGTGTTGTGAATACCAGAAGGCAGTAGATGTACAAATCATATTGTTAATTATGCCTCTGACAAAGAAACTGTATTACAGGTATTACATACAAATGCTACAACCAGCCAAGTTAAATTCCATGATTTCAAGCTTGGGAACAAATGAAGCCAAAACAGGAGGCATAAAATGAATGTAAAATTAAGTTCCTTAGAGGAAAATGCAAAAATAGCCCTAAGTGACCGTTTAAACGAGCTATTTTGTCACCTGTTTTTGCTTTGGCACTCCCAGAACAGCATATTAACCTACAGCCTCCAGACAAGCACAACTGTCTAGCTTTTTGACACCTGCAGTAAGAGAGTCAAAATTAATAATGATATGGAAAGAGGAGCTTAATTTAGTGAGACATGAAGTAATAAAAACTAATAAAAACATAAGTTCAAATCACAGGCCAGCACTTACAGTATGACACTGAGAAAAAAAGCAAAAAGCAAAAAGCAAGTCAGAAGGCTCTCGGTCCTCTTGACAATCACTTAGGCAAGCTGAGGTCTACCTCTAGAGTTGTGATTAACAGCACACCTCAAGTGTCATGTCTGGAAACCACACATAACAAACTCTAACTTACTGCACCCTACAGTTCTACATATTTATGAGAGCTAATAAGAGGTAATACAAATTTAAATATGAATATAACTAGAATTAAATATGCTGATCACAAAAAAAGATTAAAGTATCATTATAGTAACTCCAAATTCTCTTGACTCAGAAAACCAATCAATTGTGGCAGTCCTACCATTGACAAGGGTATGGACGTGGTAAAATTACAAGAATTTTGAACTTGAAGTTGGAGGTTCCAGAACTCTACTATCATAACTTATACTTTGGGTTTATTTGGGTGAGTTACTTAACCTCTCCGAGACTCAGCTTCGCATCTGTAACATGAAGATCACCTACTACCTCACTAGCTGAGGTGGAACTAAATGAGTTCATGGGGGAAAAAAAAAAACAACTTTCAGAACGTGAAAGAGCTACTCCTGTGTCAGTGTGACCATTTCAAGGGTCCCAAGGCAATTCCAACACAGGAGGCCACGTTTAATCCTCAGATGTAAGTTACAGAACAAGGGTCATTACAGGGAACTTTTCCAACTAAACCAGGGCTACAGAGTTAGGCCTTTTGTAGCCTGGCTAGCTCTCTTAAGCTCAAAGCTTCAGGGAAAAAATATGTTGGCTTCCCTCCATAGTGCCGTGACAGTAGCAACTGGATAAAGCAGTTTCCCTAAAGCAGTTAAGAGAACTGTGCATGTGCCCAAGGTCTACAGAAAAATGTACTTCTGGAATAACCTAACATTGAAAAGTGTTTTATTATATTATACACAGGTATATTTCTGTATGATGCTTTTGTCTACTATGTTATTCCTGTCCTAAAAGTACATCACACAGTCATACCACAGATGTGCAGTGATGACTTTGATGGCAATCAAAACATGAAGACCAGCACTGTCCAAGATAACTTTCTATGATCACAAAAATGCTCTATGTCTGTGCAGTCAAATATAGCAGCCACTGGCCACATGCGTGGCTAGTGAGCACTTGAAAGGTGATTAGTGTGACCGAAGATCTGAATTCTTAGTTTTATTTCATTCTGATTAATTTAAATTTAAATTGCCTCATGTGGCTAGAGGTTACTACAGAATACATCTAGAATACACCTAAAAAACAAAAAGGAAGTGGAAAAGAGGTGACCAGCAGAAAGAGATGCCACTGAAATTGAGACATTTATTCTTTCATTGAACAGAATTTACTGAGTGCTTACAACATGCTCTCAATGTTCCCTAATACATAATAATTCTAAGCAGCAGCTCGACGGGATGGAAAAAGCACACATGGACTTTGGAGACAGGCATCGCTGAGCTCAATAAACGGTAGTTATGTTACTGTGTAATATGATGCCGACCCTATTCTCAAGAAACATAGATTTAATAAAGACTACATGTGGATACTCACAATGTAAAGTATAAATTTAAATTGTAAGCACTTTCATAAAAAGTACAAATAAAATATTACAATATATATAGAAGACAAACACTTCTAGGTCAAAAAATCAAGGGAAACTTCAGAATGAGTAGTATTTTAGCAGAGCCCAAACAAATGGGCTTGGATATGCGGAGGGGTATCCTATGCATAGGGAACAGCATTGGCAAAACTTCATAGATATATCCATGTTCTCAAAGAATAAAGAACAGCGGTGAGACAAAAGCATAAAGGTACAAGGGGAGAGTATCTGGTGATAAAGTGAAAAGGTAGACAGATTGGGAAGGACTTTTAACGCTATGCTAAGTTCCTTTATGACAGGACTGGGAAGTCTAGGGAGACATTTATATAGGGCAGTAGCAGGAAGATTCATGGCTCGGAAAGACACAAAACTGCACCTAATGGCAATGCCCTGTGACTGTTCTGTTCTGATGACTTAGTGTCAAATGCTATTAATATTATTAAGGTTAAACAACTTAAACAAGAATATCTCAACAAGATGTCAGGAATAAAAATATATGTATTTTTTAAAGTGGTTTTAAAATCCTCTACAGGTCTTGCAACTACCTATGTTAGCAGAGTGAAGCAAATTAAAAGGCTTCAATAATGCGTGCAAAAAGTGCAAGATGTGACAGTGTGAATTCAGTGAAAGAATTCATACATTATAAGGCCAAGGACCGAAGAGTGCAAAAAGCGAGAATTACTATACAACAGCATATGAAAATGTCTTCTTGTGATTACAAGGTCATTTCGCAAGGACAAGACTTCTCTGAGACTAAATGTAAGACATTAAAGAAAATTTTATATGATATCTATGAAAGAAGAAGAACAAAAAATCCCTACACTCAAACTTTTCTGCGAGCTAGAGAAAAATTGATAAGCTACATTTTTGGATAACTGGTAAAAGTTATAAATCTTACTAAACAATAGGTAAAAAATATAGTATGACTTTATGTTTCTTTTCCTCTAATCTTACTTCCAGCTCAAATCTGTTGAATTAATTCGTGTTCTTTCAAATGTATTCAGATATCTTAAGCATTCTTTGATACCTTTTAAGTTTCTTGTTTGTCAGACAAATAGCTACATTTGATTCTTCAGGAAATAATTTTTGCAACTCATAGAAACAATATGCTAAAAGAAAAAAACTTTGTCTAAAACATGATCCATATCATGACTGGTATTTTATGTAGCCTTTTAAAAGTCTGAATGCCAAAGCATCCTGCCTTTATGTACGCTGAAGGGTCACCAACTGGATATGTTTGAAGACCTTAAATTCTAAGAAAACATAACAGAATAAAGAAAAAGAGCTCAGAATTCAGCTATTTTGCTTCTGTTTGTTTTATAAGTTAAATATCTTTCAACCATAAACTGTTCTAGCTATGGTTTAAAGACAGGAGGAGATGGGAACCAGCATTTATTGAGAGCCTACCAAACAGCAGACACAGTTGAGGCACTTTTCAATATACCATCTTAATTAATCTTCAAAGGAAGGAAACAAATGCAGGAGGGTCTTTTTTTTCCCTATCAAGTTAAGTAGAACAAGTAGGTACTGAATCTGTATCTGATAAAAGGTCCATGTTTTTTGGCTAAAACAATGGTCACCACATTCTTTAGTGAGAATATTTAATTCAAGCATGATGTACTTAATATAAGGTTCCACTAATTCCTAGTTAATCATTTTACTCATCTTTCAAAAGCATTCACCCCATATTACTTTGTAGCATTTACCATAAATTGTTTAGATCTGTCTTACTTGTGGCTAAATGCCAGCCCTCAGCAGAGCACCTGGAGTGTGGCAAGTACCGGATGAAGAAATGAATACATAAAAGAATCTTAAACCATCAGCAGATGTGAGATCTCTTTTGGTTTTTGTCATAAACTAGTTGAGTGACCTTAACTAAACCACAAGTTTTCTGAGCTTTATTTTTCATTTCTTCTAGGAAGTATCTTCAGAGCTCCCTGCCTCTTCCCACCCAGCCCAGCCAAGGCCCGTAGTTAAGAGCTAACTGCCTTCCCTGAAGAGAGTAAGGTGAACTTCTGCTTCCTTTCCAGATAATTCCTCTTCAGAGTAGCCTCTGTTCTCGCATTTAAAAACCTACTTCCATTGTCTTCCATCAGCCCTAGGAGTTCCTCAAATCCTTCTGATAAATTTGTTTTGTTGTTTGGCCAAAGTCAGTTTCTATTCTCTGGAAACAAAAAACTTTAAGAGACACAATATGAAGCACAGTACGTGCTCCACTCTATTACCTCTAACCCCTTTAGTTACAAAAAAAAAAAAAAAAAAAAGAACCAAACTACCAAATTCTGGCTTATGACACCTCACAATGAACTGAATTTTCTCTCGCTGACCTCTGACCTCTGAGCTAAACTTTCATCTCCTCTTGAAATCCATGTTTTGGGGGCTAAGTCTATCAGCAGCTGCAGTGATTTTCTGGGATGAGTGATATACTTTCTTCAATTAATGATATGAAAAAAATCACTAAACAGGAAAACATGATTTTCCATTTTAAACTCCTGAAGGTAATTATAGCCATTATATAGTCTTAACTCCTATAAACTTGCAACTGTAAACTGTAACTGTTATAGGCTAACAACTGGAAACTTTATTTTAAATGTCACAAAACAACTTTATATTTTATTTTTAATTTTGTGGGGTTAGAAGGGGGTAAGAACTCTAGCACAGGAATGACCAAATAAAGAAAAAATGGAATTGCTTAAAAATAGTTTTCATTGTCACATGATATAAAAAGTCTCTTTGATCAAATAAAATTCAGAGCAACCTCCTCCCTCCTGGCAGGGTTAAAAACTCAGAAAGAGAAAGTAAATAAGATAAATGCCTTTTAAAACATTCTGATGCTTCTAGAGTGAAAATGAATAACTTAAAAAATGCAATGAAAGAACAAACTGAGATGTGTAGATAATGTGTCATACAAAAATGCTGCTTGCTGGCTATATCCCGTATCTAAGATTTTATATCTCCAAAAAGAGGAAATTAAAATGAAAGACCAAGTTCCAGATAAGAAAAGGGTTGCAATTTGCATTTTGTGTAGATAAAAGAACATATACACATGTAGCCAAATCTATCAGAAGTTTTAATAGCATTAAGGTGGATTAGGAGAAAGACGGACTCAAGAATAGGCAGAAGTGGATTTAAATTACAGCTCCACCACTTAGCAGCCACGTAACTTTAGCAAAATTAATTTCTGACATTCTGGTTCTTTACTGACAAAATATACGTAATAATATGCTTAATATGCAGGACTGTTGTTAAGGAGCTAAAACAGAAAACAAATACAAACAATGCCTCATAGAAGATACTGGTATTACCTATATGTATTGTCATTATATTTCCTGTATGCACGTCACAATGACACCAAAAAAAGACACTGAAAATACCTACCCTTCCCAACCACAACTGCACTCTCTCGTGTTCTTTGCCATGTTTCACCTCTTTTACCTGTATAATCAGGTGCCTGTCCACTAGAATAGGCACCAAAACTGATCTGTGGTTGTAGGGTATGAGAAATATTAAGTCAGTCAATTCTAAGAGTATATAAAATGAGCAAAACCACTCTAAAATGGATCTAACTCAAATGTACAGTAATGCAGATTTGTTTAAAACAATACCCAGTTCTGTCCATGACAGGTACATTTGTGCAATGCTTCCACGACGCTCACCACAGGTATTAGTGCTGTCTCCACACCTGATTGTGCGCATGGGGACCAGATCAAGGGCTTTCTTAATTCTGCACCCTCCGTATTTCAGAGTATATATTTAACGTACTTTAGATGACTAAATGAATGGTTAATCTATGCATACGTAATGATATTTTTAAAAAAAGAAGAAAAAACAACTTTTCACCATTACTTGAAACCATTTTCATTCATTGATTTATTGAATGCCTCTAACATTTTACAGACTATATACTGGCTGCAGAATTCTTCCAGAAACAAGAAAAACAAAGTTTTGATGCTCAAGAAACAAAGCAGGCAGGGAAGGAAGCCATTAGGGAGACAATTACAGCAAAGGTTAATGAATGTTCTGAACAGGTGTGTAGGCAGGGCTATGAAATCTATCAGCAGATGGGCTCAATCTAGTCCACTTCAGATCAAAGAAAGGACATGTAAACTAAGATCTCTTGAAAAGTTTTCAACACAAGAATTATGTGATCAGGTCTGGCTGATAAAAGATCATTCTGGCCACCCTAGGGAGGATGGCTTGCTTCGTGAGAAGTAATGCAGTACGGTAGTTGAACCACTTAGAAGACTGCTGCTGAAGCATTCCTTAATTAAAACTAAAAAGCTCTCTTATCTGTCATCCCCAAAAGAATCCCCAAAGAAAGTGTGTTTTATGTATTAAAGCTTCAGTTCCTTGGAGCAGTGCAATATAGATAGAACTGTATTTTTTTTTTTTCATCTCTGAGGTTGAGAACATCTTCTAACCCATTCATCCCCTTCATACAGAGCCACGCATCATCCTTTAATGAACACATTAGCTTAAGAATCCAGCCACCAACCTAGGTTCACAGGGCAGCATCAAGGAAGGAAGGCACCATCATGCCATGGTAATTAAGTGCAAAAGGACAGCACTGCTTCCTATTATCACATGTAAATCCTCTAACAGTGGCCCAATTATTAACAGAATAAGAATGTATTTTTGAGAAGTCAAATGGAATAATACAAACAGAATGTCCAATTTCTAGCTTTTTACGAGCTCAGATAGGTAACTTACCCACTTGGTTAACACTTTATTCATTTGTAAAAGGGAGGAAAATATTATTTACATACCATGGTTACTGAAAAAAATTAAATAACTTCAGTGCATAAAGAGCAACTCCTAAGCACGGTGCTTGATATATGGAAGACATTAATAAATGTATGCTGTTTTAGGCATTTATAGTAAAACATTATCAATTTATTTTGATATATTACTTTTTTTGTCCTCATAACCTTATAATTTGTGCCTGTGACTCCCCCTTCACGCCCAAGAAAAGAGTTTTCTGGTATGTCACTTCCTATTAGTAAGAGACCACAAGAGATGTTTGTGATGCTTGTGATACTTGTGATAAAAGGTAATAAGGCTGAATTCATGCAGAAAAGAAACATTTACAAACCCTAAAGGCCTTGAAAACAGCCATTAAAATGTAGCGATGAAGAGGCAGAAAAGACATGCAAGCAGGGGCTGCTGAGGTCATAAGACACAATCTCCTCGTCGGAAATATTCCTCTAAACCTGCCTTTAGGACTGCCGGAGCATTTCCGACATATCCACTGTTAACAGCATAGCTGATTTTCTGACTCAACTGGTACTCAGAGCAGTCCAGGAATGAAGTGGGGATATTCAAACTGGACGACACCAGCGGGCTCTAAAGGCTAGTCTGCCTTGTAAGAGTGAAGCCTTGTTTGTGCTCATCACCATTCAAATGACGACGATGGTCCCAACTTCCCTCTGTTACTCCTTCCAAGGACAGAGGTGTCTAATTCACTTCCTCTTCAGTCTGGGCTCACTTTACTGACTGACTGAACCAAAAGAATGTGGCAGAAGTAGCATTCTGGGGCTTCCTTGTCTAGGTCATAAGATGCATTTCGATCCTGTCTTAGCCTCTTGATTGCTCACCCTTGCAACAGTCCCTCTGTGAACTGTGCCCCTGTGCTCTAAGAAGCCCAAGCCATGATAAGGCTATGGGCAAGCTACGGGCAAGCAATAGGCAAGCTAGTTGGCCAAGAACTCCAGCTAAGCTCCCAGCTGAGTTCCCAGCCACTGACCACCAGCCAACCAGCAGCCATGGGATGAGCCATGCTGAGTGTCTGGCCCAGTTGGGTTAACACCACACTGTTTTAAACCACTTTGTTTGAGGTAGTTGATCACATAGCAATAAATAAAATATATACATCAGGACATGGAAATTTAAGTTAAGAAATTGCCAAGGCAGCCACCTGCCTATTAAGTAGCCTCCTTCATGTTCAGCCTAGTGGATATTTACAGATTTTTTTTTTTCAAACCCCTATTACTTGTTTTAAAAAATGCTTGTGCCAGGTATGGTGGCTCATACCTGTAATCCCAGCACTTTGGGAGGCCAAGGCGGGAGGGTCACCTGAGGTCAGGAGTTCGAGACCAGCCTGGCCAACATGGCAAAAACCCATCTCTACTAAAAATACAAAAATTAGCCGGGTGACATGGCATGTGCCTGTAATCCCAGCTACTTGGGAGGTCGAGGCAGAAGAATTGCTTGAACCCAGGAGGCAGAGGCTGCAGTGAGCCGAGACCACACCACTGCACTCCAGCCTGGGCGTCAGAGCAAGACTCCGTCTCAAAAAAAAATGCTTCTGAAGAGTTTTCTTCAAGTCACTGATTATCTTTTGCTATTTTTTTTTTTTGCGTGACCTTTCCCTCTCTCTACAGTTTTCCTTCCTACTTCTGCTTTCTCATACTAGATCCATGCCCATATATCTCTCTAGCTGTAGTTAAACGCACCCCTCAGCTCAAGGATTCAGTGTGCTCTATCTCACACAGCTCTTGGCTCATCTGCAGAGTCTACTTTTACTTCCCTAAAAGGGAATACATATCTCTGTAGCACATATTTACATTTCAAAAGTAATATTTACTTGCTTAAACTACACTTTCTAAAATATTAAAAATGCCACATATCTACACTTAAAACCCAAGTAACTACTTCCATCTCAGAGATTCATTCCCCCAATTCTCTAATCACCTCCGGAGAGGCCAAGATCAGCTCTTCCTACACAACTCTTCTCCACTCTTCACCACTCTTCTCACTCCAATTATCTACCTATCCATCCAGTGATGGCCCATAGACCTGGCACTAAACTGCAGCAGCTAGGGAAACAATGATTAAAATAAGCCCCTAACCTTTAGGAATTCAGATTTTGGTAGCTTCAACAAACTTGTAAAGAAAAAAATCATGGTGGAATATGATAAGTGAAATAAGAAGTTGCAAAGGACCAACAGACGCTAGGGTGAAGTGGGAGTAAAAGTGCTGTTTACTGGCACAAATTCTGGAAGAAGAAAATATCGTCTTCTCACTGATATCATGTTCTGCCTGATATAATTAATTCTTGTCATGATATATTTCCCCTACCTCTAATTCAGCTATTCCTCTGAGTCCTAAAGGTAATTAACTGCTTGCATTTAAAAGCCTGGCAGGCTGAGATTCAACTTCTACTTAGGATTTAGAAAACAGCAAGAGAACATAGCTTGCCCCATAATAATGACAAAAAGTTGGATAATTGACAAAATAATTTTTGAGCTCATCAGAGAGTTACGGTCACAAAAACAGGTGAGTGGAATTCTGAAGCCCCTCCAAAGAGAGATGAGACCCAAGAAATGCTTCACCTTTGGCAGAGCACAGAAGTGGCAGCTACAAAAGAAAGCAGGAAGAAAACAATCAAAATCTTATCAAATCGTCAGAGGCTAAATGTGGGCTCCTGTAATAGTTTAAAACACCTGGGAGAAAACACTCATTCTCCAACATTTTCCACAGAATTCCACTTAGATGCTCACAAGCAAGACTAGGGGAGAAGAAAGGGTACTTAAGAGAGCTCCTCTAGGTGGTACAAGTGGAGATTAGATAAACAACAACAACAAACTCTGCTTGCATTATCACAGACTCTCAATCAAAGCAAAAACCATCTACTCCCGGGCAAGGTCAGTAACCCTCACAATCAATGCCTTCCTCCACCTCCACAGGTTCCCCACAGCTTCCAGCCAAAGGGTTGGAACCAAAGCCATAGGTCACCTGGGTGAGAGAATGGCGATGGTGGAGGGGATAAGAAGACATTCTCTTGAACCCACGATGGAAGATTTAAAAACTTAGCCTACACACACACACAGCACCAACACTAAAGGTTATCTGCCTCTGGAGGAAGGGCAGAAAACCAGCTTGCTCAGGATCCTGCATTGATACAAATGGTTCAGTTCAATGATCTAAGCTGACAACTGAAGAAACTAGTAAATCAGGCTCAAGAAACAAAAGGAGGAGGGCCGGGCGCGGTGGCTCAAGCCTGTAATCCCAGCACTTTAGGAGGCCGAGGTGGGTGGATCACGAGGTCAGGAGATCCAGACCATCCTGGCTAACACGGTGAAACCTCGTCTCTACTAAAGATGCTAGCCGGGCGTGGTGGCGGGCGCCTGTAGTCCCAGCTACTCAGGAGGCTGAGGCAGGAGAATGGCGTGAACCCGGGAGGCGGAGCTTGCAGGGAGGCGGAGCTTGCAGTGAGCCGAGATCGCGCCACTGCACTCCAGCCTGGGTGACAGAGTGAGACTCTGTCTCAAAAAAAAAATAAAATAAAATAAGAGAAACAGAAGAGGAAAAAATAACGAGAAGATACCAATGAAATTACAAGTACAAAATATTGGAAAAAAATAAACCAAAAGTTGATACTTTGGAAAGCTCAATAAAATTCATAAGCCTCTGGCCAGACTGATTAAGAAAAAAAAGAGTAAAGAATTAATAGTATCAGGAATAACACTGACACCACCACAGATCCTACATTCACTATAAGAATCAGAGAATATTATTAATAGTTATGCACCAATAAATTTGATAATTCAGATGAGATTATTTCCTTAAACCACCAAAGCTCACTCAAAAAGGAAAAGATAGCATGAATAGGCCTTCTATATATGAGAAACTAAATTCATAGTTTAAAAGCTTTTCTCAAAGAAAACTCTAGGCCCAATGGCTTCACTGGTGAACTCATGTAAGGTAGAATGATAACAATTGTACACAAACTCTTCCAGAATAAAGAGTGAATACTACCCAACTCATTTTATTAGCCTAATACCAAAATCACAAAAGTTTTACAAGAAAAAGAAAACTACATACCAACATTCCTCATAAAGAAAAATGAAAAAGTTATTACTAAGTTTTTAACAAATTGAAATCTAGCAATATTTAAACAGGATAATACATGATCACCTAGTGTGGCTCACCCCAAGTAGGTGACTGGCTTAACACTGGAAAATATTCAATGTAATTCACTACATTAACAGACCAATAAAACTATATCATCAACTGAAGAGATGCAGAAAAGTATTTTAAAATATTAAACAACTACTATAATAAAAACTTGCAGCAAAACAGGAATAAAAAGAAACTTCTTCAACCTAATAAAGAACATCTATGAAAAACCTACACATATCACAATTAATGATGAAAGATTGGATGATTTTTCCCTATGATCAGAAAAAAAGAAAGAATGTCCTCTTTTACCATATCTACTCTACACAGTAGTGGGGTCCTAGCCAGTATGATAAGAGAAGAGAAATATAAAAGTAATTCAGATTTGGGAGAAAAAAAAAACTATCCAGAAAATCCAAAGGAGTCTACAACAAACCCACTGTCCCAGCTACTCAGAAGGCTGAGGCAGGAGAATGGCGTGAACCCGCGAGGCGGAGCTTGCAGTGAGCCGAGATCGTGCCACTGCACTCCAGCCTGGGGGACAGAGTGAGACTCCGTCTCAAAAAAAAAAAAAAAATCCAGTAACATCAAAAAATATGAAATAGGGATAAATTTAATAAAATGTGTGTAAGACCTATACATTGAAAACCACAAAACATCACTGGTAGAAATTTAAAAAGATGTAAATAATAAAGACATATACCATGTCCATGGATCAGAAGACTCAATATTGTTAAGATATCATTTCTTCCAAAACTGATTTATAAATTTAATGCAATCCCTATTAAAAGCACAGTAGACTGTTTTTGCAGAAATCAGTAAGCTGATCCTAAAACACATATACATGTGCAAAAGGATCTTGCATACAAGGTCCTTATGTAAACAGGGAGGAAAATTATGAAAAACAAAAACAAAGTTGAAGAACTTGCACTACTTGATTTCAAGAACTTACTAAGATGCTCTAATAATCAATATAACTTGGTACTGGCTTAAGGAAAAACAAACAGAGGAACAGAATGGAATGGTGTTCAGAATTAGACCCACACACATATGGTCAATCAATTTTTGACAGAGAGGCATTCAGTGGAGAAAATACATTCATTTAACAAATGAATGAACAATATATATTTAACAAATATATTTGTTAAAATATATTTGTAAAATATATTTAACAAATATATATAACAATATCATTTAACAAATGAACAAATATATATTTTAGAGGAAATATATATATATATGTAAACTAATGAATTTTGATCCTCACCATATGCAGATTAATTTGGAAGTAGAACATATATCTCAATATTCCTTTTTTGCTTCCCAATTTCTTTAATATATCTTACACCTTTCTCCAGACATAAAGCTGTCTCTATCTTGATTAGTTCCACAGATATACAAGTATTTGAATTACTGTCATAAAGTAAATGTGAAATGCATTTTAAGATACACAAAGTTCAGCTAAAAAAATACAAAGCAAAGCTAAGTACTACAATCCACGTATCTAGTGCTAATAATCCTAATAATCTACTACCTAAAGTACTTTCATATCCATTATCTCACATTACTGGATCATAGGGATCCCTGAATTTTGCCAAACAATTATCAGCATTCTATTTGATACCTTCCTTGAGACAACTATCTAGTACTATGGTATCCACAAGAAGTAATACATATGGACTTCTCTTTTTGTCACAAACAAATATTTTTCTTTAAAAAGGTACTCAAAGAACAACATTAAATAACATTAATAATTTCTATTGCTCCATCAAGGAACATTCTTAAGTAAAATTGGCTTAAAAAAAAAAAAAAAAGAATTTGGCACCAGGCAGTGAAAAAGAAAATTACTACCAGTACTGTTTGGTGCCACTGCCTTAATTTGCCACTGCCTTAATTTCTGCTAAGAGGCTTAGGTTTTACCTACCATTGCTTCTGAATTATAAGTAAAAATGTTAACATAGTAAAAAAGGCTAAAACAACGTTGTCTTATTATAAAACATCATTTGGACCTTGAAGACCCCCTGTGAGAATCTCAGGAACCTCCAGGGCTTCATGAATGACACACTGAGAACCACTGCGCTAATCTATGAATATGAATGTCAACTCTCTTCTCCAACCAAGAAAACCACTGCCCCTTCTTCTCTCCTGGGGCTCTCTGGTCCTTAGCTTTGTAAACCAGGGCAGTTTTCCTGCATGTAGTTTAAATGTATACACACATACATACACACAGTACAATTGTTTACCTTTATCCAGCCCTAAGTATTTACCTAAATGGAATAAAGCTAACTGAATGCATGAGTTCCAGTTCATTTTTCTTTCTTTCTTTTTTTTTTTGGTGTGGGGGCTGTTTTGGTTTTTCCTAAAACCTAAAGAATTTCCCTCCTTAGGTACCTAACAGTGGTTGGAGAAGTAAAGTGCCACATACACAAAAATAGATACCTCACAATTATCTAGGGACATGAAAAGTAACTGAAGATATTCTTTCTATCCATCTTCCTCTCAAGAAAGGTGAAAGAGATACAGACAGGCATAGAAACACATACAAAAAAACCCAACTCCAAAGCTCACAATTATTTGGAGAAATGAGGCAGAGGAGAGCAATACCATCAGTACAAAATAAGAAAGCATCAATGCAGAAAAAGCATTATTAAAATTAAAGGAGAAAAATATACATAAATTAAGGCTGAAGTCACATTTTCAGCAACAGAATGAAACAGATACCTAAGTCTGTGACTACCAAAGAAACGCAAAGAAACACACGTATCTCTGACAAGCAATGTTTAACAATGCCAACATAAAAATTCCTGATTTCTGAATTACATGTATTACCAATTTTTAAATGGAGCACACAATACAGAGTACAAATTCTTTCCACAGAGCAGGTTCATCTGGCCAGGAACACTTTATCAGCATGTTGCCCACTGACTCCATATTCAAGCTATTATCCTCTCTTCTGTATTATCTAAGCTTTGTCTTATCCCTTTAATCATAAAAAATCAGAAATTGGTCTTGTGATTCATATTCTACACTACCTACAGATGGGAGCTTCAGAAACAAACACAACTTTGGTTAAAACAAAAAGAGAAACTTCCCATTTGATTTTTAATAAGTCATATTATTTTCATTTATTACTATTATCTGAAAAGGTATATTAACTCTGAAGATACAGGTATTAATATTGATAACCAACTGTCCACACTTTAGTCCCTACTGAATTTTAAACTTGAGGACAAAAACTGGCTCTAACCTTCAATATGTACAGGCAGCCTATAAACCTAAAAAAGTGACTTTCACACTATTAAGACGGGAATGGCAGGAGCTTCTCCCTGCCAGGTAAGAGGCAGGGAGACAGGAGAAAAAAGGGGATGTGTTCTTAGGCTGATGACCAGGAACTAGGGATCAATCACTTCTCATCACTAGAGTATTGTGAAAAGCAAGCAATTCTCCTCTAAAAGCCACTAGAGAGGAAGGGGAGGCAAGGGGAGATCCATACTGGTAACATAAACAGTCATGTGTCACTTCATGATGGGGATCTGTCCTGAGAAATGCATCATTAGGCAATTTTGTTTCTGTGGGAACATCATGGAGTGCACTTACACACACCTAGGGGTACAGTCCACTACACACCTAGGCTACATGGTGTAGGCTATTATTCCTAAACTACAAACCTGTATGGCATGTTACTGTACCGAATGCTGCAGACAACTGTAACACAATGGTATTTGTGTATCTAAATCTAGCCAAAACAGAAAAGGAACAGTAAAAATATGCTATAAAAGATAAAAAACGGAACACCTGTATAAGGTTCTTACCATGAATGGAGCTTGTAGGAGCGGAAGTTGCTCTGAAGAGTGAGTGAGTGTGAAGGCCTAGGACATCACTGCACACTACTGTAGACTTTATCAAACACTGTATACTTAGGCTACACTGAATTATTAACAAATATTTTTCTTTCTTCAATAAATAATTCATATTACCTTACTATAACTTTTTTACTTTATAAACTTTTGTTTTTTAACTTTTTGACTCTAGTTTTACTTTTTTGTTGTTGTTGTTTTGAGATGGAGTCTCGCTCTGTCACCAGGCTAGATAGAGTGCAGGGGCGCAATCTCGGGTCACCGCAACCTCTACCTTTTGAGTTCAAGCGATTCTCCTGCCTCAGCCTCCTGAGTAGCTGGGACTACAGCTGTGTGCCACCACTTCCAGCTAATTTTTGTATTTTTAGTAGAGACAGGGTTTCACTATATTGGCCAGGAAGGTCTCGATCTCTTGACCTCGTGATCCACCCACCTCGGCCTCCCAAAGTGCTGGGATTACAGGCGTGAGCCACCGTGCCTGGCCAATAGCTTTACTTTTTAAACTATTTTTGTTAAAAACTAGTACAAATACACACATATTAAGTCTAGGCCAGACACACATTATCTTACCACACACACATTATCTGTCCAGCACCATGACAGATATGGTGGTAAATTTAAAACAAAACCAAACAAAAAAACAGGCACTGTCCTCTTGGGGTTTACAGTCTAGCTAGTAAGGCAAACTTTGAAAGGAGTTGGGGAAGGCATTGGACAGAATTACTAAAAAAGAAAAAAGAAATTCTCTAAGTATATTACTAGCTAAAATTTGACAATAATTTAAAAATATTAATCACACTAACAGCTGCTGCCATTTACTGGATGGTCATTCACTAAAAGCAGGTACATTACTGGGCTTTTACACACAATAGTTCCTTTATTTTTCAGAAAAATACAGAAGGCTTAAAAAAGTAACCAACATTGCACAACTAATAATTAGCAGTGCTGGGTTAAGAACCCAGGCTTAGCTGGGAACAAACATTTAACAGCCATTCAGAAAATGTTTATTAAGCATAAGCATCACTTATTAAGCAAGGCAGGAACTACCTTGATGCTGACTACAGTAAGAATCAAGCCCCTTTTCCTTAAGTTATGATGCCATACAGTATTCAAATCATGGATGCTGTTTAGTAGCTGCAAATTGTACATCTACTCTTTCTATGCTTCTGGTAACAGCCAGACTCCTGATCAAATATGAAATCTATACTATGAATATCAGTAGGCTTGCTTCCTCATATTGGTCTATTTCTCAACCCACCCTGTTGTTAAGGATGACATAATTTTTCAAAAGGATGCCTGGAACTCCACTGAGAATTGTTATCCTTAACTTTCTCTAATCTCTAGATGCTGAATCCAAACACCAGTACGCATAAGAGCATAAATTTTTTTTTTAAGTGTTTCTCCTAATAAGCTGAATCTGAAGTTGGTCTGCAAACTTTTTGTCTCTCCAGGCTGCAGTATCTATTCACAATAAGACAGTTATTTTAACATCCCAGTAAATGAAATAAATATGGTTCCTCCTGCAACTCATCACGTATACCTGACAATGCTACTTATTCAATAATTTGGCAATAACAACCCAAAGACCTAAAAAATTCATTCCCCACTTAGTTCTGTTTCTGAAATCAATACGGTAGTAATCTTCCTTTAAGCAAAGCATGATCAGTATCAGCACATGTACCAGTTAAAATCAAATATATCTAACTATATAAAATACATAATTTTACATATAACTATATATGCAATTTTACATATAAACATACTTATATACTATATAGAGATGTTTTCTGAATACTGATGTCCCACATACACACTTATACATACACATGTATATAGACATATGCACCTATGCACATGCACACACAGCACCAATTTGTGAAAACAATAAAACACATTAAAATTAAAATTTTTAACAATGATTTGATATAATTTTTGAAGCACTGCTGTGTAACAAGATCTAATCATCTTATGAACAATCCCTTAAATCCAACAGAGTTACAAAGATTACTCTGCTTGCTTTTAGAGCAATGTCCACATTCCATTAATCAGTACAGATACCCAGGTGGAGTTAGTCACATTGAACGTTCTTGCTCATACTCTCTCCCTTCCTTACAGCAGCCATCCACCCATAACTCTTCACCATTGTGAAATCCACCATGGACTATCGAGGCTCCAGGACTCTGTATGTGCTATTATCCTGTCTCCCTTTTCTCCTTCCATCCCATTTACACTTTCAACACAATCTCAAATGTACCATTCCTGTGAAAACTCCCTCCAAACATATCCATGAGTTGTGCTCTCCAAAGGCTCTCCCCATGCTTGGGGCACGCTTCCACCATGATAGGATCACCATGGTAACACCTTATTCTCTTAATGTATTTTTCATGTCTATGTACATCTTGAAAGCAGAATATCATCTTTATTCCCCTCCTCTCCTCTGTCTAGCCCAGAACAGTATCTACTATAGTAGGTATTTAATAAATTCACTTATTTCACAGACATTTAAAGCCCACCATGTGCTAGGAAACCAACAATGAGCAGAAAGAGGCACAAGAATGGCCCTCCTGGGAACCAGCAGCACCTCTAAGCTACTTACTAAATAAGTAGCTTTACCAGCTATACATGATAGGTTGCAGGAGGAACCACGTTTCTTTCATTTATTGAGCTGTTAAAATATCTTTCTTTTTGTGAACAAATACTACAGCCTAGCAAACATAAGAAGCGTGTGTTACATGTAATGTTAAATACAAATGGTGTCAAATAACAAATATACTTAGACAATGAATATATGACATTTAAAAGATATAGAATGCTGAGAAAAATTAAAGAAATATAAAGGAAAGAATAAAGGAAGAAAATTTGTTTTAAATAGGTCTAAAGGTTTATGGTCAAAATACCTGATAGGAGAGAAAAATAATTTTGTCCAAACATTAGCTCAAACCATCCTCTTTAAGAAAATAAAATAAAAGACAAGAGTCTTTTAAACATGTATCTTTCATCAGATATATTTTTTTAAAATAAGTATTTGTGTGCAGTATGCTTCATGTTTGATCTTATCTGATAACAATATTTCTCCACATCAATTTCTGTCACAATTAAGCATGTCAATTTTTAATGAATGTACACAACACCAAGGAATATTATTCAAACTGTGTTAATATGCTGAAAACATCTGGGAGACAAAACACAAGACATACATATCTAAATATGCATAGATTCCATATAAACAAATATTAGTAATCCTTTCTAATGAAGCTGAGGAAGCCATTCAACTGGATATCAGACACCTGGGATTGAAAATAGTTCTTCCACTTAACCTGTCATATAACCCTGGGCAAGTTATTTAACCTCTCTAAGTCTCAGTCTTTTCACTTAGAAAATGAAGATAGCATCTGCCTTTCCTACTAGCAAACCTCTAATCTCTGGGCTGTGTGTAAATTTCCCTCATCTCCCCTTTATCCAAGAACTGGAGCTCAGATGAGCCCTAGGGCAAAATGTACTACTACTTGTAGACAAACTGAGCTACCACCTATTTAGCATCCATTCCTCCAAAATGTTTGCTATTTTCTACATGTCAAGTACTGTTTTGACTATCTGGAATCAAAAGTGAGTAATACAAAAACCCTTCCTTCATAGAGCTTCCATTCTAGAGAAAAAAATGGTACCTTTAAAGAGAAAAATAAGTGATTAGAAATGTACTGGAAAGAGACTCACCTCGTCACCCCCGTCTCACTGACCTCTTCTACTTCGCTTCTCAAACCATTAGACCACATGAAGAGGATGAGCCCAGGAGTGCCTCATGACTGGGCATACGGCCACTCTCAGAAAGCTGACTGGGAACCTAAATGGAGTCTCTGGCATGCTGCTCTATGCCCTCTGGTCCAGACTGCTTTACTGCCTAACACAAGTCAACAACAAAGACACCAGATGGGAGCTAAGGCCCTTGGTAGTATTAAAAGGATTCTTGCCTGGTGTATCTTTGTAAACATTATATTTTGAGGCTCTAGAAAAATAATATATATATATATATACGTATATATATATATACATATGTGTATATATATATACGTATATATATACATATGTGTATATATATATATACGTATATATATATATACGTGTATGTATATATATATATAAACTTGAAATGCCATTGAAATGCCAATCAATCCTGCATACCTCATAGTGTTACCAGGATGCTAAAATGAAGTAACAGGTGAAAATGCTTGGGTGAAGGCACTGTGAAGGACTTTGCAAATGCCATCATCATCGTCATCACCCTTATCTTTATCATCATTATTTAGTCCTATTTGTGCGTGATTATATCACTGAGGAATAGCTGGTATTTTGCAAATTAACTTCACACAGAAAAATAAACCTATCATATAAAAAAATTCCTGCAATAAGCAAGAACTTAGATGAGAACATGGGATTGACAAAAAGTAATCAAATAGAAAAATGAATATCCAGGAAAACAAGCCCTCAAATGATCCGATGTGACAACATGTGTGACCCGTTCCCCTCACTCATGCCATAGACTGTCATACTTTATCTCTAAACCTTGGCTCTTCTGGCTGAAATGTCCTTCTCTACCGTGTAGATACCTGGCAAACTCTTACTCATCCTGTAAGGCCCAACTTAAAAACTACCATTCTGTGTAATTTTTCTTGTCTCATCCACATTAATTTATTGTTTTCTCTTCCCAGAGCACTTTCAATATTCATTCATTCAATATCTTTTATTGAATGTCTCCTTCATGTCAGTCACTGCTGTAGGTGCTGGGATATAGCAATAAACAGACAAAGTGCTGTTTACACACAGTTGATATTGTAGTGGGGACAGACATGATAAATGGATCATGTGTCAGATGGCAAAGGAGCGCACTGAAGAAAACTGAACTGAGTAAGAAGGATAATTGAGATGGAGAGAGAGGGTTTTTTCTGTACACAGCATTTATCACACTGTATACAGTGCCACTGTACACATCCTGGTCAACTGCAGTTTCTGATGTCAGGAGCTATTTCTTATCTTCGTGTGCTCCACAGTTGGCACAGCACTCGACAAATAGCATCTATAAAATAATAATAATAATAGCTAGCATTTAATAAATGTTACTACCTCCCAGGCAATAAATATTGTCAACTTAAAATATATAAATTTGGAAAGGAGAACTTTCTAAGGGTTGCAACCTGCAGGCTGAGCCTCTGGCTGAAATCTAAAGCAGGACTTTGAGGAAGAAAGGGGAGAACAGAAGTTTTATGCTAAGCAAGTTGGCCAAACATACATATTTAACAGCTTATAGGAGGAGCTGTGAATATTCATGAAAGGGGAGTCACATATGTGTAATGAGCAAACATACATGTTACATAAATGCCATGTTCACTTTGCGGTAGAGAGTTAACATTAAAATGCAGTAAAATTAGGCTCTAAATGTCCAAAGGTGAAGTTTTAGACACAGAGGCGGGTTGTGCGCAACCTCTGGAAACTGGCCAGAGCCAGTTCATGGCAATGGTCAGGTCTCAGGAGGCAAGCTCTGTAACCACAACCAGGTGGCTGCCAGGCACAGCCGGCGGAGAGGAGGGGCCTAGCCCAGGTGTCAGGCAGTGAGTCAGCCAAAGTCTTCCATTCTTCATTTTCCAGGGCTGGTTCCTGTTTAACTCTTAGGCAAGAAGGTCTAGCGATGGTGAGGAAGGGAGTGTACTAAGGCGTGATCGGCCTTCCATCTTATCTTGGCTGGGAAACTTAGTTTTTAAAGTTTTTCTAGGGTCCCGTTGGCCAAGAGGGGTCTGCCCAGTCAGTTGGGTGGCTTAGGATTTTATTTTTATTTCTCAGTGCTTTACATATGTTAGCATATTACTTCACATTAACTCTTTGTGGTGGTTATTTTTACGTATTCCACATTTTACCTCTAATTTACTGAGGAAATGTAGGTAGTGAGGGGTTAAATTACTTCCCCCAGGACATACAGCTAGTAAGCCACAGGGATAAGACAGACCCAAACCTAAGCGGTCCAATTCCAGAGGCCTCATCTTCATCACCATGCTATCCTGTCTTCCAAAAATAGTGAACATTCAAAGTCATCTTACATCAAAACCAATGGGAATTCTTCATTTATGCTCTAAGCATATCTAAAAATGTCCTGTCCAGGCCCAGAAACAGACAGTCCCAACAGCCCTAGATAGGGAGAGAGAATAAGCAGGTCATGACAGGATTCAAGCATCAAACACTCCAAGTATCTCCAAATCCGGAAGAGTAAGTTCAGCCCTGCAAGAGACGGCAGATGGACAGGAGGAAGCCATGCAGGGGACAGAACCAGGCACCTAAGGCTGATGCCCTCATCACACAAATATCCTCTATCATAAGGATATGATACCCTCATGACATGAATATCCTCCTCTGTTCATAAAGGAAAAGTAAAGAATAATGCAAACTCAGAGTACGAATCTGAAGTCTATGCTTTATACTATTTAGTTCCAGGGACTAATTAGTTTCAGATTCCGAAGGGCAGAAAATTCCCTCCATTTTCTCCCATAGCCACCATGACAACATCTTACTACACCCCAATCTGACGGCAATGACAGCCAGCATGGGCAGTTACAAACCACAGCAAACCACTAATGGCAGCAGAATGTGTTTACTTGCCACAATCCATCATGCTTTGGGTTCAGTGCTGTACCACGCAACTGTAATAATTACTGGTTTGAGAAGAAGATATTTTCAGACAGGTCAGACCACTGTGCCACATGTTTAATGTAAAAGAAAAGAGTCCATAAATATAATCAGCAACTTTCAAATATCAGCCAGTTGCAAAGAGTATTTAATTAATAAATACAATTCCATAGAGAAAACCCTTCAGTTTTGACCTTTCTTTTTAATGCAAAAGAGATACAGGGTTGGGGGGCGGAGAAAGATACTTGATGTCTAGAAATGCTGAGAAACAAAAAAAACAAATAACGATATTGTCTCCAGGAATAAGCATGAGAACAACAAAGCACTACCTGTTATTTTACGCACATCGTTCTTTCCTAGATGTTCTGATGGAAACAGCCTTATGAAAAAGAAAGGAATTAACATTTGTTGGGCACCTACTACTGGCCAGGCACTAGTTTAATAAGGTGCTTCACAAATACTTCATTTACTGCCACTGACCTTCACACACACCTCCCAACATCCCTGCTACCTACTAGGTGGTGTTAGTCAACTTTTCAGAGGTGCAAAGTGCTGCAGAGGTAGACTAACTTGCCCAAATCCTCACAGCTAATAGGTGCAGAGCCCATTTTATATCCATTCTATCAGACCCCTTGTCCAAACAATGAAATCATCATCTCAAACAGCAAGCTTCCAGTCTCTAATGCCACCTCTCACCCACCCCAGCATACACACACGCCCAAAAACTCAAAAAAGTAAATGGAGATTGGGGAAAAAAAGATGATACGTAGGTACATTTGGGTCTGCAGAAGCATAAGGACGATCTGAGCATGTAACTGATAAAGAATTATTTCAGAGGACATGAGGTTTCTTCCAGAAACCAGTCTGGTAACCAAGAGCTCATTCTACCCTCCCCCTCTTTTCTTACGTACTAAGGCTTAAAAAAGAAAAATCTGACCATTTACCATTTCCCAGGGCAACACTGGGAAATGCTCTGTAATCCTACTCCAGGTTTTATCAAATGCAAATCCAAAGACTGCATATATTATTGTTAATTATTTTTCTTTCTGCCTACGGACAACTTTAGCCACTATAATAAGTTAATCAGCAACTCTGAGGTTATACATTAATGTAACGTCCAGTGACATTAATGACATCTTTTATTAACTTCACAAACCCCAGAAGAAAACCAGAAAGAAGTGCTTCTCCAACAGCTTTTCCAAATTCTGAAAAGCATTTATTCTGGCAGTGTGCCTATTACTGTTTAGATCATTATGCTGAGTGCCAAAGAAAGCTCTCTGCCCATTTAACAGTATCAAGGAACAACAAATTCTATTTGAAAGGCAACCAAACACCAGGACGGGAAATGGAAAACCAAACCTTCAGTTTTCTAGTTTGGCACATTTTGTTCCCATTATCAGGCACTGGTAAACGGTGAAAGGCTGCAAGCCTGCCAAATAAATGCTTTCTACTTGGTATCTTCCTAAACAGCCATGGCCCAAGCAGTGACAGCACCAATTATCTTAACAGATCTTACTACAAAATATGATTTAGAAGGCCCCACTTAAGTGCTCACATGCAATGATGGCAGAGTGTAACTAATACAACTCATCTATAAATCAATTTGACAACGTTAGTCGACGATGTAAGTCAAGAACCTTTAAAATGTTGATTAAATCTGACCTAGTTATTCAACTTCTAAAAAGCTCTCCTAAAGAAATTATTTGGCTGGTAGACTTGTGTACAAACAGCTTCACTGCAGAATTTACTGAATAAACGTTTATGGAAGACCTATTCCGTTTCAAGCACCGTGCATACACAGTCCCTGCCTTCACAAAGCATACCCTCTACAGGGGAGACATAAAGAAGATTCCAATCCAGTGTGACAGAGACTATGACAGAGGTATGCAGCATGCTCTAAGAGATCAGAAGTGGGTACTCAAGCCATACTTTAAAGTGGGTGACAATGCAGTTTCCTGTAGGTGATAACACCTGAACTGAGTCCATAAGAATATGAGTTGATATGCACATAAGATAAAAAAGCACCTGTGATTAAAAAAAAAAAGTACACAAAAGGCTTACATTAAATATATATATATATATATATATATATCGTGGCTTTCATGAATCAGACAAGAAATCCAGCATGATTGTAACCTCAGGGTCAAAGAGAGGAGTGGCAGAAATAAGACTGGACAGGTAAGCAGGGCAGTGAATACCATCCTAAAACAATCTTGAAGATCTAATCTGATAACTAATGAAAAATTTTTAAACAAAAGAATGACTTCATTGGATTTGCTTGTTGCACTGCTACCTTTTAAATCGCAAACCTGAAAAGGGAGAAGAATAATGCTGGTGGTTAGGAAGCTAATCAAGGTAAGAACAGAGATGGACAGAGTGTAAAGACAGGACAGACAAATCAGGATTATTAATAATTCCCAAACTGGAAATGCTCATTAGTGAAGAATCAGTTAACAATATGATGACATATGTAACATGAAGTACTACACAGCTATGAAAAACAGTATTCACAACTTTCTGACGACTTAAGAAAATGACTACGACAGAATATTAAACTTAATATAAAATTTCATATGGAGAATGAAGAAAATTGTCTAAAATATAACCAATAGTTATCTCAAATTGATTGCTTTATGGAAAGCACATTTCTCTTTTTTTCTTTCTACCTTTTTTACATCTTCCACTTTTTTTCTATAATAAGCATTCATTCAAGTATGTAAAGAGTGCCTTCTATGTACTAGACATTTGTACAGGTGGTACTTACACAGGGTTCTACAAAACAGACAAGAATCTTGGAAACTTATAATCCAGTAAAGTATATACTACATTTATTATCAGAAGAAATATTCCATTTTGAATTTAAATGCAAAGGGGAGGGGGAAGGAGAAATGTCCCAAAATTAATTAGTTTTAGTAGTTTCTTAGTGGATTCCTTGTTTTCTACACACAAGATTACCACCTACAAATACTTAGTTGTACCTTTTCCTTTCCAATCTATATGCCTTTTATTTTCTTGCCCAACTGCCCTGACTAGACTCTCCAAGACAATGTGGAATAGAAGTGGTAAAGACAACATCTTTGCTTTGTTCCTGATCCTTTCACAAATATAATGGTACCTGTGGGTTTTCATATATTGTACTTTATCAGCTTTTAGAAGTTCCTTTCTATTCCTAATTTGTTGGGTGTTTTTTAATCATGAAAGCGGTCAGAATTTGTTAAAAGCTTTTTTCTTTATCCACTGAAATGATTATGAGGTTTGTGTCCTTTATTCTTTTGATATG
Source organism: Gorilla gorilla gorilla (assembly GCF_029281585.2). Taxonomy (NCBI): domain Eukaryota; kingdom Metazoa; phylum Chordata; class Mammalia; order Primates; family Hominidae; genus Gorilla; species Gorilla gorilla. Next base: position 141,313,627 of record NC_073231.2, on the reverse strand, counting down.
AGGTATTCTATTACTTGATTTTTGAATACTAACCCAACCTTGCATTCCTAGGATAAATCCCACATGGTCATGATGCATAATCCTCCATTTTTATATGTTCTGAGATTTGGTTTGCTCATATTTTGTTGAAGATGATTTCATCTAAATTCATAAGAGATACTGATGTGTAGTTTTCTTCTGATGTCTTTTTCTGACTTGGGACCCAGGGTTACAATGGCCTCAAATGAGTTGGGAAGCTTCTATGGTCTAAAAGTTTGTGTCCCCCCAATATTCATATGTTGAAACTTGACTTGCAAGGTGATGGTATAAAGAGGTAGGGTCTTTCAGAGGTGATTAAGTCAGAAGGGCTCTGCCCTCATGAATAATGGGATTAATGCCAACAGAGGCTTGTGAAAGCCTGTTTGCCCTTTCACTCTTCTACCATGTGAGGACACATAGAAGGTGCCATTCATGAGGAACAGGCACTCCCCAGACACGGAATTTCTCAGCACCTTAATCTTGGACTTTCCACCCTCCAGAACTCTGAGCAATACATTTTTGTTGCTTATGAATTACTCGGTCTAAGAAATTTTGTTATAGCATGCCAAAGGACTAAGACAGAAGCAATCCCTCCTCTTCTGATTTTTGAAAGAGTTTGTGAAGAATTAAGAATTTTTCCTTACATGTTTGCTAGGATTCACCAGTGAAGCCACCCGGATCTCAGCTTTTCTAAACGAGTAGGTTTTTTGTTGTTGTTTAACAATTTATAAACCAGTATATTCAGATTTTCAAGTTTCAGTTATTTGTGTCTTTCAAGAAATTTGTCCATTTCATCTAAGGTATCTAATTTATTAGCATATAGTTGTTCGTAGTATTCCCTATAATCCTTTCTGTATCCATCAGGTCAGAAGGAATGTCCTCTGTTTTCATTCCTAATTTTACACTTAACAGATATCTACAGAACATAAGTCTTCTCTCTTTTCTTTTTAGTCCATGTAGCTAAAGTTTTGTTAATTTTGTTGATCTTTTCAAAGAACCACCTTTCGGTTTGTTGACTTTTCTCCATTAATTTTCTATTCTCTTATTTGATTAATTTCCATTCCAACCTGTGTTATTTCCTTCATTCTGCTTATTTCAGATTTGCTCTCCAGTGTCTTAAGATGGAAGGTTAGGTAACTTATTTGAGATTTACCTTTATTTTTAATATAGGGCTTTTCCTCTAAGTACTGCTTTGTTGCATCTCTTAAGTTTTGACATGTAGTGTCTTCATTTTCATCTATGTCAAAATATTTTCTAATTTCACTTATGAGTTTTTTGGCTCACTGGTTATTTTGGAGTTTGTAAATTTCCACATATTTTTGAATTTCCCAAATTTCTTTCTGTTATTGATTCTTAATCCCATTCTACTGTGGTTGGAAAATATCTTTTGCATAATTTCAATCCTTTAAAACTCACTGAGGCTTGTTCTATGAACTGGCATGTGGTCTATCCTGGAGAACACCTCATGTGCACTTGAGAAAAATGCATTTCCTGTGGTTACCAGGGGGCAGATTCTACAGATGTCTGTTGAGTCTAGTTGGCTTACGATGTTGTTCAAATCTACTATTTCCTTACTAATTTTCTACCTAGTTGTTGTATACATCATTCAAAGTGGGGTATTGAAGTCTCCAACTATTATTATTAAAAAGTTCATAATTATTTAAAGCCATTGTGTTAGTTTCCTGTTGTCACTATAACAAATTATTACAAACTCAGTGGTTTAACACAGTAACAAAAATGTATTTATTATCTTACAGTTCTGAAGGCCAGAAATCTAAAATGGGTATGTAAGGCAGCATTCCTTCTAGAGGCTCCGATCCTTTTCCTTGCCCTTCCCATCTTCTAGAACGGCAGTTCCTGACCTTTTTGGTGTCAGGGACCAGTTTTATGGAAGACAATTTTTCCACAGACAGGAGTGCAGGGGGATTGGATTCTTATAAGGAACATGCAACCTAGATCCCTCACATGTGCAGTTCACAACAGGGTTTGTACTCCTATGAGACTCTAATGCCGGTGCTGATCTGACAGGAGGCAGTGCTCAGGTGGTAATGCTCACTCACCAGCCACTCACCTCCTGCTGAGCACCCGGTTCCTTACAAGCCATGGACAGATACTGAGGACACATCTGAACACGGTATCCCTGTTCTGAAAACTGCAGCATCCATGGCTTATGGCCACATCACGCCAATCCGGTTTTGTTGTGATACTCCTATCTGACTGACTCCTGCACATCCTTGTTATAAAGACCACTGTGATAACAGGTCCACCCAAATGACCCAGGATAATCTCTTCATCTCAAGATTTTTCATCATTTCTGCAAAGCACCTTTTACCATATAAGGTAACATTCACAAACTGTGGGGAATGGATAAGGACATGTTTAGGGGCCATAATTCAACCTACTGCAGACAGCAATGGAAACAAATCACTGAATCAAGTCCTAGTTTGTTTCATGTCACTGAGCTCATCAGGGTCAATATAAGTCAAGCACATTTTAGCCTTACTTTTAAATATGTATATTTGTGTTCTCTGAGTATTCTTTACATCTGTTTACTTATTATGTCAGAAACTTTAAGTTTCTCTACATTTTTCCAATATTTTATGAAATCATTTCAAGTGACCATGTTGAATATGCAGAACAGAAGCAAAAATCTGTAAATAAGATACACTTTTTACAGCACAGCAAAAAAAGCACAGGTTTTGAAGTCAAAACAGAGCTCAGTTTTAATAGTGCCCTGCTACATATCAGTAAACACTAAGATTTAACTTCTCAGGCTTAGTTTCATTATCTATAAAACAATATCTATAAGATAATTATTATCTATCAATATATATGGCTGTATCTATCTATCTATCTGTATATGTAACCTATATACATTATTGCAAAGATTAAATAATATATGAAAAGATCTGGAAAACAGATCCTGGAATTGCATGTGCAATAAATAGTAGTTATCATTGTCATTATTACATATTTTATTTCTGATTATGAATATCCCAGAATAAATTTTATGGAAATTAAATAATAATCTCTTCTCTTTCATAAGCCATCAACAATGACCACAGCCTAAAATAATCTTTCTCTTCTGAACTTCTACTATATCAATTGCTGGTATAATTCACGTGGCAAATAAGTTACTATACTTTCAACATTTCCTCTATTCCCATCTTTCAATGTCATTTACCTTTTTTATCCTTACTCTGTATTTTTATATATTTTTTACCCACCTAATGTGAAAAGTTTCTGAGGCCATGAGCTACAGAGCCTTGAAACCAAATGGACACAAATTGAAGTTCTTGCTCTACTACATACTACATAACCTTGAGAGTTAGTTAGCCTTTCTGATGCTCGGTTTCCCCATCTACTCAATGGTAACAGTGTTATTACTTAAAAGGTGCTTTAGATAATACAACACACCTAGCACAAAAAGGCAGAGGGAAAAGCAAGTGCAAGGATACTGATTTCCATTTTCCAAACTGCAGTGTATTAAGATGAGAAGACAGTGTTTGGGGGAAGAACAAATGCAGCAGTTAAAGAGGAGCACAATATATTCTTATTAATAAAAATGGGGGCTGGGCGCCGTGGTTCATGCCTGTAATCCCAGCACTTTGGGAGGCTGAGGTGGGTGGATCATGAGGTCAGGAGTTCAAGACCAGCTTGACCAATATGGTGAAACCCCATCTATACTGAAAACACAAAAATTAGCTGGGCGTGGTGGCGCGTACCTGTAATCCCAGCTACTCAGGAGGCTCAGGCAGGAGAATCGCTTGAACCCAAGAGGCAGAGGTTGCAGTGAGCCAAGATCGCACCACTGCACTACAGCCTAGGTGACAGAGCAAGACTCCATCTCAAAAAAAAACAAAAAAGTGGGAAGATGGAAGGAAAACAAAGAAAATGTGTCAAGTCAATTAATTAACTACCTGGTCATTTTGACATATGATACCAAACAACCTGACAAATACCCTGACAGGCACTTTGAATACTACACAGATTGTCCAGATAAGACTGCACTGTGATGTGGGAGGCAAGACAAAGTAACCCCATAAGGCCCCTCCATTTTAATCTACTGTAATTTAGTAGAAACAGCATGGGTTTGGGAATCAGACTGATGAAGTCCGAAGCATTTGGTTATCAGCTAGCCATGTGACACTGCATCAGTCACAACTTCCAGAAGAGCCTGTGTTCTCACTTGTAAAATGGAATTTATGTCATGCATCGAAGAGGGATATATTGAGGTTGGGAAAAATATGGCCTACAAATGTCCTGGTATGGTATCTGACACTTAGCAAGAACTCAACAAATCACAGATCATTATTATTAATAATTATGTGACAATGACAAGTCATTTAATGTCTCTAGGACCGCTGATGTATAATTTGAGATTTAAAACCAGGCTGAAGGCCAGGCGTGGTGGCCCATACCTATACTCCTAACACTTTGGGAGCCTGAGGAGGGTGGATCATCTGAGGTCAGGAGTTCAAGATCAGCCTGGCCAACATAGTGAAACCTCGTCTCTACTAAAAATACAAAAATTAGCTGGGCATGGTGGTGGGCTCTTGTAATCTCAGTTACTCAGGAGGCTGAGGCAGGAGAATTGCTTGAACCCAGGGGGTGGAAGTTGCAGTGAGCCGAGATCACACCACTTCATTCCAGCCTGGGCAAAAGAGCGAAACTCCGTCTCAAAAACCAAAACAAAACAGGCTGAAGATACACTAGGTACTTGATAAACAGTTTTTTGCCACAAACAGTCATACCTCTGTGGTAGGCAGAATAATGGCTCCCCTAAAGACATCCACATACTAACTTCCAGAACCTGTAAATGTTAAGTCACATGGCAAAGGGGAATTAGGGCTGCAGATGGAACCAAGTTAGTAACCACCTAGCCTTAAGATAGGGAGACTATCCAGGATTATCCAGGCAAGCCCAATGTCAGCACAAAGGACCTTACAAATGGAAAAGAAAGGTGGAAGAGAGAGGAGCGGAGAAATGGCAGAGCGAAAACATTAAGCCTGGAGTTGCTGGCTATGAAGTCAGAGGAAGGGGCCACAAGCCGAGGAATGTGAGCAGCCTCCAGAGCTGGAAAGCTCAGGCACAGACTCTCCCCTAAAGCCTCCAGAAAGGAGCACAGCAGCGCCCACACCTTAACATGAGCCCAGTGGGAGCCATGCGGACTTCTGAGCTCCAGAACCCCATGGTCATAAAGCCACCAAATTTGTAGCAATTTGTTATGGCAGCCATAGAAAACCAATATACTCTCACTTTGTTTTTCCATCTTATTTCAAATAGGTCTCAAAGAACATTTGAATCTGAAACTTGAAAAAAGAAAAAGCATTTTTTTCCTACACAGATACACCTCATTCTAAAATAAAATCTCTTAAGAATATAACTTATTAAACTAAATTGAGTGATCTTCTTAACAGTGCTTGATTTCAAGGACTTGCCATAAAGAATTTAGAGACTATTAAACAATATAAACTGGCTCATTAACATTTTGGGCCAATGGTGTTCAAAAAGAGATAACGCATAGCACAGAAGTACCTGAGTTTAGGAGAATCAGCCAACTCAAATGAAGTCTGAATTCTTAGAAACTAAACAAGACATACTGCATACTTCCACTGGGCATCTGGTTCGATTCATGCATACTGCATGTGTCAGGCTTCAAGGCAAAGTTGGTGGTATGAAATCTCTTGTGAATATTGGGATTTGGTTTAATCAGAAGAAATACTGCTTTATTTATGTAAATGTGATGTGAGCTGGGGCCATCATTTTCTCTCCAAATAAGGAATCCAAATCCAGATACTTAGGAAAGTTTATAAAGATTTTTTTTTCAAACAGACGGCAAAACTTTTCTGGAAAGGTGTCTTTTACAGGTTACTCACACAGAAATTGACAACTTTAAAGTGAATTAAATGAACAATGAGATTGTGAACTCTCAATTGACACATCACTAATTCCTCGTATGGTCTATGAGCAAAGGAACTGAAAAAATGTCAGTGATAGACTCAAGTCTCTAGAGGACAACAAGGATCCTGCTGTTCTCTCAAAACTGCAACATCAGCAGCAGCAAGCAAGAATGGTGGCCATTCTCATGGACTCCTCCAACTCCTCTGGAAGATCAGACCGGGCCTCAGTGCTAGAAGGTGGGGCTTCCATGCAGTAAGCAAGAGGCTTAAAGGCTGTCTTCTGAGGAGGGGCCCTTTTCTGGGCTTTTCTCCTGGAACTCTCCTTTTTCAGCCCGTTTTTATCATGTGGCCATTTCAATAAGAAAGCCCCTGAGCTCTACCCATTTTGGAAGAGGCCCCTATGCTCCACTCAAAATAAATAAATAAATAAGAACTGAGGTGCAACCCAAGAGAAAGGCAGCCTGAAGCAGACAAGTGAGCCTGCTCCTGTCCAAAGCCGCAATGAAAGGACTGGGGAAATCCGGCAATTTATACATCAAAGGTTGTGGCCAAAGTTTGTTAATAATAAAAAGTGTATATCTGTCTAGAATGTTGTCTCTGCACTCCACATATATCCTCAGAGTATCCCCGAGGCATGACCTAGACCTCATCAAGCAACAGGATTCATATTCAGGACATGAAGATCTAAGTCCAACCACTACCAGAAGAAGTAGCAACACTAACCAAAAACATTCAGAACGAAAGCAGCAGTTTCAGCATGCATATGCTGGTGCGGATGGGAAGCCACAAAGCACATCATCTAAATGGAAAGTGTGAACCAAGTCCAAGTCAATTTGGAAGCCACGTGGTCACCAATGAAGAGAAGCTTTGAGGAGCCAGGAAGCTTTCCGGACGGAGGAGCCTGTGACACCCCAGCTACTCCACCATACTTGCTGAGCTCTCTGTACCAAAGGTCTCTCCTCCAAATTCTCATCAGCTTATGGCTCAAGAAGCATACAGGTAAGCATCACTGGAAGTAATGAGTTTTAAGATTCCTACTTAAAAAATGCATCACCAAAAAAAAAAAAAAAAAAGCTTTTCAAATAAACAGTTCTAGGTGTAATTTACAGAATTCAGTAAACTTTTTATTTAGTCATGCTAAGTAAGCAAGGAAAGGAAGAACTGAGGGATTCTTTTCCTTTGCCCAACCTTTCAATGGTGATAGAGCCACAAGGATCCCTCCCCCGTCCTTTCCCTTTTGATTCCACACACTCCCTGAGTGATCTCATCCTCAGCCACAACTTCAAAGGCAGGGCAATGCATTTTAGTAAGGCTGGTGTCTAGAAAGACCACATGTAATTCTAAACTCACATAATACAAAACGTTTCAACCTCCCTGTTCAGTACCCACAAGCGATCCATCTAAAACAGAGCTGAGCACGCCATTCTCCTGCATGACATCCTTCAGCTGTGATCCAGAACCTTAAAACACATTCGCACTCCTTAGCCATGCATGAGGCCCTTCATCCTAGTCCCTGTCTAATCCTCTTGTCCCATTTCTCCACACATTCCTGCATTTGCTTTATTCTCCAAATAAGACTGCTAGGAAGAGCTTTCACATACGTCATTCATTCAACAAACACAGTTTGTCTTTTGCATTTCAGACACAGGTCTGGGCACTGGAGACCCAGCAAGGATAAATGCCCCAGCTTTCTAGGGCCTGGAGTGTAGTAGGCACCATCTTGATGCAGGTCACTGAATCCTCATCGCGTGTCTGGTGTCTGGGAGGTAGTGTCGTGCCTATTTTACAAAGTGAAAACCTGGAGTTTAGAGCAGTGAAGGTATGTACCTGGGCCCAGTAACTCTTCCGTGACAGAGGGGTACCTCCAATTGAGTCTGAGTACCAGAGCCAAGGCTCGTACCCACACTGCCATAGAGTGAACACTCTTGGTACACCTATCTGAAAAATGGCAGATCTCTCCTCAAAATCAGTATCCAGAAGTTCTAATAAAGAGAAAACACTTTTTCAATCTTCTTTCACTTGCATTCTGAAAGAATGAATTCATTGCTGTCATCCACAGTGAGGAAGCTGAGACCAACTGGCTATTCATTCTACACACACTTACTGAGTGCCCACTATCTCCCAGGCACCACGCTGAGCACTGGAGAAGGAATCAAAGGTAATGAGTCAGATTCCCTGCTTGTAAGGTAGCTGGATTCTCATTGGAGGAAGAACTCTCACCCAATCATCACAATCGCAGTGTGATAAATGCAATGTTGCATGCACAGAGGACGGTACTACACTAGTAGCTGGCACACAGAGAGCGAGCGAAGAGAACAGGGACGCATTCACTGCACACTGTAAGCCAGACAGGGAGCCCTACGAGCTCAGAGATGCCATGGTTTAATACTAAGCAGAGAGACTCTGAGAAGTGAACTTGCATTAGTTCCACCACACTCTGGAGCCCAGGATGTTTCTACCACTATGTGAGGAGTCACACACAAGTCCCCACTCCCTCACCAGATCGGAATAACAAAGCTCCATGCAGCACCATAGTGCCGTGTGCACTTGTCTTTATTACAGCCCTTCCACCCCACAATATAAATGTCTTTTAATTTGGCCACTTCCCCACTGAGCTGAACACTCTTTAAGCAGGGATAAAGTATTAGCTTGCTCTGCATCCCAGCACTTAGCCCAGCCTAAGCATGTGATCCTTACTGAATAAGGGGAGAAATAACAGCAACTCCTCCAATCCAGTAGGAAAGACTGTGGAGAAACAGACACCCAACCAGTCTTCTCTTAGGGGTGTTTCCCCCAGAAGTCTATAAATAATGATTTCCTGAAAGGGTCTAAAAGTCTGAAGCCTGAATAGATTATGCTACTCTTTTGCCTTAATGTTCACTCTCCAAACCTAAAAGACTACTTTCTGCCATGGACCTTTTATTGGAAGTAACATGGCGCCCTACCTAAGACAGGTGAGACAAGAATTCACGCAGATTCTTCTAAGTTAACATTTCAAGGAGTATACAACGAGTATCAATTCTGGGCCTAGTATTCCATGCTAGGCTCCATGAAGGAGGAAAACAAGAAAACTTGTCCTACTCGCCTAATTAACTTTTGAGTACTTACAGATACACCAGACATGCTACACAGATTCTCTCATGACCATTTTATAGATGAAGAAACTGAAGCTATTCAAGCTTACTATTTCCATAGGTAGCAACACATCCTTCGCCCATTTAAGAAGCAAAACCCAGCTGGGCAGGGTGGCTCACGCCTGTAATCCCAGCACTTTCAGAGGCCGAGGCAAGCAGATCACCTGAGCTCAGGAGTTCAAGACCACCTTGGCCAACATGGTGAAACTTCGTCTCTACTAAAACTACAAAAATTAGCTGGGTGTGCTGGCAGGCACCTGTAATCCCAGCTACTTGGAAGGCTGAGGCAGGATAATCAGTTGAACCTGGGAGGCAGAGGTTGCAGTGAGCCAAGATCACGTCATTGCACTCCAGCCTGGGTGAGACAGCAAGACTCTGTCTCAGGGAAAGAAGAAGAAAAAAAAAAAAAGCAGCAAAACCCTGACCAAGGGGGAAAAAGGGATGAGAAAAATACAATCCAGAATACAATCAATCAACTGTTAATGGCATGACTTTCTTTTTTTGTCTCCTTATTCTCTGAAGCTATTAGAAACCGTGTAACACAGGGCAGGGGATTATCGCTGTTGGTTCTGAATTGGTGGTACACCAAACGATGGGCAGCATGTCAAAAAGGAGACATTCCTAATGAGCGTAAGAGAGAAAGAGACACTTTAGTACTTCTCATGTTAAAACAAACAAAAAAAAAACAGTAAAACTTGTTAAATCAAAATCTTATAAGGCACTTCAAGACCCAGAAGAAAAGCCACGGGAGGAAAGAAGCCTGCTCGGTTTCCTTTATCAGCACGCCAGGATGCTCCACAGATCCAAGGAGTGTTTTGTGACCCAGAACGCTAAACCACTCCTTCGGATTCTAGAGAAAGGAGCAAGCAGAACCTCATGCTGCTTCTCACAGACAGGAAGATGAATAGCCTGCTGAACACCAAAGAAGCTATGCACCAACAGGTTTAAAATCGACTTTTGAATTTTTCAAATTAAATAAAAATTTAAGCAGTAATTAAAGCCTAATTTATTTTAGAGTCATCAGAGACACATTAAACTGAATGAACCTCCATCTTTATGCTCAAGCTGCTGGCATCGGCTGCGATGTACTCTAGCACTTGGTTTCTTTCCAGTGTCAGACATCACCTTGATGGCAGTCTCTGTGCATTAACAATAGGTGGTCCTGGCCGGGCACAGTGGCTCACGCCTGTAATCCCAGCACTTTGGGAGGCCAAGGCGGGTGGATCACGAGGTCAAGAGTTTGAGACCAGCCTGGCCAACAGGGTGTAACGCTGTCTCTACTAAAAATACAAAAATTAGCTGGGAATAGTGGCACATGCCTGTAATCCCAGCTACTGGGGAGGCTGAGGCGGGAGAATTGCTTGAACCTGGGAGGCGGAGCTTGCAGTGAGCCGAGATCGCGCCACTGCACTCCAGCCTGGGCGACAGAGCGAGACTCCGTCTCAAAAAAAACAGACGGTCCTTCCTAATGGCATACTCTTCTCTGAGAATGGGATCACTCCCTGATTTCTCACTGCTGTAATAAAATCCTTTTTTGAATGAATTAGAGCAATAAATTACATAAAGAAAACTGTGAAGAAACACAGTTCTGAGACAATAAAAGGGGTATAATTTTGAAATTTTTCACCCAATTGATTGGTGCTGGAGTCGTGCCTCTCAGCTGACCCTACGCAGAATGCAGCAACACCAGACCAAAGCAGGGGCCATGTGCTCTGCCTGCAGTATGGCTATGCCTTGAGATATGCTTTCATTAGGGAAAGGTAACTATTTCATCATGACAAGAAAAATACCCTCACGAGTTTATAAAATCATTTTTCTCAGTATTATTTTGCATATTGTGCACATTATGTTTCTAAAAGCCTCTCATCTTTAAATAAGGACCTGAACAAATTGACAAGTCATAAGAGACTGATGTCCAAAAGAGCCATGAGAGGTCCGCAATAGAAAGAGCCCACAATTATCATTCATTCATGCAAATAACTTTTATTGTGCCCCTATTTTAGAAGGCATGGGTACAAATGAATTTTACCAAGTTTGGTAATAAAGCCTGGGCTCCTAGTTTCTCTGCTGAGAGCAGGGAAGGGTAAGCAGACCACAGCCCACGGCACACTGCCTGTTTTTATAAATAAAGTTTTATCAGAACACAACTATTCTCATTCATTCACATACTGTCTGTTGCTGCTTTTCTGCTACGACAGCAGAGGTTGAGTAGAATGCACAGCCCACAAACTATTTACTCTTTAGCCTTTACAGAAAAAGTTTGCTGTCCCTAGGCATAGAGTTTAGCATAAAGACAATGAAGGTACAGCCACAGATAGGCATCTGCTTCCCAGCTGTCCATGAAACAGCCTGAAAGCAATGACTACCAGCACTCTAGATCTCGGCTTCTAAACAACATTCCACACTAAAAGAAACCAGGGCACCTTTGGGGAAAATGGCTCATTTGAGGGCTAGGGCAGAGCAAGAACAAGATGAGCATAGAACAAGTTGCTGTTACAGAGATTAAAAAAATACTAAGCCAATTTAGGGGATGATCCTCTCAAATGGACCCAGGAGCCAGAGCAAAGGGCCCTCAATGGCCAAATCTTAAACAATGTGAGCTTCAATTTACACAGTGATAGTAAAGGATTATAACCCACTGAATTAAAGAAAAATGCATGACTTTAGAAGACAGATACGACTGAATAAGAAAGAGGGAGAGAGGGATTGAAAAAGAGAAAGAGGGAGAAAGAAGGAGCAGAAAAGTTTCCTTTTCAGTAGAATATCAACCAATAAATGTAGATGGAATGACTGGTGGAAAATTACCATTTTACAACCATCACAGTAATAACTCAGGTAAGAAATGTTAATGCATCTAAAATATGTGAGGCAGAGTTTAATGAGGAGCAGGATATTTATTTACATAGTCTTAAAATATCTCCTCACAGAAGTATTAATTAATTACCAAAGGAAAGTAGTAACTTCACAGAGGAGAAAACTGGCACCACCTTAACCAAGTGATTGAACTTTTCACCAATAACAACACAGACGTGGTGTGCCCGGGTATGAGGGGCTGAGAAGGACCTACCATCACCTCGGTGGCATTCCTGCCAAGACAGTGTGTGACACAAATCTAATTTTAAGGAAACATCAGACAACCTAAATGGAGAAGCATTCTACAAAAAACTGGCCTGCATAGTTTTTGTATAGTTTTCCAAAATGCCTATCACGAAAGGCAAAGGCGGACAAAGCAGCTACTGCAAACTGAAACCCTAAAGAGACCTGACGCTACACGAAACGTGTGATCTTGACTTGGGTCCTGTAAAAGACAAAACCAGAACAACTGGTGCCATCAGCATGTGAACTGTAGATGAGATAACAGCGCTGTGTGGTTGTTAAACTTCCTAATTTGGATCATTGTATGACAGTTATGAAAGGGAAGGCCCTTATTTTTAATAAATACATGCCAAGGTATTTAAGTATTCATTTGTAAAAGATAATATATGAGGAACAGAAATATATGTGTAATAATCTCATCTTAGATACAACGAATATATTCTATGTTAAAAATTTATAGTGAAATTAAACAAATACGAAACCACTGTCATTTAATCTTTTTTAATTTTTATTTTTAATTGTGGGGGTACACAGTAGGTGTACATATTTATGGGGTACATGAGATATTCTGATACAGGCATGCAATGCATAATAATCACATCAGGGAAATGGGTATCACTCACCTCAAGCATTTATCCTTTCTGTTACAAACAATCCAATTATACTCTTTTAGTTATTTTAAAATGTATGACAACCACTGAGGTGGCATCCTGCCTGCCATGTGCAGATGAGGGAATAGAGGCTCGGTGAGGTAAAGTCATGGTCCAGAACACACAGGTCAACTCAGCAATTCAACAAATATGTGTTGAATAAATGAATAAAATGAAATGATAAATTTTTTAAGTCCTGGGGACTCGTTAACAGCATTCAGCCCTGCTAAAAGTTACTAAAACAGGAAGCCTGGCTTTGTCCAAAATTCCTCCTACATTTTATAGCTAGTACTCATCAAGTCTCAGCCCACTCAAGTCAGTAAACAGAAGGCAAGAGGAAGCAGAAATTTGCACACCAACTGACAAATCTTTTGTTACTGTTGTGTGCTTTCTTATACAAATCAGATTTGGGAATTTGATTTATATATTCCAAAGCAAATTAACTGTGAGGAGTATAATTTTCCCCCAAAATAAACATATTACCATGGCCAGTAACCGTAAGTCAGACTATCCTAACAAGTTATTTGACAAAAGCTTTTAATTTAATGTTTTTGGAGTATACTTTTCTTTAGGGCACACTAATCCCTATAATGTAAGTTAGCTTTGTGACCTCGAACAAGTTATAAATCCCTCTAACCTCCATTTCTTACCTGTAAAATGAGAACAACAAAACTAAATTCACGTGAAAGTCATGGATTAAATGAAGAAATGTGTGAAGAACCTAGCTACAGTGCCAGGCATACCTTAGCCGCTTGAGCAATGGTGGCTACAAAAAAGGGCATGGCTTTCTGCAAATATTGATTAGCAAGTATGCCTCTTAAGATATCAATAATATGAAAAATACCAATGCATGAAAATCAAAAGCAATGCACGTTTATCGATCAAGACTCATTTCAGTTCAGAAATAGCTACCAATGCGAAAGAAAGAAGGTAACCTAGCTATGTGGAGCGCCATCTAGTGGAAGAAAAGCAGAGCACAAACGGCACAAACATTGAAGCAGAGAAAGAACAAGGAAAAATGATGAAAATGAAAACTGCCCCTTATCTTCATCATAATTTCTATATTTTCTCCCATGGGAGCTCGAATCAACAGTGACCCCAAGTGTAAGATATATATCGAAAACAGACATTTAAAAGGGTGCCCTCACATACTCTTGCCCTTTATCATATCAAGGAAGAACATCAATAATATGCTAGGAGCACCTTTTAAAATTCTTAAAATAGCAGCAGGGGCTGATTGGTGAAAAATTATGGAAATGTAAAAAATTATGGAAATTTACAGCTTACCAATTCAGAGTAAGGTATCTTGTGCTTGTGGAGAGAGGCTGCTGGGTGTCCAGACATGTTTTAAGATATGCAGTCATAAAACTGTTTATGGAAGCTTCGTTTGTTAATTTAAGCTTCAGGTGCTGTGTGTCTTGAATAGCATAATAAAAATCAATCAGAGCTGCTGCTAATTTTGTGTATGATATTAATGAAAGAAGCTTCCTAAAGATTGAATTTCTCCTTCAATATTTCCTGGATTGGAAAACTAAAATAATTCTAACAACATAAAATTACCCTAAGAAATGAAAGTAGATGATTTATGTATTGAATTTGTATCATATACATTATATCTGAAAAGTGATGCCGATACTCACACATCTGTCTTACAACATTTTATAAAAATTGCAGGTAACGTTTATTAAGCACCTACTATGTGTTAGACACTGTACTTACGTCTAAAACAGCAACCCTACAAAGAAGGCATAAGGTCCCCAATTTCACAGACAGGGAAACTGAGGCTCTGAGAAATAAAGTAACTTGCAGGGGATTACAGACTAGAAAGCTGTCACCTGTAATCACATGGCTCTTTCCGCACCAGCTCATTCCTTGTTGAGTAACACTGTTTCCCAAGTAAATGCTACCCACCAGATGTTGCCACTGGTCAGAAAGTTCCTATGCCGTTTTGCCATGCCCCTGTGTGCCCTCTGTACGGTATGCAACTGCCCTGCTCACCCAGTCCAATACTAGGCATTTAATTTGAAGAGCTGCATAATCCAAATTCCCCACAAAAGTAAAACATGAAAAACAAGACATACTCAAAACTTCCACCTCTATCTGGTGCTAACAGGTGCCCTACATAGTGTCATAGTGTTGGGCAGACAAGGATCTGAATCCTGATTCACCACTTACTAGCTATGTGTTCTTAGGCAAATTATGTGACCTTCCTGACCTCGGTTTTCTCATCTATAAAATAAGGTAAAATGACTTACTCTTTTAAGACTGTTAAACTAATTCAATGAAATAACATACATAAAGCACGTAAACCAGAAAAGGCTCTTGATAAATGGTAGCTACTATCATTAGCAACTGCAGGGCAAGTATATTTAAACATATTCCCCCCTTCCAGAAAGCCAAAAGCATTATCTGTGGGAATACTTTTTTTTCTTTTGTGAACCTATTTTTAGAGAATGAAGAATTCACAAATATACCATAAACTGACTACAAATCCCTGATATCATACTCTCGACTGTTTTTGTGATAAGCAAAGTATTAAAATACAAAGAGCACTGCACCTCTAGGAGGCTCCCTCAAGAGACAGAACTTCAGCAAGAATTTCACTGGCTTTCTAGATGGAATATTTTTCTATTTTCTTTTTGGTCACTGAAATATATACATATTTAAAAATCCTTACTTTGAATGCCTACTGAAGACTGCCGGAGAGCACAGGAGAAAAAAAGTGAGCTTGCCTTTTTGGTAAAACACATTTTCAGTAACCCCTTTTAAAAATTAATCACCAATGGAAATTCCTAAGAGGCTTCTGCTATAATGAAACATTTATTTAAAAACAACAATGTTGAGTTCTGTCCTTTTACCTCTTTTCTTAAAGTATCTTAACAAAACACTGCAGACTTGGTTTAAAATTTCAGCCTGACTACTTATAAGCTGTGTACCTTGACTGGGCAAGTTACTTAGTGTTTTTGAGCCTTAGAGGCCTCATTTGAAAAAATAAAGGAGGCATGCAGGGAATAAAACCTCCTACCTTGCAAGATCTTGAGGGGATGAGAGAGAATGCACAGAAAGCAGCTGGCACAGAAGAGCCTCAAATTGGTGGCTTTTATAATCATCATCCCCAACGCCAAGGAACACTCTCCTTCTATTGTTTTGGTAGAAGATATAAGTCATTCTATCTTCACTCAGTGGGACTGGTGACAACAGGCAAATGGGGCTTTTGATATCAAAGTTGCTGTTGGCACTCAATTTGCGGTTTCAATCGCTCCTCTGGCTTTCTGAGTTTCCCTTTGGCATCTGAAACTGCGGATAACTCTCAGGTAAGAAACCTTATTTGGCATGTGACTAGGGCTTCCAAAATTCTGTTTTTAATCTGTCATGAGAAACATCATTAGGAGTTTAGAGAAGGAGAGCAAATTGATGAGAGTGCAGTGATTTCATAAATTCCTTAAGAAAGAATAAAAGTAAATAAACATCTGATTCAAAGCAGATCTGACAACATCTTCTCATTATCTCCCAGAGAAGGATCCCTACTGTGCAACCACATTTAAAGAGCACTGGGATGTTTTTCTGCTTGTTCAACCCTGCATTTCACTCAGAACCTTCTTTCATTGATATGGGCAGAACTGTTGACTTCATCCCCACCTCCAATTCAGGTCCTCTAAAGCTGTAAGAAGCAAAGCTCTTTACTGACTGCTAAATTCCAAATACACTTTCTGATTCTGCTACCCTTAATGATAATTAACACGTAACACTGAAATGAAGACAGGAGTTCCCAAGGGCCCTGTGCTCAGATGTATGCTAGGTGCTGAAGATACAGAGGAAAGACCAGGCCCTGTCTTCCGAGGAACTCACTCTTTACCAAGAAAGACAAAGATCCAAACAAAGCAGTGTGATGAGGATCACACCGTAAGAGCACCAGGTGTTATGTGACACCAGAAAACAGGCAATCCAACCCATTTTGAAAAAGTTCAGAGGACTTATCTTAGGGCAGAAATGTGAAGAATGAAGTATGAAAATGGATGCTACATAATGTATCATTCAATTCAGCACAGGCTAGAGGAAAAACAAACTGCACATAAAAAAGCCAGGGTTTTGATTCTCCTTCTATCATTCACTAATTATACCATCACAGGTTGACCAGTAACTTAGCCCTTTAGACTCTCAGTGTTACTGAGAGTCAGTAGGACATGGTAAAAAGAACAATGGACCTGTAAAAGAACAAAGCTTACAATGGACCTGTAAAAGAACAAAGCTTACAATGGACCTGTAAAAGAACAAAGTTTGACCCTTCACTCTGACATTTTATTATAAGCATGTCACCATGGGCAAGTCACTTTAGCTGTCAGAATCTTGGTTTCTACAACTGAAGAACTAGGCTAATAACCTCTCCATCTCTGAGCTGTTACCAGTATCGAGATTACAAACATGACCCAGTACCAACAAGTGCCTCAAAAATGTCCACAAGCTGATTTATTAACAGAAATCTAAGCCATCCAATCATTAAATATTTCAGCATAGTTGAAGGACTAAGATGTTCCTTAGGAAAGAGGGCATCTACAAACCGAAAATTCATTCTCAAACGCACACAGAGGAGAGCAGGAGCTTCTCACCAGTGCAGACTGTTTTTCCTCCCTACCCCTGGGACCCAACACAGAGAACCAGCATGGCAGGTTCTCTATAAGCCTGTTACTAATGTCCAATACCAAAACCCTGTAACTCACAATCACTGGGTCACTTTTAATCATAATACACTGTATAAAACTCAGAAATGGCATATCTAACACTGTGAGTGATCGCATTTTCTTAAAAAACAAAACAAAAAAACTGATAACACAAAGAAAAACAATAAAAAACTAAAAACTAAATAATCACATCCTCGTTTGGATGAAACAGAAAATCACAAACTATAGCATGAAGGCACCATACCTAAATACAGTTCTGCAGTTCTCATTCTTATTCTCTACTTTACAAGTCTGTGACATTCAAGCAAATCCGAAATGTTTTCCAAAAGGGGTCCCCAAAAATCAAGTTTTAAGCCCCTGGGTTTTGTGGATTACAAAGAGATGTACATAAAATCATAATCCTTCCTTAATATATTTTTATCCCCCATATTTATTCTAAGTAATGCTAAGAATTGTAATATTTGAGAAACTGATATAAAAACCATTTTGATATACCAACAAAAAACTTTTATCAACCTAGACACAAATCTGGACCACCTTAATCTTGAATCCTCGGCTCCACTTTCTCTTGTAATCAACGACAACTAAGTGTAACTTGGCAGTGAGCCAGCCACCAATCCATACATTATATCAGATAATTAAAAATACAGCGTTATGTAATCTTATTTAATGGTTACTTGGTTTGTATTGAAAACCATCCAAACCAATATCAGAGACTTGGATTAAATTATAATGCATAAGACATTTCTAAAGATGTTTTTTAGTAAGAGTCAGCACATCCCCTACTAGCAAATATAAAACATGCAACACCACTTTCATCTCCAATTAACCTCTCCTTGGCAAGAACTGCAATGTCAATTCACCCTACAGGCACCAAGGCGGGGTCCGGAGTGGGATCCCAAAGCCTATTTTCTTTGACTGACTTTTAACATCAAATAAACATTAACCACTAATTTTGTTAGAGAAACAAATTCAGAGGCCAGGCACGGTGGCTCACACCTGTAATCCCAGCACTTTCGGAGGCTGAGGCAGGCAGATCACGAGGTCAGGAGTTCGAGACCAGCCTGGCCAACACAGTGAAACCCCGTCTCTACTAAAAATACAAAAATTAAGCAGGCATGGTGGCGCACACCTGCAGTCCCAGCTACTCGGGAGGCTGAGGCAGGAGAATCGCGCGAACCCAGAAGGCAGAGGTTACAGTGAGCCTAGATTGTGTCACTGCACTCTAGCCTGGGCAACAGAGCCTGGGCAACTTTGTCTCAAAAAAATAAATAAATAAATATTCGGGAAACAAATTCATTTAGGAGGTGGAGGAGGAGAACCAGTTATTCTGGTAAAATGAAAATAAAATCAGCAATCAGTGCCCACGATGAAACACAAGTCTGGAAAAATATAAAAGCCAATGTATACCAGACAGGAGTATATCTCTTATTGTCATCCTAGCTCAAGAAAGAAAAAGAGTAATTCAGTTAGGAAGTTGATCAATCTTTACGAACACTGAATTTTTAAAGAACGACTACACCTCATCTATAAACTGCTTCATTATCATAATGCATTGATTATTAAACTAATACACTAGTCACAGGAGGGCTTTAATTCAAAACCACCTCTTGGCCTCAGCATCAAAATCCTGGAAGATAAATCTACCGTGAATGTTTGCTTCTTCAAAGAAGGCAAGTGCAGACAGAAACTTTCTGTAAAAATCAGGATAAACTTCCTAAAGGATATATATTATTTCCTATACATTTAAGTCAGTTGGAAACAATCATACTAATTATATTGATTTCTGCAGGGTCTGAAGTTAGCAAGTGAGAAGTATTTCATTCCAACATTTTAGGAAGGCAAAATAAGAAAGAACAACGTCTTCAGAGACAGAAGACCTGAGATTTCAAATTAAATCTCAGTTGCCCAAAAGCTTAGATAGCTGGGATCCTCAGCTGCCTTCCTGAAAAGAGAAGACATGAACATCTGCCTTACCGGAATGCAAGTTTGAGGACAAAACTAGCGCCTTGGAAACTTTAAAATACTATGCAAACGTAAGGCCTTGTTAGAGTTTAGAGAAACCATAAAACATATTTATTACATGGCACGCTAAGGTTTGCCATGCTGGCCCATTCTACAATGTAGTGCCGAAATACCAACTCCAATGTGAATAACTGCTGAAAACACAGTTGCATTAGAGGCAAACACAAATATAACTAAATAAGAAAAAATAGCCCATAACAAGATGGTTGGATTTAAAATCAAAGCTTCCTCATAATCATGTAGCTTCAGATTTAAAACACTTGTAATTTTGGAGTTACATAAGAGTGTAATTAATGTTTTAAATGATAAAGCTCTGCATTCCGAATATCAGCCTGTGATTTAAGAGAAAAATGTTTCGGTCTGAAGTCATCTAAATTAACAGTAAGACAAGATTCTGAGCAGCACCTCCTCCTTCCTTCACATGCAAGAAATATACTTCTTATAAGAATTACTTCTATGAAAAGTAAGTTTATCAAGTTGAATACCTAAAAAACACTAAATGGCAACATTTCCCCAGTAAATATCTGTTTCAAGTAACTGGAAGCCATTAACACTGGTAAAAACACAGAATCCAAAAGAATTTTGGACGTTTTAGCAACACAATACTATGGCAACACGGCAGAGAAAATAATTCTGACTTTTAAAATAAGATAACGCACTGTACTTTCAGTTTAACTGTTCCTTAATTGAGTACAACCTAACTTTGATTCAGCTTCTTTATTAGGAAAAATGCACTTGAGTCCACAGTCCAGAATATTTCCAATGCCACGGATCTCATGCAATGTATGAAGAAATGTCTTTCACAGAGATGACAGCCCAGCAGGCAATAAAAGATACATGTAAATCATCAGGCACAGGAGTACAAACTCAACTGCAGAACTGTTCAGAGGGCATAGAAATAAAACTTAAATTTTTTTCTTTTATTTAGGAATGCATGCCCATTCACTTTTTCACAAGCCCATTTTATTAAAGAAATAAAAATAAGCCTGCAATTAAAATAAAATGAGGGAGCTCCGTAAGTCTATTTCTGTTCAACAATTCAAATATTCTTAAATTCTTGGAGACAGTAAAGAGTCTCTCCTCCACCAGCGGTCAACCACACACACACTCTACTCTGAAGAACTGGTTGAAACAGGCAAAAACTGGAGGTCACTGTTTTAAAATATAGGTAACTATACACAAATAGAATATGTCTGCCTCATCTTTCACTTCCAACAATAAAAGAGCCAGGGCGAGCACTAAGAGCAGCAGATCCGATTCATCTAGGGAACCACAGACTGTCAGTGCACAGTAATTCCTACAAAAGGTAACAGATCTGACCAGATCATGTTGCTGCCATTTCCCAGAGAAAAGACAGACCAGTGGCACCCACACCCATCTTCATCTGAAACACATATTCCAGGAAAAGTAGGAGACTGCTCCCGGGAAGGAAGGCTTAATTTACCGTGCATGCCAGCAGATGATTCAGGAAGCCACAGGAGGAGAAAGCCTGGGGAACACTGTCCCGGGTAGGCGTGCCTCCAGAAACCTCTGTATCCCTGACCCGCAGTACTTCCTAGGACCTTTCACACCCTGAGCTGGCTAGAGCCGCGTGAAAATGGCAAGAACTCCCTTCACCACTATTCCGAACCTCAAGCCAGCCACCAATGAGGGTCACCCAATCCAACGCCCTCCGGAACGGTGCTCTTTTGCCGGCCTCTTCTCCCCTACTGACTTCTCCAAGGGCCAGCCTGCAAGGCTTGGCATGGGCTGCCCATCCCCTGGGAGGGCTGACTGCCCCGCCAGGGCTGCTGGAGCCTGGACACAGGACAGACAAAGGGCTGGGATGGGGAACTGGGCTCCTCCCCTGGGACCACGGAGCTTCTCTCCTCTCAGGTGCTGGGGTCTGACCCCAACCCTCTTCCAAGGTCCCCAAACTTCGCTAACAATGCAGGCACCTGTTCCCTCCACCTCTTCTGCATTTGAGTCCCTCAAGTCCTTCCATTTTCCTCCAGCTTTTTCTCCAGTACCTTCGACAAACCAAACGCCCTACTTCCCCGAGTCCAACACGCTCCCCTTCCATGACATAATTCAACCTCGTCCCCAACGAAGCCCCCAGATGGTCGCTATCCCCCACCCAGAAGTTTCCCCTGGGTGTCCCCGAGTCCCCAAAGATTTCCTTCAAGTCTCACCCATGCACCCCAGCCTTCTCCTTCCAAGTCCCCAAAATTCACATCAGGGTCTTCCCCTAGGTGTCCCACAGCCTCCCAGGTCCCCGTGCAAACGACCCCGGGGGCCACCCGGGCCTCCGTCTCCGCCGCGTCCGCTGACAGCAGAGGGCACGGAGGGGCCCCCCGGGCCCCCGCGTTTCCACCCGGCCCCCAACCGCCGCCGGCCGGCAGTTAACGGCCGGCGCCTCACCTTGGTTCACCAGGCGCAGGGCGTGCGTGAAGGAGGGGTCCAGGGAGTCCTTCTCCGCCATCAGCTCGGGCAGGTACTTCTCCTCCATGCTCGCCGGCCGCCGGGCCCGGGATGTGGACTCCAGGCGCACGGGGGGCGGCGCCCGGCAACCCCCGACCCCGCCCGCGCCCCCAGCGGCGGGGACCCGGGGGCCAGACGCGGCGGCGGCGGCGGCCAAGCCGGGCGGTCGGCCGGAAGGCGGAGGCGGCGGCACGGGGGCGGGAACCGACCGCTCAGCCCCGATCCCCGGTGGCCGCCGAGTGCCCAGCGCCGGCGGCCCCCGCGCTCCGGGCGCGGGCCGAGGAGGAGCGGGCGCGGACGGCGCGGTTAGGCGGGCCCTCGGGCCGAGCGGGCTGCGGCGCCCCTGAGGCAGTCCACGGCGATCCCCGCCAGTCCCGCCAGCACCTGCCAACACCCGAGCCACAGCTGAGACCTGCACGCCGCGCGCCGCCCCGCGCACTCTGAGCCACCGCGCGGAGCGCCCAGCGCCCGCCGCCGGCCCCGCCCCGCCCGGCTCCGCCCCGCCCCCCCCGCCCCCCCCTCCGCCCCGCCCCGCCCCCCCGCCCCGCGCCCGCCGCCCCGCCCCCGCCGCCCCGCCCCGCGCCCGCCGCCCCGCCCTGCCGCGCCGCGCCTGCGCACTGGCGCCCACCACCCCGCCGCGCGCCGCCTCCTGGGGCCGCTCTCCGCTGCGAGTCCGCCGGGACTAACCGGGCGTTTGCGAGAAGGGGTGCGTCCGAGGGCCCCTCCCGCGTGTCCGGCGCCCACCTTTGGCCCTGAGGGCCGAGTGGGGAGCCTCACGACGCTGTTACAGCCTTTCAGATGCACGGACTGGGAAACTGGGGCTCAGAGAAGTCAAGTGGCTCGCCCAAGGTCACCCAGCGAGTGATCCTGGGAAGAGGGGACAAGGGCCGAGCTGGAGCTGGGAAGGGCGCCCCAGTTCGCCCCAGTCGCGCTCTGAGGAATAGCAGCGGTACCGCCCTGCTCTCTAAAGCTTCCTGGACTTCTCTAAGTTATGTCGCGTTGCTGTCCCCCCGTATTTATAAGAGAGTAAGGCAGGGGCGCCGTCCTTTCTCCGCGCCTGAGCTCAGAGCGCCAACCTCCTGAGATCAGCCAGCTCAGAGGTCGGTTACATAAAAGCGCGTGCCCTTCTGGGCGTCTTTGTCATCCCGACTTGCTCCTGGGTTGTCATTCTCTTAGGTCATAAACCGGCTGTGCCTGGACACAGCTGAGTGAGCCGCGTCTGAGCTCATCCGCTCCTGGGGAGAGGCCCTGGGACGCCCCGCCTGTCGGTGGCAATGCTCTCTGTCCCCTTCCGCCCACCCCCAACCCCCAGCAAATGCTCTCCAAGGCCATTTCAGATTTCCCGAGGCATGTGGAATAAACGTCCCCCAGGAAGGCCAAGGACTCCAGTCCTTGCCCTGCCGTTTTTCCTGCCTTCAAACACCCAGCTCAAGTCCCGGCCTCAATGTCACCTTCCCTGGACAGCCTCTCAGGACCTCCCTGGCAAAGCAAGTCACAAGTCCCTTCTTTGTGTCCCCCCAGCTTGGTCAGAGGTCATTCACAGACAGCTGTAATTCTGTTTTCAGTAGACCATGAGCATCAGGGACAGAGTTTGAGTTTTGTTTTTGAGGGGGAAGGTCACCAGTGTGTAGTACAGGGGGCAGGGATGGAGGGTACTGGAAATGTCTCTTGGAGGAATAAGTCAGTGGCATACCACTCTCAGCCAATAGCCTGAGGACAATCGCCACAGTCCCCCAGGCAGGCCCCGCACTCCCAATGCAAATGGAGGCAGCTTTACAAACCCGAGGTGAGTGGCAGGTGGTAGAAATCTTGGAAGCTCTAAGTCCCAGACCCGAGTACTCAACTGCCCTCACTCTCAAGGCTCCACTCCTCCCCCCGGGTAAGGTGCCATTTCAGAGTCCCCAGTAAGAGTCTTCTTCGTGGCTCTCTTCAGTCTCAACTTGCAAGAAGCAGAAAAATGGCACAGTTAAAAGCAAAGCCTCTGGGGTTAAACAGCCTGGATTTGGAATCATGGGTCTGCTGCTCACTAGCTGTGACCTTGGGCAAGTTTCTTCACCTCAGGGTCCTCATCCGTCAAGTGGAGATGACAACCAAACCTATTTCATAAGAAGTTCATGAGAATAAATATGTCAACTCATAATGAAATACCCAAAACAGCGTTCTGCCTATCGGAAATGCTGAGCTGATCTTTGCTTTGGGTTTTTTCCAGCTGCAAGGCTGTTCTCTGGGCCTTCTGAGCCTCCCTCGCCTTCCCTTCAGCTGTAACTCCAGGGACGCTGGGCAGACACCCATCTGTGGACTCCTCACTGCTGGACATGGTGCTTCGCCCCGGCCTGGCCAACTGAGTGAAGGACCTGTGACCGTCGCACCTGTTTCTGACCTGGGCCCAGCGTCAGGCTTGTAGGCTGCTTGTGGCTGCTCTTCTCAATCCCAGGTCTATGACTGGCCTCTCAGCCCCAGAAACAAAAAGGGCACTTCCCAAACCACCCTCACCCAGAAGGGCAGGGGTGTGGATGGCTGCATCCTGGCTGCTACCTGCCTCACTATGCCACTTTGTTAATTAACTTAGAGCCTGAGCTTCCCAGTCTACACCCCCAAAACCAGGGGTATGCCAGTAGTCCTGCCGGACAACAGGAGGGACTCATAGGACAATGTATTTTCCTTTTACAACTGAAGGGAAGCATACACCTCTGGCTTATATTCCTGTGTCACAGGACTTACATTCTATGGTAGGGTTCCCTGAAAGCTGCTTGTAAAGGGGGAAAGGGGGACAGAGAATGTCTGGGATGAGGCTAGAAGAGGACAATGGGGCCTGGATGCCCAGCGGCTTCATCGGAACACTTAGACTCTCTCTCTTCTAACAGCTCTTCTCCCTCTGTGTCTTCCATTCAGACCATCTGCCCCGGTGACAGTCCAGACCTTGAGTAATCACTATTTTTATTAAGTGCCAGCCCTATGTTTATGACTTAGGATTCACTATGGTTCTCACAACACCCTGTAAGGAAAATTCTATTGATCACCACTTACAAAGAAGGAAACTAAGGCCCGGGACAGTTTAATACCACCTTGCTTAAGGCTCCACAGCTGTCAGCGGGGATCCCAGGCCCACCTGACTCTCTGACCCTTCTTTCTCTCCCTTCCTGGTTCTGCCTTCCCAGGTAGCAATCTGGGACACTCCTGACTGGCTCTTCATCCCTCCCTGATCTGAGCTGGCAGAGTCAGTCCACCAGCAGCTGTGGAGGAGGGCTATGCACTGGGAAACTGACAGCAAGGGCACTGAATCTTCTGCTCCAGACCCTCCTTCTCTGAGAACCTTCCAAGAGGGCAGGTGCCAAGCGCTGTGAGTGCTCATGCAGGGTCCTCCGGGGAGGAGGGAGATGAATGTCTCTGTGAGATGCTCAGGAAATTGTCCCTACCCTCCAACCTGGCTGACCCATTGGCTGTGGGGCACCTCCATGCTGTGCTGCACACTCTGCTCATCTTCATGAGATCACCGTCCTGCAGGTGCTAACCCTCTGATTCTTTTGAAAAGGAGAAATCAGGTCTTGGGAAAGGCGGTGATTTTCCTGCAAGCAGCTGCAGGTAGTACTCACACTCAGGTCTTTTGGCTTCCAGGCCGAAAGAGGTCTCTCTAGAATACACCAGTACTCACTGAGCACGTACTATGTGCAGAGACTGCTCTGGGTACAGGGGACATAGCCATGGACAGAACAGACTTCTCCAAAGGCCCTTAAGGCCAGGGCACTGGGGCTGCTTACTCCATCTGCAGAGTTTGTGGTTAGACTGACCAGGTGCTCAGGTCTGGACGGGAAGCCCCGCACTGCAATAAGGAACTGTGGCTGTTCTTTCTTCTCACATCCAGGTCTGGGACTAGCTTCTCAGCCCCAGAGACAAAAGGGTACTTCCCAAACCCACCCCACTCAGTGACACTGGGCCATCTCAGAAAACACAGCAGGTCCCTGTGGCCCCAGCCCACCGCCATAGCGCTGTCTGCCAGAATCCACACCTGTCTCCTCTTCCCCCACCTACTGACTCCTGGGGAGAGAAAGACAAGTCCCTGGCCTTTATGACACTAACTGCAATAAGTCAGACACAGCTGCAGCAAACTCAATGTCATCAGAGGAGACACAAAATGTAGGGAGTGTGTCTATGAGGAAGTTTTCATATTTGCTGCTCACACTACAAGCTTCTCACTGCTGTTCACACTACAAGCTTCCTCTTCGTTTTGTTTAAGAAAGGTGGATCCTATCCCAGTTACTCCAAAACTCTGCAGTGCCATACTGTGAAGTCCTAATCCGACTGTACCAAAGGCCAGAGAGACCTCGGCTTGGCCCCAGCTGCCTTGCTTACGATCCTCCTCACAGGATCATTTTGAGGTTGAAACTGAAGCATTAAGCTCACATAGGTACCATGTGCATTTTAAAGCTTTTCCACTCTCTGTCCTCTCCACCAGCATTGTTTGTGCTCCTGTTCACACTTAACACATCTGGTCCTCGTCATCTGTGGACCCCTTTGCCTTCACACTGTCCTCAGAGCCTGCTCAGCTGCCCAGCCCCAGTGCCTGGTCCAGAGGTCAGTTCACAGCAAGCACTCAGCATTCCTTCTGGATCCGTGTCTCCCAAAATGCAGTCCCGGAACAGCAATGCTACCCAGCCATCTGAGGCCAATTCATTTGTCATGTAAGGCGGGCACCAAAAGATGGCACATCCTTACCTAGAAATCGTGTCAGGGAGGAAGACAAGAGTGTTCACTCTAATCCCTGACTCCAGTCAGTTACAGCAGGAAATACTTTTTCAAAACTTGTAACTGTGGCTGAAAAGCCTTGACACGAGTCGGGGAGGACACAAAGCAACTCTTCAAAGTTGGGAGGCTTCACACAGTTCAAAGCCCAGTGTAGATCTGGAGTGCTTTCACCAAGGACTATTTGGTCTATGAGTGGTTCTCTTGTATTTTTCTCAAACAAGCTCCAAAAAGCTCCCTCATTCAGGTAGTCACAAGCCACCACTTTTTAGAGATGAGGAAACTGTTGCTCAGAAGGTTTAAGTGACTCAGAGATAGTAAGTGGAGAATTGGACACATGTTTGCATGCGTATACACACACACATGCACACGCACGCGCATGCGTGCACACACACACAAACACACACTCCACCCAATGTGAGGATGGATACAATCAGACCTTCAATCCCAGTCACTCACATACCTGAAGACACCTGTCTTTCTGTCTCTGTATCCATCTGCCCTGCAAATCTATACCCTCCTGTCAGTATTTGGTGGATGGAAACCTCAGTTTCTCTCGTCAGCTCTCTTCTTTGACAAGAGAATCGAGCCATCCTGGCTCTGTCTTTCTGGTTAAAAAAATAAAATAAATAAATAAATAAAAAACCACACACACAGATATTGTGCACACACCCCCTAGTGGCCACATGTGGAGACACATGCCCCACAAAGTTTGCTTTGGGGTTGATAACCACTTGAGTTTGAGAAGGAAACCCCAGATAGGATTGCAACTCCATCCTAGGAAGGAGGATGGTGAAGGATGATCTTATGTGGAAGACAGTGAAAATGGAAAAAGACAAAGAAAAGGGGAGGAGAAAGAAAAATGTGATGGAGAAAAAGAAGACAGGAGAACCAAAGGAAGATTAAAGAAAGGTATATAGAATAGGAGGAGTGAGAGAAAAAAATAAGGCAAGCTTAAAGGAGGGACATTTCTCAATGTGAAGTCTTTCTCTATTTCAAATATAAGCACAAAAAGTAATGATGGAAAATAACGCGAACTGGTGTGTCCAGGGTCAGCTGGCCATCCTGTACACAGGCAGGTGGGGACAGACGAGCCAAGGATGAGAGGGGACAGGGCCAGTATCTGACCCCGTCACTGCCTGACTTGGTAATATTTTCAGAATCCAAAGCTTTCTCTGTCCCTATTTCTGAGCTTGTAAAGGGTAGATAATAGCAGTTGTTTGTTGACTTCTGATGAGAATAATAAAGATTTGCAGAGAAAACCCTGAAAAGTGCTCTAAGCTCTTGGACATAACCATCACAGAAGTGTGTTTTATTATTTTTCTCAATGCAGCAAAAACCCTCCATCCTTTGCTTCCTGGTGTAAAAGGTTATATGTGATGCTGGAGTGCCAAAGTACTTGCTGTATTTCAACAATACATCAAGTTATCACCACCTCTGGTGCTTTGGAAGATGCTGTGATTTGGAAAGCACTGTCGAAATATAAAACATTATTGCCACAGTAGTAAAAATATCTGTGTCCATCTCCTAGTCCACTATTTCTTGTCAGGATGCATAGAGATACACACGAAACAATTCTGTACACATTACTAGAATGTTTTACAGCAAAACTGCACATATCTGAGTTTGGCAAAATAATCAGAAACAAAATATTTCTGTCAGTGTCAAGTTACCCTTAGTGTCCGAACAGCTACCAAGGGGGTGATAAAGTGTTTAGTGTCCACTGCAAATGTGAACACATCCAGGTTTCATAGAAAAATGACAGCTTGGGCTTGTGTTTTTCTTTAGTTAAGAAAGGAAGAAACAAACTTAACAAAAATGGCTGTGGAAAAAGAATGGACATAAAGCTGAGATTGTGGACTTAAGTTAGATCACTGAATTACAAGAGAAACATTTTTTCTCAAAATCAAAGTCAACTTTTGTTGGTGACTCAACTGCAAACTCACTGAACGTCTCTGTGAATTTCATTCTTTGGCGTTTCTCTAGCGTAGCACTAGCCTTCCCACTAATATCAGCCCTCATCACCACCATGTCTGGATTTATACCAAGGGGAGACAGAATGCCTCAAAATCCATTGCTTGTTGTTAATGGAGAGATTGCGGTTACTGGTTATACCTGGGCAACCTCGATCAACTTTATCACACCTCTAATGACAGCTGGCATGTGCAACGCTCCAGCTTCCTCTGGCAAATCTTATCCTGAGAGCAAATTCTCTCTCAGTCTTCGTAGCCATACTTGTTGGTCTGCAAGCATTAGCAACTTAGATATACAGACTATCATGATCTGTGCACAGTTCAAGAGTAAGTTACCCTTGAGCATATGGCGGTTGAGGCCACAAGTTAAGGAGTCTGATACCACTGTGCGCCTGCCCCTAATAATCTGGGAGCTTTAGGGCAAGGCAGCCTCTTTGTGCCTCTCTTTCTGCACTTGCAAAATGAAGGCAGTATTACCCCCTCCCCTGCAAACAGTTACTTTAGGACCTCCATGAGTGGCATGTATTTAAAGTGTTTATCGCAGAACCTGACACTCCAGGGGCACAGAATGTGTGCAGCATCAGTAGAGCAGCACTGTCCAAAATTAATGTGAGCCACATGCTTAATTTTAAATTTTCTAGAAGCCAGTTGACAATGTGAAAAGAAACAGATGAAGTTAGTTTCAATAGGATTATTTAATCCAATATATCCAGAATACTGTTTCAATATATAATCAATAATTTTAAAATATTAATGATATTTTACATTCTTATTTACTTTGACTAAGTCTTTGAAATCTGATGTGTAGTTTGCACCTACAGTACATGTCAATCCAATGTAAAATTTTCAACACCTAAGGTAAAATATGGTTCTATCCAAACTATAAAATTGTGTTTGATGAAAAAAAACTTACACTGCTTCCATTTTAAAATTTAACTTTAATTAGTTAAAATAACATTAAACCCAGTTATTCACTAATGAGAGCCCCAATTCAAATGCTCATTAGCCACATGTGGCTGGTGGCTGTGGTACTGGGCAGTACAGAGTCAGAAGAAGATATTCTGGGACGTGGATTAGAAAACACACCTGTAAGTGCTTAACCAAATAGGCTCACCCTTGTCTTACCCTCCTCCCCATGAAGTCCCAGAGTAGGCTGCCCAGGCCAGGGGCAGCAGCTACAAGATGTTGTTAGTGTGCCATGCCCCTGCCATCTTTCTGCTTCATCAAACTTAGGGGGCCAAAATGGGCTGTCTTCATTCCACCATGGGCATCATGACCTGATTCCAGGCAGGAGTAAGGAAAAGGGAAAGAGCTAAAGGGAAAATTCGCAGCACCTGTTGAGTCTGTGCAGCTGATAGGACGCCTTGTTGGAAGCCTCATCAAATGGCTTTTGCTTAAGTATCATTAACCAAACTGTATCACACATGGATACCCTTATTTGCAAGGGTCAGAACTGGTAACTATAGTGTTTTCCCTGGGCACATCGCATCCTCCAACAAAAGTAGAGTTCCTCAGTAAGGAATAGAGGACAATTGATGTTTAGGAAGCAACTGACAGCCTCTATCCGAGGTGGCATCTGCAATTATCACGACCACTTCAACTCCTGGCTCTATTACTGTACAACTACCATCAAATTCTCAGATGATCTGGAGGAGGCACTCACAGTCTTTAAAGAAATAAAACAATAGGGTTGTACATTTTTTGCTGGTTCAAGAAAACAAAACTCCCTTTCCTGTATTGCATCTTACAATTCAGCCAGGTATGACCCAGGGAATCAGAACATACAGGAAAGGGAGGGCAGGAGGACGGGACTGCCTTTCTGAGTGGACTCTGGGTACTAGGAAGAAGTAGAGTCTTCCAGGCAGAACAAGGTGTGGCGTGAGCAGGAAGTCCCTCCTTTGTGGGGCTGAGGGAGAAGCTGTGGCTCAAGTTAGTGCTGGATGGGGACTAGCTGTAAGCAACCAAGAGGGAGACTAGATGGAAGGCAGGTGTGCGCCCCCTGTTGTGGCCCTTTCTTTCTTACAGGCACCAACGATGTTTCCATGGGCTCAGCTGTAGCTTGGAGGTCTTTCTTGAGATGCTGACTCCCTGTGCTCTCGTCTCTCCACTATGCCTCTGCTCATTGTTGAGCCGGAACAGATGCACTGTGAACCTCAGCATCACCTAGATATGGTCTTGTTTCCTCTTGGAGAGTTACTGAAAACCTAAGCCTCACAGTGGGATCAATATTATGACCATTTCACAGGCCAATTGTGAGGCTGAGATGAACTAATGCATACAAAATGCTGTTTCCCCCAGCACATAGTTTCCAAAAAACTATTCTGAACTTTTTCTTTTTTATTTTATTTTATTTTTTTGAGATGGAGTCTCGCTCAGTCACCAGGCTGGAGGGCAGTGGCGGGATCTCAGCTCACTGCAACCTCCACCTCCTGGGTTCAAGTGATTTTCCTGCCCCAGCCTCCCCAGTTCTGGGAGTACAGGCGCAGGCCACCATACCCAGCTAATTTTTGTATTTTTAGTAGAGACAGGATTTCACCATGTTGGCCAGGATGGTCTCAACCTCTTGACCTCATGATCTGCCTGCCTCGGCCGCCCAAAGTGCTGGGATTACAGGTGTGAGACACCGTGCCTGGCCTCTGAGTTTTTTCTTATCGTGCTACAGTGAATCTTGTGTTTTCTTTCCTGTATCGTATTATTTCATATATTGGTCAGAATCTTGGCAGGAAACAAATGGTGCACTCAAAAGGAGTCATTAAAGAGAGTTTCATAAACAGCTATTTATAAGGTGTGGGTAAGGCAAAGAGATACAAAGGGAAGAGTTTGGCCGTCTAGGCCACCAGTGGGAGACCTTCTCATCCTGTGCCTAAAGAGGCCAGGAAAGAGCAGATGTCAGAACCTGAGAGAGCTGTGGAGGTGGCAGCAGGCCTCCAGCAGGAGCTGTGGCTGAATATAGAAGACACCAGCCCTGCTGAACAGGGGCGGGTCCAGGAAGGAGCCAAGGCACTAAACACCCTGACCTCACTCTTCCACCCTCTGATCTCCTGTGAATGCCTCCCACTGGCTGAGTTGGAACCGAAGTCAGGGATCAGGGGAGCCCAACTGATGTATTCCATAAAGGCAAGCCTCTGAGGGTAGAGACTGTGGTTGAAAAAGGTGGAGAGTAGATCTAGAGGAGGCAAAGAAGACCAAACCCTTTTGCAATGTGCTGTAGTAAATAATTTTACCTGAAACATCTGGCACTGGCTTACTGGATTTCTACTCTAGTTAATTATGTTTTCTCCCTGCAGTGTTTGGTATCCTCATTCAGGTTATGCATACACGTGGCTTCTGGTTGAGAAGCCAGAGACAGAGAGGCATCCTGGTGCCACAGACAGAGCACAGTTTCTGGGCTCTCCCAGAATTTCACTCCATGCCTCTCTCATTAACTCATCATGTGAGCTAGGACAAGTTAACAGGCCACTCTGAACCAAGCTCTCTAATCAGTATCACGGGAGGAAAAGTGGTCACCTCACTAGGTAGTTGTGAATATTAAAGTGGTGTGTTTTCTATGCCTCTGCTACCCTGTGGAAGCTGTAGACACAATGGCTAGGAGCTCAGGTTCTCAAGGTAGCATTTGTGGGTTCAAATCCCATCTCTGCCATTTTTAGGCTCTGCGTCCTTGGGCTAATTACTTAATCTTTTAGTATCTCAGTTTCCTTATCCACAAAACAGAGAGAAATTGTCCCCGCCATGTAATGTGATTGTGAGAATTAAATGTTCAGTGACATGAAAAGTAATTGGGACAGTGTGTGGCACTTGCCAACACTCAATGTCCCCAATTATATGTAAAGCACCGAGCTGCACGCAGTGTGTGCTCAATACCTGTTGAACTCCCTTCCTCTTTCCTTCAAGGGAAACGTGAGGCCTGATCAGAACTGGGCACATGGACAGCACCCTGTTGAGCTCTGAAAGAACTTCCTTTGCCCTGTTAGATCCAAGACAAGCAAGTGTTTGGGGCATTGGAGAAGGAATAAAGGATACAGTAGGGCCCATGGATGATGGCTCACAGTCCTCAGGCAAAGGAAAGCACAAGAGCTGCATCCCCGACGCCTCTGCCCAAGAAATAACTGGGTTTCTTCCAAGTATAGGGCTGCCTAGCATAGCAGTTAAGATCCTAACTAAAGAGCCAGCTTCACTCTAGCAGTGTGATTTTGAGCTGGTTACTTAACATCTCTATGCCTCAGTTTCCTCACCTGTACAAAGAGGATTACAATGGCACCTACCTCATCCTCACTGAAGATGAAATTAGTATATTTGAAAGTGCTCAGAACAGGGCAAGACATATAGTAAATGCTTTATAAAGATTTCTTAAATGAATAGAAAATTCTCAGTTCAGTAAACAAATTTTGCCCAATTGATTTCCCTAGAGTTCAGTACTGGTCTGAGTACTGTCCTCTCTTGGGTGCTGAGATCAAACAAAAATTGTGCTTGACTGTCCAGGATAAAGATAGAAAATGCTTAAGTCAGCAAAATCAAGAGGCCATACATTGATACAAGTCACTCAAATCCACTGTTAACATTCTATAGCCTGAGAATAATTTGATTTTTTAAAACTCTCATAGACAAAACAAAGCCTTGGCAATATTTTTTGATCAAGGGATAATAGAATTAGCCAACTGGAATGAAATTCTTGCTCCGTCTTTACTGGCCTGTTTTTGTTTGTTTGTTTGTTTGTTTGTTTTGAGACAGAGTCTCGTTCTGTCACCCAGTCTGGAGTGCAGTGGTGCAATCTCGGCTCACTGCAAGCTCCGCCTCCCAGGCTCACGCCATTCTCCTGCCTCAGCCTCCTGAGTAGCTGGGACTACAGGTGCCCGCCACCACGCCTGGCTAATTTTTTGTATTTTTAGTAGAGATGGGGTTTCACTGTGTTAGACAGGATGGTCGTGATCTCCTGACCTCGTGATCCACCCGCCTCAGCCTCCCAAAGTGCTGGGATTACAGGTGTGAGCCACCACGCCCGGCCTTTGCTGGCTTGTTTGTATGACTTGGTCAAGTTATTTCACCTTTCTTTGAGCCTCCATTTTCTCACTATAAAATGAGGATAATTCCTATGTCAAATATTCCTACAGGCATATAGCAGTTACTTAGTTAATGGGAGTGGTTTCCTTCTACCTTTCATCTTTGAACGTCTATGAATATAGAGAAAGTCTAAAATAAAATCTAATTTTGGAGACTGAATTTCACAGAAGGCATCAGTTAGTCAAGCATCAACAAGTTTGAAGCCAAATGTCCATCGGGGTTTATTTGTTTTCCTGACCAAGCAATTTGTGGCAATGTTTCCTTCCTGTGCTAATCAGAAAGAAGTCTCTACTGTTCTACTTTGAACAAAAGGGTCACTTCCTCGGAGGCATAGCAGGAAATGCAGACTTTGGAGCTCAGCTTTTCAGTGCCAGGTCATGGATAACCTTTAGCAAGTGACAACGTTTCTAAGCCTCAGTTTCCTCAATGGTAAATATTGATTTTACAAAAGTATTGGGATTAAGTAATATTTTATACATACATTGCCTGCACACTGTATGGGCTCAGTAAGTGATAATCATCATAGTAAGCTCATGTCCCCTTGAATAAAATTAAGCTTCTCATCAAATCAAACAGACTGTATATATAAAGTAGATAAAGACAAACATCTCCAGGAATTGCTCTTGCACTGATTTATTTTCTAGATTTTCTAAAACATAGGGAGGAATAAAACATTATGTTCCAAATGCATAATGCCACTTCTGTTGAAGAAGCTTTAAGTTTTAATGACATGAGAACAATTTACTTCAAGCAAAGGCCACAGAGATACACCTAGTGCTGGAAAATTTGCTTCTAGACAGGCCTTTAAAATTAGCCGAGAACCTGAGGCTGTGTGAGGAGAGCTGTCGTGGTCAGTCATTTAATAGTTTCTCCAAGATGTGAAGTTTGCTCTTATAACAGGCCCCTCCATTTAGCCTAAGACCCCTTAGAACAAACAAAATCCCTGATTAAAGGATTACTGTGGTCTTGTTTTTGCCTTTGTATCTCTACCTTTCATAAAATAGTTGTCCATCCTCTTACAAATAGCTTTTATTTTATTCTTCTTCTCCTAGTCTCCAACTCTTATTCTCTTTCAGTGTTCTCTGTCTCAATGAATGGCCTCTCCATTATTCAAGAAACCTGAATACCACCCCTCCCCTTCACCCCCACGGCGACTGTCAGCATTTCCCGTTGCTTTTCCTTCTGAATATTTCTGGATTCACTGCACTTCTCTCTTCCTACTCTCTCTTCTCCACAGTCCTCTCACTGGTCTCATGGCCTCTGGCCTCCCTTTTGTCCGTTATCTACACTGTACCAAGACTGATCTTTAAAAATGCAAGTCTGGTTATTTCATCCTTACTTAAAACCCTTCAGGGGTCTCCAGTGCTGTTGGTTTAGGTGAAGACCAAACTCTTTATTGAGCCAGGAAGGCCCTGTGCGATTTGGCCATGCCTAGTTTGACAATTTCTTCTATTATTACTCCAGCCACATAGAACTTTGGGTTTTGGGGAATATATCATAAATGATTTGAATGGATGCTCCATAGCCTGGAATGGCTCCCTTCTGCTCATAGCATTAAAAGTTAATATTCCTCTGACTCAGGCTATTAACCCATTTCCATCATTTCCTTCTACTTCATAACTCTTCTTTGCACCAAGAAAACAGTTCCTTCTGTGGCTGGTCTGTCTCCCTGGGGGCGGCATAGGCTTATATAGTTTCAAGTTCTGGTCCCTTTGCCAGAACTTCATAACGGTGAACTAAGAGTCAACAGATATTCCACAACCTTAACCTATCTTCCCATCACACATGCACATGCATGCACGCATGCACTTATACACAGATGCACATACATGAGCACATGTGCACATGCACACAAGTACACACACCCACACTGCTCCCCAGATTGCAGCACCTAAGCCAGCACCTGGGCACTTACAAAGCTCAGTAAATCAGCATAATAAATCAGTGTAGTCAGAGATACAGCAACTGTTTCTGAGCACACAAAAAATCTCATCGCTAGCATCATAACTCCTTTGTGTTCTTTTCCGTTGGTACTCATCTCTATATTGACTCCAGTGTTTACTGACTGTCTATGATGTGCCTGCTACTATTTCAGGCTGTGGAACAAGTTCCCTGCCCTCAAAAAGCATAGAGTCTAGTGGAGGGGCATGCATACTGCTTACTAGCTTTATGGCCTTGAGGGAGTTACTTAGCCTCTTGTGTCCCAGGTCCATTATCTAAGAAATTAAAATATCAGTGTCATCTTCACAGCATTGTTATGGAATGAAATAAACTAACATGTTAGTTGCTAAGAGCTGGCCTCATAAGACTGATGTGAAATATAAGGAGATAATACAAGAAAAGTGCTTAGAATAATATTCGGATGATATCCATCTTTAATAAACCCTAGTTTCATATTTTTATTATGGTAACAAAGGAATGTAGTTGCTGATTGTTGTAAGTTCTCTGAAAGGGAAAGACCAAGTGCAATGATAAAGATGATTCAGGGAGCATCTCAAAATTAGGTGGAGTGCTGAGGGAAAGGCCCTTTGACGAGGGAACCATTAAGATGTGAAGGAATTGACCATGATGGCCAGCAGAGGGTCAATCTGAGGGTCAAATCTGAGATGCGGCAGAGCAAATCTGGGTCTCCGGGATAGACAACTGCGGTTCCAACAGCTCTGCAGCTGTCCGGCTGTGTGTCCTCCAGCCAGTCATGTCAGCACTCTGAGGCTCAGTTTCCTCATCTACAAAATGAAAACTACAATGTTCATTATATAAAAACGGGGGATAGCAATAACAGAGAGAACATTATCAATGCAGAAGATTTTAAATAAAATAACTCACATAAGTCACCAAGTGCAGAGTATCTCACACAGTAGGCATTTAACAAATCCTGGGGTGCTCTCTATCTCTCCATCTGCTCTTCTATGCTAAGCATCCTCCAAAATTAACGATTGCCTCCTGAGATCACACACATAACCAGTAAGTCTGGGGGCTTCAGAGCCAAGCGGATCTAACTCCAAACCCTCGGTCCTGCCCGTTTCACCAGTCAAATCCAGAATCATCACAGTAGCCAACCAGTGGGTGGAGCACTTCTTCTAACCCAGGCCTTTTTCATGAATGTTCTCTTTACTCTTCACAATATCTCAGTAAAGAGGATTCTATTTTTCCCCATTCTGTTCTTTTCTGAGAACTGAGGCTGTGCTAACTTGCTCAGTGATGGGGCTGCCCATGCATCCCTGAGGAGTTGGTTGCCCAGGGTGTCCCAGCCTGTTTCCTGTGTCCCTGGCCCACGCGTGGACTTCCTTCAGGAGAGGACATTCTCCTATGTGATCAGTCTCCTACACCTATTGTGCTCAGTCTTATTCTTGATTCGTATTCACTTCTCTCAGGAAAGTACTGGATTGCTCCAGGCCACAGAGATCTGAAGTGATCTGAAAAAACCAGGACCTTAGCCACACTTAGTCCTGATGTCTTTTTGTTAACTTACGAAAGATTTACCTTTTCAAGGGGCTGAAATTGCACCTGCCTCCCTCCCTCCCTTCCCTCCTGTCCTTTCCCTTTTTCCCTCCTCTTTTATTCTTTTTCCTTTATCTCCCTTTGTGCATTGTACAGATCTGGGGACTTGGTAAATTGTCAAGTCCTGATGACATTGCATGAGAGGCAAGGGAGAGGAAGAGAGACAATTCCAGTGATTCCAGCATGAGTGCATTGCACTGATTCCTCACAGCTGGAAGTAATGTCTGAATAATCTCTGAGCTAAAACAGTACTTTTCCTGAAGAAGCCACGTTTTCTGAAACAAGAATTAAGACAGATTTCTGAGAAGAAAGCTGAGAAGATGTCAAGAGGCCAAAACATTGGGAATGTTGAGTTTGGGCTGGGGACTGGGGCAGTACTTGAAATTGGATTTTTGTGTAGTGTCTATCAAAGGATATTATCATTCCTGTTTCACAGATAAAGAAATTGAGGCCAAAGCTTATTCAGTTTCTCAGTTGATGAGGCATTGCACTAAATGGTGAAATTTTCCTTCTGAGAATTACCCCTATATGTATTCATAGCCTGTCTTCCCAGGCCCATCATAAGACTTCCTGAGCTCACGTAACCGCTCATTTGAGCAGGGTCTATGTATGACCATGATCTCTCCTCTTCACTCCATGGAGACCCTCCTAGGCATGGGCTAATTCCCTGAAGTTCCCCAGACAAAGCATTCATCTTATTATAATGTAATTGTCTGTTGACTTGTCCCTTAGCCCCTGGACTGTGAGCCACTGATATGGTTTGGTTGTGTCCCCACCCAAATCTCATCTTGAATTGTAGCTCCCACAATTCCCACTTGTTGTGGGTGGGACCTGGTGGGAGATCATTGAATCATGGGGGCAGTTTCCCCCATACTGTTGTTGTGGTAGTGAATAAGTCTCATGAGATCTGATGATCTTATAAGGGGTTTCCCCTTTCTCTTGGCTCTCATTCTCTCTTTGCCTGCTGCCATGTAAGATGTGCCTTTGTTCTTCCTTTGCCTTCCACTGTGATTGTGAGGCCTCCCCAGTCACGTGGAATTGTGAGTCCATTAAACCTCTTTTTCTTTATAAAGTACCCAGTCTTGGGTATGTCTTTATCAGCAGCATGAAAACAGACTAATATAGCTGCATTTATAGCTTGTCTGCTTCATGCTTGTACTCCAGGGTCTGGGACAGCCACATTTTTCTGCCCTTGTTCTCCCTTCTAAAGGATCATTTTCCTGTCCCCCTACTGACACCACACTCCCCTCCTTCCTCCTGTGGCTCCCTCACACTTGTACTTGTTCCTTCACAACTCATCTTGTTGCCATGCCCTTCCTGGAGGCAGTGCCCCTCCACTGGGCTGCCAGAGCTTTGGGCTTCCTCATGGCATGGCCGCCTGCTGCTCACTCACCCATCCCCTTTACTGGGCTGTGCTTTGCTGGAGGCCAGAGCCCAGAGGTTCTCAGTAAATGGTAGCTGAACAGATGAACAAATGACTCATCACTGTTGTAGCCCTGAATTTGTGGCAAGTATTTCCATTAATAGGTTCAAACACTACATTTTAATATAAGTGACTTAAGCCATCTGCCTACATTTCATATCCAACAAATTCATACTGGGCTAATTTGTTCTGAGCTGTGGTAGTTTAAAACACAAAAGGAAAGGAAAACTAGTTATGAATAATCAGTTTCAGCATTTAGAAAAAAAAATGCCTGTAGCTATTATCTGGAGAATTTTTAAGGTGGTGGAGGTGGGGAGGGCTTTAAATACATGGCATACTTTCCTGTACTCATGAGAAGCATCAAGTTTCAGGGCTTTTGCAGCTCCGAGTGTGAAAGAGAATGTGAAATTACTTAATAGTTTGTTATATATCAGATCTAGAAAGTCAATTACGTAAAAAAAAAAATCACATCCATTTGAATAAAAGTGAAATCTATGTGAGCCAAAAAAGGTGTTATTTTTCTTCCTCCTATAACTGGTGTTCAGAAAATTCAGGTTATCATCTCTACGTCTACTATGATCAGAATGTGTCTCAGTCATTCATTCATTTATCTATTCAGCAATCATTGAGCACCATGTGCCTGGCCTGAGGTACAACAGGGAAATGGCTGTGGCTTCATGGAATCTTCCCGGTGCTTCTCTCTGAGGACGACATAGATGAAACAAATAAGCTCACACATCAATATGGAAACGAGAAGTGGTGATAAATGCTCTGAATGAAGAACAGCGGGTGGCCCATTTAACTCAGATGCTCAGGAAAGGGACAGGCTAGAGGGAGAACCCTTTGTCATGAGTCCTCCACCTACCTCACTGGAGGCCTAAGAGCTTGTGACTCATTGTCATAGGCCTCTCTTGCTTAATTGCTTCATCTTCAAAACGATGGAATATAGAATAAGGCTATTTCTAAGATCTTCCTACCTCCAATGGTCTATGAACTTATTTTATTAAATCTATTGAAATAGACACCCTCTGAATATTTTCCTTTATTCTGATTCCGTTATGAATCATTGACAAAAAACAATGATGGTGATTTCATTTACCATCCCCAAAATAATTGGGAATTATTTTTATGCTAAATATATAGATATTTATTTATCTCATATATGTTTTGTTATAATATTTGAAAGCTGCATTCTTCTTCCACAGCATAATTTAACTTTGAAAAGGAGGTTTGTGTTAACAGGAAGAAACACAGAACAAAACAATTGATTGAAGACCTATGAGGATAAAATTTCAAGGAAAGAAAAATATGGCCAAATAACCCACGCTTGTTTTAATGTCTATATAATCAACATCTAGTAGATGATATTTCTGAAATAGTATAAAATAATCTATATTTCATTAGGTAGTCATGTCAATTGAACAGAGTCTTGTCACAGAATAAGTTCTCTGCAATCTACAATTAATTAAGCCAAGAAACAAACTGCTTGAAGATCTGTTGAAGGGTATCGACACCATTATTTTTCCAATGCAAAGTGCTTTCCCATCCTGCATCTGATCCCTCTTTTTTCCCCCTCTATGGTACATGGCTGCGAAGGAATTTTTAAAATAGGCAGAGTCCTCATAACACAATTTTCGTTATCTCTGGAATGTGTCTCAAATCCCTGAATATGGTCTTCCTCTGCTAACTGATCTCTGAGTTTTCACCGTGGTGGTTTTGTTCTTTGTACCTGAGGCTTTGTTTTACATTGAACAGAAATTCTCTGATAGAAGTAACTCACATTTTTCCTTCCTTCGTTCCTTCCTTCCTTCCTTCATATGAGTCACCAAGCACAGAGTCTCTCACACAGTTGGCATTTAGTATTCCTTCCTTCAGTAGGCCTGCCTACCTTCCTTCCTTCCTTCTTTCCTTTGTTCCTTCTTTCCTTCCCTTATTCCTTCTTTCTTTCCTTTGTTCTTTCTTTCCTTCCTTCCTTTTTCCCTTTCCTTGTTCCTTCTTTCCTTACCTTCTTCTTTCCTTCTTTCCTTTGTTCTTTATTTCCTTCCCTCCTTCCTTCCTTGCTCCCTCCCTCTCTCCCTTACTTCCTTCTTTCCTTCCCTTCCCTTCTTTCCTTCCCTTCCTTCCTTCTTCCTTCCTTCTTCCTTCCTTCTTCCTTTCTTCTTTCCTTCCCTTCTCCCTTCCTTCCCTTCTTCCTTCCTTCTTCCTTCTCTTCTTCCTTCCTTCCTTCTTCCTTCTCTTCTTCCTTCCTTCCTTCCTTTTACTGTTCTTTTCTTCTTTCCTTCCCTCTGTCTCTTCATTTTTCTATCCATTTCCCTCTCACTCAAAATATCAAAACATCTCAATATTTTTGGTGGAAATGGGAATAGGGAGCTTGATAAACCATTGCACCTTTGTCTGTTGTGTATCCTCTCGGAGCTGGCAAAGCCCCTGCAGGACTTAGGATGACGCTGGGGTTCCCACTCACCCAGACACGACGTCAGCCATAGATTGGGCTTAGTCTCTTCCTCGTCTCTGCACGGTGCATGGAACAGCGCCTGGTGCCCTCTATTTGCTTAAATAAGAAAGCCAATTGAACTGAAATAAACCGAGACTTGCTAGATGAGAACCACGGAATTTGAGTCTGGTCCCACTGTACTCATCAGGCTGGTGAGGAAATATTTATTCAAGCGGGAGTGAGGCTTTTCTTTTCATGATGTAATGAAAATTGTCAGGCTGACATAAGTTAATATACTGACTTTGATTCATAGTAATGGTGGGACTGTGGGCCAATCGTCTAATTCTCATAGCCTCTGTGTCTTCATCCTAAAAATAGGGATAATAATACTTCATTGGATTACTGTGAAGGTTTGAGATTACATCATAGTCAGGTCTCCTATAGGATCTGACACGTAACAGGTGCCCATTACCTGTTTACAATCAGTAAGAATATTAGCACCTCCACCACCTGGAGGGTGACATTCTGAGTTATAACTCCAAAGCTTGGCATTGTTCCCTGACACGTGGTTGCTAAATGAACCAAATTCCATGCGTGTATTTGTTAAGCACCTACTCTACCTGCTCAGGTTTGCTGTTATGTGGGATAGAAGAAAAAGCGAAAAACAGGGCTCTATCCCTTAAGCAACTAACCCATTATGTTCCAGTAGATAATTTAATCCATCTCATTATTTGGTAACAAACTGGACCAGCTGTAGACAGCCCAGGATGCCAATGAGAAGAAGAGTAAAACACTTTAATCCAACAGCCTGCTTTCTCTGTCTGGAGAATTGGTTAAGAAATAAAAAACAATTGCTGCCTTGTCTTCCTGGCTCATCGCCAAACAAGGTAGGACAAGAAAGTCACCAACTGCTTTCCCATTTTCTTACAGGTTTAAAATCTACCACCAAAGCAGTGCACCTTTTTGCAGAATGTTGGCTGAACTAGGAATCACAGCTGCCTACAAATTTCCTATGTGTTTAAATGCACAGTAGAAAAAGGAATGAATGAACACACAGCATACATAATTCTGGCCTTTCCTGCTTAATTTTCACATTCTGGCCTTTCCTTACTTAATTATCATGTCCACAGGCATTTCACTCATTCACTCATTCTTCTATTCAAGCATTCATTCAGCTAGCATTAATCGAACATCCCCTATGTGTTAGGCACCACGCAAGGCACTTTACCAAGTTACGGCCAGTCTGCATAACAAACCTGTAAGGTATTATTCCCATTGTACCGGTGAGAGGTGAGGAAATGGAGCCTCAAGAGGTTAAATGATTTAACCATGTTTATACCATTACTAACAGGCAGAGCCCAATTCCAATTCCAAAACAGTACCCCTGTAAATAACAATTATGTTATTTAGGATGAAGTATAAGGGAATTGCCCTCCAAACCTGAGCCTTCACAATTTTTTCCATCTCAGTTCAAGGATGAGTCCTATTTTCCACTGCACAGGCTGAAAACTCTTTTTCTCTCATACTCCACACCTAATGCATCAAAAAACCATGTTGCCTTTACTTTCAAAATTAATTTATAATCAACCATGCCTCATGACCTCACTGTAGACTCTCAGGAATTGCTGGTCTCTGAACTGTTCTGCTTTTCACCTTGCTCCCCAGATTGTTTCCTCAACTCTGCAAGCCAGGGGGCACCTTTGCAAACAGACCTCAGACTGTGTTCACCTTCAGTGGGTCCCATCTCACCGGGAGTCAAGGCCACAGTCCTGAAAAAACCTGCAGGCCCTTCCTGGCCTGGCCCTCCATTCTCTTCCTGGCCCAGACATCCGGCCCTGTCCTGCCCCCAGCATTTGCATAGAACCTGCCTTCTGTCCTCAGGGATTCTTAGCCACAACTCACTTGGCCTGGGTTCACCTCTTTTGAATCTTTGCTTAAATGTCATCTTCCGGGTCATGCCATTCCTGAGTACTCCAGTTAAAACTGGACCCTGTCCCCCTGCCCTGCTTTATTTTCATCACACCTACTAGCATTTTTCACCTTATAACATAATATATAATTTACCTTTTCATCTTGCCATCAAGTGTCTTCCCTGTCCCCTAAAATGAGGCTAGCAGTTTTCACCTTCTTTCTCTAATGTATTCCCAGCGCCTGTCACATGGTAAGTGCTCGATACACATGTTTTGAATAAAGGAATAAGGCTGGGCTTGGGGTGCTTTTCCAAGGCACTAAGATGATATTATGGCTGAGGAGTACAGGCGCATCGGAATCTTAGTCCAAGCCAGAGACATCCTTCCAGTGAGATCCACAGGGAGACATACACACGAGAAACACAAGACATACACACAAAATCCACAGGGAGACGTACACACAGGAAACAGTATGAGGCAAAACTAAATGTGAGATTTGATTGCCTAGTGATGTGGGCTCCAGCCCCCAAAGCAAAGCACTCTGATAAAATGAGCTAAGCCAAGTGGCC
Organism: Gorilla gorilla gorilla; assembly: GCF_029281585.2. Classification (NCBI taxonomy): domain Eukaryota; kingdom Metazoa; phylum Chordata; class Mammalia; order Primates; family Hominidae; genus Gorilla; species Gorilla gorilla. Next base: position 141,270,054 of record NC_073231.2, on the reverse strand, counting down.
TCAAGTAGGAGTCCAGGGGGTTTCTACTACCCCACCCCCAAACCAGACTGCCAATCTTATCACCTCTTGACCATCACCTGTAAGTCCAGGAAAGAGCACCTCTTACTACTTCTACTGTGGATGTAAAAGAGAAGAGGGAGCGAGAACCCATTTAGAGAGAGAGAGAGAGCAAACAGGGTCACACTCATGTCCTGACCTGCAGGGTGCAGTCAATCACCTGCCTGGAATCTGACCAATTCCATGAGTGGGACCCCCTCCCTGAAAGACAGGTGGGCATAAGGGAGATTCCTGTTCCACTCAGGCCAAATGCACACAGTTTTTATTGTTTTTTATAATTTATTGAGAATAACCATTTTCCTGTATCCTATATGGCCTCATATAGGACTGAAGAATAAAAATTTGTGGTCAGAAGCCATTGGTGTATGCTCCTCAAAACAGAGGAAGTTGATGGCTAATTTTATCAGTGTAGATAATCCAAGAGAAAAAAAATTTAATTCAATAGAGACATCTAATCAAGTTGCCCTACACCCTCAGTGGACCTCCGTCACTCATTGTGTGATGCTCTCAACTGGGAGAGCTTAGCAGCATGCTGAGCAGGACACAGCACAACACAGAAACCCCTCCTGGAGTATGGGTTGTGTTTAATATTAGTAATTTAACATAATTGTTAAGTTAAAGCAAATACTGGGATATTTTGGTCTAGTGTGCAAACTTTACATTTTTAAAATAAAACTTGACATTTCAAACACATTTTTCACTTTGGTGGGTTGTTTTGGTTGAGACATTTCTCAAAAGAAGACATATAAATGGCAAACAGGTATACGAGAAGGTGCTTAACATCATTGATCATCAGAGAAAAGCAAATCAAAACTACCATGCCATATCATCTCACCCCAGTTAAAATAGCTTTCATCCAAAAGTCAGGCAATAACAAAGGCTGGCCAGAATGTGGAGAAAAGGTAACCCTCATACACTGTCGGTGGGAATGTAAGTGAGTGTAACCCCTATGGAGAACAGTTGGAGGTTCCTCAAAAAACTAAAAATAGAGCTACTGTAAGATTCAGCAATCACGCTGCTGAGTATATACCCAAAAGATGCAAAATCAGTATATTAAAGAGATATCTGTACTCCCATGCTTATTGCAGAACTATTCACAATAGCCAAGATTTGGAAGCAACGTAAGTGTCCATCAACAGGTGAACGGATAAATAAAATGTGGTATAGATACACAGTGGATAACTATGCAGCCATAAATACAATGAGATTCTGGCTGGGGGCAGTAGCTCACGCCTGTAATCCCAGCACTTTGGGAGGCTGAGGCGGGTGGTTCACAAGGTCAGGGGTTTGAGACCAGCCTGACCAACATGGTGAAACCCCATCTCTACTAAAAATACAAAAATTAGCTGGGCATGGTGACAGGCACCTGTAATCCCAGCTACTCAGGGGGCTAAGGCAGGAGAACTGCTTGAACCCAGGAGGCGGAGGTTGCAGTGAGCCAAGATTGCGCCACTGCACTCCAGCCTGGGTGACAGAGCAAGACTCCATCTCAAACATATATATATATATATATATATATAGAGAGAGAGAGAGAGAGAGAGAGAGAGAGAGAGAGAGAGAGAGAGAGAGAGACAGAGAGAGAGAGAGACAGAGAGAGAGAGAGAGAGAGACAGAGAGAGAGAGAGAGAGAGAGACAGAGAGAGAGAGAGAGAGAGAAAGAGAGATTCTGTAATTTGCAACAACCTGGATAAAACTGGAGATCATTATGTTAAGTGAAATAAGCCAGGCACAGAAAGACAAATTTCACGTGTTCTCACTTATTTGTGGGAGCTAAAAATTAAAGCAATTGAACTCATGGATATAGAGAGTAGAAGGATCATTATTAGAGGCTGGGAAGGATAGTGGGGTGGGGGTAGGAAGAATAGTTAATAGGTACAAAAATCTAGTTAGAAAGAACGAATAAGACCTACTATTTGATAGCACAACAGGGCGGCTACAGTCAACAATAATTTATTGTACATTTAAAAATAACTAAAAGAATCTAATTGATTGTTTTTAACCCAAAGAAAGGATAAATGCTTGAGGTAATGGATATTCCGTTTACCTTGATGTGATTATTACGCATTGAAAGCCTGTATCAAAATATCTCATGTACCCCATAAATATATACACCTACTATGTAACCCCCAAAATGAATAAACAGAATTTTTTTAAGTAATTGCTTAACCCCCCCTCCGCACCCCCCCACCCCCCCTCCCCACACAAACTTATCGTGAGCCTTGAGGTTTTGGGAGGCAGGGGTAGCCATCTGTAAGAGCCAGTCAGACCACCTGCGTTCAAATCCTACCTCTGCCTCCTCTTAGCTCCCTCACCTTGCGCAAGTTACTTGACCTTCTGGGGCCTGGGTTTCCTCATCTGTGAGAATGGAGCCAATGATAACAAGCTGTACTGCCTTAGATCAGGGCAGCCCAGGCCACGCTCTGGAGAGCTTTGTTCTGGCCTCCTCAGCCACATCCTTCTCTGGGGACCGGGGCACGTTTCACCGGGATCCTCCATACCCGCTGCCACACCACATTCTAGGTGTGAGGAGCTTGGGAATTCCTGGCCTAAGTAGCCTCTAACCCATGGCCTTGCAGGGCCCACACGGCTTCTTCCCTGGCCTGTCCTTCCCAGGGCAGACAGTGCCATGACACTCCTAGGCCTGCAGGGTGTCCAAGGGGCTGCTGATTGCAACAGGTTTCTGGACTGAGCTTCAACTTGTGACTGGACAGTCCATGCATTGAATGTCTGCCCCCTCGTGATAAGAGACAGACTAAGGATGAAGACGGGGTAAGGGTCTCCCTATGTGCTGTGGCCCCAGGCCTGTCTCATAGGTTGCTGTGGGTATTAAATGGGTTAATTCACAGGACATGTGCTAGCAGTCGTTAAGTTGGCCCTTAACATTGCTCTCCATCCCTACATGCAGGGATCAGTGTGTGCATGTTTACATCTTCCTGGAGGACACTGACTCAGTCTTTCTCCTCCGTGGGCCCAGAAACCATCACTTGCTTCCTACCTGGCTCCCCTGGAAGTTTCCCAAAGTTTTCTGTCTTCACAAACAGCAGCTTTGTCCTCTTAGAAAGAATCTTTAGGCCCTACTTTCAGAAGTCCATTCTAGGAAGGCCCAAATCCAATTCGCTTCTGGAGTGATTTTTCCCATTGCCAATGCTTAATTTATTTTCCAAATGGTTCCCCAAAGTATCCTTAAAACCACAAAATGCCGTCTGCAGTCCTCCTCTGTTCCAAGAATGAGCATGAATGCTGGGAGAGGCCCTGTGTGCTATGCAGAGGGAAGGTACACAGATCTGTGGCTCGGCCTTACCCAGCCAGTGGCCCTTGCTCCTCTGCCTCCCTCCCTCTCCCAAGGCTGGGCTGCCTGGTGCTTCCACTGCGGCCTTTGGCCTGCTTCTTGGTAATGGGTTTCCTGAGGCTGCCTGCCTCCCTGCCTCATCCAGGATACCCTGTCACTCTCTCCACCAATCTGTCTCATTGTCTATGCAAGAAACTCTGGACACCAACACTTGTCTGCTTCTTTTTTCCTCTGGCCCCAACCTTCGGCCTGCTCAGTGGACATCTGGAGCACCTGCCAGTCACTCTGGGGACCCCAAGGACTACTTCATCTGGAAGCAGAAAGAGACAGAGTAGGGGCAAAGCTGTGCTGAAGGTCAGGCTGTGATGAGAGCAACACCTTGGTTGTGGAAAGTTCTGGGACATCTAATGCCCCTTCCTGTGGTAAACTAACCAAGGCAGTTGAATGCTGTAATTGCCAGGCAATGGGCTCCTTGAGAGCAAGCAGGGGCTGAGTGTCCCACTGACTGCTGCATCTCACTGCCCCTGCACAGTGCTAGCACAGGGTTGCTCAGTGAATTTGCTAAGTGAATGAATCCACAAGTGCAGCATGTAGAAAAACAAGTTTTTTAAGCTAAAATTACAAGGGCTGTGTATAGAAGGTGAAAGCATTATGTGGAAGGCCTTTTGCTCTGCTTGTTAGGTTTGACAGGATAGGTATGTGAGGACATGCAGGGGGTGGGAGCTGAATTATTCTGTGTAAAGGAAAGAAGAATCCAGAGTATCCCAGGACAATCCTGGGAGGAATAGTAGGGAGTAGGGATGGCAGGAAGGAGGGCAGGTGGGAAAATAAGATAGCTGGGAGCTGTGTGGTGTGCAATGCTATCCCCACCCCCCGCACCTGCAGCGCCAAATCTTCAGTAAATTTTACCAAACTCATGAATGCTTATTATAAGTGGTGTGTGTGTGTGTGTGTGTGTGTGTGTGTTTGTGTGTGTGTATGTGCATTTATTAGTGAGGGTTCTCCACAGAAACAGAACCAACAGAATGTATCAGAGAGATATAGAAGAGAAGATATATTATGGGAATTGGCTTACACAATTATGGAGGTCAAGAAGTCCCACATATACCATTTGTAAGCTGGAAACCTAGGAAAGCTGATGGTGTAATTCAGTCTGAAGCCAAAGGCCTGAGAACCTGGCAGCCACCGGTGGAAGTCCCAGAGTCCAAAGTCCTGAAGAGCTCCAGTGTCCAATGGCAGGACAATGTGATTGTCCCAGCACAAGGTGAGATAAAGGTAATTTGTCATTCCTCTGCCTTTTTGTTCTATCTGTGGCCTCCATGAATTACATGTTGCCCACCCACATTACTGAGGGCAGACCTTCTTTACTCACTCTACTGGTTCAAATGCTAATCTTTTTAAGAAACACTCCCTCAGACATACCCAGAAATAATGTTTTACCAACTATCTGGGCACCCTTTAGCCCAGTCAAGTTGACACATGAAAGTATCCATCATAGTATGTGTGCTTGTGTGTATGTGTATTCATGCAAATGTGAGCATATGTGTGCTCTGTGTACATATGTGTGCATTTTGTGTGCATACATGCATGCATGTGTGTTTGTGCATGCATGCAGAAATTAGGAATGAGCTTGCTTTCATGTTGAGGTCAGCATGATGTAGGACAGAAACAGCACATAAAATAAGAGCATAAGAGGCTGAAGAAGCTCTGAGAAAGTAAGCCCCCTAGACTTAGCAGAAATTGCATAGGAAAGTGCTAGATTTCCATGAGGCAAGGGAAGCAGTGGAAATATGTCTGACTATTGCATCCAGGTCTCTTTGGGTCATGTGAGTAGAGAAGCCACTACTGATGCTCAGAATTAACCTGGACCCTTGCAGAGAAGACAAGGATGAGCTTACAGAGCCACAGTCTCAGGACAGTGTGGATGCGCACGGCCAGAGAGCAGGAAAGGACTGCAGATGGCTCTGGGATAGAAGCCTTGTGAGAGGGGTGGTCTTGGGTGGAAAGGAGAGGGGTGACTAAGGAGGAGGCTTGTCATCACATGATTTCTTTGGTCATCCCCCTTCACTAAAGTCTCTGCTTCTCAAAACAGATACAGGGTCACATTCATCTCTGTGTTCCCAGGATCTATTAAAGTGACTGCTGGCATCAAGGCACTAATAATTGTTTGTTGAATGAACAAATTAATGGAGATGTTTTTGCATATAAAATACGATATGTAGCTTAAAAATTCAATTGGCGCTCAGCTTTGCAGATGCACATCTGTTTCAATAGTTAGCTATTTTAATTACATTCGGCTTTTTCTGTGCTGCATTTATGAAGCGGACTGTGGCAGTAATAAAATTAAACTAATCATAGTAGAAAGCTAAATAGGATTATCCAAGGTAGATTTTTGACCCTCAATTATATGATATGGCTACCATCATTCAGAACGTATTAAGAGGCAGTGTGGTCCAATAGGGAGATCAAGTCCCTTAAAACAAACCACCTAGGTTTGAATTCTAGCTCTGTCCCTTATTATCAATGTGAACTTGAGCAAGAATCAAATTCTCAGCAGTTATATGAAGAAAGTAATATCCACCTCCTAGGACGTGAGGCTAGGAATGATGGCAGGAGTACATAAGTGGCACAGACAGTGAGATTACTGCAATTTCAGGTCAAGCTATTCTTGAATCCAAATCTGTAATAGTTGTGAGCTTCAGGTGGAAACAGGTAAGGTTGCTTTAGGAATCTGCTTCCAACTCAGAATCCAAGTACCATAAATAACAGGAGACCTGGCTTTGCCTGGCTTTAATCCAAATCCCGCGGCCCAGTGTTCATCTAGAGTCAGTATGAAGTCTGATCCCAAGCACTGAAACAATATTTAATATCAGCCCATTGTGCCACTGAATTCTGCCATAATCTGTTTTCAGATTTGCTGAAGTTTTCTTTCTGATTTTATCAGCAATTATCTCAAATGAAATTGACACTTGGCAATTGGATTACTGGATCATTGCCTCTCTTATCCTAGTAGACGGTGAAAAGCAAATGCAATTTTCGCCAGTTACATGTCAACTACTCCATGTTGCCATAGGAAAAAGAAGCTTTGGCCTAGAGAGATGTGGTAGGAAAGGACCTGGATGGAGGAGAAACCTGGATTCTAGCTCTCACTTCAAGCATTTCTTTACATTCATAAGATATAAAGGGCCTGAGAGTTTTAATCTATCAGCTTTTTACTGTTTTTGTAGTCCATATTCATATTAATCAAACTTCCCACTGCTAATGATAATTTGTGCTTATATAGTAAATGTCAATCCTTTAAGACAACATTTTGCCATGCTTTATCCTCCCAATAATTCTTCAGGGTAAAAAGATTAGATGAAGAGTCTGGACGCTAGAGCCAGAGAGAACTGGATTTAATGTTCACTCTAGCCCACAATTACTTCGTTTGCAAAATAGAAATTACAAGTCCTTATTGGAAAACTTGTTATGAAGATTAAAAGAGATGGTAATGTACAGGGCCTACCCAATCCTTCCCAACTCTCTCCTCTTTTATAGAGGGAGCTCATCTATACCACTATTCAATAAATAATATTTATGTCAGGCACTATCCTACATAGTGTAGATTGTATTTTTCTCAATTACTTGCTTTTTCCCCTGTAAGAGGATTATACATTTCTTCCATTGGCTGGATCTTTAAATGTGAAAACACATATAAGGGTGAACCTGCATCCAACCTGCAGCATTGAAGAAAGCATCATAACTCACGGAGCTGTGAGTCTTGGCAGATGCTGACTAGTACCCTGTGTGCTTCAGATTGAGCAAAACAGAACCTGTTTTCTGCCACATGGAAGTTATAATCTAATGAGGAATACAGGTATTAGACAATTATTATAATACATTTGGGGGAGTTTCTATTAGTCAGTGTTCTCCAGAGAGGCAGAACCAATAGGGTGTGTGTGTGTGTGTGTGTGTGCGCGCGCGTGTGTGTGTGTGTGTGTATCTGTCTATCTATTTATCTATCTGTCTACCTATCTACCTGTTTATCTATCCATTTCTCTGTCTAGAGATTTATTTTAAGGAATTGGCTCATGCAATTGTGGAGGCTTGGTGAGTCATGATTGCTAATCAGCTGAACTTAAAATAAATAAGTTATCTTGGATTATCTGGGAGGGCTCAATGTAATCACAAGGATCCTTTTTGTAGAGAGGGAGGTCTGAGAGTGATTGTCCGAGTCAGAGAGCGATTGGAAGGTGCTACGCTGCTGGTTTGAAGATGAGGGAAGCTGCTATGAGCCAAGGTGTGCAGGAGGCCTCTTGAGAAGCTGGAAGGATGAGATGGTCGCTCCCCTAGAACCCTCAGAAGGAACACAGTCCTGCCAACAGCTTGACTTTGGCCAGTGAGACCTGTTTTGGACTTCTGACCTCCAGAATTATAACAGAGTAAGTGCGTGTTGTTTTAGGCGACTAAGTTTGTGGTTATTTGTCATAGCAGCAAGAGGAAACTAACACAGCCCTTACTCTCTGTCTCCAGAGCTCACAGCTTTTGTTTTCTGATGAATTACTTCCTATTTTATCTGTGATGTGCTTTGATGTGTGCTGCACCCTCCTAGAGTTATAATTAAAATTTGCCTTAAACACCAAGCCTACCGGCATCAGAGGAGCCATGCTGGGTCAAACTCATCAGCTCAATATCCAGTTTGTGATCGTGGTACCAGGGAGACAGAATTACTGGGGCTGGAGGGACAAGGGCACTCAAAGATCACCCAGGTCATCCCACCATTATAGATGGATAACAGATTGAAAGCAGAGGAGCAACTTTCCTATAGCTGCAGAGCCAGATGGGAGCTGAGCTAAACCCCAGCCTTTGGATACCCGATGGGGATGCTTTCCTCCTAAACATGATACAAGCCACACTCATTCCCATTAGCAGCTCACCCCTCAAAACCCAGCATGGTATAGCATGATGGTGGTCAGCGGGAGCGACGGAGTGCTGGGAGGAAGGTGGGGAGGGCGCCTGTCTGAAGGCTGCATGAGGAGGACAAAGCTGTCAGAGCCTTGGAAATATGGGGTGTGTGTCCGGGAGGCATTGTCGCCCTTCATGAAGGAATCGGGCAGAGACGTGGCAGTGTGGGTGGCAGGGAGATTCCATCCTTGGAGGAGGAGAGGCTTGTGCAAGCTGCCTGGAAGGTCCCTTCGACACTACGCTGCCATACCTCAGTGAACCGTGGCTGTGGGAAGGCCATGCTCCCTGATGGCACCTTTAAGGCTCAGGGTGTATCTTTCCCTAAACCTCTCCACCCTTCCTTTTGCCAAACCAGCAGGAGCAGCTGTTCACTTTGTGCCTTGTCACTTCAATCTTTATTCCTTTATCTCCTCCATCCCAGGCTGCTGGGAGATATATTTCTCTTACTTCAAAAAGCCCCTAACAGTCTATGCCGGTGGCTGACAGGCGCATGCAAGGCTTGAGCTCATTTGCGAGCAGCCCTCTAGGTCCAAATCTAGCTCGGGCCAGAGCTTCTGGCCGGCCTGTTGTGCTGTCCCCACCCTGCCACCTGTAATCAGCACCTTTCTCTCCAGGAGAAGGCAGGCTCAGTGGCATAGCCCATCACCGTGGGGCCAGAATAAAACTCAGTCATCATCATACCTGAACTCCAAAGGGTTGTCTTCCAGCCTCTGCAAAAGCCTCAAAGCAGCCTCTGAGACCTCTGTGATATTGTGCCAGGGAGGAGGGAGCTTTAGGGACCTGGAGGATTTAATAGAGAACATGCAATTAGCATACACATCCAGCCTCCTGTGCCCTCCAGCCAAATCTCCCTTTCCCCAAATACATTAACATACACTTGCCATGTTTTACTTAAGGAAAACAACAACAAACAATTAAACAATTATGGTCTTCTGATCTTGTTTTTCTACAAGAGAAATTCTTTTGTCTGGTGGTGGGGAGTTGTGGGGGGCGGGGATGTTGGACAGGACATGTGGCTCCCAGAAGCCAGAGCAAATTTCAATAGAGCAGCTCCCGCGATTTCCACCCACCCCTAAGACCTAGTTTGGAAAGCAGGCCTCTGACCCCAGTTTTGGTTGTCGCATGTTTGTTTAGTCTTGCATTCAGGGCCTTCCTCGATGCATAATTTTCCTTCTCTTTCTGTGTCACTCGTGTGAGAGGAAAGAAGACGGAGACAAAAGGAGGACACAGCAGGGCCCTCCTTCCTTCTTATTCCTAAATAAAGTGTGTCTCGGGTGGGGATTGGAGGGGAGCTTTTCGCATTTGTAAATTGCAGCTGAAGAAAAGTCTCCACGGGAGGCAGGGATGTGAATGTGGTTCAGGACTAAAAAAGGGAAAAGAAGATTTCTTTTTCCTCAGTGTTTTGAGTAAAGAAGAAAATAATAACGTGGGCTTCCTGCTTGTTTCCATAAGATGGGAGAGTCACCTGAGACCTGGATGTTCAACATTTTTTTTTTATTTAGAAATTACACTTTATTTTAAGACATTGTCCTTTTCAAGGTATTTTCCTGGACAATGACAATATAAATAGCCATATTTCCTACTTCATTAATACCACAGGCGGATATGAGAGTTTCCATCCTCATATTGGGCTTCGGTTTAGGCTGTTTGTTGTGTCTTAGAGGGAAGGCATAGGGAAAGAGGCTCTTTTGGGTACTTTTTCTTTGTTTTAGAGACAAGGCCTCACTTTGTCATCAAGGCTAGAGTGCAGTGGTGTGATCATAGGTCACTGTAGCCTCAACCTCCTGAGCCCAAGTGTTCCTCCTATCTCAGCCTCCTGAGTGGCTGGGACTACAGGCATGTGTCACCACCATGCCTGAGTATTTTTTTTTTTTTTTTTGAGAGGGAGTCTAGCTGTGTCACCAGGCTGGAGTGCAGTGGCATGATCTTGGCTCACTGCAACCTCCACCTCTTGGGCTCAAGCGATTTTCCTGCCTCAGCCTCCCGAGAAGCTGGGATTACAGGCAAGTTTTAAGTCTTTTGAAGAGATGGGGTCGTGATGGTGGTGGGGGAGGTAGTCTCGTGATATTGCCAAGGCTGGTCTTGAACTCCTGAACTCAAACAGTCCCCCCTCCTTGGTCTCTGAAGTGCTGAGATTCCAGCCATGAGTCACTGTGCCCGGTCTATTGGGTGATTTTATACAGGTAGTGTTGGTTCACATGTGCACAAGAACTCTTCATTTTCCAAATGAAGAAAGTGAGAATGAGAAAGGTGAAATACCTTACCCAGGCCTACACCGTGAATGAATGTATGAATGAGTGGCTGAACTGGATCCAAGAATTTCTATCGAGTGTGCAAGTCAGTGCTTCCCTGCTGAATCATAGCCACCCCTGACACTTACACAGCCCATGGGTCCCACACAGCCTTTCCCTGCAGCTCCAGCCTCACTTCTTCAGCTGCCTTGTTGACAACATCATTAACTTCAAGCCTAACAGGTTTACAAATGAACTGTTGATTCTCTCTTCCCAACCTTTCGTTGCCTCCAAATAATGGATTTTCCCCAACACTACAGTTATCTCTTGTTGTGTAACAGACTATTCAAAACCTTAATGACTTAAAACAACCATCATTTAATTATATTTTATAATTTTGTGGACCAGGAATTTGAGCAGGACTCAGCTGGTAACTCTTCCACGAGGCTTTGGTGGAGGTCCACCAGATGGCATTCCACTGGTAGACAGGCTGTTCTAGAGGGTCCAGAATGGTTGGGGGTTCACACATCTGGTGCCTCAGTGGGATGGCTGGAAGCTGGGCTCACCTAGCCTCTTCACTGGAGCGTCGATACGTGGCCTCTCCAGCGTGGCAGTCTTAAGGTAGCCAAGTTCTCACGTGGTCATATCTACATGCTTCTTATACAGACTACACAAGAGGTGGCATCTCCCTGCTCTGAATGTTTGTGCCCCTCCAAAATTCATGTTGAAGCTTAATCCCCAATGCAACAGTACTAAGAGGTGAAGCCTTTGGGAGGGGATGAGACCATGAGGACTCAGTCCTCATGGACGGAGTTAGGGACATTATGAAAGGGCTGGAGAGAACTAGCAAGACCTCCTTTTGCCCTTTGGCCCCGGTGCCACAGGAGGACACAGTGTTGCCCCTTCGGCCATGTGAGAATGCAGCAAGAGGCACCATCTTGGAAGCAGAGAACAAGCCCTCACCAGACACTGACACTGCCAGCACCTTGATCTTGGACTTCCCAGCTTCCAGAACTGGAAGAAACACATTTCTGTTGCTTATAAATTACCCAGTCTAAGCTATTTTGTTATAGCAGCACAAATGGATGAAGACACTCCCTTTGAATATGGGCTGGCCTTAGTACTTTGCTTCTGAAGAATAGAAGTGATGCTTCCAGGGCTAGGTTAGAAAAGTGATGCAACTTCCACCTGACTTACTCTCTTATGGCACAACCTGGAGTACTAGACTGATACGCATATGCCTGGCGACCCTGAAGCTGTTATGCTGGAAGAGACATATGGAGAGACTCCACAGCACCAGAGACACCCGAAGGGCTCCAGCTGCTCCAGCCTCAGCTGTTAGCTGTGTGGCTATGGCCATACCCCTTGCATGGGGCATGCCTTCTGACAAATCTCCACTCCTCTCTTGTTCCCCTACAGTATTATTTACACATCACCAGAGGCAGCTTTTTAAAAATATGCATTGGATCATATAATTTCCTTACTGGAACCTTTCAGTGACTTTCCACTCTAGGTAGAGACCACCCTTTACTCTAGCCATGATATCCCAGGTCTCAGTGGCTCCCCTTCCAGCTTCAGGCCTCTGACTGTCCACTGTCCACTCAGGACCTCATTGTCCAGTCCCTCCACCGGGGTACATGGAAGCTTCTTTATCTCCTAGAAATGGGAAGATTGGAGCAGCATCTCAGGTCCACCCCTCCATACGCTTTGCTCTTTTCCTTCTGCTTACCAATCCAGCTTTAACGTGAGCATGGAGGAGAAGAGGAGCCCTCACATACACAGGGATTATGCAGCATCACCCCATCTTATGGCTGAGGCTCCAGCATTGAGTGTTGACAGTGATTTTCAGAGACCAAGGCAGCATCTCCATCCTGGATGAGGACCCACAGAGCTCTCTGCCTTCTTCTGCTGCAGAAAGTATCCCACTTCCTCTCTACAGAAAGTATCCCACTTCTTTTCTGGCAGGAGAAGTCTTGCCTGACATCTCCAGTCTCTGCATACTCTGGGTGACTATTTTGGGAATCAAAAGTTCCATATAGATGCTTTCTCAGTATTACTGCTGTAAGTCTCCTAATCCTCCCTAAGGCAATGGATTTCTCTGGCTGAGTGGGGTAAAGATAATGTAAAAGGAGACACTGAAAGAGCACACAGGCAAAGGTGTGTGGGTGTGAGTTTGCATCCAAGTGTGCCTGTGATTGGGCATGCACATGTGTTATGTGCATGTGTGTGCATGTATATGTGTGCTTATGTGTGTATTGGCATATGGAGATACATTAAATTGTTCCTGCTGTATCTACTTCAAAATGCTTAACAAATTCTTGTTACTTGTTTATTATCAGTTTACCTTACTAGATATAAGCATTGTAAAAGTCGGGGTTTGCCTGTCTTGTTCATTATTGTATTCCTAGTACCTACCTAAAATAGTGCTTAAAGCACAGATGGTGCTCAAAAAGTATCTATTTAATGAATGGATGCATGAATGGATGAATTGGGATCCACATAGCTTGGAGAAAATACTGAGCTTTTCATTTAACTCCTATATTTTAACCCTGTCACTTAGGTATGTTAATTTCTGTAATGCTCACTTTGAATACCTTCTGAATAAAGAAAAAAGCCACTGTGGTGGGATTATGTCCTGTCCTGTGCTAAGCATTTATAGGCAAATCTCCTTTAGCCCTCGTGCTATCCTATGAGACACAAGGCATTCTTATTCCTGTAGTACACGTGAGAAAACTGAGGCTTAGAGAAATGAAATGACTTGTTTAAGTGAAAAGACTCAAATATGACAGAGCTGAATTTGAATCTATGTTTGTCTTACACTAGACCTCACTACATCCCGTTGAAAAAATAACGCCTTTGGGAATAACAGCAGTGCTTTCTGCAATGTCGTAAGGATCCAATGGCAAACAAGTGAGACTAGAATGTTTGGCACGAAATAAACACTATATGTTTTAGCAATTATTAGAATTGTTGTTGTTGTTGTTTTACCCACCAACTTACGTCTTCATTGTTCCCATTTCCCTTTAGGGGAATAGGAGGGTATAAGATTCACATCTCAAGGGCTACAGGGCACTTTAAAGCCACTTTTTCCACCTTCTCTTCTTCCTTCTATTCTCCCACTTTCTTCTAGACAGAATCAAGGAGAGCCAGGTGAGGGCTTCACCTCAGGTATCACAGATGAAATTGGAGGGGGTTATCAGACACTTCCCAAGGCTTATCATCAGAGGTGGAGGATGAGAAAGACTGACTGTATGCAGAGTTCAAAGTCGGAGAGGTGGAGACTGCATGTATATCCTACCAGACAAGAAGGATGGGGCAGCTTTGTAGCTGGCAGAGCTCAGAGCAGCATGGAGTTTTGGGGCCTGGAGGCTGTGCTACAAGAATACTCAACTGATGTGGTGCCCAGGATGAGTTTGGAGTGGGGGCGGGGTCTCCTAATGTGTCAAGGAGGAGCAGGACACCAGGTCCGGCCTACTTTCTGCAGGTGTGGGGTGGAATTACCCCACACAAAGCAGAGCCAGTGTTGGAAGAGCAAAGTGGGAAGTGAGAGTGAAGCCGACTACAGCTAAAGCAACATCCAGAGGGAGGCAGTCAGACTTGGAGCAGCAGGAGAGAGAAGTCAGGATACAGGCAGGATGCAGGTGAGAGGGCTCAGAGAGAAAGGCTGGCGATGACACCTGGAGGGGGTTCACTCTGGAGGTTGTCTGGGGACCCTCTTGCAGGTGAAGAGGGGTGGGCTCACCTGCACTCATTCTTTTTCATATTTCCCTTAAGCTGGGTAAAACTTTAAAATTACTTATGTAAAACACAGTCCTATAAACACACAGGAAACGGTTCATATTATTATCTTATTTGTTTCTCCAAGGTAGGGAAAGAGAGAAGGGGAGAGCCTCAGGGGTACATGCGGCTTTAGAGTTGTTGAACGACCTCTTTCAAGTTCCTTAAAAGAAAAGGAACCCTTGGGATGCTGAATCAGGCAGATCACCTGAGGTCAGGAGTTTGAGACCAGCCTGGCCAACATGACGAAACCCCGTCTCTACTAAAAATACAAAAATGAGCTGGGCGTGGTGGCAGGCGCCTATAGTCCCAGCTACTCGGGAGGCTGAAGCAGGAGAATTGCCTGAACCCAGGAGGCGGAGGTTGCAGTGAGCCAGGATCGTGCTACGGCACCCCAGCCTGGGTGACAGACTGAGACTCTGTCAGAAAAAAAATAAAAATAAAAATAAAGAAAAGGAACCCATCTTTGTTTGAGAAAAACCCAAGACAGACTGTTGCAAAGCGAGAAGCATGACAGCAGGCCGCGTAAGGCCCCCACTGTGGGCAGAAACCTCGCAGTAAATGGTGTGGAAGAAAAACAGTGAAAGTCACAGAGTAGTAGAACTCAAAAAAAACCCGAGAGATGATCCATGCCTCAAGTTTTCAAATCGAATCCTGCAGAGCAAGGGCTGCTGTGGAGCTGCCTGATGGCTGTTGAGGTGGCTATTGGGAGTGTCTCCCCATCCTTGTTCCTATTTCAACCTAAACATTTCTAGTTTTACATTTTTTATGTTAAATTTACACATAATGATTTTGCTTGAAAAGTGGATTCTGCTGTTTCTGCATGAAATGTACAAAGTGCTCTCTATTCCCATCCACCCACGTACCAGGGAGGAAAGGGAGTCCTAGAGAGAGCCGAGCCTCCCAAAGGACACAGCTGGTTAAGGCAGAAAAGGAACTTGAACCCAGCACTCTACCCTTAGTATCCAGAAAGAAACAATCTATTTCCTCCTGGGGTCATTGGAATTAGTTCCTCACTCTGAGCAAGTGGTCTGATAGGAACTCATGGACTGTCTCTGCCCACGGCCAGCATCAGGCTGACCTGTGATCCCAACTCCATTGCATGTCATAGCTGATGAATGGCCCAGGCAGCTTCAAATGTTTATCATCTCAGCTGCAGAAGGCCTGACAGGGAGAGAAAAAACATCTCTTCATATATATTCATCAAAATGCTCTCCAACCTTTCAGACCAGGGCTGCCTTTGTTAGCCCAAGAGCTCCATTATAATTTGCTGTAAAGCTGGCAGTCTCGTGTCATTTGCATATGGCCACTTAGGTTCTATAACATTTTCTGGGCTGTCATGACATTCAGAGAGGCGAGGCAAAAATAACATTCCACTTGGGCCATGGTTGAGCCTTTCTATCTTCATTGATTCTTATGACCCAACTTAGGTATGGGTTAGATGAGGGGGAGGATCATTTGAGGAGCACATACAAGATGCTGGGCAGTGCCCTAGACATTCCACATGCATATCTCATTTGATACACATGACAACCTGGAGAAGTAAGTATCTCTTAGAACAGGCTAGGCTCTGCTGCAGCAATGCATAAACCCAGAAAGCTCAATGGCTTAACATGATGCAAGTTTATTGGTCATGCAAATCCAGGCTGCACTGCAATATGGATGTAGTAAGGGTGCTCTTTCTTTTGGCTGTAGGTAGGTCTTTCCTAATATATCTGAGATCAAGCTCATCTTGCTACCTCCAGGATTGAATCTTTCCTCTTTACTATGGTCTGGTGCACAGAAGACATTCATAATTTTTCTATTAATGAAACTTTTACCCTGTTTCTTAGCAAGTAATACAATGGACTAATGAAACTAAAAAGAGTGCAGCTCCTCCTCACCTAGACTTACATTACAAAACATTCTGCACTGTGAATCAAATTAAAGAATATTATACTTGAATTCCCTCTTTTTTAATACCTGCAAGAGGAGATTAGAACTCTTATTTTACCTAAAATGAGACTTCTGCCTGGAAACAGAAAATCACGATGACATATAGTCTATTTGTGAAAAATGACAATACTGATTTCATTCATAACATATTAAGGGGGTGAGAAACAAACAATTTTGAAGCACAAAATTGTGAGGTTTACTAGGTTTGGTAAAACTTTTATTATTAGCTATAAACAATTAGGTTTAATGAAGCAATAAATCTGCTCATGAAAAGTATAAGTGATTATTAGAATTGTAGACAAAACATTCCTACTCGCAGAAGGCCTAATGGAATGAAAACAGTAATTACAATGCCAAAAATATTTTTAGGTGTTAAAATTGACACCGGGAAAATGAAACACTTTGCTTAATTTTTGATAGCGTTACATGTTGAGACATGACATGTGTGGCATTTCGATTGACACAAAGCCTTGTTTTTTAGCTCAAACACATCTCGTATTTTCACACTTGGATTTGCAATATGATTTCACAAATTTTGGCCTGGCTCCAGCTGATTGCAAAGCACCACAGTTCTAAGATACATTTCCCTTCTTCCTGTACATAATAGGAAGCGTTACATTACTCAGGAGTTTGGTTATGTTGTTATTGTTAATGTTTTTCTTTTATAAACATTTTTAAATGTTCTTATTTACCATTTGTTAATTTATGTTTTTAATTTATAATTTTCCTGGGTACATAGCAGGTGTATATATTTATGGGGTACCTGACATGTTTTGATACAGGCATGCGGTGAGACATAGGCACATCATGGAGAACGGGGTGTCCATCTCCTCAAGCATTTATCCTTTGAGTTACAAACAATCCAACTGCACTCTTTAAGTTATTTTAAAATGTGAAATTAAGTTATTATTGACTTTAGTCGCCCTGTTGTGCTATTAAGTAGTATGACTTATTCATTTTTTTCTATTTTTTTGGTGCTCATTAACCATCCCCACCTCCCCCACAGCCTCCCCACTACCCTTCTCAGCCTCTGGAAACCAACCTTCTACGGTCTATGTTCATGAACTCTAATTGTTTTGATTTTTAGATCCCACAAATAAGTGAGAACATGTGATGCTTGTCTTTCTGTGCCTGGCTTATCAGATACACTTAACATAATGATCTCCAGTTTCATACATGCAGTTGCAAATGGCTGGATCTCATTCTTTTTTATGACTGGATAGTTCTCCACTGTGTATGTGTACCACATTTCTTTTGTCCAATTATCTGTTAATGGATACTTATGTTGCTTCCAAATCTTAGCTATTGTAAACAGTGCAGCAACAAACATAGGCGTGTAGCTATTTCTTTGATATACTGATTTCCTTTCTTTGGGGCATATACCCTGTTGTTTTCCTTTTAAATGCAAGTCTAATACTATGATCTGAAATACTATTGCTTAAAAATATTGACTCTCCTTTTAAGAGGATCAACATGATTGCAGCAACAGAGATCTGTTGATCTCTATTTTATACATGCCTATATGACGTCTGACACTAAGCAAACTGTAAATTGGGAACCAGTTTATATTTCATCTGACTTTTTTTGGACAATCAAAACATTGCCTAACAATGGTTTACAATTTCTATTTTAATACACTGCCTGTAATATATGCAAGTTTCTACAAACAAAAGGAACTCCACAAATTTCAGCAGGTCGACAGTCTGAAAGGGCCATCTCCTCAGAGTGCTGAAATCAGCACCATTTGAACAAAGCAGCCTGTCTTTTTAAGAAAAATCCCTCTATAGAAATGCTGTAATTTCCCTGTTACAAAGGAGCCTTTTTCCGAGCACGTAAAGTAGCAGTTTGTTCAGTGTGACCTCTGCTTTCATTCTATCAAGGTTGTATCTGATTACAATGTAAGACAGATGAAGGGGACGCCGTTCTGGGCAAAGAAGAAAAAAAGTTTTAGTCTTGGGTCACTTGCAAAAGTGGCTCAACACTTTCATTGGCAATGTTTTCAATATTTTCAGGGGTGTTTCTCCTATGTAAGCCTGAAAAGATCTGTCTGGGATATATTTTCAGGTGCTTTGATGTGCTTATTGAAAGTTGACCCACATGGGTAAACCCTGGGCTGTGTTTCTGCTTTACTTCTGAAAAACAAGACAGTGGGACAAGCGGGAGCCTCAGCGGGCATCCGGGTCAGCCCTGCCTCCAACTGTCTCTAGGTCCTTTGGTTACCTGAGCCTGATCTGGCCCACAGTCTATTAAAAGTCATGGGAAAAACCACAATGACTTTTGCACCAACCTTAATAACTCCTACAGGAGTTGCTGTGATTTCTGAGAAAACACCACAGAGCAGGGAGCAATACAAATGCTATTTGTGTATCACTGGAGACAGAAAATCATGATGGCAAAGAGCCCAACAGAGCTGGGTTTTAAAATCTGTTTCTACTACTAAGTCATTTTCTGTATTACCAGCAAATATTCTGCATTGTTACTATTCTGCAAGGTCACTTCTGGGTGACCTTGGACAAATTAATTAGCTCTCTGATCCTCAGTTCCATCCTCTCGGCACAGGCTTGTCAAGAGTTAAATGAGATGATGTACATCATTCTCCGGGCTCACAGCCCAGTACATAGTAAGTGTTCAGGGAATGTCAGGTAGGATTACTCTTCATAGTTATAGTGATTTTAGGAAGGAGATAAGGCCCTGGGAGTTTCTACCTCACTGAGAACTGTAGGAGGGAATATAGTTTCGTGTAATTGAAATGGCATGCACATTGGAGCTAGACCTGTATCCTGTTTCCAGTTCAGGGGCTTTGGCTACATCTCTTCCTGACACGGAATTTCCCAAGTGTTGAAATGGAGACAATAATTTCTACCTCCTAGTGCCTGACCTCTAGGATGATCCATAAATGTTATATAAATGCGAGGATGAAGTAACAAATATAAAGCATTTGCCATGTGGTATATGCTTTACAAATGTCATCGAGTGCTTGCGGTTGGATTATCTCCATCTCAGCAGGATGCTGTGCTCTGGGAAGCTCTGCCTTGAAAACACATCTCAGTCCCACCCCATGCCTTCATCCAAACCCTCAGCACCTGCTGGGAGCCGAAGACTCCTCTCTGGTGTTCCTGTGGCCACTCTTAACACTGCCCTCCACTCCCCACCCAGCAGTCTAGAGGGACCATTCTAAACACGAGCCAAATCATGATGCTCCCCTGCTTGAACCCTGCAATGGCTTCCTTTTGTTCTCAGAATGATGGCTCATGGCTCCTGGCATGGCCTGGTCCCCAGCTGCTTGTCTAGCTTCATCTACTGAGGCTCATTCCAACCCGGCAACGTTGTCCGTCCTATTCCTCTCATGCAGCAAGGACTTTGGCTGTTCCCTTTGTCTGGACTTTTCTTTACTCACATCTTTCCTGCTCCCTCTTTCCCTTCATTCAGTTTTCAGTTCGCACATCTTCCCTTAAAGAGGCTCCTTAGCCACCAAGTTTCCCCTCCTTGCCCATTCACCATTGACCATTACCGCCATATTGTCTCCATGACAGTTGTCACTCCTAGACATGCTCCTTCTTGTTTACTTTCTTAAACACCTTGCTTGTATGTCTTCCCCCATGAATTAAACCTCCCTGAGATTAGGTGCTTTGTGTGTGTTATTCACCATGTATCATCCATGCCTAATTCAGAACCTGGCATATAGTAGGTGCGCAATCGACGTTGGATTAATGAATATTGATTGCTCTCTATGTGTCGGACACTGGTTAGGGTGTTTGAGATTTAGAGATGAATGGCTTCTTTGTTCTCAAAACAGATACATATTGTAAGAGAGATAAGCATTGGGTATTATGGGAGAACATAGGCAAGACAAAGGCATCTAAATAAAGTGGGGATGATGGTGGAGGTGGCAGAGCCTTCCCCGGGTGACCATTAAGGTCTGAATCTTGAAGATCACCCACCAAATTATAATGTCCCCATCCCCAGACTGTTGTACCAGGTAGAAATTGATTACATATGAAAGTACTTTGTAAACAAATGCTTGCTGTTAATATAATGGCTGCTAGTAACCTCCATATAAGGATGTGCATTTGCTCTTGCTCCTCTGAACCTCATATTCTATTTCAGGATGATGCATTTCTTTTCCCTTCCCATGAAAAGAAAGCCCCAAACTCCAACCGCAAGCCTTTACATTCAGGAGGAGACCACGGGTGGCAAGTTTAAGACAGCAGAGAGGCTGGGTGTGGACGCAGCCCTGGGAAATAGCTGTTGCTGCTGCTGCTGCAAGAATGGCAATGCTGGCTGCCAGAGCCCTCTAGCCCCTCACAGTGTCATCAGGGGAGATGCTGGTGAGAGGTTCTCACAGAGAAACACAAGAAGAATTGCTGTTAAAAATATCGTGACAAGGTATATGAAGCACTGAGGGATATTCCCGAGTTTCTCAAGAGTGAGGCAATCGCTCCCACAGTCATAAAAGTGCCTTGGCAAGCAAGGACAATAAATGTAATAAAAAAGGGGGAAATGTTGTCTAAGCTCATAAAGGAGGAGGGTGATTGTGTAGTTACAGTCCTTCATAAAATCTTTCAACACACAAGAGGGAAAGAAATTGGGTCAGCAGACGATGCCTCCATCATGCTCGCTAACCTAGACAAGATTGGTCAGCTGAAAAACAACAGGACCATGCCATTATTCTAGTGAATAAAGATGGGCCTCGAGGGAGTGAGTTCCCTGTCATTTTAGATTCAGCACAAGACATAGTCCAAGAGTAGAAAACTTAGTGGACTAGGATCAAGAGACCGGCGCTCAGGGCTTATTTTTTTCTGAGTTGTTGCATGGCTTTAGACAGTTGCTCAATGTGTTTATTAGTCAGGGTAATTAACCCCAGTTGCTGTAAGAAACAACTTCACAATTTTTATATCCTAAAACAATAAATATTTATTTCTCTCTCATATCACCATATAATGTGGATCAGCAGAAGGCTTTGTTCCACATGGTCATTCAGGGACCCAGGTTAGTGGGTACTGCCACATGCAGTGCAAGATTCTCAAGGTCATCCTGGGTGTTAACTTCTAGCCTGCAGGTAGGAAAGAGACAGGTGGCATGGAAGACCACACAGAAGATCTTAAAGATCTGGGGACTTATAAACTAAAATTACTAATTATTTCTTTCTCCTCATGTCCAACGGTGCCACAGAGATAGAAATTACACAGTGATGTCTCCCATTCATAAAAGGAGAGAAAAGAAGGCATACAACAGTTGCTGGACCATAGCAAGGTGGGAATCCTGAGTGCAGTGCAGACATTGTGAAGCTTTCTTGCCCTAGTAGAGGGTGAATTCCCTAGACTTTTATGCTGCTCCTTCAGTAGAACTACCATGTTCGTTTTTCTCAATGGCCCTGACTTAACTCTCTGGGAGCTTTTTCCTTGCTTCCTATCTTCCGGGAGCACATTTGAAGTAGCTGTTGAGAAGAAGCTCTTCTTGGGGGCTGTATAATTTTTGGAGCTTCCATAATCTTTGCTTATGGAAGGTTGGAGGTTCAATGGCTTGTTTTAATGGTTGTTAAATTATCACATTGTTAAGGATTTTTTTTGTCTAGACGTGTTTTCTTTGATAATACAATCCTCCCAAAATCTTCGTCAACTTCTAAACTTTTTGCTTCCAATCAGTTCCAAGTGCCAATCACCACATCCAAAGATCTTTCCTGGATGTATTTTTCAAGCCTACCTTGTTTCTTCCCTTCCTCCTCCCCATGCCTTTCTCTCTCAACTTCATAGTTCACTGAGACTATCAGAGTTATATGAACAGGCCACATTCTTAATCTGATCTTTCTTGCAAAGTTTGGTTTGTTTGCTTGTTTGCCTATGTAGATCAAAGATTTTCTCAATCATATCTTCTGCCATTTGATTCCTGTTTAGAATCCGTCAGGTTTTCTGATCCTTCAAGGTCCCATATTTCTGGATTCTATCCCTTTTATTTTTGCTTATAAACCAGCTAATTGTCCCCTGAGCACAATTAGTTTTAATAATGCTTTGTCAAACAGCCAATATTAGCCAAGCACTCCCAACATTTGATTTTCCACTGGAGATGGGGCCATTACCACCTTCAAATCTAACCCACATCAGATGTACTGTTTCTTGGAGCCAAATGCTGTATCAAATGCTGAAACCAGATGTCTTTCAGGAAAAGATAAATCCCTCCAGGTATTCTGAGCAGGAAGGGATTTAATACAGGCAATTAGAATTTTGCTTTGTCATTGGAAATGCTAAAGAAGAAAAGTCAGGACCCCTGCACTCTCATCCAAACCCTCAGTGAGGGAAGACAGATGTAAAAAATGCTGATGCACATTATGCAAGGGGAAATTCTGGAGTAGACTGAGTGTGTATAGCTGCACAACCTGGTATAGTCTAGGGGAGGAGGAACATATCCTGTTTCCTTTGCTTAGGCTTCTGTAGTATATGAGGGACTAGCATTCCACATTTCCCTGACATGAGGGTACTGTGACCATTGTCCTTCATAAGCTACACTGATTAGATGCTGAGTGATAAAATCTTATACCTAACAACATAGAGTTCTGATAGAAGTGTAGTATCTACATTGAAAACTAATAAGTAGAATGTTTGGTTCTCCATTACTTCTGAGATAAAGTCTGAACTTTATATCATGACACATGAGGGTGGTCATGATCTGTCCTCTCACTTCTTAAGTCTTTCTCCTTGTTGGGCACCACTCCCATATTTTATTGTTGTCATACGAAATAAATTTGTGTTTTATAAACATGGCACATTCTCTCACTTCTCCTTACCAGGCTGTGCCCATAACCTAGAATGCCCTCACCTTGAGAGCTCTCCTAATCTGAAGAAAAATTTTAAAGGAATATGTTGAACTAAATAAAAATGAAAATACAACTTATCAGAAATTGGTGCAGTAAAAGCAGTGCTGCAAGAGAAATTTATAGCATTATATGCATATATTAGAAAATAAGAGAGATTTAAGATTAAAAAATTCTAAGTCTCCACCATAAGAAACTAGAGAAAGAAGAACAATTTAAGCTTAAAGCAGAAGGAAATAAATAATAAAAATTAGAACAAAAATCAATAAAATTGAAAGCAGGAAAACAATAGAAAAAATGCTGGTTATTTGAAAATATCAATAAAATTGATAAACCTCTCTCCAGGTTAACCAAGTTTTTTAAAAAAGAGAGAAGACACAAATCACCAATATCAGAAAGAAAGAAAAGTCATCACTACTAATCTGATGTTAAAGGATAACAAATATTATGCATCTTTTTTTGATGATTTAGATGAAATAGACCAATTTATTGAAAAGACATAAGCTACCAAAAGAGAAATAGATAGTCTGACTAGGCCTGTATTTATCTATTAGATAATTTGGGTCAATAATTAATACACTTTCAGAAAAGAAAGCACCAGGGTTGGATGATTTCACCAGTGACTTCTATGAATGTTTAAGGAAAAAATGATACCAATTATCCACGATATTTTCTAGAAAATGGAAGCAGAAAGAAACTTTCTAATTCATTCCATAAGGTTGGTATTGCCCTAACACCCAAACTAGAATAAGAAAGTACAACAAAAGGGAAGTACAGACTAACATTTCTCATGAACATAGATGCCAAAATTCTCAACAAAATATTAGCAAATAAAATGCAACAATGGATAAACAGAATCATACACCATGACCAAGTGATATTTATTCCAGATATGCAAAGCTGGCTCTACATTTGAAAATAGTCAAAATCACTATATCAATCAATAAAAGAAGAAAAATATGATCATATCAATTGATGCAGAAAAAGCTTTTGACAGTACACATTCATGATAATACTCTCAGCAAACTGGAAATAAAGGGAAATTTTTTCAACTTAATAAGAAACACAAAAACACCTACAACTAATGTCATACTTAATGAAGTGAAATGATGTTTTCTCCTAAGCTCAGGAACCAGGCAAAGATGTCCTCTCTCACCACTTCTACTCAACATCACACCAAAAAATCCTAGCTAGTGCAATAAGACAAAGAAAAACAAACAAAGAAATGAAAAACAAAGAAAAAAGAAAAGAAATAAAAAATATATGCAGATTGGGAAGAAATAAAACTGTTTTCATTCATAGACAACATGTTTGTGTATGTAAAAAAATCCTAAAGGATGGCCAAAGTTTCCAAGAAACGTAAGTGATTATAGCAAAGTTGTTGGAAAACAGATTAACACAAGAAGTCCACTGCTTTTTTTATATACCAATAGTGAACAATTGAACTTTGAAATTTAAAAATTAATATGATTTGTAGTAGCATCCCAAAACTAAAATATTTAGGTATAAATCTAACAAAATATGTACCAGACCTCTGTGTGGAAAATGACAAAACATTTATGAAAGAAATAAAAATGTCTATATAAATGGAGAGATATTTTGTGTTTCCAGATTGGAATATTCAATATTGTTAAGTTGTCAATTCTTCCCAACTTGTTCTATAAATTCAAATCTAATCAAAATCCCAACAAGGTATTTTGTAGACACTAACAAAATGATTCTAAAGTATATACGGAAAGCCAATGACCAAGTATAGTCAACAAAATAACAAAGAAGAAAAAAATGTTGGAGAACAAATAAAATCCAATTTCAAGACATACTATAGCATGACAGTAATCAAACAACATGGTAATGGTGAAAGAATAGATACATCAGTCAACAGAGCGGAATAGAGTCCAGAAATGCACCACACAAATATAGTCAACTGATCTTCAACAAAGGAGTAGAGGCAATTCAGTGAAGAGAAGATGGTCTTTTCAAACAATGGTGCTGGAAAAATTGAGTATTCATATCAAGTAAATAAAAAATAAGCCTAGACATATGTTACACCTTTCACTAAAATAAACTCAAAATGGAGAATAAAATGAAGTATAAATGCAAAACTAAAATTTCTAGAAGAAAATATTGGAGAAAATCTATATTTCTTTGGGTTTGCTGATGAGTTCTTAGATACAATACAAAAAGAAACATACATGAACATAAATTGATAAGTGGACTTTATTAAAATTAAATAATTCTGCTCTGTGTTAGTTATTGTTAAGAGATTCCAAAGCCAAGTCACAGAATGGGAGAAAATACTTACAAAACACTATCTAATAAATGACTTATATACAAAACATACAAAGAACCCTATAAGCCACCATTATAAAAACAACTCAGTTCTAAAAAATATGCAGTCAATTCAACAACAACCAACCAACCCAGCTAAAACACAGGTAAAGAACTTAAACAGACATTTCTTCAAAGAAAGTATACAATTGGCTAACAAGCACAAGAAAAGATGCTCAGCATCACTAATCATTAGAAAAACCCAAATCAAAACCACAATGAGATACTATCTCACATCCATTAGGATGGTTACTAACCATAAAACCAGAAAATAACAAGTGTTGACAAGGATGTGAAGAAATTAAAAACCTCGTATACTATTGGTGAGAATATAAAATGGTACAGCCACTGTGGAAATCAGGATAATGCTTCCTTGAAAATATTAAATTTAGAATTCCCATATCATCCAGCAATTCCACTTCTAGGTATATACTCAAAATATTTAAAAGCAGGCACTCAAAGAGGTATTCGTATACCCAGGTTCATAGCAGCATTATTTGCAACAGCCAATATGTAGAAGCAACCCAAGTGTTCACGAACAATGAGTGAATAAGCAAAATGTGCTCTATGCATATAACTAAATATTATTAAGCCTTTAAAAGGAAGAAAATTCTGACATGTGCTACAACATGAACTTTGAAGACAATATGCTGAGTGAAATAAGCCAGACACAGAGTGACAGATTATTTTATTATTCCACTTACATGAAGTTCATAGAGTAGTCAAATTCATAGAGAAAGAAGAATCACGGTTACTAGATGCTATGGTGAGGAGAGCATGGGGAGTTATTGTGAAATGAGTATAGAATTTTAGTTTTAGAAGATTAAAAAAGTACTAGAGATGGATGTTGGTGATGGTTGCATAATTTTATGAATGTACTTAATGCTAGTGAACTGTACACTTAAAATGATTAAAATTGTAATTTTATGTTACATATATTTTGCCACAATAAAAAGTAAGCAAAAGATCTAAACATACACCTCATCAAAAAAGATATACAAATGACAATGAAGCATATGAAAAGATGCTTAACATCTTCAGCCATTGGAGAATTACGCATTCAAACAATGGAGAGCTCTACACATCTATTTAAAATCCAAAAACTCTGGCAATACCAATTGCTGGCAAATGTGTGGAGCACCAAGAAGGCTCATTCATTGCCAGTGAGAATATAAAATGATACAGCCACTGTGGCAGTTTCTTACAAAGTGAAGATCAGTCTTACCATTTGATCTAGCAATCGTGCTCCTAGGTAAATAACCCACTTGATCTGGAAACATACGTCCACATTAAAAACCTGCACATGAAAGTTTGTAGCAGCTTTATTCATGATTGACAAAAGCTAGAAACAGTCGACTTGTTCTTCAATAGAACATTTGTTAATGAATAAGCAAACTGTGATACAGCCATACAATGGAATATTATTTAGTAATAAAAAGAAATAGACCATCAAGACATGAACGACATGGAGGAAGCTTAAATGTATATTGTGAATGAAGCCAGCTCGAAAGGCTATATACTCTATGATTCCAATTACATGACATTCTGGGAAAGGAAAATCTACAGAGAAGGCTGAAGAATCAGTGATTGCCTGAGGTTTTGGAAGGTAGGGAAAAGCGAGAGTTGCATAGGTAAAGAAGACAGTTTTTTTTAGGGTGGTGGAACTATTCTGTATGATATGTTAATGATGAATACATGACACTATGCATTCGTCAAAACGCATAGAACTTAACACACAAAAAGTGAACGTTAATATATGCAAGTAACAGGAGGTCAGTAGATGACAGGATGGAATGAAGACTGTGTCAAAACAGTCTAACTGTATCACAAATATATGAGACAACCTCACTGAAGGAGACAGGGAAAAAAGTTAGTGACCTAATATGCTTTAAAAATGAGTGGAATCTGTTAAGACCAAAGGCAAAAAACTACACATAAACATTGTATTCTAGTTGATAAAGTTGCTTCCTAAGAGGTTACAGGTCAACAATTCTGATACCACCATCATGAATACTGGGATGTAACAATTAAGTAAATGACTGGTGAGCAGAGGGAGTCAAGTTTCTCACTGTTGATGTGGGAGGTTACAGATTAATAGAGCGGAATGCTAGAATGATGCAGTGATGAATTAGAGTTGGAGACATCCGTGTGAACTCACATTTAGTTTAATATAGATACAGGTGGTTATATTAGAAATATTTACGGATATGTATATATAGATTGGTCAGTATACCTACACATATACATATTTATTATATATATATGTATATACATGTATATACACATATATTCCTTCTTTTGTCAGTTGAGAGGATCTAGAAGCAATAACACTCTGGTAGCAACAGCATATCTAGTGCCCAGATCTTGGTTGCTAATACCATTCTCCAATAAAAGGAATCAGAGCTCCTTGGAGAAACAGCTGATTCACAACTGGGCAGTGAATATACGAAATAAACTTTGTAATGACAAAAAGCAAGAAAGTCTTAAAAAAGAGTTCATAATGATGAGGATCTATCAAAGGGACACAGGAACCCACTGAAAGAGCTCCCAGTGACCAAAGCTGGAAGAATTTAAGCAAAGGAAGGAGGGGAGGAAGGAAGGGAGGAGAAGAGAGAGGGAGGGAGGAAGAAACTACTGGATTATAACCCAAAGTATAAAGTAAATATTCATGAGTCCATACTGATAAAAATAAATGATTAAATAAATAAATGGGGGGAGAATAGAAAAACCTTCAGTGCAGGAGAATTCTAAGTAATTTATATTGATATTCCGCCCTCAAGGAAGTGGAGCATAACACCCCACTTCTGAAGTGTAGACTATACATAGTGACTTTCTTTCTAACAGTATAATAAGAAAGTGTAGAAAAAGAGTGACCAGAGTGGAAAAAGCTGGCAAATACTACCTTAGCAAGGTGATCAAGGTCAACATTAACAGTGATGTCATGTTGATAGTATATACTCCTGACATATGATGAAAACGGCAGTTTACCTCTGTAGTCTTCTTCCTCAAAACCCATAATACCAGCCTAATCCTGAGGAAAATATCAGACAAATCCCAGTTGAAGGACAAAATGCCTGACCAGTACTCTTCAAAACTGTCATGGTCATTGCAAACAGGGAAAGTCTAAGAAGCTGTCCTGCCAAGAGGAGCATAAAGAGACATGCAACTAAAATGTGGCTGGGGTAGGATGTGGAGGGGAAGCTGGAAGATAAAAAGGTTATTAAGTAAAAACTAAGGAAATCAAGTGAAATGTGGACTTTAGTTAATAATAATGTGTTATTGCAAAATACTTTCTTCAACAAATGCTTGCACGCAAGGCTATCGGACAAAAGGCACTAGTGCTCTGCTTAGAGTAAGTGTCCCTTGAAAAGACCTGGTAGATTCCCTTGTGATTCTTGAAGCAAAACTTGAAGTTTCTGGACCAGATGGTTTCTATATTCCCTTGGAGAACAGCAGATTATAGAATTGACATGGTAGAAGGTATTCCAACCTGCCAGTTTACCTCTTAAAAAGAATTTCCAGGCTGGGCTTGGTGGCTCACACCTGTAATCCTAGCACTTTGGGAGGCCAAGTTGGGTGGATTGCCGGAGCTCAGGAGTTTGAGACCAGCCTGGGCAACACGGTGAAACCGGTGAAACCCCATCTCTACTGAGATACGAAAGAAATTAGCCAGGCATGGCAGCATGCACCTGTAGTCCCAACTACTCAGGAGGCTGAGGCATGAGAATTGCTTGAACCCAGGAGGCGGAGGTTGCAGTGACGAGATTGATCACACCACTGCACTCCCGCCTGGGCGACAGATTGAGACTCCATCTCTCAAAAAAAAAAAAAAAAAAAAAAAAAAAGAGTTTCTGCTGGTCTATGGGAAAATGAGAAAAAAAGGGCAAAATAGGGACAATTCTAGTGAATGGCACCCCCAACACTGGAGTTGTGCACTGCACAACCTGTACAAACATACACAGCAGCCCTGAATGGGATGTGCGTCAATGTAAGGTCCTCACTTTGCTATCTTGCAGGGAATATCCTTTATCTCATGTTGAATTATTTCTCCTTTATGGGGGGTTTGGAGGAAATGCTGACATATTCTTTCTTTGGGATATTATATGGTCGAGTTTTTCTTAGTATTTGTTTTTTTGTGTGTGTTCTTACTTTACAAAACACAAAATTGGGAACCTTACGAATATTCTTTGAAACTGTACTGATCCATCAGATTCCAAAGTCTGGGAACCCTTGACCTAGTGCAGCCTCCTGTGGGTGGTGTGTAGGACTTCTTGTTCCCTACAGCATCTCAAGGAGAGAGTGCTCAGGCTGCAGCAGCCATGCCACTGCCAGCTCATGTCAATGGCATGGATGGTGAATTCTCCTCTTTAAGTTGGCCCCAAACTAGCCTGGTTCTTCAGGAACAATCAGTGAGGAGGACGGATATATTTATAGTAAAACAGTCTTTGACCTGAGAGGTGGAGAGTCTTGATTAGGATTCCAGGTTTGCCACTAAGCACCTCACTTAACTGGCCCCCTGTTTACAAATCAGTAAAATAGGAAAAATAAGACCAGCTTCTTCTCACTTGCATGGGTATGGTGATGTTCAAATAAACTAATAGTCGTAAGTGCTAATTGAATGTAAAACATCCTAGGTATGTAAGTTAGGACTGAAGCGTCAAAAACAGTAATAATAATAATGTTGTGATCATTACCATTGGGGTCTTTTCTGTGGGCTTCAGGGTCGCCCGCTGCCAGAGGCCCCTGGAGAGCATCTATCTACTGGCTGTGATCCCACTAGGGTCCTCTGAGGTCGTATCTGCTTCTGAGACCCACTCAATGCCCTTGTCTTTCCTTCTGCAAAGTCAAATGTTAATATGCTGAGCTCCTTTGTGCTTCTTGTTAATAGAAGTCCTTGTCTTTCAGCAGTGGCCTTGCCTGCTGTCATCAGGAAGGGACATGTAGGGACATTTTGCATTACTCCAAGTGACAAGCTGGAAGCATATCCTCCCTCACTAGCCTTGAGTTCACTTTCTGGCAAGAATAGCTGAAAGCACGAGCTTAAAGACTTACCCCCATAGCTCCATCCTCCAATTGCATGATCCTGTAACACAATAAGTGTGCTCCAAAAATAAATGAACAAATGATGATGATGAGGATGATGATAAAGAACATGTACCAGGTCCAAAACACTGCTGTAAGACAGTGCATTAACTTATATGTATAAACTTATTCAATTCTTACCTCAATCCTGTGAGGCAGGCACAACATTATTCTCATTTTACAGATGAGGAAATGAGACATGATGAGCTCTAAATTCATACAGCTAAGAAGCTTTAGAGCTGAGATCTGAACCCAAGCAATCTCTGGATTCAAAACCTGGGCACTTTAGCCATTAAGCTACATTATGTTGCCTTAAAAAGAAAGGGCAAGGATATGAAATGGACCAACGGCATGTTGGGTTTCTGTCTGCCCTCCACCAGTTTCTTCTCTCAATCCTTCTGGTCTTGCCTTACCAAACATCTCACAGGATGCCAGCATGCTTACTCCTTGGCACTCTGGTTCTTTGTGATGGCGGTGGCAGCCTGTCTGGAGTGGCCTCCATGAAGACTCCAGTTGCAGCAGGAACTCCAGTTCCTGCATGGCCAAGGCTGCACACTCCATGGAGCTGGTGGAAGCCTGGAACAGGTGAGAGCCACACCCTCTTCCAAGTTGAAGGGTCAAGAGCCCCATCCTACCAGGTGCAGCTGCATGCTCCTAGCTGCAGCTGCAGACCCAGGCATCCCCGTGCTCTCAGGGGCCCAGGAACCCCACCTCCCCCAGCAAGCTTGTAAGTGCCTGCTCTCACCGCCTGGCCTCTCTCCGCTCTGGCCCCTGTTCTAATTTTGGAGCAAAGTTGAGGCCAACCCCAGGCATTGTCATGACCCGGTTGGGTGTGCGTGTGCTCAGGGCAGTGCTGACATGCCAGCCCCCTGCTGTCTCAGCCCCTTCTGGACTTTGGCACTGATGAGCATGGGAGGGAGGCTGAGTGGGGCTGAGGGCAGTTCGGTGCAGGCCTGCAGGTGCCTCTCTGTACGAACAGCCTAGGCTCCATGGGCAGCAGGTTGATGGTGGCAGGAGGCAGACAGGCTTCTGGGCAGAAAGGAGTGGGTCCCCAGTGAAGCCCCACTTTCAAGCCAGGGATGGCCTGAAGCCTGGGGGCTGGGTTGTCAGTTCCGCGACTGGAGTGGGAACTGATGGTGCTATTTTCTGGCCTACCTATGGCTGCTCAAGGACCAATCAACATGCACGTCCTCCCTTCTGAAGCCCACAAAAGCCCTGGACTCAGCCAGCTTTGGATAGATGACAGGACAACCTGTGGAGAGGAGCTACCCATGGTGGGTTGCCCCCTACTGAGAGCTGTACACTCATCAGGATGACCTGTCAGCAGATAGGAGCTACCCACTCCAGGTCTCCTCTCTGCTGAGGGCTACAGAGAAGTCAGGATGGCCTGCCTGTGGATAGAAGCTACCTACTCCAGGTCTCCTCTCTGTCGAGGGCTGCAGACTCCACTGGATGACCTGCCTGTGGAAAAGAGCTACCCACTTCAGGTCTCCTGAGAGCTGTTCCATCACTCAATAAAGCATCTCTGCACCTTGCCCACCCTCCAATTGTCCATGTACCTCATTCTTCCTGGATGTGGGACAAGAAATTAGGACCTGCCAAATGGCAGGACTGAAAGAGCTATAACACAAATAGGGCTGAAACATGCCTCCCTACTCACCACGTTGCAGGCAACAAGAAGGAGAGAAGAGCTGTGGTCCTTTTGGGAACCTAGACCTAGGGTCTCCCCAAGCCAGAGCTGTGACACCTGCTTTGGGGCTCTGCAGTTCCTGATGTCTTCAAGCTTTTGGGTGCCACCGAATTCCCTGGAGCCTGAAGTGTAAGCCATTTTTGGTACACCTGGTCCAGCCACAGCCTTGCATGAAGCCAGCTCCTGTGCTGGTGCCTGGAGCTGCCCGCCACACCACAGCAGCCAGTATACCTGGCTGTGCACAGTAGCTGGACCCTACATTCGCTTGCTCATGCACCCCTTGCCACTCTGCGTTCTTGGCATGTGTGGAATCTGGGGTGGTAGCACAAGCTGAGCAGGGCCTGAGCAAAACTTGGGCAAAGGCACCACTGGCCACAGAAGCTTCCAGCTGGAAGAGCAACACCCCAGGGATCCTGTGACATTTTCATGTGGTTTTTCTTTTGTCTGGAAAACACGTGTCTAATTCACCTGGCTAAGTTCTAACCATCCTCATGACTCAGCTCAAAGGTCCCTTCCTCCAGGCAGTCTTCCCTGAACATTCTTCCTCTCTGGGTTCCCATAGTCTGCTGAGCTGTGGGTCTCACAGTCTTCATCACACTGATCTTTCTTTGTTTGCTTACATGACGATTTTCTTCACGGCTAGACCCTGGCACTACCTTCCATGTGTTCAAATCTTGGCTGTACCACTTGTAGCTGTGTGACCTCGAGGAGCTTACCTAAACTTCTTTGCCTTGGTTGCTTTATCTATAAAATGAGACTGATAATGTATTAATTGAATTTACTTCTGGAAAGCACTTATAGCAATGTCTGGCATATAGGAAGGGTTTTACATCTATTTGCCACTAAACCTCAAACACTGTTAGAGCTGAGACCACATCTTATTTATGAATGCCCAGAGCTGGCAGAGGGTCTGGCATGTAGTAGGGGTTCAACACACATTGGTGGACTAAATAAATACATGTGGGCAAACAGCTCTTGGGAGAAGACACAAGGACTCAAAGGCAATCCAAGGACCAAGAAAGTCTCCTTGCTGAGGATAGGAGAGGAGGTGAAGAGTAAGAGAAGTCCTGGTGGAATCCAAGGCAAGTAGAATTGGGGTGGGGAGAGTAGAGGGTGGCATATGGAAGAAAGTAATGATAATAGCACAGATTCTTATAAGTGTAATCATGGAGGCAGACAGGAATGGATGTGGCTGCAAAGACCAACGTGGAATGGCAGAGAAGGCACTGGGCTGGGCTGAGAAGGCTGGCTGGGGGCCACAGGCAAGCTAATGACCTTCTCTGTGCCTTAGTCCCACATGGTTCCATTCTGCCTAGTGGGGAGCAAGAATTGGCAGTTGTTATGGATTTCATGTTTTCCCTCCAAATTCATATGTTGAAGCCCAAATTCCCAACATGATGGCATTAGGAGGTGGGGCCTTTGTGAGGTGATTGGGTCATGAGAGTGGAACCCTCATGAATGGGATCAGTGCCTTGATAAGAAGAGACACCAGAGACTTTGATATCTCTCTCTCTGTCTGTGTACACACACTGAGGAAAGACCAAGTAAGCCCACAGTGAGAAGGCAGCTGTCTGCAAGCCTGGAAGGCAGCCCTCACCAGAACCTGACCATGTTGGCACCGTGAACTCACACTTCCAGCTTCCTGAATCGTGAAAAAAGTAAATCTCTACCATGTAAGTCACCCAGTCTATGGTATTTTGTTAGGGCAGGCTGAGCTAACTAAGTGAGCAGCACAGCCTCTTCTGTGTTTTTCTGTAACCTGCTATTTTTCTCTCAACAGTACATCATCAATACACCTGTGCCTTGACTTGCATATCAGTGCATTTGTTTTATCTTCTGTGTACTATTCCATTGCACTACAAGACCACAAGGCACTGATATATTTCCTTATAGAAGAACAGTTAGGGAGCTTCTCATGTGTGTGTTCTCACAAAACCTGTAGCCATGAACTTCTGTGTGTGTGTCTTCTATGTCTATATTGGAGCATTTTTCCAGGAAGTATACTAACAAGTGGATGTCTAGGAATTGCTTATGCATATGCTTTATTAGAGATTGTTAATGGCTGTCTAAGTTGTCCCAATTTATAATACCAAGCTGGCCAGTTTTTAGGATATCTTTGAATGCTGATGTTCTATGAATTTGTGATCCCCCCATCCCTACCCCCAGCCTCTCCATAACTGTCTTGCATTCTCCTGGAAGGAAGACAAGCATCCAGGGACCTTGGGAGGATGCAACCATACGTTCAGAGTGACTTCTATTTACCAGAGCCCAGAGAAGAACATAGTTTGGGAAGAACAGTCATGACCACCACAAAGGGCTTTGTTTCTATCTCTGCCATGTTTCCCAAAAGAGAAAAAGACTAACCAATGATAATAGCACAATGAGAACCATGATAGGCAACCACAGTGTGCTCTGGGCATCCATGGTAGCAAAGTTCTTTAACAATCACTGGTATTTTTCCCTTGGTCAAAGACACAGGAGAGGTAGAAACCCTGGAAATGTAAGGATCAGAAGCTCTGTAAAAAGTGGAATTCAAGATTAGGAGCCCCATGTTATCCATGTGGGGTTCCATTCGCTAAGGCTTCCCCAGCCTGCCTGTATTTTTCCCAGAGATGAGCTGGCACTGGGACTAGCTCAGGCTTCTGGTCAGGCTACCTCACACACTGCTACAGATCATGGCCTAAATCATTATCTCAGAAATTGATGAGCTGACCCTAAAATTCACAGAGATATGCAATGTTCCCAGAATAGCCAAAACAATCTTGAAAAGAAAAAAAGTTGAAGGACTTACACTTTCTGACTTTAAAACTTACCATGAATCTAAAGTAGTTAATACTGTGTGGTTCTTCCTAGCATGAGGATAGACACAGATCAATGGGATAGAATTGAGAGTATGTCAATAAGCCTACATATCTATGGTCAATTAATTTTTGACAAGAACGCCAAGATAATTCAATAGGGGAAATGATAGCCTTTTCAAAAAACGAATGATGCAGGGATAACTAAATATCTATATACAAAATAATAAATTTTAATTCCTACCTCACATCGTATATAAAAATTAACTCAAAATGGATCATAGACTGAATATGAATCACAGATCAAAATGTAAGACTAAAACTATAAAGCTTTTAGATGAAGACATAGGTGCAAATCTTTGTGATCTTAGATTAGCAGTGGTTTTTAGATATGGTAGCAAAAGCACAGTGAAAAAAGAAAAAAAATCAGTAAATTAGTTTTCACAAAAGCTTCTGTGCAAAGGACACCATCAAGAAGGTTAAAAAATAACCCATAGGAAGGAATAAGATATTTGCAAATCACATATTTGGTAAGGGACTAATATCCAGAATACATGAAGTACTCTTACAACTCAACAACTCAAAGACAAATAGCCCAGTTTAAAAATGGGCAAATGATTTAAGTAGACTTTTTTTTTTTCAAAGAAAATATACAGATGGTCAGCAAGCATGTGAAAAGATGCTTAACATCAGCAGCCACTAGGGAAATGTAAATCAAAACCACAGCGATAGCACACCACACCCACTAGGATGGCTAAATAGGCAGATAATAACAAGTGCTAGTGAGAATGTATGGAAATTGGAACTCCCTAACTGCTAGTGGGAATGTCAAATGGGGCACACACTTTGGAAAACAGTTTGGTAGTTCTTCAAATCGTTAAGTATACAGTTACCACATAACCTAACAATTCTATTTCTAGGTATATATTCAAAAGAATTTAGAACAGGTCTTCTAATAAAAACTTGTGCATAAATGTTCACAAGAATATTATTCATAATAGCCAAAAAGTTGAAACAACCCAATTGATAAACAAATGTGATATATCCATATGAAAGGAATATTTTCCAGCCGTAAAAAGGAATAAAGTACTGGTACATGATACAACATGAATGATCCTTAAACTTATATTGCTAATTGAAGGAATCCAGACACAAAGGTCACGTAGTACATAATTCAATTTATATAAAATATCCAGAATAAACAAATCTAAAGAGACAGAAAACAGACTCATGGTTGTCAGGGGAAGGGGTTAGGGGTAGAAATCAGGACTGACCGCTAATAGTACCAGGTTTCTTCTGGGGTGATGTAAATGTTCCAGATTTAAATAATGGTGATGGTTGTGCAACTCTTTGAATATATGGTAAGTGAATCGTAGCTTAATAATAATGATAATGAAAGCTATTGTCAGGCAGAAGCTCCCTGAATCCTTGATTTGATGAACTTCTAATGAATCAAAATGATTTTAGGACCAACATCGTTTGCCAATAATTTTTTTCTACTAAATAGAATATTAAAAGAATAACTGACTACCATCATTTTTAAAAGGAAAAGTATTTTCACATCAGAAAGTGGAAAGGACATTGTCTTAAAGTTATTTAAATTGACTAAACTTAGCTTTATGAAAAACTTTCCACATTCATCCCCAAGATGCTGATATTTGATATAAATAAATACTTTACTTTGCTGCAACTTGGTATACAGCAAGCACAATGCCTGGCTTTGGGCAGGGCTGACAGTCAGCTGGAACCCACCGGTACAGCGTGCTGACCACGATGGTGATACCCCATCATCGGGACCTGGCATTCCATGCCAGCTGGGATATATTGTGAAAATCACACTTCACACTGGACATTCAGAAAGGAAAACAAACATGGTCTTTTCTTCATGAAGAATACGGACTGCTAGGGAGACAGCTATTAATATAAATATATAATTAAAGGTTCTGACAAGTCCTCGGAAGGACAAGAATTAGAATTGAATATACTAAATGGAGAAGGCAACAGGAAAGGGCTCTTCAGCCACTTTTATTTCCTTCATTTCGCCTTGGACTGGTGGAAACATCACAGATCTGCACTGGTCTGGATCTGGGAAACACTGGAATAGGTCAAAGGGCTCCAGGAAAAATGTGTGAAGTGTCAAGTGTTAGATGAGAATGCAGGACGAGGACCGAAGCTGATTGCACTAAAACGCAGAGGTGTCTCTTTGTCCTGAGCTGCCTGCCTGGGGAATCTTTCAAAGTGAGAAGCCAATCTGCTGGGAACAGTTGGACAAGGAGGTGCGATCTGGAGCTTGTTACATTTCTTGTCACTCTCCCAGGGATGCCAAGAGCCCTTGCCTAACAACCACCGCTGCTCTCCAGTCAGCCCATCTTCTCAGCAGGTGACATGTTCCTCCCGCTGACAGTGGGAGAAAGAAGGAGAGAAGGGAAAATTAACAGAGTGCCTTCAGTGTCAGGCACTCTACCCGTGCTTTAGATTTGCTGTCTGCCCCTCTTGACAACATTCACCTGAGCTCCCCTTTGATGGTGATGGAGAGTAGGCTGGGTCTGGGCTAGAGTTGAAAAGGGGATTTGGTTCTTGGAGCTGAGGCCTTGGGCTAAGGTTTTTTTCTGAGTCGAGAGGAAAGCTAAGAGCTGCAACGGTGAACCAAGGCCGAATCTGCGAGAAAGGCGCAAGTCTCAATGTTGGTTAAGCATAGAGCGATACCACTTTCTCTTAGGCAGGAGTGTCATAAGCTGAATTAAGAGGTAGAAGCGGATGGTCCTTGTCCCTGTTTTAGAGATAATTAATTTAATCCTCTATCCGGTAATTCTTATAGATCTGATAAATTCAGTAAAATAACTGATGGACACTGCAAAAAAACATACAAGTTGGTAATTTGTTCAAATTAACAAGACAATTGTTAAGCCAGTGGGTTGGCAAACTATGGCCCTTGGACAAGATCCAACCCACAGCCTGTTTTGTAAATATTGTTGGAACCCTGACACACCCATTCATCTGTGTATCATTTACAGCTGCTTTCATATTACAACAGAAGAATTGAATGGTTGTGACAGAGACCATATGGCTGGCAAAGCCTAAAATATTTGCTATTTGGCTGCTCACAGTGCAAGTTTGCCAACTCCTGCTCTAGGTCTTTGATACACTTAATTTTATCTACCTGGGTAGGTTGCGTTCATTCATTGCATGAATTCATGCCGCACATGCCAATTGAAAGCTTAGTATGAAATGTATTAGTGGCTGGGAAGAGAAAGCTAGAAGATCCAGCTCCTGCCATCAGAGAGCTCTGTGTTCAGTGAGGAGATGCAGATGATTGCTATGTAGGTAGTAGTTACTATGGAAATAATAAGCAGGATAGGCTGCTAGCACACGTGGGGTGGGGGATGGAGGTTGGGTTGGAAGTAAGCCAATTCCCAGCAACCTCAGGGTCCTTTTTGATGTCCAGGGATGATACACTGGGGGAAGTATGGGGCTGCCTTAAGGAGAAGGTCAGGCCAGATGTGAGAAACACCCCTAATAGCTGTGGGTGGTGAGCTTGACTGCGCCAGGAAGAACTTAGGAGTGCATCCTCAGCAGAACTGGCTCAGCTTACACGGGGTCTGACACGAGAGAAGGATCTCAGAAGGCTCCTTGCTGCTGAGAGGTACCCAGGTCTCACTGCATCTTTCTGAGGTTCTGGATGTTTGCGGTGATGACTTCGGCGTGATGGCTCTTGCCTGCCTTAGATCCTGGAGGGGTCTGGGAGGTTGCATCGACACTCAGAGAGGGCCGAATTTCCCTCTGCTCTCCTCTTGCCCTCTGGCAGGACTCACACATCTCCTCAATCCTTTTCTGCGCTGTCATTTCTCATCCAGGTGGTTCACTTCAACAAATATTATTACCTGATGTTTTCCAAACTTCCCAGTAAACAAGAATCACCTGGATTCTTGCAACTCTTGTTATTCTCTTGCAATAACTAACAGACTAGTACAAGGTGGCAGACTGCTGGGAACCCAGCTGAGACCTCCTGGTAATCTGTAAATTTAACAAAGCCCCCAGGTGACTTTTATCAGGGAGCGTGGAGAACACTAGGCTCCTAACAGTGTTTGGGACTGTGCGTGCTTTAAACTGGACCCCAGGTAGTCTGACCCCAGCTTTACTACTTTCTTACTCTTCAACCTCGTATACATTAGGGGACCGAGTTATGCATTAGCTTTTCCTCTGTGGAATGAAGATAAGTACAATGCCTCTCCCTTAGGCTCGTTTTGAACATAAAATGAGGTGTTCATGGAGCACCTAGCGAAGTATGAGGCATGGACTAAGCCCGTGGTTAAATGTTAGTGTTCAGACATTTGCTAATAAGCTAAGGAATAACTGGAAAAGAACTCTGCTAAGTGCTGGGTAGTGAGAAGTAAATAAGATGAATATTTCCCTCCCCAGTGCCCTTTGATCTTTCCAAACCTCTCATTTGACTTTTCCTTGCTTAAAGACCTCCTGTGGCTCTGGCCTAGCTCAACCGTGCAGTCTCATTTCCTCCCTGGCCTCTCTTAAAATGTCTTAACATTTTCCTGCTTGCATGCATTGTTTTCTTGCCTCCTGACCTTCCTCCAGCTGTTGCTTCTGCCTGGGATACATGCATCTCCTTGCATTGACCTACTCCACAGTTAGTTCCTTGTCAGGTGTTAATGCTCAGCTTGGTTGTTTCCTTCCCCAGGTTAACACCCTTGATTCCAAGGCTAGGCTAGATGCTGCACATCTATAGGGGTCCCATAGGCAGAGAACATGCCAGATGCAAAGGCAGGCAGTTGGAATGAGTCAGGAAGGCCAGCAGAGGGACTGGTTTATGAAGGAGTTCACATGCCAGGTGGTGGTGTATATTGATAGAAACAAGATACTTTCAGAGAAGAAATGGAAGATACTCGATGGGGGTACCCATCAGGGGTCTTTGATGTCAAAGAGAAACACACTGGACACCTGTTAAAGGTGGAAAGACAGGTTTTATTTAAATGACTGCGGTAGGAGAGACAGACTACTATAAACTGAGCTCAACTCCAGCTAAGACAAAGGTGGCTGAGCTTTGTAAAGGGAGAACAAAAAGGAGCTATGGAAAGTAAAAAAGGGGGAATCAGCCAGGTATGGTGGCTCATGCCTGTAATCCCAGCACTTTGGAGGCTGAGGTGGGTGGATCACCTGAGGTCAGGAGGTCGAGGCCAGCCTGGCCAAAGTGGTGAAACCCCATCTCTACTAAAAATACAAAAATTCGCCAGGCGTGGTGGCAGTTGCCTGTAATCCCAGCTACTCAGGAGGCTGAGGCAGGAGAATCACCTGAACCCCAGAGGCAGAGGTTGCAGTGAGCCGAGATCACACCACTGCACTCCAACATGGGCGACAGAGTGAGACTCTGTCTCAAAGAAAAAAAAAAAAAGCCGGCGGGGGGAAACCAAAAAGGTATTTGAGGCTATGGGTAAATAGAAGATTGTAGAAGGAGGGTAAGTGGAAAAAATACTGGAAATGGTATGGCAATGTGCTTTGGGACCACATACATCTTGTGGTTTGGCTGCTTTGTATTTTCTTGAGTTAAAGACTTGGCATGGCCAAGAAACCTAGGTTTAAATCGAAACCTTTAAGACACGGTTTAGGTTTAGTGTACGTGGAAGCCAGCCTGGAATTTAGTTGAGTCTCTCAGCACAACGCTCAGGCAAGTCCTTTGTGCCACAGAGGAGTTCACATTTCAACCTGAAAGTTCTCCCCTATATTCTTTAGAGGTCTAGAACTGAGAACAGAGCCGCCGGGAGAAAGCGCGGTTTGGCTTCTCCCTCCTGGCAGGATCAGAAACTAAGGGAAGGCTGGGCAAGCTTATTTAGAAAAAGACAGAGAGAAAGAGAGAGAGAGAGGGAGGGAGGGAGAGAGAGAGAGAGAGAGGGAGGGAGGGAGGGAGAGAGAGAAAGAGAGAGAGAGACACCTAGAGCAAGAATATGCAGGCAGGAACTAGCTCAGTGGGAGTCGGAAGCTCTAAGCTGGACATCAATTGAAGTGAGTTTGGAGGAGTGTTGGATCCTGCCACTTCTTACAGCATGTGATTTCTGCACACTTGCCCCTAGCCCTGAGTTTCCCTGTGACTAGTAGTTCCTGGAATAACACAACAAGTCTGTAGAAACAAACAAGCCCCACTCAGAGTGGCTTACAACAATAAGGTTTGTTTCTCACTCCTGAAGTCTGTCCCTTCTGGGTCAGTTCAGACCTTGTTCTGGCTGCTGCTCTCTTACTTACGTCTTTGCTCTGGGACCAGAATGAAGGGACAGTCATTCCTGGGCAACAGGAAAGGAGCAGGTGCCAAGGCACAGGAGGTTGTGAAAGAAGTGGTGGACATCACTTGCACCTATGTCCCACTGGCCACAGCCAAGCGCATGGCCAAGCCTGATGCCCTTGTAACGGGAGGTTTTTACATTGGTTTTACATACGATGAACTGTTTCTAGCTACCACAATTCTAGGTCAGATATTACAGATCTGCTGTGGTCCACATGGGAGCAAGTTTTGAGGTTGATGGCCGTATTACCATGTGGCTCATTTGCATGACCCTGTGTTCAATGACAGATGTGGCACCTAAAACTGTGTGTGTCAATCAGATACAGGAAATAAATCTTGTATGCTATTAGAGAATCACAGACCTCTGGATCCAGGATGGCCTGAGGTGTATAGTCAATCCCTTGATGTTTTTTTCTTTTTCCTTCCACTTCTTTCTCTCCTCTTCCTTGTCCTTCTCTTTCTTTTTCGTCTTCCTCCCCCTCATATCCTCGTCTCCATCTTCCTTTACTCCTTTCTCTTCTTCACTTGTCTTCCTTTTCTCCCCTGCTCCCCTTTTTCCTTCAGAAATGAGGTCCAAATAAGTGAAATGACTTGCACAAGGTTAGCTTTGGCAACTAGTATTGCTACATCTCAGTCTAGAGGTTTTGCACTGTTTTGCAGGGCTGCAATTTGAAGAACATGAAGCAAAATCATTTACAAAGCAAAGACCCCTTTGGCAAAACACAAACAAACAAAACAAAACAAAACCAAAAACAACCCTCACAAAAATGAAACAAACAAAAAAAAACTTTAAAAAACCTGTCCAGCTAATATTTTTAAGTTGCATGTCCATCCGTAAGTTTGATTTCAAGAGAAGTTCACCTGGGTAAGTCTGTACTTGATGCTCAAAGGTAAAGAGTTTGCTTCACTTTGAAGCCCGTGCTGTGACTGGCAACCTCCCCCTGGCTGGGGTGTTCTACAGGCAGCCCCTCCACCTGGTGAAAGTATTAAGCATGTGTGATGTTTGCTAAAGGTAATTTGTGTCACAGTAGCAGTTATTGTAAAACAATCACAATTTCCATGGGATCAAGGAAAAAAACAATCTGAGAAGAAATGCTTTTAGTGAGTTCATTAATTGTGTGTATGTTTTAGGAGCTGACAATCAAAGAACAAAATGACAACCTTCTCTAACCTCAAAATGCCCTTCCTTTCAATTAAGTCACTCCTGTTGTTCTTAGCAAAACTCAGGAGAGATTATTTTAGAATAGGTGCAGCGTCGTGGTGAGCAGTGGATAACAATCAATTCATGCTGCCTAACCGTTCTCTGCGGAGAGAGGCTTCCTAGAGGGAGGAGAAAGGGCTCTGAAATCAGGCAGATGTGGCACCACCACTAACCTGACTTTGGGCACCTCTCTCGGCCTCAATGCTCTTACCTCATAGGGATAAGAATCCTACCTCAGGGGCTCTTGGGAGAAAGAAAAAGGGATCATTCATCAAAGGTTTAGCACAGCGTCAGCCACTATGCAGTGAATACGTAGAACTGAGCATCCATCTTTCGTCCTAACAGCAGCCCTCTGCTAGCCCCACCACACTTGCCTATCATAGGCAGCATTTCTATTTGTAACAATCATGCAAGGAAGGCAGGATGGAAGGAAGATGTGCAGAAAAATAAGATCCACATTAGAGATGGTAGTGCCTCACGAAAACACGCAATAAACACTTCCCTACTCTAAAGTAATAAGCACCAACTAATTTGACTTGTTGAATCCCGGGGAACGGCCTTAAATGTCTCCTAGTTTAACCACGATTGGATGCACAAAACCCCTGCACAACATCAGGAGAAGTGATTGTAACATCAGCTTGAATGCTCTTAAGGATCCAGAAATTGCTCAAGCAGTTTGTCTTATTGTTGAACATTTTTGACCATTAGAAAGCTTTTCTATATAATGACCCAAGATTTGTCATTCCATACTTTCTATCCTTGGCTTTTGGGCTTACTCAGAAAAGAGTCTAAGTCATTTCTGGGATGAGTTTACATAGCTAGATAGCTAAATAATAGATCAACTTAACAAAACAGTACGTTTGTCCTTTTACTTTTGAATTTTAATATTTTGACTGCATCTAAAGTGCATTTAAAGCCTAGGGTCAATTTATTTCTTTTAATAGCTAATAGTTATACCATGGTAAGAAGTAGCATGGCACTGTGCTTACCTGGGTGGGCTCTGGAGTCATATA
This sequence comes from Gorilla gorilla gorilla, assembly GCF_029281585.2. Classification (NCBI taxonomy): domain Eukaryota; kingdom Metazoa; phylum Chordata; class Mammalia; order Primates; family Hominidae; genus Gorilla; species Gorilla gorilla. The sequence continues at coordinate 141,226,615 of NC_073231.2, read as the reverse complement.
ACCTGGGTTCAAATCCCAGCTGTACCTCTGGCTGTGTGGCCATGGGGTGATACATCACCTCTCTTAGCCTCCTTTTCTTCATCTATGGAACGGAGATGATAACAATAGCTACCCTAATCCGGGTGCAATGGCTTACACCTGTAATCCCAGCACTTTGGAGGCCGAAGCAAGCAGCCCACTTGAGCCCAGGTGTCCAAGATCAGCCTGGTCAACATGGAAAAACCCATCTCTACCAAAAAAATACGATATTTAGCTGGGCATAGTGGCATGTGCCTGTAGTCCCAGCTACTTGGGAGGCTAGTTGGGAGAATTGCCTGAGCCTGGGAGGTCGAGGCTGCAGTGAGCCGTGATTGTGCCACTGCACCACAGCCTGGGTGCCAAGGCAAGACCCTGTCTCAAAAAAAAAAAAAATCTACCTTGGAGGGCTGTTGTAAAGATAATGACTTAATGTATGTATAATGCTTACAATGCATTAGTACTATAGTAAGTACTCAATCTATGTACAGTCCTCTCCTTGAACACCTGGTACATGGTGGAGAGAGTGTTAGGGGCTTTAACGGAGGCTTACAAGTAACCTCAGAATAGCTTGCATAATAGCTGTTAATAAACTCTAGTTATTTCAATGATCTATTGTTATGTAACCACCCCAAAACACAGAGGCTTTATTGAGCTGGTAAATATCTTTAGGTATCCATTATACAAATGAAGAAATTGGAATTCAGTCACTGAATTTACTGAGTTGGTAAGTATCTTTAGATAAGTATCTATTAGCTTATTTAAAGTTAAGTCAATTTATGTGTGCTAAGGTGTGGAGAAGCTTTAGACAGAAACAGAATGGCATCTGTCTTGCATGAAGGACTTTCTTTGAGTTTCCACAGAGAAGTAAGCCACTAAAGGGTGAATTTTAAAGCCAAATACCATAGCAGGCACTGGAGCTTAATCTCATAGGCAAGCTCTGGAAAATGATATAGAACATATGCTTCTGCATTATTTTACTCTAGGGGAGAGGGAACTGGGATATTTATGCACCAAACCCCAATAAGCACTGGGAAGAACAGCCTCCCAAAGTCCTAGAAAAATCCATCTGCCCACATGTTGGCAGTTGGAAGTTGCCTTATGTGCCACAACGCATTCAGCAGGGCACAGACAGCACCCACTACAATCCCCTTGGACTAATTTTGGGTCCTGTTGGAGAGATAGTTGAAAGCAGTCTCTGAATAAGACTGACTTTGTGAGACTCTGGGCTGATGCAGAATTACCATGGAGCCCCAATGTCGAAGGCAGTAGCATTTCCTCTACTTCTGCACAGAAGGCAGAACATTGGAAGGGTTGGGACCCTCAGCACCCAACGCTTGCTATGGACATTCAAGTCCTTAGGAGGGTCAATGGGACTTCTCTGGATGTCTTTGCCAGCATTATACAAGGACAAGTGGGAGACAAAGAACATGGCAAACTCTAGTTATTTCAGTGATCTAGTGTGATGTAACCACCCCAAAACACGGAGGCTTAAAACAACCATTTCATTATCTCTCTACATTCCATGGTGTGGCTGAACTCAACAGGATGGTCCTTCTTCATGGTGCCAGCTGGGGCTGCCATCACAGGAGGACTCAACCAGGCTAGAATATCCAAGACAGCCAACTCACATGTTTAGCAGAGCATGTGGCTGTCAGCCGGGAGCTCAGTGGGGGCTGATGATCGGAGGGCCTAAGTTCCCTTCCATGTGGCCTTGCATGTGGCTTGGGCTTCTCACAGCATAGTGGCTGGGTTCCAAGAGAGAATATTCTAGGAGATAAGAGGGAAACTGGGGGTATTGTAATGCCCAGCATGGGAAGTAAGACAGCATCACTTCCACCACATTCTAATGGTCAAACCGAGTCACAATGCAAGCTCAGCTTTAATTTTGAAGGGGATTTACACAAGTGCAAAATTATTAAGAGGTGGTGATCACTGTAGGCCGTAGTTGGAGACTTACTATTATACTGGGTAATGAATGTGTCTGGCAGACTGGTTTGGGAAAAAATATATCTTTTACGTGAGAAACAATTTTCACGTAGGAGTTGGGAATGAGGCCCTGGAATCCTATGAGCACAGAGGCGGGTGCAATTGAACCAGTGGACATTTAGACACGTCTCCAATAGGCAGGATTATATATTTCTTCTTATTCTCTTTGCTCTGCTTGACATACAGTGAAAATGAATGTTTGTTGAGAAACAGAACTGATTACAGGAACATTTCTCCAAGACACTTTCTAGCCTAAGAAGAAACACATTTCTCAAACACTCTCTGGATACTAAGCATTCTGTATCCATTATTTCATTTAATTCTCATTCTGTGAGACAGGTACTGTTTAATCCCCATTTGACAGGTGAGATGTTGAGGCTCAGAGAGGCTGGCCAGCTGACTTGCTCAAGGTCACACAAGTAAAAATATCTCAGGGAAGACCTGAATGAAGATTCTCTGCTCCCAGGTACCAGGACAGTTTCCAATCTGACATTTTTCCCTTTATGGTATATGGTAATGCCACAATAGCAGATAGTGGGACAGATGCAAAATTGCTTTTGTTAGAGGAGTAAAAATTATATAATAAAAATCACTCTTAGAATGGAAATATGTAAGACTACCAACTTCTCTGTGATTGCAGGTGTAGCAGGAATGAGGACTTGAGACAGTTAAAAAGGCATGAAGTGCCAAGATGTGTCAGTTGACCGAGAGATTCAGGGAATTGTGGCTCTGTCACTCTCTAGTGTTGTTGAATGAATGAATAAAGAATGAGTGAATGAAATAAATCCACAGACGCCAAAGGAATATCAGTTTCTACCTCTTTGGAACTGCCCTTTCCCTGCCACCCCTCCCCACAGTATAGGGTATCCCAACTCTGCACACTCACACCACACTGCAGGGAGACATCCCCCTCCCCACATTATAGGGTGCCCCAACTCTGCACACCCATACCAGACTGTAGGGAAATACCCCTGCTGAGTCATCAGCCTTTTGCTTCTCTGGCTCCCCTAGCTTGATGTGGGTAGTGAGCTTGGCTATTTGTTCCTTTATCCCCAGCACCTGACCCAGATCTTGGGAAATAATAGGTACTCAACACATCATTGTTGAATGAGTGATGAATCCTCCATCTACAATACATCAAACTGGCTTAGAAGTTTTTTCATGGATATCTCCCAGATCAAATAAAAACTAAAGTTTAAAAAAAAATTTTAAGGAAAAACATATGTGGCTCTTTCTCCCAGGGACAGATCGCTCCTCAAATGAATAAAGTTTTCATCTAGCTTTACCCATTGCATGGAAATGAACCCAAAAGCTAATTTTAAGCCTGGCCTATGTGCCTTCCCAAAATTAGTGCATCCTGCTAAGAAGTAAGTTTGTGGCCCAACTGGAATAATCATGTAGAATTTCACAGCATGCTTTTCTGCTGGATGACTTTTTAAAATTTTGTTTTCGTCTTCTTCTTCCAGCATATTTTCTCTTTGCCTCAGTTTTTAAAATGTATTTTTATTCTCTGTCTTGCTGTGTTATGTGTAAGAACTTCCTCAAATTATTTTCATAATGAGGTTGTGTTTAAGCAAACACACACCAACATGTCCTTCTGAATTCACAATATCAAGCTTTAAAATGTCAGCTTTTCTTATCATTGTTTCCTCTCAATCCCCCATGGAAACGCTAACCTACTGATAAAGATTCTTTGGCCAAACATTAGTCAGGCTTTTGAATCTTCTCCTAGGCCTATCTGTTCACTTCCTTGTAAAATCAAATTTTAACAGAGAACCCTGTTTAATTTAGCAAGAATCTGTCACCCAAACCCCAGTCCTTCATATGTGATCATCCTCAATATCTGATCGGGTTCCTTCTCCTCCTCCATCCCCCAGGTGATACCTGAAAACTCTGACCTGTCTTCAGTAAGAATCCAGTTTAGCCAGAATCCCTGTACCCCGATGTTTCCTTTTAGTAATTTTTTATCCACTGGCCCCTACAGTGTTCCTTTGCTATAAATTCCCACTTGCTTATGCTGTATTCAGAGTTGAGCCACTGCAAGATCCCTCACTGCAAGATCCCACTGCGGTGGCCCCTATATTAATGGCGATGGTCCTGAATAAAGTCTACCTTACCATGCTTTAACAAGTGTTATTGAATAATGTTTTTCTTTTATACTACCCTTGTCATTCCAGATGGTTCTTTATATCAGGGATTGCCACTGTAGATTTTAAAATCTTGTGATGATACCCTCCATGAATTGGCTTATGACAACACCAGAAAATGTCAACAGGGGGTCAGTGTTCTCAACTTCTAAGGCTTCTCGTCCCAGATACCTGAAGTAATTATTGAGCTACGGATGTAAAATAAGGGACTAAGAGTCTTTTATTCATCAATAACTTGGTAATGTATTGGAATTTTCTATGAAACTGAAATATAGTGCCATTTTTGCTTTTTAAAAATTTTTGTGTAACCAAAGTAATAAGCATCATTTATAAATGTTAAACACTTAAATTTTTTTTAAGATATGGTATCTTGCTCTGTCACCAAGGCTGGAGCAAGCACAGTGGCATGATCATAGCTCACTGCAGCCTCAAACTCCTGGGCTCAAGTGATCCTCTCTCCTTCACCTCCCAAGTAGCTGGAGCTACAGGCACACGCTACCATGCTTGGCCACTTTTAACGATTATTTATTTTCTTGAGAGAGAGAGGGTCTCCATTTATTGCCCAGGCTGGTCTCAAAGTCCTGGCTACAAGCAATCTTCCTGCCTTGGCCTCCCAAAGTGCTGGGATTATGGGAGATTTATTTTTATTCTTCTGCAACTGCAGTCTTAAACTCCCTATCATGAAAGAAAGGGGTTGTATATCACATAATTAAACAATGTTACTATTAGTCTGTCAGATATAAGGTGAATGGAGGAAAATTCTTACTTGTCAGAAGAGCTTCTCTTTCCTGGAATCTCTTTCTTTCCCCCTCTATTAAAGACTTTAGTCCATTTAACCCCCGTGTCACACCCCTACCCTCCCCGACCCTCTGAGGTATTCAACTTCTGGCATGGACTGTCATTTATTTAGCAAGCTGTGAGTGGTCTGGGGGTCTCCAAACTCCCAGGCTTAGGAGGGGCTGCCCAGCCCTTGGTCTGGGTCTGGGTTGCTGAATTAAAGGTAATGAGATTCCCAACACCAAAATAAACCTTCTGCAGCATCGTTCATTTTTATGCCAAAAGTTTTTCTGTCTCCTTTTGTTCTAGTAAACTTTGTACATGCCAAACAACATGAAATGTGGAAAGGAAGAGAAAAGAAAGAAAATCCATATTTAAAATTCAATTTCCTTATCTTCTGGATTTTGTATGTTATTATGAGATTTTTAATTAAAATCTCAGCTCAGATTCAATTTCTCTATTATATAGGGTAAAGGGAGATGGAAAGGGTGAAAAATACGACTTAAGTTTCTGAAGATATGGGTTTCATTATTCCTTTTTCAACCTAAAGATGGTAACAGCACACGTCAGATAGCTCTGGAGGAATTTTCTGGCTTTCTGTGTTTCAGGTGACTTAAAAGGAGAGATCAGCCAGGTAATGAATTGAGTTGGACTATTACATACTTCGAAGGGAAAAGAAGAAAATCCAAACCCTGCAGCTCCTGTGGCCCCACTGGAGGATGGAGGAATTCCTTCCTGCCCTATCCCTTTTTTTTTTCAGAGTCCTTCCCTCTTGTATGTATGAGGGTTCCTGGGTGTTTTCTCGCTGTAGCTCTATCTCATTCCCAGCTGGGGTGAGCATCTCTCACTCACTGGTGTTGTGATGGCGTCTCTATAGGACACTGCAGTTCCGGATGCACCCTCATTGCTCATCTCTATAGGACACTGCAGTTCTGGAAGCACCCTTATTGCTCTGTAGGACACTACAGTTCCAGATGCACCCTCATTGCTCATCTCTATAGGACACTGCGGTTCCAGACGCAGCCTCATTGCTCGTCTCTATAGGACACTGCAGTTCCGGACTCACCCTCATTGCTCATCTCTGTAGGACACTGCAGTTCCAGAAGCACCCTCATTGCTTGTTTCTGTAGGACACCACAGTTCCGGACTCACCTTCATTGCTCCTCTCTGTAGGACACTGCAGTTCCGGACTCACCCTCATTGCTCTGCTCTATAGGACACTGCAGTTCCGGAAGCACCCTCATTTCTCTCCTCTATAGGACACTGCAGTTCTGGATGATGCACCCTCATTGCTCATCTCTATAGGACACTGCAGTTCCAGACGCATCCTCATTGCTTGGTCAGTGCCTCTTGGGGAGAAGGGAGGATGTTCTTTCTGCCACCATCCCAAGTCTGTAGTTCTGAGAGGTTTAGCACAACCTGCCTGCAGGCTTGAGCATAACAAAGGAATTGCAATTCAGAGGCACTTACACCGGATAAAGCCACTTTCATATTCTGCTGTCAGAGCCTCTCCCCAGGGGCTGGTCCTGTATTTAGTGCCTTATGACCACTCCTGGGCCATCTTACTAAGCAGAAGTCAGGCTTTTCCCCACATTATCTGTGAGACATTGAGAACATCTCTGTCCCTCCATGGGGTCAAGTTCTCTCTTTTTCCTGCTGTAAGATCTGCCCACAGACACATCTCCCCTGTTTTCAGATTTCCTTTTTCCAGAGAAAGCTCACTGCCACTTGGAAGCCCTGCATCCCCCTCCTCATGTGGGTTGGCCTTGTGCTGCGTCTTCCAGCAGAATAGTCCCATCAGAATCCAATTGTCCCAAAGCAGTACAAGGCTCCTAGCTGGTGATCTTCATCTTGGAATTGCCTGACTCTATTTTACCACATATAGGGCATCGGCAACCTAATATGGGCAAATTGCAGATTCTGCTATACCTGGAGATGCTGGTCAGGCACTCGTGCTATTCCTGCATCTTCAGGGGCTCAGTTCCTTATGTCCATGGTGAAAAGATTACACACAGACAGACACACCCCACTAGGAACAAATTAGAAAATTCAATTCTAAAAGCCATATAGAGAAGAACATTCTCTCCAGGAAACACACGTTGTAGACATTCAGCTCTGCCCTCAATACAAGTGCCTTTTCATACAGATTTAGTTAGCTGCTAGGATCCAGAGCTTCTCAAACTCTTCACTTGAGAGGGGACCTTTGCTCTATGTACACATAGCTATGAGCAGCAAGGAAGGGCAAGTTTGAGGGGCAATGCTCCTCTTTTCCCATCTGCAGGGTAGTTTTCCTACAACAAAGAATGATCTGCTCCAAAGGTGGATTCGATTGTTCACTTCTGGTAAAAAATAATTTATCAAAGCTTTGAAATGAGAGAATTCCTTAGGATAATGATTTAGTCAAAGCTCAATATATAGATACCTCTTGTCCCTACCCCTATATCATAGTCTCTGCAAAATGGAACCTCCTCCCAAGCACTGGCCTATAGGTGTGGGTTCAAGCATGAGAAGTAGGATGAGATCAGGAGGAGGCTGCACTTTCCCCTTTGTTTCTGATGCTCAGAGTCTACGGCTTCCTCTCTCTCTCTCTCTATGCTTTTCCCCCTCTTTTCTCTCTCCATGTGTATGTATGTGTGTATGTGTGAACAGAAGAGCAAACCGAATATAAATTTTACTAAGCATCCAGATGTTTTTAGAAATTTGCCACCACATACTTGATTGAAAGACATTTTCACTCAACACCTGTTTTTGTTGTTGTTGTTGTTGTACCAACTCAGGGTAAGACAAATCAAATTTATAGAACTGGAAGGGAATATTTTGGTTCAAACATTTGAGTCAATCCACAATTATGTGCCACAGTAAGGCAAGGGAAAGAAATAAAAGAGATCCAAATAAGAAGGCAGGAAGTCAAACTATCCCTGTTTGCAGATAAAATGATTCTATATCTAGAAAACCCCATAGTATTGGCCCAAAACCTCCTTCAGCTGATAAACAACTTCAGCAAATTTCAGGATACAAAATCAATGTACAAAAATTACTAGCATTCCTAGACAACAATAACAGCCAAATTGAGAACCAAATCAGCAATGCAATCTCACTCACAATTACCACAGAAGCATAAAATACCTAGGAATACTTCCAACCAGGGAGGTGAACGATCTCTACAATGAGAATGACAAAACACTGCTCAAAGAAATCAGAGATGACACAAATGAATGAAAATACATTCCATGTTCATGGATAGGAAGAACCAATATAATTAAAATGGTCATACTGCCCAAAGCAATTTATAGATTCAATGCTATTCCTATCAAACTACCAATGACATTCTTCACAGAACTAGAAAAAATGTTTTAAAACTTTATGTGGAACCAAAAAAAAAAAAAAAAAGCCCAAATAGCCCAGGCAATCCTAAGCAAAAACAAGAACAAAAACGAGACATCATGTTATCCAACTGCACACTATACTACAGGGCTACAGTAAACAAAACAGCATGATACTGGCACAAAAACAGGCACATAGACCAATGGAACAGAAATGAGAACCCAGAAATTAGGACACACACCTATAATCATCTTATCCTTGACAAAGCTGACAAAAGCAAGCAATGAGGAAAGGACTCCCTATTAAATAAATGGTGCTGGGATAACTGACTAGCCATATGCAGAAGATTGAAACTAGAGCCCTTCCTTACACCATATACAAAAATCAATTCAGGATGGATAAAGACTTAAAACCCAAAACTATAAAAACTCTGGAAGACAACCTAGGCAATACCATTCTGGACATAGGTAGGCAATACCATTCTGGACATAGGAACTCTGGACATAGGAACTGACAAAGATTTAATGATGAAGACTGCAAAGCACATGAACTTATTCCTTTTTTATGACTGTGTAATATTCCATGGTGTACGTGTACTACATTTTCTTTATTCAGTCTACCATTCACAACAAAATCACAACACAATAAAGTCAAAACAAAAGCAAAAATTCACAAATAGGATCTAATTAAACTTAAGAGCTTCTGCATAGCAAAGGGAACTATCAAAGAGGAAACAGACAACTACATAATGGGAGAAAATTTGTGCAAACTATGCATGAGACAAAGGTCTCATATGTAGCATCTCTTAGGACTTAAACACATTTACGAGAACAACTCCATTAAAAAGTAGGCAAAGAACATGAACAGACACTGTTCAAAAGAAGACATACATGCGACCAACAAGCATACCCCAAAAAGCCCAATATCACTGATCATTAGAGAAATGCAAATCAAATCCACAATGAGATACCATTGAACACCAGTCAAGATGGCTATTATTAAAAAGTCAAAAAGTAACAGATGCTTGCAAGGTTGTGGAGAAAGGGGAATGGTTATACCTTATTAGTGGGAGTACAAATTAGTTCAGTCATTGTGGAAAGCACTGTGGCAATTCCTCAAAGAGCTGAAAAGGGAACTACCATTCAACCCAGCACACCCATTAGTGGGTATACACCCAAAGGAATAGAAATTGTTCTACCATAAAGACACATGCATGTATATGTTCATTGCAGTACTATTCACAACAGCAAAAAAAAAAAAAAAAAAAAGTAAAATTAGCTTAAGTGCCCATCATTGGTGGACTGAATAAAGAAAATGTGGTCCATATAAGCTATGGAATACTATGCAGTCATAAAAAAGAAAAGATCATGTTTTTTGCAGAGACATGGATGGAGCTGGAGGCCATCATACTTAGCCGACTAACACAGGAACAGAAAACCAAATACCACATGTTCTCACTTAATAGTAGGAGCTAAATGATGAGAACACATGGACACACAGAGGGCAACAAAACGCACTGGGGCCTATCAGAGGGTGGAGGGTGGGAAGGAGGAGATCAGAAAAATAACTATTGGGTACCAGGCTTAGTACCTAGATGACAAAATAATCTGTACAACACATCCTTGCAACTCACATTTACCTATATAACAAACCTGCACATGTACCCCTGACCTAAAAGAAAAGTAAAAAATAAAGCAATAAAGAAAATTATTTGCCACATATAATGCATCATATCCCTTCATGCCCTGGCTAGAATCCTCTCTTGTCCAAGACCTTAATAGGGTGAACAATGCCATGCAGGCTTGAAATCCCCTCATGCTGCTATTTCTCCTACCAAGCTCACATCATACATCTTTCTGGTCCACCCTGACTCCTTGTTACTGGTAGACTTCTCCTCAGCAAGGCCCATGAGCAACCTGGAAACATATAGGGGTTAGTGCCCACAGGGGCACCTCTAGAACATGGGGGGATCCTGCTTCTCCTGGTTTGTTTTTGGGAAGAAAATGCTCAGAGGCATTCTGGACACTCTTCTGCAGTGCTCAGGAAGGATGGGCCCCATTTGTCCATAGCAGTCACCCCACTGACCCACCCTGCCTTGGCTCTTCCTCCTTCCCTTCCTCTCACTGGCCCTTCACTCCTGCTCCCTCGGATTCAATCTCAACTAAACCACCAGCTCACGTGTCCTTTTCTCAGGCCCTGGTTTCCAGAGGAAGCTCAAACTAAAAGAGTTGGTACCAGGAATGGTCCTAGAAGCAGTCTCTCAAGATAGGGTTCTGGAACTGGAAAACTCATTGGTGAGATGAAAGTTCCAGCAGTAGGTGGGGTGATGATAACCACTGGTGTGCAGTATCACCATAATATTGAAGACCCGCACTAGTAGTGGATCAGAAAGAGGCACAGGTGGAAGGCAAGATTGTGGATTATGTGAAAGCCAATGAAGAATGGTAATTCCATGGGCTGGTAGTTACCATGGGTTTTGTTGTTTTTTTGTTGTTTTGTTTTGTTTTTGTTTTTGTTTTTGTTTTAACTGTGTTAGTAGCCTTGAAGAAAAAAAAATAACAGGTTCAGGACAGCTAACTATCAATTCAAAGCTCACAATGAAAACTAGAAAGTCTCTGTACTCTATTGAAAGGGACCCTTATCTCTTGCAGTTGCAGAAAATATTGCACTAAAAATTAGACCTGGGTTTCATTATAAAGACGATGATCTGCAGATAAAACTCAGTTCATAGCATCAATAGGTCTTCTATGTTAATTTCAGACCCCAAGACTTAAATTGGGTGGAGAATCCAAGAACCTTTAACCTCTTGATTTCCATAAAACCCCTGGGCTGGAAGAAGCCCAGAATTCTCTCTTGTAAGAAGAGCAAATCTCTTTTCTTTCTTCTTTTCTTTTCTTTTTCCTTTTTTCTTTTCTTTTCTCTTCTCTTTTCTTTTTCTCTTTCTTTCTTTCTTTCTTTCTTTCTTTCTTTCTTTCTTTCTTTCTTTCTTTCTTTTTTCTCTCTTTCTTTTTTCTCTCTCCTTCCTTTCTCTCTCTCTCTCTCTTTCTTTCTTTCGAGAGACTTGAAAACATTACACCTGAGGCAGGTGCCTCACAAAATTATGGTTGCTCTCTTCAATATCCAGCAGCCTCTCATCATGGCTCCAGGTTAATAATTTGAGGAATTCAGTGTTAGACTAGAAGGAAATAGCATGAATGCAAAAAAAAATATGACAGGAGTTAGCCAATATATCACTTGGCAGAAATCTGGAGAAAGCAAGCAGAATTGGTTCAGAGAAGGCAGAATTTAGGTCTGGATGGGGAAAAATTTATTGAAATGTGAATATTCTCCTATGCCTCAGGGTTTAAATATCCTGGCAAAGATACTTAAAGCTGGCCCTCATACACTGTGCTAATGGCTTTGTGAAGTTTGAACAACATGATGGGCTATAGTAAATGGGTAGAGAATATTGAGAAAGAGATCAAAAGGCTCACAGAGCAGGGGTGTTAGAATGGGTTATTCTATAAGAACAGAGAACTCACTTCCTGACAATATTCCTTGAGAGTCCAGAGGACAACCTTTTCATTTAGACAATAAGAAAAGTAGCAGGGAGCTGGTTTTGTTGAGGATCTCAGTGGTTCCTACCCTCTAGGTTAGGGTTTTGCCATAGAAGATGCTGTTATGGAATGAGGCTGCCTAGTGTTAACGGGGATAGTCCAATTCTGGAATAGCAGATGGCAGCACTTAAACATCAGAGGCAAAATACTCATCATTGCTGTCATGAGCAGTGACAGCAGAGGACAACTAGTGTGCGCTGACTCTTAGGGACATAAGGCAATGGCTAATAGATCAAGGGGTTCCTAGTAGCAAGACAGATTAGCAGCCAATGAGTTGTTGCTTGATTCATATAAACAGAAGAAATCTAAAGCAGTCAAGCACAATGGAAAAATGAAATTTCCTCACCTAGTTTCCAGATCTAAGTCAGTTCATAGGTTCAGAACATACATATATACTTGCAACATCATCACAAGTATATTCAACTAATATTTCCCTGATCCTTCTGCAAAGGAACTTGTACTGGAGTAACTGGAAACTTGCAGGAAGGGAAATACCACATATTTTTGAGGGCTGGTGGTATGAGTTGACACTCATACCAGGAGACCTGAAATACCATCATACCCTTCCTGCCCCAGCCAAATGGGAGGCTCATGAAGGCTAAGCAGTGAAGGAGCCTTGGTCTGAGTCTGTTCCATGGTGTGCAGTGGGTGTGCATGCCTACCCTCTTGGTTATTTCCTGGCTTCCAAGTGTATAATTGGGATGGAGATCCCTTGCAGATGGAATAACTCAGGCACTCATCCCCTGACCTGTGTAATAAGAGCCATTAAGATAGGAATGGTGAAGTGAATGCTCTTAAGATTTTCCCCCAGAAGTGGAACCCCCTGAAACTTCTCTCCAAGAGGAAGTTCATGAAATCATAACCCTTACATATCTACAAGAATAAATCAGAAGCAATGTCAAATTCTGGGTGATTTACAGTGTTAATATTACCATCAAAACATAAAGGATGCAGAGATGATCTTCCCTACCATCTATCTCACATTCAATCCACTAGTAAGATCTCTGGAAAGAAAGCATGTGGATTGTATGCCAAGGGATAGTAAATTTAACCAAGGGTAGCTCCAGTTGAAACTACTGTATAAGATATGGTATCCTTTCCTGAAACAACAGCTGTGGTACTTGGTATGTGGCTATCAATCTGTCATGCATTTTTTTCAAGCCTTATCTCTAAGGAGGATCAAAAGGAGTTTATCATAGTATATTCTGTATGGACCTCTATCATCTTGGCAGTCCTTAGAACATCACAAGAGTTCTCTATATTGATGCAATCATATTAAGCTTGGTGAGCAGTAATGAGCAATTCACCTGGATTCCCTGACAGGATGCATGATCGCCAGATGGTGGGAGGTAAACCTACCAAGTTTCAGGGGTCTGCCATATTGGTGAAGTTTTCTGGGTGTCAGTGGTCTGCGGTATTCCAGCACATCCCTTCTAAGGTAAGGCAATATGTTCATCTTGTACTACAACCACTAAGAGCAAAACCCAGCCTATGGAGCCCTCATTGATACTGGGAGGCAGCAGTGACCGCACTTGTGAGGACTGCCATGCCTCGTTTATTGCCTGGCTCAGAGGCTCCTAGTTTCAAGTGGTGTAACAGTTCCAGGTTATTGAGTAAGATTTCTAATTAGGCCATGTGATCCAGCAGACTCAATGGTACTAGACATTTCCAGGGTATATAATTTGAAGTCTCTTGGAAGCCCCAGTTCAAGAATCATAGCTCAGACCACTAAGGTTCTTGAGCAAGACCATGCCTCCTGTGTCAGGAAACTATTTGCCATTTGAAAAAGCAGTTCCTCATGTGCTACTAGGACCTATTAGAGCTTGAGAACTAACCACAGGACTTAAGTGACCATGTGAGTGGAGCTGCCCATCAGGAGGCAGGATTGTCAAATTCAGAAAGCCTTAAGGTAAGCAGGAGTAGTAGCCACCCATCATGCAACAGAAATGGTGAATTTGAAAGTGTGCCTGTAATGTGTGGCAGATGGGGGAGAAAATAGAAATCAATTATGGCTTCAGACCCAGCACTGGCAGTGGGGCCTTTAGCTTGTTCAACTAAGGTTGGTGTACAAAGACTTTTCCTAAGATCGTAGCTGACTGTCACCTTGCAGGCTCAGTCATGGACTGGATTTAACGTAGTAAACAAACGGATCTGAGTGCTGTATGAGGTGGACCGTCCCAGACAGTGCTCAGGCCTTGACCCACATCCTCTCAGCCTCTCCTTTCAGCTTTGATGGCAGTGTACAGTTTCCTGCAAGCTTCTACTCACTTCAGACTGATAACTCGCATCCCAAGAATGCACAGTATTTCTTCCATTTGCTACTTCAGGATTTCTCTGGTGCTGCGTATATCGGAAAAAACTCACTGACAGGCACAAAGGCACAAACAGGATATAGATGCACCTAGATAAGCATTTCTCCCACTCCACCTCGGGGGTACAATTCCTAGAGGTAGTCTGCCTGCTCCCCTGGGGGCCGCAGACAGATCCAATCTATTTCCCACAGTTGTGCCCACATCCACACATGCTATGTCAAGTTTTCCTCCTTTCTCACTCTTGTGTTTCCTCCCGCCTGATTGCCTTCCAAAAATTTACCTGAACAGGGTCCTTGTCTTGGTTCTCCCTTCTGTGGGAACTTAAGCTAAGATGTATAATAAGTAATAAATGGGTGACATAATTGAATGAAGAGAAAGACACAGCTAAGACTCTATACCCAGACAGTGGGAAGCTCCCTAACAGAAGCAGCAGTATTCTGGTGTCTCGCAGAGGGAGCAATGGTGCAGCTGTGCTAGGAAAGCAGGGAGTTGTCATGGAGGAGCTGCCATCCACACCAGACACTGAAGAGTGAGTGAGACCAGGAGGGTGGGAGAACGGAGCCTCTTTAGGCATAGAGGGGTCGGGTGCAGTAGCTCACACCTGTAACACTTTCTGTGTGTTATTTCTTTAATTCTCACATTAAACAGCATTTCAGGAGGCCCAGGCAGGTAGATCACATGAGGCCAGGAGTTCAAGACCAGCCTGGCCAACATGGCAAAACCTCATCTCTACTAAAAATACAAAAGTTAGCGGGGCATGGTGGTGCATGCCTGTAATCCCAGCTACTCGGGAGGCTGAGGCATGAGAATCACTTGAAACCGGGAGGTGGAGATTGCAGTGAGCCAAGATCACACCATTGCACTCCAGCCTGGGTGACAGAGTGAGACCCTGTCTCAAAAAAAAAAGGCATAGAGGGCAAAAATACAGGACCTTGGTACCACTCAGTACTCTTCTGATTACAAGTGACCAAAAGGGAAAAAATAAAGTTAGATAAAGAGGGAAAAAATTGTCTCACAAAATCCAAAATATTATGGTTTACTAACCAAGCCAGGGAAACTGCTCCAGGATAGGTTGAACAAAAGTCGCCAATGGTAAGAGTGGCCCTCAATTTACAGCCTAAACTACAGACTCACTTAATTATTCCTATGGGCCAAATTCCAAAAATTTCAAGGAAGGGACTCTGACTCTCATTGTGCTGTCTTGATATATATGTTTATCTTTGAACACATCAGCTGTGGCCAGAGGGCTTGGTCCAAGTTGCATCAACACAGTTCTTCTTATAATCCCTGCTGGAATAGGTGAGCCACTTCCTAGGAAACGGGTTATGGGCAGATGATCTGAAGGTATTCATCTCAGCTTACCTGAGGGGTGATTAGAAGCCACAGGTGAGCTGCAATGCAGGATATGAGGGTGTGTGAAATTGATTGAAAACATGAATGGAAAAGAAGACAGTGAAGGACCCTGAATGCCACAGGAAGCAATGTGGGTTCCATCTCTAAGTCATTACAATTTTGATGTAGTACTGTGTCATGATTTGCTATATACTGTAAAAGTGTAGATCAAAGGGGTACATTTTATGAGAGAGGGAGACCACATAGGTGGCTATTACTATTGACCACATTAAAAGTGGTAAGGGTTTGAATTAAGGTAAAAGCTAAGGGAACTGAAAGAAGGAGATATTTCTGAGTCACAGGAGTGAGGGGAGATGTGGCGGGTTACACTGATTACCCGAAGTTATGACATTCCTGTATCCACACACTTTGTTTGCAATGTGACTTTATATAGCTCTTCCAATAATCAAAAATGGAGTTTGTTTTCTCAATCCTTGGATCTGGTTGGTTTCATGACTTACTGTGGCTAATATAATGTGATCTTTGGCCATTCCAAGTCTAAACCTCAAGAGGCCACATGTGTTGCTTCTTGCTTTCTTGGAACCTACCACTGCCCTGTGAACCAGCCCAGGCTAGCCTGCTGGATGATAGAAGACACAGGGGGAGAGCTCCAGCTGGAAGAAAGACAGAGCTGCTTCACCAGCCTGAAGCTGACCACAGACACATGAAGAAGCCTGGCCCAGGCCAGAAGAACCACGCAACTCAGCCCAGCCTAAATTGCTGATCCACAGCAACATATGCTAAATAAATAACTGTTGTGTTAAGCCACTAAATTTGGGGATAACTATGCAGCAATAAGCTAAATGATATAGTTGACTTCATTTTTCAGATGAGGAAACTGAGGCCTCTAAAAGAATACATATCCAACCCCTCCTGGTAAAAGAACCAGGGCTCAACTCAGGATTCCTCTTTTAGTACGGTGTGCTCTTCTTATTGTACCTTTGGTGGAAACCCAACAGGATTCATGTTAATAATCATGACTGCCCTTTACTGAACACACGCCTGGCTCTAACCCTGACACTTGCTGCGTGTTATACTTTAATTCTCACATTAACTCCATAACGAGGGTTTTATTAAACCCACTTTAAAGAGTGAGTATAAAGATAGGAAAAAGTTTACAAAATAAAATGTAGAGTGTCTGGGACTCAAACCCAGGTCTGTGTGTCCACAGAATCCTGCATTTTCTGCTTTTCTTCCAGAAAGTCTATTTTCAAAAATTTTACTAGACAGAGTTTCATCATTACTGAGAACCATATGGCACTGTTGATTTTTCTCCTACTAAATGCCATTGTTACATTGCATGTTTTGTATTTCAGACTTGTATATTCTAATCATAATGTGCTTACTAGGTATCAGATACTTTGATTAGTGTTTTTTCCTGAATGGTCCTTTTTGATTCCCATGGAAAGATATAAATACTATTATTGACCAAAATTAGCAGAAGAGAAAACTGAAGTTCAGTGTGTTTAAGTCCCTCATCCCAAGTCATTTCTGACTCTAAACCATGTCTCCTTATCTACTATGTTTACTGTCCCTTTTAGAAGCTGCTCATGTTGAAAGGAGTCCCAACAGTGAAGTCTCTGGGAATAAGAGTGAAAGAGAAGACCATATGTAGCCTTACTGAGTACATGAAGTATGCAGCTATGATGTATCCTTTTTTCATATGATAAATGGTGCTTTCTGTTTCACTATTTTGTCATTCTTGGTTACATTAAGAACTTTGCTTTCATCTCCCTCTTTCTATTTTCCCAAGTCCCATTGTTTGGGCCTAAATCAGGCCTGAGCAAGAAGAGTTAGAGGGTACCTAGAACATTTTATTTTAATGTAGACAGTTGTAGTTGGAGGTGACATATATTAGAACAAAAAACTGTTTTCTGGATGGTGCATTTGTTGTTATTGTTCAAAGAGAATTACAAAATTGTGAGAATAAGGCATCTGGCTATTTCACCTTGTTGACAAGTTTTCAGGCAAGATTGATGTCTCTAGCTCTGACCCCAACATACACATATGCTAATACTGTACATTCTCTTTTAGGTCATACATCTTGATTAAATTTCCAACATTGCTGATAGACTTGGTGAACAAACACCAAGCACAACAGCCTGGTGAGGGGAGCGAGCCCAGGGAAGCAAACTGAGTTAACGTAAGTGAATTAGACAGATGCCTCAAGACTCTGTCATGGACCCATCACAATTGTAAGATATAAAATGGATTAGGGACCCCCCAGAGGCCTCAGAAGACTTAAGAGGCAGGTGGAGCTGCATGGTTCAAGGAGTGTGAGTTGGGAGTTCCCTCTCCAATGTGTTTCCTATTCTCTCTGGCTCTCATTCCTTCCTACACCAAACATCCATGAACACCCACCTTGTCTCTGATACTGTCCTGGGCATGGAGGTGCAGGTTTGGGAGAGCCACTGTCTGTCTCTAATGGGAGAAAGGCTCCAAAACAAAGACTAGCCCAAATTCCATCACAGGGGCACAATCAAGATGCTGGCAGGGAAACTAGGGCAGCTTCTCTTGAGGGATGAGGACTGTGCCTCGGGAAATAAGCAGGATTGACCAAGGAAGAGAGTTCCAGGGAGAGGAGACAGTGTGCAATGCCATGGGATACACAAGTGTCTAGCTGCCTTCAGAGTTTTGAGACTAGTAGGAAAAAGGGGCCAGTGAGGCTAAGAGACAGAAAGTAGGAGCCAGGTCATGCTTGTGAGACATCAGAAGGAATGTGGCCTTTTAATAAAGTTTTACCTTCCTTATTCCACAGACATTAAAATAACATATCTTCCTTTAACACTGTTGAAAATTGCAAGATAAGTTCTGAATTGTCACCAAAATCGTGAAACAATAGTGTGAAGCATGGTTTTGTTTTCTCAGACATTTTTGAAAAACTACTTGTTAGAGACCACAGAGAACCTTTGAGGGTTTTAAGCTGGCACAGTTGTGCATACAGGCGCTCTCTGAACTGAGCTGGAGGAAGTGCCTGCCTTTGGTGTCCAGCCCAGGAAGATCATGGTAATTATGGCCACAAAAGAAATAGAAAAGGGAGAGTCTGGTTTGGTGAGGCCTGAGGCAGAGATGATATCTGAGCAGAGGCCACCACCCATCAAAGTCTGACCTGAGCTTAGCTGCCTGCTTTAGCTTTTCAGGAACTCCATCCTAAAAGTTTACACAGAGCTCATGGATTCTTAGGGGGACTGATGCTTTCTGAACCAATCATAGTGATAGATAAATAGAGACCAATTGATTAAGTTATAATGAGAAAGCGTGCTTCCTGTTCAGAGGCCTAAATTACAAGGGGATTTGTGGATCTTGGCCTTTGTATTTTCTCTACATGAGGAAGATCACGGAAAATAGAATTATTCTCAGGAATTTCCTTGTTGGGCTTTATTCATCTACCCAACTAATGTTCATTGAACCAGAAACTCTGTATGTTGGGGGGGGTGTGTGTGTGCATGTGTGTGTGTGTGCACATGCATAGGTAAGGAGAATAGCACTTACCTTACAACAATGGCTAAGAGAACAGCTACCCTGAAGCTGCTCATGGTCTAATGGGGCAGATGAATAGACACATTCATATAAATTTTTGGGCATAAGAAAGAAATATTATGAGACAAGCAGGATCTGAGCAGACCAAAGCAGAACACAATACCTTCTTTCATTTTCTAGGAACTGCATTTCTCTTGGGAGTTGGTCATATCTGATTCCTGGTACAGCCCTTGGCAGGAAGTCGTGGTATTTTCAAATGAAGTCATTAATAAAAATCAATTACTGAGGGATTTCCGATGAAGTCGATAACAGGAGAACTACTTATGCCAGATGACTAAGCATGTTCTGCAGTGTTGGAGCCTGTAATAGTCTCCCAGGGCTACCATAACAGAACACTACAGACTAGGCGGCTTAAACCAGAGAAATTTATGTTATCACAGTTCTGGGGGCTAGAATTCTAAGATCAAAGTATTGGTTTGCTTGGTTTCTTCTGGGTCATCTCTCCTGGGCTTGGGGCTGACCATCTTCCCCCCATGTCCTCACATGGCCTTTCCTCTGTGTGTCACTGTGTCCAAATTTCCTCTTCTTATAAGGACACCAGTCATATTGGCTTACGGTCCATCCATATGCCCTCATTTAACCTTAATTACCTCTTTAAAGACCTTATCTCCAAATACAATTACAATCTGAGGCACTAGGGGTTAGGATTTCAACACAGGAATTTTGGAGAGACACAATATAGCCCATTGCAGAGCCATACAGCATGTGTGTTGAAGTTGAGATGGGCAAAATGCGTAACAGGATTACTGCTCTGTCTGAACTAGAATCAGGACGTTTCTGAAAAGACAAGTTTACATGATAATACAAATCTAACTATAAAAGGAACAACTCAGGGTGTGTTAATTAACAGACAGGTGTCTGGACAGTGGGGTTGTTTAATGCTGGTGCACCCTGCAGTATTCTCCCACAGTCTGGGAACCAGGGCACCAGTTGTGGAAGGAGGTCCAGCTTCAAAGTCAGCAAGTTCCCAATGTTGACTTGACAATCTCTTTTAGTCTTTTTACTTTTTAATCAACTGTTGTACTTGTAAGACACTCGTGATTTCAGTATAGTCAGTCATGTCATCCACCTTGACAACAGAGAGAACATATATCAGTGCAGCCTGAGATCACACACATGCCTTTGCCAGTTGAGTTGATTTCCCTCCTGATTAACCATGCAATAAACTAAAACCTAGAGTTGTCTCCCCATGTACTTTTGCTAAGTCATATCTCCCCTGGGCTTACATAATTGTGGGGCTCCCAATTAAGACCTTACATTTGCCTCAATTGAGTTCATATTGTTATATTTGGCCCATGACTTGAAAATGATGTTCTTCATCAATTCCAAGCTGTATGACCTTGGCCAAGTCATTTAAATATTCTTGAACTTGGCTTTCTAACATGAAAATTAAGGTTAAAAGACTTTCTTCTCAAGGTCGTAGAGGGGATTAAATGAGATTATGTAAATGACAATGACTATTATTATTGTACATTGCCAGTGTCATAATGCAATAAGGTAACTGAGGGCCTCAAGTTCAGGTAAACAGTCAGGAAAGAGGAGACCTAGGAGCAGAGAGCAGATTTACAAAGGGCCCTGTTCTGGTACTAGATATGCAATCTCTAGAAACTTACTGTGTGCCCTGCCTGGACTTTGAAGTGATCTGCACTCTTGTCTAAACCTATCACAGCTAGCTGGGCTTAGCCTCTCTTCTCCTTGCTTCAGTTGAATATTCTCTTCTTCCTTTATCCATTACTCTGTTATATCTTGATTGTATGCCAGGCCACCCACTCTCCTAGAATGTCAATTTTGTCACTCAAATTACTTGATACTCTTCCAAGCTTTATGCCATCTGCAAATATAATTTCTATCATCCAAGTCTTCATCAAAGTCACCCCGGGTACAGTAACTTCTATTCTCTTTCTAACTATACTGTCACTACCCCCCTGGGTTTTCACTAACCCCTAATTCCTCCTCCATGTCTGCCTTTAGTCTATTCCAATGGCTACCAGGTCTCTCCTTGGGAAGTCTGAGGTTTTGGGTTTGGAGTTGGGGACAAATGTCATGTGCACAGGGTCAAGTTGTCTGATCATATGTAGGCAGTTGTAATTTGGAGTTGTTTGCATACCCTTGTCCTGCTTTGCAGAGATGTTCTGAAAAAAAATGATGAGATTTGTTATTTTTGTGTAAATTATGGGGAAAATAATAATATCAAAAATTATTCTATGTGTTAAGGTATCAGAACTAGAATTGCATTATTCTACATTTAAAAATATAACATTGGTTACAATCAAAGTGAGGTAAAGGAAACGCAATGAAGATTTTGTGTGGGATACCATGGTGGGCTTCTCAGAGGTGGCTGAGATTTTTCTTTAAGGCTTACCCTCAATGTCAGTGAATGCCTATATTGTCCATAAGAATCTATCCATCTGTGCATTCACCCTCCAATGTAGTTTAGCGACCATGTTGGTTCACTTACTCCATTACATTGCCTAAAGTGATCCTGCTGCAATGGAACTCTCCCACCAGAAGACACAACTCTAACACAGCTCTGTGGATGCAGGAGTGGTCTGGAACAAAGGATGACAATGACTGTGGGTGATCATATTCTTTGTTGACCTTGGATCCATCGCCATGGAACCACTTTTGCTCACCCTAGTGGAGCTAAGTTATTCCAGTCAGCCCTGAGCAGTTTCACAAGAGTGGTCTCATTTTAGGTAGGAGACCTGTTCTTTTCTTTTATCCATATTTTCCTTTCTACAAAAACCTACCATGTAGAGGCATTGGGCTAGGCAATCTTCTGGCATTTATAGCATCTCTGAGAAGACACACTTTAGCTTCTTCTTTCTATGTCCCTTGGTATTTGACACTGTTATTCTGTTCCCCTGTAACTTCCAGCTCTTGGCCCTAGTTCTGTCACCTGAGCAACTGAAGTAGAGATGGTCTTCTATATGGCCATTCTTCTTCAGAATGTGAAGCCACATTTCATATTCTACTGATATCCTTCCTGTGAAGATCCTTCTAAGCTCTTCCTTCTTCCTCTCCTCCCTCCATCTTCCTTTCTTTCATCTTTTTGTCATTTGTTCCTTGAACATTTATTAAAAAGGCTTTGTTCCAGAAGCTCAGACTGCAATGTCAAATAAAATGTCATGAAATCAGAAGCTCCCTGAGGGCAGGAGGCATATCTAGTTTTATCTCCACTGTATCCCCAGTGCCTAGCACAGTGCTCAACCCATATGGGGGCTTAGTCAATTTCTGCTCATGGCAGTCAGGGAGGAAGGCAGGCAACCACTTCCCTCAAGGAACTTGCTATATGGTAGGGGGATAGACCATTTCTATTCAATGCAGTAAATCTAAAATGGGAGTGTGTATATGAGACAGTGATATACCATGGAAGGAATACCTAAATCAACCCAGGAAAGTCAGAGAAGGCTTTGCAGAGGAGATTTTCCTTGGATTGTTAATCCTTGGACAACAGGGAGGTGTTGACAGTATAGACAGAAAGAGAATAGAAGTGACTATACCAAGGCTGACTTTGATGAAGACATGGATGATAGAAATTAAATTTGCAGATGGCATAAAGCTTGGAAGAGTATCAAGTAATTAAGTGTTTGTCAGAGGGAAAAGTGGGATTTCAGCAACAAAACTAGCATGTGCAACAGCACAGAGACTAGCGAATACACCAAATAATGAGGACACCACTAGCACGTCAGCATCTACTGAGCCTGGCTATATGCGGCCATGTTCCATGGGCTTCTGGTATGAGAGATTACAGAATGCTGTCACCACATGTGTTTCCTAGTTCCAAAAGGAGGAGAAGCTCAAGAAAATCCAAGCTGTATTCCCACCTAGGCTTTGAGCTGTTAATGACTTGTTGTTTCTTATTCTTCTATTTTATAAGGCACAGTCAACCACACAGCTACTGAGTAATGCACCACAAAATAGCAAGTGAAAAAATAATTACATGTTCCTGAAATTGCTTGGTGGTTATCCTTGAAATATCAAATCATTCCAATGAATTACTTTGTAATGTAACTTTTCTTTTTTAATTTCATGATAATGTTCCAGTTTACTAGTCACAAAACTCCCTGACATCACTGTCATCTCAGCAGGGTGAATATTTTAAACAGTTTTGACAATATAATTATGGTTATTAGGTGGGTATTTGTTTCTCATCAACTAAATAATAACACCTTGTCCCAAGAATCTGGGTTTCTGGGAAGAATCTCAAAGTGCTTTACCAACAAGCATTATTTTTCTAAAGGGGAAGTTCAAAGGCCCCCAGTTGGATTGACGTCCCAGGTTGTGTGTAAAGTCAGCATGGTTAAAGGAGACCCTGGTCCAGAGATGCAGCTCAGGAGGAGAAGTGGTAAGATTGCAGCAGCTTTGCCACACCAAAAGGCCTGGTAGCTGGGTGTACAGCCTCCAAACCAGAGGGTCTCGCAGCCTGATATATCCCCTTCCAAGAAGGTCAGGAATTTGGGCCTCCACTATCTCTAGTGGAGATAGTATGTTTATAAAGAGTGATGGAAAGTTAACTCTTTTCTGACTGAGACCAGTTCTCAGCCAAACTGTAAGAACTCATTAGAAGAGGTGGTGGATGTGGGCTCTGGATTGGATGGTTTGCATGGGAAAGGCCCCCTTGCAGGTAAGTCACTTGCTTCCTTTAGGAATTGAGAAGTCCTGGGAGGGGCAGTCTCTCCGGGGTCAGTAAGTTCTCAGTACTGAATCCACTACAACAGCTAGGTAAGTCCCTGTAAGTCTGCTGTGCCACCAGACCCGAGGCTGGAAGTTTATACCCAATGTATTTCTTTGTAGTAAAACAACAATGAAAAATGCTTGTGTAACATGCATAGTTTCATAGCAATTAAAGTAACATTAAATAAAAGCCACTTCTAATTTTCTAGTGAACTTCTATTGAATAAACAACAGCAAACAAATGTTGTCAGGGATAGAAAGAAACATGAGTTTTACATTGCTTGATCTTTCTGGAGAAAGGCAATAGGCAACGACACCTATAAAACTATTTCTTTTTGACTTGTAAATTACTTTGGATTACTTCAAATGAAATTAAATAAACGATGGTCTGAGTACATTGGCTGGAACTTCGCGGGCCAGCAAGGAAGCTATGTCTTTTTTCCCTATGGGTAATACCTTAGCCCAGTCATCCTAGAAAAATAGAGCCTGAGGCACATCTGGTGTGTTAATATTTACTTGGAGATAAAATCCTAGGATAGTAAGAGGTAGTTGTTTTACAGTGTAGGTTTGATTATTATTCGGGTATAGTGAGGCCAACAGATCAGAAAATGACTGTCATTGAAAAGATTGTTACAGGTCCCAAGAGGAGGGTACAGGCCATGCCACGTGGGGCCACACAGGGAAGCAGCAGGGTTGGTCAGGAAGTTGGTGGTGGGGGAAGGTTGGGGGACAAATGCCTTTGTTGTAGGTTCTGTGAGAAGGAATGGAATGAGTGAAGCAAGGTAAACAGGTTTAGGATTGGCTGGTTTGAATAATTTCAGCAGGCTCTGGAGCGTAGGGGCTCTCTAGTGGTCTGACACCGGGCCCTAGGGTAATTAGGGCAAGGTGAATGAATAACAGCCTGAATGGTAAGAACTCATTAGAAGGGGTGGTGGGTGTGGGCTCTGGATTGGATGGTTTGCATGGGAAAGGCCCCCCTGCAGGTGAATCACTTGCTTCCTCTAAGAATTGAGAAGTCCTGGGAGGGGCAGCCTCTCCAGGGTCAGTAAAACCCCAGATTTCAAAGCATTAGAAACACACAGTCAATACAGCAGGAAAGAGGGCAGAGAGGTAGGGAAGGACGATAGGAAGGTACAAAGTGGCCCATTACTGAGGTAGTTGTAGTTTCCCAAAAATATGCAGCAGGATTCTTGGCTGTGTGGGATGTGCCTGGACACCGTGTCTTGGAATGGTCTACTGCGGTGGGAAGGAAGAGATTTCTCTACAGGCACTTTCCCGTCGTTTCCTATAGCTCCAAAGGCAGGGGTTGGCCACTGGATATATGTATCTCTAGGTCATGTCACAGAGGTGCCAACAGGCAGAGAGCACGAGGCTGCAAGCAAGAAGCGGATGACGCCTGCTCCAGGTCTAGAAACCCAGAGATGAAGCCCAGATGGAAAAGAAGCTGCTCCAGGTGGAATTCTGCCCCCATCCTTAATTCATACATTGAGATCTTGACCTCCAGTACCTCAGAATGTGACCTTATCTGGAGATAGAGTCTCTAAAAAAGCAATTAAGCCAAAGTGTGGCTATATGGGTGGGTGCTAACCCGATATGACTGCTGTTCTTTTAAGAAGGGGAGACTTGGACACAGGTAAGCATAGGGTAAAGGTCACCTGAAGTCACAGGGAACAGATGGCCACCTACAAACTAAGCAGAAACACTTCTGAGAAGACCTACCCTGCTGACATGTGGATCACAAACTTCTGGCCTCTAAGATGGTGAGAAAATAAATTTCTGTTGTTTAGGTCACCTCTGTCTGTAGGACTTTGTTTTGGCAGCCTGAGCAAACTAATATAGAAGCCATTTGTACAAAGTTGCTCACAAGCCATGCAGTTTACAGTCGCCGACTTTGAAGAGGATGACCGTAGAGCCAAGTCTGATATCTCAAGGTAATGAACTCATAGACAGCTGTCAAAATACAAATTCTCTAGAGTAACCACACAATTGCATGCATTGAATGATGGTGAGTAAAGCGAGCAGAAGGGAAAATAGAATGTAGTCTGATTAAACTAGGTCACATAAATGTAAATTTGTATATTTATAAACAGCGATGGAAAGTTAACGCTTTTCTGACAGAATTGTTTTAATTAAACTAACTGTAGAGTATAATTAATCTATATTGTATTATTTTTAACGTTTTCCTTTGATCCTTTTCTTCTCATAGCTTACATGAGAGAAAACAATGCTTGATTAAGTCATACAAGCTTGCTGGGCCTGTTTGCTTATGTGAAAAAATGAAAGCTTGGGTATGTTAAGAAGGACTCTGGGGCTCAGTCTAGACAATGCAGGCCAGAAATGTCCGGTGTATGGCACAGGATGGGGTAATGGCAGCACACACCTGCCCTGGGTGATCTCCAAGGGCCTGTTCAGATTTCCCTCTGTGAAGACTATAGGATAACATCAGTGAGCCCTTGCAGGTTAGAGTAAAATCGATTTCTCTGCTGCTTATTGGCCATGTAAATAAATAGCAAAGGTGTTTTTAAGTGTGTTTCACCGCAATGCCTGTACCCTTGTTCTAAGGCGTATCTGGTCCTGGTTCTTGGATAAGCTACATTGACAGCCTGAGTAAATAACTGGCAGCTTTTTCATTAACTGGAATTTGTTTCTCATTTGGATTTAGATTTTTTCCTCTCTCTGAGATTAGGATCTCTCTTGTCACCAGGCTTCTATTTCTCGTGTTTGATCTTATGTGGCTTAGTTTATGTTTTCTAAACTAAAGTCGATAGTGTAACAAACAAACAGCCCTGAAACCTCTCACCCAACTCCCACTTAAACATGTTTCCTGAGTTATCTAAAAAATAAGTCAGTATTATCATTTCTGCATTCTTTGCAGTTTGCAAAGCATTTTCCTGTGCATTTGATCCTCATATATCAACCTCCAACAAAGGCAGGCAGAGGCAAGTCATTATTCCTGATCTATAGAGAGGTTTTGTGATTCTTCTGGGGTCACACAAATACCCTTTTAACCTGGGCGTGGGTCTGGCTGACTCCAACTTTGGGCTTTTTACAGAGCATAGCACTGTGTCTCAGGAAGTTGCTTCTAAGTAGGATGGTCCTGGCTGACTCAGCCCAGTAGTCTCCCCACTGTGTTCCTTATGAAGTTCAGAATCAGCCTGGGTCATACGCCATTGAACAGGCTCTGGCCTCATGTCTCCCACAGTCTTCCCTCATTGATTCAGAATTGGACGGGCATCTCCAAGGGGACTGCTTGCTCTCCATGCCCTCAGACTCCAGGAGCCTGGGAACTAGGGATTTCCCAGGATACGGGACTTTTCATTACTAAAACCAGGAAAGCCCTGGGCAGAGAGAGACAAGTTGGTCACCCTGCCAAAGAAGGACTATAGCATCTCATCCTTGAGAAGTGGGAAGAGGACGGAGATGGGATGGGACCAAAGGCACTCTCATTGCAGGTTACAGTGTGGCCAACTCCATGGGAGGAGTATCTCAGGTTCAGTTAGAGACCACTGAGTCCAACTCTCTTGTTTTGTTAGAGGCCCCTGAGGCTCTAAAAGAAGGGCTTTCCCCAGGGTGAACCAGCTTATTATGGCAGACAGAGCATCCAACACAGGCCTCCTGACACCCACTCTGGGCCTCTCCTTATAACCATGGAAGCTTTGGTATCATGTTGTCATTTGCTTACGCTGCCTCTTTTAAGTCTCCCACCCCTGTGAGACAGGTATCCCTTTCTCATTCACACTCAACTTATGAGACAACTAAGACACAGAGCGCTGAGATAATTTGCCCCAGGTCACACTGCTTGTAAGTGTCAGAGACCAGACTCTTAGTCTAGGGCTCATTCTGTTATCATCTCAATAGCTACAGTCTATACAATGCAGAATTTACTTTTTGCAGTCTTATATTATATGACTTACATTATTTCATGTAATACTATTAACAACCTTGAGGTAAAAGAACTGTCTGGCATGATTGAGAAATAAATAAATGGATGTTGTTTTAAACCATTCAATTGTGTGTGGTTTGTCATACAGCAAAACCTGATACTGGGCATTATCTAATTTGTTTCTAATAATAACTCAATGCTGGTTGTTATTAGACTCATTTGATAAATGAAGACTCTAAACTTATTATTGTTAAAGTGACTGCTGATGCGGTATGTCACAGAGCTGGCAAGTGACAGTGCTGGAATCAGAACCAATGTCCACATTACTCCAGAGCTAGTACTTTTAACCACTGTAATATGCTAGTATGCAAAAAAAAAAAAAAAAAAGGCTTTCAAAGATGTCCACATCCTAATCTCTAGAACATGCGAGTATGTTATTATACCTTACATGGCAACAGAGAATTAAGGTTCTAGATAGAATTAAGGTTACTAATCAGCCTGCCTTTAAATAGAGAAATTATCCTAGATTATCAGAGCAGGTTCAATGTAGCCATGAGAGTCCTGAAAAGTAGCAGAGAGAGGCAGGACAGGAGAATAGGAGAGGGTGCGGCTGCACTAGAAGGGCATAGAGAGCTGCAGCAGGGTTGCTGGGCTTGACTGTGGGATTTGGGTTCCCTCTAGAAGCTGGAATAGGCAGGGAAACAGATTGTCCCCTAGAGCCTCTGGAAAGGAACTCAACTCTGCTGACACCCTGATTTTAGCCCAGTTAGGCTTATGTCAGACTTCTAACCTCCATGTTTGAGTGTTTTTGTTTTGTTTTGTTTTTGAGACAGAGTCTTGCTTTGTCAGCCAGGCTGGAGTGCAGTGGCATGATCTTGGCTCACTGCAACCTCCATCTCTGGGGCTCAAGCAATTCTCCTGCCTCAGCCTCCCGAGTAGCTGGGATTACAGGTGTGTGCCACCACGCCCGGCTAGTTTTTGTATTTTTAGTAGAGATGGGGTTTCACCATGTTGGCCAGGCTGGTTTTGAACTCCTGACATCGTGATCCACCTGCCTCGGCCTCCCAAAGTGCTGGGATTACAGGCTTGAGCCACTGCGCCCAGCCAAGTTTGAGTGGTTTTAAGGCTCTGAGTGTGTGGTCACTTGTTACAGCAGCAACAAGAAATGGATACGACTGCAATGTGGCACAAACCTGCCACTTGCCTGCTCTCCCAGGGTCTCAGCCCTGTTCATGCTACAGCCCTTATGGTGCCACTCATATAGTGGGGGCTCAAAAAAGTACTAGAGTACTAATTATGACCATTTATTGAGTACATCCTGTGTTCCAGGCTCCAAGCTACGTGTTTTACAAAAATACTTCATCTAGCTACCATAATTACAGTATGGTTATTCATTTCACTATGTGAGGATTGAGGCATAGAGAGGTTGAGGTCACACAGCTGGAAGTAGAATAGCTAAGATTTGAACCCAGGCCTGTTAGCTCCAAAGTCTTCCCCTTTTCACTCTGCCATGCTGTCAGCAACACTGCAGTTTGTTGAATTAAAGTGGGAAAGGACTTGAAAATCCTATATGGAGAACTTTCATTAACTTGGAGAAATGGCACCTCAGGAACCAATGTCCCATCATTAACACCTCCCTCTGCTTCTTTTCCTCCATTTCCACTAATTTTTTTGCCCTCTCTCATCCTTCCACATACATTTACTG
This sequence comes from Gorilla gorilla gorilla, assembly GCF_029281585.2. Lineage (NCBI taxonomy): Eukaryota > Metazoa > Chordata > Mammalia > Primates > Hominidae > Gorilla > Gorilla gorilla. Next base: position 141,197,258 of record NC_073231.2, on the reverse strand, counting down.
AACACCTGTCCTGGGATAGAAAGACAAATAAGACACAGCCCCTGTTCTGAGCTCACATTTAACAGAGGAATTAAGACACAGACACATACAGCATCCTTGAGAGGCAGATATGACCAGTGTCAGGAGAGGGAGATGAGAGAAGAAGAATGGAGGGTTTCCTCCTGCTCAGTCTGGGAATCAATAGGAGGAGAGAAATGAAATTTGAGTTCTGGCCCTGCTCTCTTCTAGCAGTGTAGCTTTGATGATACCAACAAATATAATAGTAGCTAACAATCTCCCTGTGTGCCAGGCAGTGTTCTAAGTTACCTCTTGTAACTTGATTAAATCTCTTTGCCTCTCTGAGCTCAATTAATAAAAAAATTTTCTATAAGAAACAGTGAGCAAGACAGATGCAATTCGTCAAACAGGTAAGACAAGCGTGAGGAATGTCACCAAACTGCTCTGTGAATCCCGAATCCGGAAAGCTGACCTCTCCTGGGATCAGCAAAGACTCTTTAAGATGTTCAAATATACTGAGACCTGAGGATCCATGTGGTCAGCTAGAGGCTGCACAGGGGGTGGAGTTAACAGTAGTCACAGAAGGTCAGGCCAGATAGAAGGCCTAGAAACAAAAGGAAATGGCGCATTCAAGGACAGAAAGAAGTTCTGTTTCTCAGGGGCTTAGAAAGTAGACATTTGTGAAATGGAGCTAATCACCCACCCCATAGAGCTACAGGATGATTATCTGAGATAATGTGTGAAAGAAAGAAACATAAGCTTTTCTGAAAACCTATACACACTATTATTTTAGCATTTATTGAGCACAATTTATATCATCATCTTTTTTCTCCCCATCTAGACTGAAATCTCCTAGAGGATGTACTAATTAAGTTAAAAGCATCAGCTGCTGTATCAAACAGACCTGATGGCATATGTCTTAAAGAACTATACCTCTGTTTCTCTCTCACATAGCAGTTCTGAGATGAGCAGCCCATGGATACAGGCAGCCTTTGCCCCCAGGTCGTTCAGGCACCCAGGTTCCTTTCATTCTGTGACTCTTTTTCTCCTAGCACATTGGCGTCATCTGAACGGCTGAAGCTTAATCACCAGGGGTCAACTAGTGGAAGGTAGCCAGGCACCAACCTTGGGGCAGAATTTGATTGCTAACAAATCAATAGTAGGGAAGTAGGGAAGAGAGACAGGGAAGGAAAGACAGGCAATACAGGTTGTGTTATCTATTCATCTACCACTATGCATAATGCAGTTATCCCTCTGGAGAACTCTGGAAGTCATGTTAAACATACGCACCTCAGAGTTATCTCACGCAAGTGCTGAGGGAGCTGGGGCATTGATACACCAGCTCCTGTCAGTCATTGGTCGACAACTCCCAGAGGCATGCCAATTCCCTGGTGCTTTTCCTGCCATGCCAGCAGCAAAATGGGTTCCGGGAGCAAGGAAAATCCCTCTGGAAAAGAGATGCAGATGCTGGCAGTTGGAAGTGAAGCTGACATGAACAGGAAAGATAAGCGGGATGAGATATGGGTGTGGCACTAACAGCATCTGCTACAGTGGGCAACTAGCAGTGCTTGCCAGAAAAGAAAAGCCAAAATTGTAGCCCTGTTTACATCCCTGAGCATCAGCCTAGATCACAATGAAGGCTCAATAAATGTTTAGAGAATGAATGAGTAAATGAGTGATTGATGAGTACATTAATATGTCTTTAAATGATTTACCTATTTCTATGGTGGAAGAAAACATTTATCTACATTTATGTCTATAGCCATAGCTGTTTATATTATATCTACAGCTATCTATCTGTATAAATAGGTAAACGAATAGAGGGATGGATGGATGGATGGATGGATGAATGGATGGATAGTGTATAGGCAGGTAGGTAGAGGGATAGATGGATGGATAAGCAGGTAGGTGGGTGGGTGGGTGGATGGATAGATGGATGGATGGATGGGCAAGTAGGTGGATGGATGGATGGATGGATGGATGGATGGATGGATGGGCAGGTAGGTAGATAGATAGATGGGTGAATGGTTGGATGGATAGATAGATAGGCAGATAGATAGATGGATGAAGAGATGGACAGATGACACAGAGAGAGATATGTGCATACATGTGCATCTCTGGAATTGTGCCAGGTACTCTACATCTATTACTTAGTTTAAGTTTCACAACAACATTGCGGAAAGTGAATTTACCTGCATTTACTGATGTGGAACCTGAGAAAATGAAAGGCTAAGTTACTTGCCCAAGGTCACACGGTTAGTTAGGAAACTGCAGAACAACCGCGGAACACAGCTTCACTGAACGATCAAGCATAGGCCCCTGTGGCTGCATCTTCCTTTTCCCCTTCTGCACTACCCAGCTGCATTAGCCAGTGCATCAAGCTGATTTGAGTTTTGAGGAATTCTCTTTGAAAGTCTTCACACATGGTATTTTTACAGAGACTTGGTGGAAAGGTTCTCACAATTGATCTGTCAACCTTGATAGATAGAGAGTATTTGCTGCAATCCCAGCTGAAAGCAAGAAAAATAAAATTTTAAAAGGAAAAAAAATTGGGATTTTATGTGCCTTCTAAAATTTCTAAGCAGGAATCTAATTAAAACAGGTTAACAACACAACTCTGGCTCAAGAATGCAGTATGAAAAGTGTCTCTACCTGAATGAATCAGGAATAAACAAAGGGAATGAAGATTTATGACAGAGAGAAAAAGAGAAAAATAGGAACTGTTAAAAGAAAGGGGCCCGGTGTTGGAGAGTTATTTGAAGCCATGGGTGTCTTCTGGCAGATTCATCTTAAAAGGTTTTGAGAATTAAAAAAAATAGTGCTATGTTTCCCTAAAGGTTGAAAGAGCAATAAAAGATAAAGCAATTTCTATTTGATAAAATAAAACTGCAAGATCCATTTCACACAAGACTCAGAGAAAGAAGAATCTGGTTTGTCACATAGTCCTGTTGGGTGTGTGTTGGAAATTGAATGCTATTCTTAACCCAAGAGCATCTTTCCCTAGCTGAAGCAGGTGGGGATGTACAAGCTATGAAAGGAGCATCATGGCAAGGGGATTTACCAAGGGTGTGTGTTCACACAACCCCTACCTACATGCCATGCAAGAAGATTCCCAGAGGCTAACTAGTATATACTGTTCAGCTTCTATTTTCCGCACCCTGTGCTAGATGCTTTCAAATGTATCACTCGATGTACTCATACCAGCAATCCTAACAGGTAAGCGTCATTATCCCAGTTTTAAGGAAACCGAAGCTCAGAGAGGTTCAGGTTGTAGTAGGCCCAGTGAAATCCAGGTCTAATCCCTGGAGCCTCTGATTGTTACCATACATGGCAAATGGGACTTTGAAAATGTAATTACAGATTTTGAGATGGGGAGATTATCCTGGATTATTTGGGCGGGTCCTAAATGTAATAATAAGTGTTCTTATAAGACAGAATCAGAAGAAAATGTGACCACAGAAGAAGCTGCCAATGGAACAACTGAAGCAAGATGGTACACTGACAACTTAGAAGGTAGAAGACGGGGCCAAGAGCCAAGGAATGTAAGGAATGAGGTTCTAGAGCTGGAAAAAGCAAAGAAACAGATTCTTCCCTGGCCTTGAGAAGGTGAGCAACCCTGCTGACATCTTGATCTCAGCCCAGTAAATGGTTTCACACTTCTGACCTCTAGAAATACAAGAAATAAAATGTATGTTCTCTTAAGCCACCGAATTTGTGCTAATTTGTTACAACAGACATTGGAAACTAATGAAAATGTCTTACTTAATGAAACACAGCCAGGAAATGGAAGAACTGGGACTTGAACCCAGGTCTTTTGACTCCAAATCTAGTATTATTTCTAAGGTAACCTGCTACTTCTTGCTGTGTGGTCTATCCCACTGTTACTGGTACTCCTCAGATGTCTATATAGCCTCTACCTCCTCACAGTGATTCCCAAAATGTGACTGCACATCAGATCTCCTGGGCCCTTTGAAATAAGATGTGACATCCTGGATCCCGAAGAAGAAAGACAGGACTAAAATTTCTTATTTTAAAATTCAATTTGGGAATCATCACTCTAGCACTTTTTTTCTCTCAAGATGGAGTTTTGCTCTTGTCACCTCGGCTGGAGTGCAATGGTGCGATCTCAGCTCACTGCAAACTCCGCCTCCCAGTTTCAAGTGATTCTCCCGCCTGAGCCTCCTAAGTAGCTGGGATTACAGACATGTGCCACCACACCCGGCTAATTTTGTATTTTTAGTAGAGACAGTGTTTCACCATGTTGTCCAGGCTGGTCTCGAACTCCTGACCTCAGGTGATCTGCCCACCTTGGACTCCCAAAGTGCTGGGATTACAGGCATGAGCCACCGCACCCAACTGCACTCTAGCACTTTTAATTTCTAAAATGTATTCTATATACATGTTAATAGAAAATAGAAGGTCAGTATTGTATCTTCCTTTTGAACACATGAACACTTGAAGAAGACGCAGATTTGGGGGAGGCTACTATGTGGGAGGCACTTGTACCTAACACGGCATCTACCTTCACAGCACTTGCCGTATTAGTTTCCAGGGGCTGCTGTAACAAAGCACTACAAACTGGGTGGCTTAAAACAACAGAAAGACTCTGCCTTTTAGGGACACCCATGGCCAGATCTTTGGTTATGCAAATATACCTTAGAGACCACAATAAGAAAGACACCTCTCTGAAATGCTCTGGTCCCAAGGAAAAAACTGCTGTATGAAAAAATGGAAAATCTTGTCTGTATATCATGCTCAGCTGCATTTTATTTTGTACCCTTGAGAGAGCTTTTATTTTCTGATAAATAAGGATTGGAATTGTAAAACAAAACAAAACAAACCAAACAACAACAACAACAACAACAACCACCCAGGAATTTATTGGCTCACAGTTCTGAAGGTGAGAAGTCTGAAATCAAAGTGTTAGGAGAGCTGTGCTCCCTCTGAAACCTATAAGGGAAAAGAATCCCTCCCTGCCTCTTCCTGTTTCCAGTGTCTGCCAGCAATCCCCGCGATTCCTTAGATTTTTAGATGCATCCCTCCAACTTCCACCTCTGCTGTCTACGGCCAACTTCTTCTTATGTGTCTCCATGTTTCTTCTTCATTTCTTGTAAGACCACTAGTCACATAGGTTAAAGCCCCGCCCTACTCCATTATTACCTCATCTTGATTTAACTAATTACATCTGCAATGACCCTATTTCCAAATAAAGTGGCACTCTAAAGTACTGGGAGTTCAGACTTCACTGCATCTTTTTTGGGGACTCAATTCAATCCATAACACTTGCCAAGGCCATTTAGCTAGTAAATGTCAGTGATGGGCTCAAATATAGATCTGGCTCTTTTCCATTCTCCAGACTTGATGGAGTCTGCATATAAGTAAGTGGGTACTTACTTACCAAAATGGGAATCACGGATCACAGCTTTTCTGTGCCTTCCTAAGTCCTTCCAGTAACTTCTTGGTGCCTGGAAGTATTCCAGGTAGCTTAACTTGGGAGCTCTGTTTTGCTCCACTGAGCTCAAATCAGAGAGAGCTCACATTTGCACCCCTTTTGTCCCTATTCCAAGTGGCTTAGCCACTTTATTTCCATTCTATTCGGCATGAAATTATTCTCCAATGTGCAGAAGAGGAGGCTTTATATTGAAATGAATCAGTTTCTATCCAGAAGCTGTTATGTCTATTGGCATTTTGGATAATCTCTGCTTTGAATTAACCATTCCTATCCTTGGCCCATTTTTTTTCCCTTTGATTTGTTGGCATTTCTTGTTAATTTGTAAGAGCTCTCTCTATTAACCTTTATCTATCATAGGAGTTGTAAATATTTCCCCCAATCTATCATTTGTCTTTTGACTTTGATTTATACTCTCTTGACATGCAAAATAATTTAATTCTTCTGTGGTCTATGCACATTCTTTTCCTTCCTTATAATTTCTGGGGCTGCTGTAACAAAGCACTACAAACTGGGTGGCTTAAAACTTGCTTAGAAAGTTCCCTCTGACTCCTTTATGATATTAATACATATGTCATCCTCAATTTCTAATTTTTGTTGTTTCTTTTAATTCTTTATACTATTATGCCTATATGGAATTGGCAAATAACTGGAATGTTGGTGAATCTACTAACAGCATTAATTGTGCTGAAGTCTGTTTAGTCTGTACAGTTCCACATAATTTCTGGATTTCAGTGAATGGATTCTTACCTCAGTGAATCCATAATATTGACCACTCAGATGTTATTGTAACTCTGGGTAAACTGAAGTGAAATGTGCTTGTACGGAAGAGAAGGACAATCCTCATTCTTCCCTTTTCTGCTCCTGCTTCCCTTTGCCAAAGCTTAGGATGAACTGTTGGACAAATCTAAACAATTAGATATATATACACATATGTATATGTATCCATGTACATGCCAGAGATTGCTATGTCTTCACCAAAACTCACATGCCTGTTGTAGGGGCAAAGAGATAATACCTTTTCCTCACAAGGGTCATGCCTGACAATCCTATAACAAAAGATAGTGTAGCAACAGAAAAGCATTGCAAATTTATTTAACAAAGTTTTGTGTGACACAGGAGCCTCCAGAAGTGAAGACCCAAAGAGCCAGGGAAAAATGATGTATTTTTATGCTAAATCTTAAGAAAGAAGTGGACAGTTGTGGAGAAACATGATTGGATAAGAAGGGTCTGATCTAATGTTAATGCACTTGGGAGGAGAGCCTAGCAAGGCCTGTTTGTTTAGGTTCTTTTTGGCCTCTTTGTGTAGCATTCCTTCCCCCTGTGTATTAGTCTGTTTTCATGCTGCTGATTAAGACATATCTGAGGCTGTGTAATTTGTAAAGAAAAAGAGGCTTAATGGACTCACAGTTCCACGTGGCTGGGGAGGCCTCACAATCATGGTGGAAGGTGAAATGCACATCTTACATGGTAGCAGACAAGAGAGAATAACAGAGCTTGTGCAGGGAATCCCCCGTTTATAAAACCATCGATTTCATGAGACTTACTCACTATGATGAGAATGATATGAGGGAAACTGCCCCCATGATTCCATTATCTCCCACCACGTCCCTCCCACAACACATGGGAATTGTGGGAGCTACAATTCAAGATCAGATTTGGGTGGGGACAGAGCCAAGCCATATCACCCTGGGTATGAGGCAGGACCCCCTATAATGAGGATCATATGACCCATTTTCAGGGGAGGTAGCTCAGAGGGTAAGCTTCTAGGCTATATGGCTTCCATTGGGGGACAGGAGGAATTCTGGTTTCTCTGATTCCCCTTGGGAGAAAAAAGGGTATGGAAGAAAGAAAGGAGGGTTGGAAGATCAGAGAAACCTTGTGCCTGAGGCCCTCCCAATAGCCTTCAGTTCAAAGTATTTAGCATGTCATAGTGCCATACTTTGGGGTATCATTTTCTGCACCCCTGACACTGTTAAAGGATGGAAGATAAACTCATGGGGAGTCTGGTGAATGCCACATCAGTGAAATTAGGTGTCTAATCATCTGGGGCATATCTGGACACGCCCTCCAAACCACAGGTCAAGTTATTGCACCTTGAGCTTCTTACAGATAAAAGATGGGCACAGTATTTAGTGGGCCTCTTTGAATTTCGAAGGTGCATGGACCATGTTTGGGAATACTGCTCCAACAGTTTATTGGATGCCTTGGAAGTCTGCCAGTTTTGATTAGGGCCAAAAGAAAGAGAGGGCTCTGCAACAGGTTCAGACTACAGTAAGTTTCTCTGCCATGAAGCCACGTAATATGGCAGATCTTATGATACCAGACCCATCCAAGGTAAATAAGGACACTGTGAGGGGAGTCTGACAAACTCAACAGGGTAATCTCAGAGTAGACATCTAGGTTTCTGGATCAAAGATGTGTTTCTATCATAGAGAATTATACACTCTTCAAAAAGCAGATCCTGCTATGTTACTGGATCTCAGTGAAGACTGAATATCTGATCATGGAACATCAAATAACCCTGCAGTTGGAGCTGCTCAGCAGAAGCTGGGTATTGTCAGATCTACCAGGTCATGAAGGTGGGCAGGTGTGCAACAATCATCCTGTGATGAAAACAGCCCATGCTGGTCAAGCTCAGGCAGGTCTGGAGGGCACAGATAAATTGCACGAACAGCTGACCCAGATCCTCTGTTGCAGCAGAATCTCTCCCACCTCTCACACCTGTGCTGTCCTATGGGGCTTTCTATGACCAGTAAAGGAGTAGGAAAATCCCAGTTCTAATTATTCGGCGGGCCACCTAGATTTGCTAGTATGCTGACTACAGTCTGCTGCCACACTCAGTCCCACTCAGGAGTGTCCGTGAAGATGGGGAGGGGACATCTCAGCATGCCTCCGCTTTGTGTAGAGGTAGAACTGGTCTGAGGAAAGGCTATACACAGGGGTGAATAGCGTCACTGGTTGGATGAAATCTAAAGACATATGATTGGAGGATTGAAGGCCAGGAAGTCTAGGGAAGACACATGTGGATAGACCCATGGAGTGGACATGAAGAGCATCGGTCATGTTGGCCTGTCACCATCACTCCCTGTAAATCTGTTTGGAAAATTTTTTACCTCCCAAACCCACAACTGTTTGCCCTGATGGACTAAAGGTCATATTTCCTAGGACAAGGATGTTTCTTCCAAGTAACACATTAATAATCCTATTAAGCCTAAGGTTATCGTTGCTTCCTGGTTATGTTGGACTCTTCATGCTGGTGGACCAGAAAGAAAAAATAAAAATAAAAACAGAGAGTTCCTGTACTTGCAAAGGTAAATGACTGATTATCAGGAAGAGCTGGGGCTGCTGGTTACAATAGGGGCAGAGAGGAGTAAGTGTGGAGTTCAACAGATTCACTGGCGTGTTTCTTGGTGCTTCCATGCCCGGTGGTCATAACTGTAAATGGGGAGTGCATCAGCCATGATGTGACAAGGACATTGCCACATTGTCATACTGTCAAGAGCTCCTAATCCTCAATGATGAAACTCTCAGTTCCCCACTGGAAAAACAACTTATACCAGCAGAAGTACCGGCCAACGCAGAGGACAATCCTGAATGAATGGTAGAGGAGGGAGATAAGGAATATCCAGTATTCCTTGCAGAGCCAGTGGGAAGACAAAGTGTTCTTAATGGGTGGCAAGAGTGGATCTGAGTGGTGCAAAGGGTGAACTGTAGCAGCCGCTTATATATCCTTAGCACTGAGATCACCACAGCCCTGTGGACGAGCCTTCCTACTCTAACATCCGTGTCCATCTCTGCCTGAAAGCATTTTCTGGTTACAGCAGCTTGCTAGGCTGAAGCTCAGTTGTAAATGCCAAAGAGGTAACCATGTTACACCCCACCACAAGTAACCATCAAGTCACGGTGAGCAGGAATCCATGAGGAATACTTTATGAAGTCTCCCAGAGGGTCTTCTGTACGCTGAGCCCCAGAAGCTAGTCTCAATAACCCCCTCAATTACATACCCTTTGCTTCGTTTCCTCCATCCCCTCACTGACCTTCCGCATAAACATCATGTGCCAAATCCTCACCTTAGTGTGCACTTTTGGGGGAATCTCAGCTGAGATACCTAGTCAGTAGGCAATAAATCCTGGTTCTTCTCCTATACATGTTAGAGACATTTATTCTAAGCTCATTTATGATTTAGAAAGAAGGAAAAGTTGATTACATTTCAGATGCTACCAAATTCCAAACAACAACAAACAGCAGAGAGACTAAAAGAACAGAGAAGAATGGGAACTTTTGGAAGCAAATGAGATGAGATTTAATATAGATAAGGGTAAGATAATGCACCTGGAAAAGTCCTAATCAGCATTAATTTAAAGTGGGAGCCTGCAATTTATGAAACAATCAGGCCGACAAAAAGCTGGGGCTAATAATGTATAATCAATCATGAATCAGGAAATGTGATGCTTATTAGAAAAACAAAGTTCACTATCTTACAGGGTATAGATTAAAATACGATCAGACATGGTCATATCATTCCAGGGTCCTTCTTAAAGGCAGCTGGAAACCAAGACTGGGGCAGTTAAGGTAGATGAGGAATGAGACATGGGAGACAACAGACTCGGGGAGGGGGTTTCCAGACTTACGGGCTTGAGATTAAAAGCTGTGGAGGAGTCCAACATCACACAGGGCGGGATGATTAAGATCAGAGGTCAGTGGCTCTCAGCCAGGCAGGCGGGCAGGGCAGCAGGCATCACATTGTTTCTGGAGACTGTGGTTCTGTGGTGGCTCTAACTTCACATTGGACACCTCAGTGACAGTACAGAAATGAATTCCAGGGAGATGTGGAGCCCTCCTTCTCCAAGGTGCACAGGTAAGTGAAGGCACATCTCATAAGGAAGGCAACTCATGGGTGTCCTGCATGGTGTGCAAAGTCGCTTCTCACTCTGCCACAGGTCAGTTGGGATTCTGTTTGGCTAAAAGTAAGAGAAAGCTGGACACAGTGGCTTACACAAGTATATGCCTTGTTTCTGTTATATAAAGAGACATCTGGAAGTTGCCTATTGCTCGTATTGGTTCAGCTGCTTGTCAATATCAGAATGAAAGTCTCTGAGCGTATCTTGGTCTTTCCTTTATGGCCACAGGATCGCTGCTGGAATGTGAGGCGCCGTGCTCTGTGTGAGTCAGGAAGGTTGAGGGAAGGGAAAACAGGGTTGCCATGGGCTAATTTCTTTCATTAGATAAAAAAGCCATGTGCTGAGTAGAAGGAATTCCATGAAGAAATGCACAGGAATAGGTAATAGAATGATATGTGTAGCAATCACTGTTAGCCACCTACCCAATATACATCATCTTTTTCTTCTTTGATGATCAAAGCCCACTCTCATTTGGAAGCAATGTGATCAGCTGAAATGAGATCCTTGCTTTCTCATCATCCATTGCAGCTGGGCAAAGCCAGGTCACACGTATTAATCTAAAAAAAATCAGAAATTTCTCCTCCGGTAATAATTGTTTTCTCATTAAAAATAAATAAGCACACGGCATCGCCTTTGTCCCTCCTCTACCCCTTCTTCCTGACTTGAACAGAGCACGATACCCCACATGCAGCAGCCATCCTGTGATCACGAAGAAAAGACCAAGACAAGCTCAGAGACACCACCCATCAGCTTTCGACTTTGGCGTCACTTGTTGATAAAGGTTTCCCTGACCACCTTCAAGTAGACTCGACCCCACTCTTCTTTATCTCTTCCTTTGTTTACTTCCTTCCTTGAAATTATTTCAAACAGCAATAGTTTTTATTTTTCAGTGTATTATTTTTGTTAATATTTTTCTAACTTTCATTAAAAAATAAGCAACTCCTTGAAGTTAGGCATGGGTCTAGGCACAGAGTAGCTGTTCAGTAAATATTAAATACTCGAATACATTTCCTAGAAGGCAAGAGTTCTCATTTCTAAGCTCGTCTTTTTCTGGTTTAGTGCCTTATCCCAGAGGCCAGGCTTTGAGAGCTGCCGCTGCCATTTCACAGCAGTAAGACCTTGATCAAATCATGCCTTCTCTCTCTCTGGACTTCAGGTTTCTATCTAGTCACTGAGGTGGTGGGATTCGACCATCTCCAAGGTCCGTTTTAATCACTGGTCTCTAACATTGCTAGGTTTTTCTTCTGATTGTAGAGATTTTAAGAGTTTTATGATCAAGAGCCTTCAGCAGTGCTAAATTTTATGTCACAATTCATTATGAGGAACTGTATTCTCTTACATTAAAAAAAAATGCCACCTTGTTTTCAGGACCTGTGATTGGATTGTGACCTGAAGTTTGAAGAACTCCTCTAAGCTATGGTATTTTGTCCCAAGCAACCGCTATTAAAATATATTTTCATTGTGAAAATATTTTTATTAATGATACATATATGACATTAGCATATTATAACATAATATATACTATGATATATAATAATAAAATACAATAATAAATTCAACATGTATACAGCTCTTTAGAGCATACAGAATACCATCACAGGGAGTATCCTATTATTTCATTGGATTAACTCTGTCATGGGAGTAAGCCCATTTTTCATATGAGAAAACTAGTTCAGCAGGCAATTAGTATGTGTAAGATTACTCTGCAAACTAGTGCCAGGACCAGGGCTCAAACCAGGATTTTAAATTCCTCAATAAATTCCAATTAAAGATGCAGACTATTTAGATGAATCATTTCCACAACTCTGGCTGTTGAGCCTCTCTGCTGTAGCACCTGCTCTAACTCAGCTCATTTCACTATAAGCTCTGGATGTCCAAACAGACCTGAAAGGTCAAGGAACAAGTGCAGATCTATTCCAGAAGATGGAAAAGACCTGAGAAAACCTTGTTGAAAAGATGGCAAACCAGGCTCTGTTCCATGGCCTTGAGCAGGTTATCTGACTTCTTTGAGTCTCGGTGTTCTCATCTGTACACTGGGGATGATTCTAATTGCTACTAACTGCAGGGGCTTGTGAAAATGCCTGCAGAGATTCTTGGGTAGTTTGAGGTCTCAGATTTTTACATGCACCTTTCTGCTACCAGGGATGTCTGCCCTTCTGCTTGGCACAAACTAGACATCCTTTAGACCCAATTCACATTCTTCATGGCAAGAATGGATCAGTCCTTTCTTGTGCTCCTGCCGAATGCAATTCTCACTTCTATTCTGGCTCTTTCCATGCTCCATTAATATATGCTTCCCATACGTAACATAGTGCCTGACATATAGTGGGTGGTCATTAATTTATTTACAAAGCAAGCATTTACTGGACTCTGTGTTCTATGCCTTGGCTATGCTCTGAATAGTTATTGAAAAGCAAGCTGAATTGCCCAGGATGATATCAGTAAGCTTCATCATCTGCCAGTTTTGTGAGAGGAATCAGAACACACATTCAATGGGGAAAGTGTTTCATAATGGGAGTTCTCCTAGTGGTTTAATAACTTTTGATGGGACCCATATGGATTGTAGCATCTATGGGAAATGTTACTCATCCCCGCACATTGCTACATAAGGAATGAGCTATAGCTACAAGAATGACTATGGGTAGAATTTTGTAGTCAGGTGGGCTGAAGACAGTGCAATGCCCAGTAGGATCATTGAAAGGGCAGGGTTTTTTATTTGTGTTCTGGCGAAGACCTGCAAAATGCAGAAATTGTTACTCTGATGCTGTATCTCCAGAAGCTAGAACCAGTTTGCGGTGAGCAAGCAGGGTTCCTTAGGAGATTCTACATCTCCTAAAGGGACAAGAGTGAGGGTTCTGGAGTCAGAATGGCCTGGGCTGGTCCATTCCATTCTCCTCCCTCTTCACTCCCCCAATATTCACCAAGTGCCTACTCAGTGCTGGTTAAAATTACAAAGCCCTTGAGCCTACTTGCTTCTAGTAGAAGACAGATAAGAATTATGTAAAACAATAAATATGGCAATTTCAGATAGTTGTAATTACTATGCATTAAGTAGGACAGGGTAATGGGATAGAGTAACTGGGCATACAAATGGGCTTTCTTCACTGGGGTGATCAGAGAAGTCCTCTCTGAGCAGTGGCCCTTGGGCCAATTCCTGAATGATGGGAAGAAGGGAACTATACACACACCTTGAGGAATAGCATTTTGGGATGAAACAATAGCAAGGAAAAAGGCCCTGCTGAGGGCATAAGCCTGGTGTGTTTGAAGAACAGCAAGGAGACCAGTGTCACTGGACCAGATGGAGCTAGATAGAGAGTGAAAAAAATGCCAACTTTCACGCTAGTGTGTAGACAGACCCAGCTACATGACTCATAGTGCCCAGTGCAAAATGAAAATGCAGGCCCCTTTGTTCAAATATTTTTAAGAATTCCAGGACAGTGACAGCAGAGCATTAAACCAAGGGGCCCTTCTGAGCATGGCTATATGGGTTGCACACCTGCAAAGCTGGCTGTGTACAGGGCTGGGTAAGCCAGTACTTACCATGCAGTCTCCTCAGTAAGAAGCCACTGGGGAGTAGAAATCAGAGGGTACAATGAGTAATTTCACTTAAATCACTGACTGCTCTGGAGGAGTGGGTTGGAGGGGCTGCGGTAGGGAGGGATGGAAGCAGGGAGACCAGCTTGGAGGGTGATGCTGTCCTCTGAGGAAGAGGCAATGGTGGCTTGGAAAGGGACCTAGTAGTGGGACAGTGAGTGGCCAGATCCGTATCATTATTTGGAGGTAAAGACATCAGGACTTGCTGATGGATGGGAAGGAGCTTGAGAAACAGAAAACCTGAGGCATCTTCTAAGTTTTTGTTGTTGTTGGGTGGATGCTGATGCCATTTACTGAAACAGGAGACTTGGGGAGAAACGGTTTGTGAAAGAAAACACTCCTGGAATCCATATTAAATTCAACATGTGTATTAGACATCCCAGTGAGGATGGTAGGTAGGCAGTGCGGAGCAGAGGGAGTGCAAAGGACCACAGATACAATTTGTTACAGTGTATGAATGGCATAAACAGGCACTATTCAATAAGGAATGTATAAACACACAAACACACAAAGCTATGCTGTTGTGTTGAGTTCCAGCTCTGCCACCTACCAGTCATGTGCCCTTGGACACATTTCTTCACCTCTTTGCAGACATACAGTAAGAACAAGCACATGCATCCCCTCCCCTACGGCAGTAGTGGAGATTAAATGGGACAATGTATATAATGCCTAGCACAGTGCCTGGCAAGTGGGACGGACCCTACCCATAGTTGTTATTATCAATATTAATGTGAATCAGTTTATCTGCAAGATGAGATCAGCTGTCCTGAGGATACTAGGCTTATGAAAGTTTAGTGTTCAAACAGAATAAATTAAGCTGTGCAGATAGGCAGGAAGTATTTAGGACTCTCTTCCTCCTTGCCCCTATTTGACTTCATTTAAAGGTAGAATAGGTTTAGGGGACCAGATACTTGCATAAAAACTTGCCTTTGTTTTCTCTTTTATCTTCCACAAAATTGCTATAGAACGCCTCTGTTGCACTTCCTCATTTTGTTTGTATATAGCCTTTTAAGGTCCTGGCTAAGAATCCAGTCTACCTGGTATATAAAAGTAAATAAAATAATATCCTTAAAAGCCAGAGGCAATCTTAGATCTATTAAGAGATGGCCAGAAATATCTGGGGTTTGGCGTGGAGGTGCTGATTATGTTTTAAATCTCAAAGATGAAACCCAAGAAAATGAGATATGGTGAACCAGGAGGAGAGGCCAAACCTCACTCCTTAGAAAAGGGTGGAGACCTCCTGTCCTAGCCAGCTGAGGACCAGTGGTTTCACTGGGTCCTCTCACTACCCAGGCGCTGACAGCCACACATGCAAGCATCTGCTCATCTTTAATTGCCTAAATTATAAAATTACACTAAAAAGTACAGCAAATGATAAACAAAAATTCTCCAATCAGATATTTTCTTCATATACTACTAAAAGGTAAAATAAATAAACATAAGTAAAATGGAAGCCCCTCCGTCCAGCTCTCATACCTGGTGGTAATCAGGTTCTAAAACTTGTACCCCTCCTATTGAACCATAGCTTCATGTTTTTACTATGTATGTGTGGTTCTGGAAGCAATAATAGTTTTGTATATGTTAAAATATTTACATATATATTTTTATGGTTTTATACTTATGGATCTTGCGATTTGCTTTTCTCATTCGATATCATGTTGATAGATGTATGTCTAGTTCATTAATGGCTAGGTATTGCATTTTACAACTGTATTCACAATTTATTCATTTCTCTACTGATAAATAAATAGGTTTCTTTTCTTTCTTTAGTCTTCCCTCACCTCCCCTCTCCTTCCTCCCCTCCCCTCCCTTTTCTTCCTATTTTCTTCCTTCTCTCCCCCAACTTTCCTTCTTTTTCACTTGTTACAGACAATGCTGGCTTTCCCATCCTGGGCATGACAGCTTGGGCACACCTGTGGTGTTTCCCCAGGGCACTGCTGGCACTGGAGTTACAGGACAGTGGAGCAGGCTTATTTCAACATCACCAGATATCATCTTTCTGCTTTCCTATGTGGTTTCCTAGTTTGCGTCACTGCCAGTGATGTATGAAAGTACTTTTTTCTCCACAGTCTCACAAATATTAGCTCTTTACTAGTCTTCTAAGTGAGAAAAATAGATTATTGTTGCTTTAATTTTATTTCTCTGCTGTCTAGTAGGATATACTTCTCTTCAGATGCTCATTTGGTTATGTCACCCTGGCTGGGTTCTTATTTCATGCAGCCAAACGTCAGCCCTAACAGAGGCTGGCATTTTGGACCAGTGTTAACTAGCTTTCCAGGAATTGCCTTGGGAGCTCAAAAAGAGAGAAAGGGGAGATGAAGATAAGAGGAGCAGGTGCCTTGAAGGACGAACTTAATCAGCTCCACAATTTTGCCCAGGGATGCTAACAAATCTTACAATCCCATTTCATAGTTAACTGTTCAAAAGCAAACCTAACAAAACTATGCTTCTCCAAATTTGGATCTGTTTTACTTCTGATACATGGATCCTTCCCACCACTCACCTCCAGGTGATAAACTTGGAGGAACTCTCTGAGCTCAGGCATCTTGCCCAAGACTTCTAGAGAGTCAGTCTAGACTTAACAGAAACCTTTATGCAGTTCAATCTTGAAGATATTTATTCGTTGACTGCTATGAACAATACACTGTGTTCTCCATGAGGAAAGACTCATTCCCTTCATGACCCAATTAGCGAAGTGATGAAAGAAAGGAACAGCTGTGTTCGGCCCACCTCTCTCTCCTCTGGAGCTCAGAACCTTAAGAAGTGACAGTTTCTTTTCAGATCCCCAGCCAGAGTTGACCCTACAGCCCTGAGTCACCAGGAAAGGGCCCAGACTCTTCAGACTTCTGTCTCTAACACCTGGCCATGTCATTGCCTGGGATCCCCCTCAGGTGTCATCCTGCCTGTCTCCGCATCTTCAGAAGAGCTCCTGCCGTCAACTTCAACCACATTTGGGTGTTAAAAAAACACAGAGGGCATTGTGGTTCCAAGCTAATTGCAGCATATTTATCTGATAAGCGATTCTCATTATGTGCTCATCAAACGATTATGGAAACAAGTAGTGGCTCCATCCTTGTGCCTGTCAGGTCTGGTTAATAAAAAATGAAAAAAAAAAAGAGAGGAAAATTGCTAAGCTAAGAGTGGTCTTGGGACCAGAAGGCAGGAGGTAAAAGAAAACAGCACTTCTAGGCAATTAGTTAGGATGGCTCTGGGCCCAACTCACTGTGCCTGACCAGAAAAGATTTATCTCTACCTGGGGCTTGAGGATCCCCAAACCCAGGAGGAGGAGCAGAGAAGAGCTGCCTGTCCAGTATCTGGCCTTTCTCCTCCTTGCACTTGACCCCCCTGACACTGTAGTGGTAGTGAATTTCCTCACATAGACTTTGCTTTTGTGCCTTGGCGCATTGTACATACTGTTGAAAGGCTTTTGCTTTTACTCTGGCTCCCATAGCTTCTTGGACTTCTCTAACATAGGACTCAATCTGGTCTAGGTGTTAAGAACATAGGCAGAAGACAGACCACACATGTTCAATCCCAGGTCCAACTGCAAGACCACCACTGATTAGCTGTTTCCTTACACTGATGGCCTGACCCTTCTGAGTCTCAGTTTGAACAATAATAAGACAAGAAATGATGGTAGCACTTGCTTTTGCACAGCTCTTGTGAGGTTGCAATGAAATGCTGCACGTAGGGCCCTTGGCACGGTGCCTGGCTTCACATAAGCTTTCAATCTATGTTGGTTTCATCACAGCCACAGCTGTGGAACCATTTACTCACTGCCTGCTCATTGCTTACCTTCTTTGCTGGCTGGTAAGCTCCATGAAAGCAGAGACACTCCACTCACAGACTATCCCAACACAGAGCACATATAGATGCTTAATGAACTTGTATTGAACAAGGAAACTGGTGAAAATCACCCCTGAGAACTGGAGACACCCTCAGATTGAGAGGATGGAGCCATGAGTGACCAGTGATTCTCAAGAGGGGAAGGATGGCAGGGTCGGGGGGTAGAATTTATAGTTTATAAAATCATACTAAATATTATCACATAACTTTACATTTATGAAGTTAACATAATTTGGGAGGGCAGTACAAGCCACAGCAAAAGCAAATCTGGATAAAGTTTTGTGATTGGTGGGGCAAGGGTTAAAAAATCATAAATTCTACCCACTTTCTTACTTTATAGATGAGGATACTCAGACTAGGAGAGGCCAACCACATTGAGCATTTCATGGCTAGTAACTGCTGGCTCCGAAACCCATCAGTTATTCATTCATCCAACAACTATTTTATTTTATTTTATTTTATGTTTTATTTTATTTTTATTTTATTTTTATTTTATTTTATTTTATTTTATTTTTATTTTTATTTTTATTTTTGAGATGGAGCCTCGCTCTGTCACCCAGGCTGGAGTGCAGTGGCGCAATCTCGGCTCACTGCAAGCTCCGCCTCTTGGGTTCATGCCATTCTCCTGCCTCAGCCTCCTGAGTAGCTGGGACTACAGGCGCCCACCACCACACTGGGCTAATTTTTGTATTTTTAGTAGAGATGGGGTTTCACCGTGTTAGCTAGGATGGTCTCGATCTCCTGACCTCGTGATTTGCCGGCCTCGGCCTCCCGAAGGGCTGGGATTACAGGTGTGAGCCACCATGCCCAGCCTCATCCAACAACTATTTAGCCACATGTGCTCCAGTTTCTGTCCTCAGGAAGCCCCCATGCTAGAGGGTTAAGACTGCAACTACATTACTCCATCAGGGGGAGTGGGTACAGCGTGTTCCTGGAGGGAGGCTCTGCTACCTGAACATGAAGGGTGAGTAGCCTCTGTCCACTGGTAGAGGAGGGAGAGCACAGCAGCAGAGATTCTCTGCACAGGCACAGAATCCTAAAACAGTTGGTATGTTTGTTGAGTGAGACTCCTACAGCATTTCCTTGTGCCCACACTCTCTGGATTGTTCTGTCATGCTGTGTTTGATGCTGTGTTAGGCCAGAAGTCCTGTGAGGGCTGGGCCAGGCTTTCCATTCCTGTTTCCCTCACTGGGATGGACTAGTGCTCACACTGTTGGTGCCTGACACCTGCTGACAGACAGAAGGCCCTAGCTCTGCCTAAGAGCTTTACTGTCATCTAGTAAACGGGGTAGGCAGGGACTGCCGAGGACAGCCTACCATGGCTCAGATGATGGATTTCAACCTTACAGAATCAGAGCTTCTATCTCCTTTGTTGTTTATTACTTTTATTTTAATATTTTCCATCGCAGCTTATTCCAAAAAGGACTTGAGACATCAATGCTTTCCCCCTAGGGTCCCACCGCAGCAGGTCAGATGATGGGATCAAAGCTTGGACCACCATTACAGATATAGATAGTTGATGCTATATTATCCTCCCTTCAATTCACTCTCATGGCCTAACCCACCCCTGGTACCCACCTTCAGCCCCTCTGAGTGTGGGACCTTAGCTTTGGGCTCTTTGGTTTCCTTTTACATCACCTTTCCCCTTTTTCCCCCAACTCCTTTTCTCCGTTCCCACCCCGTTTCTCATCCACCATCTCTGTCTGTGTTCTGAAAGGTCTCTCTCTGTTTAGCTTACCTTGAGATTAAAAATTGTCCTTCTGGGCTTCATGTTCATCCTCCTCTCCATTTAAGGCCAAGGTTTCTCCAGGCACATAGCAGTCCTGAAACTTTAAGGAAGCTTTCTAGTCCACTTCTGGATTCCCATCATCAGTTTTAGAGGTTATGATTAACTGGTGAAAGCCTTCACTTATGTATTTATTCATCAAATATTTCTCAATGATATTGTTAATTCTTCTCCAGATGGAAGCTTAGAAAACAAAGGCATTACTAATAATTAGGGGATTAAAGTCTCTGGACAAGCAGAAAGTTCACAGTGAGCATAAGAGAAAAATCAGAGGAGGAATTAACATCTAAATAGATCTAAAATGGTATCATTGACTGGATAAAGAAAATGTGGCACATACACATCATGGAATACTATGAAATACTAAAAAAGAATGAGATCATGTCCTTTGCAGGGACATGGATGAAGCTGGAAGCTATCGTTCTCAGCAAACTAACACAGGAACAGACAACGAAACACCGCATGTTCTTACTCAGAAGTGGGAGTTGAACACTGAGAACACATGGACACAGAGAGGGAAACAATGCACTCCGGGGCCTGTCAGGGGGTGGGGAGCAAGGGGAGGGAGAGTATTAGGACAAATACCTAATGCATGGGGGGCTTAAAACCTAGATGATGGGTTGATACGTACAGCAAACCACCAAGGCACATGTATGCCTATGTAACAAACCTGCGTGTTCTGCACATGTATCTCAGAATTTAAAGTAAAATAAAAATAAATAAATAAAAATAAAATGCTATCCTCCATGTAATTTAGTTATTAATACAATCAAAGTCTTATGGAAGCAGCACCTGATCTTTGGAGAGGATAAGTGACTCTTCCAGGATGAACAGCTACTCTAATTAGCAGGGGTGGGAACCCCGTATCTGTGCAGTTTTTCCATTAGAAGAGGTGTCTACAGTTGGAAAGGCGAGGGCCACTCATGGGCTAGAAGCAACTCATGTTGTCTTTTGAAATGGCAAAGCCATACAGGAGTGAAAGTAAACTATTTCCCTTTTGGCCTTTCCTTTTGCAGTAGGCAGAGTTCAGGGTAAACCACTACTTATAATCCTTCAACAATTTCTCACCCTTGTGTATTGATCTGACAAGGCTCTGGAGTACTTTGCCTCCCAAGGGCTCCAGGAACTGTTCTGAGCGTATCGATAAATGACGAAGCTGGCAACAGCCAGTTACAAACAGACCGGGAAAGGCAGGGAAATTTGCAGGCAAGGAAGGAGAGAGTGGCTGGAGACAGTCCTGAGAGCAGGGGGTTCCTGGGTTCATCCCCTCCCTGATAGCCCCCAAGGAATTCTGAGCCAGTGAGGCTGTTTGTCCTTCCCTTGTTCATATCTGTGAAAAAATGCTTCCTAGCTGCAGGAGAAGGAGTCCCAATCCCCTTGGGTGGGAGGCACCAGGGTCTGGTGGTCCTGTCTGGAAGGGTCTCTGTTTTGGGGAACCTGGCACTGTCAAGCACCTAGGTTCCCCAAGATTCCTGGCCCCTAGATTCCTGGCTTCCTTCTGTGGCACCACAGCTCAGCCCCGTTCTACTTCCTCCATCCCCTCCTGGCCCCTCCCCTCCTCAGTCCTGCTCTCTCTCAAGGTGGCACAGAGCGTTGGACTCCATCACTGTCCTATCCCTGCCACATTCAATGGCAGGGCTATGGGCCCTCCTGGTCCCAGGGGCCTTGCTTCCTGATGGAGAAACTGATGAGGGGGAAGAAGGAGTTCTCCAGAAAGTCCAGCCCATGGTTCTGCTTTGTGATGCTCTCCCCTACCAACTCTAATTCCATCTCTTCATCTGTTTATTTTTATTTTTATTTTATTTTATTATAATTATAAGTTTTAGGGTACATGTGCACATTGTGCAGGTTAGTTACATATGTATACATGTGCCATGCTGGTGTGCTGCACCCATTAACTCGTCATTTAGCATTAGGTATATCTCCTAATGCTATCCCTCCCCCCTCCCCCCACCCCACAACAGTCCCCAGAGTGTGATGTTCCCCTTCCTGTGTCCATGTGTTCTCATTGTTCAATTCCCACCTATGAGTGAGAATATGCGGTGTTTGGTTTTTTGTTCTTGTGATAGTTTACTGAGAATGATGATTTCCAATTTCATCCATGTCCCTACAAAGGACATGAACTCATCATTTTTTATGGCTGCATAGTATTCCATGGTGTATATGTGCCACATTTTCTTAATCCAGTCTATCATTGTTGGACATTTGGGTTGGTTCCAAGTCTTTGCTATTGTGAATAGTGCCACAATAAACATACATGTGCATGTGTCTTTATAGCAGCATGATTTATAGTCCTTTGGGTATATACCCAGTAATGGGATGGCTGGGTCAAATGGTATTTCTAGTTCTACATCCCTGAGGAATCGCCACACTGTCTTCCACAAGGGTTGAACTAGTTTACAGTCCCACCAACAGAGTAAAAGTGTTCCTATTTCTCCACATCCTCTCTAGCACTTGTTGTTTCCTGACTTTTTAATGATTGCCATTCTAACTGGTGTGAGATGGTGTATCATTGTGGTTTTGATTTGCATTTCTCTGATGGCCAGTGATGGTGAGCATTTTTTCATGTGTTTTTTGGCTGCATAAATGTCTTCTTTTGAGAAGTGTCTGTTCATGTCCTTTGCCCGCTTTTTGATGGGGTTGTTTGTTTTTTTCTTGTAAATTTGTTTGAGTTCATTGTAGATTCTGGATATTAGCCCTTTGTCAGATGAGTAGGTTGCAAAAATTTTCTCCCATTTTGTAGGTTGCATGTTCACTCTGATGGTAGTTTCTTTTGCTGTGCAGAAGCTCTTTAGTTTAATTAGATCCCATTTGTCAATTTTGGCTTTTGTTGCCATTGCTTTTGGTGTTTTAGACATGAAGTCCTTGCCCATGCCTATGTCCTGAATGGTAATGCCTAGGTTTTCTTCTAGGGTTTTTATGGTTTTAGGTCTAACGTTTAAGTCTTTAATCCATCTTGAATTAATTTTTGTCTAAGGTGTAAGGAAGGGATCCAGTTTCAGCTTTCTACATATGGCTAGCCAGTTTTCCCAGCACCATTTATTAAATAGGGAATCCTTTCCCCATTGCTTGTTTTTCTTGGGTTTGTCAAAGATCAGATAGTTGTAGATATGCGGCGTTATTTCTGAGGGCTCTGTTCTGTTCCATTGATCTATATCTCTGTTTTGGTACCAGTACCATGCTGTTTTGGTTACTGTAGCCTTGTAGTATAGTTTGAAGTCAGGTAGTGTGATGCCTCCAGCTTTGTTCTTTTGGCTTAGGATTGACTTGGTGATGCAGGCTCTTTTTTGGTTCCATATGAGCTTTAAAGTAGTTTTTTCCAATTCTGTGAAGAAAGTCACTGGTAGCTTGATGGCAATGGCATTGAATCTATAAATTACCTTGGGCAGTATGGCCATTTTCACGATATTGATTCTTCCTACCCATGAGCATGGAATGTTCTTCCATTTGTTTGTATGCTCTTTTATTTCCTTGAGCAGTGGTTTGTAGTTCTCCTTGAAGAGGTCCTTCATGTCCCTTGTAAGTTGGATTCCTAGGTATTTTATTCTCTTTGAAGCAATTGTGAATGGGAGTTCACTCATGATTTTGCTCTCTGTTTGTCTGTTATTGGTGTATAAGAATGCTTGTGATTTTTGTACATTGATTTTGTATCCTGAGACTTTGCTGAAGTTGCTCATCAGCTTAAGGAGATTTTGGGCTGAGACAATGGGGTTTTCTAGATATACAATCATGTCATCTGCAAACAGGGACAATTTGACTTCCTCTTTTCCTAATTGAATACCCTTTATTTCCTTCTCCTGCCTGATTACCCTGGCCAGAACTTCCAACACTATGTTGAATAGGAGTGGTGAGAGAGGGCATCCCTGTCTTGTGCCAGTTTTCAAAGGGAGTGCTTCCAGTTTTTGCCCATTCAGTATGATATTGGTTGTGGGTTTGTCATAAATAGCTCTTATTATTTTGAGATACGTCCCATCAATACCTAACTTATTGAGAGTTTTTAGCATGAAGGGTTGTTGAATTTTGTCAAAGGCCTTTTCTGCATCTATTGAGATAATCATGTGGTTTTTGTCTTTGGTTCTGTTTCTATGCTGGATTACATTTATTGATTTGCATGTATTGAATCAGCCTTGCAAACCAGGGATGAAGCCCACTTGATCATGGTGGATAAGCTTTTTGATGTGCTGCTGGATTCGGGGTTTGACAGTATTTTATTGAGGATTTTTGCATCAATGTTCATCAAGGATATTGGTCTAAAATTCTCTTTTTTGGTTGTGTGTCTGCCCAGCTTTGGTATCAGGATGATGCTGGCCTCATAAAATGAGTTAGGGAGGATTCCCTCTTTTTCTATTGATTGGAATAGTTTCAGAAGGAATGGTACCAGCTCCTCCTTGTACCTCTGGTAGAATTTGGCTATGAATCCATCTGGTCCTGGCCTCTTTTTGGTTGGTAAGCTATTGATTATTACCACAATTTCAGAGCCTGTTATTGGTCTATTCAGAGATTCAACTTCTTCCTGGTTTAGTCTTGGGAGGGTGTATGTGTCGAGGAATTTATCCATTTCTTCTAGATTTTCTAGTTTATTTGTGTAGAGGTGTTTGTAGTATTCTCTGATGGTAGTTTGTATTTCTGTGGGATTGGTGGTGATATCCCCTTTATCATTTTTTATTGCGTCGATTTGATTCTTCTCTCTTTTCTTCTTTATTAGTCTTGCTAGTGGTCTATCAATTTTGTTGATCCTTTCAAAAAACCAGCTCCTGGATTCATTAATTTTTTGAAGGGTTTTTTGTGTCTCTATTTCCTTCAGTTCTGCTCTGATTTTAGTCATTTCTTGCCTTCTGCTAGCTTTTGAATGTGTTTGCTCTTGCTTTTCTAGTTCTTTTAATTGTGATGTTAGGGTGTCAATTTTGGATCTTTCCTGCTTTCTCTTGTGGGCATTTAGTGCTATAAATTTCCCTCTACACACTGCTTTGAATGTGTCCCAGAGATTCTGGTATGTTGTGTCTTTGTTCTCGTTGGTTTCAAAGAACATCTTTATTTCTGCCTTCATTTTGTTATGTACCCAGTAGTCATTCAGGAGCAGGTTGTTCAGGTTCCATGTAGCTGAGCGGTTTTGAGTTAGTTTCTTAATCCTGAGTTCTAGTTTGATTGCGCTGTGGTCTGAGAGACAGTTTGTTGTAATTTCTGTTCTTTTACATTTGCTGAGGAGAGCTTTACTTCCAACTATGTGGTCAATTTTGGAATAGGTGTGGTGTGGTGCTGAAAAATATGTACATTCTGTTGATTTGGGGTGGAGAGTTCTGTAGATGTCTATTAGGTCCGCTTGGTGCAGAGCTGAGTTCAATTCCTGGGTATCCTTATTAACTTTCTGTCTCATTGATCTGTCTAATGTTGACAGTGGGGTGTTAAAGTCTCCCATTATTAATGTGTGGGAGTCTAAGTCTCTTTGTAGGTCACTCAGGACTTGCTTTATGAATCTGGGTGCTCCTGTATTGGGTGCATATATATTTAGGATAGTTAGCTCTTCTTGTTGAATTGATCCCTTTACCATTATGTAATGGCCTTCTTTGTCTCTTTTGATCTTTGTTCGTTTAAAGTCTGTTTTATCAGAGACTGGGATTGCAACCGCTGCCTTTTTTTGTTTTCCATTTGCTTGGTAGATCTTCCTCCATCCTTTTATTTTGAGCCTATGTGTGTCTCTGCACGTGAGATGGGTTTCCTGAATACAGCACACTGATGGGTCTTGACTCTTTATCCAATTTGCCAGTCTGTGTCTTTTAATTGGAGCATTTAGTCCATTTACATTTAAAGTTAATATTGTTATGTGTGAATTTGATCCTGTCATTATGATGTTAGCTGGTTATTTTGTTCGTTAGTTGATGCAGTTTCTTCCTAGCCTTGATGGTCCTTACAATTTGGCATGATTTTGCAGCGGCTGGTACCGGTTGTTCCTTTCCATGTTTAGTGCTTCCTTCAGGAGCTCTGTTAGGGCAGGCCTAGTGGTGACAAAATCTCTCAGCATTTGCTTGTCTGTAAAATATTTTATTTCTCCTTCATTTATGAAGCTTAGCTTGGCTGGACATGAAATTCTGGGTTGAAAATTCTTTTCTTTAAGAATGTTGAATATTGGTCCCACTCTCTTCTGGCTTGTAGAGTTTCTGCTGAGAGATCCGCTGTTAGTCTGATGGGCTTCCCTTTGGGGGTAACCCGACCTTTCTCTCTGGCTGCCCTTAACATTTTTTCCTTCAAATTTGGTGAATCTGACAATTATGTGTCTTGGAGTTGCTCTTCTCGAGGAGTATCTTTGTGGTGTTCTCTGTATTTCCTGAATCTGAATGTTGGCCTGCCTTGCTAGATTGGGGAAGTTCTCCTGGATAATATCCTGCAGAGTGTTTTCCACCTTGGTTCCATTCTCCCCGTCACTTTCTGGTACACCAATCAGACGTAGATTTGGTCTTTTCACATAGTCCCATATTTCTCGGAGGCTTTGTTCGTTTCTTTTTATTCTTTTTTCTCTAAGCTTCCCTTCTCGCTTCATTTCATTCATTTCATCTTCCATCACTGATACCCTTTCTTCCAGTTGATCGCATTGGCTCCTGAGGCTTCTGCATTCTTCACGTAGTTCTCGAGCCTTGGCTTTCAGCTCCATCAGCTCCTTTAAGCACTTCTCTGTATTGGTTATTCTAGTTATACATTTGTCTAAATTTTTTTCAAAGTTTTTAACTTCTTTGCCTTTGGTTTGAATTTCCTCCTGTAGCTTGGAGTAGTATGATCGTCTGAAGCCTTCTTCTCTCAACTTGTCAAAGTCATTCTCCGTCCAGCTTTGTTCCGTTGCTGGTGAGGAACTGCGTTCCTTTGGAGGAGGAGAGGCACTCTGCTTTTTAGAGTTTCCAGTTTTTCTGCTCTGTTTTTTCCCCATCTTTGTGGTTTTATCTACTTTTGGTCTTTGATGATGGTGATGTACAGATGAGTTTTTGGTGTGGCTGTCCTTTCTGTTTGTTAGTTTTCCTCCTAACAGACAGGACCCTCAGCTGCAGGTCTGTTGGAGTTTGCTAGAGGTCCACTCCAGACCCTGTTTGCCTGGGTAACAGCAGCGGTGGCTGCAGAACAGCGGATTTTCGTGAACTGCGAATGCTGCTGTCTGATCGTTCCTCTGGAAGTTTTGTCTCAGAGGAGTACCCAACTGTGTGAGGTGTCAGTGTGCCCCTGCTAGGGGGTGCCTCCCAGTTAGGCTGCTCGGGGGTCAGGGGTCAGGGACCCACTTGAGGAGGCAGTCTGCCCATTCTCAGATCTCCAGCTGCATGCTGGGAGAACCACTGCTCTCTTCAAAGCTGTCAGACCGGGACATTTAAGTCTGCAGAGGTTACTGCTGTCTTTTTGTTTGTCTGTGCCCTGCCCCCGGAGGTGGAGCCTACAGAGGCAGGCAGGCCTCCTTGAGCTGTGGTGGGCTCCACCCAGTTGGAGCTTCCTGCCTGCTTTGTTTACCTAAGCAAGCCTAGGCAATGTCGGGCGCCCCTCCCCCAGCCTCGCTGCCGCCTTGCAGTTTGATCTCAGACTGCTGTGCTAGCAATCAGCGAGACTCCGTGGGTGTAGGACCCTCTGAGCCAGGTGCAGGATATAATCTCCTGGTGCGCCATTTTTTAAGCCCGTCAGAAAAGCGCAGTATTAGGGTGGGAGTGACCCGATTTTCCAGGTGCTCTCTGTCACCTCTTTCTTTGACTAGGAAAGGGAACTCTCTGACCCCTTGCACTTCCCGAGTGAGGCAATGCCTCGCCCTGCTTTGGCTCGCGCAGGGTGCGCTGCACCCACTGTCCTGCACCCACTGTCTGGCACTCCCTAGTGAGATGAATCCGGTACCTCAGATGGAAATGCAGAAATCACCCATCTTCTGCGGTGCTCACGCTGGGAGCTGTAGACCGGAGCTGTTCCTATTCAGCCATCTTGGCTCAATCTCCCCTCTTCTTCCTTTTAAAAGTCCTCATTCTAGGCCTGAAGGCAAAGTTAGGGCTTATTGCTAGGGAAGGACAGGGAGCCCCAAACTTTTCCACGTACCAGGCACTGTGCTGGGTCCTGTACCTGATATTCTCAGATTTTCACACAGGATCCTCAGGAAGATGCACAGCAGCACTTGTACTATCCCCATTCTATGATGAGGATGGAAGAAGAGGTGAGGCAAACCAGGTGTCACAGCTTGTGAATGATGATGACCAGTGTTCCAGTCCTAGTCTGCCTGGGACTCAGCCTCTTTCCAAGTATCCATCCAATCCCCTCTTATCCCATATCTGGAGCCTTCCAATGAGGGGACCCCCACCTTTAAAGGGTAGGGTTTGGGGACACCTTCTCCACACTGGCCTACGGCATCCCATGCCTTCTGTTATCTGTACAAGGTGCTGGGGCTTGCCTAAGAGGCTGCAGGGCATGGGGAGCCCAGCAGGACCCTGAGCTGTTGATGGATTTTACAGCTTTATTGTCTACTATTAAGAAAAGCAATTAGCCAGGAGGCAGTGCCCAGACAAGGCTGCAATTCAGGACATGGGTAGGCTGGTTTGTATTCGTTTTCAGACCTCATTTGCCCAATGTGAGCAATTGGTACTGGGAAGCATTTTGTTTGTGAAGCTGCACACCCGCTCTGGTCCTGGGCTTCTCCAAAGCACAAAGGGCCTCACCTACCTCTCCTAAGCCTGTGTCCATACCTGGGGTCACAACACAGAAAGCATGCAGGGTGGACACGGGATGAACTGACAATTTCTGAAATTTTCTGACAAAGGGCTTCTTGGAGCGCTACATCTGACTTGATGATGTGCTCCATGAGTCCATGAGGCAGTGAAGTTCTGGGTCTGGGAAGACCTCAGGCTCCAGTGTAGGCTCAGCCCCTTGCTCACTTGTTGCCTTTGGATGCATCTGTAAAATAGTGATAATAATTAGGGAACCAGAGAGAATAGATGTACAATACCCAGTACAGAGTAGCTTATACATAATAATAGTAATTATTATTACTATTACTATTATTTCATCTTGGAGCAGCCCAATTATCAGCCGAGGTCTAGCACACACCCTAGGAGGACAGCTGCTGAGAGGAGACAAGGGCATCCCTAGAGAGATTGGCCCCAGGGAGGCATCAGACATCAGTGGGCTCCAGGGGAGCTCAGCTGGGCTGAAGCGGATGTGAGAGGTTACTTGAAGTACAGGCCCCTGTCACAAGTCTGGGGTTCAGGGTCAAGAGTCTGCTCCAGGGCAGAGCAGGCAGAGCTGCAGAATACTCCAGCAACCCACAGCAGCAGACTTTACTTAATCTTTACTTGTGAACACCAATCCTGAGCACTCCCTTCATGCCAATTTCCCCTTCAGTCCGCAGACTCACCCCCTCACTTAGGCACTGTTATGTTCCCATCACACAACTGGGGACTGAGGCTCAGAGATGCCAAGTGACTTACCCGAGATCACACAGCTTGGAAGCAGAAGATTGAGGATGCCCAACCAGGCTTGCTGGGAGAGCAGATCTGCATTTCCACATGACAGGACCCTTTGAGGCTTGGAGATGTGATTTCTCAACTTGCAGTCTTCTTTCTTATCCTAAAAGTAGCCAGCAGTTCAGCAAAATAAGGTCGGCATGTGAAACCCGTAACCAAGTGCTTAATAACTCCTAGGTGGTCAGAACTGTGCCAGGTGCTGAGGGGCAGGCGACAACAGCAGGTGCTCATAGTGTGAGTATCTGAGGCTGGTTTGCAGCAGATAATCAGGAGAGATTTATGGCTGCCTTGCCCCTCACCCACAATCTTTACTAGCCTTCCCCTGAGGCCACCCCCAATAATAACATTTAAAACTAAGTAAACATTGCAGCTGGACCTGGTGGCTCATGCCTGTAATCCCAACACTTTGGGAGGCTGAGATGGGCAGATCATAAGGTCAAGAGACAGAGACCATCCTGGCCAACAAGGTGAAACCCTGTCTCTTCTAAAAATACAAAAATTAGCTGGGTGTTGTGGCACATGCCTATAATCCCAGCTACTTGGGAGGCTGAGGCAGGAGAATTGCTTGAACCCAGGAGGTAGAGGTTGCAGTGAGCCGAGATCGTGCCACTGCATTCCAGCCTGGGCAACAGATAGAGACTCCATCTCAAAAAAAAAAAAAAAAAAAAAAAAGTTGCATCAGGGCAAGGCTCCTAGACCCACTTTCCTTCCAGATGTAAGTCCCTCCTCATGGCCCTTGTCTAAGTTGAGTTCCCCTAGACAGACCTGGACACAAGGATATGTGGACACAAGTAGGTGTTTTTTGTTTTCTTTTTGGAAGTGAATACAAGGAAGCAGTCATGGGGAGGGGCCCAAAGAAAGAGAAGGAAGCTAACACATGGTGCATCCGTGAGCAGGGCACTGCTGTGGGCAACTGAAGCCCAATCCCATGGGGACTTCTGGGAGACCAGGCAGAACATGTCTCTGGTGTATTCTACCCAAGGGGTGAGGAAGCTGGGGTACTTATCCACCAACTCCAATTCGCACGGGTCAAGGGCCTCTCCTGGAATTCTTCACCCTCCATACTTCTGGCCCGCCCTTTGCATAGGGGGGCCATGCTCTGAGTCCAGAGGAATCCCTCAGCCAGAGAGTCCCACCCCCTTGGAACAAAAAGTTTCCAGTGGGGAAGACAAGCACTAATAGCATGTGGGCAGGCGCCAAAGGTGTCTGTTACTGTCTGTCCTGTAGAAACGCTGGAGCTGCCATTGGTGGGCTGCTAAAGAGGAAGGGTCCAGGGAGCCCAGGAACGTGTCAGAGCTCCACTGTTAACAGATGTATGGCCTCGGATGAGTTACTTTACTTCTCTCATCTTTTATTGCTTCATCCAGAAATGGAGTATAAAAGTACCTACATACTTAGGGTATTGAGAAGATTGAGTAAGATATTCTATATCAAGTGTCTGACTTCTGGAAGGCACTCAATAAATGATAGGTATCAATATCATTATTCTTAACCACAAGCCAGATCATGTCATATAGGCCATAAATCACCTAAAAATTTGGAAAAGTGAGAGAACAATGTAGCACGGGGGATTATTCTGGATGGGTGTCAAATGGAAGTTGGGACTGGCATTGAGCTTTGAGAAGTTACAGGATATTTTTAAAAGTATAAAATGAATATATCAACATTACAGAAAATTTGGAAGCACAGAGTAGAACATCCTATGCACCCACATCCCAGCAGTCTTCTTTACAGGCCTGGTCTTGTTTGCATGTCCTGATGACTGTCATGCTGAGCATCTTCTCGTAGAGTTATGGGCCATTTGTATGTCTTTGGAGAAATGTCAACCTATGTCCTTTACCCATTTTTAATTGGGTTGTCCTTTTCGTATTGAGCTGTAAGAGCTCTTTATATGTTTGGTTTAATGTTAATTTGCTTTTGTAAATTAATAGTGACATTGGACATTTTCCAAGCATCTATTTACTGGTTGTAATTAGTAAAAGAATTTAGATGGAAGCATGGTAGGGAGGATATCTTAGGCAGCAAGGAGAACAAAGATGAAGGTGCCCAGGTGGTCATCATAAAAAGATAATCGTTTTATTATTCTTCAATTTTTTCATTTAACACATTTGTTGCATACATTTCCTGTTCCAAAAACTACATCATGTCACAAAATAGTACACATGATAAAAATAGCCTCTGCCTTCACAAAACACACAGCCTAGAGGGGCTGAGAGAGATTTATAAAGTTAAAAAAACGCATATGGATTGGGCTATGTGCCTGGTGTCCTGGAAACAAAAAGGATGCAGAGTTAGGCAGCACTGCAGAGGGACCTAGTTCAGCTAGTTCAGAGAGTGATTCACGATGGGTTTCCCAGAAGTTGACCCTGAGAAGAGCTTATGAGTGACAGCCCTGTGTTATGAAGTCTTCTCAGGGCAACCTGGTGAGTGGGGAAGTGGGATGGTGGGTATAATGGAGAAGGGAAGGCAACGAGTAAGTGAGTGAATTCAAGCCAAATCCTTGTCAATCAACAGGGGAGCTCTGGACATAGGATAGGGCAGAGTTTTCCTGATTGAATGAGGGTGCTGAAGCAGGTACACTTCTGCACCCTTCAGCCCTGGGAACAAACATCCCCAAGCCCTTGCATTCAGACAAGGTGGCTTCTGGGAACCAGAGAGCAGACTGAGGCTGAAGAGGTTCCGGCACCGGCTGTTGAAAGTGAATACACCCAGGAAGCCAGTGTGCCAAAGACTGCCAAGAATCTGATCTAAGGAAATGGGAGCCTAAAGGTGGAGCACTGAGTGCATCTGCGACAGATGGGCAGATCAGGGAAGGCTCCTCAGAAGAAGTGACATTAAGGATGATGAGGAGCAGAAGAAGAGTCTAACAGGCAGAGGAAGGCAGGTAGGCGAAGGCCATCAAGTGGAAAGGGATCAGGTTTCTCCAGAAACTGAGAGAACTATGTAGGGTGGTAGATTGGAAAGAGGCCTTAGTAAGTTTTGCTAAAGCCTTCTTGTTTTACCAAGGGAGGACAGAAGAGAAGGGGGAGGCTCAGAGAGACTGAGTAACTTGCCCAATGTCACACAGCTAGCAATGTAACAGAGAGCTCAGGGCAGACCTCAATTCTGACATGCATGACCAGTTGTGGGGAGTGCAGGATGCATGCAAGACCCTTCTGCCTAAGGGCTGTGGGGAACTGGAGAGGCAACTCAGGGAGAGCAGAGAAACAGCATAAGCAAGAACATGCTGACCATACCCCCCGCCCCACCCCAATGCACCCCCCATGCTTGCTGTGGTTCTTTCTTAGAGCAGAGAAGCTTCTCAAGTATATGGATGCAACCGAACAGGCACAGTTATAAATAAGGTGACAGATACCATAGCAACAGGGGAAGCAAAGTGAAATACATCATTTTATTGTAAAGGGCAAAACCTACGCTATATATACAAGCGAGCGTCTCCTTCTTTCCATCGCTTTTCTGCACAAACATTTCAGACTTCACATGCAACAGGCCTGCCTCCTCAGCCAAGGCAATTCTGCTACAGAATGTATACTTATCTTTATACGTGTCTCTATTTGTGTTCAGTTATATAAAGTTATTCCTAAAGCTCTGTCTATAGAGATATACTTTATATTATTGATGTGTATATTTTATATCTGCAAAACACTGAGATGTAAGATATAGGTTCTGTGGCAGATTATATTTTCCAAAGATGACAACAACGGTATTTTTAAGGGAAGCCAGCCCCATGTAAAAGGTCCATTTACCCTGAGGCCATCATACTAGAGAGGCCAAAGATCGGTACTCCAATCAAGAGTTTCAGCTGAGCCCAGGCTTCCAGCCATCCACACCAAGGTGTCAGACTCGGGAGTGAAATGACACTGGGTGCTCCAACCAGCACATTCACCAACTAAGCACTTCTAAATAACCCCAGCAATGCTACAGAGAGCAAAGAATCAGACAAGCCCTGCCCAAATTTGGGACCCATTGACTTTGTGAGACGTAACGAAGTGGTTATCGCTTGAAGCCACTTAGTTTTGGGGGAGTTACTTATACCACACTAGATAACTAGAACAGGTACCCTCATAAATATCAAGACTGCTGCCATGCGCTAAGTATCTAGAATGTGCCATAGTCTATGCTGAGACTTGACATGCACCATCTCATCTAATCCTTAAGTCAATAGCAAAAGATAGGAACAGCAACAGCAATCTCCACTTTTCAGATGAGGAGACTGAGGCTGAGAACTTGTCCATGGTCACGAGCAAGAACTGAGTGGGATCTAGGTCCCCTGGCTACAGCCCTCCTTCATTACCACTGAGCAGACTACCTCATTGCTGAGGTTTGATTTCTGGGTCCTTAGTCTTTTTTATGTGGACTCACTTACACTTTTTTATTTTTTTGGAGAAGCGAGATGCTATTATGCATACTGTTGTGTAACTTGCCATTTTCAGCTAACATATTTCCGAGTCAGTACATATAGATCTATATTATCATTGTAAATGGTCACAGTGCAGTGCATCAGATGGATTTACTCTAATGCATTTAACCAGTCCTCCTGTAGATGGATATTTAGGTTGTGTAAAGCATTTTTTAACTGTTACAAATAATGTTTTAGAGAACTGCATTGCACATATATCTTTGTGTACTGCTATAATTATTTTCCTAGAACAAATTCCTACACATCAATAAATTGAGTTCTGTAAAGATTGTGCTTAAATGCCTATAGTAGTATATACGAGCTCCTGTTTGCCCATGCCCTGGACAACATGGGAGTTTCTTCATTGTTTTTAATTTCACTGCCACCTTTTCAATATTGGTTGAAAGTCCTGTGGAAGTTACTTTGGAGGTTAGGGTATAGACCTCATCCTTGCCTCTGTGAAGTGTCAGGAAAGGCCCTAGAATGGAGTGACATAAGCCCTGTGTCAGACAGTGCCAGGGCTGAATCTTCAACTCTGCTGCCTGCTATTATCCTAACCATGGACAAGTCATGTGACTTTTCTGAGCCAGTTTCTTTGTCTATAAAATGGTGATAAAAATAGAACCTCCTCACAGGATTCATGTAGGATGGCACAAACAAAGCATGTAGCCTTGTACCTGACATATTGATAAATTATCATGGGATATCATTCTGTGTAAGCGGAATGCCTCTCAGCATATCAGATCACAGAGGGTCTGGAGTACTGGAAGGAGGAAAGTAGTCTTGGGGTATGGAAGCACGTGAGGCAAGCAGCACTAGCTCATCCGCAGAGTTCCACTTTTCCTGAGGTCCGTCCACAATCTCTGATATTATCTCTGATATTCACTAAGTTACTGTTGAGGTCTGAGATGGCAGAATCCATAACATCACTTCAGTTCACAACAGTTGGCAAATTGAGAGATTTAAAAATAAAGTTTTATTATGGAAAAGCAGGATTGAAGAATGGACATTAGCTGTGTGAACATACCTGGGCTTCTTAATCTATCTCCCTTTGAACTGAACTTGAAAATCCCAAATTGCAAGAGCAGCATTTGACCTGGCAGGGTTCCCCAACAGAGGAACAAGATGCCCGTTGCCTCCACCCAGTCTCCCCAATTAGATAAATCTCTCTTCTGTCTTGGGCAGAAAACTAAGTACCTGGAGAACAGCTGGAAGTGCATGTTTGATCCAAAAGGGGAATGCTTTTCCCTCGAACAGTTACTGAAGACTCCTTGTCCTCCAGATCCAGTGAGATGATCAGACAGGGCTGCAGCTCTCGCATTTGGAGGAGGAGATCTGAAAGCACTGCCCCCATCTTTATAGGTTCCCCCAAATTCTTTTTTCTTCTTCCTCCTGGGACTGCTGGTAGAAGTTAAACCTTTTCCACAGAAGACCCAAAGTGAGGTTCCCTGAACTCTAGGCAAAAAAATTTACTCTGTTATTCACTCCTGCATCTTGTCCAATGGAAACCCCCAGATGTTCTGCACTGAGATTAAATGGTGACATAAAGACCCTGCAAGGGAGGTGACTTGGACAACTGAACCCTCTGGCACCAGCCTACCTGGGCTTGCTCCTCGGCAACTTTTCACTAGAATGGGTATACGCCCATATAGTCCACCACGTTCATTGAAACCTGACTCTCTTCTTAAATGTGTCTTACCATTTAAGAAGTCTAAATAGTTAAAACAACAACATCACAGTGCCAATCTCCCCCAACTGTTCCAAACCTCCACCCCACAATCAATTTAGAAAATCCTAACTCCTGTACTAGTTTTCCCTAGAAAAATGATATTCCCAGGGCCTTGTTCCTAATCTAGACTATATTATCTCTGTTGTCAAAGACCAGAGAAAAATCTCAGGGATATCTTAGGGAAAGTGAAGAAATACTTGGTTTCTGGATATTGACAAGACTAAGCCAGTTATCCAGATTCCTTAGCTGTGAGCAAATAACTCTCCCATTAGGAGGTTAACTTTGGGGCTGTGTTAACTGTATCCCCCTATACACACTGCCTTTGCTCTTGGAAGGCGGCACCTGAGATATTTCTGTCTGCTTGTAAAGTTGAGATACTCCCGTGGTGTGTTATACTTTTTCTTTTGCAGGCCACCTCCTAAGACTCTCTACTTTCTCATGCTGCTTTGCTTTCAGACTCTTCATGTTCATCCCTCTTGTTAGTTCTGGGGTAACCTTGTCCCACTCTGCCACGAGGAGTGTGAGCTCTGTCCAGGCTTGAGCTGCAGTGGCTGCACCCCTGCCTCCACTGTGACATCCTTTGGTTGCAGCTGCAGAAGCATCCTTAGCAGATTCCTCAGCTGGAGATGCAGGTTAGGCTTCTGAAGTTCTGAACCTACAGGCCTGGGGAGTTTTGGTGCCTCTGCCATGGCCTCATGCCCAGAGCTTTGCTTTTCCCTAGCTCTGCAATTGTTCAGGTCTGGGTAATTGGTACGACTTCAGTAGCAGCTAAATATGCCCTCTCTCATGCATTCCCTGCAGTTATGGCATGTGCCTCTGATGGTCCACTTTCTCCTTGTTTCTAAACTCGCTTCAAAATTGATTGGCTGAACTTTTAACATATTTAATCTTAAATGGATTCCTTTCCTTTTATGCCTTCTTGGCTGAAATTCTTCCTTTCCTTTTCATTGGCTGTCTTACTGACAAGGGAATTTGGTTTTCAAGCATCGTCTAGATTTTCTCCTGTGAGTACAGCACAGCAAAAACAATGAAGTCAAGGAGAGCTGGGCCTTCCAGAATCATCCATAGTTCGAACAACTCTTGACCAGATGCACCCTGCTGAATTTTGCATCCCTTCTAAAAAAGGTTCCTCCATCAGGCCAACAGGTGGCCTACGCCTTGAAGTAATTTTTGATCACTTTCCAGTATTCCTATCATGACGACCTCTTCCCTAGGTCCCAATTCCATAAATTATTTTGATTTTCACCCTCAGGGCACATTTCTCTACACCATTTCCACCTGAACTTACCTAATAGTGCCAGCTGTCTCAGTTTACCCCTCTCGGACCTGTGTAACCACTTGGCATGGCTATCCTGGAGTCCAAGAAATTTCCCCAACTGTGGTCTGTACCTGGAACTTCGGGAATTATATTCTGAACACTTTATTGGACCTAGAGTCCTTTTCTAAGAGTCACTCTGGTTTTCTCTCTCAGTTCTTGACTCTCTTTTTATTAGATTTATTTGGTCCCTACTGCTTTCTATGACCTAGTAACAACAAAACCACTTATTTCCCATTGGCTCCATCTTTAAGAATGTTGGGCCTAGGTACATCTCTGCCTCCTTTCACACCTGTCCAGCTTGTCCTCTGGGACTTAACCTTGTTGGCTATCTAGACTTGACCCAGATCTCAAACACTGCAAAAATCACCTGCATTTTCCCTGGGTTTTCATCACCCTCATTTTTCTTTCCTGCTTGACAATAAAGAAAAAGATCATCCTCATTTTTCTTTCCTGCTTGACAATAAATCTGGTGTTTATTATCAAACAGTTGAATTATTCTATGATTTTGGAAGGAAAGGTTCCTATATACAGAACTTTTTAGTATCTTTATTGTCTATCAGATTTGTGAAACTGTTATTACATTGTCTTCTAACTCAACCTGAGACATTGACATTAACCCTATGCCTTACGGGGCTCTGCTCCTCCTTTTGTCATGGATGAATCCATCACTGGTTAGTGGGTGGAGCAACAATCTGGGACTCTGAAATCCAAATCACAGCCTGGACTAACGTATCCGTGTGAGGGTGCAACTGATTCGCAGAACATGCGTGGGGCAGCTGATTCATTTAGCCTCAGCATTTCCATTTTAAGGTCTAATCCTCATCTATTAGTGCCTCTGTCATCCGTGTGGAATTTTGTAGCTTTTCCAATTTTAAGTCCTGGCTTAGAGTTCTTGCTAAGAAATATGGTAAAAGAACCATATATATATTTCCTCCCACTGCAGACTAAAAAGCCCATAAACTGAAGCTCTGCCTGCACTGAGCTAGGCCTTCCCTGAGCCTAAAAGACTCCTGTTCCTATAAGTTGATGTTTGCCTCAGTGGTACTCTTCTAGTCAGAATCAGCCAGCAAGACTCCAGGATCAAGGTTCACCAATAGTCTTTGGCTGGTGTCATTTAGCAGTCACACAAAAAGCCATAGTAGAAAATGCTGCAAACCACAGGTGAAAATCCTGTAAGACCAAGGTTTTCTGAAGCACCAAAGCCTCCAACTTGGTTGTGCTAGAAACGGTTTCTCTCTGCACTATTTGGGGCTCCAAATGACAATTCCAATGACTATCTCTGAAGCTTCCACACAAATCTTTAACATGCGGAACTTTAAGAAGGATGACAGATAACACCTGTATATCCTTCGAATTTGGAATAGAACAGGAGGTGACATGCAAGAGTCAGAGAAATGAAGATAAAAATATCAGGTCTATAAATGAACAGGTGGGTTTGGAATCTGTGGCTATGACAAACTGAGTTTCCTATTCCTTCCACTCCCACCAAATTTAACTTGTCCAGCCCAACCTTCAGGCCTTCCCACCACAGGGGCAGAGAGTCAGGTACTCTTCTGAATTAATCACATTGATTTGCAGAAAATGTGGGTGTCCTGAGGCTGGCAAGAAACTCAGTGGCCTCACCCCATCTCACTCATTGGATCCTTGGCTTTCTCTCCTGAGTTTCCTCAAGGTGGAGGTGGATGTTGAGGCTTAGGGTGGGTCAAAGAAATGCCTAAAGTAGAACTCAAAGAATGGGAGTAAATATTGCTCCACCACCAGTTCCAAGGCACTGCTGTCCTGTCTTCAATGCTCTAGTTTATGCCTGGCTAGAACTCCACTTCTGTGCTCAGAGCACAGCTGAGCCACAGTGGAATCTTCCAAACCTCCAATAAATAGTAAGTTGAGCAAGAGATAAAGACACAGAAAGAGTCCAGGAAGCATACGAAAACTTTCTGGCATACACTGTCTGGACTTCTGCTCAAGTGATAGCTAGCACACAGCCAGGGCTCCTTTGTCCTGCTGCATTCTGCCAGAGGGGTGCCTACACTCTAGCTCCTAAGAATTGGTGCATCTGCCTAGAAGAACCAAGAAGATAGTGGAGCCTGGGGGTGGACAGAGCATCATCCAGTACAGGGTAAGAAATCCAGAGCTCAGAACTAGGGGGAAGGACTCAAGTAGATCTCATCAGGATGAAAATAGGGGTGGGATATGAGTGGAAGGAGAGTTTTAGAACAATGACTCAAATTTCTGCTATAGCAGACAGTATACTTCTATTGACTAGGATGGCATAGGAGTGGGTTTATTAGACTCTTCCGGAGAATTTTTGTTTGATAGTTGAGGCAGAGGTGAAGTAAGCTGGTCAAGGTCACAGTGACTGAGCTAGGATTTGAACCCTTGTCTCCTGACTCCGAAACTCTTGTTCATTAGTAATAGGAGGCACCTTTGGCCAAATTTGGCAAAGCCCCACTTGACCCTTCCATCTCACAGAGAGGTGCCAGGGACAGCTCTGGTCTCCTGTAATGCTTCAACATTGACTTGCAAATCTTCTTCCGCCAGACCTTGGGTGGCATACACATGTTCTTAAAGAACACGTGCATGTACACACAAATACTCCCCCATGTTTGGAGTTGGAAAGAATCCTTCTGGCATAAACTAAAAAGGAATAAACAAATAGATGACATGTAACATCATCAGTAATAGAAAAACAAATTCTGATTTGTTTCTGGATTGAAGGAGAACAAAATCTTAGAACAGAACTCAAAACCACTTGAAGAAAATGTCATAAAAACAGCATCCACCCACTGCTTGCTGCTTCCACTCTACTTCTTTGTCAGCTCTGGCCAGATGGTATCTCTCTTGGCTCCTCTTGCCACAGCTTTCAGGCCTTGTTTTCCATTCTGTCAAACACACCACTCGCTGTCCTGCAGTGTCCTCTGCCCTGGTCCTGGGAGACT
Organism: Gorilla gorilla gorilla; assembly: GCF_029281585.2. Lineage (NCBI taxonomy): Eukaryota > Metazoa > Chordata > Mammalia > Primates > Hominidae > Gorilla > Gorilla gorilla. Next base: position 141,157,833 of record NC_073231.2, on the reverse strand, counting down.
GCGAGTTTTCAACCTTGATGTCGCTCTCCCCGCGATGTTCCTGTGACTGACCCTCCTTGTTATTCATGTCTTGAGTTTAACTATCATACCCTCTGAGTGGACATCACTTCCTGCCCAGAAACATGCTATGACATAGTATTCTGCAGATTTGTATGTGTACATGAGGGAGGAAGTGGTGGTAATGTACATAAAAGAAATAGTAATTCCCAGGAGCCAATGCAACCCTGTGTCAGGTAATTTTCCATTACTGATGCCGTCACTGAAATGATGTGCAAGGGGCTGTCAGAAATGATTTTCAAGGGCACCCTTATGGACAGTCTGTTACTCACAATGTACTGATATAGATGTGGAGCTGGATGAACATTTGTGCTCTATTAATGGATTCATTTCCACCTAGAAAGAGGCTTCATGTGGTGTGCCTCAACTATGATCCAGCTAGAGGCTTAGAAGACATACTTAGTTTTGACCCAGTGTTGGGAGGGGGAGATCATATGTTTGAGGCCATAGCAAAACTCTAAAGGGCAATTATGGTGATGGGCTCACACTGGTAAGAGTGCATTTAACAAGGGTAATAAGGGTAACCCGATGTGCTAAATGAACACAGGCACAAAAAACCAATGGCACAAGTAGGGGGTAGGGAGGATTTGGTTTAACAGCAACCCATATGCAAAGTATTTGAAAAGTTTCAAAATTGTAGAGGTTGGAAAAAAGTTATTCAAAAATTTTTAACAATGCACATCTCCACCAGCTTTAAAACTTTTGACTGAGTAATCCACTCTTAGAATACGCTTCTAAGTAAATAATAGATTTTTATAGAGATGTATATAAAAAAGTATTAGTGCAGCATTAAAGTAGTAGAAAATGGAAATAACCTTAATTTTCAATAATACAAATATTCAATGGAATATTATGCATTTATTAAATGTCATATTTGCAAAGAACATTTGATGACATAACATGATCTTTTCACTTTACAATGCTGTCTTTCCAACTAAAGTCGTGCCTCTAATGACAACATTTTAGGTTTCATGGAGCAACTGTGGGGAAAGTTAGGGGGTAAATCACATCAGTCAGGAAATCACTTTCTTTGCCTCTGTATGAGATCATTCCCTAAAGTATCCTCATGTCCCTGAAGGAAGTTAGGACAAGGAAAGGCATGTGGGAATAAATGGAGTCTTGGATCAAGCCTCTGCCACTTGAGTAGGGTACCCTGTCTCATCTAAATATTCAGCCAACCATATCATTTCCATGGTCAGTGACCTCCAGGGGGAAAGATGCTCAGAGACATCATCTTTAATATTTATTCCTCAATTTTCCACAGTATGGAAATTACTTTAAAAGCTAGTAGTTTGCCAGATATTATTATTTGCAGCTTACAGGTTGCATCAATCAAATGATGTACCTGTCACTCTCTCTCCATCCCCCACCAATACCGGTGGAAATCACAGTTTCCACTTTTTCCTCCTGGTCTCTTCTGTGGTCACCTGCAGGCATACTTATGGGAAAGGAGTTTAAGATGAAAACCTCCAATAGTGTCCTCTGATTCAATTCCAAGACACCTAGGTAAATGTTATTAAGGCATTGATCCACTAATGACAAAACACGAATGAATTTCTGGAGCAGAGTCTATAAAGAAAGGCATTCAGTCCTAGGATCGTGCTTACAGTGAAAAAAAAAAACAAGACAATTTCAAGATGAAAGAACTTTAGAGTTATCTATTTTGAGGTTGGTTAAAGAACTATTGAGGAATGGTAAGAGCAGAGGTTTTGGATAAAACTAGAACTTATTTGAATCCAATCTCTACCACTCATCAACTGTGTAACCTTAGACAAGAGCTTGATTGGCCTCTTCCTTAATTTTTTTAGTGTCATGTAAATAATAACAATGTCTACCTTCTAGTGCTTTGGCAGAAATGAATGAGGTGATACATATAAATATTTAGTATCATGGCCAACCTTGCTAGTGCTTAATAACTAGGAATCATTTTATCATTATAAAGGAAATTAAAGGGCCTTTAGAATCAGCTAGGCTTGGGTTTAAATCCTTGTTCTGTTTATTAGTTTTGTTTCAGTGTGTGCAACCTACTATCTCCTGCACTTTGGTTTTGTAACCTAGAAAATGTGAGTAAAATACCTATTTTTTGTAGTTCTTCTAAGGATAAACTGTGATACATATTCAATATATGTTTATTATCTGCCTTTCTGTGTTATTCTAATAAGAATTCAGGTACTGTGCTATCCTATATGATATGTGCTCTCAGACCAGAACTTTTTGCTTTTCTAGAGTGCTCTTTGTTTAAATTGGACCACATTTTATTGACCCAGAATTCTGTTTTTAAGAATACCTGCCCATACTTGTTTTATTGTTTGGAAAAAAGTTCCAAGATAAAGTATAGTAGGAGCATTTAGGTGAATTTCTTTTAGGGTAGGAAAGAGAAAGATATTCTAGATAGAAGATTAATAATTTATTTATTTAGAAACTCATTCAGGACATTTATTAGGAAAAGCTGAAAGGAGGTAAATTATGTACTCCCTAAACCTTTTTTCTTTCAGCCCAATTTTTGTAATTTTCTCACTTCTCTTTTCCCAAGAGACACAGGTATTCTAACATGGGAAACATGTATGTACAAGGTATCATTACATTGTTACATACCCAAGTTACACAAGGCTTGACTCAGAGACAAAGACTTAGACAACAGGGGTAGGCAGTAGGCTGAGCCAGACAGAGAATCACTAGCATAATTTTTTCAATTATAGTCATATATAAAAACTAGGTTGACCACCTATTTCTTTCTAAGATACAACCTCTGCCTTTAGTAAACACTTGTGGTTAAGAGCCGTCACAGAGTAGGGTCAGACAGGAAGGTCTCTGCCAGCAAAACCAGGATCTATGGCAGGAAAGACGCCAGAGGGACTTCTTTTTCAGCACCGAGGAGAGCTCCACAGTGCCTCAGAAGGTTTTATTGTGAGGGATCTGGTTAGATGCTCCTGAGGAGACAGTAACTCATTTCAGGCTTAAAAGCTTTGGTCCTCTAGGACTAGGGGATTTTACTCCTTTTTAAGATCTATGCTATATCTTCTGACAGAGCCTTGCAAGATTTTACATTTAATTCACCTTCTTTTCCAGGTTGAGTCTAAGCCAAGAATAATTGTACCCTTCAACAATCTGGGACTGTGGCTAGCATAGAGGGAAGGGCAGAGGGATCAGCTCAACAAACATCTAGAGTATGAGGCTACTTTATATCACATTGATAGTGGGTCAAAATCCCATACACTTGCAATAATGTTTAAAATTAAGCCTTAGGGACAGGTAACATATTAGTTCACATTACATTGACATCATCATTCAGTTTAAGATTCCATTCCAGTTTATTTTTCCTCTTGTTCCTCAATCTCTTCATTCCCCTTGAACAGTTAGTTACCCACCTTAATGTGTGATACATGTTCCTTAATTATGCTTGTATCCTTGTGAAAAATGTATAGCATTTTGAGTGTGTATATTTTAAGTATATAAATGTTATTGTGTTGTAAATCTTGTTTTTCCTTTTATTAAACTGACTACTTCTCTACTGTGTTCTTAAGACCATCCATGTTATTGTAAGCCCATCAAGTTCATTGCTTACTACTGATTATAATTTTGAAGCATGTATCCACTATATTATATTAGTCCATTTCCTTAGTAATACACACTGAAGTTAGATTCAGCTTCCAATTAGCACAACACTGCCAAAATATTGATAGGTCATGTGGCAAAGGCATATCAAATCTTAATATTTCAAGGTTGCTAAATCATGATTAGGTTATGAAAACTGAAGGTGTTGCTCTGAGCTCACAACAACCAAGCCCATCTTAATATATGCAAGAGATGGGGATGGAACGCAGATTGACAGTCCGGTAGGAAAATACAGATTTCGATGGAGGGGCCTCCATTCTGTCATAGTCACAACCTTCATTTTCACTGAGTAATGCCTTTCTGCTATCCCTTGGCTATAGAGCTATTACCACTGGAATGCCCAACTTGAACCATCCCTCTTCTGAGGAACAACATTTTTATGCCATCTTATTCATCACATTAACCAATTTTGTGTCTCATCAGAGCCTCAATTACTGGTAAAAACTAAGAAATTATTAACTTCTTATTTATTCATCTCACAAACATTTATTCACTATCGACCACGTTGAGCTCAGTGTGGGGGCTGTAAGATGAATCAGGCATGGTCCCTTTCCTGCATGATCTGTATGGTTTTGTTTACATAAGCCAAGTAAACAGAGACAAGAATAGAAGTGTGAACAAGCACAGCAGGGCATAAAGTAGGGGAAGACATAGCAGAAAAGGTAACATTTAGGAAGGCAACCACAAGCCTCTGGTTTTCCCCCAGGAGATTCCAAATTATCAGGGGTAATGCCCATGTTAGTCTCGTTCAACAACGTGCTCCTGTTGCTGGGTACAGGCCCTGGCATTTAGTAGATGGCCAGTAAATACTTTTATAAATAGGTGAGATAAATCTTTGAAGACAATGTGGTGTTTACAAGCTAGGACAGAGAAAACAAGGAAAGGCAGAGGCGACTGCAGGCAGAAAGAGCCATATTTTTAAAAGCATAAGAAAGCCCTGCAGCCCTGAAGTATTTGGGAACCTAAAAATGAGATGTGAAGAAGGTAGAAACTGATGAACATGAAGCTGAGGTGATGACTCTGCGGGTCCGGTCTCAGAGGGGTCTGTTTGCTATGTTGAAGTGGTTATATTTTATCCTGAAGACAATGGTTATCTACAGAAATATTTTAACTGAGAAAGAGAAAAGATCAAAGAGATGTGGAAGCAGAAAGATGCTTCTTGGGTAGAAAACAGGCCAAACTCAAGACAGAAAAATATTTGGGGAGGGTCTTGTGATAGGAGCTTGATTAAAAGATGAGAGTCTTAGCTGAGCTGCAGTGGGATTTGCAGACTACTAAGCATTGGTGAGACTTTGTCCTCATGTGGTATTGAGAGATCAAGAGGGGACTTTCAGTCATTTAATAAATATTTGATAAGTGTCTTTTCTGGTGCTGAGAACAGAGCTATTACCTTACAGACAAGCCTCCTCTTCTCATGGAGATTACTATCATGTCCAGGCTCTGGTCAGTAAACAGTAGCAGTCTGTTAAGCTCTGTGACAGGGAAGACACAGAAGCATATGCGAACAATTAACAGGGCACCCAGTCCAGTTTCTGTGTGGATAGACTTCCTGTACAAAGCAGAACTAAATCCAAGGCCTGAAAGATAGGAAAAATTAGCTGAGAGAAAAAGCATTGAGAGAAAGGAAAATGCACCCACATTTAGAGATGAGAAAGGGTATGCAGAGCATTTGAGAAACAGAAAGACGTTTACTATGCAGAGAGCAGCCTGTGTGAGGAGGGGTAGTGAGAGCTGAGGCTTCAAAGGCACCTGCTATTGTTCCTGAAGGGTCTTTCCTGAAGGCAGGCTGAGAAGCTTGGGCTTGATCCTAGGAACAGTGGAAAGCCATAGGAATGTCTCTAGGAAAGGAAGGTCGTAATCAGATTTGCATTCCAGATCTATCACTCTACTCCCATGAGAACAGTGGATGGAAGGGACTCAAGCCTGGGACAGTCCTGGGAGACTGGGGTAGTGCTCTGGGTGGTAAAGGACAGTGGTCTGGGTTAGGATCATGACAAGAGAATGCACAGGAATGGAGGGACATTTCTGCTGTGGCATCCATAAGGGCTGGTAATCTATTTGTTGTAGGGAGAAAGGGAAGGGAATCAAGGGTGAGAGCCAAGTTTTGACAAGTAACTGGATGAATAGTGGTGACTTTCTCTGAAAGGGTATGCTGGAGGAAGCCCAAGTTCTGCTGAGTGTGACTGCTTGCATGGATGTCTGTGTGTGTGTGTGTGTGTGTGTGTGTGTGTGTGTGTGTGTGTAACAGAGACACCACAGTGTTTAGTTTGGGACATTTGAATTTGAGGCAATTGGATAGCCCGAATCAGGAGCTTAAGCCTGGGACCAGAGACACAGATGTGTGAGCCACTGGGATGAAGACATAGATGGACCCATGAGAGTGGATGAGCTAACTAGCATAGAGTAAGAATACAGAAACCAGCAACTACAGAGTTGGAGATAGACTGACTCATGGCTGAACCCATCCAGCATTCTGAAATTCATGGCCTCTGACTTTGCCTTTAAATCGTCGTATTCTTGGAAGAGCCAGTAGATCTCTGGCCCCCAACCTTGATAACAGTGAGGTAAAAGGGACAGGAGAAAGAACAGAAAGTATAAATGATGAGGACAATTATATTTTACAGGATTCCAAGGAAAGAGATTCAGAGATTCGCATCACTTTTTAAAGGTGTAATGGCAACTACTGCCAGATCCAAGATTCACATCAAAGTCTCAGATGCTCCAGTCAAGAGCATTCCACTCCCCCATGCTTTTAGCTCTGGTCACTTCCTATAGATTTAGGGTTGGGAGAGGAGAGTTTGAGGAGGAATGGCTCAAAAGATATACATAGGCAAGTGGTACCCAATGCAGATCTGGAAAGAAAGTTCTTGAGAAAAGTTTACATCTTGGCTCCACTTCTTGCTTTTTCGGTATGACTCAGTTTTGGTGAGAAATGCGTGTTTTGGCTGCTCCTCAAGAACAGAGCCTGTTGTTGATGAGGACTTGGGACAGCGTGCTCTCCTTCCCGCCAAAGACCGCTGTCCTCTCTTCCCAAATCCGTCTGCTCTGGCGCAGGAAGGAACACTAAGCCCAATACGTATGTGTCAGATATGCGGCACTGTGTCTGCAGCAGCCCAGCCATCTGCAGGAGGCCGGATCTGCCAGCTTGTCACCAGGCAGGGAAATCCATTTCACACTCGGTGAAAATTTTCGCATCCTCCCCCACTTACCAGTTGGAAGTTCTTCTTTCTCTGATTAAGCATTCTGGGGGTTTATGACCAATGTAGCCCTATTTGTCAAGTGAGAGTTAAGATCTCTTGTTTCACAAAGTAGTCCCTTTGTGTGACCTTTGAGTATTTACTGAGGACAATGCACATAGGTTGAGGTGAGAAAGAAATTTTATCAGGCAGGGCTTTCACCCCAGGAGGAGTTTTTAATTTAATTGTGTCTGTTTCCACTCTCAGATATTCTGGAGTAATTGGTAGGGGCTGTAGCCTAGGCATCAGGATTTTTAAAATTCTGCCCTTTCCCCAACGCAGGCAATTCTAATGTACCACAAAATTTGAAAGCCACTAGTTGAGAAAGGGCTTCTCAAAGTTTAGTTTGCATAGGCATCACCTGGGCATCTGATTTAAATAAACATTCTGACTCAGTGGGCCTGGGGTCAGCCTGAGAGTCTTAATTTCTAATAAGCTCCCAGGTGATGCTGACATAGCTGGTCTGCAGACCATACTTTGGGTGGCAAGGCTATGAAGTAGAATATCCTTCAAACTGGAAGATAGGCCTCCTCTTTGTTTGCTCAGAGAATGAATTCAAGGCTCAGGTTAAGTACCCTTTGCTTCTCAAAGACCTCCTTAGCTTCTTTTGCCATCCCCTTCCCCTCAGTAGAAGGGACCACTCCCTTCTTTCACCTTTACTTGAATTGGCACAAACATCTCCTGCAGCCCTTGGTCTCTGCTCCTCCCAGCCTCTGAGCCTCTTGAAGTCCAGATGTGTTCCCGTTTCCTTCTGAGTCCCTGTGCAGTCAGTGCTCACAACTCTATTGAATGAATGGGTATGACTCACCAGCTCTACCTACCTGGCCTCATTTCTCTTCGTAACTGTTATGGTTATTTGTTTGTTGCCTGTCTTCCCACACTAGAATGCAAGTACCAAAAGGAAAATAATTTTTATTTTTTTGTTCCCTGTTCTATCTGCAGTGGCCTGGAACATAGTAGATGTTCAATAAATATTTACTGAATGAATGAATGAGCATTAGACAGGCACTGAATCCAGTTTAAGGTAATATCTAACCACAGATGATCAGGCACTTGTCATTTATTGGGTTGGGGAAGATGACAAGTGTAACGGGAGTGGGAAATTAGGTGGGAGGCGGGTGCAAGAGAGAGGGGAGACAAATCTATAGGAAACTATCATGCAAGACCAAAGAGTCTAAGCTCACTTGTGCATTTTGAGAGCTGTCCACATGTTTTAGGGCCAGTTAGGGTCTAACACCCAGGTCAAGGACTAGCTAGAGGGAGACCTTCACCCTCAGGGTCTGAGGAACAGTTCAGATTCCTCAAGTAGACTTTGAGTGAGAACCAGAGGGGACATGGCAAGTTGCCTCTAACAGAATATCATAGAAGCCATCACCAATTCATTCATTCACTTCTTTGTCCTTTCAATTAATATTTGTTGATCTCACTGGGGACCATGACTGTGTCTTGTCTGCAGACATTCAGCTGCTAGGAGAACACCTGATTATTTTACATCATTGACCTTGTCTTGCCACATGGCTCTTGTAGTGGTTTTATATAATCACACTTTGCATTAGTTATTGGTAAAGAGAGAATTTTTGAATGTCCTTTTAGTTTTGTTCTTTCTGTTCTAACCTTAAAATTCACAGGAGAGAGGGTTGGATCTTCTCTCTGGGATCAAAAAGCTGTGGCTGGGACTTAGGGTTATATGATATAGACATGGCCACTGGGCTTTCATCTAGTATGTGGTGGTGGAGGAGAATATTTGTAGGCTACATAGTCATCCACAGCATGGGAAATTCTCAGTTCATTCTCTCAAGGAGCTTTGAGCCTGGTGGGAAATTAATAAAGTAGAACTCACAATAAACCGTGATATGCCAGCCTGAGAAACATGGAGAAACCCCATCTCTACAAAAAATACAAAAATTAGCTGGGCATGGTGGTGCATGCCTGAGGTCCCAGCTACTCAGGAGGCTGAGGTGGAAGGATCGCTTGAGCCCAGGAGGTCGAGGCTGCAGTGAGCCATAATTGTACCACTGCACTCCAGCCTGGACAACAGAGAGATACTTTGTCTCAAATAAAGCAAAACAAAACATGATGTGTATAACCTTATATTAAACTTATATAATTTGCACTGACCTGTTTTGTGTATTCTAGGGCCATTTTCCAATTCACTGGTACTAGAATATTTCAAAGGAGCTCTGACAGATATGAGGGGTATCACCAAACTATTCCAACTACTGAGCTTTATTCTTCCCATGGAGCCACACTGTGGAAGGAAGGATGAGTTTACCGAAGATGTCTGTCAGACTGGGAGTGAGAAGTAGGGTTGTTACAACCAGATGGACACTGAATTCAAATATAAACATAGTATCAATGACTGTTATCTGCTCTTGAGTTCCCTGGAAAAAAACTGCCACAGACGAGGATTAAGTATTAATGCTTTATATTTGGAAGTTGCACACTCAGGGCAGTAATGCTGAAGACAAGGACAGAAAGGTAGAAAGAAGGACAGAAGCAATGCAAAGCATGCAGTAGCATAATGACCATTGCATTTAATGATCTGCATGGAGGTGCAGCAGGTTGCTTAGCAGGGGATCTGCTCCACTTGTTGGTTATCTTGAGATGATGAGTGATATGGTTTGGCTCTGTGTTCCCACCCAAATCTCATCTCGAATTGTAATCCCCATGTATTGAAGGATGGGGTGATTGGATCGTGGGCACATTTTTCCCCATGCGTTCTCATGATGGTGAGTGAGTTCTCATGAGATCTAATGGTTTTATAAGTGTATGGAAGTTCCTCCTTCATTCTTCTCTCTCACCTGCTGCCTGTAAGATGTGCTTGTTTCTCCTTCACCTTCCACCATAATTGTAAGTTTCCTGAGGCCTCCTCAGTCATGCAGAACTGTGAGTCAATTAATCCTTTTTTCTTTATAAATTACTCAGTCTCAGGTATCTCTTTACTGCAGCATGAAAACAAACTAATACATTACATTGGTACTGAGAGTGGGATACTGCTATAAAAATAATCTGAAAATGTGGAGGTGAGTTTGGAACTGGGTAATGGCAGTGGTTAGAACAGTTTGGAGGGCTCAGAAGAAGAAAGGAAGATGTGGGAAAGTTTGGAACTTCCTAGAGACTTGTTGAATGGTTTTGACCAAAATGCTGATGGTAACAAGGACAATGAAGTCCAGGCTGAGGTGGCCTCAGACGGAGATAAAGAACCTTTTGGGAACTGGATTAAAGGTAACTTTTGCTATGATTTAGTAAAGAGACTAGTGGCATTTTGCCCCTGCCTTAGAGATCTGTGGAACTTTGAACATGATAGAGTTTATCTGAAATTGGAACTTATGTTTAAAGTTGAAGCAGAACGTAAAAGTTTGGAAAAATTACAGCCTTGACCATGTGGTAAAAAAGAAAAAACCATTTTCCAAAAAGAAATTCAGGCTGGCTTCAGAAATTTGCATAAGTAATGAGAAGCCTAATGTTAACCACCAAGACAATGGGGAAAATATCCCCAGGGCACATCAGAGATATTCACATCAGCCCCTCTTATCACAGGTCTGGAGGCCTAGGAGAGAAAAATGATTTTGTGGGCCAGGCCCAGGGCCCCCCTTCTTTGTGCAGTCTCGGAACTTGATGTCCTGCATCCCATATGCTCCACCTCCAGCCATGGCTAAAAGGGGCCATGGTACAGCTCAGGCCATTGCTTCAGAGGGTGTAAGCCCCAAGCCTTAGCAGCTTGCAAGTGATGTTGGGCCTGTGGATGCACAGAAGACAAGAGGTGAGCTTTGGGAGCCTCTGTCTAGATTTCAGAAGATGTATGAAAATGCCTAGATGTCCAGGAGGAAGTCTGCTGCAGGGGCAGAGCCCTCATGAAGAATCTCTACTAGGGCAATGCAGACAGGAAATGTAGGGTTGTAACTCCCACATAGAGTCCCCACTGGGGCACTGCCTAGTGAAGCTGTGAGAAGAGGGCCACTGTCTTCCAGATCCCAGAATGGTAGATCCACTGACAGTTTACACTGTGTGCCTAGGAAAGCCACAGGCACTCAATGCCAGCCTGAGAAGGAGCTGCGCAGGGTTGTAGGAGTCCACTGTTTGCATCAGCATGCCCTGGATGTGAGACATGGAGTCAAAGAAGATCATTTCAGAGCTTTAAGATTTAATGACCACCTTGCTGGATTTTAGACTTGCATGGGATCTTTGTTTTGAACTAATTTATCCCATTTTGAAAAGGAGCATTTATCCAATGCCTGTACCCCCATTGTATCTTGGAAGTAACCAACTTGCTTTTAATTTTACAGGCTGCTAGGTGGAAGGGACTTGCCTTGTCTCAGATGAGACTTTGGACTGTGGACTTTTGAGTTAATGCTGAAATGAGTTAAGACTTTGGGGGACTGTTGAGAAGGCATGATTAGTTTTGAAATGATATGGTTTGGCTCTGTTTTTCCACCCAAATCTCATCTTGAATTGTGATCCCCATGTGTCGAGGGAGGGAGGTAATTTGATCATGGGGGTGGTTTCACTCAGGCTGTTCTCATGATAGTCAGTGAGTTCTCATGAGACTGGTGGTTTTATAAGAGTTTGGAAGTTCCTCCTTCATTCTTCTCCCTCACCTGCCACCATATAAGACATGCTTGATTCTCCTTTGCTTTCTGCCATGATTGTAAGTTTCATGAGGCCTACTCAGCCATGCATAACTGTGAGTCAATTAAACCTCTTTCTCTTATAAAATATCCAGTCTCAGGTATTTCTTTATAGCAATGTAAAATGAACTAATACAATGGGCTTTGTAGGAGAAGTCCCACTGTGGAGCAGCTTATTGCAAGGAGGATACAGGGATAATTTATTAGCTAGGCTTCCTCTGTCTTTTACCTCTGTATGGTAGATGGACTTCACAGCAATAACTTGACTTGAGCATAACCTGAGAATGACCCTGTATGGCAGATGCACCTGAATGTGTCTTTGGAGTTCGGACCTAGGCAATCCAGGAGTAGCCAACTCATATATCCAATGTTTATCTGTGAGGAACATCTGAGCCCCTGGACCCTCCCATGGAACCTGGGCAGTACACGGGATTGAGGTCCTTTGTTTTGGGTTAAATGAAGGTTGCCAGATGGAGGTGGTTAGGGGAAAGGTGCTAAGTGAAAATGCTATATAAACTGCATGATTTTGCAGGCAGGTGTTGTTCTCCTGCCCAGCTCACCACCACTGGACTTCTTCGCATGTCCGTTTCCTACTAGTAAAACCCTGTCTATATGCTGACTCTAGGTCTCTTCTTCACCCTCCTGAACCTGGTGCCATCCCTACTGGAGTTAATAGGGTCCAATGCAACAACCTCCTACTGGGTTAGAATTCCCACAGTACCAGTGAATGGATAATTTAAAAAACTGTCCCAGAAAATATAAAACAGGTTAGCACAAACTATTTAAGTTTAATATAAGGCTATATTTGTCATGGCTTTTGGTAAGTTCTGCTTTTATAATTTCGTACTAGACTGAAGGCTCCTAGAGGCAAAGGAGTGAGGATTTCTCATTCTTTGGATGACTGTATAACTCACAAATATGCCTCCCAACCCTGTTACTGGATGAAAGCCCTAGAAGCTAACTAACCTGCCCTTCTGAGTTGTAGCACCTGGCTTCTTTAGTGGCTGTTCAAAATGACAGATCCCTCATCCTAAGGGATGGTGTCATTTCATCCAGTGTAGAAATGATGGAAGGAACCAAAACCCCATGAGTGCAACTGATCAGACTGGCTGTGTGGGAATGGCCAAAGCAGGGTTTGGGGTCTGTGCTCTCAGTGACCAGTTGACCCTCGGAACTACAGTATGGCCCAAGAGGCATGTAGCCAAGGACAGTGGAAGTGGTGCATGAGATCTGATTCAGTACAAATGTTTATAAATCTTAGAGAGATTGCAGTTCCATTTCTTTACTTCGTGAAGAATCAAATCTCAAAAAGGTATGGCTTGTCCAAGGTCCTGAACCTTATCAATGTCACAACTGGGATATGAATATAAGGTTTCATGAGTATGAGTTTCATGGTTATTTTCCCCATTGAACCAAGGGCTCTGATTACATGATGGATGAGATCTATTGTATTTCAGCAAAATAAATACCAATTATCATTTGGTAGAAGACAGTAGGACTTTATGGATAAGAGCCTGTGCTGGGAGAGGTGGGGTGGATATAAACTAAGATTAAATTCTGGCTCTGCCAATTACTTGCTTTGTAATTTTGGTGTTACCCAATCTTTGAGTTTATATTTTCTTATTGATAAGAGAGTACAATAATAGTACCAATTTCTGGGGGTTATTAAGAGTCCTGTAAAGCCTCAGACACCATCCCTGGCACATAGTAGACACTCAAGATAACTAAAAATAACTGTAGTTTAGTGATATTCTAATAGTTTTTTTTCTCTGACTCAGTACCAGACTTCAATGCCTTGGTAAACCTCAAGCTCCGTTGTGTATATCCCTACACTCACCATCCATCCATCTGTATATTTTGATAAATGTTCAATGATAGGGAAAAATTTTGTTTTATTAAGCAGGGGAATCTGCTGATGTTCTTTGTTCTATTGTTAAACACAAACAACAAATGTATTAAAAAGCCCTCTCTCCTTGATTAGTGAAAAATGTAAGCTCCAAGATCAGTCAGGAAAAACAGGTTTTCAATGTCAAAGATACAGAAACAATTCTACCCTTTCCTGTATTTTCCCATCAGCCTTAGCATACATATATGCTAAGGATAAATAAATAAATGTATATATATATGTGCTAATAATATATGTATCTTCCTCTTTGTTTATAATATATAATATAATACATATAATAATATATAATATATATATATCCCTCTTTGTTTATAATATACAAGAATTGATCAGAAATGAAGTATGTGGCTCTTTGAAGAATTTGTTTTGAAGTTCTCCTGGACAGAGTGGGAGGAGTGAGGAAGCAGAGAAAGGAAAGAGGATTAACTCCTCAGGCAGATCCAGGGTAGCACCTTGTGGTGAGATGATATTGAGTAGATGGTTCCACAGAGACCTGCCAATAATAGGATTGGAGGTAATCGGGATGGACAAGGCTTAGCTGGACAATCATTCTGTATTGCTCACTGGTCTGAAAGTGTTCCCTGAGATGTGCTTTCTAGTTATTTGTCCAGATTTCTATGGTCTTATCTGATTGCTCCTGGGTAGAAAATAGCTTGACTTTCCCAAGTTCTGACAACCCTTAATTTGGCCTTGTTAATTCTTTTGTAGCCTGTATGGATTCCAGAGGGAGTCACACTTATCTGGCTGATTCAGTCACTGATTTCCCCAGGATGGCCAGAGAAGCTATACTTGAGGAATTCTAATGCTGCAGAATTGCCAGAGGCAGAGACTTTTGCTTCTCATGGGTGCTTAGCCTTTGAAAACATCAAAACCATACTGACGATATCCCCAAGGGATAGGCCATCCAAGCTGTTTTGCCCACCAGAGCTGGTGGCCTAGGGATGGTGCGAACAGAAGAGCATCAGTCAGGCCTTGTTGGGACAGTATTTTGCAGCTTCCAGTAGTTATGAGTAGTGGCTGTTCAGTTGCCATCCTCCCCTTTCTCACTATTTACACTTGTCTTCATACATCTCCTTAAAAATACTAGAATCTTTATTTGCCAAAATAGTGGCTATTTGATCATCTTGACTAATGAGACAAAGAAACTGCAAACTTGCCCTTGCTCCATCACTAACTAGTGAGCAAGCCTGGCTAAGTCCCTACGCCTCTTCGTGTTTGTTAGCTTATCTCTACAGTCGAAGGGATGTGAAAGTGTGGTTACAAGCACAGACTCTGGAAGCTCTGGGTGCGTGCCCAGCTCTGGCCTTTAGTAGCGAAATGACCTGTTAGTTTCTCAATTTCAGTTTTCTAATCTGTAAAATGATCACAGTGGTATCTACCTCATAAGGTTGTTGTGAAGATTAAATGCATTTTTTGTGTAAAGTGCTTACAACAGTGTCTGGTGCATGGTAAATGCAATGTAAACACCTGTTATTTTTAAAAACTGAAGATCTCTATTTAAGGTTGCTCCAGATTTAAAGGACAAGTGATTACCTTAGTAAGTATTTTTGGCTGCTCACCCAGCACTTACTTCCTTATTTTCCCTTTTCCAAAGCCCAAAATATTCTTTGGGGAAATACCTTCAAATACTCTCCCTATATGACGATGGAGTGTGATTATAGATTGCACTGGCTCTACTCTAATGCCAAGCAAATGGCTTATTAAGTAAACTTATTAAAAATAAATTACGCAAAAATATTTAGCCAAAGCATTCTTAACAAATTTGGAAAAAAAATCGTCCCTGCACTCCTTTATCAGGTTGTTTCTGATGCACGTTGTAAGCTACACCATATCAGAAAACGTCTCCCTTTGTTCCCATCAATAGCTTCACTTCGTTATGGTTTCAGTAAAACAAACAAACCATGAAACCAAAGTCTGGACACACAGCCTTTCTGGAGGGCATAATGATGATCTCTTTTATTCATAAAGCAATTTACAAAGATATTCCATATTCATTCACTGATTTTATTCTCACAGCAAACTTCAGGAGTCCTATTTTTACAAGAACAAATTAATCCACTGGGAGATAAACCGAGTTCCTGGAAGCTAGTGACCCATTTCCCTGGAAGGGAGTGGTGAGGCCAGAAGTTACATCCACATCTCCTGACTCAGAGGATTGCTCTCTTTGTTTTGAAACACTCATTTCATTGGGTTTCTTGGAAACTCCCCTCTTGGTTCTCCTCTTATCCCATGGCTGTTCCTCTCCAGCCCCATTGCTGGATGCTGTTCCTCTTTCCAATCTCTGAATGTTAAGGGCTCTCAGAACTCTGTTATTTCTCTTCCTCCATTAGAATGTTCTTGCCACTGTCATTAGATAAGCTCCTTCAGTTCTATGGCTTGTATACTGCCTACCTACCTGCTGGTGTTATTACTGGCTGATGTATTTATTGATGGTATATTAATTAGAATATCAATTCCAAGGTGACAAAATTTTAATGGTTCAATTCTGTATTATCAGAGTCTAAAACAGTGCCTAGAAGTAGTAGCACTCAATACATGTGTGACTAGTGAGTGAATGCATACTTTCAAATACAAAGCACTTGCTTCAAAATATATTGTTTTTGACACCAGCAGTGTAGACCAAGACTTCTCAACCACAACATGGTCGTCATTTGGGGCTGGCTGATTCTCTGTTAGTAGGGGTTGCCCTGTGCTTTGTAGGATGTTTAGCAGCATCCCTGGCTTCTACCCACAATATGCCAGTAGAAACATCAGTTGCAAAATATCCCCAAAGATTGCTAAACACACCTGGGAGGGAAAACATCACCCAGAATTGAGAATCCTTAGGCTAGTGAAAAGATCAATTTGCTAGAAATAAAAGATCAGGATTTCAGTTTCACTTGTGTGACAAGTTATTTACCTTTCTAAGCCTCAGTTTCTCCATATACATATCAGTGGTTAGAATACCTAGCCCACAATGCATTTGTGAAAATTAAATAAATTAGCGCATCCAAAAATAACCAGCATGGTGTCCAGTTAATATTTGTTTTCCTCTTAGCTCTGGGACTGATCTGCCTCCTGTGACATGGCCTCATTATTGATTTCAAGCCCCACTTCTTCTCATGGTTTTGTCTCACTACTCTCGGCTGTTTCCAAGGTCTTAGGACTGCCCTCTTTTTTGCCAGTACCTGCGTCTTCTTATCTGTTTTTTTGACCATCCTCTTCTAACCTCTGGATATGTCTCCATTCTGAGTTCTTCATCTGGTTCTGGAAGTACAGATCCATCTCAACTATTTTCTCCAAGGCTTTTTTTATACTTCAGCCATTCCTATCCTTCCCCCTTTCCAGCCACCTGAGCTTAAACAAAGCCATCCTTATGCCAGCAACTCACACTGCATCAACAGCTGCAGGGATGGGACAGAAATCAGTGTGCCTGGGATTAATTCATGGTCTTCAACATACACAAAGACATTACCTCTCTGGGCTCTGGACTTCTCATCTGATAAATTGGAAGGTAAGATTAGTTAGCTGTTAGGTTGGAATTACCTTTCCCACTGGCCATGCACACATACCTACTTGCCTTCTTAGAACCAGATAATCTCTAAATCCCCTTCCCATTTTAACATTGTATGCCTAGATTTTAAGCATGGGAGTGAAAAAACAGTTAAAGGAGATACAGCTTCCCACTCAGAATTATGGCTTCCTCCTCTTCCACTATTTGGTTGCTTCCTGGGGATAGTGTGACCTAATGAATAGGGTGTAGGTTTGGGGGTCAGGCTGGGGGCAGAACCCCTCCTCTGTCACTCACTAGCACTTGCAGTGTGAGCTTGGGTAGGTTAGTCAGCCTCTCTGAGTCCTCAATGTTCTTCTGTTTTCCACCAGAAGTGACTCTTATGAGGGTTTACATGATAATATGGGAAGCACCAATCAACAGTATCTGGTACAAGATAGGCCTTCATTAAATGTCTTGTTCTCCTCCCTCCACCCCACAGTCTAGTACATCTACTGAATCCTTATACCACCTAGTATAAAACTGTGAAACTGTCAGCTCCTTCTGGGCAAGGATTCTGTTTTATTTGACGTTTACATATAATCCATTCTATTATATTGTGTTTACATAGTTATGACTCAATTAAACATCCACTGGGTTAAACAGACTGAATTTGACATGTTAGAGGAAGGAAATAAAGATACTTAAAATATAGTTGAAAACAATGAAAATATAGTTGGAAATAATAATTAATACAGAAAAATCAGAATCCTATAGAAAAATTAGCCCAGGAGTGCAATACATGTGTTTTCAACTGGGGCTTTGCATGAGTGAGCACTGATTTGGAATAAAGACAGAGCTCAGTTTGTGGTTGGACTGATCTAGTATCTAGCAGAGTATTTAGCAAACAATAAATGCTCCAATACAAGCTACTTAATGCAGCTTGTTTAATGTATTAACATGTTTGAGTCCTAATTATATCACTTAGGAGCAATTATTTACTTCTCTGAGACTTGCTTTTTTAAATCTGTAAAATAGGAATAGTAATGAAGATGAAATGAAGGAATGTAAACAAAGAAAGTGTCTCGGTCCCTGGAACACCCTTTTTGTGTTATACATCGTAGATATTATTGTTCCAGGGTTTCTTTTTTACCTTAAGCTAACTGACATTGGTGTTTGTGAACATGGTTAATATATACTCCTGGATGTTAACACTCACATCACACCACACATTGGTCAACCTTTCAGATAAGGTGAAGGAAATGGTGGTTGTGGAATCAACAGTTGGGTATAAATCTGACCAGCTCTAATGCCTATAAGCTGTGCAATGTTGGGAAAATCACCTTTGCTTTCTGATCCTTTGTGTCTATCTGTGTATGGAGAAATTATGATCTAGGATATCTTCCATTTCTAAACATCTCTGAGTAGGACTAATTGATCTCAAAGGTTTGTTTCATTCTTAAGAGTATCTGATTAGAAGATTAGGTTCTATTTCCCTGATTATTGACCAATGAAAAGAAAGTTAACTGTGTGTGTTTTGGGGGAGGAATGTGTTTAGTGATGGAAAACGGTGAGGGAAGTGGAGTAACATGCTGATTATCTACTGCACCAAGTATATGTGAATCACTCTTCCTATATTTTATATATTTCCCACAAAAACCCTGTGAGTATAGTGTTCTCAGCTCTGCTCTCCCAATAAGGAAACTGAGATTGAGTGAGACAACTTGCATAAAGTCAGAGAACGTAAAACTCTTTTCTTTCCTTCTGTGCTGCCTCTTCCTCAATTCAGACTCTCATCGACTAGGGCCTGGATTGTTCTCTCAGCTGGAGTGGCTGGTCTCCGGGCCTCCCCACCTGTGACCCTCCAGTCCAGTCTCTGTGCTACTGCAAATTAGATCATTTCATGTTCCTTCAGGAACCTGGACCAGCTCTCAGGGAAAAGTTCAGGCTTCTTAGGACAGCTTATAAGATCCCATGTCATTCTCCTACCTTCCCAGTCACATCTTCGCATTCAGTAAATGTAGCTTTCAGTCTACATTTATTAAGCACCTTCTCCATTCCAGACACTTTTCTAGGCTGCCTCCATAATAGTAACATGTGTTCTTGCCCTTTCTTATATTGTAGTATGGTAGATATACCTTAATCAACTAATCTCACAGATTATTCATCTATCTATCATCTGTCTCCATCTAAATATAATCTATCTGTATATTATCTATCTAACAATCTACCTAACAATAGCTAACATTTACTAAGCAGTAATGATCAAGACACTATTCTAATCACTTTAAGTGATTTTTTTCATTTTGGCCTTCCAACAAGTCTATGAAATAGACACTTTTATTTTCATGTTCCAGATGAGAAAACTACCTTATAGAGAGTTTAAGTGATTTGCCAGAGGTCACACGGCTAGGAAGTGTCAGAGCTAAGATCTGTGCCCAGGAAGTGGGCCTGCACTCTTAATCTCCATGCACTAATTCTCAATTGTATGGTTAGAAATGGTAATAGGCACCATATAAGAAAGGCATCAGCTATTAGCATTATACCTGATGGGGGGCTTAGAAGGGCATTTGAGGAAGTACATTTGAGTGGTGGTCTTCTTGACCAGCCGCCTTCATTTCCTCTGCCCCAGTATGCACACTGGCCTCCAACAGAGATGAATTTACCCCACCTCCTATATCTTTCCTGATGCTGTTTCCTCTGCTTAGAAGAGCTGCTCCCCTTCATCCGACTAACACCTGCTCATTCACTCATTTGCCAAGCAATTATTGAAACTGCTATTGTGCCAGGCCCTGCTGGAGTCTGAGTCTATGGAGATAAACAGACACAACCTGTGCCCTCTGAGGCTCACCATCTGGAAAGGAGATGGACATGCAAACAGCACAGACACCTGGAATAATGGGATGAGTGTATGAAAAGGGCATACAAAAAGAGAAGCATAGCCTGTTTGTTCCAGAAAACATCACCACCATTTTATTCAATAATAAAAATACTATGTATATAAATATTATAAAGTCTAAGATCAGTTATAATCATTACCAGGTCAGCAATCTGAAAGCCTCTAGTGACTTTTTAAAAATGCAATAAATTCTGTTTTCCCATTTCTTCCTCCTCCCTTTTTTCCTTCCCGCCTTCCTTGCCGGGCACTATGCCCGTTACTCATCTTTCAAAATTCAGCTTGAGACCCTCCTACAAAGGGCCCTTCTTGAGCTATAAGAAGGCCAAGAAGGTGGAATAGGGTCCCTTTTTTTCTGCTCCCACTGTCTTCTATGAGAATAGATTATCTTCTGCAGGAAGGTCTGTTGTCTGCCTCCCCAGTAGACAGTAAACTCCCAGAAAGCAGAGCCTCTTTATATAGAGTTTAAAACAGTGTCTGTGTACATAGTAGATGGAGGTGCTCAATAAATAATTAATTCTATATATAAATAAATTCAGGAAGAAACCACAATAGATGCTGTAGAAAGATTGATGGAGACCAAAAGGACTCAATTATACAACTCTTGAGTTCTTTTGCAGCCATATATTCTATTAGATGTTCTAAGTTCTGTAGTTACACAAGGCAGCCTATAAGCCAAATTCCCCTTTACTTAGCACATCTCCTGTGACAGTGGGCAGCTCTGACACATCTCTCAAGACTTACATAGAATCCCTGATTTTGGCTAAGACTCTTTGTTGCCCTGGTCTTCCACAATGTTAGAATCTCTGATTTTTAGCTGAGCTCACGGCCACTCAAAAGAGTGGCTGCATTTTCCACTCTTTCAGCCAGGTGTAGTCAATAGGAAGTTAGCAGCAGTGCTATGTGACATTTCCATTTCTGTCTTTATAGATGGAGGCCACTCCCCTTACTTACCCTCCCCTATCCCTGTTCTGCTGGCTAGAATATCCATTGATCCATGTGGTGAAATATCCACTCAGATAAGGGCCCTGCCCAAGGGACAGTGGAGCAATGAGACAGAAGCAGCCGGAGTCTCTGGCAGCTTGGAATCCCTACCAGCCTTGGAATGCTCACCTCCAGACCTATAGGGAACAGGAACAGAAATGGTCCTCAATCTTGTTTAAGATACTGTCGTTTGGGGTCTCTGTTACATGCAAGCATATCTAACCTTGACCAGTACATGGGCCTTCCTTTTATACAAACACAGATTATCAGAGGCATATGAGACTTTAAAGTTAACCTAAACCAATGTTTCTTAACCTTTTTTGGAGTAAAAAACATTTTAAAATTTGAAAGCTAACTACCCCACGATAAGATAAGATGGACATCCATAGGGGTCATGGCCCTTGTAGTTAAGTACCCCTGAGTTGGTTGCAAACCCTCATTTTAACTACAAGGAAGCTAAGGTTCAGAAGGACTCTGGAATTTGCCAAGGGTCATGTGGGAAATTGGAAACAGATCAAAGACCAGGAGAATCCAGGCTCTCTTATTTCCAAGCTTTGCTTTGTCCTCCCGGAGACAATGCCTGACTTCAGAGCAGACTCCTGGTTCTACAGGCAATGCCCCAGGGAGAGCCATCTGATGGGAGTTTGAAGATATTTTGGATATTCATGTAAATATTGATGACTTAGCCTCCTTCACTTACTCATGCATTTATTTATTCATTTATTCATCCATCCATGTATTTAAGAAATAATTACTGGACATCTTCCAGGGCCAAGCACAGGGCTGTGCACTGTTATGATATGGTGAACAAACGGATTTTACTCCTGTCATTCTGGACCGCACATCCAATGGATGAGTCAGACACCAAACAAGTCAAATCATAAATCTATTTACAATAACAAATTAGGGTAAATACTAAAGGAAATGAATGGAGTGGTAGCAGTGAATGATGAGATCTATTGGAATCAAGGAAGACCACTTTGTGGAGGTGAAATTTAAATTAAGATGAATGATAAGGGGGAACCAGACATGTAAAGGGTAGGGGAAAGGGTGGTTCAGACTGAGGGAACAACTATGCAAAGATCCCGAGAAGGAAAGAACTAGAATATTAAAGAGGTGGGAGAAAGTTCAGTACAGTGGGTTTAAGTAACTAGAGATGAGGTTGAGGTATATACAGACAAGCAGGAGAGCAAACAGGCCCAAGTGGACCCCTGATGACCCCTTAACAATTTTGAGTTTTTGTCTTAACTACAGTGATAAATCATTGGAAGGCTTTTCAGCCTTCTTTTCAGAGAGACATGTGATGTGGTTCTGGGTTGTAAAAAACCACTGTAGTTGCAATGTGAAAATGAATTGGGATGGTGATGAGAGTAGATGCAGAGAGAGCATTTAAGAGGCTATAGGCTGGGCATGGTGGCTCATGCCTGTAATCCCAGCACCTTGGGAGGCTGAGGCAGATCACTTGAGGTCAAGAGTTCAAGACCAGCCTGGGCAACATGGTGAAAGCCTGTCTCTACTAAAAATACAAAAAAGTTAGCTGGGCATTGTGATGCATATCTGTAATCCCAGCTACTTGAGAGGCTGAGCCATGAGAATTGCTTGAACCTAGTGAACCTGGGAGGCGGAGGTTGCAGTGAGCCGAGATCATGCCACTGCACTCCAGCCTGGCAACAGAGTAGGACTCTTAACTAACTCCAAAAAAAAAAAAAAAGGCTATAGTTGTAACCCAAGTTGCTGCTGATGGGGTTGTGCAGATGGATTTGAAATGTGTTTTGGGTGCAGAATGTACTTTGGCTTAGTGGGGACTGATTCTAGCGTGTGAGGAACAGAGACAGAAGTGATGAGAGCTCACAGGTCTCTTTCAAATCTTGAAGGATTCCTCTATGGGATTTTCTAGCAAAGAGAGCCCCAATTTATTCCAATGTTGTTGGAAGAGCTTTCTCAAAAGCTACTGACCTGCTCGCAGACCTTTATGGAGATGTAGAAACAAAACAACGTTATACTGCAGTTTGCTTTGGTAAGCCAGATTCTACTCCTAAGGAAGAGTGGAAGCTGTACCTTCACAATAAGGCTGGAGAGGATTTCATTCACTTGCTTCTGATAAGATTGCCACAAATAACTCACTGATTTGATTTGGAGCAAAACAAGATATGTGCTGCAGTGTTTAACTTATGCTTATATGAATTGAGTGAAAAGGTAGATATTTAGACTTTAATTCAAAAAGATTTTAGAAAACACTTCCATTTAATTACTCATAATTATGTCTCTATGGCAATAAAGTAGTATTTCAGTGCACGAGATAAATGACAGTTGATTATGCTTTTGTCTTTAAGCAACATGAGGGTGAATGTGGTATAGAGTCTCTGTCATTACCTTTTTTTCATTTCAAGAAAGCTGAGTCCTTCCCTGACTGAGTCCAAGGCTCCCAAGTTTGCTGGAAAATTAAAGCTCCCTCCACCCTCCCTGCCTCTCCAGCAAGATAGATGGGGAAACAGACATTGAGAACATCTAGTACCAATATGTAATATGTTAATTTATGTTAATTTTCACAACCTGCATAGATTTTATCTTGTCTTTACTTTGGACAAAAAAACACTCAGAAGTTAAAAGAACTGTGACAGGGTCCCCAACCAGTAAGTGGGGGACAGTAGGATTGCTAAAATCTATGCTACGTATCATAGCACTCTCATGTTGATTTTCAGGTTTAACTTACTTCTCAAGTGTTTCTCAGTTCTAAAAGGAAAAGAATACTCAACTATTTCCAGAAAGTCAAATATTCTCAGCAACACTTAGTTCTTAGATGGCTCTAGTAACTTTGTGCCAGTACATAGTAGATTTGTTGGCCACAATTTTTATTCCTTTGCTCATGTCCTTTCTTATCTGACTTTAAAGTTCCCCCCGCTAGAAACTGTGTATTTCCCTGCTCCTGACTTTAGGCTCACCCATGTTACCTGCTTTGGCTAATGGGATGGTAGTATTCACAAAGCAAGAAAACTTGACATGCACTGCCTGGTTATATTGCGCCTCTTGTGCTTTTGCTATTACCTGAGAGGAGCTTCCTCAGAATGGACACTGCCCCTCAGCCTGAGTTCCAGAATGAACCCAGGTGGCATAGACCTGAGTCTAACTTGCCGCAAGAAACCCAGCCCAGCTGACCCTGACCCTGAAGTGGAGCTGTCCAGCCAAGATCAACCCATTCTCAGTTGATCTGCAGACCCATGAGCAAGAGAATAAGTGGTTGTTATATGGATTTAAGTTTGGAGGTGGTTTCTTATACACTATTATTGGGGAAATAACTGATTGATATACCTTATGACAGTTACCTTTACTTTCTGGGTGTTCTGCTTTGTAAAATGTTTGTAACCAGCAAGCACAGCTTGAGCCCTGGCTACGTGAAAATCAATGTGAACTTCAAACAGTGCCCGTGAAAATGTTAAAGAAGATTAAAGCACAGAGTTTCTTTAACAGAGCTCACAGTCTAATGGGAAAGGAAAGGGAAAAAGATACTAAACACACGAGGAATATATAAGAGTGATGGGAGAAGTTACCAAATGTAGGTTGATTATTGAACTTACTAGATTCAGGTGCCTAAATTAGAAGGTACCATTTTCAAAAGTCAGATTTACAGGCAGACTGTAAGAGTGCTTAGGCAGACTATCTGGGCAGGATAGTCTGGTCCCTGCTTCTCTTGAAATAGTGATGCTGGAACACCCTCCTGCCACTTGCACCAGGGGAGGGCTCTGTGGCCAGCACAATACTGCAGAAGTGATGGCATGTCACTGCCAAGATTAGAGTATAAAAGTATAAAAGACACTGCAGCTTCCATTTTGGTTTTGTGCTTTCTCTTGGGCTACTTGCTTTGGGGGAAGCCAGCTGCCATGTCGCATGGACTCATGGCAGTCTGTGGAGAGGGCTAAGGCCTCCTGTAGACATCCAGTGAAGGACTGAGACAGGTCAACAACCATGGGGCAAACTTGGAAGAAGACCTTCCAGCCTTCAGATGACTGCAGCCCTGGCAGACAGCTCGGCTGTTTGCACTCCCAAACTCCTGACCACAGATAATGAAAGAATAAAATCTGGTGTTTCAAGCCACTTAGTTTTGTGATTATTTTTATGCAATGATCGATAATGAATGCAAATGGTCACGGTTTCCAAAGCCCATAGGGTGCAACACTGCCTTAACAATTTGTAATAATAACATTTAAATATAATTATACATATTTGTCACTTTTATAGTTTATAAAAAGCTTGCTCACTTACGTTCATTTAATAGAAGAGTCCATTCTTTTTTTCTCCACAATGCACTGCCTCATTTCAGGATAGCAAAATTTCCAGGTGTTAACTTTTGCCTCATATTCAGCATAGCGTGGTAGAACAAATGTGGTCCTTGGAGTCAAACAGACTGGGTTATCTTAACTGAGACAAATTTATACATAAGAAAACAGATTTTAAAAGGTATTTTTTAATGAGTAGTGTCAAATACATACCCCCCTCTAAAAAATACCAGTAAAAATAAAGGATGTTTTAATCATCCTAGAAAGTTGTCTCACGGTTCTTCTCATTTAATCCTCACTGCCCTAAAGGCAACCAGTGTTCTAATTTCAATCACCATAGATTAGTTTTGCCTGTCCTTGAACTTCATATAAATGAACCATGGAGTATGTGCTCTGTCTAGCTACTTCACTCAGTACAATGTTCTTAAGATTCATTCATGTTGCTGTGGATATCAGTACTTCATAGCATTTATTGCTAATTAGCAGTTCATTGAATTAACATATTACATGCATATACATTCTCCTATTGGTAGACATTTGGGCTGTTTCTAGGTTAGAGATATTAAATTTAGCTTTATAAACATGCTAAGACAAGACTTTTCATAGAAATGTCTTTTCATTTACCTTGGGTAAATACCTAGGAGTGGAGTTGCTAAGTTGTAGGACTGATGTACATTTAACTTTGTGAGAAATTCCAGAGTTTTCCAAAGTCTGTCATTACATCTCCACTGCATGTGTGAGGGTTTCCATTGTTTCTCATTCTAGCCCACATTTTCTTTCTTCTTTTGTTTTTAATTTTAGCCATTCTAGTAGGTATGTGGTAGTATTTTATTGTGACTTTAATTTACATATTCCTAATGACTAAAAATGGTGAGCTTTTTCTGCAACCTCATTGCCCATTCATATATCTTTTATGAAGTGTCTACTCAAGTCATTGGCCTATTTTTATGACATCATTTTTTTTTTTGAGGCGGAGTCTCTCTCTTGTCGCCCAGGCTGGAGTGCAATGGCACGATCTCGGCTCACTGCAACCTCCGCCTCCCAGGTTCAAGCCATTCTCCTGCCTCCGCCTCCCGAGTAGCTGGGATTACAGGTATTACAGGCATGCACCACCACACCTGGCTAATTTTGTATTTTTAGTAAAGACAGGGTTTCTCCATGTTGGCCAGGCTGGTCTCAAACTCCTGACCTCAGGTAATCCACCCACCTTGGCCTCCCAAAGTGCTGGGATTGCAGGCATGAGCCACCGTGCCCAGCTGACATCATTTTTTAAATCGTTAATTTGCAGATATTATTTTATATTATTAATATGAGTCTTTTGTAAGATATAGGTCCTGTGAATAATTTCTCCAAGTCTATGATTTGCCCTTTCATTTTATCAACAGAAGTGTGTGTGTGTGTGTGTGTGTGTGTGTGTGTGTGTGTGTGTCTAAGAGTCTTCAATTTTAATGAAGTTCAATTTATCAGTTTTTTTCTTTTGGGTTATTTTTGTAGAGTTTCTAAGAAATCTTTCTATCTAGAGCTTGAAAATATTCTTCCTTCTCTTAAAGAAGATTAATAGGACTGGTTTTTGCATATATGTCCATGATCCATCTTAAATTGATTTTCATGTTTGATTAGGAAAGTGTTAGAATGTCTCTTTTCCCTCTATTTCTTGAAAGGAATTTTCTTACCCTGTTAAATTGCTAGCATAATTTTTTTAAAAAATCAATTGATCCAAATGTCTGGATTTTTTTGTAGATTCCCTCATTCTGTTCTATTGATTTAATTGTCTGTCCTTATGCCAATACTACACTGTATTTATTGCTGTAGCTTTACAGTAAATCTAGAAATCAGACAGTATGAGTTTTCCAAATTTTCCTTTTCCAAGACTATTTTGTTTTTCAGGTCCTTTGCTTTTCCATATACATTTTAGAATAAATTTTCAATTTTTAAAGGACTTGTGTGACTTTTGTTACATTATGCCTTTCAAAGAATTTGTCCGTATCTCAATTTTATCTAAGTTGTTGAATTTATTACTAAAATATGCTTATAATATTTTTTGTCAGCTCTTTGTTGTCTTTAAAATCAGTACTGTTATATCATCTTCTACCACAGGGTTTCTTTGTATTTACCTTGCTTTATGTTTGCTGAGATTCTTAGATCTATAAGCTGATATTTTTATAAAATTTGGGACGGTCTGGAAATTGTCTTGAAATATTTTTCCTGCATATTCTCTCCTTTGGAGGCTTCAGTTATGCATAAGCTAGGCATTTGATATTATCCCGTGTGCCAATGAGGTGCTTTTCCTGTTTTCAAGCTTTCCTCCCATTTATTCTTCAGGTTAGATTATTTCTATTGATTTTATCTCAAGTTTATTAATCCTTTCTTTTGTTATCTCTAACATGCTGTTAAGTCATTACACACATTTAATTATTATAATTTTCAATTTTAGAATTTTCAAATCTTTCCTTTGTAAAACTGGTTTTCTAATTTGTTGAAGCCTGGTTTTGTCTTCATTTTGCCCTTATCCTAAGGATTGATCCTCAATCGAGGGCTGGGTCCTTATTCCTATAGTTTGGCCCTTCTGAAGTTGGTCCTTGAGGTCTCAGCTGAATACTTGAGGTGCTCAGTGAGGTATCTACTCTGGCTGAGCTGAACCTCCAATGTGTCACAGCTCTCCATGACCTCAGCAACTTCCCTTCAGTTTTCAGCTCTCAGCAGCTGCTCTCTGTTAGGCTTTGTGTAGTCTTGTGGCGCGCATGCAACGGGAACCCCCAAACATATGTCTCACCTGTGTGCCTCTTACAGATCCTATCTCTTGGGTACTCTTGAACAAACATGAGCTCTGCCTCCTTGGTTTAGCAATACTCTTTCACTTGGGTTTCACTTCTCTGTGTTGAAGTTGAGAGAGTGCTCCGAAGCGGAAAGCCAGGATAAATATGAGGCCCATCTTGGGTGATTCTCTTTCCTTCAGGTTGATAGTCCTGTGCTGCTTGACATCCAATGCCTGAAAACATTTGCTTTACACAGTTTGTATAGGTTCATCACTGTTTGGGTCAGGAAGAGAAATTTGTATCAGTCATTTCATTGTGGCCAGAGCCAAGCTAACTTTTGATCCCTTGACCTAACATTGTCTTACTGAATACCTTGGGCAAGTTAATTCATCTTCTGTGTTCTCAACTTGTTTATTTACAAATGGAGATTATAATACTTAGACCATAAGCTCAGTGATAATGGCTGCCTTGCCTATTTTGCTCATTTCTATATCTCCACTGCTTAACAAAATGCCTAGCATGTAGAAAGCATTCAACAAGTGTTCATTATTTAACTATATTAATTTTTTAATGTGTTCATTCATTCAAGTAATGTTAAGTGAATATCTGTTTTAAAGAGATGTTGCAAAGAATATATTAAGTGAGAACATTTGTGTAACATGTCTAATATGAAACTTGTAGTAAGGATGCAGGACATTATAGATAGTTTTAAAAAAAGATTGCTGAATATAGTTATATTTCCAGATCCTAGGGTCTACAGATGTGCCATTTAAGAAAAAAATGAGTAATATTTTAGGAAAAAAAATGTATAGACATGCCTCCTGTTAGAACATCACTGAATAGTCTATGAATGTCACTATTGACTTAAAAGGATATGAGGTCAGCTCATCCTCAAGGTTGATTCTGCCCTGGAGTATTTGTGAGCCCTGTACTTGCAGTGTGTTAGGCAGAGTGTTGACTGGCTGGCTGGTTGGTTGACCAAGTAGGTATTAGGGCTTTTGTCCAGGTGGGGTGAACAGGATGGCTGAGTTTATTTGGCTGAATCTCTGCAGTAGTCCCCAAGGATGGGTGTCATTGCCTGCATTAATGAGTCTCTGCATTCAAATAGGTTGTAAACAAGCCATGATTTCTGGCCCAGCAAGAACTACAGCCACAGTGGGGAGGGTGGGAGGGCACAGAGTAGGAGGAAGCCAGATTTATAAAACTCCAGAGGGGTGTTCATGCCTCCGTTCTCTGGAAATGCAATGGCCACCTGATTAAACAGTCTCTTTTATGCATTCTGCTTTGCTTCCAAAGTGCTTCTCACATCATCTGTGACCTCATTTGATCCTCACCCCTCAATGGGTAAAAGGAAGAACTATGTGTCACCATTTTACGAATAAGAAACAGAACCTAGAAGAGATCACGTGACTTGGCCAAGACCACCCATCTGGGAAGTATGAAAGTCTGGTTTGGGATCCTTATGGCAGAGGGAAAGCAGTTTTCCATGATCTAGAAACAATGATTTTCCTTCCCTTTACCCAAAAGGTGGTCATTTCAGAGTACGCTGTTGAAAATTGAGGAAAATACTTAAAAATACAGCAGGACTTTCTGCCTCTACACAGAATCTTAGTACTTCAGAGCTCAGTGGAGTTTTAGATATCAACAGGTCTGGCTGCCTTAGTCTATGGATGCTGAAACAGAATCTCAGGACGTGAGCCACTCACTGAAGCTCAATAGTCAGTTCTTAGTACAACTGGGCCAGGGGCTCACATACCCTGATGTGCCATTACTGATTTTGCCCTCACACCATGCTGTTTTCGTAGAAGCCTCTCTGGCCTCTGGATTCACAGAATCAAAGAGAACAAGACAATGACAGCTTTGGGGCTTGAGTAGAGCTCAGGCCCTGACTCCACTAAGAGGCCGTGGATCAGTTTGACAGGTCACCATCAAAGAGACCCTTTATGAAGGAGGTGCTTTTAGGCACCCTATGTGCGCCACAGTTGTGCTAGTTTCTCTAACCTTAAGCCAAGTCAAGCTGTATTGATCAGAACCAGTTGGGAAATGAATTACTAAGGCTGATCTATAAAGAAATTCAATCTGGAGATGGTGCAAACTAGTGTCAGGATTCCTTATTAGGCACTGTACAGCACAAGGTAAATAAAGCAAACACACAGACATGCACACAAAGGGCAAACTTTTTCATGGGATGAAAGTGACATTGTGGTTGGGGAATATGGGTCCATCTAATACCGTGGTAATTGACCATTTTTTAATAACCAACAAACCAATTCTCTCTAAAATGCTTCCAAGAAATGAGAATAAGAAGTGTCTGTATTAACAAAGAGGGAGGCAAATGAAATTAAGCCCCTAGGGCCGCTTTTTCAGTAGCCCTAAGACGCGAGTACGATTCTGTCAGCCACTGCAGTCTACAAATAATACAAAATGGTTACCTCATTTAATTAGGAGAAGGAAAGTGTGTTGGGAGACAGGGAATCTTCTGAGTGAGAAAAAGCCAGCAGAGAGATCGAACCCTCAATTTCAAAAATTGCTTAGCAAAAGCAATTTCAATTGCTGCCTTTGTTATAAAAGATTAAAGGTAGTTATGTCCCAGTGTACCTCACTTAAAGCAATCAATATGTTCCTGAATAGTTACGTGCAAATCAAATTTTTGTAAATCAAATCCAATTTTAAGTGCCATCAGAGAACCTACTGTTTCAAGGAACCCCTTTGGTGAATCCTTTCGTAAGGTCTAAAACCATCCCCTAATTTATTGGATTGGTTGGCTTAAATGTTTATGATGATGATAAATCAGGTCAATAGAATTTTGTCCCTCTCTCCCGTATTTGGGAGAAAGGGCTTAAAAATGGAAATGAGATGAGACAATGAACACACTGTAACAACAAATGGTACCTACCATGATAGGTTAACAAATAGCGAAATCTCAGCATTTACTTCTTGTATCTTCTATGTTTGAAGCTGTAACATTGAGCACTGATGATATATATTTAACATTAGGACAATGAGATTCTAAAAGGGAATCAAAGTAATACTTAGAGCTTTAAGAATTATCTAGTCCAAACTTCACAGCAGAAATTTCTCTTTGCAACATTTCAGAATGATGACTATTTGGCCTCTGCTTAGACACTGCTTGAATGCGCTGTGACATTTGTTTATAAACTTATTCATTAAATATTTACTGAGCATTAACTATATGGGGAACTTGGTTCTGGAGAAATGGGGAGAAAACTAGACACAGTATTTACCATTTATAGAATTTAATCTACCTGGGAGAATAGACATAAAATGGTAACACAAATAATTGGTATATTCAAGTTGTGATAAACATTATGAAGACTAGATGTAGGATGCTATAAAAGTTGTCGTGGAAAATTGACCTGTTGCAGTTGTATTTAATCCAAGATCTACAGGATGAATAGGGACTGAGATAAAGAGGAGCAATTGGAGGACAGCATGTGTGGGATCGACCTTGTATTTTGAAAAGATCACTCTGCCAGCTATGAGAAAAATTGGCGAGAGCAAGGCAAGAATGTAAACTGGTAACTCTGCAGTTGGGATGAGAGATGCTGGTGGCTTGGGCCAAGGAGCTAGCAGTAGATACAGAGAGAATCAGATCACAATAATTATCAGAAGTAGAATCAGTAGGACTGGGTGATTAGATATGGGGTGGGGGTAAGGAAAAACAGACTCAGGCATGGCCTCTGAATTTCTGGATTGGGAAAATGGAGAAATCGTGACGCTATCTACTAAAACTGAGAGCACTGGAGAAAGAGCAGATTGGGAAGAAGAGATTTGGTGCATGCAATTAATTCTGGGCATGTTGATTCGGGGGTGGTATCAGTGGATATGTTTAGTAACTGAGCTTGCGACTCGATGACTTTCACCGATATGGCAGACTATGGTCATCCTGCAAGAATGCCAGCACACAGTAGCTCTCCAGCACTGGCTGGGGGTTCAAGGATACAGCTTCAATCTCTAGGGGAACAAAGTCCTAGGGGGACTTATGTATCAGGCCAGGAACCAAAACTATAACTGAAACATTGGACCAAATGACCTAGACTGGGACTGAGTGATAAGAATGGAAGCCTAGGTCATAGGAATGCAGCAGAAGCCTAGTTATTACTGTTCTCATGTCATATCTTTCATGTTTCTTGAATCATTGAGAGTAACCAGGAGATTTTTTTTTTAGAGATGGGACCTCACTGCCCAGGTACTGTAAGCATGTGCCATCACACCCAGCTAATTTTTATTTTTTACCTTTTTGTAGAGACTGAGTCTTGCTA
Organism: Gorilla gorilla gorilla; assembly: GCF_029281585.2. Classification (NCBI taxonomy): domain Eukaryota; kingdom Metazoa; phylum Chordata; class Mammalia; order Primates; family Hominidae; genus Gorilla; species Gorilla gorilla. The sequence goes on along the minus strand of NC_073231.2, from coordinate 141,125,729 downwards.
TCTTGCCCAGGCTTGTCTTAAACTCCTGGGCTCAAGTGATCACCCTGCCTTGACCTCCCAAAGTTCTGGGATTACAGGTGTGAGCCACCATACTCAGCCATAAGGAGGCTTTTTTGACTTTTGATGCCAACTAGCATTGTGGTAGAAATCAATGTAGTATCAATCTCAGTGCTCATGTGTAAACTTCTACAAAATGTTTAAACTCTAAGCCCATTTGACCACCACAGGGAGGAATGCACCATACCAGGTGCAGCAGTTGACAGAACTTCCCACTAATGCAATATTAGGCAGGAGTGACTTTTTCTAAAGAGATGAGAGAGGTGAGCTGGGGTTGAGTTCTGTCTTTTTATCATCTCCCCAAATTCACATGGGTTTATGCTCTGGTATGTCTTCCGTTAGCCTTAATCTCCTTTCTATGGGTTCTTGATATGCCAAGGTCTAAGTCAATGACCCCTCAGAAAGGAACCTATTAGTCCATCTCTCACAGTTGCATATGACAGAATTCCATCTAAAGGTGGCTTAAGCTATTTGGTTGTTGTATGAGGATTCTCCAGAGAGACATAACCAGTAGGATATATGTACATATAAAATGGAGTTTATTGGGGAGAACCGGCTCATATGGTTACACAGGTGAAGCCCCACAGTAGGCCATCTGCAAGCCGGGGAATGAGAAAATCCAGTAGCGTGGCTTAGTCCAAGTCTGAATGCCTCAAAACAAGGGAGGCCAATAGTGCAGCCACCAATCTGACAGTGAAGACGAGAGCTCCCAAAAGGCTTCTGGAGCAAGTCCCAGAATCCAAAGACCAAAGAACCTGGAGTCTGATGTCCACAGACAGGAGGAGAAAAAGCCTCCAACTGGGGACAAAGAGGAGACTCTGCAAGCTGAATGTTCCCTTTCTTCTGGCTGCTTTGTTCTAGCCATGCCCCATGCAGGCAGCTGATTAGATGGTGCCCACCTACACTAAGGGCAGGTTTTCCTCTTTCAGTCCACTGACTCACATGTCAATCTCCTTTGGAAACACCCTCACAGACATACCCAGAACAATGCTCCACCAGCCAATGAGGCATCCCTCACTCTGCGAAGCTGGCACCTAATGTTACCCATCACACCTGGGATTAGTCATAGGCTCACCTGCACAAGCTGGGCAAATGAGAGCCAGTCCTGGGACTGAATCAGTTGGAGAAAAAGTGCTCGGCTTCCTCCAGATTGCCAACATGATGGACCCAAGCCTGGTTTGTCCACGGGCATCTTTGCTATCACATCGGGAGGAGCCACATGACAGTGAAGAACGCGGACAAATGCAGAGACCTGGATATGGGGGTGAAGGAAAGGACAAGGAGTCCATGGAGAGAGGCCCATACCTGACTACATCCTCAAAGTCCTTGATTTGACTCTTTTGGAAGTAAATCTACTCTTGGTTTTCAGTTTACATAGGCCTATGTGTTCTATTTTGGGGGTTGGAGATTTTGTCACTTGAAACTGAAAAACTCTGGCCAGTTCTGAGCATGTGACTTGATTATCCTCACTTTAGTCCTGTGAAATGCTTGTCTGATTCCAGAGGTGGGGTTGTGCTCACATGGTCACACTGACGCTTGGAGGTGCAGAGGATGTGTGACTGTGATTGGCATTCCCAACAGAATGACATGAGATGGGAGAAAGACAATGCAAAAGAAAAGGTGCTGCTCTCAGAATTCTGGCAATAAAGGAGTATTGACCAGGCACCCTTACCTAGTCAGGGCATCCTCTATCTGCAGGAATGAGGACTTCCTAAACAGTGTGCTTCCTCCCTTGAGATTGGAGCACCATGATTCTGCAGGCTTTCTAGATCAAAGGGAACACAGGATACTACCCCCAAATTAAAGATTTTCCAGGTGCCAAAAGGCCCTTTTGGGGGGATGTAAAATATGAGACAAATTATTTAGGTAGATTGGAAACATCTAAGGCAGACTTTTGTGTTAGTGCTCTGATTTCCAGAAAGAAGGACCCCAAGTATATTTGCATATCCCCATTCAAAGTTCCACAACAACCTGAGCTGAGCCACAAAACCAGAGATCTGCTAGATAAATATCTGAGTTTTGCTAGAATTTCTCAGAACCCTTTTATTGGAGGCAGGATTGACTCTGCAGGCTGGTGCCTGGGCTACCTTCATGTTTAGGGTGAAGGAAGTGGTCTGGTGACCGTTGCTGTGGGGAAGAGAAGAAAGGCTGGAAGCCAGGTAACATCTGGCAGAGCAAACAGGGAATCAGCATCTTACAGTCCAAAAACAGTTCGTTTGATGCAATGGGGATCCCATCAGACTAATTATCTGCCCCACTGCAGTCCTTCTTTGTATATTGTTAACCATGAAGAATGCAAAAGATAATATTCATTGTAGAGAAGCCGACACTAAAGTCAAGTTCTCCAATGTGTCATGTCTCCCTTCCTTTCTGCCACTTGTCTTTTATCACATCTTACCAGAGCTATTTCTGTCTATGGGGAGTTAGCAGGAAGATCACATATTGTACAGAGAGCAGGGTGTTAAATTTATGCAAAGAAAGAAATGTGTTATGGCAAAAATTATTTATTGCATGGCGTCTCCCTTGAGGGTTAGTCTCTTGTTAGAGCTTTAAGGACAGCAGCTCTATATTTGTCACATGGCAGAGCCGCACTCCTGCCTGCCTCCCGCTGTCAGTGCCAAGAGCATTTATGTAAAGTCGTGATGCAAACTTGCCACCTTTAGGAGGCACGATCTGGTCCAACAAAGTGCCTTGCCTCATAGCCATTTGTGTTTTGAGAAGAGTGAGACTTCAGCCAGTGAGAAGGAGGAAAGGCAAGAACAGAACAGTGTTACATATCTTGAAACTGGGCAAAACAAATTCATAGAACAGTGGGACTTTTTATTGAGCTCTGAGGATTTCAGAAGGTGGCGTGCCGTAGTGTAGCATCGAGAGTCCATCAGATCTAAGACTGAGTCCTGTTTCTGCCATTTACTCACTGTGGGTCTCAGAAAGAGTTAGCTGGCAGCTCTGAGCCTTCGTCTTCTTGACTGGAAAATGGGAGCACTGTACTCATTTGCACTGTGTTGTGAGAAGTTAGTGAAATGAAGTGTATGCTCAGTGGTAGGTGCTAAAATAATATTAGCTTTCTCCTTCTTTTTATAAAATTAAATATCGGTCCAGTGTTTCTCCAAGAAGATCTATTCTCTGGATCATAGGGGTGGCTTTCCCTAGGACAGGGATGACAAATGCTTGGTATATAGAAGCATAGCTTCCTTCTTCCTTCTTTTTATCAGACATTGCTTGTGGGATATGCCACTGGATTATGCCTCCAGATCCTCCTTAACACAGGGCTCAAGTTGGTCACTTGGAAAATATCAGTTTATATATAAAACAAAATGTTTTTTTACATCTGTGATCCAGATCATGTCCATAAATTGCTCTGTTGATGACTGCACTCAGTGTACAGTTTTAATGTACATTAAATGCATAGAGGGCCTCCAGGTGCTTGGAGGACACTGCATTTCTGAAAGATGTGCCAACATATTCTTATTCTTGATTCAATTGTTGTATCACAGAATTTCTTCTTACTTTTGAACATTTACATCCCACAGCATATGCTCTTAAAAGGAGAAAGGCATCAACTCATCTCAGGCTTCTCCTACATATCCAGGGAACAGAGCTACACAGGGAGACAGTGCCTGCTTTGGAGGTTAGGAGCTGAGCTTTATAGACAGCCTATAAAGCCGAACTTTCAGACAGCCTCTGCTGTGTGCCAGCTGTGTGACTTTGGTTAAATTAATATAGTTCGCTGAGCCTCTGTGTACCTATCTGAACACTTGTACAATGGGAATAATAACACTTATCCCCAGGACTGTTGTGAGGGTTATAAGAGATGATGCCAGTAAAGGACAAAGCATAGCCACAGACATATTCACCAGCAGTCATTATGGTTATTAATATTCACATTAACTGGAGCATATTCCAAGGAAGAAAGATCCCAAGAGGCTCAATATCATGTCATAAAAGAATAGAAAAAGAACTGAAAATGGGAGAAGCTGGGGAAAACAAGGCTGTGGAGCACATGGCAGCAGTCTTCTAATGTTTCTGACACAGAGATTTGACTATGTGATTGACTGTATGGTAGTTCTTAAATACCGGCCGTCCTGTCCTCGGAAGGCCCATACCTTCCCGTGCTCTGATAATCGCCTGGGCCGTATGACTTGTTTTGACCAAGGAAATGTGAGAGAACATAGTGATTGCCACAATTAAGCTTTGATAACCATGTGTGGTTCCTCTATCCATTTTCTCCTTGGCCACAAAACCAAGACAGAGGGTGCTTCTTCAGTATGTGTCCTGAAATAAAGATGATCAAAGAGCAGAGCTTCTCACCCGGAGTTGATACATACCTGAGCAAAAAAGAGAAAAGTTTGTTGTAAATCACTGAAATTTAGTGGTCATTTGTCACTGCAACATAAATTAACCAGGTTAAGACATTTACTTTGTAATCTTACAAGGTATGATTAGTACCAATGGGTAGAAGATGAAACACTTTCCCTCAATATTTAAAAAAAAACTTTCAATAAAAGCTATCTAAAAGCAGAGAGGCCTACCTTAGCCAGTAGCGAATTATCTAAAAATTAAAATATTCAAACAGAGTTGAATAATTATTTGTGATATTGTACAGGGCTGTGACACACAGTCTTCCGAAAGTCAATAGTTTTTGGTATTTGGGGAGAAATGGGTTCTGGAGTCAAACAGATGTCTTTGTTCCAGACATATCAGAAAGTTTAATATACTAATATTTCCTATGCCTCTACAAAAAGATACACCATATATAGTTGTTTTCCAAATTTATTTGATCAGAAAACTCTCCCCACTCCTACTTTTCACCATCCTCAAAAGAACATCTTATGGAACAAATTTAACAACAACAACTACAAAACCACACATTTAGAAAATGTTGGCTCAGCAGCTTCATGATTGTAATTGGATTTGAGCCAGATAGAAAATGACTCTTGTTACAAAACTAAGGGTGCTATGAGTTAGTCACAGTTTGAGCTCTCAAGGAAGATACCGAAGATTTGCTTACACTTTAGGAATGCTGGTTAAAATGCAAAACTTTGCATTCACATTGAGTCTATATGAATCAGACTCCACTGCTTATTAGTTATTTTGCCTTGAAAAGATTCATCTAACCCTTCTTACTCAGGGCTTATGTTCTAAGAACTTACATCTTATTCACTCTGGAAAGTTCATAGTTGTGTTAGTAAATATCACCTTTACTTGATCTCTTTATTTTCTACTTCTACAAACCCTACTAGTGAAACAATGGATTTTCTTATCCTACCCACTAGATTTCCTTATGCTTCCTTTGAATGTTTCATGTCTTGATTCCCTGTGTGGCATTCTTCAGACTGACCTTCAAGTTTGTGTATTATCTCTTCAGCTGTGTCTAGTCTGACAGTCAATCGATCCATTGGATATGGAATTTCAGGAACAGTTTTTAATATCTAGTCATTTAACTTCCCAATCTTTCAAAGTAATCTGGTCTTTTAAAAATATCTAATTGTCCCCAACAGTTTACTTGTTTAATAATTTTTAAAAGTTATTATTTTATCATCCCTTTGGACAGTTCTATTGTCTCAACTTCTTGGGAGCATTGGTTCACCTAATGATTGTGATCATTAAAACTCCCTGTGCTGAGTCACTTCCTCATATGTTTTGTACATTTTTATTGTTAATACATATTTAATAAGAGCTAATTTTTCTGCTTTGTGGGACATTCATGCATTTTGGAGAGTAAATTTGTGTTTTTGAGCACTTTGTTTTGGGTCCAAAGGTACCATAAACCAGAAATTATTTTTTATATTAATTTGGTAGGTTGAGATTTCTGAACTATTCACACTGTGTAGTTCAGTTTCCAAACCCAATTGCAACGAAGGGTTAGGGTTTTTATTTTCCATAGAATCCTGGATGGAGAGAGGTGTTTTGTTTTTTTTTTTTTAATAAATATCCAAGGTTGGTGGTTAGAGTTTTCCTAAGTCTACTTTCTTTAAAATTGTTTCTTTTCCTTTTTTTAAACTGATTTAATTCTTCTTCTTCTTCTTATTATTATTATTAAGGCAAAGTCACACCCTGTTGCCCAGGCTGGAGTGCAGTGGCTCAATCATAGCTCACTGTAGCCTTAAACTCCTAGGCTCAAGTGATCCTCCTGACTCAGCTGTCCGAGTAGCTGAGACTACAGGTGTGTACCACTATGCCTGGTTAATTTTTTAAATTTTTTGTAGAAAAGGGGTCTCACTATGTTGCCCAAGCTGGTCTCGAACTCCTGGGCTCATGTGATCCTTCCACCTCACCCTCCCGAAGGGCTGAGATTATAGGCATGAGCCACCACACCCAGCTTCTAATTCTATGTTCACCAATAATTCAGGCTTGTTTTTTGTTTTGTTTTTTACGGTTCCAGCTTTATGCAGTCTTGGTTCCAACTTTCCTCCTGTCATAGACTTCAGACAATATCTCCTATGTCAACATGAGATTGAAATCTAGGCCCATAAACATTTGGGCATTTTTCTGAGTCCAATACTACTCCCTACCCTTCAGTGGCCACACTATAAGATTTTATATTTAACACTTGAGCTTTCAATTTCTTTTTTGTTTCTGGTACTTGCTGATTTTCTTTACTTGAAAACCAAGCTGTGTGTATGCATTTTTTGTCTTTTAAATTATAACATTTTATTCAACATTTCTACTTGTATGTTGTATGTAGTAGCAGGAAGGGTTCTGGATTATTTCAGACTGCCAAGTAGCCACCACTAGAACAATGTTTGTGTATATATATATATATATACACACAAACATTTGTATATATATGTATATAATATATGTTTATATATATGTACATCTCTATATGTGTGTATATACATGTATATATGCATATATGTGCTTATATATGTGTGTGTGTGCATATATATGTATATATGTATATGTATATATGTATATCAGTCTTATCCTCTATAAAATTGATATAATAACTTCTACTTCATTGGTCTGTGCGGAGATAAATAGTGGATCTTATGCATTCAACATAAGGGCAAGTATACATTAAGTGCTCAATAAATGTTAGACATTATTGTTTTTATTGAAATAATATATAAGCACTTAGAAAAATAATTATGTTGAAGATCCTAGAAAGGGACAAAATGGGTCTGTCCCTTCAGCTAACAAATCTGGACTTTTTACAAAAGGACAGTGACCTCCTGGAAAAAGTCATTCAAGGAGCTTAAAATTGCCCATTTGTCCTGGGCAACAAGGCTCCAGAGTTTCAAATCAGAGGGAAGTAGAACAAAGTTCACTTCATGACCTCTTGGGGATGCCCGCGGGCTTAGAGCTCTCCTAAGGTGGACAACCAAGGCCTTTCCTTGACCTTTGTCTCAGGATCTCACTCTTTTTTTTTTTTTTCTTCTTTGAGGTGGAGTTTTGCTCTTTTTGCCCAGGCTGGGGTGCAATGGCATGATCTTGGCTCACTGCAACCTCTACCTTCTGGGTTCAAGTGATTCTCCTGCCTCAGCCTCTCAACTAACTGGAATTACAGGCACACGCCACCACGCCTGGATAATTTTGTATCTTTAGTAGAGATGGGGCTTCACCATGTTGGCCAGGCTGGTCTCGAACTCCTGACCTCAGGTGATCTGCCCACCTCAGCCTCCCAAAGTGCTGGGATTACAGGTGTGAGCCACCGTGCCCAGCCAGGATCTCACTCATTTTATGACGATGGGGAAACTTTAGAGTCCAGTGCCCTGTTGGCTCCTCCCACCACACCACAGAGGACTTGACCAACTTCTTTGGAAAAGGAATGTACATAGTAATGATGATTGGGGTAACAAGAATAGCTCACGTTCATTGAGTCTTTCCTATGTGCCAAGCTGTGTTCTAACACCTTTCCACACATTATCTCCTTCACTCCTAATAAGGAATCTGAGTTAGGGACCATTATTACATGCTTGTTTACAGTTAAGAAAGCTAATTATAGTGTTGAAGTATTAGAAAGGGTGATAAGTGAAAGAATTGGTTTAGCCTTTGTAGCTTAATAATGGCTGCAATATTGGTGGTGTGCAATGAAGAGAAATAGGAATCAATAATGTCAATGGGCAAGGATTAACCCCAAAGTTGTGTGTTAGTCCAGGCAGCATGGTGGAGGAAAAGAAAAGTGAATTAACCTTAACTGAGCACTTTCTGTGAATAAAACATGTTGCACACAAGCTGTCCACTTATAATGCATTATTTAATTTAATCTCCTTAACAATTCTATGAGGTAGGGTTTGCCATACCCTTTCACAGGTGGGTGAGTTGCGAGCACATATAGGTAACTTGCCCCTGATTACCATTCAGTGGATAGTACCCACGTGGGCATCCTGAGTCAAGTCTACAAAACCTGTCCTCCCTCCAGCCCCAAGACCTTTAAGCCTGTGAAGGGGTGGGGCATGCACTGACATCTGTTAACTCAGGGAGGAACTTAAATGCCCAAGAAAAGAATATGTGATACTCTCAGTTGTCTATCAGAAAAGGGGAGACTTGAAGAATTTGATGCTTAATAACTCTGTTAGTCATAATCAAATATAGAAAAAATATGGTGGCTGGAGGAGTAAAAGGAAGCAAATGTAGATGGTAAGGGACTGATGTTTTCTATTATAGGCTCTGAAGTGGTAAAGGTGAGTGAACTTTCCTTTCTATGAGCATAAAAGCTAAACCCTCAGCTCGGGGGTTGGATGCTCTGTTTCCCAAAATCCCATTTCCTGTATGGTTCTGGTTTAGAGTTAACCAAGAGGGGGACTTGCTGGTTGGAAGGAAAGCAGAGTTTCAACTCTTAGAAGGTAGCTGTGGTAATAAAAGGCCATGAACAGGCACAGAGAAGGCCATTAGGCACCACTTGTTCATAATCCACTGCATCCAGCTCACCCTCCTAGCTCCTGACCACAACTCAGAAACTTGGCTGCAACTCCATAGGCAGCAGTTCCACAAGTGCTACTGCTATCCAGAGACAGCAGCTCCCAGAGACCCATCCTGAGCGCCCCTTCATGGTTTTACTTTAGGCGTCTGACATGCTTCTGAATTTGGGTTTTTCTGCCAGCTCTAACCTGTCCACCTTGCTGGAGTTTCAGTGACTGTTGCTGTCATTCTTCAACTCCCTGCTTCTATACATCACTTCCCAGTGCCTCCCACATGTATGTAAGGAGCAACACCTATACTAAATCCCTTATTTCCTAATACTTGCAGTGGCTCTACTTCCCAACCAAACCCTGGGAGGAATACCTGGCCCTCTAAGTCCCACACAAGCAGGACTAAACCTGCCTCTCCAGCCTCACTCTGAGCCATTTTCCCCTTACTCACAGTATTCCACTCTCCCTGGAACATGCCAAGTTCTTTGCCAATTTAGTCATTCATGCTGATGTTCTCCTTTTCTGAACATTCTTTGGGATTGTTCCTGGAGAGCAAGAAAATGTCAGGATGAAGAAAAGAGTTTAATGCTTCACTTCATCCTTCAGATTTCACCCTAACTGCCCCATCCTCATGGAAGTCCTTCTTAACCACCCTGTCTAAAAAAGTTTCTCCTATTTCCTATCAAAACACTATTTCTTTCCTACACTGAAGTCCATTTATACATCATTCTATTTATGTGTGCCAGTTTCTATGCACCAGAATGTGAAATCCATGTAGACATGTGTTGTTCAGTCTTGTGCTACTGACTAGCACAGCGTCTGACATAGATAAGATCTCTCAGTAAATATTTGTTGAGTAAATGAATAAATGAGTAGGCCCAGGCCACTGAACAAGCTTCTAGAGTCACGTCTTTTTGCTGTTGTCTTGGTTGTGAGGATGGAGGTGATACTGATGGTGGAACAATTGGGTAGAATTGGCTCAGAATGCTCCTCTCTGTTCTACTTTGGAGGTTTTATAGGCTCAGCTCTTAAAACAGAAAAAAGTTTTAATATAAAGGTCAAGATTTAAGAGGAAGCAGCTGAATCACACTGGATGATAGAGGCAAGATGAATTTGAAGGACCTAGTAACATCTGTCAGAGGTGAGAAACGATCCAGGGAGACTGGGTGTAGTGGAAGGAAATTGGAGAGGGAAAAAACTCCCAGAGATTCTGTGAAGGAGATGGGAATTAGAAAAGAGAAATGTCTAACAGGGGATATATATTTCTTCTTAATTTTGCTGAGGGTTGTGCTATGTAAATTTTTTCCATTTTGTAATTGTCAATTAATCCACATCGCTCACTAATGCTTTGGTACAAGTGGATTCTTTAGGGGTAATGGAACAGCTGTTGAAGTCTGCAGCCAGATGGGTAATAAGATAAACTCAGACACAGTACATGTGGGCAGTGGATTTGAAGGATAACAAATGGCTTACACTCCATAGTGCTATGTACTAGGGATAAGTTTGGAGAAATCTCACACTGAGAGGCACAGAGACTTCTACTCTAACTTATACCAAAGAAAGCCAATTACTGAAAACTTCCTAATGTTTTCCAAGTCTAAGCATCCTAGTTACTTTGTATCTCCAAACCAGAAGTAGCCTGGGATGTGAGAGTAAGCAGATCCCAATGGCAGGAGTAAGAACCAAGAACTCCTCTTCCTTACCAAAGTTATGGGTGCCCACAACTTGATGTTCCCAAAAAAGACTAATATTTCAGGGTAAGTAAAAATTAAAGCTTTGAAAATAATATGTATTCTTAGAATCCAGTTGCCATGTAAAAGGCTTAGTCTAGATTCCTGGCTGATGAAAGAACATCTGGAGAGAACGATATTTGGTAGAGATGAAGCAAGGCTTTCAACTGCATGTGAGTGAGGCCACCTTGGATCCTGTAACCCAGTGGAGCTGCCTGAGCTGATACCATGTGAAACACAAATGAACCATCCCTGCTGAGCCCAGCCTGAACTCCTGAGCCATGGAAGAAGCATGAGCAAAAACAAGTTGCTGTTTTAAGCAACTAAAATAAACAAACAAAATTACATAATAATACAACAAATGTTGTAAGGCCATACTTTCTTTTTTCCCTAAGCATCTTTTGCTGTTCTGAGTTCCTTCACATGAACTAGTTGTGCCATCATTTGCCTCTTGCTCTTTGATAGGAGAGCTCTGAAAAGCTTACTGAAAATTGAGCATTCTGTTCAACTGGGGCCCAGTTAAGAGTTCATAGGTTCCTCCTAATAATGAGCTTGAGGAAATTGAAATAACAAAAGACCAACTCCGGAGAGTTGACTACATTATGGAATCAGCTTCTGGTTAGGATCCCTCTCCTCTTTCCTCCAGAGGATAATTAGCACTCAAAGTTGTGAAGTGTCCTTCACACAAGGTTACCATGCAAGAACATTCCTCAAGACACCACAGAGGAGGTGGTCTCCAAGGAAGTCCAATTAAAAACATTTTTGGTTGTAAAAGCAGTCGGGATTTAGTCATTAAGATGCCCGCCAGCACCTATGACTTTGTCTTTCTAATGGATTTTTTATCAGGAAGATTGCTCACAGCATCAAGGACTTCAGGTTATGAGTGGCTTTCAGGTGCAAATACTTTGAAATGATGGTTCATGCACACTCTGGGTAGAAATTTTAAGCCATTATTTAAACTATTTACACATTTGAAGGCAACCTGTGAAGGTGGTACTAATGTAGTGAGAAGACGCTAGAATGGCCACAATTCTTTGACCTAAAAAAGCCTGGTTTTCATAGAATTAAAAAGCATGTTTACCACAGAAAGAATTTTTGACATTATTGATCCAAAAATGCCCAGGTGATCTCTGGTAGGTTTTCAAACACAATGTTGAGGAGGGTTCTGAGGCAGAATCTGTGTTTAGTAGATGAGAGTGCTTTGACCCAATGACAATTCCCATCTTTGCTATAAGAGCACAAATGTTGGAATCTATTCTATGCATGTACCATATTCTATCTTGTACCAATCCTTTAATTTTACAAGTGGGGAAACTGAAGCCCAGTGTGTGGAAAAGACTTGCCAAATATCACTTGGAGAATTAGTGGGAGGGCCAGGTCCTGCCTAAAGGACCCTCCTTGATTTGTTTTGCACTATTTTCCCATTCATATTTGGCATGGGGCTCAGATTTGGGAACTTACAGATGCCCATTACTCTGAGATTGATTTCCTTGGCTTTAATTGACAGCATGTTTTAAGGACCTGGGTTCAGATTGCTCAAGTCCTGGAACTCCGAGAAGACAGCCTATTCTATCTCCAATCTTGGGTAACATCTTTCTTTGTTAGAGCTTCTCTCAGGTTTTTGAAAAGGGAATTCTCTATTTGAGACTTTTTTCCTTCACCTTCAGACTTGATTGATTTCGGAGTCAATCTTTATAATTTCCAGATGAGTACAAGTACATAAGTGCATATGGTCAGACTTATCTCTAGATGAATTTAATACGTCACCTGTAGGATTCAAACAGGCTCAAAGACTTGGAAATATTGCAGGTAGAACTGTTTTATTTCAAGTGCTCTGTTTCTTTTCCTTTGGAAGATGGACTCAACTACTGATTGTCCCACATGGAGGGACCGGACTGAAAAAGTAAGTGTCTGATTTGTTAGTATCTGATTTCTCAGGGACTCCAGGCAGCGTTTGGAGAAGGAAATGTTCTTACAGTTTTTCTAGTCTAACCTCTAAACAACCAAGCAGATCCAGTTGACATTCTACCTCTGGGCTATTGACTCACACTCAACCTTTGGGGACCTGCTTCTCATTACAGATGGAAATACTCTTTCTGAGTAGAGAACACCCTCAAGCTCTGACCCCACAACCTTCCTTGGGAAAAGATAATCTCTCCTTTCTCTAAACTCCTTCAGCTTGCCTGGTCTCTTACACTTATTTAAACTCTTGCAACATAATGTTTTTCAGTTCTAATGCACACATTAGAGATAGATAGATAGATAGATAGATAGATAGATAGATAGATGGATAGATAGATAGATAGATAGATAGATAGATAGATAGATAGATAGATAGAGAAAGAGAGAAGAGTTTGTAGAGATGTAGCTCTATACAGAGCATTGAAGCTATAAACTTCATGGAGTAAAGTAGCCCCAGTCATTCTCTCCTTAATTACTCTTATTTGAAGCATTTGTAGCACTGGTTTTTGTAAGCATTGTGACAGAGACTATTAAAACAGTGCCTGCTACAGAGAGTGAACAATACACAGCAGCAGGTCTACACCAAGTAATGCCAGCAGAGCTCCTCTGGGTAGGGACAGAGACACATGTGCTTACTTTCCTCGTTTCTACATGTGGGAGGAATCTTAGCGTCAACATCTAGACTGACTCAAGACAGCTCTGCTAACAAGAAACTGAGGCACAGGTGTTCTGTTACCTGCCCCAAGTCACACACCTGTGATAAAGACAGGTCCAGATCCAGTTTGTCTGACTTTCCACCAGAGAGCTCATTCTACCTGTCCACCATCTTGACCTTCTTCTTAGGACTGGAATTTCATTACTGTGCACTGAGGGGTGAACCACAGTCAATCATTTAAAATGAATAGTTAATCATTAAGATCGTACAACAGAAGGGTTGATGTTAATGTAGAATTACTAACTGTATTAGTGATTAAGATAAGAATACGAGTTAAATATTTATGGTGATGAAAGATGATTATAGTAATGAGTGGATGGCTGATATCAGCAGACAGAACTGCATTCCCCAAAGTGTCCCACCAGACCTTTCGTAGTAAAGGGGTTCTGTGGTCAAATACATTTGGGAAATATTCCAAGTCCCCCTTGGGAATTCATAACAGTCATGAACTTATTAAAAGCTGTGAGAAATTCTGCAGCAAACAATCTATTTTTTCTGTATTTTTATTTAGATAACCCCCTCCCAAACCATCTTGGGGTGTATCACTTGTTAAAACTCAGTGAATGTGTTTGTAAAACAAACTTTGTAATAAATACTAGACAACAAGTTGTGAGCCCACACTAAATATATATGCCAAAATAATCCAGGGCTTTCAGGGACTCTGCAGCTGTGGGTTTTAAACTATGTTCATGAGGTCCTAAAGAGAATATCACTGAGGGAGAGGGGAAGAGTGAGCAGCCTGGGTGGTCAGCCCTTTCATCTGCTTCATCCACAAAGGTGTAGCTTTTCTCTGCTTTGGACATTCATCTATGTCTTCAGCAAATGTTTACTGAACATCCGCCATGTGCCAGCCCTGTTCAAGGCACGTGGGATAAATCAGCTTTATGTAGAACGGGGAAGAGAAACAATAGAAAATAAACAGGATAAATAAGAAAATTGCATTGTATGTTCACAGATGAGAAGCGCTGCAAAAAAGGAGAGATAAAGAAACAGAATAAGGGGGACTATGAGGGCCAGAGGAAGGGCAGAGTGGCTGCTATTTAAGTAGGGATTGAGGAAATCTTATTAGAAGGTGATGCCTGCACAGAGGATTGGAGGAGGTGAGAGAATTAGCCCTGCTCACATCTGAGAGAAGAGCTTCCTTGGCGGACAGAGCAGCCAGTGCAAAGGCCACAAGGCAAGGCAGAGTATTGAGGAGAGATGTATCAGAGAGGCCAGAGGGGCCAGCTTTCAGGGTAAGAGCATGTTTATATTTTGATGGGAGATCGGGAGCATCAAAAAAAAAATGAGGATGTAGAAGACAACAGGGATGGCTTATTTATTGCAACAGGAGATGTATCAGTCAGAATCTAACCAGCAAAACAGAAATTATTTTTCATAGAGGGAATTTATTGTGGGCATTTAATTACACAACTGATGGAAGAATTGAGGAAAACAGGACTGTGATGAACAACAGCAAAAGCCACTCCCAACCCCAGGCTGGAGGGATGAAGGGGACAGGCAGTGTAATGGGGAATGGGCTGGGATTGCCTTACAAAACCAGAAGCACAGAGAGTCTTTCTGGAAACAGCTTGAACCAGAAGAGCAGCAGCTTCTGCCAAAGACACACCTTGAGGCTCCTCTCTCCCTTTAGCCTGTCAGTCTCCTTCCAGAGGCTCCCACTGGCCAAACTCTGCCTGGTGAAACAACGCCTGCAGGGGCAAGCCCTTCTCCGATGGTGCATAATGGTTATTCCAGTTATCTTTGGCTGTGTAACAAACTACCCCACAATCCTGTGGCTTAAAACCTGTTGCCAGTGAGGCTGTGGATAAAAGGGAATGCTCATACACTGCTGATGGGAATGTAAATTAGTTCAGCCACTGTGGAAAGTAGTGTGGTGATATCTCAAAGAACTTAAAAGAGAACTACCATTTGACACAGCAATCCCATTACTGGGGATATACTCCCAAAATAAAAATCATTCTACAATAAAGACATATGCACACATGTGTTCATATCAGCACTGTTCACAATAGCAAAGACATGGAATCAACATAGATGCCCACCAGTGGTGGACTGAATAAAGAAAATGTGGTCCACATTACACCATGGGATACTATATAGCCATTAAAAAGATGAGATCATGGTCTTTGGAGCAATGTAGTTGGAGCTGGAAGCCATTATCCTAAGTGAACTAATGCAGGAACAGAAAACTAAATACTGCATGTTCTCACTTACAAGTGGGAGCTAAACATTGAGTACAGATGACACAGAAAAGGAAACAATAGACACCGGAGCCTATTTGAAGGTGGAGGGAAGGAGGAAGGTGAGGATCAAAAAACTACCTAGTGGGTATTATCCTTATTACCTGGGTGATGAAATAATATGTACCACAAACCCCTGTGGTGTGCAATTTATCTATAGAACCAACCTGCCCATGTACCCCTGAAACTAAAAGTAAAAAAAAAATAAAAACTATAAAAACATAAAACCTGCTGTGTCTGCTCATTATTCTACTACTAGGGTAGGGCTTCATTACCACTGCTTGTTGGTGCCTCAGCAGGCCTCAGCTAGGATGGCTCACAGGGCCCCCTGGAGGAGGCAGCTCACTCATGTGGCTGGTGGATTGCTGCTGAATGTTGGCTGGGAGCTCAGCTAGCACTGTTGGTCTGGGGACCTTGGTTCTCCTTGTCACTGAGTTCCTGGATTTTCCTCCATGAGGCCCCTCCCAGTGGCTAGCTTGAACTTTCTCACAGCATGGAGTTCTCAGGGTAGATAGACTTTCACATGGCGGTTAGATTCCAACATGGTGAAAACAGAAATGCCAGGTCTTCTTAAGTCTCATTTCTATAATTTGCATGGTATATCACCCACTGCAATCTATAGGCTAAAGTGAGTCAAGGGCCAGCCCAGATTCAGAGGGAGAGTATGATTCACTAGGAAGCCGCCAAAGTAACATTTAGCACACAAGAGAGGGGCAAGGAAGGAAGGGACTTGATGTCAAACAGTTTTAGGGCCGGGACAATCTATTCCTTTCGCTCCTTTACATTCATTTATATCTGTTTGCAGCCATCAGATGATAGCTTTGTTCTCTCGTGTTAGGTGGAAACATGATCTGTTATTAAAAAGAGAATATTCTCCCCTTCTCCCCAGCAAGGGGAGACACAAAGTTCCATCGTCACCACATCCTTCTCAAGACCAGGATCTCCCCCAGGTCTGGATCAGACTCTTCCTGGTCTGGGACCTAGGAACTAAGTTGTAAAGTTAGGCAACATCCGCTGTCTTCAACAAAATAGTAGGGGAATTAAAAAGAAAAGCATATCCATTGCTTGTTATACATAAAACAAAGATATGCAGAGCTACTCAGGCTTCTGTCTGAGGTTATGGTTGATACTTGCAATTTCTTTTTTCAGCTCAACCATTCTTGCCCTCAATCAGCATTTTGGTTTTTATTTGTTTTGTTCTTTTATTTTCTGGAAGTAGGGGATTATGTCTGAGTCTTCAGCAAGCCTTCCTTTATTCAGTTGCTATAGTTTTGCATTGACTTTTACTGTTAGATATGAAAGTTCTAAGAGACGCCCCAATGAATCCCCTGGTAAAAGGCATAACCCTCCCCTCTCCAATTTTGTAACAAACACCCTAAGTCCCCTTGGTTGGTAATCAGGATCACTACGGGCTCACTATATTCATCCAGTATAGTGAGCCCCTTCTTGGCCTGTTGGTTTAGTGGAAAGAGGAGACCCAACTAACCTGGAGCACTGTGACCTTCCAGGTTAAACTAACCAGTGTTTTGTCCCCTGGGAGAAGTGTCCTCTCCTGGGAATAAAGAACTCTAGACCAGCAGAGACGAAGGTTGAGCGGACATGACAAAAAGACCCGGTAAGCAGGTCATATAATTACTAGCGAGAGGGCTCATTCCCAACTCCATCACTCCATCCTGTGATTCTTAGACTGATGTTTTCTGATTATAGTCAAAATAGGATCATTATTTGTCACTGGATGGAAGCAAATACCTCATCTCTGGGAGAATTACAAAGATGAATGCCATCGATGATGACTTGATAAAACAGGGAGGAGGGGGTAATTTATATCACAACTCCTCATATTTTTACCTGATTTAAGAAGCAGGATCTTCCTCGAGAATAACTTCAGGTTATCATAAACTTAATCATATGCCTTAGTAAGACACTTATATGAGACCTTCAGAGGATAAACCTCACTTCTATTTCCAAGAATTGAATCATTCAGGGATTAAGCAAGAAAGGTGGTGAGTTTATATATTTGCAACAGCAGGAATTTTTAAACCACTTTTGGAAGGTATGGTTGACACACAAAAACTATAGATATTTAATGTATGCAACTTGATGTGCTTGGAGATGAGTACACAACCATGCAGCCATCACCACAACACCACCATAAACTTATCCATCACCTCCAGACATTTCCTCCATGCCTCTTTGTTTTGTTTGTTTTTCCCTTTTGTGGTAAGAACACAATATAAGATCTACCTGCTTAGCAAATTTCTAACTGTACAATATAGTGTTGTCAATCATATGCCTGATGTTGTGCAGTAGATCTCTAGAACTTATTTATCTTGCATGGCTGATGCAGGGAATTATTTACACAGATGGTGGGTGAGGTGAGAAGACAAGTGATCTGAGGTAACTCAGAGATGAGAAGAAGCCACTGCTACCCCCAGACTTGGGGATTGAGGGCAGAAATGCTGGATGCCCTGGGCTAGGGCAACTCCGGAGCCATTAGAGCCACTGGAAGATGAAGCAGTGTGGGCTGGAGCACAGGAAGTTCAGGGAAAAGCTGGATCCACCTGGCTTCTCACTTCCCCTGCCCTTCCACCTCCTGCCTGTGCCTCCCTTTGGCTAGATGTACCAGGAAGCCAGCCAAGGTGGGACCCTGAAAAGCAGTCTGCAGGGATGGCCCCGTCTGTGCAGAGAACATCACAGCAGAATGGCAAAAACAGAATGTGAGGAGTGACGGGTCCAGGAGCAGCTCCGGTGGGAAGGCAGACTGGTGGGTGCAGGTGCCCATGTGTGGGTGGGTAAGGTTGCAGTGACAGTTGAGGCAGCTGGGATATGAACTGGGGTGTGGGCTGGGGTGCCGGGGTGCGGCAAGAGATGCATGGAAGCTTTTGTTTTTTTTCTAACCTCACTATTCTGAGTGAAGTAGGGAGCAATGCTGTCCACTGGGAACCAAGAGTGGGGCGAAAGTGATGGGGCTTGTCGGGCAAAAAGGCGAGGCTGGTTGCCTAGGAGAAGGGAAATGAAAAGTCCGGAAGTTTAGGGCAGTTACCCAGCAGCAGTGAAAAGCCACCTGAGGTGCTAAGGTTTGAGGTCATAGATTTCAATGAGACCAGTCAATGTGGCTGTGGGTTTGTCTCCCGCCAGACCACACTGGGTGCTGGGGAGGAATAGAATGGCAGCTGAATTTTACTAGAGTTAGAGTTTTTCGAAGTGAATACAATGGGGTGGGGGGAGAGAGAGAGAGAGAGAGAGGGAGAGAGAGGGAGAGAGAGAGAGAGAGGAGAGAGAGAGAGAGGGAGAGAGAGAGAGAAAGAGAGAAAAGGAGACCTAAACTTATGCAAAAGGGATTATAGTGATTGTGGAATTTCCCTGGGGAAAGGAGGGAGGAGAGGACATTAATCGGGTAGGGAATGGCTTTAAACGCAAGAGTTCCTATTGCCAGAGCACCGCTGCGGTTGGGGCACAGGTAGGAATGAACTGGACGGTGGTCAGATGCCAGAATGCATGACATTAAGATCATGGGGGAGTAAAGTTCTACAGTATGACGGTGGGTGCGAGAGGCTGAGGTCAGGTATAGGACAAGATCAGAGGAACAGCATTTGGAGGAGAGGCTTTGGGGCTCAAAGGCAACTTCCAAAACCACCTCTGTTAGATGTATTTTGTTTCTGTCCCCCATTTCAGTCACCACACCCTGGGTTTAGTTTGTTGGAATGAACCTGACTGTGGTCTCAGGGCACAAGTGTCAG
This sequence comes from Gorilla gorilla gorilla, assembly GCF_029281585.2. Taxonomy (NCBI): domain Eukaryota; kingdom Metazoa; phylum Chordata; class Mammalia; order Primates; family Hominidae; genus Gorilla; species Gorilla gorilla. The sequence continues at coordinate 141,106,424 of NC_073231.2, read as the reverse complement.
GTGGAGCTGCTTCCAGACTCAGGGAATAGGAGATTTGGACCACGTTGCGTACCTGGCTTTCCCCAGCCTCTCTGAACCCTCCACTTCTTCAGGGCCTTTCATGTTCAAGCTGAGTCCTGCTCAGGTCTTCAGCCCTTCTCTCAAGGTGCCCTCTCGCACCTCCATCCTCTAGGAAGGCAGCACCCCATCGGAGCTTCTCCTGGGAGCAAGTAGCCATCCACAGGCAGGTCCACAGGTGGGACCACAGGCAGCTTCTGGCCCTGTGCATGGTGAAGGGAGAGTACACATCTTGAAGGGACCCTGCTAAGGCTGGATGATGACTGTGAAATCAACAAGAGCTGGGCTTTCCTTGATGGGTGTCAAGATGTGCAATGCAAGCACATCTAGTGTCTCCTCCCACCTTGCTTTTAAAGTCAGCAATAGTTTACAGGATCTTTTTCTGGTGATAAAGCAGCAGTTTTGTAAAAAATAAATATCAGGTGTCTTCTGCATAGCAGGTACTGTTCTGTGCACTGTGGCCCTACATGAGGCCAACTTCTGCCCTGCTCTCGGGACTTTTAAATTCAGATGTGGGTAGGAGGGGATGAGAATGAAATACAATAAGCAAGTATGCAAATAAATATACAAGAAAAGTTTAGTAAGTGCTATGAACACAATTAGACAGCAATAGATTAGAGACGGCTAAGTCTGGGCCTGGTGTGACCATGCAGGCTGGGAAAGCCTCTCTAAACACCCCATCTGAGACCTAAAGAGAAGAAAGAGCCAGGTGAAGACTCAGGGGAGCTGCATTGCAGGCAAAAGGAGCAACAAAGTCAAAAACCACCAGAAGGCAATAAACATGGCATGTCCGAGGAAGAGAAAACCAGGCAAGTGACTGTTGCTGAGTGAGCAAGTGATGAGCTCTGGAGTAAGTTGGCCAGGCCATCAAGACCTTGTCAGACAAAGCGAGGGTTTATGCTTCATTTGGTCAGCAGCAGGGTTTAGAGCTAACCAGGGGTGCAGGAGGAGGCCTGAGGGGACTCAGGCTCATTTCCTTGGGTCTTCCAGATTCTGAGCCTCATTTCTTTACTTTCTGTCTTGCTAAGTAACATGATAGAATGAATCAGCTTCTCCATCAAGTAATTACTGCACTTTGAGTTTTGAATCTCAAAGAGGTGAGCTCAGGGCTCAGGGGGCTATGGGGACAAACCAGCATTCTACTGCATTTCCCTGCATAGTGGATATGCATGGTAAAGTGGTCTGTTAGCAAGTACTTCCATAAAAATAATAAAAAATAGCCAAATCCATTTTTTTTTTTTTTGAGATGGAGTCTCACTCTGTCACCTAGGCTGGAGTGCAGTGGCGCGATCTCGGCTCACTGCAAGCTCCACCTCCCAGGTTCACGCCATTCTCCTGCCTCAGCCTCCCGAGTAGCTGGGACTACAAGTGCCCGCCACCATGTCTGGCTAATTTTTTGTATTTTTAGTAAAGACAGGGTTTCACCGTGTTAGCCAAGATGGTCTCAATCTCCTGACTCGTGAGCCACCCGCCTTGGCCTCCCAAAGTGCTGGGATTACAGGCATGAGCCACCGCGCCCGGCCTACCCAACTCCATTTTTACAAACCAGTGCAGTTCGCAAAATGTTTTACCATTAATTCCTGCACCTGACCTTCACGTAATCCCTCCAAGTGATGTAAACATGCATTTTATTCCTCTCTGGCCTTGAATAAGTCATGGGCCTTCTCTGGGCTTCCATTCTGTCAATTGTAATTTGAGAATTATAGCCCAGTTGCAAAATTATCTATATAGTATCTGGTATACAGTAGGAACTCAACAAATATGTGTTGACTCAAAATCTCTTAAAATTGAAGTATTCTCTGAATCCAAACCTTGGTATCACTAGTGTGTGATTATAGTATACGTTTATTAATTCTGACATTTCCTTTTTTCAATAATAAAAAATATAAATGGATTACGTGTTTGCCGTTTCCTCCAATTTTCTAAGTCAAACTTCATAATTTGGACAGTTTGAAGGAGATTTGCAACTCCAAGGAGCAGGGTAACATTTGCAGTATATGAAATTAATTGCCTTTGGTTTGCTTTGCCTTTTCTTGCTCTGAAAACTGGCCTCTGTTTGTTTAGCAGATCTTTGCTAACATCAAAATTGCTTGCATTTTCCTGGGGCTGGGTGACCAAACCTCTCTAGAGCTTTGAAATGACAAGCTGACAAGCTCCCCTGGGACTTCCACCCAGAATGTACTGCCCAAAATTTGACATGACCATGACTCTGAGCAGGTAGATTGTGTGTTACTTCAGCATAGCTTGTTAGCAGCTCAGCAGGCCCAGCATGGGAGAAACCAGTGCTTCCCTGGGATCTCACAGAGTCACCCCAGCCTGCAGAGCCCAGGGACCCCGAGCCTGCAAACATGGGCCCATGCCTTCATCCACCACAACCGACCAACCTCCACATCAATTATATTCTACACGTAAAAGGATTTTACATCCCTTCTGTCCTTCCCAGCTCCGGGACTTTGCCTCATAACTAAAGAGGAACATCCCAAGAGCCCCTGGCTTCCTAATTTCTCTTTACCCCTCACCATGACCCAACTAAGTCATCCTTTTCTTGCCATCAAAGGGATTTTTCAAAAACATAAATTGGCTGCTCCTGGCTCCTGCCTACCATCAAGATAGAGTTTACCCTCTGTCACGATGAGCCCCTGTCCACCCCTCCAACCTTCTCTTTTCCCAGTCCCTGGTGCTCTCTAAAGTAGATATTGTGGTCTGTTTGTCTAGTTGTCTTTCTCCCTTCTTCTGAAAAATATCCAAATTCTTTTCAGAGGACCACCCTCCCCCACTCTCAATCGCTGTGATTTAGGTGATACCAACTCTGTCTGTGTGCCTTCAGAGCAGTCACATGACCCAGTCCTGGCCAATTGAATAGTGCATCCCTCTGACTGCAGAGATTGGTTCAGAAATGTCAAAGTGCACAAACCAGAGCCAATTAGAGCTCATTCTACAAACTCTGCCAGTGAAGTTGAGTCTTATCTTGAACCTAAGAAAATGGGATATGAGTGCAGCTAGAGGCCACAACATGGAGAGACAGTACTTGAGAGCGAGACCAGCGGGAAAGAAAGGAGAGCCACAGACAGAGGCAGATTCTTGCAGCTCTGTTTGTGAACCTGGACCAACTTATCCCCATGCTTGTCAACTGCATGGGCCAAAACATTACTTCCCTCTGCTCTCGGTGCCATTGGAGCTGGGTTTCTCTCACTTGCACCAGAATGAGTCATAACTCTCTTCTTATGTTTCAGTGCTACTGAGTTCTGGCAACCCCCTGTGGGCTTCATGCTCATCCATGCCTTTGTCATGCCCATTTCCTGCACAAATAAAGCCCTTACAGAGATTATTCTCAGGTGTCTCTCAAGCATCACCTGTGTAAGTTCAGTAGGCATTTTATATGTATTTGTTAAAGTTATGAATGCACGAGCAAATGATCTTGTGAATGCATGATATTTTCAGAATGTAGGACTGCCTTAGCAGTCCTATACCTGAGAAGAGATGGCTTGATTGTCTTGCCCAACTATCACTTGGGGTGTATGTTAATAGAAGTAATATCACACTATCGAGTGAAAATTTTCTGTTATCCTGTAACTGGGTACTAGAACTCAATGCTGAGGTGGGGGGCGGGGAGTGGGGGGCGCGCGGTGGGTGGAGAGAGAGAGAGAGAACAGTCTATCTATAGAAAACCAAAAATAATGGCAAGGTCAATGAGGAGACAATGCCTCCAACAATTATTGAGACACAGCTGAGCTGGCTGTGCTTCATCCCCTGTCCTCCCATCCCCTCTCCAGCCGATAGAAGTAGAAGACTAGCACATCAAGGGAATTTTCCCAGGGAAGCATAGTTGGAATTCAGTGTACATAGCAAGAGATGAGTCTCCGAGTCCCAAAGCCAAAAGAAAGCAACTCCATGAGAATCTCTCATAGAAGTTACAGGTGACTGGCCAATCAAAATAGTGCATCCTAGGCATCACATTCCAAGGTTGGATCTCAGCTTTTGTAGTCACCTGCTGATTTGCTTGGGCAAGTAGGGGATTAGTTTGCCGAGGTGCCAAATGACTCCTACATCTCAGCAGCTCACAACAATAGACAATTTCTAGCTCACATTACAATTGGCTGCTGGTTGGCAGTGGCTTTAATCTAATGCACATCAATGGTAGCTCTACTTCACATGTCTCCTCCTGCCAGAAGCTTGCAGATGCAGCTCCCCACTCCTTACATGCAATTCCTCATGACAGGGAAGCAAAGAGAGTTGTTGAAAATGCATATCTGAAGCTCCTTTTTGGAAGAAGCAGAGGCCAGTGACAGCCAAGCAAGGGGCTTGGCAGCACTGGTTAGAGGCCGTCTTAGCTCAGGCTGCCATAACAAAATACCATAGATGAGGTGGCTTCAACAACAGACACTTATTTTCTCACAGCTCTGAAGGCTGGAATGCCCAAGACCAGAGTTCAGCAGCGTTCAGTTCCAAGTACAGGCTCTCTTCCTGGATTGTAGATGGCTGTTTTCTCGCTGTGTCCTCACCTAGCTTTTTCTTAGCATGTGTATGTGTTTGGTGAGGGGGTGGGCAAGAGAGACAGACAGAGAGAGAAAAAGCACTTTGGTCTCTCTTCCTTTTTTATAAGAACACTAATCCCATCATCCTCTGAAGGCTCCACCTCCACAAACCATCTCTGTGGGAGTTAGGGCTTCAAGGAGTACACCAAAAACTGGCCCATTATAGAGGTGTTTTCCTCTCCTCCATCCCTTTTCTATGGCAGGAGGGGACACAGAAGAGAAAAGAGAAGAGGAATAAAAGTGCACACCCTCCAGCTTCCTCACACCAAGGCCCTAAGGTACACATAAGCTTGGAGCTGCAGGTCAGGGAAGAAGCGAGGGTAGCATTTGGAAGGAGATTGGCAGCTTCAATCGGACTAGCCAGCCTGGACTTTATTCCTGTTGTGGCAGGAGAGTGATGGAGTCTTCCTAGGATGCCGCCAAGGGACAAGATGGGGAATTCAACAAAGCACAAATCTAGGCAGTGATTGGAGAAAAATAAGTCTGTTTTAGTTCTTTGTCTAGGTTAGAATATTCTCAGACTAAAAATGATAAAGCAACTTCACGTGCTTCACTGCTCACGAAGTACGTCCACATGTATGGTCTGCCCTGAGCTGCATGTGTATACAATGTGTTAGGCAGTTTGTTTCTTTTTATTGCTGAGAATGACTGCATTGCTTATGCACTTATGCATATGGTACACAAACTATGCACCATAGTTTGTTTATTCATTCACTAGTTGAAGTACATTTGACTTATTTTTAGTTTTTGGTAATTATGGATAAAACTGTCATATTTGTGTACAGCTTTTCTGTAAACATGCATCTTTCTTTTTCTTGGGTAAATAGGAATAGGATTGCTGGGTCATATTGTAAGTGAAGTTTAATTTATAAAAAATTGCCAAACTGTTTTCCAAAATGCTTGTTATTTTGCATTCCACAAGCAATGCATAAAATTTTCAGTTGCTTTGTATTCTTGCTAGTCCTTGATAATATCATTTTGAGCCATTCCAGTAGGTGTGTATAGTATCAATTTCATTTCCATACACAAAATATCTGTGCAAAATTTATTTATAAGGGCAGCAATTTTAAGAACAGAGAAAAGGAGGAGAAAGAATTTCATTTGGCAATAATTTAGAGGAAAATCAGAAATAAAGCTTATTCCCTCTGATCAAATGGAAAAACACTTTAGTAATTGCCTAATGAAGACTTATTATGCCTATATATTTTGAAGTGTGCTTGGGTCAGACAGAGGTTTACAGACTGGATGATTACTTAAATTTATTTAAGAAATGTTTACTTTTTTTTTCCTGACCCTTATGGAGATACCAAAATAAGTAGATATTTGGTGTTTTCCCTGAAGAGTTCCCAGTCAAATGGAGAAGATGGTCATTCCTACAGATGTTCCTACCCAGCGTGCCAACAGCCAGGACACAGGTGCGTAACAAGGTTCAGGGTAAATAGAGGGGAAATAGCACTTAAGCTTTCCTGGATGAGTAAGAAAATGTTTCATAGAAGAGCTTGAACTTGAGATGAGATTCGATGAATAAATAGAAATTTTTCTGAAGGACAAGAAATAGATGGGTGCTACAGGCAGAAGAAATAGCACACACAGGCATCAAGAGATGAGAGAGGCTAGAATTCTTGGGTGGTGCAGGCAGTTCGGGCTTTCTGGAGCCTGAAGTTCGAAGATAGCAAACATAGAAGATGAGAAAGGGAAGGAAATCAGAAACAAGTAACAAACATCCTTTAATCACATGCTGCATAGCTTGGATTTTAACATGAAGTTGAAGAGAACCACAAGAAGGGGCATGGTACAGCCAGATATTCATTCCTTTCCTTTTAGAAAGATCATTCCAGCATTACAATGAAAAGTTGGTTGGAGATGAGAAAAGAGTAGATGCTAAAAGACCACCTATCAATCTATTGGAACTGTTATAGGTGAGAGAGAATGGGGGGCTGACATGAGGCTGGCATTAGGACCAGAAGGAAAAGCATGGATTCAAGAGAACTTTGGGAAATAGGATTACCCGAACCTTGATGAGTAATTCAGTGTGGAGTGCAAAGGAGAGGGAGGAGTCAAGACTTAGGGTTTGACTTAGCCCAAAAGAGGGGGTGTAATCTTGTCACCTTCACTTATGCTGAGTAGGACATGGATGTGAAGCAGACAGGTGGGCTGCTCAGACTGTTGCATATGGAAATTTCTAGGTCAGGAAAGAAGTCTGGTGAAAAAGACACGGTGAGAAGTTATCAATAAGAAGGGGGCAGTTGTAGCTATGACATGGAAGAGATCACTGGGGAGGGCTGTGGATCAAGCAGATCAGAGTTGAGCACAGATTTCTGGAGACGCACATTTATGGGACAAGCTGAGCCTGGGCAGACAATGTACCAATGACTGGAAGGATCTTTGCAGACTTGCAGGTTGAGCCATATTCACTCTCAGCCTTTACCTTCATGGCTAAATTGTCATCTCTGTGGCCTGTTGTTCTCCAGCTAACATGACCTGGCAGATGGAAGTAATAGTAGGCAGATGGAAGTAATAGTAAAAAGAATGTAAATACTGATTACGGAGACACTGGGTGGAGCTGCACAACTTATCTAGTGGAGTTTTAGGGTGAGTTGTCTAGTCTTTCTGGGTCCTAGTTTTTGCATGCGCAACAGAGGGGGTAATTACACCTACCTTGCAGAGTGATTTTGAGCACTGAATAAGAGAGACCTTGTGAGTTGTATTACTCCATTTTCATAAAGCTATAAAGAACTGCCCAAGATTAGGTAATTTATAAAGGAAAGAGGTTTAATTGACTTAACCTCCCCAGCATGGCTGGGGAGGCCCTAGGAAGCTTGCAATTATGGCAGAAGGTGAAGGGGAAGCAAGGCACCTTCTTCACAAGGCGGCAGGAAGGAGAAGTGCCGAGTGAAGGGGAAAGAGTCCCTTATAAAACCATCAGATCTTGTGAGAACTCACTATCACAGGAAGAGCATGGGGGAAACTGCCCCCACAATTCAATTATCTCCACCTGGTCTTGACATGTGGGAATTATGGGGATTACAATTCAAGATGAGATTTGGGTGGGAACACAAAGCCTAATCATATCATGGGCGAAACACAGAAACTGTGCTAAGTAAATAATTATCCTTTGGTCTTTTTCCCCACTGGCAGCACCAGCCAGAATAAACAGAGGAAGCCCAGATTCTTTTCAGGGAACCCACTTCATTAGATTAAAATAATGAATAATGAATAATGAAGAGAGGGCAGAAGGGACCAGGGAAGCAGGAAGGGAAGGATGTAAGAAGAAAGGAAACAGGGTCTGGCAATTTTCATTGCACGGATCTAATTTAACTGGTCTGTCAATTTCTTTAATTACCCTCAATGCTCCCCATGTCAATGTATAATTAACAGGGCTTTGCTGTGGGCTGGAAGGACCAGAATTCAAGTCTCAATCCTGCACTAGTGAGGGTAATGTGCGACCCTTAAGCAAGTGATTACACTCTCTGACCTCAAGTTTCCATACTTACATACTTGGATGTTTCTTCCCTCTTAGGTTTCTGTGCAAATTGAATGAGGCAATATATGTTCAAGTGCTTTGCAAAGACAGATAAAAATGTAAGGGATTAATTATAATTTCTATTACTATCACCATTAACGTTTTGGACTTTGATTCCAATTCCTTCTTCCTTTGTCTTCTGGGATGCTCCCTGCTTTGCCCAGAAAAACTCATTCATGAGGCACTGAGGATAATTCCCCTATGGCCAAAGGATGTGCAGCTTCCAGATCAGCTAAATTAGAAATGTTTAAATTTTTCATCTATTCCCTTGTCTGCTCTTTGGTCAATAGCTTATTCTGACAACTTCATTACCTTCTAATTACTCTAAGTTCCTTTGCTCATTTTCTGTGTGTGATAAAAAACCTGCCCAAGAAAGAAATGTGACATGCCAAATCACTTGACTCATGACTGACAACTAAACCATTCACTTGACGGGGATTTTCTTTTCCTTCATCCAGAATATATTTGCAAAAGCACTTCTGCTGCCTTGCTTGAAGATTGCCAGCCACTTCTCCTTTTCTGCACACTTTACCTTCTACTGCCAGATGTGAGCAATAAGATGTATCTTCTTCTCTCTCAGAAGAGCTGATTTATCCTTTGCCTGTAAATCTTTGAGCAGCCATTCAAGAAGCTACATCAGATATGCCTTAATCTTTGTGTTACTCATTTCTTAAAGGAATCTTAATCTATTGGGCTTTAATTATATGTCCTTAAAAAGTGCCAGCCTTTCCTTAGGAAGACACTTTATTCTTACAGTTTAATCATCATTTTCACTCTCATTTTCTCATGAGGCTCTACACAGAAAATTGGAGGTAGAGAGAGTTTAGAGGTCACTCAGCCTGCAATGGTGTCCGAGTCTGACAGTTCATGCCCATCCCAGGGCTTCCTATTCAAAACACAGATTCATTGTTGATTCTAAGCCAAGCCTGGAATTCTGGCAAGTGTATGTTTATAAAGCCACACAGATGATCCTAATGAAGAGCCAGCTGAGGAACCATGTACCCAGTGCATGGATTTCCACACTAAGATGGCTTTAGGCCAAAAGGAAAGAGCAGAGAATTTGGAATTTCAGGGACATGAGCTCAACTACTGCAACCTTTTCATATCCATTGAACGTCTTGGGCCAAGTTCCTGAACCTTTGTGGCCTTAATTTCTTAACATCATGATATAGAGAAGGTTTTTGAGGCTTAACATGAAAAAACATGTATAAGGCACCCAGCATAGGACCAGCCACCTGGTAGGTATATGTTCTCTTTCACTTCCCCAGGATCCCTATTATTTTCAGTATTATACAGTCTAATAAAAATTGTTCTTTCATTCTTACTAATGCTTCCTTGGTTATGCTAATGCAGTCCCTAATGTAATCCTCACAGCACGAGTATGAAGGTAGTACTATTATTATCTCCAATTTACAGATAAAAAAATTTATAGTTAAATTACAGGAAGTCCCATAACTCAAGTGGTGGTGGTGTTGGAATTTGAACCTGGAAGGCCCAACTCTAAAGCCCACTCCTTCAAACATTCCCATCTAACATTTCATGCTTTTATTCAATTCTTTCTATACTTTCAGGACCAGGCTAGATGAGGCAGGCAAGGAACTGAGGACTACATTTAAGGAGGCCCTCACTCTTAATTGCAGGATGGGTGCTTGCAGGATGCTGGGAGTGAGGTCCCCCTTAAATTTTGTGTCCTAGGAGCCCTGATCAGGCCTTGGGGGGATCCACTGGGGAAGAGGAAATAGCTGGGGAAACCTTTGAGACACACCAGCTGTCTTCCTTCCCAAGAGCATGCATAGTGGGGACATTTATTCCCTGAGGTACTAAAGGTCCTAAAGGGGCTGAGGGAAAACCAGACTCCCAAGAGTTCTAAGGAACATTCGGGCTCTGGCCTCCACTTCCCTACCCCCCAGGATGGAGCAAACTAGGAGGAGGAGGTAGTCAGGGCTGCTGCTGAATGAATTAACTCATCTTTCCCATCTCCACCCTCCCCAACCCCAACACACACAAACACACACACTCACACACACACAGACACACATGCTGGACCAAGATCTAACTCTTTTATTTGCTTGGAAATAATGGCCCTTCCCCAACTTATGCTGACTAAGTCTCAAAACTGGGGAGAGGATGGAAGGGAAACTGAGGCAAGATAGAACTTCAGCTTAGGGGCACATTGGTTTAGTTGTGCACAGAGGACAGTGATGAGGGTGAGAGTCAGGACTTGTATTCATTTATTCATTTTTTGAGACACAGTCTCACTCTGTCGCCCAGGTTGGAGTGCAATGGTGTGATCTCAGCTCTCTGTAACCTCTGCCTCCCAGGTTCAAGTGAATCTCCTGCCTCAGCCTCCCAAGTACCTGGAATTACAGGTGAACGCCACCACGCCTGGCTAATTTTTGTATTTTGAGTACAAAATACCTCAAACTCCTGACATCAAGTGATCTGCCCACCTCCAAAAATGCTGGGATTACAGTTGTGAGCCACCACACCCAGCCAAGACTTATAATTTCTTACCCCAATATGATCAAGAGTTGTCATATGCAAGGGGCAGCACTTTGAAACTCCAAAACAACCTCGTGAGAACAGCACTATGCATAATATTTTACACATGGTAAAAACCGAGAATCAGAGGAAAGACCTGTTTAGAATTGGAAGGGCAGGGGTAGAAAAGGAGTACTATCGGCCAGGCGCTGTGGCTCACGCCTGTAACCCAGCACTTTGGGAGGCCGAGGTGGGCGGATCACGAGGTCAGGGGTTTGAGACCAGCCTGGCCAACATGGCGAAACCCTGTCTCTACTAAAAATACGAAAATTAGCCAGGCGTGGTGGTGCATGCCTATAATCCCAGCTACCTGGGAGACTGAGGCAGGAGAATTGCTTGAACCTGGGAGGAGGAGGTTGCAGTGAGCCGAGGTCATGCCATTGCACTCCAGCCTGGGCAACAAAGCAAGACTCTGTAGTGCAAAAAAAAAAAGAAAAGGAAGGAAGGAAGGAAGAAAAGAAAGAAAGAGAAAGAAAGAAAGAAAGAAAGAAAGAAAGAAAGAAAGAAAGAAAGAAAGATGGAAAGAAAGAAAAAGAAAGAGAGAAAGAAAGAAAGAAAAGGAAAGAAAGAAAAGGAGTACTACTATGTATATGTACTTCCATGATATTTAGTCTTGTTTAATTATCACAGGAAACCTGGGAGTTAGGCAGAAATATATTCTTTATACAGATATGGATGAGTACTCTCATTTAAGGAGACTGTCAAACTTGCTCAATGTTTCAGAGGAACCAGATTCAAACCACATTAGTTTTACTCCAAAGCTGTGCTATTTTTTCCTGTAATAGCATGTAGGTTTCAGCTTCTGGCTGATGGTCAGTGGCTTGCAGGTGCCCTGTATTGAGGAGAATCCTGAGATGACGTTGGGTTGATCAGTGATTTCTGCCATGGGTTGGTGGACAAAGAGGCACGCATGCCACAACCGTCCCTGCACCACAGTGCTCTCCAGGAAGTGAACCTGACCCCATGGATCAGGAAAGCATAGGTCCTGAACATGGACAAAGTATCCTCTGGAAAATAATTCCACACTTTGGTCGTTATTCCTCACTGCCTCATTTAATCCTTCCCACAAACTTTGTCTTAGGCATTTCTGCAGCTGCTGCACCTACCATCAAAAAAGATGTGATGCATTTCGCTGAATTCATGACGTTGATGCATTTACCTGAACTGACTGCATAGTGGAAGAGATGACAAGGACTTTGCCCTATTTCACAGATAAAGAAACCGAGGCAGAATGTCACAGAGCTAGCCTGTAGTGAAACCATGACTCACACCCAGAACTGTGATCTCCATTTGGTATTCTTGGCATTAAAGCTGTCTGAGGGAGAAAGAAGGAAGGAAGGAGGAAGGGACAGTTGTTCTAGGAGGTAGGTGGTGATGAAAAGAAATCGCCTCAGGTCTGTTTGTTCACACTTCCTGCCAAATAAAGGCTGTGTCTCTCAGCAGGTAAACAACTAAACAAACTGCCTTTGGCAGACCCAGGATGGAGATATCAGCGTCAGAAGAGGGCCTTGCTGAGATCTTATGGTTCTGGAGGGTCACAGGAGGGGTAGAACTCATGGAAATAAAACTTCTGAGTTACTAAAAGAAGCCATCCTGAGGCATGGGCACGAGGGCTAAATGTCTTTTCAGAGAAGCTGACATCCTTTAGCTTTATTTTTTCCTCTCTTTTCCCCTCCCTTCTCTTCTCTGCTGCTTCTGGATGCACGGTCCTGAACAAGATTTTAATTCTTCAAGGAGAGAAACTTAAAAGTTAGCATCCCTAAGAGGCAGGCAATGCAGTCAACTTCATATTATGGTGTAAATGACTAATAGAAACAATTTATCTCTGAGCTTTTTGTTTCATATTTTGAGAGCAACAACCTGTACAGAGCATTGTGCTGAGCACCTGCCATCCACAAGGAATTTACAGCTACAGGGAGCCTGCGACGGTTACATTCTAGTCCTCTCTGTGCTCTCACAGCCCTTTTCATTGAGCTGTGAAAGTCTCACATTTTACAGTCCTCTGTGACCATTGCCGGGAGCTATATAGGTGTGGCCCTCTTCTACCTGGAGCTCACAGTCTCGCATGGGAGAGACTGAAGGAAAAAGCATCATCATCCAGTGGGAGAGACAAATTAAATCCAGGGCGTACCAAGAAGGTAGGAGGTGTGAGTGAACCTGACTGCGGGAGGCAGGAGGGCTTCAGGGAGAAGATCCCTGATAGAGATTTTAAAGGATAAGAATAAGATGGATGTAGGCAAAGAAGAAGGAGTAGAACATCTGAAATTGAGAACAACCCATGTGAAGATATGAGCCTTTTAAAAATCAGATCACAAAGCTAGTCAGTGACATACCAAAGCTTTAAACTTAGATCTGTTTAACCCCAATGTCAATTCAGTAGAGACCACTCTCCCTGGAGAGGTAGAAGTGGGGAGATAGTGGGAACTGGGGTGGTATTTCTTAGAGCTTCTTATTGAATGAACTGGTGAAAAGGGAGAGTTCCCTGATTTCCCTTGCAGGATGTGCAACAGGGGTGTGGCTCACCTGCTTGTTTGCCCTGCAGCTCAAACCCCTAGGAGAAGCATGCAGACAGGCAGGTGCAGAGGCTGAGGTGAGCACTTTTGGGCTCCTGCCCCACCGCAACATCAAGAGGTGGGTGCCTGTGACTCCTGAAGCCCAAGTAGGTGTGTGCTACAAAGCTCTTTCAGATTTGCCATCTGCAGACAGCTTGTGTGTTAATCAGCTCAACAGACCCTCTGCCTTATCCCAAGGGCAGAGAGCCAGTGTGACAGCCTTTTGTATCCTGAGCTCTTGCCCAGTGTCCTGAAAGAATTACATCATACATGAGCTTGAGGGATGAGTGCAAAGTTTTATTGAGTGGTGAAGGTGGCTCTCAGAAAGATAGATGGGGAGCTGGAAGGGGGGATGGAGTGGGAAGGTGGTCTTCTCCTGGAGTTGGGTCACCCAGCAACCAGACTGTTCTGTGACCGCCCCCAGCCGAACACCCCTTGTTGTCCAGTAGTCCCTCCTCTTCTTTCTTTCCCTACTGCATCTTTCCACCATTGCTGGTGTGCTGGTCCACTCATCTGCTGATCTGCTGGTCTCAATGTTCAGCCGCTTGTGTGTGTGCCCACTAAGGTCTCAGGTTTATATGGGGGCAGCAGGGGGAGAATGGCAGGCCAAAAGCAACTTTTTGGGCACAAAAACAGAAATGCCTGTCCTCATTTAGGGCAGCAGGTCTTCAGGCTTGAGGGAGGGGCCTTTGTTGGGTAAACGCCCTCTTCTACCCAGTATTTCCCTGTCTCCTGTTTGTATCACTGGCACTCCACCCCCAACCCAGCCACATGACCTTGGGCAAGGCAGGTGACCTTCATCTCTGTAAGAACCTTTTTCCCATCAAGGAAAGGAGGCATTTGATCTCTGTGATGCTGATGTGGCTGCATGCTGGGGTGAGTGCAGCAGCGTTAGTTCCCTCGTGGTCTCTGCCATAGAACAAACCACTGCCCAGCCGTTGCCCAGTGACTGAGAAACTCTCTGTGTGCGCAGCAGGGGGCTGGAAGTTTTGAGCTCTTGATATGAGACACAAGCTGTTTTGCAGGGCTCTGTGCTTTCTCTATGACCAATGTTTTTGAACTTCAGTGTTCACTCATTGCCTTGGGGTCACAGATGGTCATGACAGGATGGGGTCTTCAGGGATCTCTGCACTGTCCTCTCCTTGTTGTTAGCATGGAATCTGAGGCTTGGGGAGGGAGAGTCCCCAGGCCAGCACTGAGACAGGGCCAGAAGCCTGATCCCCTGATCCCTGTGGCTTGTTTCCCACCACCTATTACTGTCTTAGGGGAGTCATAGATAAAGCTCTTTGGCTGTAAGCAATGTCTCTGGAGGCTCATCAAGCAGCAGAGAAGAAATAGCTTCAGCAACTAATTTTTGTCTGAAAAGAGGAAAACAATAAAGACCTTAAGAGAGAAATAAACTTGGAGGCTTGGTGAAGAAAAAAATTAAAGAAAAACTGCCAATTGCTGGCAAGAAAAATGAAGAAAGTATGTAAACACTGGAAAGAGTAGGTGAGGAAAATAAAACAACAAAATAAAGAGCTGTTTATTCAAAAATTCCTGTGACTGTGACCAGGTCAATCACTCCTCAAACACCATCCATAGCTCCCCAGCACCTGGAGGATAGAAGTAGAGACTTGGAATCTTTGAGTTAGAAGCATGTCTAGTTGGTGCATATAGGGCTCAATCCACATTGTTTAATTTTAAAATATTGGGTTTTTTAAAATTTATTTTTGGTGGGAGCAGGGAGACAGAGTCTCACTCTGCTGCCCGGGTCGCAGTGCAATGGTGTGATCTCAGCTCATTGCAACCTCTGCCTCCTGGGTTCAAGCAATTCTCCTGCCTCAGCCTCCAGAGTAGCTGGGATTACAGGTGGATTACACAACCATGCCCAGCTAATTTTATATTTTTAGTGGAGACAGGGTTTCACCATGTTAGCCAGTCTGGTCTCCAACTCCCAACCTCAGGTGATTCGCCAGCCTTGGCCTCCCAAAGAGCTGAGATTATAGGTGTGAGCCACCACACCCAGCCAAAAATATTTTTTTGAGTGCCTAAAGAAATATATATTGTACAAAAATATAAATACTAGGATTAAGATGGTGAGTAGGAGGTAGGACTAGCTTGCAGCTCCTGCTCTGATGCACAGAGCAGCATGTGGAGATTCACAGCATGAACTTTTCTCCAAGAACTACCACAGGGACAAACCAGGAAAGCTGAGAGAATCCACAGACCCTTTGAAGGAACTGGATCACTGCTGCAGTCTCCCTGAGATGCCAAAAAACTGTGAGTCTGCTTGCTTTCTCAGTGGAGAAACTCATGGACTCAGCCCTGGTCACCGGCTGCCTGGAAGTAGACTCAGTGCTGTTATGGGGGCACAGTGGGAGTGAGACCAGCCTCTGGGACTGCAGGCTGCATCGGAGAGGGGTGAGACCTGTGACTGCCAGCTTTCTCCCCACTCTCCTGGCAACCTGTATAAGTCAGCAGAGACAGCCATAATTCCCCTGGGAATATAACTCCACTGGGCTTGGAACCACATCCCCATTTCCCAAAGCAGCTGCAGCAAACCCTGTCCAAGGAGAGGCTAAGCTCAGACATGCCTGTCCTTCTCTGCATCTGGTGGTCTTTCTCTACCTGGCCTGGTAGCCAAAGACAAAGGTCATAATCTCCTGGGAGCTCTACAGCCCTGCCCACTGGCTGAGAAACCTGAATACTTAACTAGGTATTGGAGGCAAGTTTGCATCCTCCCTATAGGACCTCAACTGATGTGCCTTGGAAAGCGCCACCTCATGGCTGGAGGCCAACCAACACAAAAGCAGCACACTCAACAAAAATACAGGGAGGAGCCAAGATGGCCGAATAGGAACAGCTCTGGTCTACAGCTCCCAGCATGAGCGACGCAGAAGACGGGTGATTTCTGCATTTCCATCTGAGGTACTGGGTTCATCTCACTAGGGAGTGCCAGAGAGTGGGTGCAGGTCAGTGGGTGCACGCACCGTGCATGAGCCGAAGCAGGGAGAGGCATTGCCTCACTTGGGAAGTGCAAGGGGTCAGGTAGTTCCCTTTCTGAGTCAAAGAAAGGGGTGACGGATGCACCTGGAAAATCGGGTCACTCCCACCCGAATATTGCGCTTTTTGGACCGGCTTAAAAAATGGTGCACCACGAGATTATATCCCGCACCTGGCTTGGAGGGTCCTACGCCCACGGAGTCTTGCTGATTGCTAGCATAGCAGTCTGAGATCAAACTGCAGAGTGGCAGCGAGGCTGGGGGAGGGGCGCCCGCCATTGCCCAGGCTTGATTAGGTAAACAAAGCAGCCGGGAAGTTCCAACTGGTTGGAGCCCACCACAGCTCAAGGAGGCCTGCCTGCCTCTGTAGGCTCCACCTCTGGTGGCAGGGCACAGACAAAAAGACAGCAGTAACCTCTACAGACTTAAATGTCCCTGTCTGACAGCTTTGAAGAGAGCAGTGGTTCTCCCAGCACACAGCTGGAGATCTGAGAATGGGCAGACTGCCTCCTCAAGTGGGTCCCTGACCCCTGACCCCTGAGCAGCCTAACTGGGAGGCACCCCCCAGCAGGGGCACACTGACACCTCACACGGCAGGGTATTCCAGCAGACCTGCAGCTGAGGGTCCTGTCTGTTAGAAGGAAAACTAACAAACAGAAAGGACATCCACACCAAAAACCCATCTGTACATCACCATTGTCAAAAACCAAAAGTAGATAAAACCACAAAGATGGGGAAAAAACAGAACAGAAAAACTGGAAACTCTAAAACGCAGAGCGCCTCTCCTCCTCCAAAGGAACGCAGTTCCTCACCAGAAACGGAACAAAGCTGGATGGAGAATGACTTTGATGAGCTGAGAGAAGAAGGCTTCAGACGATCAAATTACTCTGAGCTACAGGAGGACATTCAAACCAAAGGCAAAGAAGTTGAAAACTTTGAAAAAATTTAGAACAATGTATAACTAGAATAAACAATACAGAGAAGTGCTTAAAGGAGCTGATGGAGCTGAAAACCAAGGCTCGAGAACTACGTGAAGAATGCAGAAGCCTCAGGAGCCGATGCGATCAACTGGAAGAAAGGGTATCAGCGATGGAAGATGAAATGAATGAAATGAAGTGAGAAGGGAAGTTTAGAGAAAAAAGAATAAAAAGAAATGAGCAAAGCCTCCAAGAAATATGGGACTATGTGAAAAGACCAAATCTACGTCTGATTGGTGTACCTGAAAGTGATGGGGAGAATGGAACCAAGTTGGAAAACACTCTGCAGGATATTATCCAGGAGAACTTCCCCAATCTAGCAAGGCAGGCCAACTTTCAGATTCAGGAAATACAGAGGACACCACAAAGATACTCCTCGAGAAGAGCAACTCCAAGACACATAATTGTCAGATTCACCAAAGTTGAAATGAAGGAAAAAATGTTAAGGGCAGCCAGAGAGAAAGGTCGGGTTACCCCCAAAGGGAAGCCCATCAGACTCACAGCGGATCTCTCGGCAGAAACCCTACAAGCCAGAAGAGAGTGGGGGCCAATATTCAACATTCTTAAAGAAAAGAATTTTCAACCCAGAATTTCATATCCAGCCAAACTAAGCTTCATAAGTGAAGGAGAAATAAAATATTTTACAGACCAGCAAATGCTGAGAGATTTTGTCACGACCAGGCCTGCCCTAAAAGAGCTCCTGAAGGAAGCGCTAAACATGGAAAGGAACAACCGGTACCAGCCACTGCAAAATCATGCCAAAATGTAAAGACCATCAAGACTAGGAAGAAACTGCATCAACTAACTAGCAAAATCACCAGCTAACATCATAATGACAGGATCAAATTCACACATAACAATATTAACTTTAAATGTAAATGGACTAAATGCTCCAATTAAAAGACACAGACTGGCAAATTGGATAAAGAGTCAAGACCCATTAGTGTGCTGTATTCAGGAAACCCATCTCACGTGCAGAGACACACATAGGCTCAAAATAAAAGGATGGAGGAAGATCTACCAAGCAAATGGAAAACAAAAAAAGGCAGGGGTTGCAATCCTAGTCTCTGATAAAACAGACTTTAAACCAACAAAGATCAAAAGAGACAAAGAAGGCCATTACATAATGGTAAAGGGATCAATTCAACAAGAAGAGCTAACTATCCTAAATACATATGCACCCAATACAGGAGCACCAAGATTCATAAAGCAAGTCCTGAGTGACCTACAAAGAGACTTAGACTCCCACACATTAATAATGGGAGACTTTAACACCCAACTGTCAACATTAGACAGATCAACGAGACAGAAAGTCAACAAGGATACCCAGGAATTGAACTCAGCTCTGCACCAAGTGGACCTAATAGACATCTACAGAACTCTCCACCCCAAACCAACAGAATATACATTTTTTTTTCAGCACCACACCACACCTATTCCAAAATTGACCATATAGTTGGAAGTAAAGCTCTCCTCAGCAAACATAAAAGAACAGAGATTATAACAAACTATCTCTCAGACCACAGGGCAATCAAACTAGAACTCAGGATTAAGAATCTCACTCAAAACCGCTCAACTACATGGAAACTGAAAAACCTGCTCCTGAGTGACTACTGGGCACATAACAAAATGAAGGCAGAAATAAAGATGTTCTTTGAAACCAACGAGAACAAAGACACAACATACCAGAATCTCTGGGACGCATTCAAAGCAGTGTGTAGAGGGAAATTTATAGCACTAAATGCCCACAAGAGAAAGCAGGAAAGATCCAAAATTGACACCCTAACATCACAATTAAAAGAACTAGAAAAGCCAGAGCAAACACATTCAAAAGCTAGCAGAAGGCAAGAAATAACTAAAATCAGAGCAGAACTGAAGGAAATAGAGACACAAAAAAAACCCTTCAAAAAATTAATGAATCCAGGAGCTGGTTTTTTGAAAGGATCAACAAAATTGATAGACTGCTAGCAAGACTAATAAAGAAAAAGAGAAGAATCAAATAGACACAATAAAAAATGATAAAGGGGATATCACCACCGATCCCACAGAAATACAAACTACCATCAGAGAATACTACAAACACCTCTACGCAAATAAACTAGAAAATCTAGAAGAAATGGATAAATTCCTTGACACATACACCCTCCCAAGACTAAACCAGGAAGAAGTTGAATCTCTGAATAGACCAATTAACAGGAGCTGAAATTGTGGCAATAATCAATAGTTTACCAATCAAAAAGAGTCCAGGACCAGATGGATTCACAGCCGAATTCTACCAGAGGTACAAGGAGGAACTGGTACCATTCCTTCTGAAACTATTCCAATCAACAGAAAAAGAGGGAATCCTCCCTAACTCATTTTATGAGGCCAGCATCATTCTGATACCAAAGCCAGGCAGAGACACAACAAAAAAAGAGAATTTTAGACCAATATCCTTGATGAACATTGATGCAAAAATCCTCAATAAAATACCGGCAAAACGAATCCAGCAGCACATCAAAAACTTATCCACCATGATCAAGTGGGCTTCATCCCTGGGATGCAAGGCTGGTTCAATATATGCAAATCAATAAATGTAATCCAGCATATAAACAGAGTCAAAGACAAAAACCACATGATTATCTCAATAGATGCAGAGAAAGCCTTTGACCAAATTCAACAACCCTTCATGTTAAAAACTCTCAATAAATTAGGTATTGATGGGACGTATTTCAAAATAATAAGAGCTATCTATGACAAACCCACAGCCAATATCATACTGAATGGGCAAAAACTGGAAGCATTCCCTTTGAAAACTGGCACAAGACAGGGATGCCCTCTCTCACCACTCCTATTCAACATAGTGTTGGAAGTTCTGGCCAGGGCAATTAGGCAGGAGAAGGAAATAAAGGGTATTCAATTAGGAAAAGAGGAATTCAAATTGTCCCTGTTTGCAGACGACATGATTGTTTATCTAGAAAACCCCATTGTCTCAGCCCAAAATCTCCTAAAGCTGATAAGCAACTTCAGCAAAGTCTCAGGATACAAAATCAATGTACAAAAATCACAAGCATTCTTATACACCAACAACAGACAAACAGAGAGCCAAATCATGAGTGAACTCCCATTCACAATTGCTTCAAAGAGAATAAAATACCTAGGAATCCAACTTACAAGGGATGTGAAGGACCTCATCAAGGAGAACTACAAACCACTGCTCAAGGAAATAAAAGAGGATACAAACAAATGGAAGAACATTCCATGCTCATGGGTAGGAAGAATCAATATCGTGAAAATGGCCATACTGCCCAAGGTAATTTACAGATTCAATGCCATCCCCATCAAGCTACCAATGACTTTCTTCACAGAATTGGAAAAAACTACTTTAAAGTTCATATGGAACCAAAAAAGAGCCTGCATCGCCAAGGCAATCCTAAGCCAAAAGAGCAAAGCTGGAGGCATCACACTACCTGACTTCAAACTATACTACAAGGCTACAGTAACCAAAACAGCATGGTACTGGTACCAAAACAGAGATATAGATCAATGGAACAGAACAGAGCCCTCAGAAATAACGCCGCATGTCTACAACTATCTGATCTTTGACAAACCTGAGAAAAACAAGCAATGGGGAAAGGATTCCCTATTTAATAAATGGTGCTGGGAAAACTGGCTAGCCATATGTAGAAAGCTGAAACTGGATCCCTTCCTTACACCTTATACAAAAATCAATTCAAGATGGATTAAAGACTTAAACCTTAGACCTAAAACCATAAATACCCTAGAAGAAAACCTAGGCATTACCATTCAGGACATAGGCATGGGCAAGGACTTCATGTCCAAAACACCAAAAGCAATGGCAATAAAAGACAAAGTTGAGAAATGGGATCTAATTAAACTAAAGAGCTTCTGCACAGCAAAAGAAACTACCATCAGAGTGAACAGGCAACCTACAAAATGGGAGAAAATTTTCACAACCTACTCATCTGACAAAGGGCTAATATCCAGAATCTACAATGAACTCCAACAAATTTACCAGCAAAAAACAAACAACCCCATCAAAAAGTGGGCAAAGGACATGAACAGACACTTCTCAAAAGAAGACATTTATGCAGCCAAAAACATGAAAAAATGCTCATCATCACTAGCCATCAGAGAAATGCAAATCAAAACCACAATGATACACCATCTCACACCAGTTAGAATGGCAATCATTAAAAAGTCAGGAAACAACGGGTGCTGGAGAGGATGTGGAGAAATAGGAACACTTTTACACTGTTGGTGGGACTGTAAACTAGTTCAACCATTGTGGAAGTCAGTGTGGCGATTCCTCAGGGATCTAGAACTAGAAATACCATTTGACCCAGCCATCCCATTACTGGGTATATACCCAAAGGACTATAAATCATGCTGCTATAAAGACACATGCACACGTATGTTTATTGCGGCATTATTCACAATAGCAAAGACTTGGAACCAACCCAAATGTCCAACAATGATAGACTGGATTAAGAAAATGTGGCACATATACACCATGGAATACTATGTAGCCATGAAAAATGATGAGTTCATGTCCTTTGTAGGGACATGGATGAAATTGGAAATCATCATTCTCAGTAAACTATCACAAGAACAAAAAGCAAACACTGCATATTCTCACTCATAGGTGGGAATTGAACAATGAGATCACATGGACACAGGAAGGGGAATATCACACTCTGGGGACTGTGGTGGGGTGGGGGGAGGGGGGAGGGATAGCATTGGCAGATATACCTAATGCTAGATGATGAGTTAGTGGGTACAGCGCACCAGCATGGCACATGTATACATATGTAACTAACCTGCACAATGTGCACATGTACCCTAAAACTTAAAGTATAATAATAATAAAAAAAAATACAAACAAGGACCCTCACAGAGTCCACTTTACTCCTCTCCTACCACCACTGGAGCAGGTGCTAGTATCCACGGCTGTAAGACTTGAAGATGGATCACATCACAGGACTCTTTGCAGACACTTCCCAATACCAGCCTGGAGCCCAGTAGCTCCACTGGGTGGCTAGACCCAGAAGAGCAAAAAGTATCACTACAGTTTGGCTCTCAGGAAGCCTCATTCCTAGGGTAAGGGGGAGAACACCACATCTAAGGGAGGACTCCAAGGACAAAAGAATCTGAACAGCAGCCCTTGAATTCTAGATCTTCCCTCTTACATAGTCTACCCAAATGACAAGGAACTAAAAAAAAAAAAATCTGATAATATGACAAAACAAGGTTCTTTAACACCCTAGAAAAATCATACCAGCTCATCAGCAATGGATCCAAGCCAAGATGAATTCTCTGAATTGCCAGAAAGGTAGTTCAGAAGGTTGATTTTTAAAATATTTTATTTTATTTTAAGTTCCAGGATACTGTGCAGGACGTGCAGGTTTGTTACATAGGTAAATGTTTGCCATGGTGGTTTGCTGTACCTATCAACCCATCACCTAGGTATTAAGCCCCTCAGTGCATTAGCTATTTATCCTGATGCTCTCCCACCCCCTAGCTCCTGGACAGGCCCCAGTGTGTGTTATTTCCCTCCCTGTGTCCATGTGTTCTCATTGTTCAGCTCCCACTTATAAATGAGAACATGCAGTATTTGGTTTTCTGTTCCTGTGTTAGTTTGCTGAGGATAATGGGTTCCAGCTTCATCCATGTAGAAGATCAACTATTAAGTGAATCAAAGACCAGGAAAGGTGAAGTCCAGCTTAAATAAATCAAAAACATAACACAGGATATAAAAGGAAAATTCTTCAGTGAAATAGATAGCATAAATAAAAAGCAATCACAACTTCTGGAAATCAAGGACACACTTAGAGAAATGCCAAATGCACTGGAAAGTCTTAGCAATAAAATCAAACAAGTAGAAAAAAAGCCTCAGAGCTTGAAGACAAGGTTTTCTAATTAGCCCAATCCATCAAAGACAAAGAAAAAAATTTAAAAAATAAACAACACCTCCAAGAAGTTTGGGACGATATTAAACGTGTTCCTGAGGAAGAAGAGAAATCTAAAAGTTTGGAAAACATACTTGAGGGAATAATCAAGGAAAACTTCCCCAGCCATGCTAGAGATCTAGACATACAAATACAAGAAGCTCAAAGAACACCTGACCTGGGAAATTCATCACAAAAAGATCATCACCGAGGCACACAGTCATCAGGTTATCTAAAGTCAAGAGAAAGGAAAGAATCTTAAGAGGTATGAAGCAAAAGCATCAGGTAACCTCTAAAGGAAAACCTATCAGATTAACAGCCAATTTCTCAGAAAAAAAAAACCCTACAAACTAGAAGGGATTTGAGTACTATTTTTAACCTCCTTAAACAAAACAATGATCAGCCAAGAATTCTGTATCCAGCAAAACTAAGCTTCATAAATGAAGGAAAGATAGTCTTTTCCAGACAGACAAATGCTGAGAGAATTTGCCACTACCAAGCCAGCACTACAAGAACTGCTAAAAGGAGCTCTAAATCTTAAAACAAATCCTTGAAATCCTAGAACCTTCTTAAAGCATAAATCTCACAGGACCTATGTAACAATAACCCAATGGAAAATTAACAAGGTATTCAGATATACAACAAATACATGATGAATAGAATAGTACCCCACGTTTCAAAATTAACATTGAATGTATATGGCCTAAATGCTCCACTTAAATGGATATGGCAGAATGGATGAGAATTCACCAACCAAATTTCTGCTGTCTTCAGGAGACTTACCTGACACAAAAGGATTCACATAAACTTAAGGTAAAGGGGTAAAAAAAGATATTGAATGCAAATGGACATCAAAAGTGAGCAGAAGTAGCTATTCTTATATGAGGCAAAACAAACTTTAAAGCAACAGCAGTTAAAAAAGACAAAGAGAGACATTACATAATGATAAAAAGACTAGTCCAACAGGAAAATACCACAATTGTAAATATATATGCAACTAACAGTAGAGCTCCCAAATTTATAAAACAATTACTACTAGACCTAAGAAATGAGATAGATGGCAACATAATAACAGCAGGGGACTTTGATACTTCACTGACAGCACTAGACAGGTCATCCAGACAGAAAGTCAACAACAAAACAAATGGACTTAAATCATACCCTACAACAAATGGACTTAACAGATATTTACAGAACATTCTACCCAACAACTGCAGAATATACATAGGCATCAGCACATGGAACATTCTCCAAGATGGACCATATGATAGGCCACAAAACAAGTCTCAGTAAACTTAAGAAAGTTGAAATTATATCAAGTACTCTCTCAGACCACAGCAGAATAAAACTGGAAATCAACTCCAAAAAGAACCGTCAAAACCATGCACGCTTGGAAATTAAATAACCTGCTCCTGAATGATCATTTGGTCAACAATGAAATCAAAATGAAAATTAAAAAATTATTTGAACTGAAAGATAATAGTGACACAACCTATCAAAACTTCTGGGATACAGCAAAAGTGGTGCTAAGAGCAAAGTTCATAGCATTAAATGCCTATATCAAAAAGTCTGAAAGAGCACAAATAGACAGTGTAAGGTCACACTTCATGAAACTGGAGAAACAAGAACAAACCCAAACCCAGCAGAAGAAAATAAATAACAAACATCAGAGCAGAACTAAATGAAATTGAAACAATAAAAACAATACAAAAGATAAACAAAAAAATGGTGCTTTGAAAAGAAATAAAATTGATAGACCATTAGTAAGATTAACCAAGAAAAGAAGAGAGGAGATCCAAATAAGCTCAATTAGAAATGAAAAGGGAGATATGACAACTGATACCACAGAAATACAAAAGATTATTCAAGGCTACTATGAACACCTTTGCATGCATAAACTAGAAAACCTAGGAAAGATGGATAAATTCCTGGAAATATACAACCTTCCTAGATTAAACCAGGAGGATATAGAATCTCTGAACAGACCAATAACAAGCAGCAGGACTGAAACAGCATTTAAAAATTGCCAACAAAAAACGTCCAGGACCAGATGGATTCACAGCTGAATTCTATCAGACCTCGAAAGAAGAATTGATACCAACCCTATTGACACAATTCCAAAAGATAGAGAAAGAGGGAATCCTCCCTAAATCACTCTATGAAGCCAGTATCACCCTAATACCAAAACCAGGGAAGGACACAACAAAAATAGAAAACTATAGACCAATACCCCTGATGAACACAGAGACAAAAATACTAGTGAACTGAATCCAACAGCATATTGAAAAGATAATCCACCATGATCAAGTGGGTTTCATACAAGGAATGAAGGGATAGTTTAACATACATAAATCAATAAATGTGATAAACCACATAAACAGAATTAAAAACAGAAATCACGCGACCATCTCAACAGATGATGAAAAAGTGTTTGACAAAATCCAGCATCCCTTTATGATTAAAACTCTCAGCAAAATCAGCATTGAAGGGACATACCTTAAGGTAATGAAAGCCATCTATGACACACACACAGCCAACAGTATACTGAATGGGGAAAAGTTGAAAGCATTCCCCATGAAAACTGGAACAAAACAAGGATACCCACTTTCAACACTTCTGTTCAACAAAGTATGGGAAGCCTTAGTCAAAGCAATCAGACAAAAGAAAGAAATAAAGGGCATCCAAATCAGTAAAGAGGAAGTCAAACTGTCACTGTTTGCTGATGATATGATCATATACCTAGAAACCCCTAAAGTCTCATCCAAAAGGCTCCTAGAACTGGTAAACGAATTCAGCAGTTTCAGGATGCAAAATTAATATACACAAATCAGTAGTTCTGCTATACACCAGCAGCAACCAAGCTGAGAATCAAATCAAGAACTCAACCCCTTTCACAATAGCTTCAAAAAAAAAAAAAAAGAAAGAAAGAAAGAAAGAAAATACTTGGGAGTAAACCTAACCAAACCTAACCTAATAGACCTCTATAAGGAAAACTGCAAAACACTGCTGAAAGAAATCATAGATGACAAAAGAAATGGAAACACATCCCAAGCTCGTGGATAGGTAGAATCAATATTGTGAAAATGACCATACTGCCAAAAGCAATCTACATATTCAGTGCAATTCCCATCAAAATACCACCATCATTCTTCACAGAACTAGAAAAAACAATCCTAAAATTCATAGAGAATGAAAAAAGATCCTGCGTAGCCAAAGCAAGACTAAGCAAAAAGAAGAAATCTGGAGGCGTCACATTACCTGATTTCAAACCATACTCTAAGGCCATAGTCACTGAAATGCATGGTACTAGTATAAAAATAGGTACATAGACCAATGGAACAGAACAGAGAACCAAAAAATAAAGCCAAATACTTACAGCCAACTGATTTTCAACAAAGCAAACAAAAGCATAAAGTGGGGAAAGGACACCCTGTTTAACAAATGGTGCTGGGATAATTGGCAAGCCACATGTAGAAGAATGAAATTGAATTCTCATCTCTCACCTTGTACAAAAGTCAACTCAAGTTTGATGACAGACTTAGATCTAAGACCTGAAGACATAAAGATTATAGAAGATAACATCTGAAAAACTCTTCTAGACTCTGGCTTAGGCAAAGACTTCATGACCAAGAACCCAAAAGAAAATGCAACAAAAACAAATGTAAATAGTTTAATTAAACTAAAAAGCTTCTGCACAGTAAAAAAAAATAATCAGCAGAGTTAACAGACAATCCACAGAGTGGGAGAAAATCTTCACAGTCTATACATCCAACAAAGGACTAATATCCAGAATCTATAAAGAACTCAAACAAATCATCAAGAAAAAAAATCAAAAAGTGACTAAGAACATCAATAGACAATTCTCAAAAGAAGATAAACAAATGGCCAACTAATTATCAGGGAAATGGAAATCAAATCCACAATGCAATACCACCTCACTCCTGCAAGAATGGCCATCATCAAAAAAATCAAAAAATAGTAGATGTTAGTATGGATGCAGTGAAAAGAGAACACGTTTAAACTGCCGATGGGAATGTAAACTAATACAACCACTAAGGAAAACAATGTGGAGATTCCTTAAAGAACTGAAAGTGGATCTACCGTTTGATCCAGCAATACCACTGCTAGGTATCTACCCAAAGGAAAAGAAGTCATTATACAAAAAAGATACTGGCACACACACGTTTATAACAGCACAGTTTGCAATTGCAAAAATACGGAACCAGCCTAAATGCCCATTAATCAATGAGTGGATAAAAAAATGTGATATATATATATATATAACAACTGTGGAGAAGCACCTGAACCCAGCTGATATATATATCTACCATGAAATTCTACTCAGCCATAAAAAGGAACAAAACAATGGCATTCACAGCAACCTGGATGGAATTGGAGATTATTATTCTAAGTGAAGTAAGTCAGGAATGGAAAATCAAACATCAAATGGTCTCACTTATATGTGGGAGTTAAGCTATGAGACACCAAGGCATAAGAATGATACTTTGGACTTCGGGGACTCAGGGGAAAGGGTGGGGAGTGGCGAAGGATGAAAGACTACATACTGGGTACAGTGTACATTGCTCAGGTGATGGGTGCACCAAAATCTCAGAAATCACCACTAAAGAACTTATTCATGTAACCAAACACAACCTGTTCCCCAAAACCTATTGAAATAAAAACAATTTTTTTAAAAACAAATACTAGTGAAGGTAAAATTTAAATCTGCCTTCACCATCATCCAATACATCCTCTTCCCCCAAAGTAGCTACTGTTAACAGTCTGATGTGACTCTTTCTTTAAAAAATTCAATGTATTTACAAATACTATGTTTGAAATGATTTCCAAAGATTGTATTATTCAAATTTATCTCTGATTTATTTATTTATTTATTTTATTTTTATTTATTTTATTTTACTGTTTGAGGCAGGGTCTTGTTCTGTTGCCCAGGCTGTAGTGCAGTGATTCAATCAGGGCTCACAGCAGCCTCATCCTCCTGGAATCAAATGATCCTCTCATCTCAGCCTCCCAAGTAGGTGGGACAACAGGCATTTGCTACCATTCCCAACTAATTATTTACTTATGTATTTACTTATTTTGTACAGAGATCTAGAGTCTCACTATGTTGCCCAGGTAGGTCTTGAACTCTTGGACTTGAGCAATCCTCAGACCTCGGCCTCCCAAAGTGCCGTAATTATAAGCATGAGCCACCATGCCCGGTCTATTTTGTTTTTTATATAATAATATATATTTAGTGGTTATTCTATCTTAATAAATAGGAGTCTGTCTCATTCTTTGTAAACTGTTACATAAAATAAATGCAACTTACTATAAAAAGGAGGTAGGCAAAATTTATGTGACTCCTCTCCTTTTAATTAATATCTATGTTGTTTTCAACATTTTACCATTACAAATATTGAAATGGTTATTCCTGAAGATCTAAATTTATGCTCATGGGTGGTTATTTCTGTAGGACAGATTCCTATAAATAAAGTTGCATATGCATTTCTAATTTTGATACTCTCACTGACAGTGGAAAAATAAAAGCTAATTATCACTGAGCACTCACGATGGGCCAGGTGCTATTCTCAGCATTTTCCATGGATTACCATATTTAATTTCAAAATAACTCTATAATATAGGCACTGTTATTGATGAGAAAAATAGAGCAAAGAGAGGTTCAGTAACTTGCCTAAAGTCACACAGGGCAGGATGCAATCCCAGGTGGTGTGACTTCATAGCCCATGTTTCTACCAGTTTGAATTTCTTGTCACTTAATGAGAATATCCATTTTTAAGCAATGTAGACACCAATGGATTTAAACAGCTAGAATTTTATTTATTTTTTACCTTAATACAAATTGTATCTTTTGATTTCCATGTATGTGCCCTTGATATCTTGTGGGATTGAGAATTTTTTCATATTTATTAGCCCTTTACATAACTCAGATTAATTGTCCTCTTATATTCTATGCCTATTTTTTCATGAATATTTTTAATAATTGATCACAAGCAGTTCTTGTATATTCTGATTGTTGATCATTTATTATATATCTATTGCTATATTTTTCTTACTCTGTCACTTTTCTTTGAATTTGTTGTTTTCTCCCACAAAAAAAGATATTAAAAATTTTGTAATCAAATATGCAAGTCTTTTGTTTATGGTGTCAAGAATTTTAAACCTTCTGTAGAACAATGTTTCCAACTTAAGGTAAGAAAACTATTTTTCTATATTTATTATAATGCTTTCTAAATTTTGTTTTTAAAACGTTTAATAAATCTGTGTATTATTCTTATATATAATGTGAATTTAAAAGATAACTGTTTCAATGGTTATTAAATTGTCAAAACTATTTCTTAAACTCTTACTTCTTTTCTAATTGATTTGAAGTGAAACTCATCACAAATTCTCAGATACCACAGATTGAATTCTGGACTCTCTTTTTTGTTCTTTTAATTGATTTGGCCAGTCTTTGGATAATGCCAGGTTTTGAGCAAAATTAATTCCTATATCTCTAGAATATGATGATTTTACTTGTGATAAGACAAGTTGATCTTATTGTATTTCTTATTCGAAATACTCTTAGCTATTTCTACTAATTTATACTCTTGGTAAATTTAGAATCAGATTGTCGAGCTCTACTTTTAAAAATGGGATTTTGATTATAACCTCTGTTTTGTAGAGCAGGAGACAGATCAGAAAGAGGAAGGCGCTTGCTCAAGGTCATGTGTGTAAATAATTTCCTTCTAGGGCAGGTATTGTGTCTTGACCAGAGTCATGACCCTAAGGACCTCATCCATATCCCTCTTCTCTGGGACCTCGTATCTTCTCTACCCCTGTCCAATGGGCAAACTGCAATGAACCCTTCAAGGTCTTGCCCAAGCCCTACCTCTTCCTTGATTCCACTCATGCAGCACATCTGCCCCAAGTCCAGTTTTGTGTCCCTCTTCTGTACCTCCACAGCACCCAACATCCCCCCAAACACCACCTTTTCCACCCTATACTGCCATGGACTGCTTCTGTGTCTGCGAGAGTGGGTATAATCTGGAGGTGGGGTCTGGTCTCTTCTTATTTTCTGTTTACTTGTGGCAGTTTGAAACAAAGGAGTCTTGCATTCTGAAACAACTGTAGAGAAGCACCCGAACCCAGCTGATGGAGGTCAAATTCTACTTTAAATCCACCTTGGGGGGGTCATTGGCAGGTAGATGATGATGATACATTTTGAAAACTGAAGGTCCTTTGTAAAATCACAAGTTTCAGTAGGTACTTGTTTGCTCACAAATATTCTAACTTGTCTCTTTCCTGGCATATGGAAGAATTGCTGTTCCTTGCCCTGTTGAAGTTAGGCCTGGCAATATGTTCTGCTTTAACCAACTAGATAGGAGCAAAAATGGTATGTGTCCCTTCCAGGTGACACTTTTAAAAGCCAGTGTATGGGCCACAGGTTCTCTTTGCTCTGCCCAAGTGATCATGGAAGCATGAGTTGAGATGGAGCCTCCATTGGCACAGTTCCCTGACTGACCAAGATGGATAGATCACTCTGCCCGCTATGATGTTCATGTAGCAAAGCAGTGTGTTTGCTGTCAAGCCACTTGGATCTGGGGATTGCTATCAAAGTGTAGTCTAGCCTGTCCTGACAGAAACTAGTTAATTCCATTGGTCAATGCAGATTCTCTTTTATTAGGAATGTGGGGGAGCTTTAAGGATCATTCTGGTGCCAACAGCCTCTTGGTTCCTTTAAACGTACTTCTTCAAAGATACTTGACTCAGATTTTCTTATACTTTAAATAATTTTTATTTCCTTTATACGCTGTTTGTCCTGAAGCCAAAAGAAGCTCTTTAAAATCAAAGCAGAACATTGTTGATTATAAAGAAATCTTCAGAGAATGTGTCATAGAGAATCATAAGTTTGGTTTTACACAAAATGCAAATTGCATTAAATTCATTCTCTGACGTTCAGCCAGAATGTCTAGTTAGTTAATTCCTTAATCCATCACAGGTATTAAGGGCCCTGCCATATGCCCTACCCAAGGGGTAAGTAGGGGAAGAGGGTAGTCCTGTGTTCAAGGAGGTCACATGATAGTTGTAGGCAGTTTTTAAACAATGCTGATGGATAAAATGTTAAGGCTGTAGTAGAGATTATGTGCAAAGTCATATGGAACACAGAGCAAGGTGAACCAGCCTTATTGAGAGAAATATGTCATAGAACAGGAAGCATTTAAGTTAAATTTTGAAGAATTTGCAGAGGTTCAGTAAAGTGTCCAAGAAGGAGATGCACATTCCAGGCAATAAGATCAAAATGTGTAAAAACATGACAGTACATGGTTACACCCTCAAACCAATGCTAGCCAATGTGTCATGCATACAACCAACTTCCTCTAATGTCCGGCAGGTAACATGCATAGGTGAAACAAGACAAGCATGCTACACCTAGGAATGATGGGACAGTGATGAACTGGCAGCACGAGCCCTGTGTGGACGATGAGCAGTCAATTCTCAGCTCCAGGTCATTCCTGCCCAATCCTAGTCCAACATTCCCAGACTTTCCCTATCCTCTTTTTTAGGCAAGCCATAAATCCAGATTTCCATGGAAAATCTTCTGATGTATACTTTGTGAATAGAACAAAACTTGTTCACAGGACCAGAGCTGATACTGAAAATATTTAGCAGTTAGTTAGTATAGCAGGAGCCCTGAAAAAATCAGACATACACTGAGCATAATCAACAAGTATGGTCTTTGCAGTGAATCTTGGCTGAACATTATTTCTTCATGGGACACACTGGCCAACCCTTGGCCACCAGTTTGTGAGCCCTGATCCCAAATAGAAGGAGAAGGAACAAGCAGGAGGAGTGGGAGGGTTGTGAAAAGAAGGCTAGAATCTGGCCGCAGTGGATTTTAAATATACTATGTCAGTTGGCTTTTTCTTTGTAACAAAACACTCCCAAAATGTAATAGCTTAAAGCAACCATTTATTTAGCTCATGATTTCTGTAGGGCAGCAGTTGGGCTGGGCTGACTCACTCATACATCTGTCATGTCCCACTTAAACCATGCCCCAAAGAGTTAAAGAAACCAGTAACTAACAAAAATTCTTGAGTTTACAGGATGGAAGATAAAAAAAAAAAAAAGAAAAAAGAAAGAAACAACTTGCTGAAATGCTGAAACTCCCTCCTCTTGTAAGAGAACAAAATTAGCTGAAATCAGTTAGAACCAATGTAGCCCCCTGAAGTCTGTGCAGAACAAGCTTGCTGACATCCCAGCCTGAAATTCCACCACGTTTCATACTAACTCCCCCTGAATCTGCACATAACCCATGAGATAGCGTGAAGAGATAACTGCTCATACCCAAGGACTTTCCATACCTCCTCTTTCCTTCCACCAATCACCTGCTAATCTCAGAATCCACCCCCTAAACCTTTTCTAGTCAAATTACAGACTTCAAGCCAGCACAAGAAGACAGATTTGAGCTGGATTCCTATCTCCTTGTTAGTCAACTTGCAATAAAAAGCTTTTCTTTTCTCAGAATCTGGTGTCATAGTATTGGCTTCTAGCACATTGACCAGTGAGCCCCTTTTCCTTGGGACTCCACCAGCTGTCAGGGCTGGTGGTCTAGAGGGGCCTCAGTTAAGGTACTTGTCTCTTGTCCATATGGTCTGTCATCCTCCAACCAGCTAGTCCAGCTTCGTTAACATGTCACAGGGTTCCAACAGCAGCAAGAGAAAATAATCACTATTGGTCAGTGCTTTTCAGTTCTCTGTTGTGTCACAATGGCTAACATCCCAGGCAAGTCACATGGCTGAGCCCAGAGGTAGAAGAGGAGATATGGTGGGGGAAAAGGGACAAAGAAATCAAGGAAGGGCAAGAGTTTGTGACCATCTTTGCCTTCTACCACATTTGCTATTAAGATTGCACAAAGAGACTGGGCGCGGTGGCTCACACCTGTAATCCCAGCACTTTGGGAGGCCGAGGTGGGTGGATCACCTGAGGTCAGGAGTTCGAGACCAGCCTGACCAACATGGTGAAACCCCACCTCTACGAAAAATACAAAATTAGCTGGGCGTGGTAGTGAGCACCTGTAATCCCAGCTACTCGGGAGGCTGAGGTAGGAGAATCGCTTGAACCTGGGAGGCAGATATTTCAGTGAGCCGAGATCACACCATTGCACTCCAACCTGGGCAACAAGAGTGAAATTCGATCTCAAAAAAAAAAAAAAAAAGATTGCACAAAGGGTTGAATTATCAAATCAGACTCATAAGAATTAGAGATCTTATTCAGTATCAAACTTTACTAATAATACAAAAAAGCTATTCTGCTTTTATGCAACATGCAGATGAAGCATGAGAAGTCTGAGACCACCAGTGCTGCATCTTGGGCCCTTTTGCATCACATCAGAATGTGCCCTGATGCATAACACAGGGGGCTTCTAAGTGATGCATACCGTTCATCACTGACCCAAAGGGAACTTTTAAGCATGAAATAAATCCATTTTATACTCTGATAATTAAATACCCAAAACTGACACTTTCTAGCAGGCCATGCCCCAGAAATCTATACTTTTCAGGTTTGTTTACCACACCAATTGATCAAGTATATCCTGCTGAAAGAATTCTATTGATAAGGACTCTCTTATTATCATTCAATCAGTAAAAACCATCAGAAATTTGAATAGAATCTTTCCACATTTGACCAGGATAACTCCTTTTTTCCGCTTATTTCTCCTTCTCCTCTTCTTTCTCTTCTTATTCCTCCTCCTCCTCCTCTGCTTCCTTTTTATTTTTCTTCCTTTCTCTCTTTTTTCTCTTCTTTCTCTCTTCTTTCTTTCTCTCTTTCTCTTTTTCTTTCTTTCCTTTTTTCTTCTTCTTCCTCCTCCTCCTGCTTCCTACTCTCCTTCTCATTCTTCTTCATAATCTCTCCTTGAAATTATCCAGCTTAAAAAGGATAGTTAACAGATCAGCTGCTAATCTTTTTCTTCCCAACCATACTTTGGATTTTCACCTTTAATATTAACTTCTGTAACAAAACATCCAAATATTTGGAGCCATTTATTTTCTCCCTTCACCATGTGTATGTGTGCATGCTATGCTTATACACAAGCATGGGGATTACTTATCATTTATGGATAAGGAACTATGCATTTAGATGTATTTAATTTCTGTGGAGCCAGAATTCCATCACTAGAAAGAATCTTATTTCATAAAGTAATCTGATTTCTGCATAAAGTATCAGGTAACTGTGGAGTGGTCTTCCCTGACAGGAGAAATGGGATCTGTTAGAGAGGAAAAAGGTAACTTGTTATTTGAACTAGAAGTTCCATAATGGGTTTCAGAAGAAATTCCAAAATATTCTAGGCCCAGTGTACCCTTATCTTGGAAGTCTCACTTGCATTATCAATACAAATGAACAAGATTATTGCTAAGATTTCTTCCAAAACTGACATTTATTTGATGAGGTTTAGGGTAGTTTAATAGGAAGTGCCAAATACATGTTTAGGAAGAGTGGAATGAACTCTGACTTATTTGGATGTTTCTGATGCCGTATGCAGAACATGTTGTCTCTAGAATTCTTGTGTAAAATTATATCTTGAACATTGGGAACATAGACTCCCTCACATGGCCTGGAGAATTCCAGAAAGCTACACTGTGATCAAAAGATGGCAGGATATCAAGGTCATTTGAAAGGTTCAGGTTCTTCTTTTTTTCAACTGCTTGCTACTTATCCTAGTAAAATGCAAAGATGTGTGGGTGCATGATATTCTCAACACATCAAAAATAAAGTGGAAGTGGACAGTCAACCTAAAACAGTAAAAAAATGGCTCTACACAGGTTCTGAAGCATCAGGTAAAGAATAGCTACCATGCAAATCAAACAAAAAAAGCCAAGGTCAGTGTTTTACAGAAAGAGACAAATGAGTCTATACTTTCCAAAATGGAAGTATTCACTAGTGTACAATAAAGGCCAAAGCTGCAGGATCCTTAGAGATCCTTAGAGAGGACAGTGCTTCCTACAGAGTGGTACATGGGGTTGATACATGAGTTTATGATGTTATGGTACACGAATAAACTTTTTATTTTCATAATTATGTATTTATTTTAATGAGTGAAATAAATACCTATTTTTTGTTTTGGGGAGTTTTTTTCTTTATTTTCAAGTTTTTACTACCCACCATTCAATCTGTCTTCCATTAGCACCTTGTTTTCCCTGTTGGAGAATCTCCCATTTTGTATCCTCCTGAGGACCTTGGCCAACTATGGAAGTCAAAGGGACCAGATTTTCATCCTCCTCACACCTGTCCCAAGGTAGGCAGGGTGCAAGTGTGACTTGAGCTTGGCCAACCATACACTGTCCCTGTGAGTTTGAATTCTGAGCAGATAGATGACATGGTGACATGGGTGTCTGATAGCCACATTCATTGTGGTGACAGTGGTGTGGTCGTGGTGCTTCGCAGAGACCAGTCATCCCAGTTTCATGCAGTTGTTCTGCTGTCTGGTCAACCAGGACAACTTCAATCCCTACTGTCTTCAAGCTTGATCTTCTAGCCTCCTAAAGTTACCTGAGCCCCGAGAATCTCTCCAATAAGATCTCACTCTGCTTAAGATGGCTGAAAGATTTTCAATTGCTTTCAACCAAGGACCCTCTGACTGATACAGTGTTAATTAGAAAACATGTAATTAGCAAATCAAAGCCATGATTTTATGGATATTATTCTTTCATAAATGGCAAAGTCTTAAAACAGGGTTGATTTAAATTAACTGGAAAGAAAAGCTTTAAGAGAACAGTGGTGTGTGATTACAAGAAAACAGTGATTATTAGGAAGACAGTGAATTGGCTCAAATCTCCTCATTTTATAGAAAATGAATGTGGGTCCTAGGGAGGCTAAGAGACACCAGAAAGTCCCCAGTAGCTCAGCTGCAGACCCTACCCAGCTTCAGGTCCCCTCACTCCATATGGGTCTCACTATCTACCCACATGTGAGGGACAGAGCCCAGCTCCCACACTAAGGGTCCTGCCCCATCACACAGCTGGGATCATCTTGGGTTCTAAATTCACAGAGGCCTAGGTCAGCAGCCAGCACTTTCATCCTTAATTATTTTTTTTAAAAAAAAAGCCTTCTTTTTTTCTGTTTATTTTATTTTATTTTTTGTCTTCAAACTTGGTATTGACAAGCCTGACAGCATGGAGCACATGTACCATGAATATTCTGTTTTTCATTGAGTCATTCACTGCTGAGGAATAACACCCCCTCCCCACACAGAAGTTCTAAACAGATTAATTGTGATAGTTTTATTCCTCAAGAAACCTCACACTCCAGCCCATCAATAACCCCCTTGAAAACAATAACCTGCTGTGAAAACACCCAGAACCCCTTGACCTATGGCTCAGTGGGAGAACTATTGTTTTTCTGAAGCCATCTCATCAGCATGACTCAGAAGTGCGGTAATTAGTCTGACAAGGGAATAAAGTCCTGTTTCCCTTACATTTAAAAATCAACTCGAAATAATTTTCCACAAGAAGCCAACAGAGACCTATTCCTTTATATTAACTACCAACTGAAGCATTCCCTGGTGGCGTTTCTCCATCCTGGTCCATGCCAATTACAGCATCGTAACCTAGAATGAAGTGAAAATTGTCCACGTGGGAGACAGGGCTCTGCAATGGGAAGGAAAAGAGATCAGAGTGAGATAATCCTGGATTCTAACCTTAGTCTTGCGGCTGAGTGGTGCTTGAGGGGACAGTTGGACAGAGGAAGGCATCCCAGGCAGAGGGAAGAACACAAATGGAGCCATGGAACACAAAACCATGTCAGGAGATGAGTGAACTTCAGGAAGGGGGATGTGTCTGGAAAGCAGGGCGTGAGAGGTGTCTGGAGGCAGGAGACGGGGGCTGCAACTGATATTAAGGAGACAAGATTTTATCTGGGAGGCTGTGTGGGGTATGAAGAGAGCACTGTTGTGCAGTCAGACAGATCTGTGTTGGAGGTCTAGCTCTGCTACTTTCCAGCTGTGAAACTGGGATAACAAAGCTTCCTTTGTAGAGTCACTTTGTGATTTAGAGCTATTGCGTGCAAAGACTGTGGCACCATGCCTGGCTCAGGCACATTTTTTCATAAACAGTTGCTTCTTTGAGGAACTGAGTGGCCACTGAACGTATCCATTGTGGTGTTGAAAGATCTTCCCACCAATGCATGGAGCATAGATTTACAGAAAACACCTTTAAAAAGGCAAACTGTTCGAGGTCATTGCACTTTACTGGGTGAGGAAGAGCCTGGGGCAGAGTAGTGGATGGGGGCACAGTTGGTACAGGGAGGAGGGGCAGGTGCAAGAGGTATTTGTTAAGTCAAAGGTACAGGTCCTGGCATTGATTGTACATGGCAAGGAGAGCATTGGCGACCGGAGGGGAGTGGGACACGGGTTAGGAGTAGTAAGAGTTCAGGATGATTGCCAGGTTTTGCATGAATAATGGGTCCGTAGTGCAGCCCCCAACAAAGATGTAGAATGTGACCAGGCGTGATGGCTTGTGCCTATAAACTCAGCACTTTGGAAGGCTGAGGCAGGAGGATTGCTTCATCCCAGGAGTTTAAGACCAGCCTGGGCAACATAGTGAAACCCCATCTCTACCAAAAACAAATTAGGCAGACATGGTGGTGCATGCCTGTAGTCCCAGCTACCTGGGAGACTGAGGTGGGAGGATCACTTGAGCCCAGGAGGCAGAGGTTGCAGTGAGTCATTGCACTCCAGCCTGGGTGACAGGGTGATACCCAGTCACAAAAAAAAAAAAAAAAAAAAAAAAAAAAAAAGAATGTAGAATGTCAGAAAAGAAGAAACAGTTGTTGTAGGGAGAGGTTGATTCTCAGGTAGAAGCTAAGCCAAAGCCAGAACCAGAAGGAAAAAATGTAATTAAGTTCCTGGGTTATTTACCTACATTCAGTTGAAAATTCATGTTTTTTTTTTGTTTGTTTGTTTGTTTTTTAATATACAGAGGCAAAACATCATAATGAAAGAACACTGAACTTGGATTCCCATGACCAGGCATGCAAACTTTGTCTGCCTCCTAACTACTGTGTAATTTGGGGAAAATTGCTAAGCCCGTCTGAGCTTCAGTTTTCTAGTCTGTAAAGTAGGGACAATGACAATCAGTCCTGCTGCCCCCATCAGCTGAAGCACAGTGTGCAATGTGCAGGACTTCTCACCAATCACAGGCTTGTCCTCAGGGTCTCGGTCCCTAGTGCACAGACCATTCAAACATGGGGCCCTTCCTGTGGTACCTCTCAATGCTGTGATTCTGAGGGTCATGGATGCTCCTCTGTTCTGCGAAAGTGGGTGCAGAGTTCCACATTCTCCTGGATGCCTTCCATGACAGGGCTCACTGAGAGACTCGGGAGCGGGGACAGCGCGCTCCTTTGTGGGAACACACAACACTCCCTGCCATCTGCCTGTGGCAGGGAGAAAAGAAGACAATGTTCTGTCCTCAGCAGGAACTGGCGCTATCGGAAAGAGATGGAACAAGAAGATCTGTTCCATTTCAAGCCCAAGAGAGTGACCACTGATAGCTGTCCTCAGGCTTCATTGAGGACTGGATGAGAGGGAATGTGGAAGAAAATTTTAGTAGGAAGGAAATAAATATGGAGGCTTTGGGGGAGAGAAGGAAGGGAGGGAGGGAGGGAGGGAGACATGGCTGGAGGAGGAGAGGAAGGAAGGAGTGGGAGGAAGGGAGGCAGGAAAGGAAGGAGAAGACAGAAAGAAGCCTACCATTTCTCAAGCTGATCCGATGTATTAGGTAAGGTGCCAAGCTTTTTCATGCCCTCTGTCATTTAATTCCCACAACAACTCTTATTTTACAGGTAAGTAAAAGTTATGAGGCTGACGCCAAGAATTGTCAAGTGCCTTACCCAAGGTTAAATCAATTTTCTGAGCCACAACCTGTCTTTTCCACTAAAACATGCCACTTCCCCTTTTGATCCTCTATGTACTCAGAGTGTAAGTGAAGTCCTGGAGGAACTACAAAGTTAGACACCATGAAGAGGGGCACAGCATCCCATTGGAAACATGGGATACCCCATGCTCTTCTGGGCCAGTCTCCCCTGTTGGTCTGCTGTACTCAGTTCTGGGCTGTGCCAGAGAGGAGAGAGGAGCCCTGACAACCTGACAGCCAGAGCGGGGCAGGCAGGGCGGTGATGGGTTTCCAAATCAAGTCCTATGACTGAAGAGGCTGGGAGCACTTGGCTGTCGAAGTGACCACCAGTAAGGACAGGCAGCTGTCTTGAGCCAGGTGCTGTCCTGAAGTGGGGATGGACGTGATCGCAGTTCCAGAGGCCTGAGCTCAGAGAGCTGCAATTTTGTTTCTCATGGAGCTGGGCAACCTTCTTCCAGACCAATAGTTTGGTTCATTTCCTCTTCTTCTTCTTCTTTTTTTTTTTTTTTTTTTTTTGTTGAGATGGATCTTGTCGCCCAGGCTGGAGTGTGATGGCATGATCTTGGCTCACTGCAGCCTCCACCTTCTGGGATCAAGCAATTATCCAGCCTCAGCCTCCCAAGTAGCTGGGATTACAGGCACCCAACACCACACCTGGCTAAGTTTTGTATTTTTAGTAGAGACAGTGTTTCACCATGTTGGCCAGCTGGTATTGAACTCCTGACCTCAGGTGATCCTCCAGCCTCGGCCTCCCAAAGTGCTGGGATTACAGGAGTGAGCCACCGCACCAGGCCAAAGGACTGCTGCTGCTTTTTTTCGAAGTGTTATTTAAAAATCTGTACAGAGTTTGCTTACAGAGACTGAGAGCTCTGAGGGGCATTCGATGACCAAGAGGCCCTGGTTTCATTATGCCGAGACCTAGTGAGTCTCTTCTGGACTCAAATGTGTGCAAAACTAAGTCAAGGCAGTCTGGAAACCAGCCATAGTTATTCACACTTGTCCTTCACTGTGAGCACATTATTAAAGCTCTTTCTTCAGTCACATGGGGTAAACTCTCCACCCTCGAGGAGTTCTGATTAGTAAATTGAGCTCCATCTCCTTGTATTCTTAGTGATCAAAACCTAGATGGTCTCCAAGGCAAGTACTAGTGGCCTGCCCTTAATCCAGTTGCACTTGCTCATGCTCTAGAATTCAGCTCAGCTGGCATCTCTTCGAGGCACCATTCTTGGCTCTCTTGGTCAGGTGAGGTTCTCCTTGTTGCTTCCATAACACCATCCCTCAATGTGTTCCTTCCTTGTATTGCAATGATGTTTAGATGTGCCTGCCTCCCTCACAAGACTTGGAGATACAATATTATTACCACCATCGCCCTCAGTTAAGAGGCAAGACTGTTTGGGCTCAGAGAAATTAAGTCACTTCTCTAAGGTCACAGAGCTAGTGTGTAATAGAGCTAAGATTTAAATCTACCTCACCTCGGTTTCACTCCAAAGCTTGTAATTTTTTTTTCATTTCAGACTGTTTCTACAACAAATAGATTTCTAAAGTGCCTCTACAGAAAATGTGTTTTCTCTAAAATGAACACCAAACTGGACACTTGTGAGTGCCCCCAAAGGTCTTGAGGTGATGGAATAGTCTGCCTTTCAAAGAGAACGATCTTACAATTTACAAGTTTGCCTCTCAATTAACTGAGCACTGTGGCTCTTTATTTAATGTTATTTCTACATAATCTAAATTTGGCTGCAGGTTAATGGACCCATAGGGAGTTACTGCTAGTTCAGTTTCAAACGAATTCAGCAGCATTCCCAGATTATTGGTTGTTAATGGGATCACCCAGCTGTTTTCACTTCCTCCCGATCCTTCTCGAGGTGACTACAGAGAAGAGGACAAAAACGGACACAGTGGGACTCACTTTTAGATCACTGGGACTACTGAGCTCTCCCTCTGCTGGCTTCCTGGCCACACTGGGTTCCAGCCCCTAGAAAACCACCTGGTCATAGCCAGAGCCAGCATGACCCGCACTATTATTCATCCAAACACATTGACTGAGCACCTAGTGTGCCCAAGGCACTATTCTGGTGCAGTTGGAGACACAGAGATGGATCAAGCATGGTGTGAAGGAAAAATATAAGTCAGTTGGGTTAAATCACTAAAATCACTAAAACTGAGCTGTGGTTTCCTTACATGCAGCGTTCATCATCAATATGCCTATCTTCAATTGTTTGTTTATTCATGTAATGTTGACTGAGAATCTGCATGCACCAGATATTTTTCTGAGGATACCTGGGTGATTCCAATCTTGCAGGTTTATGGTCTCAAAAGGGATATAGACAAATTAATAAGCAGCAAATAGTTCAGGGTGATTGGTCAACAACAGGGAAGTATGAGAGACCATGAGAACACAAAGGAAACATTCCTCTTCAGGACTAAGAGGTCAGGCAAATCTTCCTAGAGGATTTTACAGTTTAGTTCTGAGTTTGCCCTGAATATGAACACAGGCCAGCCAGAACACGAATAGCAGTCTCCCAGAGGTGGGAGAGGAGAAAAATTTTAGTCAAAAGGAACAACATGAGCAGATATGCAGGATGAGAAAAAGTAAGTCATCTTGGGAAAGTATGATGGTGAATATGTTTTGAGTGGAGTTCAAGTAAGGATAATAGTGAAGAGGGAGGGGTCTAGAGAAGAGGAGCATGTATGAGACATAAAGAGTCTTGAAAACCTGGAAAAGGAGATGGATTAGACTTCAACTTGTAGACAGCAGAGAGTGGAGGTTCCCAGAGATGTGTGAGGAGCAAATGTGGTCTTT
The DNA here is from genome assembly GCF_029281585.2 of Gorilla gorilla gorilla. Taxonomy (NCBI): domain Eukaryota; kingdom Metazoa; phylum Chordata; class Mammalia; order Primates; family Hominidae; genus Gorilla; species Gorilla gorilla. Next base: position 141,064,596 of record NC_073231.2, on the reverse strand, counting down.
CTGCAAATCACCCAACTGTTCTATGTAGACTTGACTTGGGCCTGGAAAAATTAGAGTCTGGGGCAACTGGACCACAGTTGTGGCCAGGACTATTGAGGAAACAATAAAGAGGGAGATAAGAGGGACCAATTTGAAGGAAAGTTGGCAATAAGTGCCAGCAGAACTTGATAGACATGAAATGAGTTCATGTAACTGCAAGCATTAGGCTTTTAGAAAACTACAAAGTAGAAAAGCAAATGCAGTTCACATAAGCCCAGATTTCCACATTGTATGAATTGATGACACCTAAATTAATGATGTTTTTCTATATTGGGATACTAGATCAAAGTCATTTTACTCAAGATTTTATAAATGTAATAGTGTTTGAAGAAGAAAGAGTTTGGAAGAATAATAGCACAAGATGGCTTTGATTGTAGGCTTTGGGGTGAATCAGGGTATGGTAGGTCATGGGACACTTCCCCAGATCATGACAGACAAGGTAATGAGTGGCTTTCACTTTAATGAGGGCCAGAGCTTCATTTTCAAAGGGTTATTAAATTAGGCTTCACTGATGGCATATTTAATTTGCTTTGGAAAGGGAAAAAATGGTTTCTCAAAGGCATGGCAACACAAAGTTCGATGGTCTTTTCCATGATACTCCACTCGTGACATTGCCTCAGAGCTGGAGATTAGCTACAGGAGGCAGAATGCCTTATAGATTTTTTAAAGCATGAAACGTCTTCATTCTGGAACAGGTGATGTTTCACGTTTTCTGAAAATCACACCCCAGGTTTTGTGCTCCAAATGTGTGAGCAGAAGTGGAAGAACACACTGTCTGGAGGCAGGCCAGCATGGCTGGAAACACCTGCTTTCGCCTAAGCTAGCTGCACAAGTTTGGGGAAAATAACTTAGTCTTTCTAGTATGCTGCTTTATCTGTGAAATGAGGCTGAGGGTGATAGCTCACCTTGCAGGGCAACTGTAAAGCTCAGATCAGAGCATTCCTTCCTCACTTCCCTGACACTGAGTTTTGTTTTCTGCACAAGATGCGGAGGATAAATCCTGCCTTGCCTGCCTTGCAGGTTGCTGAGAGCTCAAGGGACAATGAAGGCTTAGAGTAAAAAATGTGTTTGTGTGACGTCACAAGACAGATTGGCAACAGAATAGAAGCTAAGATCGAGGTGTTTAAACATTCCATGCCCTCTCCATTGTGCCAGGCAAATTAATGCCCAAGTCCCCGAGACACAAGGGAATGTGTTTCAGGGGTGGCAACTCTCTGGCTTTCCCTTTTGTGCCATTGGCTAGTTCAGGAATAATTGGAAAGTGAGCCCAGAACCCTCATACACAAACCCTCATGTACAATCCTTGATTCTGAATCCCAACCTCTTCTCTAACTGCAAGCTCCCCTTGGTGAATCTCCCTTCCAATCTCTCCTCAGCAGCTTCCTCCTCTGGGCCCATGTTTCTCTAGGCACCTACCCTCACAAGGGTCTTTGTCACAACTGGATCTGAGGGATCCATGTAAACACTGTCTGCTCCCCTTCAAATGAATGCCTGGAGGGCAGGACTACAGATACAGGACTCCTATCCGTAATCCCTCCTGACACTCAGCTCCCGTCCAGCACTGCAGGCACTCAATAGAGCTGCCAGAATTAAATATGTTAAAAGAAACAACTTCCAGATTGTTCACTTGACTAACTTAAAATATGCTTTATTTGGAAAGGTAGGAGGGACGTAATTAATGGTCTCTACCATCATCAAGGCTGAGCTGATGCTGTGATTTGAAAGGGGACTCTTCCTAGATTGCTTACATCCACATTATCCCAACAGCTCTTCCATTCTTCTGGTGCCCAGATCTGGGTCATCAGGAGAGGGTTGATGAAGAGGAAGCACAGGAAGTAAGTCAAACATTGACCGCTTAACCTTAATTCTTTAAAATATCCTCAGCAATAAGGTTGGGGATGGGGGTGTTTAATGAAGGCTAGCTAGGGGACAGGCATGTTTGTTTTAAAGATTAAGTGATAATCTTAATAATTCAATGATAAGTATATAAGACACACAGCAATTCACCTTAGGATATAGTAGATGCCCAAATAGATGTTACCATATCTCACCTTCATTTTTCAGGTACTTTTACCTGATTATAGCTACCATATTCCCAGAATAATGCAGAGGTCTCTTCCTTTAATTTTCAGTATGAAAAACCTCTCTCCATTTTAAATCTGCTTTACCTAGAATTCTAGAATTCTCAGACTTAGTTCAATATAGCCATCCTGTTTTTAGAGCTTTAGAGAGAGTACAGACCAGGTGTGAGTCATTCCATCTTGTGACTTAGTGTGTCTTAGAGTCTGAGTCATAAAACCACAAAGGCACAGAACATTTGGATGGGAAACCAAAGGGAGAAAAAATTAAAGTTTCTCTTGGCACACAAATAATCTTGAATCAAATTTGTAACAGAATGTTGAAACTGAAGGCTCATGGTAAGCCTCATGATAAGCACCAGGAGGTAACAGATGAGAGATTCAAATCCAGGTCTCCACATATGGAATTTACGAAGGAAATGTCAGAGGACCTGCCCAAGCAGTAGGCTCCTCTTCCTCATTGTGGTTTTTTTTCTTTTCTTTTCCTTTTTTTTTTTTTTTTTTTTTTGAGACATAGTCTCGCTCTGTCGCCCAGGCTGGAGTGCAATGGTGTGACCTGGACTCACTGCAACCTTCATCTCCCGGGTTCAAGTGATTCTCCTGCCTCAGCATCCCAAGTAGCTGGGATTACAGGCATGTACCACCACACCCAGCTAATTTTTGTATTTTTGGTAGAGACGGGATTTCACCATGTTGGCCAGGCTGGTCTCAAACTCCTGACCTCAAGTGATCCGCCCGCCTTGGCCTCCCAAAGTGCTGGGATTACAGGTGTAAGCCTTTGTACCCAGCCCTTGTGGTGGTTTTAAAGAGTGTTAAGGGAATGAAAGAAAGAAAATTGCTGATAAGGTTTCCTCAGAGATGCAATTGTATTTATGGGTGTTACCTCAAGTGTGGTGAGTCTTCCATGGGGTCACCCCAAGAGCTTTGGAATGTGTTCCCTGCAATTGAGATATAACTGCTAACCAGGAAATGCAGTGGGTGGAGGAGGGCTGATGTGCCATTTTGGGGGTAAAACCCAGGGCACCTGCTGCATGGGGATCCATTGTTTTTTGGAACAAGGAACATGGGAATGTTTTCCATGAGTCAGTATGGGACTGAGATGGGTTGAGAGAAAGCCAGGATGGGGACATTCCAATTAATAGGGCTGCCCCAAGTAGGAGTGGGATCCATCATGAACAACCTCGATTCCTAGAATCTGAGGGAGAAGGTGAAGCATCCACCCAAGTCAAGTTGCTTCCATCTGGGTTGGGGGAATGTCAGGGGAGTCCCAGTGGTAGGATTCATGAAGTGCTCAAGAATGTCCAGGCCTCCACCAGGTCCTCAGGTGCTAGGGTTGCTGATGATGGTGGTATTTGCAAGGGACTTGTCCTGTTCTTTTACCTTTTCTCCCTCTCCTCCAATCCTCAAGGGGTCATAAGGTGCTGAGAAGCTGGGGTTCAGGGGACTGTAGAAGCAAAAACTGAGAAACGGAGAAGCCAGGCCCCAGGTCTCCACCATTCCCTCCACAAGCTTTTAGCCTAAAGACACCTAATGTGGGGAAAGGAGGAACACTCACTATGAAATCTGGTTGAGATATAGGGCTAATATCTTTGAGCACTCAATTACTGAATCAAGGCAGTGGTGGAGACTTAAAATGACTGTAGAACCGCCAGTTACCTGAGTCGCCAGACAAGTCATGGACTTGCCTTATTTTCATCCAGGGGCAGGAGAAGGTTGAACACATATTAAATAGATGGCAGGAGAACACAATAAGGATGCATTTTAATCACTCTGCAAGCTGTGCTTTTTCAACCCGCATTTTATAAAACCTTGTCAAGCATCTCTTTCAAGCTCCAGGGAACAAAAATTACTTAGGAATAAGAAATGGTAAATGGATATCAGTTGTACAATATCCCTTATCATTCACTTAGAATGTGTGAAATATCCCTTGCATTTTCTCTATTTAGTGAGTGTCCTGGTCCCCATTTTTTAAAGTCGTGTGAGAGATATTTGTCAAATCTTTACGGTCACCTTGTTAGCAGCACCCTCATAACTTCCTGTTAGGAACTTTAATTGTTGCCCTGGGATTCTCATCCAAGAAGGTGTTTAGGAACAGAGTCCTCAGAATTGGGTACAGTAGGATGAGGAAGTTATGGCTTTCCATTGACCACCTTCATCCTGTGCCATTTTAAAGGACTCTGAGCTCTGTAAAATGCTGTAACCTGGATTAGCTAAAACCTCTTGGGTTGCCCCAGTGTATACTTAAGTCTGTTCTCAATACATAAGCATGAAAACACAAACTGACACACTCACAAACACACACATACACATCCTCAAAACTACCCCCTCTCTGCCACATCATACATCAACTCCTAAAACCTGGAAAAGAGAGGTAGATTTCTTCCAAAATTTTCTTCCTGAAGGCTATTTAAGTTTACAAAGAATAGAAATAAATCACATACATCAATGCCCAAATTTCTGAATTTCTTCCTTAAGCATTTTTTTCCCTCAAATTTCCCTTCCCTAAAGCAGCTGTCATCTCTCTCTCTCCTCACCCTATTGTCTGAAACCCTTGCCCCTACTCCATATCTCAACCATTTACATACCCTGTACCTCGATTAGCCAAACAAAGCCCAGCCTTTAGTCAGATCCTGAGCAGCTGCCCTTGCGCGGGCCCTGGCCCACTGAAATCTCTCAGGCAAGCCCAGGTACATCTGGATGGTGGGTGGGGTAGAAGGTGGGGTGATCATGAGGACCAATCTGGCTTAGCTGCTTTTGATGTCTGCCTCTTTCTAGGACACTGGCTTATCTTTGCCCCTGCAAGCCTATTCTGGTACTGGCCAGTGGGCTGATGCTACACAGAAGGATGACTTCCAGCTCCCTGTGAAGGGGGCCTTCACATGTGTGGAGGCTCTGAGAGGAAAAGAGTGAATAGGACAGATTCCATGGAACTTGGAATTTGCAGGCAAATTAGTTTGTCATTGTACTGCTCAAATGTTAGCTTCCTCATCTTCTTTTTCTGGAAGCAAAATATTGCCAATAACTTTACCAATTTAAGAAAGTGAGAATTTTCCTAGCTCCTCAATCACTGGCCTTGCTAACAACCTCATGTTTTCTCTTCCATCCATCTTCCATGCCTCACTGAAACACCGAATACACCTGACTGCCCACAATCAACAGTGTCTGAACATGCAAAAACTCATGAAGGCTGGCAACTTATTTTTAATCTGTACATTGCCTTCAAAAATTACATACACCTTGGCACTTTCAAAAGTCATGCTCCTTTGCCCTGAACTGCAGAATCAGGACTAAATGATAAATTCAAGCCAGTGTGTGTGTGTGTGTGTGTGTGTGTGTGTGTGTATGTTTCCATTCCAAAAGTGCGTCCTAATTTGGGTCGATTAAATTGTATTTTATACTAATGGCAATCTGAATAAAATGTGAGAAGAGGGCACCTGTCTTTCAAGACTTCAAAGGTAATATAAAAAAGCAAGCAAATAAAATATCCATATCCATTTTAAAGCACCAAGGCATTAAGAGTCCTATCATTGTTTCTGACAGCCAGGCACACATTTCACAACTCTGGGAATGCTTCAAACAAAACAAAGACAGCCTTTCTGAAGAAGAGACTAAGATTGTGTGAGGAATAGGGGGGAGTTTAAAGGGCTAAGCCCAAGGAACAGGCAGGGGGGCAAAAGCTAGATCTGAAGGGAATTTACAGTGACGCCATTAGACCCAGGTGGCAAATGGGAGTTGGGACAAGAGGGCGTCCCCAAGGCAATGCCATCAGAGAGGCCTGAGTAGACCCATGCATGGCAGGCAGGAAATGCATGGGAGTGGTGGCAAATGGGGGAGCCAGGTGGCAAATGGGAGACCCAGGTGGCAAATGGGAGTTGGGACAAGAGAGCGTCCCCAAGTCAATGCCATCAGGGGTGTCTGGGTGGACTCATGCATGGCAGGCAGGAAAGATATCAGAGGAGGATGAATTTGGCTATACTTCTTGGCTCCCAGATTTCCCTATTGCCTATTCCAGACTCCTCTACCTCTTTGGACCTGCAGGCCGAGATCACCAACCTAGGCTGAGCTGGCTGGGATGAGCCAGGACTCCCCATGTGGAATGCAATCAAATTAACTGTGCCTTATAGGACATGGGAATGAAAATTTTACACATTACTGCCAACTCAATCCTGAAACAGTGCTATTCTCCTGTCTCCTCCTCAGGAAACTTTCCTGACTCCCCATTAACCAAAGGTTGAAGTCCAAACTCCATAATTCGACTTTCCATCGATCTAAATCGTATACATCTTTCCATCCATTCATTCATTAATAAACACCTATCAGTCACATGTTATATACCAGGTATTAGGAGTAAACATTGAATGAAACACAATGTCTACTCTCAAGAAGTTCATGGCCATCCCTCAAATAAATGACAATCTGACCCAAATTATTTTCCTGGTCTAACTTCCACCACATGTATGTGAACAGTCCATTCCGGGCCAACAGGTGCACTCGTGTTATCCCAATGTGTTGGTTAAAGTTCTGGAGGCAGGTAAATGTTGGCTTAAAACCCATTTCCCTTGCTTTCTAGTAAGTTTCTAAATCTTTCTGTACCTTAGTTGCCTTACAAGTTTGAAGTAAGGGTTAAATAATTTAGTGTGGAACTCATACTGAGTGCTCTTACAGAGCAGTTTTTACTATTACTGTTGTTGCTGTTGTTCATTCTCCTCTCTAAGCCTTGTTTGCAGCCAGCTCTCAGGTGAAAGGGCCCGAACCCCTGCTCTGCCCACACCCTTCCCAGGCCTTGCAAGGCCAGCTTGCTCCTCCAGTAACCACTCCCTCTGCCTGAATCGCTCATGACACCTGGGACCTGGACTGTTGTCAGGGGATCACAGGTTGGGATTCCGCTTCCTGAATGGAATGTAAACTCTGGGATGATAAGAAGTCGTAAAATTATGTAGATCCTCCAGTGGAAAACCCAGGATGCTATGACCTATGAAATTTGGGACTTGCTGTGAAATAAACCAGCAAATGTGATGTTTCCTAGAATTACCACCTCATGGTGTTTGTCTGCTTTGGCTCATAAATTCCCTGGAGATAAATCCTGCGTGCATGCATTGCCCCACATTTTAGTCTTTCCAGCTCATGTCTTGTCTGAGGCAGAATGGGGAGAGTGCAATGGTTTAGGATAAGTACTGATCCGTCATCCCTAGAGGTGAAGAGAGCTAATAAAGTAAGAGGTTATTGTAATTCTTCTACCACAAAGGAACCCATTATTATTATTATTATTATTATTATTTATATGAAAAATTATTTTCATCTCTCTGTCTACAGTACCTAGCGTGGCATAAAGTAGGTTCTCAGTAAATGTTTTTTTGCATTTTGAATAAATGATTGACTCTCAGCTTTGAGAGTGTTTCCGTCAAACAAATTTTCTTTCTTAAAGAGTAAAGCAAATTTTTCGCTTCCTAAATTAATCATAGATGTGTATAAATCAACAGACAATAAGTGGAAAGCAGCAAACAGCAATACAACACTCTATTAAATTGAGCTTCTGTGGCAGATGCTGTGGGTTGCCAACAACAATTCTCCTCCCTATTCTTTGTCCCTAGCATACCCCCCTTCTTCCAGTGATGGGAATGAAGATACTGGGCCCTTACTCTCCAGCTTGCCTATGTGAATCTGTTTGAGCCAATGAGACATAAGGAGAAATTTCCCATGTTTGGAGGAGACTTCTAGAAAATATTCCTTCTCACTCCATGATAAAAATAGACTAAAAAAAAAAAACATAAAAAATGCCAAAGCGCTTGTGCCTCCCTTTTGCTTTTGCCATTGCTATTTTGGGACCATGTATGGCAATATGATTTATACACCATGAAAGATAGCTCCAAGACAGGAGAATACTTGAGTCCTTGATGACATTGTCAAGATGCTCAGTCAGTACTGGCTGAGTCAGTACTGGGACCACCTGCTTCTGGGCAGCTTACTGTTGAAAAAAAAAGCACATAAAACACTATTGTTTAAGTCATGTTTATTTGGCTGTTCTGTTACTGTTAACTGAGAGCGTCCTACCTGACAAATTGCACAGTGAGCTGGCTGTTGCTTTTGCTCACCTGTGAGACCATGCTGTATACATGGACCTGCTGCAGAGCTTTGGGCAATGTTCAGAATTGTTCATGAGTCTGCATTATTACCTGTGCAAGCCCCACAGATTGAGCTCATGCTCTTATTTTCCAGTGAGACAGAGGGAGACATGGGCTCTTGTATTGGGCCTGAAGAGACTGAATCCTATCTCAGCTACTTTCTATTAGGTTAGTGCAAAAATAATCACGGTTTTTGCCATTGCTTTCAATGGCAACGACTGCAACTACTTTTGCACCAACCTAATAGCTGTAAAAATGTATTAGTCAGCTCAGGCTGCCACAACAAAACACTTAGACTATATGACTGAAACAACAGAGATGTATTTCTCACAATCCTGAAGGTTAAGATCAAGCTGCCAGCCAATTCACTTCCTCAGTGAGGGCTCTCTTTCTGGCATGCAGACAGATGGCTGCCTTCTTACTATGTCCTCACAAAGTAGAGAGAGGGGAAGCAAGCCGTCTACTTTCTCTTCTCATAAGGACCCTAATCCAATCATGAGGGCCCCACCCTTACCACTTCATCTAAGCCTATTAATCTCCCAGAGGCCTCACCTCCAGAAACCATCAACATATGAAGTAATAGGGTTTCAACATATGAATCTGGGGGCACAATTCTCACCCCAAACTGGGAAATTATTTCGTATGGATGATTCAGCTCATGGCAGTGGCCTTGGGCAAATATTTAACAGCCTGAACCCTCAGTCTCCTCATCTGTGATATGAAGCATGGTAGCAGGACTTGCCCCCAGCTTGCTCCAAAATTAATGAGATAACACATGTAGGGCACCAAGCACAGTGCCTGGCACATGGTGAGAGCCCAATCACTGTGGACTATGGTTTCTGTTCTCCACCTGTGGAGATGTGAGGCAGCTGAACAATTTTAGCTGCTTTGAAACTGACCAGCTTTTGTTATCCCTTGGAGGACGGTAAGGAAGGCCCACCTGGGCCCACCAGCAAGGGAGCAGTGTGCCTCCTCAGAGAGGCTGGAGGATTACGGATAGAAGTGAAACACAACATCCAAACCACCACTGGAAGAGCCTACCCTAATCCAAAGCCTCTAATCCTCTTGTTTTCCTGGTGTGATTCCCAGACACTAAGAAATGACTCAGAACTCAAGTCAGTATTGTATCATGGCCAAGTCCACCTACTCTGTCCTCCTCCACACATTTGTCCCAGCTAATCCTTGTGCCTGGAGAACCATTTTCCACTCTCTGGGTAGACTCCTGCTTCCTCCTCAAGGTGCAGCCCTGCCATCCTCTCCCAGAAGCCTCTGTGGACCCTCCTCATTTCCCACTCATCTCTGGGCCGGGCAATCCTTTTCTATTCCATAGATTCTCTGCTGGCCCCATCACAGAGTTGTTCACATATTTGTTTTGTTTCTCCAATAAAGTGTGTCCTCACAACCAACTGCATTCCTTACATATTTTGTGTATTAACTAAACCTCGGCCGAATGATAACATACCCATAAAAAAGTAGAATAAACTTAGTAAATAAACATTGTTCTATGCAGTTGTATGCTTGATCTATGAAATAAGGTTATTTCTTTTTGTTCTGTAAGATAAACCCAACGTATTTGTGGCCTCCACCATAATTTCTTTTCTGGACACCTTTTATTTTATTGCTGTAAAAGAGAATAGGCTGCTAACACCTTACTTGAGTGGAGTCATGCAAAGAAACAAATAAAACATATGTTTAGAAATTGAAAAGCACTATTAATAATTCATGAGTTAAAGTAGAAAGCATAATGGTAATTTAGAAGTGAATGATGATAAAGGCATTATGCATTAAAACTTGAGTAATGCAACTTAAAGAATACTTAGAGGGAAATACATTGTCTTAAATGTATATATTGGAAAAAAATTAAACCATAAAAAGTTACATATTTAACTCAAAAGCTAGGAAAAAATAGAATTAACTGAATGAAACTTAAAGATAAAATCAAAAAGCAATTAAATAGAAAATAAGGACATCATAAAGACGTTTATTTTTAAAAAGGTAGTTCACTGATAAAACAGCTCTCTGATAACATTGCTCAAGAAAAAAGAGATGAGTCAAACAATACTAAGAACAACAAAGAAAATATAACTGAAGCTTCAGGAAAAATTTTAACAATCATTAAACAATGCTGCAAATAGTATTATGACAATAATTTTGATAACTTGAAGGAAATTCCTATTTTCAGAAAAATTAAAATTAATAAAATTGACTCAACAAAAATATAAATGCTGAATTGACCATTCAGTAAATTAAGTTGGTAGTCAACCATCTGCTCACCCCCGAAAAGCAACAGCATAAGATAATTTCACAGGCAAATTTTACCAAACCTTGTTGGAACAGACAACTCCTATCTTATGCAAGCTTTTCTAGAAACTAGAAAAAGGTACACTAGCTGTGGGTAAGGGTCAAAAGCCAAAAAACCTCTCTTTCCCGATGGACAAATTTGGCTGAGTATTAATCCTGGGCAACTGATAAAGGTGAAATGTCAGCCCTGTTCCAGGCAACATAATGTATGGTTAGAAAAAAATTAGAAAGCTCTGTGATGGGTAAGTTGTGTCATTCCTAGGAGGATTGTGGATGGACAGATCATACATACCTGGTGGGAAGCTAGAACTTTGACCTTCCCGTGTGCAGCCACTTGGTAATTGGGCACATCCCTTGTGGGGATCTAGAGACTGTGTTCACGGAGCTGTTTCAGCTATACTGGATCTTACTTTAGGTGGGGGATATAAGACATGATGGCTCTGAAATCCACTTGTGTGGTCTTTTCCCCTTGCACCTGAGCTGTCATTTGTGTGATCTGAGATTAGACAATAGACTGCTGTGTGAGCTGCTACAAGGACTATCACCAAAAAGGGGTGCCTGCATCCTTCTGTGTATCCTAGTGCCAGGTGTGACCTACTCAGATCTAGAATCTAAATGTCTGGTTGAAACTAAGACCATTGCTGTGGGTACTGTAAGATCTAAGTTATGAGGCTAGTGTAAACAATACCAAACAAATGAGGATAATAGTAGGAAAACATATTGGCACTATCATTTGAACAAAGAGGTAAATATCCTAATATTAACCAATGCATTCCAGCAAGGTATTTAAACACACATGCACACACACACACACACACACACAATGGAAGAATGCTTCAATATTAGAAAAATCCATTAATCAAATTACCACATTGACGGATTAAAGAGTAAAATCATGTGACAAATGCTGTTAACCCACCATTACCACTGTTTTCACATTAAGTTCTGACCATTTTTCCAAACAATTTGCCATATACATCGATGAAAGAGAAAGGAGATCCTAAAAAGAAATCCACCCATATATATCAACTTGAAAAATAAAGTGAAATTACTAATCAGTGGGCAAGAAAGGATTATGCAATTAATGGTGTGAGCAATTGAGTAACTATATGTAAATTAATAAAATTAGATCACTACCTCACATTATTACATCCCTTCTTACACACAAGCAAGTTTAAAGCAAAGCTTATAACTTGCAAAAATAATATAAAAATATTGTGTATCTGGATTGGGTAGGATTTCTTTAATGAGCCAAAAAATCACAGTTTATAGAAAATACCAATGAACATATTTGTATCACAGGTAAAAATTTTTGTTCAACAAAAACACCATAAACAGAAGTTAAAGCCGGGCACAGTGGCTCATGCCTGTAATCCTAGCATTTTGGGAGGCCAAGGCGGGCTCATCACCTGAGGTCAGGAGTTCGAGACCAGCCTGGCCAACATGGCAAAACCCTGTCTCTACTAAAAATACAAAAATTACCCGGGCATGGTGGCACGTGCCTGTAGTCCCAGCTATGTGGGAGGCTGAGAAAGGAGAATTGCTTGAACTAAGGAGACAGAAGTCACAGTGAGCTGAGATCACACCACTGCACTCCAGCCTGGGTGATAGAGAAAGGCTCCGTCTCAGGAAAAAAAAAAAAAAGTTAAGAGACACACCAAAAGAGAAAATTTAACAAATGTAATGGACAGAAGTTTAATGTCCAGAATAAATGAATAATTTACAAATCACAAAGAAAAAAATAACTAAGAGAAAAAAAAAGAAAGAATAGGCAAGTCTTTGAAAAATGGATACAATGGCCAATAAATATTAAAAAGAAAAACCTGAAAAGATGCTCAAAGTCACCAGTTCTATAGAAAATACAGATAAATCCCACAATGAGATACCATTTTATTTTACAGTAGGTGAGAGTATGTATTGGTATAATCCGTTGCAATAAGTGGTAAACTGGTATAAGTACTTTGCAATATGTAGTAAAGTTGAAAATCCACATAACTAGTTGCCAAGTCTCTATACCTAGAAATATACCACAAAGAAACTCTTACACACGACCACAGGGACACACGTTCAAATACTTATTGTAAACTTTGTAACAAAAATTACAACCAAAATTCTTACCAATAAAAGAATATTTAAGCTGAGTTCTATTTATTCTCATGAAATACTACTTATTAGTTAAAATGAGGAAACTAGGGTTACAGGTATCAGCATTGACAGATATGGAAAACATGATGTCATTTGAAAAATACTTTGTGACAAAATGCATCATACAGAATATTACCATTTAAGTAAGTCTCAAAAACTCATAAGGCAATCTAGGTGGAAATGTGCACATGGAGTGCAATGTTCAAAGTAAGCCCAGGAAATTTCATCCTTAATTGCACATTGATAGCAGTATCTGTCCCCAAGGAGCAGGAGTGGAATTAGAAGCCTTAAGAAGGAAACTCAACCCTATCTTTGATGTTTCACATTTTTAAAAAGTTCTAAGCTAAAGAGGACAAAATATTAACCTATGTTAATTCTGGGTGGTGAGTATATGACTGTTTCCCACATCAATATGTAACTGCAGAACCAGTTCAATTTTGTCAGTAACAAAATGGTGAGTTATTTTTCAGTTGCAATGGATCCCCAGGTTGCAAGTCAGTGACCTGAGCATGTCCAGAGAAAGCCAGTGTGCTCCCCGACCCCCACCAAGCCAGCCACAATGACAAAATCAACCATGTGCAGAGCCTAAGTACTTGGATCAAGGATCAAAGACCAAGTCAAGAAGTGAGGGGTACTCTGCTTTGTTGCAGTACTAACTTAAAAGCCAAGGACCTAGCACTACCTCTGTATGACCCAATCAGATCACACCTCATTGCATTTTCCTGTCACTCATTGTTACTCTCTGCCTGTAAAATCTGCCGCCAGACTCCAGCTCCAGGAGATAGATTTGAGTGCTGCCTCCTGTCTCTTTGCCAGTCTGCTTGCAATCAAGCCTTTCTTTTCTCAAAAGCTGGTGCCATAGTATTCACTTCTATGCATATCGTCAGACAGCGAGCCCATTGCTCAGTAACAAATACATTCTATAATGTACTGACTATTGGAAATTTCCTAAAAGAGAAATAATATAATAAAGTGCCCATTTCTCCTATTTGCTATATCTCCCCATGACAACCTGGATGAAGTCCAAACAACATAATGAGAGGTTGGAAAAAGGCAACAAGACTCTATCTACTGAACCCTGTCTCCTTCTCCTTGCCTCACACTTAACCCTCAGGCCACAGGGAGCTCCTTGTTGCTGTCTCACATGTACACACACATGTTCATACTCACATATGCATGTACACATATACACACAAACACACCCACTCAAACATGCAGCCCTACTTCTTGACTCCAAGCCTTCCTCCATGTCGTTTCTTCTGTATAAATTATTCTTCTGTCACTATCTGTCAGTTAATTCCTAGTCATTTTTTAGAAACACTCTCAGTGACCACTTTGTCTGGAAGCCTCTCTTGGCTCCTGGAGCAGGTTCCTCTTTTCTCCCATAATAATGTGTGCCTGTCTCTATGGCTGCACCAATGCACTTCCCTGCTACTATGTTGCCGGTCTGTGTCACCCAACAGACTGCTAACTCCTTAAATGCAGTGGATGAGTCTTATCTGACTTTTATTGTTTTCAGCACCTGGAATAGTGCTGGGCACTTAATGAGTGGTATGATTTGTCTGTGTCCCCACCCAAATCTCACCTTGAATTGTAAAAATCCACACGTGTCAAGGTTGGGGCCAGCTGGAGATAGTTGAATCATGGGGGCTCTTTCCTCCATATTGTTTTCATGGTAGTGAATAAGTTTCACAAGATTTAATGGTTTTATAAATGGGAGTTCCCCTGCACATGCTCTCTCTTGCCTTCCACCATGTAAGATGTGACTTTGCTCCTCATTCACCTTCTGCCATGATTGTGAGGCTTCCCCAGCCATGTGAAACTGAGTCAATTAAACCTCTTTTCTTTATAAATTACCCAGTCTCAGGTATGTCTTTATGAGCAGCATGAGAACAGAATACAGTGGGCATCCATTAGGTATCCTTGACTGAAGAGTGGACCTACTACATGTGGACAGCCACGAAAAGTTTATTCAGTAAATAAATACCCCAAGATGTACATTTTTCCTGAAGCACATGACAGAGGTTTTACTTTTATACTTGCATTTGGACAATTCTTTCCTGTGGTTCATGGACAGAGTATTGGATTTGTGGAGAGACTGGGTTCTAACCTGCCTTCTCCCCATTACTGACTATAGGAGAAATATGGTTTGGCTTTGTGTCCCTACCCAAATCTCATCTCAAATTATAATCCCCACATGTCAAGGAAGGGACCTGGTGGGAGGTAACTGGATCATTCAGTGGTTTCCCCCATGCTGTTCTTGTGATAGCGAGTTCTCATGAGATCTGATGGTTTCTCAGGGGCTCTTCCCCCTTCACTTTCTTCACTCTCTCTCTCACCTGCTGCTATGTAAGACATGCCTGCTTGCCCTTCCACTATGACTGTAAGTTTCCTGAGGCCTCCCCAGCCATGCAGAACTATGAGTCAATTAAACCTCTTTTCTTTATAAATTACCCAGCCTTGGGCAGTTTTCCATAGCAGTGTAAAAACAGACTAATACAAAGAGTTTTGCCAACTCAGAATGAGGTTTTCTGGACCTCACAAGGATGGGAGTAGTAATACCACCTTTGAGAGTTATTATGAGGGTTCTAGGAACTAAAATCTGTGCAAGCTTGTTGTACCTGGTAAATGTGTTATAAATCATCAAACTACACCTAGCCAATGTTCAATATAGGCTGATGAATGGAGATGAAGTCTTAACGACAAGGATTCAAGGGGTCTGCAGAGAACTTATTAAAGAGGTGGATTTTGAGTAATTTTGTAGAAAGAAAGATGGACATACTGGGAAAAAAAACCACAAGGATTTACAGGCCAAGAAAGGAGGCATTTACCTAATTTTTCTTGGTAGGAGCCAAGGAATTTACACAGATTTAACTGTCTGTTCTCCAGTTCTGAGCACATTTCTAAACAGCTTTGTCTTTGAGAGAGGGCAGGAGCCAATGAGTGGCTGTGAAGTCTATGCTGAATTCTACAGATGGCACTTTTAAAAAGTTCAGCTGATAGAGCCCACACAGACCCACTGAGCCAGAGTCTCTGGAGTAGAACCTATTTTCTTTTCCTAATTTTGTAACAGAGTCAATGCCAATACATAGCCAAGGATGAGAATCAGGGCTGGGAACTACTGGAATAAGGTGTTACTTTTCTAGGTTTCCCTGTTGAAAGGTAAATATCTGGGACGAGTAAATATTAAGGAATAGCCAGCCTTTCATATCTGGAATGAATTCATTGATGGGATTATCAGATATCAGCCAAAGAAACTAAGAGGAGATTCCTGAGGTGTGGTAGAGGGAATGTGGAGACTGGCACATCCTCATCTATAGGAAGGGATGATTAAAGTGACCATATTTCACAGACTTGTTGATAGATAGACTGAGTTCAGTGAGATACAGTTGCTCAATATGTGAGTTCTCCTGTCAGAGGATGGCTGAGTGAGATATGGATGGTAGGAAGGCTGGGAAGAGAGTCCAGGCAGCACACCCATCTAGACTGTGGATGGGGCCTGGCCAATTTTCTGCATAGGTGGGAGCTGTGCCCAGAAAGTTCTTGGTGTAGGTATGCTGGGGAGGGTAACCATGATGCTGTAGAGCTCGAGTGGTAGAGAAAAGGGCAGAAAAGCATAGAAATACGAGGCAGCCTTATATTTAAAATGGCACCTGCCATCCCCTGCAGCATAAAACCAAGCCCCTTAACTTGATGAGTGTCTTAGGTTCCTAGAGTTGCCACAATAAAATGCCACAAACTGGGTGTCTTAAAACAACAGAAGTGTGTTCTCTTACAGTCCTGGAGGCCAGAAGTCCACAATCAAAGTGTTAGGGGGGTCAGGCACCTCTGAAGGCCATGGGAAAAAATACAGTCCATGGCCCACTCCTGTCTTCTGGTGACTTTCAGCAGTTCTTGGTGTTCCTGGGAGATGCATCCCTCTGATTGTTGCCCGTCTTCACATGATGTCCCTGTGTGTTCATGTCTTCACAGGGTCTTCTCATTAGGACACCAGTCATTGCATTAGGGCCTGTCCTAATCCAATACCACCTCATCTTAACTAATTACATCTGCCAAGACCCATTTGCCAACTAAGGCCACCTCCTGGGGTTCTGGGTGCACAAGAATTTTTGTGGAATACTATTCAATCTGGCACAATGACGGATGACCATGGAGACCCTCGTGGCTTTCTGTTCTGCTGTATATCTGTACTGAAATATTAACCTTTGGGTTGTTCACAGTGTGTGATAGTTGATTATTTACAAGTCTATGTCTCCTACCAAGTTGTGAGATCTTGAGGGCAGGACCAATTTGAGCGGAGTGTGTTTTGTTTGGATGCTGCTTTTGACTTCACACCTTTCGTTATCCAGGACGTAGCACAAACCCAAGTTTATGACTGGAATGCAGTAAGTGAATGTGAAATTTAATTGATTTATGGCAATAATTTGTCCAACACTGGTCATTGGGATCTCTACACTTGCATATATTGGAGCCTGGAAGAATGTCTGGAGACCTCTGGAGGAAATAAATCAGGCCAGAGCTTAAAAGCTTAGCGACCATCCTTTGCCTTGGAGGCTGGAAATGGGTAACTGGGCTCTGTTGTGTTGCTCATGCACTCTGTGACCCGGGGTTGGTCATTTCCCTGCTCTGACCTCAGATTCCAACTATAAATGAAGGGCTTAGACTATAGTTTTGGTCTTTCCTCATTCCCTAAGCTCCCTCATTTTTAAAATCATGGGCTTCATACTTAGTCATAACTAACATTACTAAGAGATAAGCACCAAAGAAATACTCAGGGCAGTAGCCCTGCAGCGCACCAAACAGCTCCCAATTCACCTCTGGGGCCTTTCTCCCATTTAAACAGTTGTATCTGCTGCTCCTGAGAAGCCCTTCATTCCCTGACTGCCTACAGGCAGTGAGCCCGTTGCTGAAATTCCTCTGGTGAAGATCGCCTAGGACGCCAGGGAGCAACAATAAACACAGTCTTTTCACTCCAACCCTTCATTTAGATCTGCTTTCTCTTTGAATCTCAGTTGGCTGCAGCAGGCTCTTGGCTACCTTGCTGAAGAGGTGTTTGGCAAATCATGAAAGGGCAAGGGCTCCCCAGAGAGGATATTTTCCCGCTTATCGGAACCTTTCAAAACAGCAGGAGAAGTGAGGAATTGCAACTGGGCGTCCAATCAGCTCCTCTCCCGCAGAGAGGAGATGGGGGAAAGGGATTCTCACCTTCAGGCTCCACAAGATTTTCAGTATTGAGAAAGACAGCTTCTCTCTGAAAGAAGACTGGACTTAGATATCACATTCCGCAGGAAGTCTTCCCTCGCCTGACCCTCACAGCCCATGCTGGGCAGCCTGCTTTTCTCTGTCCCTATAATTCCTGAAGCTTGTTTCCACACTGCCCCACTGGGCTAAAGACAGAGGGAACAGGGAGGAGGGAGAGTCCATACAATGCTGTGTTCAAGTTACCTTCGTGCATCTCAGACAATTGAATGTCTCAGCCAGCCACCAGCCACTTTAATACATCATCCGCTTTAACTCTCATAAATACACTGTGGCTTAGAGCTACCCCATTTCACTAAGGAGCTGAACATTATTATATAGCTTTTGGAGAGTTTGAGTTACTTGATGAAAGCCAGTTTGGGATTCTAATTTAAGTCAGAGTGGCTCTAGTCACCCCATTTGTACATTCCATTTTGTATCTTCTCATGTGGGTGGGTACATCTTTATAACAATGTTCAAGGCCACTCTACAGAGACGAGTTAACATAGCAGGCCTGAAACTGCTCATCCGTAGAAAGCCCTGCTGTCAAAGTGGTCCTTGGCTGGTATCTGGGAAGCTGGAAATTGGGAATGTTCCCATTCTTTCCTAACTGATGAGGTTGACTCACAGTGCCTCAACTATTTGTGCAAGTATTGTGGTTTATGCTGAACATCTGCTTACTTTCTGGGAGACTGGAATTTGGCACATGTAGGTATATTACGTGATCAGCCCCCATTAAAGACCTTGGACACTGAGCCTCTAACAAACTTCCCTGGTATTATAATATCATTATATTATGTAATACACTATGTAAAGTCAAAATCAGATGCATTAGCAATATGGACACAAACAGTAACTGGTTGCTCCATCATAAAGCACCCAAGAAACCTATAGAAAGTATCTTAGAAGTAGCTAGGGGAGGTCGATGGGTAAGACATTTATTCATCAGCTCCCATTCCCCATTGGTCAAAATTACTCCATCGGTGTTAACTCTCTCTCAGTTCTGGGTTGTATATGCATAAGTGCCCAAGGTTCCAACATGTGGTTAGAGAAGTCCAGGAGAAGAAGCAGGAGACATGTGACAGATTCCCTGGTGAGATACTGCCAGCTCACACCTGCGTGAAGCTGGCTGAAACCATGGCTGAAGGAGGAGGTGAGGCTGAGGAGATGTATAAAGGGTCCACAGCACCCTTGTAACTAACTCAATCCTCTGATCCTGTTCTCCAACTGGCATTTGGCACTGCCAAGCCTGCCCTACCCAGTTGAGCCTCCCTGGGCTTTATTCATTTATTCAGTCATTCAACAAGTGTGTGTGTTGACTGCATACTTTGAGCCAGGCATGGAGATGATAGCTGACCTACTCTCTCTACTATTCAGGTTTTACCTTTTCCCACCTCCCTTCTCTACAGTTGCTGCTCCAGGGCCCATCATATCAGGTTGTGCTCCAAAAGAATTCCTCATGTTCATCTCCGGCCTTGTGAATCCGCCCTTGACCCCAGCCATTTGTCTCTAGTACTTATTTAGTGACTCAGAACCTCACAAGCTCTTTTAAAACCTAATGTATGTTCTCTAAACTAGTGTTTCCTAAAGCTTGTTCCAAATAATGATCACATGCACAGGAAAAAAGAAAGAGGGTAGCTTATGATCCAATGAGCTTGGGAAACACTGATGATGTCCACTGAATACTTTGAGAAATGCTACTCCAAATTCAGACAAGAAAAATGGTCAAGCACCTTTCATTTAAAAGAAGTGTACAAACATCATTTATAGAGAGCAGAGGCATGAGAGAACATGGATGTGTAGAAGGTCGTATTAATGTTCACAAATACTTTCCCCTTTCACATGGGGCAAGTGTGCTTCCTGCTCTGTTACTGTTGGGCTTTGATCAACAGGATATATGTAGAAGGGACTTTGCCACTTCTGAGCAGGAGCTTGTCATGTAATTTCTTGGTCTCGCTCTTCTGCTCAGTCTCAGGGATGGGTGTGTCCCACATAGGGGCTTCTCCTTCAGCCTGGATCCAGGAACAAGACTTGTGGAGCAGAGCCCATCGGAACCTCAGCAGCCACGGTCCAACCACAACTTCCAGCATGTGATGCGATCCAGAAATCAATGTTTGCTGTAAGCAGCTGAGATCTGGGTGTTGTCCCTCAGCAAATCTTTCTAACACAGTGTGAGTACCTCATCTTCTCCAGTGAAAAAGTAGTGATTATTATTTTGAACCATGTATAAAAGTGCATTTTTTTTTTTTTGAGATGGAATTTCACTCTTGTTTCCCAGGCTGGAGTGCAATGGCGCTATCTCGGCTCACCGCAACCTCCGCCTCCCAGGTTCAAGTGATTCTCCTGCCTCAGCCTCCCAAGTAGCTGGTTTGGAGGTAAAACTACTACTTAAGTTTAGATCCTAAACAATCAAACATTTACCTGCAGTAAGAGAAATAATATTTAGTGACCACTTACTATGCAGAAGCTTTGCATCATTCTGTCTTACCTACATAACAAAACTATTTTGGGATTATTTTTATTCTCATTTATAGAAGAAACAGACCCATACAAAGTTTAACCAGCTGGTCTAACATCACATGAAGGATGACAAGCAGTTGAAGCAGTTCTGGAATTCAGACAAAATCTGTGTTCTTTCCCTTGCATCATGCTAAAGTGACAATCACCCAAGATTGGAGAAGTTAACAAAGATTGCCTTTGTGGGGCCAGCAATGACCTACATTTGGTACAAAAGGCACGTCTCCATTGACACCATTAAATATTTCTCACAAAATAATTTAGTAAAAAAGAGTTCACCTACCCCCAAGATTATTGAAAATATTTCTCCCGACCAAAATTTTAAAACTCTTTTCAAATTTTTTTTTAAAAAATTGAGTACTTCCACAGTAATGTAATGTTGAAAGAATGGGTCTTTGAATTCTAACAGACAAGAAAAATACGGAAGTATCTCGGAGACACTCAAGAATCCTTGGAAATGTCTACTCATGGACACCAATTTTTGCTGACCAATGCCAGCTCTGATTCTGGTCTTTTAAAAGACACCCTGCTGACCATCTACTTAAAGAGACCTCGTCAATCAATAAAAGTTTATTGGAAGCCTTTCCTGTGCCGAACACCATGCTGGGCAGGAAGGTAAAACAAACCAGCACTGATGGCGCCAGACACTTTAATACATCATCCCTTTTAACTGTCATTAATACACTGTGACATTAGTGGTACCTTATTTCACTAAGGAGCTGAACATTATTATATGGCTTTTTGGAAGTTTGAGTTGCTTGATGAAAGCCAATTTGGGATTCCAATTCAAGTCAGAGTGGTTCTAGTCACCCCATTTTTGTACATTCCCTTTTGTATCTTCTCATGTGGGTGGGTACATCTTTATAATAATGTTCAAAGCCACTCTACAGAGAAGAGTTAACACAGCAGGCCTGAAACTGCTCATCCATAAAAAGTCCTGCTGTCAAAGTGGTTCTTGGCTGGTATCTGGGAAGCTGGAAATTGGGAATGTTCCCACTCTTTCCTAACTGATGAGGTTGACTCACAGTGCCTCAACTATTTGTCCAAGAATTGTGGTTTATGCTGAACATCTGCTTACTTTCTGGGAGACTGGAATTTGGCACATGTAGGTATCCTACATGATCAGCCCTCATTAAAGACCTCGGACACTGAGCCTCTAACAAGCTTCCCTGGTATTATAATATTATTATATTCTATAGTTATATAATATATTACAGTAGACACTTGGCACATGTTGTCACATTCATTGCTGGAGGTATTGTGCATGTTCTGTGTGACTCCACTGGAAGAGGAGCATTGGAAGCTTGCTCCTGAATTCCTCTGGACTTCACACCTCCACCTTCTCACTTTGCTGATTCTGCTCTACCTCCTTAAATTGTAATAAACCATAGCTCTGAGTCGGACTACAGGCTAAGTCCTGTGATTGAGTTCTCCTAGGGAATCATTAAACCTGGGTGTGGTCTTGGGAACCCCAACAGTTATCTTCCTGCATGTTGGACAACGATTGGATGTCTCAGCCAACCACCAATCATACATTTGGAGGAAATTAAACTAGTTTCAGTGAGATTCTGGGTCCAAAAGCCATTTGCTAGTGTGAAGGCGTTCCCTTCTCCACTTCTGCTAGACAGTGTCCAGCCAAAAGGCATGCATGCTGCTCCCTGTGTGTGCCTTGTAGTGATTTCATTTTCCTCAGTGTGAAGTCCAAGCTCCTCACCCTGCCTAGGCGTCCTCCAGCACCTGACTCTGTCTTCTTGTCTGTCCTTCAGCCTCACAGGCATCTCCCACTTAATGGCAAGCTGCTGTGGTCCCCTGAGCGCATTGCTATCTCCAGCCTATGTACTTTAGCTCCTGCCCTTCCCTGATTCTGAAACGTGCTTCCTCCTTCCCTGATCTAAGAATTCATTCAGTTCACAGCCACTTCAAGGTCATGTAAGTGTGGTGTTTTAGTTAGCCCATGCTGCCATAGCAAAATACCATAGACCGGGTGGCTTAAACAATAGGCATTTATTTCTCCCAGTTTTGGAGGAAGGAAGTATAAGATCAGGGTGCCAGCATGGTCGGGCACTAGTGAGGCCTCTCTTCCTGGCTTGCAGATGGCTGTCTTACTGTAACATGCCCATGTGGCTATCCTTGTTTCAAGACTTGGGGGAGAGAGAGAGATGTCCCTTCCTCTTCTTATAAAGACACTAATCCTATCATGGGGGCTTACCTTCTTGACCCTATGTAAACCTAATTACCACCCAAAGGTCCCATCTCCAAATGCTATCACATTGGGGGTTAAGGCTTTAACACAGGAATTTTGGGGGGGACACATTCAGGCCATAACACATGAACATTTCAGGAGGCTTCTCATCTCCCCTCCTGCACTTTCATCACATCTTGGTCACTCATTAAGTAGATACTGAGTGTTTCTTATGCACCAGACATCCTTCTACACCCTGGGGACTTGAAAGAACAAGAGACAAATAGTCCCTGCCTTCATGGAGCTTACAGCTTCCAAGTTTCTCTTCAGATAAACCTTCCTCATTTAACTCCCCTTTCTTTGATCTTCTCTTTGCCAATCCTTCTTTGTATCCTTTGATATCACTCCACTGTCAGTAAAAATTTTGTGAACATGCACTCCTGTGTATATGCATTACATAACGCATAATATAAAATATACATCAAAACATAAGTTTTAAATGGCACATATAAAAAATGAGAGAACAGAAACTGTAAGCGATCTTCTCACACTGAAATGGACCACCTGTGCATGATGCAAACACAATCTTGTTTGGAAGCCACTGATCCATGTGGAGAGGCCCCACCTTCCCTGAGCACCTGAGACTAGCATTGCTCTGACTCACACTTTGGAATTATCTCTTTACCGGTATGTCTCCCCACCGGGAGAACAGAGTCTCATTCTTTTTTTTTTTTTTTTTTTTTTTTTTGAGAGATGGAGTCTTGCTCTGTCACCCAGGCTGGAATGCATTGGCATGATCTCAGCTCACTGCAAGCTCCACCTCCCAGGTTCAAGCAATTGTCCTGCCTCAGCCTCCTGAGTAGCTGGGATTACAGGTACGCGTCACCATGCCTGGCTAATTTTTTTGTATACATAGTAGAAACGGGGTTTCACCATGTTAGTCAGACCGGTTTTGAACTCCTGGCCTCAAGTGATCCACCTGCTTTGGTCTCCCCAAGTACTAGGGTTACAGGTCTCATTCATCTCTGTGTGCCCAGTGTTTGGGACAGTACCTGGCACAGAGTTGACTCTCCATAGACTTTTCTGGGAATAAAGAGAAATGAAGCATAGATGTTGTTGTTAACAATGATTATGATCACTCCAAGACTGGGGGAAATATGAGTCTCTCCTTGGACAGGTCTTTCTGGAGTTTGTTGGTTGAACCACCCAAGGTTCTAGGTCTGGATCCCATATACTTATATGAAACTCAATGTGATCAGTTCACCTAAAACCAGTGAGGACTGAATTATGTGACTTGAAAGGATGAAAGTTAAATTGTGTTGAGAACTTCCTAGCTGTCAGGCACCATGCTAAGTGTTTTAATGATATTTCTTTAATCTTACAAACAACCTCAGGAGGCTGTTGTGTCCCACTCTACAGACAAGGGAACTTGAGTTTTGACACATTATGCAATTTTCCCAAGGTCACAGAGCCAGAGGTAGAATGAAGACCAAGATCCAAAGACCATTTTTTTTCAACTTTTATTCTAGATTAAGGAAGTATATATACAGGTTTGTTACCTGAATATATTGCATGATGCTGAGGTTTGGGGTATAAATGATTCCTTCACTCAGGTACTGAGCATAGCACTTACATTAGTTTATATTCACACTACTGTAAAGAACTACCTAAGACTGTGTAATTTTGAAGAAAAGAGGTTTAATTGGCTCACAGTTCCACAGGCTTAACAGGAAGCATGACTGGGAGGCCTCAGGAAACTTAACAATCATGGCAGAAGGCAAAAGGGAAGCAAGTACCTTCCTCACATGGTGGCAGAAAGAAGAGCATGAAGGGGGAAGTGCCACACACTTTTAAACCATCATAACTCATGAGAACTCATTAGCACAAGAACAGCAAGGGGGAAATCCACCCCCAGTATTCAACCACTTCCCACCAGGCCCCTCCTACAATTTGATATGAGATTTGGGACACTCAAATCTAAACTATATCATTCCACCCCTGGCAACTCCCAAATATCATGCCCTTCTCACACTGAAAAATACAATTATTCCTTCTCAACAGTTCCCCAATCTGAACTCATTTCAGCATTAACTCAAAAGTCCACAATCCAAAGTCTCATATGAGACGAAGTAAGTCCCTTCCACCTATGAGCCTGTGGAATCAAAAGCAAGTTAGTTAGTTCCACGATACAATGAGGGTATAAGCTTTGGGTAAATGCTCCCAATCCAAATGGGAGAAATTAGCCAAAACAAAGAGGCTACAGGCTCCATGCAACTCTGAAACTCAGCAGGGCAGCCATTAAATCTTAAAGCTCCAAACTAATCTCCTTTGACTCCATGTCTCACATCCAGGGCACGCTAATAGAAGAGATGGGCTCACAAGACCTTGGGCAGCTCAGCCCCTGTGGCCCTCCTGCAGGGTATACCTCCCATGGCTGCTTTCACAGGCTGGCATTGAGCACCTGCAGCTTTTCCAGGTGCATGGTGCAAGCTGTTAGTGGATCTGTCATTCTGAGTCTGGAGGATGGTGGCCCTCTTTTCACAGCTCCACTAGGCAGTGTCCCAGTGGGGACTTTCTGGGGTCTCCAACCCTACTTCCCCTGTGAACTGCCCTAGTAGAGGTTCTCCATAAGGGCTCTGCCTCTGCAGCAGACTTCTGCCTGGACATCCAGGCATTTTCATACATCCTCTGAAATTTAGGCAGAGGCTCAAACTTTATCTCTTACCTTCTATGCACCCGCAGGCCCAACACCATATGGAAACTGGCAAGGCTTGGGGCTTGCACCCTCTGAAGCAATGACCTGAGCTGTACCTTGGCACCCTTTAGCCACAGCTGGAAGTGGAGCAACTCCATGTCCTGAGGCTGCAGAGAGAAGCTGGGCCCTGGGTCTCACCAACAAAACCATTATTCCCTCCCAGAACTCCAGTCCTGTCACGAAGGTCTCTTACATACCCTGGAGACATTTTTCCCATTGTCTTGGCTATTAACATTCAGCTCCTCTTTACTTACGTAAACTTCTGCAGCCAGCTTGAATTTCTTCCCTGAAAATGGATTTTTCTTTTCTGCCATGTGGTCAGGCTGCAAATTTTCCAAACTTTTATGCTCTGCCTCCCTTTTAAACATAAGTTCCACTTTTAGACCATCTCTTTGTGAACACATATGACTATACACTGTTGGGAGCAGCCAGGCCACATCATGAATGCTTTGCTGCTTATAAATTTTTTTCTGCTAGATAACCTAAATTATCTCTCTCAATGTCATAGTTCCACAGATCCCTAGACCAGGGGCACAATGCAGCCAGACTCTTGGTGAAAGCATAGCAAGAGTGACCTTTGCTCCAGTTCCCAATAAGTTCCTCATCTCCATCTGAGACCACCTCAGCCTGAACTTCATTGTCCATGTCACCATCAGCATTTTGGTCAAAACCATCCAACAAGTCTCTAGGAAGTTCCAAACTTTCCCTCATCTTCCTGTCTTCTTCTGAGCCCTTCCAACTCTTCCAACCTCTGCTCATTACCCAGTTCCTAATTCACTTCTACATTTTCAGGTGTCTTTATAGCAGTGCCCCACTTGAAGTACCAATTTTGTGTATTAGCCCATTTTCACACTGCTATGAAAAAACTACCTGATACTAAGTAATGTATGAAGAAAAGAGATTTAATTGACTCACAGTTCCACATGCTTAACAGGAAACATGACTGGGAAGCCTCAGAAAACTTACAATCATGGTGGAAGGTAAAGAGGAAGCAAGGACCTTTTTCACATGGTGGCAGAAGAGAGAGAGAGAGCAAAGGAGGAAGTTTCACACACTTTTATACCATCACATGGCATGAGAACTCACTCACTACCATGAGAATGACAAAGGGGAAATCCACCCCCATGATCCAATCACCTCCCGCCAGGCCGCTCCTCCAATTTGACATGAGATTGAGTGAGAACTCAAAACCAAACCATATTATACCCAACAGTTAGTTTTTCCATTCTTGTTCCTCTCCTGCCCTCCCCACTCCAGTAGTCCCTAGTGTCTATTGTTGCTATTTTTGTGTCCATGAGTACCTGATGTTTAGCTCCCACTTGGAAGTAAGAACAGGTGGTATTTGGTTTTCTGTTCCTGCATTAGTTCATTTAGGATAATGACCTCTAGCTGCATCATGTTGCTGCAAAGGACATGATTTCATTCTTTATTATGGCTGCATAGTATGTATTCTGTGGCATATATATATCACATGCTCTTTATCCAATTCATTATTAATGAGCACCTAGGCTGATTCCATGACTTTGCTATTGTGAATAGTGCTGCAATGAATATGCAAGTCTTTTCGGTAGAATTATTTGTTTTCTTTTGGATATATATCCAGTGATGGGATTGCTGGGTCAAATGGTAGTTCCATTTTAGGTGCTTTGAGAAATCTCCAAACTGCTTTCCACAGTGGCTGAACTTATTTGCATTCCCACCAACAGTGTGTAAGGATTCCCTTTTCTCTTCAGCCTTGACAACATCATTGTGGTTTTGATTTGCATTTCTCTGATGATTAGTGATGAGCATTTTTTCATGTTTGTTGGCTGCTTGCATGTCTTCTTTTGAGAAGTGTCTGTTCATGCCTTTTGCCCATTTTTTAAACGGAATTGTTTGGTTTTTGCTTGTTCCATTGTTTAAGTCCCTTATAGATTTGGAATATTAGAATATTAAACTCTTGTTTAATTAGTTTAATGAGGTCCCACTTGTCAAATTTTTTTGTCGCAATTCGTTTTGAGAATTTAGTCATAAATTATTTCCCAAAGCCTATGTCCAGAATGGTGTTTCCTAAGTTCTCTTCTGGGATTCTCATAGTTTGGGGCAAAGGCCACCTTTGTAATCACTACCCTAAACGAATTAACAAAGGACTAATGTATAGCTACGTGTCGTTACTTTAATTCACATTTGTAGATGAATGCCTTGATTTAGTACTGTTTTTGAAGCACATCTCCATCACTGTATATTTTCACATCTGAGAAATTGTGGGATAATAGGGCTACTGAGTGTTCTACTGTGTGGTGACAGGAAAGCACCTGAAGTTCAGGTGTTTGGCTTTGTGATTCCTCAGCTCAAGGTGACCCAGCTGGTAAGAAGTAGAACTCGGCATTACACCCAACCCCAATGACTGCCATACCACACTGCTCCACCCCCATGAGAAATTGTATGTTATTACAGTTGCAAGCAAATGGCCCAAATTCTGTCCTGAAATTGCTCCAGAGACAGGGCACTTGGAGATACCTATGCAGTGGCTGACCTTTAGCTAGCGTCCTCCAACTGTGTCCCAATCAGGCATAATGGGTTAGGAACAGAGCTTAAAATTGTTTTCTTTCTTCTGCCTTTTTTTTCTCCCAGCCTTTATCAGCATTTTAGCAGAAGGCTGTTTTTCCTTCTGCACTTATTTATATTTAGCCTGAGCATCCTGTTAATTACAGAGCAGTTATAGAAGAATTAGGGACACTATATATAAATTTGCCATTTATGCGAATTGCAAGAGAGAACAAAGAAAAATTAGCTTAATTAGTGTAATTGCTAAAAAAGCAGGAGACTACGAGGCAAACACAGCTTTAATCAAAGAAGAGGCGAAGGAAGTCTCAAGGAAATGGTGACCCAAATCACTACAGATTGGAGAGCTCTGACCTTTCACGATTTCAAGACCTTGCTGAGACGCTGAGATGACATGAGACCATGGAGGGGAGGTACAGAGAGTTCTTCACATTGAAACACTGCAGGTTGCTCAACAAATGAAATAAAACCCATGTGCTTGGAAAGCTGTTGATGTGTCTGTGAGTATATGTACCTGAGGTGGAGTGGGAAACAGAGAATAATAAATGATGCTTCTTGTATCATTTCTCCAGCAAACACATACTCAGAATCTACTAAGTGATGAAAACTGTATAGATGCTGAGAATGTGAAAATGAAAAGATGCCATCACCACCCTCATGAGACTAGGGAGACAGAGACATAAAGAGGCAATAAACAAATGACACGATAAGAGCAAAATAGAAGGACCTGGGAGATAAGGTTGCCAGATTTGTCAAATAAAAACACAGGAGTTTTCATTAAATTTTAATTTTAATGAAGTAAAAAAAATTAGTATAAGTATGCCCCATGCAATATTTGGGACAAGCTTATACTAAAATGTAAAGAAATTCAGATTAACTGGGTAATATGGCTAGGCTGTGTCCTCACCTAAATCTCATCTTGAATTGTAGCTCCCATAATGCCCACATATTGTGGGAGAGACCCGGTGGGATGTAACTGAATCATGGGGGTGGGTCTTTCCTGTGCTGTTCTGGTGATAGTGAGTAAGTCTCACAAGATCTGATGGTTTTATAAAAGGGCAATTCCCCTGCACACACTCTCTTGCCTGCTGCCATGTAAGACGTGACTTTCCTCCTGATTTGCCTTCCACCATGATTGTGAGGCCTCCCCCACCATGTGGAACTGGGAGTCCATTAAATCTCTTTCCTTTCTAAATTACCCAGTCTTGAGTATGTCTTTATTAGCAGTGTGAGAACAGACTAATACACTGGGAGTCCTGTATTTTTTCTGGCAATCATCCTGAGGAAGGACAGAGGAGAGTCCATCCTGTGTCTCCCCAGCATCACAGAAATATCCATGGCTTCCCCCTGAAAGCAGAAAGATGTCCCCTGGCCAGGGGCAGGTCCCTTCAGCCTTGGTGTCAGTATTGTACATAAAGAGGTGGAAAGAGAAAGAGTCCTGAGGTGAAATGAAGCTGGGGCCCTCAGGAGGCCAGTGAACAGGACAAAGCACTCCTAGGATCACTGGGCTCTACAGTAACACTCACCTGTATTTGCTCTAAGTCCCTAGATCTTTGGTAAAACTCACAGACACATAAATGCTTTGGGCATATGAGGTCTTCTGCATTCTTTGAAAATCAAGGAGGCCAGCATTCCACATCTGGACAGATTTGCTATGACTTGTTCTAAAAGCTTTGCATATTTAACTTATTGAACCTTCATGATAACCTACATGAGGTAGTCATAATGTCCCATTTTACAGATGTGGGGACAGGCCCAGAGAACTCAAGTGACTCTAGGAAAGGTGGTTAGTAAGCACTAGAGCTTAGAGTTAACCAAGATGTTCTGGCTCCAGAGCCCACGCTCTCATGTGTGTGGTTTGCCACCTGCCACAAAGGATTTGTAGGCCAACACCAAGACAACCAACCAGAAACCTGATCAGTCATTCAATGTAATTTTGCTTAAAAGACAACAAAAACCAAGATAGCCACGTATGTCTGTTGTATTCTGTGGAAAAAGGGAGGGCAGATTGAGTTACGAATTTCCATCTACACGTTTGCCATTGTGGTTTAGTAAAAGGAAAGGAACTCTGTGTTTGGTTTCTACCTCCCTTCTGGATGGTCAACCACATAAATAGCTCAACCAAGGCTGTCCACGGTAAGGAGCTCAGCCTTCTCCCTGGGGGTCCCACAATAATGACTGCAGTGGTTGTACCCAGCTACCTAGACAGAGCAATACCTTCACTTAGTCACAGCTTGGAGGGGTTCTTAACTCATGAATTTATGAAAATAAATAATGTATGGAGACAGACTGAACCTACATTGTGGAATAGAACTATACACAGTTTCTTCTCTTTATATATGGGACAGATAATGAGTTCTGCTCTCTGCCTTCCTCAATAAGTAACTGATAATGATTCTCGGCCAGCAAACATAAAAGTCTTCAAAACAGTGCTTGAATCTAGCTCCTCATTTCTTTGTGCTTCATACAAGTCTTCTGCTTCCTACGGTTCCCAGTCTTTGTGTCTGCTCCCACACTGGCCAAAATTACAATCTTCACACGCCTGCTCACCTTCATCACTACTGCATGGAGCGGAATGCTTTCTTGAGTGAGATCAGACCTCAAAAGCTGTCCTGGATTCAAGAACTGTCAAGAAGGACCATTTTGCCAAGACAGGTTCCCTTTCACTGGTTGATGTCCTATCTTCTCCCTAGGAGGAGGAGTCAGTACTTTTCTGGAGTCTGTTGGGGAAGTTTAAAAAGGAAAAACGCCGTGGAATTGAGGTAAAGTAATGCATGGGGCAACTTTACTGTAGCTTTTTGACATTTCAAACCTACTTTGATCTGCCTTCCTCTTTCTGTTAGAGATTTCTTGGTTGTAAGAAACAGAAACCTATAAATAACAACCCCCCCCCCCCCCAAATTAAAAAATATTCAACTCACACACTCAGGCTGAAAGCTTCATAAGGAACTAGGAGCAACTTTCTATTACTGGGGGTCATCGTAGTGACTTGTCTCTGATTTTCTTGGTTGAGGAAGCAGAAGGTTGAAATTGTCACCCTGATTCCTCATGATCTTACAATGCAAGCATCTAATACGGCCTAACTTTGTGGATGTATCACATAGCTCAAATTATGATGAAAAAGAGAGAGAGAGAGAGAGAATGCATGTACAAAAGAGAAGGATCAGCTCAACCCAGTCGGTAGTTGGTGGCTTGCTTTGTCTGGGGTCACTCGTCCACCTTTGGTCCAACGAGGTGTGACCAGTTAGGAGTGGCTTCCAGTGCCCACACAAACAGGGGACCCAGAACTGTGGGAAGTGGATGATCCAAGATGGGTACACATGGGGAAGAAATAGTTGGCTTTGCTGCTGCAATTCCTTTTCTTCTTTATCCCTTTGGATAATATTTTTATAATGATTAAAACCTCTATACTATCCTGCTCTTCTTTAGGAAATTAGGTGTCTCAAACCCACTTCACCAATTTACCTTGCATTCCCCTTTGTCCCCTTTTTATTGTGACATTTTCTGACATAGTCTGAGGATTTTTTGTCTTATTAATTTGGAATGTTTCTTTGTCTTAGGATGTTTTTCTGACTCCCTTTGTGATTGGGGCCCTTAAGAAAGTCCGAGTTTCCTCATATTTGCTCACAGGGGATTATTTAATACTGGCATTTTTTTTTCATCTGGGCGAGAACTCACTCTAGAAGACAAGGATGAATCTAAGCAGGACCTTGGTGCTTCAAAGTGTGGTGCACACACACCTGACACTGATTGTTGGGGGCTCCAAATCGCAGGGTGGTAAGTGTCCACAGAAGCGCAATTATGCACACAATCTATAAAAAAATAAAATTAAACACTCCTGACTTCCAATCACTATCAGCCACTACCTCCATTGTTGATGATAGGATGTCATTTGCAATAATGATGGAAAGGGTCAGAACAAGTAGGAAATTAGGAAAAGTGTTGGATATAAAGTGTGATTTAGGCTGTATAAAATTTGGGAAAGTTTTCTCCTTGAAGGGAAGCTGGGATTGAGATTATGTTTTATCACTGGGGTGACCATATAATTTACCATCCATGTTGGGACACATTTGAGAGTGACAGAGTGTACTATTAAGAATTACACTGGGAAAGCAGGTGTAAACCATGTCTGTCCTGGGTAAAGCAGAATGCATAGTCATCTTGTATCCATCACCTATGCCTGATATGGCTGCAAGTACCACGAGCTTTGCGACATTTCCTAATAACTACAAACCAGACTGGTCCTTGGCTTCACTGTCAATACCTGGGAGGCCATGGCTGACTGAGTGTGGGGAGGATGGAGGAAACTCATTTCCTGGTAAGACCATTAAGTCCTCTGCAAAGCAACAGCAGCACAGTTTGGTATCATATAATTGCTTCATTGCTGCTAGTGTGCGTTACTGTTTCCTTTGTCATAATTTTATTTCCTGTCTATTTTCTGTACTACATTGGATCCTAGGGTGGGAGCTCCATTTGTTTATGGATAACTAAAATGTTGATGTACGTGATGACTAGCACAGTGCTTGGCACAGTGTAGGCACTCAGTAAAATCCTGTGCAATGAATATTGTAATGACTTATGGTCTTTCATCTTCAGAATCATCCTGCGAGCCTTTAAAATGTGGAAGACACTCAAGAAAAAATAGGATTTCTTTCCTCCCTTCCTCCATCTTTCCCTCCCTCCCTTCTTTGTTCTTTCCTTCCTTCCTTTCTTCTTTCTTCCTTCCTCCTTTTCTTTTCCCTCCAGTCATGCCCTCCCTCCCTCTGATTTTTCATTCAGTGCTGCAATGTAAGCAAGAGATCTGGGTCTTTGTCTCTGCAGAGCTCGTGCAAGCCCTGTATAAGCCAGGGATTAGTCTAGCTGTAAGTAGACTGTCTCATGTGGACCTTTGGGTCAGATCAGAGCTGAAACACGGTGTCTCTCTTGGGGTTTAGGAACACTAAGAAAATCTCACCAGGCTCAGATACAACTGTCCCATGGTTCTGAGCAAGCCATGGCTACCAAGAATCCCTGGATGTATTTATGCAACAGAATTTTTTTTCTTAGATACAAGCTGCTAGAGAAGATGTGCTTAGATTGACAGAGATAAACATGACTTCCCCCTGGAAGGGAGTCCAGGATAGTGACAGGACTAGAAAGAGCTACCTGAGGATCAAATGAAGAAATGGGGGTGTTTGGACTGGAGAGAAATGGTGGGGAGACACGGTCACTGACTTCGAAAGCCCAGAGGCCTGGTATCTGGGAAGGTGAGAGCTTACCTGAATGTCTCCAGTGGGCAGCAACAGGACCAGTGGGCAAAAGTAACAGAGTTAGTTTTGCTATTAAATATGAGTCATGCATTTTTCATGGCCATATTAATAATCATTCTTTAATGATTGGTCATTTTCAGAATGTGTTTTAAACCTAATGATGGCATTCCCAAGCCAGTGGTGGTTGTCTCTGGTGGACACAGGGGACAAATCACGGAACATGGTGAATCCAAAGTACCCAGTTATACTAAGGTTACTCTTTTATATCTAATATTTCCTTTTCAATGTAACCAGTTGCCCTGTGTCTTACTCTATTTCCCTGAAAAGCCTCTATCCCTCTCAGGTTTTCTAAACGCATGGCATGGCCTGGGGCACTGTGGAGGAGAGGAGGTTTGACATTTATCAGAAGTCCCTGCCCTCCAGGGGCTGCAAATTTAGTGAAGAAGAAAGATGCAGGCAAAAGAGCACAAGGGTGAATTTGAGGATGTTTAACTTCTAATTCTACCTCCTAATTTTCATTAAGGAGGAACCCCTGTGCTAGAACCTCAGCGAACGGTAACTTAGAGGTCATCTAGTGAGCTTGCTGAAGCTTAATTCATCTTATCTCATTTGATAATCCTGAGGATATAAGGAGGCAGGATATCTATTTTCAGATGAGGGCATTAATGTTCTGCAGGGTCTCATCAGCTGAAGAGTCATCCATCAGGGAAACCCCAGAGCTGGTCTCCAGGTCCTAAATTCTCTTCCTACCCCGAATCTCAGCTTTGCTGTAGGTGGTCCTGAGTGGAGGGCTGTAAGTAGCACACCCTGTCTCACCAATACGTTGTAATTTAAGAAAATAAGGCTGACCTCTGGGGATTGAACTGTGAAACCACTGCAAACCAAGCCACCATGAAAATGAAATGCTGCCATCATGGGATGAAAGAGCTCTGCAAATAGGAGAGCACAATGTGGGAGCACTTGGGGAGATACCTAAGTGAGAAGGTGCCACATAGAAGTCTTAAAATGAATTGTTGAAAGCCAATTACTGTATCTTGTGGGTGATAGCCAAAGGATAATATGTCACAACAACTTATCCACACTGAGGCACTGGCTCATGGAGCACTTCTCAATACCAAACAGAAATAGATGGTATTTACAGAATAAGGTTTCTAAAAAGACATCCTGCTCTTAAATAGGATGAAATTTGCACAGATAGAAAAAGGAGGGATCGGCCGGGTTCAGTGGCTCAGGCCTGTAATCCCAGCACTTTGGGAGGCTGAGGCGGGTGGATCACTTGAGGTCAGGAATCCAAGACCAGCCTGGCCAACATGGCAAAACCCCGTCTCTACCAAAAATACAAAAATTAGCCAGGCATGGTGGCCCATGCCTGTAATCCCAGCTACTTGGGAGGCAGAGGCAGGAGAATCATTTGAGCCCCAGAGGTGGAGGTTGCAGTGAGTCATGATCACACCACTGCAGTCAAACTGGGTAACAGAGTGAGACTGCATCTCAAAAAAAAAAAAGGAAAAATAAAAAAAAGAAAACGGAGGGATCTGGTCGTTTAGTGCAGACTCTAGCAGGAGGTACACCATGACCACATTGTAATTGGACTAAAGGGGATTACTCCTAATTAGCAGATCTAAGAGCTTACAAGACTTTTTGAATAGGAAAGGATGTGCTTCACATTCCAAAGTTACTTCATTAGAAAAAGCAGGGTTGCCCACAAAGGGGAAGTTTAAACCAAGCTTGTTTACATGTTGCATGGCAACCTGGGATGGGACAACTATTCCATTTACCTACTGCTGTCTAATAAATTACTACCAAAATTAATGGGTTAATATAACAATTTTATCTTTCTTGATTCTGCGGGTTGACTGGACTCAGCTGAATGGTTCTCACTTGGGGTCTCCATGTGTGACAGGCAGAGAGTGGCTGGGGCTGCAGCCATCTGAAGGCCCAACATGTCTGGACGCCCAACATGGCTCATCCCCTGGCTGCCAGGTACTACTGGCTGTCAGCTGGGAGTTCAGCTGGGATTCTTTATCAGAATACCTACAAAAGGCTTCCTTACATGCCTTGGGCTTCTCACAGATGGTGGATGTGGACGGATTTGGAAAGGGAAAGTATGGACAGCAAGAGATGCAAGAGAACCAGGCAGAAGCTTTCACGGATTCTTACGGCCTAACTCCAGAAGACCCATAAGGTTGCCGTTTCTATTGATGAAGGCCACCCTTCTGTGTGGGAGGTAGCAGGTTGCATGCCATGCATATAATGATGAAATGATACCGCACATGCCTTTGGGAAGCTACAGCTAATCAGGAAGGCAGACAAGTGATTACATACCTGGAATTAACTAAGTGGGATGCTCTGATCAGCAACTGTCCAGGCCATGATGCAGGCACGAGAGAAAAAAAGTAGTTTAGAGGAGTAGGGGATCAAAGTGGGCTTCATAGAGGAAGTGACCGCTTGGATAAAGGAAGAAAGAAGTAGTTGTTTGCTCTGGACAGTGAGCGTGTGTGCTTGTGTATGTGCATGCATGTGAGTGTGTGCATGGGTGTGTGTGTATATGCGTGTAGCATAGAGGCATTTCAAAATTCAAGAATGAGAAAACACAACGAGACGAAATAAATAATATGATACATTCTGATAACTAAAAGATCCAATACAGCAGAAAAGCCACACACTGGAACTATAATTGCACAGGATACCACTATAAATCATCTAAAAGGATTTCACTAACAGGTAAGCTTAGAAACAAAATTAAACATTTTGCAGTACTTCTTGAATTTTCCATTATGCCATTATGTATTATGAAACTT
Organism: Gorilla gorilla gorilla; assembly: GCF_029281585.2. Classification (NCBI taxonomy): domain Eukaryota; kingdom Metazoa; phylum Chordata; class Mammalia; order Primates; family Hominidae; genus Gorilla; species Gorilla gorilla. The sequence continues at coordinate 141,028,625 of NC_073231.2, read as the reverse complement.
AGCCAATTTGGTGGGGTGGTGGGAGGGTCAAGAATATGAAGTATTTCCCAAACATTTTTAAAAAGTATCTATGCTGGCAGGATGGGCATTGTCCAGATTGTAATTTGGAAATGCTGGGTTAAAACCAGGAAGACGAAGGTAGGATGGCCAGCAAAGAAATTGCACAAATAGATGAAGGCTGTACTAAGAAGATTAGCCATTACCTTCAGGACAACTTAAAATATATATATTGAACACCTATTATGTCCCAGGCAGTCTTCAAGGCACTAAGTATCTATCAGTGAAGGGGTAGACAGCAAAGTCCTGTCTCTATGTAGTTTACCTTCTCCTGAGAGAGGCAGATGATAAACGAGATAAAGAAGAAGAACAGTGTGGTGTGTTAGATGGTGATAAGTGCATGGATAAAAAGTAAGGCAGGGAGTGGCCAATGGGAGAGGATGAATTTTACATCAGCCTTGAAGGAAGGCTTTTATAGAGAAGATGGTATGTGACCAAAGACCCGAAGGGTGGGATCCAGTCCTGAGGATCTGGGGTTATTCTCCAGGCCAAGAGAATAGTAAAGGCCTGGAAGCAAAGGACTTCGGTGAAATCAAAGAAGAAAAAGGAGATCAGTGTGACCACATGGAGTGATCCAAAGGGAGAGTCCTGGAAGAGAAGGTCTGTCCAAGATGGGATCATCTGGTATCCAGATTGTGAGATCCTGAGGTCTTTGGCTTTTGCCCTGAATGAGATTTGGAGCCATGGGAGGGTTTTGAGCACTGAAGTGATTGACTGACTTATTTATGAAAGGGTCTCTCTTACTGATCTGTATGAGATAGATGGAAAGGGGCAAAAATAGAAGCAAGGGACTAATTAGAAGTCTCTTGCATTGATCCAAGTGAAATATGTTGGTGGCTTGGACCAGAGTGAGAGAGCTAGTGAGAACTGATTGGATTCTGGATATCTTATAAAAGTAAAGCAAAAAGGATTTTCTAATTGATAGGATGTGCAATGTGAGAAAAAGAGAAAAACCAAAGATAACATCAAGGATTTTGGCTGAGCAACTAAAGAATAGAGCTCCTTTACCTGAGATGGGGGAACTTTCTGGGGAGGAGATTTGAGGGAGAAGATAAGAAGTTAGGTTTTGGACCAGCTGAGTTTCAAAAGGTTATAGACATTAACGGTATTTAAGCAGGGACATTGTGTGCTTGGATTAGCACTCTAGGAAAAACAAACAAAGCCCACTCTGGCAGCCTTAGGAAGGATGAATTAGAGAAGGAGTGTGAACAGCTGGAGTAATAGGAGACACTTCAGAAATCCAGAAAAGAGCTGCTGAGAAGCAAATTTAGACTAATTGGTTAGGAACAGACAAGTAGGCTTAGATTCAAAGAAGCCAAGGACAAGGAAAGTCAAGGAGATAAAATAAGTCAGGTTTCACAAGTGGCCTAAAGTAGGGGAGCAGAGGCAAGTTACAGCTCCAGATACGGTGCTGAGATTGACCCTTTTCTTTTAAAAGATTAGAAATACAGAAGACAGAACAGTTTGGTAGAAGGTATTGACTTCCGTGGGAAAATTGCTAAATCTGAAGTACCTTGCTAAAGGCTATGTGGGATGTCCAGGAGCCAGCCAAGCTGGCAGAGGCATTTACTGCCCACTCTATGTCCATGAGCTTTCTTACATTTCCCAGCATCCTTGCAATTAAGCAGGGTCATATGACTAGTTTTTGCTAATGGACTGGGGGCAGAAGTGATCTGTGCCCCTTCCAGGCCAAAGTATTTGAGAGTTATTGCACAACCCTCCAGCTCACAATGTTGCCGCCACAGGGACTAAGGAGGACACGTGTTTGGAGGTGGCAGAGCATCCACCAGCCTGGGTCTCTGACTGACTTGTGTTGGACATGCATCATGAGCAAGAAATATGTATTTGATATATAAAATTTTTGAGATTTGGGGGTTTATTAATTACTGCAACATAACCTATGCTATTCTTACTAATGTATTTTCATATGTGTCTGAAATTCAGGAGAAAGGAATGGGAACTTTACCATTATAAATATGGCAGTTAAGTCCAAGAAACGAATGAGATAACTTAGTGAGAGACTACATAGCGAGAACAAAGGAGGCCAGAGGAAGACCCTGAACAGCAACATTTAAGAAGACGAAAGGTAAAGGGGATCAATGAAGTCTGACAGAGAGCATTCAGACATGTGAAAACTCAGTCATGGGAACTAAGGAAAAAAATTTTTTTTAAAAAAGAAGGAGAGGTCAGGGTTGTAAAATGCCCTGGGATTTATTCCAATTCAATTCATTTCTACTTGCTTTAATTTAACAAACACACAGACCATCTCTTATAGTTCAGGGAAGTAGAATGGGGGCTTTGGAGAGACCAATGGATGAAACAATCCATGGGCCATTTGATGACCTTCGGGTAGAGTTCTTTCTCAGACAAGTAATGGGGGCAGATGTAAGACTGGAACAGGTTGGAAGTGAATGGAAAGCTAGAAAGTGGAGACCAGATAGTGTGATTCTTTGAGGCCCTTTAAAATAAAGAGGAAGATAAAGCAGGAGTTTTGAAGTGAAGGGGCAGAAAAGTAAGCTATATACTATAGCCTTACTACATGTTAGGGAGTATGTATTTCCTCTGACAATCTAATGAAAGAGAAATTATTTCCCTTTTTCTTCCTGGGAGAAAGCAGAGTGCAGTGGCTAAATTCTGGGACTGATGGCCTTGTTGTGCCATTTATTAGCTGTAGGTATGGACTTGGGAAAGTTACTTAACCTCTTGTGCCTCAGTTTCTTCATCTGTAAGTTGGAGGAATAATACCTTTCTCACATTTGGTTATGAGAATTGAGTAGAGCAAACCAATTGTCCTACTTGCCCAGGACTGAGGGTTTTCTCAGGATGTAGAAATTTCAGTGCTAAATTTAGGATATCTGTAGACAAACTGGCCCACACTGGGTGTTTTATGATTGAGTGGCTTTAAAAATGCTAAGAGCAGTGGCTGGCAAACAGTAAGTTTTATAAAGAGGTAGCTACTACCATTGCTCGTTCTCCATGTGTCTCAATTTCTTCATCTGTACATTGAAGATACTAGAACTTACATACTAGTTTTATGAAGATTAAAAGATGACCCATACCATGTGCAAAACTGGCACATGATAAACTCTCAACAGGAGTCATTATTGTGATGTTGGTGATTATAGTGATAATAAGGAAGAAGAAACAGGCTGAGAGAAGTTAAACACACAACTAATTAGTACAGGAACTGCAGTATGAAACTAAGTTGACCTGACTCTAAGGCTCTTGATGCTTCTTCTGTGCCATGTTGTAAGTGGGGTCAGGAAAGATTCAATGATGATGGGAATTTGATCCAAGCTTTGGAGGATGAATTGGGTTACACTTTCTTTTATTTATTGACATCATCAACAATCACTTATCAAAACTAGTCATGTGCCAGACACTGCACAGTGTAAATAAAATAGATGTGAAGCTACAATCCAGTAGTTTGTGGGAATTGCAAGAATTGGAAGCAGAAGGGTACGCTGGATAGAGAGAGGGATAAACTTGGTTTAATTCTCTGTCCTATTCCCAGGATTAGAGTGACTATTCACACTTGCAAAGATCCTGGGAGAAGTAAAGCCTGCTCTGCAAATCCTGAGGGGGAAGTCGACATCTAATGAGGATTTCTTGTTTATTAGGTTTAAACCAAGTAGGATGATTTTTCACACAGTCATCAAGTCCTGTCTCCGTGGTCGTGTCAGCCTCACCCTCACTCCGGCCTGGCATTCATAGGTGATGTTCCAATTCCATGCCAACAGCCGATAACACGCTCAGAGAGGCTCCTAATGAATAAACATTATGTCTATTTTCAGCCTCTTTCCCATAAATTTTGGCAGGTTTTCACTCTGAGATTCGGGGGTAACTTACCTCCGAGCTTTCCTTCAAGAATAAAGACCCTACTAAAGTGCTCCTTTAACAAATATAAATAGATCCACTGTGTGATTTGAAACTGATAAACAAGAGGCATTCAGTGAGCTCCCAATTAACTAATCTTTTGATAATACATACAGCCTCCTTTTAGCAAAATCTTTCTCTTTGTGGAGGCAGATTCAAGCCGGCAGGAGAGAAGGGGTGGGAGGCTGTGTCCCCAGATGCTGAGTCTGAATGGATCACTAGGGAAGAGTTTATTTAAACAAAAACTCTTTTAAGGATTAATCTGCTTCAGGTAAGCTAGAGGAATAAGACCAAACCAAGTGAGTTGACAGTAAAAGAGCGAACAGGTAAACATTGTCATTCCTCAGTGGATGTGTGCCAGGAAGTCATACAAGTGCGTGCTGGTCCTCATCATCCCACCACCCGGAGGCCTGAGAATAAACTTGCACAGATCATCAGCCCCCATGTACTGAGGTGGATGAGGTCTGGGCCTCCAGACAGAGCTCCTGGTGTCATAGAACCTCTCACCTAACAGAGAGTGTCCTTAGAATCGAAGGTCTCAATGTCTTCCACCAGAGGCTGGGAAGGACCCCAGCCAAGATTTGCATTCCAGATCCTTTCCAATGTGCCCAGGAGTGGAATGACCTGAGATTCAAGTCTGACCCAGTGTTCTTAGATATCATGGGACAATCCCAAGAAGTCAAGACTTGTTAAAAAATTCTAAGGGCAAGAATATGCCCAAAGCTGGGTCAGTTTCCACCCACAAATGAAGTGAAAAAAAGGGACCTAGGCCAGGCAACATGGAGGGCTCTTGGTCATTGCCCAGTGGGACTCAGGTACCCAGGAACGCTGAGGGAAGTGGGTGCACAGGACTGGGCTGAAGCTGCTGTGCTGGGAGGAAGGCATGACAACCTCAAGGTAAACAGTTCCAGTGATAGGCTGTCTCCTTCAAATGTCCTTCCTTCATTCAGTCAGGTTCTCATTTATTGTAGTCCTTCAATTGTTTTGTTGTTCTGAAGCACCATTATTCAGTCAGTCAACTAATCCACATACATACAATCAGGAAGTCAGACAATCCTTTAATTCACTCACTCCATCACTCACTCTTTCATTCACCTATTCGTTGACTCAGTCTGTCGGTCAACAGTTTAGCCACTCATACATTGTCCGTCATGTACGCTTTCATCCATTCAATTGTGACTGTTATTCAGCCAATTAATTATTCACATGCATTTAGCCCCAGGCAGTCACTTGACTCTTTGACTCATTCATTTATCAAGCTAGTCCTTGCTTCTGTCAGTCAATCGGTGATTACATAATTAGTCATTTTACCCATTCATTTGCACATATATTCAAACATTTAAGGCTAGTCGCTAAATCATTTTTTCATTCATGTTTTTATTCATTTATTCATTGGTCTTTCAGTCACTCTGACTGTCAGGCAATCAGTTACCCAGTTAAGCACTGAACTTGTCCAGCAGGCCTCGAGGGAACAGCTTCTAATCAATGCTTTTCTTAAATTTAACTTGAATTTGCTTATAGCCCATAAGGCTCAGACTATGAAGTATGGCTCTGTTTCCTCTCTTTATTAAACCATAGTAATAATAAACCTTAGAGCCTGATAAAAGAAGTATCTGTGCACAAAACGAGTCATCAAATTCACGTACCATGAGGCCTGAGCAGCAGGTGGGTTGAGGCTCCAATTGACCCAGGAAGGAGGTTACACAGAGGGTCTAGACATCTGGGGACAACCCCATGGGACCAAGCCTAAGATCCATCCCAGAACAAGCACCTAAAAAGGTTTTCAAAATTATGTCTTTCCCTGGATTAAAAAGTGATACACATTCATTGGAAAAAAGAGAAAGGTTTGAATAAAAAAATAAAAATCAGTCAAAAGCCCGCCAGCCAGAATTAACAACTGCTAATATTCTAGTGTGTGTGTGTGTATATATATATATATATAGTGTATATATATAGTGTGTATATATATAGTGTATATATATAGTGTATATATAGTGTATATATATAGTGTATATATAGTGTATATAGTGTGTATATATATATGGTGTGTGTATATATATAGTGTATATATATAGTGTGTGTATATATATATTGTGTGTGTGTGTATATATATACATATATACACTTGTGGACACACTTTTACCAAAAAATAATATATAGTTTTTATTAATTCATTATTCTAAGAGCAATGTATGACTCATATAGAAATTCTTGTACTTAAGAGAGTTTGGTTTATTGGAATAGCAGTTAAACTTTGTGATCACAATTAAAACAAATAATTTAGTAATTGATTTGGACTTAAGTTGAATTTTTACTAGATTTATATACAGTACTTGAATATTTTCAATACCATAAGAATCACTAGGTTTATGAGTTTAATGTAATCTATTAGAGTGATAAGACTTGAACACATGAGAAATTTTGTTAAAGTACTAAAAATAGAACGTATCAAAATTATAAAGACAATTGAAAACCTTAAAGTTTATAAATGGGACATATGTATTAATCAAGGTCTCCTTATAAGTGATTGTTAATTTTTGCTAGACTTTTACAAACAGAAGAATAATATTTATAAGCTGAAAGTAAAAGCCTGAGAAAGAACACAACTTTATTTTTAAACTTTATACATTCGATATTAACTTTTCAAATCAAGATAATTTGTGAGTGACTTTTCATGTATAAATAAGCTCTCCTTGAGGGCATTAAACACTCAGTCTTATGGCTACATCAACAAAGAGGGAGTGTACATCCCGTATCTTCCATGTGGGCTGCCTCTTCTCAGAAGATACATCATGGGCTGACTTTTTTCTACGTGGGAAGGTATCAAAGACGACAACCAAATTTCTGATTTCAGCCTCTAGTGGATGGTCTTGCCATTCACTAAAAACGTCATGCTGCGCTGGCGTGTGTGTGTGTATGTGTGTGTGTGTGTGTCTTCAATAGAGGTCTAAACCCTAGAGATGGAGAGACAACAATTATTCACCTTCATGGCTCTGGAGCCCAGCCCCATGCCTGGCACACATCAGATGTCCTAGCAAGATGCTCAGGTATATAAAGAAAGGTCATGGTGGCCAGTGCAGGTGGACAGCCTCTTCAATATGCTGCCCCTCCTCTGCCAGAAGAACTTCTACTCTGGATGTTCCTCCTCATCTGCGAGTTTACTCTTTGTCAGGGTAAACTCCCAGAGATGGACAACCCAAAGAGATCTTGCTTTCCAGCAAGTCTTCCTCAACTTCCAGGGCCTCTTAATTCAGCCATTGCCTCTGATTATTCCCAGTGTGAGTTTAGACAGGCTGCTGAGGGGCTTGTCACCATGAGATTCCTGAGCTGACACTTAGACTGTCCAAGGTTACCTATCAGAGATGAAAAAAAATAAAAGGCATTGTGAAAAATGCCTAACCGCTGACAACTTGTTCTTTAAAGACCCCAGGCAATGAGTTTGCCTGATCTATTGGGAAAGAAAAAAAACTACTTTGAGACAGAAGGGCTGCCTTTTACCCTTGAAAATTCGGCCTCCGAGGCTCCAGGGAGGTGAGGGGTGAGTCAGCTCACAGAGACTCCAGACAGGCTCAGTGAAGAGGACACTGGAAAAAGGTAGACAATTGCAATCTGCAGTCCTTCTCCAGAGCTCCATGGCTGCCACCACTTTTTCTCTAAAATTTAGCTCAAAGGCTTCACCACGCTTCTGCGGGAAGCCTCCCCGGCTCCCTTTCTGTGCTGATTGGTAAGTGAGTGCCTCATATGGACTTAATGGTGTATTCAGACACCACGAAGGGTAAATATATTGCAGAGCAGGAAATTGAAGCCCAGAGGTTAAAGAAATCACTCCCATACTGTCCTGTTGGTGAATGGTCTGGCTGGGGTTTGAAGCCAGAGCTGCTCTGTGTTCAAATCTGAGGCTCCAGCCCCTTCCGTGTATTTCCTCGGACTTCCTTAGCCAGGTAGTGTTTTCTCGTAGTGCCCTTTCTCAAGCACACAGAAAGGTGCTCTTTCCAATCACCGGGAGCTATCTTAGCTCCTTCCTCTGCAACTCTCCAGCCTTTGTTCTCTGTCTAGGAAAATCTTACTCCTGATTTCAAACCTTCCACCTAGGTCTTGAGTTTGAATTTCAAAATGCTAATTCAGATTCCCTTATTTTCCTGGGTTGCAGAAAATGTTTTCCCAAATCTATTTTTGTCAGTCCAAGAATAAAAGCTAATGTCCTTGGTTTTTGTAAAAGGAGCTTGTTGTTGCTCTCTTTTTGTCTCCCCTACTCCAGAAAAAAAAAAGGAGAGAAGGCCAAACAATATCTACCCTCCTCCTTTATATATAAACTTGAGTGACTTCCTGGGCTTGCGGGCAGGTGAGCTGCTGGCAAGAATGCTCTCAAGTGACCCATAACGCATCCCCATGGTACATGTGGTTGTGATTCAGGAAGTGACCATCTGCCTCTTGGACCACCTGCTGAATCCTCCAGTCAGGGTTCCCCCATTGGCCAAGGGGTCTACCTGCTTCTGTTCACTCTGGGCCATTTTTCTTGACAAATGGTGTTTACTACAGATAATTTTCCTCTTGGCACTGTTTCAGTCCCCAGTTTAGGCTTAATGTTAACATGCCCTTAAGCTATTCTTTTAGGAGGTTGGCAGGGGTGAATTCATTCCCCGTGGGTATGATTGTGAATTCTGATTAATGCAAATGCTATATGACTTCATCATTTTCACACTCAAAACCCTACTCCATGGCACTCCTGAGTCAGAGTTGGAGTCCTGCCAAATGCTGTATGTGGTTGTGGGAGGGCTGGCACAATGACACAGGCTCACCCCTTGTATCCCTCCCCAACTTACCCCTGTCTCCATGGTCAGACTTAATACGTCCTTTCACTGTTCCCTTCATGTGTCGTATTTGTATTGCCTGTTTTCATCTATAGCAATAACTATTAATTGTTGAATATAAAAGCATTTTCCTTTTTGATTTTATCCACTTTTCACGCTCATGTCTGCAACTCTCTGTGGCTATGGTTTTGTAATCAGAAAGCTTTAAGTACCAGAACCTCCAGTTTTCCTGAACACCTGAGACATTTTCAGGTTATACTCATACATCCTTGTACACATACACTACTAACTCAGTTCTTTCACCCTTTCAGCAGAGCAAAATATGTGGAAAGCAAATTTGAAGATCCTACTGGAACAATGCAACATTTGGAAATCTTCTCCAATAAAATCTCCTCTTATCTCTACAATCAGAATAAATCCTTCAGCGTTGGGAAGACAAAATCACTTCTCATCTGTGCCGAAGCACGGAAGTGCTCTTAAAGCACTTTTACCCTTCTCTCTGTTCTAGTTTTTATCACAGTTCTCCTAGTATTCCAGGCTGGAAACTGTTAATTATATTTAACTTTTCAGCCTCCTCTGTCTCCATTATATAATGAATTACCAAGTTTAATAAATTTTTCTTGCTCAATGTGCCTTCTTTTCTCCCACCATTCTTCCCATCTATCCATCCAACCAACCAACCATCCATCCAACCATCCACCTGCTTATTCATCTATTCATCCAGACACTCACCCTTTATCACCTCTTCCATAACTAGCTATAGGACCCTGGATATCCAATGTTTGACCTGAACTTCAAACCATAGGAAAACTAAATTCCATATGGGCTGGGATAGGTCTCTCCCCAACTCTACCTTCTTTCCCCCGATATGAGAAAAGTTGCAGCATGTAAAGTTTTTGACTTATATATTATTAAAGGTAAGCATTGACAGGTGAGACAAGATCAGCTACTTCTTTCATTTATTTTGAATTTTTTATCCATGCTGTCAATATCAGCCTGAGTCCAAGGTTAAGAATTTCCACTTCCTTGTGAGGCTTCCCTACATAAGCTCTGATAATGGCAGTAGCTTTCAGAGATCCAGAGTGTGGCTCCAATCACAGTGATTGAGTGAAGTTCCTCAATGAAGAAATGAAGAGAATGGGGTTTTTAACAGAGAAATGCTCTTCTGCCCTCTTATTGGATTGCTCTTTAGCCTATCACCTCATTCATTCATTCATTCATTCATTCAACAAACAATTTATTGAACACCTAGAATAAACAAGGTGTGTCCATTTGAACTTGGGGTATAGTGATGAAGAAGTTAGAATTCTAACTCTCAAGCAGCTTTTAATCTAGAATGGAAGAAAAGGAAGGAATGAATCGTGATTCTGATTCCATGATGACTGCTATGGTGGTTTATGAGAGGATAGAGGGGGACGTGCATCTGAGCTCAATTGTAAAAAAAAAAAAAAAAAAAGCAAAGCCTGAGTTTGGTGGAGGAGGAGGAGAAAGAACGTTCCTGGAAGGGGAGGAATAGAATGTGCAAGGTTCAGAAACTAGCAGAAATATAGCAGATTCAGGGCACTTCAGGGTTTGATACGGAAAAGTGGTAAGAGATGAACTGAAGGAGTTTCTCAAAGGCTAGAGTGTGATAATAAGATATTTGGACTGTTTCCTGAAGATGATCAGGATCTATTAAAGCATTTCTAAGGAGAATTGAGTTTCTAAGGTCAATGTTGTTAAAACAAGCTTCATTGGCAGTGTGTTATCCCACATACTTTAATAGCACCCATGACTTTAATAGCATCCATGAATTTTGCGCAGTGTGAGAGAGCCTTGAAGAATCCCAGGCTGGCTAAAGGGGAATATCAGACCAAAAAGTTACAAAGAAAGACTCTGAAGAGGTAAAGGCTTGTGTAGGCATGATAAGCATCACTGATCCAACAAGGACGTTCCTTCTACAAAAATACAATCATGCCTCCTTTACACCTAACATCCTGCCAGCTGCTTTTAGGGGTGAAAAATGAAACACGAATAATATAGTCCATGCCTGTAGAGAGCAAACAAGTGGAAAGTTTCATCAAAGCATCAGTTTTTCTCCAGATGACCAGTCTTGTACCTCTTTCCATTTTCTGTCAACTCTCCACCATTCAGTTAGTTTTGTGTCTGATTCCAGGCATCTCAGCAGTTGCTGACCACAGCCAGAATCACTTCAGCCCTTGAGCCTTCTCAGATCTTCAGCCTTCACAGAGCTCTCTGTTTTTAACGATCTGTCATCTGAAAAGTTGTTTCAAAGCACACTCACACACACAAAGGTACTAATGGGGTAATAGTTGGGGATGTTGGGAGGATTTAGAACACATTCTCTGAAGGCTAGGAGCTTCATAACATGGGGGAAAGGATTGCACCAATCCATTTGTAGAGTGTCTCCACCTGGGAACACTATAATCTCCATTTTAGCATCTTGATCATTTTTTCAGCTGAGTTCATCTTTCCTTACAGTTTTTTTCTCTTTTCCCTCAAAGTTGTTCACTTTATTTTGATCTAGAGGTCTGTATTAGGCCATTCTCACATCGTTATAAATAATTACCCAATACTGGGTAATTTACAAAGAAAAAAGGTTTAATTAGCTCACGGTTCCACAGGCTATACAGGAAACATGATTCTGGCACCTGCTCACCTCCTCGGGCGGCCTCAGGAATCTTACAAACATGGTGGAAGGCAAAGGGGAAGCACACCCATCACATGGCCAGAGCAGGAGCAAGAGAGAGAGGGACAAGTGCCACACACTTTTAAATGATCAGATCTCACAAGAACTCACTCGCTATCATGAGGACAGTACCAAGAGGGATGGTGCTAAACCATTCAGGAGAAACCAACCCCATGATTTAATCACTTCCCTCCAGGCCCACTTCCAACATGAGGGATTACAATTTCACAGAAGAATTTGGTGGGGACACAGATCCAAACCATATCAAAGTCTGAACATCTTTGATTTGTCTTCTTTTGTGATCTTCATTATGTTTCAAAATACAGCAATCTCTTTTTTTATGAATCTTAACTTTTTTTTTTTTGCCCCTAGTTCTCAGATTTCTCAGAATTTTCTGGCTTATTGTGGACAGTATGGAGGTTGAAGTTTTCCATTATGCCTTTCCAATGCCAGTGGGACTAGTAGATGGAGATTCGAGAATGAGTTGAAGGCAAGTGGGAGAGCTGATTAACCTAGGAGTTGGCACATTACAAGACTCAGGAAATGCCAGGGGCAGGAATAACCAAAAAAAAAATTGAATCCAGTGCCTTCATTTCTCAAATAAGAAAAATAAAGCTAAATGTGTGCTCCATATCACACAGCCGAATACCAAAAGCTACCTAACTCTGGATCCTTATCACACAAGTACTTCTGAGCATTTGGACTTATCAGCTCTTACCTGAACCTGCAGCTCCACTCCCTCCTGTATGAGCAATGTTGGAGTCCATCTAGATCACGAAAACCTCTGCTCTCCAAGAAATTCCCTAGGCTACCTCTTACTGTTAGCTATGATTTATCATATGGCCTCAATCTCCTGAACATAGCTGATTGAACCGGTGATGGCTTAAACTGAAATGAATTTCTCATTCTGAAGTGTGAGATCAGACGTAAGAGAGATTTGAGTGTGTCCTCCTTGTAGATGGAACTGTAACTCGGAAGTGTGGGAGCAGCCATCATCCACCCAGCACGTAGAGCACAAAGCTGGACAGCTGACCTGCAGAGAACAAGGTGAAGCAGCAAAGATAGGAGAAGCAGAGACAAAGAGCAGAGAGAGAGAAAGTTGATTCACTGGTTTCTTGTGATTTTTCACTTCCTCATTGCTGTCCCTCTCTGATGCCTCTTTCCAATTTGGCCCTTAGAGTTAATGTAAATGTACTGAACATTTGTGATGTCCCAGGCACTCTTCTAGGCATTGGGACTACAGCGTGGACAATAAAGTGACAACCCGTGATCTTCTGAAGCTTACATTTTAGCGTGGGCAGGTAGACAACAAACAAGTAAACACGTAATTAAATGAGATTATTATTTTGGATAGTGATAGGTACTGTGGATAAATGTTAAAAAGGATGAGAAATAAAAAATGACTGGGATGGGGTTGTGGGTTATTAGATTGCATGGTCAGAGAGGACAAGGGCCACCTAGCATGACTGGGCTGATTGTGCCTGTACAACTTTAGTGGACACCATTAGCATAAATTTTGATGGGAATGGTGCCCACTGGAGTTGTGCAATGCACAACATGGACAACTGTAGGCAACAGCCCTGGGGAAGGACTCTTGAGAAAGGAAAATTTGTGATCACATCTGGATGACAACAAGGAGTCAGCCATGTGGAAACATGGGAGAATATCATTCCCAGCAGTGGAAACAGATGGTGTAATGGCCCAAAGTTGGGAATCACTTTGTCTGGTACAGTTAAGCTTTGTTGCTCTTCCTCCTAAGATTTTTTGTGGTTCTACATAGGAAAATCTTGAGGCTCTAGTTTACTAGAGAGATAATATTCAACGAAGACTTACTAAGATTTGCTAAATACTTGAAATTGGTTGTGTGCTTAATTGTCATAATACAGCAGAATTATGATGAAGCTTATAGTGGTTGACTGACTTGCTCAAAATCACAGAGCCAGTAAGTGAAATATCTGAGATTTGGAAGCAAATTCATCTCACTCCTGAGCCTGCACTCTACGTTAGGACCAGGTATCCAAATACAGAGAAGTTCTAAAGAGCTAAGTGAGAATAATGCGTTTGAATGTTTGAAACTCTGGATAAAATGCATTATTTCCTGAAAAACTGTAAATTACCAATATTGATCATGGAAGGAAAAAATGCCCCAATATAACAACAACCAGAGCTAAAACTGGGGAAGATGTAAAACAAAAATTAAGAAGAGGACCCTGGTTTCTGACAGTTTTTCACAAGAATTCTTTCAAACCTTCAGTGAATAGATGCCACCCAAGTTATCTGAAGTGTTTCAAAGTTTAGAAAAGAATCTAAAGCTTCCTAATTCACCTTTTAAAAATATTCAGTAAAACACCCAACTAATTCCCTATATCTTTTCCTGTCCTCCATTAACGTACTCAGAGACATAAGCTGTGCACCTAAGAAATAAGAACATATTTGAAACACATTCAGGAAAGAGGAAAGAACTCTTGGAAATTAAACATTTGGCATTAGAATAAAAATTCAATATATGAATAGAAGACAAAGTAAATGTAGGAAAAAAGCAGAAAAATAAAGATGAAGAAATGAATGAAAAAGAAAGCTAGAAGAGCAATGAAGAAGTGTGACATTTCATAAATAGGGACGCTATTAAGAAAACATTGTGAGTAAACCAAAAAAGGGGAAGACATGAAGGTCCAGAAAAGAAAATCCAGCACAGAAGAGCAAGGGTGTGGAGGACAGCAAAAGGAGTGCTTCAAGATGTGGGTGGGACTATCTGAAGCATTTGGCTGTGCCCAGAGGAATTTTACAACTATGTCAGACAACCTGTGAGATGTACACAGAAACCAAAGCAAACAAGGCAACTAAGACAAGCATTAGAAGAAAAAGAAAATTTTGGTCAAGATAGAAAATGTAGAAATGTAGTTATAACACACTACCTAACTCAGCTGTGAAATTTCTCATAACAATGTCATGGAGTTGGAAAAAGACCTGGTGATACCATGCATGACTGAGTAAGAGGTGCTGGGAGCTGTGATGGTGAAAGCTGAAGATAGAGGGGTATGATCTTCCAATGGTCCAAAGCAGGGGTCTGTACACATTCTGTAAACAGCCAAATGGTTAATATTTTAGACTTTGTTGGTCACATGGTCTCTGTTACAACCACTCACCTCTGTCATTATAGCACAAAAGCAGCCATAGACAATAAACAAATAAATACGGCAGCATTCCAAGAAAATTTTATTTACAAAAGTAGGTTGTGGAATGGATTTGGCCAATGGATCCATAATTTGGGAACCTCTGTTCCCAAGCAGCGCTTCTCAAACTTGAGTGCATAGTAGAATCACCTGGGGAGCTTTCAAAACTCCTGATGTCCAGGTCAAACCCCAGACCAATCACATCAGTCTTTGGGAACCAGGTATCAGGTGGTTCTATTGTGCAGCCAAGTTTGAGAACCATGCAATAGGTCCAACTCATTCAGGAGGGGTGAAAGTCTAAATGCCAAATGTAGCTGCTCCATGTCTCTGGCTCTCTGAGGTCATTTGTTTATTCATCCAACAGGCCACTCAGTAATGGGTTTCCACTGAGGTCACAGAAACACAATCTTTTGAGTATTAGTATAAAAACTCCCAACTAAACCAGAAAGGACATCATTAATTCATTTATTCATTTGATAAACACTTACTTAGACCTTCATCTGCCCCAGTCACTGTGATATGCCTGGGAATACTGAGTTGATTAATGATTAATTCTAGTGATCGAGAAGCTCCAGACCAATAAGAGGAATGGATTTAAACATAATAATAATTACTCCCTTTACTTTTACTGAGTATTCTATGCTAGAAACTGCACTTAGCAATTCATCCACATTATTTCTTTTTATCTTCATAAAGCCTTCTGATGTAAGCAGCATTGTGCCTGTTTTACAGATGATGAGCCTAAGGCTTCAAGAGTAACTGATCAGGCCAGGCACGGTGGCTCACGCCTGTAATCCCAGCACTTTGGGAGGCCGAGGTGGGCAGATCACCTGAGGTTGGCAGTTCGAGACCAGCCTGACCAACATGGGGAAACCCCATCTCTAGTAAAAACACAAAATTAGCTGGGCATGGTGGCACATGCCTGTAATCCCAGCTACTCAGGAGGCTGAGGCAGGAGAATCGCTTGAACCCAGGAGGTGGAGGTTGCAGTGAGCCGAGATAGTGCCATTGCACTCCAGCCTGGGCAACAAGAGTGAAACTCCATCTCAAAAACGAAAAAAAAAAAAAAAAAAAGAGTAACTGATCAAAGGTCATACAGCCACTGAGTATGGCAAAATTAGGGATTCAAAGTCAGATGTTATTAGAAACTCAACTTCTGTGGTCAGTACTCTGGTAGAGGTGAACCCAGGTAACTGGGTATTTCAGTTCTCTATTGCTGTGTATCAGTACTCCCCAAACTCATTGGTTTGAAACAACTATCATTTCTTTGTCTATAATTCTGCAATTTGGACTGGGTTCAAGTGGGCAGGCTAGTCTCCCCAGGGTCACTCAAATGGCTGCATTATTCTGAAGGCTCAATGGGGGAGAGATGTTGAAAAAGGATTCACTCACATCTGGCAGTCAATGAAGACTGTCACCTAAGGTCTACTCTATGTGGTCTCTCGAGCGAGTTTCTTAGGTCACGGCAGCATTCCAAGATCACAAGATCTTATGCACCAGTGCTTCTCAAGCCTCTTCTTGGGCAGAGTCTACTGATGTCCCATTGGTCAAAGCAAGTTCACACAGCCAAGCCCAGAATTAGTGTAGGAGGGGACCCATGCAAGGGTGTGGGTATTGGCAGGTGTGATTTGTTGGGGGACCATTAATAAAACAGTCAACAACAGTAACTGAGCCAAGGTTGTAAATAGAGTGAGTGAAGCAAAATTAGAGGTTCCATGCCAGGGCCTACCTTCCTACAAACCCCAACCCATGTGGTATATGCTCTGCTAGAGGTAAAACCAGGTTCCTAAGAAAGCTCAGGTGAGAAGCTGGGGATGACTTCATGGAAGAGAAAATGCCTTTGCTGAATTTGGAAGAATGAAAAGTTAGCCAGAAGCCAAGGTCAGCATGGGTCATGGTAAGGAATATTCTGTAGGGTCAGAGGACATTGTGGGAAGTGGTGAGAGAGAACACCAAATGGAAGAAGAATGGTTGGATCCTGATGGTCCATTAGTGTGAGCATGAATTTTGTTCTCAGGTGCACTGAGCACAGGGAGATCCACAGTGCTGTTCAAAACTAAGGGGCTTTTTCAGGCAAGTAATGAATCTTGCTGGAAATTTGATGTACATAACTTGGTGATGGCTCCATGCCCTTGAGTTTCCTCAGAGCTGCCATTATCTGTGGAAATAATAGGTACCCCATGAAAACAAAACCCATTAGTTGCATCACATTCCAAGTCAGCAAAGACTAAAAGATGTCTTCTTAGAAAGGAGGAAAAATTCATAACACATGATGCATGCCACATTGTCAGTATTGGTAAGTCAGTTGAGTCTTTGCTTCTGAACCACTTGGGTGTCATTCAAAATATTGTTTTGCAAGACAAAAGAGGTCCAGAAAGTCTAATAATCAGGGAAGCTTCCTCCATTTGCTATATTGTCACTTGCCAACTATGAGAAGAAGTAGAACTGTGAAAGATTTCATCTGAGTTGGAAACTTGGAACTTGACTTTTCTGAGTGGGCTGTAGTTTTGGCAAAAGACATTTTTCTGCCCCAAGGATTTTATTATGCCTGATTTTTCTGATTGTTGCCAAGATGGGTTTAACTTATTTTGTTTGCTCCCCGGTGAGAACTTAGATTTATTTAGAAAATTTGGTTCACAGGGTACTGCTGAGCCATTAAGGCCAGCAAGTGGGTGAATAATAACAGTTTATATGTCTACAGCACCACATCATTTACAAAGCGTTGTCACACACTTTATCTCATTGAAGCTTGGCAGCAAATTTGTGAGAAAAGCAGGATTGGCAAGGTTATCCCCATTTTATAGACAACTAGATCTTTTCCAGGACCCCGGGCTCAGTGAACTACCCTGTCATCTGGTTGAGCAATCCAGAATCAAAGTGTCCTCCTTAATACCTCTCTCCCTCTCATCAGCCCATATCCAAGCCTTGACCATGTTATCTTTGAAGTATGTTTTACATTTATCCACTTCACTCTATTTCTTTGGCCACCATTCTAGCTTAAACCATCATTGTCTCTTATCTGAGCAATGCAATACTCCCTTCACCTGGCTCTCAGCTTGGCCCCCTTAAAGCGATTTTCCACAAAGCAGTCAAAATGATCATTTTGAAATGCAAAACTATGTCACCTCTTGGCTTAAAACACTTAATTGACTTTTCATTATGCCTAGGATAAATGCAAATATGCTTAGCACAGCCTAATATGCCCCAGGAGATGTGGCTCCCTTTTCTTCTGTACATCTCAATCCTTTTCTTTACTGTCTTGCTCAAGGCATCCTGAACTCATTTCTCCAGGCTCCCTCCAGCCGCAGCACCTTTGTACAGGCTGGTCTCTCTGCATGGAGGTTCTTTCCTGGTGTTTTTACCTAGTCAAGTCCTTCCCATGCTGTAGAGCTCAATTGTCACTTTCTCATGGAAGCCTTCCCAGATACCCTTGAGTACGTCAAAACTCCCCATTACACACTCTTGAAGAACAGTGACCCCCCAACCCAATCACAGCTGCAAGCTTAATTTTATTGTTGGCACAAGTATTATCTACCTCGCCCATTAGACCCCAAGCCCTATGTAGTCAGGGTCAAGGTGCCCTGTGAACTGCCTAGAATACAGAATGTGTTCAATAACTAATTGACAAATGAATAAATGGATTGAGAGAGGAACGGAGGAATAACTAAAGCTCATCAAGTTTTGTTACTAAAAGCCACTCCGTCAGAACATGTTTCAGAAGCCTCTAACTCCCCATATCAGGACTTCCCTGCCAAGTTCCCAGTGTCACCAGTAGCTGTGAATCTTGCTCTGTAAAATTTTCCTCAGCCTCAGATCCCATCAAATTCAGACTTTCCCCTCTCATCAAAATTCAAATCTGATCCATGCCTTACTCTTCCTAGACATTGCTCGTATTTAACTGAGAGTGCCAGGGCCTTAACACTTAACACAGAAGTTTTAGATGCCTTCAGGATTTTGGAGAAATTGGGTGCCTTTCAAGCATCTCTCAAAGCATACTGTGGAGCATCTGCTTGCCTGCTGTCCCTACACTGACTCAGTGGTTGCAAAATCTCTAATTGTATGGCTCAGAACATCACATTTTAGTAATGGGTGCTTTGCCCTCGGGATTTTCTTCCACACATTAGCCATTTCCAGGAGTCATTCTTGGACACGTGGCCTCCCAACTTGTCCCTAGGGCATTGGGTGGGGTTATTGGTAACTGACATTTCATTGCAAAAGGTGTAATCAAAAATCATTTCTATTGGTATATTTGCAACTCTATTCTTCTGATCAATTACAGTTGTCCCCCTTTATCCTTGGGAGATATGTTCCAAGATCCCCAGTCGATGCTCAAAACAGTGCACAGCACTGAACTCTGTATATAGTAGCTTTTTTCCATCTGAAAACTAAAATGGCCACTAAGTGACTAACAGGCAGATAGCATATACTGTGTGTATATGAACAAAGGGATCATTCAAATATCAGGCAGACGGGGCAGAATGGCAAGAGATTTCATTGTGCTACTCAGAATAGTGGGCAATTTAAAACTCATGAATTGCTCATTTCTGGAATTTTCCATTTTCTTTTGGACCACAGTTGATCATGGATAATTGAAACTACAGAAAGCTAAATTGTGGATAAGAGGAGGCTACTGCACCTCCTGATTCCAACCATCCCTCTCTGTCTGTTGGATTTCCATGCATCCAGCAAAACACAGCTCAAAGCGTTGCCTCCAGGTAGGCGCTGCTTGCTCTTATCACATGAAACCAATCATTCCTTCATTAGGACTAGTGTTCAATATTCTGCAGGTTCTATTGTGGTGCCTATTTTGCTAAGTAGTTATCATTTACAGTGATGGCTCCTTAGCATTTTAATTTGCATTGTTCTGATTAACTTAACCCATCATATACTTGGATGCTATTTTTTGAATGATCTATTCATATCCTTTTTTGTTATTCAGATAAAAAATCTTAAGGTGCCTAATTTTTTCTTGCTGATATTCAAAATTTAGATGCTCAAAATAGTTTGTCAGTTATATATTTGGAAAATATATTATCTTGGTCTTAGCAGGTTATTTTTTAACTTTGTCTATGGTTTCATTCCTGAACAGCAACCTTATATTAATACTTGATGTAGTCAAATCCATTTCTTTTTCTTATAGTTCCTTTCAAGAATTTTCAAAGAAATTATTCTCCACCTCAAAATCTGGAAGATAAGTTCCTACATTTTGCAATATATTTATAGTTCTGCCCATCATATTTATGTTTCTATGAAAAAGATTTTCTGTATCGTGTGAGGCAGGGATCTAATTTTAAAATATATCATGAGTCAATACTCCCAGTATCTTTTATTAAATAATTTATACTTTTAGCACAGATATTGTACCTTTGTCATAGGTGGGATGCTTTAAATACTAGTGATATCCTCACCACTCACTAAAAGTGGTGATCAGAGGCTGAAAGAACTTCAGCTATATCATTTTGTATTTCTCAGCAACAGCAAACACCGTCAACTAGTCATCCTTTTTCTTAAATATTGTGGCACCTCATTCTCTTGGTTTTCCTTTGACATCACTGGTTACTTCCTCTTAGTCTTCTTAGCTGGTTTCCTCTTCTTTTCCCAATCTCTAATATTAGGATGGCCTAGAAATCAATCTTTGGAGAACTTCTCTTCTTTATCTCAACACTATTCCTAAGTAATCTCAGCAATCCCTATGACTTTAAATGCGATCTATATACAGATAGCTTCTCAAACCTGTATCTTCAGACAGAACTTTTCCACAGAACTCTAGGTTCATAGATCCATTTTCTACTTTACATCTCTTCATAGATGTCTAATACCATCTCTAACTTTACCTGAACCAAATAGAATTCTATTCCTTCCTGCCCTACAAAGCTGTTCCTCCCCAAGGCTTCTCCATTTCAGTAAGATCACAGCACTCCTTCCATGTGCTCAATCCAAATTCTAGGGCTAATCTTGGATTTGTCCTTTTATTCAACTCCTATGTCCAACCAGTTGGAAGTTTCCATTAATCACCTTTCTAAACACCTCCTAACCCATATGCTTTTGTCCATTTCACTGATATACCTCTTGTCTAAGTCACCAACACCTCTCTCCTAACTATTTCCCCATTTCTACTCTTGTCTCCTTGTAACAAATACGGAAATAGCAGCCAATCTGATCAATTATAAATGAGATCAGGTCACTTCTCTGCTCAAAATCCTACAGGGACTTCTAATAAAGACTTCATCCTTGACCAAGCTTTAGTCTGGCTCCTCTGAGCCATCTTCTTGACTAGGCCATTGGCTTACCCACCCTGACCTTGGTCTGCTAAGCCCAGTTTAGTGAAAATCCTCAACCCTCATATCTGATGAAGTTCCTCATTCTCTACCCTTGATATGTAAATCCTTAACCTGCCTTTAGCAAGAATCTTCTTAAGATAGTTTAGCAAGAATTCCCCTACCCTTGATGTCTGATCAAGCTCCTGTTAGTAATTTTCCATCTGATGACCCCCTTACTTTGCTCCTTGGCTATAAATTCCTCAGTAATCTTTGCTCTATTTGGAGTTGAGTTCAGTTCCAAATTATACAATGTAGAGCTGAATACTGTACATCTACACATTGAGTCTCAGGTCCCTCTTTTTCCTACTATAGTAGCTCAAGTAAAATCTATCTTGTCATTTTTGACAAGTGTCCAGTGAAAAATTTTTCCTTTACACTTCTTATTACACTTAGAATAAAGCCCACATGTACTAATTTAGCTATTAGCTCCTCTTCCTCTCTTCCTCTCTCCCATGCGCTCCAGCCACACTGGTCTTTTGCTTCACACAAGCACACGTCAGATTCTTCTCACCTTAAGGCCTTTGTGCTAGCTCTTCCCATAGCCTGGACCCACTTACACATGATCCCCTCTTGTTATTTAATTTTTTATCTAAACATCATAGCCCCAAATGAATCTATTCTATTACCCACTCTGAAGTCACTGCTCCTGCTCCTTCTATCCCATCACTGTTTTAAATTCTGTGCATCAGGGGTTGGCACACTTCAACCCCCAGGCCAAATATTATCCCCACCTCTCTTTGTAAATAAAGTTTTATAACACAGCCTCACCTGTTCAGTCTTTGGCTCCTTTCATGCTGCAGCTGTGAGATGACTAGTTGCAACACAGACTCTGTAGCCCCCAGAATCTAAAATATTTACTATCTGGCCTTTCATAGAGGATTTCTGTTTCCTGCTCTACATTGTCTATATGACTAGCTGATTTTTAAAACTAAATGATTTTAAAAAAATCATTTGCTGCCTCTTTTTATTAGAAATTAACCTTTATAACAACAGAAACTGTCTTGCTTATTCACTGCTCTATCCTTTAAAGTGCCTGGTATACTGTAGGCATCTTCAAAATATTTGTGCAGTGAAAAGATAAAAGACATGGAGCAAAACCATGGTTAGAGTTTTGGCTGTTTCTTCTCCCCATCTGACTGTGGTAGACTGCACTGTTAGCCATGATTCTTTATCCCTCCTTGATGAATGTCTCCCGTCCTTTGACTTACCAGTTCCTCCCACTAACGGGAGCAGAGTATATTTCCCCAATCCTTGATTTGGTTCAGTTAGATATGTCTTTTGGCCGATAGAATGAGAAATAAGAATCTGTGCCAGGAAGTCTAGGCTCCTGTGTCTCTACCATCACCATTAAAAGAACACATCTAGGCCCGACCTCTTTTCCAGGAGAATGAGAAACTCACAGAGCAGAACAAAGCTACCCCAGCGAGATCCAGTCAAAATCAGCCAGCTCACAGCTAACACATAGAAAAGTGAGCTGAATAAATGCTCCTTATTGACTGCCACAGAGATTTAGGTTGGCGTGTTACATATCAAAATTGTCAATCAGATGCATGATGCAGTGAACTTGGACAACTGCCATCCTCCTGTCTAAGCATCAGTTTTCTTCTCTGATAGAGATGATAATAATTACCATCCTTGATTCTTCATCACAACAGGTGTGAAAGCCACTCTGCAAAAGACAATACACCAGGCACAGGCGAGGCCTTGCTTGTAATTAATTAGAGAACAACATAAGTGGGTCTGTTGTAAAGAGCTACACTGAGTCTAATCAAGTTGTGGGCTGAGGAGTAGCATCAGGGAATCAGTGGCTGTGGCCCTTCTGAGACATCTCATGAGTTTGTGGCTTTGTCCTGAACTACAGCCTGCTTTGAACCACTCATGACAGAGAGGGTGGGATGCGCTGGGTACTTAGGAACCAACTGTGGGCTATTCACCCAGGAGTAATAGGGAGAGAAATTGAGCCACAGGGGATGTTCAAAGCAGGGAGACCACGATCGGGAGAGGCAGGGGGTTTCCTAGAGACACTGCCTTGACTGTCACATCTAACGCTTAACTAATTGGACTGAGAGGCATACGGGAAAGGCTTCGGCATTTGATAAATTAATCAGTGAGCACTGCAGCAAATTACCCACTCACATCATTAATTAGACATCCTGAAATGGCAAGGAGAAGAGTTTTTTTTAAGTGTTGATTCTGCAGCTTTTATTATTTTATTATTACTATTATTTATTTATTTATTACTATTATTTTTAGTAATTGATGGACCAAGACTTTGATCAGATGTTAGTAGGTGGAGAAGAAAACATCTTCACTGGCAGATTTAGATCCCAGCTGTTGCCAGGCCCCGGAGAAATGGGCAAGGTACTCAGCAATTCCCAGTAGACCTGGTGCTGAGCTCAAACATAATCAAAGGATCAAATTGACATCCGTGAAAGCCACAGTCTCAAAGAACTGAGAAAGCTTTTAGTCCAAGAATGCTATGTAAGGGGATAACTTCCAATTAGCCATCTTGACCAGTCATCAAGATTTTGTCTCTTAAAAGGCAGCTGACGATAGGGGAATGAGGTCTGGGGGCCCACAGGCATTTACTGAGACTTTGGGTTCCATTAGAGGCTGTTCCTTCCTCCTGTCCTCTCACCAGTGCTCCCTTTTGAACAGGTTTTTCACAGCCCCCAAAGAACCTTTAGAGACCCCACATGAAGAAAGCCAATAGCTTTCAAAGTAAGAGGGAGGAAAAAGAGAGAAATCCACAGGCGTGGCAGGCAAGGAGCTGTCTGAGAATCTTTGCTGGTCCCTTGGCCCCTGTCCATGGTGAGGAGGGAGCCACCACTTAGCAAGGCCCAGAGGCAGTGTTATAGGGCACGGCAGAGTCAAGGGGAAGTGCTGCTTCTGTGATTTCAACTACACTCCCAGGCCTGCCATTAAATATGGTAGACTTAGCATTTCCCACTTCAAATGAGCCCAGAAGAGTCCCAGGAGCCTCTACCCAGCCCCCTCCTACCTGCCTTCACTTGTCACCTTTAAACTGATGAACGAGGCAAGGTCAGCAATTTCTAGGTTTTTGACAGGGCCCTATTTACCTTGCAGAAAATCAGAATGAAACTTGGGGAGGCCTTGGGGCAACAATGTCATCCAGACCCACAGGCATGGGGATGTAGGGATGCTGGGCTCCCATCTGCTTTCTTCATCATTCCGTTAGGTGATCAGGGTACCTGGCCAGGCTGAGCTTTGAGGACAGAGTTGCACAGGGGAAAAGCTCTAACCAAATGGGCTGCTGTGATCCAGGGTAGAATCTGTAGCACACAGGCCTGCTATCTGCTTGCTTATTCTTTAAGACTCAGCCCAGGACCCCTGCTTCCAGAAGCTTTCCTGGTTCCCACTGCCAAGCTTGGGTAAGATGCTGCAAGTCTGCCTTCCTGTTGAGTCCCAGGTCTCTCCTTCTCACAGCATCGACCTCAACTTTATTGTCATGGTCTGTTTACTCGTCCACCTGCCCCGTAGGACTCTGAGCTACTCAAGGACAAAGACTTGCATCTTTTTCACCACTACCTGGCAAACCTAATGCAGTGTTAAGCATAGATGGGGCTGAGCTCTGCAGTCTGGGGTGAAGCACACAGGCTTTGGAGTCTGACAGCCTTGGTTCATATTGTGGTTCCACCACTCATTAGGTGTGTAACCTTGAGTAAGTTACCTAAGCTCTCTGAGCTTCACTGTGATCATCGTTGCAGTAAGTATACCACTGTCTGAATTCTGGAATGGTTATAATAATAAGGAGAAAGGGGATCACGCACACAAGTTCTCAGAAGAGAGCTCAGTTCATAGTAAGAGCCCAATAAATTCTTTCCAAAGCTTCCAGCTTGGAATTCATAATAATAGCAACTTTTTCCTTGCCATCATATTTGATCACATTCTCTCCTAATTAAACATTTGATTGTAAGGACAACTGGCATAAACTGGTTTGGGAACAAACACAGCTGATTCCTAATAAGCAAAAAACACACCTGGTAGGAAAAAAAGTGACCATGCATATTTGAAAGTGGCCCACAACCCCTACCTACTGTTCAGTATGTGGCAGGCTTCAGAAAGTAGGCTTTACATATGGGGCTGATGTATTATAGCACCCACAATAGAGCCCAGCTCTTACTGGCTCATAGGACCCTCTAACTAGTAGTAATAATAATTATCATTATTAATATCAATTACCTTTATTATTATCGTGGTTGTTATTTGTGTTCAGGTTCAAACAAGGCCTCTTAGCAGCCCTGGCTTTTTCCCATTTGAGTTTCTGATTATAATAAAAAGATGAAAAAACATCACAACAGGTTTACCAAAGTTGTGGTCTGTTTTAAGTGTTTACTTTCAATAAATCAACACTTCTAGCATCAAAAACAAATGCAAAGATACATAACTGGTTTATATAGTATAATTATATAATCAATTTTAAAATATAAATTCTGCGTGCACGCCAGGCCCTGAGGCCTGATGGCAAGTTTTAAAGTTCATTTAAGGAAATCAACTTTTATCTGTTCTGTCAAGCTGTCCCTGTGAATGTTCATTAAGCGCCATTTGGGAAAAAGGCTACATTTGAGGCCTTTTGTGACTAGAAGGCCTGAGCCAGATCCTCCCATGCCCCAGACCGTGGGGCTGATCCTCTCTCCAACACTTTGACTGGAGCTCTGTCTCTCTACCTCCCCAAGACACACACACACACACACACACACACACACACACACGTACACACAAACACGATCCATCTGTGGGATTACGGTTTTACCCGGCTCCATTCCTGTCTTAGAAGCTCATTCTTGCTTTAATATTAAACACAGCACGCCCAGATACAAGTTGTTCTCCTTTCACGAAATCGAATTAAACTTTCATGAGGGCTCATGAGTTCCTCTGTGTGGTTTTCCCTTCAGCTTCCCCGCAGAAGCCAACAAATTCTCAATTACTTTAACCCTTTCCTCCCAGCTCCAAGTGGCCACTCGGCAGCTGGGGGGCTGCCCCTAAGCGTGTCCCTGTCAGCTCCAAGCAAACAGCTGGATGGAAGTGGTGTTTGCAAAGCAAGTATTTACCAGTTTCCACCAGGGGTTTCTTCCCAAACAATTTCACTTGAGCTAAGAGCTCTAACTCCTTAAAATAGGCTTCGTCTGCCCAAACCAACTTTCCTTCTTACAGAACTGTCTGTGGGGAGCAAATTAGCTTGTTATAGGTTCCAAACTTATGGGCTAAATTCTCCTCTTGGTTTCTAACATACTGTGTTTTTTTTTCCCCTGTGAAATATGAGGTACCGGTACTGATATCTTTATTACCTGTAAAATGTCTCTCTGCTCCTTGGTGCTCCCCTCCCCCACTCTGCTCCTGACTTTGCAGTCCCAGGCACTTTCAGGACTAAGAAATGCCAAAACATGAGAAGAAAACCCAGCCCTTTCTCGGCATCACAAAAACTGCTATGATACAATGTCACTTTGAAAGTAAAGAGTTGCCTGTATGCCAAAGCTGGACAAATAATCCTGCTCAAAGAGTAGCAAAGCCCGCATGAATGCATGAATGCTTAAACAACAAACCAGTGACAACTA
The DNA here is from genome assembly GCF_029281585.2 of Gorilla gorilla gorilla. NCBI lineage: Eukaryota > Metazoa > Chordata > Mammalia > Primates > Hominidae > Gorilla > Gorilla gorilla. The sequence continues at coordinate 141,002,123 of NC_073231.2, read as the reverse complement.
GGTAACTTGATAAGAAGGCATGTTTGGGAGGAGTGGAGACTCCTGGGAAATAAGCCCTAGGGACAGGTCTATGAGCTATTTGGATCGACGGGAAGTGTCACAAAATACACATGGAGTCACAGGCTACAGGGAGAGTAATTACAGTCACCGTCAATAGAATCAAACATTCTGCAGAGCCCTCCCTGAAGGTAGCAGGCCTCCTTATGTTCCATCACTGCACATATAGGTGCAGTAGCAAGTTAAGAAGGGACGTAGCTAGGGATAGTGGCTGGGAAGTCTGCCCTCTCCGCAGATAGAAACAATTCTCTGCAAACAGTATAAAACCCAGCAAGGCAAGAACTTCTAAGCACACACTGGCTGTCCTGGAACGTGAGGCAAACTGGATCAAGGACATTAATATTCAAGGCAGAGGAATAACAACTAAAGAACAGGTTCTGGCAGAATTAGAGTAGAGATACATTTTTTGTTCACATTTGACTAGAAATTTTACCGTTTGCTCAATGAAAAGAATTACAGTTAGCAGTGTGTGTGTGTGTGTGTGTGTGTATGTCTATAGAGCCAACTATATCTTTCTGAATGAATTATTTCATACCATCCAGTTAGAAGAACATGTACTAGTATTTTTTAAAGTATCCACAAGGGGACCCACTTGAAAATAAAACCAATAAGGCAAAGATCAAATACTTCTCAAGAATCTTATATGCTTTGTAATTTTTGACTCAGAATCTCCCTTACAGGAATCCAGCATCAGAAAATAATCTGAGATGTGGAGTCCAGATCTCTATACAATTCCTAATGTAATGTAGCTTTTAAAAGACTGGAAATGCCCTAATTGTCCAACAATGGAGCATTTTTTTGCTCTATGTATAAGACAGAATGTCATGCTCTCTTCCAAAATGATATATGAAAAAAAAAATAGAAAAAAAAATCAGTTACCATATAAAGTAGAAATGGCAGGATTAAAAAATATACATAGTCTCACTGAAGTAGTATGAACAGGATGTGCAAAAGTGCTTTGTCCAGTGCAAAGCCTCTTGCACATGTCAAGAATCATTCTGACCGTGTTATGATGGTCAGAGGTGAGCTGATGCCTGAGACGCATAGGTGGTCATGAAAAGAAAGACACAGAGTGCAGCAGAGACCTGCACTCCCATGTGTGCCCACTCACCCAGCTTCTTCAGGGGTTGGCTCAGTTGTCAGAGGAAACTCAGCAAAGAGCAGAATCTAGAGGATGTCAGCAGGGGTGGGTTACCTAGGTGGACTAGAGAGTAATTAACGAGGCTGAGAACATCAGGGTAATTAAGAGGCGGGCAGCCCGCTGGTGCAGCAGAGTGTTCAGTCCTGGAAAATCGGAGGGCATCCCAAGTGGAAAGGAGCTTGAAGAGAGATGGGAAACAGATTAGGGGCAAAGAGAGGCCAGAAAAGGAAGACCAAGATACTCCAAAGGCAAAATCATACTGTTTAGAATGAAATAATTATTTCTCTTAAGTGCTGAAACTCCCACACCCTCCCATACACAATGTTTGCATAACCTATGATGATAGAACATGCTGTACCTACTATTTTTGAATTAGGGGTTGTTCATGAATGGCATGAACGCAGTAGCCAGGGGTCACAGCTAACTCAGTAACAGTGTGAATCCAGGTTTAGCTTTCTTGCCAGAATAATTTGCATGTGTCCTTTTTACTAGATAAAGAGAAAGACTGAACTCACCGTGTTCTATACACACTTTTGCCTTGGCTACCAAGAAACGCAGCTAAATTTAGAGCTCTATTGAAATCTTGAGATTGCACTGTACATATATTAAAATGGAAATACGTGTTTTTAATGACTTTCTGTCTTTACTTAGACAATAGCTTCTTGGGAGGCAGAGACGTTCTGACTCCTTACCTGATTTTTTTGATATTAATAAGATGATCAATGAATGTTGAAAGTTTTGATGAGGAATGAATATCAACCTATGCTCTTGGTCCAGTTCTTTCTCTTCTCTTAAAATAGTCTAAGTCTTCTGGTTTAGGTAAACCATGTCACCACTTGCTGTTTTTTGGTGCAAGCTACCTCAATTTTTTTTAAAAAATTGGTGATTATAAGTTGCAAATGAATAGATGAGAAAAATGAAAGGAAGGAAGGAATGGAGGGAGGAAGGGAGAGAGGGAAGCTGGTTCTCCCAAGAGAGAGAGGGAGGGTGGCTGAGACAGAAGAAGAGAAACCCAAGTTCAGGAGCCAATTCTTTAAGAGAACTGCCTCTACAGGAACCAGAGTATGCAGTTAGCATAGCAATACTTAGCTTGATTCTGATACATACCCACTTTTTGTAGTATTGAACATATTCATTGAATAGGCTAATTCATATTCATTGAAAAAAGTTTGAGAAAAGATAGAATAGTAAAAATAGTAACAGCTACAACTTATTGCTTACTATGAGCTAGCTACCTTGCCAAGAATTTTATGTTCTTAATCTCATTTCCTTACAACCCTGAAAGGTAGATATGATAATCCCCATTTTTGAGAATAGAAGTAAAGGCTTGGTGATAATAATTCACTTACCTAAGGAGGCATATCTGGGCTGTCAATTCTCTGCTCCAACTCTCTTACCAGGATGTCTCTTTGTTTTCTGCAATGAGGAGGCTGAACACAAAGAGATCCTTTTTCCCCTTTTAGCTTATTTCTGTCCCACCCACTGTCCCACCCATGAAGGAATCCATCAAAGATGGTGAAAGACTGTATCTCTAAGAGGCAGAAATGGGGGTCCTGAGGCCCCCCATTTCAGATTCAGAAATGATCACGACTCTATGCTCACTTTTTCTCCAATCTTTCCCTCCAGATCATGAATCTTGGTCTACTTGTTAAGAAGACGTGAGAGATGGCCCCTGTTTTGTTAATTCTCCTCTGTTCAGTCTTATTGATGACAGGAGGAGGGGGTTTTAAACTCAAGCAGACCTTGCTATGCACAGATTAGTCTTGGTCTCCTTTGTGTTAAATTAGAAAAGTGAAAGGAAAGAAAAAATCTACAGGCCCTAGTAAGAGGAATCACCTGAAGAATTCTAAATTTCATTCACTTTGTCATGTTTCAACAAGTCATCATAGAGTGTTACTATGACCTCAGTCTAGTGCTCACTATACTGAAGTTGCTTAAACTCAGGTTATAAAAACAGATACTAAAGCATGCAAATATAAATTACTTGATCCGGTTCATTTTAAAATTTATCATTCATTCATTTCAGTAATTCCTCTGCTCAAAAAAGAGACCTTAGCCAAAGGTCAGGGACCTTAGCCAAAGCCCCCTAGTTGAAGGATCAAGGGTGATGAGAGAGAAAGAGAGAAAGACAAACAGGCATATGACTCTGAAGGCCAGCCAGAAGACAGAGAGGAGGAAGCTTAGAGAGAACTAGACCTCTGAATTCAAGGAAAAGAGAGAATCAAGAGGAATGGGGAAGTGAGGAGGGTCAAATGCCACATGGAGGGGGTAAAAGTCTCCCCTGAACTCAACAGGTAAAGACAAGGAGGAGTGTTTCTGGAAGAAAGAATGTTATGAGCAATGCATTCACAGAGGCAGGTGTGAACGTGGTTTCCACAGAGTAAAACCTTACAAATCACCATTATTTGTTGCTAATGTAGAATGGATTCAGTTTGAGGCTGGAAGTCCAAAGAAGCTGCATCCTGGGCCCAGTTCTCAAGCTGACTCCCTGTGGGACTTTGACTAAGGCCTCCTGACCTCTTTGGGCATCATTTGGATCATCAGTAAAATAAAAAGATTGCAATAGACACTCCTCAATGCTTCATCCTCCCATACTTATCACATCCTCTTAGTAATTAATCAATCAATTAATTTAATAAATATTTATTGAGGACCTGCTGTGATTCAGGCTTTGCACTTGAACACGGAAATGCAGGGAGAGCACAATAAGAAACAAGCTGGTTCTCCCGAGCATCCAGAGACTTTTACAACAAACATGGGCTGCAATTTAGAGATGTCATCTCTTTTGAATGGAATGTGAAAGACTTTTTTTAAGACCTCTGAGTTTAAGATCAAACTAATGATCTCTAGAGACATCATGGCCAAGTCTACTCCAATTTCATCTTTCTGACTTGGGTCACCTGTGGAGCTCTCACCTGCAGGTTTAGAGGGGGGAATCTTTGGCTATTAAATGAGGACAGACTTTCTAAGGGGATCAATGGGATGTAAAATGAGGACAGCTGAGATGTCTTTGGGGGCAGAATTTTTAGGCACTTATAATTAATACACATTTTTGGGTGTTTGTGACCTTCAACTTATTTGCTTTTATTTTGAATTTAAAGGAAAACTCTTTCATCATATTTTCTCTTCAATTAGCTGAATATCCCTAGGCCTACTGGACCTAGGGTCTTCTTTCAAGTCCAGCATGTAGGAGCAGTTAATATGAACCACTTTGCATCCACACCTGTCCTGATTCTCCCAAGAACTGAAAAGGAAAAAAAAAATCACCTTAATTTTTCCCTTAAGTCATTGCTGGCCAGGCATAGTGGCTCATACCTGTAATCTCAGCACTTTGGGTTGCTAAGGTGGGTGGATCAGTTGAGGCCAGGAGTTCGAGAACAGCCTGGACAAAATGGCAAAACGCTGTCTCTACTATAAATACACAAAATTAGCAGGGTGGTGGCACATGCCCGTAATCCCAGCTACTGGGGAGGCTGAGGCATAAGAATCGTTTGAACCCAGGAGGCAGAGGTTGCAGTGAGTCAAGATCACACCACTGCTCTCCAGCCTGAGTGACAGCAAGCCTCTATCTAAAAAAAAAAAAAAAAAAAAAAAAACGAAAAAAAACAAAAAACAAAAAAAAAACCACGCGAATTTTCCTGATTTTTTCCTCTTCTTTAGGCTTAGGGATTATCACTACTGAATGTCCATTACATGCAGCCATGCAGGACTTTTTGCTGGATCCTAGATGCAGAGTACACAGTGTCTGCCTTCACTAAACTTACAGAAGAAAAACGTATGAAGAAAATTAATTCTACAGCTAGCCAACTCTGGGGAAATAAACAGGCAGTCAGATATTACTGGAACATACAAGTTTTAAGATAATAATATTTTTGTGCAGATTATTTTATAGATTCCCAAATCAATTATCTCTTCTTCGATATTAACAGAAGTATATTCAAGCACATGACTGGCTAGTTAGACTACGGTAGAGATGATTTGTGTCATTTTCAACCTATTGCCTTAAGACAGCCTCTTTTACCTTTTCTGTTCTTCCTCCCCACTGGGTGGACATAAGACATGACAGTAACCCACCTTTGACTGTGCGGAGGATGTGCTTTAGGAGGTGAAGGAGCCAGAAGATGGAAGGAACCTGGAGTCCTGAATGACTCTGTGGAGTAAAGGCTGCCATTGAATAGAATGCTTTCCTCAGACTGTTACATGAGAAAGAAATAAACATCCTTGCCCTTTAAGCCATGTTATTACTGTTCTTCTTGTTACTTTAGCAGAGGGTTTTACTGTAACTAATAAAGAGAAACATGAAGCAAGAAGCATTAAGATGTAAAAATGAAAATGATCACTGTAATTTATTGATTTGCAGAGCTTTTTCCAAAACTATAGAGCTGATTTCTTTCCTTCAGTTGCTGGTGCTTTTTAATCAGAGGATCTGAATAGAGTTGGACAAGATTCCCAACCTCTCAAACTCTTATTTTTCTCATTCATAAAATAAAGTTACTATAACTATATTAACATCACAAGATTATTGTTGTGAAAAATATCTGATATATGTTTGCAAATTCTCTGGTACATAGAAGATTTTCAACCTCGCCCACTACTTTGCAGTTTTGAAGAAAAAAAGAAAACCCACAACAATAAATATAATCAAGTTATCTGAGTCAGAATGAAAAGACGATTGTCATTGCCCACACTTCACCAGCCTTCAGGAAGTTTCTGCAGCAACGTCAAGCACCTCTTCTTTTAAATTGATTCTCTTATGATAACTGTCACAAAGCAAAGTTCCCCAGAGAAGATGCGTGTCAAAACACAAAGGAGGTGTGTTCAGGCTCATGGCATTGCTTGTAAGAAAATCCAAGCAGGTTGCCAAACAATGTGAAGATGTCAAGAATGAGGGAAAATGATGACAATTCCTGTTTGAGGAGATGATGTTCCATTGCCAAAAGCAAAACAGAGTCATGTGAATGGGAAGAGGAGTGCAGACAAACTGGTTTTGGCATTGTTATAAAGCAGACCTAGGTTTTATAAAGGCTCTTAAACAAAACGTGACCATGCCAAAGCTCTTGGGGATAGAAGAGAACAGAGACACAACAAAATTGTGGCAGGTAGAAGACGTAAGAAAAGAATTTTCTCAGCTACAGAACAAGAATTTGAGATGAACTCATCCCTTTTCAACCACAAAAACAAAATTTGGAATCACAATATGGGATTATTTTCAGCATAGAAACATAATTCCCAATGGTAAAGGAATGCTAGAAGGAACAGCACTCAGCGAGCCTATAAAAACCCTAACATATTTTGACCTTCACAAAAATAGACAACAATGACATTTATTTCATTTGTTCTAATGAATCTATACTATCCATACTTTTATTTGCTAAAAACGCTTCAGCCATTGCATACTCATAAATTTCAATAAGATGTTCAAAACACTTCTGACTTTCTTGTGGGTAACTCATATGAAGAAGAGTTTCTCTCTACTGTGCTCACTACTCTGCCCCGGCTCCACTATGTTAATGCACAATGCATTTCTTAATTTGTACCTGGAATTTTCTGCCACTGCCACTCAGGTTCCACCAAGGTTCTGGTTATGCAGAGAACTTGGATGCTTGACACGGAAAGTGAACTGAGAAAGTTGGAACTGTCAAAATCCATGGGAAATAATGGCATTTATTTCTGTCTGAGGAAATAACTTTCCATGCCAAAACCAAAGTGAAACCATCCCTTTATTTCCTAAATTGCCATGATTGAGCTGCTATTTTGCAAACTCCCTAACATCCTTTTTCAATAATTGTCATCAATAGGAGGGACTCACAAATCAGAGTTATTGAAACTTAAATCCTTGAGTTCATAGAAGAAGTAGACTTTGAATTTTTCAGGTAAATGATAGAGTAGTTCAGGAATAATTCCTGCATTCAATAGCATAATATAAAAGCATAAATTAGATGCATTCAACTCTGCAAATTTAACTCCAAAAACATAAAAATGGGCTACCTCCCAAAATGGGGTTTTCTATCTCATGGGTCAGTAATCCTCATTTTTTTGGTTGTTGTTTTGTAAGCTGCATTTTTAAATCTTATATTTATGTTTGGAAGTGTAGGTCGTTGAAAGACCTACATGTTCTGTTATATTTCCTTAGTTTCAATACCCATATGGCATTCAAAAATATTAAAATATAAAAAACATACATTTGAAATGGAAGATATAAAACCAGTCATCTACCAAGACCTGCGGAGTAAGCCATGATGTTATGCTCCAGGCCTTTGTGAGTGCTGCTCCCCTACTTACAGTTTCTTCCTTTTTCAACTATTTGGCAAATTCCTACTCATCCCTCAAGAGACAGCCCAACCATCACCTCCCCAATGAAGCCTTCCTTCACTCTCCCACTTTAGTGCCCTTCTCTAAAGCCTCCTTTGGACCTTGTAAATGCCCCCAGTGGGGATCTGAGATATACATAGGTTATCTCCACTAAACTAAAAGCCCTATGAGCTCGATGACATTGCCACCATAATTCTATCATCTAGCACAGAGCATGACACATCAAACCATGACACTCAAACCATGCTTTTTGTACTCAAGTGGTAACAGTATATCATTTCATAGAAATGGCCTCGGTGTAACCTCATAGGGATATGAAGTAGAGATCACATCATCCCACTTTTATAGAGTACATTGAAGTTCAGAGTTTTTTTTAATGGTCAGGTCTAGAAGTAGCTTATGTCATTTCTATACATCCCACTGGACAAAATGCAATCACATGATTTCCATTTAACTTCAGTGGAAACAGAGAAATGTAGTCGTCAGTGTGCCAAAATATAGGAAAATAAAACAGGATTTGGAGAACACCTAGTATTGTCTCTGCCACACTATGTTTATTCCCCTTGCACCATCCTGTCCCACCATACACACAAAAAGCCACCCAGGAAAGCATAATCTTCCACAGAACTTAGCAACATCCTAGGTATAAGAAGCCCCTGGTCCCACTGATGGCCCTTATTCCCAGGTGACCATTTCTAGGAATCAGACTCCAGCCTAACTACAGTCAAGAAATCCTGAAGGAGTCATCTCAAGGCAGACCCCAGGGGAAGGAGAACTGCTCAGTAACTAATGAATCATCCTAGAAGGGCAGAAACAGGAACAGGGAAAACTCTCACCCTGGCTAATGAGAGGAGAGACATTTGCAAGCTCATTGGGAGTTTGACGAGGATTTGTCCCTTGGAGGATGAAGGGTTGCACTAATTCATCCCTCGTTGTAGTAGTCAGGGTTCTCTAGAGGGACAGGACTGATAGGATAGATGTATATATGAAAGGGAGTTTATTAAGAAATATTGACTCATACGATCACAAGGTGAAGTCCCACAATAGGCCATCTGAAAGCTGATGAGCAAGGAAGCCAGTTCGAGTCCCAAAACTTCAAAAGTAGAGAAGGCAATGGTGCAGCCTTCAGTCTGTGGCCGAAGGCCCAAGAGGCCCTGGCAAACCACTGGTGTAAGTCCGAGGATCCAAAAGCTGAAGAACTTGAAGTCTGATATTTGAGGGCAGGAAGCATCCAGCGTGGGAGAAAGATAAAGGCCAGAAGACTCAGCCAGTCTAGTCCTTCCATGTTCTTCTGCCTGCTTTTATCCTAACCGTGCTGGCAGCTGCTTAGATAGTGCCCACCTAGATTGAGGGTTGGTCTGCCTCCCCCTGTCCACTGACTCAAACATTAATCTCCTTTGGTAACACCCTCACAGACACACCAGGAACAATACTTTGTATCCTTCAATCCAATCAAGTCAGCACTCAATATTAACCATCACACTCAGGTACTTCATTCTCTTTGCCTCTCAACCTGCTTATCCAAGTCAAACAAGGCTAAAACAAAATGTCAACGGCTGTCCAGCAAAAGAAAAAGTTGACAAAAGCCCCCTTCTTGACCTCTCACATGAAGTTAGATCATCTCCTTTATGTGATTGTTAAGCATTTACAACACTTCTACTGCAACATTATACTGAAATTATTTGTTTCCATGTGTAACTCCCTTATGAGATGAAATGGTAGTTACTTCTAATGGGAAGAACATGAACTCTGGGGTATGAACTCATGTGTACTCTCATGATTGATATCCTCCACAGGAGCTGGCTGTGCAGGCTGTGTAACCTATTTCATCTGTCTAATCTTCAGCTTCATATCTCTAAAATAGGTAACTCCCTCCTTATAATTGCTGGAATTGTCACACAGAGATTCTCAATCGACTGCAGAGTAGGCAATATTGCATCCAGCATGGGAGATGGAGTCTGAGTCCCACTCTTCAGATTCTGAGTTAATTGGTCTGGGGTGTGCCTGGGCATCTGGAATTTTAATAACTCCCTCAGATGATTCATGCATTTAGCAAGGGTTAAGAATTACCAGGGTAAAGAGAAGAACGTTAGCCTTCATGCTCGGGGGCTTCATCTAGCCAGATTCCCATCAAATATTTTCCACTTAGGGACATGGCGGATGGTCATGAGACCTGACTAAACATTCAGCCTGGCTCTTATAAAAACCCATAATCAGAAAATAAAATTGGAACTTCAAAGCTCCCACAGCTCCTCAGGTTATTTGGTGGAGATCTGAGTAAGATGGGTATTGGACTGAGCAAAATACAGTAGCCTCTTTCTTATAAACAGTGAAGCATCATAATGGTTTGGATGGTGATGATGACAAAAAGGAAAACAAAATGACTCTGTGCAATAAAGTAAGATGAACTTGAGAGCTACACTCTTGATGCAGAGGATAGAATTCATCAGATGCCAAAAACCCAGGAAAGTGGGGATGGAAGAAAGTAGTAACCATAGGAAGAAGGGATGCAGGGAGATGGTGGAAGGTTGACACCTTAGGCAATCCAGCAAAAAGTTTGCTGTGGATCAGGAATCATTGGCAAAAGTTTAGCATCAGGAAGTGACATTGGACATTTTATTTAAAGTTGACCCATGTACAGCATGTTATTGCCATTCACCCCATTTTCCTCCAAACTGTCACTTAATGTCTTATATGCCGCAAACTTGGAGCATTGGTGGCTTGGAGGAATTACAGTTTACAGCAATAAGTGCCTACGGTGAGGAGGTGAAGAGATGTGTGTAATTCCCTTTTCTGAAGCCAATGGGGTGGTAGCAGCAAAGCATCAGAGAAAGAAGGTGGCTGTCATGTTCCAGGAGGTGGCCAACCTCAAAGTGAGTGGAGGCCCAGGGTGGAAATGGAGACGAGGAGAGGAGCAAGTACAGCAGAGCAAGTATAGCACCAACTGGCCAAGGAGAGGAGGAAGCCCACTCATTCACTCACACAACAAAGCCTTTTGACCACTTCTGATGGGCTAGACAGACACTGTGCTGCTAGATATAGAATAAAGATCCTTACTCTTACAGAGCTTACATGCCAGAAGGAGCAGACTATCAATAAATAATAAACTGAAAATAAGTATACTTTATGGTAGATGAAAAAGTGATAGTGCTATGGAAAAATAGTAAAAGCAGACTAGGTGAGGTGGGATTAATCATGCCATGACAGGCAGAGTGGCAGGCAGGTGCAATTTTAAATAGGGTCACCAGGCAGGACTTGGAGACTTGGTGAGGTCTGAGAAAAAGATTGTGATTGAGGTGAGCGGCCCACCTGGAGGCCCTTTTTGGAGCCAGCCAGAGGTAGAGAGCAGATCAGAGGTCTGAAGCTGGGGATGTGCTCTTGTGTTTGAAGAACACAAGGAGGTAAGTGTAGTCAGAGCAGAGTGACCAAAGATAGGGGCCTCCACCACTTTTATCCAAATCTATAAGAGAATGATAGTTCTTAAAAAGAGCCAGAGCCAGGTTTTTTTAATTACATGGGGAAAAAATTATACATTCAGATGATCTATGCATTAAGTAAGAATTAAATGAAATGATATATGTGAAGTGCTGGCACATAGCAGGTTCTCAGTAAATGTGAACTTTCTCCTCCCCTTCAGACATTTCACCTGTTATTTATTAGAAATTTAAGAGTGGTGTTCTGTGCCCAAATAAAGCCCATATTACTTCTGTTTGTGTGTTCTGAAGATGAATAATACTTTGAGAAAAAATAACAGCAGCAAAAGCAATGACAAACAATAGCTCTGTATCCAAAGCTGATCTGGAGAGCAGGGCTAAGGTGGAGCCTCCCCCTCATATTCCAAACGTTGACTTTGGGAAGCACCTGTGGGACTCAGGCACTCCTTCTCCAGAGCAGGCTCTAAACTCTCTCCCCGACTCTCACCCCAGCATGGTGTTTGAGCTCTGAGAACGGACAGACTTCCTCCTCAAGTAGGTCCCTGACCCCCGTGTAGCCTAACTGGGAGACACCTCCCAGTAGGGGCCAACTGACACCTCATACAGGCAGGTGCCCCTCTGGGACAAAGCCTTCAGAGGAAGGATCAGGCAGCAATATTTGCCGTTCTGCAATATTTGCTGTTCTGCAGCCTCCACTGGTGATACCCAGGCAAACAGGATCTGTAGTGGACCTCCAGCAAACTCCAAAAGACCTGCAGCTGAGGGACCTGACTATTAAAAGGAAAACTAACAAACAGAAAGGAATAGCATCAACATCAACAAAAAGGACATCCACACCAAAACCCCATCTGTAGGTCACCAACATCAAAGACCAAAGGTAGATGAACCCACAAAGATGGGGAGAAACCAGAGCAGAAAAGCTGAAAATTCTAAAAACCAGAGCACCTCTTCTCCTCCAAAGGATCACAGCTCCTCGCTGGCAACAGAAAAAAGCTGGATGGAGAATGACTTTGACGAGCTGACAGAAGTAGGCTTCAGAAGGTCGTTAATAACAAACTTCTCCGAGCTAAAGGAGGATGTGTTTGAACCCATCACAAGGAAGCTAAAAACCTTGAAAAAATATGAGATAAATGGCTAGCTAGAATAAACAGTGTAGAGAAGACCTTAAATGACCTGATGGAGCTGAAAACCATGGCACTAGAACTACGTGACACATGCACGAGCTTCAATAGCCAATTCGATCAAGTGGAGAAAAGGGTATCAGTCATTGAAGATCAAAATAATGAAATAAAGCAAGAAGAGAAGTTTAGAGAAAAAAACAGTAAAAAGAAATGAACAAAGTCTCCAAGAAATATGGGACTATGTGAAAAGACCAAATCTATGTTTGATTGGTGTACCTGAAACTGATGGGGAGAATGGAACCAAGTTGGAAAACATTCTTCAAGATATCAGCCAGGAGAACTTCCCCAACCTAACAAGGCAGGCCAACATTCAAATTCAGGAAATACAGAGAACACCACAAAGATACTCCTTGAGAAGAGCAACCCCAAGACACATAATTGTCAGATTCACCAAAGTTGAAATGAAGGAAAAAAGGTTATTAAGGGCAGCCAGAGAGAAAGGTCAGGTTACCCAAAAAGGGAAGCCCATCAGAGTAACAGTGGATCTCTCAGCAGAAACTCTACAAGCCAGAAGAGAGTGGGGGGCAATATTCAACATTCTTAAAGAAAAGAATTTTCAACCCAGAATTTCATATCCAGCCAAACTAAGCTTCATAAGTGAAGGAGAAATAAAAGCCTTTATAGACAAGCAAATGCTGAGAGATTTTGTGACCACCAGGCCTGCCTTATAAGAGCTCCTGAAGGAAACACTAAACATGGAAAGGAAACACTAAACATGGAAAGGAACAACTGGTACCAGCCACCCCAAAAACATGCCAAATTATAAAGACTGTCGATACTAGGAAGAAACTGCATCAATTAATGGGCAAAATAGCCAGTTAATATCATAATGACAGCATCAAATTCACATATAACAATATTAACCTTAAATGTAAATGAGCTAAATGCCCTAATTAAAAGACACAGACTGGTGAATTGGATAAAGAGTCAAGACCCATCAGTGTGCTGTATTCAGGAGACCCATCTCACATGCAAAGATACACACAGGCTCAAAATAAAGGGATGGAGGAAGATCTACCAAGCAAATGGAAAGCAAAAAAAAAAAAAAACAAAAAAACCAGGGGTTGCAATGCTAGTCTCTGATAAAACAGACTTTAAACCATCAAAGATCAAAAGAGACAAAGAAGGCCATTACATAATGGTAAAGGGATCAATTCAACAAGAAGAGCTTAGTATCCTAAATATATATGCACACAATACAGGAGCACCCAGATTCATGAAGCAAGTCCTTAGAGACCTACAAATAGACTTAGACTCCCACAGAATAATAATGGGAGACTTTAACACCCCACTGTCAACATTAGACAGATCAACAAGACAGAAAATTAACAAGGATATCCAGGACTTGAACTCAGCTCTGCACCAAGTGGACCAATTAGACATCCACAGAACTCCCACCCCAAATCAACAGAATATACATTATTCTCAGCACTACGTCACACTTATTCCAAAACTGACCACATAGTTGAAAGTAAAGCACTCCTCAGCAAATGAAAAAGAACAGAAGTCACAACAAACTGTCTCTCAGACCACAGTGCAATTAAATTAGAACTCAGGATTAAAAAGCTCACTCAAAACCACTCAACTACATGGAAACTGAACAACCTGCTCCTGAATGACTACTGGGTACATAACAAAATGAAGACAGAAATAAAGATGTTCTTTGAAACCAATGAGAACAAAGACACAACATACCAGAATCTCTGGGACACATTTAAAGCAGTGTGTAGAGGGAAATTTATAGCACTAAATGACCACAAGAGAAAGCAGGAAAGATCCAAAATTGACACCCTAACATCACAATTAAAAGAACTAGAAAAGCAAGAGCAAACACATTCAAAAGCTAGCAGAAGGCAAGAAATAACTAAAATCAGAGCACAACTGAAGGAGATAGAGACACAAAAAAATCCTTTAAGAAAACAATGAATCCAGGAGCTGGTTTTTTGAAAAGATCAACAAAACTGATAGAACACTAGCCAGACTAATAAAGAAGAAAAGAGAGAAGAATCAAATAGACCAATAAAAATGATAACGGGGATATCACCACCGATCCCACAGAAATACAAACTACCATCAGAGAATACTATAAACACCTCTACACAAATAAACTAGCAAATCTGGGAGAAATGGATGAATTCCTGGACACATACACCCTCCCAAGACTAAACCAGGAAGAAGTGGAATCTCTGAATAGACCAATAACAGGCTCTGAAATTGAGGCAGTAATTAATAGCCTAGTAACCAAAAGAAGTCCAGGACCAGAAGGATTCACAGCCGAATTCTACCAGAGGTACAAGGAGGAGCTGGTACCATTCCTACTGAAACTATTCCAATCAATAGAAAAAGAGGGAATCCTCCCTAACTCATTTTATGAGGCCAGCATCATTCTGATACCAAAGCCGGGCAGAGACACAACAAAAAAAGAGAATTTTAGACCAATATTCTTGATGAACATTGATGCAAAAATCCTCAATAAAATACTGGCAAACCAAATCCAGTAGCACATCAAAAAGCTATCCACCACGATCAAGTTGGCTTCATCCCAGGGATGCAAGGCTGATTCAACATAAGCAAATCAATAAATGTAATCCATCACATAAACAGAACCAATGACAAAAACCACATGATCATCTCAAAAGATGCAGAAAAGGCCTTTGACAAAATTCAACAGACCTTCATGCTAAAAACTCTCAATAAATTAGGTATTGATGGGACATATCTCAAAATAATAAGAGCTGTTTATGACAAATCCACAGCCAATATCATACTGAGTGGGCAAAAACTGGAAGCATTCCCTTTGAAAACTGGCACAGGTTTGCCCTCTCTCACCACACCTGTTCAAGATAGTGTTGGAAGTTCTGGCCAGGGCAATCAGGCAAGAGAAAGAAATAAACGGTATTCAATTAGGAAAAGAGGAAGTCAAATTGTCCCTGTTTGCAGATGACATGACTGTATATTTAGAAAACCCCATCTTCTCAGCCCAAAATCTCCTGAAGCTGATAAGCAACTTCAGCAAGGTCTCAGGATACAAAATCAATGTGCAAAAATCACAAGCATTTCTATACACCAATAACAGACAAACAGAGAGCCAAATCATGAGTGAACTCCCATTCACAATTGCTTCAAAGAGAATAAAATACCTCGGAATTGAACTTACAAGGGATGTGAAGGACCTCTTCAAGGAGAACTACAAGCCACTGCTCAACAAAATAAAAGAGGACACAAACAAATGGAAGAACATTCCATGCTCATGGACAGGAAAAATCAACATCTTGAAAATGGCCATAATGCCCAAGGTAATTTATAGATTCAATGTCATCCCCATCAAGCTACCAATGACTTTCTTCACAGAATTGGAAAAAACTACTTTAAAGTTCATATGGAACCAAAAAAGAGCCCACATAGCCAAGACAATCCTAAGCCAAAAGAACAAAGCTGGAGGCATCAGGCTACCTGACTTCAAACTATACTACAAGGCTACAGTAACCAAAACAGCATGGTACTGGTACCAAACAGAGATATAGACCAATGGAACAGAACAGAGCCCTCAGAAATAACATCATACATCTACAACTATCTGATCTTTGACAAACCTGACAAAAACAAGAAATCGGGAAAGGATTTCCTATTTAATAAATGGTGCAGGGAAAACTGGCTAGCCATATGTAGAAAGCTGAAACTGGATCCCTTCCTTACACCTTATACAAAAATTAATTCAAGATGGATTAAAGACTTAAATGTTAGACTTGAAACCATAAAAACCCTAGAAGAAAACCTAGGCAATACCATTCAGGACATAGGCATGGGCAAGGACTTCATGACTAAAACACCAAAAGCAAAGGCAACAAAAGCCCAAATTGACAAATGCGATCTAATTAAACTAAAGAGCTTCACACAGCAAAAGAAACTACCATCAGAGTGAAAAGGCAACCTACACAATGGGAGAAAATTTTTGCAATCTACCCATCTGACAAAGTGCTAATATCCAGAATCTACAAAGAACATAAACAAATTTTCAAGAAAAAAACAAACAACCCCATCAAAAAGTGGGCAAAGTATATGAACAGACACTTCTCAAAAGAAGACATTTATGCAGCCAACAGACACATGAAAAAATGCTCATCATCACTGGCCATCAGAGAAATGCAAATTGAAACCACAATGAGATACCATCTCATACCAGTTAGAGTGGCGATTATTAAAAAGTCGGGAAACAACAGATGCTTGAGAGGATATGGAGAAATAGGAACACTTCTACACTGTTGGTGGGAGTGTAAATTAGCTCAACCATTGTGGAAGACAATGTGGTGATTCCTCAAGGATCTAGAACTAGAAATACCATTTGACCCAGCCATCCCATTACTGGGTATATACCCAAAAGATTATAATTCATGCTACTATAAAGACACATGCACACACGTGTTTATTGTGGCACTATTCACAATAACAAAGACTTGGAACCAACCCAGATGTCCATCAATGATAGACTGGATTAAGAAAATGTGGCACATAGATACCATGGAATGCTATGCAGCCATAAAAAATGATAAGTTCATGTCCTTTGCAGGGACATGTGTGAAGCTGGAAACCATCATTCTGAGCAAACTATCACAAGGACAGAAAAACAAACACCACATGTTCTCATTCATAGGTGAGAATTTAACAACGAGAACACTTGGACACAGGGAGGGGAACATCACACACCAGGGCCTGTCATGGGGTCGGGGGTTGATGGTGAGGGATAGCATTAGGAGAAATACCCAATGTAAATGACGAGTTAATGGGTGCAGCAAACCAAGATGGCACATGTATACCTATGTAACAAACCTGCACATTGTGCACATGTACCCTAGAACTTAAAGTATAATTTAAAAAAATAATGATAAGCAGGCAATATTCCCAGCAGCTGGGGGACAGGCATTTCTGTTCCAAAAGGAGGATCTCGAAAAATGAAGAGAGGAGGAGCCAAGATGGCCGAATAGGAATAGCTCTGGTCTACAGCTCCCAGTGTGAGCGACGCAGAAGATGGGTGATTTCTGCATTTCCATCTGAGGTACCAGGTTCATCTCACTAGGCTGTGCCAGACAGTGGGTGCAGGTCAGTGGGTGTGCACACCGTGGGCGAGCCGAAGCAGGGCAAGGCATTGCCTCACTTGGGAAGCGCAAGGGGTCAGGGAGTTCCCTTTCTGAGTCAAAGAAAGGGGTGACTGACGGCACCTGGAAAATCGGGTCACTCCCACCAGAATACTGTGCTTTTCCAACGGGCTTAAAAAATGGCGCACCAAGAGATTATATCCCGCACCTGGCTCGGAGGGTCCTAGGCCCACGGAGTCTCGCTGATTGCTAGCACAGCAGTCTGAGATCAAACTGCAAGGCGGCAGCAAGGCTGGGGGAGGGGCGCCCGCCATTGCCCAGGCTTGATTAGGTAAACAAAGCAGCCGGGAAGCTCCAACTGGGTGGAGCCCACCACAGCTCAAGGAAGCCTGCCTGCCTCTGCAGGCTCCATCTCTGGGGGCAGGGCACAGACAAACAAAAAGACAGCAGTAACCTCTGCAGACTTAAATGTCCCTGTCTGACAGCTTTGAAGAGAGCAGTGGTTCTCCCAGCACGCAGCTGGAGATCTGAGAACGAGCAGACTGCCTCCTCAAGTGGGTCCCTGACCCCTGATCCCCGAGCAGCCTAACTGGGAGACACCCCCCAGCAGGGGCACACTGACACCTCACACTGCAGGGTACTCCAACAGACCTGCAGCTGAGGGTCCTCTCTGTTAGAAGAAAAACTAACAAACAGAAAGGACATCCACACCAAAAACCCATCTGTACATCACCATCATCAAAGACCAAAAGTAGATAAAACCACAAAGATGGGAAAAAACAGAACAGAAAAACTGGAAACTCTAAAAAGTAGAGCGCCACTCCTCCTCCAAAGGAACACAGTTCCTCACCAGCAACGGAACAAAGCTGGATGGAGAATGACTTTGATGAGCTGAGAGAAGAAGGCTTCAGATGATCAAATTACTCTGAGCTATGGGAGGACATTCAAACCAAAGGCAAAGAAGTTGAAAACTTTGAAAAAATTTAGAAGAATGTATAACTAGAATAACCAATACAGAGAAGTGCTTAAAGGAGCTGATGGAGCTGAAAACCAAGGCTCGAGAACTACATGAAGACTGCAGAAGCCTCAGGAGCCGATGCGATCAACTGGAAGAAAGGGTATCAGCCATGGAAGATGAAATGAATGAAATGAAGCAAGAAGGGAAGTTTAGAGAAAAAAGAATAAAAAGAAATGAGCAAAGCCTCCAAGAAATATGGGACTATGTGAAAAGACCAAATCTACATCTGATTGGTGTGCCTGAAAGTGATGGGGAGAATGGAACCAAGTTGGAAAACACTCCGCAGGATATTATCCAGGAGAACTTCCCCAATCTAGCAAGGCAGGCCAACTTTCAGATTCAGGAAATACAGAGAACGCCACAAAGATACTCCTCGAGAAGAGCAACTCCAAGACACATAATTGTCAGATTCACCAAAGTTGAAATGAAGGAAAAAATGTTAAGGGCAGCCAGAGAGAAAGGTCGGGTTACCCACAAAGGGAAGCCCATCAGACTAACAGCGGATCTCTCAGCAGAAACCCTACAAGCCAGAAGAGAGTGGGGGCCAATATTCAACAATCTTAAAGAAAAGAATTTTCAACCCAGAATTTCATATCTGGCCAAACTAAGCTTCATAAGTGAAGGAGAAATAAAATACTTTACAGACAAGCAAATGCTGAGAGATTTTGTCACCACCAGGCCTGCCTTACAAGAGCTCCTGAAGGAAGCACTAAACATGGAAAGGAACAAACAGTACCAGCCGCTGCAAAATCATGCCAAAATGTAAAGACCATTGAGACTAGGAAGAAACTGCATCAACTAACGAGCAAAATAACCAGCTAACACCATCATGACAGGATCAAATTCACACATAACAATATTAACTTTAAATGTAAATGGACTAAATGCTCCAATTAAAAGACACAGACTAGCAAATTGGATAAAGAGTCAAGACCCATCAGTGTGTTGTATTCAGGAAACCCATCTCACGTGCAGAGACACACATAGGCTCAAAATAAAAGGATGGAGGAAGATCTACCAAGCAAATGGAAAACAAAAAAAGGCAGGGGTTGCAATCCTAGTCTCTGATAAAACAGACTTTAAACCAACAAAGATCAAAAGAGACAAAGAAGGCCATTACATAATGGTAAAGGGATCAATTCAACAAAAAGAGCTAACTATCCTAAATATATATGCACCCAATACAGGAGCACCAAGATTCAGAAAGCAAGTCTTGAGTGACCTACAAAGAGACTTAGACTCCCACACATTAATAATGGGAGACTTTAACACCCCACTGTCAACATTAGACAGATCAACGAGACAGAAAGTCAACAAGGATACCCAGGAATTGAACTCAGCTCTGCACCAAGCAGACCTAATAGACATCTACAGAACTCTCCACCCCAAATCAACAGAATATACATTTTTTTCAGCACCACACCACACCTATTCCAAAATTGACCACATACTGGGAAGTAAAGCTCTCCTCAGCAAATGTAAAAGAACAGAAATTATAACAAACTGTCTCTCAGACCACAGTGCAATCAAACTAGAACTCAGGATTAAGAATCTCACTCAAAACCGCTCAACTACATGGAAACTGAACAACCTGCTCCTGAATGACTACTGGGTACATAACAAAATGAAGGCAGAAATAAAGATGTTCTTTGAAACCAATGAGAACAAAGACACAACACACCAGAATCTCTGGGACACATTCAAAGCAGTGTGTAGAGGGAAATTTATAGCACTAAATGCCCACAAGAGAAAGCAGGAAAGATCCAAAATTGACACCCTAACATCACAATTAAAAGAACTAGAAAAGCAAGAGCAAACACATTCAAAAGCTAGCAGAAGGCAAGAAATAACTAAAATCAGAGGAGAACTGAAGGAAATAGAGATACAAAAAACCCTTCAAAAAATTAATGAATCCAGGAGCTGGTTTTTTGAAAGGATCAACAAAATTGATAGACCACTAGCAAGACCAATAAAGAAAAAAAGAGAGAAGAATCAAACAGATGCAATAAAAAATGATAAAGGGGATATCACCACCGATCCCACAGAAATACAAACTACCATCAGAGAATACTACAAACACCTCTACATAAATAAACTAGAAAATCTAGAAGAAATGGATAAATTCCTGGACACATACACTCTCCCAAGACTAAACCAGGAAGAAGTTGAATCTCTGAATAGACCAATAACAGGAGCTGAAATTGTGGCAATAATCAATAGCTTACCAACCAAAAAGAGTCCAGGACCAGATGGATTCACAGCCGAATTCTACCAGAAGTACAAGGAGGAACTGGTACCATTCCTTCTGAAACTATTCCAATCAATAGAAAAAGAGGGAATCCTCCCTAACTCATTTTATGAGGCCAGCATCATTCTGATACCAAAGCCAGGCAGAGACACAACCAAACAAGAGAATTTTAGACCAATATCTTTGATGAACATTGATGCAAAAATTCTCAATAAAATACTGGCAAAACGAATCCAGGATCACATCAAAAAACTTATCCACCATGATCAATTGGGCTTCATCCCTGGGATGCAAGGCTGGTTCAATATATGCAAATCAATAAATGTAATCCAGCATATAAACAGAGCCAAAGACAAAAACCACATGATTATCTCAATAGATGCAGAAAAAGCCTTTGACCAAATTCAACAACCCTTCATGCTAAAAACTCTCAATAAATTAGGTATTGATGGGACGTATTTCAAAATAATAACAGCTATCTATGACAAACCCACAGCCAATATCATACTGAATGGGCAACAAATGGAAGCATTCCCTTTGAAAACTGGCACAAGACAGGGATGCCCTCTCTCACAACTCCTATTCAACATAGTGTTGGAAGTTCTGGCCATGGCAATTAGGCAGGAGAAGGAAATAAAGGGTATTCAATTAGGAAAAAAGGAAGTCAAATTGTCCCTGTTTGCAGATGACATGATTGTATATCTAGAAAATTCCATTGTCTCAGCCCAAAATCTCCTGAAGCTGATAAGCAACTTCAGCAAAGTCTCAGGATACAAAATCGATGTACAAAAATCACAAGCATTCTTATACACCAACAACAGACAAACAGAGAGCCAAATCATGAGTGAACTCCCATTCACAATTGCTTCAAAGAGAATAAAATACCTAGGAATCCAACTTACAAGGGATGTGAAGGACCTCTTCAAGGAGAACTACAAACCACTGCTCAAGGAAATAAAAGAGGATACAAACAAATGGAAGAACATTCCATGCTCATGGGTAGGAAGAATCAATATCGTGAAAATGGCCATACTGCCCAAGGTAATTTACAGATTCAATGCCATCCCCATCAAGCTACCAATGACTTTCTTCACAGAATTGGAAAAAACTACTTTAAACTACTTTAAAGTTCATACGGAACCAAAAAAGAGCCCACATCACCAAGTCAATCCTAAGCCAAAAGGACAAAGCTGGAGGCATCACACTACCTGACTTCAAACTATACTACAAGGCTACAGTAACAAAAACAGCATGGTACTGGTACCAAAACAGAGATATAGACCAATGGAACAGAACAGAGCCCTCAGAAATAATGCCGCATATCTACAACTATCTGATCTTTGACAAAACCTGAGAAAAACAAGCAATGGGGAAAGGATTCCCTATTTAATAAATGGTGCTGGGAAAACTGGCTAGCCATATGTAGAAAGCTGAAACTGGATCCCTTCCTTACACCTTATACAAAAATCAATTCAAGATGGATTAAAGACTTAAACCTTAGACCTAAAACCATAAAAACCCTGGAAGAAAACCTAGGCATTACCATTCAGGACATAGGCATGGGCAAGGACTTCATGTCTAAAACACCAAAAGCAATGGCAACAAAAGACAAAATTGACAAATGGGATCTAATTAAACTAAAGAGCTTCTGCACAGCAAGAGAAACTACCATCAGAGTGAACAGGCAGCCTACAAAATGGGAGAAAATTTTCGCAATCTACTCATCTGACAAAGGGCTAATATCCAGAATCTACAATGAACTCCAACAAATTTACAAGAAAAAAACAAACAACCCCATCAAAAAGTGGGCGAAGGACATGAACAGACAATTCTCAAAAGAAGACATTTATGCAGCCAAAAAACACATGAAAAAATGCTCATCACTGGCCATCAGAGAAATGCAAATCAAAACCACAATGAGATACCATCTCACACCAGTTAGAATGGCAATCATTAAAAAGTCAGGAAACAACAGGTGCTGGAGAGGATGTGGAGAAATAGGAACACTTTTACACTGTTGGTGGGACTGTAAACTAGTTCCACCATTGTGGAAGTCAGTGTGTCGATTCCTCAGGGATCTAGAACTGGAAATACTATTTGACCCAGCCATCCCATTACTGGGTATATACCCAAAGGACTATAAATCATGCTGCTATAAAGACACATGTACATGTATGTTTATTGCGGCATTATTCACCATAGCAAAGACTTGGAACCAACCCAAATGTCCAACAATGATAGACTGGATTAAGAAAATGTGGCACATATACACCATGGAATACTATGCAGCCATAAAAAATGACAAGTCCATGTCCTTTGTAGGGACATGGATGAAATTGGAAATCATCATTCTCAGTAAACTATCGCAAGAACAAAAAACCAAACACCACATATTCTCACTCATAGGTGGGAACAGAACAATGAGATCACATGGACACAGGAAGGGGAATATCACACTCTGGGGACTGTTGTGGGGTGGGGGGAGGGGGGAGGGATAGCATTGGGAGAATTGGGAGATATACCTAATGCTAGATGACGAGTTAGTGGGTGCAGCGCACCAGCATGGCACATGTATACATATGTAACTAACCTGCACAATGTGCACATGTACCCTAAAACTTAAAGTATAATAAAAAAATATATTAATCTGAAAAAAAAAAGAAAAATGAAGAGAATAGGTTTTAAAGGGTGGGATGTGAATGAGTGTTTCCCTCCCTCCTTCTCTTTCCTTTATTTCTTTCCTTCCTTCCCTCTTTTTCTTTTTTTTCTTCATCTCTCTTTCTTTTCCTTTCCTTCCTTCTCTAATTTTCTTTTTTCTTTTAAACATTTTTAGTTTGAGATGTATATGGAACCTGTAAGTGGAAATGGTGGGTGGGCAGCTATACGCACAAGGCTGAAATTTACAGCAGAGTTCCTGGCTAGAGGTGTAAATCTGGAACATATGCAAAAGAACAGAAAAAAAGTATAACTATTATGTATCCTCCATCCAGGGTTAACAAATGCTAATACTTTTTTATATAAAAATGCACACCTCCCCCAAATTCAGTGTCCTATTCACTGATTTGACTCAATTGTTTGCAATTCCTCTGGCTTTATCAATAACTATAGATGAAGTCACAATTACAATCTCCTCATCCACTCTCATTCTTCCTCTCTGATTCCCACTGCCCCTCACCAAGTAACAACATCATAAATAAATTATGAATAATATTTTTGTATCAAGAAACACATTTCTGGAGAGTTAAGAGTGCCAATAAATAAAATGGTAATTTCAGCCACATTGGTCTAAAACAACCATTGTGGAAGTCAGTGTGGTGATTCCTCAGGGATCTAGAACTAGAAATACCATTTGACCCAGCCATCCCATTACTGGGTATATACCCAAAGGACTATAAATCATGCTGTTATAAAGACACATGCACACGTATGTTTATCGCGGCACTATTCACAATAGCAAAGACTTGGAACGAACCCAAATGTCCAACAACAATAGACTGGATTAAGAAAATGTGGCACATACACACCATGGAAGACTATGCAGCCATAAAAAATGATGAGTTCATGTCCTTTGTAGGGACATGGATGAAACTGGAAACCATCATTCTTAGCAAACTATCGCCAGGACAAAAAACCAAACACCGCATGTTCTCACTCATAGGTGGGAATTGAACAATGAGAACACATGGACACAGGAAGGGGAACATCACACTCTGGGGACTGTTGTGGGGTGTGGGGAAGGGGGAGGGATAGCATTAGGAGATATACCTATTGCTAAATGACTAGTTAATGGGTGTAGTACACCAACATGGCACATGTATACATATGTAACTAACCTGCACATTGTGCACACGTATCCTAAAACTTAAAGTATAATAATAATAAAATAAAAATTAAAAAACAAAAAAAATTTCTGTGCTCTTTAAGAACAAAGAAATTTGGATAAAATTCCTAATCTTGAAAAGTGGCAGTCATTTACCCAATTTAACCAACAAACAAAATGTTTTTGGAGGTGGAAGACAAGCAGGGTTAGGAATTGATACATATCATATGGAAATGCATGAATAATAGCATGGATCTTTCATAGCACCCCTGGTTGGAGTGGAATTGATATACCGAAGCATAAGAGCCAATGTGTCTATCTTAAAAGAGAGCTGGAAAGAAAGTAGGCAAAGAAGGAGTGGAGGGAGGATACCAGGCATTGGCCTCTGACCTTAAGAGGTTCTTAGCCCAAAGAGGATTCAAAAGAGTGTCTAGTAGTTCAAGTCAGAGCTGTAATTGCTTTCTCCACAGAGTTTCACAAAATGCTAAATTACAAGAATCTTTTTCCCTAAGAGTGAGGAAGTTCTTCAGGTGTCGTGGAAAGTACACAAATCTTGGTGAAACATGACCTAGGTCAGACTCATGTCCTGGCCTCACTACTTGTGTGCACTCGATTAATAATTATAAGCCCTAATTCTCATTCCACATACCAAGGCATATAGAACTCTAATCAACAACATACAGAGTTTCTAGCCCAAATTCTTGCCAGAAAATGGAACATTAAAATTTCTATGATCTAATTATCTTCAAAATCCTAGCAACAAAAGGTAATATTTATATAGAATTGCCTAAGATATACAGTTTATCCATTCCTGCAGATTAGGGATTGGCAGGCTTTTTTTGCAAAGGACCAGATAGTAAATATTTCAGATTTTGAGGACCATTTGGTTTAGCAGTTCTGCATTGCAAATACCCAACTCTTGTTATTGTACCTTGAAAGCAGCCATATACGATAAGTTAAAAAACAATTGCATGGATGTAACGCCATCCATGCAACAATGGGTATTGTGCTTTGCAAGTTAAATAGACACAATTACTGCGATTTTTATAAATGTACTTTTATATTATTAGCTGTCCTAGTTCCAACTGAATGTCTTTCCCCACTCTGAAATTCTCTAGGAGTTTACCTTGGATGTATGTTTATCTAGATAACCTATTTCCAATTTCCTACCAATCATGGACAGGGAGTGGTTGACATTTTGAATGGAGAAGAATTCTAACTCTACAGCCTGACATTAAGTTGACATTGACATTTAAATTGATTGACTTTTACCCTTAAAAAGTCTAGCTGGCCAAGGTGTGATCATCCTTCTAAGGATTCTTTGCTTCAGAGAGTGAATATGAAGAAATAGAGAAAGAACTCAATTTGTCACTCATATAACCCAAATACTTAATCTTTGACAGAAAAGAAAAAAAGGGAGAAGTAGACTACCATCTGTGCAGAATCTCCTCATTGTTTCTCCACTTTGCCACCAAAGTATTGCTCACATAGGCGCATACATCCCCAGAGGTTCTGGACGGTGAAAGAGAAATTCCACTGAAATACTGTTTATCTCTTTTAAAAAGAATGCACTGACAAGTAAAGGTAACCACTGAACACACATTTATTTCTGTTTCCTTCTCCAAAAATAAAACCCCACTATGAAAGGAAAATAAATCTTGGGGTCCCCAAATCACCAAGCTAACGGGAAAAGTCAAGCTGGGAACTGCTTAGGGCAAACCGCCTCCCAGTCTATTCAAAGTCACCTCTCTGCTCACTGAGATAAATGCATATCTGATTGCCTCTTTTGGAGGGGCTAATCAGAAACTCAAAAGAATAGAACCACTTATCTCTTATCTACCCATGACCCAGGAGCCCCCTCCCTGCTTTGAGTTGTCCTGGCTTTCTGGACTGAACCTGCATTCATTTTACATGTGTTGGTTGATGTCTCATGTCTCCCTAAAATGTATAAAACCAACCTGTGCCCCGACCACCTTAGGAACATGTCGTCAGGACCTCCTGGGGCTGTGTCATAGGTGCACATCCTCAACCTTGGCAAAATAAGCTTCCTAAATGAACTAAGACCTGTCTCAGATATTTGGGGTTCACACCACTAAGGGGAGAGCAAAGTCATAAATCCATATGCAGAAAGAGAATGGGAGAAGAGACAGAAGAAAAGAGAATGGGAGTTGTAAAGCAGATGGGAGAATGATTATTAAACTAGAAAGCTCTACAAAGCTGAATTCTAATCTAGCAATGGTTAAAGTCATACAGCATCCTTAGCAATACCCCAGAACCCAGAATCCATAAACATCTGTGGAATTGAAAGCAAAATTGAAAGGCTCCTGGAATTCTGCCTTAGGATTTGTCTAGGTTTTAGATCCCTATGGTGATTGTCCCTCATCCATCCTGACAGAAGACCGGAGCTTTATAAGGTCTGGACTGGGAGACAGTTGATGACAGGGGTAACTTACTGAGAAAAGAGAGGCTCAGGAGATGTGGGGATACTGAATGCTCCTAGACTGAAGCAGTCAGGCCTGAAGGCTCAGGACCGAGGTCAAAAATATCTGGGTAATGTAACCAGCTCGAGCAGAAAGACTAAGTATTGACATTACAGTTTTCCCCAAGGAAGTAGTCTTAGTCATATAACCCCATGCTAGACCCCAGTGTCCACAAGCCCCACCCATGGGCTCCAAACTTTCTCTTGGTTCCTTGGTTCCCTTTCTTATTAATGAGTGGATGGCTAGGAGGTCACCAGATACTTATTTGGGGAAATTTTCTAACACAGAAGATAATAATCAGAACTAAACAACTTAGAGAAAACATGAAACAGAAACTATACAAGGAGAAAAACCAAATGAAATTTTCTCAAATGTCTCTAGAGACATAAGGAAAAACAATGCTTTCACAAAACAATTGCAAAATGCCATTTTTAGAAAGGAACATTCAGAAAATACTAAAGAACTAATATAAATTAAGAACATGATAGAAGAAAGTAAAAATCCAATAGTCTTGGAAATTGAGGCAGTCTCCATGACTACAGTTAAATAGTTATACATAGTTATAGTTATAGCTAGTATATTATGAGTATTATATATATTACACAAATATACATATATGTTATTTATATTATAGATAGCCTAGGCAGTTCAATATTCAAATAGTAGGCATTCCAGATAGAGAGATTAGAGAAACCATAGGGGAGAAAATCATCTAAGAAATTTATTTTTTAATTTTCTAGAACTCAGTGTCTTGGTCTCTGGTTTCAAAGAATGCACCAGGAACCTCCTTCAATGGGTAAAAAGAAATCCAACCAAGTTGTGTTATCAAAAAAGTTCCAAGAAATAGAAATAAGGGAATAAGGCACAATCATACAAGCTTCCAATAGGAAAAACAAGATAGTTCATATATAGAAAAATGAGTAATCAGGATTAGTTTATGTTTTTCCATGGCAATACTGGAAGCTAGAAAATGATGGTGGAATGCTTTTAAAATTTTCAAATTAAATTGTGTCCAACTTAGAATTATATACTTTCAATATAGGGTGAAGATAGAATAAAGATATTTGTAGATATTTAAGTTCTCAAAAAATTATCTTTCCTGTATTCTTTTCAGGAAGCTACTGGAAGATGTGATGAATGACTAAATTAAGAGAGTAAATCAAGAAAGAAAAGACATGGATTATGGAAAACAGAACAAGAGAGGCAAATGGGATGGAGAGGGTGGCAGTGAAGGAAGAGACCCAGTTGGCCTCTAGACATTGGGTATTGGGCCAAAGCATCCAGATAGGCACAGTAGAAGGGTACAGAAGAACAATCCTCAAAACACCACACACAGTCCAAGTTTCAATGGCCAAAATTGATTATCCAACTCCCAAAAGTAGTCTCAAGGAAAAACTCTGCCACTGCCTTTTTCAGAACAAAAGGTGCAATGCAGGTTAAATCAGGGTCACTTTTCCTAATAAGGTCCCCTAGTGGGTCAGATATCCATGGACTTTAAATGTAGTTGTCATTTCTTAAATTGGTGAAAAAATCTTCAAGCTACAAATAATATCATTTAATCCAATAATCACCTTATGAGTTAATGCCAAACGGAAACTAGAGCCAGACACTAGTTAAAGGTAGTAAAGACAGATGATATTCAGTACTATTGCAGCAAGGGAGAGAGTTTTCAGTAAAACTGAGCTCAAATCTGAATATAACAAAGACAGGTGGAGATTTATAGCCAACAAGTAGAGTGAGCAGGGACAGTAGATGGAAAATTGCTAAGAGGAGACTTTCAGGGTAGGGAAATTCTTGCTCAACTGGCCTAACAGGGTTCTTGCTAAAGGCAGGCCAAGGGCTTAGACATCAAAGATGGCAGACAGGATATGAGATATCTTGATCAGATATGAAGGGTGACCGGATATCAAGGGTGAGGATTCTCAGTAAACTGACTTGGTAATGTCAAAGGTGCCTGTCTCAAGTTTGGACAAGGAAAGAGTCTTTGCCAATAGGAATTATTCCCGTTGTGTAGAGGGGGAAAATGAGATTCATAACAGTAAAACAATTTCATCACAGCTTGCAAGGAAGAAGCTACAATTTAATCTAGAACTGGTATATCATTCTAGAAAAATATGTTAAAAATGGCATGGAAATGCCAAGGAAAACTGAAATTCATATCTTTGTGGATGAGATGGGATGGAAGGGAAAAGAAACAGTTGTTCTTCTCATATTGTATGCTTAGACCTTCCAAGTCCAAGAGTTAGGAGAATTTTTCCCTGAGTTTCTCCTCTTGGTATGGTCACTACTACTGAGCTAAGCCTGCTTTCTTTCTTTTCTTTCTTTTTTTTTTTTTTTTTTTTTTTTTTTTTTTTTTGTTGTTGTTGTTGAGACAGAGTCTTGCTCTGGTTGCCCAGGCTGGAGTGCAATGGCAAGATCTCAGCTTGCCGCAACCTCCACCTTCTGGGTTCAAGCAATTCTCCTGCACCAGCCTCCCAAGTAGCTGGGATTACAGGCATGTGCCACCAAGCCTGGCTAATTTTTTGGTATTTTTAGTAGAGACAGGGTTTCTCCATGTTGGTCAGGCTGGTCTCAAACTCCTGACCTCAGGTGATCTGCCCACCTCGGCCTCCCAAAGTGCTGGGATTACAGGCGTGAGCCACTGCGCCCAGCCAAGCCTGCTTTCTTTATGGCCCACCCAAAGGGCACAAGCCATGGAAAATAAGTATCTGCCTGAACCATACTCAGAGGAGGTCCCCTCATCTTCCTCTTTCAAACAAAAGGGCTTATGATGAAAATAGCTAGAATGATTCTTACATATGAAAGTAGCTGAGCCCAGAGAGTAAGGTGTTAAAGCAATTGCCTATACATTTAGTATCTTACTCTTTACAGCTATCTATTCACTCATCATAGGAGATTTGTTGTCATACTCATCACACAGAGGGCACTTTTGGGGAGGGGGATCGCCCTGTGCTACGAAGAGCTGTTCTTTCCATTTCTTCCTGGATTTATTCCTTAATTAATGGTCATCAGCACAACTTTTTATATGGCAGAAATATTGAGATAAGATGGGAAAGTGTGATCCTGAACTGAGGTGGCCTTGAAAAAGAAGGGAATTGTACTTATGAAGCAATTACTTCCTATTTTGTTCCTTTTCACATATGCAGAAGCTGAGCTCCAGAAACCCAAAATAAGTGACCCAAGGAGGTCGCCTCATTCTTCCCAAGTCTCTGTGGGATTTCAGTTTGTTCTTCTAGAATCCCTGCACTGTACTTCCATGACTGGGGTGATTTTCTTTCTTTCCTCCTCAGCAGTAATGAAGTGACTCTCGGGGAGGAGTTAGAGCCATGGCTGACCTGTTCCCCGCGTGCAGCTCACAGGGCATGGGCAAGACTGCCTCTCGCGGGAGTGGGCAGGAGGTCGCTGCCTACCGCTTTCCTGTCCTCATTGCAGAAGCCTTTCCTTTCCTTTCTTTAAGAGGCTAGGCCCGGCCTTTCTCCCACCCTTCCTTCTATTCCTTCTCCCTCTCCTACTCCTTCCCCCCTTCTTTTCTCCCTTGGGCTTCACTTTTTTTCTTTTCTTTCCCCTGTGCTTTCTCGCACCCTTTCTTGCTTCCTTGCTGCCTTGCTTTTCTTGCTTACATCTGTCTTCCTCACCCGTGCTGGCCTCCTTCCCTCTCCCTTTCCCCACTCCTCCACCCCTGTCCCTACTGAAGTGAGATGCATAGTCCTAGCTACTTGTCCTCAGGAGCAAAGGTACCATTTTAATATCACCACCCTGTTTTCCCTTTGAAAACTCAGAGCAAATTAAGCCCATCTGTCTTCCTGCTCCTATGTGACCATACGGCAGGCTGTCTGTCTGAGCCGAGTGTTAACAGCGAGAAAGAGATGTGACGGAAGAATGACAAAGTGCCTTTTACTCCGGAGCAGTGTGTTTCCCACGGTTCACTAGCATCAGAAATGCAGGTCAGCATCGCTGAGCTTCATGGTCCTCCTGACGCTTCATTTGGCTGCTTAATACTTGCCACAAGAAGCCTCTGATTCTTTGCTCTTCTGGTAAAACACCTCCCTGTTCTCCCTTGGGGTCTGCAGAATATCTGTGTTCAATTTGGGAGCATTTCTCAGACTTTCGCAGATGAGAGGTCTGTGCTAATATCAAGGCCCTGGAACTGACCCTCCCATGGGCCAGTTAATGTCACCTACCTTGTGGCCCTGGATCCAACAGGAGCAGGGGGTCTCACCAGAGCCAGTGAGTCTGTTAACGTCCCATGAGCCAGTAAATGTCACCTGCCTCATGGCTCTGGATCCACCAGGAGCAGGGGTCTCACCGCAGCGACTCCCTCTGTGCTGCACTGCACTTTATACAGTACTGACATATCTATTATCACATTGGCTTCTACCAACTTTGTAAAGTAGTTACTAACATTGCATCTAATAGAAAATAAAATTCTTAGTAAGGATTCTTCATTGTAAGCAACAAAAAGCTCACTCAAATTAAGTCAAACATGAAACAAAATTTATGGACATAAGAACTGAAAATTTCAGGGGTATTTGGCTTCAGGAATGGTTGAGTCCAGGAGCTCACGTGACGTCACTAAGACTTGCTTGCCTTCTGTTTCTTAAGTCAGGTTTCCTTTGTGTAGGTTTGGCCCCAAGACTCCACATGGTAGTCCAGGTCAGCCTCTATCTCCTCTCATATTTAGTTATTGGTAAGTAGGAAAAGGTGCATGCTTCCTTCTTGGCAGTTATAACAAATGTTTTTTTGTATACTATTAACCCTGACTTGGCCACTTGGCATTTACAAGCCAATAATTCTGGCCAGTAGAAAGCAGAGTTGAAATTGACCTGGCTGGATCCACGTCTACACTTGCAGCCAGAGGTAGAATTTACTCATCCCAAGTATATGTACTAAGCCTGGGACAGGAAGGGTGCTCCAGAAGGAATTTGGGAATATGTTATGAAGAGGAAGGCAAATGGAGGCTGGAAAGCAAAACCCATAGCTTTTCTCTGTCGAAACTGATGCTCATTCAGATTTATCCAGTGAGAAAGTGGAGAGTCAAAATTCAGAGAGAGTGAGGGACTTCATGAGCCTGCAGTGATAGTGCTGATGCCAGAGATGGAGAAGTGAGATAGGAAGGAAAGTGAGCTGGAGGGCCAGACCAAGGAAGGCATTCTTCCCTCCCAGCACTGAAAGAATGTGCTATATTGGTCCGTTCTCATGCTGCTATAAAGAACCACTGGAGACTGGGTAATTTATAAGGAAGAGAGGTTTAATTGACTTATAGTTCCACATGGCTAGGGAAGCCTCAGGAAACTTACAATCATGGTGGAAGGCACCTCTTCACAGGGCAGCAAGAGAGAGAATGAGTGCCTGCAGGGGAAATGCCAGACGCTTATAAAACCATGATAACTCACTCCCTATCACAGGAACAGCATGGGGGAAACCACCCCCATGCTTCAATTATCTCCCACTGGGTCCCTCCTATGGCACATGGGGATTACGGGGATTACAATTCAAGATGAGATTTGGGTAGGGACACAGCCAAACCATATCACATGCCCAAAAGGAACTATTCAGAGATAGTTTTGTCCAGATTACATCTTCATGATGAGGGAGCTATAGGAAGGAAGGGAACAGTAAGGCCATCTCTAAGAGCAGGGCTGGGAGAGTGTATTGGTTTCTTATGGCTGCTGTAGAAAATTATGACACAGGCAGTACCTTAAAACAACACAAATTTATTATTGCTATGATTTGAATGTTTGTGTCCTCTCCAAAATCCATGTTGAAACTTAATCGCCAATGCAACAGTATTAATAGGTGGGGTTTAGGAGGTGATTAGACCAGGAGGGTTCTGCCCTCCTGAATGGGAGTAGTGCCTTATAAAAGAGCCAGGGAGGACTACATTGGCCCCTTTTGCCCTTCTGTTTCTTTCACCATGTGAGGATGCAGCAAGAAGGCTCTCACCAGACACTAAATGGTGGTGCATTGACCTTAGACTTCCCAGCCCCTAGAACTGTGAGGAAATAAATTTCCGTTGTTTCTCAGTCTCATATATTCTGTTATAGAAGCACAAATGGACTAAGACAGAAATTCATATTGAGAAGTGAGGTGTTACCATAACAAAACCTAAAAATATAAATGTTGCTTTGAAACTAGGTGATGAGTAGAGGCTGAAAGAATGTGGAAGGGCAGACTGGAAGAAAACCTAGATTGCCATGAATGAACCATACAGGGTGATTCTGGTGAGGGCTCAGAAGAAGAGAGCTGTAGGCAGAGCCCCCATCTTAGATATTATTTAAGTGGTAATGATCAGAAAGTGGGTAGAGACATGGGTAGTAAAGGCCATTCTGATAAGGACTTAGATGGAAATAAGGAATATCTTATTGGAAACTAGAGAATAGGCCATCCTTGTTACAAAGTGGCAAGGAACTTAGTTGATTATGTCTGTGTCCTAGGGCTTTGTGGAAGGAAACATGTAAGAGTAATGAACTAAGATATTGGGCACAAGAACTATCTAAGCAAAGCACTGAGGTGCTGTACGGCTTCTTTTGATGGCTAACAGTAAAATGTAAGAAGAGAGAAATGAATTAAAGGTGGAATTTATAATTAAAAGAGAAGAAAAACTTAAAAATTTATTGGCCTGGCCAGATTATAGAGAATAAAAATGGGTCTTTGGAAGAAAACACCAAGGGTGTGACCAAGTGATTGTTTGATAAGGAGATAATAGGGATAGAAGGAAGCCAGATGCTATTCATCAGGACCATGGGAGAATTACCTCAAAGGCATTTCTGAGATTTTCATGGCTGCCCCACTCATCATAGTCCCAGAATGCCAAGGCCTTGAATGCAGATGGTTCCAAGAGAGAGGCTTACAGCATCCACAGGACTGTGGGTCTTACTGCCTCCATCTGTCTTTCATAGGAGGCCTCAGGAACCCACTGTGCCCAGGCAGAGAACTGCCACAAGGTGGGGCAGAGAGCCCATTAGGGTGATGCTTAGTGGATCTGAGGAGGCCTGCCAGTCCCTGAGACCCCAGAACTGTAGAGCCATCAGCATGCAATTCCAGCCTAGGAGAGCTGTAGGCCAGAGACTCCAACACATGAAAGCTGCGGCATGGGCTGCACCCAGGAAAGCAGTGGGTATGGGGCTGCCTGGGGCCTTGAGGACCCAACCACCAAACCAGTGTGTTCAGAAGGGGGGACACAGAGTCAAAAATTATTCTCAATACTTAAATGTCAATGCTGTTTGCCTCATAGGGTTTTGGATTTCCTTGGGACCAGTTACCCCTTCTTTCCGATTTCTCCCTTTTGGAGTGGAAATGTCTATCCTATGTCTGTTTCACCATTGTATTTTGGAAGCATATAACTTATTTCATTTCAAAGGCTTACAACAAGAGGGGAATTTGCCTCAGGATGAATCATGACTTGAGTCTTATCCATATCTTTTTTCTTTTTTCTCTGCGGGGGGATAGAGTCTCGCTCTGTCACCCAGGTTGGAGTGCAGTGGCACAATCTCGGCTCATTGCAACCTCTGCCTTCCAGGTTCAAGTGATTCTCTTGGCTCAGCTTCTCGAGTAGCTGGGACTACAGACATGCAACACCGCACCCAGCTAATTTTTTGTATTTTAGTAGAGATGGGGTTTCACCGTGTTGCCTGGGCTTGTCTCGAACCCCTGACCTCAGGCAATCCACCAACCTTGGCCTCCCAAAGTGCTAGGATTACAGGCATGAGCCACCACGCCTGGCTGAGACTCATCCATATCTGATTTAGATAATACTTATTTATTTTTATTTTTTGAATTATTTTATTATGACATTTAGATGAGATGTTGGACTTTAAATTTTTGAGTTGATGCTGGAATGAGTTAAAACTGTTGGGGTTATTGGGATAGAATGAATGTATTTTTGTGTGAGAAAGACAAATTTTGGGGGAACGGGAGCAGAATGCTATGGTTTCAATGTTTGTGTCCCCTCCAAAATTTATTTATGCAACAGTATTAAGAGGTGGGACCTTTAAGAGGTGATGATGCCATAAGGGCTCTATCTCATGGATGGGATTAGTCCCTTATAAAAGGGCTGGAGAGAATTAAGTAGGCCCCTTTTGCCCTTCTGTTTCTTCCACCATGTAAGGACATAGCAGGAAGGTCCTCACCGGACACCAAATGCTGGAAACTTGACCTCAGATTTCCTAATCTCCAGAACTGTGAGGAATAAAATTCAGTTGTTTATACATTACTCATGCCCAGGTACTTTGTTATTGCAGCAAAAATGGACTAAGAGAGTTATCTTACAGTTCAGTAGTTTAGAAGTCCACAAGGAGACCCACTGGGCTAAAATCAAGGTGTTGGCAGGGCTGCACTCCTTTCTGGAGGCTGCAGTAGGCAATCTTTTTCCTTGCCCTTTCCAGCTTCTAGAGGCCTTTCTCTAGGGGTGTTCCTTGGCTCTTGCCATCTTCCCCAGTCTTCAAAGCCAGCAAAAGGTGGGTTGAGTTCTCCTCACATTGCATCACTATGATCCCCATCTTTTGCCTATTTTTTTCCACTTTTTATTTTTATTTTTATTTTGAGATGGAGTCTCGCTCTGCCGCCCAGGCTGGAGTGCAGTGGCGCAATCTCGGCTCACTGCAAGCTCCGCCTCCCGGGTTCATGCCATTCTCCTGCCTCAGCCTCCCGAGTAGCTGGGACTACAGGTGCCCGCCACCACGCCTGGCTAATTTTTTAGTATTTTTAGGAGAGACGAGGTTTCACCATGTTAGCCAGGATGGTCTCGAACTCCTGACCTCATGATCCACCCGCCTCGGCCTCCCAAAGTGCTGAGATTACAGGCATGAGCCACTGCGCCTGGCCTTTTTTTCCACTTTTAAGGAGCCTTGTGATGACACTGGGCACACACAAATAATGCACAACAATCTCCTTATGCTAAGGCTAGTGGATTAGTAAACTTAATTCCACCTGCAAGCTAATTCCCCTTTACCACATAACCTAACATATTCATAGTCACAGGTTCTGGGGTTTAGATGTGGACGTCTTTGGGGGACTGTTTTTCTGCCTATCAAGGAGAGAGCGGGGGAGGTGCTAAGCCCCACCTTCAGAAATAAAGAAAGCAGCTGTCCAGAACCATGTCAGAGGAGGCCCCAAGAACCCCAGGCAGGACAGAGAGTGACAACTTTCTAAGATTCTAGGACTCTGTCATTTCTACCCTCTTCCCTCACATCATTCAGGGTTTGGATGAAGAGACACAAGTGAAATAGGCAGTAACAATATAAAACGTTGAGAGTTATGCTGAGGCATGTGGAGAAGTTCAGGACTACTTGGGAGGGAGCACAGCTTTTGCTTAATAATTGTTAAGACCCCACAGTCTGCAGGGACCTGATCCCTACCAGAGATTCTCACCCACTGGCTCAGTGTCCTCAGGTAGAGGAATGGACTCAGATGTGTCTTTTTTTTTTTTTTTCCAGTTACAGATTGAAACACCAAAAGTCATTGTTTTCTTCCCCTTCTCCTTCTCCTTCCCCTCCTCTTCCTTTTCCTCCTCTTCCTCCCTTCTACTTTCTTGTTCTCCTACTGCATGACCCTTAGATAACCAAGAAATAAAGTCTACAATTCACCATGACATCTTCACATTCCAGTTAATCTAGCTAGGCTGGTCTTTGGCATAGTGACTTGGGAGCTTGCCCAAGGAGTGGTGCAGGAGACAGGATGGCCTGGAGGAGGCAGTGCAGACTTCTGGATGAGCAAATCTGCGCTGAAACCCCAGCATGGCCTGCTCTCTCTGAGTTTTCTATTGCAAGTCCCTGCACCACTCTGTGCTTCATTATGAAATGGGTTCTCTTCAAAGTCCAGAGGAAACCATGTTTATAAAGCGTCCAGAACAGAGCAACTATTTCAGCGCACTCCCCCAGAGTTGAAGGGCACTATATAGCTCCCATGTTCCAACCTCTGCATTTTACAGAGGATGAAATCAGGGCCCAGAGAAGCAAAAGGACTTGGCCAAGGTCACACCACTAGGAGGTGACAAGGCCAGCTCCAGTTTCCTTCCTTTCCAGGGCTATGCTCCTCCCACTCTGCCACACTGACATTTCTGACATTTTTCTTTCCCTTGTTTCAGATGTCCTGGTACATGTTTCAATTTAACGGGTAATCAGGCATCGCTCTCTACCGAGGATCCCCTGAGGACCCCAGCTTCATCCAGCCGCCTGTCAGAGAAACCCAGGAAGCTTTGCCAGGCAGCAGAGTGGGAGGATTTCCCAGAGGGAGCATCAGACTTAATGGCCCCTCCAGCCAGGGTCAAGTCCTCCTGAAAGCCATTAACATAAACATAATGACCATGAATCCCAGAGCAGGAGTGCAGAAGGAGGAGGTCAGCACATAGAAGAACAAGACACAGCCATTGCGAAGAAGGTGGCAGGGAGACCAGAAGGAAAGCATGCAGACCTCTTGAGAATGCCTGTCATTCACTGAGCATTGATCTACATTAGACTTATCCCTACACCTAAAAATCTCAAAGTGAAGTTTGGATAGGGAGCTTTTCTACTCCGCTTTCTAACACATCTGCCTCTTTCAGCATACTCCTCCAAGTTTTTTCCTTAACAACCTCCAACTTTAACAAGGAAGAGCACAAGATGTCCATTGTACGTGAATTACAAGCATGTTTGTGTGTGTGGTTCAGCAAGGCCTGCCCCTGTCTGCATGCAAAGCTCTGGGGAGAAGGGAGCCAATTTGCACAATGTGTATGGATGCCTCCTGGGAGAGCTTATATCAAGACACCTATCCCTTCTTTGCAAAATTCAGAGTTAAAGAAACTGGTTGTGTGAACTCAGTTACTGCTGGCCCAGAGCTGTGGAAGTACAAAGCAGCCCCTGAAATAAAACTGCCACGAGGGAAGAGGGATTTCTGAACAGATGCACTGCTGCTGGCCCTAAGTTAGCAGGAGCGATGGGGATGTGAGCTGGAGTCTGGGAAGACTGGGAGCCAAATATTTGTCTTCTTGCTCAAGCTAGTTTGAATTGGATTTCTGTGGCTCACATCAGGAAGGATTCTGACCAAAGTATTATGAATATCATCTCTCTTGAAAAAATACCACGGAGTGAAAGGTATCATAAATTATTTCATGGATGCATAAACTAAGTTACAGAAAGCAATGAAGTGTCCCACAAAACATACTGCAAGTCCTGCCTCAGATAGAGAACTGCTTTGACCCCATGCTGTTTACTTCAAAAGTCTCCTGTGTGCTGCTGGCTAGACTGCTTTTTCTCCCAACTTCCAAGCCAAGTATTTTTCCAGAGTCTAGATGAAGGGTGGACCTCCTTTCATATCTTACCACTGAGTTAGCCAGGTCCCACCTAGTCAGAACCCACAGTGTTAAAAACAAATGTACCTGTAAAAACAATGTCTGAAATTGGTCTCATTGAAGATTAGTCCCATAGAATATTAAGAGGTGTTAGACAGAAACAAATTCTGGGATCAATTAGTCTGAGAAATTCTGAGTTAAACAAGTAAGTGATAAGAGATTTTGGCATCACACTGAACCAGGTTTCAGTCCTTGCTTGGCTATTCAGAATGATGTGAACTTTGTGCACTTTTTAAGCTCTTTGTGACTCAATTTCTTCCTCCATAAAATAGGAATGAGGTTAATACCTGCCTATGTCAGTCAAGATTCCATGTTGGAAACAAAACATTCCAGGTGTTCTAAGCAGAAAAGGATTCAATGTAGGGAACTAGGTGATTTCAAAAATCCCTGGAAAGGCTGGAGGAGAAAATTCTAGGCTGGACCTGCAAGAGTGACTCCCGGAAATTAAAAAAAAAAAAGAAAGAAAGAAAGAAAGTGGAACTGACTTGCTGCAGACTCTACAAGATCTGAAAAGTGAGAAATCATATCATCTCTTGAACCACCATGGTAGCTATAATTCAGGGATAAGGAAGCCACCAGTGCCATTGCTGCAGTGACATGGCCATTGAGGTCAGTCATGCTGCTGTCCCCACTGCAAATGCTGCTGCACCCAAAGCAGGCATCTGGACATTGGCATCCTCACAATCATGCCCCCTGGAGAGCAAAAATAGCCAGCACCCAAGGAACATGGCTATAGCCTGACTTCCTCCTTCCCCATCTCACCACAGCGAAGCTCACTGGTGGGACACGTTTTGCTAAACTAGAACTCCACTTGCAGAATCCCAACCTCTGCATTTCAGGGAGGCACACAGTAGGAAGGTGGGGTCGGGTGCACTCTGCTCTATGGGCTATTATGATATTAAATGAGATGATGCAGGCAATGGACTTAGAACAGTACCTGGAACGTCATGAGAATCATAAATGGATGTTATTTATGTTGTATTGTTATCTGCTGCAGGACTTCTCAGAGCCTTTATTCTGCCAACATACACAATTTTTTTCCTGGTAGTAAAATTTGTATAACGTGCTATGTCTTCTATTTTGTTTTCTCAGCTTAGAGACAAATCTTAGATTCAATTATAGCACTTTTAGAGAGCCCAGTGCCTTTCATATTTGTATTAGTTTTACTTACCTGCAATTTTCTACCTTTATTTCCACTTAGTCTTTTAAAATTCTTCTTCATGCCTTAGCTTATAGTAAATATGTTCTGGTAAGGTATTTAAAATTCTTTATGGTAGGCAGCCTGGTATAAATAAACACATTTATTAAGTGAGTTAATAAATCACTTGGGTATTCAAGGGCATGACTTTTAATGATGGAAATCCAGAGTGAGGGTAGTATTTTTAGATATAATGTCCCTTGCCAGACCCCTCAAATAATACCACATAGTTTACTATGGACTTACACCCAGATGAGTTCTGAATTGTCCTCTAAGTAAGGAAGGAAGAAACCACTGTTAAAGTTAGTTTCCTAATTTTGCCCCTGGGCAACCCCTTTAGAGCACAGCCTCAGTCTCGAGCTTTGTGGGTCACGCTTTTCCTTGTCATGCAGAGAAAGTCTTTATTTCAGCTTTGACTTTGACAAAAACCTCAGCATCTTTTCCTGGGCTTGCAAAATGGCAGAGTTCTTGCTTTCAGATGACCAAAACTTGTTCAGTGAGACCGAAACGCTAGGCTGCCTGTCACAGCAGAGAGCCGTGGGTTTCGATGTGTTCTGCGGCTCACTTCTTCAACTCCCACCCTCACAGTAGGTGAGAACAAACTGAAAGCCCCTCAAAGCCCCAGCACTGCCTGTTACTTCTGCAAGGTGACATTTCCACAGACTCAAGCATGAACAAGAGCGGGGGGTCAATTCCTGCTCCACCAATGCACCGCTGCATTTCCTGTCTGCTGTTGCCGGATCCCCCAGGCAGCTCCCTCTTCTCTCTGCCCTGGGCTCCATGTTTGCTTACAATTTAGCGGCACTCATTCACCCCCAACTGCATTTTCTGTACTGTGATATTTTTCTTCTTTACAAACAGCAATCAGAAGTAAATAATAATGTAATATTTATTCTGGATATTGTGCCATCGGTAAATTACTAGATCCCAGAGAAGTAGTCCTTTTTTATGTGAGGGTCAATTGAAGAAGGCAACAAGGCCAGGAGAACTTGTTAGCACTCATAACATGCCAAGTACCATGCTAAATGCTTTGGATTTCTTGCCTAACACTCACAAGAATGCTGCAGGCTTTACCATGCTCACAAAACAGCGAGGCTCTCTGACTGTTAAAGAAGGGCCCTGGTGGATATGGCTTTACAGAGCTCTCCAGCACTCCTACCTAGAAGGCCTTGTGTAGTTTGGGGGCAGACATTTTCATTAGGGCCCTATGGGGAAGAGAGGCTTTCCTCAAAACATTTACAATCCAGGTGAGAGCAGAAGGACAAAGCACACGAAGGCCCCAAATAAAGCCTAACAGGAAAAAGCAAGTGGCGGTCGACTGGGGAGGATGCTTCAGCTGAGGAGAGGGCCCCACACAAAGGCATGGAGACTGGAAGCCAGAAGGCGTTTCCCAGCCAACAAAATGATTAGTTTCCTTCTGCCCACACTTGTGTGTATGGGGTAGTAGATTATGGTAGAAAAGTAGGTGGAGACCAGACTTTGGGGCTTCAAATGAAACCACAAGGAGTGAGGACTTTATCCCATTGGACAATGTGGAGTCATGGATGGTTTTTGAATGAACTGAGGCTAATAAAAGTCAGAAGATGTGTTGTGTTCACATCATGCTGATGCAGGTTGAAGGCTGGAAATCAGGGATGAGACTCATTTAACGAAATGCTTCAATTAGCAAAGTCAATGAAGAAACTGACCAGTTAAGAATCTCTTTCTTCTTCAACTACAAATTGCATAATATTTAAAAGGAAATCGTGAGTGAAAATGGTCCCTTATTTGTAAATTTATAACAAAGATAGGCCCCAGGATGGGATTTGCCTCCACACCACCCTCCCTCAAGATTAGGTTTAGTTCCCTTTCTCTGGAGTCCTGCAGCTCTTGAAAAATGAAACTTAGCTATTTTCTCCAAGAATTTGATTAGGAAAATACGATGTTATCTTGCATTGGAGATGAGCTATGTGTGTTACCTCTTTGTATCTTTCATTAGGGAAGCAAATTCTCAGGAACTCCATAAATAATTACACACAATGTTCTCCGAAATCTTTCAGATTCTCCACTCCCCCATCAGTCACATCTTTTTCCTGAAGTGAGTCTTTCCACAACTTCACTTTAAAACAGCATTTCACTCCAGTATTACTTCATTTCTGGGATGAAAAGAATATGAATTTAAAGTCACCAAGGAAGCTGTCTCCATTTCTCCTGCGTGGTGGAGCTCTAGTTTAGTGGGACAGAGGATGGAGGAGGAATAAAGGCTGAATCGCCTCCCAAGCCATAAAAATAAGCATAAATCGGGCTTCATTTGGGAGTTGTCAGTTTACGGGTTTCATAATTAACAGAACACTCTGATGCATCATGCTATGGCTTGGTTTCTGTGATCATTCTTGTGTAGTTTTATTCATCTTGCAGTTTACAGAGAGGTAAACTATAAACTCAATGAGGACAGGACTTCACCTGGGTTTTTCATGGCTGTATCCTATGCATGGGGCAGAGCCTGCCATTAGGTGATCCTTAACGGACAGATGTCAAGTGAATGAATGAGAGATGCTCAGTGGGGTCAGGAAGGAAGCATTTTCCTCGGTCATGTCTACCCGTGAGCTTTACTGCTCTTCTTGCAGTTGGGGTTGGGAAGGGAGTGTGGGGAACAGGGGAAGCCAGTACCAGGACTGCATCATGAGGGGTGTGTATGGACATATGCATGGCTATCTGCTTAATTCCACAGTTGAACAAACTTTCCAGTCCTTTAAATGGAATGGTTTAAAATAAAGAGTCCCACACAGGGCTTGGTGTGGAGTAAAAGCTAAATAAATGCTAGCAAATTAAGTTGAGGGAATATGATGAGTTTGATGGTTAAGGTAATTTGATGAATTATTTTGTTTTTATGTTCCTATATTTAAAAAATTCTACAAGTTTTCTTACAGATTGATGACTGGAGCAAGTAGATGCCTACTGACAATTGCAATCAAGATTCTGGTGCCAAGAAAGGGCAGTCTAGGCCCTTTCCTGACTGTTACGGACTGAATATTTGTGCCCCCCAACCCTCCCAGATTCCTGAGTTGAAGCCCAGCCCCCAGTGTGGTGTTGTTAAGAAAGTGGGCCTTTGGGAGGTGATTAAGTTTCGCTGACATCATGTGGATGAAACCCCAAAGATGGGATTAGTGTCCCTTATAAGAAGAGGAAGAGATCAGAGCTCTCTCTCTCTCTGTCCCTATCATGTGAGAATACACTAGGAAGGTGGCTGTCTGCAAGCCACGAAGCAGGACTTCACCAAACTCCGAATCTGCCAGCACCTTGACCTTGGACTTCCCTGTCTTCGGAACTGTGAGAGATGATGAATGTTTGTTGTTTAAGCCGTGCAGTCTATTGTGTTTTGTTATAGCTACCTGAGCTAAGACACTGACCCGGGACTTAATAAACGTATGAAAGATGTTTGTTTTTATTAGTTCTCAGAAGATTCAAACGAAGATTGCAGTGCAACACCATTATAACCTATAAGAATGACAAGAATAAAAACAACAAAAAGTAGAAAGCACTGAGGATAGTCAAGCCGTAGGAGTGACCGTGCATTGCAGGTGGGAATGCATTGGTCCAACTGCTTGGGAAATCTGTTTAGCAGGATCTAGTAGAGGTAAATATATGCATACCCCATGACCCAGCAATTTCACTCCTGAATATGCATCTCTCAGAATGGCATATGTATCTTTACTCAAACAAACATTAAAGTGTTTATAGTAGCACTATTTGTAATAGCCCCAAATGGGAAACAACCAAAATGCCCCTCAATATAGAATAAATTGTGGCATTTTATGTAATAGAATACTATTCAGCAATGAGAAGGAGCAACCTACAACCAAATGCAAGTACACTGAAGAATCTCACAAAAATAGCATTGAACAAAAGAAGCCAGACCCTAGGTTCTGCCTGATTCCGTTTATGTAATGCACAGAAGCAGGAAAAGCTAACTCAGGCCATTAGAAATGGGCAGTGATGGGGCAATGCCTGGCAGGGGGCCCCAGATAACTTCCTTGTGCTAGTAGGTTCAGTTTCTCAATCTGGGTCCTGGTTACCTAGGGATATTCAGGTTGCAAAAATTCACTCAATTTGTAAACTTATCATATGTGCATCTTTCTATGTGTATATTATATTTCAATAAAACATTTTCTTAAATTCCTGGACAAAATCATTCTGAGAATAATTATCTCATTCATAATGAG
This sequence comes from Gorilla gorilla gorilla, assembly GCF_029281585.2. Classification (NCBI taxonomy): domain Eukaryota; kingdom Metazoa; phylum Chordata; class Mammalia; order Primates; family Hominidae; genus Gorilla; species Gorilla gorilla. Next base: position 140,958,613 of record NC_073231.2, on the reverse strand, counting down.
TTGAATGAGACTTCACTGGCCAAGAGAATGTACATGTGTGTCCCAATCTGGCCACAAATTTGCTGTGTGGCCCCAGCCCATTCATATCACCTCTATGCCTCAGCTTCCTCATGGGGATAAGATATAAAGATGCCTGTAAATGCTCCTTGGAAAAGCCAAAATGAAAGTTAGTTATTGGAGGAAGAGGATGAATATTAGGTAGAAGTAACAGTCATGGAGGAAAATATAATTTCAGTTTGAAATATCCTCTACTGGGGGTTCTCCTGGGGCTAGGGAAGTTGAGAAGCCCTTTCTTTCCAAGCAAGCCAATTTCCCCTTCCTCACTTCATCCAGTGACCTCTGATGTTGCCATGTGGGGCTTGTAAAGTATAGTGATATTCTTCTTGGTTCTTTGGTCTCCCCTGAGATGCATTCCAAGCCTTTTACTGATAACTGTTCCAACCCCTTAATTATCTTCCTTTCCCCTCAATCCATCCATTAGTTCTCTTGTGAACACATTCACTCATGCATATTTCTCCTTGCTTATCGGACCTCTGAAGGCTAGAAGTGAACATAGTTCTTGCCAACATTGGCCTCCTGAGGCTTCTAGGACTTCGAGTCAATTAACTCCATGAGGTGTGGTCAGAGTGAAAACTGCCTCACTCATCCCTGGGAGCTTTGCAGAGCTCAGGAATGAATCCCAGGAGCTTCCGAATTGCCCTGGCTGTTGGGGCCTGTTCACATTGTTCTCAGTGAATACGAGTCACCTGGAATTTCAGACTGTCCTTTTTCTCATTGAATTTCATAAGAATGTTGCTTTGTGTATTTTAAAGATATGAATCCAGCTGTGTACTGAATCTGTATATAATAATTATGTGTTGAATAAAATAATGAAAGCAATAGCAAATTATATCAACATCACATATTGCAAGTCAGAACCTATGCTATAAATTCAAGATTTCAATAAGTTAAGGTTCCTGATACTCACAGCTGAGCTGTGTTAGTAACAAAACTTTCAGAAAAACGGGTCAGAACTTCCCTCAGCCATCCATGCATCCATCTATCCATCCATCCATCCCACACATATCTGTAGTGTGTATGATGAGTAATGTGTTGGGATAGACACTGAGGCCCCAGAAATGAACAGGATCCAGCCCCTGGGATAAGGAGCTCATGCTCTGCCAGAGACAGGCATTCGCTCCTGTACAGCAAAGTGGTGTGAGCTTCACCAGCATGTGCATGGGCTGCAGGGAGCTTAGGAAATGTGCAAATTCTGCTTTGACTTGTTTGGAGTTAAGGCCAGGGCAGGAGATGAAGGCAAGGGAACCATCACAGGGCAAGTGACATTACAACTGGGTGCTGGTGTTTGCAAAAAAGTTGGCTGACTGGAGAAGGGCGGAAAAGCACCTCAGATGGAGAGGGCCCCCTCAGCAAGCTGTGGAAATGCCTCTGTGCATGGAGCTGGCAGGAAACAATGAGCTATCTAATCCCAAGCAATCAAACCTGACTTGGGGGGAACATAGAAAAGGGTGTGTGGCTGGGATCAAGATTGAGGCCCAGTTGTCAGGGGATGGAGTTTCAACTTCAGGCTGAAGCATTTCAGACTTCATTCTGAAAGCTGTGAGATTTGAAACAGGAGATGATGTGGTCTCATGTGCCTCTTTGACAGTTTGAACAAGCAGCTGTGTGGGCACAGAGTAGATGTCGGAAAGGCTGAAGACTGCGATCTGGGTAAAGGATTCTTAGAACTGTCTAGGTCAGGTGCAATAGAGAGCTAGCATATCAGAGGCAGAGGGGAAGGGCAGGAAGACCACACTGCATCATTGGTTATTTAATTAGGATTAATAATGTTCATCATCTTATCAAAATTCTTTATAGCACCAGACAGTTATGCTTCAAAGGAAACAGAACTGAAGACAGGAAATTCCTTGGGACTATGTCTTGGAAAAGCACCAACTTTCTCTCAGATAAAATAAGGTCATCTGCCAACATTGAAATCTTTGTTTTAAGAATTGTTTTTTTAAATTCTCTAAATGATATTCATTAACAGGAAATAAAAATGACAGTCTTATTACATCAAGCAGAGCATAGAATATCAAATTTTGGCCTGAGAAGGCCGTATGAAGACCCATGGGGAAGAACACCATGGGAAGACAGGCAGAGATCGACATGATCCCTCTACAAGCTAAGGAAGGCCAAGGCCTACTGGCAACACCAGAAGCTGGGAAGAGGTAGGGGACAGATTCCTGCTCACAGCCCTCCAGAAGAAACCAGCCTTGCCGACACCTTGATTTTGGACTTCCAGAATTGTGAGACAATAATTTGCTGTTGTTTTGAGCCACTCAGTTTGTGGAAGTTTACTTTGGTAACAACAGGAAATGAACACATGGAGAGCGCATGAACACAAGCTGGTGCTCAGAGGGAGGGGAATTGGGTGGGGGGAGAGGACTCAGGGAGGTGGAGGTGGGAGGATGCCTAGGTTCCTGGCTTGGACAATAGTGGAGTCATTTCACTCACTAAGATTTACAAACAAAACAAAACAAAACAAAACAAAAAACCTTTAGGGGTTTCTCCTGGAGCAGGAAAAGTTACACTTGGCATTTTGTATGTGGAGTCAAGGTCCCCAGAAAGTCAGTGAGGGTATCCTGGGCTCAATGAAGTGTGTGGGAGGGCTGAGGTTACTGTGCTTTCAAAATAATGGGATGACATTTTCTTGCCACCACCTATCTCAAATCCTTCTTGGAGCAGGACACTTAGCACCTGCCCTAAATCCCAGTGGGGAACGTGGTCAGCACCAACCTAGGCCAACGGAATTGATTCTCTAGGAAGTCGGAGAAAAGAGACAAACTCTCACTGTCATACTGCCATAGTTACATGGTAGGCAGTAGCAGTACGATCAGAAGAAAGCTTCTGTGCCAGGTCAGTGTTTTGCTCTGAGGTTGGACCAGCATGAGCCATTTTCCTTTCTCGCCACTGTGGCACAAACTGAATTGGTCCCTACTGACCTGCTTTATTCCTGCCTTGGGAGCTCATCTCTGATTTTTAGGTGAGCACAGGCTGCCCAATATTAAGATTACACTTCCCAGGCCCTCTTGCCATGTGGCCAGATGATTAAGTTCTGGCCACAGAGTTGTCCTCTGAAACTTCCCAAAAAGGTCTTCAAAGGAAGAGGGTTGTCATTCTAGGTCCCTCCTCCTTCCCACTGGCTGAAATGCAAACATTATGGCTGGAGCCCAAGAAGCTCTCCTGAACCATGAAGCTACAAGCCAGCCTTTGCAGAGCAGAGGTCAGATAAGGAGCCTGGTCTCTGATGGTCAGGAAACTCCACTTGAGCCTCCAGTGTTCACCGAGGGACTCACTCACATGGGAAAGAAGTGAGCACCTGTCTCACTGACCTTGGCTTTCTCATGTTCCACTGAAGCTAGTCCTGCCCAACATACCTTCTTCCTAGGAAGAAACTAAAAGACTTGAATCTCTTCCTTGACTCATTAGCACCACTGGAAAACTGGAGGAAACTGGTTGGTAGAAGCTGAGTGAGAGAATTCAGAAGCAGGGTCCTGTTATAGGATGGAGGAATTGAGTGAGAAAAGAGGAAGGGAGAGGGAGATGACTACCAGCAAAGAGCCCCTTCTACCCTCCATGACACAGACAGAGAGGCAACATGAAGGGAGACATTGGGACTCACTCCAGCACCCTGTGGACCTGGATGATCAGCACCCACTGACCACCAAGTGATGAGATGCTCCTCTGGCTGCAGAGTGAGCCTTCCTGACCTTCCAAAACTAAGGGCATAGGGGAAGGTTGATATTCACAACTTACAGCTCAGAGGGCAAACTGCTCTCAAGAGGGAGCACGTGGTGAGTCCTGCTACCTCTGCTTTGAAACTATAGAAAAGGCCAGGTGTGGTGGCTCACGCCTGTAATCCCAGCACTTTGGGAGGCCGAGGTGGGAGGATCACGAGGTCAGGAGATCGAGACCATCCTGGCTAACACTGTGAAACCCCATCTCTACTAAAAATACAAAAAGTTAGCCGAGGGTGGTGGTGGGTGCCTGTGGTCTCAGCTACTTGGGAGGCTGAGGCAAGAGAATGATGTGAACCCGGGAGGCGGAGCTTGCAGTGAGCCAAGATCGTGCCACCGCACTCCAGCCTGAGTGACAGAGCAAGACTCCATCTCAAACAAACAACAACAAAAAAAAAACTATAGAGAAGTGACTTGTCCGAGGTAACAGAAGAAGCAAATGGCTGCATGGGGACTGGTGTGGAATAGAACACAGTAATCTGGTCCTTGGGCACCCATTCCATCTCTGGTCCATGCTGGGCTGCCCTGCCTGTTGCCAGTTCCTTTTTTCACACCTTCCAGCTTTTGCATACACTGTTTCTCTGCCTGGAATTCTCTTCTTCCCTTCTTTCCCTCTAAACTTGGCTGCAGGCAATGGGAGCTGAATAACTGATAGAGCAAAAAGGTGTTGATTCAGATGAGCCGGTAGGATGATTGAGAAAACAGGCTCCAGGCCTGACTTCCAGAAGCAACTCCATGGCAGCCCTGGACTGGTCTGAGAAGAGACCACTCCTTCTACCTCCACAATCACCTCCTCCATCACCACCATGGCCACAGAACGAGATTCCTGCCCTGTCATCATGTGCCTCCTGCCATGGAGTGAAAGTCTAGCAAGGATGGGTTAGATTGGTGACGTCTAGGTCACATGCCTGGGGCCAGACTTCAAAGGAGCCTTGGAAGGTGACCTCTAGTTTTGACCATGAGAAGGTGAAACTCAAAGTATAGGAATTCTAAAAATACACATTGACTATACCCCTCTCTCTCTAGTCTTTCTTCCTGGTGACATGAGTAATTCCCCAGGACTTGATTATAAATACCACCTCTTCTGATATTTTTCCTTTCTTCATCCTTGCTTATGTGGAGCTGTATGCTTGGGTGTGACTATCTTAGGTTGGGTTTCACTAAAGCAGTCCCTGAGATGAGGATTTGTGTGCAAGTGATAATTTATTGATGTGCTCCCAGGAAAAGAAGGAAAGGGAAGAAGCTACCAGGAGAAGAAGGAAAGGGAAGGGAAAGGGAGAAATTTCAGGCAAAGTCCTAAGGAAGGTAAATTCTGAATTTTCCCAACCTAAGACAAGGGATATGGCCCTTTCTATTCCCAAAGTCATCAGTCACAGACTAAGGACCACTAATCCTTCCAGGCTTCTGAGTCTAGGGAGGCAAAGTGGCTCCAGTAGCCCAAGGGCTGTTCTCCAAGGAAGAGTGTCAGACTCTGGCTGAGAAAGGGGTGCACAGTGTGGTATGGAGGGTCTCAGGGCATCTGAGTGAGAGATCAACAGTCTCTGCTACAGTATACATGAATTAAGACACATGTATTCATTCATTCCTGTGTTCATTCATTTACTCATCAATCTTCTCCACTTGGCAATGGATTCCATAGGAGCAAGCACCAAGTCTCTCTCATCTCAGAGCCTGCTTTGCAGATGCCCCATGAGCCCCAAAGGGCAGGGACGAAAGGGTGATTGCACTGAGGGTCTTGCAGCCCCTCCCCTCTAGGAATCCCCCCTTTTGCCGAGTCACGTGGTGCAGCCACCAAATTACAACATGATTATGTTGGAATCTTTAAGCCAAGAGAAAGAGAAAACAATTAACGAATCAACGACTTTAATAGACTTCTAGGCACTCACCCAACTCACTCATTAGTGAGAGAAGCAGACCCTGTAAGCAAAGGTACTATTCCCAGAACCAGCTCCCTGCTGAAAAGGAAAAAGAGGAGCCAGGGGCATTGGCCATGAAGAGCTGGCAGAGGCTGGAAATGGTAGGGCTTTGGAAGCTAAAAGGCAGAGAAGATGCCCAGGACAGGACGCCTGCCCTCCAGGAGCTCAGAGAATCAGGAGACTGCATTGCTCCTGCCAGGTGACCCTCAGGGACCTTGTCTGGAAAAGGTGTGCTTCCAGGAGAGGTAGTCACGAGCAGAGATTGGAAAGCAGTGGAGAGGAATACAGCGAAAGCAGAAAGATAGCACAACCAGCAGCGAGCGGTATAAAGGCCAGGAGGCCAGGGCTGTGAGCAAATCTCCTTTGTTTTTATTTTTACTGGGGTTGCTATTATTGTGAATACTTGTCGCTATTAAGTCCGAGGTCATTTTAATGACTGAGCCTAGTCTATAAACAGCCAAGTATGGAATAAATGCCTCCCAAGTTTTGACTTCTTTTCTTCATTTCCTTCTCTTCACACAAAAAAAGCCTTGGGAGCAAGGTATTCATTTCTCCAACTTTTCTTCTCCCGTGACTGCATTGACTCCAGTCAGCTGTTCACCCTGTCCCATCCCTGCGGGTCTCGCACGGCCAGTGAGAGTGGTCTCACCTCTTTGCCTGCCTCTCAGGAATGTGGCATGCTGTGAGACCCAGAAGATAACACAAATAAGGAGACTACTATTTACTGAGCAGGGTATGTGCCACTGAATCTCACCAAATTCCTAAAATCACCCTGAAGTTAGATATTACTATTCTCAAATGAAGAAAATTGCCAGGCCGGGCACAGTGGCTCACACCCGTAATCCCTCGGCCTTGGGAGGCCGAGGAAGGCAGATCACCTGAAGTCAGGAATTCAAGACCAGCCTGGCCAACATGGCGAAACCCTGTCTCTACTAAAAATACAAAAATTAGCCAGGCATGGTGGCAGGCACGTGTAATCCCAGCTACTCAGGAGGCTGAGGCAGGAGCATCACTTGAGCCCAGGAGGCGGAGGTTGCAGTGAGGTGTGATCGCGCCACTGCCCTCCAGCCTGGGTGATGGAGTAAGACTCAATCTCAAAAAATAAATAAATAAATAAATAAATAAGATTTAGAAAATGTCTGAGGCCTCCAGATTCATGGAGATTTTTTTTAAGTGACTCCTTAAAATACCTTCTACATTCCCATTTGCCTCTAAGATACAGCCACAACTTCTCAGCATGAATCCCAGCCCTGCAATCAAAATCTAGCTTCTGTCTATCTTCCAATGTGTTCAATTCAGACCACCCACTGCTTGCCCCAACCCTATATATCTCATTCCCTGGTCATTGAATTTTTTTCTCTCCCTATACACACTCCTGTACCTTCACACTTCTAGGATATTTTTTTAACGTTGTGTCTCTATCGGGAATGTCTAGTCTGCGTTTTAACTTCTCACTTTTCAAGGCCTGCTGGTCATCAATTAGAGCAATGCTTTACCCGAGTTAAATACTTGGATTTAACCCAAGTTAAATACTTGGAATACTCTGTATCAGTGAAGATTCTGAGGTCCTGGTCCTGATTTAATGATCCAGAGTTTTAGAAGTGGGGTTTGAGAATCCACAGTGTCCCTAGGTGATTATTATGCTCAGCACAATTATAGACCTAAGTTCAGTAGACTGTAAGTTCCATGAGGACATGTTCACTTTTATATGTAGCGTCTGGCAGAGAGGCTAGGGAAGAAAACCTTGAACATTTGAAAATCTATTACATTGAGCTGTCAATGCTCATTAGACACAAATGTATTTATGCACAATTGTTGGATGAAAAGATGGATGAGTTGTGAGTGGATAAATGGATGTAACTAATTGCACAGTACTTCTTCCTCTTCATCCTAGAAAATGTCACTGACCGTCCCTGCCCAGGTGGCAACACTGACCTGCAATGGCCTTCCTCATGCTCCCAACACCTCCTTGATTGGATCATGAGAGCTTTCTGCCTCCTTCAGTGGTCTGTGAGCTCCTTGAGGACAGAGAACTTGTGCCTTATTTTTCTTCTAATCCCAACACTTAACAGAGGTCCTGACTCAGAGCTTATTTTTGAATAAATATTCAGTGAATCAAAGCTGTGATTAATAAACTATTAACTGAACAGATGAACACATAGGTGCATGAGGAGGGATCTGGGTGAAGAGACAGACATGGGGCAGTCAGATGGGAACAGGGATCCTGAAACCTGCAGTGCTGCCTGCATTTGCCAAAAGGAAAGCACCTGTCTTCCTGCCTAGTCCCCAGGGCTGGGCACAGAGGAAGCCTCCATATGGGGAAGTGAAGACAGAATGTCTCTGAGAATAAACAGATTTAAGAAGAAGATGATGTCCCCATTGTGCTGGCAGAGGAGGGGTGCAGTTGGCAATGCCCAGCTCCACCGCCAGGCCCAGTGGGGAGCTGTACTTTGGAGAAATGGAATTCAAGGACATCAGAAGGGAGAAGGCTGTACTGGAAAAAGAGGGCATGAACTTGGGCATCATAGAGACTTGGACAAGAATGCCAGCTGCTCTACCAACCAGCTCTGTGATTTGGAGCCTCTACTTTCTTATATGTAAAAATGAGCCCAAGGTGATTTTCCTATGCCCTTCATTCGTTTGCCTTTGGTTGGAATGGCTGTGCACCCCTGTTTAGCTCAGGATAACAGGGGATGCCTGTTATCCTGGTAAAATTATTAATAGCATCCCTTTTCAGCCTCGAAGGTACCCCAGCTTGCTGAATAAATTATATGGACAGCGCACCTTTGACCCCCTTCTACATCCCATCTTCAGATTTTGAAAGTTAGTAACCACCTTTCTTTTGAGGCTTCGCCTCTTCTAGCTAAGCATCCCACCGTAGGCAGGAAAGCGATGGTTCCGAGCACAGGCCCAGTGTCAATAGATCTGAATCTAGATCCCAGCTTTTCTACTTAGCGACTGAGCCAAGGTTCCCTCAACTGTAAAATGGAGATGATTCATTTTTTCCTCTTACAGTCACTAGAGTCACGAGCAAGTTTAAATGAAAGGGCACAAGTCAGACAGCCAGTACAGTGCCTGGCCACAGAAAATGCTCAGCCATTCTCTCTCCCCCACTTTCTCCTTCCTTCCTAATACCCCTGAGGAAGGAGATACACTAGAGAACCCCTTGAGATCCCAAATTGAGTGATGTCATGTCTGGAAAGTCCTGAACATTTTAGAGGAAGTCTTAGCCATAGCTTACAGCAAATTCTAGTACTTTTTCTAAAAGATAGATGCAGTGACAGAAAACAGCTATGCTCTCATAACACACAGTTTCTACCACCAAAAGCAGATCTAACTAAAAAGGAGAGAAAAAGAGGATTAACTTTGATTTGGTAAGCTCCAAAAACACGTTTACTCTCTTTTCTGCTGGACTCAGAAGTGGAAGGATTTTAGCCACTTTGCTCTTCACAGCAGGCTAGCTAGAGTTGAAGCCAACATAGAAAAGAGGGCAGAACAAAAAGATGGAGAAATATGGGCCCTGATAGCATTACTGGAGATTCTGGATGCAGCCGTGTCTGAAGCCAGCCCTTGTCCTTTACTATTATGAGGACTAATACACTTTCTGTTGGCTTATGGGATGGCTTTCTGGTCACTTTTACCAAAAAATCATCCAAATTAATAAGCTAAGTTAAGGGGGTGGTCATTAGAGAGGTACATGCCACTTTGGGGACTATTCTGAACATGTGAGGCATACGTTTTTCTTGCAAGTGACTTTTTCCTATGGATGGCAGTGGGGAAGAGCCAGATATAATTTAAAGACCAGGGACAACAGACAGCAGCAGGTGACATAGGCACATAAAAGACACTGCCTGGGCCATGAAAAATCCAAAAACTATGTTTAAGCATTTCTATAGTTAAACCTTCAGGAGTAAGTCTCAGAAAATAAATAATCATAAAAGGATCATGCCGTTGAGTTAGCAGCAGTACTAGTATTAATTGAGCTCCAATTTTCAATACAGGCAGAACAAAAAGTGAGTCTGAAAGTGATGCTTCTTTCTGGAACCCCCCACCCTGGGGGGAATGTGACAGAAAACAAAGGGCTGCTGGCCAGGGCACCCAGATGGGGCTGCTTTCTGTAACCCTACAAAAACTGGCTTCCTACCTGCACTGTCCAACCTGTACCGTAAAATCCCCTAAGCAAAGGCCTGTAGCAGGGAAGGAAGGGTGGAAACTGAGCATCTGGGGTCTGGGTCAGACAGACCTTTCTCCAAACCCAGCTCTGCCACTTACATGTTACGTAACCTTGGGCATGTTACTGAACTCTAAGCCTTGACCTCAACCACTTCAAAATGCAGATATCATCCAACTTATTGAATGACATTATTTATGTAATATTCTTAAGTCAGTTCCTGGATAGTAGTAAGCAATTTATTAGTTATTACTTTCACTGTTAAATATAAAGAAACAGATGATAATGTTAAATTTTAAAAATGAAGATTGGGCTGGGCATGGTGGCTCACACCTGTAATCCCATCATTTTCGGAGGCTAAGTCAGGTGAATCACTTGCGGTCAGGAGTTCAAGACCAGCCTGGCCAACATGGTGAAACTCTGTCTCTACTAAAAATACAAAAAATTAGCCAGATGTGGTGACATGTGCCTATAGTCTCAGATATTCAGGAGGCTGAGGCATGAGAAGCACTTGAACCCAGAAGGCGGAGGTTGCAGTGAGCCAAGATTGCACCACTGCACTCCAACCTGGGTGACAGAGTGAGACTCTGGCTCCAAAAAAAAAAAAAAAAATTAACATATTTTAGACAGTTTGATTATTGCAGTTGAAAACTAGCAAAGAAAACAGGAAAATAAAAGTCTGTGCATTAATAAAGCAACTGGCAATAATACAGCCTACATCTTAACAATGGTTGTCTTTTGTAGGTAGAATCATGGATGGCTTTTTTATGTGTTTCTTTGACTTTTTTAAGTTTCAAACATCTTAAGTGATGCTTTTATAATAGATAGAACTGATTTTATTTTAAGAATTGCTATTTTCTTTCCTCCCTCTTATAGAGATAGGGGGATTGCCTAGGACCTTACTTTTCTATGTAACTCAATATAACTTCCCAATTGGACAAATATCTTGTTTTAGGATTTCATGCCAGAGTTGTGGGAAGCACCAGATAATTAATAACGCCACCCCCCAAGGCACCTACCCTTCCTAGATCACTCTGATCCCTACAGGGGACTAAGCTGTGTCCAGGCATTGTCTCATTAGAGCTTCACAACAGCTATGAGGCAAGGACTATTACTACCTCCACTTCAAAAACAAGGAAACTGAAGCACCAGCAGGGTAAGTAATTTGAGAGTATATTGAACTCACCTCCCATGCCTGTAGTTCCCATCTACAGGAGAAGAACAGAGAGCAGACAGAAGGAGAAACAAAGGGAGGCTGAAGAAACATTTGAAGAGACCGACACACCTGACAACATGGGCTTGCTGGCCAGGAAGAGAGTTTGCAGATTTTTTTTCAGTAGCAGAAGAGAGACATGATCATGTTGCTATTTTTAAAAGCTCTTTCCTGCTTCTGTTTGGAGACTGAGCAAGAATGGGAGCAGAAAGTTAGTGAGAAAGAAGCCAGAATCCTGGGAGTAATAGGAGGGAGAGAAGAAGCCCCCCAGTGAATGGTATGGCCTTTTGTAAATTTTTGACCCCAAATCCTATACCTTTCTCCCAGGCTTATGCTCCCCTGGACACCTCTGCCACAAGCCTCTGGTTCAAGGTGAGCTCACTTTAGAGCTTGACTCTTTTACACTGCATGGCCCCAAATGGGACATTCATCTGTGTCCTGAATTTCTACAGTGTACATGTTGTACTCATAGCCACACTATTCTAGAGGTTTGATGGAGATAGAGGAATATGCATCTTAGCAGCCCAAATCCTTCAAAAGTTAGCATTCCACAGGCTTAATTCTTTTTTTTTTTTTTTTTTTTTTTTTTTGAGACAGAGTCTTGCTCTTTCGCCCAGGCTAGAGTGCAGTGGCGTGATCTCGACTCACTGCAAGCTCCGCCTCCCAGGTTCACGCCATTTTCCTGCCTCAGCCTCCTGAATAGCTGGGACTACAGGCGCCCGCCACCACGCCCCACTAATTTTTTGTATTTTTAGTAGAGACGGGGTTTCACCGTGTTAGCCAGGATGGTCTCAATCTCCTGACCTCATGATCTGCCCGCCTCAGCCTCCCAAAGTGCTGGGATTACAGGTGTGAGCCACGGCACCCGCCCCGCATTCTTAATTCTTAAAAAGAAAGAAAGGAAGAGAAGAGGAAGAAGAAGAGGAAGAGGAAGAGGAAGAAGAAGAAGAAGAAGAAGAAGAAGAAGAAGAAGAAGAAGAAGAAGAAGAAGAGGAGGAGGAGGAGGAGGAGGAGAGGGGGGAGGGGGAGGGGAAAGGGGAGGGGGAGGAGGAGGAGGGAAGAAGGAGAAAGGAGCCGGTTCGGGAAGAAGAGGAAGGGAAGGGCAGGGAGAGAGGGAGAAATCCCCAAGCCTTCCACACAACTCTAACTTCATGTTCCTGCAGTGTGGCTCCTTTTCCTCCTTGTCCTTTCTTCCCTTACCATCTTCCATCTTTCTTCCTTTCTCATTTCAACAGCATAAACCAAATTGTTCCCATTTCCAAGTGTGAAGCAACCTGTTTCTCTGCAACCCCCAGGCTGGGCCCCCTTTGCATACCTAAGGCAGAGGCTCATAGCCACATAGCCTCTAGCCTCCCAGGAACAGATGCAAGCTAAGTTCTCTCCTCTTGGGGCCTCACGATGTTCATTTATTTCTCCTCCTTTAATGCTTTCTGCAGATTCTTATCTTTCAGGTATCAAATTAACTATCACCTCCTCAGAGATGCCTCCTCTGGCCAAGGTGGCCAGTGAGGATCCCTCCATCCTCTAATTCTTTATCACCACATTCTATGAGTTTCCTTTATTGTACTCATCACCGTTTGACATTATGCGTTTATTTATTTCTTACCAGTCTTCTCCTTTAAGCCAATGAGTCTCAATCTTGCCTGCACATTGGTATCACTTGGGGAGCTTTAAGCAGCACAGATTCCTGGATACTTTTGCAATAGCTTAGTTGTTTGTTCTTTCCAAATCTCATGTTGAAATTTGATGACCAATGTTGGAGGTGGGATCTAATGGGAGTTGTTTGTGCCCTGGGGGTGGAGCCCTCATAAATAGATTAATGCTGTCCCTGGTTGAGGGGAGTTCCCTCAAGAGCAGGCTGTCAAAAAGAGCCTGGCACCTCCCCACTCTCTCTCTCTCTTGCTTCCTCTCTTGCCATACGATCTCTGCAAATGACAGCTCCCTGTCCCCTCCACCAAGAGTGGAAGCAGCCTGAGACCCTCACCAGATGCCCAGTCTTGAACCTTTCAGCTAGCAGAATTGTGAGCCAAATAAGCCTCTTTTCTTTATAAAACTACCCAGCCACAGGCATTCCTTTAGAGCAACACTAACCAGATGAAGACAACTCTCTCTCATTATAATATGCAGTGGGTCTGGGTATCAGGATATTTAAACCTCCCCAGGTGATTCCAATGCATAGCCAAGAACCACTGGACTTTAAGTTTCATGAATCCAAGGACTAAATTTAGTTTATTCTCAGATGTATCTCCAGCATCCAGCCAGCCCTTATCACTGAGTTCTAAATAATTATTTGTTGAATAAATGAATTAATGGATGGATCAGCACCCCTCCCCTGTGCTCACATGACTTCCTGGGCATCTCTATCACTGTACTTATCCTACAGCACTGTAACAGTTTTCACTTCTTTCTCTACCTATAACACCTTGAACTCTGGAAAACAAAAATCTTGACTTTCTTCTCCATATCTGGATGCTTAGAAAAGTACCCACTTCATACTTGGTGCCCATTAAAAAATTTTTGCTAGATGGATGAATAATTTTAAATCTCACTTTTTTGTCTATAAAATGGGGATGTCTTTTGCTTCTCTGCTCACAAGGCAGCTGGTGCCTTGTGAATTTCAACTCCATGACATATAAAGGATTATCTACCTGTTGGCAGAAACTTTCAAATTATGAAAGCAGCATGGTGCAAATCAGAAATCGTAGCCTGTACCAGAGCAGAGGGAGCAATAAATGATTCCTCCTTCGGTCAGATGTAAGAAACCATTTGTGGGGGCTAATTTTTTCTCCTGTTCTTCTTTATCGGTATAGCTGTGCTAGCAGCTAAATTTTAACACACCTGTTTTTCAGTCACTTAGCCCTCAGCAGGTCATAAAGGAGACAAACAGGATCATTAAGGTGGTACATGGATCTGCTCTATCACCACAACCCAGTCTTCATAAAGGCAAGGAACCAAAAGAGAAGGGCCAAAAAAAACAGGTATCAGCATGTCCACTGTCTTTCTATCTTGCCCTCTTTATTTGCTTCAGGTACAGAGCATCTAGTCAGGTTATTATGGTGTATCAGACCATTCTTGCATTGCTATAAAGAAATACATGAGGCTGGGTAATTTATAAAGGAAAAAAGTTTAATTGGCTCATGGTTCTGCAGGCTGTTTATGAAGCACAGTACCAGCATCTGTTTCTGGTTAGAGCTTCAGGAAGCTTACAATCATGACTAAAGGTGATGGGGGAGCAAACATATCACATGGCGAGAGCGGGAGCAAGAGAAAGAGAGCCATACTCCTTCTTTTATACAACCAGATCTCACATGAACTCAGAGCGAGAACTCACTTATCACCAAGGGAATGATGCTAAGCCATTCATGAGGGATCTGCCCCCATGTTCCAGTCAACTCCCCCCAGCCCCACCTCCAACATTGAGAATCACATTTCAACATGAGATTTGGAGGAAACAAACATCCAAAACGTATCATTCCACTCCTAGCCCCCCAAATCTCATGTCTTTCTCACATTTCAAAATACAATCATGCCTTTGCACTAGTATCCCAAAGTCATAACTTGTTCAGTCTTAACTCAAAAGCCTCAAGTCCCAAATCCAAGGCCCAACATCTCACCTGGAGATGAATTCCTTCTACCTACGAACCTGTGAGATCAAAACCAAGTTATTTATTCCCAAGATACAATGGTGTACAGGCATTAGGTAGATATTCCCATCCTCAAAGGGAGAAATTGGCAAAAAGAAAGGGCCAATAGTTCTGAAACCAAGCAGGGAAATAATTAAACATTAAAATTCCAAAATAATCTTATTTGATTCAATGTCCTGCATTCAGGACACAGTGGTGCAAGGGGTGGGCTCCCAAGGCCTTGGGCAGCTCCACCCTTGTGGCTTTGCAGGGTGCAGCCTCCCTGGCTACTCTCATGGGTTATAGTTGAGTGCCTGTGGCTTTTGCATGCTCAAGATGCAAGCTTCGTGGATCTATCATTCTGGAGTCTGGAGGGTGGCAGTCCTTCCTACAGCTCCACTAGGCAGTGCCCTGTTGGAGACTTAGTGAGGGAGCTCTGACCCTATATTTCCCCTCCACACTGCCCTGGTAGAATATCTCTGTGAGGGCTCCACTCCTTTGGAAGTCTTCTGCCTGGGCATCCAGGCTTTCTGATACATCTTCTGAAATCTAGGGGGAAGCTTCCAAGCTTCCTTCATGCTTGCATTCTTTGCACCTGCAGACTTAACACCAATGGAAACAGCCAAAGCTTATGTTTTTTTGCCCTCCAGAGCAATGGCCTGAGCTGTACCTGGGGCCCTTTGAGCCACGTCTGGAGCTGGAGTAGCCAGGATATGGGGAGCAGTGTCCCAAGGCTGAGTAAGGCAATGGGGTCCTTGGCCTGGCCCCTGAAATTATTTATTCCTGGGCCTCTGGCCCTGTGATAAGAGAGGCTGTCTCCAAGATCTCTGAAATGTCTTTGACGTGGTTTTCCCATTGGATTTTATAACTTGGCTCCCTTTTAGTCATGCTAATCTCTCTATCAAGTAGGTGCTTCACAACCTACTTGGTTTCTTTCTCTACCACAGGGCTAGGCTGCAAATTTCCAAAGTTTTATGCTTTGCTTCGCTTTTAAATATAAGTTCCAAATTTAAGCCATTCCTTTGTTCCCACATCTGATTGTAGGCTGTTAGAAGCAGCAACACTGATTCTGGAATACTTTGCTGCTTAGAAATTTCTTCCACCAGACACCCTAAGTCATCACTCTTAAGTTCAAACTTCCATAGATCCCAAAGACATGGACATAATACAGCCAAGCTCTCTGATAAGGTGTGACACTGGTGACCTTTACTCCAGTTCCCAGTAACTTTCTCATTTCCATCTTAGACCATGTCAGCCTGGCCTTAGCTGACTATATTTCTATTAGCATTTTGGTCACAACTACATAACAAGTCTCTAGGAAGTTCTGAACTTTCTGTTTTCTTCTTATCTTCTTCTGAACCCTCCAAACTCTTTCAACCTCTGCCCATTACCCAGTTCCCAAGCTGCTTCCACATCTTCAGGTATCTTTATAGCAATACTCACTGCTTGGTACCAATTTTCTGTGTCAATATATTTCTGGGTTACTATAAAGAAATACCTGAGGCTGCTTAATTTATTTTAACATAAAGGTTTAATTTGCTTGTGGTTCTACAGGATATACATGAAACAGTGCTAACATCTGCTTCTGGTAAGGGCCTCAGGAAGCTTACAATCATGACAGAAGGTGATGGGGGAGCCAACATATCACATGATGAGAATGGGAGCAAGAGAGAGAGAAAGGAGGTGCCAGGATCCTTTAAAGGAAACAGATTTTTCATGAACTTAGAGCAAGAACTCGCTTATCAACGGGATGGTACTAAGCTATTCATGAGGGATCTGCTTCCATGATCCAAACAATTTCCACCAGGCTTCACCTCCAACACTGAGAATCCCATTTCAGCATGAGATTTGGAGGGGACAAACATCCAAACCATATCAAGTGGTTATTACAAACTTTGATGTGAATGAAGGGCACTGAGGAATTCTCTGGAAGTGTGTCTATATATTGTAAAATATCCCCAGATAAGTGAATGCATCTGATATAACCAAGTGTATCTCCAAAGAGTAACTGGGTGGAAGAAAACTACATCCACATTCTTCCTTTCATTTTCCTAAGTTTTTTTTTCTAATCAATGTAATACATGTGCATGGCTTAAAAAGTCAAATATTTTTTCTCTTCTTTTTCAAGATGGCTGACTAGTTACATTGGATTCCAGTTCTCCTCAGAAAAAAAAAATAAAAGTTACTGATGCATGGACATGTTCCAAACGGAGAACTGAGAGAAGACAGTCAGGATCTGCTGGAGTGCCCACAGAAAAAAAAGGAAAGCAGCAAGAGTCTGGCAGACACAAACCCCTGAGGAACTCAGAGCCCCATGGCAAGGGCAGGTAGGAGTGCTTCTCTGCTCCCTTACCTATGTGGCATTCTGCTGACCACAAAACTGTTGGGGAGCCTTTCTGTCCTCATGACCCAGGGAAACACTATTGGTGGTGATTTGGAAACTTCTCAGGGAAGAGTAGTGGCTTAAATCCTCCTCACATCAGTGGTAAGGAACAGACATGGAATGGGGTCATCTCCTACCCTCTCTACACTGTTGTGAAGGCATTAGAGGTTTTCTCCCCTGGGAGTCTGTACATGTGCACTTGGAGAAAGTACTTTTTGTGCTTTTTGCAGTGGCTGTACCCCAGCTGAAAGTAACTCTGTGCTTCTTGGGCTTGCGTGAAAGGTGGGACCCAGCTCACCCTCCCTACACAGAACAGCAATGTGCAGGCAATGAACGGCAGACAAACTGTGGAGTTGTTGGCTCTGAACTGGGGTAAGAGGCTGTGCCCTGAGCCCACTTTGATGGTAGCCACCAGGAGAACATATCTGTGGTCTATAGCTGTACTGCAGCTGGGAAACAAAGGTCAAAATCTATTTGAACTGAAGGCCATGAACCCCACAACAGGAGTGCCAGGTGCCATAAGAAAGCCATAAAAACCCATAGAGAGACTTGGCCCATTGAAACCACCCAGAAATGAAGCCAAATTATCATATAACATACATCACAGTCATACACTTGAGAAAAAAAAATTTAAAAAGTTAAAAGTCCCACCCAAGTGATAGCAAAATCAAAAATAAGTAACAGCTCCTTCTTGCAAGGATTTAAGCCACTACTCTTCCCAGAAATATTTCCAAATGAGAAGGAAGTAGTGCAAGACCTCTGTCAGTAAAAGAATACATAGTGTCTTGACAGCTCCAAACAACTGCACTAGCTCTCTAGCAATGGATCCTAACCAAAATAAAAAAATATGAAATGATAGATGAATAATTCAAAATATGAATTGCAAGAAAATTCACTGAAATCCAATAAAAAGTTGAAAATCAACACAAAGAAATTAGGAAAACAATTCGGGGTATGAAAGATAAGCAAGCTATATTTAAGAAAAATAGAACTTGTGAAATTGAAAAATTTACTAAAGGAATTTCAAAATACATTTTAAAGATTTAATAATAGACTAAACCAAACAGAAGAAATAATTTCAGAGCTAGAAAACTGATCTTTCCAATTAACCCAGTCAGACAAATAAAGAACAATTGAAACAAAACAAAACAAAACAAAAAAAGCCTTAAAGAAATATGGGGTTAGGTAGAGCAACCAAATGAATTTAGTGGCATTCCTGGGAGAAGAAATATTAAGCAACTTGGAAAACATATTTGAAGGAATAAATCTGAAAAATTTTCCTAATTTTGCCAGACAGGTCAACATCCAAATACAAGAAATTCAGAGAACACCTTCAAGATACTATACACAATGATTATCACTATGGCATATAGTCATCAAACTATCCAAGGCCAACAAGAAAAAAAAAATCTTAAAGACAGCTAGAGAAAAAGGCCAAACTACCTATAAAGGAAATCGCATCAGACTAACAGAGGACTTATCTGCAGAAACCTTATGAACCAGAAGAGATTGGGGCATATTCTTAGCCTTTTTAAAGAAAAAAAAAGCCAGCCAAGCATGTTATGTCTTGCTAAACTTAGCTTCATAAACGAAGGAGAAATAAAGGCTTTCCCAGACAAGCAAATGCTAAGGGAATTTGTCACCACCAGACTAGTCCTAGAAGAAATGCTCAAAGGAGTTCTAAACATAAAAAACAAAAGGATAACATTTACTACCATAAAAGCACACATAAGTACAAAAAAAATTTTACAGATTCTATAAAGCAATCACACAATTGAGACAACAAAGCAACTACCTAACAACACTATGATGGGAAAAAATCCTCACATATCAATATCAACCTTGAATGTAAATGGCTTAAACGCTCCATTTAAAAGACACAGACTGGCAAATTAGATTCAACAAACAAGACTGAACCATCTGCTGCCTTCAAGAGACCCATCTTATGTGTAATGACACCCACAAACTCAAAGTAAAGGGGTGGAGAAAGATTTACCATGCAAATGGAAAAAAAGAGCAAAGGTTGCTATTCATGTATCAGATAAAATAGACTAAACCAATAACAGTAAAATAAGACAAAGAGCATTATGATGCCTGGTTCTAATGATAATGTATTCAACTCAACAAGAAGACTTAACATATATATATATATATATATATATATATATATATATATATATATATATATATGCAACCAACACCAGAGTACCCAAAGTTATAAAACAAATACTTGATGACCTGAGAAAATAGACAGCCATACAATAATAGTGGGGGACTTCAACAACACACTGACAGCACTAGACAGATTAACAAAGCAGAAAACTAACAAACAAACTCTGGACTTAAACTGTACTTTTGACCAAATGTACTTCATAGACATCTACAGAACATTCTACAACAAAACTGCAGAATATACATTTTTCTCATCTGTACATAGAATATTCTGTAAAATTATTCATATGATCCAGCAATCGCACTGCTGGGTATATAACCAAAAGAAAGGACATCAATATATTAAAGAAATAGCTGCATTTTCATGTTTGTTGCAACACTGTTTACAATACCTAAGATTTGGAGGAAACCCGAGTGTCCATCAACAGATGAATGGATAAAGAAAATATGGTACCTATACACAATGAACTACTATTCAGCCATAAAAAATAATGAGAGTTATTCATTTGCAGCAACATGAATGGAACTGGAGGTCCACTCTATGCTAAGTAAAATGAGCCAGGCACAGAAAGGCAAACATTGCATGTTCTTACTTATTTGTAGGATCTAAGAATAATAATAAAAAAATGATCCCATGGAGACAGAGAGTAGAAAGATGATTACCAGAAGCTAGGAAGGGTAGTAGGGGGCTGGGGAGGAGGTAGATATGATTAGTAAGTACAAAAAATAGTTAGAATGAATGAATAAGGCCTAATATTTGATAGCACAGCAGGGTGACTATAGTTAATAATAATCTAACTATACCTTTTAAAATAAGTAAAAGAGTATATTGGATTGTTTGTAACACAAAGGATAAATGCTTGAGGGGATAAATACTGCCTCATCCATGAAGTGATTATTACACATTGCATGTCTGTATCAAAATGTCTCACGTACCCTATAAATATGTACACCTACTATGTACCCAAAAAGTTAAAAATTAAAAAATACACAAATAAAACTGATTATATGCTTGGTAATAAAGCAAGTCTCAATAAATTCAAGAAAACTCAAAAATCATATCAAGCATCTTCTTGGACCACAGTGGAATAAAATTAGAAATCAATCCAAGAGGAACTTTCAAAACCACACAAGTACAGGGAAACTAAGCAACTTGCTCCTGAATGACTTTTAGGTAAACAACACAATTAATTCAGAAATCAACAAAAATTAACAAATGAAAATAAAGACACAACATACCAAAGCCTCTGAGACATAGCAAAAGCAGTGTTAAGAAGAAAATTTATAGCACTAAATACCCATATCAAAAAGATAGAAAGATCTCAAGTTAAAAACCAAATGTTACACCTAAAGGAGTTTAAAAAATAAGAACAAACCAAGCTGGCAGGACCCCAAGCTAAGAACCCCAACCTAGCAGGAGAAAAGAAATAACAAAGATCAGATCAGAACTACATGAAATTGAGACCAAAAAACATACAAAGGATCAGTGAAATGTACAAAGGATCAATGAAACAAAAACTTGGTTCTTTGAAAAGATAAACAAAATTGATAGACCACTAGCTAGATTAAACAAGAAAAAAAAGAAAATTCAAATAAGCGCAATCAGAAAGGATAAAGGTGACATTACAATAAATATCACAGAAATACAAAAGATCCTCAGAGACTGCTATGAATATCTCTATACACACAAACAGGAAAACCTAGAGGAAACTGATAAATTCCCACAAACATACAACCTCCAAAGATTTAACCAGGAAGAAATTGAAATCCTGAACAAACCAATAATGAGTTAGGAAATCGAAGCAGTAAAAAAAATTCTACCAACCAAAAAAAGTCCAGGACAAGAAAAATTCACTGCCGAATTCTACAAGATGTACAAAGAAGAGCTGGCACCAATCTTTCTGAAGCTATTCCAAAAAATTGATGAGGACAGATTCCTCCATAACTCATTCTACGAAACCAATATCATCTTCATACAAAAATTTGATAAGGACACAACAAAACAAAGAAGACTACAGGCCAATATCCTTGATGAACATAGACACAAAGATTATCAACAAAATACTAGCTGATAGAATGAAACAGCACATCAAAAAAGATATTCATTGTGATCAAGTGGGCTTTATTGTAGAAATGCAAGGATTATTGAACAAACACAAATCAAATGTGATTCACCATATAAACAGAGTTTAAAACAAAAACCTTATTATCATTTCAATAGAGGCAGAAAAGCATTTGAAAAAATCCGACATCTCTTTATGATGAAAACTCTCAACAAACTAGAGAACAAAGGAACATATCTCAAAATAAGAGGAGCCATACATAACAAACCCACAGCCAACATCACACAGAATGGGGAAAAGTTGAAAGCCTTCTCCCTAAGAATTGAAACAAAACAAAGATGCCCATTCTCACCACTCCTATTCAACATAGTACTGGAAGTCCTTAGCCAGGCAATCAGGCAAAAGAAAGAAATAAAGCGCATCCAAATAGGAAAAAAGGGACTCAAAGTCTCTCTGTTTGGTGATGACATGACCCTATACTTAGAAAACCCTAAAGATTTCTCAAAAGACTCTGAGACATGATAAATGACTTCAGTGAAATTTCAGGATACAAAATTAATGCACAAATTAGCTGCATTTTTATAAACCAACAATGTTTAAGCTGAGAACCAAATAAAGAACTCGATCCCATTTATAACTACAACAAACCAAAAATTAAAAACCTGTGAATATTCAGAATAGCCAAAGCCATCCTAAGCAAAAAGAACAAAACTAGAGAAATCACAATATCTGACTTCAAATTATACTACAGAGCTATAGTAAACAAAACAGCATGGTACTGGCATAAAAACAGACACATAGACTAATGGAACAGAATTGAAAACCCAGAAACTAATCCACACATCTACAGTGAACTCATTTTCTTCTCATTTTCTTTTTTTTTTGAGAAGGAGTTTCAATCTTGTTGCTCAGGCTGGAGTGCAATGGCGCGATCTCAGCTCACCGCAACCTCTGCCTCCCAGGTTCAAGTGATTCTCCTGCCTCAGCCTCCTGAGTAGCTGGGATTACAGGCATCTGCCACCATGCCCAGCTAATTTTGTATTTTTAGTAGAGACGGGGTTTCTCCATGTTTGTCAGGCTGGTCTAGAACTCCCAACCTCAGGTGATCCGCCTGCCTCAGCCTCCCAAAGTGCTGAGATTACAGGCATGAGCCACCATGATTTTCAACAAGGGTGTCAAGAACATACACTAGGGAAAAGACAGTCTCTTCAATAAATGGTGCTGGGAAAACTGGATATCCATATTTAGAAGAATGAAACTAGACCACTCTCTCTCATGAAAGACAAAAATCAAATCAAAATGGATTAAAAACTTAAATCTAAGATGTCAAGCTATGAGACAACTACAAGAAAACACTGGGGACACTCTCCAGGACATTGGTCTGGGCAAAAATTTTTTGAGCAACACCCCACAAGTACAGGCACCAAGGCGAAAATGGACAAATAAGATCATATCTAGTTAAAAAGCTCCCACATAACAAAAGGATACAATCAACAAAGTGAGCAGACTACCCACAAAATGGGAGAATACATTTGCAAACTACCCATCTGACAAAGGATTAATAAGCAGAATATATAAGGAACTCAAACAACTCTACAGGAAAAAAAAAATCTAATAATCCAATCAAAAACTTGGCAAAAGATTTGAATAAACATTTATCAAAAGAAGACATACAAATGGCAAACAGGCATATTAAAAGATGCTCAATATCATTTATCATCAGAAGAATGCAAATAAAAACTACAAGGAATTATCATCTCACCCCAGTTAAAATGGTGTATTTCCAAAGACAGGCAATAATAAATGCTAGCAAAGATATGGAGAAAAGGGAACTCTTGTACACTGTTGGTGGGAATGTAAATTAATACAACCGCTATGGAGAAGAGTTCAGAGGTATCTCTAAAAACTAAAAATTGAGCTACCATATGATCCAGCAGTCCCACTGTTGGATATATACCCAAAAGAAGAGAAATCAGTATATCAAAGAAATATTTGCACTCTTATATTTGTTCCAACACTGTTTACAATAGCTAAGATTTGGAAGCAACCTGAATGTCCATCAGCAGATAAATGGATAAAGAAAATGTGGTACATATACACAATGGGCTACTATTCAGTCATAAAAAAGAATGAGATCCTGTCATTTGCAACAACATGGATAGAACTGGAGGTCATTATGTTAAGTGAAATAAGCCAGGTACAGAAAGAAAAACATCATATGTTCTCACTTATTTGTGGGATCTAAAAATCAAAACAATTGAACTCATAGACATAGAGAGTTAAACGATGGTTACCAGAAGCTGAGTAGAGTAGTCAGGGGCTAGGGGGATGGTGGGAATGGTTAATGGGTCCCCCCCAAAATGGAAAGAATTGAAAAGACCTACTATTTGATAGTGCAACAGGGTGACATAGTCAATAATAACTTAATTGTACATTTTTAAATAACTTAAAGAGTGTAACTGGATTGTTTGTAACTCAAAGGATAAATACTTGGGGGATGGATACCCCATTCTCCATGATGTGCTTATTTCACATTGCATGCCTGCATCAAAACATCTCGTGTAAACCCCCATAAATATATACATCTACTATGTGACCACCAAAATTAAAAATAATAAATAATAATAATGATTTCTTAATTTAAAAAAACTTACGAATACATTTAACCAAGTAGATGAAAGACATCTATAAGGAGAACTACAAAACACTGATGAAAGAAATCATAGATGACACAAACAAATGGGAAAACATTACATGTTCATGAATAGGCAGAATCAATATTGTTAAAAATGACTGTACTGCTCAAAACAATCTACAGATTCAAGGCAATTTCTATGAAATTAGCAATGTCATTTTTCACAGAATTAGAAAAAACAATTCTAAAACTTACATAGAACCAAAGGAGAGCCCAAATACATGAAGCAATCCTAAGCAAAAAGAACAAAACCAGAGACATCAGATTACCAGACTTCAAACTACACTACAAGGCCAAACCAAAACAGCATGGTACTGATACAAAAATGACCCATAAGTCAATGAAACAGAATAGAGAATACAGAAATAAAGCCACACACCTACAACCAATTGATCTTTAACAAAACCAACAAAAATTGACAATGGGGAAAGGACACCCTATTCAATAAATTGTTCTGGGAAAACCAGCTAGCCTTATGCAGAGGAATACAAGTAGATCCCTACTTCTCACTATATACAAAAATTAACTCAAGATGAATTAAAGACTTACCTGAAACTTTAAAAATTATAGAAGTAGAAGAAACTCTTATGGACATTGGCCTAAGACCTCAAAAGTAAATGCAAAGAAAAACCCAAAAATAGACAAATCGGGCTTAATTAAAGATCTTCTGCACAGCAAAATAAAAATCAACAGAGTAGACAGACAACCCACCTACAGAATTGAAGAAAATATTTGTAAACAAAGCACCCAAGAAAGGACTAATATTCAGAATCTATAAAGAACTTAACAAGGAAAAAAACAAATAAATGGCCTCATTAATATGTGGGCAAAGGATATGAACAGAAACTTCTCAAAAAGACATACAAATGGCCAACAAACATGAAAAATGCTCAATATTACTAATTGTCAGAGAAATGTAAATTAAAGCCTCAATGAGATACCAACTCACACTAGTCAGGTTTGCTATTATTAAAAAGTCAATAAATAACATATGTTGGCAAAGATGCAGAGAAAAAAGCATGCTTATATACTGTTGGTGGGAATGTAAATCAGTTCAACCTCTATGGAAAACAATATGGAGATTTCTCAAATAATTAAAAATATAACTACTATTCAACCCAGAAACCCAACTACTGTCTATCCAAAGGAAATTAACCATTTATCAAAAAGATACCTGCAGTTGTATGTTTATCACAGCACTATTCACAATAGCAAAGTCATGGAATCAACCTAAGTAGATCAACAAAGAAAATGTAATATATTTACACACTGGAATGCTATGCAGTCATAAAAAGAATGAAATTATATCCTTCACAGCAACATGGATGGAACTGAAGGCCATTTTCCTAAGTGAAATAACTCAGAAACAGAAAATCAAATACTTTATGTTCTCACTTATAAGGAAGAGTTAAATAATGGGTACACATGGTCATAAAGATGGAAATAATAGACACCAGGGATCCCAAAAACAGGGAGGGTGGAAGAGGAACAAGAGTTGAAAAGCTACGTATGGGGTACTGTGTTCATTCTTTGGGTGAGGGGTTCGCTAGAAGCTCAAAAAACAAAACAAAACAAAAACCAGCATTTTGCAATATATCCATATAACAAACCTGCACATGTACTCCCTGAATCTATAATATTTAAAAAAATAATTTTTTAAAAGTCAAAATTACTAGATTTTCAATCAAGTCATCACTTGACTTCCCCATCTTCTCCTATCCTCAGAAGCAAACAATTTCAGCTTTTAGCTATATGCTCTGCATTGATTCCCATGTTAGATTTTTACATAAAATATTTATAGTCATTTTTGATTTCTTGATTTTAGACATTATGTAAATATATGACATAAATGTGAGTTAACCCTTTAAAGCTCCCACCACACACATCCTTCACTTTTATTCTTTCTTCTTTCTGATTATAATTTTGTCACAATTTTTGGTAGAATCATTATTCAATGTTTACCTTATTATGATGATATAAGTACATATGTTCATAGCTGAGTCAAGTTATGAACTAACAGGGTTTCTTTTTTATCAAATTTCTTAACTATTTAATTAGATAATTTAATTATCTAGCTTTTTAATTTGCTATAAGTACATATGTTCATAGCTGAGTCAAGTTATGAGCTAATAACAGGATTTCTTTTCTTATGTAGCTTTTTAATTTTTCCAAGAAGTTACTAACTGCTTCATTTTTAGTTGTTGGTGTTGGGAATTTGCTTATATCCCACATTTTCTAAAAAATTTTATCTCTAATGTTAATAATATTTTCTCACAAATAAGTACTTCATGAATTTCACAGATTAATTCCTTTCTGGAAGACATCTCTCCTGTAGCCCCCACCTACCTACTTTGGCCTGAACTTATTAACCTCTAGGCCCTCAGCGCAGCTGCCATCTGAGGACTATCTTTCAATTCATTTCAGTGTTAGCTCCCCTGTCTCTGGGTTCTATATCTTCTCTCCTGGTACATTATTCTGATTGAGGACATCCTTCAGTAGCTTACTCTAAAAAGCTAAATAGAAAAGAAAATGCAGGGCTGGGCACAGTGGCTCTTGCCTATAATACCAGCACTTCAGGAGGCCGAGGTGGGTGGATCACGCGGTCAAGAGATCAAGACCATCCTGGCCAACAGGGTGAAACCCCATCTCTAGTAAAAATACAAAAAAATAATTAGCTGGGCATGGTGGCATGCGCCTGTAGTCCCAGCTACTAGGGAGGCTGAGGCAGGAGAATCGCTTGAACTCGGGAGGCGGAGGTTGCAGTGAGCCAAGATAGTGCCACTGCACTCCAGCCTGGTGACAGAGCAAGACTCTGTCTCAAAAAAGAAAAAAAAAGGAAATGCAAACAAAACCACAATGAGATATCACTGTATCTCTGTCACAATGGCTAATGGCTAATATTAAAAAGGTAAAAGATAGCTCGTGTTGGCGGAGATGTGGAGAAAAGGGACCCCTCGCACACTGTTGGCAGAAATGTAAATTAGAATAGCCATTTTGGAAAACACTATAGAGGTTCCTCAACGAATTCAAAATAGAAACTAAATCCCAGTAATCCCTATTCTGGGTGTACATCCAAAATAATTGAAATACATATGTGAAAGAGATATCTGCACTCTCAGTTCATTGCAGCACTATTCACAATAGTCAAGACATGAAAGCAACCTAAATGTTCATCAATGGATGAATGGATAAAGAAAATGTGATATATGCATATATATACAGTTAAACACTATTCGGCCATAAAAAAGAAGAAAATTTTGTCATTTGTGACAGTGTGGATGAACCTGGAGACATTATGTGAAGTGAAATAAGGCAGGCCCAGAAGGACAAATATTACATGATCTCACTTACATGTGGAATCTAAAAAATGTAAACTCATAAAAGTAGTGAGTATAATGGTAGTTGCTAATAGGCAGGTGAAGGGAATAGAGAAAAGGCTGATGTTGGCGAGAGTACAAAATTTCAGTTACACAGGAGGAATAAGTTTTAGTGATTATTATTATTGTAACCATAACAATAATGTGTTATATATTTCAAAATTGCTAAAAGAGATTTTAAATGTTCTCACCATATACACACAAAAAGATAAGTAGTCGAAGTGATGGTTATGTTAATTAGTTCTACTCTTACTACAACTTAAACGAATATCAAAATATCACATTGTATCCCATAAATGTGTACAATTTTTATTTGTCAGTTAAAAATAATTTTTAAAAAGCTAAACGGAAAGTAAAAATTTTCAGGACTTATCGTGTCTGAAAATATTTTCATCCTACTCTCATTGTTGATTGGCACATTTCTTTCTCCTCATTTTCTGTATCACATGTATACTTTTAGGATCTTTCTTTACTTCATTCTTGAATTTCATGAAAAATTGATGGATCTTGGTGGATACTTGCAGGTTGTAAAATTATGTTTTCCCATCTTGGAAAAATTCTTATACTAATATTTTTAAATTAAATATTAAATTTTGTGACAACTGTAGATTCACATACATTTGTAAAAAGGACCAAAGAGAGAGATCCTGTTTACCCTTTAATCATTTTCCTTCAATGGTAAAACCTTGCAAACTTATAGTACAATGTCACAGCCAGAGTATTGACATGATGCAGTAAGGAACACCACGAAGATCCTTCGGGTTGCCCCTTTACACGCATTCCTTTACAGCTCCCTTCTTCTCCTTAACCCCTGGTAACCACTAATCTGTTCTCTATATCTAAAAATTTTTTTCAAGAGTGTGAAATAAATGAAATCATATGTAACCTTTTGGAATTGGCTTTTTCATTCAGTATAATTTTCTGGAGATTCACTCAGGTTATTTCATTTATCAGTATTTGTTTCTTTTTTTTTTGTCTTTTTTTTTATTTATTTATTTATTTTATTATACTTTAAGTTTTAGGGTACATGTGCACATTGTGCAGGTTAGTTACATATGTATACATGTGCCATGCTGGTGCGCTGCACCCACTAACTCGTCATCTAGCATTAGGTATATCTCCCAATGCTATCCCTCCCCCCTCCCACCACCCCACAACAGTCCCCAGAGTGTGATATTCCCCTTCCTGTGTCCATGTGATCTCATTGTTCAATTCCCACCTATGAGTGAGAATATGCGGTGTTTGGTTTTTTGTTCTTGCGATAGTTTACTGAGAATGATGGTTTCCAATTTCATCCATGTCCCTACAAAGGACATGAACTCATCATTTTGTATGGCTGCATAGTATTCCATGGTGTATATGTGCCACATTTTCTTAATCCAGTCTATCATTGTTGGACATTTGGGTTGGTTCCAAGTCTTTGCTATTGTGAATAATGCCGCAATAAACATACATGTGCATGTGTCTTTATAGCATGATTTATAGTCCTTTGGGTATATACCCAGTAATGGGATGGCTGGGTCAAATGAAAATGGCCATACTGCCCAAGGTCATTTACAGATTCAATGCCATCCCCATCAAGCTACCAGTGACTTTCTTCACAGAATTGGAAAAAACTACTTTAAAGTTCATATGGAACCAAAAAAGAGCCCGCATTGCCAAGTCAATCCTAAGCCAAAAGAACAAAGCTGGAGGCATCACACTACCTGACTTCAAACTATACTACAAGGCTACAGTAACAAAAACAGCATGGTACTGGTACCAAAACAGAGATATAGATCAATGGAACAGAACAGAGCCCTCAGAAATAACGCCGCATACCTACAACTATCTGATCTTTGACAAACCTGAGAAAAACAAGCAATGGGGAAAGGATTCCCTATTTAATAAATGGTGCTGGGAAAACTGGCTAGCCATATGGAGAAAGCTGAAACTGGATCCCTTCCTTACACCTTATACAAAAATCAATTCAAGATGGATTAAAGATTTAAACGTTAGACCTAAAACCATAAAAACCCTAGAAGAAAACCTAGGCATTACCATTCAGGACATAGGCGTGGGCAAGGACTTCATGTCCAAAACACCAAAAGCAATGGCATCAAAAGACAAAATTGACAAATGGGATCTAATTAAACTAAAGAGCTTCTGCACAGCAAAAGAAACTACCATCAGAGTGAACAGGCAACCTACAACATGGGAGAAAATTTATTTGTTTCTTTTTAGTAGTAATTTGCTGAGAAATAATTCTTGGTATAAATGTGCCACAGTTTGTTCAATGGAGTATTCTGGGTTACTAAGTTTCTTTGGGCACTTGAAACATATGCCATGTTTTTTCTGGTTGCCATGATTTCTGATGAGAAATCCATTGTCATTTGAACTGTTTTTCACTATAGGTAAGGTGTCATTTTCTTTGTCTGGGTTCAAGATTTTTTTTGTCTTTAGTTTTTATTTACTTATTTTTATTTATTTTTAAGTTGACAGATAACATTGTATGTTTTCATCCTGTACAACACGATGTTTGGAAGTATACATGCATTGTAAAATAGTTAAATCTATCTAATTAACAAATATATTACCTGACATAGTGATCATTTTTGTGGTGAAAGCACATAAAATCTATTGTCTTTATATTTTCAAGAATACAACATATCATTATTAATTATAGTTATCTTGCTTTACAATAGATCTCTTGAAATTTGTTCTTACTTTCTAACTGTAATTATGTGTGCTCTGATTGACATCCCCTTATCCCCTCTTGTTCAGCCTCTGATAATCACCATTATACTCTCTCTACTTCTAGATATCAACTTTTTTAGATTACACATACAAATGAGATCATGTGCTATTTGTCTTTCTGTGCCTGGCTTATTTCACTTAACATAATGTTCTCCAGGTTAATCAATGTTGTCACTAATGACAATGTTCCATTATTTTATGGCTGAATAGTATTTTATTGTGTATATATACCACATATTATTTATATGCTTGTCCACTGATGGGCATTTAGATTGCCTCCATGTCTTGGTTTTTATGAATAATGCTGTAATGAACATGACAGTACAGATGTCTCTTTGACATGCTTATTTCAATTGCTTTGGATATAGATCCAGTAGTGATATTGCTGGATTATATGCTACTAATATTTTTAATTTTTTGAAAAACTTCCATAATATTTTCTATAATGGCTCTATTTATATTCCCATCAACAGCATGTAAGGATTTCCTTATCTTCACATCCTTGCCACATCATCTTTCATCTTTTCTATATATTAGTCATTCGAACTGGGTTGTGGTGAAATATTATGGTGGTTCTGATTTGCATTTTCCTAATGATAAGTGATGTTGAGCATTTTTCATATACCTTTTCGGGCATTTGTATGTCTTCTTTTGAAAAACAACTATTCATGTCTTTTGCCCCTTCTTTAATCGGGCTATTTGGCTTTTGTTTGTTTTTGTTATGGAGTTGTTTGAGTTCCTTATACAGTTTGGATATTAACCCTTTGTGTGATGTATAGTTTGCATATTTTCTTTCATTCTTTAACAATTCCATTTATAATAGCTACAAAAAATAATGAAATATATAGGAATAAATTTAACCAAAAAAGTGAAAGATCTCTACAATAAATACTATAAAACATGAATGAAAGAAATTGAAGAAGACACAAATACATGGAAAGGTATCCCATGTTAATGGTTTTAGAATAATTAATATCATTAAAATGTCCACACTATCCAAAGTGATCTACAGATTCAACGCAATTCCTGTAAAAATACCAATTATATTCTCCCCAGAAATAGAAAAATAACTCTAAAATTTCCATAGAACCACAAAAAGACCTTGAATAGCCAAAACAATCCTGAATAAAAAGAGCAAAGCTGGAGGCATCACACTACCTGACTTCAAAATGTACTACAAAGCAATAGTAACCAAAACAGCATGGTATTGACATAAAAAGACACATAGACCAATGGAACAGAAAAGAGAGCTCAGAAATAAATTCATACGTTTACAACCAACTGATTTTTGGCAAAGGCACCAAAAACACATGATAAATGAAGAATGGTCTTTTCTAAAAATGGTGTTAGGAAAACTGAATATCCACATGCAAAATAATAACATTAGACTCTTATTTCTTACCACATAGAAATAGCAACCCAAAATGGATTAAAGACCTAAACATAAGACCTGAAACAATGAAACTACTGGAAGAAAACATAGGGAAAATATTTCATAACATTGATCTGGGCAAAGATTTTTTTGGCTAAGACCCCTAAAGCACAGGCAATGAAAGCAAAAATAGACAAATGAGATTACATTAAACTAAAAGGTTTCTGCACAGCAAAGGAAACAATCAGCAGAATGTCTTTAATGTTTAGAAGTTTAATTATCATGTGTCTTGGTATAGATTTCTTTGAGTGTATCCTATTTGGGGTTCACACCCCTTCTTGAACCTGGAAGTTAACGTCTCTTGCCAAATTTGGGGAGTTTTTAGCAATTATTTCTTCAGGTACTTTTTCAATACCTTTATCTTTTTATTCTCCTTCTCTCTCCTTTGGAGACTTTAGTCTCTCCTTCTGTGAGACTGTGATAACTCGAATGTTGTATCTTTTTTATGGTTATATAGGTCCCTGAGACTCTGTTTCTTTTTTTATCAGTCTATTTTATCTCTGTTGTTCAGATTAGGTAATTTCCGTTATTCCATCTTCCAAGTCACTGAGTCTTTTCTCTGTCCCTTTTATTCTGCTGTTGAGACAGTCCACTGAGCTTTTTATCTTGATTATATCTTTTAAGTTCTAAAATTTCCAAATTTCCATTTGGTTCTTCTTATATCTTCTACATATTTGCTGAAATTTTTTTTTTGTTTGTTTGCTGAGGAGTTCTGTCTTTTCAGTCATTTCAGGAGTCCTTCTAATTGTTTATTGTGGCATATTTTATCACGGCTCCTTTAAAATCTTTGTCAGATAATTAAACATCTCTGTCATCTCATCATCACGTTGCTAGCATATATTTTCTATTTTCATTCTGTTTGAGATTTTTCTGGTTCTTGTTATGATGACTGATTTTTTATTGAACCCTGGACATTTTCACTTATGAGACTTTGGATCTTATTTAAACCTTCTGTCTTAGCTGGCTTTTTTGAGCACTGCTCCAGCAGGGGAAGGAGGGAACCGCCACCCCATTACTGCCAGCTGGAATTTAAAGTCCAGATTCCTGATTCACCCTCATTGACACCCAAGTTGAGGGCTCTTTGCTACTGCTGGATGGGCATGGGGTTCCAGAGCGCCATGTGATCTCAACCAACACCCTAA
Source organism: Gorilla gorilla gorilla (assembly GCF_029281585.2). NCBI lineage: Eukaryota > Metazoa > Chordata > Mammalia > Primates > Hominidae > Gorilla > Gorilla gorilla. The sequence continues at coordinate 140,925,911 of NC_073231.2, read as the reverse complement.
TGGGGGTTGCTTCATTGTTGCTGGGCAATGATGAAAGTCTTAACTTCCCATAGGTTTCCTCTGGCACCATCCCAGCAGGAAAAGAGAGGAAGTTCTCATTACAGCTGGCTAGGTCAGGGAATCTAGCCTCCCCACCTGGTCTCCACTGACATCATGGGTGGCAGGAAGGGGTGACTTTCCAGCTAGCAGGAATGAAAGTCCAGGCTCCTTACTTGGTCTTCTCTGATACCACCTAGCTGGAATATTGGGGTATCCCACTATAGCCCCATGAGAGTGGAAGCCCAGGCTCCCAACTTATTCTTTTTTGGCATCAGTGGTGTGGCAGGGCCATAGTTTTTTCTGCGGTGTTTAGCTGGGGTGAAGTATCTATTGGCTAAAGGCTTTCTGTCTTTCTAGGCTGACTCTTTCTGATCCTTTGGCTACAGAGAGAAGATTTTGTTGGGATTTTTTTTGTGTGTCTGTGCCTACTGTCATTTCTGGATTACCAGCCTTTCCAACTCTAAGTATGGGGTATATGAGGCAGAAAAAAACTCGAGAACTGACCACAGTGTCTTTGCTTGGGTCCTGAGTCCCAACAATTCCCCTAGCTTATCTGTCCTTTTCTCTCTGCCTTGCAGATTCTTCTCATGTTTGTTTTACATACAATGTCTAGAGTTTTTAGCTGTCACTGGGAGTAATGGGAAAAAGCTTATCTACTCCATCTTCCTGGAAGCAGAAATCTTCACATCTTTTAAAAACATTTTTATTTCCTCTCTTTATGACTCTAAATCAGATGTTGGGGTCCCTGCACTGATTCTCCAATTTACTCATGTTTCTTCTTCCATTTTTCCATCTCTACTCCATTTCTGTTGAACTTTCTAAATTTCCACTTACTCTTCCAGCTCTTCCTTTGAATAACATATTTCCACAATAATATTTTTAATTTAAAATTCCTTTTCCTTGCTTTTGGATTTTTTAAAATGTGTAGCTTTCTATCCTTGTTTCATTAATGTACTATCTTTTTTTGCTCTTTGGGGAAATTAATTATAGTCATTTTGAGGTTTTCTTCTGCTTCTTGTGTCATTTCCCCTTTCTCTGAGTTAGTTTTCCCCCCTCATTTTTGGTCTATCTTATTGAAGGTTTTCTTCAAACGCATGAGAATTCTATCTTGTCTGTTTATATTTAAGAGGAAGGCACTAAAATGCTGTCAAGTTTCTGTGGGTATGTGTGGGGCATGTTAACAGCTGTGTTTCAGTCATTGTAGGATGGTTGGATGGAGTTTTAGCAGTTTGTTGGGGGAATGAAATATGCCAGGATCTACAAGCATTTTCTTTGGGGTTATTCAGTCTCTTCTACCTTCTTAGTGTCCAACAATAAAGGAGATGGGAGAGTTTGGCTCTTTCATTCCGTTCTCTGCATTTCCTGGTGTCCAGCATCTATAGCCACTTCTGCAGAATAAACCTTTTTCTAGGGGAGGGGAAAATAGTTACCTGATTGTGTGGGGTAGGGAATGGCATCTGAGGAAAAGCTTGCTGCTTCTCCTACAGAGTTACGAGTCCTCCATTTGCAGTCTCACCTTTCTCTGTACCTCATTCCTTCAACCCTGGAGCATGCCTGAGTTTCGGTGGGGGCAATGCAACTATCCTTTATTGCCAGGCTCTTATACTTGACTTACTTTATTTTGTTAACTCGTTCATCAATTTTTAAATGTTCAGACATTTGTTGTCACCTCTTACCTTATGTTACACCTCTTGTTTTTACCTTTTTGTGGATTCATGCATTTTTCTACTTCTTTACTTTCCCGTTAAGGGTTTGAGTAAAGAGAGGGGGTAGATGCCTATGTTTAATCTATTGAAAGAAAGCCTCAGGGTTTTTGTTCCCTCCCTGGTCCAAAGGTTGCTGTATTTTGACAGTCTTACAAGTCAGTTTGTTTAATGTGGCCTAACACAAGGTATTAATTATTTTTATACTCACTTTACAAGATGTGGAATTTCAGGATCAAAGATGTTTGTGACTTATCCAAGGTCACACAGCTCTTAAGTTTCCCTGACCCCTAAACTTCTGGTCTTCATTGTTCACAAGGCTTTATACAGGCTACGTTTTCAAATCCTGTGACCCCCAAATTATCAAACTACTTCAAAAAACACCAAAGATAAATTCCATTTTCCTGATATTCCGATGGCTTTCTCCTCTACACAAGGAAGATACTAATCATAGCTCTGCTATCCTTGCACATGGTTCGCAGGACACAAAATAATAGTGATTTGGCGTGGCTCTTTGTAAAAGTAAGATAAGATACGTTACAGTGGCTATGGGTTTTTTATTGTCATTGTTTTCATTGTGATTGTTGCTGTTGAGCAATTTTTCTGATCCAGTTCTGGTGAGCTTTGGGTAGTAGCAAGTTACTTGAAAGTGTATAAGCTTTTGTTGGACAAATGAGGGGACATCAGCAGAATTTAATGAGGAGAACTTGAGCTCTGAATTCATATAGGCATGGGTCTAGACTCCCAGCTTTGCCTATTCCTAGGCATGTAACCTTGTGAAAAATCACATAAACCTCTCTGGGCCTGGGCATCCTTACCTGCAAATTGGGAAAAGAAATACCTACCTTTTTTGACCCTAGGAGGATTACAGAAAATCCCACATTCCAAGCACCTTGCACAGAGACTGGAAGATGTCTTTCCCGTTCCCTGATTCATACAGTGAAGTCTCCTGACACCTCCTCAGGCATGTCTTGCATATTGGAGATGAGAATAAAACCTCAAAGTCCAAAGGGTCATAAGGTCCACGGGAGAGGACATTAGCATGTTTTAAAAACTATATTTTTTATTAGCTTTTCTAATAAAACCAAAGCCCCAAGAAAAAGTGAAAGAAATTGGCTTTACTTAACCCAACAGAGTGAGGTCTTTGGTGGGTTTCCTAACAGCCTTAAGGTGTAGAAAAGAATATTAGATCAAAGATGATCAGCAGTAGTAATATGCATCAAAAATCCACACACTCAATCATAGCAAAAAAAAAAAACCTCAAGTAGACAAAAGAAAAAGAAAAGAACATTGAGTGCAGGAGTTGTGAGGTAGTGGGTAGGAAGTCACATTATGCTACAGACTGTCCTACCTACCTGCTTTTGGTGTATTTCTACCACTCACTAGTTCAGCCCTCTCTCCCCGTCAGGATCCCACATTCCCATCATGCTGAACTTACTATTGTCAGAATTTGCAGTGACATTTCATGCCTGCACACCCTTGCACACACAGCTCTGTCTACAGTACTCCTTTCTTTGCCCTGTCTCTCCTGGGCATGGTCTTTCCCATCTTTCAGGCACCCTCTATCACTTCCTCTAGTTCTTCAATAATTCCTCAAGGCTCTTAGCTTCTCCCACAGTGCTTTGTACTCACCTCTATTATAGGACTTACTGCTGTATATTTTACTGCTTGTTTACATGTATTTCCCCTACTTGACTGTGGGTTCCCTGGGAGAAAGACCCACATCCTATTCATTGGTTTTATATTCTCTCAGCATGTTATGCAATTACCTAGTACATAACAGAGACTCAAAACTGCATGTTGAAAGAATAAATGTTTCATGAGTGAAAGAATAAACGAATTCAGCAAGCATGGCCATCAAACTCAACAAAGTCATCTTTCTTTTGAATAATTCCTCCAAGACTCTTCTCTCTGGCTTCCTAGATTACAGAAGTTGGGGAGGGGAAAGAATGGAACGTGTGGTTTAATCATTCAGGTGAGTTATTACCTCCCTTGAAGAGCTTCCCACCATGCAGTGCTCACATTTCCCATCTGCCATGCATCCCCAGAATAACCCAGGAGATTCCTGCCTCTGCGCCAGCTAACTCTTCTTCCCAGGCAGCTCATTCCACTCCCCTCTGCCAGGGTGATGCCACATTCTCTATCTAGGTCTTCTTTCCCTGGTGGCCTGAGCACCTCTCACTTCCCTTGTCCACTATTGGTTCAGCCTCCTTGCTCTTCCATTTACTCAAATCAAATTGGTCCTTGAGTGTTCCCAGGTGAAGTTCCTTTTCTAACTAATTCAGACTTTACCGACTTTTCTCAGAGCCCCTTGTTGCTAGCTCTAATCTACCTTCCTTGCATAGAGAACCAAAGAACCCTACAATATTAGAACTGAGGAAGGTTTTCTTTGAGAAAAACCATAGGATTTGAAGCCACAGAGAACAGCACTTAATTACTGGTTGTACCACCCCTGAACTCTGTGCTCCCTCAACTGCAGAACAGGGTGTGCAAGCTCAGATTATTGTTCGGCAGCTCCCTTCTCCCACCTGCCTTCATGGAAAGAGAGTAGTTCCTGCCCCATTGATGCACGGCTGGTCTACATAGTAACCGCAATGCAGGAAGACATGGTAGTGTGCCAGTCCCAAGATGAGATGTTACAGGACCTCCTAGTAGGTTTCCTTTTGTGCTTCAGGGAACTTCAAATTCCCACTTTGGAAGAGCATGGCCCAGATAGCCACCACTGACTCAGCATGGCCCCAGAGTGGGACACATAAAGAAAATCATCTTCCCTAGGTATCTACTGGTCCTAGGAGGATGACAGACATATGGAGAAGACCTGAACACACCTGCAGCCTGAAGCCTGGAGCCCAGTGCCTAGAATCCAGCACAGCCATGTTATGGCCAAGTCACTTTCAGTACACAGTGGATTCCTCTCATTGTGTCCTTTTAAAGGCAGATGACCCAATATAAGGCCTCACTTTCAGATATAGGGCTCAGCTGTAAGAGACTCTAGACCCAGCTCCCTGACTTCTCTGTTTCTGCTCCTCATGTATAAAATGTAGATATTGAACAGTGTTGTCAAAAGGATAATATGACTTACTACATGTAAAGCACTTAGAATGTACTCTTTACCTTGTGAAATATTAAAAAGTAACAGAAATTGTTATAGTATTAGTATAAGGAGTATTTTACAGATGCTGTAGCTATCTGTTGCTATATAACAAATTATCCCAAAGCTTAGTGACTGAAAACAGCATACGTTTATTATCTCCCAGTTTCTGTGGGCCAAAAATCTGAGTGATGCTTAGCTAGGTGATTCTGGCCCAGGGCCTTTCACAAGAATGGACTCGAGGTGTGAGCTGTGGCTACAGTCATCTCAAGACTGGGCTGACTCTCCAGGCTCTCACGTGGCTGTTGGCAGGTCAGTTCCTCACTGGCTTTGTGAAGCATCCATCACTTTCACATAGGCTTCTCCAATGGGCATCTTGCTTCTCCCAGAACAAAGATTATAGAGGGGATGCAGGAAGGAAGCAAGTAACCCTGACAGAAGCTACAGTCTCTTTGTAACATAATCTCAGAAGAGACATCCCATCATTTTACAGAATCTCATTTGTCAGAGCACAGTCACTAACTGCAGCCCACACCCAACAGAAGAACATGAATGCCATGAGGCAGATATCACTGGGGCCATCTTAGAAGCTGCCCACCACATATGATAAGATGCTAAAAATGACTACCACTACCACTGATAATAATAATAATGGCAAAGGGAAAGAGTACCACTTTGTGTATCAGACAGAATGCGGATTTAAATCCCAACTCTACCACCTGCCTATCACATGACTTTAGGGCAAGCTACTTCCCCTCTCAAAGGCTTGTTCCTCATTTGTAAACAGAGAATGATACTGCATATCACACAGAAACTAAGACATAAGTGAAATAAAACATATAAAGTGCACATATGGTATTTGGCACAAAGAAAGATGAAAAATAAATGATGGCATCATTATTGTATTTTGTGAGGCTTTTAGCATCAGCTCCATGTAATTGCATTTTCTTGGCATATTTTTTCCTAAAGAATTGGCTGTCTGAGATAGTGACCAATCTGTTAGATCATGAAACAAATGCTTCATCTGCTCCCAGTTTTTTAGATCTTAGAAGTTGAGATAAAATGCCACTGCCTGTGGTCCTGAGTGCTGCAGAAAACCCTGATGATGTGCCATCCCAGGTCCTGGGCTCAAAAGCCTCCTGGAAGGCTCCAGGCATACACACCCTCACTCCTCCCTCCAGGGAAAGGAGGACTCTATGAGCCCTAGGTAGCAACGCAACCTCCAGCAAGGAGGCTGGGAGAGCAAGGAGGGCTGTTCCCCTGGAGTCCTGGCTATTTTAGTTTTAACATCTTAAAAGATACCCTTGCCATATCTTTCATATTTGTGAAGGCATTTCTCATACTCTGGTAGCCTGAGGCCACTGCAAAGTTCAAAGGATGAAGTCAATTTATTGAGTCAGACATTAGGAGGGGCTTTACACTCGGCTCCAAATAAAAATCAAATATTGATTCTTGAGGAAAAAAATGAAATGTCTTTTTCTTTTACCTAAGGAAAAAATAGGGGTTTGTATAGAGGTCTCATAACTAGGTGGAGTTTATCTGGTCCCAAGACCTTGGGGTTGGTATTGAGGCGGAACCAGTTCTTGAGATTTTTATCTACTTCCACATCTGCAACAGTAGATGAGCTAGGTCCATGTGAAGTGATGACAGGAGCATTAGGAGTTCACCAAAGCCAGGCGTAGTTGCTCATGCCTGGAGTCCTGGCGCCTTGGGACTGAGGTGGGAGGATCACTTGAGCTTGAGGCCAACCTCAGCAACTTACCAAGACTAAAAAAAAAAAAAAGAAGAAGGAAGGAATGAAGAGGAATGAAGAGAGAGAGAGAGAAAGGAAGGAAAGAAGGAAGGAAGAAAGAAAGGAAGGAAGGAAGGAAAGAAGGAGGGAGGGATGGAGGAAAGGAAGGAAGGAGAGAAAGAAAGAGAAAGAAAGAAGGAAAGAAAGAAAGAAAGAGAGAGAAAGAGAAAGAAAGACCTCCAGAAACTTACAGACCTATCTGCCCTGATGTCTGAGTTCCTACCACTTGAGAATTCTTCCTTTGCAGGGACTGAATCAAGAGGCAGAAGGCTAAGCTGTGTGTATCGAGCTCAGCTTGCTGGCCTTGCTCGCACCTCTCAGGATTGATTTCCTCATCTGGAAAATGGAGTGATAATAACACTCGCATTATAGAACTATTGTGAGGGTTGATGAAAATGCACATAAAAACATTTTGTAAATGGTAAAAAATCCATTCAGCTGTTTATTACCCAGGATTTTTAAATTTTATCTTTGATATCCACAGCAGTTTGGAAAGAGTAAAGATCCCATTTTTCCCCTTTAACAAAAAAGAAAACTGAGGCTCAGAGAGATCACTAGCCTGTGTTTTGTCATCCTGCTAATTCTGGGGGTTGTTTCTCTTGCTAATGTTACTGGATTCAATTGTTAAATTTCTAGGAATTACCTGTAGAAATACAAATATCACCATTCTAGTTACCTTGGGTTTTTTCAGTCCTTACCTCCTAGCTTAAATTAGATTTTCTCAATCTGTATTAAGAATTGCACCAAGAAAATCATATAAAATCACTTGTACATCTACTATGAAAGTATCATTTAATATATTGTTTAAGTCACTAAATGGCTCTTATGTATAGTAGCAAGTAATAAATTCTCCTAAGAATGTCATTCCACGAAATAAGATTGTATTTCTTGAGTAATTGGTATCTTTTCTTTTATCAGATAATAACAGCATTTCAATTCACCACATTTTGTCTTTTACCTCTACCACCAAATAAAAACTAAATAAATCTAAACCAAATTTACTTCTTAAGTAACTCAGAATACTATTCACTCATTCATTCACTCACTTTTTTATTCATTAACCAAATATTTGTCAAGGACCCTCTATGGTAAGCACTGCTCTAGAGGCTGGGAATACAGTCATGGAAGAAAAAATATATACAAGTTCCTGCTTTCTTAGAGCTTATATTTTTGTGGAAGAAACACAAAATAAACACATAAATAATAAGCATATATAGTAGGGGAGAAAGGACTAGTGAACTGGAAGACAGGGCAGTAGAACATACTCAGATTATATCATGGAGAAACAAAAGGACAGAAAGCACAGAGAAAACATAAGAACAGTTGGCACATGATCAAAAGATTTAACAACAACATCAACGAAGATTTAACAGTAATTAAAGTCCCAGGGAAAGATGAGGTAAACAATCAGTTAAAGTCAGTATTTGAAGAGGTCATGACTGAAGATTTTCCACAACGAATGAGCTAATGAAATATCAAGCCCCAGATTCCTGAGCACAGATCTGTGATAGCTGAGAAAGGAGACAAGAAAATATCTGAGGAAAAAATGTTCCAGGCACAGAAACAGTGAGTGCAAATGTCCTGAGGCATGGGTTCCAGTGTGGCTGGAGATGAGAGAACATGAGGAAAAGCAGTAAATTAAGTCAAACAGGTGACAGGGCAGTGTCAAGTCAAATCCTACAGAAGCCTTTAACATCTTTGGCTTTTATTTAATATGAGATAAGAAGAATGACAGAAGAAGAAGAAGAAAAAACCCTGACCTATCTTTGAAAATGAATTAATTACCATGAAAAGAACCAGTGTCTCATTTCTTGCATAGTGTTCTATTGTTGCAGAACAATTACACAAAGTTAGTGGCTTAAAACAACAAACCTTTATTATGTCACAGTTCTGTAGGTCAGAATTCCAGCCAGGCTCAGTTGGGCACTCTGCTTAGGGTCTCACAAGACTAAAATCAAGGTATGGTCTAGACTGCGCTCTTATCTGGAGGCTATGGGGAATCATTTGCTTCCAAGTTCATTTAGGTTGTTGGCTGAGTTCAGTTTCTTGTGACTGGAAGGCTGAGGCCCTTGCTGGCTTCCATTTGTGACCACCCTAAGCTCCTATAGGCCACCCACATTCCTTGGGACATGGTCCCTCTATCTTCACAGCCAGCAATGGCCAATTGAATTGCCCCCTTACTTCAAATCCCTGAATTATTCCTCTGCCATCAGCTGGACAAAACTTTCTGCTTTTAAAGAACTTACCTGATTGGGTAAGGCCCATCCAGTTAATATCTGTATCTTAAGATCAACATTGGTTACATTGGGACATAAATTACATCTGCAAAATCTCTTTACAATACTGCCTAGATTAATGTTTGAATAACCAGGGAACTGTAACTTTGGGGACACAACTTTAGAATTCTGCCCACATTCCTTAATTTTTTTTTTAGAGACAGGCATAGACAGGGTCTCTCTCTGTCATCCAGGCTGGAGTGCAGTGGTACAATCATAGCTCACTGCAGCTTGAACTCCTAGGCTCAAGTGATCCTCCTGTCTCAGCCTCCCAAAGTGCTGGGATTACAGGCATGAGCCACTGCACCCAGCCGTATTCCTATTTTGCAAATGAGAAAAATGAGACATAGGGAGAGTGTGGCCTGCCCAATATCACATTACTAATTATAATTATTATTAATCTGTGTTACTGAGTACACTGTTGAGAATAGACTAGGTAGGAGAGGAAGGCAGAAAAATAGGAACAGTTAGAATTCTATTACATGAATCCAAGCCCAAGTAACTGTGGCTTAGATAAGGATAAAAACAGTGGAGACTGTGAGAAGCAGTTAGTTCTGGATATGTTTTGAAGGCAGAGTCAACAAGATTTGCTGATGGATTAGATGTGGGATCCGAGAGAAGGTGCCAAGTATGACTCCAAGGTTTTTGGTCTGTGTAGCTAGAAGGACTTTTACTGAGAACACATTTACTAAGTTGGGAGGTCTGGAGGATGAGCAGGTTTGTTGGGGGAAGATCTGGTTTTAGACATGTTAAAATAAGATGTCTCTTAGGCATTCAAATGAGATGTCTAGTAGTATATAAATTTGGAGTTTAGAGGAGGTTGTCAGTGGCGAGATGCTTTTTAAAACTCTGAAACTAGCTGAAATCACAAAAAGAATATAAGTATAGTTAAAGAAGAAAAGAAGTTCAGAAACTGAGCTCTGGGCACTTAATGTCTAATGTTTAGGGGTCAAGAAAAGAGAAAGAACCCAAAAACGATGATCGAAAAGGAGCAGCCATTGAAGTAGGGGAAATTCAAGAATGTGGTGTCCTGGAAGCTAAGTCAAAAAAAAAAAAAAAAAAAAGAAAGAAAGAAAGAAAGTATTGCAATGAGGAAGGAGTGAGAAACCATCCATACAAAATGATACTGACAGGTGAAGTAAGATAAGGACTCAGAACTAACCACTGCAGGTATCAGCACAGAGCTAATTGGTAACCTTAAAAAACAATTTGTTGTGGAAGGGTGAGGATACTGCCTTACTGCCGTAGATCCACGATGGAGTGGAGAGAGACATTTTGCAGACTGTGTGTACAGACATCTCTTTCCAGGTGTTTTGCTATAAAACAAGCAGAGAACTCAAGCCTAGAATGTAAACATCTGGAACACAGTGTTTACACCAGTGAAGCATCACTTACACCCTAACAACAACAAAAAGCTGAATGAACCGCACAATTATAACTTTTCTTGAACCCATCAGATAGCTCAGAACGTAGGGCTACCAAGTAGCCTGAAATCCAAGGAAAAACAGACCTTGAAATCTGGTGCACCTGTAGCAGATCACAGGTAGAAAGAGAACCAGGGTACCATATAAAAGTGGCTAAAAAATTAACAAATAGGTAAAGGTTGAATGTGGGCTGAAATGAAGTTATAAAATGCTGAGAGACACAAACAAGAGGGAGGTTGCACCCGCTATTGGGATTTTCTCCATAGGCCTCCACTGAGCAGGTACAAGAAGGTTTGAAGCAAGGCCGGGCATGGTGGCTCATGCTTGTAATTCTAACACTTGGGGAGGCCAAGGCGGGTGGATAATCTGAGGTCGGGAATTCGAGACCAGTCTGGCCAACATGGTGAAACCCTGTCTTTACTAAAAATACAAAAATTAAAGGGCGTGTTGGCACATGCCTGTAATCCCAGCTACTCTGGAGGCTGAGGCAGAAGAATCACTGGAAGCCAAAGGCGGAGGTTGCAGTGAGCCAAGATCATGCCACTCCACTCCAGCCTGAGCAACAGAGTGAGAATCTGTCTCAAAAAAAAAAAAAAAAAAAAAGTTTGAAGGGAGTGCAGGAGACAGGAAAGAGCCTCCCAACATGGTGCTATCCTGGAGGAAGAGAGCAGCAGTCCTGTGGGAAAGGCACAGAACTGCACGCAGGCTGTTATCCTCTATGAATGAAATCTTGAAACACTAGGGGGTGGTGCAGGGGGAGCAGCAAACCCCGTGGCCCCAGAGCACAGGTGAAGACTCTTTGTTGCTGGGAGAAAATTAAAGAGTAAACCTTCTACTCAGGGGAAGAGGCAGAAAACAGTCCTGGGCCCTGGATTCTCTATCAATGCTGTTAGACGTCACTCATCACCAGAAAAGAAGCACAAAACTCTCTCACACGGGAGAACCACTAAAGACGCAAAGCAAAGTTTGGATGCCATGGAAAAGGAGGGCAGAGCCAATGAGAAAGCATTAACACTGAAATCCAAGCACACAGGGCCTAACAGTGAGACTAAATCTAAGCAACAGAGAACTCCAAACCACCCCCCACCCACCAATGGGCTAAGAAACACTAACAACCAACAGTATTTCAGCACCGTGGAAAGGGCAAGAGCATGGAAGGAAACTCCCCCTATGGCACAGACATCTGAGGATACAGCAAGAACATTGAGAAAAACCCTCCAGCATCCCAGCTGCCATCCTTAGCATAAGGTAACACTATTTCAATAGAGAAATTTGAAACCATTTGTGCACTGAAGATAACTATAGCAACAGCTTCTGACTAGATTGACTCAAACCCACACACCAATAGCTTAGCGGAAGAAGCATGCCTATTTCTAGACGTAAATACTATTTACCCCTGTCCCTGCTGTTCTACACAGACTGCCTAGTGTTCAATCAAAACCTAAGAGACACGTACACAAAAAGCACACAAAAACAACCTATAGTAAGGATACAGATTAACGAACAAAACTAGACTCCGAGGTGACCCAGACATTGTAACTGTCAAACAAAAATTTTAAATTATTTGATTACTATGTCAAAGGCTCTGATAGGAAGCTGGACAATATCCATGATAGATAGAGAATTTCAGCCACAAGAATTAAGCTATAAGAAAGAATCAAACTGAAATGCTAGAAGTAAAAAGAAAACACAATAACAAATATGAAGAATGTCTTTTATAGGCTTATTAGCACATTCAACATAGCTAAGGAAAAAAAATCAGTGAATGTGAAGATAGATAGAGAGATATCATGCAAACAGAGAAACAAAGGAAAAAGAAGTACAAACTAAAGGCATGACAGCTTATCCAAGAGCTGTGGGACAATACCAAAACATCTAACATATATTTAATAAAATCCCTAAAGCACAAGGCTGAGAAAACAAAATATTTAAAATATTTGGAGAGATAATAACCAGGAATTTTTCCAAAACAGTGAAAGACATCAAACCACGGATTTAACAAGGTCAGAGAACCCCAAAAGGTGAATATTTTTTAAAACCATACTTACAATATTCAAACTGCTGAAAACCAAAGATGAAAGGGAAAAAAAAAAACAAATTACATAAAGAAGAGGAGATATAAATTACAGCAGATTCCTCATCTGAATCTATGGAATCCAGAAGACACTGGAGTGGCACCTTTAAAGTACTAAATGAAAAAACAAACAAAAAACTCTCTTAATTTAGAATTAGATACCTGGCAAAAATATTTCTTTCAATAATAAAAGTGAAATAGGAATATTTTTCTTCATAAAAATAAAAGCTAAGAGAATTAATTATCAGAAGATTTGTGTTACATGGCCTGGCATGATGGCTGATGCCTGTAATCCCAGCACTTTGGGAGGCCAAGGTGGGCAGATCACCTGAGGTCAGGAGTTGAGGTCAGGAGTTTGAGGCCAGCCTGACCAACATGGCGAAACACCATCTCTACTAAAAATACACAAAATTAGCCAGGCATGGTGGTGCGTGCCTGTAGTCCCAGCTACTCAGGAGGCTGAGGCACAAGAATCGCTCGAACCCAGGAGGCAGAGGTTGAAGTAAGCCAAGATTGCGCCACTGCACTGGGTGACAGAGCCAGACTCTGTCTCAAAAAAAAAAAAAAAAAAAGATTTGTGTTACAATAAATATTAAAGAAAATAAATCAGACAGAGGAATATGGTACCAGATATTAATCTGGATATGCACAAAAAATTAAGAGCTTTAGAAATTATTAAAATTTAGGTAAATAAAAGATTTATTTTAATTGCTCTAAAAAATGACTGATTCTCTAAAGCAAAATTAGCAACAATGTATTGTGTATTTATAACATAAGTAAAAGTGAAGTATATGACAAAAACAGCACAAAATGTGGGAGGGAGAAATTGGAAACATACTGTTTTAAGGTTTTGACATTACATGTGAAACAATATAATATTATTGGAAGCTTTGCTGTGATAAAGATACATATGGTAAACACTAGGGAAACTAGTAAAACATTTTTAAAGAGGTTAAAATGGGAACACAAAAAAATTTCAAGTCATCCAAAAGAAGACAGCAAAAGACGGCAAAAGAAACAAAAAAAGATGAAACTAATAGAAAACAACTGCTAGATTTAAATTCAACCATAACAATAATTGTATTAAACATAAATGATCTAATCCTACAAATTAAAAGACAGATGGGGTCAGATTGATTCTAAAAGCCAGGCCCAACAGTATGCTACAAAACTCTATAAGAAATTCAATTAAAAATGAATATGCTAAAAGTAAATGGATAAGAAAAAATAGACCATATGAATACGAAAGAAAGCTAGCATGTCTATATTAATATCAGGCAAATACCAGACAGATATCTGACAAATATCAGATTATCTCAAAACAAGGAATAAACTCCAAGATAAAGAGGGAAATTATCTAATGCTAAATATTAATAGGTGAATCATAAATGTGTATGCACTAACAGAAGTCTTTTCAAAAGCAGGAAAATATGTCAGTAGCTAGAAAGTAATATAGGTTTGAGAGAGGTTTGGGTTTTGTTTTTGTTTTTGATGATGACCAAAATTAGAATTTATATACATGCTGTTGGGAGTAATCCAATTGAAAGAGGAAAATTGGACCACTCCCAATGGAAAGAAGAGAATTTGTGAAATGATTCGTTGAATCTGTAAGAGCGTGTGGGGTCTAGTGAACAGAAGTGGAAGCTAGCCTTACATAAGACTGTTCATAAATAGTTTCTCCACTGTAACAGGAGGGAAAGCGGACAGATAACATCTTTAGGATTAACATGTAGTCTTTTACTTTTACCTTACCCAAGAGTCTCTGTTCTATATTTTATTTTAATATTTTTGTGTTAGAAGATTTAATTTTAAGCCAAATTCAAATACTTTTTTTGGGTGGGGGAAGCTTGGAATAAATAAATATAAATATATACATTTTACAATTTAACAACTCTCACTTCAAGTTTTAGAGAGACTGAGCATGGATCAGGTAATTTTGGTGAAGGAAAAAGGAGAAGCATAACTCTAAGGCACAGTAAGCTCTCCAGAAGGTAGATTTACTCTGCTGGCGAAGAGGAAGAGTGCATTACAGGGATCTGAGCAATCAGGAAAGAGTTTACAATATCAGGGCCCCTGTTCGGCTAACAGTCCTTGAGTTCCTACTATGTGCCAGGTGCAGTCAATAAGCACAGTCCCTGCCCTGCCCAGAGGGTAAGTAATTGTAAGTTCAAAGAGCTGCCCTGAAACGGGCAGCTGTTAGTGGGGGAGAACCCCTCTGTTCCTGCTTTTTAGTTGAAAAAAATGGGGCAAAAATAAGTGCTTTCCTTCCTGACAGTGCCTTATTAAATGTTATATGACAATTGTAAATTGCAAAGCCTTGCACTGAAATGTGACATGTTGTGGGATGAAATGGCAGCTAAGGCTCCTCCCAGTCTTGACTTCTAAGTTTCTATGACTGTGAGAGAACTTGACGATTAGATTGAAAAGAGGGCCATTGTGCTTCTATACAAATATGAGTTCAGGTTGTCCGGGTGGGAGGAAATGGACGAGAATGAAATGGAATGGAATGTCATGACATAAAATGGAATGAGATGGGATGGGATGGGACATAATGAGACAGGGCGGGACTGGACAAGACAGGATGGGATGAAATGGGGCAGGATGTGATGGATGGGATGAGATAAGATAGCATGGGACAACACGGGATGGGATGGGATGGGACATGGATGGGGTGAGATGGGAGATCTCTGCCTCTGGTCTCATGGACTGACTACTACTTCTCATTTATGTGTCAACTCAAATACTAAATCCTTAGACTTTTCTGACTTACTCAGTATAAAACATTCTCCACTGTTATCCCATTCATGTTGTAGCTTCATAAAATTTATCACGATATAATTTTTTATCTGCTTATTCTCTTATTTTTATTTTTATTTATTTATTTTTTTTTGAGACGGAGTCTCATTCTGTCACCCAGGCTAGAATGCAGTGGTGTGATCTTGGCTCACTGCAACCTCCACCTCCTAGGTTCAAGTGATTCTCCTGCTGCGGCCTCCCAAGTAGCTGGAACTACAGGCGCACACCACCATGCCAGGCTAATTTTTGTATTTTTAGTAGAGACGGGGGTTTCACCATATTGGCCAGGCTGGTCTCAAACTCCTGACCTTGTGATCCATCCACCTTGACCTCTCAAAGTGCTGGGATTACAGACATGAGCCACTGCGCCCAGCCAGTTTGTTTCTTGTTTAACAGCTGTACCCCTCCTATTATAAAGTCCACGTGAGCAGGAAAGTTTTCTGTCTTCCTTACCTCTGTGGGTGAATAGATGAATAAACAAATGAATTAAAAGACAGAGCATAGGCTTTGAGGTAAGACAAACTTGGATTCAAATTGGCTGACTGGGTAACCTGAAGAGAATTACTAAATTCCTCTTTGCCTCAACTTTCTTAGTGTTGAAATGCAAAGAGTAATTGCTGCCTTGGGGTTATTGCAAAGATGAAAACAAATGCAACCAGGACAGTAAAGTGCCTGCTACTGTCAACAAATATCAGCTCTCACTGCAGTTCAGAGGAGAAATGCCGTTGGCCAAAGAAACGGGAAATTAAAACAGGACTTCAACTGTGTCCTCCTACCTGAAAGCAGGCTCTGCAGTGATGTTGAAGCATGCGTGAGAGTGGGTTAGCATAACAGTTCTGATGCAGCCCAGCTGTCTCACCAGTTCCTTGCCCTTTTTCTTCTTTGAATGACTGGGACTCCATCTGTGGTCCTTCCAGCAGTGTGCCATGTTTTGGGGGCGGTATAAGAAGGGACTTGCCATTTGGGGATATCTGTTTTGAGCTTCCTGCCCAAGCATCACCCACCCCTGAGAATCAGCACCCCCAGACTGTTTGACCAGCCCCCTTTCCCTCCTTTCCCTCATCTGCTCCCACCTCCCACCAGCTGGCCTTGCTGGCTATGATAAGATGGCGTCGCCAGCCAGGCAAGAAGATGATGCCACCTGGATTTCTTTAGATTTTTTTCCGAAGGAACCAGGCCAGGGAGAGAAGGGGAGAGAGCCCCCTCGGTCTTGCTCAATGTCTTTTTCATTGCTCAGCAACTTGCCCAGCGTGCATGGGGGAGCCACACTTCTAACTCAGGCACAACTCATCCCAAGGCCTCTAGTCCTTGGCCATACCATGCTGGGTTTTGGAGTGGATAAACACACAAATTCCTGGCATGCAGTATAGGTGCATGAATGCCTAGTGGCAAGAAAGGGTTAATGGGTGGATGAAAATAAGGATGGGAGAGAAAGAGGAAAAGAGGGAGAGGCAGTGGCAAGTATTCGAGATACCTGGGACTAAGATGTGAGAAGAATTGAGACCTCACACAAAATCAGGATGCTTCCTCAGGCCTGCGGTGTGGTTGATGGGTCGATGATGGGTACATCTTGAACAACAGTGTCAGCAGAAGGGGTGGGGAGTCTTCATTTGTAGCTAGCCAGCCACATTTTCGGAAATCTCTTTCTCTCGCATCAGTCCTACCTCCTGCACTGAGGTGTCCCTCATTCCCCACAGCAGATGCTTCTTTACCTGATACTCCTTAATCTCCTTCAGTTGCAGAATAATGCCCCGAGCCCCTACCTGTGGCAGACACTCACTAAATATGCAGTTTATCCCAGAGGTATTATTCTCTTCTCATGGTTCTTTCAAGGTCCTAATAACTGACCAAAATTCAAAGTGAGACATGAGGAAGATGCTTTCCCAGAGGTCCTAGGTATGTCCCTTAAAGAACTCTCTTACTCTTTTTTTTTTTTTTTTTAACTTCAGGTAGAATTAGTAAGTGTATTTTGTTATTGGACTGGCTCTAATTGGTTGTTAACAATAACGCAGAGGGAAAAATTGAGCTGTACTCTCCCCTGTGCTGCCTTTGCCAGGAGGCCATCTGGAGATAAGGTGAGACTGTGCAGTCCCCAGAGTCCCTGAACCATGCCTGGTCAGGCAGCAATGGCAGATGGAGGAGACAGACAGAGGAAAGGGCAGTCTCATCTTTCACTCAGGGTCTATGGATGAACAGATGTGCCCGGTCTGTTCTCTACAGAATTGCCCCCAGGTGTCATGCAGAGTCCAAGAGATCATCTCAGAGGTTCCAGAGAAACAAACAGTGAGGCAGAAAGACCAGTGGCCCAAGAAGTGGGAGACACAAGTACTCAGTCCTGCATGCCCTGGGTAAATCACTTCTTTAGGCTGAGACTCAATTTCCGTTTAGAAAGTGAAGAGTCTTCTAAGGTTGCTTTCAGCTCTCAAATCCTGTTATGCACTGATTGATCTTTGAACTGTCCTGTGACCATTCTCAATCCTGGGAGGAGGAAGAGTGCCAGGGAACCCATTGAATCTAGAATCTCTGGCCCAGAATGAGGTCTAGCTCTCCTGAGATCCCTCTGCCCTTGGAGGCGTGGTTCTGTGCCAGGACAGAGGCCAACAAACCTCATCCAGATAGGGGAATTGCCGGCTCAGTCTAGCTGCCACAAAGATACTCCAGCAGATGGAAGCCCAAGCCCAAAAACTCAGCACCTCCTTAAGGTCTTCCTTGATGTTTCCCCTTTCTGTTCCACTAGCTCCTACTATTTCTGTCTTGCCCTTTACCCTCTAATACTACTGAACTTATAGGAGATACCATGCTCCATGCTTTCTGCCCATCCTCAATGTCGGTCCATTCAAACATCCCTGCCCAAGAACATCTTTCCCCTTTCCTTCCCTTAGCCAATGCCTACTCAGCCATCAAGACTGCCGGCAGGCTACCTCCTCCGTGAAGCCTTTCCTTTTACTATCCCTCAATTCAGGCTAGACTAAATGCCTCTCTCCATCAGTGTTTAGCTATAAGAAACAGAGCCACTCGTAGTTGCAAGGAGTCTGGGAAACATAGCTTTTGCTTTCCAGCTTCAGCAGCACACAAAGGAACAGCAAGAGAAAATGGAGAGGATCCTGAGGGTTCATCCACCATTTCTCATTTCCCATTTCTGGTCGTGTCTGCACTGCACAGTGCATAGCATTGCATTCAGGAGGCCAGGTTATAAGTGCCTGCAGGGTGGAACTGGAGACCGGGACAGGGTGGGAAAGGAAGCCGACATCAGAGTGAAATGTTTGAGTCAAGAGGAAGAAGAGCTGAGGGCAAAAAAGCCCAGGGTGTGGCCTGAACAGAGAGTAAAGTAGCATGAAGGAGAAGGCCACTGAGACAAAGGATTCCAAGGTGAGGGGAATCAGGATGGTCTTGAAGAACTTTAACATCTTGTTCATAGCAGAAAATAAGACAAAGAGGAAGACATTGAGCCATTGAGCCAGCTTCTGAATGTTTTAATGATTAGAAGAAGGTGACCAGGAAGTCACTGAATGAGAAGTGAAAGGGAGTGGAATTGCTGTCAACACAGGAGGATGAAATCTCCCTTCTCCAACCTGAGGATGGGAGCTGTGGTGAATAGGCAGCCTCTCCCTGAGAGGATCCCTGGAAAGCAAGGTCCTCGGGGGAGAGTGAGGTTCTTTGTGGGGCAGGAGATTGGGAAGAAGAGGAGGGCTTATTACCATGGAATTAGGGCCCCTGAGGGCACACATAGGGAGGAAAGTCATTCCTTGGACAATGCAGGATTAAGAAGTGTGTACAAGAAAGGGGAAGAAGGCTCGGGCGTGGTGGCTCATGCCTGTAATCTCAGCACTCTGGGTGGCCAACACAGGTGGATCACAAGGTCAGGAGACCAAAACCATCCAGACTAGCATGGTGAAACTCCATCTCTACTAAAAATACAAAAAATTAGCCAGGCATGGTGGCACACACCTGTAGTCCCAGCTACTCAGGAGACTGAAGCAGGAGAATCACTTGAACCTGGGAGGTGGAGGTTGCAGTGAGCTGAGATCACGCCACTGTACTCCAGCCTGGGTGACAGAGTGAGACTCCATCTCATGAAAAAAAAAAAAAAAAAAAAAAAAAGAGAAAGAAAGAAAGAAAGGAGAGGAGGGCAGAGAGAAGGAAGAGGGGAATGACAATAGGGAGAACTTGCCATTCCTTCTGCTACAACACAAAGTCAAGGAAAAGACTCATTCCAAGTGCCATTGTCTTGGCACAAGGCATGTCATTCCCAGAGCTGATGGAGGCCCTGGCAGGTGGCTCAGACAGCCAGTGATGGGCATGGCCTTGGAGGACAGTGAGTGTTGGGGAATGGGGGCTTTCCTATGGCACATGGGACCGCTGTGCAGGGCACTAACACAGAGACTGTTGCAGGTTTGGGAGCTGTGAGGACACTTTAGGATGTGCAGAGCAGCACCCTGGGCCCTGGATGGTACCCAGAGGCAGGGAGCATGGAGCTGACACTCTCAGTGCACTCTGGCACTGCTCTGAAGGGAAGGAGGTAATAGAAACCCACCACACTGCTTATGTCTTCCCAGCCCAGCCCCTAGAAAGGCTTGGAAATCATCACTGAACCTCCACCAGGGGTGTTCCCTCGACTTGACCTTCTGAAAACTGAACCAAAGAGAAGAGGATGCCGCTACCTCCACCTCCACCTCCATCAGCAGCACTTATTGGGAATATTTGCCCTTTAGGAAAGCCTCATAGCCACCCAGAATCTTTTTAGGCCTTAAAGAAGAATACGATAATGGTAATGTTTCTGAAAATTTGGCAAAGAAATGGAGATATTTTAGAACAAAGAGTTGTTCCTGGAGATTCCTTCCTAGAGAGCCACTTTCTCCCCCAACTCCTAAAATAATTTAAAACCAAGAAATAAAAACAAAGATATAAGGAACAAATCTAATCAAAGACTGCTTCTGTCAAAATCAGTGAGATGGCATCCAGGAGAAAGAATACACGGCCTCCTGAGGAAGCCCACGCCATTTCTGGACAGCGCTTCCGCAGAGAAATATCCTTCAAAATGCTGAGCTCTAAGCTCTGTGAAAGTAAGGTTCTTTCTTGTTTGCCATCATATTCCCAGAACTTAGAATGGCAAGTGTTACATGGTAATTATTCAATAGCTATTTGTTAAATTAATTAATTAAAACCCAATTCATATCTTTTGGGTCCATTTGTTCTTGAGACCACACCAAAACAGGTGCAATCTGTCTTTTATGTCCCATTTGAGAACACCCACAAATCTCCCCAGCCTAAATGTCATACATAGCATTTTACTGTCCCTCAATTCAGGGTAGACTAAATGCCTCTCTCCATCAGAGTTTAGCTATAAGAAACAAAGCCACTCCTACTTGCAAGGAGTCTGGGAAACATAGCAGACAACATTGTTTGAATTCTGGGAATACACCAGAAGCAGAGCCTGAGCAAAAGACTTAATGCATGTAATACATGAGGGATACCATCATGGGAAGAACAAATGAGGGATAAGGAGGATGTAGTGGGTTGAGTTACATCCTCCAAAATGGTGTGTGCTAGTGCCCAGTGCCTGTGAATGTGACCTCATTTAGAAATAGGGTCTTTGCAGATGTAATTAGTTAAGAATCTCATAAAAAATCATACATCTTTATGAAGTAAAACCATAAAGGATTTATGCCGGCCCTAAATCCAATGACTGGTGTCCTTATAAGGAAAGGAGAGAGAGTTGTGGCACACAGAGACAGAGGAGGCATGTGAAGTCCTGGGCAGAAGGAGGCTGATGTTGTGGTTATACTGCCGCAAGTCAAAGAAGACCAGGAGCCAACAGAAGCTGGGAGATAAAACAGAAAATTCTCTCCTAGAGCCTTCAGAGGGAGCATGGCCTTGCAGATACCTTGACTTCAGACTTCTAGCCTCCAGAACTGTGGGAGAATTAATTTCTTCTGTTTTAAGCCATCAATCTTGTGGTATTTTGTTGCAGCAGTCCTAGGAAACTAATACAGGGGATGAAACTCCTATTAGGAGAAAAAGCCGATATAAACTGCATCATCAACTGGCTACAGCTGAGGCTAACTGGTGCTTGATCGCCACTGGTCTCCATCCCCCTTCATCATGGATGGCCCCATGAGGTGTCACATCCCCTGCACTTCTGGGCTGCTCATGTGAGAGCTTTAGCAGGTTACCCTGGGCATCCCAGAGGAATCCTAGAACAGGAAGCAAAAGAGAGGAGGCTGAGCCGAAGACAAGACCTTATGAGGCTGCAAAGCCTTGAATTAAAGCTGGTGGGAAGTTGTGCAGAGTATTGGCTGCTGGGATAAGAGCAGAGGCCGAGAGGATTAGAAGCCATGCACAGGCTGGGTCCAATACACCACAGAACTCCATGACTGCTATTTATTTAGGTTCTATGAGAGTTCCCAACACAGCCACATTATAAAATGAGCATCTGCCCATTTCTACCGAGGAAGAACTGGGACTCAAAGAGGCCAGGTGACCTGCCCTTGATCATGCAGTTTGTAAACAGCACAGCTGAGATTTAAACCCAGTAACTGGGACTGCAAAGCTTGTGCGTTCTCCACCATGCCACGCTAGCCCACTGGCTCTGGGATGGAAACAAGTCCGTTCTTCTAATGTAAGGCTCCACCCCTCTTTGCTAGTCACTGGAGTATCCCTTTTGATCCAGTCCTCTGTAATCAGGCAGAGGTTCAGCATTCAGTCCCAGCTGCAGATCAGGTGGCTGCTCCAATGACCTCACTTCCAGCTGTAGGGGTACCTGTAGTCCTAGGAGAGCCACAGCTCCTCACATTCAGGTAGTGCTTCATAGTTGAAAAAAAAAAACAGTTTTAAAGACAAAAAACCCATATATTGATTGAGTATTCTTGTACACAGCTCTGAGCTAGGAGATAAAAGTGGTGAACAAGGCAGGTACATACAAATCCCTTGTGGAGTTCACAGATGAGGAGGGACAAATAATCAGTTAACTCCGCAGTGAGAATCACTCATCTGCTCAGAACTGTCCAGGGGCTACCATCACACCGTTTCTAAAGCACATCTCTGACGATGTCACTTCCTAGCTCAGGAACTTTCATCATTTCCATTGCCCTAGCAGAGGCTTTCAAAGTGTGCAGAATCAGCTGGAGGGCTTAGTATGCTGCAGATTGCTGGCCCCGCCCCAAGGGATCCTCAGGAGTGGACCCAAGCCAGTCACTTTTAACCAGTTCCCGTAGGATGCTGATGCTGCTGGTCCTGTATCCCTACTCCAAAAACACTAGCTTCATAAATTAACCAATATGTGAGCCCTTTAAGGTCCTTGGGAAGCAGGGCCCACCCAGCCTCATCACTCACCCCTAACTCTCACCTCCCACCTTCCAAGCACACTGAACACACCTCCCCTGCCTGGGCACAACCAGTGCTCCCCTGTCTTCCTGCCTTTTCCCCGTCCCAGCTCTTTCTGGTCTGCTTGGCAAATTCCTGGCTATCATTCAAGATCCAGCTAAATGCCACCGCCTCTGAGAAGCCTCCTCCTCTCCCCAAGCAGAATTAGATACCCCTCCCTCTGTATTTTCATAGCACTCCATACTTGACTCTAACTCACAGCACACATGATATATTAAAATAATGTTTGCATTCATCTCCTGTGCTTGACTGTAAGAAGTATAGCTAACACTTTTTCAACACTTACAATATGACAAACACTTGACATTCTCAATGTATCTAATGCACACGGAAACCCCAGAGATGGGCATTTTTGTTGTCTCTCTTTTGAAGATGATAAAACGAAGACACAGAAAGGTTAAGTAATTTGCCCAAAACCACTTAGCCAGTGAGTGGTGGACCTGAGATCTACTCCACATAAGTGGGTTCACCCTATGGCCTCCTTAGGCTTGTATGGTCCAGTGTAGCAACCACTGGCCACATGTGGCTACTGAGCCGTTGAAATGTGGCTGGTGCAACAGAGGAGCTACATTTTTTTATTTTAATTATTTTAAATATAAATTTAAAAACAAAGACAAGTCAGTTATTGGGAAACTTTCAAGAATGTTTGAAACAACCTGGGCTGTTGTGAATGTACTTTTTCTGCTGTCAATTTTATGAAATTTAAGTACAAATCAAGTAATTTCAATGAGAAGTTGGAGTCCAGATAGAGATTTGTTAAATGCATAAAATATACACCAGATTTCAAAGGCCTCATATAAAAAAGGAACGTAAAGTATTGCACATTATTATATTGACTACATGTTGAAATGATAATATTTTGGATAGCGTGGGTTAAATAATATACATTATTAAAATTAGTTTTCCCTATTTCTTTAATTTTTTTTCAATGTGGCTGCTAGAAAAGTTAAAATTATGTCCATGACTTATGTTTCTATTGGACAGTGGTGCTGTCTATTATGAGATCCTGAAAAGCGAGAGATTGTCTTATAAGCCCAGATTGGTGGGCTGGGGCTGAGAAGGGGCTGCAGGAAGGCTCAGTGGGGCTTCCTCCAAGTCCGGAAGTTGCAGGCCAGCTTCTGGCTCCCAGAATCCTCCAGCAACCTTAAATCTTCTCTGGAATAATGCAAGTCCAGGGCTTTGCCAGTCAGCAGCTCACTACCTGGAAGGCACTACTATTTATAGATGATGCCATCCATGGGACGTAATAGTCCCTTGGAATTCTCAGAAGAGTTTACCTTTCGATTAGGGCCCAGACTAGTTAGGAAAGCAAAGACCAATTTGTGAGTATTTTTAGGCCATTCGATGTACAGTCGGAAATGCTGAAATTCGGATCTGTTTTCCCCTAGGAAGCTGAGCACAGCTGCAATGTCAAAAGTGGGCTTTTGCACAAGGAAAAATAATTAGCTTCCCTGTTAACAGGCTCCATGGAGGAAGTTAGTGCACGAGTCTGTCTAAAGGAGGGAGGGCTGATGCGGGTGCTGGGGACGGATCTCTCAGAAGTTAATATAAGCAGCCTTTTCAAGGGAGCTCAGTGGGAGCTGCTGGAGTGATGAGATTGGATTTCCAGCTCATTCTCTTATTCTCTTGCTGGTCATTTCCGAACATTGCTTAGTGCCAAGTGAGAAAAATTACAAAAATAAAAGCCACTGATAAAGTCCACCACCCCTCCCTGCTCCTAAAAAACTCAAAATTCTCTTGGTTCAGAGGCATTGATTTGTAATACTGTGTCTCCATGCAAAGAATCAGAGACAGGTGGCCTCTAGTATTTTCCTTATCATCAAAACTGTGTTCAGTATATTTCAGTGAAAGATGCAACTTGGAAGGAAGTGACTCATCTTCCACTGTGATCAGTGAAGGGCAGCACTTCCCCCTGTATGGGATTCACTAAGAGCCACAGCCAACAGGAGAGCACCAACTCCCAGTCTGGAGACCCTGGTGCTGATTGGCTATTCTTGGGCACAAGGCCCTGGGTCACCACATCTGGAAAGCGCAACATCTTTTAGAACAGATGGAACCTCCTGGCATCTCTGAGACAACACCAGGTAGATGATTCCCCTTCTCATTTTGTCTTTTGGTCCTCATAACAGGCTCACAAGCAGGCATGGGAAACCAGCCCAATTGTTCCCAGAACATTGGGACAGATGTTTACAATCTTTTTAAGTAAACATAGAAATTGACCCTCCTGTTCTTAAAGCTTGAAACTTCCATTTGTCTTATCTGAGTTCCTTCCTCAGAAACCCAGCCTTCAGGACCCAGATAGTATCAAGGAACTGAAACTCACCAGGTCACCACATCCAGACAATGAGAAGTCAGACCCCTCATCCCTCATGATTTCCTTACCCCCTCTTTCCTGTTTACCCACATGTAGTTGCATTTCTTCCCTGCTATATGAACCCCCAATTTTAATTGGTCAGGGAGATGGATCTGAGACTGATATCTCATCTCCTCAGCTGCAGCACCCAAATAAAACCCTGCTCCCCGGTGATACTAATTGTCTCAGTGATTGGCTATCTGTGCCCAAGCAACAAGACCTAGACTAAACCCTTGGCATTTTAGTAACACACGCACACCTACACATACCTTATAATATATAAAGTACTTTACAGTTTCTGGCCACTCTGGGTGCTGACACAGGAACAAGTTCTGTGCAGGACCTATGGCCAGACCAGGCATGTCACCTCAAGGGGAACATGGTGGCTCCCAGGTGAGGGTGCTTGAGATCGCAAAGCCCCAGAGGGGGTGTCACAGTGTTCCTTTAGTTCCACCATCTGCAAATGGTGGTGTGTTAGTAGCTCAGTTGGCCCCTTGCTTCATCACATGGGGCAGGTGTCCTCTGATGGTGAGGGAAAAGGGCCAGTGTGACAACCTTTCTGGGTATCCACACTCAGTGGGTCCTGAGCTCTTGTCCAGCATCCAAGAAGAATGAGGTTACATGGATGGTTGAGGGGTGGTGATGGCAGAGAATTTTATTGAGCAACGAAAACAGCTCTCAGCAGAGAGGAGCTGGAGAGGAGACAGGAAGGGCAGATCATCTTTCCCAAAGTCAGGTTGTCTCTTCCCCAAAGTCAGGCCATCTCCTCCTCTACCAACTGAGTCTGGGGTCTTTACAGGCACAGGATGGAAAGCGCATGCTGATTGGTTTGTGAGTATGCGCAAAAGGTTAAAAGTGAAGACATCACTCAAAGGTGGCCACAACAGTGTAGAAAACCAATTAGGAAAGGGTAGGTGTATGTAAACTAGGTGAAGAGTGAGGACCAATCAGAGGAAAGCATGCCAAAAAGGAAGATGAGTTCTCAATCTTGTCCAAGGATTCATCAATAACTTGCAGTTTTGCTTTCAGGCTTTAAACTGTCTTCGGCTTGGAGATGGGGTTTCAATGGGTATCCACCCCTATCTGCCTAGGCATTTAGCTGCTTCCTGTCACTATCAATATGCATTTTTGCCATAGCATTGTTAGGTATCTGCCATGATTATCCCTATTCTCAGATGAAGAAATAGGATCAGAAAGGTTCCTTGCCTTCTATGAGTCACAGAAGGAAAGTGAGTGGCAATCAGGACTAAATGCAGATTATCTATATCCAGGCTTGGGATTTCTTTCATGTATACAGTTTTTCTTCAGCAGTCATTCAACCATCACCCATCAAGTGTCTAGAACTACCAGTAACTCTGTGCCTGCCATATGCTGTGTGTTTTCTAAATGTTAGCTCCCGGAATCCTCAAGCAACTCCATAAAATATGTAATCTCAGGGAAGTCAAGCAGCTTCCAGTTAACAACAGAAGATTGAAACAAGCCTTTATCTTCTCTCCATCCTAAAATTCCACTAAAATAATAATGGATGACATTTTTGAAAGGTGACTATGAGTCTACCTTTTGTGGAAAGGTGACTAGGAGTCACCTTACCACATATCATATTTTAGTTTATTTACCTGCATTTCCTAATTTAATGCTCACAAAATCCTACAAGGAGAGTCTTATTATTATTCCCATTTTACAAACGAAAAAACTGAGGCAGAGAAATGCTAAATACCTTATCTAAAGATACACAGCTAAAACATAGCGGCATTTTCCAGTCATGTATCTTCAGACCTTATGCTCTTAGTCCTTACTGAAGCAGGATATTTCCCTGACCCCTTTGCAGGATTTGCAACAGGGGTGCCTTGTGTACCCAGCCCACAGCTTTCAACTCCTCACAGGAGAGAGCGTGTGAGCAAACAAGGCAGGAAATGGAGTGCATGAATGCTGGGACCAGCCAGCTGCTCTGGCACAAGCAGGAGTGAACTCCACTCACTTGGACCCACTTCACTCTACCCCTCATGGGAGGGAGTGTGCAGCTGAGTGGGTGCAGGACCTGGGGTGAATGCTTTTGGGCACCAGCAGGAAAACTTCACGCAGACCCCACAGCAGTGTCTGAAGGGGCACCCACAACCCCTGAAGCTGCAGAGGGAGTATTACAGTGCTCTTTCAGCTCTTCCATCCATGGACAGCTTAAGTATTAACAGCTCAATGGGCCCTCTGCCTTTTTGCATGAGGCAGTTGCCTTCTGCCAGTGAGGGCAAAGTGTCAGTGTGACAGTCTTGTATCTACACTTGTGGCTCCCAAGCTCTTGTCCAGCAACTAGGAAAAATGAGGTCACATGAATGAATTGAAGGATGGTAAATGTTATTGCCAATGAAAGTGGCTGTCAGTGGGAAAGGGAGCTGAAAAGGGGAAAAGGCAGGAAGGTAATCTTCCCCTAAGTCCAGGTGTCTCTGGCCAGATTCTTCTCCGAAGTTGTATCATGAAGCTGTCCCTCTGAAGTCAAGACGCTTCTCTCCAATGTCCAGCTGTAGTCTCTGACATCCAGCTGCTTCTCCTCTCTGCTGACTAAGTCTGGGGTTTTTATAGGCACAGGGTAGGGGGCAGGGCAGCACCATGGGTGGTTTTGGAAAAGGCAATGTTTGAGCAGGAAAACAGGGATATAAGTTCTCACTTTGGGCCATAGTCTCAAGCTTTTCAGCTTGAGAGTGGGGCTTCTCCAGGGAACCACCCCTGTCTGCCTAGAATTTCTCTGCCCCTTGTCCCTATCATTATGACTGTAAACAGGTAAAAAGTATTTAGACCCACAATGAAGATAGTAACTGTAGAAAATCCATTAGCAGTTGAGGGATTTCATCAACATTCTGAAAAACATACAGAGAATGGCAATTGATGTTACAAAGCAGATAGAGCCACAGCTTTGTGTGTTAGCATAGTGAGGTGAACATGAAAAAGTCACATCTTGTAATAAAAAACTCTGGAAAAGTCCAGGACTTGGGAGTGCTCGGTGAGACCAAGAGAAACACGAATATAGGGCACTGGCACCAGGGAAATTTGCTGAAAAACTGGACCCAAATTAGCTTCTCTTCCTCCTTAGCTACATCTCTAGTTGGCCAAGTGTATAACCTGCCTTCTTAATGACACACCTCCACTGCAGGCAGAACATCCATCCAAGGTGTTCTTTTTAACTAAAGACATTATTTCCTGAAACACACACACACACACACACACACACACACACACACACACACAAAGATTCCTAGTTGGGAATTTGGGATTCCCCAAACACAGTAGCTCAAAATATAAAGAACTAAAAAATATGAAAGAAAAGAGACATAGTGACATGGTCTAATAATTTACTAACATATTGTCACATTTGAAAATACCACTGTAAAGAAAAGTTCTTAAAAACTCAGAGAAGCATTTTCATTTTGAGATGCCAGAGTAAACACATTTCTGCTACTTTCCCCTTCCAAAAATAACAAGAAGAACTAGAAAAAAAGCTATGTATTTCTTAACACACTCTATAGAAAGATGGACGGCAGAAGGAGGAAAGCAAAGCACTTAGCAGAGAGAATGTTTCAATCCTAAGTCCCTATAAGGAGAGGAAGCCACCCAATTCACCCCTCCAGGAACACAGAACGTTTCTAACTGTCACTGGAAACTGAGAGTACCACGTACCACTGAAGGCAATAGTAGATGGGTGGAGTGAAATGCCGGACACAGAAGTGTGGTTGAAAAGTTTGAGTAACAATTTAGACACCCAGGTCTCCATCCTGACCCAAGGCATCATATTTTATTCTCCTGGAGTACTAAGTTGAGTATTGAGTCCATAAACAGGTAAAAGTCTAGATATGCAAATAGGGGGAGGGAATCTTGATTTAAGTATCTTTCTAGAGAACAATAAGCCTGTACCAGGAAAAGACCTACAAATCCCTAATGAATTAGTGTCATCTGACCTCACACCGCTCTGCAGTGGAGCCCACCAGTGCACTCACAGCTTGCTTCCAGTTTTTAGCATTACTCATTAGTATGAAGAGACAATTGAGAAGTACTAAAAATTTGCAGAAATTATCCTACTTGAAGAAACCTGAACAAAGAACAAAGAATACAGAGGCAACAGAATTAATGCAGAAAGCACCAAAAAAACTTCAAAGAAAATGTAATTAATATCCTCAGAGAAATAACGGGAGATGTTATAATCCATAAAACAAGAAAAATGCATTCATTAAAAAATACATTTAGATAACAAGTGAGAGTTCTTGGAAATTAAAAATATGATGACTCAATTTAAAAAAAAAATTCAAAATAAGTGCATAACAATAAAGTCAAGAAATTTTCCCTGAAAGGAGAATAAAAAGATAAGCAATAACAATAGAAGAGGAAAGATGAGAAAATTAGAAGATCAATCCAGGAGGTTGAACATCTTACTAATAAAAATTTTCAAAGAGATCAGAGAAAATAAAGGGGAGGACATTTTTGCAGAAAAAAATATGCCAGAATATTTCCTAGAATGGAGGTACACAAGTTTTCTCTGAGTAATAAGTAAAAAAGAAATGTTAAAAGTTCAAAGCCACAAAGCAAAGTACACATATCACTGTGAAATTCAGAACAAAAGAAAATCTGAAATGCTTCTGTAGAGGGAAAAAATATGTATATATGTGTATATATATATATATATGGAAATATGAATGGCATTTGGGCTTTTCAACAGGAACATAGGGAGCTATGAAAATGGTGCAATTACTTCAAAATTCTAAGGGAAAATGACTGACACTTTAAACATCTATAGCCATCCAGATTGTAAATCAAGTGTGAGCATACAGCAAACATTTGTTTTAACATGCTAAGTTTCAAAAATGCAATTTCGACTTACTTTACTTCTTCTCAGGAAGCTACTGGAGGAAGTATTTCAACAAAACTGAGGGGTAAACCAAGGAACAGAGAAACCACTGCAGGGGTGGGGTGAAGGGAACACCAAGGATCATGGCTCATGGATGTCTAGGACCACAGCTGAGGAGCATATTTAGAGAGCAATTAATCCCATATAGCAACAGGAGGATGGAGGCACCAAGAATTTCTAGGAGAAAATTTAGAATGCATGAAGTATTTGACAGGTTTGACCATGTGAAAAGCTGATTCTATATGGTATAACAGAGTTGTTATAGGGTGTAAGAAAACAGCCCAATGATAAGAGCAAACACATAAATAATGCTTACTATTTTCCAGACCCTGGTTCTTATCAATTTACATATGTAAAACTAAGTAAATAACAAAAACATGGGCTGTTGTTAACTCCAGGAAAAACTGAAAACTTAGAGAAAAAATTAAAATGTATTTATTGCATACTACTAGGCTCAGCAGTGAAAAATCTGTATATAATTATAATAATAAATTTGAGTTTAAAATGTGACATTACTCTATTGAGAGGACAAGGTAAATAAGTTGAGAAAAATCATAATTCCTCCCTTACCACGAGAGGAAATCAGTAGAAAGTGCCCAAAATTTTACCTAATAAATAAACATAAATGTAGAATTATGAAGTTACCTATTAGAAGTAATGACTAAAAGAGTTCAAAGGGATGGCCTGTGAAGCCGTGAATGGGTTTTGTCATAAGCTTTGTAGCCCTCTAGTAAATTCCATTGGTTCTTTGCCCAGGTCCCCTTTCCTCAAGGGATGTACCTAACCCCCAGTATAGTAACAGTGGCCACTAATGCTCACAATTGCACCCTTTTCCAGATAATTTTACTCAACCAACAGGATGAGCATTATCTGGAAATGTCTAGGAAGCTATGCCTTCCCTCTGAGAATAGCCACAAGGTAATGACAGCCTGATATGGAATTTTCAAAAGCCTATCATCACCCTTTCTTCAAATTGGAAAAACAGTGGGGTGCCAGTTATGCTTCAGGGCTCCCCATGTGATAAGACTATGTTTAGACTTCAGCTGAAGCCAGCTCTTTGCTTTGATTTCCCCCTTCCCTATCCTGCTTCCTTCACTTCCTAATGGATTTCTCCTGAGTATGCTCCCTTGATGACTCACTTGCACACGAATCCCTGTCTTAGGCTTGGTTTCTAAGGAACCCATCCTCAAGCGATTGGTACTAGTGGTTCTATGAAGCTAAGGATGGAGGTGGACTACTTTCCAGCTGCTAGCAGTGTGAATCCAATCACTGGTAGTGTTTTGCTAGTAGACCCATTTTTGAATCTTGAACTATAAGATTTCCCTTAATCCATAGGGCCTGCAGAAGTAGCCTACCTTCCCTTCCTTTTTAGACAGTATTCCCACTTGATTGACCACTGTACTGAAGTCTCAGCCAAGACCTAGTCCTGCCTTTCTTCTTGGCCACCAGACAAAAAACAGGGACCAAATCTCAGCTTGGCTTTAGTGGCTGTGTTCTGCCTGCTGAGCAAAGCTAGGTATTGTACACCAAAGAAGCTGCAGTACCTGTTCATTCACTTACATGGACAGAAAAGTAACCAGAGGAAGGATAGACATAAAGCAGGGCTAGATGGTTTGGCTGGTTTGTCAATGACCTAAAAGGAGCAAAATTAGAAGACTGGGAACAAGGAGGTATAGGAACAAGGCACGTAGGTGGATCTAGGGGAGAGTATCTTTTCAGAGCATGTCACAAAGCCTGTCAGAGAACACCCCACAAAAGCAGCATTACACAACTGTGGGACAGGATGACTTAACCTGTCCAGGGACAGGTCCCTGGCCTCTGTCATTGGCTACCCTAGTTCTGTACAGCAAACATATGCATAAAC
This sequence comes from Gorilla gorilla gorilla, assembly GCF_029281585.2. Classification (NCBI taxonomy): domain Eukaryota; kingdom Metazoa; phylum Chordata; class Mammalia; order Primates; family Hominidae; genus Gorilla; species Gorilla gorilla. The sequence continues at coordinate 140,894,228 of NC_073231.2, read as the reverse complement.
AGAGCAGCCATGGTGGAAAGGAGGGGGGATGCATGGGCTTCCTCTCCGCAAGCATTATCCAGCTACTGACACACTGAAAGTCTGACTTCAAACAACATAGACTGATGCTGAGTCCCTGATATGGTACCAACAAGACTTTGGATGGTTGTTTACATCACAGTCCCCTCTAGTCTGGAACGGATAGCAATATACCCTGCTTGGGATGGACTCAGGTGTTGATTATGGGTCTGCTGTTCCCACCACAAGGCCTTAGTTAGCGCCACTATCTGAGGGCTCATGGGGTGTCTGATCTGCTGACCTGGGATTCCCTGCATAACATTGCCTCAGACCAAGGGACATACTGTGTAGCAGAGGAAGTATAGTGCTAACACGACATGGAAGCCACTGGACCTGTTATATACCATATGCCATACCATCCAGAAGCTGCAGGCCTGAATGGCCAAAAGAATGGCCTCTTGAAGGAACAGCTAAGGCACCAGCTTGGAGATGATACCCTGTAGGGATGGGGTAATACCCTTAAACCATGGCCATTGCATGGGCATGTGCCCAAAAGTAGTTAAAATATATGGGTGTGGGAATCCATATATGCAACCAAGTGGAAGAAGTAGGAGTGGCCCGTCCAGTATCGGTCTCAGTAACCCACTTGAGGAATTTGGATTTCTGATCCTTGCAACTTTGGACTCAATGAGATGAGAGATCTTGGCTCCCAAAATGGAGGAAGGAGAGCAGGCAATGTATCTAGCTGAAAACAGAGTAAGATACCCCTAAATTTAAAGCTATGGCTGTTGCCCAGTCTGCTTGAGCACCTTATAATAGTAGACCAGTAGACCACTATGGCTTTACCACACTAGTAGGGTCAATGGTTCTGACCATCGTGAGGAGGAGGTAGTCCTGCTCCCACAAGATGGCACCAGAAGGAATACAGATGGCGCTCAGGTGATCTGCTTGGCAACTCTTGCCTTTCCCTTGTCCAGTTTTAACTGTAAATAAGCAATATAAAAACCATGGCCTGATAAGTTATGATGATGACCAGGGATTCAGCCCCCCCAGGGATGAAGATCTGGATCACCCCACCCAGGAAGCCACTTAGCCCAGCAGAAGTGCTATCTGAGTGAGACGGAATCTAGAATGAGGAGAGGAGGGAGGTGATGAGTAATAGATATGGATCCAATTGTAACTGGGGGGACTGTCATTCATCCCACCGACCCTCCTAATCTTAATTTCCCCAGAAATTATGACCCATCAGAATCCTGGAAAAGCTGTGTGTGGATGAAGTAAATTTTTTGTGAATTCCAATATACCAGGCAGAGGAAAAGGGGACTGTAATAAAGGCTGGTGGTGCTCTGCCCAGATCCCTGTTACTGGTCAGCATACCTATTCCTTAATGGCTAATGGCTCACAGCTGCCTCTGTCTAGAGAGAATTGACTTCAGATGGCAAGAATTGCTGCACCTGGAAATATCTGGGAGTTCATTCTCCCCACCCCTACCCCAGCCACACACACATGGGCAGGTACCAGCCAAGGACTGGGATGCAGAGATACTTGCCTCCAGGAAGGACAGCTCTCTGGGCACTTCTGATCTCTCCATGGGATAAGGCTGAGGCTGTACTTCAGCTGAAATCACCTGCCTCTCTCCTTCCCTCACTTCCTGGAGGGTTTTTCTGGAGGTCACTTTTTCAGTAAATCACCCCCACAAGAATCCCTTTCTCAAGTTGTGCCTCTAGAGAGTTCTACGGAACTTAAAGACTATTTGACTTTTGAAACTGCCTATAGCAATACTTCAACTGCAATAACACCTTTTTAAGATAATAAGAGCTTCCAGAAAACTGGGGTGGGGGGTGGTGAGGGGGAAGTTCCCGTATTCGTTAAGTTGCCTAGGGCTGCCATACAAAGTACCCCAAACTGGGTGACTTAAAACAACAGAAATTTATTCTCTCACAGTTCTGGAAGCTAGAAGTCCAAGATCAAGGTGTGGGCAGAGCTCTGCTCCCTCCAAAGCCTCTCGGAAAAGACCCTTTTTTACCTCTTTCAGCTTCTTGGCTCCAGGCATTCCCTGGCTTGCAGCAGTACAACTCTAATCACAGCCTCCATCTTCACTGTGTCTATGTCCAGATTTCCCTCTTTTTGTAAGGACTCCAGTTATATTGGATTAAAGGCTCACCCTATTTCACTATGACCTTATCTTAATTAATTACATCTACAATGCTTCCATTCCCAAATAAGGTCGCATTCTGAAGAACTAATGGTTGAGACTTCAACATATCTTTTTGGAGGCTGCAACTTAACCTATAATGGTCTTCTATGAGGAATGATAATCCAAATGGTGGTGGATGTCTTGCCATGCACACTCAATGCTAGACCAGGGAGCATATTTTAAATAGTGAAGAAAAATCATTTCTAGCCTATACCTAACTCAATTAGAAAATATCTTCATGTTCAGACATGCAAGGTTCTGAAAATTTGCCTACGTTTGCCTACCTTTTGCTTATTTGGCAGCAAAGAAGGATGTGCGCTAGCAAAATAGAGCAATAGCCCAAGAAAGAAGGGAGTAGAAGGCAGAAAACAGAGGTCCCACCTAGGTGCAGGTACAAGGGATTTCCAGGATGATGGCCATGCATCCCAGAATGGAAACTGGTTCAACCTGCAAAGGAACTTTAATAAAAAATGCTGAGCAGACTATCTGACTGGCTAGAGCTCTGCAGTGAAAATATGGAGGAAAATTCTAAAGAAGATATTGCAATAAGAAAAAAAGAATAATAATCAGAAATTTTAGAAAAAGTGAAACGGCACAAAAACTGCAGAAGGAAGGAAATAAAATCACAGCATACCACCTGGCTCTAGAGCAAAGTTTAAAATACTGAAAACCCTGATAAAAACAAAAGTTAAATAAACATCGTGATGTAAATTTGTTGAGAGAATGTGGGGACAGTTAAAGGGATATTTATTAAAGGAGTTAAGTCCTAATACAGTATGGCAATATGTCAATAGATATTATCTAAATGTGTAAAGCAAAAAGAGCAATTTAAGCCCATTATTTAAAGAAATTGGAGATAACCACCAGAAGAAATAGTTCAAAGAGTAAAAAGTGATTGCTCATAAGGAGCAGGACAGAGAAGGGGAGATAAGAAGAGGATGCCATTTTCATTATAAAAATGTTTTACTTAATTTTGGTAAAGCCATGTGACCTATTCAAGTTACTAGAAAAGACTTTAGTAACTCACACACAACTACACAATCAGTGTGTGTCAATACTGGGAATTGACCCCCAAATCTCTTATTTTATACTTATGCCTGTCCTGCATACTTTGTCCTGTTCTGTCCTGCATACTTTGTCCTGTTCTGTCCTGTATATTTTGTTGCCTACTAATTAATAGATGATGTGGCTTACCCTTATGATGTGGAGGTGAAAAATAAAAAAGAAACTGTTCTTGCCCTAAATGACTTTCCAACCCCCACGTATGTGGGAGCATGAAGATAAGATACACACACGTAGAATTAAAATATGTTGCAAGAAAGGCCAAAACAAACAAAAGATATGTATGAACGATTAGGATGTTAGAAATACTCTTGAATATAACTTTGGAGACTTTCATGGCTTTTCAGAAGAAAATATTGCTCAAATCATGTGGGCAGTTCTGCAGGATCAGGCAAATAAACTTCTGTCTACTAAAATTGTTTAGCCCCAAGGGGGCTCTTTGGACATAGGTTCAGGTAATTCTGCAGCCTTAGCCTCTCCATAAATGGAAAGACCACAGGTTCAGAGCCTGGAGCACAGTGGAATCTGAGGTGTAGGCTGTGGCCAAGGAAACGGCTTAGCAGTGTCCCAAGAGGTACTGTGTTGGGTGTTGCTAAGACACAGTGGTAATGTAATGTGTGCCATAAAACAAATGGAGGCAAGCTTTCTGCTTCCACCCTGGGCTCTGTTTCTTCAGAAGCAAGTTAAGAAGAAGGGGAGATGGAGCTGTCAACTCTCTGTACATAAATTCAGAAGGATGAGCAAAGGCTGGCAGGAAGATGGATAATTCTCTATAATAGATGTACATATTCTTATGCAAGAAAGCAACCATTGCAGCAGAGTAAAATATGGAATATGGAACAGTGGAGAAGAATGTCAGAAAGTAGAACCAGCTCAGTGAAAGATTATAATCCAGCAGAATCAGCACTAGAGTGACAAATAGATTTTACCCTATCCCAAAGCTCACCATTTGGTCTTTTTTATCGGGAACAAAGCCTTGAGAAAGATTTTAAGGTACTCTGAGATTGTCAGGAAAGAGCTGCAATTAGCAATACCTGCTGCCGGCCACAAAAGGGGAAATGTTGGCTCATTTGCCTTATATTGTCAACCGTGGCTTCTAACATTCTCAGCAAATGAATTCACACCTCCCCAGGGATCAGTGTTTCTAAAGTGTTGAGAAGGGTGTACTTTATTAAGAAAATAAGCAACCCTGTTCTATTTTTTTTCACATGGCCAAAGTGCACACTTGTGTTACCTTTACAAAATGAATGAAACTTACCGAAGAGATTTTTTTTTCATTAAAGACAAAAAAAAAAAAAACTCATTGACATTTGGGTCAATTTCCATCCAGCTTTATCTCTATGAATACATTCTCAAATATAGGAGTATATCTAGGTTAGAAAACTGTGGAGCTCATAGTTTTCATTCCACGGTTTGGGTTTAATGAATCTCAATCCAGTTTAGGATTTTCTTTTATTTATAACATATTAAATTGTTAAAGATTTATTTAGGAGCTAAAGCTGAATGTTGAAAGGGTGTGTCTACTGGATGCCCATAGAAGGATGGGCAGTTGATAGGAGGACTGAACTATCCCTAATTCTAAACTTTCAACTAATTAAATATTTCTTGAAACTCTGCCCTGAGACAAAATGGAAACCAATCAACCAAGGTTCTCAAGGAACTAGCTATTGAACCAACCCCCGGCCCCCATGCCACAAACTGCCACAGACTGACAAATCACTAAAATCAGTGTTTCTTTGGTTACTCAGAAGATTTGATAATTTACAAAAATGGTCTTTTGGCAAACTGATCAATGTTCAAGCTGAGTTTCAGTGGATGGATTATCATCAAGTTGAATCAGGGCCCCCTTTAAACATTTTGGAGTTGGCAGAGCTCTGGAGGTCATTTTACAGAAAAAAAGCCAGGCTTTCTAAAGGGAAACATCCAAAAGTCCCATCCCGTTTAGAAATGAAAAGTTAAAGAAACCTGTTGTGTTGACATGGGATAGTCCCAGACGGTGTCTCCTGACAGGTAAGGATACCAAGGACCCCAAAAAAGGCAGTTACTCCAAGGATGAGAGGAGAATGGACTAGGCTAGTGTCCTAGGCAAAGCACAGAGAGGGGTAAATGAGAAATGTTTGGGACCAGAGTTTAGCTAAACATGGAAGCCACTCCAGATTCAGTCATCACTGCCAGGCTTGCAAACATTAGCCTGTGGTACACCCCAGTGACTCCCACAGAGATCTGTACCAGCCAGGCAGGCATAACAATAGATGGGCATTTCCATTGGCAGCACCCTCTGGCAGTGACAGAAACTGTTAGAGATTCATCTTCTCATCAGTCCAGCAAGTCCCACAACTAACTCCAGAGACCTCTAGAGAGAGCTATGTACTTTCTCAGAAGTTTGAGGGATCTCATAACAAATTTGTTTGCATAAATTAGGGTATGTATTTGCACCCCAGCTGGTGGCCTAAGCCAACCCCTTCCCACAAAGAATGGAGCCTGCACAAAGATTCAAAAGATTCAACCTGCCAGGGTGTGATGTGCATGACACATGAACACAGGGCAGATGCTCAATGGACATCTGTTGCTTTGCTTTGGAAACAAGGGGAAGAAACGAGGGCCTACACTCTGTTTTGGGGGATTTGGTTTTGGTTTTGGTGGTTTGTTTGTTTGTTTTTGCTGTTGTCATTGTTTTGAGGAGAGAAGATGAGATTGGTGAACCAAAGAATAAATAGTACAGTGAAATCTTTGGGCCTTGGAGGAAAAAAGACCCAGTGGCAAAATGATAATTTCCCTGCTGATATTTACCAAACTTTAGTCCTTTGCAAACAACTGTCCCAATTTTTGTCATACCTATATACTACACCATTTATACTATGATTTACTTAATATATTTTTAATTGACTTGCTTTCTATTTACATTTTTTAAAATAGACTTTGTTATTTAGAGAGGTTTTAGGTTCACAGTAAAATTGAGTAGAAGGTACAGAGATTTCCTATAGACTCCCTGCCCCAATACATGCATAGCCTCCTCTGTTATCTGTGTTTCCCACCAAAGTGGTACATTTGTTACAGTTGATGAATCTTCATTGGCATAACATTATAACCTAGAATCCATAATTTACAGTACAGTTCACTCTTGGTAGTGGTGGGCATTCTATGGGCTGGAACAAATGCATAATGCCATGCATCCACTCTGCCATTTCAGAAATCCACTGCCCTGAAAATCCCCTGTGCTCCACCCATTCATCCCCTCTTCCCCCTCAGCCCTGACAACCACTGATATTTTGCTGTCTCTGTAGTTTTACCTTTTCCAGAATGTATGTGGCTGGGATCATTTAGTAGGTAGCCTTTTCATATTGGCCTCTTTCACTCAATAATGTGTATGTAAGATTCCTCCACGTCTTCTCATGGCTTGGTAGCTCATTTCTTTTTAGCACTGAAAAATATTCCATTTTCTAGATGTGCCGTGATTTACCCATTTACCTACCAAAGGACATTTCAATTGCTTTCAAGTTTTGGCAATTATGAATAAAGCTGCTATAAACATCCATGTTCAGGTTTTGTGTGGACATGTTTTCAGCTCCTTTGGATAAATACCAAACAGCACAATTGCTAAATCATATATATGGTAAGAGTATGTTTAGTTTTATAAGAAATCACCACTCTGTCTTCCAAAATGGCTATACCATTTTGCATTCCACCAGCAACAAATGAGAGATCCTGGTTGCTCCACATCCTCCCCAGAACTTAGTGTGGTCAGTGTTCTGGATTTTTCCCAGTCTAATAGGTGTGTAGTGGGATCTCATTGTTGTTTTAATTTCCTTTTCCCTGATGACATATGGGCATCTTTTAACATGCTTATTTGAAAATAAAAAAATCTTTGGTGAGGTGTATGGACACCAAAGGTTTTGGCCCCTTTTTTCATTTGATTTTTTATGTTCTTATGGTTGAATTTTTTTTGAAACGGAGTCTTGCTCTGTCACCCAGGCTCACCTCCCGGGTTCATGCCATTCTCCTATCTCAGCCTCCCGAGTAGCTGGGACTACAGGCAGCCGCCACCACGCCCAGCTAATTTTTTGTATTTTTAATAGAGACGGAGTTTCACCATGTTAACCAGGATGGTCTTGATCTCCTGATCTCGTGATCCGCCTGCATCAGCCTCCCAAAGTGCTGGGATTACAGGTGTGAGCCACCGTGCCCAGCCCATATGGTTGAATTTTAAGAGTTCTTTGTATATTTTGGATAACAAATCTTTATCTGCTATTTGCTTTGCAGATGTTTTCTCATAGCCTGTGACTTATCTTTTTATTCTCTTGACAATGTATTTCACAGAGCAGACATTTTTAATTTTAATGAAGTCCATCTTATCAATTATTTTCATGGGTCATACCTTTGGTGTTGCATCTAAAAAGTTATCACCAAACCCAAGGTCATCTAGATTTTCTCCGATGTTATCTTCCAGGAGTTTTATAGTTTTGCTTTTTACATTTAGATCTATTATCCATCTTGAGTTAATTTTTCTGAAGAATGTAAGGTCTATGCCCATAATTATGTTTTACATGTATAACAGACGTCCAGTTGCTCCAGCACTGTTTGTTGAAAAGACTATCTTTTCACCATTGTATTGCTTTTGCTCCTTTGCCAAAGATCAGTGGACTTTATTTATGTGGATCTACTTCTGGGCTCTCTATTCTGTTCCACTGCTCTATTTGCCTACTTTCACCAACACCACATCAATTTTTTAATAAAAAGTTCTATATTATGGGTTTTATGTGGCAGTTATCATTTTTCTAATTGTATTAGTCCATTCTTGCACTGCTATAAAGAAATACCTGAGACTAGGTAATTTATAAAGAAAAGAGGTTTCATTGACTCATGAAATGAAATGAGTCAATTCTGCCTGGCTGGGGAGGCCTCAGGAAACTTAGAATCATGGTGGAAGGCAAAGCAAAAGCAAGCACCTCCTTCACAAGGTGGAAGGAGAGAGAGTGAGTGCCAGCAGGGGAAATGCCAGATACTTATAAAACCATCAGACCTCATGAGAACTTACTAATCATCACGAGAACAGCATGGGAGAAGCTGCCCCCATGATCCAATCACATCCCACCACATCCTTCCCACGGTGTGTGAGGATTATGGAGATTACAATGCAAGAGGACATTTGGGTGGGGACACAGCCAAATTATATCCCTAATATACATGAAATTGTAAATATCTATTAGTGTAGCACCTAAAATCATCATAAACACTGTCTTTGGCATGTGTCCCACACTGTGAAAAATACTAGTACGGCACAAAAAAAAAAAAAGGGCCGGGGAACTAGTTAGATAATGTGCTTACAGACAAGCTGTATGACATTATAAACTTGACCTGTCTGAAGCTTCATTTCCTCTCCATCATAGTGGGGTGTAATGGCCACCTATTGCCATTTCTCCCTGGCCCGTACTCTGTAAGTATTACTGTATGCCTCTCCCATCCTGCCACTCTCCCACTACGAGGGGTTTACAGCAGTCCTGGTTTTTGTTGCAATGCCTTTCCTCCCCAGCTGCAGATGATTAGACCCTTTCTGAATATTTGGAATTAGAACAAAGAGAAAGGCCATTTGAGTGTTTGAATTCATGACATGTAAACTCAGGACAGACATGATGCTACCATGTTTCTTTAGTGAGGTTTGGGGCAAGCTTATCTGGACAGAGAGAGAGTGAGAGAGAAACAGAAAGAAAGCTCTTCAGAGAGGAGCAGAGATAGGGACAGCAGGGAGCAAGACCACCCAGCTTTGTAGGCTGTGGTTCAAGCACCTCCCTGAAGTGTGCTGATTCTTGCTGTTAGGTTGCATGAAACACTCTTTTATCTATTTTTTTTTTTTTATGAAACAGAGTCTCACTCTGTCTCCCAGGCTAGAGACCAGTGGCACGATCTCAGCTCACTCCGCATCCTGGATTCAAGCAATTCTCCTGCGTCAGCCTCCTGAGTAGCTGGGACCACAGGCACACACTACCACGTCCCACTAATTTTTGCATTTTTAGTAGAGATGAAGTTTCACCATGTTGGCCAGGCTGGTCTCGAACTCCTGACTTCAGGTGATCCACCCACCTCGGCCTCCCGAAGTGCTGGGATTACTGGCATGAGCCACCACCACGCCCAGCCGAGACACTCTTTTATCTTAATAACAACCCCCACACACATTTTCTAGGGTTTAAATTAGGCTGGCCTTATTTCTACTACTTGCAGGCACAGGAGATAAAACTAATGCATGGGATTCATGACTTCCTGAACAGACCCTTTGAGGATTCTATGAGAAGAAACACTTGAAAAGGCTCAGAGTGGGCTCTCAGGAAGGGACCGTTATTATTACCTCTGTGGCATTCCATTACACGTCTTCATCCCCTGCGACCCCTTTCCGACTCCCGAGGATCACAGAGGAAATAGCTCTCTGAGGTGAGAGAAGATAGTAACAGGAGAACAGACTGTGGGTGAGAAAACTGGGACCCTTGTGAAGAGACAGAGAGGAAGTGTGACAAAGCCGGTGATGGAGAAGCTGCTAATGAACCTCACAGTATTATCAGCCAGGAGGTGCCAAACCTTCGTAACTGCATTTGTCCCCATTTCACTTTCTAGAGGAAGCACAAGGGAAAGTGAGAACATAGCCTTTACAGTCACGTGGAACCTAAGATGAATTTTGGTTCCAATGCCTATCAGCTTTGCCACGCCTACCACCTTGGTTTAGTCTGCTCTTTTAACAAACTGTCAAATTCCTACCCAGGTCCAAAGTCATGGTGAATATACATTGAAGAAAAAAATGTATCTCTAAGCAGCAGACACAAAGTAAGCATCCAGCAAAGGTTAATTTCCTTCCTTCCTTTCTCCCTTCCTCCCTTCCTTCCTTCCTTCCTTCCTTCCTTCCTTCCTTCCTTCATTCCTTCTTGTTGTGTGTTGCAGAAAACGTCTGGGGCTTGGGGTGATCACTTACAGGAGAGAGAGGTAACTTGCGGGCTTCCTCTGCCTTCTTGGCTTCACTGAGCAGCTTTCAGAATAGGGTGAGAAAGGTGGTAATGTTCTCGCTTCTCCACAGGGCCATCTGGCTTGCTCCTTCTGCTCTGACACTCTGCCCCTAGCTTCTGCATGGATAGTTCTTCTTATCTTTCATGCTGTAGCTCAAACTTAATTTCCTCTGTGACACTCCCCATTCTTGTTCATAGACTCTCTCATGATTTGTAATTACAGATTGATTTGTTTGCTTACTTGTTTAATTTGTGCTTCTTCTGCCTCCTGCACATCTGTGTGGACATTTCTCTGATTCCTTTCCCCTTCCAGCCCTCAGTGAAGCATTTTCTGCCCTGCTTCCTCATTTGCCCTGTTGGCCCCAATGACTGACTTGCTTCCTCCCACACCCTAACTGGGGCTGGGCAAAGGTCCCAGCATGCCTTGCAGTTGCATCTGTCCACTATAACAAACGTAGAAGAAGCACAGCGGTGGGGCCGGGGGGAAGCTGGATTTCTCCCCACCCTCTGACCACCTTCACTCTGGCATTCACCCTCTGGAGTCTCTTCTCAGCACACATTGTTCCATGGCCGTGCCAAGATCCTAGTCGCTGCAATGGGTTGCCCCAGAGTAGCCATCTGAGAGCAGAAGGACTTGTTTTAGCCTACCAAAGGGTCACGGGACCCTTCTCCTCTATTGCTCAGAACTCGCCAATCGTAGGTCAGCCCTTTGGAGGAGAGTGCCTCATGTGAATACTGTGGTCCAAAGAGGCTACCCAGGAAACCCATGACATCCCAGTCAGATGGGAATGAGGCACAGAGGCACAGTCCCTGACCCGGCTCGCTTCCCTTCTGTGGTCTTTCTTCTGTGCCATGTTGCCTGTCACTGAAGTTAGGCCTTGAAACAAAATGAAGACACCACGGGTGTGGGACACCATACTGGCCAGCATTAGCAACAGCCTAGGCAGTGAGATTTTAAGGATGCTTCATTGGGATTTTCCCAGAGGTAGGCCCTGAAAAAAGGATCTGAGGGCAACTAGTTTCTTTGGAAAGTGCAGGAAAAATGCACTGGTGGAAGGAAGTGATTTGGGAGGAAGACAAGACAGCCAATACACGGTGCATTATTAACAAAGTAAGTGACTCTAGTAGCTCTTGGGACGGGCATGGGATGGGGCCTTCATCCTTCCAGGAAATTCAGGGAAATTGTATGAATTACATGCTTGGAAGAATCCCACCTGAGGGGCAAGGGAGCTGGGGTATTTACAGGCAAGATTGATGCTGTTCCTCGGGAGCACTGATGCCCTGGCATTTTTGGCCTTTTAGGCAGAGGAGCTTTTTATGGTTCCTGAAACAAATATCTCTCAGGCATGAAGATGAGATCCTGGTGCTGGACGGTGGCAGGAGTGCATGGCTTAAGGGATATGATGAGGCACTGACAGGATCATCTACACTGGTCACCTCAAAATTAGAGGTGCTGCCCCTCAAAATATACATTGCCTGTTGCTGATGCCTGGTATTCCCCCATTAGAACTCAAACCCTTTGGCATCCAAACGATGGTAGTTGGTATTAGTGCAGTATCAGTTTACTGCTCATAAATCTCTCCCATGGGGCACTGCCGCCTGGGTTACTTGCAACTAACAAAAACCTGAGAGATATCACAATACCAGTGCATTGGTTTTCTATGCTGCTGTGACAAATTACCAAAAACTTGGTGACTTGAAATAAAACACATTATTATTCTTCAGTTCTGGAAGTCAAAAGTTCAGAATGTGTCTCAGTAGGCTAAAATCAAAATGTCAGCAGGGCTGTGTTCCTTCTGGAGGCTCCAAGGGAGAATGTGCTCCTGCTTTTTCCAGCTCCTAGAAGCTGCCTTCATTCCTTGGCTGAAGACCTCTTCCTCCTTCTCCAAGGCCAGCAGTGTAGCATCTTCAGATCTCTCTCGCTCTCTCTGTCTCTCTCCCTCTCTCTCTTTCTCTCTCTGATCTTTGTCTCTGTGATTACATCTCCTTCTCTAACCCTGACTTTCCTGCCTCCTTATGAAGACCCTATGATTAGTTATTCCTTGAGATCCATGGGGATTGGTCTTAGGACCCCCTCAGGTACTAAGATCCACAGATGCTCATGTCCCTTATATCAAATGGTGGAGCATTTGCATATAATCTATACACATCCTCCCATGTACTTTAAATTATCTCTAGGTTCTTTACAATACCTAACACAATTACACATTATGTAAATTGTTGTTACACTGTATTATTTTTATTTGTATTATTTTTTATTGTTGTATTTTTCCCCAGATATTTTCATCTGTGCTTGGTTGAATATGCAGGTGCAGAATCTGCAGATACAGAGGGCCAATGGTACATTGAGCTCACTCCAATCACCTGAGATAATCCTCCCGTCTCAAGATCCTTAACTTTATCACATCTGCAAAGAGTCCCTTTTGCCATGTAAGATCATATATTCACAGGTTCTGGCAATTATGATATGGACAACTTTGGGGGACCATTCTACTGCCTACCACATCCAATTTATAGGTAAGAAAAGAGAAACTGGTCGTAACCTCACAACTCATGTCTAGGCAGGTCTAGAACCCAAGTGTTTCCATTCTGCATCTACACTCTTATTACTGAGTGGCTGCTTCCTAGAGTTCACAGAACATATTTCTTACTGTAACCCTACAAACCATTGTAGGAGGAACAAACATGAACCACATCCAGTCATTTATTCATACTGCAGTGGGAAATGGCTTTGAATCCATCTTAAAGTATACTTTTCCTTTAGGCTCCTGTTGAGGGAAAATGGGCTGAAGGGAGCATGAAATAACTTCGTAAAGGAATACAAGGAAGTGCTATTGAACTGGGAACCTCTGAAGCCAGCTGAGGTTGGGGCACTTACCCACCTTTATCCATTTTTATCTGATTTTCTAAGAAGCATTTATTGAGCACTTAAAACACTGCAATCCCTGTATGGTGAGCCAGGCCCATGCCAGGGGATATGAGAAAAATTCAAGTTCAGAACATCTCAAGCTCAGACAGGAACTCTGTAAAGGTCTGTGTAACGAATTAATGAATTTACCAATTTTCTACTATAGTCTAAGAACTTTCTATACCAAGGCCCCAGTTTCCTAAGACTGAATGGCCACACACTCATTTCCAGAGAGCCTCTCCAGTTTCCCACAAGCAACTGAGTATGCACATTGCATAGCTCTGACTAGAAGCTAAAAGCATTTTTTATGTTTTGTTTTTTTTTTAACAGATCATTTTCTGCTGGTGCACAGATGTCTTTAGAAAGGAAAACTCAGGAAGATATTCTTAACTCCGAGACAAAAGTGACTGGTCCCCTCCCCCTTCCTCAATCATTTCCCCACTTACCCTTTCACTTGCTTTACTTCACCTGCAATTGGAGGAAAAACACTCTTCCTTGAAAACCATCCTGCCTCTAAAAATGTCAACCCCTCCTTTCCTTTTTCTCCCAGCTAGCTCCTTTTAGTCCAGTACCTGGGTATTGGGAGAAAGGAACTCTTCTGGATGATTTTAGGGAAACCCTGAGATGGGGGTAGATGAAGATAAACAGTGCCGCACCGGAAGCTGCATGTCCGTGAACACATAATCTCTGAGGTCTGAGGCAAAGCGGGGGAATTCAAAAGGTGTAGGAAGCAGTAAAGTTCAGACACTGACTGATTAAAAGTTTGTCATAACACTCGGCCAAATGTTAGCCCCAAGAGTAACTAGTAATAGGATCGCTGTTGTTGCTGTTGTTACCATTTTATTATTATTTTCCCGATGCGTATGGATTTCAAAATGTTTTCACCAAATATGTGCATTTTATCCATCATAACTACCTTATGCAGTTGGCTGTGTCCACATGGCTATTCCTATTTGTACTTACAAAGGGCCAGAAGCCCAGAGGGCTGAGAAACTTTTCGACCTCTCATGGACAGTGAGTGACCAGAGGGGACCTCTAGGCTCAAGGGTCTCCAGACTCCTTAACTGGGGCTCTTGCCACCATCCCACACCACACCTCTTTTTGTACAGAGCTCCCAGGAGAGGACACTGTGGAAGCTGGGATTCCTGATGAGTGATTCTTCACCAAGCCTTTCAACGGCTATGAGTGATCAATTAATTCCAGGTCTGTGCCAAGCCAGCTACCAACTGTCCTCTGGAATCGTGAGTTCTCAAGCATGGTGCACAAGTGACCACTTACAAGAGGCAAGGACCTTGCAGGCAGAGAAGTATCCAGTCCAATGCCCTCAAGGGAGGAACCATATGTGTTTCCCGGCAAAGCACAACAACAGTGTAAAATTGACAACATTCGACTCTATTGTTTAGAGTTGCAAAAGGAAGACTGTCATACTCTGTTTCTCCTCCTTTCTCTTTCTCTCTGTGTGTGTGTGTTCTTATATCTATCTCTCTCTTTTCTCTGACACACACACACATACACACACGAGAGAGAATCATTGAGCAATTTCTTTCAGATACTACTCACCTTTTAAAGTAGAGGTAGATGCCCACAGTCAACTGAGAGGACTAAGAAATGCAAGAAATGACATAATATTTTCCAGCATCCAATTACCAAAATTACCACTTGGATGGAGAGGGCTGAAGGGGGCAAGCCTCAGTCATGAGTAGGCAGGGAATCAATCAACTATTGTTGGCCGAATGCCTTCTGCATTCCAGGGCTTTTGTTACCACTTTCTCATTTATCCACAGAGCAGTCATAGAAGATAGACATCACCAGCCCCATTTTACAGCTAAGGAAACTGAGGCTCAAATAAGCTGAATTAATTCAAGGCTACATAGTTTTAAGACAGAGTAGCATTCAAAGTCATGCTGGTCTGATTCCCAGGTCTATGGTCTCCCCACTACAACCCTCATCAGATGTGGAAGAGGTAAGATAAACATTCACCCACCAACCTTCCCAAGGCCCAAAGGAAGAACTTAAGCCATCTTCTTCATTCCACAAATAAGTATGGAACATTCTTTCTGTGCTCAAGCCACAAAGGATATGTTCTTTAAGATCAAATTAATGGAGGAAAAAAACAGGTCTGTAAAGAGATCTAGCAAGTAATGCTGGCTGCCCAAAGGGCGAGGTTGGAAGGGGTCTGTTGGGCACAGTGGAGAGGCTCATCACAGGAGGGTTGATACATTGTATCTTAAAGGAGGGACAGAAATGTGTCCAATGGTCAAGGAGAGATATTGCACATTGGAGGGGACACAACTTGAGTAAAGTCAGGGTGGCAGAGGAATATGGCAAGTTCTGGAAGCTGCATGTGGATTGGTATTGAGGGAGAGTGATGTGTGATAAAGATAATTGAATTCATCATTGTAGGTAACCACAGCAAACCTTTCATCCCAGGAGGTCAATCCAAACAGGTTCTCAAATTAGCATCACAATCTCCACTTAATAGCCATGCAGATTTGGGAGGGAGGCCACACCCAGACATTTTGATTCCATAGTTCTTGGCTGGAGTCTGAGAATCTGAATTTCTGATCACCTCCCAGGTGATGATGACATTGCTGTTCCACTGACTGACCTTCCAGAACTGGCCCCAGCCTCCCTGCTCATCCTGACCCTTGCCAATAATAGGTCCAGGGATAAGCATATGACCTAATTCTGACCACTGAGAAATGAGTGGGCCTGTTGGGAGGGTATCTGGGAGAATTTTCTTCCTTCATAGGGAACAGCCACAAGGAATGACATTCTTTTCTTCCTCTAAATAATCTGTTGTTGGGATATGACACGTGAAACTTCCGCAAACCACTATACTCCTAATGTGAACATGATGCCAGCAACCTGGAACAGCAGGCACAGAGATGGTGAATACCTGGGTCTTTGAAGGAATCTCTGACATGATTTGAATGTTTTCTTCAAATCTTATGTTGAATGTTGACCTCCAATGTTGGAGGTGAGTCTAGTGGGAGGTGTTTGGGTCATGGGGGTGGTTCCTCATGAAAGCTTGGTACTGCCCTCATTGTAACCTATGAGTTCACGTGCAATCTGGTTGTTTAAAAGAGACTGGCACCTCCCCCTCTGCTTCTGCCTCTCTCACCATGTGACATGCCTGTTCATCCTTCACCTTCTGCCACGATTGTAAGCTTCCTGAGGCCCTCACCAGTAGATGTTGGCACCTCACTTCCTGTACAAGCTGCAGAACCATGAGCCCAAAGAAACCTCTTTTATTTATAAATTAGGCAGTTTCAGGTATTCCTTTATAGCAGCGCAGATGGACTAATACAGTCATCAAGTCACTAAATCATCCGAAAGAGCCTACCTTAATGGGAGAGGATTCTTTCTGACTAGTCAGGAAGGAGAGAGGATAGCATTTCAAACATGAATGGAGACACAGAGTTAGTCTGGTGGGCCCCTGGGAGAGAGAAGAGGCAGGCTTGCTTTCCTGGAGCAGAAAAGTGGGAAAAACAAGGTGACTAGCAAGGAAGCTGGCTGATCACAGAGCTCCCTCAAAGCCTTCTTGAGAAGAAGGTTCTGACAAGCAAAGAAGTAGATGCCATCCAAGGTTCTGGATTGGGCAAAGGGCATGGCAAAATGACTGTCAAGGATGGTTACTTGCCAGAATTGTTGTATCCTGTGGGGGAAAGGTAGAGAAAGAACGGATATAATAATGATTATTGTAATATTTGCAAGCCTCTTTGGGTGTCAGGCAACATGCTGCAAGTTCCAACTTAGTATCACCCACCTGGTGATGGGCAGTGTGACCCAGGGGAGATAGGAAGGATAATCTGTGCCATGAACGGTGGCTGAGCTGTGTCAGAAGAAGAAGGAGGCACAGAAGGCATATCATGACAGGCCATGACCCCATGAGGGGTCAGTTCCACTGTGGTGGGAGGAAGCATGAGAAAAGGAAAAGGGTAGCCACTTGAGTAGCTGGGATTAGTAGAATCAGTAGGTAAGTAGAAAAGAGTAACTTGCCCTGAGTCTTGAAAGATAGGTAGGGGTTAGTCTGGTAAAACAGAGTAAGAAATTGAGAGGCCACTCCTGGCAGAGGGCACTGCCTAAGAAAAGGCTTGGAGGTAGGAATAACCTGATGTCTTGAACCACCAGAAGCTCGAGATGGGGTGAGGGTGGGAGTAGTAGACAGACAGGGAGGCCAGGTGAGTCCTGCCATCAAGTATGTGCTTTCTCCCCTGGACTGGGAGAGCCACCAGACGGCATTAAGGCTAGATGTGAAAGGACTCCATGTGTGTCTTAGAAAGATTGTGCAGGCAGAGCGTGGAGGGCAGAATGAGGGCGTGGAAGTGGAGTGTGAGGAAGGCATTTGAAATCACGAAAACTTCAGAAAAGAAATTGGCACTGCGTGGCCTCCGGGCTTCATGTCATCTGGTTGCTTCTCTATAGATGTTCCTGGGTGGATTATAAATGCTTGAGGAGCAGGAAGTGGGCCTGCTTATTCATGGTTATATGCCTAACACTTATTAAGTGCTCCATAAATATTTTGTGTATTAATGAAGAGACAACCATCCCAGAAGATGTCTCATTCACTCATCAAACTTTTATTGAGTTCCTACTGCATGTTAGTCCCTATGCCTGGTGCCAGAGCACAGAGTTGGCCCTGAGAAAAGATTCTTAATCTTTTTGTTCCATCAACCTCTTTGGCAATCTATGAAATTCTACAGACCCTTTCTCAGAACAATATTTTAAAAAAATAAATTTAAGATTATAAAGGAAATCAATTACGTTAAAATGTAGCTATCAAAATATTAAAAATGGAAGTGGTAGTATAGTAATATATGTGCATCTTTATTTAACTCATTAAATAATAAATTGAGCAAGCTGTCTCATAACAACTATAATTTCAACATAATGAATGTAAATGATATTTTGAGCTATCTGTAACAACTATAATGTGATAAGAAAATATATACAATTTCTGCCCAGATGTAGTGGCTCATGCCTATAATCCCAGCACTTTGAAAGACCCAGGTGAGCCAATCACTTGAGGCCAGGAGTTCGAGACCAGCCTGGGCAACATGGCGAAACCCTGTCTCTACTAAAAATATAAAAATTAACCAGGTGTGGTGGCATGCACCTGTAATCCCAGCTACTCAAGTGGCTGAGGCACAAGAATGGCTTGAACCTGGGAAGCAGAGGTTGCAATGTGCCAAGATCATGCCACTGCACTCCAGCCTGGCTGGGAGACAGAGCAAGACCCTGTCTCAAAAAAAAAAAAAAGAAAAAGAAAAGAAACTATATACAATTTTTGGTTGTGGTAAAGCCACAGGTACTACTAATAATATTGCAGTGTGGGCTGGGCACGGTGGCTCATGCCTGTAATCCCAACGCTTTGGGAGTCCGAGGGAGGTGGATCATTTGAGGTCAGGAGTTCAAGACCAGCCTGGCTGATGTGGCGAAACCCCATCGCTACTAGAAATACAAAAAGTAGCCAGGTGGTAGTGGCATGTGCCTGTAATCCCAGCAACTCGGGAGGCTGAGGCAGGAAAGTCCCTTGAGCCTGGGAAGTGGAGGTTGCAGTGAGCCGAGATTGTGCCACTGCACTCCAGCCTGGGCAACAGAGTGAGATGCTGTCTCAAAAAAAAGAAAATATTGCAGTGTATTGCTCCATTTATAACAGTAGTGTATAAAATTTGGAGCAGAGTCCTCAGACTGTGATCCCAACATCAGTATCATCTAGAAACCATTCCAAATCCATGTTCTCGAACCCCACCTCAGACTGAATCAGAGACTCTGGGATTAGAAGTAGGGTGACAAACTCATCCTGATTAGCCTCGGATGCTCCAAATTTTAGCACTGAAAATCCCACATCCTGGGAACACCTTAGACCCAGGCAAACCAGGATGGTTATTCACCCTAGTGGAGACCCACCAGTGTGTGTTTGAGGAAGCCTTTGACGTAATTCTGAGCATTTGAGAACCATTGACATAGAAGTGGTTATGAAAATAAAGATGTAAATTTCCCATCCAAGTTAATAAAAGCCCTGAATTCAAAAGATCCAGGATAAGAACCCCAATTTAGACAATATCTCCAGTCCTCAAGGAGCACACTTTTCAAAAGAGGAGGAAACAACTAGGAAGACAGCTGAAATTCAGTGTGAAAAGAGCCTAGAAACATTAAGCCCAGGGAGTCCTGGGAGCTTGGAACAAGTGTACCTTTCCAATAAGATGCCTCTGTCTAGGGGGTAGAGAGGTATGGGATAGGATGATGCAATGATGATGATGAGAAAGAGGAAGAAAGGGAGGAAGAGAGGGAGGAGGAGGAGAAAATAAGCTAATATATATTCTGTGTTTAACCCTATTCCAGGTTCTATTCTTAGTGCTTTATACCTTTAATTAATTCTCACAACTCTAGAAGGCAAGAACTATATTATCCCCATTTAACAGATAACCAAACTGAGGCACAGAGCAGTTAAGAAACTTGCCCAAGGTCACACAGCCATTGAGAGGAGTAACAAGCATTTGAAGGCAGGAAAGCTGACTCTAGATTTCATACTTTTAACCGTCATGTGATTGCAATGGTTATTTGAGTATTTGATCATTATAAGGTTATAAAATCCTCTTCCTCCTCTTCTCTGAAGATAAGCTTTAACTTGGTTGAGATTCAAAGGATGCAGCTGATTCGAAGGATGCAGAGCTCAAGAAGTCATTGCATAATTTCAGTTTGGGCATCTAGGGCCACTTGGGATCCATGGATCCAGCTGCAGTGCCAGCTTCCCAGGGCTGCTTTGTGTCTTTGTTTGCTGCTTGGGGTCAAGGTTGAGAAAAAGCAAGACAGGGAAGGAAACCTAAAAATGAGCACAGGGGTCTGATTGGTTGATTTAGAGACAGAATCTTGCTGTGTCACCCAGGCTGGAGTGCAGTGACATGATCTCAGCTCACTGCAATTTCTGCCTCCTGGGTTCAAGCAATTCTTGTGCCTCAGCCTCCCAAGTAGCTGGGATTACAGGTGTGTGCCACCATGCCCAGCTAATTTTTATATTTTTAGTAGAGATGATGTTTCACCGTGTTGGCCAGGCTGGTCTCGAAATCCTGGCCTTAAGTGATCCACCCGCCTGAGCCTCCCAAAGTGC
This sequence comes from Gorilla gorilla gorilla, assembly GCF_029281585.2. Classification (NCBI taxonomy): domain Eukaryota; kingdom Metazoa; phylum Chordata; class Mammalia; order Primates; family Hominidae; genus Gorilla; species Gorilla gorilla. The sequence goes on along the minus strand of NC_073231.2, from coordinate 140,873,964 downwards.
TAGGATTACAGGCGTGAGCCACCATGCCTGGCCCTGATTTATTTTTAAGACAGGATAGAAAAATGTTAAGTCTTGACTTAATTTGACCCTTCCAGAGAAGGGAGGAAGGTATATTGAGAAGGGGATTATCAGACCAGCTTGAATACAAATCTTGTCTTGGCAACTGGAAAATCACCAGATTTTCTAAAATCTGGCGAAAATCTGGTGATTTTCCAGTTTGTCTTTGGCCACTTTATTCAACATTTCACTTTGGCCTTCAATGTTCTTATCTGTTCAATGGGACTAACAATATTCACATCATCATTATTCTCATAGTAACAAAAGACCTTGGCCATGGTAGGTCATCAATAAATACATGCACCCCTTCCCTTTCTGGCCAGTTAATTGTAAATGACATCCCCACTCCAAGGCAGACACTGAGCCAGGATTACGGACCCAAAGGTGGCTCAAGGCAGGATTCTTCAACTTTGTTTTTTCATTAGCCTCTTGGCAGTCTAGTGAAGCCAGTGGATCTCTTCTCAGCGCTATTATTCTTCCTGGCTCCAGCCTCAGAAGCGCATCACACATGTTAAGAAAGAAACTCCCCCTGGGGATTTTCTCATATGCCCAGGGCCTCACTCAAATATCCACACCCAAACATTGTTAGGACCCATCATGGCTGCTTGACAGAAGTTGTCCTATTATCCCCATAAAATGTCATCCACCTGTCGGGAGACAGACCTTCCTTTCCTCCACCAATCCCTACCTGCCTTTGAAGGAGCCAGGGACCAGCTGGCAGAATCTACAGACTCTCTTCTTGGGTGAGATGATTTTTTGTGTGTGTGTACTAAGAACTTAGAAGCAGTTGGATATTCCCACACAGCAGAAAAATTAGACTGAGAGTGAAGGCAAAATTGTAGGGTAGGATAAGGGGCTATAGGCAAAGGGAACAGGGGAAAGGACCTCAAGGTGAATGAATGATAAATAAATTTTACACTATTAAGGCAATGTCTGTGCCGGCCCTGTGTTAGTCACCTAAAATTCACATATCTTTAACAGAGCTGGAATCCATAGTAATAACCCCTTCAGTAGTGTCCTGTGGTGTTCAGGATGCAGTGGCCCAAAAAAAGCCATGTGTGAGAGCAACTGCCAGCCTCTACAGCAGTGTCCCCAAGCAGATCCACTTGTATCCTCTCACTGTAGAATCCAAGCTCATGTAACTCTTTGCAAGTCCCCGTCAGTGCCACCCTGTCTCTTGGCTTCCCTGGAGTACCCTCTGCCCTCTGTCTGGATAGCCTTTATTCCTTCCACCCTTTGCTATCACCTTATACCTACACACGTGCTCTTCACTTGGCGAAAATCTTCCCAATTTCCAGGTCTCAACTTAAACACCACTTCCTCCAGAAGTCTTCCATGACACCCCAAGATAGGTCCAGGCACCTCTCCTTTACTTGCCCAAAGTCCTTTTTGCTTTGCCCATCACTGGCTGTGTATCACTGTGTTGGATTTACCACTACACTCATCTGACCCCACCACCATGCCATGAGCTCCTCAAAAGGCAATGTCTGGGTGTTGCCTGGGGCCATCTTAACATGGCTGAGACAAAAAGAGTCTAAGGCAAAGACACAGATACAGGTAGTTTGCTTAGGAGGTGATTCTGGAAAGGAGGAGTGTGGGATCAGGTACAAATGAAAAGCCAACATCAGGATGCATTTCAAGGCTGCGGTTGTGGCAAACAGGAGCTCAGTTCGATGTGTCAGATGCTTTCTAGAGCTGTCCTCTGTAGGAGAGGGGTGGGGTGGGAGTTTTAACCCACCAGTATTTTTTGTACCTTGGTGGCAGAACCCTCACCCCTGGGGTGTTAATGTCCTGCACTTGCAGGCTGTCAAAACAAGGTAAGTCTGAAAGCCCAGAACTGTCCACCACCACTGAAGCTAAAGCAAGAGGTAGGCAAGGAGCTGTGTGCAGGACACCCAGTTTGTCTGGATAGGATGGCAGCCCAAGCTCCCAGCACAGGGCCATGCAGTCAGCATTGAATCCGGCCCTCACAGCCACTCTGCAGAGTGGGGGTTATTAGCAACCCCACTGCAGAAAAGAAAAAGCTGAAGGTTAAGGAAGTCAAGGGACTGACCAAAGTTATATAGTAAGTGAAAGGGCTGTAGCTCAGCCCAGATCTGGTAAACTCACTGCTCATGTTTATTTCTCTATGTCCCAGCTATTCCATGACCAACTCACTCGTGCCAGAATGAAAATCTTTCCAAAGGGAAAAGGTTTAAACAGGGGCTGCCCAGGAGTGGTGCTCATGAAGGACCTGACCAGACAGCCCTCAGGAAGGCTCCCAAATATAAAAGTCACTGAAGCCTCTGCACAAGAAACTAGAGTTTTTTCATCTATTAAATGAGCTCAACGGCTTCCCTGCTGCCCTGGAGGTCTTCAGAGTACAGTGGATGACACCCTCTGGAAGACAGGGCCTGGAAAAAGAAAAGCTGCCTGACTTCTTCATGGATGCTCACAAAAGAAGCTCCCACTTACTTGGAGTCAGAGGAAGTCATCTTTTTAGCATGTTTGGGTCCAGAGCCAAGTGAATTGGGTGACTCTAGCCACAGGCTCAGATGCCTGCAGAGGAATAGATCCCTGGTTAGCAAGTACCCTTGAAAAGGGGAAAGTTTGGGGTATTGAAAAACATTTTTTCCACTTACCTTTTATCACTTCGGTTCTATCTCTATCTGCCTATAGCCACATCTATCTATTCATGCATCTCAATAACGGTTTCTCAAGAAACGGGGTTTGTGATGTAGGCTACATAACAGGAATCATCACTTGAGACAGGAGACAGAGGAAGCAGGATTAGGCAGAAGGAGGAGCCAAGCTGCGATGCCAGCTGGTCAAAGTCTTGCCAATCATGGGGGTAGTTCTAGAGTATGGCTCACCCGAAACACCCTGCATCTAGCCAAACTGGCCAGACCATTATATCCCTGCCTCATGCAGCCACAGATGCGGGCTCCCAAGGAAGGGCAAGGCCTGGGGTGAGGCAGCTCTCTGCAGTTGAGACAGATCCTGGAGGGACTGATGGCTGGAGGCTGCTTGCTGACCTCACTGCCCCAGCTGGGCATCGAATCCTCTCTTGAAGGAGTATCTGGGGTCATCTCCATGTCTGCCCCAGGCCCCTCCTTGCACCTCTCAGGTCCACGTCTCCATGTGGAGCATTCTTCTCAGGCACTACAGCCACTTTGTTCATATCCCCATCCTCCCAGGCTGGGGTGACAATGACAGATACAGGCCACTGTCAAATGGGGGGATCATTGCGTCTCCTTGTTGTTTGATGATGTGTGCTCTCTGATGGGCATTAGACTGTAAGACAAAGATCTTCAACGATTGAGCCCACTCCCTCTACCCACCCGCCTGCCTCCCCCTGAGAAACTGTTGCTCTGGTTTTCTAATTGCTCTCCTTCCAGACCTCCACCCAGGCCATTTGCCATTGCCCATAAATCTCTATACATCTAATCTGATATGGTTTGGCTCTGTCCCCACCCAAATCTTATCTGGAATTGTAGCTCCAGTAATTCCCATGTGTTGTGGGAGGGACCAGGTGGGAGATAATTGAATCATGGGGGCAGATGCCCCCATACTGTCCTCATGGTAGTGAATAAGTCTCATGAGATCCGACAGTTTTATAAGGGGTTTCCCCTTTTGCTTGGCTCTCATTCTTGTCTGCCACCATGTAAGATGTGACTTTCACCTTCCGCCATGATTGTGAGGACTCCCTAGCCATGTGGAACTGTGAGTTCATTAAACCTCTTTTTATAAATCACCAGTCCTGGGTATATTTTTATCAGCAGCATGAAAACGGACTAATACATAGCCTCAGGCCACTTCTCCTCCCATGTAATGTAGATGACCAGAGGCTGTACCTGAACTTCAGCCCTTTGGGGTAATTTTCTCTCACCACTGTCTTTCAAGGCCACCCCTGAGTGAGGCTATCAATTCCAGTTTGCAGTCACATCTAAGGAGGTGATCTAAGGAGTCACAACTGATACCAAAACCAATCTCAGGCTTTTTCCTCTTCCTTCAACTGGTTATAGGGCACTGTCCCAAACAGCCAGAGGCATGGGCTGAGTGGGGGGTGCTGATGGCACAATGATAGGGCTGTGGGTTTCTGCATGACCCACTCATGTTCCTTACCTGTCCTTCTGCCTCTACTCAGGCTCTGCCCCAGATGGACCAATTCTAACTCACTGCAGAGTAAAACTGGGTGTGCCCAATGCTATAACTCAGTGAGTCGCCTAGGACCCGGCTCGTGATATCCAGTTCTGGTTATTTGGCAGCTTGATGTCTCATGGGGAGATGATTTATCTCACACAGGGCCCAGAAGCATGACAGGCATTGTTTTCATAAAGTGAAGCATTCCCTGCTGGGGATGGCCTGGCCTTTCTCCCCATTTCCAGGCTGTGCTGATTCTCCCTTTGGAGCTTGCCATAAATGCTACATGGTGTCTCTGTTCCCATCACTGATACCCCCACCATCTGTGATTAAGGTTAGGACCTTGAGATGCAGAGACCGTCCTGGGTTATCCCAGTAACCAGTTGAATCACATGAGTCCTTACATGTGGAAAAGGAAGGCAAGAGAGTCAGAGGCATGCAGAGGTGAAAGAAGAGGCTGGAGAGATTTTCTTGTGTGAGAAGGACTCCAACTGCTGCTGCTGGCTTTGAAGACGGGGGAAGAGGGTTACGGGCAAAATAAAAATTTGGGGGCTTCTATAAGCCAAGAACAGCCCTCAGTTTACAACCTATAGGAAAAGGGGAACCTTGGTCCTACAACTGCAAGGAACCGAATTTTGCCAACAACCTGTATGGAAAGGAAACAGATTCTCCCTAAAACCTCTAGAAAGGAAGGTAACCTGCTGATGCCTTGGTTTAGCCCAAGGTCCAGAGACCCACACTGCACTTCTGACCTACAGAAACAGTGAGATAGGAAGGTTGTGTTGTTTCAAGCTGCAGTTTGTGACAACAGTGATGGGAAGTGGATATACTGTCTGCGCTCTGCCACTGCCAGCAATGGGGTTCACACGGTCAGCTGGGAAGTGAATGACCCAGCTCCAAAACCCCATCTTGGCTTCTGTCACAGATTCAGTATTGCAGAATCAAATGCTGAGATAGAGATTGGGGTGCTATCGAGATATTTAGTGGGAATTTGCACTGTGAAAGGAAAGGGAGGAAGCAAGACTAGGCAAAAGGAGAAGGTGAACTGCAAGACAAGCTTGACAAAGCCTCAGCCAAGCCAGCACGGAGCTCTGAAACAAGCTGCCCATTAGAGTTGTCCAGTGTCAGGCCCAAGTGACCAGGACTTAATATCATGCCTCAATTACTCACAAGATGTGGCTGCCCCTGCTGGAGGATGTGACTTAGAATGAAGCTGATCCTGAACGAGCTGACAGCTGGAGGCTGTCTTCTTACTGTAATCTGGCCAACTTCTGATCACGCTTTGGTCCTGAGCAGCTAGTCTTGCCTTGAAGGAGGATCTGCATGGCACCCCTCCATGTCTCTCATAGTCCCTTCATGCTAGAGGTCATAAAGATGAATCTGAGAGATTAAACTATTTGCTCAGTGTCACACAGAAAATGATGGGCAGAGCTGGGACTACAGCCCAAGTTTCCTGAAGCTTTTCCTAATATCACAGTTTTGACTAATAACACAGTTCTGCCTTTGGAGAACATTATGGGGCTTCTAGATAATGTGCCAGAAGCGAACATAATCAGTGAACTCCAACCAAGAGGGACTTTAAGGGGCCTTCAGTATAACCCCTGGCCTAAGACAGAGGTACCCTGTAAAGCATCCCTCATGCTGCCGGCCTGGGTCCCAAACTTGCCTACCTCCCGTTGAAAAATGTTCTGATCCTTTCTGACTATAATTCCTGGTAACTTACCAATCAGTAAGGCCATATATGTGAAACACATTGAAATTTGCAAAGCATAGTACCTCAGTCTCTAGAGTGTTCAGTGCCATTCCTATTTAGGACAATGCCTCTATCTGCATCTGGGCAAGACTGGGCTTTGATTTTCATTTCAGGCCTGTGGTTCTGTACCACCCATTCCTTTACTGTTCCCCTAGTTCTTTCCTCCTCTCACTTTTGGTGGCACTGCCTGGGCCTCTTGTTCATCCTGCTCATTTCCTCCAGCACGTCTGCATTTCTCGGCAGCACCACACTGCTAGAAGTGGGACATGAATGTACATAATGGAATATAATTTCTGGGTGTATTGTATTCATAACAAGAGGGGTAATGCCACACAGATGAGGTCACATCTGGATATTATGTCCAGAAAGGTGTGAAGATGTAGGATCATATGACCAGAGGGTGCTCTGATATGATACTGATAAAATACATGAATACTATATGCCATGATATGGTACTAATAAAATACACGATAAAATACTATATTCCATGCCATGAGAAACTATAACATGTGCATAGACCAACATAATTTACCAAATACTTATATAACAATCTCCTCACTTGGTTCTTCCTATAACCCTGTGGGATGTAAGAGACCTATTTTATTCTCCTGGAACTTCCATTTCCTCACCCAGAGCTCCAAGCTACCTTTGTGATAAGAAATGACTGAAGGGAACAAAGAAGCTAAGCGTGGATGGAACTATGTTTCCACATTTAAAGACCTATTGTCTGGAAGATATATTAGAACTCAGAGGACACTGAATCTTTGGCCCTAGTTTTCACCATCAGCATGACACACACAGCCTAATCTTGCATGGCCTCATTGTGGGAAAACTGTACTCCCCGCCTCTTGACTTTGGGCTTCACCATATAACTTGATTTGGTCAGTTGCAAACGTGACAAAACCACAGTCTTGAGCCTAAGCCCTAAGAGGCCTCACATGTTGCTGCTTGCCTTCTTGTAGTTTTACCATTTGCCATGAGAGGGGCATGCACCAGCTAGCCTGCTGGTCCTGGGGCAAGATGGGAGACCCATGAGGCAGAGCTTTCCGGCCACCGCAGGCTGAAGCAGAGCTGCCCTATGCAACATGGAGAGCTTCTGCTGTTCATAGTACCATGGATGCAAAGAGAAATTGTCTTAACCCTTGCGGAAGCTGAGTCCAGTAGAGAGGTATAGCATCATCAGCCACTGAGTTCACAAAGCTTGTGGTCCATATAGAGTCTTCCCTGTCTCTCCTGCACCTCCTAGTAGATTGTTTCTTTGTTCCAAATATTTGCTGCACCTCTCTGAGATAAAATTACACTTCCTGTCACATTAATGCCAGGCTTGGCCGTGTGACTTTTTTTTGGCCAATGGTGTATGAGTGGAGGTGACATGTGCCACCTCTAAACAGAAGCCATTCAAGGGCCATTGCATAATACTATTATTTCTCTCTGCCACAAGCCTAAGACAGGGCTTCACCTTCAGCTCCAGTGACAGAAGGAAGACCACGTGGATCAGAGATGCAGTTGATGGCATACAAGCAGCCAAAAAGCATATGGAAAACATGCTCATTACCACTGATCATTAGAGAAATGCAAATCAAAACCACAATGAGATACTATCTCATACCAGTCAGACTGGCTATTATTAAAGTCAAAAAGCAGCATGTTGGCAGGGCTGTAAAGAAAAGAGAACACTTATTACACTGTTGATGGGAATGAAAATTCGTTCAGCCACTGTGGAGAGCAGTTTGGGGATTTCTTAAAGAACTAAGAATGGAATTACCATTTGACCCAGTAATTTCATTACTAGGTATCTACCAAAAGGAAAATAAATCATTCTTCCAAACACACACATACACCCGTATGTTCATCACAGCACTATTCACGATAGCAAAGACATGGAACCAACCTAGGTGCCCATCAACAGTGGATTGTATAAAGAAAATGTGGTACATATACACTGTGGAGTAGTGTGCAACCATAAAAAGAATGAAATCACGTTCATTGCAGCAACATGGATGCAGCTGGAGGCCATTATCCTAAGGAAACTAATGTAGAAAGAGAAAACCAAAATACCCCATATTTTAAGTGGGAACTAAACAATAAGTACATATGGGCATAAAGGTGGGAACTACAGACAATGCAGACTCCAAAAGCAGAAAGGGAGAGAAAAGGCAAGGGCTGAAAATCTACCTATTGAGTACTATGCTCACTTTCTGGATGACAGGTTCAACTGCACCCCAAACTTCAGCATCACACAATATACCCATGCAACAAACCTGCATATGTACCTCCGAATCCATAAAAGAAGTTGAAAAAAATATCACAAGCCTAATGATGTCATCCCTAGCTTAAAATGCAAGGCTGGGCACAGTGGCTCATGCCTGTAATCCTAGCACTTTGGGAGGCCGAGCGGACAGATCACTTGAGGCTGAGAATTCAAGGCCAGCCTGGGCAACATAGTGAAACCCTGTCTCTAAAAAAAAAAATTTTTTTTTTAAATTTTAAAAATGGCCATGAGGGTATGTGCCTGTAGTCCCAGCTACTGAGGAGGCTAAGGTGGGAGGATGGCTTAAATCTGAGAGGTGTAGGTTGCAGTGAGCCAAGATGGTGCCACTGCACTCCAGCCTGGGCAACAGAGCAAGACTCCATCTCAAAAATGAAAAATAAAATGCATCTGAAACTCATAACTTTCAGAAAGCCTTCAACTCTGGCTGAACACAGGAGGCTGTTCCTGATGCAGTCTCCAGCCCCCACTTACCCCTTCCTCTGACCACGCCTCACACCGGAGTCTGCCCTTGGTCACTCAGAGCTGCTGGCCTTTCCTCTGGCAGGTCCTGCACTCCTCTGACCCTTCCTCCAAGAAAGCCCTTCACATAGATAGCCTCATCTTCCTCCTCCTCTCTGCCAAAGACCAGCCAAAGCTCTGCCTTTTGTAAGAATCATTCCCACATCCCTCAGCCCAATATTGTCCTCTCAATCTTTGCTGCAAAACAAAATATTGTGGGGAGCTTAAAAAAAAAATATTGACACTCAGGTCCCACCACCAGAGATATTGAATTAATTGTCTGGGACGGGACCTGTACAACAGTATCTTTTTAAATCTCCCCGGGTGATTTTAACATGCAGCCCAGGCTGAGGACTATTTGCATTCTTCTATTTTAATTGCACTTCCCCTGAGCACCTGCACTCCCTGTGTTCCCCTACTTATTACTCTGTATTGTAATGTTCTGTTCATTTTTCTGACTCCCTAACTCATCTAAGGGCTCTTCAAGGGCTACGCTCACATCCTTTCCATCTCCTATCCTCCAGGGCTTAGCTCACAACACATGTGTGTTGACAGCTGCAGTTCCCCAAGTCAGGTAACTTCTCCCTGCACCCCACCCTGCTTGTGCCCCCTGAAGCCTCACTTTCCAGCCACCTCAAACTGCAGTGCTTGACTCAGTGGCTCTGAAATGACTGAATTGCTCAGCTGCATCTTTCTCTAGCAGTTTTTCTTCTGTCTCTGCTCTCTTGGGCTTTGACACTTGGGTTGTCCAATGCTTACAGTATCAGTGTGAACAGCTGCTGCTTTGCCTAAAAGCACTTCAGTGAAGGGCTAGAAAATCCCTGGAAATTGCTCTCCCCCATCCCCTGTCAAGCCAAGCTCACTGCGTTGAAGAGAAAAGGACTCCAGGGGAGGAGGTGCTGCTGTCTCTCCTCTGAGCAGAGACCCTGCAGACCTCAAGGCCAAGGGCCCCCACCCTCCTTCCAAACACATCCAAATCTCTGCATCCATCTCACTCCACCATTCTAAGGCATAGCTCACTTCTGCTTCCACATTTGATTTAATCTTAAGGGAGAGGGGGTTATCATTCTCACTTTATGGGTGAATAAAGGTCAGTCAGAGACCCTCCCATTGCAGCTTGGCCTCTTCATTGCCCTGTGACCTTAGGTTACTTAACCTCCCAGGTTAGAAGACAAAAGGAGGAGGGCAGAGGTCCCAGGAATCAGGCTGGTCTACGGGGCCTGCCCATCTCTCTCCCATCTTCTGAGTCACTATTTTGCTGAAGCAACCCTGCTGTTAAAGTCACTGATAGTGGGGCAGTTTGAGCTAGCCACAAGGCCCTCTTTCCTCCCCCTGAATGGTGGGGCACCAGCTTTGGAGTCAGACAGACCAGAGTTCAAATCTGGGCTGTGTTTCTCAATACCTGTGTCACCTTGGGTGTGCTTTTTACCCTTCCTAAGGTCCCCTTTTCTCTTCTACCAAAATGGAATGGTATAATTTGGCCTCCCAGAGGAATGGTAAATAAACAGGGAGCTGGGCCTATGTGAGGACACCTCAAACCTCAAATGCTGGCTCCTCCCCTGTCCCAGCCCTGGAGATGGAAAAAGTCTCCAAGGCAATTGCTGCAGGATGGACCCTGCCCCCGCCCACTGAGTTCTCCCCTGACAATTCTGTATTTGCTTCCCTGTGGCTTGTTTTCTCCATTTGCTCCAAGAGTTTAGGGACTAGTCTCTGGCTCAACACTTTGGAATCATTTTTTGTTCTGATGTCCTGTGTCAAAACTAAGTTATCTTTTGAGCCTGGGGGAAGGGGTGGCTTTTCCCTGGGTGCTGTCTGCTCCTCTGCCTCCTCACTGTGTGTACAACAGAGCATGGGAGTCATTCCTGTCTTCAAGACTCAGCTTTACCACTTCCTTGCTGTGTCTCTTTGGGCAAGTTACTTAACCTTTCTGGGCTTTTGTTCTCCTCCATTATGTGAAGATTTGGATTGTTAGACTGTTCTTGCAAGGTTGTGTGAAGATCAAGTGAACTGCTGCAGATGAATGTCCAGCCTGGCGGGTGGCATCAGAGGTGCCCGCTAAGAGGGTGTAACTGTGGCCAACAGAGCCAGCCACAGCAGGGCACATGTAGAATGCAGCTTTGTTCTTCCCACCTCTGCCTTTCGTCCCTGTGGGGTTGACTCACTCCTTGGTTTTGGGGGAGGAAAGGACTCTGACTCTCAGACAGTCCTTAGGTACTAACAAATCATTTCATGTTGTAGCTTTTAAAATGTCCAGTCCAGTCCAACATCAAAACCTGAAAGCCTCATCCTATTTAAAACATCTCTTCCCAAATATCCACCTGTCCTCGGCTGAGACACCAGTTCTGCAGAAAGAGCAGTGCCAGCTCTGTCACTATCTCTCCTCTCTTCCTCCTCTACCCTGGAGGCTGCTGGATCCTCCAGACCTGGATGGGAAGACGGAGGGAGACTACTGGGAGGAGAGATAAGGGGCATAAAATGTCCTCTTTGACTCTAGTTGCCATCCAGCATGGATGTGCTATGGGTGGGACAGGTGTCTAAATGCTCAACCCTTCCCTCATGGAGCTCTTTTGTGAGCTGCTTGGAGATGTATACACTGGGGACCCATGACTGCAGTCCCATAGCTTGGGTGATGCTACTTCTCACTCATGGTTTCTGATGTCCTCAACCCCTGGCTTCCAGGGGACCATCCCAGGACATGCCTGGGCCCATAGCTGGCTCCCTTGCCCTGCATCCTCCACATGTCCCTTATTCTATTCCCAGGCACCACGCCTACCTCCAAGTGCCAGAGGCAGGGCTCTCCACAGGGTGCTCAGGGAGCCCTTCCTCCCTTACCAGGCATAACGTGGGGGAAAGCCTGCATGCCTGCCCCATGAGGAGGACACAGGAATCCCCAGCATGTGACATTCTCCCTAAAGAGAGCCCTCACGTTCCTACCGATCAACTTCCCAGTGACTCTGTCCTACCCTTCAGGGAAGTGATGAGTTAGGGTTTTTGGACTGATTTGGGGGCCACACCTTAGTAAGTTCATAAATTATCCATCACCATTTTTTAGGATCTGCAACCACTTAATACCACTTGTTCTCAACCCTGGAGGTTTGGCCAAATTTAGGTAACAAAAAGCCACCATTTACCTTATCATTAGGTTAGTTGTAACTGTCATTATTCCCAAGCAGAATGAGTCCCCGGCTCGAGCTCCCAGGGCCCTCACCATCCTGTCCCTTCCATGACCCCATCCCAGTGCATCCTATTTTGTGCTTCATGTTTATCTTCCCACCAGACTATGAGCTGCTGGAGGGCAAGCCTGTGCCTCCTTCCCCTCTGGGTCCTCAGAACCCAGGATATCACAGTCATCAACCAGTGCACTTTTCTTCAATTAATGGATGAGCATCTTAAATGACACTGGTATCATTTAACAGCCAGATACCAGGTCTCGCTTACATGGAAGGAGCAGCCTATGGGTGCTGCGAAGTGTAACAATAAATGGATGTGATGCTAATCAGAAAGCTCCATAGCAACAGCAGGAATAATTACTCCGGTAACTAATGCTTGCTGAGTCAGACGAGCTGCTACAGCTGGCACACCTATAGTCTGTCCTCACAGGTGGCAACGGCATTATTAGTTTCCCATCTTACAGATGAGGAAACTAAGGTATGTAGGGCTTAAGTATGAGCTAAGAATTCTAGGATTATAAAGCCAAAAGCTGAGCAGATTTCAGAGAAGAGTTCAGAGCTGTGAGGGATCTCCCCTCTTGAAAATGTTCAGAAAAGTCTTCATGGAGGAGAGGACAGTGTGGCAGTTCCTCCAAGAGCTAAAAACAGGACTACCATTCAATCTGGCAATCCCATTACTGGGTAAAAACCAAGAGGAATATAAATTCTATTATAAAGACACATGCACACATGTGTTCATGGCAGCACTATCCACAATAGCAAAGACATGGAATCAACCTAAATGCCACTGGATAAAGGAAATGTGATACGTATACATCATGGAATACTATGCAGCCATAAAAAAGAATGAGATCATGTCTTCTGTGGGAACATGGATGGAGCTAGAGGCTATTACCCTTAGCAAACTGACACAGGAACAGAAAACCAAATACCACATGTTCTCACTCATAAATGGGAGCGAAATGATGAGAAGTAAGAACACATAGACACATAGAGGGGAACAACACATACGGGGGCCTATCAGAGAGTAGAGGGTGGGAAGGGGGAAGAGGATCAGGAAAAATAACTCATGGGTACGAGGCTTAATACCTGGATGATAAAATATTCTGTACACCAAACTCCCATGACATGAGTTTACCTATATAACAATCCTGCTCATGTAGCCCTGAACCTAAAATTAAAGTTTAAAAAATGTGGGTCTGAGTTGCATGAGTGGACAGGGAAAGAAGCCTGCCAGGTGGATAAACTGCAGCCTGGAGAGGCAAAAGCTCATTGACCAACAAGAACCCATGGCATGGGGCATGCTCTGGGCCAACCAAGAATTCCATGTTGTCCAGGATATGATGGATTTGAGATCCAAAGGGGTGCAGGAGTTTGGATTTTTTCACAGGCAATGGGAAACCACTGAGGATTTTGAGTGAATCAGAGCTCTTTTCTAGAAGATTAATCTACAGCTCGTTTCCTGAAGTGAGAGACAGAGACAGAATGGAGAAGGCAACTAATTAGGAGATACTTTAATTATGCAGCAGACATTCACTGAATAGAAAGGGCCACAAGAAAACTTAGAAATCATTGTTTGTAACTTTGCTTTGCACACTAGACTGAGTTCTCTCAGGGCAAATGAGTGTTATGTTCAACTACGTTTTTCAAAACTGAACACAATGCTCAGTAATAAGGCAGTAAGTACACTCATCCTGAATGAATGAAGGAATAGGTGAATGAACAAATGAATGAGTGGCACCTTCCTTGAGCGAGTCACACCTGAGGATCAGCACTGATTAAGGGGAGTGGGTGGGAGGAAGGGATGATTTGACAGAACTGAAGGGTGCGCAGTTGTATCCAGAAAGGAGAAGGAAGAAGGCACTCGACAGTGAGCTTTCGCCTCCCAGGGGCCTAGTTTCTCCACTTGTCCATCAATGAGTGGCAGAGAAGGGTGGGCAAGATGATCCCCAAGTCCCTCCTAGATCCTCTGTTCTGGGATTTGATGAGACCCCAACCTCCTTGCTCTCCACCCCTGCTGCTTCCCTTCAATGCTAAAAAGACCAAGGAGGAATGGAGTCTCTGCTGGCAGAAAGAGCTGGGGGCACAGCCTTGCAGGTCCAAAGCCGACTTCTTTACCTGCCTCCAAAGGCAGCTTTGCCTGGGTTATTCTGGGCCAGTGTCATGGCACCAAGCTCCCTTTCTTCTCTCCATACCAGGCTTTTATGAAAGTCCCTAACGAGCCTTGTGCTATTATACATTTTAGAAATCTCATCTAATAGGGCTCATGAAGTATAAATTAACCCCAAGGAGCAGAACTGCATTAATCCCTGTGGTGATTATGCATTAGCCAAAGAATTTCTTTGCCTATTTTAAGCAGCTGAACCCAGACCGTCTGGGGTGCTTTTCTACTTTGTCTCTCTTGCCAGCCATTCATTTAGATCATCCCATGGTACATATCCTCTCCACTGCCTCCCCCACCCATCCACGCATGCCAGCTGCAGAGGCTGTGTGATGCAATGGAAAGGGCACAGGCCTTGTGTCCAGCAGAACCTGGCTCTCAGGCCAGTCTCTCACTGTCCACATGATCTTAGTCAAGTCACCTAGCTGCCCTGAGTTCTGGCTACCCGATTTGAATCAGTGGTATTAAAAGCAACTTTCTGGGGTGTCTGAGAGTCTAAATAACATTAATAGAGCACCACATGCATAGTAGGCCCTCAACCCCAGCGAGTTCTTTTTCCTCCTATTGTCATTGCCTTACTGTGTTAATAGCACCCAAGCTGAGGATGGCTGATAAAAAAAAGTCACTTGGGGTGGGAAACAGCCAGAAAAGTTTCAGCTTCAGGTTCATGCTCCACAGCTGAAAATAGAATTAATTAATATTCTGAATGCATTAATGAGGTCTTTGAAATCAGGTAAAGAAAAAACTACTGTACATTCATCAAAGGTGTGTTGTACCTAGCTGAGGACTTTCTGGGAAAGAAACGAAGGTGTGCCAACCCACATCACCCGCCACTTTAAGCTTGCGTTATTCTACTTTCTGAATCAAAAACTATAATTATAGACTTGTCTTGCAAGCAGCCAGAGATTTTCTCCTGAGAAGTTCGAAAACACTGCTATTCCAGGGACATCAGCTCATGAGGAACAGTATCACCCGAGTCCCCAGCCACTCAGTGAATGGATCCCCATCTACCATTGCAAACACAAAAAACAAGGCACAAAAGACACTGGGTGTGGCCTGACCCCCTCACCCAGCACCTGACATGAAGACAACTTATACCTCACCGTGCTTTACCCTACACAAAACCATCTTGTAGATTTTATCTCCTGTGAAAATCTCAGCAATTCTGAGGGCAAGGCTGAGGGAAGAAAAGGAACATCATGCCCCCTTGACAATTAAGAAATCACAAAGCCAAAGACAGAACCAGAACCCAGTCCTGTGTTTTCTGCACCACCTTGGACAGCTGTGGGCAAATGTGGCCTTTTATCATCCTCAAATGTTGTCAGCTCTGAATAGTGAGTGCAGCTCCCTGATTAGCCTGGATGCTCCTTGAAGACCAGGATCTTCGGCTCCATGTTGAACAAAGAGGAGTCTTGAGTAGGGAACCCATGCTTAATCCTTGTTATTGCTAATTGCATATCAATAAATAAGTTATTGTAAAATGATCTCATTCTGTACTTCCTCCTTGCAATGAACCTGTGAGGTAAGCACATTTTTATCCCCATTTTATAAAGGAGAAAACAGAGTCTCAGGAAGGGTAAGTGGCTTGAACCCAGGACTTGGGTATTAAGCAGCAAACCTGAGAGTCAATGCTAGGTGTGACTCCAGCTCTTTCAATTCAATGTGGTTTATTTATGCATTCGCTCTATAAACACTTGGGTGCCAAGCCCAAAGCAACACCACAGTGGGCAGACATGCTGTTGTGGAACTGCTGCGCCCCCATCTGGCCGTCACTCATCTAATCCAAACATCTTGTGCAGATGCAGCCACATGAAACAAAACAAATGCATCTTACTAGTTGAGCAAGTACACTGATGCCCAAAAGGCCATATTGACTTGGTTTCGGTCTTTGTGAGTATTCCTTTTATTTGTCTTTGGTTCCTCTTTAGTGGAAAGGGTGTCCCAGCACCTTCCCAGGCAGCTTCTCTGGAGATCGGCCCCCAATCACTAAGGAGGATCCACATGGGACAAGGGGAAAAGCAGCAAGCTGGAATTCACATAAGCAGGGTCCTGTTCTCATTATGGTCCCACCTAGCATGTATGTCCTTAGGCCAGTCATGTGGCTTCTTCATTTTTACACCCTAATTTTTAAAATGAAAAGTTGAATTAACAAGTCTATTTTATAAGACCAAATGCACAAATCCTTTTGAAAAAACAACTCAGTTTTTCAGTTTAATTTTTATTGTAGTAATGTGTATATAACATAAATTTTAACTATTTTAACCATTTCTAAGTGTACAATTCGGTGGCATCAAGAACTTTTACAATGTTATGCAACTATCATCACCACACATTTCCATAACAGTTTCATCTTCTCAAACCGAAGTTCGGTTCCCTTTAAGCACTCACTTCCCATTTTCCCTACCCCCAGCACCTGGTAACACAATTCTATTTTCTGTTGCTATGAATTTGACTATTGTATTCAGCTGTTCTTTCATTGCTATAAAGGAATACCTGAGACTCCGTAATTTATAAAGAAAAGAAGTTTCATTGGCTTACGGTTCTGCAGACTTTACAGGAAGCACGGTGCTGGCATTTGCTTGGCTTCTGGTGAAGCCTCGGGGAGATTTCAATCATGGCAAAAGGCAAAGGGGGAACAAGCATGTCATGTGGCAAAAGCAAGACCTAGAGAGGGTGGGGAGGGGGAGCTGCCAAACACTTTTAAATAATCAGATCTCGCAAGAACTCACTATCACAAAGACAGCACCGAGCCATGAGGGATCAGTCCCCCTGGCCCAAACACCTCCCACCAGGCTCTACCTCCAGCATTAAAGATTACAATTCAACATGAGATTTGGGTGGGAACAAATATCCAAACTAGATCAACTACTCTAGGAGCCTTATATAAGTGGAATCATCATATGTATCCAATGTGTATTCTTTTACATCCTTTTTTTTTTTTTTTGAGATGGAGTATTGCTCTGTGGCCCAGGCTGGAGTGCAGTGGCACGATCTGGGCTCACTGTAACCTCTGCCTCTCAGGTTCAAACGATTCTCCTGCCTGAGCCTCTTGAGTAGCTGGGACTACATGTGTGTACCACCATGCCCGGCTAATTTGTGTATTTTTAGTAGAGACGGAGTTTTACCATGTTGGCCAGGTGGGTCTCGAACTCCTAACCTCAAGTGATCTGCCTGCCTCAGCCTCCCAAAGTGCTGAGATTACAGGTGTGAGCCACTGTACCTGGCCTCAATGTGTATTCATTTATGTCTGGCTTATTTTACTTAGCATAACCAGGAATCACTATTGAATACAAAGATCAACCCATCATACCAACCCCACACCTGGGAATAGAGCTGTAGGGATTATAAGAGTTTCACATGCCTTATCTCCTGTATGCCTCACCACAACTTTGACATGATCTCCACTTAACCAATAAGGAAAATGACATGAAGTTCGAGTAATTTGGTCAAAGAGTGACAGAGACAAATCTGTCCACAGATCTTCCAACCAAGTTCAGGGATCTTTCTAAATTTACTCCTGAGACTTCAAACAGTGAGAAAACCTGAGTGTGTTAGGCTGTTCTTGTGTTGCTATAAAGAAATACACGAGACTGGGTAATTTAGAAAGAAAAGAGGTTTAATTGGCTCAAGGTTCCACAGGCTGTACAAGAAGAATGAAGTGGGCATCAGCTCAGCTTCTGAGGAGGAGTCAGGAAATGTACAATCATGGTGGAAGGTGAAGGGGGAGCTAGCACTTCACATGGCTGGAGCAGGAGGAAGAGAGAGAGAGGTGGGGAGACCTGCTACACATTTTTAAACAACCAGATCTCATGATAACTCACTCACTCACTATTACAAGAACAGCAGCAAGGAGATGGTGCTAATTCTCTTTTGTAGGGGCAGTCCTGGTCATCCTAGGATGTTTAGCAGCATCCCTGACCTCTATCCACTAGATGCCGGCATCACCACCCAAGTTCTGGCACCAAAGATGTCTCCAGATACAGCTTAGTGTCTCCAGATACAGCTTAGTGTCTCCAGACACAGCTTAGTGTCTCCTGGGTGCACAATCGCCCCTAGTTGAAAACCACTGGTTTAACCCATGCCAGGTACTGGAAAACAGAGATGAATGGAACAAGGCTTTTCCTCTGGGAGATCCCAGTCTAGAGGCTCTGACATGAGGACCAGTACTTACCTTAGGCAAGCATGAGAGCAGGAAAACAGTTGGCATGTGGGAATCTGATGTTAGCGTGCTTTGACTGCAGTAAGATGTGTGGGCTGGAGGGGGCAGTGGGTGGGGAATGCAGTTAGGAGGCAACCATGATGAGGTGGAGAACAAACAGGAACAGGGGTGACAGGCTGGGGAGTCTGGACAGACCCAGGAGATTAGCCCAGTAGGATAGCAACACACGCATAGAGTGGAAGGTAAGGTTGTGGCTGTAATTAATGCAATGTGGATAGGGTCTGAATAGGGCCAGATTTTCTCCTCTGTGAATCGGGGGCCATGTGATCTCCCAGGTCCCTTGCTGTTCTGACACTCTGCAACTTGAACATTCCAGAGACAGGAGCCCAGGGACTGACAGACAGCTCCTCTTCCTCCCACTCTCTCACTCCTTCCTCTCCCTTCCATTGTTCCACACATCTCTACAAAGCAGAAAAGAGAAAGCCAATGTTCCTCCTGGATCCCAGGAGTCTTAGGCCTAGGGCTTTCCTGTTCCCAGTCCTCCCACTGGGAAGGCTCACAGAGCCTCCTCCAGCTCCAGCGTGTGGGGGCCGCTGAGCAGGACATGGGTGACTCACACTGAGCAGATAATGAGCTCTGGTGACAATGGACCCAGCATCAAAGGGAGAAATGGTACCTCTCCCAGGGCTAGGGCTTGGGCCCATGGGGCTCTGTGGGATGGAGGCTGAGTGAGTTTGACGGTTTCCCAGGCATCATCCTGTCCTTCCTCCCCCAGTCCTACCACCCCTACCAGGAACTGCCAGGAAGTCTTGCTCTTTTAAATGGTGCATTTTGCAGTTAAAACCGGAGGCCCCTTGAGGCTAGAAACCGGAGGCTCCATCCTTGACTTGAGCTGTCTAGCTTTTCCTTTCAGTACAAGCTTTAGCCCTGCCTCAATGCTTAAAATATCAAAATGTGTGTTTTCTATACCCATCTGGTCACTGATCCTCTCAGCTCAGTCAACCCACTCATTCCACAGACCTTGGCTGACCATTAGAAGTCAGCCGTGAATAACTGCACATGTTCCAGCCATTATTGCAAGGTGACTAGCATATTCTCTACACGTGGTGGCCTTGTAGCTATGTCAAGTACCGTGTTGTTAAGACTGCAATGTTGTAGTCTACAGTGTTGTTAAGATCACATTGAAAGAATAATAGACTGATAAGAAAGCAAGACCCTGAGACAAAGAGAATGTAGGCAAAGGATGGCATGTTTTTTAACCTGCCACAAAATAACCCTGACTACATCAGGAAGGCATCGGTCATGCCGAGAAACAATGGCACATGCACGCTGGATGTGTGACAGTGTGATCATGAAACTGTGTGCAGGAAGGAAACCAACAGGAAATAGTGCAGAAACCATGGGCTAGCAAAAGCAGGGAGCAGTTATCACCCCCACATCCAAAGAAGCAAAGGGGTGAAGGGAGAAGTTACCAGAATCCACAGATAGTAGCTGCATGGAGAATGCCTCCCAACAGGAGCTGGGGTCTTTGGTAAAGAAGTGCTGCTGACAGAGAGGGTGCCAGGAGAGAAAATTCCCTAACCCCGCTCCTCTCCTTCCCTTGTGTTTCCTCCCTGAACTCCCTACTAGTCAAAGGCAACTTTAAGTCAAAGCACAGATGAATCTGTTGATGCAGTTCCCACAGCCAGCATCCCCCAACTTCCCTTAAAGTTCATGGTCTGGGCCTCATTGGCAGTCCTTTACTTCAGACAGATGGGGAAGGAAAAAAAGGGATGGGCAATGGAGACAAAAGGCAGTGAGTCCTCCCCTCCATACCCCAGCCAAGTACTTAGAGATGAGGAAATACTTTTAGTATCTTTAGTAGAGACTTCCTGTTGGTCTCTTCAGCATCTCTTCAGTAGTTTCCCCCTACTCTTTCATGACAGCTCCTATAAAGCTGACCCCAGCTCCAGGTATGGAAGACGCAGATTTCACTAAGCCAATCAGAACATTCCATTCCCCTGAATGATAAAATGAGCATTTGATATAATCCAGTCCAATTTGACTATACAACTTTTCCTTGGAATTCTGGAAAATGACAATCCAGGTTTTCTGCTGGATGTAAATAAGGAAGAATGGGAGAGCCCTAGGAGGTGGGGGCAGAGAGCTTGGGGCCATAAAAAAAAGTCAACATCAAGTTGAGGTAGAGACCATCAGAGGCAGAGTAGAGAGATAGATTGAGAGCAGGGACTTGGTGGCATCACTAGCTATTGAACAAGCCTCTCAGACAGAAGCCCTGCCTTCCTGCTTTTCAGCTAAATGTCAATAAATTCCCAGTGTGAGCTGGATCTTCTTGTACTTAAAAGCAAAAATGCTTCAGCTGAGACATCCTCCAAGAATTAGGAAAATAACCAAATACGTAATTGAAAGAGACAATGTATCTATCAGGCCCATGAGGAAACATGGATTGAAGGGAGTTTGGTCAGCAATGTTTAAGCATCTTACTTCTGCATGGAAAATGGGAAAGAAGGCTATCTTCAGCTGAGTATGACTAACACTGTCCAGACAGAGATACCATCTACAGGGGACAAGACCATTTTTGTCACCAGAGAGGCCTGAACTATATGAGCTTGGGCAAGTGAGCTTTAAAGCAATGGAATTCTAAGAATTAACAAGAACCAAGGACTCTTCATTCTCAGTTCCACTGCATCTGTGTACGGCTGATGGGGCCCATCTAGGGAAGAAACTGCAAGTGGTTTTAGATGATGAGGGCACATCCCAGAATGTAAAAAGCCACAAACTTATAGGACATTCATATTTCTCACTGAAAAGAAATGACCCTCTTTGTAAATGAGTGTTTGGGTATTTGGTTTGATATATAAAGCGGTGTGTGTGTGTGCATCTGTGTTTGGCTCATGTCAGTCCATCATTGCAAGTTTCTTATATTGTGCTCAGAAATTCCTGTTCAAGAACCTGTAGAAGCTCTTGGAGTCAAATCCATGACAGCAATGCCACTCATGAGGCTTTCTGACAAGTGACCACTCAGCCTCCTCCTGGCACTTTCACCCCACTGCTTTGCTGCCTTCTTCTCCCAGACTGAGCAACATGAGGAACCAACCTAACTAGGGGCAGGGGAATGGGTGAAAAGATATAGGCTTAGGTTTGAAAATCCATGATTATCAACCCATGTAGTCTGAAACTTTGAGAATGGAGGCTCCATAAATCAACTGGGTGCCCCTGGCTTGATGTCATGGAGGTGTTACCTCCAGACATCAACACTTACTGTCCTTAGGGCAGGCTGCAACAGCTCAATGTCGTGATAGCTAGTGGCTCTCTCAGCCCATCTCAGCACTTGAACTGCTGGGCCAGGCAGAAAGAAGTAAAATGGGATATCAGGGGGGCCTGAACCTTGGGCAGAAGCAGAAAGGACTATAAGGATTCTGAGCCTTTTCATTTATTTATTTAACAAACATTTATTTTTGTGCATCTTTTATATGCAAGAATTGTACCAGGTAAGGAATTAGTCATTGCTTCATTCAATAAACATTTATGGAGCATACACTTGCCAGGTACTATGTGAGATAAACATGAACAAGTCAGGATCTAGGCCATTCCATTGTGCCCATGGTAGAGTGTTCCTAATTCTGTGGGATTTGTCCTAACTGGACACAAGTGGTTTTAGATTTTAAATGCTACATGAAGAATCTTTCTTTATGCACAGATAGGACATTAAATACCTGAATTGCATAGTATGAAAGTCATTCATTTTTTCATGTTTTTCCAAACACTTTGATTACTTTGAGAATAAAGGCTCAGTCTCATGCCATGTAGCAGTACTTGTCTTATTAAAACTTGCCAATTTTCCTTTCTGAGAGAGAGAGAGAGAGAGAGAAAATTTGTCTTAGGTACAGAGCTTTTAAAAACAAAATCCAAAAAAATGTATTTTTTTCCATACACACTTATGTTTTGTTAGAATTGGTTAGCTTTTACGTGACACTTGACTTTTTGTCATTTTTTTAATTGACATGAAATATTTGTTAGGTGAAATAAGCCAGGCACAGAAAGACAAATATCTCCTGTTCCCACTCATATGTGGAAGCTTAAAAAGTGGATTTCAGGGAGGTAGAGAGTAGAATGTTAGTTAACAGAGGCTGGGAAGGGCGTGAGGGTGATGGGGAGATGAAGACAGGTTGGCTAGTGGGCACAAAGGTAAAGTTAGGTAGAAGAAATCAGTTGTAATGTTCAATAGAGGAGTAGGGTGAATATAGTTAATGACAGTGTATTGTATATTTCAAAACAGCCAAAAGAGAAGACTTGAAATGTTCCCAACAAATAGAAATAATAAATGCTCAGGGTGATGGGTACCCTAAACACCCTAACATGATCATTACACATTCTATGCATGTAACAAAATATCACATGTACTCCAGGGAGAATCTAATACTATTGTTTTGTTATTCCCAGTTTTTATTTTTATGGTGACTTCTTTAAGTAATAATACTTGTTTTTAAAGAAAAATTACAAATAATAAGTCAGCTGGCACATAAGTATGGTAAAAATTGTAAATGATTGAATTTTAGGAAAACAACAACATTGTATTTTGCTATTCTTTACCAAATTTTTAGTAAATTCTTCACACTATGGGAGAATTATACAGCTCTACCCTGATTAACTCAGGAGTGGTCTTGTGACTTATTGGCCAGCGAAATGTGGGTAGAAGTAGCATATGTCATTTTCAGGAAGAAACTTTAAGAGCCATTATATAGTTTGCTGTGCCCCCTTTCTTTCTTCCATGAGACAAGCCATGTTATGAGAGAGCCTGCCCCATTAGTCTGGATGCTGCACTGAAGATGACATTGAATGGAGACAATCAAGCCGTGATGAACATGAAGCATGAGTGTGAAATAAACTTTGGTTGTTGTAAGCCACTGAGACTTAGTCCATCCTGACTGATACAAAGAGCCACAGCAGGATCTGATAAAAAGATGCAACAGCCCAGAACAGTCCAGCCCCACTCCTGGAAAAAAAACTTTAGTCACCTTTAGTTACCTGTTTCTAACTGTACTTCCTGCCAAACTACTCACCTGGTAACTCTGGCTCATACCCCTGCTCTCTTTAAAACAGTCAATCGGAATTAGCCTAGACTGTGCAGTCCAACCCTAGCCAATAGGGGAAAAACACAGCAGTAGGGGCTACCTGCATCAGGAATAAAAAACTCTTCCCCATCCTTGTTCAGGTGTGCTCTCGCCATTACTCCATTCATGAGTCACACCCTTCTATAGAAGTAAAAATTGCCTTGCTGAGAAAACTAAATTTATGCTTGAGTGCTATTTCTTTGCGGCACCGAAAATTTATTTGTAACAGAAGCAAAGTGCCATGCACTTTGTACCTTTTCTCTCACTGGATCTTCTGAGGACTGATTTATCTCCCATTTTATAGATGAAAACACTAAGACTCATCCCACAAAGTCAGCCAGCCAGTAACTGATGGAGCCAGGACTCAAATCCAAAGCTCTTGAGCTAAATCTAGTAACTTCCTGTTGTGGTTTCTGTATAAGACACTGGAAACACAAGGCTGGAAAAATGCCACCAGCTACATGCATTTTCATCATACCTGCCTTGATATTTATTGGAAATGTGAAATATAAAGACTTCAGCTAATGAAATTAGATTCACCCCCACATTCATCATCTTTTCTGCATTTGCAACATCCAAATTGAATCTGGGGTGGAGATGGAAGAATTCATCAGGACCGAGATAATTCAGTGAATGCTGCAGTGGGGCTTCTCAACAGCCCATGCAGGCTGAGTGTCACAGTGATTGGAGAATATACAATCATCTTTCTAAAGCCAGGGATTAGAATCTTTTTAACCATGACTACATGGCCTAACACTTGGCTAAACCCAGTGACATAATACTCAAACAGTTGTTAATCATAAGCTATGCTCCCAAAACCTCTCCTTCCTTTTCTTCTCTTTCTCCTTCCTTTCTTACTTCCCTGTTTCACAGCCTCCATTCTTAACCTGGGAGTAAGTGTAGTAGTCAATCCATTCTCTGTTGAGTGGCTGAAATAAGCAAAAAGGAAGGATGAAGAAAAGGTGGATGGAGAGGAAGAAATGATGAAGAAAATGTGGAGAAGGAAATGGAGGTAAATTGACCACGTGCTATATGTTATGCACCCTTATAGACATGAGTTTATGTACATTCTGTGGTATCACTCTCAGGGCACTCTGGAGAGATGGCCCCAACACCATCACCAAATAGTGATGCTTTTTCTGCAGCTGCTAGGGTAAGGAAGAGATAAAAGCACTTTAAGGGAGTTAACAGATTCAATCTCTTGGCCACATAGCCCAAAATGGCCAAGAAAAAAAGTTGTGTTCATGGCACAAACTGTCAAACAGAATATCTTTGAAGGCAAAGTAGGCTTTCCCAGTCCTACTCTGTAACCTTACTAACCACTGCACATGCTGTTTTAAAAGTGTAGTTCTCCTACCCATGCTTAAATGCCCTTAATATTCTTCAGGTTTAGTTGATTCATTTACTCAATATTATTTCAAGAAGTAGTTACTGAGTGCCTGCTATATGCCAGGCACTATTGCAGACGTTAGGAATACAGCAGTGTACAAAAAAAAAAAAAAAAAGACAAAAAAATCTTGTCCTGCTGGACCTTGCATTCTGGTAAATGGAGACAGACATTAAACAAAATATCAAGTAAAATATATAATATTTTAGAAAGTGTTAAGTGTATGGATACAAGTTAAGTAATTCAGAGAAGTCAGGAGTGTTGGAGGGAAGTGGGATGTAATTTTAAATAGAACACTCAGGAAAGGACACACTGGAAATACATTTGAACAATGACTTAAAGAAAGTGAAGCAGCCAGTTATGCAGATGCCTGAAGGTGCAGCACTTCAGGTAGAGGGAACGGGATGTGCATAAGACGTGAGGCATGAGGATGCCAGTGTGTTCAAGAACAACATGGAGATTCAGTGGAACAAAGAGCAGTCAGCGGGAGAGGGGCAGCGATGGGAGACTGCATCAAAAGGAAAACAAGAGGATAGATCATGTTGGCCTCAAAGGACTCTCTCAGCTTCTACTCCAAAGACTGTCAGCAGTGGATGAGTTTTGTACACAAGAATGACATAATATGACTTGCATTTTAACCAAATATTTCTTACTGTTGTGTTAAAGATAAGACAGGTGGAAGCAAGGGCATAGGTCAGGGGCTATTCTATTAATCCAGGCAAGTTGCTCAAGAGATTAGGAAACTGGCTATGCTACTTCCACAAAGTTCTGAAAATTTGTTTCTTCTTTCTACTCTCCACTGTCTCCATTATAGTTCAAGTTCTTATTGGCACTAGTGTTTCTATTACATTGGCTTCTTAACTGGTCTCTCTGTCTCTAGTCTTGTCCCCTGAGATAGTCAGGACAGGAGAGGCTGTGTTGCAGCAACGGATAAATCCTGGAATCTCAGAGACTTGATACAAGAAAGGAGTATTCTTATTTATACCAGCATGTGATGTGAGTCAGGCTAGCTTCTTCCACCTTTTGTGTGTACGCTTTGAAGCATGTGGCCTCCAAGCTCTTCACAGAAGAAGAAGAAAGAAATGAAAGATCTTAGTAAGAAAGTCCTTAGAAATAGCTTACAATTCTCTGCCCACCCTCTGTTTGGCCAGAACTCCATAATGTGGTTCCAACCTGCTTTCCCAGAAAGCTGGGAATGTAGAGTGGCTCCTAACTGTTGAATGTGCATTAGCATTCTCCACCACACATCCTCCCAGTCGTTGTGCTCTTTCTAAAGCAGAAATATCTCCATGTCCCTGTCATGCTCCTAACTTGGTGATGTAGCTCTACCCCACCACAGTTTAACATATTATCAGTGGGTCTTTCCTTAGCTTTTCCCCCTCTTCCTGATGTCTTCCACTTTATAAATAGATACTCTTGCCTAACGCTTCCTGATTATCCTTTCTCCTGTTTTTAAGATGGAGTCTCACTCTGTCACCCAGGCTGGAGTACAGTAGCCCCAGGCTGGAGTACGGTGGCATGATCTTAGCTCACTGCAACCTCCGCTTCCCAGGTTCGAGCGATTCTCCTGCCTCAGCCTCCTGAGTAGCTGGGATTATAAGCACCCACCACCATTCCCAGCTAATTTTTGTATTTTTAGTAGACACAGGGTTTCACCATGTTGGCCAGGCTGGTCTCTAACTCCTGAACTCAGGTGATCCACCTGACTCGGCCTCCCAAAGTGCTGGGATTACAGGCATGAGCCACCACACCCAGCCATCTCCTTTAACTAATAAAACCATGACCACAACAAGATGTAGTTCTTAAGCTTCAATGTACTCTGAGGAACACTATTGTTTTTATAATTAGTTCTAGGATATTGCCCAGGAATCTGGATTTTTAAAACAAATAGGTAGTGGTTCATTGGCCACATGTTTAAAGAACTGATAAAAGACAACCAACAGTGCCTTCAGAGTCCAGAATGAAGGCTCAGAAAACTAAGATGGCAGGTGGGTACCAAAGTCAGGGTTCAAATTCAGACTTGTTTGTCTCAAAAAACCAGTGCTTATTTAAATAAATTCAGGAATAATGTTATAACCCAGTACGAGAATGGGGATTTAAGAATAATAATGGTCTTTATGATTGCCTTCGAGTTCTTCCATTCTCCTTTTCATGGCTTTTCAGCCTGTGGAGGATTCTGTCAGGTTCAAAATCCCAGACCTCACTGATATCTCAGTGACAGAATGAGAGCAGCAACATATAGCAAAGAGTGAGGCTGAACAACTGTCCACTCACTTCTAGTTTCACTAAGAGAAAGATTCTTACAAAGATTCAGGTGCAACACTTCTGTCAAGAGTCCCTTTTAATCATCCATTTATGCATCTGTCTTCCCTGGTAGACACTCCTTTATGGCAAGAGTTAGGTCTTATGCATCTCTGCATTTATGGGATAACTGCATTTGGAATAAGCGTGCACCTGCCTTATAAAGGGCCTACAGCAGAAAGAATGGAAAGGAACTGCTGTTCCAAGGATTGCTAAGACTTGTCCAAGATTCTAACCCTGAGAGCTGGCCCTATAGCCTATGGCTTCATCCAGCACTCTGAATGTCTACACTGTGCAAAGCACCATGCTAGGCTAGAAGATGTAATGAGAAATGAACTACTTTTCTTCTCTCAAAGGGCTCATGGTTGGGCCCAGCAGCGGTGTGAATGGTCAGTAGGATGCCAACAACTCCATATTCCTTCCCTCCATGCCTTCATACCCAGGCCTTTACATACATATCTGTATCACAAAGGCTATGTCCAAAGAAACTCGAATATAACCACTGTAAGTACTAGCCTTTGCAGGGAACCTAGGGTTCTCCACTCCAGTGTAACTTTCCACAGCCTACTGCTATAACTTTAGTTTCTCCATATGTTAAAAAATAGTGTTGGGCCAAAGAAAAATCTGAGGCTTCTTTGAGCTCCAAAATTCTATTCAGACCTCTAGAATTGGATGTCATGCAGAGGCCACCTTGTTAATTCAAACCTAGAGAAGAAATTCTCCTAAGTATAGAATCATTTACCACTTGCAGGAAGAACTGAACAGAACTCAAGCTGTTCAAGTTTCTTTCTCCTTGGCCAAGCACGATTTCATTGCAAAACTCTTCGGTGGGATTTTTTTAAGTTTCCAAAGAGGCTCTAAAGACTTTTTGGACATTCATCTGTACTTGTATACCATATGGTTTGAATTTAGTAGGAAGAAGTCAAGAACAGACAGAACAAGCCTCTCGTGCCAAGCACCCAGTAATTTAGAAAGTTTCAAGAAAATGGATAGTTCAAAAATGTCATACAAAAAAAATTGGGAGCAGAATGGACATATACAATTAAACAGAGGAGAATGAATGTTCTGGAAGTCTGAGGTATCAGACTGTCTGCAAAATAAACGACCCCAAATCTTCATGGCTTAATCAACAACTACTTACTTAGCTGACTCTTCTGTAGGTCAGTGGTTTGGGTCAGGGACCTGGATGGTTTTTCTGGTCTTGGCTGGACTATCATGTCCAGGGGTTTGGCTGCAATAGCTCATCCTAGCTTCACGGGGCCTATTGTAAGCGCATGATTGTTCGCATGTGCGTAGTAAGAGTGCTAAGAGAGTAGATGTTTCTCAAGTCTCAGGGTTGCTGCTGTCCCATTGGCCAAACAAACCCCACGGCTGCTCCAGATTCTAAGGGTAAAGAAAATTCCCAGTTCTTAAGGGGAAGAGCTTAAAAAGTTATGTAAATTTGAAGATACAGAGAGTGGAAGAGTTTGTGCTCAGTTTTACAATCTACCACACTTAGACACACGGGAATTGGATTAAATTTGCTGAGATTTTACCTTGAAAAGTGAAGACTCGAGGTGAGGGGATGTTGGAAGAAATAGGTCAGCAAAATGTAAGCATTATTTTCAAATTTCTAAAGAGATATCATGGGTAAGAAGAATGGCATATGTTCTGAAGACAGAAGTATTATAGTTTAATGGGTACAAGCCACATGAGGCAAAAGGGAGAGTGCTTGAATCATCAGAGCTGCCCATAATACATAAGGAGAAGGGTGCAGACATTTATTGAGCACCTACCATGAATCAGATAATATGACATTTTCTCATTTAATGCACTCAATAATACATTATCTCCCATATTTTAGGGATGAGTCTCAAAGGGGTGAAGTGACTTTGATCAAGCTCACAGAACTAAGAAGTGACAGCTCTGAGATTTGAACCCAAATCTCTTCGATACCAAAATCCATGCTCTTTTGACAATATCATGCTGCTTTAGACCTCCTGAAAGGAAAAGAGGCACCCAGGTTCAATGTGGAAATAGATGTTTGTAGTGAGGGTATATGAGGCAGCGCAGCCATGTGGGGAAATGTCTCAGCAGCTCCTCACATCCCTGTACCCATCTCCTGCCTCTATTTCCAGCCCCCTGTCTGGCTCCCTTTGCCCTTCCACCCCCAGAAATCAGAGACATCAATCTCCACTAAGAGATACTGCTTTACAGCTTGTAAATTGCATTCAAGTTCAGCTACAAGGCTGGGCCTTTCTCTGAATGGTTTGTAATTTAAAGAATCCACATTATGAATTTCCAAGATGTCATAATGAGCGCTACCATTTTCTTAGCACTTTGTATACCATCCCTTATCCTCACCAAAATCCACTAGGTCACTATAATTATCATTTTACAGATTTTTTTTTTTTTTTTTTTTTTTTTGCGACAGAGTCTCACTCTGTCACCTGGGTTGGAGCACAATAGCATGATCTTGGCTCACTGCAACATCCACCTTCCCAGTTCAGGCAATTCTCTTGCCTCAGCCTCCCAAGTAGCTGGGATTACAGGCACCCACAACCATGCCTGGCTAATTTATTTTTTGAATTTTTAGTAAAGACAGGATTTTGCCATGTTGGCCAGGCTGGTCTCAAACTCCTGACCTCAGGTGATCCGCCCGCCTCAGCCTCCCAAAGTGCTGGGATTACAGGCATAAGCCACCACACCTGGCCCATTTTACAGATTTTAAAAATTAAAAACAAAACAAAAAAAACAACAAAAGAAACTAAAACTCAGGATTCAAGTTTATCTAAAAATAAGAAATAAAAAAAAGAAAAATCAATTCCCACCATACTATACCCCTTCTCGAAAGACTACATGTTGGGAGCCTCCCAGGCTATATGAAAGTGGATGGTAGAGATAGTTTTTTATTGAGTAGATGTTCCTTGAATTATACCACATACTACCATAGCTGATGCATCAGAAATTCTGGTGCATAAATGAATTACATCCGATCATTCTTGTCATTAACTTTAAAAGGTTTTAGCAGATTCTTAAAACTTTCTTTATTATAGAAAATTTCAAACACATATAAAAGTAAAGCAAATAGCATGATTAACCCCCTTGTACCCATCACCTGGCTTCAGTCATGTTTAACATATGGTCAATTTAATTTCTTGGCAGATTTTTAAGAGATAATTCCCAAACCTATGATTGATAATGTGCTGCTTCTGCTTCTCCAAATTAATAGTCAGGGAGTGTTGGAGCAGGAAGGCCCTTCCCAGCATCATCCTGGATGAACTTTTCCTTTTCAAAGAAGAAGACTGGGGCCCAGAGACAGAACTGGCTTTCCACATGAAGGTAGTGGAAAAGGAAGGCTTAGCACCAGGGCTTCTGGCTCCCTGGACCAGCCACCTCTGAGGAATCAGGGTGCCTGCTCGGTACTCACACCCTAAGCAACCACAGCCAACTCCAGAGGAGAAACAGGAGGTCAGAGTGGATTGGAATTGGCCTCCATCCAGCAGGCTCAATGGACTTTGTCAGCCAGGCCATCCTCTGACCTCCCTACTGTTTCAAGGGTAATTAACCAGACAAATGGGTTCCCTCTGCTGAGACTCAGTGCCCAAATAATTACACACACCCCCAACTACTGGTGACCAGATCACCCCTGAGAGGTCCCACCCGGCCCTCCAATGTCACATTCTTCATTAACTCAGCTTTCCTGATTTGAAAATGTGATGCTTCTCAAAACTGGCAGCTCCTGAAAAGACTTTGCCAGTTGATGCTAGTGGCGTATTACCAGGTACAAAATGATCTTCTCCCCTGGGTGAATGGGAGACAATAACTCAGGGTTTAGATAGTGCTGAGACATGGCATGCAATGGTCCTTCTCAAATTGGAAACCTAAAGAGATACCTGGTCTTGCAGGGGGATCCTGGAAGCCATGAGATACACATCTTCTGGACAAGAAGTCTACTTTAACAGCAACCACCAGATCTTGAGTTTGTAGAGGTAGAACCACATGATGGGTGCTATGCTAACTGTAAAGAATTACCTGCATTGATTTGTTTAATCTTCACAATAACCCAATGAGGTAGGTACTATGGTTATCCCCATCATAAGGAAACTGAGGCACAGAGAGATTAAGTAACTTCTTGAAAGCCACAGAGCTGCTAAGTAGCAGGTAGTATTAATTAGAATAATAGGGCTTAAAATGCTACATACATTTTAGGAGAGAGTTATCACATGTGCAAGGTTATTATTAAAGCCAAAACTATGAAAGTTAAACAGAGATGGGTA
The DNA here is from genome assembly GCF_029281585.2 of Gorilla gorilla gorilla. Lineage (NCBI taxonomy): Eukaryota > Metazoa > Chordata > Mammalia > Primates > Hominidae > Gorilla > Gorilla gorilla. The sequence goes on along the minus strand of NC_073231.2, from coordinate 140,842,711 downwards.
TGAGCCAGTTTGTATTTGAGTCCTTGACTCTGTGATTCAGATGTGTATTAGTCCGTTTTCACACTGCTGATAAAGACATACCCGAGACTGGGAAGAAAAAGAGGTTTAATGGACTTACAGTTCCACGTGGCTGGGGAGGCCTCACAGTCATGGCAGAAGGCAAGGAGGAGCATGTCACATCTTACATGGATGGCAGCAGGCAAAGAGAGCTTGTCCAGGGGAACTCCTCTTTATAAAAACATCAGATCTCATGAGGCTTATTCCCTATCATGAGAACAGCACGGGAAAGACCCATCCTCATAATTCAATTACCTCCCACCAAGTTCCTCCCACGACATATAGGAATTGTTGGAGTTACCATTTAAGATGAGATTTGGGTGGGGACACAGCCAAACCATATCATTCTGCCCCTGGTCCCTCCCAAATCTCATGTCTTCACATTTCAAAACCAATCATGCCTTCCCAACAGTCCCCAAAAGTCTTAACTCATTTCAGCATTAACTCAAAAGTCCACAGTACAAAGTCTCATCTAAGACAAGGCAAGTCCCTTCCACCTACGAGCCTGTAAAATCAAAAGCATGCTAGTTACTTTTCAGATACAATGGGGGTATGGGTATTGAGTAAATACAGCCTTTCCAAATGGGAGAAATTGACTAAAACAAAGGGCCTAGATTTCAAGTCTGAAATCTAGCCAGGCAGTCAAATCTTAAAGCTCCAAAATGATCTCCTTTGACTCCAAGTCTCACTTCCAGGTCACACTGATGCAAGAGGTGGGTTCCCATGGTCTTGGGCAGCTCTGGCCCTGTGGCTTTGCAGGGTACAGCCTCCCTCCTGGCTGCTTTCACAGGCTGGCATTGTGTCTATGGCTTTTCCAGGTGCACAGTGCAAGCTGCTGGTGGATCTACTATTTGGGGGTTTGGAATATGGTGGCCCTCTTCTCATAGCTTCACTAGGCAGTGCCCCAGTAGGAACTCTGTGTTGGGGCTCTGAACCCACATTTCCCTTTTGCACTGCCCTAGCAGAGGTTCTCCATGAGGGCCCCACCCTTACAACAAACTTCTGCCTGGTCATTCAGGCGTTTCCATACTTCCTCTGAAATCTAGGCAGAGGTTTCCAAACCTCAACTCTTGACTTCATGGGCTCACAGGCTCAACACCATATGGAAGCTGCCAGGGCTTGGGGCTTGCACCCTTTGAAGTCACAGCCTGAGCTCTACATTGGCCCTTTTCAGCCATGGCTGGAGTGGCCGGGACACAGGACGCCAAATCCCTTGACTGGACATAGCAGAGGGACCCTGGACCTGGCCCACAAGACCATTTTTTCCTCCTAGGCCTCCAGGCTTGTGATGGAAGGGGCTGTGACAAAGGTCTCTGACATGCCCTGAAGACATTTTCCCTATTGTCTTGGCGATTAACAGTCAGCTCCTCCTCACCTATGCAAATTTCTGCAGCTGGCTTGAATTTCTTCTCAGAAAATGGGGTTTTCTTTTCTATTGCATTGACAGGCTGCACATTTTCTGAACTTGTATGCTCTGTTTCCCTTATAAAACTGAATGCCTTTAACAGCACCCAAGTCACCTCTTGAATGCTTTGCTGCTTAGAAATTCCTTCCATCAGATACCCTAAATCATCTCTCTCAAGTTCAAAGTTCCACAAATTGCTAGGGCAGGGGCAAAATGTTACCAGTCTCTTTGCTAAAACATAACAGGAGTCACCTTTGCTCCAGTTCCCAACAAGTTTCTCATCTGCATCTGAGACCACCTCAGCCTGGATTTCACTGTCCATATCATTATCAGCATTTTGGTCAAAGCCATTCAACAAGTGTCTAGAGAGTTTCAAACTGTCCCACATTTCCTCATCTTCTTCTGAGTCCTCCAAACTGTTCCAACCTCTGCCTGTTACCCAGTTCCAAAGTAGTTTCCACATTTTTGTGTATCTTTCCATTAGCACCCCACTCCTCGTACCAATTTACTATATTAGTCCATTTTCACACTACTGATAAAGAAGTACTCAAGACTGGGAAGAAAAAGAGGTTTGATGGAATTACAGTTCCACATGGCTGGGGAGGCCTCACAATCATGACAGAAGGCAAGAAGGAGCAAGTCACATCTTACATGGATGGTGACAGGCAAAGAGAGCTTGTGCAGGGGAACTCCTCCTTATAAAACCATCAGATCTCATGAGACTTATTCACTAGCATGATAATAGCATGAGAAAAACCTGCCCCTATGATTTAATTACCTCCCACTGGGTCCTTCCCGCAGAATGTGGGAATTGTGAGAGTTATAATTCAAGACGAAATTTGGGTAGGGACATGGCCAACCATATCATTATGGAAAATGCCAAAGGAATTTAGAAAAGTAAGAAGAGCAATAAAACTTGTGGAAGAGGATTTCAGGGTGGGACAAAATATTTAGAGAGAAACTACATTTACACAGTCTTTTCTCAGCTCCTGTCACTTAATCTTGAGAATATATTTTAATGTGGGGATAAATATATATACCATTTTACAGATAAAGAAAGCAAGACTCACTGGTGATAAGTGACTTGCCAAGTACCTAAGTAGGCATTAGGTCTGACTCCAAATCCAGAGTACTTTCCAACCCATCCCAGCAGAGCTGATTTTAAATCTGAGGTATGCCCTTGTTTCTCAAGAGGGTATCACAGTTACAGCCCCATGGAAGCCCATAGTGAATAGGGTGATCCTAATTCCTGCCTTGTCCAGGACAGTCCTAGTTTATACTTGTTGTCCTAACATAATTGGTATCAATACTCTTTTTCACTTTTAAAGGTATTCCTGTTTGAAGGAAAGATTATAAAGCCACCTGAAGCCTGAGCACTGCTTTCTCAGATACAGATTTTTGCAGTTACAGATAACTGCAAAGTGGAACAATGAGTTCCTGCAACCTTCCTCCCTCTCAGGAACATTGTTGGAGAGCCCTTAATGAGGAATAAGAGCTACAGATGAGACTAAATTTAGAACAACATGTGTAGAGAAACTTTCTAGTTTATTCCACCCACTCTCACCTGCAGCCCCAACTAACTGTGGTAGAAGTGATTGTTTTCTGGTGGAAGGTTCAGGAAGAAGCAATCTAAGAAACAAGGGTAAGAGAGAAACAGAACTGGCTGTTTGCCCTTCCCTGGCTAGATACTTGAATTCATTAAACATTTGGGAATTACAAGAACCTTGCAGCAAATCACCTAGCCCCTTCTCTATTACTAAGGTGACCCAGATTCCTTCAACTGTTAGATCATTTTACAAGTCATTGCCAACATCATTCTGCAAACCAATAGCAACTTTTCTGAAATGCCTTTCCCACCACCCATCCATTTCTCAGGAAGACAGTGTTAAGAAAGCAAACCAAGATAACTTTGATGCCCCAGGGCAGCCATTTCTCAGGGTGCAGGCTAACAAAAGTCCAGTGCAATAGAGTTAGAAGACCAAAGGCTTAGAGCCAGGCAGACCTAGGGGTAAATCCCAGCTCTATGCCAAGCCAGCTGTGGGCTCCAATATTATTTTTTCTGACAAAGGGAAGAAAACCAAATTGCCCCCGATGAGATTGGAAACTGTGGCTCCAAGAAGTCTCATGTTGGAGTCTAGCATTTTATCTTATCAGAAGCTCAGATGGTCACTTAGTTCACCTTATTACTTCATTAAGAATGAGCAGTGATTAATAAAATAACATCTTCCTATACACTACTTGTAGAAATGTTAATTTCTACACGTGTTAATTATTAATCTGTAGAAAGCATTACAGATTCAAAGTTCTCAGGTCCTATGAACAGAATTCAGACAACTGCTCCTTACCTGTTTATAGGAGAGAGACAGGAATATGTACTTTTCTCCCTTCTTTCTTTGAGATACACTGGGTGAGGCCCAAAGCCCAGCCAAGCTATGTTTAGAGAGGCATAACGATGCAAAACTTTGGAACAAGGCCAATTAATGTTCCAGCAGGTGGCTGTGGACCTTCAGCTAATTATTTTAAGCTCTCTTTGCCTCAGTATCCTTAGCTATAAAATGGAAACAATGCCATTATATACCTGCATTGTAAAACTTAGGTAATATGATTGTAACATGACTTAGGCAATAAAAGATGTGGGGAGAGCACACACAGGTGCTACCCATCAAAATGCTTATCAGTCATCCATTCTTTGTCCCCTGCCATCTTCTTCCCTGAGTTCTCAGGGCAACATTGAAATCCTCCAGCTTCAGCTTCTGACTATCTACATGCTGTAGGGAGTTCTACCAATCAAATGTCACATGAGAAAAACATAAGTGCTCACTGTGTTAAACCACTGAGATTTGGAAGTTTATTCATGATAGTATATATCAGCTATTTCTACGAAACAAACAACTTCTAGACTTAGTGGCCTCTACAAACTTCATACAAATTTATGTCCCTCCCTTCAATTTATATGTTAAAACCCTAATCCCCAACATGGTGCTATTTGGAAGTGAGGCCTTTGGGAGATAATTAGGTTATTAGAGTAGAGTCCTCATTATGAGATTAATGCCCTTATAGGAAGGGACACCAGAGAGTTTGCTTTCTGTTTCTGCTCTCCACCACCTGAGGATACAGCAAGAAGGAAGCAAACCAAGAAGAGAGCTGTCACCAGAACCTAACCCTGCTGACATCCTGATCTTGGACTTCTAAAACTTCTAGTTTCTGAAACTATAAGAAAATAATAATAATCCCTATTGTTTAAGCCACCTAGTCTACAGTTTCATGTTAAAGAAGCCTGGAATGACTAGGACAGTGGCTTAAAACCACCACCATTAATTATAGCCCACAAATCAATGGGTCATGAGGGCAGTTTTGCTTGTCTTGGCTTGGCATTATTTGACCTCAGCTGGGCTCAGTCATTCATCTGAAGTCAATTGCCAGGTTGACAGTGGAATAGCTGGTCTAGAATGGCTTGGCTGAGGGTTATTTCACTTCACTCCATGTGGTCTCTCATACTCCAGCAGGTTAACCCAGGTTGGTTCTCATGGCAGTGGCAAGAGCACGCATGGCCTCTTGATGGCTAGGCTTGGAATTCACCAGTGTCACTCCTGCCACATTTTATTCACCAGACCAAGTCACAAGGCCAACCAAATTCATGGAGTGAGGAAATAGTAGTCCATTCTCTTCACTGGAGAAGCAGCCAGGTCACATTGAGAGAGGCTGAGAATTGGGATCATCTTTGCAATCAACCTGCGACATAGCAGCTAGTGTCACCTTAACCACTATTGTCACACACAGCTGGTGATGACAGAGACAGGATTCAGTTCCAGGCCTGACTCATGTCAAAATTGGAGCCCTTTTTTGGATTACTATTTTAGTACCTCAAGGAAAACAAAACAGATTTGATAAAATCAATAAAAACATTTTTATGCAAATGTCCTGAAGCTGCACATGGATGGAAAATTTTCCCTCTCTCCTCTCATTCTCCAGGGTATCTTCAAGGCTGCTGAAGAGGTGGAAGCAGCTTTATTTTGCTACTTTCCAGGTTTAGTTCTTCAAACATGCAGTCACCTCCCTAACTAGTTTTAATTAGATGCATGGTTCATATTAGGTCACAACAAACACAAAAGTTGAGTAATTTTAATAGGATCCACGAGTCACTTCCAATAAAGCTGGCTTTGTGGTTACCTGGGTGATGGCTGTTCCATCTCTACCTGAGTTGTCAGGTAGCTGACTGAATTCCAAATGTGGGATGATCTGAACAGAAAGGTAGAAAACCTCCTGCATTCTGTGGACCTTAGGCCTCTTCGTGGCAGGGGTTAAAACTTCCTCCACTTTCTGGGAGTAGGTGGCCCAGGTTGGCTTTAAAAGAACCAAGTTTTTCCACTTCTCTAACCAGAAAAGCCTTTTCTGAAGCTTCAGGCATCCCTTGGAGCTCCCAGCTTTGCCCGTCTCAAAGACCCACCATCAGAGAACAGCTAACTTAGAAGCACCTGATAAATCATTGTCAAGTTCCACTATTTCATAGAAGGGATGATTGAAGTCCCAAGAAGAAAGGCTACTTACCCAACTCCAGCAGTGCTCAGACCAGTCTGGATGAAGGTACCACGGTATAACAGAGAAGGCATGGTCCTTAGATTCAGCCAGATCTATAAATTCCAGCCAAAGCTCTCCCAGTCACCACTGTGTGACCTGAGGCAAGTACCCAATCTCTCTGTGCCTTAGTTTGCCCTTTAAAAAGGCCAAGAAGGTTTACCTTTCTTGCAGGATCATTGTGGTATTTTAAGCGAGATAGCATATAGAAAGTCCCTACTAGATTTCCTGAGACACAGTAGGTGATCAACAGGAGTTAATTAATATTATTCCCACAGCCAGAGTGGGAATGGAGGTTGTGGTGCAAAGAAAACAAGAGCTATGGATATTTCCTAAGTAGCAATGGACAAGAATGTCTTTTCCTGAAATCCATAAGTACCTTCAATATAATCCAGGTTTCTTAAAGAGCAGGAATTTGGTCTGTTTTATTTGCTGCTATATTCTCAGAAGCTGAATAAAGAGGACAATAACCATTTGTAGTATGAACAGAGAGATTACTCTTAGGTCACCGGTAAAATGTATTATACACAAGTAGTTCTTTTCTCTCTAGAGGGTAGGTTAGAAACTCAAAAGAGATGCTATCCATAAAACTCACTTTCCCACCTTCATCAAATTAACACATAAAGGAGGCAGACAGTGCAGCTGAAATGCGAAGTATAAGGTCCACAGACCAGAGAATCCTGGACGAGAAGTCCAGCTCAGTGAAACCTTAATGTGTTATTTAAGCTCTTTGAGCCTCCATTTTCTACTTACATAATGAGAGTGATAAAATTGTCTCTTTCAAAGGGTTGGTGTAAGAAAGGTGAGCAAGGATGCTTGTTCAGCTTAGTGCCTGACACAGAGTGAGGGCTCTGTCAATGGGAACTGCAACATGCAAAAATAAATACAGCCCCACATCTTAATCTTCCTCTTTGTGGGAGGTGAGGCCAGCTTCTCTGTTGGGCATCCTCGTTGGCTCAGCTAAGAAAAGAGGCCAAAAACAGACCACGGGGACCCTCCCAAGGCCCCCTGCCTCACTGTGTGTCCTCTCTAGCTGTAAGCCACAAAAACCTAGTCTATTACAAAGGAGCCAGTGGTCACAAGATATTTATCAGCCAGGTAGGGGAAAGGGAATAAAACGTATCAGCGGACACCAGTTCTGTACAGGGACCTTCTTGTGTGTTATGTGCCCCTCAGAATTAAGGATGAAAGGACCCAAGCCATGGATGATGCTTCCTCATTCACACTGAAAAACAGGCAAAGAACAACCCATGTCATGACCCAAATCTCGTGACTCTTTGGAATCCCTAGGCTTGCGTGTTTATATCGTTTTTTCATTCAACCTTATCTCACTACTTTATGTTTTCTCTGTTTTATTATATAAATTTTAATAGAATACCTCAAATACTTGGTGAAGATAAGTATTAATCAATCAATAATCCCACTTAGCCTTTCAACAACCCTAGGAAAAAGGCATCATTATCTCCTTTTTATATGTGTAGGAAATAGTCCCACTGAGGTGAAGTGACCTGCCCACTATCTCACAGGTATTATCAAGGGCAGAGTGAAAGTCAAAACCATGTCAGTCTGGCCCCTGGGCCCATTTTGTTTCTGCTGCACCAGGACCCTCTCACCCAGATCGCTGGGCCCTCTGCACTCCTTGACGCTGTGGGCCTCCTCCTCCTCTCTCTGCAGGAAACCACTTCTGTACTTAGAATTAGCTCTTTGGGGTGAATTATCAGAAAAAGAATTCTGGAGTCGAAGGCTATGAACATATTTATAGCTCTTGCCCAAATGCTGTGTGAAGGTAGGGCTTCATGTTCCTGAGGCCCAAGGAAGGAACATGATTGCAAGACCACAGAGCCCATTAGAGCTGCAACCAGCTCTAACATTAGAGCAACCAGCTCCCCCAACTCAGAACCTCACTTTTTCTAAAACCTAGTGCCGCCTCCCACACGTGGAATGTTTGAAGGACACTGCAGCAGCTCCCCACCCTTTCCCAAAAGTCTCCCTGCTATATTACGGCATTCAAAACCCTCACAGCTGACCTGCAGAGTCCCAGCACGAGGTTTCCCAGGAAAGACAAGGAATGATCACCAGCACATCAGTGGGGAAGGCTGATCATTTAATATCTGTACCACTGACATGTCAGGGATGTAGCACTCTATGAAACTGAGATCCAGGATGGGGTGAGGAGGCAGAACCACCATTTCTCTTCCAGGGATTCTGCTTAAGCATAATAGTCCCCTCTAGTAAGGCAAAGTATGCAGACAACGTGCACTAGATGTTTGCACAGAAAACCATCTGTCTCAAACCGTGCTGTTCTCCCTCTTGTTCCACTTTAGCTTGGCTTGGCCCCAGTTTCTGTATCTGCCAAATTTAATAAAGTATGGACTCAGGGCTGTTGCAAAGATGAAATAACACAGGTAAAGTGCTGTCACCATGCCAAACGAATAACCAATTTTAATCAATGGGAATTTGCATGTGTTAACTCAATCTGTAGTGTTTTACAGTTTACAATGATCTTCACATTTATGTCAGTTACAATGGTTTCAGTAACAGATAGGTCTTAAATGCCTGACACTAATCCCAGATGGGGTATAAGAAGGAGGAATAAGATCACCAAGACTGACTCCAGCTTTTACTTGACTCCCTCTACCTAGGTTCTAGGGTGACCAGATGTCCCTGTTTGCCAGGGGCAGTTCTGGTTTACTCCTGTTACACTGGGGTAATAACAGCTTCCCCCTTTATTCCCAAGAGTGTACTGGTTTGGATGACAAGCTCTATGATAGCCCTACTGATCATCCTATGATCAGTAGTTCTATATTTAGAGTGTTGGTGATGAGAAAACGGTTAGAAGCTTGGATTCTGTATCCTGAGTTCTTCACTTTGTTGCTGGGTGAACCTGGGCACATTATTTAACCTCTATGAATCTCAGGCTCCTCATCTATACAGTGAGGAGAAATCAGGGCCCACTTTTGTAGAGTTGTTGTGAAGGTGAAAGGAGAGATGCACATAAAAATGTGTGCCTGACACAGAGTGAATACAGAATAGTTATTAATCAATGATATTAGCTCTTCTGGAAAAAATAATTACTTGCTCAAAATGCTTCCGGAGTCATGTTTTGGCAGGTTTGACCCATCAGAAAGTTCAAAAGGTAAAGGACCCAGTAGTCTCATAAATAATAGTCTCATTCAAACATACAGTCAGCAGGGCTCCAGGCATTTCTGAGTCATTAAAGATGCTGGCTGAGAATGTTGACACCAGTGAAATTTTGCCCTCAGCTTTCTTCACAGAGTCACTGCTGATGATTGCTGGTGATTGGCGGCTGTTTCTTCCACCACAGGATGTGTTAAATAGTTGCAGTTGGTCGGCGTTGTATGGAAGTCTTGGATGGCTATATTTAACTTGGACTGTAACAATGCTGGAAGGAGTGAGGTTGTCCATGACCTTGGCTATTCATTACCCTCTGTGACTCCCTCCTAGTGAGCCTGCCTCTCCTTTGGTCTGCTTTAATCCCTGTACATGCAGAACAAGGGACACAGGCAGGAGCTAAGGAAGGATGACTTTTCATCTGCATAAAGCCCTAGGGCTCCAGCACAGAAGAGCTGCAAAGGGCTCTGCCTGGACACAACTCTCATTTCACACATGGGAAATCGGGGCACAGAGAAGTTCAGAAATGTGCACAAGGTTACAAAGCAAGTTAATAGAAGAGTAGGACCCAGGACTTCTAGCTTGCAGCCATTCCTCCTGCTACATCAAGCTTTACTTTCTGTTCAAAGGAGTCCTTAAAGGCTTAACAGATCCTCTTCATGCCCCTTCCCCAGTTGGCTCAGCCATGCTTTGCCTCAAGGAAGATCACCTGCCACCAGTCATATTCTTGGAGATCAAAAGAGAAGATTTCCATAGAGAGAGGCTGTGTGCTCCTTACTAGCCTTAAAGAAGCAATCCTGTTGTCAACCCCTCCCCTGGCTTAACCAGCCAGACCTTCTGCCACCATGGTCCCCCATGCCATGTGGCTTGACCCAGTAGTGCCCTGCCTCATGCCTCATACCACCAGCCTCTTGCCTCATATGCAGAGCTTTGTCAACACTAAGGTGCAAAACATTTGACAGCCCCTTTCATACTCTCCAGCTCACCCAGCTATGTCCATTAGGCTGCAGGCTGGCTGGGAATGTTTAGCTCACACCCAATCACCATTACCACTGCTATGGTGGGCCTTGCTTTCCAGAGGATTGGTTAACGAAACTCAGCAGTGCTGGAGAATTAACTCCTACTGGGTGACCTGTGACCATTTAGAGATGGGAGACAGGAAAAAGCAAGAATTTTATTCCCTTTTTTCTCTGAATGGACTCTTTCAAGATGCAATGTTTCTGTGTGGCCCTCTCAAAGATGTCCTACATGACCCAGCAAATGGCTGGATTTCTTGTGAAGCTGTGGGCAGCTCAGTGCCTCACCTTATATGTGTTTTCCCTCTATCCCTGCCTCAGTTTCCCTTTTACCTCCAGTCTTTCTTCTCTGAGATCTTACTTGCCAGTAAAGCCTTAGCATATGTGTTTTGCCTCAGGCTCTGTTTTCTAAGAAACCCATACTAAGACAAAGGTAAATTCTGGTGAAAGTCACATTGAGACCTGAGGTCACAGCAGGACTGGGAAAGCCCAAATAATGATAGTGTGAGCACATAAGGCCAGGGGTGGCTGTCTACTTCATTCTCAGATGTACTCCAAGCTTCTAGGACAGTGCCTGGAGATAGCAGCACTCAGTAAATATTTGTAGAATGGACAATTAATACTGTGAATTTTTATAGGGCTTTCTAGTTAAAAAGTGCTTTCACATACATAATTATCACATGATTCCCAGGACACTCCTATGAGGGATTGATAAGAAGCTTGGACCCATTTCTGCATATGAGGAAACTGAGCCTTGGAGAGCTAGTCCAAGCTTCCACAACTGGCTAGTTGGAACTTGGAAACTTGAACAAAACTCTCTGGGCTGCCCTTTTGGAAGTGTTTTCATTCTACTAAGGAAATCAGTCCAACAAGGCAAATATTAAGGGTTGAGAAACTACTAGAGTCTGTGGTTGGCAGAAGGTCTGAAATTTCATTAGATGGAGAAGTTGAATCCAAGCATCAGAGGGAATAAGTGATGACGTCATTCTGTTTCTGTGGCCAGGTCTCCCTCTGTCTCCAGCATTAAGGAAGGAGGGGCTGATTCCACTGATGTAAGGAGGGGTCTTTGAGAGTGAGGCAAGAGAGACAGTGAGGTTTACAAAGTTTACCAAGCGCTCGCACACATTATCTCACTTAATGCACGCAATCATCTGAGAAGTGAGTGAATGTATTCATTTGTTTTTGCTGCGTAACAAACCATTCCAAAGCTTAATGGCTTAAAACCCTGATTTATTTAGCTCATGGTTCTGCAGGTTAGCAGTTTAGACTGGACTTAGCTGAGAGGCTTTCTGTTCTTATTGGATTCACTCATTAATATGTGGTCTGCAAAGTCAGCTGGGGGCTAGCTGGCCAAAGGCAGCTCCACTGGGGATAACTCGCCTCTGCTCCATGTGGGCTCTCATTCTCCAGCATGGAGGCATGGGCTTAATCTCATGCAGGAAGCAAGGGTCCAAGATGGCTAGAAGAAGCATGCAAGGCTTCTTGAGTTTCAGACTCCAGACTGGCACACTGTCATTTCCACTGCATTCCATTAACAAAAGCAAGTCAAAAAGCCTGATCCAACTCTAGGGGTAGGGACACACACACCAACATTGAAGGAAAAAATTGCAAAGTCACATTTCAAATTTCAGTTACATTTCTCTACAAACGTAGAGAAGTAAGAAAAATAGTAACTGCTTTTCATTTTACTACAGTGATGTTATCCTAGTTTTACGGCTGAGGAAATAAGAGTTCCCAGAGGTGAGTGATTTGCCCACAGCCACACAGCTCAAATGCGGAAGGGTTGGAACAGAAACCCAGGACTCTTCCTTCTAAACCCAGAGTAGGTAATAGGGCAGAACATCCTGTTCAGCCCTGAGGAGGATCCCCAAGACCAGCAAGGTGGGTCCCTGCCTCAAGACACTTAAGGATGAGTAGAGGAGAAAAGTCAGGCAGAAAACTAAGGTCCAATGTGCTAAAGGCCAGGAGAGAGATGCCAAAACTCACTGGCGGATGCAAAGATGAAAGATATTCTGCAAGAAAACAAAGATTGATAACAGGCAATGGAGTATTACTCACTTAAAAAAAATCACATTCTCACAGAAGGCAGCTCTGTGCTTGGGTGTGGAAGTCTGAATTGAAGGACAGACTGTAAGTAGGAGGAAAGGAATTGTGAGAGAAGGAAGTCCCATACCTAAAGCCATGTGTGTGTCCATCCAAAGGTGCCCGTGGGAACCGGACTGGAATTGCTGTCCAGTCATTATTGCAGTTATGTCTGTTGCTGCTTGGTTAGGTTTGGTTTTTCTTCTGGATTTTGTTTTGAAGCTATCAAAACAGCCACTTAAAAATTTTGAAGAGATTTCTGCCTTCCAGGTTGGGGAGCTGTCCATGGGACAAACTGCTCCCCTTGTTCTGGAAGGATCGTCATAGATTTGCAAGTTAAGGTAGGTGCCCACCCATTGTTCTTTTGAAAACAAGCTTCAGGCCTCTCAGAGGCCCAGGAGTCACTGGGCTGGCCCAGAGACTCAGAGATCCCTGGAGGTCCTGAGAAGAGGTTGGTTGGAGGATTAGGGGATGCTTTCTGCCATCTTACAGGGCAAGCCAGAGCCAAGTGGGGACACAGCAACTGCATAAGAGACCATGAGATGGGGTTTAGGCCCCTAGACTCCAAGGACAGTTGCCTGCAACTGCAATGGAAATGTGTGTGCCACATTTGGAGGAGGTATACGAGGGAATAGAGATGTGGCCTCCTTTATCAAGGCCAAGATGGGACTCGGTACTGATTAGCCTCAGAGGAGCACTGTGCCCCAAAAACAGGTGATGTCCTGTGGATACTTGGCTTAGACATCAGCCAGATGAGGAAGGATGAGCTCATGTAGTAATTTGGTTATAAACAGAAAGTAGTATTTTGGAGTCAGAGATTAGTGAGACCTGCAGCAGATTAGATATACATGGCTCTTACAGGGCACTCAAAATATAATTGGTGCTCCAGAGAAGATTATTTAATTAATTAATTAGGTGAAAGTAATACCTAAAAAAAAAAATTTAAAAAACAGGTCTTAAAGAGCAGAGGAGAGGAATTCCTTTACTTAAAGGGAAATGATGATCTCAGTGATTCAACCAGACTAGCTATCATCTCTTTGTTCCAGCTCCTACCAGCCTCCTCCTCAGCAGACCCTCCCTGGTGGTAAGATGAGCAAGAGCAGCCTCAATGCCCTCTTCCAACCTCCCAGCAACATCTCATGCACCTCTTGGCTCTAATGCATTCACATGTTTGTCCCTGAACCATTCACTGTGGCCACTGTTCTAGGTCATAGGATCTAGAACACACAAAAGCAGTACTGGCATTTCATTCCACAAACAACAGCAAAGAGGGAAAGGAGACTGGATCTCCAAGCAAAAATCAGAGGTTCTTGCAAGAAGAAGAGTATATGAATGCTGGGCCGAGCATCCACGTCCATCATCCGAAACACACGACGCTGTGTTCCTTTATAACCCCATCTAAACTCGGTATGCTTATGGACAGAAAGATGATGATAAATGAAACCTTGCAGAGTTTTTTGTGTAATTTAAAATAAATAACATAAAAGCCAAGAACAGTTTCCAGCAGAAAGCAGGAATCAAGAGCGTCACATGAAATACAATTTTCTTCAGTTTCATCAGACTTAGTTTTATTATTATTATACAGATATTTATTCCCCTTTCTTTAAATAAACTTGTCAGTAATCTCTTTATTAGGACACAAATGTGACTTCTTCTGAATAAAACAAATGTATTATCCCCTGTCAAGTTCAGAGACATCCAAGGTTAGCAACATTCTTTAGCATGAACCATGAAGGAGGGCCAACAGTAGAGGCTCAGGGAATTTTCCACAGGCCTTGAAGAGCAGTCCAAGTTATAAAAAGAATGCTCATGTTTAAAAATTAAATGTTTGGTTTAAATATTTAAATGTTCCATTTATCCCCCTGCCTGGTTGTTAATTCAGTATTAAAACAGAAGAGGAGTTGATTTACAACCCCTGACATTGGCCTCCAGGGCTTTCTGAGAAGGAGCTCTGAATTCTTTCTTCAGAGTAATAATCAGTTTCCTAGTTCACCACTTCCTGGGCATCGCCTCTATTCCAGCCATCAGAATAGATGCTTTGCATCTGTCAATTCATTTCCTCTTTACCTTAGATCTGCAAAGAAGCCATCATCCCCCCCATTGCACAGGTGAGGGGACTAAGGCTCAGAGAGGTTAAGTTAGTTTGTCTAAGATGACCCAGCTAGCCCCTGACAGAGATGGGATATGGAACACTGATCCAGGCCTGCCTGATATTAAAGTCTATATCATTTTATCTGCAAGATACTGAAAAATCACAGGTCAGAAAATCAGATGTCAAACCTGTCTGGATGTAGGGTGGCACCATTCCTGGGATACCTCTTTGGCCTCATTGCCAGTTGCTCTAGGGAATGTATAGAAATCTGATTAGGGTCCAAGAAAGTGCTTACAAAAAATGAAAGATTGCAAGATTAAAATGAGTCTCAAGCACAGCAAAGACAGGCATTTTGAAGTAGCACTTAAAGACACATCATCAGCAAAGTAATGAGATATTTATTGTCTTCAAGATTTACTGGCATTCTAATAAATGCCAGAATTGACGTCCATCGGCGTGGGCATACGATTCTGCCAGAATGAGAAGCTTGAGCATTCCTCTTAATACTTAGGAGGAAAACACTAGTGCAGGCTGTGGCTCACAGGATGTGTCCTTTCTGGTCATTCTGTGGGCCTTTGTAGGAGAGAAACTTGTGCCAACTTCAGAGTTTTCAATATCAGAACAGGAAGGGACCTGAGAACTCTTCTCGGCCATCCAGGGTAAAGTTAGGACCAGAGAGGGGAAGTAAGTTGCCCGAGGCCACTCAGCAAATTGATGGTGAACAGTGAGCTCTAACCCAAGATGCCTGACTCCTATGCAGGCCTCTGCCATCAGCTTCTGCAATGTGCACTTATAGGTGCCTATGCCTTCAACACCTCCTATGTTTGGTCGAAATTTTCCAATTTGTGGCTTTTTTCCTAAGCCTTTCAAAAACAGAAGAAAGTATTTTCTAGTAACCCCTGATTGACAAGAGACTGCAAGCTGGTGCTATGACACAGGCCAGAGGAGGTAAGAGTGAGGTCTCTTAACCAAGTAAGAAAGAAGAGTGGTAGACAGAGCTAGTCATTCGCCTTGGGAAAGAGCAGTCCACAGGCCACACCTGTATAATTATAGCAGTCACAGGGGGTGTCGACAGCTCTAGGAACTCGGAAAAGAGACAGATGACTATATACCTAGTGCTTCTAATGGCCACATAGGAATGAAGGAGAAGTAGAGACCAAAAGTCTTTCCAGACAGGGCCTAAAGAGAGCAGAAGGTTTCACAGTGACATAAATTCCCGCAAGATTGTCCTAGAGTCATAGATGGCATGACCAGCATCACACACACACACACACACACACACACTCATATGCCAAACTTAAAGGATGTCCTGTGCATTGTAGGATATGTAGTAGCATCCCTGATCTCTACCCTGCAGATATTTGTACCCCACCATGCCTGCCTAATTATAAACAACCAAAAAATGTCTCAGGCACTGTCCAATACCACTTTACCTCATATATCAGTGACCTAAGATGATCATTGATAATATTTCATGAGTTCAGCTTAGCATTTATTTAAAAGTTGTTTTTATAGCATTATCGATTTGAATGGAATAATGATACTCAAAGTACCTTAGTTCTCTTAATGAGGAACTCTATCTATGTTTTCAATTATATACATTTAAGGCAAAAGCAAACCACCTCCATGGTTAACAATGCTTCTGAGAAGTTCAGAAGTTTGAACCATCTGGTCATCACTGTATTACATCCTTCCACCTGGTACTAACACACATTTTGTTTGAGAGCAAAGCAAATAAACAACAATTCAAAGGTGTTCAAGGGCTGCTTTGAGAAATTGCATTCTGTCTACACAGTGATTGAAATATTAGGCTGATTTTCAGAATCTCCAATAAAAACTCTGTAAAGGTACAATTTTGTAGGCCCTTTCTGGGCTTTCCAAGGGATGCGGCCCTGTAATCTGTATTTAACAAAAGAAATCTCCCCAGGAGGCCGGGCGCAGTGGCTCACACCTGTAATCCTAGCACTTTGGGAGGCCGAGGCAGGCAAATCATGAGGTCAGGAGATTGAGACCATCCTGGCTAACATGGTGAAACCCCATCTCTACTAAAAAAAAATACAAAAAATTAGCTGGGTGTGGTGGTGGGCACCTGTAGTCCCAGCTACTTGGGAGGCTGAGGCAGGAGAATGGCATGAACCTGGGAGGCAGAGGTTGCAGTGAAAAAAAAAAAAAGAAAGAAATCTCCTCAGGAGAGACATGTCTAGATGGGTGAAGGAAATATTGCTACAGGATTGACCTTCTTTGTTGTTACTAAAGATCAAAAGGACCCTGTTCCTACCATTGCATCATTGCAGCAGTGGGTGATTCGGTGATACATAAACACAGCATTTTGCAATAATTAATAGTATCCAGATCTATTCACCAAAGAGCCACTTTATAAACACAAGTTGAGAGCCAAGTTTTGTAAGTCCATTTTTAAACAAATAAAACTGATCAACAACTCCTCCTAACACAGTGAATTATGTCCTAAACAGTGGGGAGGGTGTCCAGCCCTGACCCCTTACTCAGGGAGTACTTGAGGCTCTCCCAGACACATCTATCGAGGGCAGGACCAAACAGGAAGTCAGGAGGTCTGTGTTCAAGACTTTGCCCCACCACTCACCAGCCATGTGACCCTGGGATGTTATTTTACCTCTCCAGCTCTCAATTTCCCTATCTGTAAAATCAAACTAAATAACATGGCCAATGAAACAAATTCAAGCCTAAAGTGCATTACATAATTGCCCAACAAGGCACAGCTAGATAGAAGCGGAAGTGGGACCGGAACTCCAACTACCTACCTTGTGCTCTTCTCCCCACATGGCCTGCAGGGTGAGCCTCTCTGCTTGTACTGAGCAACTTGCCAGGATCATGAGCCTCTTTCGATTATTTCTTTAAAAGAATGAAGAGATCTTGAGGACTGATAGCCTAACTTCTATCTGCCCCTCAATCAAGATGAGCCCTTGAAAATTTCCTCATCCTTTGGCATTGCTCTCCTACCCTAGTAACTGAGTGGGTTTGACTAAATGAATGAGGAAGACATAAGGAGGCCTCATTCCCGCAGCAGGTGCTGCAGATGTTATTCATTGCCACCCAGAAACCGCTCTCCTGACTTTGTTCCTTGCCCATGGGCCTGCCCTTTGTCCCGGATGCCATATGTCAGGCCCAGGGGATGGCTCAGGAGGATTCCCAGGCCCTTTTCCAGCCACTTCCCGAGAATCCCTTGCAGCTAGGGGTGACCCCGGAATCCAGCTTTGCCTCAAGAAACCTACAGCAAAGTCTGAGGAGGAGTTTCTGGGAAAGCTTTTGATTTCCTGGTGAAAGCAACAGACAGAAGACGAGAGATTCCTGGCTCTGCCCCTTCACCCTGACAACGCACTCAGGCTTCCTGGAGCAGCTGCAGACATCATGGAAATACCAGGAGGCAACAGGCATGAGAGAAAGCGAAGATGGCAGCAGGGAAAGATAGAAGCTGCCAAAATCCTCAAAGACGTGGCAGAGCTTCCTAACCAACCCCAAAAATGCCTCCCTGGGGACCTCTAGTTACATAAACATTAAATGTCCTTTTGGTTGAAGCAACTGTTAGCTAAAGGCCCTGTAAAGCTGTGCAAATGCAAATATCTGTTTGCTTTGCTTTGCTTGGGGCTGGAATTATATTCATTGATGTGGCCATGGTGATTATCTCCTGCTGATCAGAAGCTCTTATCAGCAGCTCCATGTGTCTTTGAGTAATAACGAACGGGTCAAATGTACTGCTTTATAATAAATGCAGTTTGTTTGGTAGACAGAAATATTTTCAAATATGGAGGCCCTGAGGGGAGAAGAGAAATATAAACAAAGCTGCAGTGGTGACAAGAGAAAAAGAAGGCTGCTGTCCCCATGCCAGCCACTCCATTTCTTGGTCATGAACCTTAATCTTTGAGCACTTACTTTGTGCCAGGTTCTGTACAAGGTTATGGGGGCCAATATGAACAAGACAGGCAAGGGCTCACCTTCTTACAGGTCAAAGAAGAGTGATGTCACAGATTATACAAGAAGGGGTTATAGGTGAGATGAAGATTACAAAGGAGGCTTTAACAGCAGAGGGAACTAACTCATTGAAGGCCAGAAAGATGTTTCTCAGGAAGGGACTTTTTGTCTGATACCTAAAAAGTGAAGAAGAGCCTAGAGTGGTGAAGGAAATTGTTCCAGAACAAGGGAATAATTATTCAATTCTCAGAACAATCCTATGCCATATATATGATGAGATTATCATTTCCATTTGTATCAGTCAGGATAGGTTAGGTTATGCTGTGGTAACAAACAACCTAGAAATCTTTAAAGATTTAAAGCAAAACAGTTTATTTCTCACTCATACTTACATGACCACCGCAGGTCAGCAGGGAGTTCTGCACATCATAATTCCTCAGGGACCCAGGCTGATGGAGACTCTGCCTAGATCCATTCTTCCACAGTCACAGAGACTAGGAAAGAGAAACATGGCAAGCCATGCACTGACTCTTTAAAGCTTTCCCCCAGAAGTATCACATGTCACTTTGGGACACATTTCATTGGTCAAAGCAAATCATGGGTTCACAAGAGTATTCCCCCAGCAGAAATGGGGCATACAATATAGGTGATCAGCGATATATTCTACTACCCCATTGTACAGATTAAAAAGCAGAGGTGTGCATGGAATACTATGCAAACATGAAAAAGGATGAGTTCATGTCCTTTGCAGGGACATGGATGAAGCTGGAAACCATCATTCTCAGCAAACTAACACAAGAACAGAAAACCAAACACCACATGTTCTCATTCATAAGTGGGAGCTGAACAATGAGAACACATGGACACAAGGAGGGGAACATCACATACCAGGGCCTGTTGGGGCATGGGGGTCCAGGGGAGGGATAGCATTAGGAGAAATATCTAATGTAGATGGTGGGTTGATAGATGCAGCAAACCACCATGGCACGTGTATACCTATGCAACAAAACTGCATGCTCTGCACATGTACCCCAGAACTTAAAGTATAATTTTTTAAAAAGCAGAGGTGTGAAGAGGTTATGTGATTTATCCGAGGTCACGCAGCTAGAAGGCGGCAGAACAGAAGTTCAAAATCAGGATTTTGAACTCTTAAGTCTAGAGCACATTCCCCAAATGACACCAAGTGATTCTAAGTGATTGTCCATCTCGGAAATGCTATTGCAGACGCTCAAGAAGAACCACACTTCCTGTGGATACTAATCTCTGTGTGCTGGCCAGACTAAGCAAATTACTGACCATAATACCCATTCAGAGAAGTTTCCTTCTCACCAGCTTGGTTACCAGAACAGACAGCCTGGGTTCCCCAGTCCTGCCCTTATGGTTCTGAGCCATACTCCCCTTCTTAAATCTGCTGCTGTGAAAATTAAAGACATCTGCGGGTCTGTGCGGCCAAGACCGCACCCCCACCCCTTCCACAGGCACCTTCTTCTTGGAACAACGGGTTCCTGGTTTACCCAGCGCAGAAAGCTGCTGTCACCACCATGGCTTGTTCCCAATTGGTTTCTGGCTCCTCACCTCCTCCGAGATGAGCTGCTGCTTCCGATTCTTAGATCCCCGGCAGAATTTTCTTGGTCTCTGTCCCTGACCCAAGCCCAGAATCAGGTAATAGTCACATACACTGTAGACATCTGTGAGGACTGCAAGCCAAGACCTTAGCTAGTCCCCACATTTATGGTGGCAAATTGTTTCTCCAAATGTAGTAACATATCATCAAAATATTTAAGAGACCCGGTTAGACCTCCAGTGACCCTTTTGGGAAACCATGCAGGACATTTTAAAATCTATTTAAAAAAAATTCTGTCACTGAAATAAATTCAACATTGCACTCCACATCCAATCAGACAGGGAATTCTGTTGGCTTTGCCTTCAAAGTACATCCACTTGCCCAGGCCACCGTCAGCTCTCACATGGATGCCTGCAAGAGCCTCCAACCTGGACTCCTCATTTCTTCCTGTCTTTCCCCCGCTTTCATCAATTTTCCACATGCCACAGTAATTCTTTCCAAACACAGGTCACAGCAAGGCATTGTCTGCTGCAAACTTTCCAGTGACCTCCCACACCCTCCAAGTGGAGGCTGAGGTGAGTAGAATTAATTGGCCTACCGGCGCTCACGTGCTCTCCTTGTGGCCCTCTGAGTCTTTGCATATGTGTCACCCTCTCTATGGGGATCCCTGCATGTTCCCCTTATTTAAAACTGAGCCACCAACCCCAACCACCCCTGCCTTCCACTGTACCCCTTCCCTGCTATATTTTCCTCCCTAGCACCAGTCACCATCCAACACAGAATATGTCTATTGTTTACGTAGCTTATTGCCCACTCCACCCACTTGAATGAAAGCTCTGTGAGAATAGAGTTGTTTGTCCTTTTTTGTTCAGTGCTATAATAATGCTGTCCATAGAACAGTGACTGGCACGTGGTAGGTGCCCACTCAATATTGATTCAATATAGGAATTCTATGACATCCTAATGGCAGTCACCTCAACCATGAACCTTCCTAAGCCTGAAAAGAAACAATGGTGAAGGCTCTGCCACTTAATGGCTGTGACACTATGGGAAAATTACCTAGCTCCTGTGAGCTTCCGTTTCTCTGCAAAATGAGACACTTACCATTCTGCCAGGTGTTTGTGAGGAGTAAGCGAGACAATGCATGTGGAGCATAACACCGTGTCTGGCCCAGAATTCACGCTTGAGAATGGTAGCAGCTCTTCTTAATTATTACATGACAGCACATAGATGCCACACGGCTGCGGTGAGTGGCAATGGGGCCGCTTGAGGCTCACTCACCAGCTGGGTGCTTGCTTTTAGTTGATCTTACAGCCCTTGAAATTCAAACTTAGCCTCAATAAAGTTACAAATTATCATATCACATGAATGCTCAGGGACTCTGCCAAATAGTCAAAATTACAAGGTTAAGCTTCAAAAACCAAGGTTTCCTGAAATATTAATTAACACTGGAAAAAGAAGCAACACCAAGGGAAATGAGAAAAACTTGGAGATAATTTGTAGAATTGTAGAATTGCAGAATTTCAAGTAGCAGAAAACTTACAGAATGCCCATTCTTAACCCTGTTGTACAGATGACTCTTATGGTTCTTTCCCAGCTCATAGGGGACATCTGAATTTGCAGCGACTGCTTTACTTCCAATTGGCTACATTTGCAACACCTATCCTGGACAAGGGCAGATGGGGAGCAGAAATCCTCAGCCAGAACTGCAGTCCCATGCAGTAGCCAACACCACAGGCCTTGTCTCTTTCTCTCATCCCCTTGAGCAGCAGCCACACATTTAAATTGCAACATCCCTCTTGTCCTTCCAGGTGGCTCAGCACTGGTATGGCAAAGCTGTGTCTCTTCTGTCACTGCCACATTGAAAGGAGGGCAGTCTTCAGAGGCCATCACATCAGCATTGGGTTCAGGTATGAGATCCACACGAAGGTGCATGGGCTTTGGGGCCAGATGCCTCTGAATTAATCACTGGCTCTACCTTCATTAGCTGTGTTTTTAGACAAATCTACCAGCCTTTCCCTCCTCAGAAAGAAACGGGGGTGTCAAACACAATGTTCAGGGCTACTATGAAGAACAAAAACAGCATACGCAACAGTGTGGCTCAGAGTAGGCCACTGATAAGTTGTAGTATTTTTATTAGATTATAAATTATCTCTTGCTTCTATCCACCCTTCTGCATCTCATGCCTGGACCACTGCAGAATCACCTGCCAAGTCTACCTGCCCATAGTCTTGGCCTTCCCATTCATCCTGCAATGCAGCCAAAGAAATGTTGTCCAAAGCCCAGACACAGTCATGCCACTTTTTTGCTTAAATCCCCATAATAGTTCCAAAGGGCCATAGAATTCACTGTGCAAGAGAATATGAAGAGATGGGCACCACCAGAGCTGAGAAAACCTAGTCTTTTAAATACTTTGCAAGGACATGCCCTATGGGCTACGCCCAACTTGCCACAATCATATCTTCTTACATAGATTCTTTGATTCAACAAACATCCTTTGAGCACTTATTCCAGGGACGTACTGCATTGAGTGCTGAGCATGCCGACATGGAAAAGGTAAATTCTTGCCCTCAAAGGTGGCAGTCTACTCAGAGAGGCCCAAGGGCTTTTGGGTGTTACATCTGCACGGTGCAGAATAGGACCTCAGAGAAGGTGTTTATCGCCAGGAAGCCATCAGGAAAGATTCTTAGAACAGGTTATATTTGTGATTATAGGATAAGATAAGTCCCTTCTTTGAGAGAACACAAGATTCATCAGAAATGTGAGTCTTCCTCTAAGAAGAGAATCAGCTTTCAATTAATGGGAACCTATGAGGCAAATCACCTGGATTAAAAGTGCTCTGTTATTCAGATGTGCTATAAAATATTTTAGGTTATGCTGATAAGAAAACAACCAAAGCTTCTGCCCTAAACACTGATTCATTGAGCTGAAATGAAGGTCTCAAGCAGGATTTAACCATGTTCTGATGTTGATCCTAAGCAGAAAATGTCCTCTATGGTTTTCCCTTTTTTTGTATTATAAAGAGATATCACTGTCAGAGCTCTTAGTTGCAAGCAACAGAAGCCAACTCTGACTGATAAAGCAGTAAATAAGTTGCTGAAAGAAGTTTGGATGCATAATAATTACAAAAGGAGAAATGGTAACTTTACAGTAGAGAAAGAGACCTGGCTGACACCACCTTAATCAAGTGATCAAAGAAACACCAGGAGTAATGAGGCTGATCAACATCGTGTGCCTCCCAATATGATACACTAAGAAGAAGATATCACTTCTGTGGTACTCCTGACAAAAATGTATGATATGACTTAAATCATGAGGAAATAACAGACAAACCCAAACTGAGGAAACTTTTACAAAATAAAATGCCTGTTTGCACTCTGAACCAGCGTAAATATCATTATAGAAAAATAAATACTGAGGAACTATTTGGATTGAAGGAGACTAAAGATTTACGACAATAGCCAGGCACGGTGGCTCACGCTTGTAATCCCAGCACTCTGGGAGGCCGAGGCAGGCGGATCACAAGGTCAGGAGATCGAGACCACGGTGAAACCCCGTCTCTACTAAAAATACAAAAAATTAGCCAGGCGTGGTGGTGGGCGCCTGTAGTTCCAGCTACTTGGGAGGCTGAGGCAGGAGAATGGCGTGAACCCGGAAGGCGGAGCTTGCAGTGAGCTGAGATCGCGCCACTGCACTCCAGCCTGGGGGACAGAGCGAGACTCCGTCTCAAAAAAAAAAAAAGATTTATGACAATAAAATATCATATGTAATCCTAGATTGGATCCTGAAACAGAAAATAATAGTTGTTTGTTTTTTGGTTTTTATTTTTGTCTTTTGGGTTTTGGTTTTTTGTTTGTTTGGTTGTTTTTTTTTTTTTTTTTTTGCTTTATAGGACAATTTTGATATTAATCAGAATTTGATAAATGCCTACAGATTTGGGTGATAGAATTATATCCATATGAATTTCCTGATTTTGATCATTGTACTAAGGGTGATACTAGAGAAAGTGGGGTGGAAGGAGGGGTAACTCAGAGACTTGCAAGGGGAGCTGGTGAGTCAACTTTGAGCTTAAGCTTTCAGGAACATCCTGAATGGCTGCTAGGGAAACCATGGTTCCAGCTCTCACTGCCTTTTAGCTGTAGCCCAGCTTCAACACTAGGAACCAAAGGCCCTCAGCAAAAGGAACTTCTGAACCAGGAACCTGATGGGCACCCAGGACCCTCCCAAAGCTGGTGCTTCTGCCATGACCTTTTGCAGCAAAATGGGCCAGTAGAGAGTCAGATTTTTATTTCTCACTTTCAAATCCCATCTTGTGCAGGGGCTAACAATCAGTGGAACTTGTTAAACGTATAAATGGTCTGGGTTTGAGCTGCAAGGGAGGCTGCAAAATCAAATTTGCTCATTCTGTGTTGATGATGTGAAACTCATAAAGCAATAATTTCCCCCCAAACATCGAGAGGTTGCCAATCAGACAACATGACTAATGTCCACTAAAAGGCAAGCATTCTTTTACAGTCAAATTATTTTATTACAGAGTCAGCCTTTACTCACCTAAGTTGTAAATCTTTATGTTTGTGCGGTTGTCAAAGTTTGTAAGATATGCTTTAGCTTACTTTGGAAAGTCACAAAATATGGCTAAGGAAAGATATAATGATAGTTCATAAATTCTACTTACTGTTATTCATTTCAGGCACAACTGAAGTCAAAATTGCCCAGTTTAAAATAAACTTTTTTTCTTTTCTCTCTAGATATTTGTTCTCCAACCATTATAAAATCTGTTCGTTTTCGAGGTGGACATTACAATTCATTGTCTTCTTTCTGCAGAAGTTTACAACAAGCTTGAATCAAATAAAAATGCTTTTGACCATTTCTAAGCCTAAAGCAACAGGGAGCCCTGTTTATTTCTACACGCTGAAGCAGTAAGGAGAAAGATGAATAGGTGTTCCCACACAGAAAGAACAGGCCAGCCAGCAGTTCTCACACCCTGGTATTACTACTAAGAATCACCCATCATATTTGCCAAAATCCAGATCCTTGAGCTCCAGCCTCCAGAAAGTGATTCAGCAGGAATGTGCTAAGGTCTGGGTTCTGCACTTTCAGCAAAATTCCTAAGTTTTTCTAAAGTAAATGGTACACAGTTGACACTTTGAGACACTCCAGAGGAAGGGGTAGGGAAGAGCCTCCCAGGCAGGTAGTGTAGCGTGAATAAAATCAAGCAGGTATGGATCTCTCTGGCACCTTCAAAGGATTGCGAGCAGTTCAGAATGGGGTGGCCAGGGAGATGAATCAGGAGACCACAGCTGGGAGGAACTGGGCAAGTCCACGTGACTGACAAAAATGACCTTCCACAGAAAAACAACAGAAAAGATATTTCTAAACTCAACCTGACCAGTGCTGCTTAGTCAGCCCATGAAAATCACACCTGCTGGCTTCCTACAGGTCTCTTTTTAAAAATTTATGTATTTATCCATGTATTTTTGCCATCTTTGGTGCTGATTATCCACCCCCCAATGTTCATCCCCCAGCAACAAAGACTAAGATTCTCGCTTCGACAGCCTCTCCTCTCATGGTGTGCCTTTTGTCCTGAGAAGAAAACAATGTGCTTTTCTCTGGTGCTCCACCTCTGCACCCGCCCGGTAGAGTAGGGTTGCCTTCCACCCCAGGCATGCTGAGCCTCTCCTCCCACAGAGTTCAGATCCCAGGTCCAGAGCTGTTTCTTTCTCAGTCCTCAACACCCACATTGTGACAGAAATGAATTTACCTTATTCTGAATCAAAAGCCTCTTTCTCCACCCTCCACAACTCTCTTTCCCTAGATCGATGGGATTAGAAATGGCTGATTTAATTAGTCCAGTCGCAGCCTTGCTTTATTACTTTCTCATTTACAATGAAATAATGCGGAGCAAACGAAAGGGATTTGCCATTATCTAAGGACCCAATGAGGCTGGGGAGGATGCCAGTCTTTGGAATCAGCTGCAGTCCTTCCTGGAGGCAGACAAGGGAAATCGCTGCCTTTCGAAGAAAATCAGGATTTGTGACAGTTTGTGGAGTCCAGCAGGCAGCTTCACTGCCCGCAAAGGCAGCTGAGACCAATAGCCCCTGGACCTCAGGATTCCTAATAATCACCCCAGGGACCTGAGTGGGACATTCATTCCTGCCACTTTCTGTATGACCATGGACAGTGCACTGAACTTTGCTAACCTTCAGGCTTGAGTCTGCATTAGAATCACCTCTGGAGAATTTCTACATAGTGATACTCAGTTGCCACCCCAGTGATTGTGAGTCCTCAGGCCCAAGTGGATCCAGGAGTCCTCTATTTTAGATGATGTCCAGATGATTCTGATGCATGCTGACCCTGAGAACCCCTGAACTGGACATACACAGACCTTGGTCCTCGTGGACCACACTGGCCTCATTCCTGATGCACACACTTGTATACGTCATGAGAGAACATTTCCCAGCTCCGTATTACACATGTGCTGTTTTCTCTGCCTAGGACTTCCTTTTTCTCCTTCACCCTCACTCTTGTCTTCAACTAGCAAACTCTTCCACATTATAAAAGGTTCCAAACAAATATTACCACCTCTGTACTGTTTGTCCTGATTCTCACAGGCAGAAGTTGTCACTCTCTCTTCTTTGTGCACAGAGCACTTCCTACAACCCTTCCTCAGAGTGCACATTTCATTGTGTTTCACATATCTTCCCCTCCACTAGATAATGATATCCATGGACTCGTATCCCACTCATCTCCATATCCTCAGAACCCAAAAAAGCATCTGGCACATGAGTGGATGTATTAGTCCATTCTCACACTCCTATAAAGATCTACCCAAGACTGCATAATTTATAAAGAAAAGAAGTTTAATTGACTCACAATTCCATATAGCTGGGGAGCCCTCAAGGAACTTACAATCATGGCCGAAAGGGAAGCAGGCACATCTTCACAAGACAGCAGGAAAGAGTGTGAGCATGCAGGAAAAAATTACCATTTATAAAACAGATCTCATGAGAATTCACTCACTATCACAAGAACAGCATGGGGGGAACAAACCACATAATCCAATCGCTTCCCTCCTTTGACACAGGGGGATTACAATTTGAGATGAGATTTGGATAGGGATACAGAGCCAAACCATATAAGTGGGTATTCAAAATGTGCATGTTGGGTAAAATAATGAATAAAAAATAAATTTTCAGTCAATTCTATTGTCTATTAAGCCCCAGCTTAATATAGTACAAGATAAAATGTACTACTGTCTGAGTGATGTGATTTCAGAGAGATCAATAACTCTCTCTACACCCCAAAATAGCTTCCCTCAAATCCCATTATGGTGCATGAAATTCTCACCATTAGTTTATTGATTTAATTTAAAAATATTGATTGTGACAAGAACTCTATAAGATAAGCTTGAAATTGTGGTTGGATCCAGTCTAGCATTCCCATCTGACCACAGAACTGGGAGGAGCTCCTTTTAATATGGAATGAAACACTATACCATGGAAGGTTTTAAGGAAGAGTTTCTGGCACTTGGACAATTGGTGGCCTCATTCTCTGAGAAAAGGAAGAAACCCAGGAGGAGGAGCAGATGGAGTGGATGGAAAGAGATAATGAGTTCATTTGGGGGCATAATGAGTGTGCCTCAAGGGAGGTGGCCAGTAAGTGATGGATACAAGGATCTGGGGCTCAGAGGAGAAGTGCCCTGGGAGATTATAATTAGGAAGTTACCCAAGTGTGAGCAGATCCAGACCATGCAGTGGAGTAGATGACATCACACGTGGAAAGTTTGCTGCATAAGCCAAAGATAAATATAGGAGAAATCTTTTAGTAAAGAGAAGTTAAGGCACCTGACATTTAGCTAAGCACTTCAATGTAATCCTCCCCATATGCCTACCACTGTGCCTGTCATATCATCTTGCTCAAGTAACATTGTTGAATGACTGAATAAATGGACTTTGGGTTGTAAGTACTATTACTATGTTCATTTTCTTGGTAAGGCAACTACAGCATAGAAAGCAAAATGACTTAACCAGGATTATAATTAGTAAGAGGTAGACCTGTACTTCAAACTTAATTTTGTCTGATTTAGGGGTCAAACTTTGCTATCCTTATAACATCATTTGAGGTGACAGCTGCTGGCAGCTATGCTAGTTCCTGAAAACTACATAAAGAGACTGACAGTGACATGCTGGAGCTGGCTCAGACCAGCTCATGAAAGCTGATTGTGCACACCTCATCCCAATGCTGTAGTCAAGTGACTTCATGTTGGTAGCTTAAAATTGGCTACCATTGTTGGAAGTATTTACACCATGGAAATTTGCAAATGCTACATATCAGGGGTTTTTGTTGTTGTTGTTTTGTTCTTTCTGTTGTAACTTATTTGTTTGCTTTTAAAAAGACGGTTTTTAAATCTTTGCCTGGACACCACTGAAGGGAAGCCAGAGCCTATTATTCCCATTTTGCAGAGGAAAGAGACCCAGGTGGTTAAACTGTTGAAATCCTCAGGTGGTTACAATTCTCTTTTGTATTGCACATGATAAAACTGAAGCCTTTAAAATTAAATGAGTCAGATGAAATAACATAGCTAGTGAGTGCATATTGTTGTATACAGCTGGTATGCATTTATTTTGTTTGCTGTAAAGTGTTAAGGTGGGAGGTGGAGAGGAGATAAGATCAGTCCTCCCCAGTTGCAGGGAATAAGGGGTGTATTACCTGTAGAGAATTTAAAATCTTCAGTAAAGTTGACAAAATGTGTGTCTGCTCTTTATTAACACCATATTCTAGCAATTCTAAACAATGTCAGTAAGAAAGTCTCCTCCCCCTGGGAGGAGACTTGCTCTCATCCTCCTTTTAGTACACCACCAGCTGATTTTTTTAAATACATGTATCTGTTTCATATAGGTTTTCACATACATTGGCATAAGTTGTTCATAATGTCCTTTTCATCTTTTTAATGTAAGCTACAAATTTTATCACTGAATATATTTTTAATATGTATTTTAAATATTTTTTACTATCTTGATCACCCATTCCGCAGGTTTGTCCATTTTGTTAATATGTTCAAAGAACCAGTTTTGGATTTGTTGATGTTTGCTATTTTTTATTTTTAATGTCATTAATTGGTTTATATCATTATTATTTTGTGCTTTTCCTCCTCTAGTTTACTCTGTTGTTCTAACTTCTTAAGTTGGAATCTTAGCTAATTGTTTAGCCCTTTACTCTTGTTCTTTTTCTAACTTCTTCAGTTGGAGTCTTAGCTAATGGTTTGGCCTTTATCTTTTTCTAATACAAACATTTCAATCTATAGTTCACTTCCAAGTAACCATTTTGATGCATACCATGTTTTCAAATGAAATATTTTTATATCATTTTCTCCTAAATATTTCTTCTTGGACGCATGAGTTGTATAGAATCAAAGATTTGTTTTCCAAACATATGAGGGTTTTAGTTATATTTTTGTTAACAATTTCTTGGCTATTCTCATTGAAGTCAGAAAACATAGTTTTTATGATACCAAATATCTGAATGTTTTGCTTGGTTTTGTGGCCTAATGTATGTTAGTTTTCATATGCTCCTTGAACGAGTGAAAAACAGCTGTTTTCTGCAATTGTTGGGTAAAACGCCCTAGATGTATCTTTTAGCTCAAGCTTCATAATTGTATTGTCCGAATCTTACTTATCCTTACTGATGATTTGGGTATTTACACTATCAATTATTGAGAGTAAAGTGTTAAAAATCTCCTGTGGTGCGGGAATTATCTATTTATTTTTCTAGTTCTGTCAATCTTTGCCTCATATAGATTGTGGCTATGTAATTTGATAGGTACAAGCGTAATTAGTTATATCTTCCTAGGAATGGAAACTTATTTCATTATATAGTGAATCTCTATCTCTAGCAAAAGTATTTTCTTAAACTAATTTTTACCTAATATTGCAACAGTTTTGCCAAATTCTTCTGTGTAGTATTTGCCAAGAATATAATTATGTGCATTTTTGTCTTTTTCATGTCCTATGTTTGAGGTCATTATGAATATCACGTTGATAGATTTTTATAAACAAGTATGATAGTATTTGTCTTCATAGCACTTGTGGATGTACTTGGGTTTATCTCTATCATTAAGTTCTGTGCTATGTGTATCTTACATGTTTCCTTTGCTCCTTTTCCTTATATTATTTTACTTGTTAATTGATATTTTTCTCATTCCATGTATTTCTATCTACTGGATGAGAAGTTATGGCCTATATTTCTAGCTCATCCTAGAAATTCTAAAATGTTTATTTAGCACACTTAGCATTTCAGAATCTAAGATCTTGGAACATTTTTATTTCCTTCACTCCCTTCTGATCTTATGTTCTATTATGCTTGTGTATTTTACTTATATTCTTTAAACTCCACAACATATCATTTTTACTGTTCTATATTATTAAAGTTTGTTTTGATTTACCCATATATTTACTGCTTTCCTTACCATCATTTCTTCTTGCATCTCAAACCTTCCATCTGGAATTATTTTTGTTCTGCCTAAAATACAATCTTCATGATTACTTCACTGAGTGTTAGTTGGTGGTCAATTTTCTCAGTTTTTGCCTATCTAAAAAAGTCCTTTCTTTTCTCCTCATTCTTGAGACATATTTAAATTATCAGTTATTTTTTCATAGCACTTTGAATATATTATTCTACTGTTTTCTATGTTCCATTGTAGCTATTAAGAAATCAGCTGTTGGTGTATTTGCTGTTTCTTTGTAAATTACCTGTATGTTTTTTCTCTGTGCTCTTACGATCTTCTCTCTTTGGCATTCTGCAATTCTATCAGGCTGTGCCTAGGTGTGTTTTTTGTTTTATTTTATCCTGCCTGAGATTCACCAGAACTTCCACATTTGCAGATGTGTGTCTTTCATCAACGTAGGATAATTCTCAACCATTATTTTTTCAAATATTACCTCTACCCTGTTCTCTCCCCTCTCCATCTGAAATTGTAAACTGATGTTCACAGCTTCTCATTTAAATCCCACACAAGTTAATCTTGCTTCCTTTTTTTTTTTTTTTGCATCTCTTTATCTCTAATTGGTACACCCTGAGTAATTTCTGTAAGTCTATCTTCTAGTAAATTGATTCTTTCTTCAGTTGTGTATAATATGCTGTTAAATTCTATCTATTGAGTTTTTAATTTCAATTATTTTTCATTCATAGAAATTGTTTTGGTTTTTTATTCAAATCTAATTATTTACATTTGTTGTTCTTATGCTTTCCTCATTTTCAATTTATTTATTTATTTCAATATAGAAACATCTTAACTGGGTAACCTGGCCCAGATAACTTCAATATCTGATCTCACAGTCTGTTATTTATTCTTACTGGTTCTCACTCAAGATGCCTTGTTGTTTGTGTGTGTGTGTGTGTGTGTGTGTGTGTGTGTGTGTGTGTGTGTGTGTGTGTTTGTGTGTGTGTGTGTGTGTTGGGGGATGACTTTGTGACTGTTAACATCAGCTCATATTTCTTGGAACTTTATCAGTGGGAATTCTTTGAGGCCGGAGTTAAAGGTGAGTTCTTTCAGAAATAACTTGTATTTCCCTATAATAGTCTTCTGAAAGTTCTATCAATTTAGAGCCATTTAAAATTAATTTATTGGCTTAAAATTTTGTTGAACGACCCAGAGAGGGTGAATTTGGGCTGCAAACCCCAGTGAGGACTGGTTTCTCAAATTTTCCTCTGTTGTTGATTTCTAATGTAATTCTTCTATGGTCAGAAAACATACTTTGTATTATTTCAATTTATTTAAATTTACTGAGACTTGTTTTATGGCCTAGCACATAAAGAATATTTAATATATACTTGAATGTGTATTTTGGGGCTGGGCAGACTGGCTTATGCCTATAATCCCAGCCCTTTGGGAGGCCTAGGCAGGAGGATCTTTTGAAAGTGAGGAGTCCAAGACCAGCAACACAACACAGCAAGACCATACTCCACAAAAAAAAAAAAAAAAATTAAAAATTAGCCAGGCATCATGACATATAGCTGTAGTCCTAGCTACTCAGGGAGACTGAAGCGGGAGGATCACTTGAGCCCAGGCATTCAAGGTTACAGTGATTTATCATTATGCCATTGCACTCTAACCTGGGTGACAGAGCGAAACCCTATCTCTTAAAAAAACAAAAAAAGTGTACATTCTACTATTGTTGGGTGGAGTGTTCTACAGAAGTCATTTAAGTCATGTTAGTTGAGTTAGTTGGTAGTGTCATTTTAATTCTTCCATGTCCTTCCTGATTTTTTGCTTATTATATTTTCTATTAGTTATTGCGAGTAAGTACTGAAATCTTCAATTATTATTGTCAAATTTTCTATTGCACCTTTTAATCCTTTTGGTTTTAGAGCTCTGTTGTTAGTTGCATATATGTTTATCATTTTTATAGCTTCCTGATAAATTGAACCTTTATCTCTATTAAATATCTCTCTTTGTCTCTAGTAACATCCATTTTATTTTAAAGTCTATTTTGTCTAATGCTACTATAGCCACTCCAGCTTGTTAGTAGAGACACTCCAGCTTGGATACTGTTTGACAATATATCTTTTTACTTTTTTTTACTTTCAACCTACTTGTGTTTTGAGTCTAAAGTGGTTCTTTTGTAGACACCATATGGTCAGATCCTGGGGTGTTTTCATCTAGTCTTACAATCTCTGCCTTCTAACTGGAGTATTTAATATAACAATCGATGTGATTGGATTTATGTTTGCCCTGTTGTTGTTTATTTTCTATATGTTTCTGTCATTTTTGTTGCTCTGCTTCTCCTTTACTCCTTCTTTCGTGTTAAATACATGTATACTAACCTATTATTCTCTATAACTCAGCTCAGAGTTACCTCCACCTGGAATCCTTTCCTGACACAGTCCCCAATCTAGCCCATGTCCTGGACTAGATTGGAAGTCTTTCTCTGGGTTCCCATTGCCAAAGCAGAAGCAACACTAGTCTCTGAGCTTCTCAAAGGAAAAAAAAATTATTTTTCCATCACTACATTCTCACATAGAGGCGGGCACATATAGGAGTTCAATAAATGCTTGTTTAGGGATAAAGAAAATAAGTAAACAATTGCAATTTTTTGTGCTGAGATGAAAAAAAGCACAAAATGCTCAAAGACCCCAAGGAAGGAAGGATCTAACTTAAACTTAAGGTCAGGGCATCTTTCCTAGGACCCATGAGATGAATAGCAGTTAGTCTATCAGGAGAGAATGATATACCAGGAAGACAGAACTAATGTAGTGTTTTGCAATATAGAGATTGTGTGCCATCATGGAAGATAATTTTAGGTGGTATACAAAAACCTTTATGTGTATATATATAATATATATATATTATATATATATTATATATATAATATATATATATTTTATATATATTATATATATATTTTATATATATTATATATATATTTTATATATATTATATATATATTTTATATATATTATATATATATATATTTTTTTTTTTTTTTAAGATGGAGTCTCCCTCTGTCACCCAGCCTGGAGTGCAGTGACACAATCTCGGCTCACTACAACCTCTGCCTCCTGGGTTCAAGCGATTCTCCTGCTTCAGTCTCTTGAGTAGCTGGGACTACAGGCTACCATGCCTGGCTAATTTTTTGTATTTTAGTAGAGACGGGGTTTCATCTTGTTGCCCAGGCTGGTCTTGAACTCCTGAGCTCAGGCAATCTGCCTGCCTCAGCCTCCCAAAGTGCTGGGATTACAGGTGTGAGCCACCATGCCCGGCCAAAACCTTTATACTTTTATTTCATTGGTTATACATTTATTTTCATATGAATTAGAAAAAAACTATGCACACAGCATATGCTCACATACACACATCTACTACGTCAAACCCATGCTCTCACACCTATTGTTGCTCAAAGTCTACTTTGTAAGTAACAATTAATCTTAAAATAAATATTAACTGAATAGTGGTTCCATTGGTATACGAAAGTGGCAGCATTGTGAAAGTGATATTTAAATGCCTGGAGTTTGGGAAGCACTGAGCTAAAACACAGAGATGTGAACAAGCATGGTGAGGTAGATGCTGCAGACAGTTGAAACCGGCAGAACTATCAATTATATGTGGGGATAGTGTGAGGAAGAGGCTGAGTGGCTGGAAAGGAGCCATATCATACCCTGCTTTAAACACTTGCCAAATAATTTGGGGTTTCCTCCAAGGGCAGTGCGTGAGGGAGAGGACAGAATCAGCGAGATCATTAGGATTTGGGTTGAGCAAATGAAACATTCAGTCCAATACTTTAAAAGTCTTGAGCTAGAAGAGAATAATTTGAATGTCCCTACCCTAAAGATAAACATTTAAGGTGATGGATATCCCAGTTACCCTGATTTAATGTTTACACATTATACCAGTGTGTCAAATTATCACACATAACCCCAAAGTATGTATATCTATTACATATCAATAACAAATAAAAAGGTTTAAAACAATAAAAGCCTTGAGAAATACTTACCAGCTGAAATAATCAGACATGTAAATCAAGATAAATGTAGAGCATATTCATGGTAACATCATCTATGTTGGTGAAAAACTATAAACTAAATAGGGAACAAAAGATTGAAGCCAGGCACGGTGGCTCATACCTGTAATCCCAGCACTTTGGGAGGCCAAGGCGGGCATATCACTTGAGGCCAAGAGTTCAAGATCAGCCTGGCTAACACAGTGAAAGTCTGTCTCTACTAAAAATACAAAAAATTAGCTGGGTGTGGCAGCACATGCCTTTGATCCCAGCTACTCAGGATGCGGAGGCACAAGAATCGCTTGAACCCAGGAAGCAGAGGTTGCAGTGAGCTGAGATCACTCCAATGCACTCCAGCCTGAGTGATAGAGAAGACCCTGTCTCAAACAAAAAAATAAAAAGGAGTACACTGCTGTAGATCCATGCCTGAAGGATACAGTCATCAAAGTCATTTTTAAAAAATATGCTATGACATAAGAGAAATGCTCACAACTAAAGTTAAGTTTAATACCTGAATATAAATCTGTATATTCAGCAAGGCATATGTTCATTACAGGAAAAATAAATGGTAAGAAAAAGTATCTATAAGTATATTTATATCATGGTTCTATCTGGGAATATGCTCACCATTTAAAAAAAAACTTTTTTAAAGTTTACTATTTTCTACAATTTCTACCACAAATAATACTATTTTTTATTTACTTTTATAGATGGAGAAAGTTATTTTAAAAAAGAAAAGGATATTTTCACAAAGATAGAACCAAACACAAAGAAGGAAGCTTTGACCTCTCCTAAAACCAAAGCCAAACAGAGGCTTTAAAGGCCAAGAAGGCAGTGCTAAAAAACACTCACGCCAAAAAACAAATGAAAATTGCATATCATCCACATTTCAGTGGAATAAGATACTGTGGCTCTCAAGGCAGCCCAAATTCTCTAAGAGCACCACCAGGGGAAACAAGCCTGACCACTACTCCATCATCAAATTTCCCCTGACAATAGAGTTGGCCATGGAGAAGATCAAAGGCAACAGCACACTTATGTTCACTGTAGACGTCAAGGCCAATAAGCACCAGATCAAACAAGCTGTGATGAAGCTCTATGACCTTGACTGGCCAAGGTCGACACCTTGATCTGGTCTGATTGAGTGAAGAGGAGTGCATTTGATCTGCCCTAAGATGCTTTGGATACTACCAGCAAAATTGCGATCATGTAACAGAGTCCAGCTGACTAATCCTAAATATAACAATTTTTTTCACCACCAAAATAAAGGAGAAAAAAATAAAAGGAAAAGGAAATCACTGAGGACTATTCATTGTTACCCCTGTAATAATCTCCCCCGAAAAAAAGAAAAGGAACAGATCTTGAGACTAATTTTAAAAATCAGAGGGTGTGTTCAAATTTCCTTTTGTAGTCACTCCCCTTTTGTCCCCTGCTGTGGGAGTGCTAATACAAGGATCTGGGCTTTTGTTCCTGGAACCCTGGGCTAATCTTTGTCAATAATGGCTTCTTGGAACTATTTTCTGAACCAAAATGGAGGGCATGGAACAGAAGGAGAGATTTCTGACCAGTCCCCAATGTCTGTCCTGTACAAACAAACTTTTAAAGGGAGACAGAATAGAGAAAATGAAAATTAAATGTAAGAAAAAAATAACTCTTTCTTATATTCATGCTAATTATTTTAATTATCTGATCCTTTTTTAAGGAATGGAGTAAAATAAAATTTAGATTGCCGGGCGCGGTGGCTCATGCCTGTAATCCCAGCACTTTGGGAGGCCGAGATGGGCCGATCATGAGGTCAGGAGGTTGAGACCATCCAGGCTAACACGGTGAAACCCCATCTCTACTAAAAATAAAAATAAAAAAATTAGCCGGGCGTGGTGGCAGGCACCTGTAGTCCCAGCTACTTGGGAGGCTGAGGCTGGAGAATGGCGTGAACCCTGGAGGCAGAGCTTGCAGTGAGCCAAGATTGCGCCACTGCACTCCAGCCTGGGCAACAGAGCGAGACTCTGTCTCAAAAAAAAAATTAATAAAATAAAATAAAATAAAATTTAGATTTATATTTTTTATAATTTAAGGATAAACATTCTTTAATGTTATCTTTTCCTCTTTATTCATTAGTGAAATCACAGACTCTCAGGCTTGGGAAGGGCCTTCAAGTTCATCTGGTGCAATCCTTTCCTTTTGCGGAAGGAAAACTGAAACTTAGTTCCGAGTTGATTCAGAATTTCATAAAGGAAACAACGTAAGGATGAGAATGAGGAGGAACAACTGGGGCGTTATAAAAAATTACATGATTTGAAATTATGCAGAATGTTAATATTTCTTAGCCACATAACCTTAAATAAAATGTCTTATTGGCACTGAGACTCAACTCTATAATTGTAAATTGGGCTAATATGAATCACTGACTGAATGTCTGGAAAACAGTAAGCAAGTCCTGTGTATACAGTTAGGTCTTGAAATCAGCCAGATACTGTGCTATTTAGGTGACACAAGCTTCATATAACACTGCACATTGAGCGTTCATACCAACCACATAAGGTCAGGAGTTCATACTGCCATCCCTGTGTTACAAACCAAGAATCCAAGATACAGAGCTAGAAAGCCACAGAGTCAAAATTTACACACAATTCACCAATTCAAGAATCAGAGCTATTAAATGCCAAAAGTACTATAAAAATTGCCAAGTGCTCAACATGTAAAGATTTGGTATTTTTCTAACTATCCAAAGTGATTGGGATTTTTCTCAGGTTCAAAATCGATCTGAACTGGCAGCTTTGCCTCCAGAATGCTTTGCTAAGTGATAACTCAGGCTCATTCCAAGCGGTCTGTAAAGATCATTTCATCTTAGATGTGCACATCTTGATCTTCTCTTGGCGTAGACAGACACAGGACCAAGGCAGTCCCAGGAAGGAAACTGAAGTACAACTCTTAGAGATGACCACTGACTGGGAGCCAAGAGTCCACAGTCCTATTACTGGCTCCACCACTGATAACCCTCATGACCGTGGATGTGATCATTGTCCTTGCCAAACCTCAATTTCTGCATCCAAAAATGGGAACTGAGATAGCAGAGTTGTGCAGCGGAAGCATGCTGGGCCCATAAAATGGGAACTGATGTCAAATAAGCACCCATGTGTCTTAGTCAGATATTGACAAGTTTAGAAGGGAACTTCAAGATCCCTAAGCTCCAGGGGTCATAAACTGAATGTCTCTAGGGGCTAGGCAGGCCACATAAATGAGGGAAACAACTTCAGCGTAGTACAGTAGGGAGCAGTGGGGACTGTGGTAAACCAAGGAGATTCATCAAAAGAACTGTCAAGTTCCAGCTCTGTTGCAGAAATGTGGACCTACGACTTCTAGATCTCTCCGTTACCAAAAGAAGGCAGCAATTTGGTGTTTTATGAAACCTATTCTAAATTTTTAGTGTTGACAAGTAACTCAGTTTTTGTGTGTGTGTGTACTCTCTAGGCTGAACACACAAGTCTGAGGGTAGTTAAGGCCCTTGGGCCGATGGTTTGCACCCTCTGACTCAAACCCACATCCTCCTCATCCCAGGCTAAGACACTGAGGTTCAGTGAGGTGAATAGAGTGGCCTCTCATGTCCAGGGCTGTAACCCAAACATCCTATCACCCAGTTCTAGCTTTTTTCAAAGCACCTTGCCACTTCTCCTTTGAGTCCTTGGAGAGGACTGGAAAATGGAAGATTATAAATTAAGCTAGCGAGCAGCAAACTTCAGCCTCCCCTCTCAGCCTGCCAGTGTCATGTGGCTAGAGTGCAAGGCACAAAAGAGATGATTCAATATCTCATTTTCTGACATGCCAGGAGTAACTGGTGGGAGGAAAGAGATGCTGGGCTCACGTCACAGTTGCAGGGAAATTTATTTCTGTTTCAGACATTGATGTATCTGCATATTCATAAAAGTCTCAATCATTAATCCAGCAATACCCACAATTTCCTGTCTATTTTCTCAGGTGTTACCTCTTTCTTATCTGCTGAGTAAAGAATACCCCCCAAATGGCTGTGTTCCTTTCTCCCACAGAAAGATATGCTGTTGCCAAGAGAACCAGATTCAGAAGTCAGAACCATGGAGAATAAAAGGCATCAGGTTATGCAGGAACAATTATGCCCAAGACCCTAATTGGATTATCAGCAGCCCAAAATTCAGCTTTAAGCAATTATCTATTCCATGCCCACTGAAAAAAAAAAAAATGCACAAGCACAAGTCATTTCTTAGCTGTCCTTCCTGGCAAGGGGGAGAAAAAGGTTCTTCTTGCAATGTGTGGGAGATTTCTATTAATGAGGCAGAAAACAAATTCTTGGAGGAAAAAAAAATTACATACATCCACACAACGTGTTACTGCATTTTCTTCCATTATAAAAAGATTTTTTAAAAGTCTAAGAAAGCAAATAATTTAAATCTCTATTCATAGCCCAGTACTGTACTGAGGCCTGCAAAAGATCAGATAATTCTTTTCAAATTTCATAAATTATTTCTGTGAATCATCAGACTTCAATTAAAGACAGCATGAATTACAGGCCTTCCATGTGCCAGGCCCTATGCTGGGTACAGAGCTGAGTGGGATTAATTGGTGAGCCCTCCCAAGAGCTTGGAGTCTCTGAGCTCCGATCCTTGGGGTTAGAGAAACCAGCACTACCCCGACCATCATAGAACGACGAAACTTGTGTGAGTCTGGACATGTATATCAAGGGCTTTGTAAACAGCAGACAGAACAAGGAACAATGCCTGGGAAAGTCAAGGAAGGCTGCCTGGAGGAGATGACACAAATATTGAAGGATGAGTAAGAGTTTGCAGGACTGGCAAAGTAGTGGATTGTCATTATGATCAGAGAAGACAAGTAATACATGGTCACAAGGTTGAAAATTCTTGTTGGTTCAGGAGCCCCTGGATAACTGACAACAGGGTCCCATGGTGCACAGGATGTCATGCAGCTCCTGTAATTTTGTGCAAAGTGTTTTTGTCATCATTATCTCATTTAACCTAGAATAGTCCAAAGCCTATGAGGCCAGTACTTGAACTGAGAACTTCCCATATGCCAGCCACTTAGGTAAGTGTTTTTATATATAAAATTTCACTTCCGTTTCCGATCAGGCCTTTGCAGGAGATTTCCTTCCTAACCCCGTCTTGCAGACTGGGGAAGGCAGTGGGCCATTGGTAACCTTCCCCAGGTCATGAAGCAGTAGAGGGGGAGAGCTGGAATTCATAAGTGGGCAGCCGGCTCCAAGACCACACTCTGTCCCACGCATGTGCCACCATGTGACACCAAGCAAAGCCCATTAGTGAGTTGTTGCTAGGATGAGGACTAAAGCCCCAGGAGGTCAATGAAGAACACGAGGCCCACATTATAAGACAAACTGCCTCAATTGTTCACTCTCATGATGGCTTGTTAATGCATCCTCTGTGCCATCCTGGGAATGGTGGGGCAGATGGAAGCCAGGGTCACTTGAGGCTGGAGTTATTGAAATTGGCTCAAAGAATTAATGACTAGCTACAAAAAGGCACAGAGCATACAGGCAGGGTCTGAATTTGGGGCTCTATCCACATCTCCAATGCTCTGGCTCTTTCTACTTGACTGTGTGGTCCAAAGTGAGCAGCTTCCAAAATGCCCCATGCAGCCTAAAGTCTCTAGGGATAGCAGGAGCTTAGGAAAATGCGGATCAGATAGCACCAGCCCCTGTGACATTTCTAATCAGTGGCTGCCCTCCTCCTGGCACACAGGCCTTGGGATTGCCTCTTCCTCAACGCAGTAGCTCTGATGGGAATTCTCCTTGTTGGCTTATCAGAGTGACCCTCAGAAGAGGGGCTGACACAAAAGTCTCCCCAGGACATTTCTATTTAATTATTTATTCCTAACTTTGGCCTCTTCCTCCCTCTTCACAAACACCAACAACACCTCATCCCAAAACCTTTTAAAGAGTAGGAAGTAGGCCAACTCTGAGGCAGGGAGTAAATTTGAGTCTTGACTCCACATTTTATTAACCTCTTGGGAATGGAGGCCCCTCAGCTATAAAATGGGATTTATTCATTCAACACATATTTCTTGAGCACCTACAATGTACCAGAGACATAGAATTCATAGTTAGCAAAACAAACTGAGTCCCTGCCTCATAAAACCTACAGTCTAGCAGGAAAGAAAAGCAATGAAATCAGCCATTACAATCAATTTGATAAGTGTTTGGGCAGAGGAAGCCTAAGTCTTAAGCTAGGAGGGTGATATTTCCAACCTTTATCCATGCAGTTTGAAAGCAGATCTTCCACATCCAATGCCTGGAAGCATTTTGAAAGAAATGTGGTTAGGACCAAGAGGCTGTGGGACAAGGATAAACTTTAGATTCAGACAAGACCAGGTACCACCATTTACTAGACATGCTATTCCCTATCTGCAAAATGGGTATACTAGCAAGACCTACTTTCCAGGTTTATTTATTTCTTTTTTTTTTTTTTTTTGAGAATGAAATGAGATCATGTCTCTTATTCTTTTCTTTTTTATTTTGTTTAAGACAGTGTCTCACACTCTGTCACCTAGGCTCTTTAGTGCAGTGCCACAGTCACATCTCACTGCAGCTTCAAATTCCTAAAATTCTCCCACCTCAGTTTCCCAAGTAGCTGGGAAGACAGGCACATGCCACCATGCCAGGCTAATATTTTTATGTTTATTTTTATTTTGTAGATATGAAATCTTGCTTTGTTGCCCAGGCTGGTCTTGAACTCCTGGCCTTGAGCAATCCTCCTGCCTTGGCCTCCCAAAGTGTTGGGATTAGAGGCATGAGCCACTGCACCTGGCCCATGTCAGTTCTGAATCTGGCACATTGCAGGCATTCAGTCCACACTCATCCCTGTCCTCCGTGTCCATCAGTGCAGGTTGCAGCACATGGCAAGGCCTGAGCTTGGAGTAGTAACAGGAGACACACAGTCACTGAGACAAAATCCTCTTCTTTTAATCAGTCCCTTGTAAATGTAGTAAATCCTATAATGTGCAGGAAGCAGAATGAGCCCCCAAAAAAGCATATATTAAAATACAAAAAAAAAAATCTAGTTTTAATCACAACTGGGGGACCAATTTCCTGTGTTAATTAATCTTGTGAAGATCAGAATTTGATGAAATAAGTAAATTACAAGCAATGGAAAAACACTGAAGTGGAAGTGGTTCATGCTCTTATAAATGACGTTACCGTAATCCCGCCCTTATCTTCAGGGGATACGTATCAAGACAACCAGCAGACGCCTGCAACTGAGTATTGAACTGAACCCTTATATGTACTGGGGATTTTTTCCTATGCATGTGTATCTATGATAAAGTTTAATTTGAAAATTAAGCACCATAAGAGATGAACAATAATAACTAATAATAAAATAGAACAATGATAACAATATGCCAACGTCACTACTCTTGCTCTTTGAGGTCATTATCAAGTAAAAGATGGATTACTTGAACACAGGCACTGTGATACCATGACGGTCAATTTAATAACTGAGATGGCTGCTAGATGACTAATGGGCAGCTAGTGCGTGCAGCATAGAAACACTGGACAAGGGGATGATTCATGTCGTGGGCCGGATGGAGCAAGATAGTGTGAGACTTCACCATGCTACTTAGAATAGCATGCAATTCAAAACTTATGAATTGCTTATTCCTGGAATTTTCCATTTAATATTTTTGGGCCATGATAACTGAAACCACAGAAAGCAAAACTGTAGATAAAGGGTAACTGCTGTATATTTGTTGTAGTTTCAAAGCTGGGCCATGTTGGGTTTTTTGTATTTTTTATCAATATATCATAGTTATGTATATTTTAGGGGGTACATGTGATATTTTGATACCTATGTATAATATATAGTGATCAAATCAGGGTAATTGTAATGTCCATCACCTCAAACATTTTTTTTCTTATTTGGGAACATTACAATTCTTTTCTTCTAGCTTGGGTCATGTCGTTTAATGGAGTTTATGATAAATTATGGTGATGATGTGCTGATGAAAAAAGTCACTCTTAGTTCCATTTATGTGGGCATCATAGAAAGACAAGGACTGTTGCAGACAGAAAGATTAAGATAAAAATCTCATCTCAGGGGCCATGCGTGGTGGTTCACACCTGTAATCCCAGCACTGGGAGGCCGAGGCAGGTGGATCATGAGGTCAGGAGATAGAGACCATCCTGGCCAACATGGTGAAACCCTGTCTCTACTACAAATACAAAAAGTATCTGGGTGTGGTGGCACATGCCTGTAATCCCGGCTACTCAGGAGGCTGAGGCAGGAGAATCACTTGAACACGGGAGGCGGAGATTGCAGTGAGCCAACATCACGCCACTGCACTCCAGCCTGGTGACAGAGTGAGACTCCATCTCAAAAAAAAAAAATCTCTTCTCAGTCACTTTCAGCTGTGTGATCTTGGTGAAGTTAATTTACGTCTCTAAGTTGCCATGTTCTTATCTGCAAAACAATACATTTTCTGTAGCATGGTGTTCTAAGGATTGAAAATGACAGCCCATGTCAAGTTCCTGAAATATCACAGGAGCTCAAAAATATGTGAATCCTGGTTAGTGACATTAGCTTCCCTGCCACACATCTGGATGCCTGAGTCCCAGCCTCTTAGCCATTTCACATGGCCAAGCATTTTCTGACCCAGGAATCATGCTCATCTCTGCAGAACTTGCTGTATTAGGCTGTTCTTGCATTGCTGTAAAGCAAAACTTGAGGCTTGGCAATTTACAAAGAGAAGAGATTCAACTGGCTCACAATTCTGCAGGCTATACAAGAAGCATGGTGCTTACATCTGCTTCTGGTGAGGCCTCAGGGAGCTTTTACTCATGGCGGAAGGCAAAGACGGAGCAGATGTGCCATTTGACGAGAGCCAGAGCAAGGGTGGTGGGAGGTGCCACATACTTTTAAACAACCAGATCCCGCAGAACTCACTCACTATCGCAACAACAGCACCAATCCATGAGGGATCCCACCCCCATGACCCAAACACCTCCCACCAGGCCCCACCTCTAGCATTGGGGATTACATTTCAACACGAGATTTGGGCAGGATAGATATCCAGCACCCCTAAAACTGCCCTTCTACCCATGAACAGCAGCACCCTCGGCTCCTTCCTCTTCCCCTCAACATTCTCCTGTGTCTTCAGTCTTCCTTTCAGGTAAGGGTATCTCTTCTCCTATCTAAGACCAGCCCCTCAAGACTATACTTTCAGGGATCATTTCTATGGTTCATTACTAAGACATGTCCCTCAACCCATGCCCACAGGCCTGACCAGTCTAAATCCACCCTATGTTCACCCTCCTCACGTTCTAGCAGGGCAGCAGTTAAGACCTCCTCCCACTGCTTAACATGCTTCTGTCAGGCCTCTGAGCCCAAGCCTGCACGAATACATCCAGATGGCCTGAAGCAAGTGAAGAATCTCAAAAGAAGTGAAAATGGCCGGTTCCTGCCTTAACTGATGACATTACCTTGTGAAATTCCTTCTCCTGGCTCATCCTGGCTCAAAAGCTCCCCCACTGAGCACCTTGTGACCCCCACCCCTGCCAGCCAGAGAACAACCCCCTTTGACTGTAATTTTCCACTACCTACCCAAATCCTATAAAACAGCCCCACCCCTATTTCCCTTCACTGACTCTGTTTTCGGACTCAGCCCACTGGCACCCAGGTGATTAAAAAGCTTTATTGCTCACACAAAGCCTGTTTGGTGGTCTCTTCACACTAACCCATGCGCATGAAAGCCTCAGAGGGCCTCTCCTACTCCCACCTCCTTTCCATGCTCCTCTATCACTCCTCACGAAAAACAGAACCCATTTCTTGCCTCTCAGCCTAAGTCCATTGAGCTTGCACCTCCAGACTGCCCCTTAATGTCTCAATCCTTCATCCAGGCCATAATGCCCAAGTTCCTTTGGCTCTGAGAAGCAACAGGCCTGCCCTGGCCACTGCCCAGCACACTCATCCAATAGAGCCATGTCCCCAGCCCTTGGCAGGAAGGACCTGACAGAGCGCCCACGCTTTATCTGCGACTATGCTCCATCACCAGCTTTCTGTCACTTGCAACATAAGAGTGCTGATTATTGTACTCCTAATTTTTTAACATCTAGCAGGTCAGGCTGGTCACAGTAGCTCATGCCTGTAATCCCAGCACTTTTGGAGGCAAAGGCGGAAGGATCACTTAAGCCCAGGAGTTCAAGACCAGCCTAGGCAACATAGGGATACCTTGTCTCTATTAAAAATTTAAAAAATTAGCCCAGCATGGTAGCACACACCTATAATCCCAGCTGCTATGGAGGCTGAGGCAGGAGGATCACCTGAGTCTGTAAAGTTGGGGCTGCAGTGAGCTGTGTTCGCACCACAGAACTCCAGCCTGGGCAAGATCTTGTCTCATAAATAAATAATAAAATAAAATCTAGCTTATTAGTGAACTAATAAGTCCCCTAAGCCTCCCTTTTGGAGGTGATCAGTGATGTCCACCTGAAACCTGAAACTAGGAGTTCTCCTGGCCTTGGAAGATTCCGAGGCAGGAGGA
This sequence comes from Gorilla gorilla gorilla, assembly GCF_029281585.2. Lineage (NCBI taxonomy): Eukaryota > Metazoa > Chordata > Mammalia > Primates > Hominidae > Gorilla > Gorilla gorilla. The sequence continues at coordinate 140,797,812 of NC_073231.2, read as the reverse complement.
TAGGGCCTGGAGGCAGGGAACATAATGCTGATCCACACTGACTTCCTGGAACTAAATAAAACAAATGACAGCACTTCAGCAATGACAGGAATGTGAATGGCTTTGTAACTTCATCCTCTCCATTCACGCCACTTACACTTTGTAACTTCACATTCATCCTCTCCATTTACATAGATCACGCACACTAAGTAACATCCTCTCCATTTACAACAGGGCACATTCTGAGTAAATGACTTTGTTACTTCACTTCATTCTCTTCATTTGCATAGAATATACACCAAGTAACCAATGGGAAACATCTAGAGTATTGAAACCAAAAAAATTCTGTAACTGAGGCTCTTGAGCCCCTATGTTCAGGCTGCTCCTACGCTGCGGAATGTACCTTCATTCTCAATAAATCCCTGCTTTTGCTTTCCTTGCTTTCTGTGTTTTGTCCAATACTTTGTTTGAGATGCCAAGGACCTGGACACCTTCTGCCAGTAACAATTCCATGGGGCTGGGAGACAAGCAGAGAAGCAGGGCCTCTTGTCCACAGCTGCAGGTTGCACTGAATGAAAAGTAAATTTAGAGTCAAGAAGGAGTGAGGTCCAGAGGTCTGTAAGCCCAAGAAAGGTTTGGACAGCTTGCCAAGCTGAGAAGAAGGCCTGGGAAAGGATTCAGAGCCAGCATGTGAGGCCAGGGAGTCCTGGAGCCCAGGAGCCAATTGCAGAAAGTGAGAAGCCAGGAAGCCAAGTATCAGGTGGACCTCAAGTGGGCTGCTGCTCATGGGCCTGCGGAGAAAGAAGGCTTTACTTGAGAAGCCAGAGATAAGCATGGACCACCTCCTCACTGCCAAACTCAGTGATTGCTTCCGTGAACTCTTCCTCCACAAATGCCTACTGTTTGATCTTCTTCACCACACTTCCTGCCTGAAACTCCCCTCTTTGGCATCCTCCTCACTCTTGGCTTCTTCTCTGGACCCAATTTTCCCTTGATTCTTTGCTCTTCATCCTCTCAGATTTTCCATGGCCAATACAGTCACCAGACTAGTAGGTGAAAGAATAGGACCTGGGTCTTCTGACTCCTGATGACTCTGCTAATGCCATTGCTATTGGACAGCAAGCAGCTAATAAAACAAAGACCATTCCATCAAAAATATTCATCAAACACCTTGTATGGGACTGGACTACACCAGGCGTGATGGAGAATTCCTATGAGTGGCCTCCAAGGAGCATTAGATTAGAAGGTGGCTGGAGGGTGGATATTTTCATATACAGAGACAAAGCTCCCCATCCCACAACAGATCCAGAGTCTGTTTTGGACCACAGGGAAGGAAGGCCCTTCTCCAGGATTCTGATGAGCATTTGGTACCCAACAATTGTTCCCACATGCACTCGTACTGGAATTGGCTTTTCTGTGGCTGCTGCATGCTGTATCTGCAAAACTATCAGCTTCACCATCAATCCCCAAGCTTCTATGGTCTCTGAATTATTTAATGCCACATTCCAAGAGGCTGTGAATAATGGAATGGTGTGTAAATAATCTTATCTCTGTCTCTACATGCAGAGATTGTGAAGGGGGCATCTAGAGAGGCTCTATGCTGCCAGAATCTTACAACACCTGTGCATGATTAAAAACCAAGCCAAATGCCCCCTAGATAACTGCTGTTCCCCAGTGGGTGAAAGAATCAAGCAAGCGTCTCATCATATTTCTCATGTGGAGAGAAGCAATTATATATCAGGTTTCAGGTTCAAATGCCTCTAGGATAATTATAGCACTACTTTAGAGCTGTATAGAGCCTGACAGATTTACCCAGTTCTTTCCCCTGCCTGTGAGAGGGGCAGGCTGGTTTTCCTAATTGACAAACAAGGGCTGAACCCCAGAGAGATTGCCTGGCTTACGGGATGGGCAGACAACAAACCTGGGGCTCAGGCCTCCTGACAACTCCTCCAGCATGCTTTCTTCCCGTGACATGGCTATCTGGGCATCGTGCAATTGTGCATTTGCCTTCCAGTCATTGTGCAGTAGCACTGTGACCTGCCCACATATCAGGTGCCTCTTAGTTTTGGCCAGATTTTTGTGTGGGCATGGGAAAGGGAATTCTGTTTTCTTGAAGTCCCATACCAGGTATCAGACATTTGACCTACTTAGGTAAAGCAAGCCATTGAGGTAAATGAAAGAGAATGAGAATACACAGGGAATATAGTGCTTTTCTAATGCACTATAGAGTGGTGGAAACAACCTTTGGCCCCAAAATCAAGAATTATAAGAAAAAGTTCTGATTCTGCCACTACCAGCTGCATCCTCTTAGAGAAGTCTCTTATCATTCTGAGCATCCATTTTTTATTCAATAAAATAGGATAAATAATAATTTACCCGCAGTGTTGCCGTGCAGCTAAAATGGGAACCATGTACATCAGTGCAAGTGTCATCTCCAATTATTAACTCATGTCTTCAGGATTGCCAGGGTGATGCAAAGATTACTCAACAGGCTGTAGTAATTGGGGAGAATTTTCAATCCTCCTAGAGGCAAGGGGTCCCAAAGAGGCAGAAACAGTGCCTCAACTATGAGGCACTGAAACAGTCCAGATTAATCAAAAATCTCCCATTTTAACCCTTCCAAGTCCTCTCCCAATTTCAAAATCTCCCATCATAAAAACCCACCTCCCTTGGTGGGGATGAAGGAAAATATGGTCAGAAATGATGGAAGGAATAAAGTTCCCCCACTGTGATCTTCACCTTCATTTCTGAAGTATTTATCCTCAAAGGTCTTCCTTCTTTTCTTGGAGCTCTGGATCTCTTGTGATAACTCATCTACCTAAGACCTTAAAGGAGTCCAGTTGGAACTGTGTCTCAGTAGACTTCATGGGTTCTCTCTCATGCCCACCTCCACAGGACATCTGACTACCAAAATCACATAGATATCAACTAGGTGGTGGGTGAATAGCATTTTAAGTTAATTAAGGAAAGTGGGTTATTGTAGGGAGGCTCTATTCAAAAAAGAAGGAAATCCGGTATGACAGAGAGATGAAACATTGCCTAATTGGGAGAACAATTGGGAAGAACTATTAACCAGAATAGACTCAATTCCAGACACCCCACCGCTTAAGTGTCAAGACCAGAATAGCTCCTCAGGTCTGATCAATGATTCCACTTCCTCCTCAACACCGAAGGAGTTTTAAGGTACGATAATAAAGAATTATACAAAATGGGAGGCTCACTCCACCTGTTCTCACACTTTCTCCCCCTCTTCTCTACCCAGTTTTATTGCAGCATTGAATTGTGATTATATCTGATAGTTCTGTGAGCATTCCAAAGGAAGAAATTGTATTTCTTTTTCTTTTATTTACAAAAATATGCTGAACATCTCCACATCACACAACTGGTCCACAGATAACTTTAAAACAGCATATAAAAATAAGTTTCTTACCTACCCCTTAGACTTGTTCTTCCTCCTAATACCCTATCTCAACTGGTGACACCACAGACACCGTAATCACCAGGCAAGAAGGTGAGGAGTGACCCATGACCCACCTCACCCCTTCATGTCCTACATCTATCAACCCTAAATCTTAGTTTTCTCTTAGTCTTCACTTAACTCCTTGATATGTGTTGAGTTTCTTATATGTGCCTGCCATGCATTCTTCAAGCTCTAGGAAAATCATGGTGGCCAAAATGGACATAATGCCCTCCCTCATGGTTCAAATTCAGCTCCACCCCTTACTAGCTTGGGCAGATTATGTATTATCTGTGCGACTCAGGGTTCTCATCTGAAAAATGGAGATAAAAATAGCACCTACCTCAGAGGATTGCTATGAAGATTCAATAGATGGTGTATCAGTCTGTTCTCATGCTGCTATAAAGATCTATCTGAGACTGAGTAATTTATAAATGAAAGAGGTTTAATTGACTCACAGTTCAGCATGGCTGGGGAGGCCTCAGGAAACTTACAATCATGGTGGAAGGGGAAGCAAACATGTCCTTCCTCACACGGCAGCAGCAAGGAGAAGTGCTGAGCAAAAGGGGCAAAAGCCCCATATAAAACCATCAGTTCTCATGAGAACTCACTCACTATCACGAGAACAGCATGAGGGTGACTGCCCCCATGATTCAATTACCTCCCACCAGGTCCCTCCCATGACAGATGGGGATTATGGGAACTACAATTCAAGATGAGATGTGGGTGGGAACACAGCCAAACCATATTAGATGGGTTAGTATGTGTAAAGCACATGGAACATAGTTAAGTGCTGTGTGTTTCCTATCATATTAAATCCAACTGCAGTAAGTGATACTAAAGAATTTAGGTTCCTCCAGGGTGTCCTGTTGACCTCACACGTATCTACTTAAAGCAGGTAGACAAAGCCCCAACTTAGTCTGAGTCTTGGCGGAACACTTATGGATCCTTCCAGAACACGGGAGGATGGATAGCTTGTAAGGGGCTACTCAAGTTCCTGTGACTCACCTCCCCATCTGCCCAAGAGGCTGTCTGGAGGCACTTTCTCATGACCTCCCGAGTTCTGATGAGTTATGAGGCCTCTTACCCCACCCCTCTAGGGTATGGCTGAGAATAGACAGAACCATGTTGCTGCACTCAGCCATGGGTATCCCACCACTTGTGTTGCATTGTCCTCTGGCCCCTATGGCTTAGGACTTCCTGGTATGTGGAACAAAGACCACAGGGAGAGGCATCTTTTGCTGCTTTTCCTTTCACTATATAAGTAATTAACTGCTCAAACCTAAGCATGGCCTGTTTTTCCTTTACTGGACAAATCCATCAGGACTTTGGCCTCAAATTGGCCTTGTCCTTAAAAAAGAGAAGGAAATTGTTTTGTGCAATTAGAAGAACAACAGAGAAACCAGGGCGGCTCTTCACTGACTGGCCCCCACCTTTAGCCCATCAGTGTACACTGTCATTTCTGTATTTAATGTACCTCATCTGGTCTCTCTGCCTCCACTCTTGCTCCTTCCTGCCAAGCTTCCTCAGAGGAATCAGAGCAACACAGATAATCATATTTGTCCCCTGCTTCTTCAAGTATCTTTAAAGACTTCTGATTTTATCAAATAAATGTAATTTTTAATCAATGGCCTACAAGAGCCATCATGACCTGGTTCTGCCAATGTCTCCAGCATCAGCTGAGACTCATCTCACCCTGTCACCAACTGAGCTCTCGTCATGCAGGCCTTCTCCTGCCCGGTCATCAAACATGAGGAGATCTGCACCTCGGAGCCTCTGCATAGGCTGCCCTTCCTTCCTTCTGAGATAAGGGGAAGAGAAGATGGCAGAGGACTGCAAAGAGTAGGGGAGGAAACACAACAAAAGAGCAATGACAGTGAGCAACTGGAAATGTTGGACAGTAACCCAGAGAGAGTGGTACCAGGAACTCGGTGAGGGGAATGTGCTGGAAGGAAAGATTGCTGTACTCAACAGCACAACAAGAGCTCCTGTAAGGAGAGGGCTCCCAAGTATTCAACAATTCAGCACCATGTCTGGTCAGGGGTGGGCTGATGAAGACCAGTCCTGGCACATTGCAGAGGGTGGGGTATGTGGGCGGTCAAAGCCAGCCCAGAGTGGGTTGAAAGGAATCAACGAAAACTGAGAGGGAGAGGTAGGCTGCAGATGCAGGAGAAAAAGGGAAAACCACCAGAGTGAAGCTGTGAGAAGGCGGGAGAGGATAGATTTCAGAGGACAAGTGGAGGGGGTGGCCTTGATGAGAGGAAGAGGCTCTAGAAACAAGAGGGAGAGAGAGAAGAGAGGGTGTCTTAGATGCTTTATCTGCCATTCGTCTCCAATTTGACTCCAGACTTCTCAAAATTCACCAAATACATCATATTGGTATTCCTTTCTGCAGGCTTTTGCTCTGGCTCTTCTCTTGTGTGAATGTCCTCTGTTTTTGTTTTTTTTTTCTTTTTATATTTTTTAAGATAGGGTCTCACTCTATTGCCCAGGCTGAGTGCAGTGGCAGGATCATGACTCACTGCAGCCTCAACCTCCCACGCTCAAGCAGTCCTCCCACCTTAGCCTCTCAAGGAGCTGTGACTACAGGAGTGCACCACCATGTCTGGCTAATTGTTTACTTTTTGTAGAGACAGGGTCTTGCTATGTTGCCTCGGCTGGTCTCGAACTCCTGGACTCAAGCAGTCTTCCTGCCTCAGCCTCCCAAACTGCTGGGATTACAGGAGGGAGCCACCACACCCAGCCTATGAATGCCCTTTCTGCTCTCCTTTGCCTACTAACTCTCAGTGACTTTATGTGCATACGTTAAGGACACCCCTTCCCCTCCTAGGTGCTATATTTCTCATCTTACTTCCCAAAACCTACTGTGCCTCACTCCATCACTACACTTGCCAATTTCTCTTATATTTACAATCTTAGCTATTTATTTTCATCTTGAGGGGGCATTAACTGTATGTGGGTAAGACAGTAATCCTATTTATATTCTGCATCCCCAGTGATGCCTAACACAGAACTGGCACACTGTAAGCATTTGATGAATGACTGGAGTCAGAAGCCCTGGATTGAGTCACAGCTTTGTGTTTCTTTCTCTGTGTACATTTAAGCAAATCATTTCATCTGTCTGTGCTTCTGTTACTTAAACTATAGATGAGGGGCTAAACCCAGTTGGACATTGAAGGAATTCTGTGGGATATTGAATATCACAGTGCTTTGAAAAATAACACAATTTAAATGTTATATATTATCACCCATTGCCATCATGTCTTATGGCGAGCTGGCCCTTTCAACCTAATTAGTTCCAACAGGGGTATCTATGATAGTATACTTTGATTTGGATTTTTGAGAAATTGAAGAGGTGAAGGTGTAGTAAAATAAGACCTGGAATTGAGACCAAGTCCCTAAATAGACTTGGGACTTGAAGCAAATCACTTAGTTGGTCAATTTCATCAATCACAAATACTTACTGAACAATGACCATCATCAGCCACTGGAGATGCCAAAGTGAAAAGAAGGCCCAGTCCCCACCTAGAGGGTGAGAGACTTGCAAATCAACAGTAAGAGCTCAGTATCTCCTGGTAACTGCCACAGTGGGAATGGGACAGGGAAGGGCACCAGCACCACAAATGGAGCAACAGGCATTTGGGAGGCTTCTAAAGCTGAAGCTGCAGTTTGGAGAATGGGTGGGGCTGGCCACAGAGAGCCCAGGTGTATTAGTCAGTGTTCTCTAAAGGGACAGAACTAATAGGATATATGTATATAGGAAGGGGAGTTTATTAGGAGAATTGACTCACACCATCGCAAGGTGAAGTCCCGCAATAGGCTGTCTGCAAGCTGAGGAGCAAGGAAACCAGTTCAAGTCACAAAACCTCAAATGTAGGGAAGCTGACAGTACAGCCTTCAGTCTGTGGCCAAAGGCCCAAGAGCCCCTGGCAAATCACTGGTATAAGTCCAAGAGTCCAAAAGTTGATGAACTTGGAGTCTGATGCTCGAGGGCAGGAAGCATCCAACACGGGAGAAAGATGAAGGCCAGAAGACTCAACAAGTCTCTTCATTCCACTTTCTTCTGCCTGCTTTATTCTAGCCATCCTGACAGCTGATTAGATGGTGCCAATCCAGATAGAGGGTGGGTCTGCCTCTCCCAGTCCACCAACTCAAACGTTAATATCCTTTGGCAACACCCTCACAGATGCACCCAGGAACAATAATTTGCATCCTTCAATCCAATCAACTTGACACTCAATGTTAACCATCACACCTGGGAAGGTTCTTTTTTATTTTTTTTTTTATTTTTTTTTTTATGAGATAGGGTCGCACTCTGTTGCCCAGGCTGCAGGCTGCAGTGGTGCAATCACAGCTCACAGCAGCCTCCACCTCCCCCACTTAAGTGATCTTCCCACTTTACCCTCCCAAGTAGCTTGGACTACAGATGCACACCACTGGCTAATTTTTTATTTTTCATAGAGATGGGGTCTCACTATGTTGCCCTGGCTGGTCCTGAATTCCTGCATAGACAAAGGGGTAGAAGTGTGAGACAGGCAGATATTAAGGGGTCCCCTTAACTGCAGCCTGGTGAAATTCTGAAGCAGAGAACCCAGCTAAGGTATGCTCAGACTCCGGTCTTGCAGAAACTGAGATAATAAATATGTGTAATTTAAACCTACTAAGTTTGTGTCAATTTGCTACACAGCAAAAGAAACCTACACAAAGTGTGGGGAAACAATGGAACATTGTTAATCTCAGAAGGGACATGACCATCTCCTAAACTTTGGTTTTCCCAGGTGTAAAGCTGGAACTGTAACAAGATCAGACAGCCCTACTTCACAGAACCATTGCAAGCCCCACTGAGATGTTAGCCTCAGAAGGGTTTGTAAATTGCCACACACCATAAGGTTGCTGGTCGGTAGCATTCCATTTCCTTACACACACTTAACCACAAAGTTCCCAGAGTGGGCCTCATACCTACTTAGAAAGAGTAACACATTGAGAACTAGCCAAGATCTTTTCATACTCCCAAAGCAATGCTCTTTCTTGCCTCCGAGCCTTTGGCTGGGCTGTTTCTTCTGCTGGAGCACTCTTTCTCCCCACCTCCTATTCACCACTCCTGCACCTGGCTAGCTCCTACTTCCTATACACTTTTCAGTTTCTAGCTCTCCCAGCCTCCCTTCCAAGGCAAGGTGACCATCCACCATCTCACCCTCCCTCCATGCCCCCTGGCACCCTCCACAAACTTGTGTCATCCTTGACTACAGTCTCCTATTTGCCTGTTTGTCTCCCATCCCACATCCTTATGAGCCGTGACCTTCTTAAAATCAAGAACTATATCTGAAGTCACCTTCATGCCTTTAATATCTGGCACAATGCCCAGTGTGCAGTAGGTGGGATTATACTAACATATAAAATATTTTATTAATATATGTATATCAATATACATAGTGTGGGCCGGCTTCCTTTTCTAGCAGCACTGATATGTGCAGGGGAGCAAACTCCACCAACAGTCTTCCCCCAGGGAAATACATACATTTATAATGTATTCCCTGTAAGAAGAGGGTGTGTGGGGGCTTGTTTAAACTTTTTTCTTAAAAACAAAAGCAATTGGAGAGTATTTGGCTTTCTTACAGGTACAGGCAGCCCTCCTGCTCTGGGCTCCCTCAGGCAGCTGCCAGAGAAAGTTTGTGGCTGCCTGAGTCGCTTTCTCTTCTGAGTTGTCAACTCAACAGCTTTGGAGCAGCCTTCCTGAGAGGTGGGAGGAAGGGGAGGTGGCTTTGCTAGTATTTAGATTGAGAAAAGGAAGCCTTCATTACACAGAGACTGGGACCGTTCCCACTATCTCGGGAAGGTATAAGAGAGATCCAGGTAGAGGGGTGAGGAAGGAGGGTGCATGCCAACCCCACAGCAGAGGCACCAGCACTGCAGGCCCAAGGGTCCTGGTGGAGCTGAAGACAGGGAGGCAGTGTGATCCCACTTCTGCTTTACGCCTCCCCTGGGAGCCCTGGGACTCTTCTTGGATGAAGCCACAAAACAGAGCCAACACCATTCCCCTCTCACTCCCACTTGTAGGTGGGACTTTGCTGCCATTCCAGCCTGGATTTGAATCCAGACCCCACTATTGCCAGCTGCATGACCCAAAGCCAGTCAACCAATCCTGCAGAAACCCTGTTTCCCATCTAAGAATGGAAGTGGTAATCCCAGCCTCACCGGGTTGTTGAGACAAGTCAACGAGGTTAAATATGCATGAAGCCCAGAACATGAGATGATTTCTAAATGTCAGTTCCCGATCTCCCAGCTACTTTCCTCTGGCACGGCAGCCACCTGAGCCCAAAGGAAAATGTATTCTTGAAAGAAAACGAGATGCTACATGGGATGGTCCTCAGAGATGAGTAAAACTCCAATGTGCAAAGTGTAGTCACCATGATTACTATTGAAGAAAACAAAATGAAAAACAAGTATCATACAAAGGAAAAGTGCAGTGCCCGCAGAGCCTGCTGTGTTCGCTGCTTGCATGTGTATAGAGCACTGCAGAGCACCCAAGCTGCTACACACATTTTGTTTCATCTGACCCTTGGACAATATCCATATTTCAATATTTCCTGCATCTTACAATAGTGGAAACTGAGGCTCCACTATTGTAGGACTCAGGGGGACTGGAAATCAACTTCACATTCCTAGAATTATATGTTCTTTCCTCCCCACCACACTGTATCCATGAACACTTCTGATCATCTCAGACAGGGAGGAATCCACCAGAGACTGTCGGATCTCTTGCCCTGTGTGTCTCCCACCATGGAGCCAATACACACATTCCCCTGGTCTCTCCAGTCATTGCTAAATTAGAGCAATTTCATTTGCACATGAAACAAACCCAACTCAAACAAGTTGAACAGAAAGAATTGATTGACTCCCATGCCTGAGATACGCAGGGGTAGTCAGGCTTAAGTCACAACTGGGTTCAGGTGACCCATGGATAACGACAGTCAGGTTGAAAACAAAAGGTGTCACAGACATCTGCTGTCACACTCCTTCTTTCCCAGTCTCAAGCCTTCTGCAGCAAAGCCAGCACCTTCCCATACCCTCCACTCCAAACAAAACAGTCTACACAGCACCCCCCAAACACACACGGAGCATTCACACTTCTGAGAATCACCTTAAAGAGGTTGTGCCTCTGAAAATCTGTCTCACCTCGTTTTCTTTCTTTCTAAAGTCTTTCTGTTACGAAGACACACAGTGATTATCCCTCCTCTGTGAGGCCTTCTCTGATCTCTCTTTGCTGTGAGCTACAGTTTTCTAAGGTCTTAGAGGATTGATGTTGCATGGGGTCTGATGGGGCAGAGTTAGAGTCCTGGGGTCTGTTTTTAAGTGAGAGAAGCTGTTACTATTCACAAGTTGCCTACTACTTTTTTCTATATTTATAAAGAACACAACAAAACTTTAGATAAACCACTTTTAGTGGCCCTTTTAATTATTTACTTGTAAAGCCAGTAGGAAGAGTGCAGTGTGGGAGGGGTACACTGGAGCTTTTTTTTTTGAGATGGAGTCTTGCTCTGTCGCCCAGGCTGGAGTGCAGTGGCGCAATCTTGGCTCACTGCAGCCTCTGCCTCCCGGGTTCCAGTGATTCTCCTGCCTCAGTCTCCTCGGTAGCTGGGATTACAGGCACATGCCACCACACCCGGCTAATTTTTGTATTTTTCGTAGAGACAGGGTTTCACCATGTTGGCCAGGCTTCTTGAACTCCTGACCTCGGGTGATCCGCCCGCCTCAGCCTCCCAAAGTGCTGAGATTACAGGCGTGAGCCACCATTCCTGGACCACTGGGGCTTTTTTAACTTGACTAAAGTGGTCTTTCTCCTCTAAGAAGGACACAGGAATATTGGCCTAAGGACCCAAGAGCCTCTTGAGAATAAAATTACTTAGACCCAAATCCTGAATCTTTTGATGTTCAATGTTGATGGAACTTGTCTGGATACCTAGGGGGCTGCAATGGGGGTAGCCAGCAAATGGAGCTGATGAATCTGGTCCACAGGCCAGACCGCCTCTTCTGCCACGTGGGCCCAGAGTGGGCTGGCCCTCTTGAGCTCTCTCCTATAGCCCTTGTGTGGGTGGGTAAGTCAGAGCGCACCTGCTCTGCAGGCCTGCTGTTCTTCATTTCTGGGAGGAGGGGAAGAAAGATCCACTTTCGTGTCAATTAGAAGCCATAGTCTCCAACTCAGTTTTACAGAGGCCCCATATTTTAGAAATCCTAATGTATTTGCCCAAAGTCGTAAAGGTGTACTTTCTCATTTCACCTCTGTTTTTTGCATATATGCTTCCTCAGTTTGAACCCTAAACATGAGAGGACTGAAGATGTATGTTTTATGGTGCCTTTACAACTTATCCCAGGTCTCTGTTTTGCTTTGTTTCTTTTTTCCTACTGGGTTGGGGGCAGCAAGGACAAAACCCAGAACTTCCCCAGGAGCCTCCCTGGCCTGTGGCTAGGAGAGGATCCCAGCACTGAGGACTCTGTAGCATTGTGGGTCTGTGTCCTCCCTAAGCCTAATACACCTCCCACTTGGAGGTGCACACTCCCATTCATTCCTCAGCAACACTTTATTTATGGTGCCCAATGTCTGGGATAAAGAAAGCGGATTGAGAGGGACTAAGCAACCAGCCTGAGGCTGCACCCTATGTGAGTGGCAGCCCCAAGCTTCCGGCCAGATCTCCATGTCTGGGTCCAGTGCCCAGGGTGGCTTTTTATTCAGGAGATTAAGGTGACATGTGACACCTGCTTCTAACTTGTCAAGCATTGGTTCCATGTGCTTTATACAATAAAAGAACAAGATATATCTTTAAAAAATAATTGGTATACAACATTCGTTATACTATTCAAGAAATTAAATAGACAAATCAACTTTTGTTTTGTTAGGAAGCTGATCTTGTCAATATTCTCCTTGGGTCTTCCAGACCCCTATCTCCAAAATCAATTGAAAGGGGTTCTGAGGAGCAGTGAGTTGGCCCCGGGCTGAGCTTGCCTTCCTGAGGACACTCCTCCTTGCAGGATCTTCCCGACTCACCCGACGCCTGCTCGCCCTCACCCCGCTGCCCCACACCCTCAGCTTTGCTGTCACTCTCTGTTCATTTCTTCCCTCTTTCTCTGTCTCAGTGTCCCCACCTCCCTTCTGTTTGCCCTGTCTCTCTGCATCTCTTTCACAGCCATACACATAAATTCACTTTATGTTTTATGCATTGAAGCTAGTTGCCTTCAATGGGGTGGAGGGACAGCTGTCCTGAAAAAATAAAATTTGGCCAATATCATCAGGTGGTGGTAGTTTTCCTTAAGCCCTTATATTCCCTTTTCTCTCTCTGTGTCAAGACAATCTTCTCTGAAGAACAAAAGCATATGGATCTTAATAACTGGGGAGGTTGCTGCACTGAGGCCCTGATTCTTCCTCCTGCGTCTTTACTAATCTGCCTCCACAGAGCCTCAGGCCAGTGCCCTGAGTGTCCTTGCTAGATATTAGCACAGCCTCTCCCAGTCCTTCCCTGGACTTCAAAACCACTCAGGCTCAGCTCCTTGGCCCAGGGCAGCACAGGCTCTCCCTGTTGGACAGCCTCAGCTGCATCTGCCTATGGAAGAGCCTCAGCTGGGGAATGCTCACCTGGGGTAGAGATGGGGAGGCCAGGTGAGGGAGAGAGACTGTCCTGCACTGATTGAAGGGCTGTTGCTGCAAAGGTCAGCTCAGCTGTGCAGGGCTCTCCATCTGTTACAGCTGATGATGCCACAGCTGGCCAACAATGGCATGACCCTCCAGGGAATTCCTGTCTCAGCACCCATCAGACTTCTAAGGAAAGCTGCACTTACAGATGTGTCATATGCAGGTCTTGAGTGACAGGCCACCTGTCACACTCACTGCCTCCCATCAAGGTCTTCTCTCTCTTCCTCAGCATGATGATTTTTTTTCCTCGCTTTGATTGGGCCCATGGATGTGTTGACTGTAGCAGAAATGGGAACCACAGCTAATCAGCCCACTGATGGCCATCCAGGCGCCACCCCCACACCAGTTCCATGATGCCGCATGGAAAAGGCACAGGCCTAAAGTGAGACCTGGGCTCCAATCCCAGCTCCACTGCTCCAGCCATCTGACCGGGTCAATTACTTGGTTTCTGTTTCCTAGCAGGAAATAGGTGTCTCACACAAGCTGAGTATGGTGAGGAGAGTTTAACCAAGGACTATTTACCAGGAAGAGCCGGACTTGAGGAAAGCTAAAGGATGAATGACAGGCAGGGATGCTTATCGACTCAAGGCTACAAGGGCCGAGAGGAGGGGCTACTGTTTGGGGACAGCTGCCTGACGAGAGCTGTGGCCTTCAGTAGAGGGACACAGCCAACCCACAGCATAAACCCATGGCATACTGTCCTTCCACTGACAAACCCGGCCAGAAGCCAGAAGACCACGGGGCCCATGGAAGCAGTCCATAGGGGTCAGCTCTGCGAGCACAGGGCTAAGGATTTGGAGAAAGGACAGGAGATATCCAGCTTACTCTATCTAAGCTGCAGTTTCCCCACCTGTAAAACAGAAAAATAACTATAGGATTATCAGACAAGTCAACAAAATAACACAAGCAAATGTCTTATTGTGGCGTCCGGAACACAGGAGCTGGACAATACTTTCTTTCACCATGACCCAGAACCCTGCGCCTGTCTGGTTCTGCCTTAACCCAAATCAGGATACATCCCTTCACCCAGAATCTCCCCTGGGAATGGCCTGGTTTGCAGCAAAAGTCAATTCTCACTAGCCATTCAGGATGTAGCTTTGTTTAGAAAACACTGACAACTTTTTATTTTATTTTTTTGGGGATGGAGTTTTGCTCTTGTTGCCCAGGCTGGAGTGCAATGGCGCCATCTGATCTCAGCTCACTGCAACCTCCACCTCCCATGTTCAAGCAATTCTCCTGCCTCAGCCTCCCAAGTATCTGGGATTACAGGCATGTGCCACCATGCCCATGTTAGTAGAGACAGGGTTTCACCATATTGGTCAGGCTGGTCTCGAACTCCTGATCTCAGGTGATCCACCCACCTAGGCACCCCAAAATGCTGGGATTACAGGTGTGGGCCACCACGCCCAGCCGATAATTTATTGTATATTTCAAAATAGCTAGAAGAGAATTGTAATGCTCCCAATACAAAGAAAAGATAAATGTTTAAGGTGATAGATATCCCAGTTTCCCTGATTTGACCATTATATATTGTATACAGTTATCAAAATATCAGATGCACCTCCAAAATATATGCAACTATTATATATCAATAAAAAACAAAACATTGATACCTAACGTTTAAACAATGGGTTACACAGCACTTAGTCTGATTTAACACTCACAGTCACCCTGGGAAGTAAACGTGTGATCGACTCCATTTTACAGGTGAGGAACTAAGGCTCAGATTAATTGCTTTGCCCAAGATATTTGCATCATGAATAAGAGAGCCAAGAATCAAACACTAATCTTCACCTTCCAGGTCTGTGTCTCTTCGCATTTATTCTACATTTCTCACCTACAAGCGGAGCATGGTATATTCCCTTCTTAGTTTTCTGACCCACCTGAAGGAGATGGGCCCCCTCCTCTGTGGCAGACACTGGCGTATTCCACCCAAATCCCCTAGGAACTCTTTCCTGAGCATCCTTCCCCAGGCTTCAGTGTGCTTTGTGTTTGCAACCCTTAACCTGAAACTTTTCAAGAGAGGAGTCTCCTCAAGGTACTGGCACCACTTTGTCCTGTGCTTAAGGAAAGTGGGATGCGCCTGGGAGTTCATATCTCCCTCGTGGCAACCCTTAGCTGTTGACTGTGACCACAGCCATGGGTGCTGGAGACTGATCACCCTGTTCCCTTGCCTCAAGGCATGGCCACTTTGAGGCTGAGGGTATCCATAGCTTCTTTTTGGGATCAGGCTGAAGGTGCCTATCTCAGGACTTTGCTGAAATCACACCCTTGCTTGGCCTCTTCCCTCCCTGACTCCTTCATTAGCTTCTCCTGAGAGCACTTTCTTAAGAAATAACCTGCATGTAAGTTCTCATATCGAGATCTGCAACTGCAGACCCCAACCCAAGGCATCCCTTATTCTAAAGCCTCTTCATTGGAACTAGAAATATCCTCATAACAGAGTGATAGTCGAACGGGACCACCTCTCCCCAAGTCAGAGGCAGCTTCTTTTCTGCTCTAGATCTTCAGGCTTTCTGTGAAATCACACGCTATTCTAAAATTGCAAAAAGTCATTCTCCAGCAGAGCCCACAAGAATCCAGGAGAATCTCCATGATTCCTGGCCACAGGTTCACCCAGATAAGCATAGCACACAATTTCTTACATGACTTTTCTCAAGGACACACAAATAGTCCTAATTCCCCTCAAATTCTCTCTCTCCTTTGCAGGCTCAGGCCTGAAATTTCACTATCAGGGTTTTGATTGCTGCTTCAACAAAACATCTTCACCGGAGTCACACTTGAAGCTGTTATCTCAAAGCTGTTACACTTTAATTTGAATGAAATATCAGTTTCTTCATCTACAAAACAAAGATAACACCACAATCTTGGGAGCTTGGAGCAAAGATATAAGGGCTATGGAAAACTATCAAAATTTAAGTAAGTGTCCTTATCCCCATGACCATTTCACCAGGGGCCTTTTTAGGCTGAAAGGCATTGTTGCTTTCACCCCTTCCAGCCTGTGGAGATTGAGGCTGGGTAAACCAAGCAAATCAATGACAATGCTTTCTACTGCGAGGAGCAGAGTACCTGACTCAGAATGCTTAGGCAATAAGGAAGTTCACATAACCCAAATCTCAACAGGTTTTCTAGCACAGGTTAAGTCACAGCTCAATGACCTTAACAAGGACCCATGGTCTCCACGTTGTATTTTCAGCATACCATTGTCAGTCAGATGGCTTGTTCCTCAGGCTAGACACTCTCATGGTCAAAAGAAGGCTCAACATCAATTTCCAATTTGCATTAGCAACTTTTCAATTAGCATTAGAAAAATGCAAATTGACACCACAAGGAGATACTCTAACACACCTATTCAAATAGAGAAGATTTAAAAATTTGACCATACCCAGAGTTGGTGAGGATGTGAAGGAACTGGAATCGGAAGGAAGGAATTGGAAATTTTACACATGCTGATGAGAATGTAAAATAGTACAACCACCTTGTAAAAGAGTTGGCAATGTCTTTAAAACTTAAATACAGGCTGGGTGCGGCAGCTCGCGCCCGTAATCCCAGCACTTTGGGAGGCCGAGGCGGGCTGATCACTTGAGGTCAGGAATTTGAGACGAGGCTGGCCAACACGGCAAAACCCTGTCTCTACTAAAAATACAAAAAAAAAAAAGAAGTCACACGTGGTAGCACATGCCTGTAATCCCAACTATTAGGGAGACTGAATGAGGCACAATTGTTTGAACCCAGCGGGTGGAGGTTGCAGTGAGCCAAGATCACGCCACAGCACTCCAGCATGGGGGACAGAGTGAGACTCCATCTCAAAAAAAAAAGTTAAATACATACTCACTATATGATCCAATCATTCCACTACCCAAGAGAAATGAAAGCATGTGTTCATACAAAGGCCTGTATATGAATTTTCATAGCAGCGTCACCTGTAATAGCCAAAAACTGGAAACAGCCCAAAGTTCATGAAGTGAATAAACAAATTGTGGCACATCCACACAATTGAATACCACTCAGCAATGAACAGGAATGATACACTTGGCAACACAGATGAATCTCAAAGGAATTACACTGTGTGAAAAGAGCCAGACAAGAAAGAGAACATATCATACATTTGTATAAAAATCTAGGAAGTGCACACTAACGTACAGTGACAGAGAGCAAGTCAGTGGTTGCCAGGGGACAGAATGGCAGAAGGAACAGGAGAGAAAAATCAAAGTGGCCTGGAGAAACACTTTTGGGGCCGATTCATGTGTTTGCTATCTTGAATGTGATGACAGTTTCACAGTATACATATCTCTTAGTTTGTGCTGCTATAACAAAATACCTGAGACTAAGTACTTTACAAAGAACAGAAATGGATTTCTCACTGATCTAGAGGCTGGAAGTCCAAGATCAAGGCACCTGGAGGTTCTGCTGTCTGGTGTGGGCTGTTCTCTGTTTCCAAGAAGGTACCCTGATGCTGCGTCTTCCAGAGGGAAGAAACGCTGTATCCTCACATCACAGAAAAGACAGAAGAGGAAAAGGGACCAAACTCCCTCAGTCAGCCCGTTTTACACTGGTATTAACTTATGATGAAGGTGGACCTCTTGTGACCTAAACACCTCCCAAAAGCCTCACCTCTCAACACTTGCATTGGGGATTAAGTTTCCACCACATGAATTTGGGGGGACACATTCAGACCATGTCACTACATATGCTAAAATGTGTTAAATTGTATGCTTTAAATATATGCCGTTTACTGTGTATCAATTATGCCTCACTAATGATCTTTTTTTAAAAAAAGTACTTCAGCAGCATGGAGCATGGAAAATAGCAACAACATAGAATGGTTTGGCAGAGGTCAAAAATAGTTCCCCTCCCCTTGAGAAAACCCAGTGAAATATTTAGTCACAGACCAGAAAACATCCTTTAGTGAACAGAAGGATTGTGTTCATTTGTGTCCACCGACATATTTCCTTTTTTTTTTTTTTTTTTTTTTTTTGAGATGGAGTCTTGCTCTTTCTAGCCCAGGCTGGAGTGCAGTGGCGCAATCTCAGCTCACTGCAACTTCCACCTCCCGGGTTCAAGCAATTCTCTTCCTTGGCCTCCCGAGTAGCTGGGATTACAGGTACCTGCCGCCACGCCTGGCTAATTTTTGTATTTTTAGTAGAGATGGGTTTCACCATCTTGGCCAGGCTGGTCTTGAACTCCTGACCTCATGATCCACCCGCCTTGGACTCCCAAAGTGCTGGGATTACAGGCATGAGTCACCGCGCCCAGCCTGTTCACAGACATATTTCTTGAATGTCTATTATGTGCCATTCATGTGCTAGATGTCGGGGACTCAACAATGAAGACCTCCCTCTCAATAGTCCAAACTCCAGCAGAGAAGGCTGGCAAAGAGCAGCAACAACAAAGCAGCATCTGCACTCATGCCCCAAAGCATCACATCTCCTGGCCCTACACACTGATCAATTTTGCTGAACTGCACTCTTTCTTGTGCTGACCACCCAACCCCTTTGGGGAACACATCCTTTGTTTTAATTATCTTCTATCATTGGTTAAGCTACGATTGGTTAAGCTATAATCAAGTGACTGTCAGTAAAGATTATACAATTCTCTGTCTGTTCATGTCATACACTGACTTTGAAGACACTCAACCATCATACCCTGAACTCATCAACCACATCTACTATTCCCTCTTTGAATCCACCTTCCCTCCCATTAATAGAATGGGAACAAGCATGTTACAGCAATAGGAGCATAAATAGGTTATCAGACATAGCCAGATCCTAACCCATCTCACCACTACATTATCTATATAATTTGGGGAAGGTAATAAACCTCACTGGTCCTTCATTTTTCTATACATCCAATGGGGATAATATATAATTTCCAGGGTTAGTGGGAAGACAAAAGATAATGCATGTGAGAACCAAGCACAAGGCCTAGCACATAGTAGGTGCTCAGCAAACTGAAACTATCACCATGATCATAATGATTCCCATTCAACCTCCATGATTTATTAGCATCGTGTCCTTGGGTGATTATGTTACTGCTGTCATGCCATTTCTTCATTTGAAATGTGAAGGTTACGATGCTTATTTCACAGGCTGTATGTCAGGTTCATTATGAAAGTAGCATTAGAAAGTTACTATATTAGCATCGACTGAGTACTTGCTAATTGCCAAGCAATGTGCTTTGTGTTGATGCGAAAGAGATGAAAAAAGGCATAGTCCCTGGCCTCTAGGAGCTCAGAAAGTGTAGGCAGCAAGTTAAGCTATAGTGAGAGAGAAGGAAGTTCTTGGAGGATATGGAACATAGAGAGGTACTTCTCCCAGACTAGAATAGAAGAGAGATCAGAAAGGGCTTCCTGGAGGGTGTACTATCTGTAGAGTTTCTCCAAGGACTAGGGGAGATGAAATGTCTTCCAAACAGATGGTCAATAAGAGCCGGTCATATCAGAGAACTGCACGTGGTTTGGCCCAGCTGGTGCTGAGAGGTGAAGTGCTGCACCCACCATCCTGACCACAGAAGGCACACAGAAAAGGCTGGTCTCCCCTTCGCTTCTCTTCCCCAGGCATTGCCTGCCCTGTCAGCAGCTGGCACGGAGCTGCACTTGCAGCAGAAGCCCGCCTGTCACTATTGCAGGATTGACCCGTGGGCAGGTGTCCCCCGCAGATATGACATCCCTCCTCCTGGCAGGCCCTCTGAAGTGACTCCCTGCCGTGGGCACTGACACAGCCTGGTGACAATTACAGAGTGAGAGAGACTCCTCGCCATGGGGCTTTCAGATTGGTGCCATTATCCTCATGTGACATTTATATTCCCTTTTGTCTTCCGTGGCCCTTACGACTTCTGCTCATGATTACTCACAGAGCATTATTTCTGCGGAAGAATTCAGGAAAGAAAAAAGTTCTAGATGCCTTTAATCTGCTCCCTCTTCAGGCCCCTTTATTAAGCTGTCCCCTGTTTCCCACCCTACACCCCTGGGATGACTGATTACCCGTGACAGATTGGGAACCGGGCAGAGAAGCAGCCAGCATCATGGAACGCATGCTGGGCACCATATGACACCTCACACGTACCCATGGTCATATGGTGAAATAGATATCATCATC
This sequence comes from Gorilla gorilla gorilla, assembly GCF_029281585.2. NCBI lineage: Eukaryota > Metazoa > Chordata > Mammalia > Primates > Hominidae > Gorilla > Gorilla gorilla. The sequence continues at coordinate 140,777,594 of NC_073231.2, read as the reverse complement.
TGCATCTCCACTTTACAGACGGGGCCTTAGAGGGAGAAGCGATTTATCCGAATCACAGAGATCACGGATAACATAGCTAGGATTTTAACCTGAGTGTGTTTGGCTCCAAAGTGTTTGCTCTTTCTCCATACCAAAATAGCTTCTGAACCCAAAACATGAGGTAGAGATGGAAGGAATGTGCTTAGCTCTTGTGGAAGTTCTTCTAAAACCATTCAGTGGCTTGTGTGCCGCTCCTTCCAGGACTGACAAAGTGAGTGGTGATGATGCTGTAAAGAGCAGCAAAGCAGGAGTCTTAAGAAGTTCTAAAGTAGGTGAGTGATGCTCAGATTTACATTTTTAAAAGAGCACTCAATCTTCTGCGTAGAGGACAGATTATAGAAAGCAACACAGGCAGCACAGAGACCAATTAGGAGGCTGCTGTCAAAGTCAGAGGGAGCACTGGCGGAGCTTGGCGCATTTGGAGCAGCAGGGAAGATGAAGAGAAGGAGGTAGATTCTGAATCTCTCTGAAGGATAGCACCCACAGGTCTCACTCACTTGTGGGCTGAATGTAGGGGTGAAGTGGTGACATGAATTACAAAGGATTCCTGGGACTTGGGCTTGAGTGATTTGGGGGATGGTGGTGACATTTCAAGATGGTAAACACGAAGGGTAGAACATCCGTGGAGGTAAGGTGGGAAAATTAAGACTTTTTGATATATTAAGTTTAGGTGCCCATTAGTCATCTAAGTGGAGACGTCAAGTAGCAGGAGATGTGAGTCTGCAGCAGGGGTGTCAGTGCTGAAGAGAAATTTGGAAGTTATTATCATGAAGATGGTATTTAAAGCCGTGGAAATGGATGGAGTCACCTAAGGAGAGCGTGTATAGGTAAAGAAGAAAAAAGGACCCAGAAGTGAGTCCTGGCATGGTTGTCAGACTGGGGCTCAGACCCAGAGCAGAGGAGGGAGACCCAGCAAAGACAACAAGGGAACACAGCCAGGGAGGGCAGAGCAGGGCCTGGACAGGGCTGTGAGTGAAGCCAACGTCATTATCCACGTGGAATATTGCAGGGAAATAAGGGAGATGACTGACAAGACCCTTTGAGTTGCTGGCCTAGAGGCTGACCATGACCCGACGAAGCACAAGTGGAGGGTCCCATTCAGCCCAACTGGAGGAGGTGGAAGAGGAAATGAGAGATTGGAAGTAAAAATGCGTGAAAGAAGTGATTCTGTGATGGAAAGAAAAGTAACAGAAGCAAGTGGGGAATATGAAAAGGCAGGAGATATTAGCACATGGTATTATTCTGAAAGAATAATTCTAAATAGAGGAGTAAAGTCCTATAATCCAGTCCACAGTGAAAGTTTGCCCTTTGATAGAAGCTGGGGCCATTCATCGGCTGAAAAGGGAGGAAAGGAAGGTGGGCCTGGTGGTGGGAAGAGGAGTCCCAATGGGACTGCTTCTCATGAATTACGTAAGCAATTCAACCAGCTGAGAATGAAGATGGGGAAAACCTAGTGGGGTATTGAGGAGAAAGTCCTTTTCTGAGCATGAGAAATAATATCTAAGTGTAGCAGGGTTGCCAACCACACTTGAGTGTCCATCTGCAGTTACAGGCCATACTCTTCCTGCAGGACCAGTCTCAGTGCTGTCTCCAGTTCATTCGGCTGCGTAGGAACAGATAGGATGGACAGTGCACATCTGAGCTTAATCAGGGCTGAGGTTTGGCTGGGTCAGTTAAGCAGAGGAGAGATGCATGGACATTAGAAGTATTTGCAAAGAGTGATTTTAATGATGGTCCTTAGAAGATAAAGTGTGCCTGAGAGGAAAAGAGGTCATGAGGGGGTGACTGATCATGAAAATGGGGTAGATGGATGAATGGCAATGAAATGGAGCCATTGGGAGCTGGGGCACTGAGTCTGTCACCTGCAGGGGTCAGGGGTGTGCCCAGAAAGCACTGTATTCTAAAAGGATGTTTCAAAGATGCTGCAAACACCAAGGTGTAGCACTGGAGTGAGTGGCTGGGGGAAGAGGTGGAGGAACACAGAGGCCAGTGAGTTCCAGGGCACCATTCTGTTCCAGGTGCTAGACTCTGCCTGGAGGCCTCTGCCCAGAATCCTCATCACCAGCTTTAAATTGCCTGCTTCTTACCCTCAGGTCTCAACTCAAGTGCCTCCTTCTCAGAGGAGCCCCCTCCGCTACCACACCATGACCATCCTTTGATGCATCAGCCCCCTCCAGCCCTCCATTATTTTCCATCACAATGCACACAAAGTTTCCTTCTTCCATTGCACCAGACAGCACTTGCAATTATTTTGTGTATGTTTTACTCATCTATTTGTTTCCTTACCCTTCCCTCCCACAGAAACACAAATGCTCTAAGATCAGGACCTGCATCTTGTTTTGCCCTGAACCCCCAACACATTATATGCATCAGTAAGCCTCTGTTAAATAAATGAGAGTAAGTCTGAAGTTCCTAACCTGTGCCTGGCACAAATGAGATGCCCTCCCCTGCAGAGGATCAATCCCCCTCATTCTTCCTCACTTGTAATCTCTGAGGTCGACAGGGCAGGTGGGTGCTAGAGCATTAATCAAAGTACGAAACAGGCAGACGTGGGACGTGGAAAGTGAAAAACACAAAGGCAGAAACGTGCCTGTGCAATCGGGAGGTCTGTGCGCATGGCCCAGGTCTGAACTGGATTCTCTATGTGACCTTGTAGTACCTCCCCTCTCTCTACCTCCCACTCCCCAAGCTGTGTCTACTCACCTGTCAAAGGTGAGGACTGGACTAAATCTGCAGTTTTCAAATCTTTCTTTTTGAATTAGCAGAACTTCTTGGATAAACCCTTTAGCGCTGATTTAGATATAAAATAGATCAATGGGGCTGGTAATATTAAGAGGTTGGTAGAATCCAGCACCCCACAGATCAACCCCCCCACCCAGGGACCTCCACACCAGTTTCTCAGGCCTCTCCCAGGACCCTGTGGCTCCATGGGACACAGTTTGGACGCTGCTGGTCTAGACTTCTTGGATCTCCATGGTGGGCATGCCCCGCAGGTGCAGCCCTTTATGGGTCCCTCATCCTCCTAAAGAGACCGTCTCCTGGTGACAGAGCTCAGCCCTAAGGCCCCTCTGGCTGGGACACTGCTTTCTCCGTGATCCTGATGGGTGCTAACAGCAATTAGCAGGGAGAGAAATTTCCCTGTAGAAAGATGGGAACACTTATCAGGCACTTCACGCCAGGAGCCAGAACACGGCACAAAATTCATTAGTGTTTAGGGCAAGTAAGCTGTCCCATTCTCACCCAAGGGTTAAAGGGAAATCCAAACTCTATAAATAAGGGCTATTAGGGCCTTTTAAATCTTGGTTTGCACCAAAGTGGAGTTTCTATCTCTTTAATTTGCCATCCTATTCCCTGGGCATGTCAGGGCTGATGTGAGTTTAGGGTTTTTTATTAAATCAAGCACCTGTCAGGTGGAAGTTTGTTTCACTGGTAATGCGTGGCCAAACCAGACACCAGTGGATGTCCAGCAGATACCTCAGCTGCAGAGCTTCTGAACAGCCTGCCTCTGCTAGCATCCTAAAGGCTCGACCATAACAAATCACATTAAGGGTTCTTAGCATAACCAAATACTGGCACCTTGCGTCTGTCTTTCATCTCTCCTTTCCCACTCACAGGGGTGGTTGTGAGTCATTTCATGAATGTGTGTTGAGCACCTTCTATGTAGCAGACACTGTGCCATACCCTGGAGATGCAGAGCTATTTTATTCATATCTAAAGTCTCTGCTTTCAAGGAAATCTGAGTATTGGAGGTGAGTCAAGAAGGAAACTGGCCCCTGCAGGAGAGTGTGATGGTTGGGGATGTGTCTGTTATACAGAGTCAGAGGAGTGGCACCCAATCCAGGCTCAGGATGGTCAAGAGAGCTTCTCAAAGCAAGAATACCCAAGGAAGAAGCAACCCACGGGGAAAAGCATTCCCAGGAGCAGGAACTGCATGTGCAAAGTCACAGAGGAGGATAGAGCAGGTTGGACTTGGGGTACTGAAAGTGTGGAGATGCTGGAGATTTGCAGACAAGTAGGTACAGAGAAACGAGGCCAAAGAATGAGGCAGGGCAGGGCCTTGAAGGCTTGGAGGCTTCATGAAGGAATCTGAACTTTAGCCTGAAGAAACAAGGGATCAAAAGAAGTTCTAATGCTGTAATAGCAAGCAGCCTTATGTGGAAATATTCACTGCAACAGTTAATGCTCTAGGCCGGGCGCAGTGGCTCACGCCTGTAATCCCAGCACTTTGGGAGGCTGAGGAGGGCAGATCACGAGGTCAGGAGATCGAGAATACGGTGAAACCCCGTCTCTACTAAAAATACAAAAAAAAAAAAAAAATTAGCCGGGCTTAGTGGCGGGTGCCTGTAGTCCCAGCTACTTGGGAGGCTGAGGCAGGAGAGTGGCGTGAACCCGGGAGGCGGAGCTTGCAGTGAGCCAAGATTGCGCCACTGTACTCCAGCCTGGGTGACAGAGTGAGACTCCGTCTCAAAAAAACAAACAAACAAACAAACAAAAACAGTTAATGCTCTTCTAGTCGCAAATTACAAAAATTCAACTCTAACTGGCCTAAACAGGAAACTCTAGAAATTCAGTTACATTCAGTTACATTCAAGCATAAATGGATCCAGGTGCTCCAGGCATACCACCAGGACCAGTCTTGCCGTGGCTGGGATCTGTGCTAGCTTCAATGCCAGAAAGACCCTTTTCCTTGTACCTGCAGGTAGTTCCAGGCCAACCTAACAGCTGGTATTAGCTAACATGCATGATTGCCTACGCCATCCTGACAGTATTCTAAATATTTTCTAAACATTCAGTCATTTAGAACTCAGAATAACTCTGTAAGGTGGGTGCTTTTTAAATGCTTTTTCATAGATGACAAATTGAGGCACTGAGAGGTTAAGTAACTTACCCAAAATCATGCAGTTAATGCTGCAGTATAAATGTGTCCCCCAAAAAATCATGTATTGAAACATAATTATTGATGTGATTAAGAGATGGGGTATTTAGGAGGTGATTAAGTCATAAAGGTGGAGTCCTCATGAATGAGATTAATGACTTTATACAAGAAATTTGAGAAAGCTGTTGTCCCCTTTTGCCCTTCCATCTCTTCTGCAACGAGGACACAGAGTTCCCAAGAGGAATGGGTCTTTACTGGATGCCAAATCTGCCAGCACCTTGATCTTAGACTTCTCAACTTCCAGAACTGTGAAAAATTAATTTTTATTGTTTATATATTACCTAAACTAAGGTATCTTGTTCTGGCAGCGGGAATGGACAAAGGGCTAGTAAATGGCAGAGCTGAAATAAGAACCCAAGTTTGATTCTAGAGCCCATACAACTTACAGGCACCTTTAACCACCCCTGTGGGATCTTTCCAGCTTGTAATTGCAGCAGAAAGACTCTCTTCCTGATTGTTCCATCATAGACTCAGTCGTCAGACTGATTTGGGATTCACGCCCATCCCCCTAAACCAATCACTAAATCCAGAGAAATCGAATTTGACAATTGGCCGGGCCTGGGTGCCTCCTAAATCCAGGAGAGTAGGGTAGCCTAACCCAAATCTCATGAATTCAGAACCCAGAGGAGGGGTCCCCCCAAAGAAAAATCAATGTGGTGTTACTGGAAAGAAAAGGGATAGCCAGAGAGAAGAAAAAAAAATCAACAGCAACAACAATAACAATAATAATAACAATAACCTGATATGTGCACCTCTCATTCCATTTTACAAAGCCCTTTCTCATTCATTAGGCACTTTGATCTCCAGTACAACTCTTTAAGAAAATAACAAAGGATTATTAGATCCACCTTTCAAATAAGGAACCACATTTGGAGCAGTAAAACAAGTCTCCTAAGATCACAGTGAGGAATTGAGGGCCAGAACTTTCTCAGATGCCATTAGTCATGCATTCTCAGCCTTCCGTGGCTCACTGTCACCTCCCCTTCCATCCTTGCTGCACTGGGAGCAAATGGGGGTGTTAGTGACAAAAACTGGGCTTGAGCTCTGGCTCTGTCAGGTTCTCTGAATTCTCCCACCAACCCCAGGCAACAGGTACAATTGATCCATCTTCAGATCTGAGGCTCAGAGGTGGGCAAGGGTGCAAGCCACACCATTGGTGGAGGTGAAGTATCTCCCCGCAACTCCCATCCAGACCATGCCTTATAAGCAGGAGACATCCTCCCCAACCAAACTCCCTTGTTGCTTTCCCCACACGTTTCCCTGGATCCTTGGGCCTGGCTCCCACTGCTCCACATGGCACCGTAGTATAGTGTGGAAAACAGGGTCCGGGCAGAGGACACCCCACACTGAGCAGCAGGGGAGCATCTGTGAACACAAGGAGGTCAGAGGCTGAGTGAGGAGGAGGCTGAGTGACACCAAGGTCTGGTCTCAGATATCAGAAGCAGCATTTGTAAAGTAAAAATAAAAACAAATGTCCTCTAAGTCTCTATCACATGCTGAGCCCTGTGCAAAGCACTTAAAGCCCCTTGTATGCCCCATACCACGTCATCTCCATCACCACTGTACAAGGGAGAAATCAGTGTCTCAACTCAGCTGAAGTTACAGCTAACCCCCTAGGCGGGCTCAGCGCTAAGCCCCTTACATGTGCCTGCTCATTTAATCCTAGTAGCAGCACAAGGAGGCCAGGGCTACCCTCATCCCCTTTTGCAGATAAGCCTTAGTGTTGTGAAGTCACTTCCCTAAGGTTGCTCAACAAGTAAATGCAGAGGCAGTCCTGGAGCCATATCTAAAGACCCCAGAACCCATGACCTGGCCCCACATCCAATCTGTCCCTGAGTCAGAAGGGCGAGGTGAAGCTAGAAAAGAGAGAGGGGCCCTCGCCAGAAGCCGGGAGAATCAAGGCAGGACAGAGAGTATTCAAGGGCAGTGCGGGCAAGCGGTGCTGAATCAAAGCCACAACCAGAGACAGGAGGCTGCAGGACTCTGAGGTGTGGGCTCAGGTCCAGCGCAGGGCAGGGTGGTGGCTTAAAAGGTCTATCCTGGACACCATGCTCTTCTTGCCTCTCTGTGGACACCCAGGATGTCCCCCTGTCACCTCTGGAAACCATGTCCTTCACTGCCTGGCCCAGCCCTCACCTCCATGGAAGGCTTCTGGCTTCTCCAGCTGGTTCAGAGTCCCACATTTGTCCAAAGCCCTCTATCACCCTTGGTCTGCTCCATTACAGGGCAGCACTCCATTTACTCTGTTATTCAGTGGTCATTGTTTCAGACGCCACAGAACTGGGAAAGTAGGAGCTGGAGGGAGAGTTCACTCATTCATTCAATACAAATGCATGGCACCTCCTGCATGGTGACACAGAGGTGGATGAAACAAAAATGTTCCCTGTCACGGATGCAGATGCTGTTGTTTTCCTGCCATGACCCTCTCAGCCCACCTGGAGTGAGCTCCTGATGATGATTCCCATACATGCCAACAGCTCACTGCATCTCTCTGAGAATGCTCTCATCTCAGAGCCTGAGGCAGGCTGGACATACCGGTAATCAATGTTTCAGGAGCAGTCATAGACCAATGAGGTTGGAAGTTGGTGGATAAAGACCCCAGCATCGTCATCGTGAAGTGGAAAAGTTGTCAGATGTGTCTAAAACAGTCTCCCAGAGGTCCCCAGTGAGACAAAGTCCCAGTCACCTGCTGACAGCAGTGACCACTCATCAATAAGACTTTCCTCCCTTCCTCACATTCCTTCCCTCACTTATTCCAGGGCTTCCTAATTAATAAACTAACTGCCCCCAATACTTATCTCAAGGTCTGCCTTGTAGGGGAACTCTACCCTTGTATAGTCCAGTAAGAAGACAACATCTAGAAAATCCTAACTCCTTATTTTACACTTGAAGGAGCTGAACCCCGAAGAGAATAAGCTTCGTTGGTATGTCCATTTTAACTCCATGTCTGTAATAGGATCTTCTCCAAAGCTGAGACAACTCCTGTTGTATATTTCTTTGGTGTTACTCAGTGCTGGGCACATGGTTGGAGCCCTATAAATACACATTGAGTTGAATTGAATAGTAAATGCTATAGACTTCCCCCAGTCCTGAGGGGAACAAAAGGGCTGGTTTCCAGAGGGCTGCAAATTAGCTCCATCCAGGTGCATGCACCTGGGTTTAGCTGATTCTATCTTGAACACCCGGAAATGAATACATGCAGCTGATTCTTTTCAGTGCAATCGTACAGACCTGTGTTTACATTACGGTCCCCGGCACTGGGCAAATTACTTCATGCATTCATTCCACAAGTATTTTCTGAGCAACTGCAAGGTGCCAGGCACCGTGTGAGCCACTGGGGACATATATAAAGATCATTAAGGTCATCACTGCATGGAGCTTATACTCCAATGGGGGAGATAAAAACAAGCCAGTAAATAAAAACCATCATTTCAGATTCCTCATCTGTAAAATGGGAAGAGGGGATGTTCCTCTTGGCACTCCAGAGAGGCGTGAATGAGCCGAGCCAGGAGAAGCACCTGCACAGGGTTTAGGGTGCGTAAATTTAGGTTCTTTTCTTCCCCCACCCCAGGTTTGAAGCCAAGGTTTTCTAAGGGAGGAGGCAGAGGCAGGAACAGGGACTAGAAATAGTAACTTGGAGCTATATTTCAGGCACCTCTTTGCTCCTACCTTTCTCCATCTCTCCAAGGAGGGAAAAAAGCCATTCTGGTTGACAGATTCCAGGACAACAAGCCAATGTTGCCAGTAATGAAGATTTCAGAGAGTAGAGTTAAAAGGTCAATAAGTGAATTAGCTCTTGTTTCTCCTCCTGCAAATCCAAAGTGCTAAGAGCTAGGGTAAGTGATAAGAGCTAGGGTTAGGCCAGCTGTCCTGAGCTCGGGTCTCATTATCTCTCCCTCCCTCCCTCCCAAGGTTTTTGCCTTCTCCTGTAGGCAACCTAAGCCGGCTCAGGGTTAGATATGAAAGAGGACAGCTCTCTCTCCTTTCTCCTCTCTCCTCTCTCTCTCCCCACCACCCCCTCCACCTGCCCCCTGCCCTGTGTTCCTTTCCCACTAGGTATCAGAGCTGCTCTCTATTCATTCTAAGGTTTGCCCACTGAGATAATAAAGAGGTTAGGAGGACAAACTCCACAGACAAACTGCCACCTTTAGTCACTTGTGACCTTAAGAAAATGACTTAGCCTCTTCACAGCCCAATTTTTTCATCTGTCAAATGGGTGCAGTAACAATGATTTTCATCTCAAAGGACAACGGAGAGGTAGCTCATGGATTGCTAGGTGTAACTCTAACTTCCAGCTGTTTTGAATAGAACAGGGGCAGGAAGCTTCTTAGGCTATTATCAAGCCAAAGCATCCCCTACAAATCGCTGGGCCCCCGCAAGGCTCAGCTGGCAATCCTAGGCTGTTTGCCTTCCCATTTCTATTAGTGCATATGTTCCTCCCTCCACTGCTGTTTACTAGGGCTCCATTTGGTTATTCATGGGATAATAACACCGAGAAACACCCCAGCCTCACCCCGATGTCTAACATAACCCCTTCCCTCTCTCTATGATCGCAAAGATTTGATTGTGATTTTCCCTTCTGGTGGGAAGGCTCAATACATCAAGAAATGCCTCCCGTCTCCTACCTTTGCCCTGACAAGCATCAAGACAGAAAAATAACCACTTACCCTTTCTAGACAAGGCCCCCAAACCTGCTAGGAATTGCCTACCCCTCCCACTCCCATGCTCCCACTCACACACGCTTTTCCCCAGTCTCTGGGGCCAGGCAGAGGTGGGGCTGGGGAACTCCAACTCCTAACCACCCCTGAGCTGTGGCACTGACTGAATTAATTCAAGAGGTGGATGGCAGCCATTCAGCCTGAAGGCCACCTGTGCTCCAAATTTGAAAATCCATTCACTGGGGAAAAGCTGAAAGTCCCAAAGAGAGTCAATGGGTTTTCGTTCACCGAACATTGCTTTGGGCAAATAAGCAATTTTATTTCCCCTTCCCCACCTCCTTGAAAACATCAATGAAGTGTTTTGTGGTGTTGCTGACAGCACATGTCACTTCGGAACTGAAAATAAAATCTTCTTTGAGCTATTTATAACTGACTGGCAAATAGAAGATAGTGGGATGGGAGCTAAGAAGAAATCCGAGATTAGTGGAGTGAGCTGAGAGGCAGCCCCTTCAGCTCCCAGCTGTGCAGCTCTGCAGGAGCCACTTAGAGTCTCTGGCCCCAGGTCCTGATCTATAAAGGAGGACAGATGACCCCTGCCCACCTCCCTAAAGAGGGAGCAAGGATGGGGCATGGAGAGGATGAGCAAGGGAAATAACAGAGAGACATGTACATGCTTTGCAAGGAAAGGTGGGGGGGTCTTTTATGAGCTGTTAAGTGCCCATGCAAGGGACATTTCAGAGACCTTGAGGGATCCTTCTTAAAGCAGGGGTTGTTAACTTGAGGTTGAAGATCTAAACAGCTTTAAGGGGCCCGGGAACCACCTGTAATTATATGCATTGTTTGTAGTGCAGGGTGCATCTCTCAAAAGAGAAGGTCTTTAAATTACATCAAAGTCTCAGAAGAAATGGGGACATGTTGTTCAAAGGGTACAAACTTTCAGTTATCAGGTGAATAAGTTCAGGGGAATCTAATGTATAGCATGGATTATATATGTATATAATGTATAGTACGGACTACAGTTAATAATACCTTATTGTTTACTTGAAATTTGCTAAGGGAGCAGATCTTAAGTGTCCTTTCCACACACATAGACACAATGGTAACTAAGGGTAGTGAAGGGTGTGTCAATTAATTTGCTTGTGGTAACCATTACCCAATGTATACGTATATAAAATCAACATGTGTATATCTTGAATATATACCATTTTGATATTTCAGTTATACTTAAATAAAGCTGGGGGAAAAAAATTATCAAAAAGCATTCAGAGGCTGGGCTCAATGGCTCACACCTGCAATCCCAGCACTTTGGGAGGCTGAGGCGGGCGGATCACAAGGTCAGGAGATCAAGACCATCCTGGCTAACATGGTGAAACCCCGTCTCTACTGAAAAATACAAAAAATTAGCCGGGCATGGTGGTAGGCGCCTGTAGTCCCAGCTACTCGGGAGGCTGAGGCAGGAGAATGGCATGAACCCGTGGGGTGGAGCTTGTAGTGAGCTGAGATTACGCAGCTGCACTCCAGCCTGGGCAACACAGCGAGACTCTGTCTCAAAAAAAAAAAAAAAAAAAAAAAAAGAATTCAGAGAGTTTAAACCCAACATCCTAGATGGGGAAGAAGGCTGCAAACTCAGATGCCCACCGAATCCAGGTAGGTGGTCTTGGGTGGAAGCTGGGCAAGGAACCAAATGAACAGACCCGTGTGGACAGCGGCAACCTGGCAGCTCCAGCCCCAACAAAGGCAGTAACCACTACTCAGAGATTATTGTCAATCAGGAATGTGGGCCCAAGGGCTCCTGATTCTTTATTTGTTTTTTCGGTTGTTTCTTTGTTTTTGAGGCAGGGTCTCATTCCATTGTCCAGGCTGGAGTGCAAGTGGCACAATCTTAGCTCACCACAGCCTTAACCTCCTGGACTTAAGCGATCCTCCCACCTCAGCCTCCAAATCAGCCAGGACCACAGATGTGTGCCACCATGCCCAGCTAATTTTTGTATTTTTTGTATAGACGGGGTTTTGCCATTCTGCCCAGTCTGTCTTTATTTGGTTTTAAGACAAAAATAGAAAATCCAGATTTTTATTTATAATCATCTACCTATTTTCTTTCCTTTAGCTAATTCACAGCTTTAAAATTGTTTGGGTTTGGCCAGGCATGGTGGCTCATACCTGTAATCCTAGCACTTTGGGAGGTCAAGGCGGGTGGATCACCTGTGGTCAGGAGTTCAAGACCAGCCTGGCCAACATGGTGAAACCCCATCTCTACTCAAAAAAAAAAAAAAAAAAAAAATTTAGCTGAGTGTGATGGCACACTCCTGTAATCCCAGCTACTTGGGAGGCTGAGGCAGGAAAATCACTTGAACCCGGGAGGTGGAGGTTGCAGTGAGCCAAGATCGCACCACTGCACTCCAGCCTGGGTGACACAGTGAGACTCCATCTCAAAAAACAAAAATCGTTGGGTTCAATACAGCACATCAGCAGGCTGCATTCACCCTGAACACCCCACTGTGTAAATTCTATTCTAGAGTCACTTGGGGAGACGTCTCATAGCTGCTCAAGAGGAACCCAAGACCAGCATCGTGATTCCAGAATGATGCCATCATAAGCTCTCTTGAGGCCCCTGATGTCACCATCTTTCCACATGTTCACCTCTTCTGGGAACTGTACTCTCCATCAGCTCCTCCCTCTGACTCCCATTGGATCCATTTCCAAATACCTATCCACTGACCCTCAGAGCCTCCTCTGATTCAAGCTTCTGCTCATCTCCTGGACCTGCCTGGTGTGTACCTACCTATCACTCCAGCTGGTTCCCGGCCACAAGCCTTTCCCTTCTTTGTGCATACAGGCAATCATGAGAGGTGGCTGTCCGGCCTCTGCTACACACAACAATAAAGAAGTTACTTCACCTCCTTGAACCTCAGTTCCCAAACAGGTTCCAATTCATGTTGATGGTCCTATCACTCACCAGGAACTCTAGGCCCCACTCCATTCTTTCCCTTGAATTCATTAATTGGATCCCAATTGTTTTTTTATCTCTGGGGAGGAATCAGTGGGTTGTAGGTGTGGAGAAAGATGCCAGAAGTGCTCCTCCAAAACCTTTCCCTCTTGAGAAGTAGGATTTCCAATCTCCCTGCAGAAACACTAAGAGTTGGAGATAAGAGTTCCCTAGCAATGCAGCCATTCACTATTTGCAACAAGACTGAAAACGAATTGCTTATCCTTTGGAGACAAGGTCCAAAATCTGTTTAAACAACACCTTGCTGTTGTCTGCATGGTTTTAGCCAGACATAAAGAAGGGAATGTAGTTGTTTGTTTAATGCCCTCATCTTCCTTGCTGGATCCTAAGTTTCACAAGGGCAGGGTCTGTATTTGTCCTGTGCACTTCTGAGACCTCAGTTCCTGGCAGAGGTCGTGGCATGTGGCTAGAGCTCAAGAGATGGTTGTTGAAATGAATTAAATCTGCTGACAGTGACACCTGGCAAGCTGCCACTCCCGAGTTTTCTCATCCCCAGGCTAAATGTGCCTCAGAGTCTTGAGCCTCTCCTGACCCCACAATCACTCCAAGGAACGACTCCCCACTTTATAGTGACCCCACCCAAACATAATACTCCACAAAAGGTTGAGCGGCCCAAGGCCCTCAGCGCAAGACTTTCCTCTCCTCTGCAGACCGCCTTCTTCTCTGCACGTGCCTGGGACAAGACTTATATTTCTGACAGCACCATCACTTCACTGCCTGTGGTCCAGGCCAGAGCTGCAAGGAAGAGGCTCCGGAGCAGCCTGCTAAAGCTAACAAAATGGTTCCTGTGTATGGAGGGAGCTGCTGCCCCACAGACATGTGACAGAAAAATTAATCTTTTTACAGATGAGTAGACAAAGGCCTGGAGAGAGATGTGTCATCTCAAGAATGGGGTGTGGAATTGATTGTAGAGAGAAGGGGTCCCCCAGAGGGATAAATAGTGAGCTGTCGTTGTTCATGCTCTGTAGTTTGAAAACAGCTAAACCTCCAGAAACAGAAAGACAAGATTAGAGCTAAATGTGTCACTGGAGGTTTTCTTTTTTTCTTCTATTTTAGACAACTTTATTGGGATATGATTGACATACAAAAGCTGTACATAATTAATGTATACAACCTGATAAGTTGTATTTTTGTTTTGTTTTTTTGAGACAGGGCCTTGCTATGTTGCCTAGGCTGGTCTTGAACTCCTGGATTCAAGTAATCCTCTTTCCCTGGCCTCCCAAAGTGCTGGGATTACAGTTGTGAGCCACCCTGATGACTTTAGATTAAGTATACACTCGTGAAATCATCACCACAGTCAATTCCATAAACATACGCATCACCTCCAAGAGTGTCCTCCTGCTCCCTTTATTTTTTTTACTTGTGTCTTTCTTTTGTAGTAACTGGTAATCCCATTTCTAGATCTATATACCCAGCAACTGAAATAAGGATCTCAAAGAACTATCAGCACTCTCATGTTTATTGCCGCGTTATTCTCAATAGCCAATACATAGAAATAACCAAAGTGTCCACAGGAAGACGAATGAATAAAGAAAATGTGCTATATACATTCAGTGGAATGTTATTCAGTCATTAAAAATAAGAAAATCTTGCCAGTGGTGAGAACAGGGATGGAGCTGGAGGACATTATGCTAAGTGAAATAAGCCAGACATAGAAGGATAAATACTACTGGAGGTTTTCATGAGATGTGGCTTGGTGACAGGGCAGGGTAATGAATGGAGAAGTAGTTTTGACTCAAAAGACTTACCTTTAGGTCCTATAAAATCCACGGAAATAACCTTAATTTCTTCAAGCTGAAATTTCTTTCTCCATAGTGGCAGACTGAATTGGATCCAGTTCTTCAGACCCCAGTACAAGTACTCTGCATTCACCCTCCCTAGCCAAGCCTTTGCTTTGACTCGGCCATGTGCCCTGCCTTAGGGAACGGAATGTTAGCTGTCATGACAGAAGGGGAGAATTGAGATGAGATTGGGCTGCCACTGGGCCTACTTCTGTGCTCTGGTGATCTGCCTTGACCTGAGCTTCCCTGAAGTGCAGTATCTATTCCTTCAGCCCAGGACCCAGAACTGAGTTCAACCTGCAGGCTGGAGCAAGGCTCAGCCAGTCCCACAGAGCCACCCTACGGAGCCTAGCCGAGATCAGCCTATCCACAGTCAATCAGAAAACCCATGAACAAAGGGAATAAATACTCATTGTTTTATACTAGTGGGAGTCTATGGCTGATTTCTACACAGCGAAAAAGACTGAATACTGGTGAAATGAGGGCAGCATCAATTCTGATGAACTCTTTGCATCATGCTCTGAATCAGAAGTCATGGTAGTAGACAGAGTCTCTTGTACATTATAACACACGACAAATGTAAGGTGTTTATTTATTGTTATTGGGTAAATAATCCAAATGTGTCTCAAATGGAGTGAAAAGAAGAACGTGATTAAATGTAAACAAAAAAGTAAAGTATATTATTTAATTTGTCACTTCAGTCTTTTTACAAAGATCTGCTCATACCCCTTCTCTACTTAAAACTCTCTGTTACTTACAAGGTGTCATAGATGCCTTGTCAGGCACTGGTGGCTTTCAATGTGGCTTCATCATGCCTCTCCCACCTTCTATTTGGCCTCTCACTCACCCCACATATGGCTCACTGTGTATTCCAAGAGCCAAAATTGGACTAAAACATGACTCCCTAAATACCTCAAAACCTTTTACCCTCTGTGAGTTTGGACAACGCATTGCTATTTCCCAAGTGCCACCTCCTCTATGAAGCTGCTTCTGCCTTCCTTAGGCAGAGTCAGCCACTCTCTCCTCTAGCTCTCACAGTTCATAATCCTTTGAGCATGTATCCCGTGCTGTGGTAGAATGCTGCCTAGTAACCCTTCAAGGAACTATTTCTTCCAGAATCCATGCCCTTATAGAGTCCCTTCCCACTAATAGATTATAACAAAATTGTCATTGTAACCTTTCTAGGGCTAGCCCGTAATTTAGCCTGGCAACTTCTGCTTCCTCCTTCTCAGAAGTTTCTTCTAGAAACCCAGCCACCATGTCATGAGGCAGCCCAAGCAGCCACGTCAAGAAGGCTACATGAATGAGAACTGTGGCCCCTGCCTGACAACTCCAGCTAGGCTCTGGTCAAGCCTCTCAACGATTCCAGCCTTCTAGACACCCCCAAAGTTCCAGCCCCAACTGAGCTCCCAGTTGAGTTTCCACATGAGGGAAGCCTTCTCAGAACCCCAGCAAGGCAAAGTGAAGAAGAAAAGTTGCCCAATAAACCCAGAAAATCATGAATAGTAATATGCCACTAATTGTTTTAAGCCACTAAATGTGAGGGTGGTTTGTGATGCAACCAAAGATGACTGAAGCTGACAGACAGCTCTGTCTGTCAGGGCTCTCAGTTGCGAACAACAGAATTGATTCAGTCTTTTATTAAAGGAAACTTAGACAATGAAAGAATTTCTGAGAGGGCCCTAAAATCATGCCTGAAGGCTATATATCCAGTAACAAAATCTTATTTACTGCACTGATGGCTCTGATGGAGTCCCAGTGTTGCTGGCCTAACATGGTCACCTTGACTAACACCATGTTTACTACAGTTAAGAGGTCCACCCCTTAACCTGAATGTCTCTTCATCATCATCACTAGAATGGATTTCAAGTTTTATCTGGTTCTTTATGTCTCACTTTTAAATCCAAGTTTGATGTCATTCCTTCTGAGGAATAGAAACTGGGTCATGTACTATATCCTACCTTTAAAGGAACCATGAAAAGTGAGTATATTAGTTTGCTATTGCTACCATAATAATACACTTGGTGGCTTACATGGCAAAAATCTATTTTCTTTCAGTCTGAACGTCAGAAGTGTCAATGGGCTAAAAATCAAGATATTGAGCAGTCTGTGTTCCTTCTGGAAGCCCTAAGGGAGAACCCATTACTTGCCTTTTCCAGCTTCTAGAGGCTGCCTGCATTCCTTGGCTCATGGTCCCCTTCACATCATTCTGACCTCTGCTTCCATCCTTACGTCATCTCCTCTGAATATGCTTCTCTTGCTTCCCTCTGCTTATAAGGACCCTTGTGATTGCTTTGGGCCCTCCCAGATAATCCAAGATCATCCTCCATCTTAATATCACTAACTTAATCAAATCTTTAAAGTCTTCTCTGCCATGCAAGTTGACATTTGATAGGTTCTGGGGATTAGGACCTGCACATCTTTGGGTGGCCATTATTTTAACCACCATAGTGAGTTTCTGAATTTAATCTTAGAAAGATAGAATTCAGAAAATAGAAAATTCTTCAAAAATGGAAAACAAAATCAGTGACTTTACTAGTGCTGCTTACACATATGTTATGTTTCTGTTTCTTTCTGGTTACATAGGATATTGCACATTCTTGTCCCTATTGAAGAGAGTCATGCCCATGCAACTTGCTTTGGCCATTGAAAAACAAGCAGAAATGGATGACAGTCTTACTTTTAGCAGTGCAAAGCTCATCATGCTCTTTCTCTTTCCTGTCATAGTCACTGGCGAACAGCAGCCTCTCTACCAACCTGAGTCCCAGAGTGAGGCAGAACCCCCAGATGACGCATGATGGACATGCAGCATTGATGAGAAATAAATTTTGTTGTGTTAAGCTACTAAGATTTGGGGGCCTAAATTAGCTCATCCCAGTGTTCAAAATATTCAGGACAGCCTAAAGCAGGTTTACTACACACTATTTTGTAATTGTGTGCTTCCAAGTATGTCTCTAAGAATGTTTATCCACTGGTCACAATGGAGCTATCTTGGTCAAGATCCAGCAACAATTAATGAATTCAAAGGTCAAACTAAAATCCTCTCAATGCAACTTGGTATATCCTCCCATAACTCCTGAATGCATTCATGCATGCCCACACATATATATATACACACACACACAGAGAGAACAAGGCTATCTGTCATCACAGAGAAGCTGCTCCTTCATTGCCTTCTTCTAGGTTCCCAGCTGTTACACGACCCCAGGCCAGGAAAGCCAGTGGACTGCAGGAGAGAAATGACAACACTGATTCTAACTTGCTAGGTTGCTCAGAAGCCTAAATGGGGATGAAGAGCTAAGTCAACTGACAGGGAAGAGAGATGCCCAGCTGAATAAACAGACTTAACAAGCTGGCTATAACTGTGTCTGCCACAACTCCGCAGCTCCAGGAAATATAAGACAGAAATCCAGACAGCCTGAGTCCTGGTGAGGCAAGCTAGTTAAGGGCCAGGAAAATCCTCCCCCACATATGTACTCACTAGAAAGGTCTTTACTGAGGATGGGTGTTTGCCAGAGAGCCAGGCCTGGAAGACAGCTTGAAGGAAAAAGGAGAAAACTGTTGTGTGTGGGGGTGTGATGTGGGGGCCTGTGTATGTCAGCATGGGGGTCAGGATGGGTAGGGAATATAGAACACAATTTGTCCTAGAAATCAGTCCAGAACCTTTCCTCCAATGAGGAAGTTAGCACAGGGGCAATTCTCAGTGAGCGTGGTAGAGACGGGCTTCTGTAATTTGGGGGTAGCTCGGTGGTTAACATGATTTTACAATCACATAGCCAGGCTTAAATCCTAACCACTGAAAATGTTCAGGGAGCTAAAAAGACCAAACTTAAGCTTCATGTATGTCACATATCTTACTGATTTTTGTTTATCTTGCATTTAGTACTGTGCTGAAACATAAATGCCATTCCTCTATTCAGTCATGCATTCATTCATTCATTCCTTTTTTCTTTCTTTTGAGAAACATGAATGGAGCAGCTACCCTGAAATCTTGGAAGAAATAAATAAGGCACAATATTTTCCCTTAAAGAACATGCAGATGATACAATAATATAAAAGTTAACCATAAAGCAAGGGTCTCCAAAGTGGAAGAAGGGGCACGTTTACCAGGATACTAGAATATAAAAAGCTAACCATAGAGCAGGGGTCTCCAAAGTGGAAGAAGGGGCACATTTACCAGGATACTATAATATAAAAAGTTAACCATAGAGCACGGGTCTACAACGTGGAAGAAAGACCACATTTACCAGCTGTACCCAAGACAACCACTTGGATAGAAAAAGAAAATATTCAAACTTCTATTTCTATTTATTTTTCTCTAATATTTTCTAAGTTTGTATTTTATGTATGCCTTATAATTTGTACAATAAAACAACATAGTGGCACTTGTAAATAATAAATAAATGAAGGAATATGCAAGAAAATATATTTTGAAGATATGTGCTCAAAATTTGATAGAATGCACAATCAAAATCCTGGAGATTTTAGATTTCCTGGTTAAGAGGACAGCAAGATAAGAGCATCGGATTCATCCTCATCTACCTTCCGATTGAAATACTTATGAAAATAGACCCAAGAGAGCTAAAGGTACAATAACTGTGAAAGCCAGAAATAATGCTCAGTTATCTACCACAGCCCAAGAGAAATTTCTACTAAGTGAACAATGAGTGACGCTATGAAGCAGAACAATAACGCCAGCAAGAAGATAGATTCCCAAACATCTCCATGGCATCCACCTACCTCAGAAACCATAGCTTCTTTATCACAAGGAAGGACAGCCGGGGAGCTGTATTAACTATCCAACGCTGTGTCACAGATAATCTAACATTTAGTGGCTTTAAAAAACAATCAATTCTTACCTCTCTTAGTTCAGCAGATCAGGAACATAGAAGCAGCTCAGTTGGGCACTTCTGGCTCATGGTCTCTCCGGTGACTGCTGTCAGATATCAGCCGGCATGCCAGTCATCTATAATGATGGACTGAGGCCAGAAGCCCCACATCCTTCCAAGGATGCTCACCCACGTGGCCAGCAAGTTGGAAATGGCCAGTTGGTTTCTTTTCAGGCAGGCTCTCCACAGAGCTTCTTGAGTGTCCTTTCAACATGGCAGCTGGCTTCTTTCAGAGAGAATGACCTAAGAGACCATGCTGGAAGCTGCAATGCATTTTATGACCTAACCTTGGGAATCACACACTATTACCTCCACCATATTCTGTTGGTCACACAGGCCAGCCCTGTTTCCATGTGGAAAAGAACTACACAGGGCATAAATATTAGAAGTAGGGATCACCAAGGCCACAGTAAAGGCTGACAGTAAAGGCTGACTGCCACAGAAGCAAATTCACTGAAGGTAAGTTTTGATGGGGCCAGGGCCCTTTTTCTGTCTCTGTCACTTTCTCTCTCTCTCTCTCTCTCTGTCACATGTATCTCCTCCATTAGTTTTTATCTGTCCACATTTTCCCAAGGATTACAACATCCATTTGTAAAAGAGGGAAAATTTTTATGGAGTTCACAACTAGCACCAACGAAGGATTTATATGTAGAATATCTATAGACATATCCCTAATAGGTTACTTGGGAAAAAAGAAAAACCCCTGTGAGTATGAGTTCAGCGAGAACCAAGGCAACAAAGGAGATGCCCAGACCACTGCTCAAGACTAGGGAGATAACTTTATTTTTGAAAAGATTTCTCCTACATTTCCCTTAATTCTGCAGCCTCCACTGGCAGAGGTCAGTGTTCCAAGGACCAACAAAGGATTAACTTGCAGGGGACACTGGCATGGATTTGCCAACACAGAAGACAAGACTTCCTTTCCCAGCCAGCAGTGGGTGGGTTCTTGCCTCCTGATGCCCGACTACCTCAATGAAGCCATTTCCATATAGAGTATAAGGTTCTGTAACTTTCAGAACCCACTCCAAGTGAATTCCTACACCAGGGAGGTGTACTCCCCGTATCAGGGAGGGTTCTTAGATGCAAACAACATAATTCATTCTGCCTAATATAAGCATGAAACAAACGTATTAAAAGCTGGTGGATAGCATGAAACAAACATATTAAAGGCTGGCGGATAGCACAAAACATCTCTGAGAAGAGCAAAGAACTGACCTTGAAGCTACAAAGTCCAAACACACTTAAGAGGATTATCTAACCAAATCATCACCACCATTGCTACAGTGTAGCTAGATGATCAGGACTGAATGACAACAGTCCTATCACTGCTGCGCCCGAAGAACCCAATAGCCCCACCACTTTCAGAACAAGAATCTTCCCTTTCCAGACTAAAGCTTCATATTGCTCATTTTGGATTCCACATCTCAACCAGGTTGATCTGACTATGAGGACTGAGGTCTCCTGCCTTTATGCAGCTGGAAGCAGGCCTCAGGATAAAATATTCTGGATTCCACTTTGAGAAAGCAGGAGAAATAATTAAGATATAGTGATGTTATTTAAAAGATACTGGGCAGCTACAAATGACATATGTCAATTGCAGAGACAAAATGAACGTAATTAATATAAATTAGTGAGAAGGAAAAGGGAAGGTGTTTTTCCCCACCTACCCCGTCCAGATCAGAAGTAGGTATTGCTAACATTGCTGTTTATTGGACCTCATGAAATCCCAGTGAAGTAAACTGCTCAGGATTATGAGGCTCAGGGAGAGATCAGAGTAGACAAGACAGCCATCACAGGAGACCCTGCTAAACATCTAGACATAAAGAAAAGATGTCTCCCTCAGCACTTGTATCTGCATCTCTACAGGGGATTCCACGGGCATTTATCTTGGACCCAGAGATAGAAAACCTCAGCCTTGTAGGCTAAAACTGTGCCCATCTTCATCCACAAGCATCGTGTTATAATTTCTTTCACGTAGACTCTAGGAACGCACTTTTGTTTTATTTGTTTGTTTGTTTTTGTTTGTTTGTTTTTGAGATAGAGTCTTGCTCTGTCACCCAGGCTGGCGTGCAGTGGCACCATCTCAGCTCACTGCAAGTTCCTCCTCCCAGGTTCACACCATTCTCCTGCCTCAGTCTCCGAGTAGCTGGGACTACAGGTGCCCGCCACCACACCCAGTTAATTTTTTGTATTTTTAATAGAGACGGGGTTTCACTGTGTTAGCTAGGATGGTATCGATCTCCTGACCTCGTGATCCACCTGCCTCGGCCTCCCAAAGTGCTGGGATTACAGGCATGAGCCACCGCGCCTGGCCAGGAATGCACATGTTTTATATATCAAAATGCATGTGTAAATTTATTTTCCCATTCCTCTTCACCAAAGCCACTCCCAAGCAGAGCTCCAGATAAGCAGAACAGAACCAGAGGTACTAGGTGCAGTGGTTCTTTGTCATGTTTTGGCTACCCAAAATGTAAATTTCCTTCCTCTTTGGCAGTAATCCCCAAACTGTATTACAGTCTTGGTGATAAGCACAGTGTACAGAAACCTCAGGAGCCCTGGTAACCCCTCTCCTCGCTACGCAGCAGCTGGGCAGCCACACAACCTAGGCTTATCCAACAGGATTCTCCTATCTTGAACGCTGAAGCTCCCGTGTGTTCTCAGCTACCTTCCCTCCCGTGGTGTCTGTCATTTTTGTGAGCCTGGTTTCCAGCCTTTTCATCAGTCCTGTATCTCACCAGCACACTTTCCAAAGGTCATCTTCTTGTTTAAGTTATGCAGAGTCAGTTATGCAGTCAAAAAAAACCCATGAGCAGTACAGCCTTAATGTAATTCTAATCATTAAAGAATTCAAAGTTTTGTTAGCCTACCCAGCTTCATCAGGGTCAACGAACAGGTTTTGTTAGACTTTCTGAAAGGCCTTCATGTTTCAACAAACGTCATTGTTTGCACCCTCTGAGCCAAGCACTGTCCTAGATAATGGAGACTCAAAGACGAATCGGCTGCCATTCTCTCTCTCCAGGATTTGCAGTTGGAAGGAGTTCAAAGCTGTTTTAATGCCCCCCATGATCATTACTATCTTTCAGACACCTAGGAATCAGGTTAGAAACCACTGATCTAATCAAATCTCATTTTATATAAGAAAAAACTAAGAACCAGAGAGGTAAAGAGATTTCTCCAAAGTTAGGACCAGAACTCAACTTCCAAAATCCTACGCCAAAGCTCTTTCCACTTCATCATCCCACCTGCATGACATTGAAGCAGCAGACGTCACCTGCCCATTTGTTGATTTTTGCCAACTGGCCGACACTGAGATGCTGGCAAGCAGACTTGTGAATGCCCAGTTAAGCCCAGCTGGGGTCATCTGCAAAATGGAACACTACCTGCGGAGGAAAACAGTCTCACGGAGGCCCTGCAGAGACGCTATGGAGAACAGGCTTAGAGCAAGCGAGTCCAAAAGAGGAACGGGAACGGAAGCAGACATGGAAGCTGATCTGCCTGCCTTCCCAGCACACACCCAGGAACATATGGCCTGTAATTAGCCACCCGGGAGATGGTTATGGAGCCACAAATGGAGAATTACGGCTTCAGGGGCTTCAGGTGAGAAACCTCGGCAGGAAGCCCAGCCTTCAGAAGACAGAAAAGCCTGTTTTCATGCAAATGCCTTCAGTAATCATAAACAAAGGGAGACAGGCAGGGGCTTAGGGATGACAGAGCACCGGGAGCTGTGGCTCTACCAGATGTGTAACTGGAAGGTCTTCGAGGCCCCGCAGCCCTTCTGGCGTTCCTCACGGGCCCTGGGCACCCCACCTGATTTATCACAGGACTGCAATCTGGCAACCCTCAGGGACATGACTGAGCCTGTGGTTCCAATGACCCTGATTTTCGTGGTTGGGAAGATCCACTTTACACATAAGAATTAGCCACCATTCCTCTGAACCGAGTTCATTTTGCCGCTTTGCCTCCAGCCCCTTCTACCCCATGCTAAGTGGAGGAGGAGCAGAGGTAGCAGACACTCCCCAGCCCTGAATCCTGTGACCACAACTTCCTGGCTAAAGGCCGTCACTTCACTTCTATTTTCTCGTTTCCTATCTGTAAAATGGGGACCATGTTGTATGGAAAACAGGAGCTACTACTTTGAAAGCTCTTAGGCATGTGTCTTGCTTATCAAACAGGCTCAATAAGGGTGAGAGGTCTCTGTCGATATCCCCACCTGATGCCTTTAGCTCACTCGTATCCAATTCCGTTGCACTGTCTTACTGCTCTAGTCCTTCTCGGCTTTCCTCTCACCTCACATACCCTCCCACAATTCAAACTCCCCTCCACCTCTGTGCCTTTGATAATCACACTTGGAGTTCCTTTCCCCCTCATTTCTGCACCTCTATAACCTACCCCTCCACCTAGACTCAGAACCAATGATAGTTCTTCAGAAAGCATCCCGCATAGCAAAGACAGAAATAACCAATCCCTTCTCAGCTGTCATGATGAATCAGCTCCCTCATGGCTCTGGGCACTCTCTTCCCTGTATTAGAATCATTTATGCCTGTTACCTCTCCCAATCCCCAACTACCTACTGCGTGGAGCAGCAGGGGCTTGGTAAATATTCATAGAATGGGTGCACAAAAGAAGAAAGGGATAATGTTTGCTCTGTGTAACTTCCAGTTTCCTCTGACCTGTCCCCGTCATCCTCCACTCTGCCCAAACCTTCTTGCTCAGCCAAGAAGCACCATTCACTCACTCTTCTGCAAGCATCTGCAGATGTGCGCTTTCAAACCCACCATATGCCAAGTCCTGAGAGGGAGGTTTCAAAGGAAAGTCAAAGCTCCAGCTGGCCTTGCCTGAATGAGAAAGAAGGAGTAGGGCAGAAGTGAAGGGTGCAAATATGTACACTGATGGGTCAGGGAGCTGTCGACACAGGCACAGACTGCAGAAGTTGGAGTAATGGAAGATAAGCCAGAATTGGCTGGCTGGGCCTGGCGCAGTGGCTCATGCCTGTAATCCCAGCACTTTGGGAGGCTGAGGCAGGTGGATCACTTGAAGTCAGGAGTTCGAGACAAGCCTAGGTAACATGGTGTAACCCTGTCTCTACTGAAAATACAAAAAATTAGCCAGGCGTGGTGGTGTGCACCTGTGGTCCCAGCTACTCAGGAGGCTGAGGCTGGAGAATCTCTTGAACCCAGGAGGCAGAGGTTGCAGTGAGCTGAGATGGCACCACTGCACTCCAGCCTGGGTGACAGAGCAAGACTCTGTCTCAACAAAAAAAAAAAAAAGGAGAAGAAGAAGAATTGGCTGAGGTCAGACCATGAAGCTCTTGCTAAAGAAATTAGGTTATGTTCTATAAACAGTGGCGAGTCCATGAGGATTCATTGGAGATGATTTCTGATAAAGTTCTGAGCATGATGACTGACACAGAGTGAGTGTTCAATAAATGTTAACTATTATCATCATTATTAATTTAATTGACATCTTAGGTCTAGGGAGGTAGCCATTGGATGCTTTGAAATGAAAATATCCAGGTAATTATACTCAAGTTCTACTTCTTCCCCCAACTCACTGTATGACCTCATGCAACTCTCTCGACCTGTCTCAACCTCTCTGGGCTCCAGTTTTCTTATCCGCAAAATGAAGGGGCTGCACTTGGTCATCTCTGTCTTTGTGAACACCAAAAATCTGAGACAGGTCTCAGTCAATTTAGGAAGTTTATTTTGCCAAAGTTAAGGATACGCACCCATGACAGCCTCAGGAGGTCCTGAGGATATGTGCCTAAGGTGGTCAGGGCACAGCTTGGTTTCATACATTTTAGGGAGACATGAGACATCAATCAACATACATAAGATGAACATTGATTTGGTCCAGAAAGGTAGGACAACTCAAAGCAAAGGCAAGGCAACTGGCAGGGAGGGGGCTCCCAGGTCATAGGTAGATACAAGACAAATGGTTGCCTTCTTTTGAGTTTCTGATTACCCTCTACAAAGAAGGCAATAAGATATGCATTTATCTCAGTGAGGGGTGACTTTGAATAGAACAGGAGGCAGGTTTGCCCTAAGCAGTTCCCAGCTTGACTTTTCCCATTAGCTTAGTGATCTGGGGGCCCCAAGATTTATTTTCCTTTCACATCTTCCTCCTTTAACGATCCCTTATCCTGAGACTCAGCTTCTCCTGCAGATCTCGATGACCTGTCCTTTCTGTGAACACCCCTTCCTGGGCTGTGCCACACACATCTATGCTCTCTTGCATCATTCATCATTGTTCCAGTTTCCAGAGTTTCTGATCCACCCAGAAACCACATCTCTATTCAGATCTTCCCATCAAGACCTACAAAACAACTGAGCACCCAGAACATTCCCAATAGCTATTGACTTAGGACGAGTCACAACATTAGGAAAACGAGGAGTCAAAATTCAGCCTTGTCTTAGCAATAATAATGATAAAAAGGAGGGGGACCAGGAGGAGGAGCTAATACTGAGTGTCCAGCCTGGGCCTGGCTATCCAAAGCATTTCACATCTGTAGCAGACATGGCTGTCAGTCCAAAGAGTCAGATGTGTAAGGTCCTCGGAGCAGGCTGCGCTATGGTCAAGCCATTGTAACCCCTGTGACCCACACATACACATCCAGAAGGTCTCCTGGAGTCAGAAAGTCTGGGACAATGGGAAAACCACAAAAGAAGAGAAACAGCTAGTTCCTGTCTTAGCTGATTAGCCAACCTTGTGACATTCTACCATTGTAACATGCTCTACCCTAACTGATCAATCAACCTCGTGACACTGTGCTCTGTGACCCCTCCCACCTTGTGATAATGTACCTTGGGACATTCTTCCCCTGCCCGCAATAAAGGGCCGCTAACTGTAACTTTCCACTGCTTACCCCTAACCTGTAAAACTAGCTCCAATCCCACCACCCTCCACTGACTCCCTTTTTGGACTCAGCCCACTCACACCCAAGTGAATAAACAGCCTTGTTGCTCACACTTAGCCTGTTCAGGTTGTCTCTTCAATTAGACGCACGCATAACAAGATTGTTAAGAAATATGTATCTCATTTAAACTCAACATAATTTCAGCGTTGTACGCCTATCCCATGTGGGCTGTCAGAAAATCCCTTTTTGATCATTTTTTAGGCCCCTTCACTTTTTAAGGTGGACCCAGTCCCAGGAATCCCATGTGGTTCCCACAGGGCAGGGAGCAGCTTCTCCTCCATACTCATTCCTGGTTGCCAATGCCACTGTCATCCTCCAACCACATGGTGGCCCCTCAGAGTCAGGTGGCTGCAGCTGCACAGCCTCCTCCTCTCCAGGCTCTGCTTGCACTGTGAGCACCCTGGCTGTGGTCCTTCCTGCCTCTCTTTGATATGCTGGAGTCATGGGCCACACCTGTTTTCCCTCACCCTCTAGGAGCCTAGACCCTTAGCCCTCCTCCTACCCCCACCCAACCCTGCTCAGGGAAATCTCTGAGTCTGGCAGGCAGAGTCCTCACCTCTTCCTGCTCCCAGAAGTTTCTCCTCCCTCAAGTCCTGGCCTCCTTCTTACTTTTGCATTTTGATTACTCACTACTACTACAGCCTAAACATTTTGCAAAAAAAAAAAAAAAAAATCTTTCCTAGAAGAAAGCCTTCTTCAGATTTCCTAGAGGGTGAGGGGAAAATGGGTGTGGTCCATCATTCCAGTACATCAAAGAGAGGAAGGAAGTGCCCCAGACAGGGTGCTCTTGAGGGCCATCTGAAAGCAGAGCCTGAAGCACAGCATCATGGATGATAAAGAAACAAATAGACATGGGTGTCTGCCAATAAAACTTTATTTATGGACACTGAAATTTTTCACATGCCACAAAATATTATTCTTCTTTTGACTTTTTAAAAACCATTTAAAATGTAAAAACAAATCTTAAAAATGTTATTAAAAACAAACAAAAAAAGTGCTCACAGGCCTTACAAGAAGAGGTAGCTCAACACACTTGGCCCAGGGGCCGTAGTTTGCCAATCCCTGGTGTGGAGGAACGAGCACTGGATATGGAATCCGGCAGCTGTGTTCCATTCCTGCCTCTACCTCATCCTGGCCCTTGAGCAAGTCATTTCAGGTTTCTTGGTTTCTTTTATCCTCAAAAGCCTTGGGATATAATAGCGTACTTGTCATAGGACTTTTGTGAGCTTTAACTGATATACAGTGGAAAGGGCTATTAGGCACAAATACCCCAAGATTATAAAGGCTAAGTTAGGGCAGCAGTGACCCTTTCTTATTATGGAAGAAAAACCTGGCATCTGGAAAGTATGAAATAGTAGGGGAGAAATAGGTTTTGGAATCAGAAAAGTCCCAGGTTCCAGCCCTGACCCAGCCACATGGAAACATATAACCTTGATAGAGTTACTCGGACTCTCTGAACTTCAGCTTCTTCATCTATAAAATATTGTTAATATGCCCACCTTACAAGCTTTTTGGAAGATTATTTCAATGGCATAAAAAGTACTTGTCATATAGAGACAGAAAAAAGTGGCAGCTGTTATTTATTCCAATGCTCTCTTGATCTTTTTTTAATTTCAAATTTCTGTTTTTCAGAGATGAAGCCAAAGTTCTTTATCAAAAGCATGCCTGCTCGCTGTCTCCAAAACATCTCTTTTAATGGTTCCCCTGGGCTTCAACACAACATGCCCCCTTCCTCCCCAAGGGAAACCTTGTTGCTGGAAAGTGGGGCAGCCCTTTGAACTGGCATTCTTTTTCCACGCTGAGAAATAACACTGGGCAGCATGCTGGGAGTTTTTTGTTTCCTATCTCTCCTCCCTAGAGTTGCCCTTTCTGGGTCTGAGGCTGACAAGGGACTGGCAGGGGGAGAGGCTGCCCACTGGCATGGTCTGGGGAGGGGGAATTGTCTGCTCAGGCCTCGCTGCAGCTGCAGGGGCCTCAGGGCCCTGCCGGCTTTGGGGTCAGGCTGATTATGTGTTCCAGCCAGCTGTGTCTTTGATCTGACACAAACAGGCCTGGGATGGACCAGGCTTCTCTTCTTGCTGAGAAAGTTTCTGGATGTGTCATTTTGGTGGAGGCCTGTTTGGGGCTAGAAGCTTGACGTGACTAAAGGATCCATGATGCTTTAGTAGAGGACAGGCTGATGGAAGAAACTCCTGGTTGTCTGATTGTCTTGGTCTTCACAGGGAGATGGATGGGCCCAGGGCTGGGGTTTGCAGCCAAGAAACTGGAGTCAGGATAGAGGCCAGGATCAAGAATAGCCAGAGTGACATGAGCCCCAAGAAAGCTGTGGCCAGAGAAAAACAGAAAGCTGGGCTTAGGCACTGACTCCAGTGAATGAGGATAGAGCCCAAGGTCAAGGCAAAGTCCAAGAGTTGGGTGCCTTCAGTCCATGTAGATCAAGCACCTTCCCTTCCCTAGAGGCTGGGACAGGTCCTGGGACTGTGTGACAAATATGACTCCAGTCACCTGAAGAACTTGCTTTCCAGGCAAAGAGGTGTTCACATGTAGGCACCGAGATGTGTTCCCTAGCCCATCTCACTGTATTCGTGGGCACACAGCTAATCCTTATTCCCTAGCTTATTTGCAATGTGAGCCATGTGACCGAGCTCCAGCCAGCGGATGCAGGTGATGGGGATGTGGTAAGGCCTGGCCCACAAAATGCTCCCACAGCCTCTTCCTCCCTTGGTGGCCAAATGCAGGGTCTAACAGAGGGCCCCCAGGCCCAGGACGAGAGCAGAGCCACAACATGGGAGGAACCTGGGTCCCTGAATGACCCCATAGAAGACCACCTGTGGCTAGGAGCATCTGCAACAGACTTGGTGAGAATAAGAAATAAACCTTTAACAGGTAAATCACTGGGATTCAGAAGTTGGCTTGTTACAGCGGTTAACCTATCCTGACTAATAATCATGTTCTAAAAATATATAATAAGAGCCATGGTCACAGTGCTATAGAACAAGATGACTGAAGAGAATAAAATCCAACCTCCTTCCAGCTGCAAAGTTTTAAGATTTCAGCATTCTCCAGGCCCTAATCTGGGATGTTCTTGGTCAAACCTAAGCTGCTGCTGGAATTAGTCTCTGGGTCCCCCACAGATTCAGCCTGCTGTCCACTCCTGATTCATTCAGCCCCCGCAGGTGCTGGCTGCTCCCACAGCTCCTAGACGTCCTCAGCCTGTTTCTCCAGGGTCTCTGACAGCTGCCCATGATGATCTTCCCTAGGCAGAGTTGTGCCTTCCTCACCAGGCTGTGATCTCCTTAAGGACAAGGACTGTCTGCTTCTCCAGTATCCAACTGAGAACAGAGAAGAAAGCAAGGCTTGTCTCTCTGCTTGATTAACAAACAGATGGCATGCTTCCGTGTCCTCCAGAGCTGACCAGGTGGATAACTATCATCTTGCACTGTTCTCCACATCTTACTGCCTGCCCTGGCCTATCTATCTGTGCTGTGGTAGCTTGCAAGTGGCCATGCATTCCCTCCACTTGTGCACATGCTCCTTTGCAATGGGCCTCAGCCACTCTTTCTATCAAATAGTGGGATTTATTGCTCCCACCTTGAATCTAGGCATGGCCATGTGACTTGCCTTAGCCTATAGGACAACAGCAAACATAATACAAGCTCACACTTGAAAAGCATATGTACATTGGGATCTGCTCTTCTTTGCTCCTCAGGAAACTTCTGCCATCATGTGAACAAGCTTGGGCTAGCCTCTTGGAGAATGAGGCACCACCTGGAGAGTCCCAACAGTTGCATTAGAGACCCTGATAAGACAGCAAAGCCATTCTAGAGCATTCAAACATAGCCACACCAGCTCAGAACAGAAGACCACCCAGCCAACCCACAGAATAATAAAAAAAAAAAAAGAAGAAGAAATGCTTGCTATCTTCCCCGACTACATTTGGCATGGTTTGTTATGCAGCAAAAGTTAACTGACACATGTGTGCAGTCACCCATGACAGACCTTTTTGAGAATTAGGAAACCGAAAGCTGTCATGGATGAACTCCAGCCAGCCATCCCCTAAAGCCCTTCCTTCCTGTGAGCCTGGGAAAATGAAAATGGGAAAGTAGATCATTTCCTCTTTTTTTCTACCTGCATGGAGTGCTGTAGGTGAGAACTGCCTTGAGGTGTCCAGTAACCCTCACAGGGTCAGCTCTCACCAAAACCTTGAGCACTGGAAAAGAAGAAAAGGTAGCCAGTGGGCTTCCATTTGCCCTGCACACACCCATGCACACAGACGCACATATACACATACGCACATGCCCATGTTGCATGCACACACACGGACACATGCACACAGTTTTTGCATCACTGGCAGCAGAGCGGAACAACTCCAATTAGTTCACGAGCTGGGAGGACCTAAGATGGGAATCAGAGGTGGCAAATAAAAGCAGAAACAAATGAGTTAGTCTTCAAAATTCACTTTCTGAAATCCTAATGCACTGTTCAAACTGGAAAAGCAAACTTTGGAAATGAACACTTTCTCCAAGTTTGTCTTTCCTAGGCAAGAGTCTCTGTGCACCAGCAAATGCATGCCTGGTACTTATATTACATTACACTATATTATATTATATAAATTAATAAATATAAGTATAAAATATATTTAGCCTAATTACTTCATGTTTCAGGGCTGTGCTGGGGCCTGTACGTAAACAAATAAAATAGAAATCATCCCTACCTAAAAGAGGTGATTATCTGGTGGCTCTGCAAAGTAGTTCTTCAATGTCCCATTATTCCTATATGTGACCATTATTTATTTAACATATATTATGTGCCACTCCTTGTGGTACAGAGAGAATAAGACACAATGCCTGCTCTCATTAAGTTTATATCTGGTGAATATCCTCCGGAACCATATGCCAGTGAGGAAACCCGAGCTCAGAGAAGTGTGATAACTTGTTGTAAGTCACACAGAACAGCTGAAATTCAAGCCCATGTCTCCTGCTTCCATCTGGGAGTGATCATTCCACACATCTCACTGTAGTGAATCCGGAGGGAAGGAGGTCATCCCTGTCTTTACTTTGGAGCAGGTGGCAGAGCCTCTTGCTCTTTTGCTTTAGCTATTGGTTGGTGGAATACAGCACTAATGGCAGTTAATTGCATTATAAGGGTGACAGTGCATTTTAAATAGCAAGTATAAAACAATGGTGCCAGTTAGACTTTGTTGGTTGCAAGCAACAGAAAGTCCATCTGGCTTACTTTAGGGAAAAAAAATAAACTCAGGGAAGGATATGGAGTAGCTCTAAGCATCTGCAGCAAAGCAGAACAGCCTGCTTCAGAAAGGTCAGCAAGGAGAGCAGCTTCCAGGTCCTGGGCACCACCAGGAGAAATAGCTGTAGCCATTTATTGTTTCCCAGTTTCTGCTTCCTGTAACTCCACTCAAGACTCAAATTCTTGGAGGAGAGAACCTGACTGGCTAAGCTTGAGGTTCATGCCCACATTTGACAGTCCCACTGAAACTTCACATCCTGGGGGAGCAACTCCCAAATGGGAATCAGGGTGCAGCTGCCAGAAGGAAGTAGAATGGCTGGTGGGCAGGCAACTACAACCTCTGTCCACAAAAATAATCACTAGAGAGCTTGCAGGTACAGGAGCCAAGAGTCATGTAAATGGTGGGATGTAGATTGTGCTTTCCAAAGATGGTTGCACCAATATAAATATCATCACATATACTTTTCTTACAGTGTGACACCCCTTCATCAAGGAGGATCTCTGTTATCTTCCCTTGAACCCAGGCAAACTTTTGTAACTCCCTCAACCAATAAAATGTGGCAGAAGTGATGCTGCATGGTAGGCGTCCCCCTGACTCACCCACTCTCTGTCAGGATGCAAGCCTTTGGGAGCTGTGAGCCACCATGCTGAATAGGACATATGGAAAGGTTACATGGAGACACAGAGAGAAGTCCAAAGAGCCCCAGGGATTTGAGTCTCCCTGGTACTTATGTACTCCCTGGTACTTGTCCAGTTACCAGTCACATGAGTGTAGAAACCTTCAAGATTGCCGTAGCTTCAGCCACTGTCTGGCTGCAACCTCATCCGATATCTCAAACCAGAACCACCCAGCTGAGCTGCTTCTACATTTCTAGCACACAGAAAGTATAAGATATAAAGAAGGATTATTGCTGTTTAAGCCGCTAAATTTTGAGGTGATGTTTTACCTAACTGCAGTAACTGGAACAGGCAGTACTATGATTATTACTTTTTTTTTTTTTTTGAGACAGAGTCTCACTCTGTTGCCCAGGCTGGAGTGCAGTGGCATGATCTCGGCTCACTGCAACCTCTTCCTCCCAGGCTCAAGCGATTCTCCTGCCTCAGCCTCCCTATTAGCTGGGATTACAGACGTGCACGCTGCCACATCTGACTAATTTTTGTATTTTTAATAGAGACGGGGTTTCATCATGTTGGCCAGGCTGGTCTCAAACTCCTGACCTCAAATGATCCACCTGCCTTAGCCTCTCAAAGTGCTGGGATTACAGGCATGAGCCACTGTGCCCAGCAGTACTATGATTTTAACAGTGAGTTAGCAATCATGTTAGGTGATACTCCATCCATTAGTCAAATATTTTACAGTTCATAAAGCACTTTCACATGCATCCTATCACTGGGAGGATCTTCTTCCAAATCCTCCTTCACCAACCATTCTCCTCCACATGCATATTCCAAGTGCTCCCAAGACCAACCCTGGGCCCTGGTTTCTTGTTTCTGCACTCATTGCCTCCAGAGCTCAAAGGGCCTACATTCCAGCATGAGACAGTGATAGCCTGAACCATGGTTATGGCAATGGGATGGAGAAACTTGGACCCATTCATGAGATATGAATGAGCTAGACCCTCATAGTATCTACCAAAGGGTATACAACTAACATTTGGGATAGGACTGCCCCACACATGAAGGAACGTTCAGCATCTCTGACTCCTGCCCACCAATTGCTGGTTTCACTGTAGTTTTTGTGACAACCCATAAAAGACCCTCCAGATATTCCCTGGGTGGCAGTACTGCCTCCCCCAAGTTGGGAGCACTGCTACGATGATCAAGGCTTGGTGGGTGGTTGGGATTCAGAGCTAAAAAGTGCTTCCAAGGTTCTGACATAGGCAACTTGGCAGATGACGATGCTTCTTGCTGAAACTGGACCAGGAAGATAATCACTTGTGGGATTGCAGTAGCTCACACAGTGCTGGAACCATTCAGTACAGAATTAGATACATGACTTTGAACCATGAACCACTGACTCTGCCAGGCCCTGGTAAACAGGACAGTTAAGTCCTCTGTGCTCCCTAATTTATATCCTAGTTGGGGAGGCAACAAATAAGAACGTGTCCAAATAAATCAGCAAGATCAGATTGTGCAAAGCACTACAGAAGAGGTAAAGGTGACAAGATGGAGCCTCCTTTCAATGAGGGGGTGGCGGTCAAGGAAGGCCTCTCAGGGAAATGATGGTTATGGTGAGATTTGAAGGGTAAACCCAGTCATGGGAACTGCTGCGGCAAAAGCACAGGCTAAGGGACCAGCAAATATGGGTCCACGGAGACATGAACGTGGCTGAGACCTTTGGGGACAGAGTTTGAGATGAGAAGAGAAGAAGCATATGAGAGACTCTGGTAGCCATGAAGATAGCAACATTTCAGAAGGACAAAGGAAGAGGAATCCAATCAAGATGGAACTGGGCAGCCAAAGTGGCAGGAAGAAAACCAGAAGTTTACAAAGTCACAGAAGCCAAAGCAGGGGCGCATCCTGAGAAGATAGAGATGGTCATGAGGGCCAAATGCTGCAGGCAGAGACCGAGGAGGAGGAGAGCTGCAGCATCTATTGCTCTGGCCACAACAGGGTCATGGGGGACACTTGGTCCAGCCATTCCTGTGGGTGGTATAAAGAACAGTGGGCAGGAAGACGGACACTTGGTTCTAATCCTGGCTCTGCCTCTAACTCCTAAGGAGTCCCCTCCCCTTTTACAGTCTGGACTGTCATGTGGGAGATCCATTCTAACCATGCAGTCCATGATTCTGAGGACTATGACTCAAGCCTTTCACTTATATTTCCCTCATGGAACAACTTTATTCATGTCTTCGCATACTGGCTAAGCTTGAGGTTGACACCCACGTTTGATAGCCCCACTGAAACTTCACATCCAGGGGGAGCAAACCCCAAATGGGAATCAGGGTGCAGCAGCCAGAATGAAATAGAATAACTGGTGAGCAGGCAACTACAACCTCTGTCCACAAAAATAATCACTAGAGAGCTTGCAGGTACAGGAGCCAAGAGACATGCAAATGGTGGGATGTAGATAGTGCTTCCAAAGATGGTTGCACCAATATAAATCTCATCACATATACTCTTCTTACAGTGCCATGCTCCTTCATCAAGAAGGAGGATCACTGTTATCTTCCATTGAACCCAGGCAAACTTTTGTAACTGCCTCAACCAATAAAATTTGGCAGAAGTGATGCTGCATGGTAGGCATCCCCCTGGCTCACCCACTCTGTGTCAGGATGCAAGCCTTTGGGAGCTGTGAGCCACCATGTTGAATAGGACATTCAGAAGGGTTGAGATCCTAGCTATATGACAGGCACTATGATATATGTTCTCATTCTCATGTTTTAATGCTCATAACAACACTGAAGATAGGTGGCATTATTCTCTCCCTGCAGGAAAAATAAAAATTGAATTAAAAACCATGAGACTCAGACAGGAAGAGATTTGCTAGGATTGATACCCAGGTCACTCCTGACTCCAGAGATCCTAAGTCTTTTTTTTTTTTTAACCAGTAACTCGACCTGATTCTCTGATGATGTTTCTGTTTTCTAAAAGCACCCCATTTATGCTGCCTAGTGAAACCAGCTGGAGGTAGGCTTGGAAGGCCAGGGATCAGGACCCAGATCTGCCTTGAAATCACTGTGTGACCTTGACCCCACTCTGAGACCATTTAATCATCAAGAGGGACAGCAAGCCTGGCTCTGAGACCTTGCAGGGGTGGAGCGGAGATCAGATGTGTTTCCAGATATAAAAATGCTTTAAAGAGGAAAACGGCCCATCCAATATAACACAGTACTTCTCCTGCGTGCATCAGATCTTGCTGAGAGCAGAATTCTAAAACCGTCTGAACTCTCTAAGCATTCAGAACTTGTGGAGAGGAAGAACAAGGTGTATAATTTTTTGTTGTCATTGCTTTAGAAGCTCAAAGTAGGATTGGAAAATCGTGACTTCTAAGGCTCACAGCTTTGAGTTTCTGCGGACAGCTGGGCCTGGAGATGATGTCATCTGGCATGAGTGAGAAAGCCTCCCTTTAGCAAAAAGTGATTTGCAGGAAGGGAATTTCTGCACTCTGCATGTGGGCAAGAGATGACCAAATGTTCCCTGACATTCGTGCTTGATTACCTGTAAAATGAGGCCCCATCCTTAACCGTCCATGGGGAGAACGGAATATCAAACCACAGGAGACCATGTCCACTCTAACCCCAAAACTGAGATCCTGCATGTGAACATACTTTGAAAACAGAATATCGAGAAAGAATTTGAAATATATATGAAGATTTACAGGCATGCTTATCAGGTCACTGTTTACAATATAAAAAGTAGACAGAGCCTGACACTTCACGAGTGAATTGATCAAATCAATTTTATGATATATCCATGTATTAGAATATTGAGATGCTACTAAAAGCATGTTTGCAAAGACTTTTTAATGGGTTGAGGAAATGTTAATAATGTTGAAGGTAATGTCAGGGGACAAAGCTGCCTGAGCATAATGGCTGAGCTCCAGACGTACACGAGTAACTGATTGGGATGAGAAAGAACACAGCCAGCAGACAGGGTTAGGGAGGAAACTGACTTTTCATCATTCATCTTTTAGTAACTTTTGAATCTTCAGATGGAGAAGAGCCATCGATTCCTAGTGCAGTAAAGTAAACAAGACCCACACTAAGACAAAGTATTCTAAGATCCTACGAACTTCCACATCAAGAAACAAAGTCATGTACAAAGAAACTGGAATCAGAATACCATCAGACTATTTTCAATGGAAGGATTAAAATAAAGACATTTGCAAATATTTGCAGTCAAGAAGTTATCTTTTCTGTTTGTTTGTTTTTAGGAGACAGGGTATTGTTTTGTTACCCAAGAGTGCAGTGGCAGGATCATAGCTCACTGCAGCCTCAAACTCCTGGGCTCAAGCAATCCTTCCACCTCAGCCTCCCTAGTAGCTAGGACTATAGGCGTGAACTACCACAGCCAGCTAATTTTTTTCATTTTTTTATTTTTGTAGAGACGGGGTCTCACCATGTTGCCCAAACTGGTCTCAAACTCCTGTTCCCAAGCAATCCTTCCACCTTAGCCTCCCAAAGTGCTGGGATTACAGGTGTGAGCCTCCACACCCAGCCTAAGAAGTTACCTTGTTATCCTGTATGCAACTTTTCTTGGAAAGCTACTGGAGGTTACGCTGGAGCAATACAAGAAAGTAAGTCAAGAGGAATATAGGAAATGTAATGCAGGCAAAGGGAGGATCTAAACAGCACAATATCCAGGCCTGGAGGAGCCCCACTCTACAATGGGGGAAGGGGCCAAAACATACCTGGAGGAAGGTCTTCAGGCAAATAAAATGGGTTGAGGGCATTTGTGACATTAGGTCATGTAAAAATGGTAAATAGTAGATCCTTAGAAAACTAAATGAAATACATGACACAATTTTTAACTACAGGAAAGTATAGCACACTCCTTAACTCAGAGTTGGAAAACATCTACAAAGTATCATGAAGCATGTGTTAGCTGCGGTTCTCTGAGAAGTGTACACTACAAGAGGTAAAAGAGATGTGTTGGAGAAAACACCTGTAAAGGAGAAAGGGGAGGGAATGTTAAGACCTGGCAGTTCTGATATTTTGGAAAAAAAGAAAGTTAACAAGAACATTTTGGATAGGCCAATGCGGAGTCTTCCAATCAAAGTTCCTCATTAAGAATCTCACACCTAGAAGAAAGGTGCCAGAATTACTACCCACGCATTGAGTACTACTTGACTGGGGACAGCTGAAGGAAGCCTGATGTGGGACAGTTCCAATAGGACAGCAGCTTGGAACCACAGCAAGAGATTGGAGTGGTGAATCTTCAGGACCACTGTCATGTAAATACTGAGTATTGATACAAACAACCAACACTGAAGGAAAGGAGAGGGGAAATTGGAGGCGGTGTTGCAGAGAGAGGGAGCAATCACAAGGCTCCTCCAGGTGACTCCCTACATTTCTCAGCTTCACGAGAAGTGAGGGTAAGGCCATTGACAGGACCACAGGCGATGAGCAGAAGTGGAATGTGTCCCTTTCAAGTGAAGGAGATAAGAACCTGAGGGCTTTATCCATCATGCTTTTTCCCTGGGCAGTGAATTTTGCAGCCACATGTTGTGATGGTGATGGCACATGATGGAGTTAAGCTTAGGTCATTCAGTCACTCGAGGGAGGGCAGCCCCCACACCCAGATGCACATTCATCCCACCTATCTGCCTCCCCAGGACACAACTTGGCCACTTAAAGAAGACCCTGGCACTGCCCTCCTTGCCGCATCTCCTAATACCAGCAACTGTCCTCAGCATTCCCCATGACACCCTCTGCAGTGGGAGCCAAAGCACCTCGGACGTTCAGATTCAACCAGAACAAGCCCAGGTCTGGCCCCCCAGCCACTTCAAGATGCAGGATGAAGGATTGTGCTCTGAGTCGTGGAATCTGGTTTCTCCATCAGCCCCCAGAGCACCTGCATATCACATCCGGAAAGTGCAGAAGAGTTAACCCTCCTGGAGCAAACTTTGACCAATGAGAGGCAGGAGATGAGAAAGAGCTGGCAGCTATATTCTGTCCCTTCTTCCCCGTGATGGATTGTTCTGAGCTGTGGTTCACTAAGGACACCCTACATGACCAAGTAACCAAATGTGTATTGCTTTTTTTTTTTTTTCTGAGATGACTTTTGCTTTTGTCACCCAGGCTGGAGTGCAATGGTATGATCTCGGCTCACTGCAACCTCCTCTTCTTGGGTTCAAGCAATTTTCCTGCCTCAGCCTCCTGAGTAGCTGGGATTACAGGTGCCCACCACCACGCCCAGCTAATTTTTGCATTTTTAGTAGAGACGGGGTTTCACCATGTTGGACAGGCTGGTCTCAAACTCCCGACCTCAGGTGATCCATCCACCTTGGCCTCCCAAAGTTCTGGGATTACAGGTGTAAGCCACTACGTCCAGCCCCCAAACGTGTTTTCTTGTGGAGTTCCAGTAGCTCCATGATGCATCCTTGCCTTCCTTTTCTCCCCCTGTCTACTTTTCTTCTGTTCATGCTCTCTTGCTGTCCTGGGCTTGCACCTCACAACAAAGCCCTGGCATGTAAGCTTTGCCTTGAGCTCTGTGTTCTGTGGCTAAGATGCCTTTGGAGGATACTTCTTGGGTCTTTGGGAAACAAGGAAGATCAAGGGGAAGAAGTGACTGAAGATAGGAAGAGGCCAAGCCCTGTGTGTAGGAGTCAGAAAGCAGAGCCTAAAATGGACAGCATTTCTGAATAGCTCAGAAAGGGAATAAAGAACCACAAACCAAGAAAACAGCTGAGATAACAGCTGGGATGGGAGAGTGATGGGAGAACACTGAGCTGTAGGACATCTCATGATGGCATCTGAAGCAGGACAGAGGCTGAGGCCCTGAGCCTGCAGAATACCACACACCCCAGTGATGATGACAAGAGCTGCAGTGTCTATGAAGGGCTTCACTAACACTCTGGTGCCAGAAATGGCATATTTTCATATATTTTTAAATAAAAATAAATTTATGTCAGCCTCATCAGCCAAGATTGGCAATGAACCCATTCTCAGATAATGAGTGGAGGGATCTGGGAGACCTCCCACCTCCCTGGAGACTCTAAAATGATGCAAATAGTTAGCACATTATTGAGCGCTTACTGTATACCACCTGCTGTTCTGCCCACTTCATGTGTATTAACTCATTTAATCCCCATGACAACATTTTGGGTTAGGCACTGTTCGCATTTCCATGCAATTGATAAGGAAACTGATTAACTTGCCCAAGGTCAAGGTAGTGACAGAGAAAGATCTCATCTCAAGTACTGTGCCTCTAAATCTCATGTTATTAACGGACACACCATAACACGTGTGATGTGAGGTTTTTACAGTCAAAAACATGAGGAAGAGCCTCTGGTCTATCAAGGCTGCCGTGGCAGCTCCCAGTTCTCCTTGTCAAGTACTTTGGGGTCCATTTGAAGGGAAAGGCTTCGTTGGGGACCACACTTCCCCTGAACCTGGAGATTTTTACCAGGAAGAGTCAACCAGAGCCCACACCACAGCACAAGTAGGCTCAGTCCACCCAGAACCTTCCCACTGTATCCCACCTCAAGGTCTTACTGCCTCGGCATCTCCCTCATCCCACCCTCCCATATTCATCGTTGTGGCTCAGGAAGTTCAACGCTCCTTTTCCAGTGTTGAGCCTGTGTCCTTCTCTCCTCTGGAAAACCAGCTTCCACTCCCACCCCAACCAGGAAAGAGCTGAGCCTCCACCCATGGGTCAGTTCCACCCTGGGAAAAGGGAGAGCAATCCCCCAAAGACATGAAGTCTTCCTCTTACTTTCAGGAAAAGGAAAATAGTGCTTTGTGATTCGGGGTGGTGGGGAACTATTGTAGAGGTTTCACACTGCATAACCCTAGAAAATGCTGTTCATATTCACAGTCATCATAGATGTAGCTATTAAGAGCATCTCCAGAAGACAAAAACAGAGTATCTTGAGGGAGGGAAGGACTTTGCAAATTCATAGCAAGGTATCTTTAGGGCTAGAGGTGGGGTTGGGAGGAGTCTATTACAAAGCAAAAGGGGGAAGTTCACAACACCATTAATTTCTCAATAAGACATCCAGTTATTCAGTGAACATTTACTGGGCACCTCCTATATCCAGGTACATGTCTAAGGACTTTCTATTCAGTATGTCAATCTTCAAAACAATCCTGTGAAACAGGCAATATCATCACCACCATTTTACTGATCGGAAAATCAAGAGAGTTATTTGTTCAAAGCTATACAGCTAATAAGCGGAGAAGCTGGGATTTGACCCCATGTCTGCCCACTTTGCCAGCCCTCACTCTTCTGTGGATGACAAAGGTGCACCAGGACTCAGCCTTGTGCAAGAAGCAATCAAAGGAGGCCTGCAACAACAGATGCACATAATTTTTGCATGAAGCCACAGTCTTACCAATGGCCCTTTTCATGGGGTTTCTTGATGGCGGGATCATTCATGTGGAGGCTACATGCACAGAAACCTAATCAGAGACCAGTACTGCCAACTGACATGCATGACTTTGGACACACTGGTTAACATATCAGAGCCTCAAGTTTCCTTCCCTGCAAAACTGGGGCTGATGCTGGTTGTCTTGCAATATGAGGGGGATTAGAAAATGTATCCTCTATAAAGTGCCTGAAACGTTAACAAATGTAACTTTCTTTACCATTACCAACTCTCCTCATTCTTAAATTCCCTATCATTGAGTCTCTAAGGAATCTGCCTTTTCAGTTAAATTCCTTGAGTGAGCTTTTTAAAGAGAGATTTGAGCTGGGTTTTATTATCCGATGCTGATAACACTTTTGATGTGTATCAATCATTTTCATTTGTAAGGTGGGTGGATTTTATATATCCATATCTATCTGCTGGGAGAAAAATCTTTAAAGCTTCAAGATGGGATTTTAAAAACATCTTTATAAAAGAAAAAAAGCAAAAGTTTAACCTTCAAGGAAAATAAAAGAGAACATGAAGTCTATACTTGAACACACACAACATCCAAAAAAAAAAAAACCGGAGCCTGAGATTGCAAATGTACAACCTCGACACCAATTGTTTGGACAGTATAAAAAGGATGGTTTTCATCTGCATTGGTAAAGGAGGCAGCTTAACACATTGCATGAGGCCATAAAATCTGTCCCTATCAGCAGCATTGACGTGGGGCCGGAAACCCTGTTATTAGAGATGTTCCATTCATTCATTTATTCTTTCTGTCATCTATTCTCCTCACTCATTCTTTCATCTAAAAATCTCTTCTCAAGTGATTACCATGTGCCAGGCACTGTGTTAGCTGCTGAGAGTATGGAAATGACTGACAGTCCCATTACATATATCCACTTTACAGATAGAGAAACAGGCATGTTCAGATAATGACAATATAAAGTAAGTTTTATCTATGACAGGCTAAAAGAGCAGTAAAAATGGAAAAAATAAGACTCAATTCAAAGACAAACACATGACAAATATAATTTTTGTGTTGTGAGGTGTAATGAACAAGCACAGAATTAAGAAGACTTCACAGTGGCTGAGGGTATTAGAAAAAGCGGGGCACTGGGGTCAGAGGCGGTGGGGTGGTCTCAGAGCTGCAACAGTAACTCTCTAGCAGACCAGGAAAAGAAAGTGTCCTGGCATTTTTGCCCCCTGGTAAAGACGAATTATGCTGCAGGAGTAATCCAGGTCATCCTGATTGCCCATTTGTGTACTTGCTTCTGTATTCTTTAGTCTACCTGATTATTTTCCAGGTTAAGGCTGTAAAGGTGTAGAACACAGGACAGGTTGAAGTGTAGCATGGAAAAGACCTGAAGTGGTGCTATGGTCTGAATATTTGTGTCCCTCCAAATTTCATGTGTTAAAACTTAATCACTAATATGATATCATTAAGAGGTGTTGCTCACATAAACAGTTATGAATATAT
Source organism: Gorilla gorilla gorilla (assembly GCF_029281585.2). NCBI lineage: Eukaryota > Metazoa > Chordata > Mammalia > Primates > Hominidae > Gorilla > Gorilla gorilla. The sequence goes on along the minus strand of NC_073231.2, from coordinate 140,735,628 downwards.
GATCATCTCAATATACATAGGGAAAGCATTTGATAATATTCAGCATCCCTAGATTAAAACCCTCAACAAAATTGTCATAGAAGGGACAGAAGTCAAAGTAATAAAAACCATCTATGACAAACCCACAGCCAACATCATAGTGAATGGGGAAAAATTGAAAGCATTCCCCCTAAGAAATGGAACAAGACAAGGATGCCCACTTTTACCACTTCTAGTCAACACAGTACTGGAAGTCCTAGCCAGAGTAATCAGACAAGAGAAAAAAAAATTAAGGGAATCCAAATTGGAAAAGAGGAAGTCAAACTGTTACTGTTCACCAATGATATGACTGTATACCTAGAGAAACCTAAAGACTCACCCAGAAAGCTCCTGAATCTGATAAACAAATTCAGTAAAGTCTCAGGATACAAAATCAATGTACAAAATCAGTAGCACTGCTATACACTAATAGCAACCAAGCTGAGAACCAAATCAAGAACTCAATCCCTTTACAACCACTGCAAAAAATAAAACCAAAATACTTAGGAATATACCTAACCAAAGAGGTAAAAGATCTCTACAGGGAAAACCACCAAACACTGCTGAAAGTAATCATAGATGACACAAACAAATGGAAACCCATGCCATGTTCATAGATGGATAGAATCAATATTGTGAAAATGATCATACCACCAAAAGCATCTACAGATTCAGTGTAATTCTCATCAAAATACCATCATCATTCTACACAGAACTAGAAAAAACAATGCTAAAATTTATATGGAACCAAAAAAAAAGAGCCTGCTAGCCAAAGCAATACTAAGCAAAAAGAACAAATCTGGAGGCATCACATTACCAGACTTCAAATTATATTACAAGGCTATAGTCACCAAAACAGCATGGTACTGGTATAAAAATAGGCATGTAGGCCCACAGAACAGATTAGAGAACCCAGAATAAAGCCAAATACAGCCAACTGATCTTTGCCAAAGCATACCAAAACATAAAGTGGGACAGGACACCCTATTGAATAAATGGTGCTGGGATAACTAGCAAGCCACAGTGGAAGAATGAAACTGGATCCTCTTCTCTCACCTTATACAAAAATCAACTCAAGATGGATCAAAGACTTAAATCTAAGACCTGAAACCATAAATATTCTAGAAGATAACACCAGAAAAACTTCCAGACATTGGCTTAAGCAAAGAATTTGTGACTAAGAATCCAAAAGCAAATGTGCCACAAATAAAAATAAATTGGACCTAATTAGACTAAAAAGCTTCTGCACAGCAAAATAAATAATCAGCAGAGTAAACATACAACCCAGAGAGTGGGAGAAAATATTCTCAAACTATGCATCTGACAAAGAACTAATACCCAGAATCTACAAGGAACTCAAACAAATCAGAAAGAAAAAAGCAAATAATCCTGTCAAAAAGTGGGCAAAGGACATGAATAGACAATAAAAAAGAAGAAATACAACCAGCCAACAAACATAAAAAAGTGCTCAACATTACTAATTATCAGGGAAATGCAAATTAAAACCACAATGAGATACCACCTTACTCCTGCAAGAATGACCATAATTTTAAAAATTAAAAATAATAGATGTTGGCATGGATATGGTGAAAAGGGGACATTTTTACAGTGCTGGTGGGAAGTATGGAGATTCCTTAAAGAACTAAAAGCAAAACTACCATTCAGTCCAGCAATCCCAGTAATGGGTATCTACCCAAAGGAAAATAAGTCATTATATGAAAAAGACAAATGCACTTGCGTGTTTATAGCAGCACAATTCACAATCGCAAAAATATGGAACCAACATAAATATCCATCAACCAATGACTGGATAAAGAAAATGTGGTTTATATGCCCCATGGAATACTACTCAGCCATAAACCGAAACGAAATAATGGCTTTTGCAGCAACCGGGGCAGAGTTGGAGGTCATTATTCTAAGTGAAGTAACTCAGGAATGGAAAACCAAATACCGTATGTTCTAACTTATAAATGGGAGCTAAGCTATCAGGAGGCAAAGGAATAAGAATGATATAATGGACTTTGTGGGCTCAAGAGGAAGGATGGGAAGAGGGTGACAGGTAAAAGACTATACTTTCGGTACAGTGTGTACACTGCTTGGGTGACAAATGCACCAAAATCTCAGAAATCATCACTAAATAATTTATTCATGTAACTGAAAGCCACCTATACAAAAACTATTGAAATATAAAAACAAAAATAAATTTAAAAATTTTTAAAAATGAGATGTTACCTTTAGGTGCTGATTAAGTCATGAGGGCAGAGTCCTCGTGAACAGGATTAGTGACCTTATAAAGAGGTGCAAGGCCATGGAATACTATGCAGCCATAAAAAGGAATGAGATCATGTCCTTTGCAGGGACATGGAGCAAGCTGGAAGCCATTAACCTCAGCAAACTAACACAGGAACAGAAAACCAAACACCACATGTTCTCACTCATAAGTGGGAGCTGAACAATGAGAACACATGGACACAGGGAGGGGAACATCACACACCAAGGCCTGTTGACCAGGGAGGGGGGGTGGAATGGGGGGGCGGTGGGAAGGGGAGGGAAAGCATCAGGACAAATAGCTAATGCATGTGGAGCTTAATGCCTAGGTAACGGGTTAATAGGTGCAGCAAATCACCATAGCACACGTTTACCTTTGTAGCAAGCCGGCACATATCCCAGAACTTAAAGTAAAATAAAATTTAAAAAATAAAAATAAATAAATAAAAAATAAAGAAGTGAAAGGGAACTATTTGCCCCTGCCACCCTGAAAGGACTCAGCAAGAGGCCTCACCTGTAAAGTAGAAAAGAGCCCTCACTAGACACTAGATTTGCTGGTGCCTTAATCTTGGAGTTCCTCACTTCCAGAATTGCGAGAAAGAAGGTTCTATTATGTATAAATTACCCAGCCTACGATATTTTGTTCTAGCAGCCCAGTGGACTAAGATAAGCATCATCTGCTCTAACCTTGTCTTTTACAAATCAGTGATTTTAGGCCCAGAAAGGTTAAGAGATTTGCTGAATGCCACAAGGCAAATCAAGACCTAGAACATAGGTTTCCCAGTTCCCCGAAGGGCCTCCCACTTGAAAAGCATATCACAGTATAGGAAGAGCCTCACATACCCTGACAGAGTGGCTATTAGTGTCCCTAAACTACAGAGGAGAATACAGAGGCCTGAGATGGGAAGTGAGTTGCCTAAAATCACACAGTGCAAGTTCCAGGCAGAACCAGCACTAGCTGGAACCGAAAGCTCCGAAGCGCTTTCCGTTATGCGACACTGCCGCCTAGGGGCAGTCTAGATCAAGGGACCCAAGGAAGGCGGGCTTTGGGCAGGTGGCAGGGCCACAGTGGGGAAAGAGGGATGCTGGGAGCAGCCTCAGAGGCGACTTTCATCTACTTCCACCCTAGCCAGGGGTGGCCACAGTTCTGCCTCCCGCTGCTGCCCACACACTTAAAACGTCCTGCACGCCCCTCCAGGGACACTCTTGTAAGTTATACGCTCTAATGTTGCCAAACTAAAATTGAGACTGAAAGTAGGTGCAGCTTTCGCTAAAGGGATCATTTTTCATCCACCTCATGATGAAGCATATGGAGCGAGGAAGACATATTCCTTTGAAATTGTTGGGAGCAGGCTGTGGGTTTTCACAATGAATCTGTGACTCACGGCATAGGCAAGGTGGTGGCGTTCAGTCCTGCAGGTACCATCACGCAAGAACAGGTACAAGGGAGGTGGAATGCAGCTAATCATCTGCCCTGTGCACAGATGCAAAATGCATTGATCATTTTTGTGTAACATTATACACAATAAATCTAACTGTTGGTAGCCCCACCCTTTTGAATAATGGATCATCACAGAGCACATAGAGGCAACAGAGGGACCCTACTGCAGATCAATAGCACAGCCTAGTGGCGATCTAAGAGATGGCTACTTCATCTCGCCATCATCACAGGCTCATAGGAAGCTCAGGATATCCTCATTTTTGGTGGGATATCAAATTCTAAAAAAGGCTAAGCTACTCAAGCTTAACAGTTCTACCAACATTTTTCTCTTTTTAAATTTTTTTATTTTTAATTACTGTGGTTACATAATAGTTGCACATATTTATGGGGTACATATATTTTGATACAAACATACAATGTGTAATGATCAAATCAGTGTAACTGGGGTATCCATCACACCAAGCATTTATCATTTCTTTGTATTAGGAACATTTGAATTCTACTCCTTTAGTTACTTTGAAATATACAATAGATTATGGTTAGCTACAGTCTCCCTATTGCACTACTGAAGCTAAATCTTATTTCTATTTAACTGTATTTTTATACCCATTAACCATCTCCTTTATATCCTCCACCTCTACTACCCTTCCCAGCCTCTGGTAATCATCATTCTACTCAATCTTCATGAGTTCAATTTTTTTTAGCTCCCGTAAATTGGTAAGAACATATGATACCTGTTTTTCCATGTCTGGCTTATTTCACTTCACATAACGTCCTCCAGTTCCATCTACGTTGTTGCAAATGACAGGATTTAATTTTGTATGGCTGAATAATATTCCATTGTGTATATATACCACATTTTCTTTATCCATTCATTCATTGATGGACACTTAGGTTGATTCTATGTCTTGGCTATTGTGAATAGTGCCACAATAAACATGGGAGTGCAGATATCTCTCCAGCATTTTAATTGTCCTGCTCTGTGCCAGACACTGACCCAGCCTTCAGAGAATCAATAATGAACAGAACATAGTAAGAGATGAGACTCGGATTATTTGAGAAGGATCTGAGAGAAACTAAAAGAGCGAGGTCACAGTGCCTGACCTACTCAGCAGTTCATAATCAGGTCAACAAATCTTTAGCAATTCTGCCCTTTTTTGGGCGGTCACACATGCAAAATTATTTCCTCTATGTAACAATTCTGAAGAGTAAATTATATACATAAGTGTAATCCTTGATATAATTTTAATTACCTGAAGGAGTTGTCCTTAGCTCTTCTGAAGTCACATACCCACTGAAAGTCTGATGAAATCTATGGATTCAGTCCACCAGAAAATGCACCCACATAATATATAGCAAAATGCTGCATACAATTCAAAAGTTTTTCAGAAACTATGATGCTTCTCCAAGCACTCAAGTAACAGTTCCTATTTGAAAGGGTTTTGCTGTCTTGATCACTTGGAAAGCTATGCTTTTTGCTTTTTTTTTTTTTTTTTTTTGAGACAAGGTCTCACTCTGTTGCCCAAGCTGGAGTGCAGTGGTGCGATCGTGGTTCACTGCAGCCTCCACCTCCTGGGTTCAAGCAACTCTCCTGCTTCAGCCACGCAAGTAGCTGGGATTACAGGTGTGTGCCACCATGCCTGGCTAATTTTTGTATTTTTAGTGGAGACAAGGTTTTGCCATATTGCCCAGGCTGGTGTCATACTCCTGAGCTCAAGTGATCTGCCTACCTCTGCCTCCCAGAGTTCTGGGATTACAGGCATGAGCCACTGCACCTGGCCTGAAATCTATGCTTAGAGAAAAATGACATTTTCTACTTTAAAGTATTTTGACATTAACTTGAAGATAAGTGTAATTCATTAATTAAATAGGAGAAATTATCAAGCACCTGCAACATACTCAAAGCTACTTGTAAAGTTGGCAAGGGATGCAGAAGTATAAACTCTATGCCCTCCTATAGAGAGCCTGGATAAGACAGATGTTCAGGGCCCAGGCTGTGGGTTCACATTCTTGCTTCATCACCAGGACAACCACTCAACCTCTCTGAGCCTTGGTTTTCTCATCTGCCAATGAAAGTGATGATTACAAGTCCCTCACCAGGCTCTTGTGGGAATTGATGTAAATCACAGTGTCTGGAAGATACTAAAAGCTCAATGAATGGTTTTTTATTGTGAACATTACAATTAGGATGAATTAATGATTTAATCCACCCAATAACAATTTACCCATTGCCCACTGTTTACCAGGTGACTAATACTAAGTGTTGGGGATACAGATTTGGCCAGGTGTCTGATTGCACAGCCAGACCCTAGTTTCTGAAGCTTAGTCCAAGGACAGGCACCAAGGTTGTCACCCAGAAGCTTGTTAAACATGTGGGATATCTCAGGCCCCTCCCCAGAACTACTGAATTTTAGCAAGATACCCAGGCGATTCATAAAAGCTTTAAACTTTGAGAAATCCTGTGGTAGATCTTGAAAAAAGAGAGACTCCCTCTGAAAAAGTGGCCTTGCTTCCTGGTCTAGATGGATTCAGAAAGAGCTTGAAGCAAATCCTCTTGGTTCTACAAATGGTGACTTCTGTGGCCGCTCTTTGTAATATAAATGTGTCCCTGGAGGGAAAAATATAACAGGACTATTTGGTGACATCACAAAGGTTGTCTCTCCAAGTACCCCTCCTCTGTAGACAAGGCTTGGGAGAGATGCTCATTTGCCAAGAGACAAGGAGACCAGAAATTCCCACACATTCCTTTTGAAGAGTCAATGCTATTGGAACCTCTCTTGTAAACTAAGATGGTCACAAAAGGTCCCCTGGCAGGAAAGAGAACCACAAGGGAGCCCAACACAAAGGAAGAACTGGGACAACCTGCTCAACTCCAAGGCCCAGGGGAGGTTCTGGATTGAAGAAGCAGGTGCTGGGATCATGTCTGAAGAGGCCAGAGGTCTGCCCTCAGGCTAAGACAAGAACAATGAGAGAACATGCAAAGTCAGATGAAAGAGAGCATGGAAGAGCATGCTTGGTGGAGCTGTAGGGGGTAGGTCATCTACCTTGTGACACCCTGTGCCCCCACAGAGACCTGGATTCACAAAGAGGTCATTGCAGAAGTGGGCAAGAGTATGCCAGACTTGGGACCCACTGGCAGAGGTAGCAGGAGCAAGGTAGCCAAATGCCATGGCCCCGCCGTAGGTTCATCAGTCTCCAGTTCCCTTTCTAGTTGGCATATGTGAGCAGAACAAGTTCTGTGGGAATAAATAAGCACCAGGAGTTTAATCAAATCCAGACTCTGCCTCAAGATCCCATGGTCTAGTGGGGCTGTGGGCATGTGAATACAAAAATGAATCCTTACAACAGGAGCCACTACCCCCATATCCCAACAAGGATTTGCAGCCTGGAAGAGGTTAAAGCCCTTGAAGAAGGCCACAGACAGTGTAGGTGGAAAAGCCAAGAGTGACATCCAAATCAATCCCAAACTCTGCTTTTTACAAACTATCCACCTGCTATACAGGGTCCCTCTGCTGAGGAGAAAGCCACAACATTTTTGTAAGTATAAATTCAGTAACCAACAAAAAGACCATCAGCATTCTCCAGGAACACAAAAGAGGGACCAAGTTGGTGTTGGGACATGAGGAAAACAGCCCACTCTTTGCACCATGCCTTGAAGAATTGGGGCAGCCAGAGAAGGAACAGCGAAGAGGACTTAGACCCAGGTTACATCGAGCTGAAGCTTGAGGATGAAGTGAGCATGAGGCTACAAAAGCAGGTGAAGGCCAGATCTCTGAGGAGCTGGAGGAGTGTCTTATGAACTTGAGCTTTGTTGGGCCACAGAAGAAAGCAACTGGGGCTTTGGGGAAGGAGCCCTACTTGGGCCTTTGTTTAAGAATGATCTCCCTGGTGGGCCGGGTGTGGTGGCTCACGCCTGTAATCCCAGCACTTTGGGAGGCCGAGGCAGGTGGATCACGAGGTCAGGAGATCAAGACCATCCTGGCTAACACGGTGAAAACCCATCTCTACTAAAAAAAAAATACAAAAAATTAACTGGGCGTGGTGGCGGGCACCTGTAGTCCCAGCTACTCGAGAGGCTGAGGCAGGAGAATGGTGTGAACCCAGGAGGCGGAGCTTGCAGTGAGCTGAGATCACGCCACTGCACTCCAGCCTGGGCAACAAAGCGAGACTCCGTCTCAAAAAAAAAAAAAAAAAAAAGAATGGTCTCCCTGGGGACCACAGGAAAGATGGTTTGAGGTAAGAGATTGAAGGCAGGAGATTCCATGAGAAGATGTCCCCAGGACGGAACTAGACAGTTGAGAAGAGGAGAAACTCTTGGGAGGCATTTTAGAGGGAAAACAGATAAGTCTTAGCGACTCAGAGAAGAGGAAATGAGCAGGAGGGGAATGAATGCGCCTCCAAGCTTCAAACCTCGTTAGGTTCGAAGCCAGTTGAAGAAGAGCAGCTGTTCGGAAAAAAGGGAAAAGTTCTGAGGGCTGGCCCCTGAAGCCCTCTGCCTAGTGGCTTGTCACTTTCTTTCTTTTCTTATTTTGCATTCTTCTGGCAGTCCAGTAAGAAAATACTCTAAAACCTGAAGCACCCAGAAAGGTCAGAGAGAGCAGGCAGAGCCCCACGAGCAGGCATGTTCCATCAGTTTGAGACATGAGGTATCTTCTGCCAGGGTCCACAGGAGCAGAAGACCAGAGAATAAATCCATCCTCTCTCTGATACCATCTTTATGTGGTTTCAGCACACTTCTGTTCGAAATCAAGTCAATTCAATTCAGCAAACATTTTGAGTACCAACTATATGCCCCGGCTAGGCACTTGGGGTACGCAGATGATAATAAAAAACCCAGTACAGTAGAATGAACAACGTGTCCCCAAAATTCGTGTCCACCTGGAACATCGGAATATGAGCTTATTTGGAAGTAGGGTCTTTGTAGATGTCATTAGTGAACCTAAGATAAAGTTTACTATTGGATTAGAGTGGGACTGGTATTCCTTATAAGAGAAGAAGACACAGAGACTCACAGAAAAGAGACTATGTGAGGATGAAGGCAGAGACTGGAGTGATGCGTCTACAAGCCAAGGAATGCCAGGGATTGCTGGGAGTCACCAGAGCCAGGAAGAAGCAAAGAAGGATCCTCCCCTAGAGCCTTCATAGGGAGTGTGGCTCTGTCCACACCTCAATTTAGGACTTCTAGCCTCCAGAACTGTGAGAGAAAGTCTCTGGTTTTAAGCCACCCAGTGTGTGATAATTTGTCTTGGCATCCCTAAGAAATTAATATACCCAGCATATGGAGAGAGGCCACCTGCAGAACAAAGCCAAGAAAAGACATGGAAAGAAAGAGAGCTCTAAGGGCTTCAACTGAACCCCTGGATCTAGCTGTGCCTGAAGCTAGACCATCCTTGGACCTGGCAGCTACAGAAAATGCTCTGTTCCCTTCTATGTAGCTATTCTCACTTAGTTCTCCATCAGGGCAAGTCAAAGAGGCCTGATTATTCATTCTCTTATTCCTACTACTAACGGTTCTGAGAAGCTGAGCTTACTACCAATTTGCCAAGAAAAGAGTCAGCTCACCAAGCACTGTGGCAAGCCACATAACATTCCCGCAGTGACAGCATTGAGGTCTTTTGAAAATGTTATGAGAGTCAATTTCTGCCATATACTTACTTCATTCAATTTATTAAACAAATTTTACCATCTCTGAAAAGGGTAGAAATGAATTTTCCTTAGCTCTTATGTTTAAAGTTTGATTAAAACTAAAGTTGTACAACCAGACACCACAAACGTTGTTCTTTATGAAGAATCTTAACGAGAAGCTGTTAACCCAAATCCTTTTGAAAACTTGAAGTGCTGGATTAACCTTTACCTTTTATTTAGGAAAAAAAAAAAAGACAAAGAAAAAGTTTGCAAATATTTATATAGCAATTATCAGAGTTAAGTTAAATTTACACTTTTTTGTACCTGAGTCATCAGGTTACATTTTTACCTATACCTATTTACCAAGGGATATTATTTCCAATAATATTAATGATTCCAAGGGTCATCGACTTGTAACCTTGGGACTATAAATAGTTGTTATATGAAGCTACATGTGCTAGAATGCTTAACTATAGAGAACCATGTTCATTCACTTAAAGCTGTCATCTGTGTTTGCCATAAGTAGGCAAGTCCCGTAAATTGCCGTAAATAGGAAAGTCATCCTGACCAACTTTGTCATAGTTAACCCATTGCCTATGACCTCACTCTAGATTTTAATATCTCAGTAGTATAAAGATGATGCAGATTTTATTAGAATTAGGAAAATATCTACAGGAGTTTCTTTTTCTAAAAGTTATCTGCAAGTAAAAAGTGTAATAAATGACCTAAAATATTAACATTCAAACAAGACAGAATCTATAGGCAAGACTCAACGAATGCTAAAACTAGTGGTAAAAGTTGAAGGTAACAAGATAACTACCTAAGTTTCTAATAATTTCCCCAGAATAGCAATTTTGGAGCAGACAAACTTGGCAGAAATTGCCTTAACCAAGTGATCAAAGTTAACATCCCCAATTATAGAAAAAAACATCATCATGTGCCTTCTGATATGAAGCACAGTGAAGAATAAAGCATCACTTCTGTGGTCTTTTTTGTCAAAAAGAAACCTTAATCTAATCACAAGGAAACATCAGACAAATTGAGGAAAAATCTACAAAATAACTGTCTTGCACCCTTCAAAAATGACAGTGTCAGTCTGGTGCAGTGGCTCATGCCTGTAATCTCAACACTTTGGGAGGACAAGCGGGGAGGACAGCTTGAGGTGAGGAGTTCAAGACCCACCTGGGCAACATAGCAAGACCCCATCTCTACCAAAAAAATTAAAAATTAGCTGCCTGTGGGGGTACATGCCTGTAGTCTCAGCTACTCGGAAGACTGAGATGGGAAGATTGCTTGAACTCGGGCATTCGAGACTGCAATGAGCTATGATCACACCACTGTACTCCTTCAGCCTGGGCAACAGAGAAACACCCTGTCTCAAAAAAATAATAATTTTATTAAAAAAGAAAAAAAAAGTCAGTGTCGTAAAGACTTAGGAAGTGTCCCAGATTAAAGGAGGCTACAGCAATGTGACAACTGAATGCAGTGAGAGATCTGGATTGTATTTTGCTACTAAGGGCATTATGGAGACAGTGGATAGAAGAGTATAATGACAGCATTGCATCAATGTTAGTCTTCTGATTTTAATGTTTACACTGTGGATTATGTAAAAGGATGCCCTGATTTCAGGAAATGCAAACTGACATATTCAGAGAGAGATAGGAATTGTATCTACAACTTACTCTCAAATGGGTCAGAACAAAATATAATAGGAGAGAGGGAGAGAGCAAGAGAACTTCCTATATTCAAATCTCCATCTCAAAGCTTGATTCCTAAATGACACACTCCTATTCATATAAGGGGTGATCTAAGAAAGGAGATTCTAAAAGGAAACTTTGAACTGTATCATCTGCTGGCCAACAAAGAGGACCCATTGCTGGTAGCAAATGGAACACTCATGGTTTCCTGCAAAGTAGCCATGCAACTGTGAAAACATTCGCCAGGGGTGAACTGGGATTCTACAGAGCTGCACCGTTCAATATGGCAGGCAGTAACCACATGCAGCTATTGAGTACTTGAAATGTGGAAGGTGGAAGGAGAAGAAATCAAAAGGCTCATAGAAATGGACATGCTAGACTATATATATTATTTAAGACTAGAACCCCACCAGATGACTATGCATCATGGGAGGGCCTGAAAGACTCTGCATTAGAGGAACAGCAGCATTATTATAAAGCTCAATGGTGGCTCTCCTCTGCAGTCCTGATGGTATGGCAGAGGATAGGAAATGCTGTTATGTATCTGGGCTCCCTGGCAAAATGGAAATAATAGGATCTTGAAATAATAGGGGCTCGGTGGTGGTACTTTTCCACCAGAAGCAAGTTGAGTACAATTGTCATGATGAGTGGCAAAGTCAGATGACAGCCAAGGAGACAACAAAGAATATTCATTACAGAAGAAGCACTAAACAAGAAGACAGAATGACTCAGCCCATTGATGTCATTCAGACTACATTACCAGCCATTTGTTAATGGAACAATGGATACCTAAGTGAAGCAGTCATGGTGGCAGGAATTATGGCCATGAATGGGCTCAATTGTATCTGATAGACTCACCAATCTGATAAAGACATGGACAACAGAGAACAACATGGAACCCCTGATACATCATCATTCCTCAAGGAAACCAACCAGCCTCTAAATGGCAAATTGACTATATTGGACCCCTTCCACTTGGAGGGAACACCAATTTATCTCCACTGGAATCAACACACATATTCCAAGTATGACTTTACCTGTCCTCGTAAGTCAATACCACTCAGCCAATACCACTACATGAGGACTTACAAAGTATTTGATCTACTGGCATGTAGATCTGTATAACATCACCTTGGACCTAAACAGATACATTAGTAGGCACTAACCACAAGATCTGCCAGTCCTATTATATACCACATCACTTTGCAGCTGCTGGTCTGACTGAGCAGTGGAACAGCCCGTTTTAGATACCAAGTTGGAAAGAATGTCCCATTAGGACGAGGCACCGTCTCCCAGAATGCAGCATGTACTCTAAATCAACAGTCTTATACAACTGGAGTCCCAAACCATAGGTCTGGAAACCAAGAGGTGGAAGAATGAGTGACCCCACTTACCATCACTCTCAGTAACCTACTGGGGGATTATGCGCTTCCTGTTCCCACTGTTCTGGGGTCTGTGGGTTGGAGGTCTTGGCTTTAGGAGAAAGTGCTCAGACTCACACTGGTGAGGGTCTGGGTCTTGTTACCAGGTAAGTCATTAGCATATAGACAGAGGGTGAATGATTCTGATTGTTGTGGTTTGGATTTGTGTCCTGCTCAAATCTCATGTCGAATTGTAATCCCCAATGTTGGAGGAGCGTGGTTGGATCATGGGGACGGATTTCCCCCTTGCTGTTCTGGTGATAGTGAGTGAGCTCCCAAAGGATCTGGTTGTTTAAAAGTGGGTAGCACCTCCCCATTTGCTCTATTCCTCCTGCTCTGACCACATAAGACCTGCCTGCTTCCCCTTCTACCATGATTGAAAGTTTCCTGAGGCCTCCCCAGCCATGCTTCCTGTACTGCCTGTGGAAACATGAGCCAATTAAACCTCTTTTCTTTATAAATTACCCAGTCTCCAGGAGTTCTTTATAGGAGTACAAGAACAGACTAATACACTGATTGACATGAAGAAGTAGGTTTGTTCTACCATGGAGGCAGGAAGCTGTGCTTCAGGAATTCATTCAAAGAGGAGCAAGGCAGGTGGAACAATTGGAGGTCTTGGTGCCTCCAAGACCAAGAGTAGCTGCAGAAATCCCACCAACCAAACCCTGATGAGGACAAAGCAACTGAGGACCTCAGTGCTATGGAGATGAAGGTCTGAATCGCCCCAGCAGGCTGACTCATATATGGTTTGCTTCACTAATCCTTGTGTATCTTTTTTAGACTTGTCTGGACACCAAGAGGAATGTGGGAGCCTTTGGAATGTTTCGAGCACAGCAGTGACATGGCCTGACTTAAAATTTACAGGACATAGGTGCTGGTTTACAAATTCACAGAAATGGACTACGATGAAGAGAATAGACAAGGGAGGGCAAAGGCAGAGGCAAGAGTTGTCTGGGGGCTGTGGCAAGCATCTAACCAGAGACAGTGGCAGATAGGCAGGGAGCAGCAGCGGAAGCAGAGGCAGGAGACTTTCCTGTCTGATCAGGTGTGGAGCGTGAAGATAAAAGATACAGCAAGATGACCCCAATGTATGGAGCCTGAACAACCAGAAGGATGGTGGTGCTGGTAAGTAAAATGGAGGAACCTATGGGTGAGGTGAGGTGAGGAGGATCAGGAGTGCAGTGTTGGCCTTGTAAAGTCCATGTTACTGGCTCCTGGGAGGACTCCTCCTCTTTTCTGAGTGTTCCTGGTGGGCTCATCAGTCATGGTACACAACAGCAAAGGCAAATGACTCAGTCTGACGAAGCCTCAGCTATTGGTTCAGAGATGGGTTGCAGCCCAAGTGGGGCCAGTTAGATTCCTCCATGGGATTGATATGCAGACAGAAAAGTTCTCTTCCTATGACGTGCCTAAGCTGAGAAGCCACGAGCCTAGAGCTGCCAAAAGCTGCCTAGCCCAACTCATGGGAAAGAACTTGCCTGTGAAATGAAATTCAGAAAAGACAAGTGGAACAAAGAGTTGAAAAGAAGTTTTATTTATTATGTCTTTAAACTACCCTGGATCCAGCCTTACCTGGAGGTCACAAATCCCCACTGATTACTGAGCCAATCATCTATCTATTGCCTTTCAGCATGAAATGTCTTCACCATTACCTACTCTGCAAAGATAGACCTGGATCTTTTCAATACCCTTCTCTTTGCCAGTTGGTATAACATTAAGATTTATCAGTAGAGGGAGTTGGAGAGACACTACAGGAGGGAGTGAATTTTTTTTTTCCTCCTGGTCCCAGGATGCAAATTGGGCCAACTCCTAGGACACACACAGCTTCCCTCTGGGTCTAGCTCCGGCAGCACAGATGGCTCCCCGAGCGCCTGGCTCCTGCAGGGCGCAGCAGCATCCCTTGGCAGCCCTCAGGTGACTTTGCAGCACAGTGCCACTGGTGAGACATCTCCCTGTGAGCACCTTTCCTTGAACCCCTGAGAGCAGAGATTTCTGGCAAGTTCTGGAGGGCTTGTTTCCAGTAACACTGGCATGGCAGCACAGCAACTTTCTGCTCTTCAGCAAGCTTCAGCCAAGCCACTTCCAACCCAGTTCTGATCTCAGCCTCAGGAGTGGTGGCTGCTCCTTATATCAGCTAGCGCTATCCTTTCAGTTCTCTTGCTTTTTTCAAGCCAATGCCTCATTACTCTAATCCCTTGTTACAATCAACACTTCTTTATATCAAACTGACCCTGTTCATGTGTATTTGTGGATTTCTGTCTCTTTATGGTAGCCTAATACAACACCATTTACATGATAAAGCCCCTCTTTGCTTAAGCTACTTTATTTCTATCCCTTGCAACTGACAGAGTCTGACAGAGTCTGAAAACTGATGCACAAGTAGAGAAACAATTAAAATTACTTTAATATTGCCGAGGCCTGGCTGCCATGAGTAGTCAGAGAGGATTCTTAATTCATCTAGAGAAGATGATGCCTAAGCTGAATTTGAAGGCCACACCACCCACATTTATCCCCTTTCTACACCATAACGCCTGGGCCACTGAGGCCTAGCTGAGAGGATGGTTTGCTCCAGAAAATGTTCCCAGGGCTCTCAGTTAGAAGTTCCCCCTCCTCACTCAGAACCTCCCACCAACTTGCCCATGATCCGTCATAGGACACTTGGCCCCTCCAAGCTTGCATCACAGCCATGTACGTGCCTGACTTAGGTGGCAGAGACTGCTGGTATGCACCAGCATCCGTGCTCTCTTCTGCCAGAGCACAAAAACTACATTTCCAACCTCGCTTGCAATTCAGTGTGTTCACATGACTGAGTTCAGGCCACGGGAATATGAGCAAGTGAAGTACACATCTGAGTTGACCCACTGTGCCCTCCCATTCACAATTCTGACTTCCTTTCCCTCTCTATCAAACTGAATGCAGAGAATTCCAAGGACCCAGAGAAGAAGGGAGCCACAAGATTGGAGGAACCTGGGTCTCTGAATGTCTGTGAGGGACCCGCCCTGACACACCCTGCATCTGAAAGTGATGTGTGTGAAAAATAAACATTTGTGGTGTTAAGTGACTGAATTTTCAGTGAGATTTCATCTGTCATAATCACATATCTTTATTTCTCCACTAAGCCAAGAGGTGTTCAAAAGAAAACCCTGTGTTGTACTCATCTCTGGACACCAAGTCCCTGGCTGCAGTGTGTACTCAGCAAATATTCTTTTGGTATATTCCAAGATATCTGCCTTATTCTCAGTCTGTTGAAATTTAAGTGAAATGTGTTTAAGCTTCACCTCCATTGCAATCTCTTTAGGGACTTAGGAGAAGAGTGAGGGAGAGAAGTAAAGAAGAGTTTTTGTTTTCCTCATTGTCCCTGGCTCTAAGTTCTTACTTTCCTGCTTCTTGTCCCTGTTTTGTACCCTCTTGCCCTAGATGGGACTCTTGACTCTTCCTCTTGATTTGTACAAAGAAACTTACTTGTATGAGGTATGTGACTCTCTGGAGGAATTTACTGAATATTTGAGGAGAGAAGAAAGGAGTATTGCACACAAGGCAAATGCAAATAATGCAAGTTAATTGTTCCTAAAAATTATTTTGGAGGATGACATCAGTGGCAATGGTGAGGTAAGGACGTCGAAAAATCCACTCTTCCATAAAAGCCACATGAACACTGGCAAGAATTGCCAAAATCTATTTTTTCAGGACTCTTAAACAAAGGCTTGTAGCAAGCTGGGAAGCATTTACTCAAGTAAAGCAGCTGAATCTTATTATTATTTTTTTTAACGTGAGCCATGTAGAATCTTAACCTGCCCTATTTCCATTCCCCCATTCCTCTGCTCCATACCACGCTTGAAAACCAACAGCCCTAAATCACAGTGAAAAACAGAAGCCTGCAAGCCACTGGAAGGCAGTAGAATGGGACTGAAGCTCTTCCAAATGCTCATTTTGAAAAGACTGAGACTATTTGACCTCTCTGGTATTTCACTGGAAAACTTTATTTGCAGAACTTGTCTTTATTTGACTGACTCAGAGCTTTCCCAGTGGGCATTTGTGAAAAATATTTAGTGGCAATTGTTAAACATGGTAGCTGCCTGAGGCAGTAATCACAGTTCGGACAAACAATAGGCTGACCAACTTAAAAAAGGAAAATAGGGGAATGAGATGTCCAATGGGGGCTTTGCAAAGTTCCTGGGAATCTAGAAGGTCACATGCATGTGTGGGGCTGTACTCATGCCCAGGGAAGACCCAAGTGGGCCCTAAGCTCTCACTTCTGACTCACCTTGAGGTTTTATGCAAACAGGAAGTAAAGGCTAAGGCAGAATTGTAAGCTATTTAAACGAACATTGAATGCATGTCCCAAACACACAAAGAGCCCTTTGGTATAGTCTAGGAGACTCATTGGTCCCAGGCATTAAAGGAAATAACTCTCTGATTATTCACTGACCACTAAATTAATCAAGTGGAGATGGCAATGGCCCCAAACAACAAAGAATAGAGACTTTATATAATTAGTTTAGGGAAGTCACTCAGCAAACCAACAGCAACAACAATAACAATAAATAATAATGGCAGGTACGGTGGCTCATGCCTGTATTCCCAGAACTTTGGGAGGCCAAGGTGGGCAGATCATGACGTCAGGAGTTCAAGATATGCCTGGTTAACATAGTGAAACCCTGTCTGTACTAAAAATACAAAAAAAAAAAAAAAAATTAGCCGGGCATGGTGTTGGGTGCCTGTAATCCCAGCTACTTGAGAGGCTGAGGCAAGAGAACAGCTTGAATCCAGGAGGCAGAGGTTGCAGTGGGCGGAGATCATGCCACTGCACTCCAGCCTTGGTGACAGTGCAAGACTCCATCTCAAAATAATAATAATGATAATAGTAACAACAACAAAAGTATTATTGTTTAGTGACTTTGTTTATTGTTGTTGTTATTATAAAAGTCTTTTAAATAATGATGGTGATGATGATGATGATGCCTGTGCTACTGTGCTATTCATGGAAATACCTTAGGTTTCACTTTCCACAGCTGTAGTTATCCAGGGTCAACTGTGGTCCAAAAATTTGTGAAAAATCCTAGGAATACACAATTTATAAGTTTTAAATTGTGCACCTTTCTGAGTAGCACAATAAAATCTCATGCCATCCCACTCCATCCCACGTGGGACATGAATCATCCCTTTGTCCAGGGTGTCCGCACTGTATGGGCTACCTGCCCACTAGTCACTTAGGAACTGTCTCATATATCAAATCGATTCTGACAGCACCATCGTGCTTATATTCAAGTAATCCTTATTTTACTTAATAACAATTCATCTATGCTAAAGAGAAGGTGTAAACTGTTTTCCTTTAAGTAAAAAGGTGAAAGTTCTCTAATTAACAAGGAGAGGAAAAAGATGTATGCTTAGATTGGTAAGATCCACAGTGCAAACAAATCTATCCAGGAAACTATGGAGAAGGAGAAAGAAATTCATACTAGTTTTGCTGTCATACATCACACTGCAAAAGTTGCAGCTACAATGTGTGCTAAATGCTTAGTTAAGATGGAAAAAACATTAAATTTATGAGTAGAAGACATGAACAGAAAACATGTTCCAACTGAAGACAATGTGTTCTTCCAGAAAGTACTGAGCCTGTACAAAGACTTCAGCAAGGAGGTCCCTGAAACAAGTGGCACCAAGACATTTACAGCAAGTAAGGGATGGCTACATAGATTAAGGAATATAGAAGGTCAATAGTAGGCTAATGTTACATCTCAATGCCTATATCATTCACTTCACTTTCTCTCATTACATAGGCATTGTATCATCTCATCACAAGAAGTGAGTGAGTACAGTACAATAAGATATTTTGAAAGAAAAAGAGAGAAACCACATTCACATAACTTTTGTTACAGTATATTGTTAGAAGTTTTCTATTTTATTGTTGTTGTTCATCTCTTACTGTGCCTAATTTATAAAGTAAACATCACTATAGATATATATGTAGAGAAGAAACATAGTATATATACTATTTGATGTTATGCACGTTTTTAGGCATCCACTGTGGATCTTTAAATATATCCCCTGTGAACAAGGGGGCGGGGGTGTTATTCTGTTAAAAAAATGAGATACAAATTATTTTCTTAAAAGAACCAGATAGAAATTTTAGAGATGAAAATTATAATAACTGTCCCAAACTTAAGAGATGTAGTTTAAAAAAACAAAGCAAATGAAATGGAAAATTCACTAGAGGGATTCCACAGCAGATTTGAATAGGCACAAGAAAAAAATCAGCAAACTTGAGGATGGATCAGTTGAGATTATCCAGTCTGAGGAACAGAAAAAAAAAAAGAATGGGCTGGGCGCGGTGGCTCATGCCTGTAATCCTAGCACTTTGGGAGGCCGAGACAGGTGGATCACTTGAGGTCAGGAGTTCTAGACCACCCTGGCTAACACGGTGAAACCCTGTCTCTACTAAAAATACAAAAAATCAGCTGGGCGTGGTGGCGGGTGCCTGTAGTCCCAGCTACTTGGGAGGCTGAGGCAGGAGAATGGTGTGAACCCAGGAGGCGGAGCTTGCAGTGAGCCGAGATCGCGCCACTGCACTCCAGCCTGGGCGACAGAGCTAGACACCATCTCAAAAAAAAAAGAAGAAAAATGAACAGAGTCTCAGAGACCTGTGGGACACTATCAAGTGTATCAACATACACATAATAAGAATCCCAAAAGTTAAAGATAAATAGATGAGTGCATAAAAATATTTGAAGAAATAATAACCAAAAGTTTCTCAAATTTGATTTAAATACATTAATCTGCACCTATAAGAAGCTCCACAAACTCCAAAGAGGATAAATTCAAAGATATCCACACTTACACACATCATAATCAAATTGTTCAAAGCCAAAGAGAAAATCTTAAAAGAAGTATAATTAATAATATAATAAATTAATTAATAATTTTACTTCTGTTAAGATTTCTCACCAGAAACTATGAAGGCCCGAAGGAAGTAGGGTGACATATTCAAACTACTGAAAGAAAAAAACTCAAGAATTCTATCTCCAACAAAATCCTCTCATGATAAAAACAGTTAACTAGGCATAAAAGGGAACTTCTTCAACTTCTAAAGGCCATCTACAAAAAGCAACAGCTAACATCACACTTAATGATGAAAAAATGAAAGTTTTCCCTTTAAGATCTGGTATAAGAGAAGAATGTTCATTCTCCCCACTTATATGAGCATTGTACTGGGAATTCTAACCAGGACCATTAAGCTAGAAAAGGAAATAAAAGGCATCCAGATTGGACAGTAAGAAGTGAGTCTATCTTTATGCAGATGACATTGTCTTGTAAATAGAGCTAATAAATGAGTTCAGCAATGTTGTAGGATATAAGATCAATACAAAAATCAGTTGTATTTCTTTCTGCACGCTAACAATGAATCATCTGAAAAAGAAACTAAGAAAACCAGTTCACTTATGAGAGCATCAAAATAAATTAAATACTTACGAATAAATTTTTTAAAAGAAGTGCCAGATTTATAAACTTAAAAATGCAAAATATTGTTGAAAAGAATTAAAGACCTAAGTAAATGGACAGCAGTCCATGTTCTTAGATTGGAAGACTTAATATTGTGAGGATGGCCACACTCCCCAGTACGCGCATACTCCCCAGAGCCCCCTACAGATGGAATGTGGCCCAGTTAAATCCCAGCTACCTTTCATGTTGGCAGAAATTAACAAGCTGATCCTAAAATTCATATTGAAATGCCCAGAACCCAGAGTTGCCAAAGCAATCTTGAAAAGGAAGAACAAACTTGGAGAACTCACACTTACCAATTTTAAATCATATTACAAAGCTATAGTAATTAAGAGAGTGTAGTATTGGAATAAGGATAGACATGCAGAAGAATGGAACTCAGAGCCCAGAAACACACTCTTAAATTTATGATCAATTAATTTTCAGCATGTGCCATGATAATTCAATGGGGAAAATAAAAGCCTTTTCAACAAATGGTACTGGATATCCACATGCATGCAAAAGAATGAATGTGGACCTTCACCTTACACATATATAAAAACTAACTCAAAATAGATAAGAGACCAACACGTAAGAGCTAAAACTATAAAACACTTAGAAGAAAGAAAGAGACATACATCTTCATTACCTTGGATTAGGCAATGACTTCTTAGATGTGATACCAAAATCACAAGCAACACAAGTGTGAAAAAATTGGACTTCCTCATCAAAACTAAAAACTTTTGTATTTCAAATGACACTATCAAGAAAGAAAAGCAACAACCCACAGAATGGAAGAATATATTTGCAAATCATATATCTACTAAGGGACTTGTATCCAGAATATATTTTTAAAAAACTCTTACAAGTCAACAATAGAAAGATAAATAATTCCATTTTTAAAGGGTAAAAAATTTAAGTAGATATTTCCACAAAGAATATATGCAAATGGATAATATATACATGAAAAGATAATATTATTAGTTATTAGAGAAATGCAAATCAAAACCACAATGAGGTATTACTTCACACACACTAAGATGGCTATAATTTTTTAATTAAAAATAACGAGCATTGGCCAGGAGGTGGAGAAATTACAACCTTCATGCATAGCTAGTGATAATGTAAAACGGTGTGGCCACTTTTGAAAATGGTTTGCCACTTCCTCAAAAAATTAAACATAGAGTTGCCATATGACCCAGCAATTCCACTCCTAAGTATACACAAGAGAAGTGAAAACATATGTTCACACTAAACCTGGACAGGAATGTTCATAATAGTGTTACTTGAATAGCAAAAAAGGAAGAAACTATCCAAATGCCCATCGACTGATGAGTGGGTAAACAAAATGTGGTCACTCCATGCAGGGAAATATTACTGAGCCATTAAAAAAAAATGAAGTACTGATCCATGCTACGACATGGATGAATTTTAGAAACATTATGCTAAGTGAAAAATGACAGACACAAAAGACCACATATTGGTGATTCCATTCATAATGTCTAGAATAGGCAAATGTGTAAAGACAGAGGGCAGATTCATGGTTGCCGGGGCCTGGAGGGTGAGGTGGGGGAATAGGGAGTATTGCTAATGGGTACAATGTTTCATTTTAGAGAGATAAAAATGTTCTGGAATTAGATACAGCTGATAGTTGCACAACTTCGTGAATACACTAAAAACCATTCATTTGCACAATTCAAGAGGGTAAGTTTTTTGGTGTGTGAATTATATCTTAATTTTTTAGAATGTAAGCATAAATTATTTAGTATTTATCTCCTCAAATACTAGCCTGTTGCTGCATTGCCTGCTTTCCCCCCTCTCTTCTTCTATCTCTCCTTTACCACCAGCAACAACATCAAATAACTATTTTATTCATCTGAGCAATTCATCTCTCTCCAGCCCATACCCCATGACTTAGCTCTGTCTGCATACTTGCACCCGAAGGGCTCACCAATATGTTTTAATATTATGACCCATGTTCTTCAGTCATATCAGCCAGAAAAGAGGGGTGCAGAGGGCAATTCTGTAATCAGGCTCTGTGTTCAAAGATTGGCTCATCCCTTGGGCAAGCCCTTGACCCCTCTGTGCTTGAGTGTCTTCATTACATGGTGGGCCCAATCATAGCAGTATTTCAGTGTTTTCTTGGGCAAAGTAAATGAGATGGTAAGATTAATATCTTACATTTACTTTTTCATGGCATGTACTGTTATAGTAATTTAATGCTTATTGGGCTATTCGTATATGCCAGGCATTATCATCATTACTCATCATAACAAGATAGGTATTTTTGTTATTAAAATCCCATAAGCCATAGTCACTTTCAAGGAAATGGCAGAGCAGGATTCAGACACAGGCCCCTCTTAACCACAAGACAGCATACTCAGCAACTCAGCTAACTCTTGCACCGTTCTCTGTGCACTAAGAACTATTATCTCCATTTGACAGATGAATAAGTTGAGGCAGAGAAAGACTAAGCCCTCAGTAAGCACTCAATAAATGTTAGCTAGCAGCAGGATCAACTCATAATGATTTCTTATTCCAATTCTGTGTGAATTGTTCCACACACACACACACACACACACACACACACATCCCTTTTGAAGGCACTAGTGGCCAGCCACCTTTGCTTTGGTTCTAATTAATGTTATTCCTCCTCTATTAAACACAGAGGGTAATATATCAGACTCGGTGCCTTCCAGAAGCTCATAGTGTACCCAGGGAAGACAGATGTGTCCTCCCAGATCGCGCAAACGTAAGGCAGGGGCTGAAACATAATATCTGCAGGTCCTGCACTTAACAGTTTCTCAGTAGACAAGTGAAAGTTGGGTGGATGACCACTGATAACTGAGAAGGCAGAAGTTATTTCTAGATAGAGATACAGGAAAACATCATGGAAGATATGGTGTTTGCCAGGTGTGTGAATGGAAGGTACATGGAGTGAAGCACAGTAAATATGCTGATTGCTAAGTAAACAGTGTAGAGAACAACACAACATTCTGTTTGGGAACTATAGGCTTGTCATTTTGCATGTAGCCACTAGAGGGAAGTCCAATACACATTGGCATTTAGAAGAAAGTTGGTTTTGGTTTTAATCTTGTTTCTTTTTTACCAGGCCAGATCTTCAACAAGGTCTTCTAAGTTTGTAGCATCCAGGGATTTGATTCATTCTGAGCATTCCTAATATCCCTGCACATTAAAGGGTCTTGGCTAAAATGTTCATTTGTGACATTCGTTTGAAAGAATGACAAAGATTTTTTTTTTCTAAGCATGACCGGCTCCCTCTCCTCCCCACTCCCGTGCTCCAGTAAGAGGATCCTGAGCACCTTCTCTTCTTCCCCGAAGCTTTCCTCACCCTAAACAGCTTCTACTCATTTCACTTCCCTATGAGTCTCCCCAAGCAGAGCAGACAAACTTAATTGTTCCATTAATATTTATTACATTGCATTGTAATTGTTTGTATTGTCTTCAGATTTCTTCATAGTTAGAAGATTACTCTTATTTTTTAATGTATCTCATATGCATTTCACAAAAGGCTGGAGGGCTTGATCTGCCTGTGTCTTTTAGCCATCGGGGAAACCAACTGTCACACCCCTGCTGGCCTGTGCTGGACCAGTCGTTTCCCTGTGCCACAGAAGGGGCACTCCTGGAGGCTGGGGGTGTATTATCCCAGACTGCTTGGTATCCTCAGTGCTAGCTAGAAAAGTACCTCAGTGCTAGCTAGCAAAATAAAGAACAAGAGAATGAATGGAATCACCATTCTGATCCCTGACCAGGGCTCTAGCTGTCAGGACTCACTATCTTGCCATGAGGTTTTTACCTGCTGGAATGCCTAGAACCAAGGTCAAGGGGCTAGTGTCCATGGAATGGCAGCATCTCAGCATATCATGTCCCTACTCCATCTTCCAGCCTTCATGGCTTCCTAATACACCTGGAATAAAACTCTGACTCCTCCTCATGATCTACAGGGCCCTACATGATTATTCAGCCTCCTCTTTTATTTCATTTCCTACTGCCCTCCCCACCCCCATGCTCCCAACTGCACAGCCTCTGTCTTCAAACACACTCTGCCCGTCCTGCTCCTACCTGGGCCTTGGGACACAGAGGTTCCTGTCCCTGGAACACCCTTCCTTCCTATGATCCCTGGGCTGGCTCTGTTTTATTATCCAGATCTCATTTTCAGTGTCACTTCTTTGTGAGGCCTCACCTGGTCATCCAACCTAAAATAGACACTCATCATCCCTGCTCACAGCATCCAGTGTTAATGCTCTGCATAGCATCCACCTGGGTTTCCATGTGTTGGTTTGCTTATTGTCTGGTGCCCCAGCAAGACAATAAGATCCAAGAGAGCAGGGATCCAGGAGAACAGGGACCCTTCACCAGCACATCCCCAGTGCCCAATACAGAGCTTGGTCCAGAGCGGGCCCAGATTTCTCGAACAAATGCTCCCAGGATGAAACCTGCAGCTTCCTCTGGATCGATGTCTCTGCCCTCCTACCCCACACCCTGCTGCCTCCAGACCTTGCCCTTCGACCACAACAAGACAAGACACACAGAAGGAGGCAAAGTTTCCAAGAAGAGGTGAGGTTGGGGGAAAGGGTGCTGGGCTGAAGAAACAGGGTTCTGGGATTTAAGAGCCAGCAAATGCACCTCTGGAAGCTTTCAGATGGCTCTGCATTTTCAGAGGTCAGCAAGAGAGCAACACAGTAGCACAGAGCAGGGGCGAGGCAACTAGAGGGCCTGGATTTGAACCCCAGCTGCTCTACTTACTAGGGATGACCTGAGACAAATTATTTCACTTCCCCATGCCTCGGTTTCCTTGCCTTTAAAATGGAGATGATAATTATAATACCTTGAAAAGTTTTGGTGAATGTCATTTACTTAATGCTTTTACAGATCATGAACAAATTTTAGCTGTTATTATTAATACTTGCCCTATTATATCAAGAGGGTTATTTGTGCATGTGTGTGTCCCTAGAGGAACTGTCAACTCTAGTAGGAAAAGGAGGGTGACTGTGCCCTGTTCTTCCCGAGTGCCCAGAACCTTCCACCATGTGTGACACATCCTTTGATCAACCGGTCTCTCTTATCTCAGTTGAAAACCAAGAGTTCTGGGATGCAGGGGCCTTTGAGTCCTCTTGCACCTGGCAGGAGCTCTGTTCTACTTGGACATGCTTCTGTTTCCTCACCTTTTAATTTATCTACCTTTAACAAGCCATGGACAAGTTCCCTCATTTTCTAAAAGGAGCCACTTTGCAAGAGTGGGCTGGACCCATATGCCAGGAGATGCAGCTATGTCAAACATTGAAATAGAGGCCTTTCCTTTCAGGTGATTTCAACTTCCCCCAACCCCTCTTGAACAGCATTGCTCCATCTCAAGACCTCACAGAAAATCTCTCTCTGAGAGGAATGTAATGTATGTCCCATGGAATTGCCAATATTGCAGCCAATTTCCAAGGAAAATTGCCTCTATCCATCAAAGCAGCCCTGAGCCAATGTGCATTAGTGAGGAAGACCCAGGCCAGACTCTCCGGAGGGTTGTCTCAAAGGCAGTGGGAAGAAAGCCCATCGCTTGAATGAAATAAAATAAGACAAGAAAGGAAGGAAAAGAAGAACCATCCCAAATCAATAAAAATCTCCCCAGGTAGTCCCTTCACCACCCAGGACAAAACTAGGGCCAGACACTGTCCTACAGTCCAGGCAAGTGGGTTTTTCAGCCACCTTCTCCCAGGTGGGAAACAGGAGTAGTAAGACAGGTCAGGAGTTTAGGAGGCTGCAGGACCATCACTGCATGGGTGGCTGCCCCTAAGCAAGTAGACTCTGGGCCAGGCTCCTGCAGGGAGACCATCCAGGCTGCTCTTCCCTCCCCTCTCATCCATCAATTCCAAGCCTGCCAGAGAGGGGTGATGCAGACATCCCTCCAGAGAGATCAATAATGAAGAACACAACCAATAAACACATTCCTCCAGAATCCATTCGGGCATTTCCTCAGGGTTGATAGGATAACCCAGTGGTAGTCTCGAAACAATGAGACTCAGCTGAGAGGGGCACCTGAGCTTCTGTCACTCACAGGATCTTCTGAGCTGTGAGAGCAGTGACTCTGTCCAGCTAACCCCTTTAACACCTGTACCTACCCATGGAACCTCACGACCACTTACTTACATTTACAAATGACTCAACAGAGGCTCAGAGAGGCTAAGAAAAGTGTCCAAAGCCTCAGGATTTGTGGCTAAGGTTTGAACCCAGGTACCCCAGAACCTTTCCACTCCAATGCTCTGGCTTCTCTCTCTGGGCCTCGGTTTCTTTGTCTGTACAATGGGAAGAACATTGCTTCTGTCACAGGGTTTGCCAAAGATGATTCAGGTCATGAAAGCATCTGGCAGCTGACACAAGGCTTCACACAGTATGAATTCAAAAAAGGAATTGTCTTTCATGCTCATGTCAGGCAACTCAGCCACAGCTTAACACAGACAACTCTGCTCTGGATTAACTCTTCCTCTGCTGGGCCAGATATTGTGCCCTCCCTGAGAGAAGATGGCCCCACACTGACTTCCACATCCTTACTCCTGACACAGTGCTTGGATACGATGGTGCATGATTACTGTTTCTGGGACTGAACTGCATTCACTGGCCTTAGCCTGAATGGGGAAGATGAAGAGATTGAAATATTTTCTGGTGAGGCTTATAACAAGCAATAAACTCTGAGCCTCCTTAAGCCCGGCAGCAAAATGAAAAGATGAAGCCAAAAAGGATCCTGCTCCTCAAAGCAATCAGTGCATTCCAGCACTTGATCTGTTCAGGTAGCTCAGCCACAGTGGAAGACACATTTTCTTTCTTTTCATTGAGAAAGAGAGCGGCAACTTGGGCCTTGGCTGGAATCAGGAGCCTCTCCGTTTACATGGCTGTTTGGATGGAAAATTTGGATCAAAGCTGCAAGACCCTTGCAGGCTACCTCTTGAGTGAGTTGGGAGCTTAAGTGATCAAATGACTTCCAGGGGTGGATATCCCCAGTTGGCCAATGATGAAAGCCAAGTGCTTCCTGCAGTCACCCAGCAAAACTGCTGGAAAACAAAAAATCGTATTCACTATTCTCATGTGCACAACCTCAGCTTCATTCAGGAAGCACTTACAGAGCTGAGTCTTAATACATTCAAGGAACTGAGCTAAGTACTGAAGGGAAACAAGAGGCTGTGATAGTACAGTAGAAAGGGTGTGCACTTGGAACCTAGAGTCTGGGTTTAAATTCTAGCCCTGCCACCTTGCCATAGAATGACCTTAGGTGAGTCACTCCAACCCTGAAGACCTAGTTCCCTCTTTGGCAAAGTGAGTCTGGAAGATTTGGGCAGTCACAGTCAGATATTACATGTCATATGATTCCACTGGAACAGACCATAGACAAATGATATCTGCTCTCAACTCTGCTCTGCAGATCAATCACAATCTTGGAGGCAGCAGGTGAAACCAAGCAGGTTTGCTGGTGCTGATTTTATGTATTCTCATTTCATCAAGAGTTGTGTGGATGACAAAGAAGAACCTCTACCATATAGGATGTTCGTTTCCTAATCAGCTTTCTCTGACCATTTGCCAGCTGCCTTCTCTTCGTTCAGGTTAACTATACCTGGTTCAGGTTAAATATACCTGTCTTAGGTTAACTAAGGAGGCCCTTTTATTCAGAAATATTTAAGAAAATAAAGAAATCATTGAGAATGACAGAAACCAAGCTAGAATGAAACATATACAATTTGAAGTCTGGGCTAAAATAGAACATACCACTACATTGGGGATTTCAAAATATCAATACACAGAAGAATATTGGCAACATTTTGGAAACAGTTGAGAATGTTCATGGGATTCACTTCAGTGCCTTCTCCCTAGGAGTAGGGAAAGCCTCAGCTATGCAGGAAGATGGGAGATTTTTCTGTCCCTCTCCTGCCCAGCTGCTTTTCTTCATGCATCATGCCATGAACAAGGCAGATTGTTCTCCGAGAGATGGAGTCTTCTCAGAGACAGCATGGCGGTGAGCCAGCTAGGGGTGTTCGAAAGAACATGAGTAGAGAACCCAGACCAGGGTTTAAATCCACATCACATCATCTGAGGTTGTGTGTCTCAACTTGAACCACAGTTATCACATTTATAAAATGAGAATAACCATACCTAATTCATAGGGTGATAGAGATAACTCTAGGCAACACACTGGTAAAGCACTCAACACATAGAAGCTCCCAATATATGATGACGATTCTTATGATCTCTTAGTAGAGAGTCCGGCCAAGCATATGTTAGTCTGTTCAGGATGCTATAACAAAAATGCCATAGACTGAGTGGCTTAAACAACAAACATTTACCTCACACAGTTGTGAAGACTGAGGAATCCAAGTTCGAGGTGCTGGCAGACTTGGTGTCTAGTGAGGGCTTCCTGGTTCATAGATGGCCATCTTCTCCCTGTATTCTCACATGGCAAAAAAAAAAAAAAAAAAAAAAAAAATGAGAGTTCTCTCTGGGGTCCTTTTTCCAAGGGTAATAATCCCATTCATGAGGGCTTCATCCTCATGACCTAAGCACCTCCCAGAGGCCCCACCTCCTAATAACATCACATTTGAGGGCAGGATTTCAACATTTGAATTTTGGGGGGACACAAACATTCAGTTCATTGCAAGGGGCTAAATCTAGTCAGCTTTGCAGAGTCAGAAATCAGATTGTATCATCCCATGGAGAGTTGAAACCACATACCTTGAGGCTGAAACAAATAAAAATGTTAATTTACTCATTTACACTGAGAAATCACTGCTCTGGTGTATTAGTTTCCAACAGCTGCTGTAACAAAACCACAAATTTAGTGGCTTACAACATCACCAGTGTATGATCTTACAGTTCAGCAGATCAGAAGTCTGGTATGGGTCTCACTGTTGGCAGGAAAACTACTTTTGGGGGCTCTAAGGCAGTATCCCTTTTCTTTCTCCTCCAGCTTCTAGGGGCCTCCTGCACTCCCTGGCTCATGGCCCCTTCCTCCGTCTTCAAAGCCAGTAACAGTGGGCTGAATCCTTCTCAGCTTACATCCTTCTAACCTCACTCTTCTTCTGCCTTCCTCTTCCACTTTTAAGGACCCTTGTGATTACCTTGAGTCCACCCAGATAATCTAGAATAACCTCCCTAATTTAAAGTCAGCTGATTAGAAACTATAATCCCATTTGCAACCTTAACTTGCCTTTGCTGTGTAACACAGCATAGTCACAGTTCCCAGGGATGAAGATGTGAACATCGTTGGTTCCACCTACCACACATGAGAACAAGAATACTTGAGTCCATTTCACCACTCCATGATTTCCCCGTAGGCAGGCTTGCCCACAGGCTTCGTGAGCATGCAACTGGAGCCTAGGTGGTGTCAGGCTTACACAGTCAATGGTATCTACCTCCACCATGGGCATAACTTGACCAATGGACCCAGAAACCAGTATGACTCCCACCCTGATGAAAGCTGGATAGGGTCCTGGCGATATCTATCATCTGTGACTCCCTTTGCCATCCCTCCAAGTCCGACAAACCATTGCTGACACCACCAGCCAGTGCCAACTTCTGATGGTCCCATTTTCTCTCTTTTTTTTTTTTTTTTTTTTTTTTGGAGATGGAGTCTTGCACTGTTGCCCAGGCTGGAGTGCAATGGTGCGATCCCCACTTTCTCTTTAAAGGTTAATCCTAAGTGTTAAGTGGCTGTGTACTAAATGTGTCCCCTGCCCCCTGCCCCCTGCCAAAAATTGATATTTTGAAACTATAATTCTCAGTGTGGTGGTATTTAGAGATGAGGTCTTTGGGCGGTAATTAGGTCATGATGGTGGAGCCCCAGGATGGAATTAGTGCCCTCATAGGAAGAGATAGGAGTTTGCTTCCTCTCTCTATGCTGTCCACCATGTGAGGACACAGCAAGACGACAGCCGTCAGAAAACCACAAAAAGAGCCCCCAACAGAACTCAATCACACTGACACTCTGATCTAGAACTTCCTAGGCTCCAAAACTGTGAGAAATATTCTCTGTTGTTTAAGCCAGCCAGTCTATGATAATGTGTTATAGCTGCCCTGGCCAATCAAGACAGGTGGCCTGAGTGTCTTCATGCTAAAATCGCTACATTTTGCACCACTCTTTTCTGATCCATTAAGTGTGGAATTTAAAGTTCAACTCTCCATGTGTAGAAGTATGTTTCCCGATTCTTAGGAAACTTCTAACTATGACCCCTAAGTCCTCACAACATCATTGATTCAATCCTGTGCATACTCATGGGAGACTTCTTTGTGTCAAGCACAGTGATATAACAGGGGGTGAATCAGACATGGCCCATCCCTCAAAAACCTCACCCTGCTTTGAGCCACATAGGACTGCACAACACTGATCATATAAGACACACCATACCACAATCTTCAAGAGGGGAGAGACAACTGTAAGCGAGGGTGAGCAGGGAAGAGCCACTAATGCCGTGACGTGGCCATTTCAACACTAATTGAGTCATTTGACTGTGGAAGGCTTTGTACTGTGACCCATTTTTATAATGCCCAGATTTCAATTGTAGGCAATTTTCTCTTAATTTTGAATACTAACTAAAAGGAAAAGAACAAATGGTTTGTTCTTAGGATCATACAATAGGTATGAAACCATATGCTATATTTTTTCACTTGCCAAGTTCTTAATTATGTTCTTTATGTTGTGCATAATGATGAGTATCTATTGTGTTTTTTTTTAGGATCACTAGGCAGGTATTATCTTTTATCAGGTACCAACAACAGCTGACATTTACTGAGTGCTTACTTCTTGCTGGGCACTGTGCCTAGCATTTTACATGTCTCTCATCACTCAATCTTCACAACAATGCTACGAGGTTGTGCTGTTATCTTGACTTTGCATATGAGAAAAACGATGCTTACAGAGATTAAAAAAATTTCCCAAGACCACATAGCTGGTCAAGGGTAGAGTCCAAATTTGAACCCAGGGAGTCCAACATCAGAGGCTCTGAACTTACAGACTTTGCAAACTCCATGCATCACTTACCCTTAAATATAGGGTCTTACTAACAAAAGATAAACTGGAATATTAAAAAAAAAGAGAGAGACATGTCAGCAAGGAGGGCTACTTGGAGAAAGCAGTTTAAAGAACAATAAGGCTGGGTGCGGTGGTTCACGCCTGTAATCCCAGCACTTTGGGAGGCCTAGGCAGGTGAATCACCTGAGGTCAGAAGTTCAAGACCAGCCTAGCCAACATGGTGAAACCCCGTCTCTACTAAAAATACAAAAATCAGCCAGGGTGGTGGCATTTGCCTGTAATCCCAGCTACTCAGGAGGCTGAGGCAGGAGAATCACTTGAACGTGGGAGGTGGAGGGCGCAGTGAGCCGAGATTGTGCCACTGCACTACAGCCTAGGCAACAAAGCAAGACTCCGTCTCAAAAAAAAAAAAAAAAAAAAAGTAGGCTTTTACAGGAGGATTTGCACTACAAGTAGAAGAGACAGTAATCATAGTCTGCATTTATTTATTCATTTATTTATTTATTTATTTGGAGACAGAGTCTCACTCTGTCACCCAGGCTAGAGCACAGTGGTGCAATCTCGGCTCATTGCAACCTCTGCCTCCTGGGCTCAAGCAGTTCTCATGCCTCAGCCTCCCAAGTAGCTGGGACTACAGGTGTGCACCATGATGTTGGCTAATTTTTGTATTTTTAGTAGAGATGGGGTTTCACCATGTTGCCCAGACTGGTCTCAAACTCCTGAGCTCAGGAAATCCACCTTCTTTGGCATCCCAAAGTACTAGGATTACAGGTGTGAGCCACTGTGCCCAGCCGTAATCTGCTTTTTAAAGTCGTGGTTAAAGTATATATAACATAAACTTTACCATCTTAGCCATTTTTAAATGTACAGTAAATAAATTCACACAGTTGTGCAATCACCACCATCCTTTTCTGGAAGTTTTTTCATCTTACAAAACTGAAACTGTATCCATTAAACAATAACTCCCTACTCCTCTCCCCTCAGCCCCTGGCAACCACCATACTACTTTCTGTTTCTATGAATTTCACTACACTAGATACCTCATAGGAGTGGAATCATAAAGTACATGTCTTTTAGTTGCTGGCTTATTTTACTTAGTATAATGTCCTCAAGGTTCATTCACATTGCAGCATGTGTCAGAACTGTCTTCCTTTTT
Source organism: Gorilla gorilla gorilla (assembly GCF_029281585.2). Classification (NCBI taxonomy): domain Eukaryota; kingdom Metazoa; phylum Chordata; class Mammalia; order Primates; family Hominidae; genus Gorilla; species Gorilla gorilla. Next base: position 140,703,500 of record NC_073231.2, on the reverse strand, counting down.
AAGGCTGAATAATATTCAATTGCATGTGTATGTCACATTTTGGTTATTTGCTCACCTGCTGATGGACACTTGGGTTGCTTCCACCTTTTAGCTGTTGTAAATAATGTTGCTATGAATATTCATGCACAGACTTTTTTTGAGATCCTGTTTTCAATTATTTAGGGTATATACCCAGAAGTGGAATTCCTTGATCATACAGTAATTCTATTTCTAATTTTTTTAGTAACCTCCATATTGTTTTCCACAGCAGTTGCACCATTTTACAGTCTTACCAACAGTGCCCAAGGGCTCCAATTTCTCCACATCCTTTCCAACATTTGTTATTTTCTGTTTTTTTTTAAATGGTTGCTTCTAATTGATTGCAAAGTGATATCTCATTGTAGCTTTGATTTATATTTCCCTAATGATTAGTGATGTTGAGCATCTTTTCAGGAGCTTTTTGGCCATTAGCAATCATAATATGGATGTCCTCACCAATGTCTACAATGAAAATACTGATTAGACACAAACCCTCATTCAGGGCTCCTTTGAGGATTAAATGAGAAAGTAAGCATGGAAAAACTAACATGATACCTGGCAAGAAATGGGTATGCAATGAACGGTAACACTGTATCCATTATCTGTTGACAGCACAGTGCTGCATAAAAATCACCTAAACTCAGCAGCTTTAAAACAACAACCACCTATTACTGTTCACAAACTTATGAGGTAGCTGATGATTCTACTCTTGACCGGGCTTTCTCACACATCTACAGTCAGCTGCAGGTTGGATAGGCAGCTCTGATTTTGGTCAGACTCTTTCACACTTTTGGAGTTTGACTGGCTCTAAGCTGGTCTAAGTTTCAGCTGGAATGGCTCAGCTCTCCTTTACATGTCTCTCACTTCCTCTCCCAGTAGATTAGCCCAGGCATGGCCTCAGGGCAACGTTAGGGGCCCAGCAGAAACCTGCAAGCACATTTCTGCTAATGTTAAGTTTGCCACTTCCCACTGGCTAAAACAAGAGTGGTAGGAAGGATTCTAAGATGAGCCCCCAGTGAGTCACGCCCGTGTATAATCCCCTACTCATGGATACAGGTGGAACCTAGGACTTGCTTCTGGCCAATAGAATACAAGGGGTCCTTCAAAAAGTTAAGGGACATGGCATATTTAAGAAAACTATGCATGGATTTCAAAATTTTTGCACCAAAATGAAACCATACTACCTTGTTATAACATATTAACAGGATTTAATTTGAGGCCCTAAGAAGGATAAAACATCCGTTTGAAAAGAGCCCCTATCAGAGCAACATGAATTCTGCTAAAAATGAAGCAGGAACAAATATCAAATTTACAGTGAAGCTTGGATGAAAGAATGGTGAAATCATTGATGTTTTGTGAAAAGTTTATGGGGACAATGCCCCTAAGAAATCAGCAAATTACAAATGGATAACTTGTTTTAAGAAGGGATGAGATGATGTTGAAAACGAAAGACCACAGTGGCAGACCATCCACATCAATTTGTGAGGAATAAATTAATCTTCTTCATACCCTAATTGAAGAGAACCAACAATTAACACCAGAAACAATGGGCAACACCATAGATATCTCAGTTGGTTTGGCTTACACAATTTTGACTGAAAAATTAAAGTTGAACAAACTTTCCATTCAATAGGTGCTAAAACTGTTGCACTCAGATCAGCTGCAGACAAGAGGAAAACTTTCAATGGAAATTTTAAACATCTGGGATCAAGATGCTAAAGCTGGCTGGATAAAGTGGCTCATGCCTGTAATCCCAGCACTCTGGGAGGCTGAGACACGAGTACCATTTGAGACCAGGAGTTTGAGACAAGCCTAGATAACATAGTAAGACCTTGTCTCTACAAAAAATAAACAAAATTAGCCAGATGTGGTGGTGTATAACTGTAGTACAGCTACTCAGGAGGCTGAGGTGGGAGTATGGTTTGAGCCTCAGAGGTTGTGGCTGCAGTGAGCCAAGATCATACCACTGCACTCCAGCCTGGGTGACAGAGCAAGACCCTGTTTCAGGAAAAAAAAAAAAAAAAGACCCTAAAGCATTTCTTTAAAGAATTTTAACAGGAAATGAAACATGGCTTTACCAGTATAATCCTAAAGACAAAATACAATCAAAGCCATGGCTACCAAGAGATGAAAGTTTACAGTCAAAGCAAAAGTGGAAGGGTCAAGACCAAGGGTCATGGCAACAGTTCTGGGGGATGCTCAAGGATTTTGCTTGACTTTCTGGAGGACCAAGGAGCAATAACATGTGCTTGTTTTGAGAGTGTTTTGAGAAAGTTAGCCAAAGCTTTAGCAGAAAAATGCCTGGGAATACTTCACCAGAGAGTCTTTCAACAGTGCTGCTTCTCATTCTTCTCATCAACCAAGGAAAATTCTGCAAGAGTTTTGAAGGGAAATCACTAGGCATTCACCTTACACTCCTGACCTGACTTCTTCTGACTTCTTTTTTGTATCCTAATCTTAAAAAAAATCTTTAAATGGCATCCATTTTTCTTCAGTTAATAATGTTAAAAGACTGCATTGACATGGTTAAATTCCCAGGACACTCAGTTCTTTAGGGATGAACTAAATGACTCTTTTTTTTTTTTTTTGAGACGGAGACTTGCTCTGTCACCCAGGCTGGAGTACATTGGTGTGATCTTGGCTCACTGTAACCTCTGCCTCCCAGGTTCACACCATTCTCCTGTCTCAGCCTCCTGAGTAACTGGGACTACAGGTGCCCACCACCACACCCGGCTAATTTTTTGTATTTTTAGTAGAGACGGGGTTTCACCGTGTTAGCCGGGATGGTCTCTATCTCCTGACCTCGTGATCTGCCTGCCTCAGCATCCCAAAGTGCTGAGATTACAGGTGTGAGCCACCACACCCGGCCATGACTTTTATAATCACTTACAAAGGTTTCTTGAACTTGATGGAACTTGTGTTGGGAAATAAAGTTTATATTTTAAAATTTGTATCTTTTAATTCCATTTTTCTGAGAACTTTTGGAAGTCCCCTCATATGGTATATAGGTGTTAGAATAGTCATTGTCATGATCTCATTATGTTCTGTAAGACTCCATCATAGCGAACATAAATAAGAGATTCTCCTGCTGGCCTTGAAGAAGTGAGCTGTCACAGTGTAAAAGGGCCATGTGGCAAGGAACAGCCAGTGACATCTAGGAGCTGAGAGTCATCCCCAGCTACCAGCCAACAAGAAAATGAGGACGTTAGTGCTATGACTGCAAGGAACTAACTTCTGTCAACAAACGATGTGACCTTGGAAGAGGAACCTGAGCTGCAGAAAGGAAGGCAGCACAGCTGATGCCTTGATTGCAGCCTTGTGAGACCCTAAATAAAGGGTCCCTTTAACCCTGCTCAGATTCCTGACCCACAGAAACTGTGGGAAATAAGAAAGATACTTTGTTTTAGGCTGGTAAGATCGTAGTAATGTGTTACACAACATAGACATCTAATACAGCAGTTGACATTGTTAATCCCAGAGTCAGCATGGGAGAGCGCTACCAAAAAGTAGAATAAAAAGAGGCATGAATAATTAGGGCTATTAATGCAATCAATCCGTCATACTCTCTAAGCGCTGGGGGTGGGGGCAACCCTTTGTTAAAATAGCACTGCACCAACATGTTTATATGCTCTACAGACTTGGCGTCGCTGTTCTGTTTCTTATTTTCCAGCACTCATAAACAACCTGACTATGACAACTGCAGACTCAAAAAAGGAGTGAGCTTAGAAACAGAGTCAGTATACTGCATAGGAGCAAGAACTCTTGAGCCAGATATCACGGGTTCAATTCCCAGCTCTCACACATGTCAGCTGTGTGACTCTGGACAAGTTCCTTATTCTCCCTGTGCCTTAATGGTATCAATGAAAAAAATATTATAATACTATCCACTCTCAGGGTTTTTGTGGAAATTACATAAGTTAATTTAATATATGTAAAACACTTAGAACAGTGCATGGCACACTGTAAATACTACATTTGCCACATTATTCTAATTATTTTCAAATGATTAGCCAATATAATTACAGTCACTCCAACAGAATATTCAGGTAAGAAGAAACCCTATTCCTTGATACTACAGAGGAACACACATATTCTTTATGTACTTCAAAATACAAGACATGGCCGGGCGTGGTGGCTCACGCCTGTAATCCCAGCACTTTGGGAGGCCAAGGCGGGTGGATCACAAGGTCAGGAGATTGAGACCATCATGGCTAACTCGGTGAAACCCCGTCTCTACCAAAAAACAAAAAATTAGCCGGGCGTGGTGGCGGGCGCCTGTAGTCCCAGCTACTCGGGAGGCTGAGGCAGGAGAATGGCGTGAACCCGGGAGGCGGAGCTTGCAGTGAGCCAAGATCGCACCACTGCACTCCAGCCTGGGCAACAGAGCAAGACTCCATCTAAAAAAAAAAAAAAAAAAAAAAAAAACAAGACATATAGAAAAATATACAACTAAATTACTTGCCCCTAAAATATATAACCAATAAAATGTCTTATAGAGAAGAATAAAAAATAAACAAGAACCTACACCATTTTCACAGTAAAATTTTTTTAGTACTGCAAGCCTCATAGAATAATCCTATTTTATTGAGATTTTGGAACTTATCATGAAGACTTACTAACAAATTCTAGTTCTTGCCCTTTCATTTCCAAGGAATATATCATTTAAAGCATAGTCTTTATAATGCTTGTAATAGAGCACACAATTGCCTCATTTTCGTAAGTCAACGTGGGAGTTCTGCATTTTTCCCCTGGAATTAGGACAAGCAGTCAGGCTTTGGAAGGACAGGCAGTGCTCTTGGTGTCAAAGAAACTGGAGTCCTTCAGGCTCTACCACTTGCAACTTGAGGGAACTTCGAAACATGGTCAAAGCTGCCTGAGCCTCAGTTTCCCTGATAACATTAACACACCCTGCTTCACAAGATAAGAATAAAGACCAGAGGAGGCAAAAGGATGCAAATGGGGCTTTTAAAACAGCATGTCTAGTTAGGGTCCTATCAAGAGACAGAAACTCTACCGGTTATTTTAACAGAGAGACCTTGATACAAAGAATCATTAACCAAGTACTGGGTAGAAAAAAGGGGGAGCACTAAGAAGTACAACAGCAGCAACTGTCAAAGCAGCTCCCAACCCAAGGGCTAGGAAACAGAAGAAAAGATCGGGATTATTAGAATGTAGAATCTCTGATGAGGGAGGCCCTCTGGAGCTTGAACGCCGATGTCTAAAGAAGGGGCTCCAGTTGGTAGGTACTGGGGGTGCAAGGAGGCTGATCCCAGGAGTGTGGAACGCCTGCAACCTGAAACCAAGGGGACTCAAGTCCACTATTGCTGCTGGGGTCATTCTTGGACAGAGGATGCAGAGATGCCCAAGGCTTTCTTCCTCTCTCACACCCCCATCCAAGAACCTAAATTCAGAGCCAGTGGACAGGGTAGAAATGTGGTTTGCAGAGTCCCAGCCCCAGCATCATAAATCAGAGTAGCAAAGGGTGGGTTTGGAGCTGAGAGTCAGTAACTCAATGTCCAACAGAAAAAGATAAAGTATTAAACCTGTAGCCAGAGCCAGGTGTGGTGGCGTGCTACTTGGGAGACTGAGGCAGGAGGATCGCTTAACACAATAACCTCATTTTCACAAGTCAAGGTGGGACTCCTGCATTTTTCCCTTGTAATTAGGACAAGCAGTCAGGCTTTGGAAGGACAGGCAGTGCCTTGGAGTCAAAGAACCTGAAGTCATTCAGGCTGCACCACTTGCAACTTGAGGAAACTTTGAAACATGGCCAAAGAGCCCAGGAGATCAGGGATATAATGCACTATGAGTGCACCTGTGAATAGCCACTGCACTCCAGCCTGGGCAACATGGTGAGACTCTACGCCTAAAAACATTTAAACACATGGTCAGCAATCTCCTGGTTGCAGTGGCAAGCCCCTGCTCTCTGGGCCACAATTTTATCTGTAAAATTGCAACACTGGACTTAGGCACTAGATGATTCATCGCTAACACTGGAGCTTCTGAGAGTATGACCCTTACAAAAACTTCAGCAGGATTTCAGGTTCCCCTTCTGGAAGGGAGCCTTTCCCTGGTTTATTTTTCTTTAAAAGAGAAAGAGAATGAGAAAAAGAAAGACACACAAATGGGTTTCCTGGAGACTAAGCTCGGATTGGAAGAGTCCACAGGTTCCTTGAATCTCAGGAACCAAAGACAGATCCCATGATTTCCAGGTGTGGGGATCACAGGAAGGGGCCTGGCCAGCCTGGGGATAATCTCCGGGTCTTGTGTGGACGTGCCAGACTTTCTCGGGCACCTCTGAGAGTGACCAGTGACCAGGTGACCTCTGAAGTCCTCACCTGGACCACTAGTGCCCACCTATTGTGCTCGTCCACGCTAGCTTCTGACTCTGCCTCCTACAAAATCCAGCCACATGGACCTCCTGCCTCTTTCTCACACTCACGGAGCTCCCACCCACCTCAGCGCCTTTGCACAAACCTTCTTCTTTCTGTCTGGAATGCCCTGTGTCAGATCTTTGCAAGCCTCTCATAATTCAGGTCTCAGTTCAAATCACCCTTTTTCTGAGAGACACCCATCCCTGCCTTCCACCTCTCTCCTACGCTCTGACATTTGACCTTGCTTCCTCTCCTCCATAGTAAATATCACCATTTTACATTTATGTAGTTGTTCACTTGTTCATCTTCTATTTTTCCCACGTAGGATTAAGACACTGAGAGTGAGCCAGGCGTGGTGGCTCATGCCTTTAATCCTAGCACTTTGGGAGGCTGAGTCAGGCAGATCACCTGAGGTCAGGAGTTTGAGACCAGCCTGACCAACATAGAGAAATCCTGTCTCTACTAAAAACACAAAATTAGCCGGGTGTAGTGGTGGGCCCCTGTATCCCAGCTACTCGGGAGGCTGAGGCAGGATAATTGCTTGAACCCGAGAAGCAGAGGTTGTGGTGAGCCGAGATTGTGCCATCGCACTCCAGCCTGGGCAACAAGGGCGAACTCTGTCTCAAAAATAAATAAATAAATAAAAATAAAAATAAATTTTAAAAAAAGACACTGAGCGTGGCAACCTTATCTGTCTTGTTCACAATTCACCATGTATCTTGTTCACCACATCCAGTACTATGCCTGACCCATGATAAGTCCTCAGGAAATATTTATGGAATGAATGGATGAATAAGTAACATACTTTCAACTGCTTGAAGGTGGGCTCTGAGCCCTGACTTTCAAATTCCTGAGAGCATATAGCAAGGCATTGAGTACACACATGGCACTTAATAAATTCCTGATTGAAGTATTCCATCCAGCAGCTCTCCCTGTGCCCCTGGAACAATGTCAATGCCTTCACAACCTCAGACCAGCCACTCGCTTTGGGAATGGGGGAGGAACAAGGAGACCTAATCTCCAGGTTGGGGAAGACACCTAACCTGCAGTCCAGTGGTTCTTACACACGAGTTCACATAGAGTCACCTGAAGGGTTGCTTCAAACAGAAATTGCTGGGTCCCACCTTCAGGGTTTCTGATTCAGTAGGTCTGGGGTGGGACTCAAGAATTTGCGTTGTAAACAAGTCCCCAGGGATGCTGATGCTGCTAGTCCGGGGACCACACTTGGAGAATCACCGTTTTACGGCTCACCAGGTAATTACAGGGGCAGCCAGAGTTGAGAAACCCTGCTGCAATTTGCACCTCACAAAATTGTTGTAGAGATCAAATGTAATTATTAGGCAAAGTGTGTAGCGCCATGGCTGGTACCCAGTTAGTGCCAAATGGTGTTCCCTCGCACCCTTACCTCTTACCTGGAAAGCCAAACAGCCTCCCAGCCATCTGTTTGCCTCCACTTTCTTTTTTCTTTTCCTTTCTTTTTCTTTTCTTGAGACGACAGAGTCTCACTCTGCCCCCTAAGCTGGAGTGCAGTGGTGTGATCTCGGCTCACTGCAACCTCCACTTGCCAGATTCGAGCGATTCTCATGCCTCAGCCTCCCAAGTTGCTGGGATTACAGGCATGTGCCACCATGCCCAGCTAATTTTTGTATTTTTAGTAGAGACAGGGTTTTTCCATGTTGGCCAGGCTGGTCTCAAACTCCTGGACTCAAGTGATCTGCCCATCTCAGCCTCCCAAAGTGCTGGGATTACAGGCGTGAGCCACCTTGCCCACTGCCTCTACTTTCCTCTGTGCAGTCAATTTCCTCACAACACCTCCAGAAACATAATCCTTAAATGCAAATCTGACATAACTGCTCTCTTTAAAACACTGCAATGCTTCCCTAATGCCTATAGAATGAATCCAAATGGAATCCATGAAATAGAAGGTTTTTCACAATTTACACCCACCCATTTATTCTTCTTCTCAATAACTCTAAGCAACCCTAATTGAATAGAACCAACCCTAATTTGTTGAGAGAAACCTGTTGTGGTATTATCTATCAAGTATTCAGACTGGTACAGGGGGAAGGAATGGAAGCTGTGTGGTTAGGTGGCTGTGATTCACATTCTAGCTCTGCCCCTTCTTGCTGTGTGACCTGGAACATGTTAGTTCACCTCTCTGTCCTGTGTCTTCAGTCATGAAGGAAGGAGAAGAGCAATCCTTTCCTGGTGCGTTGTTAAGTGAAATAATCTATGAAAAGCACTTAGCACGGGGCCCAGCATGCACTAAGTATTCAGTAAAATGTTACTATCAGAGAGTGCTAGAAACAGAAAAGATAAAAATGACCACTGATGTTATCAGCAAAGTACAGGAGAAGACTTGAGGTGGAGATAAGAGGGTGGAAAGATCCATGCCTCAGAGTGGATTAAGGGCCTTCGTCTTCCTTCTCTTGGTTGTTATATACACCCCATCCCAGGACAGAGTATCTTCATATACTTTTCCTCCTAGATCTCTCTTGTTCTCTATAGACTATGATCTCCTTGTGGCCAGGGACTATGTCTTACTCACCCAAAGGAAGGAAATTTCAAAGAGCTCTCCTGTATGAGAGAGACCACACTCATTCTTTAGCTCCATGGAATGAAAACAAACAAGATAGTTGTCATGGTCAGGCGGGAAGGGGGTCCTAGGAAGAGTCATCCCCAGCAAGCCTGCTCTCCTTTCCCACAAATTGTGTGGTCTTCTCCCTATTGGCCATGCCTCCATGAGATCCCTGAAGATGAGTGCCCAGTGTGGAACCTAAGAAAGTCTTGCCTCTACCCTCAGCCAGAATTTTCCCTACTCCCTTCCCCTCTCAAGCTCTCCATCACATTTCTTTTTTATTTCAGACAGGGTCTTGCTCTGCTGCTCAGACTGGAGTGCAGTGGCGCAATGATGGCTCACTGCAGCCTTGACCTCCTGGGCACAGACAATCCTCCTTCTTCAGCCTCCCAAGTAGCTGGGACCACAGATGTAGCCACCAGGCCTGGCTAATTTTTGTATTTTTTTGTAGAGATGGGGACTCACTATGTTGCCCAGGCTGGTTTCAGAATGCATTTCTTATTTACACATCTCCGTTCCTAGAGTTTAGGCTCTCTCTATGAAGTGCTATTAAGATAATGTTATCCATCCTTATAACTAGACATAAACAGAAATAAAACAAAAAGCAGTACAAGAAAACACAAGGAGTATTGGTACATAATTCAATATAAGGACAAGCTTGCAAACTGCTAAAGCTGTCAACAGAAGCAAGGGTTGTGGTGGAGGGAGTGAGCCCCTGCACTTGGGGTCTGCAAGTAGAAGCTGCAACCACCTATTCAGAAAGCTCTGCAGTGTCTTCTGCAAAGCCAGATGTGAAGTTGGACTAAGCACTGGATGTCTTCTCTGGGCTCTTCCCAGTAAAATATCCTGGGTACCAGGGTGAAGAGTTCCCTCTCTGAATTTCTAGTTATTTTGTTCACAGAGAAAGGGGGAGAGAAACCTGGGAAACAGCCATCCCAAGTCAGAGGATCCCCAGCCTGGTCTGCTCCACTGTCCCTGGACACTGCATGCTGGTTGGCTCCTTGGGCCTGGCTGACCCTCACTCAGGACATACTCCTAGGCCGGCTCCATAGAAATGCCAGGTATGTAATCTCTTAATTGGAAACTTGGCAGAGAATAAGGGCAATTCATTGGCTCCACTGCCTATGCCTACAGGTAGGCAGGCAGGGGAGAAAAGAGTATCTGGCCAGAGCAAGGAATGCCAATTTCCACTTGGCAAAGGGGGCAGATATTTCAGAGAGGACCACGGGGCAATTCTAAGCAGCTATCACAAAAGCCAGGCATTGTTCTAACCCTTTGCCCCCATGTGAACCCTCTTGTCTAGCCAGGCCAGTCTGACCTGTCCCCTGAACATGCCGTGCTTACCTCTGCCTCCGCCCATGCACATGCTGTTCCCTCACCTGCAGTGCTAACAACCCACCCACATCCTACCCATCCTCCCAGCCCCAGCTAGAGCCCAGCTCCTTTCTGAAACCACCCAGACCCATCAGACCACAGGGGTCTCTGCAACTCCAAGACCACCTACTGGCTATGGTAATAAGAACAACCACAGCTGTCATGTGTTAAGCTCTTAGTATGTGACAGACGACAACGTGGTGGACACTTTACACACATCTTGCCCATTCTCAAAACAAACATGGAAGGAAGGGAGGATGAGTGTCTCACTTTAGAGACTTCACTATTTGCTAAGCTAGTACATGGCAAAGCCAGGGCTTCCTGGCCCCAAATCCCATATTCTTTCTATGCCAAAATCAAATGTAATTTTTTTTTTCTTATAGGCTCCCCTTGCCCACGGGAAAGAGCACAAGCTTCTTGAGACCTAGGATTATGTCTTCTTGTCATCCACTGTCCCACAAACTGCTTAAAGTCAGGTATGGGTAAAATTTCACCTATAAAATTTCCCTTGCATGTGATCTATTTCAAATTAGATTTCTTGACACCAAAGAGTCATAGAAAATACAATTTGGAGGTTTACTTCTTACTGTACAGCCATAGATTCTTGAGCAAGAGTAGGCGTCAAAAGGTCAACTAGAGTGAGTAATAAGGCTACAGCCTGGGCATTCTCATATGAAGGAATGGCTGTGTCTGTGCAAATGTCCAGCCCAGGCATTTGAAGGACTTAGGGAAATAAATGAAATCTTCTCAAACTCTTTTGGGAAAGGTATAGAGATATATATTTAGAAGGCATGTTATGCAAGAACTCTCAGGGCAGCTGGACCATGAGAAAACATCACTTTAGTGCTGTTCAGACTGTAAGTCATGCAATTAGCCAGACAATGTTGTTCCTCTCACTGCTCCGTCCCACTCTGTGCCAGCCCCACCCTGTGATTGCTCCATACCAAGCCTGTCCAGCATTTTAATTAAGAATCTTGGAATGTTTTGCCTCTGTGATACACATAAACTGCCTAGCATTATGCCTGACACATGTTAGGGCCCAGTTGGAGGAACATATTGACATTCATGTAAAGAGACCTAGAGACCTTGAAGAGCATCTAGAACAAGGTCTAGAAACTCCAAGGTCTCCAGGGCCTGGCGGGGTTATATACAAGAGTGAAAAACCACCATACAAGTTCAGTGATGACTGGCAGCTAACTGCAACCTCCGCCTCAGGGAGCCCACACAGAGTAATGGGAGCCTCGCAGTGGACAGCACAAGGGCTTTCCCTAGCTAAGGACACAGTGGCTCCTCTGTCTGCCTGGTAGCTACCAGATAAAGCCAGGCCCAGATTTGTTGGCCTGACTTCAGGGAAATTTTCAGGGAAGCCATAAATCCTCATTTTTTGTGTGAAATCTGCCAATTGTTTTATATAATTTTTGTTTTGTTTTGTTTTGTTTTTTAGACAGGGTCTAGCTCTGTCACCCAGGCTGGAGTACAGAAGCAAGATCTCAGCTCACTGCAAAATCTGCCTCCCAAGCTCTAATGATGCTTTCACCTCAGCCTCCCAAGTAGCTGGGACTACAGGTGTATACCACCACGGCCGGCTAATTTGTATATCTTTTGTAGAGACCATGTTGCCCAGGCTGGTCTCGAACTTGTGAGTGCAACTGATTCGCCCACCTCAGCCTCCCAAAGTGCTGGGATTACAGGTGTGAGCCACCATGCCTGGCCAAAATCTGCCCATGTTTTAATATTGGCAATTATTTAAACCATTTTGTAAATGTTGCCTGGGTCAAACATACCTGATTGTGGGTCAGATCCTGCCTGAAGATGGCCAGTTCGTGACCGTTCCATAGACGCAGGACCAGAGTCCGGAGAGGTAAGACAATCTGCCAGGACCACAGCACATGATCACCAGAGGCAGCACAGGGACCAGAGCTCCCGCTGCCAGGCCAGGCCACTTTCCACTCCAGCCCTTGCTCTGCAGTGTCTCAGCAGGTGCAGAGCCCCCACCGGGGTTGCTCCACTGAGACACACCTGCAATGTCACTAGAAGCCCACACCTCTGCCAAAGTCCCTGAATGTCACTTCTCTAACCCACAACTCTTTGCTTCCCAATTGCTTCTTGGAATCACACCTAATCTTCTGGCCTGAGCACAGCCTTCTTTCCCTTCTACCATGCTTCCTCCAAGGTCATTCTGGGAGCCTTAGAATTTGACCCATTTATTTGCCAACACGTCATGAGCAGCCAGTCTATGCCAGGAACTGCACTCAGCCTCAGAGACACACAGTGAATCAGACCCAGGCTCTGTTTTGCAAAGCTGTGATAGTTTATTGTTACTTGTCAACTTGGCTAGAATATGGCACCCAGATGTTTGGTCAAATATTGGTTTAGATGTCACTGTGAGGGTATTCTTTAGATAAGATTAACATTCCAATCAGTAGACTTTGAGGAAAGCAGCTTATCCTTTATAATTTGGGTGGGCCTCATCTAATCAGTTGACAGGCTTAAGAGAAAGAGACTGAGGTCCCTGGGGGAGAAAATTCTGCCTTTACGCTGTCTTTGGACTCTAACTACAATATCACCTCTTCCCTAAGTCTCCAACCTGCTGGCCTGTCCTGTAGATTTCAGACTTGCCAGCCCCAAGAATTGCATGAGCCAATTCCTGAATATAAATCTGCACACATACATTCTATTGGTTCTGTTCCTCTGGAGAATCCTGAATATTAATAATATAGAAGTTCATAGTCTAGTGAGCTTCTTTTTACCACTTCTTTTCATCATGTTAAATCATGTTGGATATGAAGGCAAATGAAGCAATGGGTGATTCTTCCCCCCAGACTTGTAAGCAAGATTTTGTGTATCTGTGCTGTGTGGATTTTTCCAAGAAAAGTGTCAAAGCATTTTGAAACTCCACAAAATTCAAGGAATACAAAATTTCCTAGTCTTGAACAGCCCTTCTAGCTCTGGTATTCTGTAATTCTGTGGGACGTAAAGTGTTTCTGTGGTTCGTTTTGCTCTTCTTGGCCAAGGACCTAGAAAGTTTTGGTGTTCATTCCAAATAGAACCATTGAGGAAAAACATAATGAGCCCCAAATCCAGAATGTGATGTTTGTGAGTCTAAATTCTACCTTGGCCATTTGCTAGCTCAATGATCCAGGGCATGTCACCTCTCTGAGCCTCAATTTTCTCATCTGTAGAATGGAAATAATACTACTACTCCACAGTTGCTGTGAATCTTAAATGAGATGGCAAATGTGACTTTGGCCAGCAAAGGGTCTGACCAACAAAGGTATCAGTAAATGTTAATTTACTCATTTATGCATACAGATACCTGCAAGTCTTGGGGAACTACCAACCTCAGCTTGCAGCTCTTCAGCACAAGCCCTCCAGGGTCAAGCTGCTGTCCTCTCAGTCATAGACACCCTTGCACCCTGACTGGGTTTGATCCCAAAACCATAAAGAAAAAAACATAATCCATATGCTCTTTTAAATATAAAATAAATACTTTCTTCTTGTAGAGGCAGCCTCACTTTTCTTGTTTGTCAATTGGAGATAATCACACTTCCCCTAAAGAATTGTCACAATGCCAGGATGCAAGGTTCTTACAAATGCCTGTGTCTGTCCTTCCTCAAATCCAGAAGGCAGAGAGAGAGTGGCAGCTTGGAGCCTGATACCTACAGAGACTGGATTGTGCCTGACAGCTTTCTGGTTCCCAGGCCCTGTTTGTCCCTATATAAGACAAGGTTGATAAAACTAGGCACCTCAGTAGCTGAGCTCAATGGCTCATGACTGTAACCCCAGCAATCTGGGAGGCTGAAGCAGAAGGATTGCTTGAGCCCAGGAGTTCGAGATTAGCCTGGGCAACATAGAAAGACCCTGTCTCTAAAAAAATTTTTTTAATACAAAATAAATTAGCTGAATGTGGTGTTGCACATCTGAAGTCCCAGCTACTTGAGAGACTGAGGCAGGAGGATCCATTGAGCCCAGGAGTTACAGGCTCCCATGAGCTATGGTCACACCACTGTACTCTACCCTGGGAAACAGAGACACTATCTCTAAAAAACAAACAAACAAACAAACAAATCTAGGCATCTCAGAGTTTGCAAGGATTTAATGAGACAAGTCATTCAAGGCTTAGGCCCTCATCTAATGCAGTTATAAGCAGGGATTATTATTATTATTATCCTATGTTTTGCAGGGAAATGTGGGCACTAAATTGCTCAAAGTTCTTGCTATGAATTTATCTTTTGCCTAATCTCTTATGAATTGACATTCTCTTACCTGCCACCAAGAAAGTCCTGGCAAATGCCTTTTGAAAACATACTTCTCACTTCACATCTTATTTTGTTTTTGTTTTTGTTTTTGTTTTTGTGGGGTTTTTTGTTTCTTTTTTTTGGAGATAAGGTCTCCCTATGTTACCCAGGCTGGTGTCAAATTCCTGGGCTCAAACAATCTTCCCATCTTGGCCTCTCAAAGTGCTGAAATTACATGTGTGAGGCCCTATGCCGGGCCTTCACTTTACGTCTTGGATTATGGAGCTGGGCAGGCAATTAGGTCTCATCTCCAGTTCCAGATGGAACATTTGTGATCCAAGAGGTGAAGCCACTGCTGGGTGAGGCATGGCTAGGAGGCAGTGGAAGAGTCAGCCCTGCCCAGTTGTTTCTGCTTCATCTTGCTGACAGCATGAGAGTCAGCAGCAGCGAAGAAACTTGGCAAGAGCTGCTTGGTCAGGGGGTCACAGAGCAGGAGAAGGCATGGGAATTCTATCCTTAATTGTATCCTGTTTGACTTGGCCCTCCCTATGGCGGGCAAAGCCAAACTGCCAGCAGAGCTCTTGCCCCTTGGTGGACATCAGGAATTTTGACTTCTAATTCTGGCTGATTACTTTGGAGAAGTTGCCTAGCCTCTCTCTTCCCATCTTCCCATTAATAAGTCTGGGATAATAATAGCTTCCTCTCTTTGGGGGACATTTCAATGGCTTTTTTTAAAAAACAAGGTTACATCATTTGTTCTCCTTAATTTGTTGTGTTTGGATAGGCAAGGAATGGTTTGAAGCCAGCAGCCAGTAATCACTAATAACACTGACAATTTGTAAAAAAAAAAAAAAAAATGAACAGCCAAATGCATTTCAAGACTGGATCTCTATTTCTTACTGAAACAGTCCCCTGGAAGTGGGTTTAGCCTATGTTCAGTTATGATATGGCTGTGGTAGAAGTTGAACTTGAATAGAAACAGCCCCTTGAACGGAGAGTTAGAAATCCCCCAGGTGAGGCTGGGAGACCTTGGTAAGGTCATTTTATCAATCTGAGTCTCCATTTCTTCCATTATAAATCAAGAAAGTTATACTGATAGATTTTAGGGTCTTCCTCAGTGATACTGCTCAGACTTTCCTGTAATAATCATTTAATGAAAGGAATTCTCAGTAGCTCTGACCCCTCTGAAGCCACACTCTTTCCAGTCAACCTCCAGGCAGCTACCAGCACAAATCTCATCATGTCACTCCCTGGTTGAACTTCTTCTGATGGCAGAGAAAGAAACATGAGAATCATTGTGTATCCATGCAAAGGTATAACATGCAGCTATTTAAAATGATACAGAGCTTTCAACAATATGAAAATAAAGAGTTTATATTTGGTGACGAAGTCAGAATACAAAATCATGCACTAGTATCTCAATGGTTGAAAATGCTAAAGACAACAGCTAGAAGGAGATATCACAAGATGTTAATAGTGGTTCATTGACTCGACCTACTAAGCGCAAAAGCTAGGACTTGAACCTGGGTCCCGGTTTAGAGAGGATGTGCGTGAGTTGTTCGAGAATTTGCATGTGATAGTAAATGCCCAAATGTCCTGAAAAGTTCAAAGGCAAAGGAGTATTAGAATTGCGACATGGGCCTAGAGAACCTATTTAGAGAAGTCACCTCTACTTTGTGTCCATGTACTTTGCCATGGACTTTAATAGTTAATGCCTTTTTTCTAGATCATTCATTTTATTCCTTTTCTTCAACAATATTTCTGCACATAATAAGGCAGCATGTTTTATTCTTCCTTTAGACTAATTCTCCAAATATCTGTGGAAGATGAGCAATACATTTTTGGTAACTTAAGCAGTGAATCTTTTTTCATTAGATAACTATTAGAGATCCTAATTTGAGAGTTCAGACAAAAGTCATGTCCAGTATCTTTGGGCTAGACCACTGTTTTTAAAATTATACTCTCTTTAAAATGACAAGTTATGTATTCTGGTCTTAGCATTTCAAAAAACCTGAGGTGCTCCAGGGCACCAAACCTAACAACCCCTCTTCCACTAATCACCTATGGTTTTCTGGACACAGGAATAATTGTCACACTCATTGGTTGCAGGCATGTCTCTTGGGCTGAGGTTCACATACTAGACAACAGGGGCTAATATGATCTAGATAAGTATAGTCATAAGAGGTAGGCAAAAATCACTGGGTGTATTATTTTCTTAAAAAGGTCAACTTTAAACAGACAAAACTACTCCCTTTCATCAGACGATGGGTTACAAGGCCTTGACGCAGGAAAGCACTTTCACCGAAATGATCAAGGAGGAACCATTCATTCAAGTTAAACAGTACTCTATAGGGTGAATCTCTCAAAACAGAAAAAAACAGGACAGGACACCATGCAGTATTTTCTTGGAAGCAGTATTGAGTGTGGATTGGGAGGCCTGTGCTTGAATCCCAGCTCTTATACTTCCTCACTGTGGGGTTTTTGCAAATTTCCAGCCCCTGCCAAGCTTCATTACTGCCATCAAAACAAATGGGGTTAACAGATCTAGCACATAACTGGCACTCCAGAAGTGAGTGGAATATAAAATGAAACATGGAAGGAAAATCAATAGCCCTCGTTACATATAAATTTTAAAATATTATATATAATATTATATATATTGATATTATAATTATATATTATATATAAATGTCATATATATATCCAAAAGCTTTCAAAAATAAGAACACCATGCTTATCTGTCATTGTACATTACTAAGAGCAACTTCAGAGCTCGTGGGTTCAGGTGTTCTCAACCTGGGGCCATGCACCTCTATGGGTTCCACAGATGTGCAGCCTTTCAAGGTAAGATGTTATCTGTATCCTTGCCTTCCCAGTATTTATTGCTCTCTCTTATGGTAACAATGGCCTAATTTTCTTCTGGGAAACCACCCCCATTCTGCTCTCCACCAAGATCAACTGGAGCCCACCCACTCCATATAATAGTGACAAGCATGGGGCCAGCCGAGCATCCAACCCCCTACCCACAGGGGTTGTGTTGGGGCTGGGCCAGACATTTACCAGGACCATAAAAAAAGGTTGTGCTCTTTCTATTGGGGTTGCTAGGTGGGTAGAATACCAGCCTGTGCTGCTGATGGACATCTTTGCCATCACTGGGAGAGACCCTTCCTAAAAAGAAAGCCAAAAACTCAGAGAGCAGAGGCAAGATATAGACCTAAGTTCCTCCTGGCATCTTTGAGCTCCTGGTTCAGCATGTCTAGGCCACTTCTACTCCAGGATTTATGAGGACCATGCACTATTACATTGCTTTTTGGTAGGTGCCAATTTGAGCTGGGTCTCTGTCACTGGTGAAGAAAAGAATCCTAACCAATATAGGAAATTTCATCAATTCCTTGAAATATATGCAAATTTTGCATAAGTATGCTTATTTTCCTGGAGAGAAGGAAAATCCATTCTTAATGGGCTTCTGCACTAGAAAAATTAAAACTGCCTGTTCTAATTCAATGCCCTCATTTTACAGATGAAAAAGCCAAGACCCAGAGAAAGAGTCATTGCCCCAGGTCACATAACAAGTGGGTGACACGGACCGGAACCCAGTTCTACTGACTCTCGTCCTCACTAGTGGATCCCAACATTGGACCCCCCAGCGGCATCACTGGGGTGCTACTGACCATCACCTGCTCAGGTTCTCCCCTAGATCAGGTAAGTCAGAACATCTGCAGAGCAGATTTGAGCACTAGTATTCTCAAAAGCTCCCTGGAGGACTCATATGTGCAGCTAGGGTGAGAACCCTTTCTTAAGATATGAAAACAAAGATGAAGAAACACAATCCAACTGATCCAATACTCATAAATTAAAATTAAACAAATACCTAACATCAAATATCTTATACCACTTGAACACTGAGCTAGGTGTGGGGGTGCAAAATTGAAAAGGACACAATACCTGCCCTGAAAATAACTTCCTCTCTTGTGTAAAAGAAAGTAAGAACCATCCATCAAAGAAAGTGCTGCATTTCATCAGCCGCAGAATGGAATTCTTGGCAGTCCTGCCTTCAAATCTCAGCCACCTGCCTCTCTCTTCATCTCTCGAATTGAGTAAACAAGTCCTTTAGAAGACACAGTCAAGTATTTGCGTCTGTTTGAAATAGTCCCCTTTAGGGAACGTAAGGCATTTAAGTATATTTACAAAAATTCCTCTTGAGGAATGCAGTATATAGATAAGTTCATTCCTATATTTTTCAAAGGAGATGCTACCGTCATGAGGTCTTTTTACATCATCTCCCTGAACTGTCTCACCCTATTTCCACTCGATTTTCCACCTATTACAAGAACTGTCATGTGTTAAGACTTCAACCCAATAAGTATTTACGAATCCCCTCCATGTCCCAAGCTCTTTGCTGAGTGCTTGGGGATGGAAAAGATAAACAAGGATACCAAAAGGAAAAAAACAAAATTACTGCTTTCAAAGAGCTAACAGTCAAATGAGGAACAACATGTTAGTATTCATTTCTAACAAAAGCAAGCTGTGATAAATGTTTAATTATGGTTATAACTCCACTTATTAAGTGTCTGCCATGTGCCAGGCACCTTACTAAGTACTGTACATACCTTATGACATTCCATTCTTATGACCACACTGTTGAGTAGCTGTCATCTATCTGCATTCCACAGGTAAGAAAACAGACTTGGAGCCACCTACTCATCTACCCAGTCTCAGCTAGTTAGCAGCAGAGCCATGATTGGCTGTTGGGTCTGCTTAATTCCAAACAGGTCCTGAGCACCCCCAGCTGAGTACGGACTACATCAGGATCCAGGAAAACCAGGTTCATGATGGAGCCTCACTGCACATTTCTCCATACTGGAATACAGACGTGAAGATAAGAAACAAGATTCCTGCCCTTAAGGAGCTCATGTCTAGGAGGGAAACTCAAACAACAATTTTAGGGAGTGTTAATCACTTTTTAAATCAAAGAATTGGTATCATAGAAAATTGGGGAAAGCATAAGAAATCGTATCTGGGGAAATTTTTGAAGTCAAGATCGGCAGAAATGGATGAAAGAAATAAGGTGAGGGATCTAGAAACTGGGAGGTAGTTGTAGCTAACAATGCTAACACCTCTCACCTGCAGCCTTCTCCAGAGGATGGCCCTTGGACAAATTGGAGTCATCTCACCTGGAGATCACTTTGGTGCAAAGACAAAAGACACCCCACCCCTCAACCTATAATAAATACATTACTGAGTCTTATCAAGGTAAAGTAACTTGTCCAAGGTCATGCAATCAATAGGTGGTGCACCTGGAATTCAAACTCCCAAGCTGGGCCAGCACTCCTGGGACACGTTTGTTCCTCGGCCTGCCTTGTCCCATCGCATTTGATAAAGCCACACTTGAGAGGGAGTGACATCATCTAAGCCATGGTAGTATTTCTGGAGCCCATGGAAATGCCTGAATCCTGCCCCATCAATTACCCTCCCTGAGTAAAGAAGTCCTAAAAGATAGATCTACAAGA
Source organism: Gorilla gorilla gorilla (assembly GCF_029281585.2). NCBI lineage: Eukaryota > Metazoa > Chordata > Mammalia > Primates > Hominidae > Gorilla > Gorilla gorilla. Next base: position 140,683,408 of record NC_073231.2, on the reverse strand, counting down.
AACAGTGGTCATATAGGAAACAAACAAACAAAAAACCTTTTCATTATTAGCTAAGCCAGCAACTGGCACCTGAATTCAATCTTCCCTGGTACAGGTGAATTAAAACACACAGATTAGACCAGAGGCTAAGTGTAGCCTCTCTTGCCCCCACCCCCCGCCCCGGCCAAAAAAATCCAATTTTGACTCTTCTCACTCTCTCCTCCATATTTAAGGTGCAAAAATGTGGGCTGGCACTATGTTAGAAGCAGCTTCATTAATACTGCTCCCCTAAATGGAAATGATAAAATTTGTGAATGAGGTTGCCTGCCAGCCTTTTCTATCTGGCACAGTTGTGCTGTCCAATACAGGAGCTATTAGCTACATGAAGTTATTTAGATTTAGGCTTAAATTAATTAGAATTAGACACAGTTGAAAATTCAAGTCTTCAGTCACATTAGCCACATTTCAAGTACTCAAAAGCTGCACACAACTAGTGGCTTCCATAGCAGACAGTGCAGATGTAGGCAATTTCCACCATTGCAGCAAGAGGACACAAGAGAGAGAAACAGAGTGGGGAGGAGAGTCTCAGACCCTCTGTCTCAGAGGGGCAGGCAAAGCTCAGTTTACCCAACCAGCTCTAGTTGCAAAAGGGAAGTGTGAAGAGGGACATGAGAACCAGTCTCTACCCTTCAACACACAATGAACCCACCCAGTGGCACTCATGAGTGTAGCCTAATCTGTACTTCAGGCTCCAACCAATAAATGCACATTTGCCCTCAAGGAGGAACAGAGGTAGGGCAGGCAGCAAAGGATCTGGTACTACTTTCAAGGTGTATATGATACTCCTATTAACCAAAAAATCAAATTTAAGATAAAGGAATGATCTGCAGCCTGGAGTAAGTTCATTTGCCATCCAGAATAAATACGAAATTCTGGAGAAGACTAAACGGATTGACCCCATTAGGGTTAGGTGCCCAGCTTTGGATTAGTCACGATGGTGGGGTTTTAAGAACCTGGCATCCAAGCATGTGGCTGTGTGATTGAATCATGACTACTACTTACGTACTTCCCTCTACAACAGACAGACAAAAAAGCAGGGACTGCTACACTGAGGCCTTATCCCTCACTTCCCTCCTTATGTTTGTAAGTCAGCCCTGGCTGGTTTGTCTCTGGCCTTTGAAATTTTTGAGGACAAACATTCTGTTTCCTTCCTTCACTGTGCCCAGCATGACACCTAACTCATAGCCCTTCATGCTTCTCAATAAATGTTTAACTGCATGGCAGGAGATGGTATTTACTGAGCCTACCTTAGGCCAGGGACAATGCTATGTGCTCCTGATATGGTTTTGATGTGTCCCCACCTGAATCTCATCTTGAATTGAGACTCCCATAATTCTCATGTGTTGTGTGAGGGACCCGGTGGATGATAATCGAATCATGGGTGTGGTTTCCCCCATACTGTTTTTGTGGTAGTAAATAAGTCTCATGAGATCAGATATTTTTATAACGGGTTTCCCCTTTAGCTTGGCTGTCATCCTCTCTTGTGTGCTACCATATAAGATGTGCCTTTCACCTGCCACAATTGTGAGGCCTCCCCAGCCACGAGGAACTGTGAGTCCATTAAACCTCTTTTTCTTTATAAGTTACCCAGCCTGGGGTATATCTTTATCAGCATCGTGAAAATGGACTAATACAGCTCAATACACACTGACTAATTTAATCATTACAGCAATCTTATGGGGTGGATTTTATTCACCCTCTTTTCCAGATGAAGAAACAATCTTATCCAGGTAAAATAACTTGCTCAAGGGCACATAACGAGTAAGTGATGAACTTGGAATTCAGACTCGCATCTATATGACTTCTCATGATGCTAAATATTTAAAAATGGACGAATGAATATTACCACAATTGATTTGATTAAATATCAAAAACTACTCACAAAATAATTGTTTAAAATTTTATTCAACTGGGCAAAATGACTCACACCTGTAACCCATAATTTTGGGAGTCTGAGGTGGGATGATTGCTTGAGCCCAGGAGTTCAACACCAGCCTGGGCAACATGTGACACCCCATCTCTACAAAAACAAATTTTTTTAATTAGTCAGCCCGGGTGGCACACACCTGTAGTCCCAGCTACTTGTGAGGCTGAGGTGGGAGGATCGCTTGAGCCTGGGAAGTGGAGGCTGCAGTGAGCCATGACTGTACCACTACACTCCAACCTGGGTGACAGAGCAAGACCCTGTCTAAAAAAAAAAAAAATGTGCTATCAAAAAGTGGATAAATATGAGGCTACGTTCAGAATAACTTTTGAGTACTGCAATTGATGTCTGTTTTCTGTGAAGACAAAGCCATAGTCATACAATATTTAAGAAGCAAAAGTGTGGGCTGGTACTACATTAAATACAGTTTAATTAATAATGATGTTCTAAATGGAAATAATACAAGTACGAATAAAGCTGCCCACCAGCCTGTTCTATTTGGCGCAGCCAGACTATTCTTAGGCTCTTACCTGTTTTCATTATGTAGTTGACCTCGGAATGTGAATGATTTATGGTATAATTGATACATAATTGGCATCCAGGGTTCCCTTGCAGTTTATATTTCTTTGCTGGAAACAGTAGCTAAAGAATAAAAGCTATCTCTAACTTCTTCAAATTCTTTATTTCCTAACTGAAACCTTAGCTCCTACAATACTCTTTGACATGTAGCCTATATTTTAGTCTGCTCACTAGTCCTAAGAGAGGCCTTGCACAGTCCTTCTTCTACACCTTTCCTCCTGCTATGAGTCCTCACCTAGGACTCATTTAGCCCTATACTTTCTTCAAGACTCAATTAAACTCACACAAAGATGAATGTCAATAGGTTCAAATATTCCTCTCCTACCACTGCCCTAGGAAATATTTAATATTTAACATAGAAAGTGCCAAGCGCTGCAAAATGTGAGCTCTAGTTTCATTTTGGACTTTGTATCAGTCAGCTTTTGCTGTGTAACAAATAAGAACAAAAATTTTGGTGTCATCTACATGACAGCTGGAGTTCATCTGATCCAGCTGATTTAGATAAATAAGGCATGTTATTCTCACGGCAAAAAAAAAAAAAACAAGGGCACGAGAGCAAGCCTAACAATACTAGCATATTTGAATCTTCCACTCATATCACCTCTGTGAACATTCTACTGGCCAAAACTAATCACGAGGCCAAGGCCAAAGTTAGGGAGTATAGAAAGTACTTTCCTGACACAGGGTAGGGGGAGGAGAATGCATAATTACTGAACAATAATCTAATCTTTACAGACACTAACATATATTTTAAATGTCCCTTCTTTTGCCACAGCAGTCTAGAGAATGCAAATTAAATGAGAGGAGAATACCATCCAAAGCACTTAGATCTCAGAGAAACACAGCAGAGCTGCTGCACACACAGCCTTTCACTGGGTAATAAGTAAAGTAGATGAAACACTTGGAGAGCAAGTTGAAAGGCAGCAAAGGCTTCTCAGCAATAATGTGTTATTAGTGGGGACTTAGAGGGAACCCCAAGCTGGTGGTGCCATACACAGATGATGGGAGCATAAACTGATGAAAATATTTTATAGCAGAAGTTGACAATACGTATCACAATTTGTAAATGTACATGCCCTTTGATCCAGCAATCCCACTGCTAAGAATATGCTCTATGGATAAAATCAAGTAAGTATACACACATTATACTCATTTGTTTGCTGTAGCAAAATAATTTGAAAATAAAAATAAGTAAAAGCAGAAAAGAAAAATTGAGTATCCATCTCTAAAGCTCTGGTTAAATGAATGATGGTATGTTCATGCAACATATTATAGTCATTAAAAATAAGTCTATACATGCTAATTTGTTCATTCAAAAAAATATGTACTGTGTGCTCACAATATACCAAGTCCTGTTCTTGGCACTGATAATGTAACAGAAAATTAGATATTCAGGATCTTTTCTCAAGGAGAGAGAGTAGTGGGAGATGATTAATAAGTCAATACATAAATGTGATAATCTCAGGAAGTGATAGAGCAAAAATATAACAGGATGGTATGCAAAAGCGAGCCTAGGAGAGAGATCACCTTGAATGGGGGTCTGTGGAAGACCTCTATGAGGAAGAGATGTTTGTACTGACTCCTGCATATTAAGAAAGGAAGGCCAATCCCTCCTCAAAGGGCATGAAGACATAGGGGAAGAACATTCTAGAAAGAGGAAACAGCAAAGGCCCTGAGGTGAAAATGAGCTTGTTTGATTCAAGGGAAGGACAAAAAGTTAGTGTGGTTGGAGCAGTGAGTGGGAAAAACAGTGGTAAAATGTGAAGTAGGAAAAAAACTACGAGATCTAGGTCTCTGTTCCACCGCCTACATTTTTGTCTTCGGTTTCTTCATCTGTAAAATGGAGTTACTAATCATTGACAGCTTTTATCTCCGGGATGTCCACAAGAAGTTCTGTGCAACAGGCAGGGCAGGCATTATCATTCCCACTTTACAGATGAGGAAACCAAGATTCCAAAAGTTTTGTAACTGCCCCCAGTCACATATTTTGTAGTCAGCAGAATCAAGACTCAAATCCAGATTCCTGATGGCTATCACAGCACTCCTTTTGCTGCAGCACAATCTATCCCACCTTGTTTGTGTATTTCAACTCACAAAAGCCCTAAATTCGGCTGTGAATCTTTACCATCTCCAATTCTTTTTTTTTTTTTTTCTTCAAGACAGTATCTCACTCTGTTGCCCAGGCCAGAGTGCAACGGCCCCATTAGAGCTCCCTGTAGCCTCGACCTCCCAGGCTCAAGCAATACTCCCACCTCAGTCCCCAAGTAGCTGGGACTACAGGCACATGCCACCATGCCTGGCTAACTGTGTGTGTGTGTGTGTGTGTGTGTGTGTGTGTGTGTGTGTGTGTGTGTGTGTGTGTGTGTAGAGATGAGGTTTCACTGTTACCCAGGCTGGTCTCTAACTCCTGAGCTCAAGTGATCCACCTGCCTCAGCCTCCCAAAGGGGTGGGGTTACAGGCATGAGCCACCATGCCTGGCCTCCAATTCTTAGTAAGAAGGATTTAACCCCAGTGTTGTGGATAAACTGAGTTTTCCCATCTGCAGCTTAGAGTCGCCCATGGGTTTTATTTCCAATATAACTTGTTGCTTATATATTTATCTCTCCTACCAAAATATGAAAAGGCAACATGCTGAAACTGTCCATGGTGTAGGACACAGATGGACAGAGAAGACACAGGGTTGAATGTACACAGAGGGACACCAACAGTGCCTGCACTATACATCCAAGATCAAACAGCTTCTAAATTGTGGGACTAGGATTTGAACTGCTATCCATCCAAGTCAAAAGTGTGTGCTTTTTTCAATCCTTGGGATAAAGGACCATGTGAAGTACCTGATGCACGGAACTAGCTTGATTAACTTTAGCTGCAATTGTGGTATTGCACACTGTGTTCATAGAAGGGTCTCTCCCTGGCCAGCAGTCATCCAGTATGATGGCAACGAATCCAACTAAAGGATCCATGGGATTAAAAAGGTCAGATTGTGTGGATTTCAGATGATTCTCATGCTATCAATCCTCCCATCATAATTTGCACAAAAGCCTGGCAGTCTCGCTCCATTTCTCAGAGCAGAATCTGCTGGGGATCGGGAGATTAATCAGACTTCATTAATTCTGCAAAATAAACCATGACATGTTTACCCGTGCACTTAGAGGCATTATCATAAATCACCAAAATTAAATCTCACCTGTCTAAGTAGAGGAGCAGCCTGCAACAGAAGGTCACAGCATCAATGGCTTCTTGATGGCTTCATTTCTTTCTGGGGCCTTCCTGTGACCAGCAGGACCAGCTGCACTGTGCTCCAGTTTGGTCATTAACAGAATCATGAACATTATTAGCCCAGTGGTTTTGAAGTGACTCTAGTGTGTGTGTTTATTTTTGCATAAAGACTAAGCTACATTCAGAGGAGATTAGAATTTTAAGAGGCAATTATTTGTTTTTTCATGCCATAGCTTCTTAAGTTAAAGCCTGTGTATGGCTTAGAGATCTCTAGAACAAACATGAGGCCCAGAAGGGGCTAGTATTTTGTCCAAGGCCACATAAGTCATTCATGGCAGGTCTGGGACTAGAACTAGGGACTTCTAATTCTCAGTCTGGGGCTCTTCCCATTCCAATGCATCTGCATAGGGACTTGGGGTAAATAAGAACATATTCAGAAATATTTACTCCCTCCTGGAGGACTGTACTGCCTAGCTTTTGTCTTGGCCATGTGACTTCCTTCAGTCAAGGGAATGGAAGCAGACCCACTACAAGCAGCAGTGAGATGTGCTTCTCTGCTTTTGGCATGAGAAGGCTCTACCCTGGTAGGCCCACAAGTCTGAGGAAGATGGAGAACCATGGAGCAGACTCAGACCCAGCTGTGGCTTGGAGGAGTCCAGTCCAGCCCAGCCTAGAGCAGCTGGTCTCCAGTTGACTCATAGACATGGTAGTAAAATAAGTGTCTAGGTCTCAGAGTTTTGTGGTTATGCAACAGTAGTTGGTTGATTCAAGGCTCATCCTGCAAACACATGTGGGATTCCTGTGATGTAGAATGACGCATTAGAAGCCTGGGCTTTGGCAGGGTTGAGTTTAAATCTTGGTTGGGGCATTTAGTTACCGAGAGATCTCAGGAAAGTCACTGAAGCTCTCTGAGACTCAATTTCTTGAACACAGAAATGAAAGAAATAATACTTACCTGTAGAGGGGTGATCAGAATTTGAAATTCAGAATTTTATTGTGATTTCCTAGCCCATTGCAGGTTTTAGATTGCAAACCTCTGGCTGGAGAGTTGGGAAAGGTTTGCTGTAACATTAAAAATCAGTAATGTCAGAAGTGCATTCTCTTCTGCCTTGACCATAAAACCTTGATTTTTAGCTGGGCATATGACACCCCAAATAAAAACTATATTTTCCAGATTTCTTTGCAGCTAGTGTGATTTGTGAGGAAGTTTTAGCTAAGAAGATATAAGTGGAGTGTCACATACAACTTCTGAGATATGTCCTTAAAAAGAGAGAAGACATCCTTTCCCCCTTCCTCTTTCTTACTGGTTTGAATGTGGACATGATGGCTGTAGCTCAAGCAAACATTCTGAAACATGAGTAGGAAACCAAATGCCATTTAAGGCAGGAAGGAGAGGGGGAAAATCCTAGGTTCTGAAACCTTGGTACTAGGCTGGACTACCTGCCTATGGACTTCAACATAAGAGGAAAAAAAAATCCTATTATACTAACTTGACTGAGCCCCTACTATTTGTGGCAGCCCTATTCAGCATCACTTGGGAGCTTATTAGAAATGCAAAGTCCCCCCTCCAGACCCACTGAATCAGAATCTCAGGTGAGGGGCCCACAAATCTGTGCTTTAACAAGCTCTCCAGGTGATTCTTATGGTCACCGGAGTTTGAGGAGCATTGATTTAGAGTTTTCCAGCACATACACCTCACCTGCTAACTGATAGAGCCGTCCTTAATTGCAGGTTTTGTCAAGAACTTGGTGAAGGTTTAAAAGGCAGATGAAATAAAGCCAGGAAGGATGGCAAAGCCAATAACTGACAGTGTCAAGATGGAAAATGATTCTGACAGGGTGGAACACTGGACCAAAGCCAAGCAGATGAAATTTAATGGGGATATATATAAAAATCAAATAAAAAGGTTCTTTTTTATTGAAGGAAATATAAAATGTTCCATTCTTTGACTTCTTAAATTAAAAAGAGAAAATGTAAAATTACATATTTTAAAATACAACAAGTAAAGCTATAAATCAATCCCAATTATGGCTAGTTAAAGGAATGAGAGGAGGAAGATCAGGAAAGGAAAAGTGAGAAAAACCCAAAGTAATAAAGAGACACAGAGTCAATGACAGAAAGGAAGAGGACTGGGAATCCACTTTCAAATCAATCTGTGGATCCTGAGATGATCTTCACACCTAGAGGGAACCATAATTACAAGTCAGATTTTATTGAGACTTACCATGGGCCAGGCACTACATTATGTGTGTTACGCACATTTATCCTGTGAGGAACTCTATTATTATCATTGTTTTTCAGATGCAGAAACTGAAGCCGCCAGAGGTTGAGTATGTTCCCCAAGGCCACACAGCTAGCACAAGTGGAAGCAGGATATGAACCCCGTGGCCAGATTTCAGGGCTGTGACCTGCAGCTGCCCTGGTATTTTCTACTGTCTGATGCTGCTTCATGAAGCATGCTTCACGCTTGATACTGATCAGTTTCACAGAAACTGGTTTTCATAAGAATAAGGAAATCGATTGCCTCACATAACATTAATTCCAGAGGTAAGAGGCATCCAGGTGCAGTATAATTATCAGTTCAAAGATGTTATCATAGACATGAGTTCTTTCCATTCCTGTGCTCTGCTGTCCTCAGCACCTGGCTTCATCCTAAGACTGGGTCCCCTCATAGTGCCAAGACAGCAGCTAAAAAATCCGTGGTCTTAAAGCTTTGTGCTCCATGTTCATGTCAGCAAGGGTGAGAAATCTTTACCTGAAGCATGTAAAATACTGAAGTATATATCCTTTAATTTAGTCTTATTGTATCGATTTAGGCAAATGACCATGCTTAAACAATAGGAGACATTAAGAAGAATGCTACGAGCTGATTGGGATAGATGACTCAGGACTTAATGCTGCAGTCAGGGATGGGGTCACCTACCGGGGCTCTCTGGTACCCAGAACAGATGGGCTCTGTTATTAGTTATAGTGATTCTCTCTCTTTTTTTCTCCAAAACAAATCAAGTTTCCTCACTTGTTTGAATCCTACAAAATTATCAAACAGTGAGAAAAATCATAAAATATTCATTAGAAAGCATTTTGGATATAAAACAATAAACCCCTCTTTACAACTCTTCAACAGCCTTACCACACCTTCAGAAGCATCATAAGGGAAGATACTTTGGGGCAGTAAACCTTGTGCTTTGCTTTGACAAATAAAATTCTAACCTGTAAAAGGGGCCACCCTGTAGAGGTGGCAGATACTGGAGGAGAGAGGCAGCCAGCATTTGCTGAAAGTCTATTTGCCAGGAATAATGCTACATTCTTGATTATTTTAATTATTACAAGAAGGTACTATTGATGCAGGATTTTTTGGGTGTCACTTCACCAGTTGGTGACCTCTGCAGCCAGCGATGCCCCTGCCCAGTGCCACGCTTGGCTCTGGGCTCACCGCAAGAGGTACTCCACCACTTGACCTGGCAGCTGTGTTTGGCCTGCACTCCACCCTGTGGGTGGGCCGGGCATGTCTTGACCTGCTCCCACCTTCGGCACCAGCATCTGGACGAAGGGAACATGGTGGCAACCGAAAAACTCGGATGCCAGCTACCCCAAAGCCCCTAAGGGGGTATTACAGCATGTTAACAGTTCTTTCAGTCCTGTCCCAACAAACTGGGGCATGTGGCACCCAGCAGCTCCCTCTCCCATTGCTTGGTGAGCAGGAGGGGAGTGCTACAGGGTTACAGCTCTGTTCACATTCAACATTTGGTGGGTCCTGAGTTCTTGTCCCACACCCAGGAAGAATGAGGTTATGCTAACAGCTGTTGGGTGAGCAAGATGAAGAGTTTTATTGAGTGATGAAACAGCTGTCAGCAGAGAGGGGGACCTGAGTTGGCCTCCCCCTACCCAAAGTTGGGGAGTCTCACCCACCTGAAGGCAGGAGGTCCTCCAAGTGTGGTTGAGTCTGGGGTTTTTATGAGCTCAGAATGGGGGAGTGCATGCTGATTGGTTTGTGAGTATGCAAAAAAAGGCTGAAAAAAGGCACCACTCAAGGATGGGCATGACAGTGCAAATAACAAATTAGGGAAGGGTACGTATATGTAAAATAGGTGAAGGGTGGGGATCAACCAGAGGAAAGCACACCAAATAGGAAGAGAGGATCTCAATCCAGTCCGTGGATTTATCTGAGACTTGTAGCTTGGCTTTCAGGCTTTAAATTCTCTTTGGCTTGAAGGTCCAGTTTCACCAGGGACCTGCCCCTATTTTCCTAGGCATTTGACTGCCTCCTGCCACTATCACTATTATCCCCATTTTATAAGATGAGGGAACAAAGCCTCAGAATTGCTTGCAATTTTCTCATTGTCATTCAGATGGCAAAGTGGCAGAGCTGGACTTCAAACTCGAGTCTATCTGACTCTATGATCCAAGTTCTATCCACCACATCATATTGGCTCCATCCCAGATCCTTTCTGTTTGCTGAAATTATAAGTATTGAACTTTTAAACTGTGAAATCTTGGCTACTTCTCATGTGCTGTCTGACCTATGTTAGTTACAAGAGCTACTCTCAGATTATAATAGATTTTATTTTTTAAAGTCTATTTATTGAACACTTACTATGCGCAAAGAAATGCTTTATGTATATAATCTCAATTTATCCTGCCAATAAACTCATGATGCAGTTTATTACAGAGAATGTTTTTAGTTACAGGTGATTAAATCAGAAATCAAACTAGTTAAAGTCAGAACCAAGAGAGGAAAGGGGAATTTATTTCTCAGAAAACTGGGAAAATGGGAAAAGCAGGGATGCAATAACTTCAAGCATGGCTGGATTTGGACTTCCAGTGGAATTATCAGGGATGTCTCCCTCTGATCTCTCTGCTCTGCTTGTCTTAATTTGGCTCCATTTACATTGGGTCTGGGGACTCCTAGACATCTATCAGGATTGTGTCTTTCTTGGTTTTCCTTGGCTTCATTCTCCATATAAGGTCTAACTATGTAGTAGACAAGATGGCTGCCAGAAATCTCAGCATCTCCTCTGCATAGCTGAGCATCCCCAGAACAAGAGTCTAAGCCAGTTTTCAGTATTCTTTGAAGTTTGAAAATGCTGAAATCCTAGGTTGTCGTTGTTGTTGTTGTTGTTGTTGTTGTAATATAGTCTACTGGTTTTTAAAATAATTTATGTCTTTAAATCAACTACTCAATTTACATTAAAATGTGCAGATTACAAATCTGGACAGGTCAGTGAGTCATCATAGGCAACCACATTGTATATTATCAAGCTTCCATGGCTTACTCTAGTTCGAAGACTCTCCAAAGAAGGACAACATGGCTGTGACAGCATTGAAATTGAGATGTGTCTCTTTACATCAGCATTTTCAAATATCCATGATGAAAAACCTCTGAGAAATGTTCCTAAAAACAAAACATAGAGATTGAAATTTTTAAAAAATTGATGTCTGCCCCTTCTGTTAAAAAAAAGTTTCCAGCTTCATCCATGTCCCTACAAAGGACATGAACTCATCATTTTTTATGGCTGCATAGTATTCCATGGTGTATATGTGCCACATTTTCTTAATCTAGTCTATCATTGTTGGACATTTGGCTTGGTTCCAAGTCTTTGCTATTTTAACCATCATTCTCAGCAAACTATAGCAAGGACAAAAAACCACACACCTCATGTTCTCACTCATAGGTGGGAATTGAGCAATGAGAACACTTGGACACAGGAAGGGGAACATCACACACCAGGGCCTGTTGTGGGGTGGGGGGAGGGGGGGAGGGATAGCATTAGGAGATATACCTAATGTTAAATGACGAGTTAATGGGTGCAGCACACCAACGTGGCACATGTATACATATGTAACTAACCTGCACATTGTGCACATGTACCCTAAAACTTCAAGTATAATAAAAAAAAATGTTGTTCAGAAAAAGACCCTCAAAGTTTTCAAACAGGAAATGAAACTGTTTTAAAGTTGAAAATGTCAGGGTTAACTATCTGTAGTCAGCTTATGCCTCTCATTGCCCTTGCCCCAGTCCCTCAGTGGGTACCGCAAGAAGTAGCTGTCTTTGCTATGTGAATTTTCCCCCAACAAGTATACTCATGATTCACAGTTGTCTGAAACCCACCCTGATTTGTAGAATTCACCTGAAATATTTTTTATCTGGAATATATCTGCCACCCCATTTTTCTAGTTTTTTTTTCCTTCATATTCCCAAATCTCTAAAGATTCTAGAGAACATTTGCTGAGTAGGTTGCATATACCAGGTGCTGTCCCAGGTCCTGGGAATACAGATGTCTTCATCTGTTTTGTGTTGCTACCTAAGCAATTCAATTCTGTTGAATACCTAAGACGGGGTAATTTACAAGGAATAAAAAGAGGTTTATGGAGCTTACAGTCATGTAGGCTTGGAAGTACAAGATCCAGCAGCCCATCTGGTGAGGACTTGGTGCTGTCTTGACTCCCGGTGGAAAGCAGAAGGAAGGGGAAGCAGAAGCGTACAAAGACACCAAACACGAGAGGCAGCCTCACTTTATAACAACCAGCTTTCACGAGAACTAATTCATTCCCAAGAGACCTAATCCAGTCTCTCCAGAGAAGGACACTAATCATCTTAATGACCTAATTAAAGTTTGGATAAAGGCCCCACCTCCCAACACCCATTACATTGGCAGTTAAATTCCAACATGTGTTCTGCATGGAAACTCATGCAAAGGAAAAAAAAAATAACACATCCAAACTACAGCAACAGATGAGGACAAAATACAGGCATGTCCTGCAGTGGAGGGGAAGACAGGCAGTCTAGTGAGTAGCTCTAACTACCTGTATCATAGAACCTGCAGGATATTATGGGAGCAAATAGGAGGGCAGTTTCCAGATCGCTCCCCCAACGCTGGGGCTCATTCTACTTTTCCTCAGTAGTAAATGCAGCATCCTGGAGCTGCTATCACTCACAGGACACCACCTCAAGCTGGAGATGTTGTACCTCTGTGTGACAGGGTATTAGGTACCAAGTGGATCTTGTTGTTTCCTCTTTGGGCCCTCAGCAGAGAACCCAGGTCCTTAGTACCCCATACTCTGAGTTCAGAGAACAGGCAGAGAAAGGCCTGGTTGCTTCCCTTCCTGCCTTTGCCCCCTGCCCTCCCACTCTCACAAGCCTGACTGAGCAGACTCATTTCAGCAAAACCAGCACCCCCACCCTCAAAGACAAAATAAGAGGAGTGTAGGGAGGGAGTAAATCATTACTTCTAGCTGGAGCTGTGTGAGGGGGTGGTGGGCACTACCCAGTGGATTTCTTCTCCAAAATCAAGGAAAGAACTTGTAAGGTTTGGGGATGCTTTGTCACCCCTCCTGCACTTCTCCACACACGTTCTCCACTGACCTGGAGACTGGTCATCAGTGGTCATCTTTTGGGGGTTGGAGAATGAGGTGAGGAGATGGCACAGTGAGGTGGTGAGGAGGACGATGACCAGGTCAGGACTGCCCCCAAGTTGCAATTCTCAAGACCTACAGGAAGGGGATCCCCAAGGGATTTTGAGCCCTGGAGTTGAAGAGCTTGGGAAAGCAAGTATTTTTGGAGCAATGGCATCCCTAGGGACCCATACAGCAGAAGGGGAAGGAAGACCATACAAGGCCCACAGAGGAATACACACGGTGCCTCCTGCTGGGGGACCCCAGAGTCTGCTCCTGGTAAGGGAGGCACCCCAACCCTCACGAAGCTCAGTGGACAGGAATAGCAGTCATGGCCACCCAAGGGGAGGACAGCAACTATACCATGGACATCCACGTGAGGGAGCATCTGTCTTGCTTTCTTTCCTCCTCTGGGGGAGTAGAGACAAGTACAGACTGGGCCCCCTCTGCCACTTGAACTTCCTATGCCACGAGTTCCACCTGTCCTGACAGGAATGGAGAGGGCCAAAATATTAAAATAGACAGAGGAACTAGAGGCAACTGTTCCTTTGACCAGAAACAACAGGAAAGTTATGGAATTGAAACCAAAGTTGCTATGGAGAACAAGAGTAGTAGCAACTATTGGAAAAACAAAACCATGTTATGTTTATACCCCCAACTAGTTAATACTCCTCACTAAACCAGGGAAAGTATTTTGTTGCCTTTGCTAAATTTAAAATAGGCTCTTACAAGAGTTACTGATGAAAAGCACTTAGAACCATACTTGGAACATAATAAGACCTCCAAAAATATGAGCAAATATAGGAAGTACTAGCAGTAGTAATAGTAGCAGGGTATTTTCATCATATAACTGGTGTCCTAGTCAGTTCAGTCTATCATAATAAAATACCATTAATTGGGCAGCTAGTGAACAGTAATTTATTTGTCACTAGTTTGGAGGCTGGTAAGTCCGAGATCAAGGTGCTGACAGATTCCATGCCTGGTGAGGACCTGTTTCCTGATTCTTACATGGCTTCTTCTCACCATGTCCTCACATGGTGAAACAGGCAAGCTAGCTCTCTTTGGGGCTTCTCTTATGAGGGGTTTGTGCCAATCACCTTCTAACAGCCTTACCTTCAAACACCATCACATCAGTGATTAGGTTTCAACATATAAATTTTGAAGAACACAAACATTCAGGCCGCAGCAACTGGATAGAATTTTCAAAACATATATAAAGGATTTCCATAACCTCTCTTTCATGTGATCTACAAAAGAACCCAGCAGAATAAGTAAAGAGGGTGTTATTATCCCCACTTCAAGATGACGGAACTGAGACTCCTTGAGAGTATGAGTTTTTTCCAAAAAATCTCATACATATGAACCTAGAATCGAAGCCTTCTGACTCCTATGTTTTTTTTCCATGACCAGCTTTGTAAATCACAGAGAGAAGAAGGAGAATGAGATGAAGGAGAATGAAAAGGAAAGATTGGAGAGGGAAGGATGAAGAAAGAGAGCTATTCATTTCATTGACTATGCACCATGAGCCCCGAGTATCCTGGGATTTTCAGATACTCTTTTTTTCTTTTTTTTTTTTTTTGAGGCTAAGATTACATACATCTCCATGTATACATAGAAACTTGTTGTATTAGTCAGCTTGGGCTGAGTTATGTTGCAATAATATCCCCCAAATCTTCAGGGCTTACAACAATAACGGCTTCTCTCTGGCTTGTGCTCATGCCCTTTGAAGATCAGCTGCAGCCCTGCTCCATGTTCTCTTTATGCTAGAATCAAGACCAAAGGAACAACCTTGAGCTGTGGCACACGAGAATCGTGGTAGAGGCACACGAGAAATGTCAGAATCAGAGGATGGCACTTAAAGTTTTTATCTGGAAGCAGCAATTATCATTTTCACTCACATAAAATGGACCAAATCCAGAAACATGGCTAATAAGCCTGATGTCAATGGAGCAGGAAGAATACCTTCTCACAGGGAGGGCCACCAGGCAGGCCCTAAGAAAAGAAGAGAAACAAAGTTTTGGATAAATAGTGCAATCTACCAGAATTCTGCATCATGAGTCTCCACTTTCCTCTATTGGTAAGCAAAATACATCTATTTTTCCCATAAGGATGCCAGATTAAATACAGGATGCCCAGCTAAATTTAAATTCCAGATCAACAATGGGTAATTTTTTAGGTTAAGTATGCCCAAAATATTTTTTTTTCTTTTTTTTATTATTATTATATTTTAAGTTTTAGGGTACATGTGCACAATGTGCAGGTTAGTTACATATGTATACATGTGCCATGCTGGTGTGCTGCACCCATTAACTCATCATTTAGCATTAGGTAGATCTCCTAATGCTATCCCTCCCCCATCCCCCCACCCCACAACAGTCCCCAGAGTGTGATGTTCCCCTTCCTGTGTCCACGTGTCCTCATTGTTCAATTCCCATCTATGAGTGGAAAATATTGCACAGTAAGATATACTAAAATTTTTTCATTGTTTATCTGAAATTCCATTGTAACTACGAATCCTATATTTTAATTTACAAAATCTGGCAACCCTACTCAAGAAAAATAACCTAAAGATTCCATTCGGTTACAGCATCAGGCTTGAATTCCATGAGCTCATGGAGTTCTCTACACCAGGCCCAGATGTTCATTCTCTTGAGAGCAAAACCTATGGATCAAAAAGACAAGTTATCTGCCCCTCATATGCCCAATGTATCATGGTGAAACAGGATACCTAAAACAAACACTCCCATTCAGAAAGTGAGAGGAGAAGAGGAACGCAGAAGTCACCTGTCCATGGCAATTCTGAAAGTCCCTTGGGCAGAAGTTGCAGACTACCTTCCACCGAGACTGGAAACATTCTTTGATTAGGACTTAATTCTGGACCTAAAACAATAACACTCGATCTATTGTTCTGCATGGTGCTTGGCACTGTCCTCCGGGAGGTTTTTCCTTTTCAATTGTTCTCCTAAAGCATTTTTTGTAAAGGACAATATGTCCTCTTTGGAAGCTGGCCAGGCTTCTCTGTCTTCTTCCCACAGAAAGTTGGAAATCCAAAGGTCATTTCAAGTCTCAAACAGTTATAATCTATTTTAGTATGAGCCGGTGACTCTTTTGGCAATATAACTTTCTCACATTCTTATCTATTTGATTCCAAACAGCCTCATGTGCCAATGGCCACATCCATAATTCTTTCCTAGTTGCAACTTTCCCTCTAGACTTAATTGCAGGTAACTTAAATTTATCTGGCTCCAATGAAAGAACTACACTTAGAATCTCTTTTCCCTAAGTCATTTTGTCCAATTGGAAGGATTTAATTGGTGCCACTGTAATCAGTTGAGAGGTTTTAATAGAGGAACAATACCTTTGATTGGTCCTTGCCACAAGGCTCAATTTTAGTCAGTCTTTGTCACTTAAAGACATTTCCAGTTTTATCTTTTGTTGTTTGGAAATCAAAATCAATTACACCCTCTAGTCCTCTGAGTTCTGAAATTTCTGGACCCTTTCTACTCCCTTTGATCTCCCCGAGATGGACAATTCCTACCTGAGCTCAACTTTCATATCATTTCACTACGTGCAGCCCACAGCAACTTAGGCATGAGAGTAACATTCCGTTTCACAACTTTGCCTAAAGCCATAAACTCATTTAGAGCATTATCTGTCTTCCTAGGGATTAAAGGTGACAGTTTTACCTAATACCTTGCCACTAGATAACACAGGTTGCCATTTTTCCATCCAACAATGTTATTTTTTGCTCCCCACTCCCAAGCCTCAGAATTCATGCGACATAATTTAGGTTTCCTGCTATGGCAGCAACTCAGTGATAAGTCTTAATTGCTGTATTAATTAGCTTAGCCTAAGTCATGATGGAGTAACAACAAACACATCCAAAAATCTTATAATAAGAAAGATTTATTCCTTGCATATGTCCATGTCCTTTACAGGTTGGCTGTCATTTTGTAACATGTCATCTTTTTTAGGACTTAGACTGAAGAAGCAGACATTATCTGGGACATGTTGGCTTGGGGCAAAGTAAAAAGTAAAAAAAAAAAAAAAAAAAAAGACACGTATTCCTCTACTTGGAAATGGCATATGTACTTCTGGCTACATTCCATTGACCAAGGCAAGACATGTGGTCAGGATGAACTTTTTTTCTTTTTTCCTTCTATGCACTTTATTATTTTTTTAAATTTTCCCGTAGGTTATTGGGGTACAGGTGGTGCTTGGTTACATGAGTCAGTTCTTTAGTGGTGATTTGTGAGATTTTGGTGCACCCATCACCCAAGCGGTATACACTGCACCATATTTGTAGTCTTTTATCCCTCGAAGATGGACTTCTGATGGGTGAAAAATATACTAGTCTCACAGGGAAGAGTAGTGGGGAGTAGACCCACAGTGAAGGACAGCAGATACTTTTGAGCAAATAATAGAATCTACCCAGTAATGTGCTGATAAATATTTAACAACTGCCTCTCTGGAGGAACAGAAGCCCTGATTTGTACATCTGTCAATTTCCATGGTATAAATACTCTCACCGTGGCCAATTTCAAGTCACCAGTGTCATGTCATCAAATGTAAAATTAGAAAGAGACATGTACAATTAGCTCTTGTGAGCCACTATGAGCATGCTACAGCATACCACTGAATCAACCTCAGTTTAAATCAATTATTTGCTAAACATAAGTTGACTTAGGCCTGTTCCACAATATGAAGAACCCCTGCAGTCTTGCTGTGGATTATAACAAGGGAGGAGACTATTATGTGACTCAGCATAAACCTGCCTTAAACCTAAACTGAGGATTTGCAGTAGGGATGAGGACTAGACGACTCAAAATTAAGTCTTCATATTATTTGCTATTTCAGCATTAATTGGAAAATTCAAGGGGACAGTAAGAATGTGAGATTGAAATAAAAATAGTATTTTGCCTCTATAAATAAGATTCAGCCCCAGGCTCCTCTTCTGCAGAAATTCTTATTAAGGACTTGGCTCTCCTCCAAGAAAAATAAGGTAGAAATCATTCAAAACCCTTTACTTCCAAATTATTCCTGATAGGAGCTGCTTGATGAGTATAGCTCTCTAGTTTTGTATGTTTACAATTTTCTAATAAAAGGCTTGTTTAAAATATCCCTGAGCTAGGAAGTAGCTCTTACATACTTAAGTCTTAAGCCATTTTTTTTCAAAGACTATTCCTTTTTTTTTTTGAGACTGAATCTCTCTGTAGCACAGGCTGGAGGGCAGTGGTGTAAACACAGCTCACTGCAGCCTCCACCTCCCAGGCCCAAGTGATCGTCCTGCCTCAGCCTCCCATGTAGTGGGAACTACAGGCACCCACGACCATGCCCACTAGTTTTTGTATTTTTTTGTAGAGACAGGGTTTTGCATTTTGCCCAGGCTGGTCTCAAATTCCTGGGCTTAAGCAATCCTCCCGCCTTGGCCTCCCAAAGTGCTGGGATTACAGGCGTGAGCTACCATGCCTAGCCCATGTATTCTTTAAGTACACTGAAATCATCTCTGTGGGTGGTAACACTGGGCAAGTTGCTTATGTGTACTGAATTTGCTTCTCCAGCGATAGGACGGGATAATAACATCTACCTTACAAAGCGATTACGAAGCTTAAATATCTGGCATACATAAAGTATCTAGCAAAGCACTTGCACATGGTGGTCACTCAATAAATAGTTATTAGCATTCACTAATGAGGATACTGATTAGAATTATCATGATTATTACTGAGCCATGAAACTAGAGGTTTTAAGTTACTATTTAAAATAGTGCAAGACTTTATTCAATAGCCTCAGAGCATTTGGCAGGAATAATTTGGCTGTTGATTTTGAGTGCATCTGACAGGAATGACTTTTGCAGCTCCCCTGGATGCATGGATGTTATTGTAATTTAACAAAACTCACCTCTCTAGTTGCTAGTGCATTTTGTCTGTTGGCCTCAAGCTTGGCTCAAATTGTCAGGCCAATGGAAAGACTGAATGCTTTGCCTCCAGGCAAAATTGTGGCCTGCAGAGGGTGGACCCTGCATTGCATCTCAGCGAGAACGGAAAGCTCACTCAACATGCTGCAGTCTTTCATACTGATTTTGACATAAAACATCAGGCGGAAATTCCACTTCTGACTCTGCAGTAATTGTGGAGGAGCCAGAGGGCCATCCAAACACAGATGTCTGGCATGACGCTGCACACCTCATGAGGTCACAGGACAGACATTGCAGAGAGATCGTGATGATCATGCATAAAGGAGAGCCCACCATCTTCAGGGCGCAACTCATTCATTCTTCCTCCTTCATTGTTCCTGAGTTACTGTGAATAGTCAAGATTATTGTTTCAGACTTTTTCCAACGTCTTGACTTACAACGGCGAGAAAGATGTTGATGTGGGTAATGATAATAGTAAAAATGGTGAAAGTTTTTCCAGAGTTTCAAATGATGGAACTCTGCATCCTACTATTCTGTAGCATGTGTGAGTACGTGTGTGTGTGTGTGTATGTGAGTACATGAGTGTGTGTGTGATTCTACATATGTATGTGTGTATTGATTCCTCCTGAATAGCCCCCCCACCCTTTTTTTTTTTAACTAAGTATGTCAGCTTCTGGAACTGCACATAACAGTTTTCCAGCAGTGACACTCATGCATAGCACAGCCATCAAAGACCTGGAAGCCATGTAATACAGCTGACCTTTGAACTAGGGGAACAACCCCTGTATGCGCAGTCAAAACTCCCAAGCATAACTTTTGAATCCCCAAAAACATAACCACTAATAGCCTACTGTTAACCAGAAGCCTTACTGATAACATAAACAGTCGATTAACCCATATTTTGTTTGTTATATGTATTATATACTGTGTTCTTATAATAAAGTAAGCTAGAGAAAATAACGTTAATAAAAAAATCGTAAGGAAGAGAAAATATATTTCCTCTTCATTAAGTAGAAGTGGATCATCATAAAGCTCTCCATCCTCATCATCTTCATGTTGAGTAGGATGAGGAAGAGGAGAAAGAGGAGAGGTTGGTTGTACTGTCAGCAATGGCAGAGGCAGAAGAAAATCCAAGTATAGCAGCTCAACGAAGTTCAAACCGGGTGGTTCAAGGGTCAACTGTAAAGACTACTAGAGGCAGAGGCTCACTTAATTGCGTGTTCAGAAATTAAGAGTTTAACATTATTAGAATATGCAAAGGCATACAGACTGACATAATGGACTCTATATCACTTTATATCATTTATATATAATGGACTCAGAAGCAGGAGGGTGGGAGGGGGGAGCCAGGGATAAAAACACTACACATTAGGTACAATGTACACTACTTGGGTGATGGGAGCACTGAAATCTCAGAATTCATCACTATACAACTCATCCATGTAGCCAAAAACGACTTGTATCCTAAAAGCTATTGAAAAAAAAGAATTTAAAATTGTTAGTATGAGCAGCTCCACAAATTTGGGGTGCAAATATGGTCATATTATTTACTTTTCCAATTAATTCATTGAGTAAAGCTTGCTGCTATAACAACAACAAACAAACAAATTTTCAGTTATTTCTCGCTCATATAACCATCTAAATTAGATGTTTCTGGTTGGAGGGCAGCTTTCCTCTACAGAAGGATCCAGGGCTCAAAGCATAATTGTACTCTCTTAAGTGGGGTCTTGCACCCACTCTACTAAGGTAGCTTTCCCTAGGGCTCCCAGGAGACTCCTAACGAAGCCAACTTAACTTTCTGTTACCTCTTCTGATAACGCCAGGAGGAAAAAAATTATGTAAAAGCTTTATATTCACTGAGGCATCCTACTATATTGAATTGTCTGAAATGAAATAACATTTCATCTCCAGATTTTAATAGATGATTGTCTATGAAATAAAGAGGATTTAGAGCCCAGGCACGGTGGGTCATGCCTGTAATACCAGCACTTTGGGAGGCTGAGGCAGGCAAATCACTTGAGGTCAAGAGTTCGAGACCAGCATGGCCAACATGGTGAAACCCCATCTCTACTAAAAATACAAAATTAACCAGACATGGTGGCAGGCGCCTGTAATCCCAGCTACTCAGGAGGCTGAGGTAGGAGAAGTGCTTGAACCCTGGAGGTGGAGGTGGCAGTGAGCTGAGATCGTGCCACTACACTCCAGCCTGGGCGACAGAGCCAGACTCCATCTCTAAAAAAGAGGATATAGAGGACATCTTCATATTATAAAATGGCATAAACTGAAGAAAACATAAACATAAGCTGATATTTTAAAGAAATCAGTTAATGGTGTTTCTAAGATTTGTAGTTGGTGCTCAATACATTTATAGAACCAGGCTTTTGAATCATGCCTGAAACTTAGCAGCTCAATTGTCATTTTTTAGAATAAATGAATGGTAATGACATCAGTCTAATAAGCATTTTGAAACATGCGCAAATCTTTAGATATAAAATTTGTACATAAATAAGTTTTTGAGATGACAATAGGTAGATATCCCATAAATGTTTATTTCTATTATCGAAGATATCATCAGGATAATTTAGATTGCCAAAGTAGACAGAGACAGGCCATGTACATGTCACTCAGGACTGCTACATATGTTCATAGAGGTTGAGCACTGCACAGTCCCAGAGGATGCCATTCACAGACTCCCATGCAAATAGCTTCCCTGGGTTTGTGCAGTGCATACTGTGCATGCAGCTGCCTAATTTGAATACATCAGTCCTAACAGGCCGTAAGGGTAGTGCAGCTGATTCACCTTGTTCATCACCAGGACTGATTGAGCTGTTCTGGCTGAGTACTGCATTCTCACTTCATGTCCCCACTGCTTCCTCGTTTACCACCTCCTCCCACAAGCTTACGTTCTTGGAAAGATATTGGCCTTCCCTGATAGAAGCACCCTTCTGTCAAGGGTGTGCTTATAACCTCACCTGAGCCCATGCACACTCCAGAGGACTCTCAGTAATCCTGGAGCAGGAGAGCCCCTAAAATGGGAACTGAATGTTCTTTCTCTCTTAGTAATAAGGTACTTAAACACACACACACGGTGGCATTTTTTTTAACCCAACTTTTTGAGGATTGCCTATTAAATACCAAGAGACATCTTAGCTCTCTGTTATTCACAATGTCACTAATTCAAAGATGTTCTCATTGTTTAGCCTCCAAAAAAGCCTCAGATTGGTCCTTCAGACCCCAAAGGCCAATTTTAAACATCTTATCCTTATATGTTCAATATTTATATTCTAAAACATAAAATGTAAGTTCTAAGTCTCTCTATAGAGTCTGGGGTGTGTTGGAAGTTGGGATAGATGGGCCTAAGATGAGGCAAAAAGACCAGTTAGGAAGGAGGTTTTGGTAAGAGTCCAGGTGAGAGATACAAAGGCTCACCCTAAGGTAGTGACCAAGGGCATGGAGGACAGTTAATCGCTCTCACTACCATTTAAGAGGAAGACTTTATGGGACTTGAAGACTGACAAATAAAGATAAGGATAAACTGCAAATAACTTCAAGAACATGCTACTGGGCATTTGCTCGTGCCATAGTATGACGAGGGATAAAAGGACTAGGTATGGTGAGGACTTGCACATGGAGAGAGTAAAACTGCATATCAAGAGGGGAACAATACTGGATGCAAGCATACCACCAGGCTTTCCATTTTTGTGCCAAATTAGACAAAGGGACAAATAGTACAAGTTCAAAGTAAGCAAACGCTGTTTGATTTCAAAATTCCTCTTTGAGCAACATCACTTACCTACCTTGGAGTAATCTGTCTCTCATTCTTAACAACATGTGGAAAGCTCTCATCCTAGATCCACAGTGGCAGCTGTTGAAAACATTACAACTTCTTCCTCACTGCATTTCCTACTTCTGCTTAATGTCTTATGCTACTGCCAAAGCCTTCTTTCATTGCACGAGTGTGACCATGTAATTTCTGGTGCATTTTAGAGTAGTCCAAGATTTATTGGAAATTCTTAACTTCCCAGAAAATTCCTGGTTTTGAGATATAAATATAAAAATAAAGTATGCCCCTAATAATTTTATAAGATAGGCAGGGAGCTCACTCAGCCATTCAACAGCTAGTTGTTGAGTGGTGTTGTTACTGAGGAACAGGCTGGAAATTCGATGTGGAACTAGACAGGGTTCCTGCCATTCAAGAGTTTTACAATCTGAAGGGAAAGGAAAATAAATCAAGCCTTAAAGGATTGGGTAATAAGTGATATATTGATCCATATGAACAGCCAACTCATACATGAATGTTAGAGAAACTTTTTGTAGGTGATAATATGCATAAATAGTAGAACACAAAACTAGAAACAGTGTTTAAAGCAAGGTAGCTGCCAAATGCTGTAGAAGAGATACTAATGTATTCCAAAGAAGTAGACCACCAAGATTTTTTGGAAGACACTACATTTAACTCGGGAGGGTCAAGTGAATAATTCCTGGGACATGGGAAACTTCACGGCTTATTTAAGATACTGGGTGACATCCTTTACCAAGATCAAGTATACGTTTGGGGCTACAAGACAGGGAGATAGACACATACTTTTTTAAAAAGTTAACAGCATAGCTGAAATTACATAGTACTACAACATTCAAGAAATACTGCCTGGCAGTAAGTGATTAAGAGCTAAATTAGACGAATGGGCTGGAAGTCTAAGTGTGTCTGAATCCCAAGGTGCCTGCCTGCACAGCCCTGAGGTCACAGGCTCCTTGCCTGCTAGGAAAACCTTACGACTTGATGGATGCTGGGTAAATGCTGGTTAATTGAGTTAATCTTTCTTCAGCTAGTTAGAGACGTGGAGGACCTGGAGCTCCTTGCTGTTTACACCTTAACCAAAATGTAGGGGCCCCAAGGGAATTGAGGAAAGCACCCCACCTTATTGCTCGTTCAGATGCAAATTCAGAAGCTGAACAACTGCCCTCCAAAAGTTGCACCAAGGCCCTTATGTCCAGCTCTAAACCTTTGCGGGGATGGGAGGGAGGTGGGGACTACCAAGTGATCCACATATCACAAGCGATGCTCTTTAAGGTGGTTTTTCTGAAATGTTTTGTTACCCCTGCTTAAGGGAAGGCTTCGTAGGACAAAGAGTATTGAACTTGAAGCCTGGGTCTCCACCACTACCTGACCTTGAGTGAGTCATTTAGTTTTTTAATCTCTTTGAGTCCCGTGTTCCCAGTTGTAAAATATGGAGGTTGTGGTAGCTAGGCATTTAGGATCTATAACGTGCCAGGTGAGGCGTTTTCCGCGTTATCTCTTTTGATCCTCACAACTACCTTAGTAGACTTCACTAATCCCATTTTACCCGAGACGTTCGGTTGAGAGCGCTTTGATGGCATGCCCAATATCACGCAGCGAGAGTGGCGGATCCGGATTCCACTTCAACGCTGCCTGACCCTAACACTACGCAGCCCCAGTTTGATCGCAGGTAACCTCCTCCGAGATTTCCCTCAACTGCCCGCTCGGTTCCTTCTCCGCCTCTCCTCGCTTCATTGGCATCCAAAGCGCCTCTTCGGGCACCGGACATGCTCAGTAACGCATGAAGACTTTTCGCTCTGCCTCGGGAAATTTTTCACGCCGCTCCGGGAGCCGAGCCCGCCCCGCCCACGGCTCCTCCTCACGGGATTGGTCAAATTCCGGGAGGCAGCGAGGGAAGGGAGGCAGGCGGAGGTCCAAATTACCTCCCAAACCCCAGCGCTCTGGGCGCGCGCGCCCCGAGAGTGCGTGCCTGCGTGCGTGCGTGTGAGTGAGCACGTGAGGGCCCCAGAACGTGCACAGTGGGCGGGGACAGGAAATGGGAAGCGAGGGGCGGGGGTTGCCGTTGCCATGGCAGTGACGTCAGGCGTCGGGGAGCGAACCCGGCCCCTTCCCCACGCGCGCGCGCACACACACACAGAGACATGCACACGCGCGCGCACAGCCGCTCTCCCTCAGACACACTGGAGGGAAAGGTCAAACTAAAGGCGAGGGAGCAGAGAGACCGGAGGGAGCCGCTGCCGCCGCCGCGCGCCATGACGGACGCGGCGGAGGCTGCTTTCTCAGTGCGGACGCCGCCGAGCCCCAGCTCTCGCCGCGCCCCCTGCCCCCCGCCCCTCGCGCGCCCCTCACCCCGGCGCTGGCGCGTCCCCGCGCCCTCTCCCCCGGCCGCTCCAGGCGCGCATCGGGCTAGGGGCGCGGGGCGCCGGGAGCGGGAGGGTGGGGGCCGCGGCGGGCCGGCGGCCTCCTCGCCCGACCCCCGACCCCGGGCCAGGTGAGTGCCTTGGGGCGGGAGAGGGCGTCCGGAGTGGAGAGGACACCGGGCGCTCAGCCACCCGCCTGACCCCCTTCCGGGGCGCTGACAGGCTGTCGGGACACGGCCTCTGGGGGGCGTCGTGGGGTCACTTGTGTCGGGGGGTGCTTTTTTGGCGCCCCCGTCCCTCAGGGTCGGGCGTCCGAGTCGTGGGGGGCTCGGGGCCGGGAAGTGGGCGCTGCGGTGCGGCCCTGGAGTGCAGCCGCGGCGACAGGGCATGGGGCGGGCGGCGGGAGGCAGGTGGGCCCCTCCCCGGGGCTCGTGAAGTGGGGGGACCGGGCGTGGGGGCCGCGGGAAGCTTTCGGGAAATGTTTGTCCGGCAGTTGCAAGAAACTCTGCCCTCGGGACGAGGCGCCTTGCTTTTTGCCGGGGCCAGCGAAAGTGGCGGATTTCACAGCAAAACTCGGGTGAAGCCAGGCTGGACCGGCCGGGAGTGAGAGAGGCCGGGAGCACCCGTCTGGATGGGGACCAGAGATGAACGAATCCGCCTGTGTGTAACACCAGGGCATGATGTGTGCACGTTGCTATGCCAGTGTTTAATGTTTGTTGCTTATGGTTATTTTAGGACTAAATGATAAAAAAGTTACTTGGGAGAGAGGGAACTGCTTGATTTGACATGAGTTCTTCACTTGTGCATGCAGGAAATACATTAATCCTGTACACACACAACTGAATTTGTGTCCAATGGACTTTACAAATAATATACACAAAATTCTAAAGCCCCGAAGCAAGGTGATGTGTGTCTGAAGAGTTTCAGGTGTCAGGCTCCGTGTTCCGTGGGAACAAAATAGGAGGACACCGAAGTACTTGATATGCCCAAGCAGTCATCTTTTTGTAATAAGCTTTGGATCCCATCAAAGTGGAGTTTAGTTGTAACTGCCAGGGTTAAGTAATCGCATTGACCCGGTGCCACCCACCAGTTTGGAGCTTCTCTGAAAGTAATTTACGAGACAGTCCTGTGCTGATTGTGAATAACCAGTGCTTTTGCTGATTTTTTTCCTTTTTAATTTTACACTGTTATCATGTATGTGTATGCTACTTGTTTACCAAACGTTAGAATGAATTATCCATAGTTAAACTCTCCACTAAATCACTAAATCAGGTACTAGCTGTGGCATGTCTTTAAAAATATATATATTTGAATGTTACCTGGAAATTACCGATATAATGGTTTCAAGCTGATAGGGATTTTTTGAACTTAAGTCTAGCATAAACATTATCCCAAGTGGATGTGTTTTAAAATTTAAATCTCATCTAAGAAAACTTCCTGGTTTGTGAAAGGTGCAGGATTGTGATGATAGCTGAGGAAATGCCAGAGAGAATTTTTGGTAGAGAATAAGAGAACAACCTGTGAATTTGGTGTTAACCAGCAGTCTCGGCATATATACACTTGCTCCTTACCTAAGCATTTCTGATATGTGGGTGCTTTTTCTGTTGATTATGTATCTTTGGTTATTGTCATTTTCAAAAAGTTTCCTCAACAGAGGACCCTCACTTTGAAATTCAGTCCTTGTGGCATGTAGCCGGGATACCAAAAGTTTTCAGTACCAGATGCAGAGAGAGATCAGTCCGTTTAGGATCTTGTTAATTCTCTCTGTGCAGCTACTTTTGTGCTGTGAGGTCTCTTTTACATCTTGCTCCTATTGGCCATAGCTGACATATGTCTGTATACAGTCCTGTAGTGGGGTACTTAATTGTTACAACCTGAAAAGATTATTTCTTGTAATATATAAATAAATTTTTATGTTTTTCTCTCTTCTTTTTCAAGGGAACTGTAGAATTGGACAAATCAACACTTAGCATGTCCCCCTCCTGTAGGTCTTGTTGACCTTGGTGGCATCGTGGAGGTCATATGTTCATGGAGATAAACAGTTCTTGAACGGTTTACTCCAGGTGGTAAAAACACATGGGAAAGTGATTTGGGCTGTGCGTATCTTGGTTTTTTAAAAAATCATTTTTATCGAGCGTTTATTGTGATCATGGCCAAAAATAAAATAATTCATTGACTTTTTTTGAAATACTATACACACATTTCTATATTACATTTTTAAGAATTACTTATTTTTCAGTTTTTCTAGTATTTCTTGTATATTCTACCACAGGTGAACAACTCATTTTTTGGGTGACATTTTTAGAGCTTGCTTGAGGGGCACTAGAAAGAAGGGCAGTAATGTGATGTGAATGTTTCAGCTTATGAAAACAGCTGTGCTCTACTTTAAGAAATTTGACATTTAAAAGTGTAAGATTGCAAAACAAATTAATTACTAGTTGGTTATATTATGTGAGAATTTTAAAAAAGGGATTCACTAAAAGTTGCTTTCAAATACTTAATCCCTTTAAATGGTATTTATCAAATGTGATTTGATTTGTGAATAATCAGTTGGCATACAACAATTTAGGAACAGATTTTTGGCATATGTAAGGGTTATCAGTGTGTTCTTTGAGTTCTCTCTTTACCAAAAGTATTTGGGGACAAAGTTAAATTCAGTGTTGTTCCACTTATATGCCACCTATAATGGTTTAACTGAGTGGGAAAATTGTCATCTGATTTATCCCATATCATTTAAGGCAGCGGTGTCCAATCTTTTGGCCTCCCTGGGCCACATTGGAAGAAGAAGAATTGTCTTGGGCCACACATCAAATGCATTAACAATAACTAATGAGCTTAAAAAATTGCAACAAAAATTTCATATTTTTAGAAAGTTTACACATTTGTGTTGGGCCTCATTCAAAGCTGTCCTGGGCCATGGGTTGGACAAGCCTGATTTAAGGAGTACATTGAAGCCTAATTAAAATGCTTTTCACCATTGAGTAAAATTTTATGATCAGGTTTGTCAGGAACCTCATCCAAGGTAGTTTAGTTAGTGGAGTATCAAAAGCACCTTGTTGTCAGACACTCTCACTAGGACAGTGGTCCCCCAGCAGAGGCCAGCAAGCAGTTATACCCAAACTTCAGCAAAATCAAAATAAGTAGATTTGGTCTAAAGTCCACAAGCAGTAAAAACCGTTACCTTGAAATTTTCTATAGGTGCAAATTATTCTTCAGAATTAAAGGCTTGATTTTCCTAAGCTGTAATTCTGTTTGAGTCACTTGTGAAAAATGCTGTTTTGGTAAAAGAACAACTATGTATTCTTTCAAAGGAGTTTTTTCCCTTTGTGTTGATGCATTTGCGTTTATTTGGAATTGCAGGAGATGATGAATGAAGTACTTGGGAAGTTTAATTCAGAAATCATTTTGCTTTGGTTATGTAGAAAAAAAAGGAATGTGAGTTAATAGGAGAACTTATTTGTGGGTTAGTTCGTACTTCATGTGGGGATAAGGAGGAAAGGGAGGAAGTAGCCGCAAACTTTATTAAGGATAACTAATCAAGTTTCATTTGATTTATACTGTTCATGCCTGGCTTGGGTAACAGTGACGCCTTCACCTTTTCCTAGTTTTCGAGAAATTTTATTCTTAGAGAAGGGGTTTGAAGGATAAGAGCTAAGCATCAGGGCATACAAGAAGTAAAAAATATCTTCAGAATGCTTAATAGTATTTTGTTTTGTTTTTATACATTAGAAAGCAAGAAATTATTTTAATACTGAATGTGGGTCAAAAGCCCAACTTCGGGATACTGGGCACAGTTTCATACCTCTTAGCATAATTGAATATTATAAAAATGGAAGGAACAGCTTGAATGGTGCCATTGATTTTTTTAGTACAGGCTCTTAGTTCCTCAGTTGAACAAATGAGTAAAAATGAAGATTAAAGAAGAGATGATATTAAAAGAAGTGTTTTCCATTTTTTAAAAAATCCCAAGGGACTGTCTCAAATGATTGTTAATTTCAGAACATAGATTAAAAAGTACATTACATTGGATTTATGATTAATGAGGACACAATTACAATTTTTAAAAAATACATGTAAAAAAGGTGAGTATACTACTGCAGTTTACAAATATTTGTGCCAAGATATGTGAGGCTAGCGGTAATGATTAGAAATTATAATTGGAAGCGAAGACTGATTTATGTTCTCAATTTCATTATTTAAGCCAATGTCACTTTTAAAATGTCACTTAATTTTTCTGTTCCCAATGTTCTTTTCAATAAAATGCAATCACTAGTGCACCATACTTTATGTAAACTGGGGTTTCAAAATAATATTAACTAGACTTTTTTTTTTTTTTTTTGTAAGAGTCTCACTCTGTCACCCAGGCTGGAGTGCAGTGGCTGGATTTTGGCTCAATGCAACCTCCGCCCCCCGGGTTCAAGCAATTCTCCTGCCTCAGCCTCCCAAGTAGCTGAGATTACAGGCATCCACCACCACGCCTGTCTAATTTTTGTATTTTTAGTAGAGACGGGATTTCACCATGTTGGCCAGGCTGGTCTCAAACTCCTGACCTCAGGTGATCCGCCCGCCTGGGCCCCCCAAAGTGCTGGGATTACAGGTGTTAGCCAGCATGCCCAGCCAATTTACTAGATTTCTTAAGCATAAAATATTATCTAATAATATGTATATGTATGTCCACTACATGGGATTTTTAAAAAGTTTAGATTTTGTGATCTGTAGAACTGTAGGCAACAGTTTTCAAAAATAAGAAAGGCTGAGTTCAGGCCGGGCGTGGTGGCTCATGCCTGTAATCCCAGCACTTTGGGAGGCCGAGATGGGCA
The DNA here is from genome assembly GCF_029281585.2 of Gorilla gorilla gorilla. Classification (NCBI taxonomy): domain Eukaryota; kingdom Metazoa; phylum Chordata; class Mammalia; order Primates; family Hominidae; genus Gorilla; species Gorilla gorilla. The sequence continues at coordinate 140,653,358 of NC_073231.2, read as the reverse complement.
GATTGCCTGAGCTCAGGAATTCAAGACCAGCCTGGTGAAACCCTGTCTCTACAAAAATAACAAAACAATTAGCTGGATGTGGTGGCACACGCCTGTAGTCTCAGCTACTTGGGGGGCTAAGGTGGGAGGATCGCTTGAGCCCAGGAGGTTGAGGCTGCAGTGAGCCGAGATCACGCCACTACACTCCAGTCTGGGATGACAAAGCAAGACCCTGTCTCCCTCTCCGGACACCCCTAAAAAAGAAAGGCTGAGTTCAGAGTTTTAGTCATGGGTGACCCTATAAATTGCAATTTCTTATTCTCCCTAAAGGGTTTTCTTTCACTATTACATGTTTGTATTTTCCTGATTCCACTCATGCTACTGTTAGGTGTTGGATCATCTTACCTATAGCATCAATACAAAGTTCATTTGTAAAAACTGTTCCGTTTATTTTCTCCCAGCTGTTTCATCTGAGAAATTGTTTGAATTTCAGTTGCCAAATGTAGTTTAATCGGTTACTCTAAATAGAAAGGTTATTGCAATTTTCACAAACTAGGGGAAATATAAATTTATCTTAAGTTTATGAACATTTTTATATTCCTGTGGGGACAACTAAGCACAATATGTATAATTTAATATCTCTGTTGGCATTTGTTCTAAGTTAAATTTATTTGCTGTATTGTTAAAATCAATGTAGTAAGGTGTACAGTCTTTTAAAAACAAATGTGTTTCTCTGTGGAATATTTTTCAAAAGGACCTGAAAAACATGCTCTTAAATAGATGGAGTGGAAATTTTACTATTAAATTGAATATATAGTTAAATGTGTGATACTGGTATTGTTTTGATTGTTTTTATTTTACATGTGAGGATTTTTTACATGTTTCTGTGGAACTACTTTTAAGTAAGTTTTAATTTTGATTTATAAACAAGCTTCTCTAAAAGAAAAAAGTTCTTTTGTTCTTCGTGATTATGTGGTAGTCCTCAGACTTTTGTAGTTGAAAGAAGTAGAAATGAGTGATTTATTAAGCTGTTTATGTAAAACGACTAGTTGGAGCATGTGATGTAATTTATTTTTACTATAATGTGCGGAGATGTCTTTATCCCAAACAAATTTATAGCTGAATCATTTGCTATTTTTTGCAAATTTAGGGAATCTGGAATGTGCCCAGAAATGAACTGTTGATTGCCAAGTGTTCGATTGAGTAAATATCATATGGAAATGGTATTTTGCTTGTAATGACATGCTGTTACTGATTAAGGACCATTTCTTTTTTTTTTTTTTTTGAGACGGAGTCTCGCTCTGTCGCCCAGGCTGGAGTGCAGTGGCGCAATCTCGGCTCACTGCAAGCTCCGCCTCCCGGGTTCACGCCATTCTCCTGCCTCAGCCTCCTGAGTAGCTGGGGCGACAGGTGCCCGCCACCACGCCCGGCTAATTTTTTTGTATTTTTAGTAGAGAAGGGGTTTCGCCGTGTTAGCCAGGATAGTCTTGATCTCCTGACCTCGTGATCCGCCCGCCTCGGCCTCCGAAAGTGCTGGGATTACAGGCGTGAGCCACCGCGCCCGGCCTAAGGACCATTTCTTAAGTATGCCTGTAAGTAAATATACTACACATATTGGTCAAATGATGTATTGACAGCTTTAATTTGTAGCGTATGCTTTTCTCACTCCTTTCTCCTTTTAGTAATTGTCAATAGTTTGTCTTCAGCCGTATTCTGTGAGTGAACTTTTAATGCGCTGATAGAGTGCTCCAGGGTTGTTGTTTTCTAATGTTTTATCTGATGGAGTAAAGAAATAACTATCTGAGATCCTTGTGTAACTCTTATTGTGTGTTAAACATTGTTTTGAACATTTATTTTCAATCTGTTAATTATAAAGCAGATGATTCTTTAAAAATTCTTAAGACTGAGTGATTGTGTTCCCCACAAATGTTAGTACTGGGAGGGAAGGGGGTAAAGGTAAAGAGAAAGATCATAGGGATTAGTTTAGATTGTATAAAGTAAGTGTAATTGTTTCGTTCTAAAACATGTTGAGCTAATCATTGTATGCCTTTTCCCTGGGATTATAACCTTGATTTTTAATTCACGCTTCTCACTGTGAAGAGTCAGGAGTAGTGAATTGTAAGAGAGGCATATGTACCTCTTTAACCAGTTTTACATGTTATTTCTGGGAATATTAGATGGCAATAAGGAAGATAAACAGTTTCACAATGATGATCATTTTTAGTAATCACATTTAGATTTCCAGATTTTACAAGGTGGAAGAATAGACACCATAGCTATAGATGGAGAAGGGCTTTTAGACAGAAGGTCATTGTTAGGAAAATTCAAGTTTATCAATCTTGGAAAAAAAATTACAGTTCTGCCGGTTACATTCTATGCCTTACAGCACTGCACTGTACCGGTTTTGAATATTCTGTGCCCATAAATACACTAGTATTTGTCCAACCATGAATTCTGACTTTTAGGTTAGAAAATGTGTTCATTTAAATTATAGTTTTAACTTGAGTGAAAAAGCTGGTAATTTTTATCTTCCTTTTTCTGTATTATAATTTTTTGTCATTAATTTTGAAGATCTCATGCTATATGATTAGTTCTGTATATGACTATTTCTGTAATTGATGAACAACTACTAGAATGAATTATTGTACTTGAGCACTTAGAATCATGTCAGGAGAGGCATGAAGTAAGTAGAACATATTTGTGTAGAGATAATAATTTTACTTTCTAAAGCAGTGATTTTGAAACTCTTTTGCTGAGAGTGTGCTGGAGGAAGTCAAGCATTTCATCCCGGTTTCAACCAGTGCTGTTTTATTTTGATTAATTTTAAGCGTGGAAGTTTGCATAGTATTTCAGTTGAGCAAGGTTCTGTTGTTTAAAAATACGATAGCCTCTATTGTTACCATATTTGATCTTATCACTTGCCTGCTTAAATCCTTGCTATTTTTTTATTGTTATTACGACTGATAAGACTTTTCTTTCCCTAGCTCCAACTTTATTCTTTATCTCTGATCACTTTTTCCTTTCCATGTAAACCCTGCATTCTAATTCTACTTAAATTGTTTGATGTTCCCTGAGAGGAAAATGTTATTTTTACATCTGCATGCCTTCGCACATGGAACTGCCACCATTCTCACTTGAGCTAGGCAGCACTCAATTCCCTTGGAACCTTGGTCATCTTTCCATAAAAGCAGTTATTACATTGTTTTGTAACCGTGGCCTCCCTTGAGAGCAGAGACCATCTAATTTATCTTGTATTCATACTACTTGGTGTTTATTCGTATTCAAATGTCTGTTGAATTATTGCATTTAGAATTTGAGAAGTAGTAAAATTACTTTAATAAACACTAATGTGAATAAAATATCCCAGATCTAGTTCTGTGCAAAAGAGTTTTAGTGACAGTGTCAGACATTATGCTAAATATACAAAAGGCACCCATTTGCACTTATCATGAAGTATAATAAATCCAAAATATTTTTAAAAATTATATTAGGTTCTAGTGGCTTAAGTGATATCTTAGATTCAGTGATCTGATCTTAAAAGTTGATTGTGAAAGCATTTTAATAATTCTATACAGCCTTGGCTGCCTGTGATAATATTTCATATGTGATTAAAGCTGATAGACTTAAAGGGGCCTTCAAGTGTCAAGATATGTAATACAGCAATACCAACTCTAAAGGTAGAATGGAACCTGGAGCTATCCTGCCTGAATTCCTATCACTCTCCTGTCTCTCAGTAGCTGTGTTGTCTTAGGCAAGTTACTTAACCATTCTATACCTCCTTTTTCTCATCAGTAAAATGAAGACAATGATAATATTACTTTATATGGCTGTGGTGAAGAGTAGCCAGGAATTAATGTATATAAGCACTTAAAAGAATGCCTGACATACAGAAAATACTCAATACATGTTAACTGTAATTAATTTGAAGTGGCTTCTTAAATCAATATTTATTGTGCATCATTTTCATCTTTTAAAGATAATTGCTTTAATACTTGAGCATCTAATTTTTTTAAAACTTAAGATTTTTAGTTACTGTGTTTTAGACTGGCAACTGTTTCAGTACTTTCCAAAAGTACTGTCTCTACTGAGGCATTGTCCTGTCTCCCAGTGAAATGTAGGCTGTTCCCGTTGGATGGATTGACATGGGAGATTTGAAACTAGTTCTCCTGATTTCTGAGCTTATCATTGAGTTCCCATGACCAGGTGTTGGTAGTGTCCACAACAGAGCAGGAAGAGAAATAGTACAGAATTCCAGTGGCAAGTTCTTAAGCCTTAACCTGTACTTTAAGTCAGTCCTAAACTTTCATATTCCTTAGTAGAGAACAGATGTTCCCCTTTTTTTCCCCCACATTTTCCTTTTTTGGCTTGGGAGAATAGATTTTTTAAAAATCTGAATTTATATTCCAAAAAGGCACGTGCAAGTTAATTTTCCTAAGTCAGTGAAGCCGCTTTTTAATCTTACTTTGTACGATACATACCTGCAGTGAGAGAAGTAGGTAGGGCTCTAGTAATTTGTGTCAGGAACCATGTCCTATTAAATCCTGTGAAAATATGCACATGTAGTACAAAAAGAAAAATTTAAGGGAAGAAGAGTTTTTTCCAAGTTATTTTATAAAGTATTCTTTATAAAAGTATATTTCTTGTAATAATCCTCCATCTGTCCTTCTAGCCCACCTTTACTTTCTCACACTTCTGCTCTCATAACAATTAAAATATAATCAAAGTTACTTGGGTAACTTAAAAAATTTTCATTATGGGAAGGAAATGTGTTTTGAAAATCAGAAATTTTTCAAATTTTAATAAATTTTAGTGTTTTTTATGCCAGCTGTGAGTTGAAGATGAGGGGCTGGGATATAAAGCTAAATCAGGTACTTATCTTTATTACTTATGACCTACTAGGGTGTCCAGAGTATGCAGAGAACATATGGGAATTTGGAAGCTGGGAATGGAGACTGGAAAAGTGCTGGATTTTGAATAGTGCCAGGAAATAAAGGAAGACTTAGCAAGGGATCATTTTTCAATGCCAGTGACATGCTGTGTAATAGTCTACCATGGGAAATTTGAATGCTTATACAATTGGTCAGTATACTAATATTGTCTTGTAATTTGAACACTAACTCTTAATATTAACAAATTTTTTCTCAACAGCCATCGTAGGAACTTTTAAAATAGGTTTTGCATTTCCCCTGAAAATGGTGAGTTAGGTCATATTAGGAAAAATAAATTCTAGAATAAATACAATTTTGATTAAACCTGTTTTCTCTATAAAAACCCAAGACGCTGTATCTATCTTTAATGTTATCTATTGTTAAAATTTCATTTCCCTCAACAGCATGCGTTTCCATGTTTATTAGATCAAACAACTTCTTGTTTTACTTCTTACCTTTGTTTTTCCTTGTTGTTGTTATTTAATTAGAAAAGAAATGCTGTTTGGGCCTTTTCATATGCCTCAAAAATGTTTGGTTACACAGAGGAGTGAGTTAGATTTATAGGACTCACACCCAATTTGATCTCCTCAAGTGCATTTCTAACCATGTTTTCATCCACTTTTCCTTGTTTTAGGTTTCTCATAGAAATAGCTTTTCATTGAGCTAAATGTATTTCCTCTCTTACTCGTTCTTGGAAATCTAGGACTATGTATGTGAAACTTCTTATTCTTGTTCACAATAACTCTTAAGTGTTTGAAAATGACTGTTCTACTTCAGTCTTCTTTTTTGCCAAACTGAGGGAAAAAATTCTTTTTTTTCTTTTTTTAAACCACATGCATGTGACATGGTTTACAGACCTTTCCCCATCCATATCGCTCTACTCATGACAAAGTTTTTGTCAGTTTACCTCTGAAAATACAGTGGCCAGAACTGAACTGACTACTTGTGATGTGGTCTGACCATTGCTGAATACAGTGAAGCTATTATCTAAGATACTGTGTTTCTATTAATGTAGTCTGAAATTTGCATTGCATTTTTTTGGCAGCCACATTACCCTTTGATCACATTCAGCTTATGATCAACTAAAACCTTGTCTTTTTTTCATGTGAATTACTTTAAGTCTAATCTTTGTCACTCTTTACTTGCCAGTTGATGCTTTGAAAGTAAATGCAGGATATTATGTATTGCATTACTATAAAACTTTAAATGAATTTATATATCTGAAGATATCACCATTTGTATAAAATAGCACAGTTTTCATGGTGTTTTCACATCTATTTAATCTTCACAACAACCATCTGAGAATCAGAAAAACTGACTTTCCACTAAGTCTAGAATTGGCACATGTAGAACTTCATTGCAAGCTTTTTGATTCCAGATCTCATGCTCATCTCATCATTATTCATTCACTTAATATGCATTTAGTGTGTCCATTCATATATGGTAGGCACCATGTGGTGCTGGTGTGTCAGGGGCAAGACACATTACAGTCTCTATCGTTGTGTTTATGATCTGGTGTATAAATACTACCAATTACTAGGCACTTTTCATAAGGAAGGCACTGTGGTAGACTATTATTTCAAAAATATTTATTGCTTCTCTCTATCAGGGTTCTTTCTGTAGTCGAATTATACTTCTCATTCTGTTGACATCAGGTTTGACCATTTGGCTTTCCTTGACCAATAAAATGTTAAAGTGACATGTCCCATGTTTGAGCAGATATTTTTCATCCTGTGGTTCTGCCGGTGGCCCTTGACCCTCTGTCATGGAACCAGCATGACTTAGCTATGGCTGGTCCCAGAATAATGGAGCAGAGCTGAAGCCAATCTGTGATAAGTATATAAGTGTGAGATAAATACTGTGCTGTAAGGCACCATGATTTTGGACATTTGTTACCATAGCAGAATATAGTTCAAGCGATGATACTGGCATCACTCAAGGTGCTGTATGATGATGATAAGACTTGGGCATTGTCCTAAAGGAGCTTACAGTCTTGGTAGATGTATTACATTTCCACAGGTTATTGGGAGTTGAGGAAAAGGACAGTAATATTACGTAAGGATCTTTGAAGTTGAGGATCTTTCCTGACCTCCATCTCATCCCTAGGCTGAATCAGTCAATATGTTTTAAACCCTGGGTTTGTGATCCACTACTCACTGTCAGAACCTCTTATTGTCCAAAATTTGATAGGCATATTTTCTATGCCCTCATTCAAATCACCTTTTTTAAAACAAACATTTAAGAGGATGAACTTCTACAGAATTGTGATTATGAGCTTCCTTCATAAATCTGTTAATCAGCATTTAATAGCAAGCTAAGAATATACCCAGTTAAACTGTTTCTCTATTATCCAGAAAGATATCATGATGTCCTAGATTCTATGTGAATTTTATTTGTGAGCATTTAAATTTCCCATTGTCATGTCTATGTGTGCTTCTCACTCTGCATGGGATTTTAAAGAAACAAAGCCTTGGCTGGTATTCCAAAAGGAATCTTTTTTTTTCTTCCCCCCCTGAGAAGCTAAGGAATACATACATGGCCAGGGTTCAGAAGAGTTTTGAAACCTTTGAAATAATTACATGTAAAATTTTATGTAAATATACATTGTTCTGGTCCCTAGCTTTCATCATATTATCAAAGGAAATCAAAAACTCCCCTGGAAGGTTGTAAACCCTGTTGAAGAGTAAGACTAGAAGTAGAACAAGGATCTGAAGAGCACCAATATTTAAGGGACAAGTGGAATAGGAGCCCAGAAGTCAGAGAAGGTGTAGTTAATTAGAATATTTGAGGAGCGGAAGCAAATGTAATGTCAGAGAAACCAGTTCCTTATTAATCAGAGCTTTTGTGGCGTGTTGGGGGGCGGGGGGGGGGAGGGGGTGGTAAATCTGGCAGTTCTCATGGCATTTCATTGTGATTCCTTGGAAATTACCAAATCTGCAGATACATGTAATGTCTTGGGATAATATTTTTCTTGACCTACAAACATGAATTTAAAGTGATTACTTTTCTTTTGCTGTCTCCTTCCTATCTTGGACTTTGATTTTTCTTTTAATCCGTATCCTTCACAGATTAAAAGATCATTCTTTTTTTCCCTTTTTTTTTTCCTTCACCCCCTTCCTCTTCCTCTTCCCACTCCCAGACTGATTCAAGGCAGGAGTAAAACAATTATGTAGGTTATCTGTTAGCAGTTTTATTGCAAGTAAGTAACCTGGCTTTTGTTTGTTGTTGTTGACAATGTATTTAAGTCTTTTTATTGTCCTTAACACTTTTGGCAAGTCTCTATTTTTATTGAAACAACTTTATTGACATATAGTTGTTATACAATAAATGGCATATATTATAATGTGCAGTTTGTTAAGTTTTGACATGTGTTTATCCATGAGACCATCACCACAGTCAAGACACTAAACATATACCAAAAGTTTTCTGATGTCCCTTGATAACCCTCCCCTGCATTCTCTAGGCAACCATTATCTGTTTTCTTTTACTTTACATTGGCATGCATGTCTTAGAATACAATATGCACTCCTTTTGTCTGGCTACTTTCACCCAGCATTATTTGGAGATTCATCCATGTTGTACCATGCACCAATAGTTACTCTTTCTTATTGGTAAGTAGTATTCCATTGTATGGATATACCACATTTTGTGTATTCATTCACCTTTTGATAATCTATTTGGGTTGATTCCAGTGTTTGACTTTTAAAGTAAAGCTTCTATGAATATGTATGTACATGTCTTTGTATGGACATAAACTTTTTATTTCTCTGGGCATACACCTAGGAGTAGAATGGCTGAATCATATGGTAGCTATATGTTCTATACCTACCTAGTTTCTTCTTAAACTGCCAATGGTTTTCCAAAGTGGCGGTACCATTTTACATTCCCACCAGCATTATGCTATCATTTGGTGCAGTCAGTCTTTTTAATTATTGCCATTCTAATTAGTGAGTAGTGGTGGTTTTAATTTGCATTTCTCTAATGACTGCTGATGGTTAGCATCCTTACATATGTTTATTTGCCATCCCTTTCTCTTTTGGGAAGCATCTGTTCAAATCTTTTACCCGTTAAAAAAATCTGGTTGGTTGTTTTCTTACTGCATTCTGAGGGTTCTTATGTATAAATCCTTTATCAGATTTATGATTTGCAAATATTTTTCCAGTCTATGGTTTGTCTCTTCATTCTCTTAGCAATGTCTTTTGAAGGGCAAAGGTTTTAATTTTGATATCTAATTTATCAGTTCTTTTATGGATTGTATTTTTGGTACTGTATCTAAAAATGTTTTTTTTGCATAATTCAAGGTCAACAAAGGTTTTCTCCTGTGCTTTCTCCCTGTAGTTTTAGGTTTTCTATCTAAATATAGTGATCCATTTTGAGTTAAGTTTTGAGTATAGAAAACTTTTCTATCTGGATGTTCTTAAAACACCATTTGTTGAAAATTTATCCTTTTTCTATTGAATTCCCTTTTCCCCCTGTGAATAATCAGTTGACTTTATATATGTAGTAGTTCTATTTTGGACTCGATTTTGTTCCGTTGAGGTATTTGTTGATCTTGACACCAGTGCTGCACTGCGTTGATTATTCAGTGTTGAAATCATGTAGTCTTCCAGTTTTCTTTTTTTCAAAGTTATTTTTGCTAGTCTAGGTATTTTACATTTCCTTATGAATTTTAGAATAAGTGTCAGTTTTTTTAAAAAGCTTGCTTGACGTTTTGATTGGAATTGCAGTGAATCTGTAGGTCAATTTGGAAAGAATTGACATTTTAAAATTATTGAGTCTTCTGACCCATGAACATGGTATAGCACTTGGTTTAGGGCTTCATTAATTTCTGTCAGTAATGTTTGGTAGTTTATAGGATGCAAGCCTTTTATATTTTGGTCTCGTATATGCTTCTGTAAGTTGGGTTCTGCAGAGAAACAATAAGGGTGCGTTTGTGTGTGTGTGTGTGTGTGTGTGTGTGTGTGTGTGTAGAGAGAGAGACAGAGAGATTGATTTTAAGAAATTGGCTCGTGATTGTGGTGGGTGGCAAGTCCAAAATTCATAGAATTGGCAGGCAGGTTGGAACCTTAGGCAGGATTTCTCTTACAGTCTTGAGATAGAATTCCTTCTTCCTTAGGTTATCTGGTTTTGCTCTGAAGGCCTCATTTGATTGGATGAGGCCCACCCATGTTATGGAGGAGAGCTCTTTTTCTTAATGTCAACTGATTGTTATCGTTAATCACATCTACAGAATAGCAATAGCTAGACTAGTGTTTGATCAACTGGGCAGCATAGCCTAGCCAAGTTGACACATTAAATTAACTATTAATATCATTGCAATCCCTGAATATTTCATATTTTAAAATACTATTGTAAATGGTATACTTTTTTTTTTTTTTTTTTTGAGATGGAGTCTTACTCTGTTGCCCAGGCAGGAGTGCGGTGGCGTGATCTCAGCTCACTGCAACATCCGCCTCCCGGGTTCAAGCCATTCTCCTGCCTCGGCCTTCTGAGTAGCTGGGATTATAGGCATGCACCACCATGCCCAGTTAATTTTTGTATTTTTGGTAGAGACTGGGTTCCACCATATTGGCCAGGCTGGTCTCGAACTCCTGACCTCCTGATCCACCTACTTTGGCCTCTCAGTGTTGGGATTACAGGCGTGAGCCACCGTGCCTGGCCAGTGGTATGCATTTTTAAGCTCAGTTTCTGACTGATGCTAGTTCACTATTGCTTTTTAAAAAATACTTTAGCCTTCTTTTCATTATTAAACTCATATGACTAGCAGCCTTTTCATTTGAAATTAGGATTACCCTCTATTTTTAGACGTATCCTTTAAAAATATGAGTTTTTTAAAGAAAAGTCCTAATGTTGTTACTTAATCTCTCACTTTTTTTTTTTCTTTTTACTGGAGTCATCTGACAGAAATGGCAATTTCATTTCAAGAGTCTTGTCTTATTTTTCTGGGCCATGTTCTGGTTGTTTTTTTCATCACAGGATTGTAACAGTCCTTAAATATTTTAGAGATTAAAATTCTAGGTCAATTTAGAGCATAATTGGCAAAATAGACATGTTACCAAAAACAGAAATATAGGAAGTTTGGGAGAGAAGTTAAGGTTCATATTTTAGGTATGACCTTTATGCTAGTCTCTTTCTTTGATAAAGTCATTTAATTTCTTTGAGTCCTAGTTCCTCATCTGTAAAGTAGAGTAATATCCACTTCCTGTGGAGTTGTCATGAAGTTAAATGAGATGCTTTGTGTAAAGAGCCTGGACTAGTGCTGCTAAATAGATGCAGCTCCCTTTACTATATTTTTATTTATTCAGTAAATATTTGACACTCACTATATGCCAGACACTGTTCCAGACTCTGGAATTACAGGAGTGAAAAGATAGGCAACGTTCCTATTCTTACAGAGCCTCTATGTTGGCTGTTCTGAGAGAAGAGGAAGATAAACAAGGAAAGGAATAAACTAAACAATTTCAGATTGTAATAAGAAGTGTAAAGAAAATCAAAGAGTGCGTGGTAATAAAGAATTGCTGTGGTGAAAGCCCACTTCAGACTAAGTAGTCAGGGAAGACCTCTTTAAAAAGGTGACGTTTGAGTAGAAATGCCCTTAGGATTTTGGAGAAACTAGGCATGTGAAGATCTGAGTGAAAAAGTTTCCTGGCAGAGAGAAGAGATAGTGCAAAGCCTCTAAAGTGAGAAAAATGTGACAAATTGAGAGAATTGAATGAAGCCTAGAGGTGCTGATTGCAAGTAGTGGAGAAGTCAGAGAGGACCAGCTAGTGTAGGGTCTTACAAGCCACAATAAGAAGAATGGATTTTATTCTAGGTGCAGAGAGAAGCCACTAGAGGGTTTTAAAACAGAGGTGTTGTGATCATTAGATGGAAATGTTGCTGTGGACTTTCAGAAATGAGAACTTAGCTGTGAAACATTAGCAAACTAAATACTAGCAACTTGGATTTCTAGTTGGCCAAGAAACGTGAGGGTAAACAACTTATTTTCCCTGATAAAAAAATCCCAGCAAGTCTCTAGCAAAAGCAAGTCTAGGTTATCTAGAGCAAATACCATTTTATATCTTTTTAATTTTACTAAGACTTGTTATGCAATTATAGATGTTACAGATGTTTTCAAAAATAGTGCTTTGTGGATTGTTTTCCTTTTATGAGTCCATGTGGCAATTGACTAGCATAGCAGTAAAAAGTACAACTCTGGTTTCAGATACGAGCATGATGATTGATCACATAGAAGCATTAAGTTAATATTAACAAGGATCTATTGCCAGAATGTATTTCATTATAGGATTTTGAAATTATTTAGCTGAATGGACCTTAAGAGTTGGTCTTTTTTCCTTTATAGAAGAGGGAACTTAGATTCAAAGGGGTTAAGTGATTCACATTATTTAAACATTTAAAAAACAAACCTGGATTTTACTGTTCTTCTAGTTGTAGGATGACAGGTTCTTGAGGCAAAATGTGGAATGAGAGAAGATAGTGACATCTGTTTGCTTTGTATCTGCTGCCTTCTCTGTTGCTCATTTATTTTACATCTATGCTGTTTCACACTTATCTTTGGACTTAGGGTATTGGGATGTGTCAAACAGTTGCTCCCTTAGTGTGGAAACAGACAAGTAAACACAGTTGCTACACAAGTTGCAGGCATCATATGATAAAGGCAAGCTTAGTGTGTTGTGGAGGGCATGATGGGTGTGTCTGTTAAGTGTCCCTGTTTAGAGTCTGTTTACATACAGAGTTGAATGTCCTTGGCTTCTCATTTCAATTTAATAGATATTATATTGCCTTGGCTGTTAGGCCTTTCTTGCACTTGTTTGCCTCCCAGCCATAAGCCAGTTTGAAGGCCATGATCCATCAGGTCTAGTGGGTTAATCCATGTCTGACCAGTAAGACCTACCTATCTTGACAGTCACCATGATGACAGCATGTCTTATTTTAAATAGAAACCTGGTTAGAGACTAATATATGAATAGTTGGTCTTGAATAGATATATTCCTTCTCTTAAGCGAGGTAGGTTTTATTAAGCCTTGTATTTTGAAAAATCCTGAAAGGAAATTGAGAAACAGCTATCATTTTATTAATTTTGGCTCCTTTTACTGTATTTTATTTTGAAGTATAGCCATTCCTAAGAACACTAGCACATGAGTTCATTGTTGATATTATAACATATTCTGAATCTTAAAACAAGGTACCAAAAATACATTCATAGAACAAGTAGATAAAGTAGCACTGCTATAATTAGGGAAAAATGGTAGTTTTCTTGTAAGCCCTTTCTCTTTCAAGAGCTTATAATTTTCTGTAAAAACCAAACATTATCCTTTGGGCACGTGTGTTTTATTCTTTCTCTTGATTCTGTGTTATAAAGTTTGATTAAAAAGGAAAGATATTAACTTTTTGTCTCCCACACAAAGAATGTTCATAATTGTAATTTTTGGGTATGACTTGTTGCCATACCCTTGAGCCTCCCTTTGTTTAAAGAGTAATAATATATATATTTTTTAATCTATAAAGAAGTATCTTTGACGTGTGTGTGTGTGTGTGTGTGTGTATAAAATCAAAACGGCATACATTTTTGAGAATATTTAGTGATTCCTGAAGACTATATTATAGTTGTATAAAGAATTAAATGGCAGGCCGGGCACGGTGGCTCACGCCTCTAATCCCAGCACTTTGGGAGGCGGCTGAGGCAGGTGGATCAACTGAGGTCAGGAGTTGGAGACCAGCCTGGCCAACATGGTGAAACCCCGTCTCTACTAAAAATACAAAAAAATTAGCTGGGCGTGGTGGCCCACACCTGTAATCCTAGCTACTCGGGAGGCTGAGGCAGGAGAATCACTTGAATGGGGAAGCGGAGGTTGCAGTGAACTGAGATTGTGCCATTGCACTGCAGCCTAGGCAACAAGAGTGAAACTCTGTTTCAAAAAAAAGAATTAGATGGCAATAGCTTTAGCAATCTAATGTGGTAGGTGATCTGGCATTATCTATCTCTTTGGTCACATGAGGATAAGGCTGCCCATCTCGGTTATCCATGTCCTGGGCCTTAGGAAGAAGGGAGCCAGCATCTTAGAAATTTGAACTGAGAAAATTGAACACAAGTTAGCAGCCTAAAATATAAAACCGATATAAAAATACAACCAGATTGTGTATGAATTATTGTTTTCTCATCTTTATTTGGTGCAGATCAAGAAACTGAACTATGCAAGTATTTTCTGTGAAAGGGTGAATAAGCTATCCAAAGTGAGTGATTTTAGCCTGTGTAGAAAACATCTCCAGCTGTGTTAAATATAAAGCTGTCAGTTCTTTGAATGTCTCCTTGCAATAATTAATCATCCTTCTCAGTTAACAGCACAGACAGTACAGCACAGGTAAGAGAGTAGGCTCTGGAGCCAGTCTCCCAATGCTCTTGTGACTCTAGGTACATTGCTTTCTGTCTCTCATTTCTCATTTACAAAAAGAGGATAGATAACACTAGTATCTACCTAATAGTGTTGTTATGGGGATTAAATTAGTTAATATATATAAAACACTTAGAACATTGCCTCAGAGATAGTAAGCACCATGTATTTACTGTTTGTTGCTGCATATCTATAATACGATTGATTGATTGATTGATTGAGACAGAGTCTTGCTCTGTTGCCCAGGCTGGAGTACAGTGGCACAATCTTGGCTCACTGCAACCTCTGCCTCTAGGGGTTCAAATGATTCTCCTGCCGCAGTCACCTGAGTATCTGGGATTACAGGTATGTGCCACCATGCCCAATTAATTTTTGTATTTTTAGTAGAGACAGGGTTTCACCATGTTGGCCAGGCAGGCTGGTCTCGAACTCCTGGACTCAAGTGATTTGCCCGCCTTGGCCTCCCAAAGTGCTGGGATTACAGGCATGAGCCACTGCGCCTGGCTGTATAATACATTTTAAGTGGCTGGTTTTATTAGTTATGTTCTCGCAGAGAATTTGGCATTTGAACTGGTCCTTGAAGGATAAATAGGATTTGTAAAAGTGAAACATGAAGAATTGAAAATGGTAAAAGCTATGTGAATTAAGCTGTTAAGAGGAAGTAAAGAATCTTTGTTTCCATTTATTTCATACTAGCTATGTGCCTGCCTCTGAGCTTAGCATTTGATGATCATTACATTATCTTATTCAATCCTCATAATAACCCTCCAAGATAGGTATTTTATTTTATTTTATTTTATTTTTTTATTGATACGGAGTCTTGCTCTTGTCGCCCAGGCTGCAGTGCAGTGGTGCGATCTCGGCTCACTGCAACCTCTGCCTCCCAGGTTCAGGCTATTCTCCTGTGTCAGCTTCTCGAGTAGCTGGGATTACAGGCGCCTGCCATGATGCCCAGCTAATTTTTGTATTTTTAGTAGAGACAGAGTTTCACCATGTTGGCCAGGCTGGTCTCGAACTCCTGACCTCAGGTGATCCATCCGCCTCAGCCTCCCAAAGTGCTAGGATCACAGGCAAGATAGGTATTTTAAATTGTCATTTAACAGATGGCAAATAGCCACAGAAAAGTAAAGCCACGTTTTCAAACTCACAAAGTCAAATGTTTGGCCTAGTTCTGTCAGACTGTAAAGCCCATGCTTTTAATTGTTATCTAATACTGCTGTCCTATCAGTAGACTATCAGATTATCATTCCTAAAGATATTTAAAAGAATGGGTGCTCTAGGGTTGGAGTTCAAAACATTAATAGAATTATACTATTAAGGATGCATGTGATCACTTTGCTGCTGTGAGAGACTCTGGATGCTGTGTTTGCTGGTCATTTCAAAGGCTGAAGAGAAACAGACATGCCTGTCCTTGCCAAATACATTGTTTCCCCTATCATTCTGTCACTATGGAAGTACTTGTTTTTTCTGACCTGGGAATAATGGTATTGTGGTTATTGGCGTTTTTGTTATCTTTCTTACTAGAAATTATGCAGATATCCCCAATTATATCCAGATGCACACCTTAGATTCCAAATTTTGTTGCCTGGGATTGACTGAGTACCCTTTTGAGTTCCCTGCATCAGAGACGTGTTTACAATTGTGCTTCCCAGTCTTCAGCATTTATGGTTTCATGTTTGTCAAATTTGTTTGAAGTATAAAAACGATAATCTTAATTCTGTTACTGATCATTCCTTCATTCTCTAGCTATTTGTCACATCATCTTTCTTTTGAAACGTTTAGGGAATTAATAAATTAATAATTTTATACTCATTCTTTTTGCACTCACATATCTCACTGGCTTTATTCAGAATTAAATTTTTTTTGGTCCCTGTGTACTATTTCCTTCTATTAATTAACTGACGGTTGTTTCTCTCTTCTGTGTTTTTGATGCTTTTTTTTTCTTTTACTGTTTAAAACTTTTTCAGAAGATGTAACGAGTGACTCAGGTGCTAGCTAGTGTTACTGATTTCCCCCCCATGTTAGTTAATACCATGTCAAATATAACTGAAGAACTCTGTTGTACTCACAGATTATGCCCCTCATGGTCAGCAGACTATTCAGATACAGACTTTCAGGGGGAAGGTTTTCAAAAAAGTGTGGCTGCAATCTGTAAATGCTTATAACATCTGCACATTGCATTACTGTTTTCAAATGTTTTTATACCCACATAATTTTATTTAATATTCACAACTATTCTGTGAGAGCTTTATTCTTTTATGTTGTAGGGTTTTCTTAGTTTACAGATTGGGAAACTGGTGTGGAGCGGTTAAATGACTTACTCAAGATTACATAGCTAGTTATAAGTGGAAGGACAAGGATTTGAAGGAACAGGTGTGGCCTCTTCCAGGAAACAGTATAAATAGTCAGACTTTATGAAGGATAAATTGGTAGGAGAGTCGTTTATCTCACTTGTCTGTAAAGAGGATTCTTTTTCTCAAGTAGAGCGTGAAGTAGATTATTTACTAGAAAAGCTTGAAAATGCATTTCAGAAAATTAAAACTGCTTTGAAATTAGGTGCATAATAAGAATTGTTTCAGAGCCTGGCATCCATTGGTCATTATACACATATTCTCTGTCAATGAGGTTTACAGTTAAGGTCTCTTCAATCCTTATTTTCTGAAATCTCTTTTTGCTTATATATTGAGACTGAAGTTAGCAATTTTCCTCCAGGTGTGGACTTTGAAAATTAAATATACTTATTGAAATGTAGGTTGCGTTTATATAGTGCTACCCTCCAGGATTCTTGGAAATTTAAATGTATTATTGTATGTATGAATCATGGAATGCACTATAGAATCTATAGTGGTTATCAGTTTTGTTTTGGGTGTAGTTCATGGTGTTTACTTAAGTCTCTAAAGCAGAGTTTAGGATCTCTGCATTTCAGTTATCTGAGTGCTGTGGGGCTACATAACCACTCAGATTCTCTTGTTCTAAGTGGTCTTAACACTCAGTTAGCTCTATGTGTTGGTGGTGACAAATTTTACTATATTTATGACCTAGGTCTTTGAGTGGGCACTGTTTCAAGAATCTAAGAAGGTACTGGCTACTATTCAACTCACTGTCGGTTTCAATTATGGTCAGAGAATTTTGAAAACAAAAATTCTGAATGCCCTATAGTTTAATAAAAAGTAGTTGATCCTTTTGTTCAAAGCACTCTCGCACTTCACCTCCCCTCTAGGTTTGAAGCATTCCTATGCAGACAGTTTACCGACATGATAAACAAAATTTTCCATTCATGCATCCTAGGATTTTAATGTTACCATCGCCCTCCACTCAAAATGCAATATGCATTTAGTCTGTAATAGCATCACTCCATTTTAAGTGAATAGTTGTTTCAGCTTTGATTTGTAATCACAAGTAAGGTAAATTATCCTTGTTTGCCTAGGACTGTCCTGGTTTTAAAACTCAAAATCTCTTGTCCAAGGAACCCTCTCAGTCCCTAACAAACCAGAACAATTTCTTAAAATACTATTTAGGACAACTGGTCACCCTAACGGCAAGGCTGTGTTGTTGATTAGGCTTTAGGCATGTTATTGAGACTATAGACTAAGCTCAGATCAATGGTTTTGAAGATTCTGTATGGGTCAGGATTACCTGGAGTACTTGTTAAACAGACTGCTGGCTCCCATCCCCCTAGTTTGGATGGAGTAGGTCTGGGGTGGGGGTCTGAGAATTACTTTGGTAACAGTTGCCTAAGCCATGCTGACGCTGCTGGTTAGGAGAGTGCATGGAGAACCACTGGCCTAGATCAGGCTGTGTGCTGTGTGAGTATATGATGATGCTTGGTTCAGAATTGTGGAGAAAGGGGAGCTGTGTTTCTCTGCCTCACAGGTCTAAGCACCAATAACACCAAAGGGTATTTGTATCTGAACTGTGCTCATACAGCACAAGAAGAGACGTGCTCCTGTTAGAGGTGACAGAAGTAGGGGAAGGATTAAAAATAGTCTAGCTGCCAAATCCTTCATAGTATGGATATATTTTGATTGTTTATAGTATCTTTGGCAAACTTTGATTTGATAATTAATTTGAGTCTTATAGTCACAACATCTGAAATGGATGCTTCAGAAAGCAGATATTCATTATTATAGCAGAACTGATTATAGCTGGGTTTAGCGGGGATAATGGTACCCATCTTGCCTACTTCTCAGTTATCACTGTAAAAATCTAGTTACATAAAAGGTGTGAGCATGCGGTACAAATAAGATGTCATGGTGATGATTAAAGTGTACTTTGTTGTTGGACAGTATGTTTCACAGTGCTTTCATCTTCATGTTCCGTTTGGTTGTTTTCAGGTGTCTTCAGAATTCAGCAAAGTAGATGGGACTGCAGACGTTACCATTCCCTGTGACTCTTGCTACGATCTTACAGACTTCATTGTGCCGGGCTTAGATGTCTTCAGAGTCACCAGGTACTTGGTTGTTCCTAGATAGTGGGCCTGCCTGATCAGGATTTGGTATTTTTCCCACTGAATTAAAATTGTTTTGCCTAAGCCTCATTTTGTGTGTCAAGAAAATAAAGGCAAAAGAGTAAGTGCTGTGCTCCTAATCCACAGCTAGCTGGTAGTCAGCAGCCTGGGAGGCTGAGTCTCTGGTCTCCTAGTCTCAACCTTCTAGGCAGTGAGCATTGTTAATCACAGAACAGGCCCTCCTTGGACTCCTTGGCTTGCTCGTCTTTGTTTCTCCCAGGGCCTAGCATTCACATCCACACACATACTACATACGTTTCTGCATGTGTGCGTGTGCATGTCAGGGAAGCCAGAATTTGTTCTCAGCTCCTTACTCATGTGAGCTTAGCGAAATCGTTTCTCCAATCTGTACCTTCTTCTTCATCTGTAAAATAGAATTATCATCTGCTCTGCTACTAACCTTAAAAGTAGTTACTGCATAAGGATGAGAAAATGTATAAAAACACTTTGAAGCTTTTGTTACAAAGGGCAGTTAGTAATAATGAGTAAATGATAAATAAGCCTTATAGAACAGGAAGCCTTTTCATCTTTCTGTCCTAAACACCCTTCTATTTTATAAATTTTTCAAGTAGATTAAGTTTATTAATTTAGATAATGTTTTCTTTTTCTTTTTGTCTCTGCTCTATTTATTTAACATTGGATATATAGAGAATGGTAATTATTATTGAATGGATTGAAAACAAGAATAGAGTCTCTTTGGGAGTATCTGTGTTTTTTTTTTTTTTTTCCCCATGTAATTGGGGGCATTTTCTGCTCCATGGTCGGTTTCTAGTGGTTTGTGAATTCTTGCCTTCTGCCAAGTGTTTTCTCCCTGTCACCACCCTGCTACTACTCTTTGTGTTTACCTTCCCAGCTGCCCTGCCTTTTTTCAGAGTTCAGAGTCAAATTGTAGCCAACCATTTCTGAGAGCCTTCCTAGACATCACTGAATTTCAGCTAATTAATAGATTTAAGGGATGCGAAATCTAGGCCAATTCAGAATTTTACTTCATTTGAGGGTTTTTTTTCCAGAATATTTATCTTAAGTTACAAAATGTTGTTTCCTGTTAATTGTTTTCTTATGTATTGTGGTAAAATTTTATAAACCCAGTAAAACTCTCTTGTAACAATACTCTTGGGGGATAATGGCTTGTATTCGTTCTGGATTGTCACATAGGAAGAGATGTGTTTAGGTATCTAACTTGGTTTCAGCATTGTACTTGAGACATCTGTGGTAGGACAGAAACTGTGGCAAATGTGGCATGGCATACATTATATATGGATATTCATAAACTGCCTTTGATAGATTGACAAACATTTCCAGTTACTGAACCAGTAGCACTGTTCCAGTCAGTAGCTCAGTAATATCCATTTTTTTGTCTGTACAGCAGATTGTATGTATGCATGTGTGTTTTGCCCATTTTTATAAAAATGTGTTAAAAGTAAAATGCTAATGCTGATAGAAAATTGACCCGCAAATATGTAATGTTTTTGACAAAGATAGAAATCATAAAGCATGCCAAAAATGGTAAACCTTTGGCTTCAGCTATCCCCTCATTAGACTTTACCTTCTTACTGTGTATTATTACAAAGATTGTGTCTAGAAGATATTTTATAATGATAGAAGGTATTTTATAATAGGGTTTCTTATCACATATACTTAATATTCAACTTCTGTACGTTTAATTTTCATGTTTCCTCAAGAATATATTATACAAAGTCATAGCATTTGACAAAATTCCTTCATAACTCTGAAGAAAATATTCTATGTATTGTTTGTGTGAGTTAAATACAGTGGCTCTGATAAAAATGTCTTTTGATCAGTCTTTAAAAAAATTAAACTGAGAACAGGAAGGTAAATTAAAGGGGAGATTTGGAGACTTGTGGTAACTGGTTTATTGCAACTTAATGTGCAGCATCCTCATTAGTCGAGTATCATGTGCCTACCTAGGCATGAAATAGCTATTTTTTTCCTAATTTAAATCTGGAAAGTTTCAGTTGTAGTACAGTTTGAATAGTTGTTGTAAGTAGCCACTGGACTTTTTAAAAAAGTATTTTTCTTCAAAAACAGTGAAGGTCATCTTGTATCCATAGAGACCACATGTACTTTCCTCATTATTTCCAGCATTATTTATATAATGGGTAGAGTTATTTACAACATTAAACAAAAAGTATTTCAGAGAGCAACCGTTAAATATTATCACAGGGTAAATATCAGCAACTGAAATCCTTTTCTCATAGTTTCTCAAAAAACTTGGTATTAGGAAATTAGTAGTCTCTCAGAATTTGTATATTGGTTTTCTTCAGTAGTTATTCTGTAGAGTGTGTGTGTACATATGCATGCTCATGTATGTATGTATGTTCATTTCTTATAAATCACTGTGACTTAATTGTGGACTTTAATTGTTTTCATAGTTTTTTTCCCCAAAAGAAGGTTACTTTACATATTTTATTTTATTTTTATTTTTATTTTTTTTGAGACAGGGTCTCACTCTGTCGCCCAGGCTGCAGTGCAGTGGCGTGATCTCAGCTCACTGCAGCCTCCACCTCCCAAGCTCAGGGATCCTCTTACCTCAGCCTCCCGAATAGCTGGGACCACAGGCATGCACCACCACACCCAGCTAATATGTTGTATGTTTTTAGAGATAGGGTTTCGCCACTTAGCCCAAGGCTGGTCTTGAACTCCTGGACTCAAGCGATCTACCCATCCACCTGCCTCGGCCTCCCAAAGTGCTGTGATTATAGACATGAGCCACTGTGCCTGGCAATTTTACGTATTTTAAATTAAAGCAAATCTTGGTTTTTGATGGAATGCAGATTTACTTATATTTCACTTAGTCTTTTTCCTTTCTTTCAGAAAAGTGGTGTGGAAACAAAATGGTTTTAGTATATTGCCTTATAAACAAATTTAAGATCATGAGTTTCTTTTATTATCCTCTTTGCTTTGCTCATTTCCTTGAACTGTACATCCCTAACCTAAATCAGCTGGAGACAGGGGAAGAAAGTGTTAGATTCTTACTCCGTTTAGATCCTCTGCCAGGAAAATCCACTCTATTCATTGTCAACTAAATTAACGCTTTTTTAAATAAAAGGAGTCATTTTTAACGATAACGTCAGGGCAGCAGGCATCCATGAGATGTATGGTCACTGATCATTAGAGTTATCATTCTAATGTGTTTACTATTTTGAAACTCTAGGGAGAAGAAAACAGAAGAAAACTTATTTTTGCATATGTTGGAAAAATGTATCCTCATGTAGGATATCAGGGTAATATCTTTAATGTTTCATACTTACCAAGATAAATTTGTAATGCGTATTTTCTTTTAAAATTAGATTATTTAGGAGAAATTGCACTTGGTGAACCACTTACTCTTTAATTATTAGCATTAACTTTATCATTTTTGTTTCAAGATGTCACAGCTATTGTTCAGCACTAGAAATTATATAAATTATTAGCTGAAGATGATGACTGGCAATATTTATGTCTGTTCCTCCTCTTAAATTTCTTGTTCAGAAAGTCTGTTGTTGTAAACATCCCCGACTGGAAGCTGTAAGACACAGCTAAGCTTTCAGTCAGATGTTTGCTGCTACCGGCTATTCACAGACATCCTCTTGATATAATTCTGTCCCGGAGTGGAGTTGAGGAGGCTATAAAATGTGTGGGAAAACCTCAGAAATCTTTAGCTGCATTCTTTTACTGCACTGACAGTGCACGTATTATGATAGTTGAATGTAGGGTGCTCTCCTAATAACAGGATATGCCGTCTCGAGCTTCCCAGACTTAGCGTGCTGCTGCTGGACCTTAGAGAATTTAGTTAAATAAAAAGTGTCCCCGCCTATTCCTGTTTCTGCCCTGTCAATGAAATTTTAGTCTTTATAACCTTTCCAAGTAGGCTGGAGTTTAACATCCCAACAGTTCAGGAGACTGATTTTCTCCATTGTAAATTCTGTGGAAGTTCTGGAGAATAATTTCATCACTACCACCCAGCAGTATGCAATCTAGAAATTTCAGCTTTCCCTATACTTAAAAGAGATGTGTGTGCAACATTTTTCTCCGTCCTCTTAGCCCCCCACTTCCTGTTCCCCTCACCCTGAGTGATATTACAGCTCCTAATTAGAACTCTCTTCTAAGAAAAACTGCAAGACATCAAGCCACTAAGCCTGTTTACATTTGCTAATGGGTATGCATGTCTTTTTATATTAATATTTTTCCTAAGTATTTTCAGATTGTTGCTTTCAGATTTATTGCTTCCTCCTTAAAATATAGCTGCCCTGAAAGCAGCTGTATTTTATCTATTTTTTGTATTTCCCCACAGATCTGAATAATCCAGGGCTTTTCTCACAGATGACACTCAGTGTGGACTAATTGATAATGTATAATTTTATAGCAGCTATTTTCTGAGTTTTAAAAAACTGTTATTTTATTTCTGTTAGTCTTTCAGACACTGGAAAACATTTCTATTTTATTGGCATTTTTCTTTTCAATAAAGCATTGGTTTTTTAAAATCATTTATTTTTATTAAACTGCTAAACATACTATGTTAGGTTCCGTACATGATTAAACCAAAACATAAAGGTCTTGCCAATCTAATGTATTTACATGCTTATTTTCTTTGATTAGATTATAAGCTTTCTGAGGTCAGAGACATTAAATCTTGACAATTCTATTTTTTCCTGTTATAAACAGCAAGTAAATCACCTTGCATGTATAGTACTTTAGTAATGATTTTATATTATCTTATTGCAGCGGTGTCTACTGTTTCCTCTTATCTTTTATCCAGATGAGCAAATGACAGTTTTGGTCATAATGTAGTTACCCCAGATGTATTTGTGCTACAGCTTTTATTTTTTAAATGCTCTTTTGTTAGAGTAGTAGTTTATAAGACTTATTTGGGGATGGGGGTCAGTTGCTTCAGACTCAGGTGGCTTTCCAACTTGTAAATACAATTTTCAGGCTGGATGATTAGCATGCATCAAGCATCCCTTCCTATGAACTCTAAATAAAGCAGATTTATTGCATATTCTGTGGCCCTCTGTTTTAGCACATTGGAAGCCTTAGACTCAAATAGCAGTGAAAGGATAGTTATTACTGAGCTCAGAAGTCTTCCCTGCCAAAGGTAGAATGTAATGTGTTCTCTGGTAATAGGATTATTTTGTTTGACCAGGTGACACTGTTTATTTCTTATGAAAAATTTTGATATACAGCTTTAAAATTTAGTAAGATGGATGCATAATTTATACAGTGAAATTTGAAAGGTTTTTCAAAATGATAAGGCCAAACCTAAGCTAAACGAGGGGGTAGGCATTCTTTATAATAAAGCTGTTATACTCTGCCCAGCTAGGCCAGTTATCCCTAGATGCTACAGATTAATGGGGCAATCTGTGTTATGTAACATTTGTTCTATATTATTCTGCCTCTAATGAGGTGAATCAAAGACGATGTCAGTTTTAATTCTGGATGCCCTTGCTTCAGTGTAGTATAATACATAGGTACAGCCTTTTTTAGTAGTTTTCAGATGGCTTCTTTATGTTTTTATATTGAAGAACCAGTAACTTCCCATTGGCCTATAAGGTTAGCAATTGATTATTTATAGCAAATGGCTTGAAATGTTAGATCATCAGTATTTGTCAGTAAACCTGTAATAACTTGTTTCCCTAGCCCTTAACTTAGTGTTGAAGAAAAAAATTGTGGTATTCATTGATAGGACTTAGAAAGCACAGAAATTATTTATTATTTAAGATTTGTTCTACAAATTGATATTTAAAGTAAAACATTTTTAGTTACTGAACACCATTCTGTAAATGACAGTATTTTATCCTGAGTATATGGTCTGAAATGACTTAAGGACAACTTTTTAAAGCAAATAACTAATTACAAAATTGGGTCTTCCAATTTATTTCAAATTAGATGCTTTTGTACAAATATTCTTGGTTAGAAATAGTCATATAAATACACTGTTGGACATGTTCTCATTGATCTCCACGCCTCAGTTCCTTCTACATGAGTCATGGGCTTGAGGTTACCCAGAAATGGACTGTGAACCTATAAACCCCAGCATGCATGTGGTATTGCATTGAGCATGTTCTGTGATTCCCTTCTACTCTTGTTACAGCTTTATTCATTGAATCAATGTGCATTATTTGCTGTGTGTGCTCAGGTAATATTTTTCTTTTTTTTTTGTTTGAATATCAGTTTGGGCTTAGTTACTTTTTAAAATAAGGATGTTTCAGATAGTCTCTGCCACACTTTGCCTAGCCTGGTTAATTGTGGGTGGACCCATGCTACATGTTTTGGCATTGCCTTTTTCTTATCTGTACCATATTACAAACTTCCTAGTAATTTGACATTCACTGCTGTCTTTGCTTTAGCTTTCCGACAGGTTTGGTGAAACAGTCCATTGCTGTTCAATATCAGCTTGCATCAGAATTACTTGGAGGGCTTATTGATTAAAACACAGATTACTGGGCCCTGCAAAAAAAGTTTCTGATTCAGTAGGTCTGGGGTGGAACATGAGAATGTGCTTTTTCCCCCACAGTTCCCAAGTACTGCTGATGCTGCTCCTCTAGGCCCATGCTTTCAGAATCACAGAGCTCATCTTACATTCTTTTCCTGCTAGATATTATGCCCATTTAATACATGAAGTAAAACAGAAAAATCCTTAACTTAAAAACATGTATTAATCCAGAAGTTTGATTATAAAAAGGTTTGTTGAAAATGTGAGACCATTTTTTCTCCCAGAGAAAAAGTATATTAATTGTCTAGCTGGGAGGGGCATATTTGAATGTGTTTTCAGAGAAAAGCAGAAGAAAAAAATACGGTTGTAATAGAAGTAGTTAAAACAGAAAAGCAGTATGGTTGTAGAGTGGGGTGGTGGGGAGGTATATGTGTATTTAATCTTGAGAACCAATGCTTTTGGAAAACAGCCCAAAGGGACAAGAGACTAGGTAGAGACTGGGGAGGTTCCTGAAAGTCCTGGGTTACCTATGAAATGCCAAAGATTTTTAAAGTTTGCTGGCAGTGGTTATTATATGTAGTTTTACTTCCAAATTTGAAGATTTCCTCTTCTTTGATTCAAGTGTGTTGGTAGGACCACTGGTAATAGTTAGTAGAGATATTTGTGGGAATATATTTTTAATCAGAAAGAATGCAAAAAGAGGGGGAGACATTTCTTTGAGACACCTTAATGACACTGGGAACAGTAGAAGGTGGAAAGAGATCAGAGTGTGGGAAAGATGTGCCTGAGATGAAATTATCTGAATTCTGAATGTGGGGGAGAAGATGAGGAGAGGGTTGAGGGGGAGGAGAGATGACTAAGCTCCTCACAGTGTTTCATTAACTGTCTTTTACCTAAAGGAGGAATCTTCTTAATGAAGATTGGTTGATGCATCATTACTGGTCATCAAGTAAGTTCTTATAAATGCAAGTTTGATTGTTTTGAAGGGAAGGATATAGGAAGGCTGGATAATCAGCTACATTTAGATATGGAACGCTACAGGATGTCTGCATTTATTGTTGTAAATTCGTCTGGTGAAAAACGTTATCACTTCTTTGTGACTAGCCTGGGCAATATAGTGAGACCTTGTCTCTAAAAAAAATTTTTTTAATAAGAAAAATTAGCCAGGCATAGTAGTGTGCCTGTAGTGCCCCCCACCACCCTGGACACGCCCCCACTTCCAAAGAAACAAACACCCAACTCACTTCTGCCTTTTCCTTGGATTCTACACTTTCTCTCAGGATATCTTTCTGATTGAGTCTTGCCTCATTTATGTGAATGCTGTGTCTGTTCTTTTTTTCAACAGAGTCTTACGTAAAGAACCGTACAAACTTAGTAAAGAGTTTAAGTCCTGCTTTAAACCAAGTTCCAGTTCATGTAAACATCCTACACTCAGCTGTAATACATGGATTGGCTGGGAGGTGGATGTTTACTTCAGCTGACTTGGAATATCAACCAATTAACATTGATAAAAGATTTGGCAAGAATAGTATACAGAGGCTTGAATTTTTAATGTAATTAATGTAATTAAAGGTTTGTTGGAAATGTGAGACCATTTTGTTCTCCCAGAGAAAAAGTGTGTTAATTGTCTAGCTGGCAGGGATCTACTTGAATATGTTTGCAGAGAAAAGCAGAAGAAAGCATGGTTGCAGTAGGAGTAGTTAAAACAGAAAAACAGTATGCTTATAGAGGAAAAATTACCCTAAATTTATTAAAAATTTATTAAAATTCCTTTCAATTTGTTACTCAATTTAAATTTTTATTGTATCTTTTCAATTTTGCTATAGCACTAACATGACATAAGGCTCTGGGTATTGGGACAAAAGAATGCCCTTGTTTGGTAGTTGGGGTCGGGTTTGTAGTATTGCAGTGTGCTTTAACAAGCATGGGCTTTGACATCAGACATTTGTTGCCATCTGGACTCCACAAGTGAATTTGCTAAGGGATTTGGAGGAGGGAAAGGCACTGTTTCCATACCTCAGTGGTTTTCTCATCTGCAAAATAGGTATGTGATTGCATGGATTGACTTATATGATGAATATAAAGTTGTTCATTAGTACAGTACCTGTCATATTAAGTACTCAATAAATGCTAGTTATTAATGCTGTGTTTTAGGTTTTCAGTAAATAGTTGCCATAATGCTTAAAGCAGACATAAGTTGTTTTTATTTTAGCAATAAAGATGATGCCAACTTTTTGGTTTAATGGAAATGCTTTGAATCTTTGATATTGTTGTAATATAGTGGCATAGAATTTTGAATCCCAGCTTCTGGAGCTCATATCTTGATTCTGCGAGTTACTTCGCTATGTTACTTTGAGGGAAGTTATTAATCTCTCTGTGCCTTAGTTTCCTCAGTCAACTAAATTGAAATTATAATAGCACCTACCTGATAGGATTGTTGAGACTAAATGAGGTAACAATTTAAAAATAAGCTAATACCTGATAATTAGTTCTATATATGTATTGATTGGTCTAAACGTTATTTCCATTTTCATGTCTTTACTTAAAATACTGAAAATTAATTTTTTATAGCTTTGTTTTTCAATTCCATGAAATCAGCCTGCCTTTTCTTTTTTTGGTGATGCATCCACATTCTGTATAGGTAAAAAGCAAAACAAACAAGTATAAAACGAAAATTATGTAAGAAGTACACACATCCTAGCAGCTTGGCAAGTGTCTGTATGCTCTTGCCTGTGCCTAAATCCAGAATTAGAATTCATGTTTGGTGCTCCTGTGGAAGATGTCTAAATGTTATGAGAAATACATGATTAAATAAAAATGTGAAATGAAAGCATGGAGACTTGTTGAAGGTGAGTGCTGTTTTTCTAATTATATATTTTGTTTAATGAATAATTTGTTATTTTCTTTGTCATTACGAGAGAGCTGTTTTATTCTGTACTTAGGTGCAAAGCATACTATGTTTTAGTGAGCTCCACATGTTAATTTGAAACTTGCCAAATTTTTACATTATTTTATAATTTATAGTACTTTGAGAAACATATTGCAATGCATTACAAAGCATATAATGTAAAGGTAGTTTTATGAGTGTTTTTCTCCCAAATTAAGCATATTTGGGAATTGCCCATCAATTTGTTTTTGAACCTCAGTGCATAAAATACAGAATTTTTCTTTCATATGCTAGATGTGAAAAATACTCAGCATATGCATGTGGTTTAGGCTACAAAATAGCCTGTAGGTTAAATTCCTAATTCTAGTGTTTAATTCATTGCCTTTTTTCTTCTTGTTTAATGGCCATATGTTTATATCTTTATATTACATACATTCCTGATTATATAATAAGGTCTTTGATCATGTGGGCTATCAGATTTGCCTCACTTTGTCTCTTAGAAGAAGCTATACGTGAAACTATGTTGTACTTAAGTGAAAATTTGAGTATTTTTCTTGTTTGAATTAATGCAGTGAAACATTCTACTTACAGTTGGCTGTCTCCCACCCTTACAGGAAGGTACATGCCTTCATTTTTTAAAACACTGTATATTTATTAGAATTGTTACAGAATTTTAGTAAATATATTCTAACCACATATTTTCTGATTAATGTGTGCTTATCAGTTTTAAATGTTATGAAATCTGGATATATGTTAAAATGTCTCAGTTTTCCCCTCTTGTTTACCATATTGCCATTTGGTATTAATAGATAACATAATGTAAAATTGAATGTCTTTGATAATTTTGGGATATGTTCTGAAATTAAACTTGAACTTTTTTCTGTGAATTTTGAAGATTTGGTATCTTATAATTATTTGGTGAGCATTTGGCATGAATTATTTAGCTTCTCCCCTGTTTATGATTTATTTCTCTTCTCATCGATTTCCAATAGGAAAATGTAATGGTTCTAAATATCTCCTGTAGACTTCAGTAATTGAAAAACGTCAGTTAAGATGGGGGGAATCTGTAATATATAATAGAGTTTATCTTTTAGTTATGTTCATTTCCACTTTTTTTAATTTTTTTTTTTTAGTAAATGTCAAAGTGTTACTCAGTGCAACATATTATGCAACATTATAATCAACTAACCTCTTCATTGATAATGACTTCATATTGAGAGGTTTTTTAAATCTAGAAATATTCTTGTTTTAAATTCCAGGTTAAAATGTAAAGGTATTTTTATTTTTTTAATTTTAATTCTTCTCAAAGCTACTAGTACATTATAAAACAACAATTTCACATTTAGAATTTTTATATGTATATAAATTAGGATTATTTTTTAATATTAGCCTTAACTTTCTTTAACTTTTATGGAAAACAACTAGTCCCAAGGGTATTTTTACTATTTAATATACATTATTCCTGTGATTCAAAATCTGAGCAGTAGAACCTGTTGAGCTACTTAACCTTCCGTCTTGGGACTATCCAGGTGCAGTTATAACTGGTTTCAAAGTTGTGACCTTTTCCTTGCTTGTTTCAAAATCATTCCTTAAAAAATGTTCAGTATTTTTCTTTTGTCAAAAAATATTTAAAAACAGGATTTGTGGGTTGTTCTGTTTTTTAAAATTAGTTTGAGAAACTTCCTTTGCCACTTGTTTTCTGTGAAAATGTTGTAAGAGCTCAAATTCCCTGGGGGTAGGGAGGACTTTTATAAGGTTTTTTTGGTTGAAGGGTATAAAAGGCACTTAAAAGGTATACAGTTACTTTTATTTCGATATCCCAGTCATTTTGACGTTATGATAAGCTTTCCCCACTTTATAGGTTATCTGAAAATTTGGTGGGGGGCGGGTATCTTATTTATACTTAATATAACAAAATTATTTTCCTATGTGTAGTCAATAGCACATACAAAAAATTATCTCCTGTTTGTAGTCAGTAGCACAGTCAGTAGTCACCAAAATGCTGAGTTATTTTTCAAGTAAAGGTATGAGTATGAATGAGAAACAGTTTGTGGGTTGGGTATTGTCAGTCCTTCTTTTTCAGATAACTTTCTAAATGGTCATTCAATCTGTAATCTTAAACTTTTTTAATGTTATAAATTCTTCAAATCAGTATTTGTATTAAGTGCAGTGACCAGACTATGTCACTGATATAATATCATGATTAGATGTGCAGAAGACTATGTTACATGGATGATAAATGAACTTTTAACATATAGAAATTAATATCAGATTAAACTAAAACATTAAGCAAAGTTAATACATGCTTGCATACATATATATATATATATTTATTTATTAATGATATGTGGAGAATCTTTGTGCTTCATAGTCACTAGACCTAAAGTAGAAGCAGTTGTCAAGAATGTCCAACTGCTGTTCATCTTCGTGGCCAAAGTAAATTTCAGATTTTTTTTTGTAATGGTTTTCTTTAGTCTCTTTATTAACCCATCATCATGACAAGTCTGTCAAGTGACACGTGTGAAAAGCAGATGTCCTTTCTTATTCCTGGTGCTTCCTGAGGAGGCAGTGCAATGCAGGAGAAGGAACATTATTAGAGATAAAGGAAAAAACCAGAAGTGCTTTCTCCTCTCACATTCCACTCAACACTTCTCTCACCAAATGTGTGTGGGGATTTCTCTTCACCAGCAACCAGCAGTTCTTTACTGAAGATTCTCCAGTGGATACCAGCCAGGTGTCCTCTAATTCAGTTCAATTCTGACATTATCTACTGGGAGATAGTGTCAGATCCCGCAAGTGGAGGGCTCAGTTCTACAAGACTACCCCTTACTTCAGATGTCAGTCACAAGCAGTTAGCGGTTTGTGATTCTGACCAACTGGCTAGAGGTCCCCTTCCTCAAGTGTGATTAATTTGCTAGAGCAGCTCACAGAATTCAGGGAAACACTTTATTTACATTTACCCATTTATTATAAAAGATATTATGAAGGATACAGATGAACTGCCAGAAAGACAAGGAGCATAGGCAAGATACTGAGAAGGGTCACGGAGCTTCTGTGCCTTCTCCAGGTGCACCACCCTCTGGGAATAATCAGTTCATGTGTTCAGCTATCTCGAAGCTCATTTGAACCCTGTCCTTCTGAGTTTCTGTGGAGGCTTCATTACATTAAGGTTCAGAAATCAATACCCCAAAATATGGGGCTTTGACATGCTGAATTAAAGAAGCAGCCTCAAGGCCTCTTGGCCTTCTCCAGCTCTCCTCACCCAAATCCTGTCTCTCCCAAAGCACAAGATGAGGCTGTTCACCAAAGTTCCCTTATTTACCTAGAAACTGGACCTTAAAGAGGAACACAGTTGCCTGCGATTCCATCCCTGTAATTTTATTAACCAGAGATTAAAACTTATATCACAGAGGAAGAGACTGAAAATTAAACACCACACCTGGAGCCCAGATGACCTGTCCCAATCTATTATCTGTTCTCCAGTCCCATTTAGTTCCCAAAGGGAATCATTTACAAACCATTGTCTGATCTTCAGGCCCATTTATTTACAGCTCCCCCTATTTCCCCAATGAAAATGATACTTAAGTGTCAGCCATCTATCAGCTCTTTGAGTTTTCACATTTTGTATGACTCCTGTGCACACACATGCATGTAATAACTTTGTTATACTTGTTAACTTTTTTTCATTATAGGGGTATCCACCATGATTATGTATGATGGGGAGGAAAGGGATTACTCCATTTCTGCCCCTGCAGTCTGTAGGCATGATTGATTACATCATTGGTCGCCGGTGATTAACTCAATCTCCAAGCCCTGTCGTGTCCCTGGAGGTTGGAGGGTGGCACTGAAAGCTCCAACCATCTCATCATGCTTTGATCTTTCCGATGACCAGACCCCACCCTGAAGCTATCTACGGGTCCCCAGCAACATTCATTTCGTTATCATACAAATGACATTCTTACAATTTCAGAGATTCCAAGGGCTTTAGGAAATGGAGATGAAGAGCAAATATATATTTCACAATATCACAAACATACCCTTGGGAATTAGACCTCTGATCTAATCTAGGCTCCCTCACTTGCCATTTTTGTGACCTTGAACAAGTTGTTCATCTTTTCTGGATAGTTCTCTGTTAAAAAAAATTAAAATAAAAAAATGGTGGCTATCAGGTTGTTAGGAGGACTAGATAAGAGAACTATGTGAAGGACCCTGCACAGTGCTAGCAACAAAGTTGTTTAGTAAGTACTATTTCAATTTATTTTGCGTCCAAGCTCATGTGAGCTCCCTCAGTGTGTACCACCAAATCATATGATGTGTATCCCAGTCAAATCTTAAAGGTCATCCACCTTGAATCTTTAAGTTAATTGACGTGTGTTTTTAAAACTGCATTATAAGAATGTTAGGGTTTTTGTTTTGATCCTATGGAAGTTAAACTTTTTTACGCAAGCATTCAACTGTTTAGCTTCAAACTGAACAGATAAATAGTCTGTATTATTTCATTATGTATTAAAAAATGATTAAGCCTGCCTCAGGCAGTTCAGACAAAGCAGGTAAAAGATTATCAAGGAGTAACATTAGAAAACACTAATCAGAGTGCCTGAAAAGCTTTATGCGGTCCAGGTTGTACAGGGATGTTGGAACAGTAAAACAAACAAAACATTACAAGGTATGAAGCGTTCAAGATAGGTAGAATAGAGCAGGTTATATTAGAGAAGTCTCTTCTAAAATTGTGTTGGCTAGCCTGGGATTTGAACTTATACCGTGTATGTATGTCCATGTGTAACAGGTTAAACATGCAAGAAGCAGTGTTCATAAAAGGTGGCAAACTTGTTTTACTTGTTTCTCAGTCTTTTCAGATCAGTACTTATAAAACACTGATATTTACAGTAAATATATTAAATATTAGCTAACCCTATTAAATTGTGTGTCCTTGTGCTGCAGTCATTTAATGACCTCATTCTTTGGTAAGTTGGCATGTGATTTGAGATAGCTCTAAGTGCTAATGGATTGTTTGAAGGAGTTAAAGGCAAAACCAGGAAGAGAAAACTATTTTTAGGAAAAAGTGATCATACAACAGGCCTTAAATAGAAGAAATGAGCTATCTCTGTCTTTACTATGTAACCTTTAATTCCTTACACATTTTGACTTCATGTTTTTTGTATGTAAATGAGAATGTTACAGTCTTGTAAATTCCTTTTCCTCTGTGACTACATTCAGTTATTTATTTTATTGTGTGTTTGTGCATGTCGGTAGAGCACAGTATTTAGTAGAATGAGTTATTGGTTAAACCACCTGGATTCATTTGTAAAATGGGGCCACCTGTCTCTTAAATTGTAATGAGCATTTGATTAGATAATCTAGATAAATCACTTAGCACAAGAGTCTCCAGCCCCCGGACTCTTGACTGGTACTGGTCTCGTGGCCTGTTAGGCACTGGGCTGCATAGCAGGAGGTGAGCAGGGAGCAAGCTAGCACTAGGGCCCAAGCTCCGCCTCCTGTCGGATCAGTGGCAGCATTAGATACTCACAGGAGCACAAACCCTGTTGTGAACTGTGCGTGTGAGGGATCTAGGTTTCGTGCTCCTTACAAGAATCTAATTAATGCCTGATGAGCTGAGGTGGAACAGTTTCTTCCCAAAACCGTCTCAGGAAACCCGTCCCTGGTGCCAAAATTTGGGGGACCTCTGACGTAGCACACTATCTGGCACATACCAAGCACTCAGGAAATATCCCATTTCTCAAAACTCAGTTCCAGTGTCAAGTCTTAATAGTATATTGATCTTGGAACTCCAAGGTAGTTGGTCCTCTCTTTGTGCCATAAATGTGCCTTGTACTCAGTAGTGCTAAATTGCTATCACTAGTGCTAAATGTACTACTAATTTATCTGTGTGTCCACTTCCCTTCTTAGATTGTGAGCCCCTTGAGGACAGAGATGGGTTTACTCATATTTATAAATTCATTGGCACGATAAATATTTGCTGAAAGAATAAAATTGTATTCTTATTTTTTAAGCAGGGTCCCCTCCACCTCTGAGTGGAAGATGGTCTGGGAGCAAAGGTGACAGGTCTTCTAAAAAATCTGGCCACATTCTCAACCCACCACACCCCCGCTTTTTTAAACAGCTATTTAATTGCCATTGTAATCCTAAGGATTGGATCAATTTTTCACTTCCCTTTTTCACACTTTTTTCCTTTTACTAAGAAAATAAAGTAATAAAGTGACTGCCAAATGGAGAAAACTGTCCACTAAATATGAATTAATAAGTGCTATTATCAGAAATTGTGTAAAAGCAACATAATGGCACTATAAAAAGGTATTATCTTAGAATCAAAAACCTTGGGTTTATATTATAGCCCTGCTACTTTCTAGTCATATGACAGTGATCAAGCTATATTACCTCTTTGGCTTGACAAAATAGGGGTCATCTCTATTTCTGGCTTGTTATGATTGATGTGAAATATTCATACAAACTACCACTGTGCCTGGTAAGTAGAAGACACTCAAATATGTCTTGGAGTTACAGTTAATACTGTATCGTTTAAATTTGAGAAAAAACAACTTTAAAAAATCACATAGATAAAGTTGTTTACTGCTAGAAATTTTATTTAAATTAGTTGATACTCTTGGTTAGGTAATGAAAAACAATGGTTTTATCTCCATTATGCTGTGATAGGGAAGAGTAACACAGTTCAAATGGCAAAGGCATACCTGACAATTAAAATGCCTAGTTAAAGGCTAATACTTCCTGAACACAAGAAGACAAGTCTCTACTTGATACTACTCTCCACAGTTAAATCATTGATACTTTGTGCCATACAGTGAAAACAGAACCATCTAGGTGTTCACGGATTGTATTTTTCCTTATGAAAGGTAGAAGGTTAGAGAAAATTATTCTCAATACAATTAATACAAATAAAATTGGTTATTAGGTGCCTTTTAATTAGGCAGTAAGGGCATATGAAGCTTCATTACCTATGAGAATTTTTGTCAAAATTATTTCCCAGTTACCATGTTTTAAAACAGCCTCTCAGAATTCCCCACTTCTAATTTCTCCTTTCTATTCTACCAATTTTACTCCATACTTTTTTGCTAAATAAACATTTTCTTCCAACTCTGAGTTTGGTGTTTTTTTCATTTGATCTGCTCTTCAAAGTGTATCAGCTAGTGATTGAATTAGGCTATGGTGTAACAGAGAACTCTAAGACAGTAGCTTAAACAAGATTTTTTTTTTAACCCCTAAGTCTTGCTGCCTTTTTCACAAAGACAAAGCTTTTTCAGAAACTCCCAGCTTATGTCTCATTTGCCACAACTGCGTAACATGGCTATCTTTTAGCTGTAAGAGATGCTGAGAAACATAGTTTTTTTGCTGGGCATATTGTCACTGAGCAAGATCAAAGTTTTATTTGGATCATTGTACTTACAATTCACCTTTTATGGCAATTTAAGTAGTCATTTGTCATAGATTGGAGGATTTCCTGGAAGGATGAAGAACTTCTATATAGGTTACTATATATCCTACCACCACCATCCCATAACTCTAAACTTACAGAGATGTCATAGAAAACAACAAATATACACACAGCTAACCACAAAAGAAAAAGGAAATCCCAGCTGCCAGAAGTGAAGAAAAAACAGCCAGAATAGTGAACTCAGCAGCTGAAGGTACACTGACCTAGGGGGATGATAGTGTTGGCTGTGGGTCTCACCAATGGACCCTGAGACTTCAACAGCAAGAGATATGGCCTGACTATACAGGGAAGCTGGGACTGAGACCTACACGAAGCCAAGACCTTAGAAGGTGCTCCAGCCTCAGGAAGGAGGATGAGCAAACTTCTACACGATAACCCAGGGAAGCTACAAAGTTGTCTGAACCCAAGACTTTAGGGTGGAGAAAGGGGAAGGTGTCTGTGAGAAAGAGTTGAAGTTTACATTTCAGTTTTGCTTTCAGAATATCCATGCTTAGCTTAAAAATGTGAGGCACATTAAGTTACTGGCTTTAATAAAGGAATGAATGAAATGTACAGAAGTATGTGTTCTCGGGGCCTCTTTTAAAGTCATTAGGGGAAAGAATTGGCATATATTCAGACACATTTGAAGAAATTATATATTTTTGGAGATGGAGTCTTGCTCTATCGCATGGCATAATCATGGCTTACTGCAGCCTCAATTTCCTGGGCTCAAGTGATCCTCCCATGTAAGCCTCCCGAGTAGCTGGGACCACAGGCATGTACCACCTTGCCTGGCTAGTTTTTAAAATTTTTGTAGAGATGGAGTCTCACTGTGTTGCCCAAGCTGGTCTCGAACTCCTGGGCTCAAGTGATCCTCCCACCTTGGCCTCCCAAAGTGTTACGATTACAGGCATGAGCCACCATGCCTGGCCTGAAGGAAAATTTTAAAACAGAAGGAATAAGCTAGAATGCAGCACAGAAGAGGTAGAAAATTGAAAGTAATTCATGGAAGATCCAATATACATATATATTTTAGGAGTTTAAGGAGAAAAACAGAAGGTGTGAGGCAGTTGTGAACTAACCTAAGAATGTGTAGTATACAACTCTTGGTAGATAAATGGTACGCACTGAAGTTTTTGAGGCGTGGGGGACAGGTAGCTTCCTTCTCTCACGCATACTCCTGCTGCCAAATTACCCCCTAACGGCTACGTTATAATGAAAACAGTTTCATGCCAGCTTCTGTTATATTAACCGAGCAAGAAAACTGATCTTAGCATGTTCTGCAGGCTAAAGGAAATTGCTCTCGGCCCATTTAGGTGCTCTAACCACCATCTTGCCTGAAAGGTTCCTTTAAGAAGCAGAATTCTATTACTTTAACAAAAGGTGTGTTCATGGCTGGACAAGAGCCTTTTAGGGGGTTAGACTAGGACATCATCCCAAAATATAAGAGCTACAGGCCATGCTGGATTCTTATGGCCTCTTCTTGCAATGGTGGTATGTGTTACTCTGCTATTAGTCAATCTGAAAACCTTTAATCTCACCATCGGAGGCCCATTTAAAAAATTACTTTAGCAGGTCACTAGTTAATAAAAATTTCTACCATTTAGTATGAAAATTAAAACATTGTATGTTGATCAAGATGCAGTCAACAATACCTAGAATAGCTTCCACTAGAGTATGCATTCTCTGATTAGAACACTAGTTCATCTTCCTAGTTGAGCTGTTCTATCAGGATGGTAGCAAGACTTAAGCGATGACTTTACATAAGTTATGTGTACCACACTGTGTATACTGGAGTATTTCCATGTAAATTACAGACAACAGCTATACTGGAAGCAATAAATGGCCAAGAAATTTCCAGAGTTGACCAAAGACATCAGGAATGATACTTGCTTCCAGAAAAAGAACCAATGTAACATTGGCTTAAACTGTTGTGCTTTTGCTTTTCTTTCAGATGTAGGCTGTCCAGGTGTCCGGTACTATAACTCCACAAGATCAGTAGGGCCCCAGGCTTTTTCTGTTCTTTATGATCCACTTTCTACCATGTAGCATTTGTCTTCAAGATCAAAAAATGGTGGCTGTAGTGCTCACATTCCAGATAAGGAAGAATGGATAAGAAACAAAAGATCCACTCCAAATGTGATGGCAAAATTAAGACTTTTGAGTGAAAAATGGAAATTTGTCTTCAGTACATACACACTGAAAGAAATGTTGAAGAGAGTTCTTCAGGCAGAAGCAAAATCATTCCAAGGGAAATCCTGGAATGCAGGAATAAATGAAGAGCAATGGAAATGGTAAATATGTGGGTAAATTTGAAGGAAATTGGCTGTATTAAATTCTGTGGTTTAAAATATCTGTGGAATTAAAATGCACCTACAATAACGAGACAGGAGAAGTTTGTACTGGAGTTTGTCCTCAGGTTCTAGCATTAGGTAGGTAAATGGTAAGATTACTTTTTTTAGACTATGAAGACAAGGGTGCATGTTGTAATCTCTTAAGCACTAAAAGGCTAATAGAATGTATACCTAACAATTTAATGGAGACAAAAGCATTTAAAAGAAGGCAAGAATAGAAAAGGGACATAAAACAGATGGGCCCAATTTAAAGTTGCAAAATAGAAACCCAAATACTTTAAATGAGTCATTAGTTGAATTAAGTTTAAAAATTTATCAAGCTGAAAATTCCCTACTACATATTGCTTACAAGAGGCATACTTTAAATACAAGGCCACACAAAAAGGTTGAATGTAAATGGCATAGGGAAAAAAAACACAGCAAACCAAATAAAAACAGTTTGGTATTGTCAGGCAATGAGATTTAAGGCAAAAAGCATTACTAGAGATAAAGAGGGACATTTTATAATGATGAAGGAATTAATTCACCCAAAACACATAAAGATCCTAAATCTGTATGTGTTGAAAACAGATTTGAAATACATAAAGCAAGAATGACATATAAGAGGAGAAATAGGTAAGTGTCTAACCATAGCTGGAGGCTTATGCAGCTTTTTCCATAGCTGATAGACTATCCGGACCCTACCCCCAAAAAATCAGATGCAGAGGATCTGAACTTTACATATATGAATACTTGATTTAAAAAACATAATTCACATTTTCTTCAAGTAAATTTATCAAAATTTACCCTATTTTGAGTCGTAAAGCAAACCAACAATCTCAAAAGATCAAAAGCATTCATCTTACATTCTCTAACACAGTGGAATTAAACTAGAAAACAGTAAAGAAGATGATTAGAGAAATCCTCAACTACTCTGAAATTATGTAATAGATTTCTTGATAGTCCCTGGGTCAAAGAATAAAACAAATTTAAAAATATTTTCAAGTGAATAATATGACATACCAAAATGTGTGTTGCAGCTGAAGCAGTGCATGGAGGAAAATTTATAGATTTACATGCATACATTGGAAAAGAAGCAAGGCTGAAAGTCAGTTACCTAAACTATTTTCAAGAAGCTGGAAAAAGAAGAGCAAGGAAATAATAAAAGACAAAAAGTCAGTGAAATAACACACAATAGAGAAAGCCAAAATGTTGGTTCTTTGAAGTCTCAAAACAATAATAACCTCTACTGTTTAACATATTTGAGATATTAGCCAATAACATAAGGCCTGAAGTAAAAAGATACAACGTTTAGAAAGAAGAAAATAATACCATTTATAGACAACTGGTTGTGTGCATAGAAATTTCAAAAGACTCAACAAACAAAATAACTTATCAAGGTCACTGAATACAAACTATACAGAAATTGTATTTCTATATATCAGAAACAAATAGAAATTGATAAAATGATGCCATTTACACTAGCGTAAAATAAATACAAGAAATTTTCCAATCATTTAAGAAATTTTTTTTAATTCTAAATACATGGATATACCATGTTCATGACTTGGAAGTCAATTTTGTAAATTAATCTGTAACTTCAATATATGATATTATCAAAATCCCAACAGTATGTTGGAGAAATTAACAAACTGAAGAAATGCAAAGGACCGAGAATATCCAAGATAAACTTGAGCAATAAAACTGAAAAATGTTCATCGACAGACATAAGACCTGTGGTTATAAAAGTATAGTTGTAATTAACACTGATGTTGGCTGGCATAAGGATAGACAAATAGACCAAAGTAACAGACTAGAGCAAAGTAGACTAGAACAAAATAGAACAAAGTAACAGAATTCTGTATACATGGTGATCCACACATTTAGGTCATCTGTGATTTATGAGAAAGAAACTATTGTAGTGGTACAGTCAATTAGATAGCTGTATTGGGGAAAAAAGTAGACCCCTTCCTTGATACCATATATATAGAAAAATCAGTTCCATGTGGAATATGGTTTAAATGCGAAAGGAAATAATGAAACAGGAGAGTGTCTTCATGTTTTGGGGTAGGCAACTATTTAAAGGACATAAAGCATAAAGGAACATTTTAAACTAATTTGTGGTGATAGAATCAGGATAGAGGTTATCACTCGCCTGGCAAAATTAATCAATAAGAAAAGACAACTTAGCCAGACACAGTGGCTCATGCCTGTAATCCTAGCACTGGGAGGCTGAGGCATGAGGATAGCTTAAGGCCAGGAGTTCAAGACTAGCCTGGGCAACATAGCGAGACCTTGTCTCTACAAAAATTTTAAAAATTAACTGGGTGCAGTGGCATGCACTTGTAGTCCCAGTTACTTGGCAGGCTGGGGCAGGAGGATCATCTGAGCCCAGGAGTTTGAGCCTGCAGTGAACTATAATTGTGTCACTACACTCCAGCCTGGGCAACAGAGCAAGACCCTGCCTGTCTAAAATTAAAAAAAAAAAAAAGACAGCTTGATATCAGGAAAGAGATAAGGCATGAAAACGGATAAAGTTAAAATTATTTGATTTAGAAAGTGATTGTGAATTTATGTGAATAAATTTGAAATTTTAGATATTTTTTGATGAGTGTTGCCAAATATGTATTAGTAAATAAGTCTCAATCTGTTTTTTAAAATCTACTCTGAATAATGCACAAGCTCTGGATGATTTATTAAAATACATTCATTGTGACCAAGTAAGGATTATTTCCATATGGGAGAATGATTTAACACTGAAAAATCTTTTCACATAGTATATACCATGTTAATAGGTTAAAGAGAAAAGGCATGTTACTATCTCAGTGAATGCAGGGAGTTGGAGGGGGAGAACCAGCAAAATGCAAGTGATATTCACTTAGGATTTTAAAAATAAAACATCCTCTTAATAGATGAATAAACGTATTAGTACGATAAATGATAGCTTACCAAAACCCATAGTTATTGTTACAAGTTAATGGTACAACTTTAGAGATGTTCCTTAATGTCAGCAATAGTACAGGAATGGGATATTGTATTAATACATCTGTTCCATGTTGCACTGGAGATCTTGGCCAGTGCAGTGAGACTAGAAGAATAAATAATAGGCATAAAGACTGGAAAGAGAGAATCAATTATTGTTAATGGGCAAGATCATTGTTTATTTGAAAGTCCAAGGAAAACTGCAAAGTAGCAAAACTAATGTGAGTGTTGAGAGATTTTGGATATAAGAGCAATCTGCAAGAATTAGTAGTGTTCTTTTCCACTTCAGTGTGTTTGAAAGTGTATTATTTGAAAGAATTTCATTCACAATTAAAACTCTAAGGGGACCTAATGATACATCCAATAAAAATATGCAAGATTTTGTAAAAGTAGACTAAAATGAATGGAGCAATATTCTATGTTAGAGAATGGGAAAAATCAGTGCATTAAAGTCCCAGTTCTCTCCAAATCTATAAATTCACTGAAGTTCCAATCAAATTCTCAACAAAACTTTTTATGGAATTTAATCAACCTAACCTAAATGTGGAAAGACAAAGCTGAGATTTTTTTTTTTTTAAACAGGAAAAATAGGGGAGTACCTATCATAAAAGACAGTAGGGCTTATAAAACTATAGTGATAACACAGCCCTTGTGATGCCAGGATAGACATGTAAATCTATGGTACAGAAACAGATACATGAGAACTTGATATGTGACACAGTGGAGAAATTAGTAACTTTTCAATAAATGGCACTAGGACAATTGTATGTCTGTATGTGAAAAAATTACATACCCTTCTCACACCATATTTTTTAAAACTGGTAGATTAAAGACCTAAATGTGGCGGAGGGGGAGGGGGAGGGGGAGGGGGGCGGGAATACCATTTTAAATATTTTAGAAGGTAATACAGGAAAATTTGAACCAATGTAAGGAAGGAGTTGTTGGATGTAACTCAAAGTGGGAACCATGAAGAAAAAGAGTCACACATCTGACTATATTAAAACTAGAAACTGAAGTATGACAAAAGACACTGAATATTAGAGGGCCAGCCACAGACGTGGGAGGTACTTACCTTGCAATTATCTACCAGTAACTGACAAAGGAAGTGTCCAGATTACATAAAGTACTACTTAAGGGGGGAATACATGAGTGATATATGAGAGAGAACCAAAAGGTCAATTAACAGAAAAATGTTTTAGCTCGCTAGTAGTCAAGGAAATGCCAGTCAGCACAGTTAGGTACCATTTCACATCCAGTCAGATAATATCAGGGATTGGCAAACATGTTGAGAAAATAATCCATACTTTAGTAAAGTTGAAATTACACATTGCTTATAACAGCAGTTCAACATCTGTCTTTTTATAAGACTAAAGTTTTGCATCATATTTAGGTACAGAAATTGTCAGAACACTTAAAGCTTGTAGGCATTTGTTGCAGGGAGAAGACTGAATTGCTTTTTTCAAAAACTGGAAATCACATTGACGTGTTGTAAAACAGAACCTTAGCTTTAGAGAGGGAAAAAAAACTACAGTATTTTGTTAAATTTATCTACATTTAAAGATACTAATAAATGCAGTTTATGAACTACCAGCCTCCTATATTGGTCATATTTTGACAAGTAAGGCTTTTTTTTTCATAACGTCGATATTCACACAGAGGTTACAGTTCAGATTAGGAGAACATATGTATAATAAAACAATTAGACTAAAAAGTTCCTTTTTATATGAAATGGCAGAAAAGCAACAGCAGTTTATTGCTTATGACAGAATACGTATGATACTCGAATATTTCTTGAGATCTTTGCTTAAATCTACTAGTATCTATACAAAATTTTTATGTTTAGTTCGCTAGATTGTAAATTCAGTTTTCTTACTAAGAAAGTGAAATTTATTAATAATTTTGGGGTTCTAGTGATTAGCATTAGAGACTGATTTGCTTTTAAAGAGAATCGCATATTTTATATATTTCCAATTTTACATGCTTCTGAAAGAACATAACTTTGTCATTAATATATGGCATATGTATACAATGAAAAATGTACAAGGATGTTTCTTACAGCAGTTATTGAAATAGCAGGAAGAAAAAGGTAACTTAAAAGACACTTAGCACTAGAGTCTCCAGTCACATCTACTCCCTGGCCCATGAACTAAGAACGTTTTTAACGTGTATATGAAAGGAGTGACTTAATAGATCTGGCGTGTTGAAACCTGCACCTTTCAAAGAAAGGTCTAGCCCTCAACTTGCTCCTGGGAGATCACAGCGCTAAGCCCCTGGAATATCCTGCCTGACACAAGGCCTTTGTTTACCTGGGGCCTTGGATCACACCAGACAGTTTATGCTACAGATTTATGGTGAGGGCATTGCACCTTGCAGTATCAATTTAATCTCTGGGGGAGGTGGAAACTGAATAACATCTGCCATTTCTGTTCTCCATGCGTATGTGACTAACACCCAATAAAAACCTTGGACACCAAGTCTCAGCTTCCCTGGTTGATAATATTTCATAAATGACCCACACTCATTCAGAGAGGATTAAGTGCTGTGCATGCATCTCCTGTCAGATGGGACAACTGGAAGCCTGTCCTGCTCTCTTCTGAACTCTTTCCTATCTGCCTTTTAAAACTGTACTGATTTTAAACTGTACTTTTGCTCTAATAAACTAATTGTCAATGTAACTTTTCTGAGTTCTGTGAGTCATTGAACTGGACAGTGGTCTTGGGGACCCTGCTATAACTGTTTAAAGAACTGTTTTTTAAAAATAATATTTGATAGAGGCTGTATGTTCTGCAAATCCTAAAACATTTGCTATTTGGTCACTTACAGCAACAGTCCCCAACCTTTTTGGCAACAGGAACCGGTTTTGTGGAAGACAGTTTTTCCATGGACAGGGGTAAGGGGGGGAGGTTTCGGGATGAAACTGTTCCACCTCAGATCATCAGGCGTTAGATTCTCATAAGGAGTGTGCAACCTAGATCCCTTGCATGTGCAGTTCACAGAGACCACTGCTGATCTGACAGGAGGTGGAGCTCAGGCGGTAATGCTCACTTGGCCATCAGTCACCTGCTGTGCTGCTTGATTCCTAACGGGCATGGACCGATACTGGTCCTCGGCCCAGGGGATGGGGACCCTTGACTTACAGAATACTTTTGCCAACCCCAGCAGAAATATAATGAAAAAATAAGTTTGT
Organism: Gorilla gorilla gorilla; assembly: GCF_029281585.2. Classification (NCBI taxonomy): domain Eukaryota; kingdom Metazoa; phylum Chordata; class Mammalia; order Primates; family Hominidae; genus Gorilla; species Gorilla gorilla. The sequence continues at coordinate 140,609,283 of NC_073231.2, read as the reverse complement.
TTCATACATTGAAAACAGCTAAAATGGACGAAATCTCAAACTTTTAACTGGAGAAAAAAGTAACAGAAGGTTGATATAGTGTATTATTTATGTGACTTAAAAACAAAACAATTACGAAAAATGTATATGCATTAAGAAAATCACAAAGGTTTTTATTTTCAACATATATATGTTGAAAATAAATGTGTGTGTGTGTATGTGTGTGTGTGTGTGTGTGTGTGTATATATATATATATATATATATATATATATATATATATATTTACATATTTGCTCATAACAATAGTTTGAGGATGTCCACAAACTTAAAGCTTGGGGTAGGGGGTGGAAATGGAATGGATGATAAAACTTACTTGTCTCATTTTTGTTTCTTAAAAAGAGATGCAGGGTGTATTAGTCCATTTTCATGCTACTGATAAAGACATATCCGAGACTGGGTAATGTATAAAGAAAAAGAGGTTTAATGGACTCATAGTTCCACGTGGCTGGGGAGGCCTCATAATCATGGCGGAAGGCAAAAGGCACATCTTGCATGGCAGCAGACAAGAGAATAAAAATCAAGCAAAGGGGGTTTCCCTTATAAAACTATCAGATCTCGTGAGACTTATTCACTACCATGAGAACAGTATGAGGGAAATCACCCCCATGATTCAGTTATCTGCCACCGGGTTCATATCTCAGGGAAAAAACAGACCTTGTAAAACAAATAAGGTAGTTATTTTAATTAATATTTTCATGTATTTCCTTAAATCAACTTAGCTTAGAACTATGGAAAGTCAGAAACAGGCCTTGGTAGGTAAATTGCCCAAGTCATGGTGAATTCTTAAAGACAGCATTCTATAGGAAATATTTTAGTGCTGGCAGATTTAGTTATTTTGAATGGTGGAAACTTGAAATTTGATCTTTGAAATATAAAGGAATAAAGATATAAGGACTGTACTGTACATTTTAGAGACATCAAGTTCTCTTAATTTTGTGACTCTACGTTGAGAAGAACATTGAGAGATTACATGAGTAACAAGAAAGAGAAACTTGCTGAGAATGCACAGCTACCTCTTTTACAAATAACAAAGCATTGCCTTTGCAGGGGTTAGTTTTCTTTAGGCTTGGGGCAAGACATTAAATCCACCCCTGGTTTATAATGGAGGCAATATACAGTTGACCTTTGAACACCGTTGGAGTTGGAGTACCAATCCTAACCCCACCCTGCCACCCCCTGAAAATCTGAGTGTAACTTTTGACTGCTCTCAAACTTAACTACTGCTATTGACTGGAAGCCTTACTGATAACAAATGGTCTATTAACACATACTTGGTATGCTATATGTATTATATACTGTATTCTTTAAGCTAGGGAAAAGAATGTTAATAAGAAAATTGCAAGGAAGAGAAAATACATTTACACTTCATTAAGTGAAAGTGGATCATCATAAAAGTCTTCATCCTCCTCACGTTCATGTTGAGTAGGCTGAGGAGGGGGAGGAAGAGGGGGGTTGATCTAGCTGTCTCAGATGTAGTAGAGGCAGAAGAGTTAGAAAAGGAGGCAGGAGAAGCAAGGCACGGTTGGTGTAACTTTTATTTTCCAAAATCCACATATAAGTAGACCTGTGCATTTCAAACCCGTGGTGTTCAAGCATGCACTGTAACCAATTGGTATTTTCTTAAAAATAAAAAAATCTTGGTTATTTGTAGCTGCCACAAAACACAGATCACACCAAGTTTAGTGTCCACTGATATCTGGAAGACTTTAAGGGTATTACATTTTAAGTGCTATTAGGATCTTGAGTAATCATCAAATAAGAAAATGGGTATTAAAATGCTTTGTAAACTGTAAGTTAAGGTAAAAGTGGTATTCCTGATGTTAACCACTCTCAACTGAGCTTAGATTTCTAGTATATACCAGCTTGGGGTGACATAGTGAGACCTGGTCTCTACAAAAAAAAATTAAAAAATTAAGCATGGTGGCACATCTCAGTAGTCCCAGTTACTCTGGAGGCTGAGATGGGAAGATTGCTTGAGCATAGGAGGTTGAGACTGCAGTGAGCCACAGTCACGCGACTGCACTCTAGCCTGGGCAACAGAGCAAGACCCTGTCTCAAAAATAAGTAAATAATAATAAGATTTCTAGTTTATAAAGTTTAATGATACCTTCCCTACCTGCATTCCAAGAGTTACTAGAAAAATCAAATGAAACAACATCCAAAAAATCCCCCACAAAACCTCACCTTTAAAAATGATAAAATACTATGCCAATTAGTCTTATAAAAAGTATTACTAGTACCCTGACTGTGATGACACTCATGCGGGTAATTATAATTGCAAAGGGAAAAAAGCATTACTCACTTTGGTTTCCTGAGACAAGAGGTGAGCTATAAATAAGGAAAAATAACTAATAATCATGTAGGTCTTTCCTTGTAGCTCATGCCAGGTTTATTAAGGGATGAGAGAAGAATAAGACCTGGGTCCTGCATTTTTTTCAATTCAGCATTTATTGAGCATCTACTATCTGTCAGGTGGAGGAAAGCTAAATACTTAAATACATTAACTATTGTCTTTGTTTGCCTGAAAAAGGATTATCCTTGTTTCTCATGTGAAAATTGAGATTCAGAGAAGTTAAGTAGCTTAAAACCTAATAGGTCCTGAACTAGCATTTGAACCCCTATTTCTGGCTTCTAAACATGTGTTTCACATAACAAACAATAAGAAAACTAGGATCCAAGTGTTAAATAGTAAAGAGAAACAATTATTGTAGGAGACAAGGAAAGAATACATTCATGTGGACAAGGAGCAGGTAGGGGAGGCTTCCTGCAGCAGGTGGAACTTGAAAGAAGCCCCGAGGATAGGAATTTGGTAGGTATAGGAAAATAGGCATTGCTAGCAAGGGAGAGTGATAGCTAGAGTTACCATTTACTGAGTTACCTGCCTAGGTGAGCCAGTGTGTGTGTCTTGGAAGATTAGAACATTCACACTGGTTGCCTCTGGACACCATTTGGTCCCAGGACAAGAAATAGGGGCAGGTGAATAGGAGAGTCATTAAGACAGCATGTAGAATTGAAGAAACCTGAAAATAATGGACGATTCTAGTCATTTTCAGAACTCAAGAACAGGCCCAAGATCTGGGTAAAGCTTGTAATGTAACATACATAATTTTGTAAACACACCACATCAGATAACTACTTAAAGATGTTTTGGACAGCAGCTGATTGTTTAAAACTCATTTCAGAGTACTAGGTATTGGAGGGAGGGAGATGGGGGTTGGAGAAACAGTGGAGGTAGAATTCAGTGGACCAGGATTCTATACCTTTTCCCTGAAGGCAATTCCTGATTATATGTATTTATAAGAATGTATTGAGCCTCAGTCACCACATTTATCCTACCTTCAGGGTTGCGGGTATAAAACGATCAATATAAAAATACTTGGAAGATATAAAGATTGATGTAGATGACAGGTTTTATGTTCAAGCAGCGTTGACATTGCTACTGTAAAAGTATAATAGGGAGTTTATCATAACATGCTGTAATATGGTTTTAAAGGCTTTTTTTCTAACTTTGAAAGGTTTTTAAGATAGATACTTATATATTTTTTGTCTTTTGGCAATGATTTTTAAGGAGAACTAAATCATTCTTGTAGCCAGACTTTGCAAATGAAAGAAAACAAGCCAAGGGAACCTCACTTAGGATATAAGACACTCATAAGCATGAGTGTTGCAACTGCCCAGTTGTCGTGTTTTTAATAACACATTTAAAAAGTATAGACGGTGAATTCCCACTAAGTGTGTATTCTTTACTGTTTACCAGGGTCAGGAGGGTACATGAGCTGTGAAATAAGTACGTTTCTGCATCTTCAGCGCGTCTGTCCCACATTGTGGTTACCTGTTTGGCAGTTCTGCAACGTTTTAACCCATAATCCACCAACCAGTTTTACAGGGTTTTGTTTTGTGTAGTCTGTATTGTTAAAACAGTATGCAGTTTTTTCATGATCTAAATTGTTAATTTTATTATTTTTCAAACTCATTCTCCTCCTCCTGTTGAGACTCACTGTCCTGCGGGGAATGAGGAAAAAAACAAGACACTTTCTCTGTCACTCAATCTGTTGAACATCTATTTGAGAATTAGGTTCAGATTCCCTGGCTTAAGCACAGACATTTAATTATCTAAGCCAGGAGTTTTCAAATATTTTTTATAGTGGAACCTGCTCTTTAAAAAGAAATCATTCACCAAAGCCCACCATGTAAAGCACATGAATGTGAACCCACCCGCTAAGCTGATTCCCTGGTTACCCTTTTAGCACCTGAGGCACACAATTCCAAGACCACTGAGTTAAGCCCACCTTCGTTGTTATCCTCATCTCTGGCCACTAGCCTGAACAGACTCTCCAATATAGCCATTGTAAACCACGTTTAGTTCCCCACCATGTCCTGTTTTGTAATCCTGTGCCTTTGTATATCCAGTTCTTCCATTGTGAATGCTTCATCATCCTCCTGCCACTCTGATATTTAGTTGTCCTTGATATAATCTTTTCCTAGAAATCTGCCCTGATACCCTTGTCTGTGCTTCCTTTGCATTCATTTCATTCCTCTATCATAGACTTTGCTACACTGTAATAGGTAATTTATTAGTCAGACTCTCCCACACTGCAATAGTGTTCTTTTTGGAACATGTGCTTATTCGATATTCTGCCTCCAGGGCCAGGCCATGGTTGGTAATCAGGTATGTTTGATGAACGGATCGACTGACGAGCAGATGGATGGATGAAGGAATTTGCCAGCAGACCAAGTGAGTGAAGTGTCCCAGTGCCTTGAACTGAGAAAGGAAATAGAAGGAACTGAAAAAAGAGAATTCTCTTCATATGGCCGGCTGGATTGGGATTTGTCTGTGGGCTAAGAGTAGACCTGACATACTTCCCAGAATGCAGTCATCGCTGAGTTAGCCCTAGGGAACAGTCCAGCATGAGTCATATGCCTTCTCTCCATATCTGGTGCCATATATTTATAGCTAATGCTGGTGGGTTTTCTCTTGTTAAACAGCAAAAGAAAAATGATTGCATGAAGGCCAAACAAAAGACTAATGGAAGTGGTTTTAATAATTAATTTTTAAAAGGCTTACAACTGACAATTCAGCTGGGAAGTTATAGAAACATTTTAGCTGAAATTTCAGCTACAGGATGCAGCTCTTTGGATTGTTCTTCTGAGGTTAAATGGGGGTAATTTGAAAGCTGGCAGGAAGAAGGCCAGTGATACTTGTTTGTCTACATTTTTTTCTTTTAAACAGCGAAATAGCTCCTTGGAAAGAAGAGTGTTTTGCATTTGAGTGATACGAGATGGTCAGAGTCACTGAAATGTGGAATGGAATGAACTGGAAGCTGCACTAAATATATATTGATTGTATAACACAGGTTTCAAAATCATTTAGATAATATTAAAGCTTCCTTTTCCTTATAGCCTAATTGTCATATTCGTGCACTCAGACAATGTCATAGAAGCAGAAAGTTCTATGGAGGTTTTCTACCTAAATTTTCCTTTCTACATATAATTTTATTGAAGGGTCTGAATGAATTCTCAATAAACAGTTGACAAAATTAAATTTATAAGGGCAGCAATTCCCCTATATGAGGCAGAGAACAGAACTTGCATTTAAATAGCATCTACTATGTCCAGAACACCATTAGGCATTTTTTTTCATGAGGTATCTCAGGAAACCTTCACCATTACCCTAAAAGGCTACCCCCATTTTAAGACAGAGAAAGAGTCTTAAAGAGGTTAGGCAATGTTCCCATCCACACAGTTTGGCCAAGGTACGTGTGACTTAGTTATCTGTTCTTTCCCCTTCATTACCATGTTGTGTTCCAATGGCCATGCAGTAAGAAACCTTATTAACAGAGTCAAGTATGTTACAGGAAGCAAGAAGAAGTGCACTGAGTTGTTCATTTCCTCCCCTCTAATTCTCTCTTTCCTCTTTGGAGAAGATGAGCAAATCTGCACCCCCTGTTCCCTCTTCACTAATCTCTATTCAGTGCCCAGATTGATGTTAGTTTATAAAAGATTATAATTTTCATTTCAGTAGCAATTTAAGAGTTCGCAAAAAATTTGCAAAATCTTCTTTCATCCTCATTTTACAAAGGAGAAACTAAAAATCAAGATAAGTTTCTGATTTACCCAAGGTTACAGAACTAATTATTAGCAAAGGGCTTTTCCCCTCCCAGAATTTCTGATTTCACATACTCTTTCTACCGCATCCTCAAATGAGAATATGTGGGGTTTCTCTGTAAGGATGGAAGAGAATTTCACTCTCCAGAGTTCTGTTTGTTTCTTCTCATATCTTGAGAAAAGTTTATCTTTCTAAGGCATGAAATGTATTAAGTACACAAAAGCCTCTCCATATCCCACTGTAATTATCTGAACGTGCAGATACCACTCTGCATCTTGGAAGATGGCACAAATGGGTGTGGGAAAACACATGCAAATAGTTAACCACCGTTATTCATTCCAAATGATATGAAGGTGGTCCTCAGCACAGTAGAGAAAGAAGGCTTAGAAATCTTCCCACTGAAAGGAAGCTTCTAGCGCAATTTTCTTCCTGTGGCTTCTTATGTAACTGCTACAAAAGCCCGTCAGCTATGCAGGCCTAGCTGTTTTCCAGATGTCAGAGCAGGAGGGGGGAACTGTAGAAGTTTTGTTATCTCATCTCATTTTACTTTAAAAAATAACAACAACAACAAAAAACGAAGCCTCGGCAACATGGTGAGACCCTGTCTCTACAAAAAAATAAAATAACTAGCCGGATGTGGTGGTGCGTGCCTGTGGTCCCAGCTACCGGGGAGCTGAGGTGGGAGAATCGCTTGAGCCTGGGCGGTCAAGGCAGCAGTGAGCCATGACTGTGCTGCAGCACTGCAGCCTGGGTGACTGAGCAAGACCCTGTCTCAAAGAAGGAAAAGCTTAGGGTGGAGGGGTGACTTTGAAATTGAGCAAGTAAAATGATAGAATAGGAAGAACATTGGCCTTGGATCACAGAAGCTGGAATTAGAGCAGTCTACTTCTTTAAGCCTCATTTTCCCTGTCTACAAAATGAGTATTATAATACCACACAGTGTTCATCATGTGAATCAGATAATATGTGGACAGAGGATCTTCTGTTTCTATTTAAGAGGACTTACAGGTTGGAAATTGAAAGAGCTGGAAACAGCATTTACCATAATGCTTTATTCAAGTGGTGTAGCTTTGGCTATCATAAAGATGAAGATGGCAGTAACAAGATGAGTGTAAAATCCAGTATTTCCTTTCTTCCAGGCTATGGATCCTTTCACTTCCTTTTGTTGCCCTGAATATTGAACATGCATACTTTGATGTACAGTTTTTATGCCTTTATTCTATAGAGAACAGTTCTTTATCAAATAATTTCAACTATTATGGGGTCTGGGAGGAAATAATAGTGGGGTTTTCTCTCCCTGGTGGTGGAAGTCTCAATAATTTGGACCAATCTTCCTACATAAGACAACCAAAAAACCTGGACCAAATACAAAAATTTTTAAAGCAAAAAATAAAATAGTGAGAAATTACCAACTGAGATCTGAGAAAAGGTGCAAACTAAGAATGATAAACCCAGTACTTGCAACCACTTTTGTCTTGGGAGTATTTGCCAAGCTAAAGAGAAACACAAAAGATCAGAGCTGCATATTCATGGCTCTCGGGACAAGGTACAAAAGTTGAAAGTTCAGGGCTTACGAAGGTGGGTACTCTCCTTGTTAATTCCCCCATTTTTGCCTGGGACCCAAAAGGTAGAAACATGAAGGAACCAGAAATAAACCAGCCATCAATCTGTTTAACCAGGCTTTATGTCATATGAGTGGCCAAGACAGAAAATCTTGAAACTTGTTAGCACTCTCAGGTGTCTAGCAGAAGCAAACAAAAATCCTTATGCTTCAAATTATTTCTACAAATAAATTTTCAATTGTAATATACAGCACACAATCAGAGATAATCAGGCCCTAAGGGGACAAGACAGTATAAGAGAGTATAACAAAAATAGATCCACGGGGACTTCATATATTGGTATTATCAAACACTGAAAACAAGTGGACTGTGTTTTTTTTGTTTTTCTGTTGTTTTTGTTTGTTTGTTTTTGTTTTGAGATGGAGTCTCTCTCTGTCACCCAGGCTGGAGTGCGGTGGCACGATCTCAGCTCACTGCAGACTCTGCTTCCTGGGTTCAAGCGATTCTCCTGTCTCAGCCTCCCGAGTAGCTGGGACTACAGGCATACACCACCATGGCTGGCTAATTATTGTATTTTTTAGTAGAGATGGGGTTTCACCATCTTGGTCAGGCTGGTCTTGAACTTCTGACCTCAAATGATCCACCCGCCTTGGCTTCCCAAAGTGCTGGGATTACAGGCATGAGCCACCATGCCTGGCTGACTGTGTTCTAAAGAAAGTTCATTCATTGGAAGGGTTTAGCAGCAGATTAGATACAGAGTTGGCGAATGAGAAGATAGGTTAGGAAGAAATTATAGGCATTCTTTGGAAATATTGTGGGTTCCGTTCTAGGCCACTGTAATAAAGGAAATATTGCAATAAAGAAGGTCAAGTTTTTTGATTTCCCAGTGCATATAAAAGTTAAATTTACAATATACTGCAGTCTGTTAGGTGTGCAATAATATTATACCTAAAAAGTGTACATATCTTAATTTAAAAAGTATTGCTAAAAATGCTAACAACCATCTGAGCCTTCAGAAGTCATAATCATTTTCCTGGTGTGGTGTCTTGCCTTGATGTTGATGGCTGTTGATTGATCATTGTAGTGGTTGCTGAACGTTATGGTTGCTGTGGCAATGTCAAAAGAAGACAGCAGCGAAGTTTGCTGCTTTAATTGATGCTTTCACAAAAGATATCTGTAGCTTAGGATGCCACTCGATACCATTTTACCTACAATAGAAATTCTTTCAAAACTGGAGTTAAGCCCAGGCGTGGTGTCTCACACCTGTAATCCCAGCATTTTGGGAGGCCGAGGCGGGTGAATCACCTGAAGTCAGGAGTTCGAGACCAGCCTTACCAACATGGTGAAACCCCGTCTCTACTAGAAATACAAAAAATTAGCCGAGCATGGTGGTGTGTGCCTATAATCCCAGCTACTCGGGAGGCTGAGGCAGGACAATAGCTTCAACCCGGGAAGCAGAGGTTGCAGTGAGCTGAGATCGTGCCGCTGCACTCCAGCCTGGGCAACAAGAGTGAAATGCCATCTCAAAAAAAAAAAAAAAAAAACCGAATTAATCCTCAAGCTCTACTGCTACTTTATTAACCAAGCTGATGTAATATTATAAATCTTTTGCTGTCATTTCAACAATGTTCATAGCATGTTCCCAGGAGTAGTTTCCAACTCAGGAAATCACTTTCTTTGTTTATCCATAAAAAGCAACTCCTCATCTGTTCAAGTTTTATCATGACATTGCAGCAATTCAGTCACATCTTCAGGCTCCACTTCTAGTTCTCTTGCTCTTCCCACCACATCTGCAGTTAATTCCTCCACTGAAGGCTTGAACCTTTCGAAGTCATCCATAAGGTTTGGAACTCACATCTTCCGCATTCCTGTTAATGTTTTGACCGCCTCCCATGAATTATGAATGTGCTTAATGGCATCTAGAATGGTCACTCCTTTCCAGAAAGTTTTCAACTTACTTTCCCCAGACCCATCAGAGGATCACTATTTATGGCAGCTATAGACTTACAAAATATATTTCCTAAATAGTAAGACTTGAAAGTCTAACTTATTCCTTGATCCATGGGCTGCACAGTGGATGTGTGTTAGCAAGCATGAAAACACTCATCTTGTACATCACCATCAGAGCTCCTGAACAACTAGGTGCATTGTCAACAAGCAGCAGTGGTTTGAAAAGAGTCTTTCATCTGAGCAGTAGGTCTCAACACTGGGCTTAAAATATTTAATAAACCAGGCTGTAAACAAATGTGTTGTCATCAAGGTTTCATTGTTCCATTTATAGAGCATAGGCAGAGTAGATTTAGCCCTAGGATTTTCAGAGTGGTAAATGAGCATTGGCTTTAACTTAAAGTCACCAGCTGCATTAGTCCCTAATGAGAGACTCAGACTGTCCCTTGAAGCTTTTTTCTTTTTCTTTTTCTATTTTTTTTTTTTGAATTGGGATTTTGCTCTGTTACCCAGGCTGGAATGCTGTGGTACAATCATAGCTCACTGCAGCCTCAAACTCCTGGGCTCAAGCAATCCTCCCACACCTCGGCCCTCCTAGTAGCTGGGACTACAGCTGTATGCTGCTATGCCAGGCTAGTTTTTTTTTGTTGTTGTTGTTTTGTTCTTTTTGTTTGTTTGTTTTTAATTTTTAGTAGAGGTGAGGTCTCACACAGGCTGGTCTTGAACTCCTGACCTCAAGTGATCCTCCCATCTCAGCCTCCCAAAACACTGAGATTACAGGTGTGGGCCACCACATCCACCCCTTTGAAGCTTTGAAGCCAGGCATTGACTTCTCTCTCACTATTAAAGTTCCAGATAGCATCCTGTTCCAAGAGAAGGCAGTTTTGTTGTTTAATGTAGCCACCTTTTCATCAGTGATCTTAGCTAGACTTTCTGGATCACTTGCTGCAGCTTCTTAATCAGCACTTGCTATTTCATCTTGCACTTTTATGGTACGGGGATGGCTTCTTTTTTTAAGCCCTCATTAACAAACCTCTGCTAGCTTCCAACTTTACTTCTGCAGCTTTCTCATCCTCTGCCTTTATAGAATTGAAAATAATTAGGGCCTTGCTCTGGATTAGACTTTGGCTTAAGCGGATATTGTGGTTGGTTTGATCTTCTATCCAGACCACTAAAATTTTCTCCATGTCAACAAAAGGTTGTTTCCCTTTCTTATTTGTGTGTTCACTGGAGTAGCACTTTGAATTTCCTTCGTGAACTTTTCCTTTGCATTCACAAGTTGGCTAACCAGAATGAGAGGCCTAGCCTTAGGCCTGTCTTAGCTTTCAATATGTCTTTCTCATTGAGCTTAATCATTTATAGCTTTTAGCGTTAAGTGAGAGACATGTGACTCTTCCATTCATTTGAACCCTTAGAGGCCATTGTAGTTATTAATTGGCTTAATTTCAATATTGTTGTGTCTCATATAATAGGGAGTGATATGGTTTGGCTGTGTTCCTACCCAAATCTCATCTTGAATTCCCACGTGTTTTGGGAGGGACCTGATGGGAGGTAATTGAATCATGGCAGGTTCTCCCCATGCTATTCTCTTGATAATGAATAAGCCTCATGAGGTCTGATGGGTTTAAAAAGGGGAGTTTCGCTGCACAAGCTCTCTCTTTGCCTGCCTCCATCCACATAAGATGTGACTTGCTCCTCCTTGCCTTCTGCCATGATTGTGAGGCCTTCCCAGCCATGTGGAACTGTAAATCCATTAAACCTCTTTCTTTTGTAGGTTGGCCAGTCTCTGGTATGTCTTTATCAACAGTGTTAAAACAAACTTAATACACTAAATTGGTACAGTAGAGTGGGGAGCTGCTGTAGATACCTGAAAATGTGGAAGCAACTTTGGAACTGGGTAATAGGCAGGGATTGGAACAGTTTGGAGGGCTCAGAAGACAGGAAAATGTGAGAAAGTTTGGAACTTCTTAGAGACTTGTTGAATGGCTTTGCCCAAAATGCTGATAGTGATATGGACAATAAAATTCAGGCTGAGGTGGTCTCAGATGGAAATGAAGAACTTGTTGGGAATTGGAGCAGAAATGACTCTTGTTATGTTTTAGCAAAAGACACTGGCACATTTTGCCCCTGCCCTAGAGATCTGTGGAACTTTGAACTTGAGAGAGATGATTTAGGGTATCTGATAGAAGAAATTTCTAAGTGGCAAAGCATTCAAGAGGTGACTTGGGTGCTGTTAAAGGCATTCAGTATCAGGGAATCTTCCCTGATATTCACGTAGGTTCTTTTCTATTTTCTTTAAGCATCAGCCAGCTTGAGAAATAAAGGGACAGAGTACAAAAGAGAGAAATTTTAAAGCTGGGCATCCGGGGGAGACATCACATGTTGGTAGGTTCCGTGATGCCTCACAAGCCACAAAAACTAGCATGCTTTTATTAGAGATTTTCAAAAGGGGAGGGAGTGTGCGAATAGGTGTGGGTAACAGACATCAAGTACTTAACAGGGTATTAGAATATCACAAGGCAAGTGAAGGCAGGGCGAGATCACAGGACCACAGGACTGAGGCAAAATTAAAATTGCTAATGAAGTTTCGGGCACCATTGTCATTGATAACATCTTATCAGGAGACAGGGTTTTGAGATCAACCGGTCTGACCAAAATTTATTAGGTGGGAATTTCCTCTTCCTAATAAGCCTGGGAGTGCTATGGGAGACTGCAGTCTATTTCATCTCTGCAGCCTCGACCATAAGAGACGGCTACGCCCAGGGGGCCCAGTTTAGAGACCTACCCACAGGTGCACATTCTCTTTCTCAGGGATGTTCCATGCTGAGAAAAAGAATTCAGTGATATTTCTGCCATTTGCTTTTGAAAGAAGAGAAATATGGCTCTGTTCCGCCCGGCTCACTGGCAGTCAGAGTGTAAGGTTATCTCTCTTGTTTCCTAAACATTGCTGTTATCTTGTTCTTTTTTCAAGGTGGCCAGATTTCATATTGTTTAAACACACATGTTCTACAATTTGTGCAGTTAATGCAATTATCACATGGTCCTGAGGCAACAAACATCCTCCTTGGCTGACAGGATTAAGAGACTGCAGTAAAGACAGGCATAGGAAATCACAAAGGTATTGATTAAGGAAGTGATAAGTGTCCATGAAATCTTCACAACTTATGTTTAGAGATTGCAGTAAAAACAGGCATAAGAAATTATAAAAGTATTAATTTAAGGAACTAATAAATGTCCATAAAATCTTCACAATCCACGTTCTTCTGCCATGGCTTCAGCCGGTCCCTCCGTTTAAGGTCCCTGACTTCCCGCAACAATTCAGTTTTATGAGGGAAGTAGAACATAAAAGTTCAGAAAATTTGCAGCCTGACAATGTGATAGAAAAGGAAAATCCCATTTTCTGAGGAGAAATTCAAGCTGTCTGCAGAAATTTGCATAGGTAAGGAGGAGCTGAATGTTAATCCCCAAGACAATGGGGAAAATGTCTCCAGGGCATGTCAGAGACCTTTGTGGCAGCTCCTCCCATCACAGGCCTGAAGGCCTAGGAAGAAAAAGTGGTTCCGTGGGCCAGACCCAGGGTACCTGTTCTGTGTGCCACCCAGGGGCTTGGTGCCCTGTGTCCCAGCTGCTCCAACCATGGCTGAAAGGGGTCAACATAGAGCTCAGGCTGTGGCTTCAGAGGGTGCAAGCCCCAAGGTTTGGCAGCTTCCACATGGCATTGAGCCCGTGAGTGCACAGAAGTCAAGAATTGAAGTTTGGGAACCTCTGCCTAGATTTCAGAATATGTATGGAAATGCCTGGATGCCCAGGCAGAAGTTTGATGGGTGGGGGATGGGGGGAGGCACGGCTCATGGAAAACCTCTGCTAGGGCAGTGCAGAAGAGAAATGTGGGGTCAGAGCCCCCACACAGAGTCCCTACTGCGGCACTTACTGAAGCTGTGAGAAGAGGGCCACCATCCTCCAGACCCTAGAATGGTAGATCCACCAACAGCTTGCACCATGCACCTGGAAAAGCTGCAGACACTCAACACCATCCCATGAAAGCAGCTGGGAGAGAAGCTGTACCCTGCAAAGCCACAGGGGTGGAGCTGCTCAAGACCATGGGAACCCACCTCTTGCATCAGTGAGACCTGCATGTGAGACATAGAGTCAAAGGAGATAATTTTGGAACTTTAAGATTTGACTGCCCCACTGGATTTCAGACTTGCATGGGGCCTGTAGCCCCTCTGTTTTGGCCAATTTCCCCCACTTGGAATGGGTATATTTACCCAATGGCTATACCCCCATTGAATCTAGGAAGTAACTAACTTGATTTTCATTTTACAGGCTCATAGGTGAAAGGGACTTGCCTTATCTTGGATGAGACTTTGGACTGTGGCCTTTTTTGGGGGGTGGGGGTGCTTGAGACGGAGTCTTGCTCTGTTGCCCAGGCTGGAGTGCAGTGGCATGATTTCAGCTCACTGCAACCTCCACCTCCTGGGTTCAAGCGATTCTCCTGCCTCAGCCTCCTAAGTAGCTGGGTCTACACGCACCCCCCACCACACCTGGCTAATTTTTGTATTTTTGTAGAGATGGGGTTTCATCATGTCAGCCAGGCTAATCTTGAACTCCTGGCCTCAAGCAATCTGCCCACCTCAGCCTCCCAAAGTGCTGGGATTACAGGCCTGAGCCACTGTGCCCAACCTTTGGACTGTGGACTTTTGAGTTAATGCTGGAGTAAATTCAGACTTTGGGAGACTGTTGGGAAGGGATGATTGGTTTTGAAAAGTGACGACATGAGATTTGGGAAGGGCCAAGGCAGAATGATATGGTTTGACTGTGTCCCCACCAAAATCTCATCTTGAATTCCCACATGTTGTGGAAGGAACCTGGTGGGAGGTAATTAAATCATGGAGGCAGGTCTTTCCTGTGCTATTTTCATAATAGTGAATATGTCTCATGAGGCCTGATGGTTTTAAAAAGGGAGTTTCCCTGCACAAGCTCTCTCTTTCCCTGCTGCCACTCATGTAAGATATGACTTGCCCCTCTTTGCCTTCCACCATGATTGCGAGGCTTCCCCAGCTATGCGGAACTGTAAGTCCATTAAACCTCTTTCTTTTGTAAATTGGCTAGTCTTAGATATGTTTTTATCAGCAGCATGAAAATGGACTAATACAGAGAGGCCTGAGAAGAGGGCAAGAGGTTGGGGAACAACTGGTCAGGGGAGCAGTCAGAACACACACGACGTTTATTAATTAAGTTAATTGTCTTATAAGAGTCTGTTTTGTGATGCCTCAAAACAATTGTAACATCAAAGATCATTGATCACAAGTTACCATCACAGATTTAATAGTAATTAAAAAATGAAAATGATGTGAGAATTTTCAAAATGCAACACAGAGGCATGAAGTGAGCACATGCTGTTGGAAAAAATGGAGCTTACAGACTTGTTCAACAGAGGGTTGCCACAAACCTTCAATTTGTAAAAACAAAAAACAGTATCTCCAAAGTGCAGTTGAACAAGTTATGCCTGTATACAGAATGAAGAATGAAAAGACAAAAAGATGTGGGATAGAGAATAAACTGAAGAGAGAGTAAGATCTTAAATAATACAGTGGAGAAGATCTGTTATATGTTTAACTGGAGTCCCAGAGGAAGGAGAGAAGAATAAGATGGGGTCAATTTTGTAGAAGATGATGCCTAAGAGTTTTCCAGAACAGATGAAAGGCATTACTCCACAGATTCAAAGACCATAGAAATGTCAAGCAAGATAAACAGAAATTTACAACATAGTAAAAATTGTAGATAACTAAAGACAATAAGAACATTTTAAAGGCACAAGATAGAGAGTGCTTACCTTTAAAAAAAAGGTGAGAAATAGACTTCTTAACAGTAAAATCGAAGCCAAAACATAATTTTTGTAGAGACAGCATCTCATTATGTTGCCCAGGTTGGTTTCAAACTCGTGGGCTCAAGCAGTCCTCCCACCTCAGCCTCCCAAAGTGTTGATATTACAGGTGTGAGCCACTGAGCCTGGCCAGTTATGTGCTACTTAATAGGTACACCTAAAGCCTGTGTACTAGGTTGAAAGTAAAATGATGGAATTAAGTTATACCATGGTATTATCATGTAAAATAGTTTAAGGCAAATGGCATTACTAAGACTAAAGAAGCTCACTTTGTAATGATTAAAAAGTCCAGATCACCAGCAAAGTATACTGATTCTAGATTTGCATCTGCAAAAAAAGACTCCAAAACCCATGAAGCAAAAATTGACACATCTACAAGGCGAAATATGTAAATCCACAGTCATGATGAGAAATTTTAACATTTTATATGCATATAAAGCTGAACACATGACTAACAATCTAGTGGATGTGTATAGAACCCAACAATTGCAGAATATATATATTCTTTTCAAGCACACATTGAATATTTATAAAAACTGATCATATACTGTGCCGTAAGTTTCATCTCAGCAAATTTCAAAGTTTTGATGCCATGAATGAAATGAAACCTGACATTTCAAAATTATAAACAGAATATGCCCTGGAGTAACTTGTGATACTGTTTGGGGATGAGGAGAGCCATCCGAATAGTGTTTTAAGGAAAGTCTCTATTCATTGATCTGGGGTAACAGGCCAGGAACCATTCTAATGCAGAAGCTTTGGCTAAGCAGTTGAGCATTCAGTAGTGCATGTAAATTCCTGTGTGAAGGCTGTGGTGTCATAGCTAAAGGCATAGCCTCTGGAACCAGATTGTCTGGGTTCAAATCTCAGTTCTGCTGCTTAACTCACTGTGTGATGGTGGGCAAGTTGCCTAACCTCTGCATTTCAGTTCCTTCATCTGTAAAGTGGTAGTATTCTACCTCAAAGCATTGTTGGTACATTATATGGTTATAATTTATAAATGTATGGTGGCAAGTTCTATAAAAGTAGTTGTACAGCACCACACATGTCTGCTTGCTCTTGTGGAACCAAGTGTGTAGAGTATAGTAGATGAATGTATCCACTTAGGATATATATGTAAATAATAAATTGAAAAGTGAAATGCCCTGACATTGCTGGGATTGGAAAGGCAGACAGGTTTGGAAGCAGACACGCATGAAACAAGATGGGCATGACAGATGATTGACCATGAGTTAATGATGGTTGAAGCTCGACAATAGGTACAGGGAGATTTGTTGTACTGTTTTCTCTACTTTTGTAAACACTTGAAATTTTCCTTATTAAAAATACTTTTTAAAAAAATGTTGGCCTACAAAATCCAATTAGGAGCTCATGTCAGTTCACCTTTGCATCTGACCATTTAGTCGTCCTGGAGGTTGTTTGCCTCATATTCACATTTTAGAGAGCATTTGATTCATGAAATATTTTCATTCAGTCATGTTAGAAAGGATTTTTCCCAACTCTTTTGGTCTCAAGTTGCATTCATCATTTTCAATGTTTATTGATGACTGAATTAATGAGAGAGAAAGTAGATAATTGACAATGAGAAGAAAATGTGACTAAATTTCAAGTCAAACGTAGGAAATAGTGTAACTTCTATACA
Source organism: Gorilla gorilla gorilla (assembly GCF_029281585.2). Classification (NCBI taxonomy): domain Eukaryota; kingdom Metazoa; phylum Chordata; class Mammalia; order Primates; family Hominidae; genus Gorilla; species Gorilla gorilla. The sequence continues at coordinate 140,592,099 of NC_073231.2, read as the reverse complement.
AACACAAAGGTTTGTGACTCAGGTAGAGACAGGGTCAAGGCCTCCAGTGTGCAATAGCATTATTTATTAACAAATCTTTTAAAGTTAAACAGTAGCTAAAATATCTTAGCTGTCATGTTTAATGATTAGTTTATGTAACCTCACAGCACTAACCTGGAAGCTGAACTCATTTATTTTTCTTACGCACTGTAAGCAACAGCACCTGTGGTTCAGGACTGGGATCTCACATGAGGAGTTAATGAAGCTCAATCAGTAAGCAGATGTTTCTAAAAACTGTGCCGTTTCTTGATTTCACACTGTACTCAGGTGCAGGCAGCCATAGACATTTTTTTTTTTAAACAAAAACATAAGTGCAATGTTGGTGGTAAAGTATTGGGAATTTTATAGTCTAAACGTTATAACTCACTTCTAATTTTCATCAAAGTAAAGTACAAGGTCTGAGACAGGCTTGGGTCTGAATCCAATTTGCACCAGTCACAAGTTGTGTGGTTCTTGGCAAGTTTCATAAGCCGTCTGAGCCACATTTTTCTCATTTGTAAAGGGGAGTAATACTAGTCTCCAGTGAACTGGTAAATGTTTAACAATTAGCTGTCAGGATTAGCCAAAATAGGGTTTGCTAATTTCCATAGTGTAATTATTCCCACCATGGCCTCTTTCAAGCTACCAACGGGACATCCCTGAACACAGAACCAGTAGAGAATGGCAGCAGCAGCACACCATGATGTCCACCAGGGAGATACAGTAGGCCTCAGTGACCCCAGAAGCCAAGATGATGGTTCAGTCTAGTGAAAGCACTAGGAAGCAGTGTGTTTAAAGTATTTATTACTTTTAAAAATATATGTTATTTAGTGGTAAGTTTATATAATTTGATTTTAAATAATAATGGGGTATAAAAACTAGCTCACCAAGTTCCTGAAAATTTAACAGTTGGCCCATTTGAGCTGTATACATCCTACCTAGTTCAAGCACATTGCTTTCCATCTCCAGCTCCTGGATTTCCTAAATAACACGACAATGAACATTTATCCATGATGCATACCCAAATCACAGGCTGTGTGACTGGAATGTGACTGAGTATACTGCCGTGTTCTTCTCCAGAATGGCCAGGCCAGCTTGCCTTCCTACTAGCAGTGCCTGCGGGTTCCCATGCTTCCTTGACGAGGTGCATAGATATATAATAAAGTGTAGATGGACACAGCAGATGGGTGCTGCCATACCACACTTGAAGCAACAGTGAGGCCTCCAACTTGGAAAGTCCACTGATAAGCATAGTGCCTGGTGATAAAAAGTAAAAGCAGAATTAGATGTATAGTACAATACTGTACATTTAAATGCATACAAAACAATAGACTTATTCAAGAATATTCAAATTAAAAGATGCACATCAGATGGATTTGAATGGTGGCTCATGGAGGGAAGTGATGTATTATATCAGTGAGCCACATTCAAGCTTGTATTCCTATTGTCTCTCATAAATCTGTGAAAGTGTACACGTTTATCTAATTTATTTTCCAGGAAAACCACATGGAACCTATATTTACTGTATTTGCATAGTTAAGCAATATTTCCAGTATAGGAGCTACATACAACAATCATTAAACTTAAAACCATTCAAGCCAATTTATCTGTTTATTGGTAGGATTTATTATAACACTTGCAGAACTACAAGCAATTTAACTTCTGTCTTATGTATATTATCTCACTTAACCTTCAAAACAAAGATTTGAAGCCTAGAGGAGCTACATGTTTTACCCAGGATGATAGAATTAGCAAGGACAAGGGCAGCAGCTACTTAGCAAATACAGAAATTACCTGGCAAGAAAAAGAAAGATTGACGTGGACTTTGCTGGGTAAATGTGAGACCACTGGGGTCTTCATCTTCATTATTTTCTCAGGCATTCTTTGCCCCAAGGCAGAAATCAAATATTATAACAATGATTATCTTGTAAGTGTGAATTATTTTATATTTATTTAAATAATGGAGCTGGCAAGGGCCTTGGGGATTTTAGAAAACCCCTTGCTGTTACATACATGATCAGTATAACAAGGCTTAGAAAATGCAAGTTTTCTAATTTGTCCAAGGTTACACGGAAAATTTTCTAAATATCCAGGACAGGAAACCTGATTTTCTAACTCTTGGGCCAAGTGTGGTTTAATAGAATCAGATAGACTTTTTAGATTCTGGAAAGACAGGACCATCATCTAACTATAGAGCTTAGACAAGCTGCTGGACATTCCCAAGCCACTGTTTTCTGTCACCCAATAGGAATAATACCTGACTCGGATAGTTGCGGCAAAGATCATTCATTCGTGCATTTATGCATTTATTGAACAAATCTTTAGGGAGGCAACTTCTATGGGCCAGGCACTGTTCTAGGCACGAGGATATAATAATGAGCATATAAAAATTCCTGTACTTGAGGAGCCTACATTCTAGCAAACTTATATTCAAATGGCTGAATAAATAAATGTGTAAATCAATCAATCAATGAGTGCTATAAAAAATAAGGCACGGTAAGGAAGTAGAGATGAAGAAGGCTGAATTTTTAGTTAGGGAGGTCAAGTGTATGTCTTTAAGAAGGTAGGATTTGAGCTGAGACCTAAAAGAAATGAGGGAACAACCATTCTAAAGTCTGGAGGAAGAAAGATTATGAGAGGAAACAAGAAAAAAGCTCCAAGGTAGTAATAAACTTGTCTTGTTCCAAGAAGAACATTGTAGGGGAACCGAGTGAAAGAGATTAAGTGTAACAGGAGGTGAATTCAGTGAGATAAGCAGATTATGTTAAGGCCTTATAGTTGATGGTAAATAGAAAACCATTAGGAATTTTGAAAGAGAATTGACATCATTATATCTGATATACATTTTTTATTTGTTTACTTTATGATGATATTATTTTTATTTCTATCACAAGCCCCTTCACATTTCTTCTTTCTAATGCAGAAGACTTTTCAGTCTGATTTACATTTTTTAAAGATTACTCTGATGAGATTGTAGGGGACCAAAGGTGCTAATAGGGAGACTGGTTAAGAGACAGTTGTGGTAGTCCATATAAAGAGATGGTGGTGGCTTAGACAGGGGAGGAAGTGCTGAGGAGCAGTTGCATTCAGGATCTATGTTGACCTGAGCAATGGGTAATTCATTATCTATTTATCCACTTGGCTAAATGATGCTGCCATTTACCAGAGGAGGACTGGGAAAAAGCAGGTTTTTCAAGGGTAGAGAGGTATGGGTAGGGGAGCAAGTATTCTGTTTTAGACATGTTAGGTTCAAAAAGGTTATTAGACATCCAAGAATAAAGATGCCAGGTAAGCAATTGGATATATTTCTAAGTTGCATGGAAGAGGATGAATCTGAAGATATAAATTTGAACATAATCCATGTTTACAGGTTGTAAGTGAAGATACAGATGGCAAGAGACACAAAGACCAAATCCCAAAGCACTTCAACATTTAGAAGTCAGAAAAAGAAAGAAAAACTAGCAAACAATACTGAGAAGAGGCCAATGAAATCAGGAAAATCAGGAGATGATGGTGTCTGAAAGCCAAACAAGGAAAGGCTACCAAAAGGGATGAAGAGATCAACAGTGTCAAATTCTCCTGAAAGGTAGGCTAAGGTGAGATTTGACCATTGGCAACCTTGACAAGAGTAGTTTCAGCTGGAGGTTGGGAAAGAAAGATGGCTTAGAGTGTGCTGAATGAATGACACTGTGTATACAAACAATTCTGTCACAGAGATTTTGTTTTAAAGAGGTGCAAAGAAATGAGTGACAATTAAGAGGGGTTTGTAGAGACCAGGAATGATGTGGTAGATTGGATATTGTTCCTAGTTGTTTACTGCCCCTCTGATTTGGGTCCTTGCTGTACATGAGAGAGGGTGGAACATATGTCTCAACCTACTTGATGTTGGACTTAGCTCATCACTTACTTTGGCCAATGGAGTGTTGTAAGATGGGCCACAAACAAAGGCCTTAAACGTATTTGAGAAGTTTGGCTTGGCCTCTTGTGGTCCTGTGGAAAGCACACATTTGCACACACACACACACACACACACATACAGAGAGAAAGAGAGAGAGAACTGAATAGCTGCTGGTCCAGAAAAAATGTGAAGACATGTGGAGGGGATCTGGCCCTAATATGAACCTTGAATCAAGTTTAGCCAACCTGCGACCTGAAGTGGAGCTCCCCAAAAGATCATGGGCTGATAAATGAGAAAAATAAGTGCATATTGTTGTGACTTATTGTTGAAAAATAAGTGGTTATTGTTGTGACTTATTGTTGAAAAATAAGTGCTTATTGTTGTGATTAATTAATTTATTTTATTTTACTATTTTTTGAAACGGAGTCTTGCTTTGTCCCCAGGCTGGAGTGTAGTGGCACGATCTCGGCTCACTGCAACCTACACCTCCCAGGTTCAAGCGATTCTCCTGCCTCAGCCTCCCAAGTAGCTGGGACTACAGGCATTTGCCACCATGCCTAATTAATTTTTGTATTTTTAGTAGAGACGAGGTTTCACCATGTTGGCCAGGATGATCTCGATCTCTTGATCTCGTGATTTGCCGGCCTCAGCATCCCAAAGTGCTGGAATTACAGGTGTGAGCCACCATGCCTGGCCTGTTGTGATTTATTGCACAGAAAATCCAGATTGGGCTAAGCTCCCCTACTATGTGCTTCCATAGCCCTCATTCTTCCACTGTCATAACTCTAGATGCATGTATCACAAATGCTTGCTCTGTCTTCCCTCCCATCATACCCTCAGTCCTTTGAAGGTCTTGGTTGTGCCTGTATCATTCATAGTTGTATCCTCAGTGCCTCATGCAGTGCTCAGCCCATAGTAGGGGCTCAATAGATATTTGTGGAGTGGAAAGGATAAAGTACAATGATTTGAGCTTGAGAAACACCAATCAGCAGGGCTTTCTGTACATACCAGGCTCTTTGTCTCACTATGGAGAGTTGTGTGCATTGTTGACATCTGCTACAGGCACTTTGTCTCCTCTAAGATAAGACCAGGAAAGACTATAACATGTGATCCCTTCCAGTGTCTGCTCATCCATACTGTCAAAATCCTAACCATCCTTTAAGACCAAGCTCAATTCCCAGCTTACTTAGGAAGGAAGCCTCTCCTGGATCCCAGATCCAGCTGGAATTTTTCCCCTTAGTATTTACAGCAGTTAGCACCTGTCTTGTAGCCTTGATCAGATGTTTATTTAAAATTCTCGTATGTTCTCATTGTAATCCCATCCCCCTCCTTCCTTCACCAATTAGACTGATTTTTGAAAAGTATCCCTGGAACCTAGCCCAATGCTGCACACATAAAACATCTCAATAAATGTTTGTTAATGAATAGTTACTGAATAAATCAATGAATGGATACTTTCATTCACACCTTTATTCCTCCCAGCATTTAGTACTGCTTTGCACATTGTAGGTACTTGAGAAATCTGCACACTCACACCCCCACTCACCTGCCACTCCTGCAACTTCTCCAATATTTGGGAGAGGACTGACAATTTTATCTAGTCTTCTGGGTGATTCCTGAGTGATTCTCCAACAGAGAACAGATAGAAATAAGTGTGGTCCTCTCTCATTCTAATCCCTTGTAATCTGGGTCTGCCAATAGAATTGTTGTGTTTACCAAATCAATGGTCTGGTTCTGGCTTTCTTCCCTATGGATGTTCTTTAGCATTTTGCATTGCTTATAATCCATGGGAAGATGTTTGTTTGTTTGTTTGTTTGTTTTTGAGACGGAGTCTCACTCTGTTGCCCAGGCTGGAGTGCAGTGGCATGATCTCGGTTCACTGCAAGCTCCGCCTCCTGGGTTCATGCCATTCTTCTGCCTCAGCCTCCCGGGTAGCTGGGACTACAGGTGCCCATCACTGCGCCCAGCTAATTTTTTGTATTTTTAGTAGAGACGGGGTTTCACCGTGGTCTCGATCTCCTGACCTCGTGATCCGCCTGCCTTGGCCTCCCAAAGTACTGGGATTACAAGCATGAGCCACTGCACCCGGCCTCTTTTTTTTTTTTTTTTTTTTTGAGATGGAGTCCTGCTCTGTTGCCCAGTCTGGAGTGCAGTGGCGTGATCTTGGCTCACTGCAACCTCCATCTCCCAGGTTCAAGCAATTCTCCTACCTCAGTCTCCCGAGTAGCTGGAATTACAGGCGCCTGCCATCACGTCCAGCTAATTTTTGTATTTTTAGTAGAAGTTTCACCATGTGGGCCAGGTTCGTCTCAAACTCCTGACCTCAGGTGATCTACCTGCCTCAGCCTCCCAAATTGCAGGGATTATAGGCATAAGCCATCGCGCCCAGCTGGGAAGTTGTTTTAAAAATTCAATTCTAAGTATGAATTCAGTTGTAGAGTTTCCTGAAACTCTTCAGTTTGTTTCTTGATTTTTTTTTCTGAATGAATAATTATGTTCTTTGCCTATGGTCATATACTAAACCACAACTCTCTTTCAATACCACCATCCTCCCTCCACCAAAGGTTTGATTTGCTATAAACTATCAATATTGAATTGGCAATTTACTACTGTTCAGAATTTTGATGTCCCAGATAATAGGAATCTTGAGGTTCCAGGCCTTTCAGTGGTGGAAGAAGAGGTAACCTGGGATTTACATCAAGGTAGCTGCCTATTCGTGGGGGTCCCAAATCTACCTGGCTCAGTAGGAAGAATGTTGGCCTAGAATGAGGCCTGACCCTTCTCTCACTTAATGATTTCTGAGTCCCTCTTGCTGGATCTGCAAAATGGAAATTCGACTTACCTCCCAGGTCTGTTGTGAGGGTCAAATAAGAACCTGTGTAAGTTTTCATAAACTTTACAGTGCTATACAAATATATAGCACTGGTAAAGCCATCTCCTCTATTGATGAGTCCTGCCTCGTGTCTGAATTCTAGCATTCAAAATTTATACCTTTCCCTAAAGAATGACTTTCATGAGTTTTGATAGACAATGTTGTTTGTCACTTCAATAGTCAGTCCCTTCTCCCTTGCTAACATGACTGCTTTTATTTGGGGCAGTGATGGGCTGTGGATCATGGATCCTGGATCCATCATGATTCATGGCACATCATTGCCCCAAAGGTGGAGCACCACATCACTGGTTCCCTGAGATGGAGCACCCACCTTGAGGTGGACCACCGCATCATGCTTTTATTTGGGGCAGTGATGTGCCACGGATCAGGATGGATCATGATCAGTATCAGTCAAAGGAATCCTTGATGGAACATTTGCTCTCCCAGCACTCCCATGCAACAAAGGGTGGTCTTGTAACCCAACCCTGGCCAATGAGATATAAGAACACATTCGCTGATAAGTTGCCAGAGACAAGTTGTCTCCTAGTAAGAGGAAAACCAGCTTTTCCATTCCATGTCTTTCTTTTCTTTCTGTCTTGAACATGGTTATATGTAGACACAATGGCCAGGGCCATGAAAAGCCATTTTGCAAACATGAGGCAACAAGCCTAGGGACAACAAGCTTAGGCAATAAGCCTCCTCTACCTTCCCCAAAACAGAACCAGAGATTGGAGCCAGTAAAGCAAGACGCTTAGTGCTGACTCTTAAACTAAGCACAGAGAGGTTAAGTAATTTGCCCAACATCACACAGCTAGTAGGAGGTAAAGTGGAGAGTTGAACCCAAGTGTTTTATTCCCAAATGACTGTTTTGTTTTGTTTTGTTTTTTCCACTGCATCTTTTTTCTTACCTGTAGTCCTGGTCTCTTCCTGCACTCATCCTGGGTGATCATACCCAGGATCATGCTTTCTAGCAAAGAACTCCAAATCTACATTCCTAGCCCCAGGCTAATAAGAGCCAATCCCCCTCACATTTCTGCTGGATGGTCTCAGGCTGTCTTACTAGTACATCAAGCTCCTATGTCTAAAACTGAACTCATTTATCCTTGCAACTTCAATACTTTTTCCTTCCCTTGATTTAGTTCATTTGAGTTCATGGAATCTCAAGTCTCCTAGTCATCACATGGTGTTGAGGACAGAATATAGGTTTTGAAATCAGAAGGTTTGACTTCATATTGATCAGCAGTCAGTTGCAGAATCATTGAAAGGGTTGAAGAAATCGATCTCTGTTGAGCTTGCAGGAACAATAACCAAAGCCACAATGCCGATCTGAATTGTCAAGAGAGCTGTTCCCCTCTCTGGTCCCCTCGGGACCATGACTGTACTAGGGAGAGAAACCAGCATCATCAGGAGGCAGCCACTGCCACTGGCAGCTCCAGCCCCAGGACATATCTGCTACAATTCACCCCAGCAAAACAGGATGGGATGTCTGCCACTTATCCTGAGTCTGTTTTTATCTCTTTCCATCAAATCATTGGTACCCTGCAAAAGCCCTCAATTCCATTGTCTTTTTAGGTACCATTCTTCTCTAGTGCCGGAAGTATACCAGGAGACAGGAGCATGTCCCCTGTCACCAGTGTCCCATCCCAATTCACTGCCAGTGACAGCGGGACATTGCCAATACCCCACCCACCACAAGTGGTGGAATCTTCACTGCCAGCTGGCCAGCAAGTAGTTCATCCCTAAAATCCCATTTTAGAGTGTGCTTCCTAGGATCACTTCTCTTACCAACTGCCTTAGACAGGAATCCCTGCAAACAGACTCTTAGCTGGAGAGTGGAATGCAGAAAGTTTACTCAAGTGCTTCAGGAAATATGCCTCTAAAGAAGGAAGGAAGGGCTGGGCGCGGTGGCTCACGCCTGTAATCCCAGCACTCTGAGAGGCTGAGGTGGGTGGATCTCCTGAGGTCAGGAGTTTGAGACCAGCCTGGCCAACATGGTGAAAACCCATCTCTACTAAAAATACAAAAATTAGCCGGGTGTGGTGGCAGGTGCCTGTATTCCCAGCTACTTGGGAGGCTGAGGCAGGAGAAGTGCTTGAACCCGGGAGGCAGAGGTTGCAGTGAGCCCAGATTGTGCCACTGCACTCCAGCCTGGGCGACAAGAGTGAGACTTTGTCTCAAAAAAAAAAAAAAAAAAAGGAAGGAAGGTGGGAATGGGCAGAGGGAGAAGCTGACTTGTGATTTGGTTGTAATTGAGGCCGTACTCAACCCAAAGCCTCCACTCACAGCATTCCTATCTGCCATAGAGGCTTTACATACCTTCACATCTGCTGGATTCTGTGGCCAAAGTGGAAGAGCAGCTTGCACAGCAACTGCGCTTGTGGAGCTGCCTCTCACTCCAGGCATCCCAAACCCGGCAGCTTTCAGGATCCTGCAGGGAGCTCTGGAGCAGGGTTGACCCTTCACTTGTCCTAAATCGAAGCAAGAAGGTCAGTCACTGGCCGTGGGCTGCCCCTTAGGAGGGAGCAGAACTGTAGGTGGGGCAGCCCCTGCCACTGACCACAGTTACCAGAGAGGGGTGCAGCTGTGAAAATCAGCAGGCAGCGTGCCCAGCATCTGGAGGGCAGGGCACCAGACCTGAAGAGGGATTGGAGGTGGAGCACCACAGCATCCACTGCACATGAGCGTTTCACTCTAAATGAAGGAAACAGCACCATGCTGGAGAACGGGGAGGGCATTGAGTTTGGCCCTGGGACCTGTGTTTGTGTCCCAGTTCCCAAACTTACTCACTCTGTGGCTGTGTTCAAGTAATGTCCCGTTCCTGAACGTTTGATTCCTCATTTGGGTAATGGTTATGATCACAAGAACACCTTGCCCTGCCTCTGCGCGTGGCTAAAGTCAAACCAAATGAGAATCTGGAGGTGAGAGCCCATGGTAAAATATTGTATAAGTGTGAGGAGTTCTGATTAATGGGGTCTGATTTCAAAGAAGTGTGCACGGGGGATGTTGAGGTCTAGAGCAGAGCTCACTGAGGCTTATGCCAGAGTCTTAGCTGGCAGAGTTTTACAAGGAGGCAGAGAAAGCTGCTTATCTCTGTGCTTCCAGGAAAAGAGGACTGGTAGGGAAAGAGCCCTACAGGAAGGAGGAAACTTGGTGAAGAGAGAAGAAGTGAAGAAAAAAGAGATGGAATCCCAGTAAGGAAGACAGAGAAGAAAGTGAAGTCAACATTTGTTGAACAACTACCATGTGCCAGGTGCTAGGCTTGGCACTTGTACCTGCATTCTCTCTCCATAAGGGAGGTGATTCTCAGAAACTTTCGGTTGCAAGTGAGAGGAAATCCAACTATCTTTTATCTTTCTTTTTTCTTGTTTTTTTTTTTTTTTTTTTTTGAGATGGAGTCTTGCTTTTGCTCTGTCGCCCAGGCTGGAGTGCAGTGGCGTGATCTCGGCTAACTGCAACCTCTGCCTCCCAGGTTCAAGTGATTCTCCTGCCTCAGCCTCCCAAGTAGCTAGGATTACAGGCATGTGCCACCACACCCAGACAATTTTTGTATTTTTTGTAGAGACATGGTTTCACCATGTTGGCCAGGCTGGTCTTGAACTCCTGACCTCAGGTGATCTGCTTGCCTCAGCCTCCCGCAGTGCTGGGATTACAGGCATGAGCCACCGCACCAGGCAGGAAATCCAACTATCTTAAGCCAAAAAGAACTCAGTAAAATCCCAGAATTCACCACTATGTAATTCATCCATGTAACCAAAAACCACTTACACCCTAAAAGCTTTTTTTTTTTTTTTTTTGTTGAGACAGAGTCTGACTGTCGCCAGGCTGGAGTGCAGAGACACAATCTTGGCTCACTGCAACCTCCGCCTCCCAGGTTGAAGCACTTCTCCTGCCTCAGCCTCCCAAGTAGCTGGGACTATAGGCACATGCTGCCACGCCCGGCTTTTTTTTTTTTTTTTTTTTTGTATTTTAGTAGAGACAGGGTTTCACCATGTTGCCCAGACTGGTCTTGAACTCCTGAGCTCAGGCAATCCGCCTGCCTCGGCCTCCCAAAGTGCTAGGATTACAGGCGTGAGCCACCACGCCCAGCCCCCAAAAGCTGTTGAAATAAAAAATGAAAGCAAAAATCCCTCACACTTGCTTAGGTAAAACAAACACCAACAGAAAAAAAGGAATAATTGGCTCAACAACCAAAAAGGTAAGGCTGGCTTCAGGAATAACTTGGTTCTGCGATTTTTGCCCTATCTCTGAGACCCGCTTTCTCCATCTCCCATCTCTTGGCTCTGTTCTTTGACTGCGTGTGTTGGCCAAGATGGAGGTCATGGCAGCTGAAGCCAGTGGCGAAGAGGACTTGCTGCATCCTTTGTCATTGCCGAGATCTCACCCCTCAGCACCTCTCATCAGGTCCCACATCCTTCCTGACCCAGCACCCAAGTCCCTGAGAATATGATGTACTCTTGGGCTCAGGGCCTATTCAGAGCCCATGGGCTGAAGGTTGGTGACAGGTGGCTCTTCTGGGTGTTTTGAAGAAGGGTGAGGTGGGTGGACAGCCACAGAGGACCACAGCAGAGGCCTCGTACTATTTTACAGGTGAGAAAATTGACGGCAGGCAAGACTGAGTGACTTGTTTGAGACACACGTTGTCTTAATATCTGTTTGAGGGAATGCTTGATTAAGACATAGCTGGGAAGGGGCAGTCCTGGAGTTGGACATGCAGTCTGTGTGACTGGCAGCCCATGTTTATATTCCCATGCTGTATACTGACTGGATGACCTTGGCCTAATCACCTACCCCTTTTGACCTTGGTCCCCTTATCCAGCTCTGAAATTTGACAACTCTCCTTTGAGGAAACTTATTACTAGATGAGCTATAAATCCAGTAATGTCATAACTGTTACCAAATATCTGCTTCTCTTTCTCCTCAGTATTTGTTCTAAGTGAGCATAAACACAGTTCCGCTCGGGCATCATCTGATGGTTTAGGTTCCCTTTGGTTTATTTATTCACAAGGACTCTGTTTCTCATCCTGCCTGTAGGCGATAATGGATGCTTTGGCCTGGAGCGTGTAGTTCATTTAGCAGTTTAAATCCTCTTCCTTTTTCACCCTGCTTCCCCAGTGACCATTGTTCTGGGCTTCATTATAAAACAAATACTTCTTTCCACTATATTGACCCCAAATATTTCATCAATTCACTTGTGTTACTGAAAGCCAAGTGTTGATTCAGGCTGGGACAAACAAAGGCTACTTTGTGAGGCTGTGCTGCAGACAGGCCAGCCAGATTACCTTGTGCAGGACTGGTTGTTTTTTCATTTTCAAAAAGGCAGTGTCTTTTTGAGCATAATATCTTAGTGGCACATAATTGCGCCACCGTAACAAATAGTCTGTTGTCATTTTAATCTATATTTACTTCTAGTGTTGTCTGTTTTTTCACTGTATTTATATAGTTGCGGTGTTACATAGCTATAATTTAATATTTTGTTTATTTTACTTCATAGATTTTTCCATTCTGTGAACCTGGACTTCACTGTTCTCATTTTTACTTTATACTCAACAAGCATTTATTGGTTCATTCAGAAACTCTTTAGCTAATAACTACTTAACTATTCCACTATGAGTTACTTCCAGTTTTTATCATCATAAATAATGTAATAAATATCTTTGGACACATACCTCTCCTGATCTTTTGGATTATTTTCTTAGGATAAATTCCCAAAAGTAAGATCATTAGGGGGAGAATTTAGATAGCTCTTAAAGCTAACAGCCAGTCATGTGCGAGTGTGTCAGTGAACCTGTTTCCTCATGATCCTAGTCATTCATGAGTTATAATTCACCTTTTTTTGGTAAATACAGGACCCCTCCATGAATTGGCTTTTGCCTGTCTCTCCCTCCTAATTTCCCAACAATCCTCAACTTTCTCTTCTATTCCTACCACCCTCCCTCTGCCCCCCCAAAATAGATAGGTTTGTTGTTGTTGTTGTTGTTGTTGGTTGGTTCGTTGGTTTTGTGTTGTTTTTTTTAGAGACAGGGACTCACTCTGTAGCCCAGGTTGGAGTGCAGTGGTGAGATCACACCTCATTGTAACCTCGAACATCTGGGCTCAGGCGATCCTCCCGCCTCAGCCTCCTGAAAAAATAGGTAGTTTTTTACACACAGAATACCTTGTTTTGAACATGAACTTCCTGATACCATAGGTGCTCTACTGGAGCAGGACACTGGATACCAAAAGTCACTATAATCCCTTTGCTCAGTGTTATGGGCTGAATTATATCTTCCCCCACCCCCAAATTCATCTGTTAAAGCCCTAACCTCCTGTGTGATGGTATTTGGAGATGGGGCCTTTTGGAGGTACTTGGGCTTAGATGGAGTCCTGAGGGCAGGGCCCTTATAATCGGATTATAAGAAGAAACACCAGAAGACATGCATGCTGGCTCACATGCATGCCCTCCCTCTCTGCTATGTGAGCGCGCTGCATAAAGATGGCTGTGCACAAGCTTGGAAGTGAGTTCTCACCAGACATCAAACCTGCCAGTCCCTTGATCTTGGACTTTCCAGCATCCAGAACTGTGGGAAATAAATGTCTTCTGTTCAGGCCACCCAGTCTGTGGGATTTTGTTTTAGCAGCCCAAGCTGACTTACACACTCAGGATCCATCAGTCTTAACATTTGCGATGTTATTAGATAATTAGTTATCTAAATAGATCATTTAGAATTTGTTTCCACATTTCTTATTTGCTTTTCATGACAGCCTTGTAAATATCCCCATTTGATAGAACAATAACAGTCAATAGAGACATCTGAAGAACTCTAAGTTGTTCAAGATGGCTCAAGGGCGGGGGTGCCATGTGAGGTAAGTCACTGGACAGAAGAGAGGACTGCAGAGGCTGGCACATGTAGGGCCTTTTGTGGCAGGTTCAGGAGTTTGACTTTTGGCCACAGAGGCTGGTGTTTGAATGGTTTTAGGAAAGGAGTAACATAGATTAAGATGTTAGAGAGAGCTCAGACAGCAGTGTGGGGTGGGCAAGGCAGAAAGCAGGGGTCCCAGCTAGGAGATCTGCAAAAGTGAGCAGTGATGAAGGCCTGAAAGAATGCAAAGCACTAGGAATGAAGGAGGACAAAGTTAAGGGAGATCTTAGAGTTGATCTAGCCCAACCCCCTCATTTGGTAGAGGAAGAAATTGAGGAGTGAGGAGAAAAAAAGAAATGTGTCCAGGGCCCTCCAGCTAGTTCAAGAATTCAACAAACATGTACTAAGTCTACCATGAGCCAGGTGGATTCCCTGGTGTGCAAGGGACATGTTCTCATTTCATAGTTTATTGAGGGAAATGGTCTTCTGTAGCACTGGGCTTTGAATGAATCAGCTTCCTCTGGAAAGAGTTGGGTTAGGCTAATGCGACCAAACTCATGCTACTTCTCTCTCTCTTATATTTTCCAGGTCTGACCTTCAAACCATGTCCAGGCCTCCTTTTCTAGGGATTTTAAGTTTTTCAGGCAGCCCAGTCTATCTCAATCCCCAACTGCCTTCACATTCCCCCACCTGGCGCTACTTGATCTGTCTTTGCAGGTACAGCCCTACTTCCAGCTCCTAAAATCAATCCTCATGTGAGATAAGAGATTTAAGTAGCTCCAATTACATCTCTCTGGGTCACTTTTACTATTTTTCAGATTCTGATGTAGTGTTCTCTTCTAATAGCTCACATTTTACTGTGGTTCCAGTGTTGGTCACAAGTTCATGCTGCTGTCCCAGTTTTGGACTGGGTCTCTGCCTTGTTCTTGTCAATTCCCTTCCTCCCGCCCCAACCCACGTATCCCAACTGGTGTCCTGATCCAGCACCTTTAAGGGTTCTGAACCTGCTGAGGACCTTTGTCCTTGATGTTATCTGTCCATTAGGATTCCCCAGCACTTGGTCTTGGAGCCCCCTGACCCCAGTGAAAAGTGCTTCCAGGATGGGAACCTGTTTTCAGACCACTTGAATCCCAACTCAACTACAGCCTCCTTTCAGCACTTAGAGTGGGAGAGAAGTTTCAAAACCCTGCTTGTCATTTTGAGTAGGTATATTTCAGGTCCCATCCACCCATGTTCTGCTCTTTCCTGCTGCAGTTAATTGTTTAAGTCTGGAACCTGAAAAAAAAAATGTATTTAGCAAGTGTTAAATAAAAATACATTTATTGAAAATAAATTAATGTGATTTGCTACATTTACCTGCTAAAGAAGAAATTAAATGATCATCTTGGTTGATGCAGAAAAAGCATTAGGTGACATTCATTATATATCTCCTTTGTAGCTAGAAATAGAAAGAAACTCCTTTAATTTGATAAAACATATCAACATAAAATTATCAGCAAATCTTATAGTACGTGATAGAACATTAAAAGATTTTCCTTTGGTGCATATGTTAATTAGCTTGAGTTAGCCATTCCACAATGTATATATACATTTTTGTTTGTTTTTGAGACAGGGTCTCGCTCTGTCATCCAGGCTGGAGTGCAGTGGTGCAATCACGGCTCACTGCAACTTCAACATCCCAGGCTCAAGCAATCCTCTCACCTCAGCCTCCTGAGTAGCTTGGACTACAGGCATGCACCAACATGCCCAGCTTTACATATTTCAAAACAACATATTTTAGATGGTAAATATATACAGTTTTTTATTTGCCATTTAAAATATATAAATAATTATTTTTTAAAAAAATATTTCACTTTGAGATTAGGAGCAAGTCTGTACTTCTAGTCAATGTTGTACTGGAGGGCCTATCCAGTGAAATAAGGAAGACACATAAATATAAGGCACAAGAGTTGTAAGGAAAAAACTATCATTTTTCTTAGATGCTATTATATATACATTAACAAATCTAAAAAACTACAGCTAAACTATTACTGATAACAAAAATACCAGTATACAAAAAACATTGTATTTCTCTATTCAACATTGTATTTCTCTATTCCAGTAAAAACACAGTTAAAAGTAGAATTTAAAAAGAGATACCAATCATAATATAATTTAAAAAGCATTAATTACTTAGGAATAAATCTATGAAAAGATGCAGAAGGCCTCTAAAGGTGAAAAATTAAAACTTACTGAGAGATATTTTAAAATATCCAAATAAAGGAGTTATACCATGTTCATGGAATAGAAAAATGAATATTTTTAAAATGTTTGTTCCTCCAAAACTGATCTGTAGATTTGACACAACCCCAATCAAAATTCCAATTGATTTTATTTTGTAGAATTTGAGAAGCTACTTTTTGAAGAAAAAGAAAAATGTAGAAGGATTTGTTTTATCAGATATCAAGATACATTACAGTATTTTAGTTATCAAGATGATGTGGTATTTATGCAAAGATTTTAAAAACAGGCTGCAAGTAGTTCCTCTAGAGTATAGAAAATGAGGGGAAAAAATACAATAAAATAAAAATTGACCAATGAAACAGAATAGAGAACTTAGATTTCACATACATGGGCTTGATCTATGACAGAAGTGGCTATAGGTAAAGGATAACATTTTTAATAAATAATAATGGAACAACCGGAAATTGTTCATATTGGAAACATTGAGATTTTATTCCTTCCTCATACTGTATGTAAAATCAGTTCCAAGTGGATTGAAGACTGCTTTGGTCTGAATGTTAGTGTCCCCCCAAAATTCATATGTTGGAGCCCGATACCCAATCTGATGGTGTTGGAAGATGGGGCCTTTGGGAGGTGATTGATGAGGGCTCTACTCTCATGAGTGGTATTAATGCCCTTATAAATGAGGCTTGAGCTCCCTTGCCCCTTCTACCATGTGAATACATAGAAGGCACTGTCCATGAGGAACAGGCCCTCACCATACACCAAACTTGTTGGCAACTTGATCTTGGACTTCCCAACCTTCAGAACCGTGAGCAATAAATTTCTGTTGTTTATAAATTACCCAGTCTAAGATGTATTGTTGCAGTAGCTGAATGGATCAAGACAAAGATCTACTGTGAAAGGCTAAATACTAAGCTTTTGAAGGTAGTATAAGAGAATATCTTAATAATTTTGGAGTAGATATCTTATGTAGAGAGAAAAAACACTAAACACAAAGGAAAAGTTATAAATTGGTTATAGTAAAAATTAAAATTTCCATTCTTCAAAAGATGCCACAAAAAGAGTTAAAATACAAGCCACAGAGTGGGAGGACACATTTGTAACATATATAATTTTTTAACCCATTTCCCATTTGCCCCGAGAAATGAGCACTGGCAGTAGGCTGCACTTTTTTTTTTTTTTTCTAAACAAGAAATAGGTTAAAAGGGCTAGCATACAGAATATATGAGAAATATTAAAAATAAATAAGGCAGAAAACCTGATAGGAAAAAAAATAGGCAAAGACATGAACATGTACCTCAGAAGAAGAGATATTAAAATGGCCAAAGAACATATGAAAAGTGCTCAACCTCAATGTTAATCAGGAGAATACAAATTAAAATTATAACATAATACAACTACACACCTGTGATTGGTAAAAATTAAAAAGACTAACAATACTGCATGTTGGCTAGGATGTGGAGATTTAGAAACTCATAATCCTGATGATGAGAATGTGAATCAGTAAACCTGCTGTGGAAAACAGTGTCGCGTTGTATAGTGAAGTTGAATATTCCATGTTTTTTAGAGATACTCATACGTACATTCACTAAGATAAGTGTAAAAGGATGTCTAAAGCAACATTTGTTTTTTTGTAATTACCGAAAATCAGAAACAAACAAAATGCCCACAATATGGTATATTCATACCGTAGATTACAGCAGGAAAATAAGCAAATCAAATCAGTTTTAATGCAACAATGTGATGAATATGAAATGTTGAGGAAAAAAATTAAGTTTCAAAGAATAATACAATACAGTTCCATTTTTAAATAGTCTAGAACCATGTAAAACAAATACACACAGTTTAGGGATGCATCCTCAGGCAATAAACCTACAAGGGAAAGTGAGGAAAGTATTACTATAAAAGGCAAGTGGTTACTTCTGGAGGGTGGAAGAGGGGGTTGTTATTATAGCAAGGAATAGAGAGAGGACCTCTGTGTTGCTCTTAATGTTCTGTTTCTTGGCCTGGGGGATGATTGCTTGGGTCTTCACTTA
This sequence comes from Gorilla gorilla gorilla, assembly GCF_029281585.2. Classification (NCBI taxonomy): domain Eukaryota; kingdom Metazoa; phylum Chordata; class Mammalia; order Primates; family Hominidae; genus Gorilla; species Gorilla gorilla. The sequence goes on along the minus strand of NC_073231.2, from coordinate 140,574,210 downwards.
ACTACCATATGTTAAACTGTACATATAAATTTTATGCACTTGTCTAAGTAATATATGTTAAATTAAAAAATACTTTAAAAACTACCACAACCCCAGATATTTCTGAAACCCCAGATATTTCTGATATTATGGACAGATCTAACTAGCTGAACAAACTGTGCACATTTATTATCAGAAATAAGCTTTGATTCTTGTTATCCACATTTCATTAATTCTGGACTTCATCAAGACCAAAGCCCAGGTGGCTTTCCACCAGCCCAGAGACCAGAGACGCTTCAGATTAATTTACATCTTTGGTCTCCTCGGTAATATGATGATGATGCCTTCATTATAATAAAAAAGGAATTAGATACACAAAATTACAGGGCTGTAAAAAAAGGGAGGAAACGATTATCTCAAAATAAGAACAAAGAAAAACAAGTGGCCTAGATTCCATCACAGCTGACCTGAAGGCCATGATTTACCTAAATTTGTTCTTCACAGTTACAAGTTCTATAAATGTATTTCACAAGCTTGTTATGTGTATTTGGCTATATTTTGGAGGGATGTGAGTAATAAATAATAGTAGTTAGAGACATTGTTAGGACCTTGCTGATTCGGTATTTCAAATTAAAAGAATAGTGTTAAATGCTTTTTAAAAATCAATTAGGAAAAATATTCATATAAGCCAATTAATAATCTATGTAAGATTTCAGAAAGGATGCTTAAACAAGGGTTTCAAACACTCTAAAGATCTTTAGAGGCTGAGTGCAGTGGCTCACGCCTGTAATCCCAGCACTTTGGGAGGCTGAGGTGGGAGGATCATTTGAGTCCAGGAGTTTGAGACCAGCCTGGGCAACACAGTGAGACCTCATCTGTATAAAAATTTTTAAAAATTAGCTGGGTGTGGTGGCATGTGCCTGTGGTTCTAGCTACTTGGGAGGCTGAGGTGGGAGGATCACTTGAACCTGGGAGGTCGAGGCTGCAGTGAGCCATGATCATGCCACTGCACTCCAACCTGGGCAACAGAGCAAGACCCTATCTCAAAAAGAAAAAAAAAGAGCTTTAGAAAAAAGGTATATTCCAGGAACAAATTATAATAGTATCAATCCCTGATAAAACATTAGGCTCTGATTTTTAACAGGTAGTTTATAATCATTAGTAGTGACTAAGAATCAGCACAGCTTTTCTAGGGAAAAATTATTTATCATTAATCTCATTTCCATTTTAAGGAAATCACTAAGTTCATGAATAAAGGGAATGTCACAGACATATTATAGCTCAATTTTCACAAAGCGTGGATTCCAGTTCAATTAAGGGATTAACAATTTTTAATTGTTCAGTTATTTAACTTGTCATAACAACCTTAAATAACTGTACTCTTCAACTTGCCCATTGTAACGCTTGATTGATATCTGGCTGAAGAGCTAAAAAACTTACTTATGAACTGTACAGATGACTCAGCACTGGGGGAAGAACTAAGACATTGCATTGGAGACTCAGACTTACAAGGATTTGAACATGTTCCAAAAGAGGGCAGAAAGGAAATGAAAACTAGGTTAAAAAAAAAGTTCAGCAACACAAGGTCAGTATTGAGAGGCTGTGGCTTGACATTAGTTTAGTGGAGAAAGACCCAAAGTGTTAGCCAAGTGCAATTTAAATATGGGCCAACAATGTGATTTGGCTGTTTAAAAAGCTAATGCGATTTTAGGGTACATTAACACAGCCATAGTATCCATATCAGGTGGGTGATGGTCTTGCGGTGTTCTACGCTTTCGACATAGCACAAACAGTCTTCAATTTGGGGCATCTTGTTTTCAGCAGAAAATGATAAATCAAAGATTAACCAGAGGGCAAATAGAATTACAGATGATCAGGAAATCAAGTCATGTGAGGAATGGTGAGAAAACCTAGCAAGATTTAGTCCTAGAGAGAACATGAGAGCTGCTGTTAAACATTTGAATGTCTTGCAAAAGGAGGAGGTTCTTTTCATTGATTGGTTGGTTGGTTGCTTTTTCAATGTACTGCAAAGAGCGGAATTGAGAGGAAATCAGTAGAATGGTAGATTCCAAATTAAAGAAGTTTTACACTCAGGGCCAATGAAACCTGGAAGGGGCTTTCTTGTAAAGTATTAGGCAGAGTCCCAGAGAGCAGGAAGAGCACAGGCAAAGGGGCTGATGTGAAAAACTAAGAAACTGCCTCATAAATGGTAACCAGCAAAGGCTTTGGAGCCAGACAGACTGAAACCATCCCCATCTTTCTATACTAAATAGCTGCGTGACTAAGCAGGTTACTTAACCTCTCTGAGCTTCAGTTTCCATACTTAAACAATGGGAATAATAATAATAATATACTCATCTCACAGGATGTTTTGGATGAGTAAATAAAGTAATGCTATTATTGGTAACCCTTGAGGAAATCCCTTCAGTGGGACCTTAGATTGCAAACCTGCAAGGCAGCAAGCAAAATCCTGAACCTTGGCTTTTTATGATCTGATAAAATCTCCTCTGCCTAGAAATCACATTTGCCCATGTTGAACATCACTGTGAAACTGGGGAGTCCACGGCACTTTTTGCTAACCAAAATAGGTCAAAGAACATTGTGATCTCATGTCCTCACTAACTCCTCTTTTCCCTTTCTCTGTCATAGAGAAAGTAATAAAGTCTTAACCCAGCTTTGACCATTACCTCTCCCACCTCCTTACTGGAACATTCACTCAGCTGTAGACTCAGGGCAGAACCTTTCTGCATTCAAAACCAAGCAAGCTAGGCCAGCTTTAGGGTCCAGGACTGTCTTAACCATTGCAGAATCCCACCCAGCAGATGGCAAGAGCAGTGCAAGGATACCTGGATCCTGCTTGGCATTGCACGTCTTAAGGAGTTACACCAGGGAAACGTGGTAGACAGAATTCCAGGCTCCACCCCTGGTGAACATGCCATATGATTCCCTTCCCTCAAGTGTGAGCAGGGCTGTAAATGTGGTAGATTTCATTCCCACAATTAGGTAAAGGGGTGAAGGGATTTTGCAGATATAATTGATGTACCAAATCAGTTGACATAGGGTTAATCAAAAGGAGATTATCCTGAGCAAATTAGATGAGCCCTTACAAGAGAGTAGGCCCTTCCTGGCCGGGTGCGGTGGCTACGCCTGTAATTCCAGCACTTTGGGAGGCCGAGGTGGGTGGATCACGAGGTCAGGCGATCGAGACCATCCTGGCTAACATGGTGAAACCCCATCTCTACTAAAAATACAAAAAGTAGCCAGGCCTGGTGGCGGGCGCCTGTAGTCCCAGCTACTCGGGAGGCTGAGGCAGGAGAATGGCATGAACCCAGGAGGTGGAAGTTGCAGTGAGCTGAGATCAGGCCACTGCACTCCAGCCTGGGTGACAGTGCAAGCCTCCGTCTGAAAAAAAAAAGGAGAGTAGGCACTTCCTGAAGGAAGAGATTTGAAGTACAAAAGATTTTCCTGCTGACTTTGAAGAAGTAAACTGCTTTGTTGTGAGGGAGCCTGTGTAGAAAGCAATGTGACAAAGAACTCTTAGCCTTTAGGCTGCACGTGGTGGCTCACGTCTGTAATCCCAGCACTTTGGGAGGCTGGGGCGGGTGGATCACTTGAGGTCAGGAGTTCGAGACCAGCCTGGCCAATGTGATGAAACACCATCTCTACTAAAAATACAAAAATTAGCCGGGCATGGTGGCGGGTGCCTGTAATTCCATCTACTCGGGAGGCTGAGGCAGGAGAATTGCTTGAACCTGCAAGGCAGAGGTTGCTGTGAGCCAAGATTATGCCACTGCACTCCAGCCTAGGCAACAGAGCAAGACTCCATCTCAAAAAAAAAAAACAAAAAAACAAAAAAACTCTTAGCCTCTAGGAGTTGCTTCCAGCCAACAGCCAGCAAGAACAACAGCCTGCAAAAAGATGGGGGCCTCAGTCATACGGTCATAAGGAAATGAATTCTGCCAACCACCAGTGAGCTTGGAAGAAGACCTTGAGCCTCAGAGGGGAATGCAGAGCAACTACCCATTAAAATGGTGAGACCCTGACTAGAAAATTCAGTTAACTCATGCCTGGACTTCTGACCCATGGAAAGTATGAGATAATAAATTTGTGTAGCTTGCAGTCACTAAGTTTGCGGTGATGTGTTATGTAGCAATAGAAAACAAATGGAGGAGCAAGAAACCTGTTTGGCCTGTCCTTGTCACCATCTCGTGATAGCCACATGTTCTATGCCATTGCAATAAGAAACCAGTGTGCCCTTTTGGCCAGAAAGGAAAGGCAGTCTTAATTCTGGCAGCCCTGGGTGGAGATTTGCCTCCCCAGGAGCCTGGCAAGTAGGAAAAGGTGGATAAGTGGGTTCTCTTCTCGCTGTGACTGGGCAGGCTGGTGCCCAGGCTGAGGAGAGACAGATGCTTCTGGGGCAAAGCAATCTCCAAACCCCCTCTTCCCCTCCCCAGGTGAGACTCTGTGAGACTGTGAAAAGCACTATTTTACAAATAACCAGCAGGCTGATTACAAAGACTTCTTAGCTGTTCCCTAAAGTGATTCTTCCAAGAAACACTTTGCTGCAATTAGGTATGTCACTGATAACAATAAGTTGTATATATTTTTAAAGTATAATGACATTTTCCTTCATTTATTTATTTTTTATTTTTTTAAATTTTTTTCTTTGAGATGGAGTCTCACTCTGTCGCCCAGGCTGGAGTGCAATGGTGTGATCTCAGCTCACTGCAACCTCCACCTCCAGGGTTCAAGCTATTCTCCTGCCTCAGCCTCCCGAGTAGCTGGTATTATAGGCACCCATCACCAGGCCCAGCTAATTTTTGTATTTTTAGTAGAGACGGGGTTTCACCGTGTTAGCCAGGCTGGTCTTGAACTCCTGACCTTAAGTGATCCACCCACCTCTGCCTCCCGAAGTGCTGAGATTACAGGCATGAGCCACCACACCTGGCACATTTTCCTTAATTTAGATTGGCCTTTGCCACAATTTACCCAAACCAGTGAGGCTTTGCAGTCAATCGTGATGAGACCTGCAAGGGCATAGAGATGGTTTCACCACGTGTTTCAGTCATGGATCGGCCAGTTTTTGTGTAGTCTTGATTATGTGTCACTCTTTCACACCTGTCAACTGGGGTGAAGCAGTTGTGACAGTCCGATGGACTTTGTGAATGGGCAAGTCTAACGTGTACCTGAGACAGAGGCACACTTGGGGCATGCACTGAGTGGGTGTCGGGCTCCCAGACCTCTGGGTGAGGCGGTGGCGGGAGGGCCCTCCCCTTAGAGCTTGCTGGAGGGGAGCTCAGCTCCTTAACTGCAACCACCACCCAGGGCCAGATGTGGAGAGCCTGATGTGCTATGTGATACCCTAGCCCAGCTCCAGAAGGTCTGGGATATGGCATCGGAGCTGAGACCAGAAGGACTAGAGCAGGAGTTAGCTCCAGGAAGAGAGGGAAGGGAGCACAGGGGGCCAGAGCTCACAGACTTGCAGTGCGAGAATGATGAGCTCAGGAATGAAATAAGTGCATGGCAGCAAAGAGCCGAGGAGCTGGGCGGATGCGAGTCTGGAGAGAGGTGGGAGCCAGGTCCTGGGAAGTCTTGCCACTGTGCTCAGAAATCTGATCAGAGGATAATGGGTGACTTGGGGCATTTTAAAAAGGAGATCAATGTGACCAGATTGAACCCCGAGGACTGTGATTTTCACATAGTTCTGTAGAGTCCAAAGTTTCCTCTGAGGTGGGAGAGAGGAGGGGACGAGGGCTTCATGATGGCACCTTCGCTGTGTCTCCAAAGCATTGTTGCTCTCACCTGGTTGACCCAGCGGTTCTGGGAAGGCTTATTTTAGTAAGACAGGTCTCCTTTAAAAATAAAGCTTGATATAACCTAGATGACGGGTTGATAGGTGCAGCAAGCCACCATGGCACATATATACTTAAGTAACAAACCTGCATGTTCTGCACATGTATCCCAGAACTTAAAGTAAAATTAAAAAAAAAAAAAGAAATGATCTGACACAGCAATAAATAAATGAAGCTTCAAAGACCCTTTTAAGAAAAATTTATCAGGTTGCAGAGAGGAGACTGGATTGGAAATAGCAAGACAGAGGGGAGCAGAGAGAGCTTGGTTAGGGCTGTTCCCATGGTCCTAGAGGAAACTGATGAGGCACAGTTCTCAGGAGTGGGGCTGGGGAGAAGTACGCAGGTGGAGAGGTGTTTAGGAGGGGAACTCTGAAGGACTTACTGATCAGGGAGAGGGGATTGGGGAGGCAGAGAAGTGAAGATGTATCCTTGGTTTGTTTTTTTTTTTGAGTGGCTGGTGGAAAGGTATTGCCATTCTACTAGCATCAAGGCTGGAGCATGAGAGGTAAATTTGGTGCAGATGCTGAGTGAGATTTGGGTGTGTTCCTTTTTGGGTGTCAGTGACACAACCAACTAGGCAGAGTGTATGAGTCTGGAGCTAAGAAGGAAGGTCTGGACTGGGTGTGGCTTTAGGAGGCCTCAGCGTATAGATGGTAATTGAATCCACGGTCCATGTCTCTGTTACCCAGGAAGACTGTGTATGGTGAGAACAGAGACATGGGAAAAAGTCCTGGGAAGCATCCACATTTAAGAAACAGCCAGAAAAGAAGAGGCTGGCAAAGCCAACTGAGGTGGACAGTCCAGGGCGTGGAAAGGAAATGTGAAAACGGTGATGTCATGAGAGCCAAGAAAAAGAGTAAAGAATAGAAGAGTATTCGTACCCAGTAAGAACCCAACGCTGCTGAGAAGGCAAGTACAATCCCGACTCCGAGAAGTGTTCATTTAAGGACCAGAAGGTTGTTGGAGACCCTGGCTGGAGCAGTTTCAGAGAAGTACTGCAGCAGAAGCCAGAGGAGAGGATTTGAGAGGTCAACGTGAGCCAATATGAAGTTAAAAGATCATTCTTTCAAGAACTTTGTCTATGAGGGGTGGGGGCGAGATGGGGAGTAGGAGCTGGACAAGTGGGGTTATGTTTTTTGAGAGGTGAGAACTTGGGTATGTTTGAATTCTGATGGGAAGGAGTCAATATAGGTGGAGGGGCTCTGAATTTAAAACACAAATCATAGTATGATTTTTATTGATTCACTTCAGAACTTTCTTGAGCACTTACCCTTTGTAGGGCTTGGGTTCTGTTGGTTATGGTAGAGGGAAAAGGGAGGGAGAAAGGGCGCACATCAAGTTTAATGACTTTCCTACCTGCTCTCAGAAACATATTCAAAGTGGTGTTGACAAGCTGGATCTGGTAGATGAAATGCCACAGCCCCTTTCATCCTATGTTATGGGGCTCAGTCTTCTAGACATTGTCTTACTGATTAGCTTCTTGAGCTTGTTGGTTGGCTGTACCAGAGTAATGAATAGGCTGTGCCTAGCCCTGCTGAGGGAGAAGCACATGAGCTCTGAGTCTTTGGCAAGCTGGAGGCCAGAGGTCCTTCCAAAGGCCAGAACATTCCATGGTTCTGGAAGCCTAAGGCTAAATTCCATGTGAGCGGCCCTTGTGCTTTGTTTTTTCTCTAGGTTGACCTATCCTGGAAAAGACTTGGGACAAAGCACCACTTATTTTGCTTGTGGACATGACAACAGAAAAAAAACATGCGTAAGAAGGGAACTAGGTGTTCTAAACTGTGGTCAAACTATCTGTAATAAAGCTTTGCTTGTTTTGTTTAATTTCTAATCTGTTGCAGGCCAATGCTTACTCAAACAGAAAGTTTGAGTAATTAAACCAGTAATTCATTGTTTAGGGACCAGCATTTGTTCCAGGACCACACTGTGGGTAGCACAAGTTCACTTTCCCCTTCCATTGACAATGCTAATTCTGGCTCCTTACCCATGTCTAGCACTTAGGATGGTTAAGTGTGTTTGCCTTCAGGCTCTCAGGAGCTCAGTTCAGATGCCACTCTTCCTACGAATTCTACTTCACTCACTCTTCCTAGAAGGGAATGGGTGCCTCCCATCTGAGAGTGGATTTCCCTGAGACAAGGGTTTGAGTGTTAGGAGTTTATTGGGACAGAACCCCAGAGAGTATTGGAAAGGGAGTGGGGAGATGAGATGAGAAGGGGAAAAGTCAGTGAAGGGATCAACTGAGCAAGTCATCTGGTAGACAACTGACACTTGGTTCTGCTGGGGGGATTCTGAGAAATAGGGTGGAGACACTCACCTTGCAGTTATCTCCCCCAAGGCATGAGGAAGCTGGGTATTGACACACCATGGTCATCCATAGGCAGACAGCTGCTCAGGAAGACATTAATTCCTTCTCACTACCAGCCTGCAGGGCAAAGTGGTCTCCAGTGGCCAGAGAAAGCCCCCAGGCAAGAAACTGCTGGTACCTTCAGCTGAAATGGTGGGGAGTCCTCAGCCTCTGCTACACTCTGCCTCCATCTGTAGTCCCATCAGACCCTATGGTTTCTTTCTGTTCCATGCCCATCACATTTCTTTGTAATTATCTATTTCCTTGTTCATTGTTTATCTCTCTTCCTAGAGTCTAGGACCTAGACTGGGAGCTCCTTAAGGGCAAAGGCTATATCCTGTATCTCTGCATCTCATTGTAGAGTGTGGTATTTTTCATCCCAGAAGATGAAAGAATGCATGAATCTGGGCCTTCCAACACTTCAGCATGGGCTTGCTTTTATCCTCATTTTAAAAGTTAACAAAATAAGACAGAGAGAGGCTATGACCTGCCCTAGGTTATGAAGCTAACTAGTAGCAGAATCAGATCTCCTAATTCCAAATCCTGGTTCTTCTCATTGATTACAGCTGCCTGCAATTTTCTCTTCCATTTCTTACTCCCATATCCCGGTTCAAGAGCATGCATAAAGACATGCATGTGTACACACACACACACACACACACACACACACATCTCTACACACACCACTGAGTGCTTCTCTGTAGATACTTGCTGCTTTGTTTTTTCTTTTGGGCTGGTGGCAAGGTGGAATGAAAAAGTGAGAGTGGTCTTATAATAGATATTTACAAGTTGCCAACCCAGCTGGGGTCTGTGGCGTTATCCATTCTGAGGTGATATAGAATGGCCCCAGATGGATTCACAAGATAAATGGAAGGGAAGGAGGGTGGCCTCAGCTCTGTCCTCCCAAGCTGATCTTAAACTCTGTCACCTGGAGTCCTATGCCATCCTGTATCTCCTGAAGGTGTTGCTGATTTGGGGTGACTCTCAGCAGCCTCAGCTGTTTTTCCCCTTGACTGGTTTCCTAAAAGGACCAGGGAAGCTTGCTTCTGAGCACAGGTTCTGTGCCTTGTCTTACCTTCTCCCCATTGTTCTCTGCTCCACAGCCAAATTGGGCTTCTGTTATTTATTATTTCCTTAACCATGCTTGGCTCTCCCCCTGGGCCTTTGCACATGCTGTCCCGTCTACCTGGAATTCAGCCCCTCTGCTTCCTGCTAGTTACCTCCCCCTCCTGGTTCATTAGCTCTGGTGTCCTTTCCTGAGTGTGCCTCCCCTCTCTGCACCCCTACATTCCTCTACCCCCTACACCTCACACCCTCTTACCTGGAGCCATCCCACCTCCTTCATGGCATTGATTCCAGTTTGCAAGTGTACACATTTACTGAAGTCATATCTTTTCAGGACAACCTCCCCTTTTAGAGTCTACATTTCTGGGAAGAAAGAGCTGTGTCTGGTTTTGTCTAGTACTTCACTCTTGTACGTAGTTGGTACTCAAATATTTTGAATGCATGAATGGATTAATAATCAAATGAAAAGCTAAGCCTCACAAGCTCCTCCCAAGATAACCCTTACTCATCTTCTTTTATAGATAATGAGATGGAAGCTCAGAAGATTTGGGCTTGCCAGAAGTCCAAGAGCTCACGAGTTGGGACAGCCGCAGAATTGTACCCAGGGCTGCCTGATTTCAACCCCCAAGCTTGGTGATATTGGGAGAGGAGGCTAGGTGGGGCCATTCAAGGAAACTTGAGTCCTTTGATGTTTGTTTTCTTTGTTGATGCACACAAAATAATTTAGGTCTCTAAATCATTTTATGTGCATCAACACAAAAAGTAACACTAGACTACAGGAACTGAGCTAAAAGCAACACTAGACTACAGGAACTGAGATAATGACAAGGTGATTTCAGCCTTGTTATGTCAGTCCTCAAAGAGTCATGAGAGGAAGTGAGATGCCCCATGTTTACCATGAAGAGACCTTAATGGTAGCACAATGCAGAGCAATCTCCAGACACAAAAAAGATCTCGTGGTCTTTTTGTCTCTCTCTTAAGGAAACTTAACTTCATTGCTCAAATAATTGATGGGATATAAATTAAGCAGGATTGAAAAACCCACCAATCTCATAGACAATGACTTGGATAGGAGCTGAGAGATAGAGGTTCTGGTTGTAGATGTATCAGACCTGCCTTATGTCACCACCCATGATGCTAGGTTCATCAACTGATGGATTCCCAGGTCCATCCTGATTTGAGGTTAAAATTAATTCATTAGCCTTAGCTCCTCACTATCCGAGTCAGGGTACTCCCCAATGCAACCCCTGACCCAGCTGGGCAGTCCTAAGTTTTACCTGCAATAAGGTCCTAAAGATGTGTCCTGAGAATCAAATGTTAGAAAGGTGCTGTATCACCTAATTACTCTTTGCTTTGTAACACACGCTTTGACCTTCCCCACTTTTTGTATCCCTTGAACTTTGTCCTCCCAGCCCCCATGACTGAACACACAGAGCCCTGGCTTAAGTTTGAAGAGCAACAGCATTTGGGCTTAGGAAGCTGCTGCTTTTGACCAGCCAGCATCTTACTATTCATGCCAGTATTTTCATTCCCTTACTCCATTTATTTTCATAAAGTAATAATTGTGGAGAGTACAACAAAACTACATTTTTATTTTTTTATTTTTATTTTTATTTTCATTTTTTTTGAGATGGAGTTTTGCTCTTGTTGCCCAGGCTGGAGTGCAGTGGTGTGATCTCAGCTCACCACAACATCTGTCTCCCAGGTTCAAGCGATTCTCCTGCCTCAGCCTCCTGGGTAGCTGGGATTACAATCATGCGCCACCACGTCCAGCTAATTTTCTATTTTTAGTAGAGACGGGGTTTCTCCATGTTAGTCAGGCTGGTCTCGAACACCTGACCTCAGGTGATCTGCCTGCCTTGGCCTCCCAAAATGCTGGGATTACAGGCGTGAGCCACCACGCCTGGCCAGAACTATGTTTTTACATTTTAAACAAAAGTTGGTCTAACAGCAGAACCTTTTCTTTAAATGAAAGCCTACACAGGACTTCTATATACAAGCCAATAAGAGAAGAATGGCTCAGGCCTGGCATGGTGCCTCATGCCTGTAATCCCAGCACTTTGGGAGGCTGACGTGGGAGAATTGGTTGAGCCCAGGAGTTTGAGACCAGCCTGGGCAACATAGCGAGACTTTGTATCTAGAAATAAAAAAAATTAGCTGGGTGTGGTGGTACGCACCCCACTACTCAGGAGGCTGCCGTGGGAGGATCACTTGAGCCTGAGAAGTTGAGGCTGCAGTGAGTTGTGATTGCACCACTGCACTCCATACTCTAACCGGGGTGAAAGAGCAAGACCCAGTAGAGAGAGAGGGAGAGACAGAGAGAGAATGGCACATGTTAAAAGGCTTTGGGGGACCTGGAGCCCAGTCTATGCAAACCTGGCTCTGTGCGGCTGTGTGGAAGCCATCACTATCAAATAATACTTAATTTTGCATTCCATAATGTTTGTATAACAAAGATGACAACTTTGTTGAAATGGAGCTGTCAGATGGCAGGCAGGGCCACCATGTCACACTCTGATATGTGAACATATCTACTTTGCACATGAAAGGTCGTCATGAGGGTCACTTATAACTCATGAAGAAAGGGCCGGTCAGCAGAGGGAAGAATAAACAAGGCCACCTGCAGTAGGTTGCTGGGGTGTGGTTGTTTTTATTTATTCTCTATCCCATCCCTTCTTCATTCCCTACATATGTACTTCCATTTTAGTAACTGGGGCCCATGGCTGGCTCCCCTCTCCCTGAATCTCGCTGTTGATGGATTTCAGTTCTAACATTTGGGACCCACTGAGCCTTGATCCCTACTCCTCGGCCATCTTTTAGGGCTGCTGAGACCCCAGTTTCCCTCCAGGACAGGTGACTGGGCCTTAACCTTGCCTGCTTGACTCTTTGGAGCTGATGTCCTGCCACTTGAAATGATTCTAAAGTGTATATATCCATGATGGATTTACAGGTAATATTCAATAATGTTAGACCTTTTTTTAAAATTCTAAAAAATCCCAACTTGTGCTTTATTTTGCGTAACACTAGCATTGGCGAAAAATATATTTTGACCTACTGGGCTCATGGGGTCAGCTTTGCTTGGGTGGAAATGGTATAATAATGTCATAGTGAAGTATAAGCTTATATGCATTTAAATCTCTATTAGAGGCCTCATGAGTGATTTAATTTCATTTTATAACAAAAACAAAAAATGAAACACAATCCCACTCACTCAGGTTGCACTAGTTTCTCAGCATTTCACTTCTAGATTCAGGTATCAGAGGAGTCCCAATGGGAAGTCAAAAAAGGGAATAAAATTGAAAACACACACACCTACTTAAGAAAAAGCCAGTTGGAACTGCTGTTTTAATGGAAATACCAAATAGTCAAGTACTGTCAAAGATGACCATTTTTTTCCTTCATTTTGAATTTTTGTAAATAAAGTGTTTTGTAAAAGGAAATCTTCATTTGATTGGACATAGGATCAGCTATAGCCTGCCCTCCAATCCCAGTGCTAGCCTCAATGCTGCTACTTCCCATGTGTAAGCTTTTGGGGAAAAGACTTCAGTGACTCTTGGGAGGATTTGGCCATGGCTCCAGTGTCAAGGGTCACACAACCCTTGCAGGCTTAGAGGAAAGCTTGGGAGCTCTTGCTAGGAAAAATGCCCAGATCAACAAAATTTTGTATATAATTTTGGAGTCTTTTTATATCCCCCAAATCCATGGACCCAGATTTTTAAAACCCTCCTGTAACATCTTTCCAACATTGACACAAAAAGATTATTAAGGCCCAACTCACAGTGACATTGGCCTGTGAAGGCACACAAACTGGACAGCCTACCCTAATAAATCATAGAGTAGGAACAGGTGACAAGCAGACACTTGCACCCACACTGAGCACAGAACAAATGGCAGGTGTGGTTCATGGCCCTGGAGACTGAGCTGTTGACAGACTTGAGAGGAACAGAGCAGCAAGTGTGGAGGCAGGACAGGGCTATGCAGATCTGATAAGAGGATTAGGTTACACTGCCCTTCCACTATTCCTAATGCCCTCAGACTGAGCAGCTGCACCAGCTCGCTCTTTCTCAGTTAGAAAAGTCTCTGTTGGAGCAGTAGCTGTGGGCCTGCACTCCCTGCTCCCGAGCACCTGCCTTTCCCGGAACACATGGTGTTAGGAATGCCGCCCCTCTGGTCCAGTTCTTGCATGCTCTGCAAGACAGCTCTCCTCTCAACTCACAGGAGCCACCAGCCTAATTCTGGGGGTGGTAGTTTAGCTGCTTCTCCAGTGCTCCCCGGGCATCCCGCCCACCCCTCTTTTACTGCACCCACCACACTGTGCCACGAGGGTTTGTTTATGCAGCTTCACCAAGATAACAAAGCCTTGCTCTGTGCGCAGTGTCAGGCACACTATGACTACTTTTTAAATGTTTGTGAAATGCTCACACCTGTGTGATATATGGCCAACCCACTGAAAGAATGTGACCTATATGATGCATACAGGATGCAGACACTCTGGGGAGCCCCAACATTCATGAAAGCATCCTTCCTAAAAATAAAGACTGGTCACAAGGGTATAGGAACAGCCTGAAGTGGAGGGAGCAGCCCGAAGCGACAGGAGCCGCCGGAAGTGGCAGAAGTGGCAGGAGTATACTGAGGTTGTGAAAGCAGCCTAAAGTTGCCAGAGTATCCTGAAGTGGTGGTGGGAGTCCCCTGAAGTGGGGGGGAGCAGCCTGAAGTGGCAGAAGCAGCCCACAGCAGAGGACAGACGGTGCCCCTACTGAGCATGGAGGCAGAACACTAACAGCAGCGTCATGGCAAAAACCCCTTAATAACGACATCCTGAAGCAGGAGGGTAACCACACTCTCTAAGAAGGGTGAGCTCTCAGAAAGTTTAAGGGTTTCATCCAGGGATCTCATTTTCAAAATGCATCCCACAGACCTCATGTTTGTTAGGCCTCTGTGCTTTTATTTTCTTTGAATTAAACCTTTTGGCCTTCACCCTGAATGAGAGGACCTTTGAGGAGCTGGGGTGGCCGCAGGACAAAGCTTGTCCAGTAAACAGGGCAGTCTTGGATGATGGGAAAGGAATGTTCCATGCACAAAACATCCCTCAAGCCATCAAGTCATGTCAGGACAGGTGATGGCACTGTGACCTACCAAGGACGAGACAAAGATGGAAAACTGGGTTTCTCATAGAGGGAACTTCAGAGGGACAATCAAGAGACACAGCACTGCCTCCACCTGCAAGCAACCACCTTTAGCTAGTCATCGTCCTTCTCAGCCTCAGTTTCCCTGTCTGTTAAAGGAAGGCATTAGAAGTCGCACGTGTATTTTACCCACAGGCCAGTTTGTTGGGGTGAATCTTATATGATAAGGACAATAGGTCCAGCAGATAAAGAAGAAGGATCATAAGTGGGGCCCAGGGCCTTGCTCATTCATCCCCATTCCCTCTCTGGCCTCAACACCCCAGGGGCAGGAAACTTTCTCAGGAACCCAGAAAACCATTGCATAAACTGCTCGTTTTACCCCAGGGAGTCTCAAACTCCAATGACCCCAAAAGCCAGATGGTCACCTAAAGCGTGATATTGGCTCATTTTGGCCGTGGAGGACTTGGGGACTTGAGAAGCTGTGCTTCTTCCCCAGGAGCGGTTGTTGCTGGACTCTGGCAGCTCTAGGAATATTGGCCCTATGTTCCCAGACCAGATTTTTGCATGAAGACAGAAATCCAGATTTTTTCATTGAATTCACCTAATTTTTATAGCATTAGGAGATGATTTTTTGGAGCAGTTTTAGGATTACAGAAAAATTGAGTGTAAAGTATAGAGAATTTCCATGTATGCCCTCTTCTTGGCCTCAGTTTCCCCTCTAATGAACACCTTATATTAGTGTGGCACATTTGTTACAATTGATGAACCAGTATTGATACATTACTACTGACTAAAGCCCATAGTTCACATTTGGGTTCACTCTTTGTGAGGAATCTCATGTAGATTGTGACGGGGTATACTGACATGTACCCACCATTATAGGATCCTAAGGAATAGTCTCACTGCCCTAACAAGCCTGTGCTCCTTGTGCCCATTCCTCTCCACTCCTCGAACCAGCCCCTGGCAGCCCCTGATCTTTTTACTGTCTCTATAGTTGCGCTTTACCCAGAATGTGATGTTGCTGGAACCGTAAAGTATGTAGCCTTTTCAGACTGGCATCTTTCACTGGGTATATGCATTCCTTTCTGAAACCCTCCTAATTTTTAACTATTGAGAACTAATGGAAATTGTCACAAGACATTCAAAAGCAGAACTTCACCCTACCCCATTCTCTGAGTTGGATGAGTAGGTACCTTTCTCTTTCTTTCTACAACTGGTATTGGGAGCAGGGGTTGTTGAGGGTGAGGGAGAGAATCTCAGAAGTAGAGTCGGACAGGAGGGGCAAGTGGCTCCTGATAGGAGAATGGTCTTAGTTTCCCTTTTGGACTGGCCCCTTGTGACAAGCCCCTTCCTCATCAGTCTGCCTGCCTATTGATGTCCCCTGGCTGCAGAACCTGCATCATCCAGCATCTTGTCTGCCCTTGCTTCTCCCTCTCCCCTCATCCCACTATGCTTGCTTCAGCGAGGAAAGCCACAGTAAAAAACCTGCAGAGCGGGCCTATGTCCCAGCTGTGCCCATGGCCAGGGCTTGCCCAGAAGCAGCGGGCACAGCCTAATAAGATTTAGCAGCCCTGGCTGTCAGCAGCAGAAACCAGTGATAACTGGATAATATTTCATAGTGTGGGGCTCACAGTTTATTTTTATACACATGCAATGCTCATGTAGGAAATGCCATGTTTGCATTTAAAGCCTGTGGAGGAAACCTAAGAGCCTGGGGTCAGGATCAGACAGAGCTGGGCTCAGGTGGCATTGCTGCTCCTGAAAAGATGTATGATCCTGGCTAAGTCTGTACCCACTCTGGGCCCCTGTTTTCTCATCTACAAAAATAAGCATAATAATGCCTTCTCTGGGAGTTATTATGAGGAATGACTGTGACAAGTGCATTGCATACTGGAAACACTCATAGGTATGAATTCCCTTTCCTTTCTGGGAGCCGGAGGCCTGAGTTTCAGTTCCAGTTTTGCTATTATCTAACTGTTTTATCTGGGACTAGCCACTGAATCATAGACACACAGGCCAGTAACTGCCCTGCCCCTATTTCTTTTTAAACTTGTTATTGAAAACCCTTTTTAAAAAATTGAAAACCTTTTTATATACATTCAGAAAGTACACATACCATAGCTGTGCACCTTAATGAATTTTCAAAAACTGAGCACACTGTGTATTCCATCTGCTTTTGTAAATTAAGGTTTTTTTTGAAACACAGCCATGCCCATTTATTTCTGTATATGTCTATGTCTATGGCTGCTTTTGCACTACAATGACAGAACTGAGTGGTTGAGATGTAGGCCATATGGCCTGCAAAGCTGAAAATACTATCTGGCCCTTTACAGAAAAAGTCTCCTGATTTCTGTATAATATTCCATTGTGTGAATATACTAACATTTATTTATACATTTTACTGTCGACGAGCAGTAGATTGGGTAGTTTCTCACTTGGGGCTATTATGAGTAACCTGCTATGAAGTTCTCATATATGTGTTTGGCGAAAAATACATAGGTGTTTCTGTTGAGTCCATTCCTAGGAGTGGAATTGTTGGAACACAGGGAAGATGTAAGTTTAAGCTTATTAAAAACTGCTAGTTTTCCAAAGTGGTTGCACCATTACCTCTCCCACATGCAGTGTCTGAGGGTTCCCCTTGCTCCATATCCTTCTGACACTTGCTATTGTCTGTGTTTATCATTTCAGACATTTTTTCTGCCCCCGACTTTGATGCTTCTCCTTTCTCTAAGCTATTTCTGTTTGTGCTTGGACACCTCCAGCAACAGAGCACTCATGGCCTCAAGGGGCAACTGTTTCATCTTTGGATACTTCTGATCTCTTAGGAGCTTTTCTTCATATAGTAGCCCTTCAGATGTTCAAAAAATCAGTGCTCATATTCCCACAGAATGCTATCTTCCCCAGGAAAAGAAACCAGAATATTTCTAGCTTCTTTAAAGTTGCTCAAAAGACATGAATTTGCATGCCTTCGTCATCCTGGCTGCCTGATGAATATGTTTAGTTTCTCTGGGCTTCAGGTCCCCCGTCTGTAAACTGAGGGAGTTCAATGAAAAGATCTTTAGTCATTTGAACTCCAATAATTTGTGTTAAATGTTGTCATGGGGACCCTTGAAGAGATGTCCGCACACATCTTTAAACAGGGGATCACACCAAAATGCTACTGTTAATGTCTACTGGCCACCTGCTGACAGTAGAGAATGGAGACGTTTATTTATTCATCTTCTCCTCTAACAAATTGTTCCTGAACATGGAGGATGTTCCACATGCTGCCCTAGGAATCCAGGATGATGGGACTGATAAAGGTCTCTCTTGTGACAAATTCATCTCTGTCAGGAAGGGGGAGTGGGGAAGTGGACTGTGTGCCTGGGCAACTCTGTAGCATCCAAGGGAGGCTGTAACTGTGCCACGTGCACCTTTAAAAGGCGAGAGTCATGGGAGATGTTGAGGTTGATGCAGATCACTGCAAGCTGCAGGGTAGCTGGCTAGCTAGGCAAGGGAGGAGTAGGTTGGGCCTTTGCCTGGTCACTGGGGCCATTGGGCCCGGGGCATTGCTCCCTCTGGAGATGAGGAGAGTGCAGGCTTCACCCTCAGTATTCCCAGAACTTCCTTTGTAGCAAGAAATTCCCGGGCCAGACTTCTCTTCTGCTTTCTCCCTGACACAAGTGGGAGCAGTGCGTAACAACCAAAGGCCAGGTGACCAAATCCAGATGGCAGGCAGACAACAGCCTAATCTAACGACCCAAACACTGTCAAAATGCAAAGGCAGGGAGGAGAAAATGAAAATATTGGTTAGGTTTGCAAGATGCCAGATTCCACTGAATCTAATAGGAGCACAGCTTTGAATATTGCAAAAGAAAAATCCAGTTATTGTGTATTAATTCATGTAAGCGTCAGGACAAGCCCATGGAGTGGATACTCTTAAGTTTTGTTTTACAAATGGGGAAACCAAGACATACAAAGTTTTAGAATATGCCCAGGACCCAAGCTTGTAAGGGTAACCAGCCCATCAGGATTACAAACTCAAGCAGTCAAGCTTCAGAGGCATTGCTCATAAGGACGATGCTATTCAGGTGTAGTAACAGGGAGCTGCATTTGGGAAGAAAGTCCTCAGTGGCAGTCAGAAGCGGGGCCTGACAGCTTGGCCAACTCTGGTGGTAGAATGGTGAGGTGAGGCCGAGGTGGGTGGATCACAAGGTCAGGAGATCGAGACCATCCTGGCTAACACGGTGAAACCCCATCTCTACTAAAAATACAAAAAAATTAGCCGGGCGTGGTGGCAGGCGCCTGTAGTCCCAGCTACTCGGGAGGCTGAGGCAGAAGAATGGCATGAACCTGGGAGGCAGAGCTTGCAGTGAGCTGAGATCATGCCACTGCACTCCAGCCTGGGTGATAGAGCGAGACTCCGTCTCAAAAACAAAACAAAACAAAAAAAGAATGGTGAGGTGGATGAAATCCCAGGGGCAGCCCAAATCCAGCCATCTTCCAATTTTACAGAGGAGCCTGGGAATGAGGGTCCCAGGGTCACAGAGTTTACTAAAGTAAATTGTAGTGTTAAGAGTGATGTAAAAAATCATCCTGGTCGGGCATGGTGACTCTGCCATTCAGGGGTCATGTCTATAAATTATAGGCCAGCGTTCTTTACAAAGGTATTAGTTAGAGATGAAGCTATTAGTTGGAAAAGATATGCATTCTTTCCTGATAGTATAATTCTCCTAAGAATATTTAAGGATTATTTTAAACTTTTGAATGTGACAATTAGTGTATAGTATATTGCCACAATTTCAAAATTGAAAATAAAAAGTCATATATTTTCTTTCACTTTCCATTAAAAAAAAATCCAGAATGAGTACCTGGAAAAAAAGGAACGAACTCTCCAAAGCATCAAAAATGTACTATAAGAGGAGAGAGATATGTTATGTAATGCATAATTTACTTTAAAATGTTTTAGCATAAACATTCTTATATACGTGTGTGCAAACTGATTTTAATATAGACTCTGCAATTTTAACATTTAGAAGCCTTGCTCAGAAATGCAAACTGCAGGAGTGCTGCTATAAGTTATCAAAACTTTTGATTAGATCCTTGGCTAATTTTTCACCAGTAGTAAACATGGTTTAGGATCTGGGGTTGGATGTGCATCTTTGCAGGCACACCTGTCCTGGTGTGGATGGATGCAGGAGCCCGCTGAGCCCAGCATGCTCACACCCTCCAGAGTGGTGCCCTGGACTTGCAGCTGGGGATTTTCCAGCCAGTCCCTCTAAGATTGCTAAGAAGATTAGCTAAACCCTACTGCTGAATTATTGGTGTATCTGCTTCACATGAACCTTTCATGATTTACTAGATCGTCTGAAGGGCACAAAGCAGGGCCTCACAGACTTTTAGGAAAAGCTTGCATGCCTGTTTCTATATCTGCTTGCGTAGAAATATTTTGCACAATTCCATTTGAAGTTTGCCTTCCCTGTACATGCTACCTAGCAGAGATTGCCAGCGGGGTCTTTCAGGCCCTCACCTTCCTCCCTGTGATCATGGAAGGCTGCCAATAGCCACCGAGACCAGTCAGTTGTGAAGAGTCAACTGGCTTAAGCTTGGCCTTAGGAAAAATATTCCATAAACTTAAAAAATTTAATATTGGAATCTCAAATTTTTAAAAATAGAATTGCACCACTGGTAGTATATCCAGGTGAGGTATTATAGATTTCAGGTACTCCTCTGCTCATTACTCACATTGTACCTGGTACAGCATGTCTGCTCAGTACCAGGAGACAGGAGCACCCAAAAGTGGCCTGTTTGCTTGGCCCATAGCTAATGCTAAAAGAACAAGAAATGTATTTTTGATAATGATATTTATCATTATGATAAGTAGATTAGGGATTGACAAACTATAACCTGGGGGCAAATCTCACTTCCTACTTGGTTCTGTAAATAAACTTTTATTGGCACACAGCCACAGGGTTTTATTTACATTCCCTTTGGCTGCTTTCACGGGGCAGAGTGGAGTAGCTTCAGTGGACACCCTGCAACCTGCAAAACTGAAAATATTTACTATCTGGCCCTTTACAGAAAAAGATTCCCCGCCCCTAACATAGATGGATAGCCTTAGTTTCTCATCTCGTGACTTCTCAAAAAAAAGCCCTATTCATTTTGAAGTCACAAAACTGGCTTGACGTGTAAAATAGGTGGTACTTTAAAAAGCATTATAATTTGCAGTATGTTTTAAAATTTGGTTTTATACTTCAGAGTTTGTAGAAATCCCAAAAGGGCAGTTCCATGAGAGGAGGAGAGACAGGGTCTTCAATGATCAGAGAGAGAGAAAGGCAGATAGAGGAGACAGCGCAGTGACAGGACCCTTTCCTCTGCCTATGAATGAACTTGCCCCACAGCCGTTCTTCTCCTCAAACACAGCAGTGTCCTGACCTCAGGACCTTTGCACCAGCCGCTTCCTCCATCTAGATCACTTTTCTCTCAGGTGTCCACCAGCCTGGCTCCTTCTTATCACTCAGGTTTCAGCTCAGATGTCGCCTACTTGCAGAGACCTTTCCTGCTCACCCACTCCAAAGATTCATTCACTTCACTTCCTGCAGACACATTCTAGAAAACATTACTCCTTGTTTTTTTTTTTTTTTTCCACTTCGTGTCACTCCTTAGATGAAATTATCTTGTGCTTGTTTAGCGTCAGTCATCCAGTTAGAGTGGGTAGCAAGGCAGACATGAGCAGGGCAGGAAAGGGTCTCTGCAAGGAAGGTTAGGCAAGCATCAGGTAATGGTCAGATGGTTGTTAAACTGTCTCTTTAAAATAATGATTGATCACAGCCAGTGCCAGGGAAAGGCAGTCTCTCAATAGATAGAAAATACCCAGCCCTGTGCGGTGGCTCCTACCTGTAAATTCCAGCATTTTGGGAGGCGGTGGATTGCCTGAGCTCAGGAGTTCAAGAACAGCCTGGGCAAAATGGCAAAATCCCATCTCTACCAAAATACGAAAAAAAAAAAAATTTAGCCAGGCATGGTGGCGTTCACCTGCGGTCCCAGCTACTCAGGAGGCTGAGGTGGGAGGACTGCTTGCTGCTTGAGCCTGGGAGGTGGAGGTTGCAGTGAGCTGAGATCGCAGCACTGCACTCCAACTGGGGTGACAGAGTGAGACCCCATCTCCAAGAAAACCCTCCAAACCCTGAAGCTGGTGATCAACAACTTCCCAATAAGACCTCAGGAGTTGGACCCAGGACTTGGGTGAGTGGGGTCAAGCACGTGCACTAAGAGGCAAATTGGTGGCCTCTTAGTGCCAATTGGTATATATGACCTTCTTCTAGGAACACTCGACTGGTAAGGGGAAAATGCCTCAAGTGAGCATGTGCACAATTTCAGTAAACACACTGCACATGCAGCCCCTCCCAGATGCTAGCAGGCCACTGCTCATGCAGTCAGCTTGCCCGAAGGAAAAATCAAGGGAGGAGAGATGCAAAACCCTGGAAGCATGCCAATGCATAAAACCCCAACTCAAAGGTCAAACAGGGCACTTGAATCTCTCAAGTTGCCCGCTTGGCCCTCTTCCAAGTTTACTTTACTTCGTTTCCTTTCCTGCTTGTCCTGAGGAAGGATCCTTCCTCAGATGAATTCTTTCCTTTGAGAAGCAAGAATCACGTTGCTGCGGACCCATCTGAATTCCCCACTGTTAACAATTCCAGACCCCATGAAAGGAGGACTCTTGTCTGTTTCACTCACATTGTACCCACAGAGCCTAGGCAGTGCCTGGCACAACATGGGTCTTAAAGGAGAAGAATGAATTAATGGAATAAGTTAATGGAATGAGTTAAGTCCACTAATTAATTCATTGATAGAATGAATGAATGAATTGAATGGATTAATGAACAGTTAACCGCCACACGGTAATTACTGAGTCCTGGGTCTCTGCTTCTTTCCCAACCCACCCTGGCTTCACAGTGGTGAGCTGAAGGCAGAGATTTTCCTGTTTATAGGTGCATAGGACCAGTGACTTAATTAACTTACCAAAAAGGGCTCTGGTTTGCCCATGCCACTTTCTTTAACTCCTATCTAGTTGCTTCATTCATTCAATATGTATGGGAGGCCCACTTGATATAGTTTGGCTCTGTGTCCCCACCCAAATCTCACGTTGAATTGTAATCCCCAATGTTGAGGGTGGGACCTGATGGGAGGTAATTAGATCATGGCGGTGGATCCTTTGTGAATGGTTTAGCACCATGCCTTTGGTGCTGTTCTCGTGATAGAGTTCTTACGAGATCTGGTTGTAGAAAAGTGTATAGCACCTCTGCCCATCCCTCTCTTGCTCCTACGCTGGCCATGTAATATGTGCCCATTCCCCCTTCATCTTCTGCCATGAATGTAAGTTTCCTGAGGCTTCCCCGGAAGCTGAGCAGATGCCAGTGCTATGCTTCCTGTACAGCCTGTGGAACCATGAGCCAATTCATCCTCTTTATAAATGGCCGAGTCTCAGATATTTCTTGAAAGCCATCTGAGATCAGACTAATACACCACTCTTTGCCAGGCACTTGAACTTGTGCCCTGAGGCAGCTTACAGTTCTGAGGGAGAAAGTAGTTAAACGAGCCATAACGATATGTGGGATGGGGCAGTACAGTGTGCCCAGGAAACAGGCAGGAAGGATGATAGCCTTAATCTGCAGGGTTGGAGAAGCCTTCTCTGTGTAGGTTACCTCCAGCCCAGAGAGCTGGAGGGAGATCTGCAAAGAGGAGCAGGGGTAGGAGCAGATGGGGGGCTGTTTTCTCAAGCAAGGCCCCAGGGAGGTGCTTTAAAGAACCTGCAGAGGTGCAACTGCAACTGAGCTTGCGGTGGAGAGCACAGGTGGAGAAGTGAGCTTGGTTGCCAAGGACTTCCATGGGTGAGAACTGCTTGGACTTCAGTCAGCAAAGGGAGAAGCGCTTTAACTGGGGAGTGTGGGGTGAATTCCCCCACAGCCCATGGTAATCTTGACTCTGCAAGGGGAAGGGAGGCGAGTTTCTCCCCCTTGCTATAGACAGCTCCGCTTTGAGAGCTTCTAGCCTGCACTGTGTAACTTGACTGGCAGGTAACATAACTGATAGAATGATACCCAGGGCAGGCTAAAGAGGTTCTGGGACTTTTAGTGATGAAACCAGGAAAGGCCCAGACCACCCGAGACCAGTTGGCCACCTACCAGCAGGGCTGCTGTTCAA
Source organism: Gorilla gorilla gorilla (assembly GCF_029281585.2). NCBI lineage: Eukaryota > Metazoa > Chordata > Mammalia > Primates > Hominidae > Gorilla > Gorilla gorilla. The sequence goes on along the minus strand of NC_073231.2, from coordinate 140,550,661 downwards.
CCCATATACATGAGTTATGGTCATGGTGGTTATTATACTAATGAAATCTTTCCCTATTTAGTGATTTAGTAAATAGCACCTCTTTAAGCCCTGGCCCTGTGTCCCCATACTCTTGGCAGTAGAGCCCACTGGCCCCAAACTCCTAGGACCTTCTTTCTCAGCTTCTAAAATTAAAGGAGTAACCCCTGGCACATCAGGCCATGCGTTCTTTCTGATTAGCCAGCGTCCATGCTGTATCTATTGACAAATGTCACCCTGGGTCACCTGTGTTCCATTGTCCTTCCTTCTGCTATGCCTTGACTGGGCTTGGAGCTCACTGCATCTCCCTGCCTCTCAAGATGCCTACCCAATAATTTACAGGGCAGCTGCCATCACCCTCCAAGATGGTGACCAACGCACAGTCCCAAAGTTTCTTTACATGTCCATCTTATGCAGATGGCACCTGAACCTGCTTATAGAAACTGGCATAAGATTCTGCATCAAGAGATGCCCACCAAATGCCACCCCTGACTCCTAAGAATGGAAGTGAATCAAGTCTGGCTCTAAAGTGTAAAAGTAGCTGCGTAGGTTTTTGTCCACGTAGATAGCTTGAGGCAGCATAATGAAAGAAACTAATCCATCACCTCTTTTATGTGAGACACTGTTTTTAAACAATGGGCAATATTTGAGATTTCCATGGACACTTTATTTTCAGGGTTATCAGTTTTCTCTCAGCTGTTACAGCAGCATTTCTCTCTGAGCCAGTTACTGCGGGAACTTCATAAATGTGCTTCTGAAGAAGGGTTCTGCTTGTCCACCCTGTTACAGGTTGAAATGTGTGTTCGTCAAGTTGTTCCTCATGCAGGAGGTTAAGGAGGTGACTGATCCCAGATGCTCAGCCCCCCATGGTCCCAGTACAGTGAAGGGGTCCTCAAGGGGTGTCTTCAGGTTGGCTTCAGACAAGGGGAGACTCTGGCAGGAAACCAGGAGGGCAGGAGGGGAGTGTGGTCTGGGCATTTATTCCTCAGTCTCCTTCTCTAAGTCATAGAGTACTGGTGATCCGTCTTGCTGAAGGTGGACTCCTCTGCACAGGTCCTGTCCTGGCCCTGGGTTCCAGCGGGCACTCCCTCCGCATGCCTGCAGGCCTGGGGTGAGGGGAGGTTGCAGAAGGGCTGCATCATTCCTCTCTGACCTCCCGAAACCCTGCCCACACCTTTGTAAAGAGCCCCTTCATTAAATGCTCCTCCAATTGCCCAGCTTGAGGGTGCCCTCTGCCTCCCGCTGGAGGCCTGGCTGCCAAGGAGCTGAGGTGGAGCGATGTGATAAGAGGGAGGTCCCAGGCGATCCTGGGGGATGGGGATGCTGACAGTGCTGCCTGCAGTCAGGCAGCTCACAGGAATCCCTGCTACTCCAGGGATTGGAGCAGTGTTCACGTCTGTTTCTCAAGGCTTGTGTACTATTTTTCTGTGACTGCTGTAATGAATACCGCAGACTGGGTGGCTTAAGCAACAGGAATTTATGTCCTCACCATTCTGGTGGCTAGAAGTCCAAGATCAAGGTGTCAGCAGGGTTGGGTTCATTCTGAGGCCTCTCTTGTAGAAGGTGGCTCGTAGATGGCCACCTTTTCTCTGTGTCTTCTGTGTGTCTCTGTCCTAATTTCCACTTTTTATAAGGACCCTGGCCATATTGGATTAGAGTCCACTCATGACCTCCCTTTACCTTAATAACCTCTTTAAAGGCCCTTTCTCCAAATGCAGTCACATTTGGAAGTATTGGGGGTCAGGATTTCAACATACGAGTTAAGGGGGGCACAGTTCAGTCAATAACACATTGTAAGCCCCTCAAGGTCGAGGACAGTGTCCTTTGCAGCTCCATCTCCAGGTGCCTGATTCCTGCCCTGTCACTCAATGCTTATCCTGCGGTGTGACCTTAGACAACTCCCTGCCCTCCTCTGCTTCCTCATCTGCAAAGTGAGAGATGGGCTCTCAGCATGTGCTTCAGTGATTTTGAGACACTCGAGGTGACACCACGGATCGTTTCTTATTTGCCTTTTGGACCAGCTGTGCTACATCTCATGATCCAAGCAGCTGTCTTGGCAATGTAAGCTGCCAGTCACGAGGGCCTGGCCAGGTGAGAGCTTGTACACAGTCCTCTTTTGTCTTCAGTGGAGGCTGCCGGGAACAACTCAAAACAGCCATCTGAATGATGCTGGCCAAGAGAGCCACCCTTGAATGCAATAGGGCAAACCCGGCTTTCTTATACTCTTGCCTCCCCTTATGATAAAATTCCCCTGTGCCTGGCATGCTATTTCTCGCCTAGGCTGTCCCTTCTGCCTGAAGCTCAGTTCCCAGGGACTCTCCACCCCTCTGAGGTATGCCTCCCACATCTTCCCAACTCCTCGGGTGGGCTCTGTCCCCTTGCCATTGCTCCAGAGCTTTTTTTCTCCCGTGAGCGGTGTGCTGTATGACACTCACCTTGTTAGACATCACTTCCTCCACTGGGCTGTGAAATCCGGATCTGAGGACAGATCCTGTGGCCTCACCTGTGCCTCTTTGGAGCACACTTTGGGCACCTGGTGGGCACTCCATAAATGCTTAAGGAATGAATGAATGGCCTGATCCCTTTTTCATAATGAAGTCCCCCAAATGTTATCCAGTGAACTTGCTGGCAGTTTTTTAAATTTTCCTACACCAAATTGTCAGTTTCTTACCAACTTCTTCAGCCGTGAGGGCTGAGGTCATCTGCTGGGAGAGGGCACAGGGAGGTGAGTCCGTCCCTGCTGCTGGCCTGCAGGAGTCCCCTGTTCAACAGAGAAGCCAAGTATGTTACAAGATATGGTACAATATGTAAGAATCATGGAAAGGGGTGATGGGAGCCATTAACTTGCCTGGGAAGAAGGAGGGTTTCACAGAACAAGGACATTTGGTCTGAGTTTTGAAGGATGGAAAGGAGTCCAGCAGGTAGAGAAATATGGGTAAAATGTTCTAGACACATGCAGAGGCTCAGAGTTGTAAGAAGGCTTGGCATCTCTGAGAAATGGCGAGCCGTCAGGTGCAGCATGGCTTGTCTGGTTTGAGATGAATCATGTGTGTGCACTATAAACACCCGAGTGCAGCTGCCTCCACTCCCTGTCATCCTCTTCCGTCAACCTGTGAGCTCCTCGGTTTGAAAGGCATGCATGAGAATTCTGTTAAGACAGGAATCTTCTTCCTCTTACAGCAGCATCAGTGGTGGAGGCTAGGCAGAGGCTGGCAGGTGCAGCAGTTGGCACTGGTAGAAGGAAAGGAGCTGACCATTTCACATCGGGCCCAGGACATGTCCAGCAGCACGCTGACTGGTTGCTCAGCAGAAACCCTGGGACATGCGGCCCGTCCTGGGTAGAACATAGGCCAGTGGAATGAGTGGGCCAGGCAGCTCAGGGCACAACGTTGTCACAACGGGGCTTTCTTTCCTGTGGTTGCTCTCACCCCACACTTCTCACTAAACACACATAGGGCTGGCACCCTTCCTGGACAAGTGGATGACAGAGGCACAGCAGAAAGGCCGGGATGGATGAGTTCATGTTTCCAGGCCCCAGCTTGCCACGTGGTCTCACAAAAGTCCCTCAGCCCCTTTTGTTCTCTGTTCTTTCATCTTTGGGAGGAGGCTTCCTATTCATGCCCTCCCGACCCTACAGGATGGTGTGAAGGCTATGTGAAATGAAGGGCATGGAAAACTCTAGAAGACTGGGCCCATACCACCATTATTATTTTATTCCGTTTGATTTTTACTCACTTTGGCAGCAGCAAGAAGATTCACTCCCATAGCAGCTACCTCTGAACTCTACGGTGTATGTGGTCTGACAGTAGTACAGGTTAACTGAGAGCAGAACAGAGTATTTGCCTTCGGGATTCTTCTGGAAAATGCCTGCTTACTGCCAACTGCGGTGCTTTCTGCAAGGTGCCCTCTTGCAGCCAGGCCCGCCCTGGATCATCCTCCTTGGCACCGTTTACTTCTGTGGCTTCCTACTTTAGAAGGGCCTCCTGGCCTGTCTTCCCTGTTCCAAATTCTCATCACACTTCAGATCTCAGCCAAGTTTCTCTTTTTTTTCTTCAGTAAACTTTCTTTGGTTGAAAGACTCTTGGAGTCCAGCCAAAGGTCTGTTTATCTCATTCCCCTTTTGCTTCTGGGGAAGTAAGCTTAAGACTACATCCTTCCCCCAAATGGACTCATCAACTCTCAAAACCCTCCCTGAAACTGAAATTTTAGCTTCCCACAATACTAAGTTATCTTTTACTGCCCAAAAAACTACTCCCACACTTAGTGGCTTAAATCAACAACTGGTTATCATGTTTTGCAATCCTATGGGTTGACTGGTTCAGCTGGGTAGTTCTTTTGCACAGTGCAGGGTTGCCGAGGTCACCCATGTGGCTGCATTGGCTGGGGAACAGCTAAGATTGAATGTCCATGAGGACTCCTAACCTCTGGGTTTTCTCTCCATGTCCTCTCATCATCTGGTAGTTTAGCTTGAGCTTCCTTACAGCATGGATGCTGGCTTCCAGAGGCGGTGTTCCAAAGACCCAGTGTCCAAGTGCTTATCAAGTTTGTGCTTGTGCTGTTTGTGTTCCATGGCGAAAGCAAGTCACATGGTCCATCCCAAAGTAAGTGTCAGAGGGGATTACACTAGGACATGATTACAAGGAGGCATAGTTCATTGGGGGCCACCATTGTACAGACTGTCTAGGTACCTCTCCTTTCTGTTGGCCTTTCCAAAAACAGCTGAGAGAGTGAACATTTGCCTGGCACCAGGGTCTGGGTGATTTAGGTGAAGAGACCACCAGTTTCTCCTTTCTGCAACGTCCTCTTCCCCTCTGCACATTCACAGCTGGAAGCGATGGTTCTGTGCTGCGAACTCCCTTGGGGGCTTTTTTTCTGCCTCTGTTACTGCACTGAGTCATTTCCAACCAATATTAAAATCATGTTTTATGTCTGTTTTTAGTTGAAGTGAACCATCTAGTGTCATTGCCACTCCCCACCAATGCCCTTTTACAGATGAAAGAACTGAAATCCAGAGACTTTAAGGTCACTTTTTCGAGTTCTGCAGCTAGCTGGCGGCAGCCCTTAAATCAAACAGCACCCTGTATGTTGGCTCTCACTCTCACTGCTGCTGCTGCTGGGCTTCTTTGGTCCCCAAAGGGGCTGAAACCACTTGATTCGCCCCCACCCGTGGCACTCAACTGCATTTTCTTGTCTCATTTCCCTTCCACCAACCCCTGATGTGGGGCTCAACACCTTCATTGCCCAGAGAAGGGAAGCACATTGCAGATAAGTAAGTTGTCCAAAGTCAAAGCTACTGAGTAATAAAAGGAGGACCAGATCTGGAGATTGGGCTTCCAAATCCTCCCCCTTCTTCTCTGAAAAGGCAGTATATGCATATGGTTAAACATCCCAGTATTTCAAAAGGATGTTCAGTGAAGTCAGTCTCCCTGTGAGCCAGATCTCCAGGCCCAGACATTGTCTCCAAAGCTGTCTGCTCTAGCCGGTTTCTTTCCACATTTTCAGCTTTTCTGTGCAGGTACAACCATGTTCACAAGCGACAGTGTGCTCCCGATGCTGTCCTGCACTTGGCTCTTTTCACTCAAGGATGCACTGCAGAGCACACCCTGGGTCTCTGCGCTTGGCACTCTCATTCTTTCAAACCGCCACGTCATATTTCCCCGTATGGCTGAACTATCCGTTTAACCATCCCTCTAGTCATGGACACCAGATGCCATCCTTTATTTGAAATAGTTATTCTCTCTTCTGAACATCCAAAGCAGTGCTGTTTACGTGACAGCTACAAATAAATGCTTAATTAGGTATTATTCCTTTTCCTCAATCCCTCACTCCATCTTTCCCTCCCTCTACCCCTTATCCTTTTCTTCAACAACGGTTTATTGGGTCCCAGCTGTGCACCCAACAGTGCTAGGCTCTGGTAGCTCTCCTGGTTTTCCGTTTGGTTGCTGGGATCCAAACCCCACTCCCTGCCCCTTTTTTCATGGCCCTGTTACTCTTATTCGTAGTTGATTTAAAGAAAATTGGTTATAAATATAGTCACCCTTTTCCTAAACTATTTTTTTTTTTTGAGACAGATCTTAATCTGTCGCCCAGGCTGGAGTGAATGGTGTGATCTCGGCTCGCTGCAACCTCCACCTCCTGGGTTCAAGCAATTCTCCTGCCTCAGCCTCCCAAGTAGCTGGGATTACAGGTGCATGCCACCACACCCAGCTAATTTTTTATATTTTTGGTAGAGTTGGGGCTTCATCATTTTGGCCATGCTGCTCTTGAACTCCTGACCTTGTGATCCTCCTGCCTCGGCCTCCCAAAGTGCTGGAATTACAGGTGTGAACCACTGCGCCTGGCCTTTCCTAAACGATTTAAATACAACTGATAAATCAAAACTTAAAACTTTCAAAATAAAATTTTCCTAAACATTTACACAGTCAAATTATCTTGTTTCAATGTAACTGTCGAATGTAACTTCGAAATGCTTCAAATACCTTAAAATTTAACACAAAAGTTTTTACTGCACCCATACCTAAACCTACTGCACCCATACCTTAACTTTGTAAAAACAGTTGTTATTACACTGGACATGGAGGCTCATGCCTGTAATCCCAACACTTTGGGAGGCTAAGGTGGGCAGATCACTTGAGGTCAGGAGTTCAAGACCAGCCTGGCCAACATGGTAAAACCCCTTCTCTACTAAAAATACAAAAATTGGCTGGGCATGGTGGCAAGTGCTTGTAATCCCAATTACTTGAGAGTCTGAGGCAGGAGGCCTGAATCCTGGAGGCGGAGGTTGCAGTGGGTTGAGATCTCACCACTACACTCTGGCCTGGGTGACAGAGCAAGACTCTGTGTCCAAAAAAAAAAAAAAAAGAGTTAGCTGGGCGTGGTGGCTCACACCTGTAATCCCAACACTTTGGGAGGCCGAGACGGGCGGATCACGAGGTCAGGAGATGGAGACCATCCTGGCTAACATGGTGAAACCCCGTCTCTACTAAAAATAATAAAAAAAAAAAAATTAGCTGGGCGTGGTGGTGGGTGCCTGTAGTCCCAGCTACTTGGAAGGCTGAGGCAGGAGAATGGCATGAACCCAGGAGGCAGAGCTTGCAGTGAGCCGAGATGGCACAACTGCACTCCAGCCTGGGTGACAGAGTGAGACTCCATCTCAAAAAAAAAAAAAAAAAAAAAAAAAAGAGTTGTTATTGACTTGACCAATTTCTTTGTCATCTCTACAAAACATATTTTTATACTTTTTCAGGACTGCCCTTATTGGACCACAGAGAGAAAGATGATCTCCTTCCCAGGTGCACTGAGTGGCAGCCTTGGGCCTGGACTGGTGGGTTCTTGGTGGCAGCGGGCATTTGCTGGTGGGGGATCCCTCAGACCATTTTCAACTATTATGTCAACAGGACTTACAGCAAGTTCTTGCAATCTTCACTCCCACGTGCATGAAGTCTTGGGTCCATGATGTTCTGCCACAATTTACAATGACCTTCATTATGCATCATTAGCATTTCATTAACATTAGCAGGGCCATATAGCAGTTTAATCTATCAGCTACTCCCTTAGGACATCTGGCTAATCCATTAACTTGCAACATAAATTATTGAACCCCCCTTTTAGCTGGTTATTTATGAGACCACTGGTCCTGACCTGCCCTTCCTGGTTTTGGCATGGTTCCTAGTCTTCTGGAAGTCTTTGACTTACTCTTAGTAAACTTATCTGCCCCTCGAAACTTACACAAATATACCATTTCATAAACAGACATACAGAACTTCAAGTAAGAAATAGGACCCCATATCTACCAAACCTGTCTCTTTACTAAAATATCCTATTTTGACCCTTTCTTTGAATTGTAACTAGTTTTGTAATTACACAGTTATATGTCTATTTTTGTATATACAATGTTAACTTTTTATCAGTAAAGCCTCATGGCTTAACTTGTAGATCAACAACCATAGATCTACAGTTGTTGTGATATGCAAATTGTCACTGCCTCTTCATTTGTCCTTTCAGCACTAACCCAGCATTTTTGGAAGGAACCTGGTTTTCTGAGAATAGCAATATGTTTCAGGCCATTCTGATGTTCCCTTACTCCCACACATGGAATTAGCTTCTTTGAAGGGGCCCTGGCTACTGCTAATGAAAACCACTCCAGAGATTAATACTTGGGTACTAAGAGTACACACAGGTGTGCACAGGCAGACCAGGGATGCGATGGCACTCCATGGCCACTGGAAAGACAGGTGGAAAAGATGCTGTTTCCTAAGCTTGTAATTATGTTCATAGTGAGATTGCTCATATAGTTCTAGCATTACTACATCCTTCTCTTTTATATGATTTTTAAGTGGATTATTTTCTACAATGTGCCTATTTAGATTTTTAGCTGTTAACCCAAACTGATTATTCCCACCTCTGATTTTATCATTTTATATATGTATATGTGTGTGTGCATACATATGCATATATATATATATATGCGTGTGTGTGTGTGCATATATACATATATATATATAAATTTTAGGGACAGGGTCTTGCTTTGTTGCTGCCCAGGTTGGAGGAGTGCAGTGGCATGATCACAGCTTATTGCAGCCTTGAGCTCCTGGGCTCAAGCAATCCTCCAGCCTTGGTCTCCCAAAGTGTTAGGATTACAGGCATGAGCCACCATGCCCAGCCAAGATCCATTATTTTGAGGTCGCCTGTATGTATCCTTTATCAAAACCTTCTTTCAAGAAAGCATCCTGTGAAATTATGTTCCTAAATTATTGTTTTCATGTAAATGTCTATTTCTCATAAAGATATTGGATATAATGATAAAATTATTGACATGAATATATTCAGTTGTGCAAATTATATTTCTTATATAACTAAATGCCATTTCATGTCGATAAATTTATTGACACAAATTAATTCACATACTAGCTTCAAGAGGCCAACTGCCACCAGCGGGCAGCTGGGAAGCTACTCTCCTCTAGGAACCATCACCGAGGCGGGTTGCCATTAATTATATACTTTTGAGTGATTTACATCCAATTCCACAAATGTGTCTTCATTAATTGAAGGCATTCTGAAATACTACTGGCAAATAGAAAGAATAGAGATGTTTGCTGATTGAAAATGTGCAAATCACATAGTAAGGCCATGGAAGAGCCAGCTGTGGACTCATCTCTCCATTTACGAACCTGGATTCCCCCACAGAAAGGGGCCATCTCTTAGTCATTTCCATCTGCCTATGGCCAGGACAGTTTCCAGTAATAATAGGTGCTCAGTAACTCTTCTCTGAATGATGAATGGGTAGGAGGAAGAAAATGCCATAGGAATAGTGGAGAAAATCATAGCTTTCCAAATAATTAACCCAGAACCATCATCCACAGTCCACAATTTCTTCTTTTAATTTGTCTTCAGCAGTCTGAGGTAATTGGGTTTTGAGACAAATTTTAAATTGTTTCATTTCCAGAATTCGTTTGGTCACATCTAGGAGCAATCCATCTGCTAATCAATAAACAACATTTAAATGTTGCTGTGAGAAAGGCAAACCGGCACAAAACCAATACTGTCAGCAACCCAGAACAACTCTAATTTCCTGACAGAAATCGATTCACAGCAAAATAATGATTATTGTAAATATTTATAGTTCTAAAAGGAAACGCTCATCAATGCAGCTTTTTGAGCAGTTCATTTCCAAATAAAGATTCTGATGGGCCCCACCTAGCCATGTATCTTGTGGTGGAGGACGTGGTGGCTGTGAAGCGACTCTGTGGCTGTCTTGGAACTGGCTCTCTTGGAGGCTCTCCTGGAGGCCTGGGGGGCAGTTTGGGTACATTTTAGATGTGGTGGGGAGAGGAACACTGGGCATGGACAGGCGAGGTCCACACCTGGCTCTTCAGTATTTTGCTGTGAAATCTCAGAAAGCCATTTGACCACTCTGAACATTCCATTTTCTCATCTGGAAAAGGACAATAATCATATTGCCCAACTTAACCTTCCAGATTGCGAGGATGAAATGAAGAAGGGGGAGGCTATATCTGTGAACATATATTTAACAGACTGGACAACTTTAGGGTCTTTTCATGGTTCCGTATTTCCCAAGAACAGGGTTAAGGAGCAGGCAGGCAGTCTCCTGAGAAATCAGATGAGTCATCCTGAAGCTCAATGCCCAAGGGAGTTTTCCTCCTAAAAAATAAGTGACCCCAGAACGAAGTGTTCATTCAGGCATATGACTATGCAACAGGCGCTGAGAAAACAAAATGAAAAGGACCTATAAGGGCTGCTCAGGAAGCTCAGTCTAGTGAGGACGAACGCTGTGCAAACAGAGAAGTGGGGGATGGAGCTAGGCCAGTGCGACCAGAGCTGCGGGAACGTGAAGTGTGAGCTTCAGGGCTGCCCGAGAATTTCATGTTGAGCAGCAACCAAAGAGGGTTATTCCAGGAAAAGAAGAACAGGCAAAGACTAGCATTTCAGGGGAACCATGAACACAAATCAGTTTCCCAAACTTCAGTCTCCTGAAGTCTGCTTTTACACTTTTTTTGGGGGCGGGGGGGGCATGTCTTTGCAGCATGTACACCATTTAAAGTTGACTGATTTTTGAAAATGTAAACGAACAATTTAAAAAGAAAACTTTATATGACTACTGTAAGTGAAAAACGTTATTTGTCATAAACAGAATATGACCTTAGAACATGGACCACATCAACTCATTACTCATGAAATAAATAACTGTCAGGCTCAGTTTGTTTCTGAGGCTAACGGGGTGACCAAGACAGAGAGGTAAGAGAGGGAGATAATGACAGATAGGAATGAATGCTACGTAGAAAATATGAAGTGTCTTGGAAGGTTACTTTAGATGGGTTTCGGGGGGTGAGGGTTAGGGGCTGGAAGATATCATTTGAGCCGAGGACTACAGTGTTGGAGCTAAACACCTTCACATCAAAACCAAAAACAAAGTCATTAAATTTCCACCAGACTCAGCTGCCTGCAGAAGGCTGTGCCACAAGCAGAGAAATGAATGAGCGGGTGCTGGAGGCGCGCACATCCAGCGCAGACTTGTTGCCGGACAAAAAGAGACCAGAGAGGAGGAAGTCGCCTTGTCACGTGTCATCTTAGGCCGCTCAGTGCTCTGTAGCCCCTAAAACCCAGCCGGGTGGCCCAAAGGAAAGCACCCCACGCTTCGGGAAACGCCGCAGCTTTGGGCGGGATGCAGGTTGGGAGCACCCCGATGGACACATCAGTAAACTGAGAGCAAGAAAAGTTAATTCGCTGCCCCAAGTTAGGTAGTGAGAGGTAGAGCTGGGACACGAAGCGCACCCAGAACTCTCCTTGCACGCCCAGCTCGGCGGCCCCACATGCCGCGGGTCTAGGGTCGCGCTAGCAGAGGCCTGGCACAACCGCCAGACTCCTGATCCCGAGATCCGCCCTCCGGACCTCCCGAGGGCCCCTCCCTGGGCGTGGCTCAAAAGGCGGCGCGGCGGAATCCGTAAAGTGGGATAAAAAGCACGGCCTCTGACTGCGAGCATGCGCGTTAGCTCTGCCCTGCCGGGCCGCACTCGGCGCCGGGGGAGGGTCACCCGAGGCGGACGTCCGCTACGCAGGCGTCTGCGCCCCGTGGGGAGGAGGGCGAAGACTCCATCCGCCATGTTGGATGCCGCAGATTCGCCATAACCTCGCCGGCTCTTTTCTTAAAAAAATAAAAATAAAAAGCGAAGCGTCAGCAGGGCGCCCCGCCCCCTCGGTCGGCACGGGAGGGGGCCCGGAAGAGCCCGAGGCTTTTTTTTCCTCCGCGGTGGGGCGTTGCCATGGAGACGCGGGCGGCAGGTGAGCCGGGCTGGGGGTTGGGGTGAGACGGGGTGGGGGTGGGGCGCGGCGCGGCGCGGCGCGCGGGAAGCCGTTTCGAGCGTCGAGTCGGGAAGCAGTGCGCCGGCCGCCGGCCGCCGGCCGCGGAGGGATTCGGGTCTGGGGAGGAGAGCGAACGTAGTTGCGTCCTGCGGCTCACGTTCAGTCGCTGGGGTATCCCGCCGCAAAAAAAAAAAGCAAGGCGGGAGCGAGTGGGAGAGCATGCGCCCAGCCGTTTCCACGGCAATGGGTGGCGTTGGGGCGCGGGCCAGCGACGGAACGCAGTGGGCTCGAGGTTCGAATCCCGGCGGTGCCAGCTCTTTGACTGGACCTTGGCGGGGCTTCCTTCTTGCCTGGCCTCGGATTCCTCCTTGGCGAAATGAGTACCTCCTGCAGGCTTCCCGGCCGCCGGCTGGACCTAATAGAGTGACAGATCTTCCACTTGACACCCGGTGCAAGTCATTTAACCTTGAGCTTGGGGTCCTTCACCTGTAATTACCACAAGCTTCCACATTTGGGCACTGACTTAACACGTTTTGCTGCTCAGCTCTCTTGAGAACTCTAATTTGTAGGTCATTTATTATGAGGAACAGAAGTTCAGAGAGGTCAACTTTACACAGTTTAAAAACGACAGAACTGGGGCTTTAAAAATTAACTTCCTCCAACTTGGGCTAAAATCCAAACTCCTGCGTGCTCGCCTGACTTGTACCTCCATCTTCTTAGAATAGGGCTTGGCTCATGTAAGTGTTCAGTATATACTTAGTGAATCAAAGAACGAACGCGCTAACTGATCACGCCATCAGTCTGGTTTTTTTTTGCTGGAGTCCAAGTGACCTTTTGGAGATGCAAACGTCGTGTCACTGGGACTTGCCCCGCACAGCTGCCTCTCACCAGCTTTATCTTCCGAGCCTACCAGTTCATCTACTGAAACATCTGTAGTGTGTGTCCCCATGCTGAAGGAAGTAGCTTGTACTACCTCTAACCCCCAGGGACACCTTTCCTGACTTTAGTTCAAATAACAGCTTTGCGAGGAGCCCCTCTGCACGCCAGGCAGGGGTAAAGAGCAGTCCCAGTCGTAGTCCTGCCTCCACCTGCTGCGGTGCTAGATGTGGGAGAATGTGTCCTGGAGTGACAGAGTGGGCCCAGAGCCGAATATTGGGTCAGGAGACCCGAACTATATCAGGCGTGCTTTTTTTAATTTTTTTTTTTTTTAATTTTTTGAGACGGAGTCCCGCACTATCACTCAGGCCGGGGTGCAATGGTGCAATCTCGGGTCACTGCAACCTCTGCCTCCCGACCTCAGGTAAACCTCCCGCCTCAGCCTGCCAAGTAGCTGTGACCACAGGTGGGCTGATTAGCTGTGGTGCCCAGCTGATTCAGGTGTGCTGTCTTAGGTTAGCCTAAAATGAGCACCGGGGAGACCTGCTCTCCAAATATGGGTCGAGCATCCCTAATCCAAAAATCCGAAATCGGAAATGCTCCAAAGTCTGAAACTTTGAGCACTGACATGAGGCCACAGTGGAAAATTTTCTATCTGACCTCGTGAAGGTTCTCAGTAGAAATGCAGTTCCATAGCCGGGCGCAGTAGCTCACGCCTGTAATCCCAGCACTCTGGGAGTCTGAGGCAGGAGGGTCCCTTGAGTCCAGGAGTTCAAGACCAGCCTGGACAGTGTAGTGAAACCCCATCTCTATTTTTCTCAAAAAACTAAACAAAACAACAGTTGCACAACTGTAAAGACGATGCTGTTAACACTCAGAAAGAAATGCAGGCTGAACAGCGGACTTAAAGCCAGCCGTTGTTTATTGTTCTGTTGTTTAGCGGCTGATGCATGTGTTCTGGTGATGCTGCTGTGCCGCTTAGGTACCTTGAACGCCTTGTTTTTCACTGTATTAGTGGTGTGTCATATTTTTTACTGGTAAGGACTTATGTGTAAATAAATGTAAGAAAGTGATTGTCTTATTGGTAGCATAGAAATTCAGAGTCGGGAATGATGGCGATGCCAGACAACCACAGATTGCCCATATGTGTGGCTGAGATAGTGACACCTTTGTTTTCTGATGGTTCATTGTACGCTTTGTTTCATGATCAAAATTAAAAATATTGTAAAATTACCTTCAGACTGTGTATATAAGGTGCACATCAAACATAAATAAATTTCATGTTTAGACTTGGGTCCCATCCCCAGGTTATCTCATTATGTATATGCAAATATTTCAAAATCCAAAAACATCTGGAATTCTAAAACTTCTGGTCCCAAGCATTTTGGATATGGGATCCTGAAACTGTAGTTTATTTGGGAATAATAGGGGATTGCAATTTAGATACATGCGATATGCTGGATCATAGGTACGTCCAAAGAAGTTGGGGCAAATGGAAACTTTTAAAGACCCAAAAGGGAAGTCCACCTAAGCGGTTTTGAAACAAAGACCACTGGTTTCAGAGGCTTATTGCAGGAGCTGGCATTAGTCCATTGGAGACAGGTGCACCAGGCAAGTATCCTGTGCAAGTAACAGGCTCTAAGGAATTCCTGGCATAGTTCTGTCGTAGGCATACTTGCATGAGGGCCCTTCCTTCATATCCTCTGGCTCCATTTTGTTAGAGTTTGACATGAGTGACTCCATTTTGATAAACGTGAAATATCTTTTCGATTGGTGCCTTCCTCCTCCCACGTTGTTGCTTATATAGAGAGAATGAGTTGCCCACTTCTCTACTTCTGGAATTTACCCAAGAGTTTTAAAAAAGAACCCTGGACATATGTTGAAGTTTCCTTCAATTTCCAGCTGTACCAAATGAGAAAAGATCATATTTTAAAACGTGTTACTGTCAACTCATGGTCAGCTAATTTCTGAAAAGAGTTTCCTGTTTTGGTTAATTTAGGAAAGGGAGTACAATGAATGATAAGGAGGTGGAGTTGCATGTGGTCTACAGGGCACAGCTGTAGGTGGCAAATGAGCTGAGATGGTCATTGTGTGAATTGGAGCCCTCTTACCGCAGTGCTCCCTTCTCAGTGGGCTTCTCATTTGCCTCCGGTGAAAGGATTCCTGTTTCTTTTCTCCCCATACCTTGCAATTTACATAACTTTTCCAAGATAGCTATCGTTAAGTAGAATTAAGCTCTTGCCTAGAGCAAGGGCAGTCAAGAATCAGATATATTAAAAAGTCTCCTTAATTGCATTTCCCTTTGTACATAGTTTCAAGCAAACAGCCTCTGAAAAACTCTGCACCAAGATGGGCTGATTTAATTATGTAAAAGAGATTTAGCCTAGAGTTAAGTTTTCCCTCTCTTCTCAGCTGTTTACCCTGTTAAAGTTTCACTGTTTTTGCAATTTCTCAAGGGCAGCCATCAACTTTAAGGGCCGGAACATTTAGGGAACATTTAGGAGGGTGGAAAGAGCACGTGCTCTGGCTCCAGAGATCCGCTTCTCACCAGATTCCTGACCTAAGGGAAGTCACAGAACCCGTGGGACCCCAGTGCCTTCACCGGCAAAGGAGACACAGTCCTGCCACAGGTGGCTGCTGATGGCATTCAGGAAATGGGGTTTGTCTCTTTCCTTCCCAGAACCAGACTTCCAGTGTACAGCTCAGTACATTGTCATCCACTGGCTTCTTGAAAGCATTTGTGGATGGAAAGGCAGAGCCTCCCAGGCTCAGGCCATCCTCCCACATCAGCCTCCCGAATAGCTGGGACTACAGGGGTGCACCACCACACCTGGCTAATTTTTGTATTTTTTTGTAGAGATGGGGTGTCACCAGGTTGACCAGGCTGGTATTGAACTCAGCCTAAGAGATCCACTGGCCTCGGCCTCCTGAAATGCTAGGATTATAGGCTTGAGTCACTGTGCCCAGCCGAGTAATTTTTTTTTAATAAGTCATTTTTTAAAATTAAATTAAATTAATTTATTGGCACGGAGTTTTGCTCTTTGCCCAGGCTGGAGCACAATGGTGTGATCTTGGCTCACTGCAACCTCTGCCTTCTGGGCTCAAGCGATTCTCCTGCCTCAGCCTCCCAAGTAGCTGGGATTATAAGCATGCGCCACCACGCCTGGCTAATTTTGTACTTCTAGTAGAGATGGGGTTTCACCATGTTGGTCAGGCTGGTTTCCAACTCCTGACCTCAGGTGATCTGCCTGCCTCAGCCTCCCAAAGTGCCAGGATTACAGACGTGAGCCGCTGTGCCTGGCCGAGTAATTTTTTTTAAAAGAGAAAAGAAAAAGCAGAGCAAAACAAAATAGACATTTTAAACATCTTACAGATTTAAAGTTGCCTCCTTTTTTTTCAAGGAACACAAAATATATAGATAATTGAGTTTACTTATAAAGATAATGCTTGGCATATTTATAGAAAAACAGGGACTTAAAATTGGGTAACAATTTTCTTTTTTTAAATTAAAAAAACTAACTGGACATATTTGTTTCTTTATGGGGTATAATGGGATGTTATGATTTATGAGTATAATGTGGAATAATTAAATCAAGCTAATTAACATATCCATCAGCTCAAATAGTTACCATTTTGTGGTAAGTAAACATTTAAAATTTACTCTTAGCAAATTTGAAATGTACATTATTACTGTATTCACCATGCTGTGCAATATGTCTCAAAGAAAAAAACGATTCCTCTTGTCTAATTGAGGCTTTGTACCCTTTGATCATCATTTTTTCCTACACCCTCAGGCTCTGGTACCCACCATTCTACTCTCTGCTTCTTTGAGCTCCATTGTTTTAGAGTTCACATGTAAGAGAAAACATGCAGTGTTTGTCCTTCTGTGCTGGCATATTTTACTTAGGACAGTGTTCTCCAGTTTCATCCATGTTGTCACAAACGACAACATTTCTTTTTTACAGCTGAATAATATTCCGTTGTGTATATGTCCCACATTAAAAAAATCATTCATGTGTTGTTGGCCACTGAGGCCGATTCCATACTTGACTATTGTGAATAGCACAACAGTGAACATGGTTCAGTCATTCCTTTCGATATACTGGTTTCAAATCTTTTGAGTTATTTTAAATCATGTAATACATGGAGCTGCAAAAGGTGGAACTCTGGAATCGGATGCCTTTGTGTTCAACACAGTTTGATCAAGGCAGGATGGGTGGGGTAGGGATTTGGCCTTAGAGGATGCCAGTGGAAGCTGCGGGTTGTCTAAATAAGAAAGGGGCAGCATCCCATAGTGGGCAGTGGGGGAAAAGAGGACCAGCTCAGCCATGGGACCTGGAGCCAAGGACCAGGAGAGCTTGGGGTGTCCTGGCATTGCTGGAGGGCATTTTAATTCAGCCCCAAGACTTCTTGTAGGGCTCTAACTGGCTTCCTTCTTAGTGTTAGATATTCTCCTTGTGTCCCTGCTGGTGGGCCTCTTCTTCAGGAGTTGCTACCATTTCTCTGCCCCTTAGGGTTATTATTATTGCTTATTAATTCTTTTTTTTACTATTAGGCTGATCATCAGTTTACCTAGATGTTTATGCCAAACTTTGTGCTGTTTGCTAGGCATGCAAAGTCCAATATGACGTGTTCTTTCCTCTTGAGGATTTCATGCAGTCCTGGCAGTGGAAAACGGATTCCTTTAGGAATGGGTCTAGGTGCTGTGATGGAAGTAAGCCTTGAGTATTGAGGGCTTCAGAGTGGGTGCATCTACCCCAGCCCCAGGGATTGTGGGAAGGCTTCCTGAAGGAGGAGATGTTTTGAGCTGGGTCTTGCAGGGTGAGCAGAGGTGCCCTGTAGAAGGGACAGCTGGTGCAGTGACACAGGTGTGACCCACCCTTTGTGACCAGGTGAGCACTGAGTTTGGGGAGGGGCATGGGGTGCTGGAGGTCTGTGATGAAGGGCCTTTGAGTAGTGGGAAGCTGTCAGGACTTTATTTTGGAAATGTTGAGGGACAGGAAGATAACAAGGCTGGCTAATTAGCCTTTCAGAAAGAAAGATCTCTGGCAGCTGCCAAGAGACAGGTTTTTTCTTTCTTTTTTTTTTTTTTTTTTGGAGTACTATATACATGCTGAAATGCATAGACCTTAAGTGTAGAGTTTGACCACTCACATAACCCACAGTCCTAACAATATACAGAACTTTTTCATCAGCCCAGAAAGTTTTCTCTTGCCCCTTACTATCCCATCCCTGCTCCTCACCCCAAGCAACCACTAGTCTTTTTTTGTTTGTTTGTTTTTGAGATGGAGTCTTGCTCTTGTTGCCCAGGATGGAGGGCAATGGCACGATCTCGGCTCACTGCAACCTCCTCCTCCCAGGTTCCAGCAATTCTCCTGCCTCAGCCTCCCGAGTAGCTGGGATTACAGGGGGATACCACCACACCTGGTTAATTTCTGTATTTTTAGTGGAGACGGGGTTTCACCATGTTGGCCAGGCTGGTCTGGAACTCCTGACCTCAAGTGATTTGCCCACCTCGGTCTCCCAAAGGGCTGGGGATTACAGGCGTGAGCCGCCACTCCCGGCCGCAACCACTAGTCTTGATGTCACCATAGATGAGTTTCTTCTTCTATAGAACATCATATAATTCTTTTGTGTCTGGTTTCCTTTATTCAACATAAAGCTTCTGAGATTCAGTAGTTTGTTTCTTTCTGTTGCGTGGATACAGCCATAGTCTATTTCCAGTTTTTCGTTATTGGGAATAAAGCTGCAGTGAATGTTCCCGTACAAGCCTTTTTGTGGATATTTATTTTCGTTTCTTCTGGGTTAATAAGTACATAGGAGTGGAATTTCTGGGTTATAGAGTAGTTATGTTTAACTTTTTAAGAAACTTCCAAATAGCTTTCCAGAGTAGTTTGTATCATTTTACATTCCCATCAGCAACGTCAGAGAATTCCGCTTGCTCTCTGTCCTCACCAGCATTTGGTGTTGTCAGTCTTTCATTTTGCCTTCCCTAGAGGATATGCAGTGGTATCTCCCTTAATTTGCATTTCCCTGATGACCAGTGATGTTGAGCATTTTTTCTTGTGCTTATTGGCCATTTGTGTCATCTTTAGAGACGTGTCTATTCAAGTCTTTGGGCTATTTTAATAAATTGGGGGCTGGGTGGTAGCTCACGCCAGTAATCCCAGCACTTTGGGAGGCCAAGGCGGGTGGATCACCTGAGGTCAGGAGTTCAAGACCAGCCTGGCCAACATGGTGAAACCCTGTCTCTACTGAAATTTAAAAAAAAAAAAAAGTTAGCCAGGCTTGGTGGCTCATGCCTGTAGTCCCAGCTATTCAGGAGGCTGAGGCATGAGAATCGCTTGAACCTGGGAGTGGAGGTTGCAGTGAGCTGAAATTGCACCACTGAACTCTAGCCTGGGCAACAGAGTGAGACTTGGTCTCAAAAAAAATTAAAAATAAAAAATAAATTGGGGGCTGAGTGTGGTGGCTCATGCCTTCAATCTCAGCATTTTGGGAGTCTGAGGTGGGAGGATTGCTTGAGGACAGGAGTTCAAGATTATCCTTGGCAACATACAACATAGTAAGATCCCACCTCTACAAAAAAAAAAAAAAAAAAAGCCAGCTGGGCATGGTGGTGGATGCCTTTGGTCCCAGCTAATCAGGAGGCTGAGGTGGGAGGATCGCTTGAGCCCAGGAATTCAAGGCTGCAGTGAGCTGTGAACATGCCGTTGCACTCCAGCCTGGGCATCAGTGAAACAGTTTCTCTAAAAATAAATAAATAGGTAAGTAAATACATAAATAGGGTTTATTGTCTTTTTGTTGCTGGAATGTAAGAGTTCTTTATATATTCTGGATATTTGTCTTTTGTTGTATATATGTGTGTGTGTGTGTGTGTGTGTGTGTGTGTGTGTATGTTGTGAATATTTTCTCCCAATTTCTGCTTACCTATTTGTCTTTTATCTTTTGATGAACAGAAGTTTGTGATTTTATTGGAGTTTTATTTGCCATTATTTTTACATTTATAGGAAGTGCTTTTTGTATCTTCTCTTAAGAAATGTTTTCCTACTTTAAGGTCCAAAGAAAATCTCCTAAGTTTTTTTGTTTTTTTTTTTAAAGGTTTATATTTCTTGCTTTTGTTAGGTCTACTGTCTATCTCTAATAAGTTTGTGTATGGTATGAAGTAGGGATGGAGAATGTTTTTTTCTTGCACGTGGATATCCAGTTTTTCTAGCCTCGTTTGTTAGAAGAAACTTTTCTTCCTCCATTGAGTTACTTTGGCTCTTTTCTTGAAAATTATGCATCAGTTCACTCCTGAACTTTCTGGTCTGTTCCATTGCTCTATTTGTTTATTCTTTATCAGTACCACACTGCCTTGATTACTATAGCTTTATAGTAATTTTTGAAGTATAAAGAATAAGCAAGAGAACACTTTTTGGAGGGACAAAAGTGCAGGCAGGAGAGTTTCATTAGATGCTGTCCTAGTGCAGTCCAGGCTGTAGGGATGAGAAGGGACAGATTTAGAGAAATAGTTCAGAGAGGAAGCCCCTGGGACTGGTGAGGGCTTGGCTTTTACCTTAGGGACCTGCAGGCATTCCATCCATGTTTGTTTCTAGGGAAAGAGGAATGATGAACATAACAGGCTCAAGGACTTGAAAACTCTGCAGGTTTCCTATGTGCAGCCCTGGGTCTGTAATCTTCAATTTCCTCCTGTGGTGGTAGAGAGAAACATCTTTTGAATTCTGCCTGTTTTTGTTTCTGAGTTGGTGCAAGGGGCTTGTTCAGGGCTAGCCAGGTTCCTGGAAGCATCTTGGGAAGACCCTTCCTCGGGGAGAGAGCCCCACAGGGAACCAGGCTCAGGTAATGCAGGGAAAAGGGGCCCTGGGGGGAAGCAGAACTGGGTGAAGTCCTGGTCCTGCTGTCTTACAGCCCTGGGACCTTGGCAAGTATCTTGAGTCACCATCGCCTCCTATATTATATATTACATGAAAATGGTCCCCACAGACCTATTTGGTAGCGTGCTTGTAGAGTTTTCATAGAGGAGGATTGGGAACATACCTGGCATATGGCAGGGGACTTCACTCTTTTCCACCATCTGTTTTTTCCTTCTTTCCCTCTCCTCTCTTCCCCTTCCATTCTCCCTCTGTCAGTCTTCACCTTCTTTCCCTGAACATTTTATCACTTTTAATAGTATCTGGGAGAATTAAATGCATGAGGAGGGATTGGATCTAATCCCTCATGCAGTTGCAGGGGAATAAGATAGGGTCTGGTCATAACTATCATTTCTGTAGACCTGCTCAGTCAGGTGCTTCACACCCATTCTTTAGTTTATTCTTCACAAAAGCTCTGCAAGGTGGGCTTATTATCTCTGCTTTCCAAGTGAGGATACAGAAGCTCAGGCTGGTCCCTGTGGCTGTCCAGCCCCACTCAATCTCTCCCTAGTGCTACTGGCCATCTGCGCTTGCTGATGTGGCCATAAACATCTCTGAAGTGCCTGCTGTGTGTGAGGCCCTATCTGGGCTGTGTGCAATGGCCAAGGCATGAGCCGTTAGGTGGCCGCACAGCACTACTCACATATCCTCTATGGGAATGGTACTCGGCATTGAGGGGTCCTTGAGACCTGTTCTGAAGGAACTCATAGTCTGTAAGGCAGACAACACTAATTAAAATGAGCAAAAGGTTTGAAAGATACTTTAACAGAAGAATGTATAAAAATGGTCAATAAATGTATGAAAAGATGCTCAATATCACTAGTTCCTAGGAAAATGCAAATTAAAATCACAGTGAGACACTACTACCTACCCACTAGAATGGTGAAAATTAAAAAGACAATCCCAAGTGCTGATAAGGATGTGAAGCAGCTGGAACTTTGATACGTCATTAGTAGGAATGCAAAATGGTACAGCTACTTTGGAAAATAGTTTGCTGGCTTCTTACAATGTTGAGGGTACACTTATATATTAGTCTGCTTTCATGCTGCTGAGAAAGACATACCCGAGACTGGGTAATTTATAAAGAAAAAGAGGTTTAGGCTGGGTGCGGTGGCTCACGCCTATAATCCCAGCACTTTGGGAGGCCGAGGCGGGCAGATCACGAGGTCAGGAGATTGAGACCATCCTGGCTAACATGGTGAAACCCTGTCTCTACTAAAAATACAAGAAATTAGCTGGGCGTGGTGGTGGGTGCCTGTAGTCCCAGCTACTCGGGAGGCTGAGGCAGGAGAATGGTGTGAACCCAGGAGGCGGAGCTTGCAGTGAGCCGAGATTGCGCCACTGTACTCCAGCCTGGGCGACAGCGTGAGACTCTGTCTCAAAAAAAAAAAAAAAGAAATAGAGATTTAGTGGACTCACAGTTCCACATGGCTGTGGAGGCCTTACAATCATGGCAGAAGGCAAAAGGCACTTTTTACTTGGGGGTAGGCAACAGAGAATGAGAACCAAGTGAAAGGGGAAACCTCTTATGAAACCATCAGGTCTCATGAGACTTATTAACTATCATCAGAACAGTATGGGGGAAACAGTCCCCAAGATTCAATTTATCTCCCATTAGGTTCCTCCTACAACATGTGGGAATTATGGGGGCTACAATTTAAGATGAAATTTGGGTGGAAATGCAGCCAGACCATATCAACTTGCCATAAAAGGTAGCAATCCTATTCCAAGAAAAATGAAACTTATGTCTATCTGAAGACAGGTATGCACATATTCATAGCAGCTTTATTTGTAATAGCCCTGTCTTAGTCTGATTTCTGTTGCTTATAACAGAATACCTGAAGTTGGGTAATATATAAGGAAAGGAATTTATTTCTTATAGTTCTGGAGGCTGAGAAGGCCAAGGTCAAGGGGCTGCATCTGGTGAGGGCCTTCTTGCTGGGTGGGTACTCTCTGAAGAGTCCCAAGGTGGCACAGGGTATCAATGGCAAGGGGCCGAGTTTGCTAATGTACTATGATCAGGACTCTTTTCCTCTTCTTTTAAAGCCACCAGTTCTACTCCCATCATAACCCATTAATCCATTAACTCTTTAATTCATTCATGAGAGCAGAGCCATCATGGTCCAATCACATCTTAAAGGCCCCACCTCTCAGCAATGCCACATTGGGGATTAAGTTTCAACATGCATTTTTGGAGGGAACATTGAAAGCATAGCAAGCCCCAAACTGGAACCAGCCCAAATGCTCATTAGCTGGTGAATAGCTAAACAAATTGTGGTATATCCATACAAAGGAATACTACTTGGCAATGAAAAAGGATGAAAAAGTGATGCAGGCAACAACCCGGACTAATTTCAAGGTTGTGTTAAAGAAGCCAGACACAAAAGACAACATACTTTGAGGATGGGAAAAATTAGAACCTTTGTTCACTGTTTGTTGGAATGTAAAAACAGTGCAGCTGCTGTGGAAAACAGTATGGAAATTTCTCAAAAAATTTCAGATAGAATTACCATGTGATTTAGCAACTTCACTTCTTGGAATATATTTCCCAAAATTGAAAGCAGAGTCTCAAAGAGATATTTGTATACCTATGTTCATAACAGCATTATTCATAATAGCTAAAACTTGGAAACGAACTAAGGGATGAAAGGCTAAGCAAAATGTAGTGTATACATAGAATAGAGTATTATTCAGCCTTAAAAAGGGTGGAAACCTGACACGGGCTACCACATGATGAACCTTGAGGCCATTGTGCACAGTGAAATAAGATAGTCACAAAAAGACAATTAGCAAATGATTACCCTTACATGAGGTTCCTAGAGTAGTTAAATTCAAAGAGACAGAACGTAGGATGGTGGTTGCCAGGAGCTGGGGGAGGAGGCATCCGGAGTTAGTGTTTAATGGACATAGAGTTTCGGTTTTGTAAGATGAAAAATTTCTGGTGATGGATGGTGGAGATGGTTGCACAACAATGTGAATGTATCTAATGCCACTGAACTGTATACCTACAAATAGTTAAGATGGTACATTTTATGTGTATTTACCATAAACACACATTTACGTAGGGGTGGGGGGTGAGGGCACTGACTGAAGAGGCATTGGGAGCTTGGTGGGGGCACTTGGGACTGGTCTGTGTCTTGACTGTGGTGATGGCGACACAACCCTGTCTCTCGATTTAAACTTATTCACTTGTACAAGGGTCGCTTGGGCAGTGCCAGAAGCTTGTACAAGGTAGAGTAGGGGGATCAGTGACATGGTCACTGCCAGTCACTTCTGCCTGGGCTGGGCGAGGGGCTCAGGAAAGCCACAGGATGATGTTTGAGCAGAGTGACCAGGCCAAGGGGACACAGCAGGGGGCAAGGCAGGGAAGCATGAGGGAGCCCGACAAGGTACGCAGCCTCTGCCTCCCCCCGGACTGGCCAGAGCTCCTCTGAGGTGGGGCAATCACAGCCCAGAGTCCGACAGTGAACTTCCAGGTCCGTGTGCGTTCTTTGTACAGGGGTCAGGCCTGAGCTGCTGAGCACTGGGGTGGAGGGAGGGGAGTGTGCTCAGCCGGCCGCTCTCCTGCTGGAGGTGCCAGCACTCTGGCTGAGCCATCCAGTAGCCTCTGGCTTGTGAGACCCTGCCCATGTCCTGAGTCTCTACCTCCATCGGCAGGGTCAACTCCCCATCCATCTAGCCTGCCTTTCTCTCCTCTCCTTGGCCTTGCTTCTTGCTGAGTTGGGTGTCTATGGGGTCCCCCACCTCAGAAATGTGGGCTCTGGGAAATAGCACTGGCTTTGGAGTCCCGGAGACCTAGCTTTGCATTTTAGACCAACAATGTGATAGTTCTTGTGACTTCTTTGAGCCTCAGTTTCCATTTCTACAAAATTGTAGCTAAACATGTCATCTGAGGATTTTATTCTCTGAAGAACCAAATCAGGTGAGGTACACACTGGACTGGCTGGTGCTCAGGAAGTGTTTTTGAGGTGATCTTGAGAGTTCTTGCTGAGCAAGCCCATGTTGAACTCAGCGCCTAAGACTCCATCAGAGGCAGCTTGCAGCTTTTCAAAGTCTGTCGGGGAGTATCACTGCCTGACAATGCGCAGGACTTGCAGCTGTCCTTGGCCCCACTGCCTGTATGCCACTTAGCTCCCCACGGGTGCGTGCCAGCCTTCTGCCTGAGCCGAGGCTCCTGCCCCGGTGCCTTGTCCATCCCGACAGCATGAAGCTCCAGCACTCACGTTCTTAACCATCAGAGAGGTTATCTGCAATCATAGCTTCCACCGTGTCCCAGTGCTGTGTGAGGTGCTCTCCAGCCATCGTTCTCTGCCAGTGTAACTGCAGTTCTCTCATGTTGGGATATTATCTTTGATTTACAGACAAATAAACGGAGGGGCAGAGAGGTTTGGTCACACGCTGGTAGGTGGTCCAGCCAGGATTTGAGCTTTGGGCTGTCCAATCCCAAACCAAACTGTGCTCTTTTCAGGCTACTGAGTGGACTCCATCACATTTCTTGAGCACCTGGGCCATCAGCACTTCCCACCCTACCTCATTTAATTTAATGAGGACCCAGGGAGGCAGATGCTGTTATTGCCATTATACAGATTAGGAAACGGGCTCAGCAGGGCAGAGTCATGGCACAGAGTCCACTCCTCACTAGGAGTGCAGCCAGACTCACCCAGGTCAGTGTGGTCCCAAAGCATAGGTCTTTATACCTACAGGCTGTGGGTTAGCTCCTTTTATTTCCTCTATTGTCATTGCTTTCATGTCTCTGTTCCTTTCCCTCTTTGGGCCTTATTGTTCCTTAGAGATTGATAGAAGCATTTCATACTTTGGGGTTATTAACCCTTTCCTGCCAGAGTTTGCTGTTTGCCCTTGTGGTGGGTTTGACCTGCTCTCAGGTGTGGACCCTGGCTTTATCCTCAGTTCCCTACACAATGCGGGGAGGGGGTGAGGGGCAATGATTAAGATCATTGGACTTTAGGGAAATGTGGGAATATAGAGATACAGTTGCAGAAATGCGAGGTGCCCTGGAACACCAGGCTTTGATTCTACGTTTTTAATGTTGATCTCACTCTCCTCTTCTTCTCTTTCTCCTGCTCTAAATTTTTAGAAGACAAAGTAATCAAGAAAAACATTCTGTACTTTTCCTTTTTAATCTTCTTTGGTCTTTGCTCTCTAATGGGAAGACTGTGTAAGAGATGCCCACAGAAGGGCTTGAATTGGGAAAAGAGTTTTGGTGATGGGAACTGATGGCTAGACATCAGGTAGGCAGGAACATTGATGGGATTTGGTGACTGCTTCTTGGTGCCCTTCCAGGGGAGGAGTCAAAGGTGAGAGGGTGGCCAGGAGGGTGCTGTGCCCTGGATCCCTGGGGGTGTCCGGGAGGCTGGTTCTGTTGAGTGGGAGGAGAGTTCCTCTTTGGGACACAGTGGCTTTGACGGTTCACCTGACCTTCTGACGCTTCTACCAGAATGTCCCAGGGAAGAGGGTGCATGAGTGATTTGTGTGGGGCATGGTGTTTGGAATTCTTGGATGCAAGGAACATAGATTTGATCAGGGCATTCTTTATTATTGGTCTTATTATTTTAGTTCAGAATTCCTTAGCAAGACTGCTGGAGTGTCTGAATAGTTGGCTGTCCTGCACTGTCAGGTTCCCCCGCTGCCTCTTCTGGGCATGCTCTCTATCTCTTCTGCCTTCCCTTGCCTCCTCCTGCTGCTATTATTTAGGTCATTCTTTTTTTTTTTTTTTTTTTTTTTTTTTTTGAGATGGAGTCTCGCTCCTTCACCCAGGCTGGAGTGAAGTGGCGTGATCTCAGCTCACTCAGCTCCACCTCCTGGGTTCAAGCAATTCTCCTGCCTCAGCCTCCAGAGTAGCTGGGACTACAGGCATCTGCCACCACGCACAACTAATTTTTTTTGTATGTTTAATAGAGACGGGGTTTTGCCGTGTTGGCCAGGCTGGTCTCGAACTCCTGACCTCAGGTAATCCACCCACCTTGGCCTCCCAAAGTGCTGGGATTACAGGCGTGAGCCACCGCGCCCGGCCTCAATTGGGTCATCCTTCTGCGTGTTCCTGACCGGCCCTGGTGGCTCCCTTATCCCAGGGCTTTTGGAGTTTGCTCTGTGTGCAGTCTGAGCAGGTAGGAGGGACTATGTGACATAGGGGTCTGTTGCTCAGCACTGAGCATGTTAAATATTGTTGTACTGGCTGGGTGCGGTGGCTCACGCCTGTAATCCCAGCGCTTTGGGAGGCCGAGGCAGGCGGATCACTTGAGCCCAGGAATTTGAGATCAGCCTGGCCGACATGGTGAAACCGCTTCTTTTTCTTTTTTTTTTTAGTTTTTAGTTTTTAGTTTTTTGAAATGGAGTCTCGCTCTGACCGGGCTGGAGTGCAGTGGCGCGATCTCGGCTCACTGCAAGCTCCGCCTTCCAGGTTCACGCCATTCTCCTGCCTCAGCCTCCTGAGTAGCTGGGACTACAGGCGCCCGCTACCACACCCGGCTAATTTTTTGTATTTTTAGTAGAGACGGGGTTTCGCCGTGTTAGCTAGGATGGTCTGGATCTCCTGATTTCGTGATCCGCCCACCTCGGCCTCCCAAAGTGCTGGGATTACAGGCGTGAGCCACCGTGCCAGGCCAGTGAAACCCCTTCTCTACTAAAAATACAAAAAAAGGCGGGCGCGGTGGCTCACACCTGTAATCCCAGCACTTTGGGAGGCTGAGGTGGGCGGATCACAAGGTCAGGAGTTCAATACCAGCCTGGCCAAGATAGTGAAACCCTGTCTCTACTAAAAATACAAAAATTAGCCGGGCATGGTGGCGGGTGCCCGTAATCCCAGGTACTCGGGAGGCTGAGGCGGAGAATTGCTTGAACCAGGGAGGCGGAGGTTGCAGTAAGCCGAGATCGTGCCACTGCACTCCAGCCTGGGTGACAGAGCGAGACCAACGGAGTGAGACTCCATCTCAAAACAAAACCAAACCAAAAACAAACCAAAACAATTAGCCAGATGTGGTGGTAGGCACCTGTAATCCCAGCTACTCTGGAGGCTAAGGTGGGAGGATCGCTTGAACCTGGTGGGCGGAGGTTGCAGTGAGCCGAAATCGCGCCACTGCACTCCAGCCTGGGCGACACAGCGAGACTCGTCTCCAAAAAAAAAAAAAAAAAAAAAAATTGTTGGATGAGTTTCCTGACTGATGGCAGCTCAGAACCGTTAATATGCCTGAGAGAGATACGTAGAGTCCAAGTTTTTCTAGACGCTGGGCGCTTCTCGCCTGCAGCCTCCAGGGACTGGAGCGGGCTCCCAGAGACCTAGGAGGGCCCCCTGCTGGGTGGTGGCGGCTACCAGCCTCAGGCCACACCCCCTCGGAGTGCTGGTTGGTCTGTGGATGGTGTCATGTGCTCATTCTGGGCCAATCAGAGCCTCTGTGGCGGCAGGATGCCCTGTCCCACCTGGGCAGGGCTGTAGCTGTATTGGAGAGAAGCGCGGGTGGGTGGCGCCAGCTAGGGATAACTAGGATGGTAGGGCTTCCTGGGAGAGTGCGGGAGTCTGAGAAGAAAGGGTGTAGATGGAGAGGCGGTGGCCTCACCTCTGCATGCTCCGTGGGAAGCGGCGGAGGCGCCCAGCATCCCTCCTACTCTGCCCTTGGTGGAGGTTTACGAGGTAATTCTCCCGATGCGAGTTTCCACTCTTAACTTTCCTGTTGATTCCTGGGTGGCTTCAGAGGTGTCTCGGCTGTTCTCCACTCCTGGTCGCCTATAGCAACTCCTGGCAGGAACGCTGTGCTGCTTTGCAGGGTGGCCCGGGACTCAGGGGCTGCCTTGGTTGGCTAGAGATGCGGCCTGGGTCTGGGGAGCCTCCTTGTTTAGAGATGGCCCACACCTGGGGGTGGCACCTCCTTGGTTAGAGATGGGGCCAGGGCCTGGGGGTGGCACCTCCTTGGTTAGAGATGGGGTCAGGGCCTTAGGGTGGTGCCTGTTTGGTTAGAGATGCGGGCAGGGCTTGGGGGCAGCTCCTCCTTAGTTAGAGACTTGGGCATCTGGGGGGTGGCACCTCATTCGTTAGAGATGGGACTTAGGCCTGCGGATGGGCTCCTCCTTGGTTAGAGATGCGGGTAGGGCCTGGGGGCAGTGCCTCCTTGGTTAGAGATACCACCTGGGCCTGGGGGTGGGTGGTGCCTCCTTGGTTAGAGATGCAGGCAGGGCCTGGGGATGGCGCCTTCTTGGTTAAAGACCTGGGTGTCTAGAGGGTGGCACCTTATTCGTTAGAGATGGGACTTGGGCCTGCGGATGGGCTCCTTCTTGGTTAGAGATGCGGGTAGGGCCTGGGGGCAGCGCCTCCTTGGTTAGAGATGCCGCCTGGGCCTGGGGGTGGTGGTACCTCCTTGTTTAGAGAGGCAGGCAGGGCCTGGGGGTGGCGCCTCCTTGATTACAGACGCAGGCAGGGCCTGGGGGGCGGTGCCGCCTTTGTTAGAGATGGCCGAGGCCTAGGGGGTGGTGCCACCTTGGTTAGAGATGCGGGCAGGGCCTGGGGGCAGCGCCTCCTTGGTTAGAGATGCTGCCTGGGTCTGGGGGGGGGGGCGGTGCCACCTTTGTTAGAGATGGCCCAGGCTTGGGGAGTGTCGCCACCTTGGTTAGAGATGCGGGCAGGGCCTGGGGGCAGCGCCTTCCTGATTAGAGATGCCGCCTGGGCCTGGGGGTGGTGGTGCTTCCTTGGTTAGAGATGCAGGCAGGGCCTGGGGCGGGGGCAGTGCCGCCTTTGTTAGAGATGGTCCAGGCCTGGGGGCTGGCGCCATCTTGGTTGAGATGGCCGGGCCTGGAGGGTGTCGCCTCCTTGGTTGGAGATGGCCGGGCCTGGGGGCGGCGCATCCTTAGTTACAGACGGAGGGCCTGGGCCTGGCAGCCGGGGAGTGGCTCTTGCCTTTCAGAGACAAAGATGAAGAGAGCAAGGGGTATGGGATTTGCTCAAGAGCATGGCCAGGGGCCCTACTGGGAGCAGAGCCGAGGCTTCTCACCTCTCAGAGCGTCTGCGAGGGCCTTCCTGGCCGGGGTGCCTTCTGGGGAGGATGTGGACGCAACCCCCTTGCCCTGGGTCTGGAGTGAGCTCCTCCACTGCAGCCGGGGCCATGGTTGGTTCGTCCTCCTCTGGCCGCTGCCTTCTCCTGGGTTCTCCCTGCCTGGCTCCCTCCCCTGAAGCCTTGAGGTCCATCAGTTTGCGGTGCGACCATCCTGCTGTGGGCATGAGAATCCTCCCTTTCCCAGGTGACTTCATTTTCGTGTTTTTTTTCAATGTGGAGATGTCTTTTGAGAACTAATTTTTCAACTTTAAAAAATGGAGACCTTAGATATATAATGAGGCAACATTTAGGGAATTGTAGTTATAGTGATAACTATGGTAATGGATTTGATTGCTTTTTCTATTTAATACTCCGAATGTCTTCTAGGGAGAAAGGCTTTGGTTACATGGACACCTTTTATTCTTTGAGCCAACTTGATTTGAGGATTCCAATGGGGAGGGGGCACAGGAACACACGAGCGCTGAAGTTCCTGCAAGTAAAAGACCATGGATCTGGAGCTTCTGGAGCCTTTAGAGAGGCAGGGAAGATCCAGCGATGGGAAGGAGAGGCAAATGAACTAGGAGGATGGCTAGATGGAGCCTGTTGTGTGTTGACCTCTCCTTCAGATGCTCAAATACCGAAGCCATGTTGGATGTAGGGTTTGTTCTCATTTAACCTGTTATTATGACATAGTTTATACTTACAGAAAAATGGAGAGAGTAGTACAAAAACTTTTCATATGCCCTTCACTCAGTCTCCTGAGTGTTAGTATTTTACTACATTGCTTTGTCCTCTGTCTCAGCCATTTGGGATAAAGTTGCAGAGCTGATGCCCCTTTGCCTATTCCTAAGTATCTTCGGTGTTTATTTCCTAAACACAAGGACATTCTCCCACATAACCACATTTCAGTTATCAAAGTGAGCAACAGCATCAGTGTAGCTTTCCTCTTGAGATGTCACTGATTGTCCCAGCGACACCCTTTATGGCGGAAGGACACCTCAGCCACGCGCCTCATTCCAGCGTCATTTTTATGGCGGAAGGACACCTCAGCTGCGCTGCGCGTTCCAGCGTCATGTCTCTTCACTCTGAATGTGGAGCGCTGCCTCTGGCCTTGTGTTCCAGGACATTGATATTTTTGTGGAGTATGGGCAAGTTATTTTGTAGACTCTACCTCCCTTTGGCTGTGTGTAATGCTTCCTCGTGAGTGGATTTAAATTCTGCATTTCTGGGCAGGAATTACGCAGAAATAATGCTGCGTTCTCAGCACACCATAGCAGGAGGCACGTGATCATGATTTGTCCCATTGCTGGTGATGCTACATATTTGAGAAGGTCAGGTTTCTTCACTGTAAAGTTACTGTATTTCCCCTTTGTAATGAAATGCCTTGTGGTGAGCTATTTGAGACCGTGTGTTTATCCTGCTACGCCTCACTCCAAGGACTTTCTTCATTCAGTAGTTTCAGCACCCATTGATGATTCTTGCCAGACTTGGTTAGCATCAGGATGGCTGCTACGTGATGGGTGTCTAATTCCGTCATTTCTTCTGCATTTACTAGTTGTCTTCTCCCACCCCCCGCGCCCCGTTTTATTGAGGTATAATTAACAAAAATTGTATGTAAGTAAGGTATACGGTGTGATGCTTTGATACAGGCATACATTGTGAAATGGTTATCACAGTCAGCTAATTCACATAGCCGCACCTCACGTTGTTACTATTTTGTTTTACTAGTTGTCTGTGTAAGGAAGAACGTTCTCTTTTCCTTTATTTATATTTGTGTAGACTCAGGAATGCTTATTTTAGTCAGTGGTCTGTAATCTTTTCTCATTGTTTAATTTGGTGCTCAGATTGCCCCATATTTGGCCAGTTGTGTTAAAGTGGGCCTTTGTATTCCTTCAGCGTGCCCCCGCTTTTGTGAGGACTTCCTTACTTTCTGGTACAAGATATTCTGGGCTCATTTTCTGCTTTCCCTGTTCCAGCTCTGGAATCAACTATTTCTACAAGGAGACCTGGTTTCTTTTAGTGGAGAGTGGCATTTAGAAACGGAGATCTGGGAACTAGGTGAGCTGGGTGTCATTGCCTCTCCACCCTCTCAGAAACACAGCTAGGAAACAGAAGTATGTATGTACATATACGAGACATACATGTATCTAAATTCAAGACACACCTACACAATCTGTATTTCCCTCTTAAAAATCATTGAGTTCACATGGATTTTTCCAGTTGGAATTCAACAGCACAGTGTATTCTATCCTCTCTCCTTTCCATATTGATAACTCCGTTCTCTGACAAAGAAAAATCTGGATCTCACTATCCATAATATAGTTACTTATTTGCTCAGTCCTGGACTATACTAAAAATAGTTTCAGAATCAGGAAACCATGTCTTTGTGAAAAAGAAGCCCGCTACCTAGAGTTCAGTATTTAATTAGAGCTCTTCTTCTCTTTAGCCCGAGGCATCTGGTGTAAACAGCAGCTTCCAAAGTTACTTGGGTTGATCGTCTCCTATTTCAGTGCAATTATGGTTATTCATTTAAAGTATAGTTTTGTTCATTTGTTTGTTTGTATTTTGTTTTAAGATTTCCTCCCATACTTGTTTATTGTATTTACTTTCATCCTTTGACTAGGTGAATTTTGGAGGTGAGCATATTTCAGTGAAAGGACTGAATTTCGCTTCTTTTTGTTTGTGGGGCTTGAACAGAGAATGGCAGAGGCCTGAGGGTGTAAGTTTCCAGGAAGGAGTAAAAGTCCTGGGCGGCCATGGCCCTGAAGGGACTTACCCCATTGAGGTAGGGCTGGGGCGCACCTGCTGACACCTGGATTCTGAAACCCTTCAGTGAGAGTCTTTCTTCCAGTGCTTTGTCTTGGTTCTGGTTTCTCTTCCTTCAAATCACCATTCTGATTTGCATTTATTCCCATTTTATAGGTGAAGAGTCAGAGAGTCAGAGAAGTTGTGTTTTCTCCTCTGCTGGGGATTGGACTGGGGGCTTTCCCACCCTGAGCCTGATCTTTCTTCCTTGGCACACCATCTTCCTTTTCTAGAAAATGAGCGTTAAGAATGACTTAGTTCAGGCCGGGCATGGTGGCTTACGTCTGTAATCTCAGCACTTTGGGAGGCTGAGGTGGGAGTTCGAGACCAGCCTGACCAACATGGAGAAACCCTGTCTCTACTAAAATACAAAATTAGCCAGGTGTGGTGGCGCATGCCTGTAATCCCAGCTACTTGGGAGGCTGAGGCAGGAGAATTGCTTGAACCCAGGAGGGTTCAGTTAGTTCAGATTATTCTCAGGGTTTCTTAAGTGAACACTCTGGAAATGTTCTGGTCTTCATGATAAAGGAAATGCAGGTAAATATCTTTTATAGCTTTAACATGGATCTTTTAAAGCACTTTACTATATTTTGAATTAAATGATATTGATAATTTTGGAGCTTACAATCTATTGAGGGAGACAGGTTAAACCAATAAGCACAGCATTAAATACATGATTACAAATCGTGGTCATATTACAAGGCAAATAAGCAGGAGGGAGTACCAGAGACCTCATTAATATTGAAGGGGGTTTACGAAAAGTCTCTCTGAGAAAGCTAGGATGGAGTTGAGACTTGAAGAATGAAGTTCCTGAATTAATAAAAAGTCTGAAAACCAGCGAGCAGGTGCTTGCTTACCCGTCCTCCTCACCTTGCAAAATTGCAAGCCTGCAGGCCGGAACAAGCTGCCCTGTGGCCAGAGTTCTCGTTTGTCTTTTATCGCCCCCTAGGGGACATGTGTGTGAATGGATCTGCTACAGGTGGCCTGGGAGACACTGTGTCTGTGGAGGCGCCCGCTGCAGCGGAGACTGGCCTCCTGGCCACCACCACAGTGTAGGCCCCGCCTGAGCATGGGGCTGAAGGGCCAGGATGCCAGGCCTGCAGGAGAGAAGACCCAGGGCCACTGGATAGCTTGTTCAGATGCTTACAGCACTTGGCTATGGGAGAGACTGGCCTTGCCAGGGTCACCCTGAGGCTGTACTAGCCTAGCATGGTGAGGGAAAAGGGGGGCAGCCTTTCTGTGGCTCCCAGTGATGTAAACACAGGTGGCAGCTGCCCACAGTGATGCCTCTGCATCGAGGGGAGGGCCAGGTAGGACTTTCTGACCTTGTTTGGATACAGGCTGGGAAGCTGGACTTGGACACTCTGTCCTTTCCAACAGCAAGAGTCTACAAAACTAGGTTATAAATAACACCACAGTCATGTAAAATTATTCTCATGAACAAAATGGAATTGCTTATTTATGTTCCTGGAGGGGAGAGTCTGTGTCTTCCTCATTTCTGATTGCACCTAGCATGGTGAGTGACCGATGTCAGGCATTCATTTAGTGTTGAATTATGAGGCCAATGCACATAAATTCAAAGAATTCTGCTTTTTTCTCCTAATAAAAACTGAACAGCCCAGATATTTGTAGAATACATTAAATATTTATTTTATATTTTGGTTACCAGGAAAAATGGGCCAGATCATTTTGGTAGGCTGGGGATGGGTTGAGGGGATGGTTTGGAGAATTCTTCTTTTCCCAGTGGCTCTCCTTCCTTAAATTTAAAGCTCTATTCTGGAATTTGGAAAGACCCTAGACACATGTAAATACTAAGGGGAAGTTCTTTCTTCAGGATTTAATTTGAAAATCAGAACATTTTATATAACTGAGCCCAATATAACTGAGGCCAATCTCAGACTTTCATAAAGCGGACATTTGGAATTGAATTTGTATGTTTTCCACATCTGCCTCCAGTTCCTGCCCAGCCTGTTATTTTATCTCCTTGATCAGGACCTCAGGATCCCTGAGCACACAGTCAGCTTTTAAACCTGTGACAATAATAAATGAAAATGTTCGTCCGTCATCTGCCTCTCCTGTAACAGTGTGGACAGGGACTTGGTCTGCAGGTTCTAAGTCTGCTAATTCTTTGTCTCGATTTTCCTAACTCTTGAATCTCAAAGAGTTTGGGGGTGGTGGAAGCCTTCTCCTACACTGCTGGAGGTCAGAGAGTAGGACCTGTGTACTACATTTCTCTCGTCTGCAGGGAAAAAGTTGCCTGGTATTCTGGAAATAATGTGAATACTGGGTTCATGCCTAGTCCAAACTTTGATGTGCTGTAGGTGAAAAATAACACACTGGCTGTTGAAGACTTAGTACACAAAATTTAAAATTTCTCATTGATCTTTGAAAATAGATTATAAGTTAAATGATTCTATTTTGGATATACTGGGTTAAAGAAAACATCATTAAAATTATTTTTTCTTGATTATTTTTATTTTAATATGGCTACTGGAAAATTTTAAATGACATCAGTGGCCATGCTGTGTATCTGTTGGACAGCACTGGCCTGGACAAAGCATCCAGACTCTTGCCCCGTGCTTTCACAGGCCTGGGCTGGAGTGCGTGTCCTTGTGCAGAGTCACACATCTGTCCGTGTCCTCCAGTCTAGGAGGTGTCCCTGGCGGGGGCCATCTCCAGGAACAGTGCCTAGCACCTTTTAAGAAAAAAGTAGCTGTTGACTGAATTCGGCCTTCTATATTGTTTTCAAGCCTGTTTCACCTGGTAGCTTGAATACCTTGACCGCTGGAAATTCTACTTGTTTTTCTCTTTCATGGCTCCATCTGCTCTCTATCGTAATATGCAAATCACATCTTTGTTGAATTAAAACATCCCTGAATTAGGGGAAGGAGGCTGGGTAGAGTCAGCATTTCTAAGGACTTGGGTTTTGTCTGGCAGGAATTCTCACCCACCATGGTGTTGATGCAGGGCAGGTTCTTGGCTTCGCTCAGGAGGGAATTCAAGAGTGAGCTGCTGGTGGTAGTAGAAAACAGCTTTATTAAGGCAGTGACAGTGTTACTGCTCCTGTGGAGCAGGGCTACCCTGTAGGCAGAGCGCCAAGAGTAGCAGTGCTTTGCAGCCAAATTTATACCCACTTTCAATGACGTGCTAATTAAGGGGCAGGTTATTCAGAAATAGCTAGAAAGTGGGTGGTAACTTCCGGCATTGCCATGGCAAGGTAGTAACTTTTGGGTGTTGCCATTGCAATGGTAAACTGTTACGCTCTGGTGGGCGTGTATTATGGTGATGGGCAGTGAGAGGTGCTTTAGGCCCCTCTTCCCAGTTCTGGCCAGTCTTCAGTCAGGTCTGAAGTTGAATCCTGCCTGCCTTCTACCTCAATGTGATGTTACTAAACTGCAGAAACGGAAAAGGGCAGGCAGCACCTTCATCTGCTGTGTGCCAGGCACTGTGCTTGGTACTTCACTGGAATAAACTCCTGCATTTTGAAAACCCCAGGAAGCAGAGTGAGGAAACCGTGGCTGGATACGTCTAATGAACAAATGGGTTGAATCCCACCTCCTGCAGCTCTCGGTTCCCTGAGGCTGCAGCAAGCAAGCTCTTATTTGGTCTCTTCCTTCTCTTGATGGGTTGAGGATGTGATGGGATAGAAAATGCGGGTAGAATTTGAGGCCCCTGAGGGAGAGGGTGGAGGTCGAAGGTGGCATGTGTGTGACCCTGAACGAGTGTTGTCTTTCCAGAGCTGGAACTGGGTGACAATTGCCTGCTCCCTCCCAGGGCTCCAGACAGCTCCTCCAAGCACCTGCTGTGGCTCAAACTCTGGAAACCCAAGTCCTGGCTCCTTTTCTTCCTTTTGTTTCCTCCACCTTCCTTCTCCCCTTTCTCTTGGCTCTTTCTTTTCTCAGTTCTTGGGATTTGGATCCCTGATTTCCACTTTCTGTCATTATTGTTGCTGTGTTGTTTATATTGTCTCTCAAAAAGCTTCTGAATTGCCTGTGTCTTTGGTTTCCCTGAAGAAAGTGTGTGTATGTTTGTGTGCGCATGTGTGCTGTATGTGCATTTGTGTATGTACACACGTTTTGCGGGTGCATGTGTGCACATGTGTATGTTTTATGTGTGTGTATGTGTATTTGTATAGATGTGTGTTAGAGGACAGCAGAAGCAACTAGGGACCCAGTAGGTAGCTTTAGCTGTCTGGCTGAACGTTTCTGGATTTAAAAAATTCTCTGTTCTCTTCAGCATCGACACCATCTTTAGCAGTCTACAAAGCCCTTTTCCCAGTATTCCCCTACATAACACCCCCACCACAAGATCCCCCCCGCCGCCCATCAATCTTACCGGGGCAGCTGTGGCTATCTCCATTTTTGAGCTGAGTCCCTACAGATTCAGGAAGGGAAAGGTGGCTCCAGTCACACTGAAGTGGCTGATGCCATGGGGTTTGAACCAGGGCTTCTGAGCCGAGCTCAGTGCTGAGGCTGGCTTTCAGGCAGCCCTTTACTTCAGAAACAAGACGAGAGGCAGGCCCGCCCCACGGAGGAACAGAAATACACTAAAGCAACGTAGACCAACAGCTGTCAACCCGGATGTGCGGTGGTGATGGGCATTGCTATTTCTCCCCAGTACGCTAGAAAATGGGAGAGGATTTTGCTCCTTTTACTTTTGATGTGGAAATGACCACAGAGACTTGGTTACTTAGAGGCATCACTTGAGAGCTGTGGGTAGGCGGCTCTTCAGGGCCACCTCGTCAGTTTGCAAATGGGGAGCTGTCCTGTCCGGGGTCTGCAGCGGGACAGGGGGTGTTCCTGTACCCTCAGCACTTCCCACACATCTGCTCTCGGGGTGGGGGGCTGTTCCTGTTTACGTAAAATGATTTGTGGTGCTTTCCTGAGGGCCACATTTTAAAGCTATGATTATTGTGTTAAATGTGAATATATTCCATTGCCCAGGGGCTCTCATTTTGAGAGTGCTTAAAAATAACTTAAAAGAATTTATGCCAAGTTTCAACATGGAAGAGATGCGTATGCATAAAATTATAATGCAACTGTTGGCCCAGCCTTAATTATAGCTGATGCTGAGTATTTCTCATTTTATTTTGTTAATCCAGCTTCAGCAAAGAAACACCCACGGGATTTCTCTCTTGCCTTTAATAAACACGTTAACTGTGTGAGCTATGGGAGTTGGCATGTTCATCAGCATTTTATGAGATGCATGATAATCATTTCACAAATTAGGGGTGTGCATTTATTGGAGCTTCAGCCCACTGAGCATCAGAGCTGGAAGGGAGGCACCTTGGAGATGATTTATGGGCAGGGGAGCAGCAGGAGGCAGGAGGGTTGGTTCATATTGTGTCCCTGCAGGGTGGAGGGGAGGTGGGTGCTGGTGGGTCTGCCCCACACCCTTGCTTTGGTTCAAGATGCTGTCTCTGTCTCTCTGCATGTTAGCCTCTGCATAAGGCTTGAAGACTAGGTTCCACTTTCAAACACTCCAAGGCCACTAGTAATTTGGGCTGCTCTTCTTTCAGAAGAGACAATGAGGGATAAAGAAATTCAGAGACATATGCAGAATCCATCCATTGGAAGTGTGAGAGCCACTTAGGAGCTGGGAGGCCTGGGCTCCTGACAAGGCGGGTACCCCTCATGATGCTTCATGTAGAATGGTGCCTCTGAGGGGCCAGGCACTAAGCTAGGCACATCGTCTTCGTGATGTCCTGCTGTCCTCTCTGCAGCCCTGTGCAGAAGGAAACTGAAGCTCAGAGAGGCCAAGTGTGTGTGTGCAGGGTCACACAGCTACGAGGGCCAAAATAGTGTTCCGATCTATGTTGTTTTAAATGAGAGGTTCACTTGTGAATCAGAATATCGTTTTTTTTTTCCTATATCTTTTCCTTTAAAATTTGCTGTTCACATTTTCTTAGATTAACGTGTAACATACATGTAGAGAAATATGCATAGGGTAAACAGCTTAGTGAATGTTCGCAAACTGAACTCACTGCATAACCAGTGAGTAACCAGTATCACATCTGGAAGCAGAACTCCCCTGCACCCCAGAAGTCTCTGGTCCCAGCCCCCAACCCAGGATAACCAGGACTCAGGGCAGGGTGGTTGTGCCTTCCTTGTAGCCATGTCAGTGGAAGCAGGCCACCTGGACCCTGGGTTAGGCTTATTCCTCTCCGTGTCATTTCTGTCACATAGAAATGTGGGCATACACGGGAAAGCCCCATAAGAGTTGAAAATAACTTACTCAGGTTGAGAATTGGCCAGGTGGCGGCCAATCTGTGGTCAGAGTTGGTTTGAGTTACCTGCTGGGGCTGGCCAGGGCACCTGAGCTGTCAGGGCAGCTGCATCCCCTCTGGGGACCAGCAGCAGCAGCGACTCCACCTAGGAAGGGCAGCAGGGTCTGGTCCTGGGCCAAGGATGTGTGTTTGGGTTGTAGCCCTGCTGTGTGCCCACCTGCTGTATCACCTTGTAATCCCCTACCTGGCCCAGTTAACTCGTCTTAAGATGGGAACAGCAGCCCCTCACTTACTGGGTTAATGTGAAGGTTAAGTGGGGTGACGGGGAAGGCACCAGCCAAGAGTTAGGCAATCAGTAAATACTAGCCATGTTTTTTAAAATTATGGCCTAGTCAGATGTAGTGCCCTGGTGGGCCACTGGAGGGTGATGTTAGCACGTATATGTCGCCCTCCCGTTGATGAAGGTCTGTGCTTTCTGCCTGACAGTAACTCCCAGTGTTGTTTTGCTAAAAGACTGTCTGCCTCTTACCTGGTGGTCCGCTGTTCCCTGGTTCTGGACCTGCTGCCAACCTGTGCAGTGGGCATGCTCCTTAAGTGTGTGGTCTGGGGTGGGTTGGTATCACTTACATCTGGCATACTGTTATTTTCCAGCTGTTGCTCCCCGAAATGAATTGCTGTAGTAAATTATAACAAACACAGCAAAGTCCCCTTCTCCATGTAGCTACTTTTCTTAGTTGTAATTAATCATTTGAAATGTCCCTCTAACCATGACGCTGGCTGTGGGCTGGGGAGACCAAGACTTGCATTCCTCGCAGTATTGCTCACTGTGAGCATTACAGGAAATAACAAGCGATTTCCTGTAGCAGGGCTAGGTACCAGGTGGGTGGGCAGATGTGGTGGTCGACTTGGTGGGTCTTGGTTAAGTTCTGGATTTTTAATTTATCTGACTGGGGGCTCTTTGGCAGCTCACTAACCTGAGCCCCAGGTTTCTCCTCTGTAAAAAGGGGATGGTGACGGTGGTGGTGGTGACGGGGATGACACCATGTAGTGGGCTGTTTCACAGGACAGCAGGGAGGGTCCAGTGTGGTCACTAATAGGAATGTCTGTGTGACCAACAGGAGGCAGCGTAAACACCTCCTTGCAGCTGGTGGCTGGGGCAGGGGAGGGTGGGGGTGCCACTTTGTGCCATGAAGTCTTGATGTCTTCCTCTCCTTCCCATGGCTGACACGTGGAAACTCCTAGAACACCAGCTCTGGGAGCTCCTGTGCCTTTTCCTGGCTGGCCTCCTCTAATCCTGGTGGGCTGTCTGCTCACCTGGGCACTCCTCGCACCCAGCCCCCACATTTGCAGTTCTGGAATCTGGCACTTTGAGGCTAAGCTGCCCACACCTGCCACACTTACCAAGTTTCTCGTTGCAATGAATGAAACTTTTTTGTGCCAAGAATGCCTTTTCCCCACGTAATCTAAATCTATCTTGCTACTGGTTAAACTAGTTTCCTGTCTTCTTTTATTTTTTGGGTCATTTTATCAATCAAACATACCTTTATTACATAAAGGAAGGGAGAAGTGTAAGACATATCCCTACCCTGTCCAGTCAAACATCTAATCAACGTCAAGGAGAAATACCAGGAACCCAGCAGCTGTGTCTAGAGCTGGCGTGTCCCTATGTTGTGGGCAGCCCTGGCCTTGATCTCGGTCTTGAATGAGTGTTTGGTCCTGACCAAGACAAGTTGACGTGTCTGAGGCCCAAGCTGTCTGGGGATCAGTAAGTCTTCCTCCTGTAAGAGGGAGATCTTATTATTTTGTCACTTGCTATCCCTTTATTTCTAACACCCATGTAAGTGTTTTTTTAAATTTAATTTTTCTTGGATTACACATGTAATTCCTGTTGTGGAAGATCTGAAAAACTCAGAGAAAATCTCCAAACTAGAAAAATCACACTAATTGTCATCCATTTACCCAAGCCAGGCACTGGTATGGGGTGTTAGGGAGCTGGGTGGATGGGCAGAAGGTGCTGGGTCGTCTCCTCTGTCCCTTTCAGTGTCCCTGTACTCTCTCTTTCTCGTGGTCTGTGTGTCTCTGTTTTTTTCAGACCAGTTTCCTTGGCTTTTCCCCTGTAAGTTAACAGCTTTCCCCTAGTCACCCAAGTGGAAAGCTTTTTATCAGAAATTGCAAATTGGCAACCCACAGGCCAGACCTGACCTGTAGATTTGCTTAGTTTGGTCTGCAGGGGCTGCAGAGGTTTTTTTCTTTTCTTTTTTTTCTTTCCCAGAAAAATCTTATTTGATGGCCAGTGCTTAAAAATCAGGGGATTCCAACTACAAATTCAATATTTGGGCCTCCGTTGACTAGACCTGGGAGGCAGCTACCCCATCAGACAGAGCAGGCTTTCTAAGTGCCCCACCCCCTGTCTCCAGACCTCCGGGATGGGCCTCCTGCTTGCAGGGCAGGAGCTTCTTGCATCCATTTCCTGGCCAGGTACTGGTCTGTGGGGGGGCTCTTGGTGGAGCCGCCACAGCTCTCAGTGTGCCTGCCCTGCCTTTAACCTGTCCTCTTTCCACACTCAAGGCTCTTCCAGCAGGCAAGGCTCTTGGTTCTGCCCCCACTGGCTGCGTGGCTTCCACTCCCTTCTCCTTTCCTTCCTCCAGCTGTCTGGCCACCTCCTGGAGCAGTTCAACTTCCCCTTTTCTGACAGACCTCTTCCAGGTGCTCCAGCCACAGGGATCTCTGCCTTCTCCGCACGTGCTTCTGTGGCCTGTGGTTAGTATGTTCATATGTAGATGCGCACACATACAACCTGCTTTCCTACCTGATTTTTAAGCTCCTTGTGATTCCTCAAGTAGCTGTGGAACCATACAGGCCTGTATTTGATTCTTAGGCAAGTTATAGCTTTCTCATCTGTAACGTGGGATAATCATATCTTTGTGTCTGACACATTAGCAGAGCTACTGTGTACAGCTGTGCAGGTTACACACTGCACGAAGGAGCCACTTCTTCTTTTTTTTTTTTTTTTTTTTGTATCCTCCATGGCCCCAAGGGAGCCACTTCTAAGGGGACTCATTTCACATAGTGAATTTGTATGTTTATTATGAGTTTTCTACAAATGGCTGCAAAGTGTCTTGTTCCAACAAACTCAATATGTTATGACCATTTTCTGACAGGGGGTGCTAGTGTCTTAAGGAAGGGTGCATTTGTCCAGTTCTCACAGAGGTGCCTTAAGGGCTAGCAGCAACCCAGCTTGTCCAGATCAAATGTGAGAGGGAGTGCGAAAGCCTCTGGTACTCAGGAAATGTTTATCTCCTCTCCCTTGAAAGTAGGGTTGTTGTGCTGGCATAGAAGTGAGCTCAGAAGCCAGGCTTACAGTCTGAGTGTGTACGGTGTGCAGAGTGGGGAAAAAGGGCCTTACAGGGGAGGGAGCCGAGGTTGGGAGCCAGGCTCTCTCCCCAGCTAACATCCAGCCTGCCCAGTTATATGGAAATGTTTCTGAACTTCATTGATTCAAAGACTTTTTAATTTAATTTAATTTAATTTTTGAGATGGAGTCTCACTCTGTCACCCACAACGGAGTGCAATGGCACGATCTCTGCTCACTGCAACCTCAGCCTTCCAGGCTCAAGTGATCCTCTCACCTCAGCCTCCCCAGTAGCTGTGACCACAGGCAGGCGCCACCACACCCGGCTAATTTTTTGTATTTTTGATAGAGACAGGTTTCGCCATGTCCCTTAGGTGGTCTCGAACTCCTGAGCTCAAGCGATCTGCCTGCCTCAGCCTCCCAAAGTGCTGGGATTATAGGCATGAACCACCGTGCCCGGCCAGACTTAGATTTTAGCATCTCTAAGATCAGGAGGCAGCTTACAGTTGGTGTGGTGAGAAACTAGTGTCTCTGAGTTTATTTGGCAGCGTTTTTATCTTTTTTAGTGGTATGTAAAATATCCGTGCTCCCTAAAGTAGATGTTGTCTTAGATTTGAGGAAATACAATAATAAAACCTATTTCACAGGATTGTTGTGAGAATTAAATAAGCCTCATATGAGCCTCTGCTGGTGCCAGCTCATGGTGAGGGTTTAATTTAACCTCCCTTCTCATCGGCTTCTTCCTCTTTCAATGCCATTGTTTTGGTTACAGCAAGTTTTCCCTAAGTATGATGATGGTAATGAAGTTGATGACATAGTTTATTCACAGCTGATTAAAAGTTCTGCAAGATGAGCTAAATGGAAGGAAAATGTTTGTTCTAACCTGAGTTTCTTCCTGAATATATAAAAAAGATATTTTAAACTGTACTCAGCTGCACATATGATACTTTATTGATTCCGCTGGATGTGACAGCAATCCGGCTTTATGTTGTTAAAATATTTCCATTCCTATTGGGAAGCTGCTGGCCCTTATTAAATTAATAACTTAAGGGCAAATGAAAAACAAGAAAACAAAAGTATAACTCAGAAAGAATTTGCCACCCTACTCCTCTCCTCATAAGATAGATAATTTAATAGGATCTTAGTTTTGGTGGTTGTACTCTCTCTGAAGTTAATAAATACAAGTAAAGGATAGTTACAAAGCAGGGAGGATGATTTATACTAATCAAGGAGAAGAAGTAAGAGATGTTTAATCTAGAGCTTTTAAACAGAGTAATGTACTAGTCTCATAATGTAGCATTTTGTCTTCTTGAGGGCATTGATAAATGGTTAATCATTTTGTAATAATCAGATCATCTAGCACTTATGGAGTGCCTACTGTGTCAGCAGCATCATCGCTAAGGGGAAGCTGGCATTGGGCTGGTGAGGCTGTCACTGCAGGTAATGAGTACAGGTGGTATGAAAGGCAGTGGGCAAAGGTGTGCCAAAAGCCAGCCCTTCACACCCCAAACCTCCCCACCAGCTGGTATAGAAGGTACTGGGCAAAGGTGTGGGGTCCATAGCCAGCCTTTCAGATCCCAAACTTCCCTCCCAGCAGAGATGGGCACATTCACTGGGCTGCATTCTGGGTGTGCCTCTGGGAGCTGCCTCCCTCTACCTTTCTGAGCCTTACATATCTTCCAGGGTAGTTGGGATTGACTGGGATCATGGATAAGCCACCTAGCAGTGTACATGATCTTCTCAAAATTATTGTTTGTTCCAGAAGATCCAGAGTCTTTTTGTTTGCCACAGTTATTTTTTTAAATGTGTACTTTGAAATAATTATAGATTCACAGGAAGTTGTAAAGATAATACAGAAGTCTCACATACCTTTTACCCAGTTTAAGCAAAAGTGGTTTACATTTTTAAAATAAATATAGAAGATACACAACACAAAATTTACTATTTTAATCATTTTTTGGTAGATAGTTTAGTGGCATCAGGTACGTTAGTGTTGTTATGTAACCATCACCATCCTTCATCTCTAGAACTTTTTTTTTATTATCCCAACCTAATAGTTACATCTTGTGTAACTATCATACAATATTAAACCAAGTAATTGGTGCCGGTGCAGTGTGTATGTATAGTTTGAATCCATTTTTATTGGTGTAGGTTTGTGTCATTACTCCTGCAGTCAAGATGCAGCACTGTTTGTTGCCATTTGATCTGTGTGAGTGAAGTATAGAAAGCTTCCCACCATTTACATCCCTTTACCATCCCTCATTTTTTTTAAAAAGGTACTCAAATATGTTAATTTTATTGTTTCTCAATACACACATTTATTTGTACTGAAAATTGTAAAAGTAGCACAAAGTTTCTTTTTATTACAATCCAAATTTTTGAAAGCCAGAAAATCCAATTATTATGCTCTAGCCAAACTGTCATCCAGTGCTTTCTTTACATTCTTTCCCCACAGGTGACTTTGCTTCAAATTCTTTTTTTTTTTTTTTGAGATGGAGTCTGGCTCTGTCACCCAGGCTGGAGTACAGTGGTGCAATCATGGCTAACTGTAATCTCCGCCTCCAGGGTTCTCCTGCCTCAGCCTCCCAAGTAGCTGGGACTGTAGGCATGCAACACCTTGCCTGGCTAATTTTTTCTGTTTTTTTTGAATTATATTTAAGTTCGGGGGTACATGTACAGAACATGCAGGTTTGTTACATAGGTATACATGTACCATGGTGGTTTGCTGCACCCATCAACCTGTCATCTACATTAGGTATTTCTCCTAATGCTATCCCTCCCCCTCCCCGACCCCAACCCCCCACAGGCCCCAGTGTGTA
Source organism: Gorilla gorilla gorilla (assembly GCF_029281585.2). Taxonomy (NCBI): domain Eukaryota; kingdom Metazoa; phylum Chordata; class Mammalia; order Primates; family Hominidae; genus Gorilla; species Gorilla gorilla. The sequence continues at coordinate 140,505,794 of NC_073231.2, read as the reverse complement.
ATGTTCCCTTCCCTGTGTCCATGTGTTCTCATTGTTCAACTCCCGTTTATGAGTGAGAACATGCAGTGTTTGGTTTTCTGTTCTTGTGTTAGTTTGCTGAGAATGATGGTTTCCAGCTTCATCCGTGTCCCTGCAAAGGACGTGAACTCATCCTTTTTTTATGGCTGCATAGTATTCCATGGTGTATATGTGCCACATTTTCTTTATCCAGTCTATCATTGATGGGCATTTGGGTTGGTTCCAAGTCTTTGCTATTGTGAACTGTGCTGTAATAAACCTATGTGTGAATGTGTCTTTATAGTAGAATGTTTTATAATCCTTTGGATATATACCCAGTAATGGGATTGCTGGGTCAAATGGTATTTCTAGTTGTAGATCCTTGAGGAATCGCCACACCGTCTTCCACAATGGTTGAACTAATTTACACTCCCACCAACAGTGTAAAAGTGTTAGTATTTCTCCACATCCTCTCCACCATCTGTTGTTTCCTGAGTTTTTAATGATCGCCATTCTAACTGGTGCGAGATGGTATCTCATTGTGGTTTTGATTTGCATTTCTCTAATAACCAGTGATGATGAGCGTTTTTTCATATGTTTGTTGGCTGCATGAATGTCTTCTTTTGAGAAGTGTCTATTCATATCCTTCACTCACTTTCTGATGGGGTTGTTTGTTTTTTTCTTGTAAACTTGTTTGAGTTCTTTGTAGATTCTGGATATTAGTGCTTTTTCGGATGGATAGATTGAAAAAATTTTCTCCTATTTGGTAGGTTGCCTGTTGACTCTGATGATAGTTTCTTTTGCTGTGCAGAAGGTCTTTAGTTTAATTAGATCCTATTTGTCAGTTTCAGCTTTTGTTGCCATTGCTTTTGGTGTTTTAGTCATGAAGTCTTTGCTCATGCCTATGTCCTGAATAGTATTGCCTAGGTTTTCTTCTAGGGTTTTTATGGTTTTAGGTCTTATATTTAAGCCTTTAATTTATCTTGAGTTAATTTTTGTATAAGGTGTAAGGAAGGGATCCAGTTTCAGCTTTCTGCATGTGGCTAGCCAGTTTTCCCAGCACCATTTATTAAATAGGGAATCCTTTCCTCCTTGCCTGTTTTTGTCAGGTTTGTCAAAGATCAGATATCTGTAGATGTGTGGTGTTATTTCTGAGGCCTCTGTTCTGTTCCATTAGTCTATATATCTGTTTTGGTACCAGTAACATGCTGTTTTGGTTGCTGTAGCCTTGTAGTATAGTTTGAAATCAGGTAGTGATTTCAAAGCCTCCAGCTTTGTTCTTTTTGCTTAGGATTGTCTTGGCTATGCGGGCTCTTTATTTGGTTCCATATGAAATTTAAAGTAGTTTTTTCCAATTCTGTGAAGAGTCAATGGTAGTTTGATGGGGATAGCATTAAATCTATAAGTTACTTTGGGCAGTATGGCCATTTTCACAATATTGATTCTTCCTATCCATGAGCATTTTTCCATTTATTTGTGTCCTCTCTTATTTCCTTGAGCAGTGGCTTATAATTCTTCTTGAAGAGGTCCTTCACATCCATTGTAAGTTGTATTCCTAGGTATTTTATTCTCTTTGTAGCAATTATGAATGGGAGTTCACTCATGATTTGGCTCTCTGTTTGTTACTGGTGTATAGGAATGCTTGTGATTTTTGCACGTTGATTTTATATCCTGAGACTTTGCTGAGGTTGCTTATCAGCTTAAGGAGATTTTGGGCTGAGACAATGGGGTTCTAAATATACAATCATGTCTTCTGCAAACAGAGACAATTTGACTTCCTCTTTTCCTAATCGAATACCCTTTATTTCTTTCTCTTGCCTGATTGCCCTGGCCAGAGCTTCCAATACTGTGTTGAATAGGAATGGTGAGAGAGGGCATCCTTGTCTTGTGCCAGTTTTCGAAGGGAATGCTTCCAGTTTTTGCCCATTCAATACGATATTGGCTGTGGGTTTGTCATAAATAGCTGTTATTATTTTGAGATATGTTCCATCAATACCTAGTTTATTGAGAGTTTTTAGCATGAAGGGCTGTTGAATTTTGTCAAAGGCCTTTTCAGCGTCTATTGAGATAATCGTGGTTTTTGTCATTGGTTCTGTTTACGTGATAGATTATGTTTATTTATTTACGTATGTTGAACTAGCCTTGCATCCCAGGGATGAGGCCAACTTGATCGTGGTAGACAAGCTTTTTGATGTGCTGCTGGATTCGGTTTGCCAGTATTTTATTGAGGATTTTCGCACTGATGTTCATCAGGATATTGGCCTAAATTTTAATTTTTTTATTTTTTATTTTGTCTCTGCTAGGTTTTGGTATCAGGATGATGCTGGCCTCATAAAATGAGTTAGGGAGGATTCCCTCTTTTTCTGTTGTTTGGAATAGTTTCAGAAGGAATGGTACCAGCTCCTTTTCATACCTCTGGTAGAATTTGGCTGTAAATCCATCTGGTCCTGGACTTTTTTTGGTTGGTAGGCTATTCATTACTGCCTCAATTTCAGAACTTGTTATTGGTATATTCAGGGATTCAACTTCTTCCTGATTTAGTCTTGGGAGATGTATGTGTCCAGGAATTAGTCCATTTCTTCTAGATTTTCTAGCTTATTTGCATAGAGGTGTTTATAGTATTCTCTGATGGTAGTTTGTATTTCTGTGGGATTGGTAGTGATAGCCCCTTTATCATTTTTTATTGCGTCTATTTGTTTCTTCTCTCTTTTCTTCTTTATTAGTCTGGCTAGCAGTCTATCTATTTTGTTGATCTTTTCAAAAAACCAGCTACTGGATTCATTGATTTTTTTTGAAGGGTTTTTTGTATCTCTATCTCCTTTAGATCTGCTCTGATCTTAGTTATTTCTTGTCTTCTGCTAGCTTTCGAATTTGCTTGCTCTTCTCTAGTTCTTTTAATTGTGATATTAGGGTGTCAATTTTAGATCTCTCCTACTTTTTCTTGTGGTCATTTAGTGATGTAAATTTCCCTCTACACACTGCTTTAAATGTGTCCCAGAGATTCTGGTATGTTGTGTCTTTGTTCTCATTGGTTTCAAAGAACATCTTTATTTCTGCCTTCATTTTGTTATGTACCGAGTAGTCATTCAGGAGCAGGTTGTTCAGTTCCCATGTAATTGAGCAGTTTTGAGTGAGTTTCTTAATCCTGAGTTCTAATTTGATTGCACTGTGGTCTGAGAGACTGTTTGTTATGATTTCCGTTCTTTTGCATTTGCTGAGGAGTGTTTTACTTCCAATTATGTGGTCAATTTTAGAATAAGTGTAATGTGGTGCTGAGAAGAATGTTTATTCTGTTGATTTGGGGTGGAGAGTTCTGTAGATATCTATTGGGTCAGCTTGGCCCAGAGCTGAGTTCAAGTCCTGGATATCCTTGTTAATTTTCCATCTCATTGATCTGTCTAATATTGACAGTGAGGTGTTAAAGTTTCCCACTATTACTGTGTGGGAGTCTAAGTCTCTGTAGGTCTTTAAGAAGTTGTTTTATGAATCTGGGTGCACCTGTATTGGGTGCATATATATTTAGGATAGTTAGCTCTTCTTGTTGCATGGATCCCTTTACCATTATGTAATGCACTTATTTGTATCTTTTGATCTTTGTTGGTTTAAAGTCAGTTTTATCAGAGACTAGGATTGCAACCCCTGCTTTTTTTTTTTTTCTTTCCATTTGCTTGGTAGATCTTCCTCCATCCCTTTATTTTGAGCCTTTGTGTGTTTGCACATGAAATGGATCTCCTGAATACAGCACACTCTTTATCTAATTTGCCAGTCTGTGTCTTTTAATTGGGGCATTTAGACCATTTATATTTAAGGTTGATATTGTTATGTGTGAATTTGATCCTGTCATTATGATGCTAGCTGGTTATTTTGCCCATTAGTTGATGCAGTTTCTTCATAGCATTGATGGTCTTTACAACTTGGTATGTTTTTGCAGTGGCTGGTGCTGGTTGTTCCTTTCTATGTTTAGTGCTTCCTTCAGGAGCTCTTGTAGGGCAGGCCTGGTGGTGACAAAAATCTCTCAGTGTTTGCTTGTCTGTAAAGGATTTTATTTCTCCTTCACTTATGAAGCTTAGTTTGGCCGGATATGAAATTCTGGGTTGAAATTTCTTTTCTTCAAGAATGTTGAATATTGGCTCCCACTCTCTTCTGGCTTGTAGGGTTTCTGCCGAGAGATCCGCTGTTAGTCAGATGGGCTTCCCTTTGTGGCTAACCCGACCTTTCTCTCTGGCTGTTGCCTTCATTTCAACCTTGGTGAATTTGACGATTATGTGTCTTGGGGTTGCTCTTCTCGAGGAATATTCTTAGGGTGTTCTCTGTATTTCTTGAATTTGAATGTTGGCCGGCCTTGCTAGGTTGGGGAAGTTCTCCTGGATAATATCCTGCAGAGTGTTTTCCAACTTGGTTCCATTCTCCCTATCACTTTCAGATATACCAATCAAACGTAGATTTGATCTTTTCACGTAGTCCCATATTTCTTGGAGGCTTTGTTCGCTTCTTTTCACCCTTTTTTCTCTAATCTTGTCTTCTCACTTTATTTCATTGAGTTGATCTTCAATTTCTGATATCCTTTCTTCTACTTGATCGATTTGGCTATTGATACTTGTATATGCTTCACGAAATTTTCGTGCTGTGTTTTTCAGCTCCATCGGGTCATTTATTTTCTTCTCTAAGCTGGTTGTTCTAGTTAGGAATTTGTCTAACCTTTTTTCCAGGTTTTTAGCTTCCTTGCATTGGGTTAGAACATGCTCCTTTAGCTTGGAGGAATTTATTACCTACCTTCTGAAGCCTACTTCTGTCAATTTGTCAAACTCATTCTCCGTCCAGCTTTGTCCCCTCGCTGGCGAGGAGTTGTGATACTTTGGAGGAGAAGACCTCGTTCTGGTTTTTGGAATTTTCAGCCTTTTTGCGCTGGTTTCTCCCCATCTTCGTTGATTTACCTACCTTTGGTCTTTGATGTTGGTGATGCTGATACTATTCCATTCTGTTTGTTAGTTTTCCTTCTAACAGTCAGGCCCCTCTGCTGCAGGTCTGCTGGAGTTTGCTGGAGGTCCACTCCATACCCTGTTTGCCTGGGTATCACCAGTGGAGGCTGCAGAACAACAAAGATTGCTGCCTGTTCCTGTCTCTGGAAGCTTCGTCCCAGTGGGGCACCTGCCAGATGCCAGCCAGAGCTCTCCTGTAGGAGGTGTCTGTTGGTCCCTACTGGGAGGTGTCTCCCAGTCTGGATACATGGGGTGGGGAGGTCAGGGACCCATTTGAGGAGGCAGTCTGTCCCTTATCAGAGTTCAAACGCCATTCTGGGAGAACCGCTGCTCTCTTCAGAGCTGTCAGGCAGGGATGTTTAAGTCTGCTGAGGCTCTACCCACAGCTGCCCCTTCCCACAGGTGCTCTGTCCCAGGGAGCTGTGGTGGGCTCCACGCAGTTCGAACTTCCTGGCAGCTTTTGTTACACTGTGAGGGTAAAACCGCCTACTCAGGCCTCAGCAATGATGGATGCCCCTTCCCCCACCAAGCTCCAGCATCCCAGGTTGGCCTCAGACTGCTGTGCTAGCAGTGAGAATTTCGAGCCAGTGGATCTTAGCTTGCTGGGCTCTGGGGGTGGGACCTGCCGAGCCAGGCACCAGAGAAAATCTCCTGGTCTACCGATTGTGAAGACCATAGGAAAAGCGCAGTACCTGGGCTGGAATGCACCATTCTTCCCGGTACAGCCTCTCACGGCTTCCCTTGGCTAGGAAAGGGAAAATCTCCCGACCCCTTGTGCTTCCCAGGTGAGGCAATGCCCCACCTTGCTTTGGCTTGCCCTCTGGGGTACACCCACTGTCCAACCAGACTGAATATGATGAACTGGCTACCTCAGCTGGAAATGCAGGAATTACCCACCTTCTGCTTTGCTCTCACTGGGAGCTGCAGACCAAAGCTGTTCCTATTCGGCCATCTTGCCAGCTACCTCAGTTTTTTCTATTTTTAGTAGAGACGGGATTTCACCATTAGGCCAGGCTGGTCTCGAACTCTTGACCTCAGGTGATCTGCCCACCTCGGCCTCTCAAAGTGCTGGATTATAGGCGTGAGCCACTGTGCCTGGCCTGCTTCAAATTCTTCGTGTTGGGTTTCCTGTCACTGACTTTAGGCTTCTAAAATACATGGGAATACTTAATGTCCTTTTGGTGCTTTTTTAGGTCAAATCAGTGAGTAGAGCTAAAATATACTGAGGTTATTCAAATACATTCAAACTACACAGATCACTTATAAATAACTGGTATCATGGTAGGAAGGAAAAGATACAAGCAGACAGAACACATCATAGAATTCATTATCAAAATTATTGGTATATAGTTTATTCTAGCTATATATCCTGCTATGTAAAATTACCAGCAAGAAAGAAAAGTACAAGAATAAGGTTTATGGCTGAAGTGACTTGGTGTCATAATCCCCGATTCTAGCATTCTCAGAAGGATCCTATCTGTTAAATATGCAGAAACTGCAGCAACATTGGAATGGTTCACTTCTTCATTCATTCTGAAGTCCTTTAAGTTGAGTGTTTGTTAGTTCTCTTTCAAGCCTAGGAACTGTGCTGAGTAATGGGTATCTCAATTTTGCCATTCTTTCTTTCTGCACAGATAGCAGTGTTTTTACTCCTCTCCTCTTGTAAAGCAAGTCATCTCTGATTTACTTGAGGATCATTGCTCTTGTATGCTGTTGTTGGGGTGACTATTGTTGGGGTGAACCTGTGGTAGAAGGGAAGGGAATTCAGTACAAGGGTTGAGAGTCAAGTTATGAAGGTTATCAACATCTCAGAGCAGAAGTTTGAGAGGACTCCCTCCCTTATTCACGGTATAATTGTTGTATTTCTTCTACATACATTGAGAACCACTTCCCACAGAGATAGACTTTTTGTTTCAACCGTCAAACGTAATTTAGAAAACTTAAGAGGAAAATCTGGTGTATTTACCCATATTTTTATACTTTCCCTTCTTTCTTTCTTTCTTTTTGATGTTCTAAGATTTATTGTTTTTATATTTTCTTCCTGTTTAGGGAACTTCCTTTATCCATTCTATTAGGTTATATCTACTGGTGACAAATTATGCCAGTTTTTCTTCCTTTGAAAATATCTTGATTTCCCCTCCATTCCTGAAGGATATTTTCACTGGACATGGAATTTTAGGTGGACAGTTCTTTTCTTTCAACATTTGAAAAATGTTGTGCCATTTCCGTCTGAGTTCCATTGTATGTGATGATAAATCTGCTGTCATTCACATAATTTCGTTACTTTTACATTTTTTCTTTGTCTTTAGTTTTCAGAGATTTGATTATGATGTGTCTTGGCATGGATTTTTTTTTTTTTATTATACTTTAAGTTCTAGGGTACATGTGCACAACATGCAGGTTTGTTACATATGTATACATGTGCCATGTTGGTATGCTGCACCCATTAACTTGTCATTTACATTAGGTATATCTCCTAATGCTATCCTTCCACCCTGCCCCCACCCTTCAACAGGCCCCGGTGTGTGATGTTCCCCTTCCTGTGTCCAAGTGTTCTCATTGTTCAGTTCCACCTCCAGCTTTATGCCTCCAGCTTTGTTCTTTTGGCTTAGGATTGTCTTAGCAATGCGGGCTCTTTTTTGGTTCCATATGAACTTTAAAGTAGTTTTTTCCAGTTCTGTGAAGAAAGTCATTGGTAGCTTGATGGGGATGGCATTGAATCTATAAATTACCTTGGGCAGTATGGCCATTTTCACAATATTGATTCTTCCTATCCATGAACATGGAATGTTCTTCCATTTGTTTGTATCCTCTTTTATTTCCTTGAGCAGTGGTTTGTAGTTCTCCTTGAAGAGGTCCTTCACATCCCTTGTAAGTTGTATTCCTAGGTATTTTATTCTCTTTGAAGCAATTGTGAATGGGAGTTCACTCATGATTTGGCTCTCTGTTTGTCTGTTATTGGTGTATAAGAATGCTTGTGATTTTTGCACATTGATTTTGTATCCTGAGACTTTGCTGAAGTTGCTTATCAGCTTAAGGAGATTTTGGGCTGAGACAGTGGGGTTTTCTAAATATACAATCATGTCATCTGCAAACAGGGACAATTTGACTTCCTCGTTTCCTAATTGAATACCCTTTATTTCCTTCTCCTGCCTGATTGCCCTGGCCAGAACTTCCAACACTGTATTGAATAGGAGTGGTGAGAGAGGGCATCCCTGTCTTGTGCCAGTTTTTAAAGGGAATGCTTCTAGTTTTTGCCCATTCAGTATGATATTGGCTGTGGGTTAGTCATAAATAGCTCTTATTATTTTGAGATACATCCCATCAATACCTAATTTATTGAGCGTTTTTAACATGAAGGGCTGTTGAATTTTGTTGAAGGCCTTTTCTGCATCTATTGAGATAATCATGTGGTTTTTGTCTTTGTTTCTGTTTATATGCTGGATTACATTTATTGATTTGCGTATGTTGAACCAGCCTTGCATCCCAGGGATGAAGCCCACTTGATCATGGTGGATAAGCTTTTTGATGTGCTGCCGGATTCGGTTTGCCAGTATTTTACTGAGGATTTTTGCATCGATGTTCATCAGGGATATTGGTCTAAAATTCTCTTTTTTTGTTGTGTCTCTGCCAGGCTTTGGTATCAGGATGATGCTGGCCTCATAAAATGAGTTAGGGAGGATTCCCTCTTTTTCTATTGATTGGAACAGTTTCAGAAGGAATGGTACCAGCTCCTCCTTGTACCTCTGGTAGAATTTGGCTGTGAATCCATCTGGTCCTGGACTTTTTTTGGTTGGTAGGCTATTAATTATTGCCTCAATTTCAGAGCCTGTTATTGGTCTATTCAGAGATTGAACTTCTTCCTGGTTTAGTCTTGGGAGGGTGTATGTGTCCAGGAATTTATCCATTTCTTCTAGATTTTCTAGTTTATTTGCATAGAGGTGTTTATAGTATTCTCTGATGGTAGTTTGTATTTCTGTGGGATCGGTGGTGATATCCCCTTTATCATTTTTTATTGTGTCTATTTGTTTCTTCTCTCTTTTCTTCTTTATTAGTGTGGCTAGTAGTCTATCAATTTTGTTGATCTTTTCAAAAAAACAGCTCCTAGATTCATTGAGTTTTTGAAGGTTTTTTTGTGTTTCTATCTCCTTCAGTTCTTCTCTGATCTTAGTTATTTCTTGCCTTCTGCTGGCTTTTGAATGTGTTTGCTCTTGCTTCTCTAGTTCTTTTAATTGTGATGTTAGGGTGTCAATTTTAGTTCTTCCCTGCTTTCTCTTGTGGGCATTTAGTGCTATAAATTTCCCTCTACACACTGCTTTAAATGTGTCCCAGAGATTCTGGTATGTTGTGTCTTTGTTCTCATTGGTTTCAAAGAACATCTTTATTTCTGCTTTCATTTAGTTATGTACTCAGTAGTCATTCAGGAGCAGGTTGTTCAGTTTCCATGTAGTTGAGTGATTTTGATTGAGTTTCTTAATCCTGAGTTCTAGTTTGATTGCACTGTGGTCTGAGAGACAGTTTGTTATAATTTCTGTTCTTTTACATTTGCTGAGGAGTGCTTTACTTCCAACTATGTGGTCAATTTTGGATTAAGTGCGACGTGGTGCTGAGAAGAATGTTTATTCTGTTGATTTGGGGTGGAGAGTTCTGTAGATGTCTACTAGGTCCACTTGGTCCAGAGCTGAGTTCAATTCCTGGATATCCTTGTTAACTTTCTGTCTCGTTGATCTGTCTAATGTTGACAGTGGGGTGTTACAGTCTCCCATTATTATTGTGTGGGAGTCTAAGTCTCTTTGTAGATCTCTAAGGACTTGCTTTATGAGTCTGGGTACTCCTGTATTGGGTGCATATATATTTAGGATAGTTAACTCTTCTTGTTGAATTGGTCCCTTTACCATTATGTACTGGCCTTCTTTGTCTCTTTTGATCTTTGTTGGTTTAAAGTCTGTTTTATCAGAGACTAGGATTGCAACCTCTGCCTTTTTTTGTTGTCCATTTGCTTGGTAGATCTTTCTCCATTCCTTTATTTTGAGCCTATGTGTGTCTCTGCACGTGAGATGGGTCTTCTGAATACAGCACACTGATGGGTCTTGACTCTTTATCCAATTTGCCAGTCTGTGTCTTTTAATTGGAGCATTTAGCCCATTTATATTTAAGGTTAATATTGTTATGTGTGAATTTGATCCTGTCATAATGATATTAGCTGGTTATTTTGCTCGTTAGTTGATGCAGTTTCTTCCTAGCAGTGATGGTCTTTACAATTTGTCATGTTTTTGTAGTGGCTGGTACCGGTTGTTCCTTTCTATGTTTAGTGCTTCCTTCAGGAGCTCTTGCAGGGCAGGCCTAATGATGACAAAATCTCTCAGCATTTGCTTGTCTGTAAAGGATTTTATTTCTCCTTCACTTATGAAGCTTAGTTTGGCAGGATTTGAAATTCTGGGTTGAAATTTCTTTTCTTTAAGAATGTTGAATATTGGCTTCCACTCTCTTCTGGCTTGTGGAGTTTCTGCCGAGAGATCCGCTGTTAGTCAGATGGGCTTCCCTTTGTGGGTAACCTGACTTTTCTGTCTGGGTGCCCTTAACATTTTTTCCTTCATTTCAACTTTGGTGAATCTGACAATTGTTTGTCTTAGAGCTGCTCTTCTGGAGGAACATCTTTGTGGCATTCTCTGTATTTCCTGAATTTGAATGTTGGCCTACCTTGTTAGGTTGGGGAAGTTCTCCTGGATAATATGCTGCAGAGTGTTTTCCACCTTGGTTCCATTCTCCCCGTCACTTTCAGGTACACCGATCAGACGTAGATTTGGTCTTTTCACATAGTCCCATATTTCTTGGAGGCTTTGTTCATTTCTTTTTCCTCTTTTTTCTCTAAATTTCTCTTCTCACTTCATTTCATTCATTTGATCTTCAATCACTGATACTCTTTCTTCCAGTTGATCGAATCGGCTACTGAAACTTGTGCATTTGTCATGCAGTTCTCCTGCCATGGTTTTCGGCTCCATCAGGTATTTAAGGACTTCTCTACACTCATTATTCTAGTTAGGCATTTGTCTAATCTTTTTTCAAGGTTTTTAGCTTCTTTGTGATGGGTTTGAACTTCCTCCTTTAGCTCGGAGAAGTTCGATCGTCTGAAGCCTCCTTCTCTCAACTCGTCAAAGTCATTCTCTGTCCAGCTTTGTTCCCTTGCTAGTGAGGAGCTGTGTTCCTTTGAAGGGGGAGAAGTGCTCAGATTTTTAGAATTTTCAGCTTTTCTGCTCTGTTTTTTCCCCATCTGTGTGGTTTTATCTACCTTTGGTCTTTGATGATGGTGACATACAGATGGGGTTTTGGTGTGGATGTCCTTTCTGTTTGTTAGTTTTCCTTCTAACAGTCAGGACCCTCAGCTGCAGGTCTGTTGGAGTTTGCTGGAGGTCCACTCCAGACCCTGTTTGCCTGGGTATTAGCAGCGGAGGCTGCAGAACAGCGGATATTGGTGAACGGCAAATGTTGCTGCCTGATCATTCCTCTGGAAGTTTTGTCTCAGAGGAGTACCCAGCCGTGTGAGGTGTCAGTCTGCCCCTACTTGGGGGTGCCTCCCAGTTAGGCTACTCAGGGGTCAGGGACCCACTTGAGGGTCTGTCCGTTCTCAGATCTCAAACTCCATGCTGGGAGAACCACTACTGTCTTCAAAGCTGTCAGACAGGGACATTTTTAAGTCTGCAGAGGTTTCTGCTGCCTTTTGTTCGGCTATGTCCTGCCCCCAGAGGTGGAGTCTGCAGAGGCAGGCAGGCCTCCTTGAGCTGTGGTGGGCTCCACCCAGTTCGAGTTTCCCGGCTGCTATGTTTACCTACTCAAGCCTCAGCAATGGCGGGCACCCCTCCCCCAGCCTCGGTGCCGCCTTACAGTTTGATCTCAGACTGCCGTGCTAGCAATGAGTGAGGCTCTGTGGGCATGGGACCCACGGAGCCATGCGCGGGATATAATCTCCGGGTGTGCTGTTTGCTAAGACTGTTGGAAAAGTGCAGTATTAGGGTGGGAGTGACCCGATTTTCCAGGTGCTGTCTGTCACCCCTTCCCTTGGCTAGGAAAGTGAATTCCCTGACCCCTTGCACTTCCCAGGTGAGGCGATGCCTCTCCCTGCTTTGGCTCACACTCAGTGGGCTGCACCTACTGTCCTGTCTCCACTGTCCGACGAGCCCCAGTGACATGAACCCGGTACCTCAGTTGGAAATCCATAAATCACTCGTCTTCTGTGTTGCTCATGCTGGGAGCTGTAGACTGGAGCTGTTCCTATTCGGCCATCTTGGAGCTGCCCCCCTCTTTTTTTTTTTTATTTTACTTTAAGTTATTGGATACATGTGCAGAACGTGAAGGTTTGTTACATAGGTATATATGTGCCCTGGTGGTTTGCTGCACCTATCAACCTGTCATCTATGTTTTTTTTTTTTTTTTTTTGAGACGTAGTCTCGCTCTGTCGCCCAGGCTGGAGTGCAGTGGTGCAATCCCAGCTCACTGCAACCTCCACCTCCCGGGTTCATGCCATTCTCCTGCCTCAGCCTCCCAAGTAGCTGGGACTACAGGTGCCTGCCACCACGCCCGTCTAATTTTTCTGTATTTTTAGTAGAGACAGAGTTTCACTGTGTTAGCCAGGGTGGTCTGGATCTCCTGACCTCTGATCCGCCCATCTCGGCCTCCCAAAGTGCTGGGATTACAGGTGTGAGCCACCGCACCCAGCCACCTGTCATCTATGTTTTAAACCCTGCATGCATTACCTGTTTGTCCTAATGCTCTCCTTTCCCTTTCCTCCCAGCCCCTGACAGGCCCCAGTGTGTGATGTTCCCCTCCCTATGTCCATGTGTTCTCATTGTTCAACTCCCACTTATGAGTGAGAACATGTGGTATTTGGTTTTCTGTTCCTGTGTTAGTTTGCTGAGAATGATGGTTTCCACCTTCATCCATGTCCCTTCAAAGGACATGAACTCATTCTTTTTTATGGCTGCACTTGGCATGGATTTCTTTGGGTTTATCCTGTCGGGTTTGCTCAGCTTCTTGAATTAGTGGATTTATATCTTTTGTCAAATTTTGAAAGTTTTCAGTTATAATTTCTTTGAATACTTTCCCACTTCTACTCTCTTTTTCTTTTTTTGGGACTCATATCACAAATGTTAATCTTTTGTTACAGTCCCACAGGTCCTTGGGGGCACTGTTCTTTTCTTTTTCAATCTCTTTTTCATGTTATTTTTCTCTCCTTTTCATTCTGCTTTGAGCCCATCCTTTGAAGGTTTTGTTCTTGCTGTATTTTTCTGTTGTAAAATTTTTATTTGGGTTTTCTCTTATATCTCTGATTTCTTTGCTGAGACACAGTGTTTTTTCGCTTGTTGTAGACGGGCTTATCCTTGATCATGAAGTCATTTTTGTGATGGTTACTTTAAGCCCTTGCCATCTAATTCTGACATCTGTGCCACCTAGTATTGGTGTCTGTTAATTGTCTTTTCTCATTACAGTTGATATTTTCCTGGTTCTTGGAAAATCACGAGGAATGATTTTTAATCGAATCTTGGGCATATTCAGTATTATGTTATGAGAGTCTGGATCTTATTTAAATCTTCGGTTTTAGCAGGCTCCATCTGACACTGCTGTGGTGTGGACAAGGGGGTACTGCCTTGTTACTGCCAATGGGGGGTAGAAGTTTAGGTTCCCCACTCAGTCTCTTTGATGCCTGGAGAAAAGTGCACCTCATTACTGGTGGATGGGGGTGGGAGTTCAGGCTCCCAACTGGGCCTCTGCTGCTGATACCAGTCCTAGCTAGGAGGGGCAAGGGTGCCTTAGTACTACCCTCCATGGGGCCTCCAGTGACACTTCAGTGGACGGTGATAGCTTCATTACTGCTGGATGCTGGTGAAAGTCTTGGCTCTGTACTAGGCCTTCTCTGACACTAGCCCAGCTGGGAATGGGAAGGGGTGCTCTGTTACCTGTTGGGTAGTGTATTTTGAGTTTTTACTTGAGGCCTCTGAGACCCTCCATGTCAACAATACCAGCTACCTCCTCTGCCGTCCTTCTGTGTCAAGCCCAGCCTGCAGGACCTCAGGGGAGGCAGAGGGGTATGGAGGGGCACAGGGCTCTGGAGACCCCAGTGGGGAAGGGTTTTTACAAGGTTTTGCTGCTGTGAAGGTGATATTCATCTCCCTTCTCCTGTCCATCTCTCTCTGTCTGTGATGCACAGCAAAAGGTCTGGAAGGATACAGGCACCACACTGTGCTCAGTGATGCTGACTCTCAGAGGGGATGCTCGGGGGCTGTCTGTATTCTATAGACTGCTGTTTTGTTTACTGTTACCATGAGCATGTACTTCTATGTACCTTTTGTAATAAACAATAATGGAAATATTAAAAGCCAGTGTAAGGGCTGGGGGACCCCATAAAGCCTGAACCCTGTCTTGTTCCACTCATCCTGCCCTTGAGACTCCCACCAGGTGGACGTACAGAGGACAGCAGCAGCAGGAGGAGGACACTCTGCCTCATGTGCGGGGTAACAGAGCATTCTGTGAGCTGGCTGGATGTGAGCTGGCTGTGAGCATCCGTGACTCCAGCTCAAGGCCCAACTGACCCTCATCACCCCTTTCCTTGAGGGCCTGAAAGTTGGGGAGGGGTCCCTCAGAGTAGGCCAACTCCATCTGATCATGTCTGCAGCCCATGGCCAGAGAAGTGGCCACCTTCTGCTGCATCCTGGAACCCTCCCTAAGTGCAAGGGACTCAGTCTCCCCCTCGGGGCCTGTGAATTCATATTCCAGTTCCTAGCTGCCTTCTGGAAGGAGTTGGGTCAAAACACCTTGCTTGTCCCAAGGTCCCAGAGCAGGCAGGGAGGTCAGAGGTTGCAGACAGGACCTGGCTGTTCTTGGCTGGGAATGTTTACAAATCAGAGATCAGAAATGAGGACTTATTAGTACAGTTATTTTAGGATTTTCCATTTTAATACTACAGAGTAGCTGGCTAAAGCCTGGCAAACAGTTACTAGGAATTGAATGCTCAAACCCCAAACTTTCGTGATTTTCTTTGTGCTGAATATGTCATTTTCCCTTTGAATTCTTTTGATAAGGATGAGTGCACAGTAATTGGACCTAAAAATGCATCCAAATTATAGCATCTTCATCAGGATTAGCTGACAACATAATTATGAGAATATTTCAGGGTGCAAGATATATTTTTTTCATATTAGTCCACTATAGAAAACAAAAGTGGCTCCTTTGTTGTTATTTTGGCGGATTAACAATTCTTAATATTTGGGGGATGCAGCCTGACCCGGCGCCCTCTCTGTGTGCTTTGGCATTTTGCCGTTTATACGCTGCTTTATGAACGTACCCAGCGACTGCAGCTGCCCTCCCCGTGGGAGGCCTGGGAGGCACTCATAGGTTCTGTTGAAAAGGGAGCACCATGCTCTCTGCTCTGGGCTTTTGGGACAGGCTGCTTTTAAATATGAGATTGCAATGGTAGGAGCAGCACAGAGCGCCCCTGGGGAGTCTGACTGTCAGGGCCAGCCCTGTGTCCAAGACCCCTGCTCCCTTGGGGAGTTTTGTGGTCTCGTGGGCTCTGAGTGGCCGTATGTTCTTTACTGGCGCTGACCCTGGACAGGCCATGTGGCACTGTGGAGCCCTGGGCCTGGGTCAGGGAGATCTGGGTTCTGCTTGCCCCTGCACTTCCCTGGCTGAGGGGAGGTCAGCCTCTCTGACCCTCTGTCCTGTACTGTAGAGTGGGGATCATGGGCCAGCTAGCAGAGAGGTGGGGGATTGAATGAGGGAGTGTTCATAGGGGTGGATTGGGGAGTAAAGCCCATGCCTGATGCATTCTGGAGTCTGGGAGCCCCTTCCGTGACCTCCTGTGCAGGTCTGGCTGCCTTTCAAGATCCTTTCAAGTGCCTCCTCCCGTAACTTCCCAGGCACTTCAGCCAGGGCTTTCCCCTTTCCTCTGCTCACGGTCTTCATGATTTGCAGCGTGCGACTCAGCTTCCTCATTAGTTGAACACCTATCATGTGCCAGGCTGGGGACATGGACTTGAATAAGACACCATTCTTGCCTGAGCAGCTTAGAGTGGATCCTCCTGAACCATATTGGGTCTGCTGTGTTATCCTTTACCGTGCCTAGCAGTGTTCCCGATTTTTAAATGTTATTTAGACTCATTGTAGAAAATACAGATGTTATTATTTTTATTATTATTTTGAGACAGAGTCTTGCTCTGTCACCCAGGCTAGAGTACAGTGGCACGATCTCGGCTCACTGCATCCTCCACCTCCCAGGTTCAAGCAATTCTCCTTCCTCAGCCTCTCGAGTAGCTGGGATTGTAGGTGTATGCCACCACCCCCGGCTAATTTTTTGTATTTTTAGTGGAGACGGGGTTTCACCATGTTGTCCAGGCTGGTTTCGCGCTCCTGACCTCGTGATCCACCCACCTTGCCCTCCCGAAGTGCTGGGATTACAGGCAGAAGTTATTTTTTGAAAAAGTTTCACAGTGAAAATTTTGGTATATTTCCTTTAATTCTGGCCAGCTCTCCTTCCTTCCATCTATTCATAAATAATATCTATCCATTAATAACAAAATTGTATTCATACCAAATAGCTGAGTATTCCATTCTTTAAAACTTAGTGTTCATTAGGAGCGTTTCCCTGTGCCATTCAGTGTTCTTTGAAATATGATTTTCAGTGGCTATATCATAATTTGTTTTGTAAGTGTCAGGATTTGTCCACTGCTGAGCACTTCGGTTGCTTCTGGGAACTTGCTTGTGTGTTGAATATCTTAGTGCACAATCCCAGTTCTAGTTTTGGATGATCACGAAGGCAGGATCTCAAGGAGGAAAACCACTGGTCAGAAGTTATGAGCGAGTGTCTTTGGCGCTCTTGGCCCCTTTGCCATGGCAGTATTCGTTCATGAGAGCAGCAGACTCCACCACCCTTGTGCATATCTGTGTGTGCGTGTCTGTGCTGCAGAGCAACTTTGTAGGGAGAAGTGGTCTTGGGCATAGGGCTGGTCCCGAAAACCAGACTCCCTGGAAACCTCTGAGCCGTCCTCTGTGGGCGGATGACCCAAAAGAGGCTGCCTTGCAGGCTAAAGAGATGTGGAGGCTCAGGACACACTGGGCTGCCTCCCCTCTGGCCTTTTTACATGCTGTCTGCACAGTCTTTCTGTACGCTCACCTCCCTGCTGACCAGACCTCTTATTATTTTGTAATTTTAATATAGATGCTGGCCTTTTACTCAAAGGCTTGGAAGTCTTGGAAAACTGGTAAAAGTCATTTGTCCAGTGTAGCCAGTGCTTGGCGGTGGCCATTGTCACCCAGCCGGCCAAAGGATGCTTCCTTTTATTAGAGCAAACCTTCCCCAGGCCTGATGAGGGTGCCTGCTTTCTGAATATCCCTGCCTTGATCTCAGCCACCTTGTGCGACTCTGTGGCCATGTTAGGGAAATCTCACTTTTTGAGGTTACCAGTGTCTTCCTCATGGCTGGATCCAGTGCCTGCCCTCCCCATTCTTGCTGCATTTTTCAGGAGCAGCCCCTCTTCTCTTCCACCTTCTCCCTAAGGGCCTTCTCTGTCACTAAGGACTGGGTCTTCTGTTTCTTGCTTGCTATGAGCTGAATGTTTGTTTCCCCCTAAAATTCATAGATCAAAACCTACCCCCTAATGTGATGGCCTAGCAGGTGGGGCCTTTGGGAGGTGGTCAGGTCATGAGGGTGGGGCCTTTGTGAATGGAATTATTGCTGTTATAAAAGAAACCCCAAAGAGCTACCTTGCCCCTTCCACCATGCGAGGACACAGCAAGAAGGCACCAGCTATGAACCAGGAAGCAGCCCTCACCAAGCATTGATTCTGCCAGTGCCTCTATCTCAGACTTCCCAGCCTCCAGAACTATGAGAAATAAAGTTCTGTTAATAAGCCACCCAGTTGTGGCATTTTGTGATAGCTACTCAGATGGACTGAGACAGGGCCTTTGGAAGGATTTGGCTTCTTGACACTTTCCATCTTTAGGCTTGATGTTCCTCCTTGCGTGCTGACCCCATTTCTCTGCCCTACTGTAGCTGAACCCCACCCCGTCTTGCGCTGCCTGCTGCTAGTAGGCATCTGCATGCTGATGTCCTGCCCACAACCACCTGATCCTGCCCATCAGACCTGTCCTTGCTCCCTTGGGGGCACATCTGCCTCCCCTGTCTCTGTTGTTGGCCATGTCTAGTCAGTGATGGTGTCATGCCTGCTTGGCCTGACTCCTCTGCAGACCTGTGTCTCAGGCCATCATCTCTGCTCTCATCCCTGGACAGGCTCTTTGGTGTCAGTCCCACCCGTCTTGGGCTGATGTACTCCTTCCTTCTCCCTCCCTCATTCCGCCATGGCCACTTGCTGTCCTCCAGGTGCACCGAGGTGTCCAAGGCTAGCCAGATGCTGTTTCCAGTGACCTCACATTCTAGGGGGAGCCATGTGATGGGGCCATGCAGAATCCAGGGTGTGGACACGCAGGGGAGCTGGCGCAGCTCAGGCACATGGGGCCTCTCCTTCGGGGCCAGCCCCTTCAGACAAAGCTTCTCCTTGCCTTTGCTCTGCTGGTGGACTCCTGGCTCTCTCAGGAGCTGCCAGTGCCTGCCCAGTGACTGTGCTGGGGATCTCTGTCCCTGTGGGCGCAGGTCCCTGTGTTGTCAGCAGATCCACTCATTTCCCTCCCTCCTGCCTCCACGGCACTCTGTGTGTTTCCTCCCTGAGCCTGCATGTCTCCTGCCCACGCGCCCTTCCTGGAGTTTCACTGCCCTGCAGCACTGAGCTCTGGTTGTCTCTCGGCTGAGAAGCCTCTCCTGTCCATGGCAGCCTGTCCAGATCGGGATCCACCCCACTCTCATGGCTCACGTCACGTGGCGGAGCCTTCTGTTATGTGAGAGTCATTCCAGGTTCCTGTGTTTGTCTCTGCCTCCACCTCGGGAGCTCCAGGTCCAGTTTCCCTGCCTGAGAGAGCTGAGCACACAGACACATGTGTTAATGCAAATTCATAACAGATGGCCAAGGCCAGGTGCCACCCAGGGTCCTCAGGCCTTCAGGTGGTGTGGAATAGCTGTGCAGTAGTTTATTTCCAGTAGTCTCCAACACTTTGTCATATACAAATGCAAAATAGTTTTATTTATGTAATCTCTAGGCAGTGCTTTGTGTACCTTTGAACTAGGAGACCCGTTGTAATAGCCCTGTGGTCCCCAGAAGTTCAGCTCTGTTACATGTCACAGAATTCCTATTTTCCTTAGAGCATCCTAGGAACCAAGAATACTTACAGGTATTGGGAAATAATTTCAGTAAAAACCATTACATGAGATTGTTCTGTGACATGTCTATAAAATAATTTCAGTAAAAACCATTACATGAGATTGTTCTGTGACATGTCTATCTGTTCAGTGATGTGGTAGCCTCCTCTTGTGGCAGGGCCTGGACCTCATGCCTGATTCATCTCTGTCTCCAGTGTCTGGGGTGGGGCCCACCTGTGGTTACTGCTCAATGGACACTGAAATGAACACATTTGAAGTTGATATGTGCTTTGGGGATTATGCTCTTTGCTGTAATGAGTTTTATTTCAGATGCTGCTGGGTGTAGAGTCTTAAGTATTTTAGCTATAACTTGGAGGAACTCAGCTCATGGGCTGTAGCCAAACAACTCCTGTCAAATGCAGGTAGGAGAGAATCTGGTCCCTGCCTCTTGCCCATAATGACTTGAGCAAGTTGCTTTTCCTCTCTCAGCCTCAGTTTCCTACCTTTGGACTGGGGATTACAAACCCTTTCTGCCTAAATCATTGGATTATTGTAGGATTAGCAAGAAGCACATTGGAAACAACTTGGCCTCCTATAAAGAAAAATGTATTACTCTAATCTCTTCTTGTTCGGGAAGCATTTTGGGTTCCTTAGGAATAGAACGTTTCCTGGAAAAAAGCAATATCGATTGGCAGTATCTGTGAGAGATTTTCATTGGCGAAGCAGTGTTCTGCTTTGTTAAATTTTGATTTCATGTGTTGTTGGTAGGAAAGAATTCTCTCAGGTCGTTACCTCCCTGCTAATTCACAGAGAAAGTCTTTCTGTGAACCCAGGGAGGGGCTTGCTCCTGGGACTCCAGTGCCTTCCAAGGGCTCCACCTTCATGCCAGCAAGGCTGGGTTGGCCTGTTGCCTTTCCTCACTTCCTCTTTCTGGTAGGAGAGTTTTACTGTAAAGAGGAGAGAAATGGGTTGGGGGAGTGGGGATCAGGAGATGTTTTCATTTTAAGATGGGAGAATAAGAGTATGCTTATAAGCCAATGGAAAGATCTAGTACAGAGGGAAGAATTGATGACCTGGAGAACAATCATCAGAGAGGGTGAGTTCTGCACACACAAGCCATCATGCACCCTTTGTCTAGTAACCTTCTCACACAGGGCTGTGGGAGCATCTTCCTGGGTGCAGGCAATCAGGCATGCGCTATCTTTAGAGAATTTGAAAGTAATGATCACACAAGTGAAGTGTTGGTCTGCTTTTAGTATCTCCATGAACCAGCAATTCCAGACAATATCAGAGATATGATAGCCCTGCTCTGGAGTGGGCCACTGCTCGCACCCGCGCACCTTGTGTCCCCCTCACTATGCCCACCTTCAAACCAGCAGGAGCGAGGTGGGGAGACAGCTGAAGACGTAGGCGGGCTGGAAGGGGTGGCAGAGGCAGTTGTTTTCTGGCTGCTTCCAGTGAGATATGAAGCAAGGTCAGCTGTTGAGAGTGAGGAGCGAGGAGGATGAGATACTTGCTCACCATCACCAGAGAGCACAGAGCTTGTATGATTGCCATGTATTTGTCCAGCATCGCCAGGCAGTAAATGGCGTAGAAGTTGCATGTGACTTCCAGGCAGCGTTGAGACTCCCCAGGAGGCTGGTGAGGGGGATGCCGAAGGGAGCCAGGTGTAGATTGCCAGCCGTCCAGCTGCTGGGTGAGGGCACACCATGGGTGCAGAGTTGCGCCGTGTCAGTGTTGTGCTTCCTGAGTGTCTGCTGGGTTCTTGCTGCTGAATAGGCATGTTCCATCCGCAAAGTTCCTATGGATTCCAGCAACTGACAGATGACTACTTCTCTGAGGTCCTCAGCTTTCCAGCATTTAGGGACGAGTTGGGAATTTAACCTGGGCCTTTTGGCTCCAAAGCCATTGTCCTTTTCAGTGGACAAAGCCACTTCCTTTCAGTCTGAATGTAAAAATAATAATACAAAGATCTGGCTTTTAATTGTTATTGAATCCTGAATTTAATATTTTGTATATACCTATAATTATTTTATCAGTCTAAAAAGTGAGTGTTTTATTTCCCTTATTATGTCTTCCTGCCTAGTATAATGAGATGAACATAATGAACTATTGGTAAATTTTTTGAACAATGAGAATGCTTTAAATAGGAATTCAGTGGCTTTAAAGAGGCAACAAATTCCCATCGTTTCATCGAAAGGTGCTGGGCTGTTGAGAAATGCTACTGTGGTCAACTTTTCCTTGCGCCTAATTTGAGAGAATCTAGCAAGACTGCTTAATTGCCATCAGTGTGCAGTTCAGTCATTTGAGGGGTAGGATTTAGTTTTTTAAGTTGCAAATTTTTTTTTTATTATTTTTTTATTTTTTGGAGACAGAATCTCGCTCTGTCACCCAGGCTGGAGTGCAGTGGCGCGATCTCAGCTCACTGCAAGCTTCACCTCCTGGGTTCACGCCATCCTCCTGCCTCAGCCTCCCGAGTAGCTGGGACTACAGATGCACGCTGCCACGCCTGGCTAATTTTTTGTATTTTTAGTAGAGACGAGATTTCACCATGTTAGCCAGGATGGTCTCCATCTCCTGACCTTGTGCTCCGCCCGCCTCGGCCTCCCAAAGTGCTGGGATTACAGGCGTGAGCCACCGCGCCCGGCCGCATATTTGTTTTTTACTTGGCTGTACTTATCCCAGAATCTGGGCTGATGAGTAGATTTGGGTAACAAGGAGGTTTGTATTAGATGCTATCCAGAAGTACTGAGGGTTGAGATACTGAATAAAGAACTTTCTGGCCCCTGGAGCTCCCTGAAGATGAAAGTGAGTGGCCTGCCATGGAGGTGACTGCCAGAGGGACACAATCTGGTAGAGGCTGGTGATGGCTCAGAAAGGCAGCTTTTGGTATTGTCTTTGGCAATTGGAAGTAATAATTGTTTATGTGGAGATGAAATAACATATTTTCCTTTTTTTTCCTTACAGAAAACACGGCCATCTTTATGTGTAAATGTTGTAACCTCTTCTCACCAAATCAGTCGGAACTCCTCTCCCACGTTTCAGAGAAGCACATGGAAGAAGGGGTTAATGTTGATGAGATTATTATTCCCCTTAGGCCTCTGAGTACACCTGAACCCCCCAACTCAAGCAAAACCGGAGATGGTAAGGGGGCTGGGGGGCGGGGCAGGATACCTCTGACACACCTGTTGATGTTGATTTGCTCTGTGGGCATAGCAGAAGCCTAGAAAATCCACATTTCCAAATCAGAAGTCACAATAAGTCTCCAATTGTAGATATGCTCAAATAAGATTGTGCCTTTGAAATCCCATACCTAGCCCCCTGTAGGTTGGCAAATGAATGAATGAATGAATGAATGGAAGTGGCAGTATTCAATAGTGTGAAAAACATGAGCTCGTTGTCAGACAAGTGTGGGTTTAACCCAGCCCTAGTACCTACTGGCTGCATTACCTGAAGCCAGTGATGTTACTTCTCCAAGCCTCACTTTGCTTATCTGGACAAATGAAGAGAAATATGCTGGTTACAAGGGGGTCTGTGAGGATGAAGTTAAAGAATATGCCTACAGGACCTAAGATGATGCCTGGCACACAGAACATGATAAAAGGAAGCTGTTGTTCTAACATACATGATTAATAAATAAGTCTATATAATCTTACAGCATTTTCCAACTGTTCCTATAAACCTGGAACAAGATTCACATTGCAAAGCTTTGATTTGCACAGAATCCTTTGGGTTCACAGTCAATGTGCAAAGTGAGATGCATCTTGTCTGTAGTGTCTGGACATCTATCACTGTGTGGTTATCAGATGCAGCAGGTGCACAGATCAGAGAAACCATCCAGGCACTGTAATTAGGTCCCCACAGACAGAGAAAACATATAGCACATGAGGAACCGCTGCAAAGATCCTCACAAAACACTAAGATAAAGGACAGCAGCTGGGCACCTGTGCAGAAGCCCAATGCACAGCAGTCAGTGTCCTGTTGCAGAGTTCATCAGCCACACTAATAATCCATTGGCTCTTTCCTGGGAATATTCAGACTGGCATTTCTAAATAGGCTGGCTCTTCATCATCTGTCAGACACCATTAACAAGGAGAGATTCCAGACAAAAAATGTTTTGGTTAATAAGTCCCTCTGGTCATTCCCAGGGTTCTCAGAGAAACATGCCTGACAGAAGATTAAGTTTTTGGGAAGTTAGGAAGTTCTGAGAGTTACTGTTAGTGGCATAAAGTGAAAAACGAAAAAGATGCAGCACCCGAAGCTAGTGGTGGGTGAATAAGGAGCAGCAGTTAGTATTTCTTACTTCTGTCATCACCGTCAGCTAATAGGGTGTGTGTCCATGGCATGCTCAGCCCCTCACAGGCCTTGTGAGCAGACCTGTCCTCTCCCCATTTAGAGGAAGCAGGAGTGAGGAGGAAAGTTATGTGTAATTGCGTCTCAACCAGTAGCGCACACTTGAGACCCTTTGCTTTGGGGTAGAGGAGGAAAGTTTGCATGGGACAGTGAGAGTCAGAACCTCCTTGGTGCCAGGGGCCTTGCAGTTCAGCGCCCTCCCTCTGCCCACCCAGCCTATGTGAGTCCTGACCCCTGGCCAGAAGCTTTGTGACACCCACACGCTCCATGGCCCACCTCCCTGCTGAGCAGTCAGTGACGTGCTTTCTGAAGAGTATAGCTTCACAGAGAGGGCTTTAGTCAAGAACTGTGTTTAGTCACCTCCGCCTTTTGGGCTCAAGCATTCCTCTCACCTCAGCCACCTGAGTAGCTGTGACTACAGGCGCCCGCCACCACACCCAGCTAATTTTTGTATTTTTTGTAGAGACAGGGTTTCATCTGGGTACCTGCCTCTGGGGTTGAATGTATATGGACTCAGAAAAATGGATAATGTCTCTTGTCCAATTCATATGGCAGATAGAAGCCATGTGGATCAAGGTGGAAAGAACTTCTAGACTGGCTCTTGCAAAGCTTTTAGTTCTTTGCTTATTAAGATTCTCTTCTTTCTAAATGAGTTGTAGATAAGAGAGAAATTTTAATTTTTATTTTTTTCATTTTCTTTTTGAGACTGAGTCTCACTCTGTTGCCCAGGCTCGAATGCAGTGGCATGATCTTGGCTCACTGCCACCTCCACCCTTTTGGGCTCAAGCGTTCCTCTCACCTCAGCCACCTGAGTAGCTGTGACTACAGGCACCCGCCACCACACCCACCTAATTTTTGTATTTTTTGTATAGACAGGGTTTCACTATGTTGCTCAGGCTGGTCTCAAACTCCTAGACTCAAGCAATCCACCCACCTAGGCCTCCCAGAATGCTGGGATTACAGATGTGAGCCACCGTACCCCGCCTTTCATTTCTTTTATAAATAGGAAATGAATAAATGCTAAAAAAGCAGAATTCACATAGAATTATGAGTGTCAGTGTTGTAAGGTGCATTTTCCGACTTCCACCCTTCCACGCCTAACCAGCATTAGTGAGAGACAGTGCCATTCATGTAGGAGCTGGCCCTGAGCTCCTGCCCCTTCCTGGAGATTCACCTCCCTCTCAACCGTCCCCCATGCCCCTCTCCTCCCTCTCATCACTGATCTACAGCCACGGTTCCCCGACTGCTGGCGGAGGAGCAACTGAATGCAAAGGCCACCCCTGCCTGGGAAGCCCCTTGCAGGTGTTCTTGCTGGTTCACTCCTGTATGTGGCTGGGACTCACTCAGCTTGGGGTCACCCTGAGGAACACTTGTTTGGCCCCAAGAGGGGCTGCAGGACCTTTCTCTGGGCTCCCAGAACCCCACAACTAGACTTGTTTCAGTTCTGTCTCACCTGGGTGTGCTTTCATTTGTCTCTATGTTTCTCTTGCTTGTCAGGAAATGTCCCAAAGAAGGGATTTGGGCTGTTCAGCTCTTAGCCTCAGGTCCTGGCATGGGGCCTGACACAGGGTACAGCCCCTTCTGTGCGTGTCCAGTGAATGAATTACCTTTTGTTGTCCTTGCTTTCTTGCCTTGGGCCTTGCTGCCCTCCCTCCGTCCCAGCTGTCACCCTTTGCTCAAGAAACTTCAGTGGCTTTCGCCACCCAAAGCAGGGCTCCTCAAACTCATTTGACCTGGGGATCCTTCTGACGAGTATAAGACCCCTGACTTCTATGGAGTGCCCTTGGCAGCATGGATTCACTGGTGGGGCCCTTCTCTTGGTACTGTAGGCTCTTTCTATAGCCGAACAGCTGGAGGTCCTCTAGGCCCCCGGCTCCTTTTTCCCTCCGTGGTGTTGCAGGTGAACCCACACTTGTAAAACTTCCCTTAACTCCTCCAGACCGACTTTGGTGCTTCTACTGGGCGAATATACTATGTGGGTAAACCCATCAAAGCAATTACACTTTTACTTTATACTTTTTTTTCCAATTATAAGAGTAATTTTTTTTTTTGACTTTGACAAGTTTGCTCTTGTCACCTAGCTGGAGTGCAGTGGCGTGATCTTGGCTCACTGCAACCTCCGTCTCCCGGGTTCAAGTGATTCTCCTGCCTCAGCCTCCCAAGTAGCTGGGATTACAGGTGTCCATCACCACACCCAGCTAATTTTTGTATTTTTAGTAGAGATGGATTTGCCATGTTGGCCAGGCTGGTCTCGAACTTCTGACTTCAGGTGATCCACTTGCCTCAGCCTCCCAAAGTACTGAGATTACAGGCATGAGCCCCCGTGCCTGGCCCTGAAATCTTGCTGTAAAAGAAAATTAAAGCAATATAATATGGGGAAAGCACGTTTTTCTAACTGCCCTCCAAGTTCTAGAAATAATGGTGCTAACAAGTGTTCTTCCAGACTTTTTCTCTGCATATGTAAACATAAATACACTGTTATTGCTTTGTTATTTAATAAGAAACAAAAATGGGATCATAATATGTGTTCTGCAGCCTTAAAAAATGTCAGCAGTATGTACTGGATATTTCTTCATTTCAGTACCGACATGTCTCCTAATTTCTTTTTTTAGTTTTATTGAGGTATAATTGACAAAAATTGTATGTATTTACGGTGTATATGTGATATTTTGATATACATATACATTGTGAAGTCACAGCCAAGCTAACTCATTTATCTATCACTCCATGTAGTTAACTTTTATGTGTGTGTGTGTATTGTGAGAAGATCTGTTCTTTTTCGGCTGTGTGTGATGGCTTATGCCTGTAATCCTAGCATTTTGAGAAGTTGAGGGAGGAGGATCACTTGAGCCCAGGAGTTTGAGACCAGCCTGGGCAACATAATGGGAATCCGTCTCTAAAAAAAAAAAAAAAAAAAAAAAACAGATAAAGCGGCTTGTGCCTGTAGTCCCAGCTACTCAGGAGGCTGAGCCAGGATCCAGGATGTTGAGGCTACAGTGAGCTGTGATTGCACCACTGAACTCCAGCCTGGGTGATAGAGTGAGACCCTGTTTTTTGTTTTGTTTTGTTTTTTTTTTTTGGAAAGACATTTGGGTTGGTTCCAAGTCTTTGCTATAACAATAATAATGAAAAAAAAAGCCCACCAAAAACCTGACCTTCTCTTTTAGCAAATGTCAAGAACACAATACTGTATTATTTGTATGTCCTAATTTTTTTAGCATCTGTATAGTATTTACTTCTATGGATAATGCATAATTTACTCAACCTTTTCTTTTTTTGATGACATATGTTTTCTCTCTAATTTTGTGCTATTATAAATAATGTTACAATAAATGTTGTCATGAATATCATTGTACATTGTGCATTCACGTTGGCTATATTCCTAGGAGAATTGCTGTGTAGAGGGTATGCTTATTGAAAAGTTTGCTAGGTTTTACCAGAATGCTCTCTGGAAAGGTTTTATCCATTTATATTCTCACTAGGATCTAAGATCTTCTGTTTTTCCATATCCACATCAACCCAAGGATATTATCTTATTTTAAAGAGTTTTTGCCAATTTGATAGACAAAAAATGGTGTATCATTTTAATTTGCATTTTGCTGGTCGCTAGTGAGGTTGACTATGTTTACTGTTTAATGGCTATTTACACATCTGTGAATTACTGTTCATATCAGTTGTCTATGTTTTTGTTTGCTCTTTATTGATTTGTAGGAGCTCTTTGTATAGAAAATATTAACACTTGTCTTTAGAGAATCTGTGTATACTCATTTTAAACCTCACAATGCATGATAATGATTATTTTATACAGTAAGTGTTCATTTAGATTTAGCTACATATTTATGACTTTCTGGCTCTTCAGTCCTTGGATCTGCATCCATTCCATCTCCATCCATGGATGAGTTTTTTTCTGCTATAGAATACACTTTAGATTTCTTTGTAAAGAAATCTGAATGGAGCTGCTCATCATGAGCTCTCCTGGTTATTGTTTATCTGATGTGGTCCTAATTATTGCCTTTATTATTATTATTTTGAGACAGAGTCTCGCTCATTTGCCCAGGCTGGAGTGCAGTGGCACGATCTGGGCTCACTGCTACCTCCACCTCCTGGGTTCAAGCCATTTCTGGCTAATTTTTATATTTTTACTAGGGATGGGGTTTTGCCATTTTGGCCAGGCTGGTCTTGAACTCCTGACATCAAGTGATCTGCCTGCCTCAGGCTCCCGAAGTGCTGGGATTACAGGCGTGAGCCACCATGCCCAGCCTATTGTCTTTATTTTTAATATATATTTTTATATATATTAAAAATATATATTGGGGATAGGATTGTAGGTTGGCTTTTTTTTTTTCATTTCAGCACATTGAGAATATTATTTCATTGAATCCTGGCTTTTATTGTTGTTAGGATGCCAGCTGTCAATCTGACTTTAAGTGCTTTAATTCCCTAGTCTCTTTGTTTTTGGTTTTCTAAAGTTTTACTGTGATGCATCCATGTAGGATTAAGTAAATTTTTACATCGATGTTAGTTGGTCTTCTTAAACCTATAGATTTATGATTTTTATAAATTTTAGAAGAATATAAACTGTTCTGCCTTTTGGTGTTGCCTCTGCTTCATTATCTTTCTGTGACTTAAATATTTGCTAGTCCTTCTCTTATACCTTTACCCTAACTTTTATGTTTTCTTTGCTTTTATCTTGTGCTGCATTCTGCGTATTTACTTCTGATCCATTTTCCAGTTCACTATTTTTTACCTGTTATTTTTAGATAAAATTCATATGAGATAAAATTAGCCATTTTAAGAATTTAAAATATAAAATTCAATGGTGTTAGTATGTTTACAAGATTGTACAACTTCTACAACTACCTAATTCCAGAACATTTTCATTACTCCAAAAATAGCTCTGTACCCATTAAGCAGTCATTCAAGATTCATCCATATTGTAGCATGTATCAGTGCTTCATTCCTTTTTTATGGCTGAGTGATATTTCATTGTATGCATATGCTACATATTGTATATCCATTCCTCTTTTGATAGACATTTGAGTTGTTTTCACTTTTAGGCTACTGAATAATGCTTCTATCATCATTTGTTTACAAGTTTTCACATGAATATTTGTTTTCATTTCTCTTGGATATATACCAAGGAGTGGGATTGCTGGGTCATATGGCAATTCTATATTTAAGTTTTTCAAAGACTGTCAAACTTTTTTCAATAGGAGGTGCACCATTTAAAAACATTTTAGTCAACAACATATAAAGGATCCAATTTCTCCACATTGTTGCCAACACTTGTTAATTTTCACATTTTGGTTTGTACCCATCCCAGTGAATGTGAACTGGTATTTCATTGTGGTTTTGGTTTGCATTTTTGATGATTAATGATGTTAAGCATTTAAGTCTTTGATCCATTTTAAGTTAATTTTTGCATATGATGTGAGGTAGGGTTCCAAATTTGTTCTTTTACATGTGGTTATCCAGTTGTCCCAACATCATTTGTTGACAAGACTGTTCTTTTCCCATTGAGAGGTTTTGGCACCCTTGTCAAAAATCAATTGAGTACAAATGTATGAGTTTAATTCTGGACTCTTAATTCTATTTCATTGATCAATACGTCTCTTCTAATGTCAGTAGTATACTGTTTAGATGGCTGTAACTAGTAAGTTTTGAAATGGGGAAGTTTGAATCTTCCAACTTTGTTCTTCTTTATCAAGATTGTTTTGACTTTTCAGGGTCTTTTGCAGTTCCATATGAATTTTAGGATCAGCTTGTCTATTTCTTCAAAAAAGACAGTTGGATTTTTGATAAAGATTGCATTAGATCTGTATTAGTCCATTCTCACACTGCTATGAAGAAATACCTGAGACTGGGTAATTTATAAAGAAAAGAGGTTTAGGCCGGGCGCAGTGGCTTATGCCTGTAATCCCAGCACTTTGGGAAGCTGAGGTGGGTGGATCATGAGGTCAGGAGTTCGAGACCAGCCTGGCCATTATGGTGACACCCCGTCTCTACTAAAAATACAAAAATTAGCTGGGTGTGGTGGCACGTGGGCCTGTAGTCCCAGCTTCTTGGGAGGCTGAGGCAGCAGAAGAATCACTTGAACCCAGGAGGCAGAGGTTGCAGTGAGCCAAGATGGCACCACTACACTCCAGCCTGGGTGACAGAGCGAGACTCTGTCTCAAAAAAAAAAAAGAAAAAAAATAAAAAAGAAAAGAAGTTTAATTGACTCATAGTTCCTCGTTGCTGAGGAGGCCTCAGGAAACTTACAGTCATGGTAGAAGGCAAAGGAGAAGCAGGAACCTTCTTCACAGGGCAGCAGGACAGAGTGAGTGCAAACAAGGGGAAATGCAGACGATTATAAGCCCGTCAGATCTTATGAGAACTCACTTATCACGACAACGGCATGGGGGAAACTGCCCCAATGATCCCATTACATCCACCTGGTCCCGCCCTTGACATGTTGAGATTATGGGGATTATAATTCGAGGTGAGATTTGGGTGGGGACACAGAGCCAAGCTGTATCAAGATCCATTTAGAGACTATTGCCATCTTAACAATTTTAAACCTTCCAATCCATGAACATGGAATATCTTTCCATTTAAATTTAGGTCTTGTTTAATTTCTTTCAACAATGTGTTGTATTTTTCAACGTACAAGTCTTATACCTCCTTGATTACTTTAATTCCTAAGTATTTTATTCTTTTTGATGCTACTGTAAATGGAACTATTTTCATAATTTATTTTCAGATTGCTTATTGCTAGTTTATAAATACAACTGTTATTTGTATATAGATATTTTATCCTGCAATTTTGCTGGACTTGTTTATTAGATCTTGTGAACTTGTTAGTTTTTTAAAAACACTTCTAAAAACTTGTTTAATTAGTTTTTTAGTGTATTTCTTAGGAGTCTTTACATATAATCTTGTCATCTGTGACTAGAGATAATTTTACTTTTTCCTTTCTAATCTGGATTCTTTGTATTTTATTTTCTTGCCTAATTTCCCTGGCGAGAAACTCCAGTACAGGGTTGAGTAGAAATGATGAGTGGACATTCTTGTTCTGATACTATCTTAGAAAGAAAGTATCCAGTCTTTTACCATTAAGTATGATGGGGTGTGTGTGTGTGTGTGTGTGTGTGTGTGTGATAGATGTTCTTCATTAGGTTAAGGAAGCTCTTTTTATTCTTGGTTTGTTGAGTGTTGTTTATTTTTTAAATCATAAAATGGTGTTGGATTTTGTCAGATGTTTTTCTGAGTTTGTTGAGATGACCATGTGGTTTTTTTTCTTATTTGTTGTATTAATATGGTATATTACACTGATGTTTTTACATGCCAGGATGCATCACCCTTGTAACTTTTGGATAGATCTCATTTGGTCATGTTGCATAATCCTTTTGCTGTGCTGCTGGATTCAGTTTCCTAGTATTTTGTTAAACATATTTGCATTTATATTCATAAGAGATATTGGTCTAGAGTCTTTGATGTCTTTGGTTTTGGTTTCAGGGTAATAGTGGCCTCATAGCATGACTTGAGAAGTGTTCCCTCCTCTTCTATTTTTTGGGAAAATTTTTAAGTATTAGTGTTAATTCTTCTTTAAACATTTGGTAGAATTCACCAGTGAAACTGTTTAGTCCTGGGCTTTTTATTTTTTCACTGGTTCAATCTCTTGTTATAGGTGTATGCATCTTTGCTATTTTTGAATTAGGTTCAGTAGTTTGTCTTTCTAGGGAATTTTCCATTTTGTCTAGATTATCTAATTTGTTGACATATAATTGTTCTTAATATTCTCTAATAATTATTTTGATTTTTGTAAGATTAAATGGTAATGTTCTCCCTTTCATTATTGATTTTAACAAATTAGGTTTTGCTATTTTTTCTTGGTAAGTTTAGCTGAAGGTTTGGCATTTTCTTAATCTTTGAAAAACATTGGTTTTGTTGATTTTCTCTTTTCTTTTTCTATATTTTATATAATCTCTTTCCATTCTAGGCATTATTATTTCTGTCCTTCTGCTTGTATTGGATTTAGCTTGCTTCCGTTTTTTTTCCTTAGGTTGGAAAGGGTAGGCTATTGATTTGAGATACTTCTTTTATCTTTCAGATCCTTCTCTCTCTTTCTTTCACCAGCTTTATTAAGGTATACTTGACAAAATTGTGTAAGTTTACAGTGATGATTTGTTATACATATATATTGTGAAATGATACCACAATCAGGTTAGTTAACACATCTATTACCTCACATAGCTACCATTATTTTTGTATGTATGTGGTGAAAACATTTAAGATATGTCTTAGCAAATTTTAAGTATATAATACAGTGTTGTTAGTTATAGTCATCATGCTTTACCTTAGATTCCCAGGATGCATTGAATCTATAGGTTGCTTTTGTTAGTATGAACATTTTAACAATATTAATTCTTCTGATCCATAAATGTGGGATATCTTTCCATTTATTTGTGTCGTCTTCAATTTCTTTCATTGATATGGTTTTTAGTATACGGATCTTTCACCTTGATTATATTTATTCCTAAGTATTTTTTTCGACGCTATTATAAATGGGATCGTTTTCTTTTTCAGTTGTTTTTGTGTAGAAACACAACAGATCTTTGTATGTTGATTTTGTATCTTGTAACATTTGTAACTTTATACATTATCCAAAAGCTATTAGAAGTATAATCTTTAGGGCTTTCTATATCTAAGATTTTGTTATCTACAAACAGAGACAGTTCTACTCCTTCCATTTTACTTTGCATGCTTTGTATTTTTGCTTACCTAACTACCCTGGCTAGGACTTCTAATGCCAGGAAGCATATAAGTGGTGAGAGTAGGCACCCTTGTCCTATTCCTGATCTTAGAGGAGAGCTTTCAGCTTTTCACGTTGATTATTATGTTAGCTCTGGGTCTGTCGTTTGTTGAAGCACATTCCTTTATTATGTTGTGGTACATTCCTTGTTATCTAGTTTTTTGAGAGTTTTTATCATGAAAGGTTGTTGAATTTTGTCAAACTTTTCCCCATACTTATTGAGATGATCATGTATGATTTTTGTCCTTAATTTTATAAATGTTATATATCACATTTATTTATACACATATGTTGAACCAGCCTTGCATCTTAGAGATAACACCCTCGTTATCATGGTGTGTAATTTTTTTAATGTGCTGTTGAATTTGGTTTGTTAGTATTTTTTGAGTATTTTTGTTTATCAGGACTATTGGCCTGTAATTTTCTTTTTTTGTAGTGTCTGTCTAGCTTTGGCCTTACAAAATGAGTTGGGAGGTATTCCCTCCTCTTTAATTTTTTTGAAGAGCTTGAGTAAAACTGGAATTAATTCTTTTTTAAATGTTTGGTAGAATTCACCAGTGAAACCACCTGGTCCTGGGCTTTTCTTTGTTGGGAGATTTTGATTACTGATTCGGTCTCCTAACTTGTTATTGATCTATTCAGATTTTCTATTTCCTTATGATCCAGTCTTGGTAGATTGTGTGATTCTAGGAATTTATCAGTTTCTTCTAGGTTATCTAGTTGGTTGGCATATAATTGTTGATAGTAGTCTTTTATGATCACTTGTCTTTCTGTGGTGCCAGTTATAATGTGTCCTTTTTTATACAAAATTTAATTCATTTGTGGCGTCTCTTTTTTTCTCGGTTAGTCTAGCTAAGGGTTTCTCAACTGTGTTTATCTTTTCAAACAAGCTCTTAGTTTGTTGATCTTTTTTATTCTTTTTCTATTTTGTTTATTTCTGCTCTACTCTATTATTTCCTTCCATCTGTTCGCTTTGGGCTTATTTATTCTTCTTTGTCTAATTCCTTGAGTTGTAAAATTATGTTGTTTATTTGAGATTTTTCTTTTTTTCTAATGTAGGCAATAAACTTTCTTTTTAGAACTGCCTTTGCTACATCCTATAAGTTTTGGTATGTTGTGTTTTTGTTTTGTTCATCTCAAAGTATTTCTAATTTCCCTTATGATTTCCTTTTTGGCCCAATGGCTATTTAAGAGTACCATTTAATTTTCATAAATTTTTGAATTTCCCAAATTTCTTCCTTTTTATTTCTAATTTAATTCCACATACTTGAATGATTTCCATTCTTTTTTCTTTGAGATGGGGTTTCGCTCTTTCGCCCAGGCTGGAGTGCAGTGGCGTGATCTCGGTTCACTGCAACCTCCGCCTTCCAGTTTCAAGCGATTCTCCTGCCTCAGCCTCCTGAGTAGCTAAGACTACAGGCGCCCGCCACCACACCCGGCTAATTTTTCTATTTTTTTTTTTAGTAGAGACGGTGTTTCACTGTGTTGGCCAGGATGGTTCTCAAACTCCTGACCTTGTGATCCACCCGCCTCAGCCTCCCAAAGTGCTGGGATTACAGGTGTGAGCCACTGCGCCTGGCTCAGTTCTTTTAAATTTATAGAGACTTGACTTATGGCCTAAAATGTCTGTTTTGGATAATTTTTCATGTGGACTTGAGAATACTTTGTATTCTGCTGTTGCTGGGTGGCATGTTCGGTATATGTATTAGAATTTGTTGGTTTATAGGGTTATTCACATCTATTTCCTGGCTGATGCCTAGATTTTATAATTGAGGAATATGTGGCTTAGAGACTCAGAGGAGTTAAAACAGCATGTTCAAGATTACCTATATAGTAAGTGAGAGGGAGGGATTTAGGCCCAGCTGATTTGATGTTATTTGCATGTTATGGTGGTAGTCCAGGAATAATCAAATTCTTATCATGGAGCCTACTTTTATAAATTATTTTCCTTTATTAAATAATTTACTTTTGACAAATTCTTCTTCCGTATGTTTTCTTTTGTGTGTGTGTGTGTGTGTATACTAAACTACTTTTGTCTGTGTAGTTTAATTTTAAAAAGCATGAATTCCTTAGTTAAACTCAGCCTCTTAACATGACAAAAAATTTTAAAAAGTCTTTCATTATGAACTTCAAGTCTTTCCTTTTCTCTTTGTGAAAGTTCATAAAATTTGAGGCTTGTAGAGGCTTAGTTTCTCTCTATTGATTTTCATTCAGGTTTAACCTTCACAATTCATTTTAAGTTGAGAGATACTTGAAATGGTTTAATTAAACCTTTAACTGAGTAGTAATTGATTTATTATTTTGGTCTCTCATTATAACATGAAGCCGCTGAAATCCTCTGGTTTATTTTATAGCCTTTTAATCTTTTTTGCTCATGTAGGAAGTGGTCTGCAGAAAGACCTTTCATTTTCCTTCTCTTTTCCTCATCAAACCTCTGGCTGTGATCCAAGAAGAAATTTCCTAATGGACCGAGCTCATTCTCGTGTGTGTGATCCCATGTGCGTGTGAGTGTGTGATCATATCTCTGTGTGTATGTGTATGGGTGTGTTTGTGAGTACACAGGTATGTGTGTATATGGGTGTGTTTGTGTGTGTGCATGTGATTGTGTATATAGGCACGTTTAAGTGTGCACATTGTGTTGATTGTGTATATAGATGGTGTGTGAGTGTGCATGTGTGTGATACTGTATATGTGCGCCATGCGAGTGTGCATGTGTGTGATTGCATATCTGGGGACATTGTGAGTGTACATGTGTGTGTGATTGTGAATATGGGCACGTTTGTGAGTGTGCTGTGTGTCGTGGGCATATGTGTAAGTGCACGTGTGTGTGGTTGTGGGCACATGTGTAAGTGCACGTTTGTGTATGAGACTGTGTATACGGTACATTTGTGAGTGTGCACATGTGTATTTGGTTGTGTACATGGGTTGTGTATGTGGTTGTGTATGTGTGTGAGTGTGCATGTGTGTGTGGTTGTATAGGTGCTTGTGTATGTGTGTATGATTGTGTATATGGATATGTGTGTGCACGTGTATGATTTTGTATATGGGTGTGTATGAGCATGTGTGTGTGAGAGTGTGTGTGCACACGCATGCATTCATTTATCCTGATGGAGGCTGGGGCAATTGAGGAAGAATGTACATGGGTCTCCCGAGAGCCTCGTTTTGGCTCTCCCATCTTCTGATTTCACACCCTCTGCGGGAATTCTTCCTTTCTTACCTTTCCTCTCCTCTCCCCTCCCCTTTTCCATCTCTTTAGTCATTAACTGTTTGTTGGGTGCCTGCTGTATGTCTGGGTGCTGTGCTAGGTGCTGGGGCTGCAGGAGGGGCCCATAGGCTGTTGACTCTGGCCCCCTAGCTGGTGAATGGCAAATAGGCAAAAAGGCAGTTTCAGTGCAGCAGGGCGAGTGCCTCTGCGCTGTTAAGTTCAGGCTGCTAAAGACGTCCTCTAATGTGAGGGTAAAAGGAGGCTTCCCAGGGGAGGTTGATGTCTATGTTTAAATCTGTATGTTGTCTCTTCTGGGCATTTACCACAAATCCAGTCATTCTGAGTGCATGTACGAACGTTGAGCACTCTGATCTGCCCTGGTCAGCAGCGCAGTGTAGTGGAAAGGGCACGCGTCTTGGAATCAGACTTAGGCTCCATTCCTGGAGCTTTCATGTGATTGCTGGAGCCTTGGCTGGCACATAGGGACCTTTGTGCAGATTACAAAAGGCGCCCCCATTCTGAGGGATTGAGCTAGTAACAGGAGCTCTTTCTGGGTGAACAAACATAAAACGTGCTCAGGGCTGATGCAGCCAGTGCCGGAGCACACAGCTTGGCTAGTGGAATTTGGCCCTGGTAAGTCTTCAGTCACCGCCTCACACAGGGTACAGCCTGCACCACAGCCTTGAGGCTCTGCTGGGGACTTAGACAAGTGGCATGGCTGTGACTTTTGTCATCTGTCAAAGAGAGATAAGATACTGACCTTTTTCATAGGTTCTGAGACAAGTGCATGTTCATACATGATGCCTTAGTCCATAGTGACTGCCTGTTAGACATTGTACCCTCCTGTACCTTACATCCGTGTACTTTCCAGCCCAGGGAGTGGGGTCACACTGAAGCTTGTCACTGCATGAGACTATCGTCATTTTCCTGCAGAACTTAGTGAAGAGGTCAAAGTGTATTATTTCTGTGCTTAGATATTAATTGAACTGTCCAAAGGACTTGCTATGACATGGGTATGAAGTTCACTGACTTTGAGGCAAACAGGTCTGTATTCAATTCCTGATTCTGCCATTTATTAATTCCCTGACCTTGGAGCAAATTAGTTAATCTTCTTAAGCCTCAGTGACCTCTACTATATGATGGGGATCATACTAATGCCTCCCTTGGGGATTAAATGAGGACATGCATGTGAAGTGCTTAGCATGGTGCCTGAGATATATGTGCTTAATAATGATTAGTTATCGCCATTATTTACATGGCATTTCCACGATATGGCTGGTAAAAGTACAAGGAGCAGGCTTGGGATGCCTTCAGCCTCCCTGGTGCCTGGCATTGTGGAACAGGATGCAATCTGTCCCTGCAAAGGGGATGTTGCATTCCTCATAAACCTAAGAGGCTTGTGTTCCCCTATTTATGATAAATAATTCATTGTCTCCCCTGTTGCTTCCTGAGCTTTGGAAATAAACGTCAGGGAGATTGACTGTCAGGGCCTTAAAATGTTAGTCTTTCAGGATTTTCCAAAATTCTTGAGTTGGTGTGATTAGAGATTGAGCTGCCCTGTGCGAGTGCTGGGAAGCTGGCCGTATCCAGGGTTTTAGGCATAATAAAATTTGTGTGCCTTTAATTCTACATTGGATTTCCTGGTGTGAGAGCTATTTTAAAATGAAGAACTCAAGGAAAAAATGTGTATTGAGTCAGAATGAATGAGAATGCATGTACATCAAGAAATCACATTATCTAACTGTGGACCAGGTGGGAGGATAATAGTTTCTTAAAAGAGATATTCTAAGTCAGAATCTTAATGACTATGGCCATAATATTAAACAGTTGCCATTTATCAATCACCTCCTGAGTTCTGTGCCCAGCATTGTAATGGATTGCTTTTATCAGTAGTGACTCTATAAAATAGAGGCAGTTTTGTGTTTATTTTTCGCATTGGAAACGGAGGCTCAGGGGAGATTTGAACCCAGGTCGGTCCAGCTCCAAGCCAGCATTCTCTGCACAGCACAGATTGTCTCTATTAAAGTGTGTAGTGCTGACCTTTTCTTACCCATGCTTCAGGGGTATGTGATTCTGCAGAAACATTTTTGACTGGGAATAAGGAAACCCAAATTCCAGTTCTGCGTGCTCAGCAGCTGGTTCTGGAAAATGTGCCAAGCCACTTGAACCGTTGTGTCCCTTGTTTCTTTTCCTATTGAGGACATTGTGTTTGCTACATCCATCTCTTAAGATTTTTATAAGGCTAAAATGAGATAATAGCTGGGAAAGTGCCTTGCAAACTTGAGTGATGCACAAATAAAGGGCTTACATTATTAAATTGTTGATAATGTTGGGCTATTTTTTCATAGTGTTCATGTTGTGTTTTGATTGAGTTAGAAGTAATCCTTTGGCCGATTCTCTGCCCCTTGCCAGTTTTTGGCCTTGGATCTGCAAGGATGATTTTCTGACTAAGAGGAAGTTGTCCCCAAACTGTGGATTTAGAGCAGAGTTAAGAGGCACTGTGGCTCAGCCCTTTCTTCCTTTTGGAAACTGGGGACACAGGAAATGGCTTCTTTTCCAGATATTTCTTTTTCTATCATCAAACAGTGGATCAGTGTGTACTTATTAATTGTATCTACTCCACATCCAGCTCCGTTCAAGACCCTGTGGGACCCAGGAATTAAAAGGCCAGCTCAGACCTCAGGGTTTGTCATAAAAGGTGGGGAAAAATAGAAACAATCAGGGAGTGGTGTGGGCGCATACACGCCCTACGTGTGTGTGGCTCACACTGTAATTCACATCAAGCTGTGGGGATAGTCATCCTGCTCACTTAGCTGGGGACACCTCATGGAGGAGGCACTGAGGTCTTAACTGGACCGGACATGTTAGGATTTGAACTGGGGCTTGGTGTGTGATTGGTAGTGAAGGAGGTGGTCGCAGCTTGGGAGAACAGTACAAGTAAGTGAAAAGAGACGGGGATTCTCTGTGTATATTTGGGGAGGTCTAGAAAATTGCCCTGAGCAGTTAAGGGGGAGGAAGAAGGAAGTGGGGGCACTGAGTGTGTGTGTGTGTGCAGGTGTGTGTGTCTGTGTGTGCATATGTGCAGGGTTGGATCACGTGCTAAAGGACCTTGAAGGCCAGGCCTGAGAGTTGTGGGCAAAATCATCCAGAACAATGGAAGGTTCTAGAGTGAGGGAATGACAGATGCGGGATGGAGGCAGAGAAAGCCCAGAGCAGGAGGCTGGAATCTGGACACCGTGTGCAGGCATCTGGGTGGTGAGGTTGCTGTGTGAACAGAGAGGGGATTTACTGGACAGACATCTTTAGGGCAAAGTCCATAGAGTTTAGTGACAGATTAAATAAAGGAATTCAGAGGGAGGAAGAGGAATTAAAGCTAACTCCATTGAAATGTTTTGATTTAGAGGTTACATGATTTTCCTTGCCCAGTCCCAAGATTCTCAGCTCTGCCATAAAATGCGAGTAGTTGACAGCAGCAACTCATTTTCAGAGCTTAAATTATTCAAGTTCATTTATGAATATTTCATTTTTAGCTAGCTAATTGGTCTTGAGGATCTGAATTATGGATGCAGCAAGCTGGAAGATTAGTTTTGTCACCATCGTATTTGAGGTTTTCCAAAGCTTTCAGGCCAATTTTATTTCTTCCTTGCCTTGGAATTAATTGTGCATTGCTCATGAGTTTAATTCACCCAGATTTGCTGGCTGCCTGCTGCGCAGGGCACCAGGTTAGGTGCGAGGGGGATAAAAGGTAATCAGGACAGGGACTCTGCCTTCGAGGAGTCTCCAGTCTGGGGGAGCGGAGACTCACGATGGCTGCTGTACCGCACGCTGTGCTGTGCTCCAGCAAGTGCAAACACTGTGGCCGTCTGTGCTCCATTGAGTCTGTGTGGAGAAAACACTGGCTACCCCGCAATAGTAAGTTTGCCACACTCAAGCTTAAGGGCACAGTTCTCCACAAGACGACCAAGTCTGCCCAAGACTCCTGATACCAGCCACAAGTTTGGAGGGTCTCCTGGACCACCTTTACTTCTTTCTTACTACTACAGATTTGGAAGGTCCCTGCGGTCTCTCTCAGCTTTGATAATTTGCTAGAATAACTCACACAACTCAGGAAAGCCCTGTCCTCATGATTATAATTTGACTATACTCAAAGGATGCAAATCAGAGAGCCAGTTAAAGGGAGAGAGGTGTGTGGGTAAAGTCGCAGACTGGGAAGGTTCTAGACGTGGAGCTTTTGGTCCACCCATGGAGTCCTGAGCAAAGTTACCTCTCTCCCAACTACAACATAGGACAGCACTCAAGAGTATTTCTAATCAGGGAAGCTCTCTCGAGCCTTGGTATCCCGAGTTTTTATTAGGACCCCATGACACACTGCCCACATGCTGCCTTTTAGTCCCTGTCACTCCTGTAGGTTCTGACCGATGCCTTTTATTTTCCAAAGTCCCCATCATAAATCCCATTGTTTGTCTGGTGGCCAAAGTCCCTGGGTAAACAAAGATGCTGCTATCAGGAGGGACATCCGGGGGCCTAGAAATCACCTCCCTGTAGCCAAGGGCAAAGGCCAGACTTCTCTTTGGGTAAAGTTAATTCTTCACTCACAATCACATCCTCATAGAGTGTTTCAGGGGAGTGGCTTGTGTCTGCGGGATGGCAGAGTCTGTCACTGGGTTTAGACCTGGGCCGCAGGCTCCAGTAAACTCTTAGGCACCCTGTTTCTGGAACTCAGCTGACGTGACACGAGGTGGGTGTTTTGTAGTCTCTCTGCTAATTCTGCTTCTCTGATATGAATTGCTGCTTCAGTAGGTTGTGCAAGTACACGTTGTTGTGAAGAAGAATAAGGAGAAAAGTTTTAAAGACTCCAAGGGAAATGGTTTCTTACTCTGTACCTTGTATTTCTTTCCTCCCATCTCCCTTGCACACGGGCTGGTTCTCCTGTAAACACAGCCTTTTTTCTCCTTGTTTAAATCTAGGGAGGGCTCCCAGGGCCTTCTGTCTGTTGTTTTATCTGGTTTGCCTTCCTATCATTAAGTACCTTCTCCTCCTTTGTGCTCCCCTGCCCACCATGCCCCAGGGAGATAGAGTGAAGGCAGGAATCTTGCTGGTTGCCTTAGTGCAGGACTCTGGTTTGGATCTTTCAGCCAAGGCTGACCCACTCACCAGTGGCGTTGCAGTTCAGTTGAAGCTCTGTTCCAGCAACGGCCCTCCTTTCCCAGGAAATCTCTTGCCTCATTCTGGTGCCAGGTTTCCCTGAGGTCTTGGGTACCCCGTACCAAGGCAGGCTCCTTTGTTCAGATTCCCTGTGGTCAGGCTATTGTGTCCCTGCAGACTCTGCTCCAGACTGTTCTGCCCATCTCTGCTCCCCTTTGCCCCTGTGGCCTCCCTGTCTGATTTGTGAGCACAAGTGACTTACTTAATGGGTCCTCATGGTAATAGCAGTAGATAAAGTGGCTGGTGTCCTACTGTGCAGAGCAACAGCTTTAGAGAGAGCAGGAAGGGACCTGAGAGACATTCTACAGATGCACATGTACCCAAGATGGTGCCAGAATCTAGTACTCCTTCGTCTACCCCAATGTTCAGGTTCAAAGAGGGTTGCTGAAGTGCCACTCCTCTGCCAGACAGATGACTGGCATTGGGGATGTCAGCCAGGCTGCTGGCGGCTCTCTGCTTGGTCTCACTCAGGGACATCTCCTAAGTCTCATCGTTGAAGACCACACCCCTCCACCTTCACACAACTGGATGAGATGCTCTGCTCCCTGCCCTGCTCACCCATCTTTTTTTTTTTTAATTTGAGATGGAGTCTCGCTCTGTTGCCCAGGCTGGAGTGCAGTAGTGTGATCTCAGCTTACTACATGCTCTGCCTCCCAGGTTCACGCCATTCTCCTGCCTCAGCCTCCTGAGTAGCTGGGACTACAGGTGCCCGCCACCACGCCTGGTTAATGTTTTTTTTTTTTTGTATTTTTAGTAGAGACAGAGTTTCACCATGTTAGCCAGGATAGTCTCGATCTCCTGACCTCGTGATCCGCCCACCTCGGCCTCCCAAAGTGCTGGGATTACAGGCGTGAGCCACCGCGCCTGGCCTCCGCTCACCCCTCTTAATTCCCACCTTCATTCCGGAGATGAATGCCTTAAAAATTAACACTAATTGAGAAGAAACACAAGTTGTAAAATGATTTTAAACTTGCTCTAAAGCAGCTGTGATCATGCCATTGAAAATCACTAGGTCGCTAGGAAACTGGAAAAATATTGTCTTTAGTGCTATAATTTGTGGCTTTAGATTGTAATTATTTTTTCTTTTTCTTGCCAGGACAATTTGACTCTAATAATTGTGACTCCTTGAAATAATCTGAATAGTTTTGTAACTCATTAAGGGCATGACAAGCTCAGCAGCCTTTGAGAACGCTTTGCAAAGAAGTCCCTAAGCAGTTTCTGAGAACTGGATTTCAGTGGAAATGGTGCTTAACAAGGGGCAGGATTTGTGAACAGGGGGTTGACAGCCGCAACTTAAAATCCTGTCAGCATTGCTGGAGAAAGATGTACAGAGATGCTGATAAACTGATTGTCTTGAATCAGAACATTAGAAAATTCATTACCCATTAGTACACAGATGCAATGATATTAGCACCAATGATAATTGTTTGCAGCTGTTAATGTCTGGAATCACTTTAGATTTTTCATTTTTAATAAAACGTGAAACCTGACCATATCCTCACACTTGGAGGGTGAACGTGAACCCTGCACTGCCATCTCATGTGATTCCATTGTGCCCTCTTGTTTCCTCTGTAGAGTTTTTGGTCATGAAGAGGAAGAGAGGCAGGCCTAAGGGGTCCACGAAGAAGTCCAGCACAGAAGAGGAGCTGGCAGAAAACATTGTGAGTCCGACTGAGGACAGCCCGCTGGCTCCGGAGGAAGGGAACAGCCTGCCTCCAAGCAGCTTGGAGTGTAGCAAGTGCTGTCGGAAGTTCTCCAACACGCGCCAGCTGCGGAAGCACATCTGCATTATCGTGCTGAATTTGGGTGAGGAGGAAGGAGAAGCAGGTAAATGCTGCCAAAGGGCTGAACATGTCAATTTCTTATGAAGAGGTGTATCTGCTAATATCAGGTTTCACTGGGTCAGTTATTACTTGGAAATAGCACATATTTATTCAGCTCTCACCCATCTGGAAAAGTGCTTATTTTCCTAATGATGACTGACTATTACCGTAAGTAGTCTTTGAAGTGAATGTGTCATCTGGGAGTTGATGCCCATGGCATGCAGGTCAGGGGACTGCTTTGCTATATGCTTTGAGAGTTGCAGGGATGGTAAAACACAGCCTCTCTCTTTGCTGAGCTTATGTTCTGGGAAAGAAGACAAGGTTTTAAATGCATCATGTTAATCGATAACAAATTGTCAGCAGGAGAAAGCATTCTGATGGAAAGTCAGGAGTGAATCTGGTGTCACAGTTTGGGTGGCATTGAATTGAAGGAAGGACGTCTTAGTGGATGGATGGGGCCATGTGGGCCGAAGTGCAGAGATTAGGATCCTCAAGGCTCCTATGAGGGACCTCGATGGGCCAGCGTTGGCTGAGGACTAGATTTCAGTGGGCATTCTTGAAGAAAATAAAGACTATCGCATGCCTCCTCCAGATACATTCTTAACTAGGCTTCAGCTCTGAAGCAGCTTCTAAAAGAGGCTGAAAGGCGGATAGATGTGGTCAGGGAATGAAGTCGCTGTGGGGTAGTGTGTCTGCAGATGGCCTTCGTTGGAGGAATGAAATAGCAAGGCTGCGCTGGAGCAGTTAGGGCCTCTGCTGTGGGTTCTGTTGTTGTTGAGTCCTTGCACCATTTTTGAAGCCTTCAAACTGTACCCCATGTTTAAGTTCTTTCTGTTTTGTATTGTGCTAACCATGTTATGTGGAAAACAGTTCTCATTAAGAACATAGGCTCTGGGTTACGGCTGTCTGGGTTTGCATTCCAGCTTCAGCACTTATTAACTTCATTTTGCCTCAGTTTCCTCATCCGTAAAATCGGAATAAAAGCAGTCCTGTCTCCTATGGTTGCTTTGACAATTAAGTGAGATAGGAGTTGGAAAGTGCTTCCAGTAGTACCTGCTATATCAAAAGCACCGAGTGAATGCCAGCTACTACAGCGAGCCATTCATAACCACATGGATACAGTATTGTTGTCATCCTTCCTGCATCCTGGATAAGGGTGTTTAGACTCTGAGAGATGAAGTAATTTGTTTAGGGTCCTTTAGTTAGTAAGGGGACCTGGCCTTTGAACCCAGGCCGTCCTACTCTGA
The DNA here is from genome assembly GCF_029281585.2 of Gorilla gorilla gorilla. Lineage (NCBI taxonomy): Eukaryota > Metazoa > Chordata > Mammalia > Primates > Hominidae > Gorilla > Gorilla gorilla. Next base: position 140,461,952 of record NC_073231.2, on the reverse strand, counting down.
CCCCTGTTCTTAAATTCCTCACCATAAATGCCTCCCTACAATAAGCAAGACTCTTGGTCTGCAAAACCCTATCATAGTTTGGGTGAATTATTGAGTAACTCATCAACTAATATTTATGGAGCATCTAGGTTGGTGGCCAAGGCTCATTGCCAACATCTGTACAAGTTGTAGAAAATACCAGACACTGTTCCCTCTCATAAAGAACTCTCAAGGCAATGATGTAAAATCTTGTGGGGCTGCACGGGCTCATGAAAATAACCCATGAGGATCAAAGGAGGTGGAGCTATCCCTAAATGGAGCCTGAGTAATTGCCGTGTGAGAGCTGCAGGCCGGGAGTGCTGTCATTTCAGAAGAATCCGCATCGTGTTTCAGAACCTAAAGTCCTTTTGGGAAATAAAGATAATTTTAGAAATGAGATGGTTGAAAGAGGAAGGATTAGGATGGACCTCCCCTGAACCCGAAGCTCTGATTTCCAGTGATTTGTTAATCACTGGATTTGGGTTACAGAGTCTTTCCCCCACCCTCTTGTGCGTGCATGCACACTCTCTCTCTCCCTGTCTCTCTCTCTCTCTCTCTCCTTCTCTCCCTGTCTCTCTCTCTCTCTCCCTGTCTCTCTCTCTGTCTCACATGCATACATATGCATGCCCCCTGCTCCGGCACAGCTAGGTAACGATGTTGCATTTTAATCAGTGCTAGCCATCGAGGCAGCTCTGCTGTCTGTAGTTTCTGCACTGCCTGAGCCCTTCAGAGAATCTAGTTCTCTCCCATCATTTTCTGCTGTCTTCTTGAGAATCTCTTTTGTTTGTACCTTCACAGGGTTTTTCCTGTCAGGTTCCTTCTGAGACACTCCTGGACTTTCTGCACAACTGTGGCTAGAAATCAGAGACTTTGCTCTTTGGCAACACTAAATTTTTCTGCTTTCCATTCTTCTAGACCTCAGGTCAAGCTCTGGGTTTGAGGCTCAAAGTCAACAGCACAGACCCTGGAGGCCCAGAAGTTCGACTGGGTCTGTGGCTGTTCCCCAGTCTGCACTGCCCTTGGGGTCAACTCTCTAAAACAGGGGTCCCCAATCCCTGGGCTGCAGGCTTGTACTGGTCTGTGGCCTGTTAGGAACCAGGCTGCACAGCAGGTGAGTGGTTGGTGAGCGAGCATTACCACCTGAGCTCTGCCTCCTGACAGATCAGCTGCGACACTCGCTTCTCATAGGAACATGAGCCCTGTTGTAAACTGCGCATGCCAGGGATCTAGGTTGCGTGCTCCTTATTGAGAATCTAATGCTTGAGATCTGAGGTGGAACAGTTTCATCCCCAAACCACCCCACCCCACCATCTGTGGAAAAATTATCTTCCATGAAACCAGTCCCTGGTGCCAAAAAGGTTGGGGACTGCTGCTCTAAAACACAGTGCCTTAGTGTCTCCCCATCACAGCAGAGTGAAGAGTCTTTCTCCCTGCATGTTCAAGACCCTCACCAAAACCATCTTTCCGTGTGGCTCTGTGGCATCATTTGTCAGTGACATAAAGTATTCTGTTTTTTGTACCAACCAGGGTACACTTGATGAAAACTTAGGTTTTTATCAATTTTTCACTGTTGTAAATACTGCTTTAATAACTATTCCTAAATGTGTGTGTGTGTGTGTCAATATGTATACATATTTGTAGACTTGTGTTATGGTTTTTGTAGGATAAATTCCTAGAACCAGATTGCTGGGTTGGAAAGTGTGTTAATATTGCCAGATTTCTCCCCAGAAAGCTCACATCAACTTAGATTCCAGAAGTGTCTGAGAATGCCTATTGGATATTATTACTTTTGTTTGTTTTAGTTTTTAATACCTGTAATGAAACAGAAAATACTAAGAAAGTGAAAATATTCCAAAATTTCACTGCCTGGGGTCATTGACTGTTACACTGAAAAAGAGAAGGCCCTCCTCCATTCTTTGTACACCCATATGTATTTTTCAGAACTGAGATTATTCATAACATTCTGTGATCTTTTTTCACTCACTAATGTGGCAGATAAATTTTTCATGACAATATTTTTTATTTAACAAGCTGTTTTCTAGCGCTTTTTTATGCTACAGTTGCTGTTCTCAGTGTTTTACAACTAATAGTCATTTTAATTCTCATGGTAGCTTAAGAGGTAGGCACTATTTTTGTTGTTGTTGTCATTGTTGTTTGTTTTGTTTTGTTTTGTTTTTTTTGAGATGGAGTTTTGCTCTTGTTGCCCAGGCTGGAGTGCAGTGGCGCAATCTCAGCTCACTGCAACCTCTGCCTCCCAGGTTCAAGTGATTCTCCTGCCTTAGCCTCCCAAGTAGCTGCAATTACAGGCATCTGCCACCACGCCCGGCTAATGTTTTGTATTTTTAGTAGAGATGGAGTTTTACCATGTTGACCAGGCTGGTCTTGAACTCTTGACCTCAGGTGATCCACCTCACTTGGGCTCCCAAAGTGTTGGGATTACAGGTATGAGCCACTATGCCTGGCCAAGGTATGCACTATTGTTATTCCCATTTTATAGAAGAGCAAACTAAGGCACAAATGTTTCAGCCGTTTGCTTTGGTCACACAGCCCATATGTGGTGGAGCTGGTTGTGAGCGAGGTGGGCTGGCTCCAGGGTCTGTGCTTTTGACTGCTTTGCTGTGTGTCCTTACCCAAAACAGTGTTACTTGTTGTCATTTTTAAAGGCTGTACAGCATTTCTTCATATGCATGGGCATACCTCATTTTGCTTCATTGGTCTCTAGTTGATGGGCATTTAGAATTGTTTTAAAATTTTCTCTCTGATCAAAAAGCACTACTCAGGTGAACAGTCCTGAGCATGCATTTTAGATTTATTATTATTATTTTTTGCACTTGTGCCGTTATCTTAAATGACTAATAATGTAATGCTTGTTAAGTTTTTATTTAACGAGCTGTTTTTTAGTGCTTTTTATTTTGCAGTTGCTGTTTCTCAGTGTTTTACAGCTAATAGCTCTTTTAATTCTCATAGCAGCTAAGAGGTAGGCACTATCGTTATTCCCATTTTATAGAAGAGGAAACAGAGACACAGATAGTTTCAGCAGTTCTCTTGGATAGATCACACAGTCTGTAAGTGTATCTTTTAGTTTCCTTTGTAGCATTGCTTTTTTTTTTCTTTTGCATTAGGAAAATGCAAATAGGGCATATTTTACATTTTGACGCACATACATATTGTCAAAACGCCCTGTAGAATGTGCGTATCAATTATTTTTCCATCATGGGCCATGTCCTCAGATAGCCTTTATCCTTTTCATCCTGGGTTGTGTCAGCCTCTGCCCTTGCCAGTCTCTTTTGTGAACAGTTTGCTTTAATTGTTTTAATTTGCTGCTCCTTGGTCACTAGTGGGCTATCTCTGTTACAGTTTTTAGTTATTTGTGTTTTTTGTGTGATTGGGGGCATTCTGTGTTCATGCACTTTACTTACACCTTTGAATGATCATATATGCTGAAAATATTTTCTGCAGTTTGTCATTTGTCTCTTAATTTTCTTTGTAGCATTGCTTTTTTTCCTTTTGCATTTTGCTGGAGTTTTAAATTTCTGTATTGTCACCACTGTTTGTATCGTATTGTCAAATGTATCTTTTACATTTTTTGCCCTTTTATCATAGTTTACAAAATTTACCTCATATACCCTCCAATTTAAAAAAAATGCTTCTGTTTCTCTGTTATCTCTATGGTTTTATGTATATCTTTGATTCATTTGGACATTGCATTTTTGTTTTCTGTAAGTTGTGAAGTAAGGCAGTTATATAGTTGCCTTTTTAACAAGGTGGGGATTAAGGGCACCATCCCACTGTCAACAGTTATTTTCAAGTATAACTTTTGACTCTCCTCAAACTTAACTAGTAATAACCTACTGTTGGCCAGAAGCCTTACCAATAGTCAATTAACACATATTTGGTGTGTTATATGTATTATATACTATTTCCTTATAATAAAGTAAGCTAGAGAAACAAAATTGTTACTAAGAAAGTCATAAGGAAGAGATAATATGTTTACTGTTCACTAAGTGGAAGTAGATCATCATAAAGATCTTCATCTTCATTCTCCTCATGTTGAGTAGGCTGAGGAGAAAGAGGAGGGGTTGGTCTTTCTGGAGGGGTGGGAGAGATGGAAGAAATTTCAGTATAAGTTTCCCCTTGCAGTTCAAACCCATGTTGTTCAAGGGTCAACTGTATATATTTGACCAATAAATCTAGGGAAAGGAATTATCTTAATAAATATAATTCAGTAGATAAAATATTTGAAGTCATAGATAGGGTCCACGGAGAAAATACAGATCTGGCAGTTCAAAGTCTCAAAAACCCCTTAAAAATAAAACTTTGTGTTTTGAAATAATTATGAATTCACAGGAAGCTACAAAGATAATACAGAAGAGTCCCATGTGTTCCTCATCTGGTCTCCCCCAGTGGCTACACCCTACACAACCCTAGCGCAGTATCAGAATCAGGACTTTGGCCTTTGAGTGCGCGTGGCTTACTGCCAATTTGCCACTCACAAGTATGGCCTGTGCTTACCACCAGGAGGCAGAACTGCTCTGTTGTCACAGGGCCATGCACCCTGTCCCTCAATTGTCACCCTCGCCTAGCAGCTGCCAGCCTGTTCTCCAACTGTGTGATTTTGTCATTTTGGGAACACTGTGTAAATGGACTCACACAGTATGTGACCTTTTGTGGTTGGCTTAAAGAACTCCCCTTTTAGACCTAAGTTCTAATTTTATGACTGAAGAATTTGAGATGCAGAAGTGATGATGATCAGGTCACATGACTCATTTGGGGCTGGTTGGGGCCCGTGTCTCCCGACTCCTGCCCCGTTACCAGTTTGCTCTATCACGTCTGTGCCTTAAGACCACTCTCATTTCTACCTCATGGATGGAGATTTTCTCCAGTTCAGCATATCTCTGTCATATTTTTGTCTAACCTTACAAGCGATGGAAGTGGCACCCTGTGTGGATTCCTGATGCTTATTTTCTACTCTGTAATAATTAGGCAGTCTCTTCAGCAATGGCAGACAGACAGGGTCCTTTCTAATCAGATTATCGGCTTCCTCCAGGAATAGCTGTAGAGAAAATGGCCTCCTATTCCATTGATTTGAATGACCTAAATTGACTTTAATTTAACAAATACCAAATGGAAAGGTAGACGCTCTGGGTGTTTTTTCCTTTCCAGCCACGGTTGAAGCTCTAAAATATGCAGAAATGACCTTATGCCCAGCTGCCTTGTGGCTGGCATCCATGTGATTGCACCGTGTTCCCTAGTTTGCCAAGCACAATATCACAATTTGGAAAATTCTCGAGTAATTGTTTTAATATGTGCTCTGTCAAGAGCAGTCTAGTGACATTTCAAACAACTGACCTTGGCTCTATAGCTTGTTAAAACAATTAGAAGAAAACAAAATAAACTTTTTCTTACCCTGAACCATGGCAAGTTAAAATAACTCTTTTGATATGTTTTCAACATTTATTTATTTTATTCTGCATTTGAATGGTAGCAGAAACCAGGAAAAGAGATTTTTTTTTCCTGTAGTTATGTAGAACAGCTGGTGTTTTGAAAATGTTTTGCAGCCTACAGAAATCAATATGTCAAATTTATAAAAGTGACTTCTGAACCTTTCTAAGCTTGTTATTTCTGGGGTCATTTTATGCAAGGAGAGTTGTGAAAATTTCCTCTTATTCTCGTTAAATTCTTCCTGTCAAAGACAAGGCATTCATTTTATGGTCTTAAGATCCACCTGTAATCTTCATGATGATTTTTTATTACAGTGTTTCAAGTCTCTGCCTTCTACTGTATTTGTGTTAGCAAAACAGATGGCTTGATAAATACCTGCCATGACTGAAAATGGTTTTGAGTGAGTCATGTTTGAAAATTTGCAGGTGAAAATGTGTTTCCGAACATCCCACATTTGTCTGTGGAAAGATGGATAGTGGTAATGTCTGTTTCTTTTTGCTGCCTGTAAACCCTCATTTTTCCCTCTGTACTAACTAGGTGAGTGGAAACCAAGTGGTCTCCAGCCATGCTTGGTCTTGGGCGTACTTGTGAGTGTGGCTTCTGCATGGCCCAGTTCATGCCACTGCTCCTGCCTGCCTGCTCTGTGAGTGGCCCCTCTTCTGCCTATCATGTCACTGTCCCTGATTAAGGGGAGACCTGGTTACACCTGATAGCAGAGCTACCCTGAGTGACAGTGGCTCTATATTCCTGTGTTTGCTTTCTTGTCGGTGTTGCAGGTCCTCAGGGACTCTGCTTACTCAGGAACCCAGGTGGAGTGAGCAGCCACCATCTTGAAGGTAGCTGGTCATGGTACAGGAGGGAAGAGAGCCTGAGTGGTTTCGCCTTGGCTCAGAAGAGCATCTGTCATTTCTTCTCTCCACAGTTCACTTGCCAGTGTATTAGTCCGTTTTCACACTGCTATAAAGAACTACCTGAGACTGGATAAGTTATGAAGAAAGGTTTAATTGATTCACAGTTCCACAGGCTTAACAGGAAGCATGACTGGGAGGCCTCAGGAAACTTACAATCATTGCAGAAGTTGAAGGGGAAGCAAGGGTCTTTATATGGTGGCAGGAGAGAGAGTGAATGAAGGGGGAAGTGAATGAAGGGGGAAGTGCCTCACACTTTTAAACCCATGAGAACGTCAGATCTCACTATTATGAGAACAGTAAGGAGGAAATCCACCCCCATGATCCAATCACCTTCCACCAGGCCTCTCCTCCAATTCAACATGAGATTTGGGTGGAGACACAAATCCAAACTATATCAGCCAGCAGGGAATCACATGGCCCCACCTGACTTCAAGGGCCTAAGAAGTTCAGTTCTGCCCTGTTCTCGGGGTAGGGGAGCCCTGGAAATGCTTGGTGACCGTCACTAGTGACGGCCGCATGGTTCTTATCCATTTGCCTGATTTCACCACCAGCTGTGTTCTCATGTCTTGCAAATATCTTCCTTGCCCATGTTTCAGTTTGGGTGTCCCCCAGGCAGTTTAAGTTATGCAGTGTGTTCAATCCGAAACTCATCCAGCTCCCAACTGATGATCCTCCTCTATTTCATCCTGCTGACTGACCCCCACCATTCAGCCAGAAACATCCCCGTCACATCCCGACACTTACCGTGGTCGATTGACTACCTGCTGAATGTCACTTCAATCCTTCCCCTGTCCCTGCTGTTGTCCTCGTGGGTCCATCATCTTTTCTGTGGACTCTGTGACAGCTCCAGTCTGCCTATTTACCCTAATTCATGCTCTGTGTACACCAGTGTTTGCAGATATTCTGGGGGATTTATCCCCATTAAATATTTATTTAGTAATAAGCTGCATTTTTAAAATTGAATAAGCATCTGTAGAGTTCTTACTATGGGCCTGCCTCTCTTCTGAGTGTCTTACAAATATTAATTCATTTCCTCTTCATAAAAGCCCTATGAGGTAGTTACTGTTTTTATTCCCATTTCATGGATGAGGAAACTGGGGCAAGCATCCTATCCAGTGTCACCCTGTAGTAAGCGATGGACCAGGGATGTAGACTCAGGCCTTTTGGCTCAGATACATAGACTGCTGTATTAATATGCTATAGGTGTTATAATACACACATAAATGGTAAGTTTCAAAAGGATGAGTTAAGAAAGGTAAAGAAGAATTCTTCTTTTTTATTCCCGAATTTCAGTGGATTTTCCTAGGCATCCCCTGGCTGTATGCCTTTCACCTTCCACCTTGTCTCCCTAGCGTTAAGCATCTTTATGACATATGAACCCATCTTATCCTTACTCTGAACGCACCCCTTCGTGACACCCACTGCTGTTCAGGGACAGCCTAAGCTCCTTAAGAACCTGCTATGTTACTTAGGACCTAGCTGCTGCCTGCTCTGCACCCTGACTTCTTACCCTCTCCCACTTTGCCCACCTCCAGATCTGCAGTGAACGTCTGAAAGCCTCCAGTGTCCTGTGCCCTCACCATCTCTTGTACATGTCATTCTTTTTGCTTGTGATGTCCGTTTGCCCTTTTACCTCTGAATATGCTTGACCTTCAATGATCCTGGCATATGCAGAAGCCCCCTGAGCCAGCGGGGCCCCATCCCGTCATCTGTCCCTTCTCTATGGAATGCCACAACCCTCTCCTGTGCCAGTGATTCCTGCTGGTCTTCAAGTCACAGCTTTGTTTCCCCTTTCCAGGCCCAGCTCCAGAGTCCCCCTCCCTTGTGCTCAGCTTCCCAGCAGATCTGGGCTTCTCATTGTGCCGCGCACGTGCCTCGGTGTGTTGGAATTGCTGGTGTGTGTATTTGTCTCCCCATTAGCTGATAACTGAGAAGGCAGGAATCCACACTTGCACCACGGCCTGGTTCCCTGTGGACAGAATAGGGACACATCTCTCTTTTATTTACCAAAGTCCAGGGCCAGACTCTAGTCCTTGGTGGATTCGGCACAAACAGACCAAATAACTTGTTCTGTGTGGGTGTATCACTTCCTGGCTCTGTCTGTAGCATTCAGAACAGTGCCGGGCACACAGCAAGTGCTCAGTGAATATCTTTTGAGTGAAAATACGGATTCTCATACAGCAGACACAAGAAATGTACAATATCTAATGGGTGGGAAACCCAAAGTTAATTATTTTATACCTTGCATTTGTATTTCTCTGTGGTGTGGCCCCATGACTCAGATGAGGCCCTGGGTAGGTACATGTTGTGGCTGACTGGCTGCCATCTATACTTGCTCCCATGCATTTCTGAATCTGCAGATGCTTTAGTTCTTTTTCCCCCTGCTCTCCTGCTTTTCACATTTCGGCTTCAGCTATCAGTTTTTTCACTGGTACTTAAGGGTTATGTATGGAAGTTACCTCTTGTTTGCCGTCTAATGCAGCCATTTGAATTGGAAACCTTGGAGCCATCTTGAATTCCTCCTTTTGTCTCATCTGCAAATCTCTCAGTCCCCAGTCCTGCCAACATTTCTTCCTTCCTCTCATTGCCCCAGGTCCACTGTCATCACCTCTAATGCAGACAGTTTTGCAACAGTCTTCAGACTGGCCGCTCTCCTTCTGAATCTGCTCCCTATAAGCCCGCACTCCCAGAATGGTGTAAAATACATGGGGTCACGCTGCTTCCTGCCGGTGGGCCTCCCGTGGCTTTCCCTCCCCTGCTCTTGCTGGGCATGGATGGATCTCACCCTGTCCTGAGACTGCTTCGTCTTAGGCCACTGTCTCTGTATGCCATTGGCCCCCACTGGTCTTATGGATTCTTTTGTGCAGGCAGAGCTTTCTTCCTGGGAAGCCCCCTGTACCCTCAAAGCTAGCTAATGAATTCTGTCTCATTCTTTATGGCATGCACAATCCCTCAATGTAGGCAGTCCCGGCAAACATCTCCCTGGTGAAAATACCTGTGTATGACCTTTATTACTCCAGCAGCTTCTTACACTTTACATAGTTCAGATAAAAAGCTCAGATAAATGACAGTAAGCTACATTATCAGAGTTGTTTAGAGAAGGAAGAAAGTGTGGGCCCCAGAGCCTTGAGCCCATGGGGAGCTCCAGCATGCCCAGAGGTGGGCCTGGATGAGCAAACTGCAGTGTTAATCAGGCTGCTGAGTTTTACATACTTGTGTTTACACACTTCCAAACTTCCCTGAGCCATCCCCTCCAGAACTTCCCAGAGATCCGTGGAATCCCAGTTCTTGGCTCAGCAGGGATTGTGAAGCTCACCTGCCCCAGCTGGGCTCCCCAGTGACGCTGCCTCTTCTTCTGTGTGACCATCTGCCTCTGCTGCTGTGTGGGGCACTGTGTCTCTGCTCTGATTCGACCACTGGGGCAGGGCACCATTCTCTTTTTTAGATGAAGAAGCTGAGGCTCTGCTAGGTGAAGGAAGTTGCCTAAGCCCAGCTAGAGAGTACCTGTTGGAACAGGGATTCTGGTCCAGGACCCTTGGACTTTCCAGCTCAAGCTCTTGCCACGTGGATCCATCAGTCTTCAGGGATGCTGCTGCTGATTGGGTGGTCCTCCAATTCTCCACGCTCCCTGCTTCAGAGTCATGTGAATTCAAACCTCCAGTCCTGGTGGCAGTGATGTCTTCCTGAGAGACATGTCAGATAGAAACAGGGCTGACACTGCGGCCCCCCTCTCCCACTGCTGCTTACTGTGACTCTTAATGACCAAAGGGCACTCAGGGCCTTTTGCAGGGGCAGAATCCCACCCCAGCAGAACTGTGAAAGGAAGACTTTCTTCCTCAGCATCTTGGAGGTCACCCTGGGGCTGCTGGCTCTCAGGGACTATGTGGTAGGCTGGTGTCTGGAGGCAAAGGGAGTGGCCTCATCCTACAGTTGCTCTCTGAAGTTCAGCGATTTTCAGTGTGGAGGGTCCACGATTGATCCAGTGTGATGCAGCCCATGGCACAGGGGGCCTTTGCTCTAATTAACGGTCTCATGGTGACCATACCTGAGACCGGAGAAGTACTGGAACGCGTGGCTCACGGCTCGTGCCCAGCAGCCTGTACATCTGGACATACTGCTGGGGCTGAGGCTTCCCATCACAGGGAGATTGGCTAAAGCCAAGGGCTGAGTGAGACTCCTGCAGCAGGCAGAATCTCTTCTCTTTTTTTCTCCCACTTCCTGAACTTGTGCTATTGTTGGGCACTAAGTCAGACTTTGGGGATCGAAGTTGAGTAAGACAAGTCTATTCCCTTGAGCAGCTGAGTGCCTGGGGAGGAGGACAGTGATGTAAATAGACAACCAAATGTGGTGAGGTGAACCACCTGCAGAGGGAGCAGGGCAGGACCACTTGCTGGAGCGTTTCCTGGAAGGCTTCTTGAAGGAGGAGGTAGCCCTGAACTCCATCTCTGAGGATGACTTGGGACTGGGGGAGAAGGTGGAGAAGGAAATGGAATAGGCATTTCTCTCGTGATGGTTCATACAAAAGCCTGCAGATAGGGGAATGCAGGCACATTTGAGGTCTGGGACAATCACTGCAGTTAGTATGTAAGGCCGCCATGGGTGACCTGTGAGACAATGGCCTCGTGCCCTTCACAGGTTTATTTTCCTGGCAGTTTCTCTTTATTGGGAAGAGCACATGCTGGAAGCAGGTGCCTGCCTGTTCTTCCCCTGTAGTAAGAGAGATAGGAGGATGCGAGAAAGCCTAAGGGAAGAGGGCGAGGAAGAGCACATTCAGCAGGTTCGAATCAGTGTGGGTGTAATAAATGCTTTAAACTGCTTTATTAGCAGTGTGGAGTGAATTGGTGGCAGAGTCCCAGAATATAATCCCTTATCAGTCTGCTGTTCTGACAACTGTTGTGGGCTTTTTATTAATGTGGCTAACACTTTACTCTCCGGGGCATTGTGAGGTTTAATTAGTTCTTGGGCAATTCAGAATAGGTACTTTAGAATATTAGTGCAGTGTTAATTATAAATGAATGCATATGAACTAATTTCTACAAATGTGTGATTGCATTTACATTAAACTCTTTAGTTGCCTGCTTCCAATTCAACATATTTTGAATTACGAGTTACCTGTGAGATACTCTGTTCTGTGGGGAATTCAAGGGTAAGAAATGCAGACACAAATCCTGCACTAAGAGTGTAGGGCTGGAAAACAAAGCAGGACCCCTCCTTTCTTTTTGAGACGGAGTTTTGCTCTTGTTGCCCAAACTGGAATGCAGTGGTGCGACCTCGGCTTGTTGCAACCTCCACCTCCTGGGTTCAAGCGATTCTCCTGCCTCAGCTTCCCAAGTAGCTGGGAATATAGGTGTGTGCCACCATGCCCGGCTAATTTTTTGTATTTTTGGTAGAGGCGGGGTTTCACCATGTTAGCCACGCTGGTCTCGAACTCCTGACCTCAGGTGATCCGCTCGCCTTGGCCTCCCAAAGTGCTGGGATTACAGGTGTGAACCACCATGCCCGGCCACAGGACCCCTCCTGAAGAAGCACTTCTAGAAGAGGTGGGATGGTAAACAAAGAACAGGAAGATTTTGAGGTAAAAGGAACTTACTTGAGAGATTTTGTATCAAATGGGCTTTGTTTTTCTTAGTAAGGTGTGGGAAGCTCATCAGAGTTAAGGGTATGTGTGTGTGTGTGCATGTGCACATGTGCCTGCACGTTAGGGGCTGAGAAGAATGGGAACTTTTGGAGCCCTCCTGCTGGTCATTCATGAGTGCATCAGAGGCACTGAGCGCCTACTCTTTGTGTACCAGGCATGGGGTGGTTGCTGACTACAGGATGTCGCATGAATGGAGGTCTCTATAGTAGTTTCTTAGAGTGTAGTGGGCTGGGCAGAAATGACTCTGACACTCTGAGATAAGTGTGGGGAACAGCTGGTGGGGGCTCCACAGGGTATTGGGGGAGCTTGCGGAAGGGGCTTCTCTAGCAGCCTGGAGAGCAGGTGAGGTGGATGCTCTCTGGTGGCTCGCTGGGGCAGAGAGTTGAAGGCCACAGAGACGTCGAGCACTGAAGAGTGGGGCTGGGGGGTAGAGGAGGGCAGGGACAAGAGGGGAGGAGAGGAGGGGAGTACTACCCTTGCAAGAGGAAATAGCATTTGCTCAGACACAGAGGAGGCTGATGCAGTGATCCTGGGAAGTGTTCTGTGGCATCTGAATCCAGCAGTGGGAGTTGAAATAAGGGGACATATTGTGGAGATGTCAAGGAAGTGCAGTTCACAGGACCTGGCAGAGTTCACAGAGGGGAGCTGCCTTGGTTTTGGCTGGGGACCAGGGTGAATGGTGGCATCCCTGCCAACCTTGAGAGCCCAGAGGAGATGCAGATTTGGAGGAAAGAGGGTGAGTTAGTTGTGGCCACACATTGATCTGGGGACTGCAGGATATCCAAGAGGGCATGCCGCCCCACATGGAGTCTAGCATGAGGTCCTCAGTGGAGGAGGGGCATGAGTAGAGACTGGGTGGAAGCAGAAGGATAAACCACCAAGGGCAGCCTCCTGAGGCCCCCACTGGGGAGTGTCCAGGGATGGAGAGCAGGGAAGGCTACCTTGAAGGAGGAAGCGGATGGGTTGAGGATGATGAGTGATGCAGGGAGTTCAGTGAGAGGAAGCTGGGGTGAAGACTCCATTGATTGGGGGTGTGCCTCATTGCTGACTTGAGCCGGAGCAGTATCAGTGGAAGGAGGTCAGTAGGAGATGCTTGTAGTGGGAGGGAATGAAAATGGGAATGGAGCGAGGAGTCATCCAGAGATGACTAAGAGGATGGCCTGGGGGAGCCATCAGGGTGCCAACAGGAGGCAGGTGGCATGCTCAAATGGGTGACTAGAGAAGCTAAGGAAGAGACCCTTTGTAAAGGTATGTTCTGGTCTAGGTACAGCATCAAGTCATGGTGTACCTGTGGGACCGAGGGCAGCTGGGAGCAGCAGGGTAAACACGCAAGAGGGGAGAGAAGTCACCAGAACACCGAGGGAGAGAGCTGTGGCCTTTGGTAGAGGATGAGGTCAGCCTGTGATAACCTGGCAGGGAGGGAGCCTGGAGAATAAATACTGCTCCCCATCCCCGACTTTCCCCCTTTCCTTTCATCTCCTGCTGGTGCCTCCACTGGTCAAACCCAGTTGGAAGCCAGAGAGCAGTAGGGCCCATTGTGTGGTCCTTACTGGTCAGCCTTGGGAGCTGGGTGGAGAGTGGGGAGGGGCGACCTGAAAGGGCAAGCAGGACCTCACGAGGACTTCAGGGGACTCCGGATGCTTGCTCATTATCTACCCTTAAAAGGGACACGCTCGGGTCTCTGTTCCTTAAGTAATGGTCCCCTCCAGTTTGCATCAGAACATCTCACTCCGTGCAGGGGCACCAGACCCTGTCGTCATAGAAAGGGCTTCAGCCCCGCGGGGCATGCACACCATTTGCCAACATCTGCTTCCCTCTTTAAGGTTTGCATTCCACGTTGTGCGATGTCATCACTTTTTCCAAATGCTGTCTTTTCCAAAGGAAGTGAAATATAAAGAAGTATGCTAATGTGCTAGGGTTGAAGAGCAGTGCTGCACAGTAAAAGTTACAGTTCTTGGAACATCAGCACCTGGGGAAAATGCACAAAGCTAGGTGGTAGGGGGAGAAAGGGGCTCGGTCGCAGCTCATGATTAATACAAACCGAAAGAAACCAGAAAGAAGTCATCATCCCAACCTCAGGCCTGAGTAGGACTTTCATGTATATAATTAGGCGTGAATTCGACAGACTGGCATGCAGCCAGTGTTTCCTGAAGGCCTACTGTGTGTGCTCACCATGTGAGAAGGTTCTGCATCTGTTCCCTCATGTGAACCTTACAGTGACTCATTCTGCAGATGCAGATAAGTTTAGAGTGTTCCAAATTCATCCAGCTGAAAGGCAGAGCCTGGATCTTAGCTGAGATGCCTTTAACTCCAAATCTTGTGTTTTTCATCATGCGTTCTCAAAACAGTGACTTTTTATTAAAGCCGTATTTCACGTAGTACACTGTACCTCTTAATTCAGTAGTTTTAATGCTGTTTCCAGGGCTCTTCAGAGTTGCTTAGTGGCTGGGACTAGAAGGATACTGAGGACAGGTGTGGGAGGCTGGCAGGGAGCTCATCCACTTTAATCTGAGAGATTGTACTTTTTTTAGATTATTTATATTGAAATTGCCTAAAAAGCAGGAAAAAGCTCCTGCCAGTTAAAAAAATTTGAAAATTACCATCCCAGTATACTGACAATGACAGCTGAATTCAGACAGTGGTGCTGCATGATGTAAAACTTGATGGACAAGGGGACTTCAGCTAAGGGCCTTGTTTTCTGGAAGAGCACATTTATAAGAGCCTTGCAAAAAAAGTGAACCCTTAAAAGACTGGTTAAAAACACATGCCATGTACATAATAGTAGAGATACAGGTGCTAGTTAATGCTCAAGACAGTGCTTTGTAAAGTGTCATGTGCCACTCAGAAGATAAGGTATTGTTATTATAATAGTATTAATAGTATAGTTGATCTCCCTTCTGTGATATTGACTAAAGGGAAAATACTAGACAGGCATAGACTACTGTTAGAAATTTCCATTTACACCCACTGTTGCTGATGGAATTAAGGCTGGCCTCCCTTCCTGTGATCTGGCTTACCCAGGGTAGGGCCATAAAGAGCTCACTGGGGTTTGATGTCATCTAGTCTGCTCTTCCTCTTAAGCATCTCAGACAGGTTTCAGCTATTGATCTCACTAAAATTACATTCTGTTTTCTCTTGGCTAAAGAGTCTTTTCTAGAGCTCAGTGAAGATATTTTTAAACATTCAATACAATGAAAACAAAATACTACCTTAGAATTAACTGTGTAATTAGCACATGTACATGAAGAAGCAGGATATTTGAAGAGGGTTCATTTTGAAAATGGCATCTAGAGGACTTGGAGTTTGACCTGGGTCACCCCAGCAAGCCCGGAAACCCCTGGGGCTCCCTTCGGTGTCCTTATTTTCCACATTAGGATGTGTTTGTTAAAAGACATCTGCTTGTCAGCTGTTCTTTGTCAAGCACCCTGCCTAGGCCCAGGGACTCAACTGGGTTTTCTCTGAAACGAGTGTTAGTAAATTATCCAAAATTCCCCATCAGCATCAGCTAGGGGGCTTGGATTTCAGCTGGGGGTCTTTGACCCTGCGCTGTATCCTACCATCTCGGAAGAGTGACTTTTAGCAGCCGTGCTTATTGCCAGAGGGTTCATTGTATCTCAGTGCAAGGGAGATAGGAATTTATTTGTTGAACAGAACTCTGGCTTTCTTCAATCCCCAAGAATTGCCTCTTCATAGCACAGAGAATCACTGCAGAGCTGGAAGAGCTGGGCACACCATTGACAAGCCAATAGGGGACTTTAAATGCCTGGGCCTGGATGCCAGGCCAGAGCAGCAGCCTGTTGCACCCGGGAGCCAGCTGTGCAGTTGACTGTGCAGCGTGCCTTCTCGGGCTGGAGTGGGGCCGTTCATCTGCATGGAGTGATTAGGAGCAAATGGCCTCTTGCTGTGTATGGGCGCTTGGCTGAGGGTGCACAGAGCAAATGCCAGCCTTACTTTGTCTACCTCAGCCTTTATCACAGCTGGGCCCAAGCCCCCGCTCAGAGAGAGGTGGGTGAGAAGGAAAGGAGCAGTGTTTGCATGCTGTGGTGCCTGAGCTTCCTGTAAGCCTTTCACACCTCTGCCTGTGGTGAAAGCAAAAATGCTGTTTATTGAAACCACTTATAGTCCACTAGCCAGGCCCCTCTGTTCTCTCCAGCACCTTAACACAGTATTACACTTTGCCATTTGACCATCACCTCATCTCATTGTGGAGCCAGCTGTTCGGCTGGTTCCTCTTTGCACTCTTTCTAAACTTCTGCTCCTGCAGAGCATCAGAGGCAGGAGGGGTTGTGGGAAGCACTCGCCTTGCAGGCTGCTGGACTTCAATGTGGTGCTGGGTGTACCACTCATGGGGACAGTGTCCAGGCTCAGTCACCTCTTCTCACCGAGCTTCGGACTCCTTATCTTTATAAGGGGCTTGGGAGCAGTCCTGCCTCACCAGGATGGTGGAGACTGAGGGAGACCGTGGCATGTGCAGCGTCCTGAGTGGCTGCAAGAGGCCTTCCCTTGCTATTTGTTTAATGACTGGATGACTTTCCCACTGTGTGAGGTTGGAGGCCCTTCCTCTCTTTCCCCACTTTACTATCTATGATGTTTTGGGCACGGTGGAAGACTTCCAGTGAAATAGGCTAAATCCTGCCAGGCCTTACTGAACTTATATCCACCTAGGGGAGACAAACAAGAAATAAGTAAACAAATACACAGACAAGCCACTCACAATAACTGTCCTTATCATTAGGGACTGTTTGTGTGAGATGTGTTTGTTAGATGTGTTTGTTAGATCAGACAGAGCTTAGAGCACTAGACCACAGTTGCTGGTGGTCTGCAACTGCGATGGGTGGACTTACGGTCTTTCATCTTTACTATGGTGTGAAAGTGACATGCATTTAGTAGAAACTGTACTTTGAATTAGAAATTTTGATCTTTTATTTTTAGTTCTATTTTTTATTACTATAAAATTTATATTATTGTTATTATAAAATAGGATTTGTGTGAAATGGTTTTGTCCAACTCTAGGCTAATGTTAAGTGTTCTGAGCACATTTAAGATACGATAGGCTAAGCTATGATATTTGGCAGGTTAGGTGTTTTAAGTGCATTTTTGACAATGATATTTTTGACTTAGGATGGGTTTATTGGAATGTAACTCATCGTAAGTTGAGGAGCATCTGTATTTAACAACACAAACTGTTCCTACTTCCCAAAGGCCTGCACTCTACCAGACTCAGGTAAAATGATTACCTTCTAACATACTGTGTGGTTTAGTTATTTATTATGTTTTAAACTGATTGTCTCTTTCCTCACTAGCATGTAAACTCCAGAGGGCAGGGCTCTCTCTCTGTTTTGGACACTAAGGTATTACAAATGCTAGAACAGTGCTGACTACTCCATAAGTATCTGCTGAACAAACTGTGGCTAGTAAAGAAAAAATAAATGCTATGGCGTGTACATAATTTCCAAGTAATTATTTATTTCTTTTGTGCAGAAATGATATTTTGCTTGAATATGGACACTTAAGAAAATTTGAAAATAGGAAAGTGAGAAAGGAAAATCATCTCATAAAGAGAATATTTTATTTAGTAGTAGGGGATAATTGTTAAACTTTGTATTGGAGATAGAAATTCTGTTCTCAGAGGAGACACACTTGGTATGAATATTTAACCAAATTGAGGAGGGGGTAACCAGCAAGCAGGCATAGAAACTGAAGAGGCAGACTTGAAATCAGACCCAACGTTGACCTGGCCCTCCCTAGTCACAAGCAGCCACTCTTTTGCAAATAAAAATGCACAGAGACTGGAAACCAGGGGTGTGACTCCCCGCCTCATTCTGCAGCAAACACCACACATACCAGGACAGCCTGGGGTAGGAAGCTGTCAGACACTCAGACAACCCCAATGCTGCACCTCTGTTCTGTTGCCACGATTGTACAAGATGACGAATGGCTCTGGAGCAGGAGTATGGGTGTCGCAAAGTGTCCTTCTCTGTTCGTGTTTCCTGAAAACTCATAGCAATGAATTTGCTCATAGTAACTGTATTAGTCTGTTTTCACACTGCTGATAAAGACATTTTTCTTCCCGAGACTGGGAAGAAAAAGAGGTTTAATTGGACTTACAGTTCCACTTGGCTGGGGAGGCCTCAGAATCATGGCGGGAGGTGAAAGGCACTTCTTACATGGTGGTGGCAAGAGAAAAATGAGGAAGAAGCAAAAGCGGAAACCCGTGATGAACCCATCAGATCTCATGAGACTTATTCACTGTCATGAGAATAGCACAAGAAAGGCCAGGCCCCATGATTCAGTTACCTCCCCCTGGGCCCCTCCCACAATTCGTGGGAATTCTGGGAGATACAGTTCAAGTTGAGATTTGGATGGGGACACAGCCAAACTATGTCAGTAATCACGGTCGAGACTATCTGCAATTTAGTGAATCAAGCCCGTGGTTTACGGCAGCTCAGAGGGCTTTTGTGCACGTGCAAGGTGGGTTGGGCAGCACAGCTTATTTCTAAGCAGGTCACCATACAAACTGTCTGTTTTGTAGTGGTGAAGTCTCTGTTCCCAGAGTGGTTCACAGGTAGTGTAGACAGCATTCCTTTGAGATGGTTGCGTGATAACTGCCTGATGATTGGAAATTGTGCAGAATGACCCTCCACCATCTCATCTGCCCCTAAAGGCTTGGGGTCCCTGAGTCTACATTAGAACCCAGACTTTCTGTCGTGGTTCTTAGTGTGTTGCCATATCATTGTCCAAGAAATATCTAATCTTAATTGTTGTTATTAATACTAGCTGGGACATTATGTTGTATATTTATTTAATTTGCATGGTAGAGATGATAAAAGTCTTAAAAACAAAGCTGAATCTAAAACAAGATATTTTGGATTGTACAAACTGAAGCACTTCCAACATAGGAGGAGGGCTTTGTTCATTGGGAGAATGTGGAGGTAGGGGTTTTCTTGAGTGACTGTGCAGAGCCATAGCCCCTGCTCCAGGTGTGTGGGTGCATGGGACGCTCTCATGGCTGTCTAGAACCACCAGATGCTGAGAGCAGAGGTGGGAAGCTCTCCTCAAGATTGCCTCTGACGACTAACTTAATTTCATCTGGTTCTTAGGATTTCTAAATTTGGTGCCCATCAGGGTGGCTGCCAAGACAGGGGAATGAGAGTAGCTGTGGTGTGTGGTTGAGAGAGTCTTTGGGGTGGTGTCCCAGATATGTTTTCAAAAGGCAGAGAAGGCGAACATTGATGAGATATTTAATATGTGTCTGGGGTTTTCCCCGTAATTGTGTTCTTCCTCCTTACAGCCATCTTTTGAGGTCCTTATTTATATTTTATTTTTTATGAGTGATTTTAGGGAGATTCATCAATTGTCCAGAGTTCCTTTGCAAGTGGTTAAGTTGTGTCCTACCCCAGCCTCTCTGACTCCAGAGTGCTGCATGCCCACTGCCTCTCTGCAGTGGTTCCATTAACTAGCCCCTGTGCTGCTCAGGCCAGCTGGTTTGTAGCGAGCTCACGGCATGGCTGAATGCAGCAGCCATGCACAAGAGGGAGAAGCAAAACCCATCGACAGCTATGGAATTTTTAAAAGGAAAGGAAGCTGGAGGGGAGCATAGACAGGAAAGAGTAGAAAAGTTTAAAAAGTCAGTAATTGAGAGGAAGCAGGAGACTATTGAAAAACACCTATTGAAAGGCCATGATACATGTGAGCTGAAGATGGGACATGCCAAGCTCTCAGAAAAGCATCATCAGCATGACTTCTAGGTCGGGTCCTCGAGGCATTTCAGGGGACAAAACACAACTTTGGAAAGTACAAAGGTGGGTCAAGTGAGGATATAGGGAAATTGGTGAACAACCAGGTCAAATGGGAACAAGGACTTTGGTGTCCAAAAGGGAGTGGGCAGAAAATTACTAACAAGGCTGTTGTTAAAGTATCTTTCTCTTTTACCCTGTACCCTCCTTGCTTTCCACGAAGAGGTATTGAGCATCTACGACACACCAGACCTAATACTGGGGATGAGAAACAGACAGTCATGCGGCTGTTGAAAGAGCTGGGTTCAGGGCTGTGAGGAGCATGGCTTGTACAGGAGTGCAATGGAGAACCTGATATTTCTCTCCATGAAACACCTGCTTTTGTAGGCCAGAGTCTCTGGGTGGCATCTGGGTCTCCATGCCAGTTCTTCTCCTGCCTCACCTCCCACCCCCCACATACTGGGTGTTTTACCTGGAGTTATTTGATACTCCCTAAATGCACCTGGCATTTGCCTCTGAGCGAGCATGCGTGTTCTTTTTCTGTGGGAGCCTTGTTCTTTTCACAGTGCTCCAGGGCTCAAGGGATCAGTCAAGATCATCTCCAAGAACCATTTTCAAGGCTGTTCAGTGCGGTGCCTGGCACCGTGGTGCCTGAATCGGTTGGAAAGCTTAGTGTTGAAGCTTCTGAAGCTCTCAAGAATAGAACGTAATGTCCGTGGACTGTGGATCCATGTTGCATGAGGCCACAGAGAATTGATGAAGGATGTGGGGGCTTGGAGGTGTGTATTTGGGGCAGTCTTGAGTGGGCAGAGTCTTAGCTTAGGTTCCCCACTGGAAGCAGCTTTGGCTGCAGGTAGTTTACCTGAGTGGTAGTCCCAGGAAGCAGGAGTGGGGGATTGAGAAGAGTGAGACAGGGAAGGAGCAATGCCAAGGGCTTGTTAGTGGGGTCCCTGCTCTAGGTAGTGGGGATTTGGCTCTCAAGATGTTGCCATGGGCCAGGCACAGTAGCTCATGCATGTAATCTTAGCACTTTGGGAGGCCGAGGTGCGTGGATCACTTGCGGTCAGGAGTTTGAGACCAGTCTGGCTAACATGGCGAAACCCCGTCTCTACTAAAAAAATACAAAAATCAGCTGGATGGGATGGTGTGCACCTATAATCCTAGCTACTTGGGAGGCTGAAGCACGAGAATCACTTGAACTCCGGAGGTGGAGGTTGCAGTGAGCCAAGATCGCACCACTCCAGCCATGGTGACTCCCAGAATTGTCTGCCTGGACAGTGTCCAGAGCACTGGTTCCACCTTAGCCGCTGCCAGAGTCACGTTTGGGCCATGGGATACAAGGAGAACCCCACTGTCCCTGGCTGAGGGGAGGACCAGAGCCTGCACTCAGCGCAGACTCGAGGCTGGTGTGGTCCAGTGGGTTGAAGGTGCGTGGTGTTCTGTCCCCTGCTCTTTTGTCTCTTCCAGGTTTTTCTTTTACTATCTCTCATATTTTTCACTCTTTCTCCTTCTTTTCTCCCTGCAACTTCCTTTCTCCTACCTTCTTCCTTATGTAATAGTTCCACCTATTTGTATGTGAGGGCCTTAGAATTTAGAGATTTAGACGTTGTTTGGTCTGACTTCCCATGTGGTTTAGAGTCTTTTCCACAGCATTTCCAATGGTATCTGTGACTTCCTGGAAAACCCTCCTCAGAAACGTGTCTGAAAAACACCCTTTCCTTGGACAGCTCTAACTGTTGGAAGTTCCTTTCTCTGCTCTGAGATCTATCGCAGGGGACTCTACCCATTGGTCCTAGCTTCATCTTTTTGAACACAACAGAGCAGGTCTTCTTCATTGTCTGGCTCTAGCCCTCTGGAGGCCTATGTTAGGCTTCATAAAATCCCAAGAAGTCATGGACCCAACCTCCAAGAGGTCACAATATGGATAAGGCATGTCAACAGATAATTGTAAGCAGTGTGGGAAAGTCCAACCATTGGTTTGGTGCTCTGTGTGTGTGTAAGGAGAATGGAGGAGGTAAGAAGGTGAAGGGTACAGAGTATCACAGAGGAGGGGAAATCTGAGCTGCCTTTTGGCTTGTCACTCAGACAAGCAGAGGTGTGTGGATCAGAACGTTGTGCAATGCATGTCTGTGTGCCAAGGTCCAGGGGCTGTAAACAGGACCGGGTGTTGGTCAACTTGTGGTTCAGCATTGTTGGAGCCCAAAGTGGTAGGAGATAAGTACGTGAGGGTGTGTGCTGGCAAGTCATGGCCTTGATGGTACAGGGATAGTGGGAGAGGATTTATGGCAATTCTTGGAGGACTTTACCTAGCACTTTCTCCTAATGGAGATGGGAAGGAAGCCTGATGAAGGGTTTTAAGCAGGCAAGTGACAGGATTAGATTTGGATTTTTAAAACAGTTCCTCTAGGGTCTAGGTGGAGGAGGATGGTTCGGAGAGTGTGTTAGTCAAGATACTGTTAGCAGAGGCACTGGTTAAAAACGAGTTTAACAATGAGAATGTTCTCTCGTGTAACAAGAAGTCCAGGCACAATGGTTCAAGGGCTGGTTCAGAGGCATATCTGTGCCGTGGAAGCCCCAGGATCCACCTCTCTCTTTGTGATGCCCAAGGCATTATCATGGACTTTCACTTGGACTCTCCTAGCTGCTGGGTGGATGCCTCAGTTCTGGCAGTGGACATAGCAATACCCAGCTGAGGAAGAGAGGCGGTACTTTCCTCATGAGGAAGGAAAACCACTTCTGGAAGTCCCTGGACCCTTCTCCTCAGACCCCATTGGCCAGGCTTGGGTCCTGTAGCCCTAGCTGTTCAGACGGAGCAGCGTTCCGAGTTCCTGGAGTAGGAGGTGGCATCACACTCCAGGAGGGATGGGTGTTGGGAATGGGTAGGGTGGATACCAACAATGCACACCCCAAAGCAGCCGTGGGGAAGGAAACTCAAATTGGAGCTGTAGGAATGTTGAGGGGAGAGATGAGATTCTTGTACAGTCTTCTCTTCTCCACCAATGCCAGCTCAGGTCTCCGTTGGCTTTTAAAACGGCATGGCGCCAGACCTTCACCCACGTCCAGCCACCCGGTTCTGCAGTGTGTTCCTAACATACAATGCCTAAAGCAGAGTCCGGACGCGGTTTATCCAGACACAGTTTATCCGGTGCAGAGCGTGGTGATCTCTTCAGCTGCTTCTTATTAGTGTAGGTGAATGTCGTTTGGTTTTTGTTGATTCCTGCTGTTAACCTGGGTTGAGCTTCTGGCAAGTTCTAATTCTCAGGTCTTTTTTTTAAATGTGAACAAATCTGTTCCTGGCATATCACCCACATATTGAATTGTATCCCATGGTGAATTCTGGTACAAAGCAAGGCATCATTTTAAAAGCAAAAAATTCTGTAAAATGTTGTTTCTACCTTTTAATAGCATCCAATATATTCTGCTATAGTTATTTATGCGTGTGTATCAGCCAGTATGCAGGCCACAAAAAGAACTTCTGTGACTCAGGCAATTTGTAGACCTTTTGAAATGTTTTTATTATAGGCACTAAAAAGTAAAATAAAATGAAAACTGCTGTTAGGCATGATGCAAATCAAGCCTACAAAATGTAGGCACTGCCAGTGACTTTGAGATCACTTGTTTTCCTCATTCTCCGGCTTTATAGGAGTCATCATGCTCTTCAAGGGAGGGACACGTCTGATGGTCTTGACTTTTTCCGTTTAGCCTTGGAGAGTGATGCAGTTCTGTCTGATTCATGATCTCATCTATTTGTTCTTTTTAGCTCAATGTTACCATATTTAGTGCTGATACTATTTATATGATAAAGGACCTTTTCCAGTGAATGAAAGAACTTCTATAAAACTGTTTCACTAGGTCTAAAAATGGTCCAAGCACCTGGATTGTGGGACGAACACCAAAAAAACTTTATAGAACATAGAAAATTAGAATGTTTGTTTTGATCAATCTGCCATTAGCCAAGTTTTTTTCTTGCCTCTTCTTGAGTGAGCTTTCCTCGAACCAGCCTGCCTCCCTAAGAAAGAATACTCCTCCATTTTATCTTTTCCCTTCAGGCATTCCTTGGTACGTTTACTTGGGGTACTGGCTTTAGGCAGAGTTGAATCACTGGAAACAGACGGACCAAATGGACTCTGGCTATCTCCCTTTGGTTTCTCCTGTTTCTGCCATATTACTGCATGGTTCCGATCTCACCTCCTTATGACCCGACCTTGCAGCACTTTCTGGACCCCCAACCTTGCGCTTGCGCACCCTGCTTCCCTTCATCCGTTTCCACACTCATGGCTGAGAAAGGAATTGTTCCCTGTGCATTTGTCATATGTTCTGAGGAAGTGAATTTTGGGCAGGTTATTTGAGGTTTTGTGGTTCTATTTCTAAGAAAGAGAAAACTCCTTTTCCTCCCTTTTATATTTCCTCCTCACTTAGGGATCTCAAATACTGTGCATTCAAGAGGTGGCTCTCAAATAGTGTGCATTCAAGAGGTGGCTCCTTTGTTCTTCACTTGGATATCGAAGCTTTTCTTACCCCTCAGGCTAATGCCAAGGGTAGCCATGTGGAATTAGCTGTTGTTCTTTCTGTGGCTGACACATTCCCTCTTCAGTGTATTTCAACATTTTTTGAACCCGTTGACTTTGCTGTCTGCAGCAGCGGCACAAATATAATCCAGCCCTTCCCGGCTTAGACACCTGTGGCTCTCCATGGCCTTCCAGAGGCAGCAGGCAGGCCCCAGGCATTGTTTCCCTTTGCTCTTCCATTGTTCTAAGAAATTTTAGACTAGAGTCAGCCTTGAAAAATCAAAATATTTCATGTAAATCTGGATTTCCAGTCTCTCTGTGAGCCGTCAGAAGACCCAGCAGGCTGGTCCTCTGTCGGAACTTGAGCCTCCTTTCCTTCCAGCTTCTCCCCATCCCCAGGCCTGACTGGTCTCCATGTACATTGATGTTTCACTCCCAGTTCCCCAAAGGAAGGTTCCAGGCTTCTCATGGCCATTCAGGGCCCTCTAGGGCCCAGCTCTGAAGCCCTCCCCTGGTTTTATTTCTATCTCCCTGCTTCCTCATGGAGTTGTCACCACACGGGATACTTGGGCACTGGTTTATACTTAGGCTCTGCCATCTGTCCCTAGATTGGAACGCCATTGTTTCCACCACACCCACTCCTCCTTTGCCCTATACCCCTTGCCTGTATTTCCTGACCATTGCTTTGCACATGCTTGCTTTTTATGTGAACCGAGGGTTTACCTCCCCACGAAGTGGAGAATCTACCATCCTTTCCTGTAACCATCTCAGACCCTTGCTCATTTCATTCGGTGCGCAGCAGACTGCCCTGGACTGCCTGTGCTGTTTGCATGTCTGCCTCTCCCCCTGCACGGTGGGACCCTCAAGAGCAGGGTCTATACCTTATCACTCCTTTTGTCCACGATGCCTGGCACCAGACAGTAGCTGATAAGTGTAAGTTGAATAAGTGAATTATTTATTTCTTAGAATATAAATCTTGGAGACCTTATCTTCTGTGCAGTGTTGTTTATTAATGATTCTGAAGTCTGCTAGGCCTCATGAAGACAAGACAAGACAAGAAACTATGTCTGCTTCACCCAACAGTGTACGCCCAGGGCCTAGGTGATGGCCTGTGGCGGGGAGCAGTGAACATGTACTGAATCGAGTGAAGGAGTGAAGAGCCACCGTGGTACCTACAGTGATTCCGTGGTCTGCGTGGCACTGCAGACCAAAGAGCTGTGTTTCCTTTACTGTCCCGTGAAAGAGTAGTGTTTACGCTCCAACTCTGCCACTGATATAAAAGGATACCTTATGCATCTTGGTATTTGCTCCTTAGGTAACGAGTCTGACCTTGAACTAGAAAAGAAGTGTAAGGAAGATGATCGGGAAAAAGCCTCGAAAAGACCACGGTCACAGAAAACAGAGAAAGTCCAGAAGATCTCAGGAAAGGAGGCCGGACAGCTTTCTGGGGCGAAGAAACCCATCATAAGTGTGGTTTTAACTGCACACGAAGCAATTCCAGGTGACTGCACCAAGCGGGAAAGGACAAGGCAAGACCCTTGGCAAGTCTGTGCCAAGGGCAGCCTGATGTCACAGTCTGAGTCAGAACACAGAGCTGGTGCATTGGTGGGGCTCTCCATTTAATCACCCACTAATTTGAGAGGATGAGACTTACTTACTGCCCAGGTGTTGTGGTTAATGGATGGAGGAGAAGCTGTGAGGGCTGCTGTGAGGGCCGCTGCTCTTGCTGTAGTCCCACAGCTCCGCCGTGCTGCTCCTGCTGGAGTAGTGGTTCCGGGAGCAGTTTGTTTTCTTCGTCCCCTCACCCAGCTCTTCTCCTGGGTGTGTGCCTTCCCCTCCTGCTCTCAGCCATGCTGTCCTGCATGTGAGGCCAGCCCATTCAGCCAGACGCATGCAGGCTGCTGCTCCAAAACCCATGCTAACTCTGCCCACCATCTGTTTTGTATTTTTTTCCTCTCTACACATAGAAAAGATGTAAACTGACATAGATACCCACTATTTCCATCTCTCAAAGGTTAGAGTTCTATTCTCATTTTTCTTTTCTTTTAAGATCAAGACAGTGGGAAATGTCCTAAGGTGGTATCCTGGGGTGCCTCTGATCTTTTTTTGTATTTTTAGAAGGGTTCACCAAATATAATACTAGAAATTTCCATCTCTGTATTCTTTTACATGAAATAGCTGGTGGATATGTGACACTATGTTTTTAAAAAAGATCTCCTCTACGATAGGACCCTTAATTTAAAAAGCAGTTTATAATAGTGTTTCAAAGTATAATATGTTTTCCCTATGCGCTTGAGGTGATTGCTGTCAAATAAAATGTAAAAATTAAGTTTAGGATTTTAAGGACAGCTACAGCCTTTTAAGTACCTATTTTCAATGCTAAGAGTAACTCATTATTTAAAATGAAAACTCTGAATAAATTCTCCTTCTGTACGTCACTGCAGACCAAGGTGATCGGTAGAGAACAGACCATATAAAATTGTGTGGCTAGAAGAACTTTCTGGAAAGTCATTTTGTCTGCCCTACTCACTTCAGAATAGTATTATTCTGGAAAATAAGAAGCCCAGAAGAGAATTTCCTATTTTCAATTGTTGCTAGAGAAAGTTTCTACGATTTTTCTAAAAATTAGTGGTAGTATTTTGATATTTCTTTAAGCAAGGGTGAAAAGTATAAATAATTCCTTTGCAATTCCAGAAACAAGGGGTAAATTGGATCTTTTTCTTTAATGCAGTTTGACACGGGTGATCCTGTATAAAACCTTGCAAGTGACATATATATGTATATGTATGCACATATATATGTATATGTGTGTGTATGTGTACTTTTTAATATAAGTAGATCAAGTGAAAATATATCTCAGGAGGACATTTAGACAGATTATTGAAAAACTTGTCCTTTCTCAAACACATGCACACACTCACACACACTCACCCAAAAAATTTAAATGTGCGAGCTGAGTGAAAACTATCTTGCGTGGGTATCAGACGGTATAGAAATAGACTTCCCAGCACCATCCCCTCTGCTGTGATGGGGTCAGTGCCCACTTTCGATGCCTCTCAATAAGCAATGCCTTTTGCATCAATCTCAGGTGCTACCAAGATTGTGCCAGTGGAGGCTGGGCCCCCTGAAACAGGAGCTACAAATTCTGAGACCACTTCAGCAGACCTGGTGCCTCGGAGAGGCTACCAGGAATACGCCATTCAGCAGACACCTTATGAGCAACCAATGAAGTCAAGCAGGTAAAGTGTTTTGTTCTGTGTAACTTCAGCCAGAGGTTGAATATGAGTGAACTCCACAGAGTGCAGGAAGGATCAGCATGCTTGTTCGTTTGGATTCTGCTTATAAACTTGTTTGTAAGAGATACTGACTCCTTGATTCAGTGGTAGAATTACCCCTCCATTGCAGCCCTCGGTGTGCTCGCTGAGCCTCCAGTGTGTTGCAGAGTAGCATGCTTTTAGAACTGAGCACCAATTGGCTTAATGAAGCCAGAGCATTTTATTTAAAGAAAACCTATTTTTTACCTTAATAAAAAGAAATAGAAACATAGCTTAAGTAAAGTTTTAGACATTTATAGCTTCACTTACTACCATTTAGAAAAATATTTATTTCCTTCCCACTTTCAAAAGTAACACAAGTGTGTTGCAGAAGGCTCACATGTCCCATATGATGTGGCATTAAAGTAACCTAGAGTTACTGTTTCTGGAGGTAGTTTAGTTCATGTGCTTCTACAAGTTTTTTGAAATATACTAACATATATTGGTTTAATTTTGTTGTTTTTTGCAAATACTAAATACCGAAAGTACTGTTTTCAACTTTTTTTTAAAAGCTTACTACACCTTGAAAGTCTTTCATTTTTAGTACACAGTTTAAAAAGCTGTGTTTGCTATTACGTGGATGTATTTTAGTTTATATAGCCAGTTTTTACTACTACGGACAATGCAGTGATTAATGTTTTGGTGCATACATCTTTCCATACTTCAAGACCTCCTGTGGAATCAATTGCTAGAGTTGAAATTGCGACAGCAAAAGATATGAGTGCCTAGTGCTTAACTGACATTAAAAACTGTCCTCCAGATACACTGGATCAGTTGACCACCCATAGCAAACCAGTGTGTTTCTCTACAGTCTCCCCAAATTGTCTGTCTTTAGCCTGTACCTGCTGAAGTCAGTTAACAAACTCTGATCCCCAGAGGTCTGAAAACATTTCTCCCAGCTAGAAGGAAAGACAAAGAAAATGCCAGTTGCCAGTGGTTTTCCTCTGTTTCTGGAAGAAGAGAAATGGGGTGTTTTTGAGTAGAACATAAGCTTCAGAATGAAATAGACCTAGGTTGGCTCTAGACTACTCTGTATGAGTTCAGCTCAACAAATTGAACACCTCTTATGTGCTGGGCACTGGTGATATGACAAAGAATCAGACAGTTGCAGCCCCTGCCCTGATGAAGCTTACACTCCAGTGTAACTTGACACACGTTACTTTGCATCTAACATTTGTTGCACAATTTTAAGACTGTCTAATAGAATTTTAGTTTAGTAGTGAGAATAAGAGATAAAATATGCAAAGTGCCTGGCACATGTAGTGCTCTCATTAAATTATATTATTATATCATGTGGTATGCTTCATTAATTTGTAGCTTCAATCCTCTATTCTTGTAAATGTGAACAATTGAATTTATTGATGAAGTTGTAAAAATACTCATTCCTTTGGTGAATTCATAATAGAATTAAGTCTCTAAAATCATTCTGTGTTTCAAGTCAGGTTGATTTGTAGACCTTAATTAATTATCTTCACAATATTTCAAGGTCTGTTGGGGGGGAGGTTCAGCTAAATGTTAATCTAGTTACAGGTAAATACACTGAATATTTAATCAACAGATCTAGGCTATATTTTTGTTGTCATGCATTCTATTAATATTTTATTGTGCAAATTATAAGATAACTATAAAAGAGATGTTTTTGCATAAGGATTTTACTTTGTAAAATACAGATAAAAACTTTTAGGTTATATAATTCTTCTCTCATAACAAATGATACAGAGTTATTATATAAAAAATTTTGGAAGTTCAGAAAACTGAGGGAAAAAAGTCATTTATGATCTTATTGCCCAAAGATAACCACTTATTCTTTTAAATGTGTTTTCTCCCAGCCTTTTTTTCAGCATGTGTATTTTATAAAATTGAGTTTATATTTTATAGCGATTTTGTATCTCACTTTTTAAAACTTTTTTTTTTTTTTTTTTCTGAGACAGAGTCTCACTCTGTTACCCAGGCTGGAGTGCAGTGGCACAATCTTGGCTCACTGCAGCCTCTGCCTCCCAGGTTCAAGCTATTCTCTTGCCTATTCTCTTGCCTCAGCCTCCTGAGTAGCTGGGAATACAGGTGCGCACCACCATGGCCAGCTTTTTTTTTGGATTTTCAGTAGAGTTGGGGTTTCACTATGTTGGCCAGGCTGTTCTTGAACTCTTGACCTCAAGTTATCCACCAGCCTTGGCCTCCCAAAATGCTGGGATTACAGGCGTGAGCCACTGTGCCCAGCTGTCACTTTTTAAAACTTAATCACATTACATTTATATGGCTTTGTACTCAAATGAATCACAAACATTTTGCTTTATAGCAACAAGGCATAACTTCATGAGGATATAGTGTTATCAACTCAACTCTTGACATTGGAGCCAACAAGATCTTTTAAAAATGCTCATCTGATTGTTACCCTTTTAGGCTTTGTCTTGCTCTTAGGGGTACAGGGGGCTTCCAAGACTAGTCCTGCCACCTCTGAGCCTTGTCCACCTGCTGTGGTTCCCCAGTACTCTTGCTCCTGCCATCTGTTCCAGCCATCTGGGCCTCTTTTCACTTCCTTAGTCTCTTCTTGCAGGCGCCGCTTCCTTTTCCTGGATGCCTTTCCTCCCTCTTGCTTAGTTAATGCTTATCTGTCCTTCAGCTTTCTGCTCAAATGTCTTGTCCTCAGAGAAGCCTTCCCTGTCCCTAGACCAAGTCAGTCTACCCTGACTGGACTCTCAGAGTGTCCGGCCGTTATCCTTCTCACAGGGAGCCTGATGGTCCTTGTCTGCTTACTTTTATATTTAGTACGTAGGCTGGCCTATGGCACTTTCTGGAAGGTGAGCTCCAGAGAGCAGGGCTGTGCTTGTTTTCATTCCCTTTTGTATCCTGAGTACCTGGAACACTTTTTTAAGGGAATGAATAAGTGAAGAAAGATAAACGTGCAAACAAACTGTACCTTCGAACAGCTTCCCATTCTTAACTGTTGTGGAAAATGAGCCATGAGCACCATCATCTAAATTTTGTATTCTTTCTTTTGGATAAATTCCCAGAAGTGGAATAACTGGATTAAGGAGTAGGACCTCTTAAAGTTCTGCTGGATTTCTTTTTTTTTTTTTTTTTTTTTTTTTGAGATGGGGTCTGGCTCTGTGGCTCTGTCTCCCGGGCTGGAGTGCAGTGGCGCGATCTCAGCTCACTGCAAGCTCCACCACCTGGGTTCACGCCATTCTCCCGCCTCAGCCTCCCAAGTAGCTGGGACTGCAGGCGCCCACCACCACACCCAGCTAATTTTTTGCATTTTTAGTAGAGACGGGGTTTCACCGTTAGCCAGGATGGTCTCAATCTCCTGACCTCGTGATCCGCCCTCCTCAGCCTCCCAAAGTGCTGGGATTACAGGCATGAGCCACTGCGCCTGCCTGGATTCCTTTGTAAAAGCAGTGGTGAGAGTACCTCTCTGACGAGGCAGCATTTGGAATAAAGTGACTTCATAGAACTCGCATGGGCATCGAAGCTCTGGCATCAGTTCACTGTCACAGTCAATGACTTGGACTTAAGGGTCAGATGGAGGCTGTGTAGCATCCTCATCAGACTCACTATCCTCGAGGGGAACCTGGGCACTAAGGGCTTTACCAGGTATTTGCCTAATAATACAAAAAGTCAGAGCAAAAGATTCTCCTAAGACCATTTAGATCTTGCAGTAGAGGAGAAAATATGCAAAGTCTTGATTTATTTATTTAATTAATGTTATGAATCCAGGGTTTCTTTCTTTGGCATTCTTTGTGCCAATAATATATATCACCTTCTGGATATCTTTGTCATTTGAGAAAGATCCAAATTACTTTCCTTAAATTAGCCTTGGGCTTAGCATGCAGGCATACTAGTAACTTCCAAATTTAAATATTGTAATTACATCATGTGGATTGTACCCTCTGGTATTTATGGACTGCAATCCATTTAAATATTTTAAATTTAAAGACAAGACCACCTGTGTTGTGGATAGTTTTATAACTATAGACTTTACAGTGAGAGTGGGTACAGTTGAATGGTAGCTGGTTAATAGCACTACGTGATTATTAGTATGTTTGAGGTCCTTTTTGGATAACCTGGACACATTGTCCAGAGAAAGCAGTTACGGCTGGAGAAGAAGCCTCATTTGCCTCCTTAGACTCATCTGTCAGTGCCTGTCCCTGGTGCCTATTGTGGTACTTTGGTGACTGTCATTTGCTGGTCTCAGAAACAAGGCTTGGCCATTCCAACAGCAATGGAAACCCCACACAGGGAGACTTCTTTGTGGTACAGTCACTCTGGGGTAGGGTTGCTGCGTGTCAGTGATTTCAGGCGGTAGAGAGGATAAGCATGCACGTGTAGGCTCTAGAGTCAGAGAGTCTTCCTAGATTCAAGTCCTGACTTCACCACTTACTAACTGTACAACATGGGGCAAATACTCAGTTTTCTCATCTGTAAAATGAGTATAACAATACAGTTGGGATTAAATACTTAGCATAGAGCTTATCATACTACACATACTCAATAATTATTAGCTGTTATTATTACCAACTCATTCAGCACACACATTAGTGAAAGAGACAGAATTCACGAGGCAGGCGGACCATGCTTTTGTTCTTCACCACATACATAAAATCTAACGCAGTGTCTGAAACACATTGGCAGGTGTTAACAAATGGTGGCCATTTATGAATAAATGGAATACAAAGTTAATAAACAGCAACCCTATTTTCCCCATCTGCGTTCTAAACCAACCATGATAGAGGAGGAGGAAGATGGAGAGCCACATGCCAGCTCTATTACTGACAGAGCTGTGGAGGAGAACAGTGTGGTACAAGTCAGCAGTAGCCTCCTGTTACTGCCTGCAGAATGAGACAGACTTTCTCTCCCACCCGCAGTCCTGGATTGCTCCGGCCAGGCTCACAGAGGCCCAGTTGGCTAAGTGCCCACTGTATCCCATGCTCACCCCAGGCAGGCACATCCTCACCAGAAATAGGCAGAGCTCAGCTCGTGACTTAGGTCCTGCTCTGAAGTCACCAGTCAAACACATTGGTTCTCTTTTCTTGGGAAGAAGTAAGGATGTGAAGAAAGGCCAGGGGTCATTCCCTAATGGTTGGCCCTCACATGGAAACTTGCAGAAAGGAAAAGAGTCACCCCCAACAGTTGGTTGAATGAATAGGCAAGTCTGGCTTAACCAAGCTATTGAAAAGATGGTTGCATCCAGTCTTATGCAGCAGACTGAATTCATTCCATTAAGACTAGTCCTGTTAAAATATCACAGAATCCACCTAGATCAGCTTGGAACACAGCTCATTATTATTGTGCGAGTTGTGGATGGCACACCTGTCCTTCCTCTTCCTTCTTCCTTCTCTTGCCTCCCTCTTTCCTTTTCTTGAAGCCCAGTCCAGACAGACATCTCTTCCTCAAGTTTTCTCAGCTATCCTAATCCAGGTTAGAGGTCTCTTTCCTTTTTTGTGGTGTGCATATTCCTATCAATACATACCACACTGTCATGCAAATATTTGCCAACCTGTCCTCCCTTCCCCAAGACTGTGAGCTCCTGAAGGACCACGGCACACACGAGCCCTCTGATCCTGTTTGTTGAGTGAGTGAATGCACCCATCCAGCGTCTGTCCAGTTTCGTTCACTTTTCAGCCTTTAGTGTTTGGTTTATGAAAAGGATGTAGAGTTCATGACGTACATTCAAGGTCTCCAGATGTAACCATGCTGTCATCTGTTTCTAGGCTAGGTCCCACTCAGCTCAAAATCTTCACTTGTGAATACTGCAACAAGGTCTTCAAGTTCAAGCACTCGCTGCAGGCCCACCTGAGGATCCACACCAATGAAAAGCCATACAAGTGCCCCCAGTGCAGCTATGCCAGTGCCATCAAGGCCAACCTCAACGTGCACCTGCGCAAGCACACTGGAGAGAAGTTCGCCTGCGACTATTGCTCCTTCACCTGCCTGAGCAAGGGCCACCTCAAGGTGCACATCGAGCGAGTGCACAAGAAGATCAAGCAGCACTGCCGATTCTGCAAGAAGAAGTACTCTGACGTCAAGAACCTCATCAAGCACATCCGAGACGCGCATGACCCACAGGACAAGAAGGTCAAAGAGGCCTTGGACGAGCTCTGCCTGATGACGAGGGAGGGCAAGCGGCAGCTGCTCTATGACTGCCACATCTGTGAGCGCAAGTTCAAGAACGAGCTGGACCGCGACCGCCATATGCTGGTCCACGGAGACAAGTGGCCTTTTGCCTGTGAGCTCTGTGGCCATGGGGCCACCAAGTACCAGGCGCTGGAGCTGCATGTCAGGAAGCACCCCTTCGTGTACGTCTGTGCCGTCTGCCGCAAGAAGTTCGTCAGCTCCATCAGGCTGCGCTCCCACATCAAAGAGGTGCACGGGGCTGCCCAGGAGGCCTTGGTCTTCACCAGTTCCATCAACCAGAGCTTCTGCCTCCTGGAGCCTGGTGGGGACATCCAGCAAGAAGCTCTGGGGGACCAGCTACAGCTAGTGGAAGAGGAGTTTGCCCTCCAGGGCGTGAATGCACTCAAGGAAAAGGCCTGTCCTGGGGACACTCAGCTGGAGGAGGGCCGGAAGGAGCCGGAGGCCCCTGGGGAAATGCCTGCCCCAGCTGTGCACCTGGCCTCCCCGCAGGCCGAAAGCACAGCCCTGCCACCCTGTGAGCTGGAAACCACCGTAGTCTCCTCCTCAGACCTGCATTCTCAAGAGGTGGTTTCAGATGATTTTTTGTTGAAAAATGATAGCTCCTCCGCAGAGGCTCATGCTGCTCCTGAGAAGCCCCCAGACATGCAGCACAGAAGCTCAGTCCAGACGCAAGGTGAAGTGATCACACTACTGCTGTCCAAGGCCCAGAGTGCTGGGTCAGATCATGAAAGCCAGGGCGCCCAGAGCCCCCTAGGGGAAGGGCAGAACATGGCTGTGCTTTCAGCTGGTGACCCAGGTTCCAGCAGGTGTCTCAGGTCAAACCCAGCTGAGGCCTCAGACCTCCTCCCTCCAGTAGCTGGTGGTGGGGACACCATCACACGTCAGCCTGACTCTTGCAAAGCTGCGCCTGAGCACCGGTCAGGCATCACCGCATTCATGAAGGTCCTGAACAGTTTACAGAAGAAGCAAATGAACACCAGCTTGTGTGAGCGGATCCGGAAGGTTTATGGAGACCTGGAGTGTGAATACTGTGGTAAGGAAAGGCAGTGCCGGTGCATGGCCCTGTCCACAACCATCACGCTGTGGTCACCTCGCATTTGACTTGAGCTCATGTCTGTTTGCCAAGAACACCTTCTAAGTGAGCCACCCTCCTCCATTGTAGATAGGAACTGTGACCCTGTGTGGCAGTTAGCGCTTGGAGTCTTGTGGAGGCAGCCGGGATGGCTGCACAGTTGACTGTGTTGGCCTGGTCAGGTGTGTGTGCTGAGGGTTACCCATGACCTCTACCAGAACTCTAACCAAGAAGAATCTTTCTTCTGGCACATGAAAAGTTTAAAGTTGAGCTTTAAATTGTGGCCAACTACTGTATCAGCCAAGAGAGGTTACAAAAGTGGCTGCAGCTCTCTGTAGGGAGGTCCCAAATAGCACCCTGCAACTCACAATGAAAGCATGGCTCCTGGAACTCCTGGGGAGCTGGTGGTCAGGATATAGAAAATCCAGCTCCAGACCTGCTGTCCCAGGTGGGCCAGTAGAACTTAGAGACTTGTAGATTTATGCATGTGTCATGGTATTTGGCACCATAACTGGTTCTCAGTAAACACTGGCTTCCTCCTCTCTGGGCCCTAACATCATGCAAAAAATAGTAGCACCCTTAATATTTGCAACCTCCCACCTTTGAAAAGTAATTTTCAGACAGAAATGTGGTGAAAAGTATGAAGGGTGACCCAGACAAGCACAAGAGGGAGATAAATATTGTAGATAAAAAATAATAATAATTAAAAAAATTCAAAATCAGTCAAAAAGAAAGTTCCTTGTTCTCATGTGAAAATATTTTTTTAGGCAAACTTTTTTGGTACCAAGTGCATTTTGATATGCATGTCCGCACCCACACCCGGGAACATCTGTATTATTGCTCTCAGTGTCATTATTCTTCCATCACCAAAAACTGCCTTAAACGCCACGTAATTCAGAAACACAGTAACATCTTGCTGAAGTGTCCCACCGACGGCTGTGACTACTCGACTCCAGATAAATATAAGCTACAGGCACATCTTAAAGTTCACACAGCACTGGTAAGTAGCAAGCCCAAGCGGCAGCCCCGTCTCCCCTGGGTGCTCATTGCTTTCTCAAGTTTATGCTTATATGTAGGTGTCTCCGCTGCAGGTCAGCCCTGAAAACATAGAGAGGTCCTTCTCCTTACACAGCTGTGCACGTGGCAGAGGCTTCCCAGGTTCCTTTCACAGCAAGAGTCTCTAATACGTTAAAAAAAGAGATTAGATGGAACAAACTGTTTCCTGTGCAAATTTTTTTAGCATCAGATAAAGTCTACAGAAGAAATATCTGTGGAGTAGAAGTAAAGTCAGAATTTCTCAAATGACATTTTAAAGAATAATTAATAGCAGAGATAACAGTAATAGCTCCTACTGAACGTGGTTGAGAGGTTGAATTAGATAATGCTGTACAGTGATGAGAACAGTATTTGGTTCAGAGTAAGAGCATAGTAGATGTTGATGACCACTGTTGTCACAGTTTCGTGTTATTTATTTTAGTCTCTGGGACAGAATGTCTTTGAAGCACGTTTATTTTAAAAAAGTGATATGTTAATTCAATATGCTGTTAATATTCACAAAGGTAAATTTCTTTAGGTCTTTGGTGGAGGATCTTGTAACACAATGAATGAATGTTTATTTTTGCAAATTCTAATCTAACTCAAGAGGCTGACATCTGAAAGTGATATGAGACTTCTTCAAGTTATAAAGGAAGCACATCTGGCCCCAGGTGTGGTTCTGTTTTAACTGAATGCCTTTTTATGCTACAGACAGCAAAAAGTGAAGCTTCGGACATTTGATATGCTACCATGGTTTCCTGGCATAAAAATCATAACAGTTTGTCACTAAGGGTAAAGTCAGGTGTTTGGGTGTGGTGAGTAGGTCAGAGCATGGGCTTTGGGGTTGGATACCTGGATTCAAACACTGTCTCCAACACTCTCAAAGGCCCTGTGGCCTTGGGCAAGTCACTTGTCTTCCCTGAGACCTGTATGAAATAGCCTTCTGTATAAGATACATGTTTTTAAAAAATCTATTTTATATACATCCACACACATATGCATATACACACATATACAGATGTGTATATACATGTATTTATACACGTGCTTATACACACCTACACACATACACTTATATGCACACACACACACACACACGTACAAGTACTCTAAAGAACTTGGCACAGTGCTTGTCATGTAATTGACTGTGTACCGGCTATCGCATGTCATTTGGCACTTCTCATTACACATTCTCTGTCCTTCCTTTTCTTTCTCTCTCTCTCTCTCTCTCTCTCTTTGAGTAGCATGTGAAGGCATTGTTGTTTGTAATTCTTCATGGAACTGCTGTTACATAGATACTGATTCCAGTACGCTATTATGGCCGGGAAAAGTGAGGTGGCAGAATTCATTAAAGTGATTTTGCCGGAAACTCATATGAAGTCGGGAGGGAGTGAAGCCAATATAAGAACAAGTTCTTCGGAGAAGCCTTTGAATATGGCAATAAAAACTAGGAAGCAGACTGCTGGGTTTTCACCCTGGCTCCCTGTTTACCACGTGTTTAGCCTTGGGAAAAGTCATGTGACCTATTTGCCTCAGTTTACCCATCCTTGGATGAGGATGAAGTGAGAGAATAGATGTAAATGTCTTAGAACAGTGCCTGGCATGGAGCAAGCACTGTGTGTCATGGACTGTTATCATTATTGATTCTACTTCTCCTTTTGGAACTTGCTGCTCTGGATTTAGAGATTTTGAAACATAGGCTGAAAAAATGACAAGAAAAGGGAAGTTGTAAGTGAGCTTTACCACCTGGGACTGTATGTATTTTTCCACGCCCAAATCTTGCCTGCCTGTTGTGAGGGACCCATGGTTCAGCCCAGTGATTTTCTTACCCCAGCTGCTGATGCCCGGCCTCCTGGCCACATCCTTGGGCCTCATGATCAGTGGGGGAGTGTCAGGAATGTGCACTGAGATCTTTGGCCCCAGTCACATCTGCCTTCATTCTTCTTAATAAACCAGCATTTAAAGAGGTTTCTCTTTTCAACTTTCTATGGTTATGAATCTTCCTTCTGAGAGGCTTATCTCTTCAATGTGAACATGTAGGATGGCATCTGGGGAAATACATGTTGGGGGAAAGGGAAGGAACAGCTGCTGTCTTTATCCTGTGGGTCAGCTCCTTGTGCAGTCTTAATTCTCATATTACTTCTGGGAGTTGGAGTATTTCCTCCACTGGGCAGATTAGGGGCCTGGCATTACAGAGTCGTTTGGTAACTTGCTCATGGTCATGCCATTGGTAAGGGACAGAGACAGAATTCAAGGCCACATTCTCACCACTGCCCGGGGTTGCCCATTTTGTTGTAGTTGGTCATTAACAGCAACCACATGGTTCTTGGTAGGTCTCTTGGACACTTGTCCATCATCTGAAGGAATGTGGTTGAGGCAGATGTTGTGCCGTGAGGGCAGGGATTGTACTGATTCTTTCTGTGCTGTTAAGTGGCAGTTGTGCTTTATGCTACGATAATAAAATTTCTATGCAACTAACTGCAGGAGAAGAGCAGTGTGCTGAATAAGGGGGTGTGACTCAGTTGACCTTATAAAAAAGATATGCTAGCCTGCTTCTCATTAGCTCTCACGTTTTCTTAGAAGTTGTAAGTTTAACTTCAATCTTTTCCCTCACTGATATTTGCAGTTCTTCCAGCTGAAACGCTTTTAAAGGTGAATATGTTGCCGCTGCTTCCAAAGCCAGCCAGCGCTGGCTGGAGACCCCCTCCTCTACGTGTCAGGCATTGAGATTTTCAAGTGAGATCTGGTCCCTGCCTTCAGGGTGCTCTTGGTTTTGTGAAGGGGGAGCTAAACAATAAACAGTAATGGCAAAATGGCAACGTGAGAGGGACAGTGACGTCAATATAACAATGTACTCTCCGCCCAAAAAAAATTTGCCTGGAAAGGGCCTGGGAGGAAGGGTTCTGAGGGCTGTCTGGAGGAAGGGGTTCTGAGGTTATGAGTAGATTTGGGCCAGGAAAGAGAGTGAGGAGGAAATTCCCAGCAGAGTCAACAGCACAAACCAAGGGGAAGCTTTTTGTATTTACTCCAGGTTATTGAATTACTGAACATTTTCCATGAAGCAGGTGGACCATATTGCCAACATAGTAAGATAGCATGATTTATGAAAACAGGTTCCAGGATTTTTAGTTTAGACATTTGTCTTTTGAGCCTGCAAATTATTTTTGTAATGAAGCCAAGGGTACCAAGAAAATGTTGACGCAGTACAAAAAAAAAAAAATCTGCTTTCCCTTAATGAAGACTCTTTTGATCTGATAATAAAGTTGCTATTGCAAAGTGTTTTAAATAGAATTCCGTATTTTCAAGGACAGTTAACGTGGATTTTTTTTGGTAACAGCTTTACTTTATCAAGATATATTTTACATAGCATACAATTTGCTCATTAAAGTGTGAAATCAAATTTTTTTTTTAGTATATTCATGGAGTTGTGCAATTATCACCACAGCTAATTTCAGAGCTTTTTCATCATCCCATAAAGGAACCTGGTACCCATCAGCTGCCATCCCTTGTTCCCCTCCCTGAGCCCTAGGCAGCTACTAATCTACTCTCTATATCTGTGGATTTGCCTGTTCTTTCTTTCATATGAAATTTCTTTCATTTCATATGAAAGAAATCATAAAATGTGTATATTCAATACAGTCTTTTGTGACTCATTTCTGTCACTTAATTCATCTATGGTTTCCTTTTTACAGCTGAATAATATTCCATTGCATGGATACACTGCATTTCATCAGTTGATGGCATTTTTTTAGTGGTAATTTCACCAAGACAGTACCTCCCAACTACAGAGTGTTTTAAATCCACAGGATTCAATCTAATTCTTTGTGAAATCACCTAAGAAAGCATGGAGGTTAATTCTAGGAGGTTAAGTATTAACCTTTCCTTAAAAGGGTTTTCAAAAATGATGAAGCATCTAAGAAAAATTCTGAAGCATCTAAGAAAAATTCTGAAGCATCTAAGAAAAATTATTTTATTCACCACCCACCAGTATTTAGCTGTGTCATTGTCACTGTTTTGACACCTGTACCATTATTGCTGCCATGAAATGGATAAAGCTGGGAATTTGAAGTTACAGGACAGGGTTCTGGCTCTACGTCTGTGGACTGTGCAGACTGCTTGGTCTTTATTTCCCCTTACCTGAAAGTGGAGTGAAAAATACTTCCCTGCTTTCTCTGGATGGTGGCAATGCTCCAGTGGGATAGCGTGATTGTGCTTTGTGATGTGAAAGTGCCTTATGGATGTCCATGTGGTTGATCTTAGGACTGTGATCATGGCAGGGTCTATCTAGGTCAGGAGAATGGTGCTGTTCTGATCAGGAAAGGCATGGGACCTGGGGCGAGACCTTGCACCATCGTGGGGCTTGGTTTCCTTACCTGTGACCCTGGAGATGGAAGCAGGTATTATAATTCTGGCTGCCTGGCCTTCTGCATTAGTTTCGGTGTTTACTGCTTTCAGCACAGATTCCCATGAAGAGCAGAAACGAAGGAGATTAAAAGTAGCCATCTCTCCCACCTGCCCTTCAAGTGGGCCCATATCCAAGTTCTTTCCAGTTGCAACAGGACTGTAGGATAATCTGGCTGAGTCCCTGTTTCTGTGACTCTTACAGCCATTTATTAGCCAAGGATAAACTTAATGATTGGAAAGAATGTATACATTTAACAAAGTTTCTTCCCACTACCTCCTTCTTCCAATTAGTAACTAGATAATGTCAACTTACAGTCAAAGATGTCTTGGCATTGAGGAAATATGGGGACCTAGTCAAGAGAGTTAGTCAGTGACATTTCTGGAGCAAATCCACTTTTAACAGCATTGTGCAAACTTTATAAAGGGGGCACTTGAGACGATTTTAGTAGGATGAGAGGAGGCTTTAGGTTCTGATGTGCCTGAGTTCAGCCCCGTATCTGTCTCTGTGATCTGGGGCAAATCCTTAGCCTCCTTGAGCCTCAGTTTTCTCATCTATAAAAATGGAGATAAAAAGTACTTTCCTCTGCCTCTTTGGGCTGTGAGGACTGCATTAGAAAATATATACTGTACAGAACACCCAAGTCAGCATTCTCTCTCTGTCTCTCAAAAAAAAAGATCCATTAGAAGGTTGTGAAATCAGTTTAGTGATTCACAGCTAGGATATCTTATTAATGAAACAGAATAAAATAAAATAGAACTTGTCAGCATTATTCACCTGTACCAACGGTAAGTATTATTTTCAGAGACCTTTGTTTCAGCGTTTAAATGTTTATCTGTCAGTGTGTGTGCATGAATGTGCTGGGTGTTGCTGTCAGATGGGTGACCCCTGTGGGTCTCCTTAAATACATATTTAGTGGCCTAAATCACATAATTCATGACCTCCTCAGTCAGAGTCTCATGGGGATAACTGTTATGAATGACATTCCTGGGCTCCTGCCTCCACCATAATTTGAGGTGGGATCTGAGAATCTGTTATTTAAAGTTCCTTCTGACACAAAAGTGTGAGGCAGCAGGAAGTGCAGCATCTGGCAGATGTTTATGATATACCAGTTTATTCTGTTTATTTCTGGCCTGTGTTGCTTCTCAGAGAACCTCAAAGATACCTGATGCTAAGGGTCTTGTAGCAGTTACAGTCTGAGCTTGGGAGTTGGTAAGTTTGATGTTACTTTCTGACTCTGGGACTTAGAAGTGGTGTGGCTCCATAACCTAACAAATCCCCTGGAAATGAAGACAACAGGACCCACCTCCATGGGAATTTAGCGAGATGATGTTCGTAAGGGACACGGCGTATAGGGAGGGGCCTGTCCAGAGTAATTCATCCTTCTAATCCTCCTTTTTAGTAGGAGGAGGAGAAGGAAGAAGAGGAATAGTAATAGTGATTGGCGGTGGTGCATCTATTGAGTCTGATGGTCTCTCAACAAATGTTTAGAATACTTAACCTTTGTCATTGAGAAGTGCATAGTCTTTCTTTGGCTATCAAGGTACACATATTCAAAAGAAATCTTACATGTACTTTCTGGAGATAAGCTAAAATAATATATTGCCAACAAAGCACTGAGAAGGTAGACGAAGCTACTTTCAATCTCCTTCTGGAAATAAATGGGTACACCCGGTCAGTATGTGTACTTTTAAAGTAGAGGAAATGTTATTTAATTAAAATGATTGCACATAATGTTTTCCCTTCCCAAGAGCTATAAGAAAATGGTCTTTTCTTACTTGATCACAAAACAAGTTTGTTTCTGTGTTGCTCCATTTAGGTGTTTTATCCACTGTCCAGGAAACCTCAGGCTACCAGAGCAAGTTGTGTATAGAACAGCTTCATTTCAGCAAAAACTGAGATTCTAAATTGAAAGGGCATCACATGGCAAAACAGAACTATTTCCAGTGGAAAGGAAAACCCTTGAGTTGAAATCCCAAATCGAGCACGTTTCTGGCTCTCTTCTAACTTGTTCAAATCAGTTGCAATTTCAGCATCACTTTTCCTGTGCTTTGCTGCACTTTCTGCAGACATCCTCACTGATGGTTGGGTTCCACATGTTGACACATCTCTTTCTTGATGAGCATTCGAGCGCCTGAGAGTCTCACACCTCTTCCTCATTGCAGCGCCTGACACATAACAGGGGCCCTGTAGCAGTTGAGGAATGAATGAGTGAGTCCATGGAGGAAAGCACATGCCATAACTGTGGCCTTTATTCCTGAGAAATGGTTGAGTAGAAACCCCCACCTTTGTTTTTTAAAGCACTTGCCTCTAAGGCATAGACCAGATGAGGTTTGCCCGGAGCAGAGAGCTGGGCTGTGAGCCTCAGGCTTGGGGCTGACCCTGCACCCCAGGCCATGCTGCAGCTTCGTGCAGCGTCTCCCTTCTTTCAAAGGGTTCTGATTGCTTTGAAGGCCATTTCCGTCAGAGCAAACAGACTCCAAAAGCTGGGCTCTCCTACCGTCATTAAGGCATGGGTCTCTCAGACTCTCCATCTCTGCTGGGAGCTCTTTTAACCACCACTCTTTTTAAGTTTGCTGTGTCAGTCTGAATTTTCATCTCTGGTATGGAACTGAGGTTTTGAAAAAGAAGTAAATGAGTCCTAAGAGTTCCCCCCACCACCCCCACCCAGTACACTTTACCACCATCTGTGTCCTTCTGACAGTCTTCAAAGGCATCAAAAAATAAGGGCCCCTGATAAGCTCTGAGATAAATTGCTTTCTGACTATCAGAGATTAAAAGAAAAAAAATCAAATAGCAGAGGCTCAGGGGAGATCACCGTAAACTCCTGCAAAGCCGTTCTGAACGCCTCCATCAACTCTGATGATGCGGGCACCGAGAGGCAGCCAGGGGTGGTGGAGGTCTCCTCCAGGATGCCCGCCTGACCCGGGGCATCTCACCCAAGGCCAAGGGCAGAGGAGGACAGTGACAGGAGTGCTCTGAGGAGGCCTGAGCCTGTGGTGTAGCCTGTGTGGGGATCTGTGGCATTGCCTGGCCAGAAAACTCAGGACAGTTTCTTAAGTGGTGCCTGGATCCCTTGGACATGTGTGGTTGGCTGTCATTGCTTGGTATTCAGATGTTTGGTGGGAAATGCATCGAAACCATTTGGTTGTTCAGAAGGACTTTTGGTTGGTTTGGTTTGGTTTTGGTTTTTAATGTAAAGTACACTTTTTCTAAGTGTACGCTGGGGAACACCAAAGGAGGTGGAGGGTGCTCCTTCAGATCCCGCTCTCGGAGACTCCCAGGGAATATTAGCCCATGAGAAGGGCTGCTGTCTCAGGCTGAGTTGCATGATAGCAATGTGGAAACCACAGCAGCAAAGTCTTTCAGATTTATTGAGCACTCACTGTAGGAGAGGCTCCATTCTAAACACTCTATGTCTTTTTCATCTCCCTTATCCTTCCTGTGACCCTGTGAAGGAGGCATTGTTTTTTATTTCCATTTTACAGATGATGAAACGGAGGCACTGAGAGGTTAAATCATTTGCGCAAAGTTCCACAGCTAACAAGGGGCAAAACCAAGATTTGAACCCAGGGGCTCTGAGCCCTGAACCTGTTCTGCTAGTCAGGGTCTCATAAGAGCAAGAGCTCTGGAGTCCAGCTCTGCCCTCGGTGTAGTGTGAACCTTGGGCAAGTTTCTAAAGGCCTCATAGGATATGGTAATGTAAAGCACTTTGCATCCAGTGAGTTCTTAAGAAGTGATAGCTCTTGTGCTTTTTATTATTTAGAGTAGGAGTAGACTGCCCGGTGGGGAGCACAGTGAGGAGAGCATTCATCACACAAGGCGTGGAACACACTTGGTGCCTTGGGGAGCTCACAGTAGGGGCTCCACAAGTAGAGGGAATTAGTCCTTCTGTAAATCCAAGTGAGCGTGGAGTGGATTAACTTCCCCCAAAACACACACAGCCCAAAACATTTCCTTGCAGTGGTAGTTCTGAATTTTTTGTTTTTACTTTTTATTCAGCTATCTGCGCAGAGTCCTCCCTACCAGGGTTTGGCTCTCTGTAAGCTGTGGGCTTGGTAAGCTTGGCAATCAAAGTGCCACATGCTGGTGGTATAAACAGCAGATATTTACTGTCACACTGTCCTGGAGAGCAGAAGGCAGAGGTCAAGGTGTTGGCAGGGCCGCTTCCTCCTGAGGGCTGTGGGGGAGGATGTGGTCCGTGCCTCTCTCTGAGCTTCAGGTGATTTGCTCTCTGTCTTTGGCATTTCTTGGCTGGCAGATGCATTGCTCTGGTCTCTGCCTTCATCTGCACATGGTGTTCTCCCTGCATGCAGCTCTGTGTTCAAATTTCCTCTTTTTATAAGGACACCAGTCACATTGGATGAGGGCCCACCCTAGTGACCTCATTTTAACTGGATTACCTCTGTAAAGACCCTATCTCCAAATAAGGTCACATTCTGAGGTATTGGAGGTTAGGACTCCAACATATGATTTTTTAGGGGATAGAATTCAACCAATACCACCCACTCTAGGGGACAAGAGTGATATGAAATCGCCCTCAAGTGAGCGCTGAGAGCAAAGGGAGGTGAGCAAAAGCCATAGCTTGGTAATTCACAAAAGCTTCTTCCTAATTGAGAATGTTACACCATGGTGGCCCTGGCTGTGAAGCTGCAGCAATGCAGGATGAACAACCTATCTGCAGCCCCAGTGGGACACCGAGGGGCAGGAGGCATCCTGGGTGGGCGTCCGCACACTCTACTTCCA
This sequence comes from Gorilla gorilla gorilla, assembly GCF_029281585.2. Lineage (NCBI taxonomy): Eukaryota > Metazoa > Chordata > Mammalia > Primates > Hominidae > Gorilla > Gorilla gorilla. Next base: position 140,416,998 of record NC_073231.2, on the reverse strand, counting down.
ACACTGGCTCCTCTTCTCAGACTTTGGGCTTATCTCCTGGGCCTTGTTTTCTTAATCTGTAACATGAGCATGAACTGTGCCTATCTTTTGTGAGTGGTTGTGAGTCTCAATAAAATCACTTGCCATGCAATCCCTGCATTGAGTGCTGGCGGATGTAATATGCTCTTGGGTTGTAGAGTAGCACTGGTCTGTGTGGTAGACCCGCAGCCTTGAGGTTGATTACCACCCACCTCCACAGAACTCTCCCCTCTAAGTCCCATCCCTTCCTTCTGAAATGGAGCTGATGCCATTCCCCCATTCCCCTACTCTCGAGCTCCCCAGGCTGTGCAGTGCCAGGTAGAGGGTGTATGTATGTGCTTGGAAGGATGTACTTTGTCTGGTTTTGATGAAGCTGATGATAATGATGGTGCTGATGAGAATGCTAGTGTTGATGATGGTGAGGGGGGTCGTGGTGATGTTGATGGTGGTGGTGGTGGTGGTGATGGTGGCAGTGCTGGTTGTGGTGGTGACTGTTGATAGTGCTGGTGGTGGTGGTGATGGTGGTGGTGGCGGTGGTGGTAATGGTGATGGTGGTCGTGGTGTTGTTGATGGTGGTGGTGGTGGTGTTGGTTGTGGTGGTGTTGGTTGTGGTGGTGGTGATGACTATTGATAGTGCTGGTGGTGGTGATGATGATGGTGATGATGGTGGTAGTGGTGATGGTGGTGATGACTGTTGATAGTGCTAGTGGTGGTGATGGTGGTATTGATGATGGTGATGTGATGGTGGTGGTGGTGATGACAGTTGATAGTGTGAGTGGTAGTGGTGGTGGTGGTGGGTGATGATGGTGATGATGATGGTTATTTTTTACAGACCACAGATTTAAATGAGAAAGTCAACTGATTATGTTCTCTTTCTATTAAGGACAAAAGGAGTTATTCTTGTCCTGTTTGTGAAAAGTCTTTTTCAGAGGATCGATTGATAAAGTCACATATCAAGACCAACCATCCTGGTAAGGTTGTGCATTTTGGAGTGGAAGATTAATGTTAAAAATGCTTATGTTTATTTTAAAACAATGTTTTACATTAACTGCACTATATAGAAATAAAAAGGGATGAAGCTGTGAATATATTCATGGGAAACAAACATCTTTATTCGACGCTGGGAAGTTGATGTAATTATTTATTTCCTTTTGTTCTTTTATCTGGTCTTCAGATGCATCAACCCTCACCCCTGCAATTTCAGTGATACCCTCTGCCCCTTTTAATGGGAACTTTGCATGCCTTTGGATGGGTCGCATATGAGGCAGGGCTGTTGTCATAAGCTTGTGTTACCCAGAGTGGTGGTTTGTAAGGGGTGTTGGCTCCTGCCCAGGCTGAAGAGCATCCTTGAGTTGGAGAAACCATTACCATGGGTATTCTCATATTCCACACTGCTCAGGTGCATGAGGCACCAGCTACCTGGGTGTTCATACCTTGTCATTTCTGTTCGTGCCACCTGGAACATTTTCCCTTTTGCCCTGCCTGGTTAATTCCTGTTCATTCTTTGCATTCTTCCTCAGAGCCCTGCCTCTGGGGAGGCTTTTGTAGCTTCCAGCCTGGCCGAGGGTCCACCCCCCACCCCTGCTAACGTCACACAGGGCGCACTGACCGCTGTGCTCAAGTCACTGTGACTCTCCAGCAACTCCCATGGGCTCCCTGAGTCGGGGCTTTTCCCGCCTCATCTCCAGTGCCTCTACAGGCAGGCCCAAGAAAGCAGACAAGTGTATTGTGTGTTTTATGAGGGAGTAACAGGTACTTCTTCTAAATGTGCCTCTCCCTTCGTACATGTCTCTTTTTTCCTGTTCTTTATTTTGTATTTGCTCTTGGTATAAGGGAACTGACTCACTGATTATAAATGTAGGAAGATAAAGAAATAATAGAAGGGCACTAACACTCATGTTTCAGCTGGGAATGGACAGAGTTGCGAGGCCTTCGTCTGTGTGGGCTATGTGCTTCTCTGAAGGCCCAGCTCTGTCCTTCTCATGTTAACTCATGTCCTAAGTGGCATGGGATCCAATGTGAGCCAAAGTTATTCTTAAAATAGCTAGCCTTTGCTGATGAGCAGATGTAAGACGTTATTTTGTTATTATTTTAAGCTTTTTATTCCAGAAAATCCCAAAATACAAGAGCACACAGAACAATGCCAGGAACCTCCTGTATCTGTCACTTAGCTTCCACAGTTATCCACATTTTGTCAAACTCTTTTTCATGTATCTACCACACACACTTTTCTTCTTCTAGGATATTTTAAAGTATATTCCAGACAGCATGTAATTCCTCCATAAAAACGTTTAAAATGCATCTCCAAATAATAAGGATTGCTTTCAACATAACCACCATGTTACCAGTAAAGCAAATAGGATCAACTGTCATTCATTATTGCCACCTATTATCAGTCTGTTTAAAATTTCCCCAATTTCCCCAAGATTTTTCTTTTTAACTGTTGGTTCGCTTGAACCGGCATCCATGCATTTGCATCTAGTGGTTTAGTTCGTTATGTTTCTGTTTCTTGTTTTCTCTAGTGTCCCGCTGTGCTTTTTTCCATGACATTGACTTATGGGGGAAACTGAGTCACTTTTCCTTTAGACAGTTTCACTTTCTGCATTTGTGTGGTAATTGCCTTGTGATGTTGCTTCTCCATTCCCCATACATGATGTTAACAGATACTGAGATCTGAGACTCGATTTGGTTCTGGTTTAACTTTTTAGGTGAAAATCCTGTCTCTGGACACCATGAGGCACACCTTGATTCCTCCTGCGGGTGCTGCTTAGCAATGAGGTTTATTTATGTGTAACTTCCCCTGAGGTGCTCTGACTCCTTTTGACATCCTGCTTTTCTTCTAGAGGTCTCCATGAGCACCATTTCTGAGGTTCTCGGGAGGAGGGTTCAGCTGAAAGGGCTAATTGGAAAGAGAGCCATGAAATGCCCATATTGTGACTTTTATTTCATGAAGAATGGCTCAGACCTTCAGCGTCATATTTGGGCTCATGAAGGTGAGTATTCATCTTTCCAAATTGGGCACCTTTCTAACTTTGTGCTTCCATCCTTCATTTTGGGAGTACATTAAGAGGAAGCCGTATCTTCACATCCCTGCTGTTAGAATTTCCTTAGCACACTGAGAGGTGTGTCCATCAATCAGCTACAAACAGTAATTTAAACCATTACTTAATTAGTTGCAATTGCAATGAATAGAGGTGTGCACTCCTTCATAGGTCTCATTGCAATTGTAGTGAAATAAATCACCATGACTCTTCTGCTGGAAAGTAGGTACCTTGAGAACAGGAGCACCGGAGACTTATTCATGGCAGGAACTCCAGTGCCCACCCTGTGCCCTGTGCATAGCAGGTTTTCCAGAACTGTTGGTATTATGAATGAAGGAAGGAGGGCAGCAAGTAGTTCTCCCATTCCAGCAGTTTGGAGTGTTACCATTCAGGCTATGGAGAAGGAATTCAGAAGGTGGAAGGGCAGAATGGAGATGAGGGAATGGAGAGAAGAAGGTAGGCTGTGCTTTTGGGTTGCTTGCCTGTGAAGGGAAGTGTGGGGCCACTCTCAGGGCTTTGGGAAGTTGGAAGTGAAGATTCTACTAGGGCAACAGACCGTCAACTTTGTTTTCTCCCCCTGGATAAGGACATGGCCCTCCTGGGGATTAGGGTAGGAGCCAAGTGGCCAGGGAAAGCCCTTCCAGACACCTGCATCAGGTCCCTGCCTGTTAGTTAGGAACCTGGAATGCTGCAGATAGGAAAACAAGAGTAGAGGGGGATGAAGGATGAAGTATTTTCTATAATATGGGATAAAATGACCTATTTATAGGTCCCAGGGAAGGAACTATTAGGGAGAGAGAGACCAGTGGTTCAGTAATGAGAATCGTAACTGACAGATTGGGAACCCGGAGAAGGCAGAAGGAGTTGAGATAAATTCCAAGGTTGGAAGTTACTTTTTTGTTTACCAGCATATAATGAACACTCCATCTCCAGAGGGCCATTCCGAGAAGGCAGAATCCTTTGTAGAAGGCAGTCACAGTGTTGGGGTGCCTATGGACTGGGTGCTTTGTGTCAAATGTTCACTCCTGGTACAAACAACCCAGGTGTGGAGAGGAGAGTGATGGTCACATTGTAGGTACTATTGCCCCTTCTGAAAGCCAAGTGATGGGAACAGGTTTATGATGCATGTGGACACCAAAGTGCAAATGCTAATGGCAGTCCTATGCCCTGAGCACTCTAAGAGTGACCTAAACAGATGCCAGTGCTCAGTGTTTGACTCACGTTATTGGAGTCAGTATTCTCAACAACCTTAAAGGCAGATGCTGTTACCATCCCCATTTTACCAATGAGGAAAATGAGGCTTAGAGAGGTGAAGTAATTTGCCCAAGGTCACACAGTTAACAAGTGGCGGAACTGGGATTTGAACCAATGCCATCTGATTCCAAAACCCTTGCTCTTCTCTTCTGAACTGACTTGTTTCAGAAGGAGGAGGCACCTCCTACACTGAGACAGGAGTGAAGGGGGTGAGGGTGGTAGCAGGTACGTGTATATACACGTGTTGTTTCTTTGTTATGAAGTTGAAGGCATTCGTAGCCGATGGTCACAGTTGGCTCAGCAAAGAATGCCAAGAAGGCAGGCTTGGAATGGCATTCATGGGAATCAGCAGGGAGCTGACCCTGATGGAAGCACAGAGGGCCCAGCAGAGGCTGGAGACCATGGGCTTATAAAGGCATCAAACTGTAATTGTACTCACATGAGAAGAAGTGAGAGGACTGGGTTCAAATCCCACCCTCACCATGTATGATGGACAAATAATTCCATCTCTCGAAACTCAGTTTGTTTATCTGTAATGTGTCTGCTTTGGGATTTGTTAGAAGGATCAACGAGATAATTTATGTAAAGCCCTCAGTAGAAGGCTTAGCACATATTGGGTACTTAATACATGGCTGATGCTGTTGTGTTAAGTAAATACTTGTGATGATGCAGTAATGTTGCATATTTGCCATTTGAAAGTAATCTAATATTTTTAGCGACTTCAGAATTGATAAAGATTCAGAAAGCGAAAGGCTGCTGTATCCTGGCATCTTTTTTTCCCTCTCTAATTTATGACTTTCTCTGTAATGAAGGAATCACAAAGGAAACAGGATATCAGTACACACACCATACATTGGAGTTCTTTGGAATTGATCCCCTGTACCATAAAATATCCCTTGTCTCCGTTTACTCTCAAAACATAGGGCAAGAAAAACAAATTTAAAAACCCAAAAAATTAAATTGAAAAAAGAAAGAAAAACAGAAAACACAGGTATTGACTGTAGTCACAGAAATTAGCCATTTGTGTAGAATTTTGTGCATACCTGTGACATTAGTTGCTTAGAGGACCTGCAACTTTGTTCAAGGTTTCCTAATAGTCAAGCAATGGACCTGGGACCCATCCACTACAGCAGTTCTAAACACTGGCTCTTAGGGGAGAATTTAGAGTAGACAGTGTCTTGGTATATCGCCTTGGGGTGAATGCCATGTTGTGGATGATCTGGAGATCCACAGCTAGTTAACCTGCACCATCTCATTTTCCACGACCGTATGTCACAGAGTCCACGGAAGTGCAGAGCTGTTTAGGTGACTCCCCAGGGTTCCACAGCCGGCCCGTGGGTGGGCAAAGATGTTAATGGAAATATGTATACTTCAGTCTCTGTGTTGCTTTGCTTGGTTCTTCTCCTTCCAGTCATAATGAGGAACAGATATTAGGAATTTGGCTTCTCCAGGACTGGGAGACAGTGCATGTCTTCATTTTGGAGTTCTTTGAATGTTTTAGAAAAACACCAGGTCAAATAGTGCCTGAGTATATTCAACTGTTCACACATTTATAAAGGATCTAAAGACAGCAGGGATGCACCATGTTCCCTCTTTGTATGGTTTGTGTGGGCTTCTCCTCTGTGGTTGTGGTAGTTCTGAGCCATCTGTAGCTTTGACTCAGGGTTGAAATGCCTGCTGAGGGTAATGTGAGATACAGAAAGATGCTGCTTGACCCAGGCTATCACCACAGCTGTGGCCCTGCTCTTGTGAGAGTGTGTTGTAAATGACCAACCCAGAACGAGGGATCTGGTGCTCTGAAGACTTCGTGGGAAGTGACTCCTGGTCCTGTCATTTTACAGAGATGAGAACTATGACCCAAACATAAGTTCAAGGGCACACAGCCTGTTGACACTTATGGTTAGATTATTACTTCATCTCTAGAAACCCAGACCAGAGCTGGACTTTGCGTGGGCCCTAAGGCACATCAGACCCCAATGTGCAACTCAGCTCTGCGCCCCTGGACATTGCCCTCAACCTCTTTAAGCGTTGGTTTCCTCAACTGCAAAGTCATAGGTAGTGTAGATAATGGGTGAAAACGTTTGGCTTACTACTAAAAATTGTCTGCTTCATTACTGTGTGCAGGTTTGTTCCCCGCCCTCTTTCCCCTTCCCCTGGCCCCAGCCCCTGTCCCTATAGCACATCACACAATATTGTAACGGCTTGTTTACCTGTCTGCATCTCCCACCGGACAGTGAAGGCTGGGATTCACTCTTCTCTATGAAATTTCCTACTATGAAAATAGGTCCTCAGTAGACACTTGGTGAATGAAGGAGTGGTGAATGCCAAGATGCCCCTACAGTCAGAGTCAACAGCTCATCAACCACCAGTTGGTAAAGCTCGATTTGTTTTACAAAGTAAATGTGCTTCCACATTTGGTCCTGGTGTCTGATCCCATTGAGTTTTTGCAAAGGGCCTTGGTGCCTTTGTGTTTAGTCTAACTCAGTTCAATTGAATTTAGTGACTGTCTGCTCTGCAGGTTGCTCAGGATCTCTGTCCTCAAGGAGTTCCCAGACTGTGGGGAGAGGGCAGATATGAAGGACTCACTGTAATGTGCAGTGAACGTTTCAGCTAGTAGAGAGTTACAGGAGTTGGGAACATTGATAGGGAGGTAGGGAAATCTACCAGGGAAGGTCAGAGAAAGCTGCAGGGTGGAGGCACCTGGTATACCAGGAGGCAAGGGCATCCCAGGAGGAAGGCATAGCCTGGGGAAGAACCTGGCGTGGGAAGTGTGTGGTGTGTTAGGGCCAAGCAAGTGTACTGCTGTGTTCAAAACGGATGTTTTATATATACATATCTATAAGTGTATTTAGATATGGATATATATATTCCTTCAGATTCACACATATGCATAAATGTATGTAAATATATAGAGATATATACATTTTTCCCTTGGCAGGTGTGAAGCCCTTCAAGTGTTCTTTGTGTGAGTATGCAACTCGTAGCAAGAGTAACCTCAAGGCTCATATGAATCGTCACAGCACTGAGAAAACCCACCTATGTGACATGTGTGGCAAGAAATTCAAATCAAAAGGGACACTGAAAAGTCACAAACTCCTTCACACTGCAGATGGTGAGTAAATGGCCCAAGGTGAACTTTCCCCTCTAAATGTGTGGTTTGAAGCTGATGTTCCAGTTTGTCAGAAACTTGCTGTACCAGAGGCAGGAAAGAGCATGTGCCCATTAGAAGGAGCTTCTGGAAGAGTGGTGAAGACCAGGCCTGACTTCCTCCCCTTCCTGTGCTCAGTGCCTCACTTCCAGCAGGTGCAGGATAAACACTTACTGGGTGTGTTGGTACCAGTGGTGGAGGTGTGCAGGGAGGGAAGCTGCTTCAGGAAAGGAGGTGTCTTCAGGAAGCCTTGATCCATGGTTCCGAAGTTTCCATCCTTTTTAGCCCTCCATCACCACCTGGAGCTCAAGGATCTTGAGGGGCAACCTTGATCACACCTGGCCTGATTTTTCAAGTGAGTCTCTTATCATCCAAGCTACCTCAGTGGTGGAACCAAGTCTAAAGTAAAACCAACATTTGGGCAGATTTGACCTAGATAAAGTATACTTAAGTGGATTTCTAATTTCATTCATTCATTAAGAACCATTGATTGAGTTCTTATATGTGCTAGACAGGGAGGTAGGTTCTAGGGATACCAGGTCAAGTAGAGACAAGTTCCTGCGTTCAAGGAGTTCATAATCTAGAAGGCAGGGCAGAAGAGCAGGCAGGCCACGGTAAAGGTAAGTGCGGTGATGGAGGGGAGCTCGGGAGCCCTGGGAGCAGGGCATGGGTCGAGGTGGGTGGTGAGCTCGGTGGGCAGTGGGCACAGTCTCCCTGGCACAGGCTGGATAGAGGGAAAGAAGATTTGTTCTAGGAAGACAGGCAGCTAAACCGTAAGAGACTTTTAACATTTTTGATTTTACTTAGAAAGACAGGTTGTGTGAGGGACTTGTAAATACTTCATGTAACAAGATTAATAAACTTTATAAATGTATTGTTATTTACCAAAATTATGTATAAAAATTGGAGTTTACTATAGAAATCAAAATTATTTCAACAGTGATTTTTAATTTCAAACTTTAGTGGATGATATAGCTCTTAAGTTCTATCTTTATTTTAAGATTGTTCTGAAAATCAATCCTGTTGTGTGTGGGGGGGGGTTGGGCCCTCGGCAAGTACTCACGTGAGCTCGAGGGACTCAGTGCAAAGGCTGAATACTTGGCTGGGATTCATCAGAATTAAAGATCAAGGGCTTGCCTAAGGCTGAAAAAGAGCCAGAGCCATAACTATTAAAACTTAAGCAGTACTCTCTCTAAAAAAAATCCATAATCAAAATTAAAAATACAATGGCAGTAAAGCAGTCATACTTGAATAATGAAAGCATTAAAGTCATGTAGTTTTTTATGATTCTACGCCTCCACAAACAATAAGCCTTACTGACCGCTCAGCTGCCTGAACGTTTAGGCAAGAATTACATTTCTTAAGATGATAACACATAACTACTGCAGTCCTTCAGTAATGAAGAACAGCTGTCCCCAGAGGCAGGGAAGCCTGGAGTATCCAGTAGGCCACGGTGACAGGGTCAAGAAGGTGTTCACAGGCACTGAACAGGGTTCTGTCGTCTCATGCCTGGTTCTGCAGTCTGGGCTTAGCCTTTGATCAGATAGAAGCCATTTAATCTGGCAGGCCCTGGACCAACTGATATGGAGGGATGGGGTCGGTGTGAGTAGTTGGTGGTATCACGGGTCCACAGCAGCACACTCTGCCTATCCTCTCTGTCATGATCTCTGAGTTCTTCGGCAGGAAAGGGAGTTCAGATGGACAAAGATGTCTTGTTGTCAAAGCAGGAATGCAACTCCTAAAAAGGAATGGTATTCAAACATTATGAAGTATTTTCTAACAAAACACTGGGAATTGGTATTGTTTCTCTTTCTTTCTGCTGACATTTTTGGGAGGGTGAGGTATTTGTAAAGTCACGTCTTTTTTTTCAGCACTTTTCAGTTGTCTGGGAAGAAGGGCATCCAGGTCGGGCGCAGTGGCTCACGCCTATAATCCCAGCACTTTGGGAGGCCAAGGGAGGTGAGTGGATTGCCTGTGCAAAGGAGTTTGAGACCAGCCTGGGAAACATGGTGAAACCCTGCCTCTACCAAAAATACAAAAAATTAACGGGGCATGGTGGCTCACACCTGTGGTCCCAGCTACTTGGTAGGCTGAGGTGGGAGGATTGCTTGAGACTGGAGGCGGAAGTTGCAGTGAGCCAAGATCGCACCACTGCACTCCAGGCTGGGTGACAGAGTGAGACCCATTCCCTACACCCCTCCTCCCAAAAAAAAGAAAGGCATCAGTCATCAGGTGCAATGAGAGGACCACTGGAACAGGTAGCTTGCCTCAGTGCCAACTTTTTCACTACTTGGGTATCAGTTTTGTCACATCGCAAGATAAGGAAATGATACCTTCACGTTTCTTGGGTTTCTTTCAGCCTCAATTCTCTAATTCTAGGAAGAAAGGGGTAAAGTAGAGCAAAAGGGATGGAAATAGGAGGGGCTGGTACAGCTTTATTTCTAAATTCCAGATGATTGCTTTCCCACAGGGCTGCTGTACTTCATTATTTGTTTCTCTTTTGACGCTTACCAGTCTCATGTTTTGCCTGGGGCTGGCTTGGTAAACAGGGTGCTGAGTCATAGACCCCTTGTTGTAGCTCCATTGCTGATCTAGGATGTAGCTTTAATTAAGCTATAGGTGAGTCATTTCCTTTTTAATTTTCTCCCATAACATGTCTATTATAGAAACTTTGAAAAAAGTTTATTTACATCTCTTGCTTATTTCTGTAGTGCTCATATTTTATCTTGTTGATGTCTTAGAGCTCTTTGTATCTTAATACTTTGTCATCATTTGCCTCTATGTTTTGTTTATGGTATCTTTTTATATACAAAGTTAAATAACTTTGTTCATTTATTTTCCTTTATGTTTTCATCTTCCATGATTCTTTCTGTCAAAAGAAACCTTCCTCAGTTTGGGGCAAAATTCTTTTACTTTTTCTTTGAGTTTTATTTTATGATTACATAACATTTATGAAATTTAATATTCTTGCAATTTATTTTAGCATATGGTATGTGGTTGGAAACTTTGTTTCCAAACAGTTATCATTGACTCAGTATATTTATAGAGAAATCAGTCCTTTCAATTTTATTTTGCAGTGCCAGAATTTCCCAAGATATTGGGGTCTAATTCTGAGATTTTGGTCTGTGTCAGTGATTTTTGTACTAGTACCTTATTTTTCAAGCTGTTCTAGTAATTAACTTTATTTTTATCCAATAAAGTTAATTTTTTTATGAAGCTTACATAGTTTTTCTCATTTAGTTATTATTCCTTTGGATAAACTTCAGAATTGTTCATCAAGTTAGGACTATCCCTGGGGATGACCTTGTGAGCTGTCTGAGGATGTCTGTAACATGCTTTGAATCCATTGGTCACCTGTGCTTGTGCAGGTGCCTTGGTTGTCTTGATGAGGCTCTCAGCCTTTAACCATAGAATTAGCTTTTTACTTAGAAGCCAAGATTGCCTTACAGCTTGCCTGGAATTATTTGGTTTTAGTTGTATTTGTGGTATGAGTAATAACTGAATAGGTCGCTCTGTAGAGAAGCTGTGTAGAGTAGGTAGAGCTAGAGAGGCTTGGGTGTGGATCTGTTTGCCCCTTCCTAGTAGGGTGATTTTGGTCAGATTACTTCTCTGAACCTCACTTTCCTCATCAGTAAACTGGGATAGGTATACCCTCTTGTTGAGTGGGTCTGAGGATCAAAAGACAGGAAGTGCACCCCATGTTTGCCTGGCGGCCTCCTGCTCTCCTGGCTGCCCTGCCTCGGCATCCTGTCCTGGTTCTGCCTTAGCTTTCTGATTACCTCTTGGAGGCCACAGGGTTCAGCCTGTGGGCATTGTTCTTTTTTTTTTTTTTTTTTTGTTCCCTGTGTCAGAGTCTCACTTTGTCAGCTAGGCTGGAGTGCAGTGGTGCGATCCCAGCTGAACCCCACCTCCTGGGTTCAAGTGATTCTTGTGCCTCAGCCTCCCGCCATAGCTGGGATTACAGGCATGTGCCACCATACCCAGCTAATTTTTGTGTTTTTGGTAGAGATGGGGTTTCGCCATGTTGGCCAGGCTGGTCTTGAACTCCTGACCTCAAGCGATCTGTCTGCCATGGCCTCCCAAAGTGCTGGGGTTACAGGCATGAGCCACCATGTGTTCTTTTTTTCTTGACACCTTAGGTGATCCCCGCAGTCTTATGGCTTTAAACACCGTTTAGATAGAAGATGTATGGTTTGGCTGTGTCTCCGCCCAAATCTCATCTTGAATTGTAGCTCCCATAATTCTCATGTGATGTGGGAGGGACCCAATGGGAGATAATTGAATCATGGGGGCAGTTTCCCCCATACTGTTCTCGTGCTAGGGGTAAGTCTCACGAGATCTGATGGTTTTATAAGGGGTTTCCCCTTTCTCTTGGCTCTCGTTTTGTCTTGCCTGCCACCATATAAGATGTGCCTTTCACCACGATTGTGAGGCCTCCCCAGCTACATGGAACTGTGAATCGTTAAACTTCTTTTTCTTTATAAATTACCTAGTCTCAGGTATGTCTTTATCAGCAATTTGAAAATGGACTAATACGGAAGGCTTCCAAACTTGTATTTCCAGCCCTCTTGTTCCTCCCAGCCTTGGCACTGCCGTGTCTGAAACTGCCCACTCAACATCTGCACTTGGATGCCCACCTGGCCCCCCCAAGCTTAGCGTGCTCAACGTTAAGCTCCCAATCTTCGTCCCTAGACCCGGTCTCTTATGGCCCAGGGGTTGCCAGAGTTTGTAAAGAGATTGTAAATATTTTTGGCTTTGAGTGCCACATCCAGTTTTCTCTTTTTTGTAGTTTTTATTTTTACGAACTTTGAAAAGTGTAAAAGCCAGACTTCGGTACAAAAGCAGGAAGTAGGCTAAATTTGGTGCTCGGGCATAGGCTGCCAACCCCTGCTGTATACCTCATCTTGGGAAATGGCTACTCCTTTTCCTTTGCTCAAGTCAAAAGCATTGGGTCAGTCTTGACTGTCTCATTCATACCCCACACATGATCCATTAGCAAATCCTGTGCGTTCTGTCTTTAACATGATCTGGAGTTCTCCCGCTTCTCAACACCCTCATGCCATCCTTTTCGTACAGGCCACTGTCATCTCCTGCCTCCATTCTTGCAGTAGCCTCCTAACTGCTTTCCCTAGAACCTCTCCTGGTCCCCACAAGTCCATTCTCAACAGAACAGCCAGTGATCCTGTGGAAACAAAGGCCAGGTCGTGCCACTCCTCTGTTCAGAACCCTCCTGTCTATCTGCTGTCACTCTGAGTGGAAGCCCAATTCCTCACCATGACCTGCTTGATCCCGCCATCTCTCTGACGTCTTCTCCTTCTACTCTCCCCCAGCTAGCATCTCTCCACACATATTGTATTCATTCCTTTTTTTTTTTTTTTTTTTTTTGAGACAGAGTTTCACTCTTGTCGCCCAGGCTGGGGTGCAGTGGTGCCATCTCGGCTCACTGCAACCTCTGCCTCCCAGGTTCAAGCGATTCTCCTGCCTCAGCCTCCCGAGTAGCTGGGATTACAGGCACCCGCCACCACACCCGACTAATTTGTATCTTTAGTAGAGATGGGGTTTCACCATGCTGGGCAGTCTGGTCTCGAACTGCTGACCTCAGGTGATCTGCCCGCCTCAGCCTCCCAGAGTGCTGTGATTACAGGCGTGAGCTGCCATGCCCAGCCTATCTTCATTCTTGTTCCTCACACCTGCCAGGTATGTGCTCATCTCAAGGGTTTTGCTTTGGCCCTTCCCTCCTCCTGGAGTGTTCTTTCCCCCTGTCTGAATGGATACCTCCTTCATGTCCTGGAGGTCTTTATTGACGAATCACTCTGAATGAGTCTTTCCTAGGTGCTCACGTATGGAAAGTCTCCATACCACATCAAGTAATCCAGATGCCCGTGGCTTCCTGTGCTGCTCTCCTTGGCTTATCTTTCTCTAGTGTATTATATAGTTTCCTTATTTACTACTTTTTTGTCTCTGTTACTGGAACTGTCCCACTAATTACTTCATACTCTCTTTCATGTTTTTTACTTTCTCTTTAAACCAACCCTTCTCCAGTGTACTGTATAATTTCCTTATTTATGATGTTTCGTGTCTTCCACTAGATTGTAAGCTTCACAAGCAGAGATTTTCGACTTACTACATTTATTTTGTATCCTCAGCACTTAGAAGAGGGCTTGGCTTATCATAGGCACTCAATAAATTTGTGTTTATTGAATGAGTGGAAAATGTAAAGTGCCTTGCATGAGGTGGTTGTGATATAGTAGTACTCACAAAGTGTCAATGATTTTCTCCGTTTCATCTTAGATCATTCTGTTAAATCAAATGCTTGTGAATTAGGTATTTTAAAATATGGTCAAGGAACTCACCATTAAATGAATCTTCTTGGGCATTTTTTAATGAAGTAAAAAGGAATTGAATAATTACAATTACCCTTTCTTCTAACTACTTGTGAATCCAATTTTTCAGGTTTGCTGGCTTAAAGTGTTAGATCCCTATCTGTGGCATTCTTGTTTCCCAAAGGAACTCATTACTGTACCTTAGAAAAGATAGCTCATTCTGGGTGAAGGTTTCAGTTAAAAAGGTTTGCCAGTCCATATGTACAAAGAGAGAAATTGATCTATAAAGGGCTCGATTAAACCCTTTGTGTGTATGCCAACAGGATGTAAGAATTTAATGCAAAGATCATGCTGTAATGTAGTTTCCCACTTTTGACTTTAAAAAGGCCTAGACATGATGTGCTGTCTGGAGGTTTATACACGATTCTGCCCACCCATAGCAGATGGGGAAGGTTAAGCTGTACAGTGCCTTTATGTTATATAATCAAACAGGAATCCTTAAATCATGAAATAATAAAAGTCTTTGGAGTTTATTTCTAATTCCTTTGGGTCTCTCCCCTCCCCCTGATCCAAACTGCCCCTGTACATTTTAATTAAGAAGTTTTTGGGTAAAACTTGAAAAGAATTATCCAGGCTTCAAGCACTCTTGTAATAGACAAGTGGAGAGTTGAGTATGGAAATTAGGTTTGAGTGGAGTAAGTACCCTTTTTTTCTGTCCCTTCTTCAATTTATGATAAGAGATCTCATGGCTGCAGATTAAAATATTCTAGGAGATCTAAGTATGGAGTTTTGTTTTGTTTTCCTCCACTGTCCTCTAAAAAGCAAAGCCACTCTAGGATAAAGTAGCTCCATGGCCTTTTGCTTCTAAAAACAGAACCAGGAAGTAAATAGAAAATGGTCCCTGAGCACCTAGCTGGATTGATCTTACAAGGTTAACTTGCGAGACTTCAGTGAAACTGGTCTTTCCACTGCATCCTTGTCCCTTTTGTCCTTCCTCCTACTTGCCCTTGGAGAAAAGGTGAAGAGGCAGGTGTGGAAGTGTGGCTACTGGATGAACATGGTAGATTTCTGTTGCTTATCCTTGGGCTGGAGTCTGGGTGGTGGGCAGGAGAAGGCAGGGCTAATTTCAGGGCCCACAAATACTGTTTAATAGGTTCACCCTGTTGGTGTTCATATGTAGCTCTTTTTCTCAGGTTTTTACAAACCACAAGATCCACTGGGAATAAGTGGGCCCATACTATAAAATGAACTACGCAGCTTACTGAGCAATTAGCTTAGATTGATATACAGATTTAACTTTTTAATGAGGCTTGGCCACCTAAAACCTCACCAGGTAGAGGGTCTCAGCTGCAAATGTCTGGCACAGTGTCTGTAACTTTCATCTAGCCCTGGCGCTGTGCTCTGTCCTTTATGTGGCTTTGTGCTGCCTTTGGTTTCTTTCCACCTCTGTCTCATGCTGATCCATCCCTCCTTATATCAGAACTGATGTACTAATTACAGAGAATCATCAGGCCCTAAGTCTGCAGTTGCTTGAAGTTCAGCCTTTAAAGTACAGAGACTTCTTTAACTGTATTTTTATTGCTGTAGCTATTTCTGTTCTGATTTGCTACTGCATAAATCACCACAGATGCTAGAACTGTGAAGATGTGTGCTTTGCAAAACACTTGCTGCAAAATGCCTGTTATGCTTCCTGCAGGACGCTTTTCTTACATGAGGCAGCAAACCTCTATGTGCTGGGCTACATGGAGAAGCGAGGAGGTAGAGTAGGGAAAACCTTGTGCTCCAGAGGCAGGCCCAGGCTGGAATCACTTCTTGCCTGAACAGTCTTGAACAGTGTTCCCCATTTGTAACGTGGAAGTTACATGTTTCCCCGTGACTCCTGTAACAAATTACCACAAAGTTAGCAACCTAGATCAAAACAGATGTATTATGTTGCAGCTCTGGAGGTCAGCGATCTAAAATCAAGGTGTCAGCCTGGCTGCATTCCTTCTGGGAACTCTGGAGGGGAACCTGTCTCTGCATCCTGTGGCTTATGGACCTGTTCCTTCACATTCAAAGCCAGCAGTCCAGCATCTTCCCATCTCTTCTGTCCCTGCTTCCATCACCACACTCCTTCTCTGACTTTAAGCCTCCTGCCTCCCTTCTATAAGGACCCTTGTGATTTCACTAGGACTACCTGGATAGGCCAGGCTAGTCCCCAGCTCAAGATCTTTAGCTTAATCACATCTGCAAACTCCTTTTTATTTTTTTTCCATATATGATAGCATGTATAGGTTCTGGGGATTAGAACCTGGATATCTTTGGGAGGGCCGTTATCAACCCACAGCATGGGGTTGCAGGAAGATTAATTGGGTTCATACTATGGATGTCAGCTCGTGTACCCATTCCTCTGGTGCATGAACCAGTAGCTCTTAATGACAGTATAAGAATGGATATCTGTAGCAGTTAATTTACATCATTAGGAAAGATTAAGTCACTTTTTTTTTCAAATATTCTCCTATTAGGAAGGCACAGTGCAATAGTTAATATTTAAAGAGTATCACTGTTGGAAAGGGTAAAAGTCAGTTTTCTGAAAAAAAGGTAAAGTCAATTTTCTAAAAACTCTTGAAAATTTACTTATGTAAAATACCACCTTTTTCAGTAAGACTGGATAAACAGTCATAAGGAGGCATTTTTACTTTTATGCCTCTAGAATAGTATTACTAATAACAGTTGAGATTTATAGAAATTCTTTCCTCTAAGTACTTTAGAGCTCTTTCAGGTTTGATGTGCACATAAAATTTGATTTGGCAAGGATGATTTAATTTAGCAGATACTTCAAACAAGTTGCCTTAAATCCCAAGGAATTTTTCATTGCCGTCTCTCTCTGTGTTCTGATGGAATCCAAATGCCAAAAGCTGAAGGTGACGTTTTAAGGTTTTTCTTTCCTACCATTCCATTCCTTCTTAGTTTTACATAGAACTCTATCTAAAGTAAGCAAGCAGCTGGAGTCATCCTCAGGGAAAGTCACCAAGCAGATGAGGCTGTAGTAAGAAACAAAGGGAACAACAGGTGCCGCACATACTGTTAGTGCCAAGTCGCCAGGCTGGGGCTTCATAGATCCCATGGTGGCCCGCCCACAGCTGCCGGGAGGCAGGGAGCGATTGCCTTTCTTTTCAGGAGCAGAGAATGGGAGCTCAGAGTGTGGCTCCCTTGCAGCTGAGCTTCAGAGGTCTAGGGCGACATGGGTGCCTTTGTGCTTCCATAGCCAGCTGGGAATAACTTCCTGCTTGAGCCCAGGGGCTTCAGCAAGGCAGGTACCCTGCTGGCTCCCCCACCTACCACATTGACATCCCCCTCTCCTTCCTTCAATGTGGAGAGTCAACGGGAAGCGAAGTTCGAACTCTCGTAGGTTTGGTCGGTCACATCTCTCTAACCTGAGCCGGGATAACAAGTATTCCTGTTTCTTCTTTCCTTCTCCTATTTTCAAGTCCCCTCTTCCCTTTCTAACAGGACAACGTGGGTAATGTTTTACCTGGGTAAGGCTGGAGTAAAGAGCAGAGCTCAGATTCTCTGACTCCAGACCCTGTGCTGGTTTTCACTGTCTGGTGATCTTTGAATTCAGCCAGCATCCAGTTGCCAGGCCCAGGCAGTGCTGAAAAGGACAGAGGTCAGCTTTGCTTCATCAGTCATGGACATGCAGTCCCAGCACTCATGGTTAGGCAAAGAAAGAGGCTCCTTCCAAAAGAACACTTGAAAGTGGAGAGAGATTTTGCAAAGATATGCCTCACCTTTGGAGAGATGAACAGAAACAATGGAAATGACATTTTCGTGCCTGCATCCCCATCTTTGAAGGAGAGTTCAACTAGATCACACATTTTTTAAGGGAAATGGAGCTGCTAGTGAAACACTGTATTTCCAGAAAGAGCTGCGGTGTCTACAGTGGAAACCTCCAGCAAGCCTGGCACTCAGAAAGATGTCTAACTGAAAACTACAGGGCCAGGAACACTGATGGGATCCCTTTCCTTCCACCAGCAACATCAGCCTGCATAAGTCCACAAACTGCCATACAGTCTTCAAAGTTTATTTTTGAACTACACGACACATCTTTCCTTTCTTAAACGAATTTGTTGCCGATTCTCAAGAACCTTCCAAGGAAGGTGGCCTGTTTTGTTGTGTTATTTTTCTTTTTACGTTTTTTAAATTAAAGTAACACGTACACACACACACATGCACACACACACATGCACACACACACTCACACACACAGTTCAGAAGTGTACAGCTCAATGGATTGTTACAAAGGAGGCACACCTGTGTAACTGCAGCCTAGGAGAAGAAACAGCACACTGCCAGCCTCTTGGCAATTTCTTCCTCCCACAACATTATTGCCTGTCTCTCCTCCCCAGAGGTAACTGCTTACTGCCCTGACTTCTAGCAGCATAACTTGCTTTTCTCTGTCTTTGAACTTCATAGAGTTGATTCATACAATATGTGTTCTTTTATGTCTGGCTTCTTCCTTTTCACATTGTGCTTGTGAGATTCATCTAGGTTGTTATGATTTTGAGTTTTACCATTTTACCATCTGGGCCTGTGGGTCAAATAAAGAATTTCATAAGGAAATGAGATTCTAAATTCTGTAATTTCTGATCAGGAAGTCTTTGTTCCCACAGTCAGCTTTTTTTTTTTCCCCCACTGTGGCAATATTCTTGCAGTCAGCTTGGAGTGTGTGTTCTGCAAGAGTGTTTCTCCGAAAAGTGGTATGACTCAGCTTTGCTTTGTCCTTATTTACAAGGCGTGGCTCAGAATGACATTTGACTGTTTACAGAAATTAAATCCTGCCCCAGAGGAAAAGAAGTGACTACTCCTGAGATTATTTGCACAATTAGGCCACTGGCTCTTTTTTGTGAAGAAGAGGGAGAAAGATGCTTGGTCAGAAAGAGCACCCGTAAGTCAGTGCATAGCCAGTCAAGGCTGGGGGGCTGTTTTTTAAAAGACAGTGAACTTTCAGGTTCAGAAGCCATTGGTATCATTTTATGGCTCTGCGTTGAAAGATCTGTCTTCTGGTTTGTGTGCAGTAGCGGATGAAACATCTCAGCATTTCAGAGATGGGTGCTAATTATCTGAAATGCTTTTCTGTTAGAGCACAGACAGCACGAAAACAATGTTCATAAAAATCCAACCGCTTCCTACAAGTATGCCCACAATTCTATCACCTAACAAATAAATGATTCTTTAAAAATCTTTCTTCATGCTCATATGGAATGGCTGTATAGTTGTAATGAAAGGATATCATTCTTATAGCCTTGAAATTAATATTATAATAATTCTTCGTTGCTGTACAGTTCATTAATAACAAGTTTAAGAGTTGTATGATGCACTAAGGTGATCCATGAGTTGTGTAACCATTCCCTTATTTTCGGACAATGTGTTATTTTCATTTTTCCTCCCATTATTTTAACTTATGTGGCAGGGGCTTCTTTCTTGCATGTAAACTTTGTCTTCTTTTGAATTAACTCCTTAGGACACATTTCCAGGAGCGGGGTGGCTATTTTGTTTTGGTGGTTTTAATTGTGAATTGCACTGCCGACTTCCTTTCCAAAAAATTGTACGAGAAATAAGAAAGTGTCCCAGCTTAACTCTTCCATTTTTAACACTTTGTTGCTAAAAATGTGTAGTTTCTTAGTTTAATGGGTATCAAATCTTACCATGTTATAATCTTTATTTATGTGATAGCTCATAAAGTCAAACAGGTATTGTGACAGTTAAATGAGTTAATGGTCATAAAGCATTTGTAGCTTTGGTTCATAGTGCTGTGTAGGAGAGTGTGCTGTCATTGGACTTTTTTCAGTTAATTAAGTCTCATTCTGACCTCTCTAGAGAACACTGTTTGGTCAAGCCCTATTTTTGCCTGGTTTCTGGGGTCTTGGTGTTTCATAGTCATACATTCACTGGTTCATTCAACAGCTATACTTCTTGGACTCTTGGTTGCAGCTGACAGAAACTCATATTGGTTGCAGTTGACAGAAACTCATTTGAGGTCACAGAAGTCACCACGGGGCATTTATGGTAAAGTTACCTGGGATCTTACAGAGACTCAGAGCCTTTGTGTTTGAGTTCCTTCTTCCCAGTGCTGTGTTCACCTCTTCCTCATGCGGCTGGTCCTCCTGCGGCTGGTCCTCCTCATCCTTCCATCTTAGTATAATGTCACTTCCTCACAGAGGCCTTCCCTGACAGCCTGGCCACATGGCCACACCCCTTCCACACTCCCTCATGCTCCACCGTGGCTCCTTGCCTTTGTCCTTCGTGGCGTGTTGCAATTGGTAATTATTTGTTGGAATACTTGCTGGTTGTCCATTTAGGTGATGAGTGCCAGAGGCAGGGCCTTTGCTGTCTTGTCCACTCTCATCTCCTGGGGTCAGGCATGGTCCTGGCACCCAGCGGCCCCTCCGTGAATGCTCGCTGAGTGAATGGACACAGCCAGCCAGGCGATTGTCTTCATCCTCCACCTTTGGTCCTCTCTGCTTCCTTACTTCATTCTGATGTCCTGTCTCTGTCTCTCTTCGCTGTGCTCTCCTCTCACCCCCTGCAGATTGGCTTGCTTACTTGTTTCACCCACAGAGTGAAAACACAACTCCCATTCACTCCTGAGTTGCAAGCTTCATATCTGGATAGTTCTGATTCCTGGCTCAGCTAGAGTCTCTTGTCCACTGTAGTCCAATCTCCTATGACTTTGGGTGGGAGATGGTGGGTAGGACGACGTATCACTGGCCCTTGTGATGCCCTGTGTGACCATGTTGATTTTGAGGAGGGGAGAAAGGGTGGCTGAACAGACTTCTGAATGGGGTGCTCCTATAAATTAACTGCTAGCCTTACCTCCAGGATGCTCTCACCTCCAAGCACTGAGGACATGGCATGAAAATTGCAGTCTTGTCTCAAAGTACCCACAACCTGCAAGGGTGCCAGATAGACCGACCAAAGGTGAATCAGTGCACTGCTTCGGTGATTGCAACCAAAGCCCAAACCGAAAATCTCCACTGTCATGAGGCGAAAATTCTCGGTGATTGCAACCAAAGCCCAAACCCAAAATCTCCACTGTCATGAGGCGAAAATTCTCGTGAGTGAGATGGATAACAAACACTATAAATCAGCAAAGTGTGTGGTATATTACAATGGAAATATGAGTACATCTAAAATATTAAGAAAATTGAGAGATGAAAATAAAAATATGAATACGAAATGATTCCATTTCCATGAAAATATAAGCTGAGAAATGCTAAAAATGAATCAGTAAAGGGGCACAGGGACTGATTTTAAACAGAATGGTCTGAAAGGACTCAGTGTGAAGGTGACATTTGAACAGAGACTTGAGGGAGATGAGGCAGCAGAGCACAGCATATCTGGGATGGACACCCCGGGCTCTGGGAACAGCAGGTGCAGAGGCCCGGAGGTAGGTGCGTGGACTGTGTCTATGGAGTGGAGAGAGGTGAAGGCAGTACATGAGCTCTGAGAGGTGACAGGGAGTCATACACCCCTGTGCCCTGCAGCCACTGTGAAGCTCCTGGCTTTTGCTCTGGGTGGAGGTGAGGCCAGATAGGGTGCTGGGAAGAGGAGCAGGAGGTTTTCTGTAAACTCCGCTGTTATAACTGCTTACTTACACTTTGATATAGTTGTACAAACCTTTTCCTTTGCTCTGCTTTTATGCTTTTTTGTTTTAGGTGTATTGATTTAGGCTGGCTTAATTAGAACTGAATATTTGGATTGTCTCAGGGAGTGTCAGGGAGGTACAGGTCTGGAGGGCACTGCACTCAGCTGAAAGGTCCACTGCGGGGTCACCTGTATGCACCCCCAGCCTCATCCTTCAGGGGGCTGCTTTTCAGATGCTTGCAGGCCCAGTCCCTGAGCCCATCCTCACAGCAGACGGGGATTACCTCCCCATTTTTCTAATGGGGCCTCTGAGTAGCATAGAAGAAAGAACCCAGGGTCACTCAGGGTGAGCAGGACAGGGCCAGAAAGAGAACATAGTTCCCCTGCAACTGGCTCTTCTTGGGCAGTCTTTTCTGATGGGTAGTCACCTTCTGATGGGCAGTCACCTTATGTGTTAGTGGCACAGATATGCCATTGCTGGTATAAATTCCTCCTTCCATTTGGGAAATTGTATCACACCCTTATTAGCTGAAAAGATTCTTATGTGGCTGTGAATGGGGGTGTTGGGGTCAACAGACTGAGGGCCAAATCTGGGCTCTGCCACTTATTTGAAAATATAAGCTGTATTTTCAAATAAGCTTATATTTGAAGCTTATTTGAAGCTTCGTGATCTGGCAAGTACTCAGAGTCTTGATCCCAGGTCCTCATCCATGAAAGGGTGACACTGCCCACCTCCTGGGTTTTTGGTGCATGGTGAGATTTTACACGTCATGCCCCAGTGCAACTCATGATGCCTAGTAGTCCAGTGGGTAGACCTAGCCAGGTATATTTTAGGGAAAAGGCATTACTTTTTAACAGTCAACCTCTTTTCTTTGTAATCGTTCTTTTCTTCCCCTGGGATTCTGGGAGATTCGCATCCACATACAGCCATTCGATGTGCATCTCCCAGCACTCTGAGGTCAATCTCACCTCGAGTAAATACTAGGTTTTGCAGTTGACTCTGATTGTAAGTCTCAGAAGTCTCTTGATAGAAAGCCATCTGATGGTCTCAAAGTATTGCTCTTTTATGATTAGTCATGAATCTGCATCCCATTATTTTAATTAGGCAGCAAATAATTATGTCAGATGCCCTCTCAGGCCTGTTTGATAGGTGCTGGCAGTGGTTGCTGAAAACATTAGTAATATTTATTGCCAGGGCTCTGATGCTTCAGTACGGGATGGCTTTTAGCTTCTGCCTTCTTTTCTTGTCTCTTGCAGAGCCTTGGAAGTACATCCATAAAAGGCTGACTCTTGATTTCAAATGAGGCAATTCCATTTATTCATTTTAGGACTCTTTTTTAGCTCTTAATCTGTTACTCTTTGACCCAAGTGTTTGACAATGAATGACAGAATATTTATCAACTTAGAGAATGGTTCCATCAGCTCTGCTTCCCCCACTCTAGTGGTGAAGAACACAGCAGTTTTGCCCAGGCTGCCCAGCATAATGATGCTGTATGCACATGAGCCATGTGTCAGTGGAGAAGGGTGTTTAACTGAGATTCAACTGGAGCTGTGTAGAAATGTGTGGCCCTGTGTTTGAAAGAAGATGTTACTGTATTTTTTTTAAGTTCTAATTGCTCTCTAATTGTAACTTGTGTGACTTACAAGTGAAAAAGTTTCCTTACACTTTGGGCTTGCAGAATTAATAAAATTTAGAATTTTGGGTTCATTCACCTGGAACAATAGATACAACTGTGGTATTAATATTTGTTTCCTTTTGCTGCTGTTATTGAGGCTGATGTTCATATAAGATGTATAAAATTTTCACTCAGTTCAGTTTAATGAAATGCATGGAATATATTCAGTCTGTGTGTGCACTCATGTGCTGGGGTACCAAGATTAGTAAGATGTAGTCCCTGCCCATGGGCAGCTGAAGGCAGCCCTGCCTTGTACAAGGCTGTAGAGGTGGGGCATAGACTGAAGCAAGTGGACAGTGTGTAGGGGGCCTATGGAGGGCTGCCTCTTGGCCCAATTACCAGAGTGTTCAATTTGAGTTCTGAATTAACAGGAAGAATGACCAGATGCTGCGAGACAGTGCATTCCAGGCATGGAAAATGTTAGCAAAGGCTCAGGGGTCTGAGATTGCAAAGGCAAGGCAGAAAGTTTGGAGAACTCAAGGAGTTCAGTGTTATGAGCCTAAATACAGAAGGGGCAGGCACAAGAGAAAGTCAGAGAGAGGGGTGGGGTGGGTTGGGGAGAGTTGGTTCTGATGCTGGAGGGCCTTCTCTGCTGTGCTCTGGAATGTCAACTTTGCTCTGAAGTTGGGGCCATTGGTTGGTTCTGATGGCTAGACTGTGGGACGGTTTATGCTGTAGATCATCTGGATAGAAGATGAGGCATCAGGATGCATGTGGTGCATGCACATAGATGGGTGGATTGTGGTGGATGGATGGATGGATGGATGGATGGATGGATGGATGGATGGTAGGGTTTTATGAAGGCAAGGAAACCAGCTTAGGGGCTTTTGCTGTTGTCTAAGAAAGAAATGAGGAGGACCTAAACCAGTGTGGAGGTATTAGAAATAGAAATAGACAGACATGAGAAATATTTAGGAGATGAAATCAGGTGCTGAAAAAATGAGGTGAGTGTAAGTTAAGGCCATAAAGATTTTGAGGAATGCTACTGGGTATCTGATGTAGGTGATCAGATGGATGATAAACTGGGAAGGCTGGAGGTGGAAGCCATTTGGTGAAGAAGATGTGTCCAGCTTAGGACATTTGGGACAGCTAAGTGGCTGGTCTAGCAGGCAGCTGGATACTCAAGTCTCAGATTCAGAGAAGAGATCAGAGTAGAAGTTGCTGATTTTGGCATCAAAGGTTTACAAAAGTCTGAAGGGGTCAGTTAGGGTCAGTTATATGCAAGGATGCTTGTAGAGTTAGAGTAGGAGTGTGGGCTGGAACTCTGTGGAACATCAGGGCCTAATGATAGCTGCCCTGGTGAGAGGGAATGCCTCAGGGGTACTCAGAATGAATAGAGAGGCCCAGAGAGGTGGTATTGTTGCAGAGTCAAAGGAACAGAAGATTTCCAAAGTGTGGACTATTAATGGAGTCACATGCAGTAAAGTCATCCAGTAACATACAGACCAAAATCTGCCATTGGCTTGGCATCATAGTGGGAACAGGTTTCCAGGTGAGCTGGCAGTGAATAGAGGGGAGGGGGAATATCTAAGAGGGAAAGGTGCAAGAGTGCTCTGGGAGGAGCCAGCACTTCTGGGAACTCAGCCACAGTGGCTGTGGGTGTAATGCCCTGAGGAGGTTTACACCATTAGAAGCTGCTTGTTGAATTCTTTACTGCTATAGGAAGTAGGCCACATTTACATTTGGTTATACATGTTTGTATTATTGCTTGTTGAGGTTTTATTTATACTAATCAGAGGCAAAATGTAGGGTACCTCATATATCTATTAATTTGTTTTAACATATCCCATTATTGAATGTTTAAATATTGCTCAAACCTTAATCTTTTTTCTTTTTTTTTTTAAAGGGAGTCTCACTCTGTCGCCCAGGCTGGAGTGCAGTAGCGCGATCTTGGCTCTCTGCAAGCTCCACCTCCCGGGTTCACGCCATTCTCCTGCCTCAGCCTCCCCAGTAGCTGGGACTACAGGCACCCGCGACCGCGCCTGGCTAATTTTTTGTGTTTTTAGTAGAGACAGGGTTTCACTGTGTTGGCCAGCATGGTCTCGATCTCCTGACCTCGTGATCCATCCGTCTCGGCCTCCCAAAGTGCTGGGATTACAGGCATGAGCCATCGCACCCGGCCTAAAACCTTAACCTTTTTAAGACCAGTGGTTTACTTTTCCCTAGTTTTCTTTCTAGCATTGTCCCCAAAATGCCTTTGGCACTCCAACCAGAGTTAGGGGTTCTGCAACGCAGATCCTGCACTTTTCTGGCCATCATCCTGCAGACTCACCTGACTTTCAGGGTTATGTCTGAGGTCCTTGTGAGATGGTCCAGACCCTTGATATTCTGGGCCAGCAACCTCTCTGGCTCAGCTCTTGACTTTCTGCAGACCTCACACTCCAGGAAGGAAGATGCAGCTGCTCCACTCCAGGAAGGAAAATGCAGCTGCTCCACTTTCCTGAGCACCCTGTGGTCCATTCCCCTGCAATCTCATCTGTGTGTGCCCCTCTCCCTCGATGCCCTTCTCTCTGGGCAGCTGGACACACCCTTACTCTTTCTTTAGGAGCCTGATCGAATGTCATTGCTCATGGGGCCTCCCCAGGTGGAGCTGGCTGTGCCTCTCCCTCCCTGGGGAGTGCCTCTTCACTCCCACCTGTTGAAGACTGAGCATGCTGCATTGTGCCTGCGCACCTGGTCGCTGTTCCCTTCTGAGATTCTGATCCTCACATGGCAAGGAACACCCTTGTGTACCTGGCTCCATGCCTGGCACTTCATTCACAGTGGGAGCTGTTGGCCTGGTGACGCTCACCTTGTCCTCCGCTTCTTTCCAGGGAAGCAGTTTAAGTGCACGGTGTGTGACTACACAGCGGCCCAGAAGCCACAGCTGCTGCGGCACATGGAACAGCATGTCTCCTTCAAGGTAAGAGGGCTCTGGAGAAGGAGGCAGATGTTCAGGCAGAAAAGGCGTCGCTTTTCAAAGTGAAGATGAAGAGAGCATTCTTTCATTATTTGTTGGTTTTACCTTCGCTTTGGGGCCCCCTTAGCTGGTACACGTGGAGTCTGAGGCATAGTGCAGCTTATTTGTGCTCTCTCGTTCCAGAAGCGTAGCATTGCTCTGTAATTTGGAAACCAAGTCAAAGATGTGTAAGAGGATGCAGACAGAAGAAAAGGCACGATCTTTGCATAAAAGCACTGGAGTGATTTAGAGGAAGGCTTGCAGGCTTTAGGGACACGTATTTTTGCTTTCAGATCCTGGATTGCTGCAGGTGAGTCACCCGATAAAGCAGGTGTGATGAAGCCCACCCGGCAAGCAGTTGTAAAAACTGGAGATTGTGTTCGGGAGTGTCCACCACGGTGCCCAGCATGTTGCAGGGGCTCAGGAGATGGTGGCATTTCGTATTCTTTTAATGCCTCTAATTGGTGTTTCTTCAGTGTAGGTGGTAATGCTTGCTTAGCCACTGCTTATGATGCAATTATTGACAACAATAACTAGGGTCCAGTAATGTGTTCAGTAAAAAGTTCTGCTCAGCACTTGGGGAAACTTGACCCTTAAAATTACGGCTGTTGCTGGCACAGCAACATGGCACACATGGCACACATGGAAAGGAATCATCAAGATTTGTAAACTTGTTGCTCTAAAATGGTTTTTGAAATTATGTCTACCATTACATCCCAGAGAATCATAGAACATGGGAGGGACTGCAGGGCATCTGTTTTGTCCCTCTGGACTTGCAGCTGGAATCACCCCAAAAGTGGTGGCGGTGGAGTTCCTACCAGGCAGTGCCCCAAACCATCCTGATATAGGGTCTGTTGGGATTCCAAAGAAAGAAGCACTAAACACTGGGGTGATTTGTTTAAAGCAATTGCTAAGTCCTTGCCACAGACAGCAAGGGGACAGGGCGTGGGGTGTTCTACTGGGATATGTCCACAGCAAGGTGGTCAGGGTATGGAGTTGTATGAGCCTTAATGGAATTTGGCTTAGGCAGGGCCAAGGCTAGTTTCTTTCAGTGGTGTCTTGGGCAACAATCTAGATACTCTTTTTTTTTTTAGAAGGAGTCTCACTCCTCTGTTGCCCAGGCAGGAGTGCAGTGGCACGATCTTGGCTCACTGCAACCTCTGTCTCCTGGTTTCAACCGATTCCCCTGCTTCAGCCTCCCAAGTGGCTGGGACTACAGGGTGTCTCAGGTAGCCCGCTGCCACGCTCAGCTAATTTTTGTATTTTTAGTAGAGACGGGGTTTCACTGTGAACAACCTAGATATTTTTATTGGTGTCTGAGAATGTTCTAGGCTTCAGTTCTGGTTCAAGCCTGCTGGGAAATCCTGCAGCTGGCTGGCTCACAGAACAGTCAAGGCACCCTGATTTTTGGTCAGGACACAGAAAGAAAGCACTGGGGAGCTGGGCGACCCTACACCAGCACACTGCTAGCTTGTGTTTATTGAACATCCATTGCGTGCAGGCACTGTACCAGGAACTGCATGTTCATCATCTAGAATCTCCTTCATGGTACATATTATCTTCCGTCTTTGAAATACAAAGATTCTAAACCTCAGAGAAGCTAACTGATCACCTGTCAGTCTTTTCTGCCATGGCTATATCCACTGACTTCAGTCACCATGATGATATTGACTCACCTGCATTCAGCACTTCTGAGGTGACGAGGACCTTCCCCACTGGCAAGTTTATTTTATGCTCAGAACAGCCTTGTGGGAGGTGAATTTTCATGGTTCCCCCTCTTGTAGTTGAAGACATTGAGTGGCAGAGGGAGGCTCAGAGGGATCTGCTGGTATGCCTTCAATATCCAGGAAGTGAAGAAGCTAAAACATGGACTTCATCCTCTCACTCGTAGTCCTGTGCTTTTCTCACTACATGTTCTCAGTTACTTGTTGGGGGCAGAAAGGGAGAAACTGGAGAAACTAAGGATGTTGAAAGGTGTTGCTTGTATAGCTGCTTTTTAAAACCACCTGTACTGACTGTGAGTTTCTTAGGTAGGACTCATATGTCACCTAGTGGGATTGTGGCAGTGTCTGAATCAAGAAGTGTCTTTAGTGTTACGCATATTTGTGTACGTATTTAAAATTAAGAGCTTTATTTCACATTTCACAGCATATAGGTGTACTTCTTTGGGGGGCTAGTGCAATTATTGTGCTAGAGAATAGAGAGCTAAGGCAAATTTCACTTTAGAGGTGAGAAAATTAGACCCAGTGAGGTTAATTATTTTCCTGGCTTTTGCAGCATTGCTACTAGACTTTTCAATCATTCCTTGGTTTTCACTGTGAAGCATTTTCCTTCCCTAATCAGACCTAGATGAAACAGCCTTTTTGCCCTGAAATCCTTACTGGTTTTTATTGTTGTTGTTTTGTTTTGTTTTTAAGATTGTGGACTATCTGGTTTATGTGCAGAGGAAATGGATTTGGGGGTGGTTTCAGTTAAGGAATCACTCACATATGTATTATTAACTTCTGCCATTACATAGTTGGTGTCCGGTGCTGAGCCTCAGGACGTGCTGCACTGAGCTGGACCTGGGGTCATGGCTGGTTTCTCTTGGGCTCCCTGTGGATTTTAGCTTCCTCCCTTTGAGTGGTACTATAGATGGGAATGAGATTCAGACCTGAGTGAGAAACAGTAAATTCAGCCTTAGTTTCTCCCATCCCACAACTTAGGGTATTCATCAAATGCATATCAATTTAGGTAGTGTTTCTCAACTAATTGGGACTGACAAAGCAAAATGAAATTGCTTCATGTCAACCCCTCATCCAAATAGTGATAATCACTCTCTCCGTGTCGTCTTCCCTTCCCACTCTCTGTGTTAATTTCCTATTGCTCCTGTAACAGATTACCACCAATTTAATGGCTTTAAATAGTTCAGATTGATTATCTTACATTTTTGTAGTTTGGAAGTCTATCACATATCTCACTAAGATAAAATCAAGGTGTTGGCAGGGCTGCATTTTTTTCTAGAGGTTCTGGGGAAAAAAATCCACTTCCTTGCATTTCTGGCTTCTAGAGGCGACCTGTATTCCTTGGCTCATGGCCACTCCCTTCATCTTCACAGCAGAAATATGGCATCTCTCACCATGTCTCCTTCTCTGACTCTCCTCTTCTGCCTCCTCTTCTACCTTTAAGGACCCTGGTGGTTACATTGAACCCACTGAGATAACCCACAACAATGAATGTCCTTATCTTAAGCTCAGATGAGCTTAATACCACCTTAATACCGCCTGCAGTCTTAATTTATTTTTGCCCTGCAAGGTAACATATTTACGGGTTCCGGGGATTAGGACATGGACTTTTTTAAGGGCCATTATTCTGCCAACCATACCTCCCCACTTTTCTTCCTTTTACATCTACTCTGTGGTAGAGCATTTTCAGCAAGATCAGAAAATATATAATATTCATACATATACCAATGGCAAACATTACTAAGAAATCAAGTCTCGCTTTTTTATTAATCTTAGATTAGAGCTCAACATCCTCACACAGATGCTACTAATCAATTGTGATTGGCTTACAAGATGAAATCAATTTGCTTTTCTAGATGTAGATGTACAATTTACAATATTGATTTGTGTCAGGGAATATTATAATAAGGGCAAATTCCTGTATTGCCTTTTAAAAGTATGTATTTCTTATTTGTATATTTATTTTAAAAATAAAATTAATGTGTTCACTAAATAAGATTTGGAAAGGACTTGTTGATTCCTTTCCATATGGGATTTTTTTGATACTATTTAGACATGGTTGAGGTCATATTATAAATGCTGATTTTTTTTCTTTTTGATGGAAATTGGTGCCTAGGTTTACCACTGATAAAGCTCTATTGGAAAACGTGGCTTAGATGACTGGCCTGATGGTTTGCTGCTAGGGTACCTTCCCAGTGAAAGGCAGGGCCAGAGAGCTTATATGCAATTTTTAATATTGCCTTTTAAATGAGCATTTTGTAGGTGTTTTCCATTTTATGAAAATGTATTTATAAACTAGTTTTAATGGCTGCTTAAGGATGATTATCATAGTGTAACCATTCCTCTCGTAATTGGATAGTTTGGTCATTCCCAGTTTCTGTTGTTATAAGTAACCCTATAGTGGATATCTTTATGCCAAAAGCATTTCTATGTCATCCTGAAATCCAAATAGCTATAAAACGCTGGGTGAAACCCATCAAACATCTGAGAATTCACAAATAGTAAAGATGTTATTTTCTCTTCTTGCAGATGCCATTAAAATGCATTCCCTAGGATGGAACTGATATTTTCAACCTTAAAAGAGGTGCCAGAGAAGATACTTAGACAAGATGAATGTTGCTGAGCTAGGGTTCTCTAAACAAAAATAGGCTTATTCCTTCCATCTAGCTTTTCGACTCTTTACTTTCTTCCAAATCCTTCCATCTAGCTATTCAACTCTTTGCTTTCTTCCAAATCCTTCCATCTGGCTATTCAACTCTTTGCTTTCTTCCAAATCCTTCCATCTGACTATTCAACTCTTTACTTTCTTCCAAATAGATAAGTCCATGTATCATTATGTAAGGCAGTGTAGTTAGGAGGCAGGAATCACCTTGTGGAGTTCTCTCTAATTTGGCTCAGTTGGACCCCTAACTCTGTTGATAGAAATGTTCTCAATGACAGAGCTGATTCAGTGGCATTCTCCTTGCACATGAATCAAAAGTGAGTTTATTTTAAAATAAAATTTGATCTTTTCATTTAAAAGGGACACTCATTTTCATTTAAAGAGGATACCTCTTTGTGCTAACCTTATATATATATCATTCTATACTAAGTTTGAAAGTTGTTATATGTTGAGTTCATGGGATTCATACAACCTGTGAAAATGCTGTCATGAAAGACATTGAGTTTGGGATGGGTGGTGTCAGTGATAGAGAGGGAGGGAAAGAGAGAGAGAGAGTGAGAGAAGAAAAACAGATGAACACGAGAGGAAAGTCTTGCTAGGGCTTACATCACAACCCCATGCCAAAATGGTTTGTGAGATCTGCCATTTTAGCTGATCTTAAATCTCTCTGCCTCCCTCCCCAGATAGTTTGGTAGATTGATTGAATGGCCCATTCATTCTAGGAAACTATGCTAGATTTCTCTTAGCATATTTGTTAGATGTCAAAGCCTGAGAATGGATTTTAAGATAGTACTTTCAAAATCCAAGAAAAAAATATTGACTGGACAGCTGGAATTATTTTTATTTTCATATGATATTAGCTCTTTAATATTTGTCTTATTTTTATGAATATCTCATATTAAAAATAAGCTGCTACCAGTAACCCAGTTGAAAAATAGGCAAAGGATATGTAAAAAGAACAGATCACAGAGAAGGGAATAACTTTGGGTATATGATAAGTTGTCCAACCTCACTGATAATTAAAAAAAAATAGTAAAACTACACTGAGATACCATTTTTCACTTATCAGATTGGTAAACATTCAGAAGTTTGCAAGCATGCTCAATTGATGAGGCTATGAGGAACAGCCATTCTCACACATTGCTGGTGGGAGTGTTAGTGCCTTTGACCCTGTGGAGGTCAGTTTGGCAGAATCTGTCAAATTGCAAATGCATGTGTTCTTCGACTCACCACTTGTAAGATTTTATCCTACAGATATGCAGATGCATGAAATGCTTACTGTACAGGGTTATCCATTAGCAACAACTGAAATGTCTGTGAATTAGGGTAAGAGTTAAATAGGCAATGGGGCACACAAACAACAGAATGATGCTTTGTGGCTACAGGAAAGAATATGGGATCTCTCTACTTCTGTAGAAAGATATTTAAGATACATGAGGAAGGGCAAAAAGTAAGATTAAAAAAGGGCAAAACCATATTTGTATTTACTTATATTTGCTTTCAAGCCTCTGCAAGAATACATGCAAAATAAACAAAGAAACATAACCTGTTGCAGGTGGGTGAGGGTTGGAACTGAGTAGACTGAGGGACAGGGCTGAGAGTGAGACTTTTCCCTATATGTATATTTTAACCATGTCAATTAATTGCTTTACCTATTCAATAATTTAAGTAAAAAACAGCAACATAGTAAATAAGAATATTATCCTAGAAACTATCTAAAGTCAAAGCAGAATGTAAACATGTTTCTCGTCCATGGTACCATCCTATGAAGATAGTACAAATTGCCTTTGGAATTTCATTGAGATTCTGTTTGGCATTTGAAAATCTCTGAGAGTGATGAGGTCTCATAGCAAAGCACAGGATTTAGAACCAGGCAGATGAAGTTTCAATTTCTGGCTGCACCACTTGTAGGCTGTGTTATTTAACACATTTTATGATCTGTAAAATGCTGATAGTGATGTTTGTCTTCTGGTGTTGGAGATATTAAAAGCAATACCATTTTTTATGAGTAGTAAGTGTGGTACATGGTACCAGGCAGGTGATCAAAAATTGTTGGCTCTTATTTCCTCCCCTGTCTCTTGAAAATGACTCTAGTTCTCGAAAGAACTACAGCAAGGAATATAACCCAGCCTGATCGTGGTTTATATACTTTTCGGTGAGATTACATTATGTTTAAAAATAGCTCACTCTAAATATTTTTCTAGGTGTTATATTGTATTTTTTATAAATTTTTAGATATTGATGTTGTTTTACTTTTTTCTTGTTGTTCGGAATTGTTGGGTTAGGCAGATTGGGGCCAAAATGTTGGTGCTGCTGCTTACTGATTAGTTAACCTTTGGGAATTCCTTTACCTTTTTGAGCCTCTGTCTTCTTATTTGAAAAATATGAACACTGATATAATTATTTCAGAGGCTTTGAAAGAGGAGTTGCTTTGAGGGAACAGACCAGCAAAGTTCCATATTGATATTAGATGGTAACAACAGGGGAAACTGGGTGTGGGGTATATAGAAACTCTCTGTACTATAGTCACATTTTTTTCTATAAATCTACAACTGTTCTAAAATAAAAAGTTTTGAGGGATACTGGTCAATCATTTTATAGAATATCCCTCAGTTGGGATTTGCTGACCTTTTAACCATACTTTTTTGTGTTCCTCTTGTTTAGTGGTTGCTGTAGACCTTACCTTATCTTTATTACAACATATTCTAGTTTCAAATATTATATTATTTTATGAACAATGTAAGAACCACAAAACACTGTAATTCATTTACTCTCCTCCTACACTTTGTGCTCTTGTTGTCACACATGTTCATGTTATGAACTCCTCAATATAGTGTTGTTATTTTTTGCTATAATCAGTAAATATTTATAAAATAGTTTAAAAATACATAATGAAACTAAAATTTTAAAAAGATTTAAAATTAAAAAAGCATTTAATAAAAATATTAAAATATACATTTACCTGCATAATTCACCTTTCTGGTATTCTTCATTTTCTCCCCGCAGATCTGGGCTTCTATTTGATACATTTTTCTTTAGCTTGGAGAACTTCTTTTAGCACTTCTTGTGTGCTGGTATGCTAGAATTGAATTCTCTCAATTTTTGTCTGTTTGAGAATGTCTGTATGTGGTCTTCATTTTTGAAAAATATTTTGATAGCCATAGACTTCTAGGGGGACATCACTCTAAAAATGTTCCATCCCTTTTCATCCTTTCTTGTTTCTAACCCTTATCATTGTTTCTCTATGTGTAATGAGTCTTTTTCTTCTAGCCGGCTTTAAGGTTTTCCTCTTTTTTTTTTTTTGGTTTTCATCATATTAACATCAGCAAGTCTAGGTGTGGTTTCCTTTATATTTACCTTACTTGGGGTTTGTTGAGCTTCTGTGGGTTGATATCCTTCATCAGTTTTGGACTATTCTCAACCATTATCTCTTTATTCCTTCTGCTTCATTTGTTCTCTCCTTTCCCTCTAGGACCACAATACCACATATATTAACACATATGTATTAATACATATATGTGAGGCACTAATAGCACCTCACATTCGGGTGATCTCTCTCTCTCTCCCTTTAATTCTTCTTTTTATGTTTCAGTTTGTATAGTTTGTATGATTTCTATTTGCCTTTCTTCAAGTGCACTTATCCTTTCTTAGGATATATTAAATCTGCTATTAAGACCACCAAATGTGATGTTTTAATAAAACTTCTAGGATCTTCATTTGGTTCTTTTCTTTTTCTTTTCCTTTTCCTTTTTTTTTCCCTCCCTTCCTTCCCTTCCTTCCTTCCTTCCTTCTCTCCCTCCCTCCTTCCCTCCCACCTTCCCTCCCTCCCGCCTTCCCTCCTTCCCTCCCTCCCTCCTTCCCTCCTTCCTTCTTTTTGTATCTTGCTTGAGCTCCTGGGCTCAAATGATCCTCCTGCCTCAGCCTCCCATGTAGCACTTTTTTTGTAGTTTTTGTTTCTCTATTACATTTTATCATCTGTTCACACGTTTTTTATTTTTTTTTCCTAGAGCTTTTGACGTATTTGTTCTAGTTACTTCAATGTTTTTGTTTAATAATTTTAACATCTGGGGCACCTGCACATCAGTTTCTATTGACTTTTTTTCTTTTCTTTTTTCTTTTTCTTTTTTTCCCTGCAGGGCTGCAGAGATGTTTTTCTTCTTGGTTTGAGGTCATCTTTTCTTGCTTCTTTGCATGCCTCATAATGTTTTAATTGAATGCCAGACATTATATGTGAAAAAAACAGTAGACTGAGGTAAACAATAGTTGGCCTTGGGAAAGTATATGTTATTAGTGTGGTGGATTGTGTAGAAAAGAGTCAATATAGCAGGCTTGGCTGCTCTCCTTTGAAAGACCTGCTTACAAGCTTGGGCTGGCATCTGAGAACATGGACTTCCAAGACAGTTCGTAGCACCTCACTGTTAAGAGGAGCTTACACTTTCTAAAGCATTTATACAAACAATGTGATTTATGCTGCATACCTGCCTTTTTTTCTGGGAGTATGGAATTTTAGTACATGCTAGGCAGAGGATACTTACATGATCAGCCATCACTAAAGTTTCTAGTCGCTAAGTCTCTAACGAGCATCTCTGGTTGACAGCATTTCATAAGTATTGTCACAGTTCCTTGCTGGGGAGATAAGCATGTGCTGTGTGGCTTCACTTGGAGAAGACCCTTGGCAGCTCGCACCTGGTTTCCCCTAGCCTTCACCCCATGTGCCTCTTCCCTTTGCTGATTTTGCTTTGTATTCTTTTACTATAATAAATTGTAGCCATGAGTATGACTATATGCTGAGTCTTGCAAGTCTTCTCAGTGAGTCATTGAACCTGAGGGTGGTCTTGGTAACCCCCAACTCAAGAATGAATAAATCTCATTTGTAGTTGAGCTGGGTCTGGGTCTGGGCTCTGAACAGCTCTAGAGTTGGTTTTCACTATCTTCAGATATTCTGAGAAGAGGATCAAGGACTTTGCTTTCAGCAAGGTTGAGCATCTGAGCACCAGTGAGATTCCAGAAATCACGTTGTGTTTTACAGCCCAGCACTGGCCTTCTCAATCATACAGGCTCTCTACCAGCTTTGCAGGTCAGCTGCCAGCATTTCAGGATGCTGCAGAGTTTCTGTCTCTCTCCAGCTCCACCCCGGGCTTTCTGTTTATTAGGCATCTCTCTCCTGCCTTGCCCTGCCTGGGGAACTCTTTGGAGAGTCGGTGGTGCACTTGGTGAAGGCCTTGTGTACTTTGTAAGGAGTGGCTTTCCTCTCCTCTTTCATCTCTGGCCCCAGCTTCAGCCCCCAGCCCTCTTGCCCTTGGTGAAGTTCTCCATTTCACAGGGAAGAGGTTGATGGGTCACTATGCTGGAGATAAAAGTAGGAGAAAAGGAACTGGTGGATACCTTGGTCTCTAGCATAGCGACCTATCCACCTCTTGTCTTTTTCTGGAATTAGTTCACTTAGGTTTCTTTGTATCCTTGGCAATCTGATAGATCTGTCAAGTTGTTAGTGTGAGATCAGTGGTCTCTTGTGGTTTTCTGCATCCTATCTGGAAGCAGGAATACTCCACCCCTGTGATTCTGACAGTGCCTGTCAGTGTCTGCACAATGTGGGTGCCTGTCAGATGTACCTATTGCCCCTGCTCCAACATACACAGAACTTGAAGCTGGGAGTAAGGAGCAAGGAGGGTGACTGAGACAGCAGACTGTGGCTCATGTGAGTAATCTGGGTGGGTGCAGAGTCACGAGGAGAGAGTCCTCTGCCAGCTGTCATGCAAGGGTATTATCAATGCAGCATTCCCTGTGGGTAGTTCAGGAAAGACTTGGAGATTCATGGACCCTTGGGACTGTCCCCATGAGAGAAACAACAGTGTGCAGGTTTGATGGAAGGCCTGTATCCTACAGCACAAGACCTTCCTTTTTTGACATTAGAGATTGTGGCTCTACAGTCAGACTATCATAGAATCCTGGCTTCCCACTTACTGCCTGGGTGGCCTTGGGCAAGCACTCTCCCCTCTGCAGCTTACCTGTAGCACAGAGATAAAAGAAGTACCTCTTCTTGCCACTATACACATTGTGATTAGTCAGGAAGTAAGTAAAGAGGGTTTGTCACGTTGTTCTCAAATGTTAGTTCTGTAGAGACTCCATCCTGGTTTCTTCCTTTTTTCATCACAGGACTGTCCTGATCTACAATATTCCTTTCTTTCATGACTTTGTTTAAGATTCTTGGTGCCTGTGGCATGTTCTGTTTGTTCACACAGTCATATTCACTTAATTCCACTAATGTGGCACATTCTTTCATGATGTACCTGACCACATAAATATGTCACTGAGACAGAGTCTCACTCTGTTGCCCAGGCTGTAGTGCAGTGGCGCGATCTCGGCTCATTGAAACCTCTGCCGCCCATGTTCAAGCGATTCTTCTGCCTCAGCCTCCCGAGTAGCTGGGATTACAGTTGCCTGCCACCGCGCCCAGCTAATTTTTGTGTTTTTAGTAGAGATGGGGTTTCACCATCTTGGCTAGGCTGGTCTTGAACTCCTAACTCTTGATCCACATGCATCGGCCTCCCAAAGTGTTGGGATTACAGGCATGAGTCCCTGCATCAGCTGAGAAGCTTTTACCAGGTATGTCTCCCACCCGGAGTTCTTAATAAACAGCCTCCTTCTAACAGTGAATGTCTCTCTCCTCAGTGGCCCTGCCCTTCACTGCTGGACCTGCTGCCTATGCTTTCAAAAAGTGTGATTCTCCTGCAGAAGGGCCTTGCCCTGCCCTTGCCCTGCCCTTGCCCCACCATTCTTTCCTCATCACTACCTCTCACCCATTTTTTGCATTGCACAGGACATGCCACAAGGCCCCAGCACTGGAGGAAGTTTGCCCTTTGGCTCATTCCTCTGTGAAGCTCCAAGTGCACCAAGAGCTTTTCCTGGTTTATGTAAAGCATGTCAAAATTTGGTGTGTGAATGTGCAAGTCCACAAAAAAGGAATTCAGGTCTGAAATCCACAGTTTTTGAAATCTGTGCATTTTGGAGATTCTTCAGTGTGACTTCATGCTGACCCTTCCTTCTTACTTTAGACGCTTTTGCTTCTGAAACAGAATAACCCTCTCTGCTGTTTGACAAATAGCTCAGATCACTCCTCTGTCCCTGACCTCCAGAAGGTGAGACTGGCCTTCTCTTCTGTAGCCATCAGCCTTTTGGTATAGATGAGTATGCTCTTTCACAAGGGAAACCATCCACGCCATCATCTTGAAAAGACACTATTTAAAGTTTGTGTTTGATGTATCTCTAAATGCAATTGAATCTTCAAAAATGTGCACCATGAAGCCGGAGAAATCTATTGCCTGTTGTCAGCCTAAAATTTGCATAACTAAAAGTATTTTCATAAAACTAGTGAGAGGCAAGGGAGATCTCAATCACCGATTTCATTATCATTGAGAAACTTTTCCTGAGAATGCCATGTAGAATACATGATACCACAATTTGACATTCAGAATTTTAAGAAAAAACATAAGGACAAATAAAGTACTAACTATTCATTTGGTTTTTTGATGCAAAGCATATGAAATGTTTACTTATTTTTCAACACATTTTTTTTTTTCCGAATACCATGCACTTCTGTGTCAGGCACCATGACAGGGGCAGAGGATTTCAGGATGAAGGCAGGCCTCTGGTCTGCCAGGGTTACAAGTCTGGGGAGAGCCAAATAGACATCAAAAGTAACAGCAAATATGTTAAGTGCTACAAAAAGTTATGTACAAGGTGCTGTGGGAACCCAGAAAACCAGCAAACTAATTATTCCAACTTTATCAGTTTTTAAAAATTATGTTTTAATTGGATTAATATATTATCCTGTTGTGTAAAACCTGTAACTTAAAAAACCTGTTGCAACCAGAAAGCTCTCTGATTGACTGATACCCACAAGTCAAAGGGAATTAGCGTAACCTCTTTTTGCATTCCTGATGATGAAATAAGTCCCGAAGGCCTTTATAATGTGTCGGTGTGAAAGGGAAATGGTTGTATGTACAAAATACACAAGGCATCTGAGCACCTAGAATGTATAAGGGGCTTGGGTGCTCAGTTGAACAAAGGTGATGTTTGGATGAGGTCAGCCGAGGATGTGGCTGTGTAATTTGCTCCTAGTTTCCAATCTAAACTTTGTCAGCAAGGAAGTGAAAGCAATAAAATGATCTCAAATAAGCAGATTGTTTGGAAGCCACACATTTATAAATAGTTCAAAGTAATCGTCTCAGAGTCTCAGCACCCCCTCAGAATGCTGAGTCATCTGGCATTGCTTATGGCATTGCAGTTTTATTTATACTACAACTCTTCCTGTTACCTAGAAGACGTTTTCATCTTTCCACAAGAAAGTTCCACCACAAGGTTGAATGTTTAAATATCTAGCATTAGAATGAATAAGACGGGTGGACTGGTTTCTTTGTAATAGCCATGTGCTTGGCATTACGCAGGTGTTTTCTGTGTATTACCTTATTTTGCCCTGAAAAACTCTACCAGGTAGGTAATTAACATCCCTGTTTTACGGATTAGGACACTGAGGCCCACAGTCTATTTTAGTAATGTGCTCAGGAGTAACACAATTTCTGTGAGCTAGAGTTGGGATTTTGATCCATGTCTCTGTAGTGAAAACTACTCTCTGCGCGTTAGTCCACGCTTTCTCATTTTCAAGTGAAGCAGAGGAACTTACTTACCCCTTTGTCCTTTTTCCCCTCACTGCTATGCCTATTTAAGCCTGCAGCTGTATGTTTAGCTATCAAGACTCGAGCAAAATCTTCAATCAAAATGCTGATGGAGTGTAAAGTTAGCAGCCAGAACATTTTCCAGGTTCAGTGGAAACTACTGAACCAAGGTGCAGAGGGAAAGAAGTAAAGCATAGAGTTTCTGTTGGTGGTGTTTGTCTTGCTTTTCAGTTCCAAATTTGCAAGAAAATGAGGAATCTGAGATTACACATGGTTTTCTTGTTAATTTTGAACGTGGCGAGTGGGATTGGGAACGGGATGCGTGGCAGGGCCATGTGGTGGTGGTAACAGGGGCCATTTATTAAATTGGTTTGAAATGCGAAGTCTCTGCTAAAAACCTCTTAGTGCCATCTTCAGCTTCATTCTATTTTAGATATTTAAAGCACCTCTGGAAAAAAAAGGAAATTGGATTGTTTTATGTTAAATTAAAATCCTGTCTAAGAGTGTGCAGTATATTCTCTGGAAATACTGCATTTTTGACACAAGCGATTACAAAAAAATCAATAATCAGAGAACGCTAAAGAGTCTTCTAAGCTTGCACAAAAGGCAATTAGTGTGGATTGATTTACTGTTATTTATTGTGATGAGATAATTGCCTCAACACAAGCCATTTTTGAACTTGTGGTATGCTGCGGTTTTAAAACATTTATTTTCTTAAATTGTTTAATTTGTCTCTGGCCTTATTTTAAAACCAAGATAGCTTTGTGCTTCGTAAATGATATGAAGGCCTGGCATTTTCTCTCTGGATCTTTACCCCGTGCTGTTTTTTTTTTTGTTGTTTTTTTTTTTTTTCTCCGTTGTGACGAACCCTGGATGGAACGTAAGTCCCAGCCTCATGTTCTCAGGTTTATAAATCCTGAAGCGATAAAGCAAAAAATATATTAAAAGATCTTTCTCTCCCAGCATGGATGGTGCCCGGTGGGCTCGGCCTTGAGCCTCTCCACTTTCAGGAAGACTTGGATTATAGACCAGAGTGTGACCTACCAAATCTGCCTGAATTATACTTGGCCACTGGGAAAAGGAGAAGGGAATGATGTTCTCATTCACCTGATATCCCGTAAACATCAACATTACTTTGAAATCTTTAGTACAAACTTCTTTACATGCTAACACGAGCCCATGAAAATCTGCTTCCCCCTCACTCCTTGAGGTCCTTGAAGAGGTCCGAGGGCCTCTTCCTTTCAGGCGTTTGTCTCTTGATATCTCTTGGCTTCTGCCTCTGTGTTTCTTTCCCCTTGTTTGTCTCCTGTGACTGTCAGTGGGTCACGGGGGTCTGGGTGTGTTTGTTTGGGTCAGGTGGAGTGCACCAGTTTCCCACATTGTCCTGCGTACATGTGGTTCACATTCCCACTGAGCTCAGGCTGGAGAAGAAGGTGAGCATTCTAGGTGCAAATGTTCTTTAGGAATTTTCCTTACGAGCACCACCATGTATCTTGTAATTTACAGTCTTGGTCCTTTGTTATGAATATGCATTTTTTTTTGAGTTGCCCACTGCCCAGTATAGGGGTACAGATCTTTGGCCATGGGCCTAGTGATCAGTATTCTTCTTGCTGCGGGGTGGGGAGCATTCACGCAGCTCTGCTGCAATGACTCTCAGGCACTGAGCAGCCTCTGGGGATGAACTCGTATTTCTTCTTCTTCTTTTTTTTTTTTTTTGAGATGGAGTCTCGCTTTGTCGCCCAGGCTGGAATGCAGTGACGTGATCTCGGCTCACTGCAAGCTCCGCCTCCTAGGTTCACGCCATTCTCCTGCCTCAGCCTCCCGAATAGCTGGGAGTACAGGTGCCTGCCCCCACGCCTGGCTAATTTTTTGTATTTTTAGTAGAAACGGGGTTTCACCGTGTTAGCCAGGATGGTCTCGATCTCCTGACCTCGTGATCCACCTGCCTCGGCCTCCCAAAGTGCTGGGATTACAGATATGAGCCACCGCACCCGGTCTGAACTCGTATTTCTATGAAACATTTCCGTCTGTCAGCCTGTGTCATCATCCAGAACATTCTGGAAGAGTCACAAGCTTTACTGGGTGACCCTGGGTAGATAATGGGCCTTGGAGTTCAGAGATTCAATGTGATGGAATTCTTCCGAGTGGAAAAGAAGTTTCTCGTGGGCACAGTTAATGTGGAGTAGTGAGGTGAGTCCGGCAGTCAGCCAATCAAGCTTTTGTTTTTGCATGTTCCATTCTGAGTCTCTAGTGCCCAGTGCTCCACTGGCTGTGGTGCAACCCAGCAGTAGCAGAAGACATGGCTTCTGTCCTCAGGAAGCTCAGCTTACCTAGGAAACAAGATAGACCCTCCCTGGAAGAGGCCGTAAGTCAGTGTTTTCCACGGCGTGCTCTCTAGAACACTAGTTCCCTGGGATGTCAGTAGGTGTTAGGTGGTAGGGAAACAGTATGCAGTGATTTTCAATCTCATTTGGCTGGAGAAGTCCCTCTCCTCCTATTTTTCCCAAAGTGCCTGCCAGCACTTACATTTTGTGAAACAGACTTTGGGAAACACTGGTTATCAGAGAACCCAGAAGTAGAGAAAATAGTATAATGAACCCCATGTATGTTTGTCACTTCAGTGACTTCTGGTCACACTCAGAGTTAAAGCTGAAATCCTACAGGTGGCCACAAGCACCTGCTCTGCCTGGCCCCTGGTTCCTGTGCCGCCTTGCCCTCCACCCTCCATTGCAGACGTGGCGTGTCCCACTCCATCTCCGTGCTTGGTTGCACCTGCTCTTCCCATTTCTCACTCTGCTTTTCTCTCAGGTAGCCACACGGGGCTTCTCTCACCTCCTTCAGGTCTTGGCTCAAATGCCTTATTTTTATGTGTTTAACAGCATCAATGGGTTATATATTTGCTTGTTCATAATGCTAGAATGTAAATTCTTTGAGGCTCTTTGTTTAGTTTTTGTCCTACTCCCAGCACCTATGCAGTGCTTAATAAATATTTGCTGAATGAACAAATGAGTAAATGAATAGATTCTGTAGAAATTTACTGTGATAGATTTATCATGGCCAACTTCCAGGTGGAGGTAGGACTCTGAGCTCCTTCAAGGGCTTGGAGCCACAAGGAAACAGCGTTCAACAGATCCTCTGTTTCTGGGCCATGCCTGGTCCTTCACTCCATTCTGTGGCTTTGAGCTCTCAGTTCTTCCCTCCTCTCACAGTTGCCAGAGGCCTCTTTAGGTTAATACAAGATAAAACATGTGTAAGTGCTTTAGAAAGGACGTGCTCAGCCCAGGATAACCAAGCATGGTCCCAAGGCTCATGGGATTCTTCACACGCACCAGATGCAGTGAGCCAAGCCCTGGAGGATGTTGAAGGATCACAGCAGAGGTTCACTGCAGCCCACCAGGAGCCCTCCTCTTAGCAAAGAGCAGGTTTACTATCTGTAAGTGTATTGTTTTCTTATGTTGAGCACAGCAAACCTAACTGCATTATTGTTATGTTCAAGAAGCCTCAGTGGAGATTCCTGTAAGAGGGAGTGCATGTAATCTGTTTCTGGTGTGTTCTTTGGAAATCTATGCAAATGCAGTTATAATCAATCTTCACTACTGCAGTGGTGTTAACTCTGACCTGCAGTGTTTGGTAGTTCTGTGGGCAGTTCTGTGGGCAGTTCTGTACAGAGCCAGGTCCTGAGGAGGGAATAGAGAGGGAAGGGGAATAAATGGTGAGAAGGTTATGCTACTAGAACTTTGGGAGCTGGAATTGATGCTGTGAAAACAGCACCATCTTGTTGATGCTGTGATTTGAAATGCAAAGTCATCTGCAAAACTGAAAATGCAGTATAAAAGCAAAAGTTGCAGAAATCATCCATCTGATCCGTTAGCAGGAGAGATTATTGCTGAAGTGAAGCTTGTTTGTGGTGAACTTTGGTGATCAGTGCTCCAGCGGCCAAGGAGACCGGGGCGTGAACATTAGGATCTGACAGACCTTAGCTAGAATGCTAGTTTGGCTGGTGACTAACTGCATGACCTTCAGCAAGCCACTTAACTTCGCAGGGCCTTGTCTGCAAGATGAGAATGTTAATATCTCCATCTTTACCCTGGGTGACTGAGGCATGTAGTAGAAACTCAGTGACAGCTCTCATTATCTGTTGTGAATTTGGGGTCCCCTCCTTGAGCTCATCTTCCTCTGTTGCTGCAAATGTAAACAGGAAGTGCTCAAACTCCAAATGCACGTTAAAAGAAATACCGTTGGTTCTGTTCCTTTAACTGAGGCATTTCCACTGTTCTTTGTGTAAACTGTCAATGATAATAATTTGATGAACATCTCCATGCAGACTGCTCTGTTTACATTAGCTCCAGTCCTTGCAATAAAAGGAGCAAACATTCTCAAAGTTGCAAAGCTGTTAGACAGTAGAGCTAGATTGAGGTCTGACTCCAGAAACCTCTGCCAATTAGGGGTTGTGAGAAGTGTCACAGGCCACAGACCTCTCCACTGTACATGGTGGGAAATATTTCTCAGAAGCATCTGTTCTGGTTGTCTTTTTCCCACAGAAATAAAAGAGAGGTAAGACTGAAGAAGCTATCACTTCATCCTTTACGGGCTCTGATTAGATGAAATTGCTTTCTAAGTCTCAGAAGTAACTAAATTAAGTCTGAATTCAAAGTTCTGAAGAACTTGGGATCCCGCCCTCCCCCAGCCCAGCTACACACTTCTCAGGGTGACTTGGTGCTAGCTTGCATTTTAGGGGATTGATGGCCACCCCAGACATTAATGAAAAAAACTTCATCTTCCTGTCGCATTTCCTCAGCTGCAGAAGTGCTGTTGTAAATCTAATAGGTGTCCTACCACCAAAACCCCTCGGGAAGCACTTGCATGATCAAGACCATCTCTCCACCTGGGTAACTTGATTTAAGCTTGGCAATGCCAGAGTTATAGTTAATATTTCCTCTAGACCTGTCACTGGGGTCTTTAGAGAGAAATTCCTACTATAGCCTCATTGTTGGAATATGTTATAGTATCAATGCAGTTTTTATCACACAGATGAAAGAAAATAAACCTAAAAATCACTTTGCATGTGCTGCAATAAGT
Organism: Gorilla gorilla gorilla; assembly: GCF_029281585.2. Taxonomy (NCBI): domain Eukaryota; kingdom Metazoa; phylum Chordata; class Mammalia; order Primates; family Hominidae; genus Gorilla; species Gorilla gorilla. The sequence continues at coordinate 140,372,834 of NC_073231.2, read as the reverse complement.
GTTGTTGTCATCAGTGTTATTAATGTTAGTAATAACTACCAGTTGCATGCTATGTATCATTCTAGGCATTTAATGTAAGTTCTCTATAGTCGTCATAAAAACCTTGTGAAGGGGGCCTCTGTTGCCTATTTACCCATTTGGTCATACATTTCTTTTTACTGTCTTTCTTTCTTTACTTTGCTTATTGTGAAATAGAATGTATGTCCAGAATAGTACATATGACATGAAGATGTGGTGTGATGAATAATTATGAAGTGAACACTTGCATAGCTGCTGCGCAGAAATAGACCATTGCCAGACACTGTCCTGTGGGGTCTTCCTGAGCCCACCCTTTCTCTGTCCCAAAAGTCACCACTGTCCCGACTTCAATGACAATTATTAGGTTGGTGCAAAAGTAATTGTGGTTTTTGCCAGTAAAACACATGCTAAAGCACCTTGTTTAGAGATGCATACATGGATGGCCTTACTTTTAATGGCAAAAACTGTAATTACTTTTGATCAGCCTAATACTTTTTTATTTCATTATAGTTTTGCCAACCACATATGCATCTCTAAACCATGTCTCATTTTTTAAATTTATTACTTTTTGTAGAGACAGAGTCGTGCTATGTTGCCCAGGCTGGTCTTGAACTCCTGGGCTCCAGGTATCCTCTCACCTTAGCCCCTGGACTAGCTGGGACTACCAGGAGGACGTGTGCCACCATATCTAGCTAATTAAAAAAATTTTTTTTGTAGAGACAGAGTCTCAGTATGTTGCCCAGGCTGGTCTCGAACTCCTGGGCTTAACCATTTCTCCCACCTCAGCCTCCCAAAGTGCTGGGATTACAGGTGTGAGCCACTGCACCTGGCCTTGTGTATTTGTTTTGAAGTTTACTTCTTTACTCAGAGTTATATTGGTCAGACTGACCAGTTCTCACATGTAGCCCTAGTTCACCCATTTCTTTGCAGTTCATATACCATTGTGTGAAACATGACTCCACCATGTGAACCTAGCATGATGTAATTATTCATTCAATTGCAGTGGATAATTGGGTTCCTTCTGTTTTGTTGCTTTTATGAGCTCAGTTGCTGTGGACTCATGACGTGTGTGTCCCCTGGTATGCTTGTGCACCAGTTTCTCCAAGATGCATACACCCACAGAGGACTTGCAGGCCATGGGATGCACAGCTTCAGCTTTGCTAGGTGATGCTCAACTGTTTTCCAAAGTGGTTGCACCAGTTTGCAGCCACATGCATTAGCCTCTCTTGGTCCATATCTTGGTGTGAACATTCCGTGTTGCCAGTCTGGTGGCTGTGCAGTGACCTTCTATGTGGTTTTACTTTTATCTTCATGATTGTTAATGAGGTTGAGCCCCTTTTCATATGTTTTTTAGCTGTTTGGGTTTCTTTACTTTCTTTTACTATCCTTCCCTCCCTCCTCCACCTTTTCTTCTAGTAAAGTATCTGTTCAACTATTTTTTCATTTTTCTGTTGGGTGATTTTGTTGTTATCTTGTCTTCAGGAATTCTTTATCTCTTTTAAGTGTGGGTCATTTTTGGTTATATGTTAGGAATACAGTTTCTCCTTATTTGGCTTTTCTTCACTTTCTTTATGATGTCTCTTAAAGTTCTTATATTTAATTTTTTTTAAAAAAAACCATTTCAACCAGATTTTTAGTTTTTTTTCTTTTGTTGTTGTTGTTAGGAGGGTTTGCTGGACTAACTACATGTGAATCATTAACAGAAAGAGGCAAGCAATCTTCCCTTTTTCTTTAAGCCACATAACTATATTTGAGCATCTGCCTGTGCTGGGCACTGCACTGGCTGCTGGGGGAGCATAGGTGAGCGTGTTCTGATGTGGACTCTACTCTCAAAGGATTTGCAGCCTGTGGAGGGCGGACCTGGAGAGGCAGGTGGCAGTTACACCATAGCGGGGTTAATGCTTTACCAGGTGTTGGGGGACAGATGAGAAGAAGAACTTACAACTTCCTGGGAGAGTTAGGGAAAATTTCAGGGTGAAGGAAGGGGGAGTAAAGAGCAAGCTGAGGCTCGTGAAGAATGGATGGGAGCCTAGCTGATCAACATTCCCATTCTTAGTACCACAAGTCAATGGGTAGACATTTTTAATAACTTGAGGATAAAGAAAACGTTGAACTCATCAAGTTTGGCTCAAATCTGTGAAGCATAATAATATTGTCTTCTTTCAAAGCATAAGAGGGGGCATTGTTTTAAGTGGGGAGGGTGGGTATTTATACAATGTCATCCCACGATTTATGCTTTGGGGATCTAAGGCTTGATGCATTGCTTGGAATGAATGGGTCAGCATTGAATCCAACGTGATCAACTTGTTCCTTCAGACAAGTTTTGCTGACTTTCACCGTCAGTGGCATGTTTCACTAGATGACCATAGCCCCTTCTCACTTTGGTGTCATCTAGTATTAGAATCAATAGATTCTTTCTCAAGGATATTGAGGGGAAGATACACAGAGCCTGACCCAAGGAACTCAGTAGAATAGAGTAATATCAGAAGGACAGAAGTGGATGCCTGCATACAACAGTTGCGAGATCTGCTAAGGGGCAGGAACAGCCTCCTGTGTGCTGAAGTTGTCCTGAAAGTTAGTGAAGTAGAGAGAGCAGGTGGGGAGTGTTCTCAGTCAAAAAGGAATGGCTTGAAAACATGAGTGGCAGCTGCGGGAGTGAGATGGTTTGGAGCAAGCTCCTGCACATCTCCTGCATGTGCCTGGCTGACTATCACAGAGAGGTGTGGGCAGGTCATCTGGGTATTTGTACATGACCCCATCTCTTCTTCTGTGCAGTAACTGCATGTGCCTGGCTGACTATCACAGAGAGGTGTGGGCAGGTCATCTGGGGATTTGTACATGACCCCATGTCTTCTGTGCAGAAATTGCATGTGCCTGGCTGACTGTCACAGAGAGGTGTGGGCAGGTCATCTGGGGATTTGTATGTTACCCTATCTCTTCTTCTGTGCAGTAACTGCATGTGTCTTGCTGACTATCACAGAGAGGTGTGGGCAGGTCATCTGGGGATTTGTACATGATCCCATCTCTTCTTCTGTGCAGTAACTGCATGTGCCTGACTCACTGTCACGAGAGGCGTGGGCAGGTCATCTGGGGATTTGTACATGACCCCATCTCTTCTTCTGTGCAGTAACTGCATGTGCCTGGCTGACTATCACAGAGAGGTGTGAGCAGGTCATCTGGGGATTTGCACATTACCCCATCTCTTCTTCTGTGCAGTAACTGCATGTATCTGGCTGAGTGTCACAGAGAGGTGTGAGGAGGTTATTTGGGGCTTGGTACATGCTCTCCTTCCCCTACCCCCCTGCCCTCACTTCTGTACAATACCTGCATGTACCTTACTCACTATTACAAAGAGGTGTGGACAGGTCATCTGGGGCTCTCCACAGGCTCTGGCAGACTTTGAAGGCTCTGAGCAGGGGGCTGATAAAGACACTTGTGCGAGATCATATCCTATGCAGCAACATGGATCAAGCTGGAGGCCATTATCCTAAGTGAATTAGTGCAATAACACAAAACTGTGATACCACATATTGTCACTTACAAGTGGGTGCTTACTGACTACACATGAACACAAAGAAGGGAACAGTACACACTGGGGCCTGCTTGAGGGTGGTGGGAGGAGAATGAGGATTGAAAAACTACCTGTTTGGTATTATGCTAATTACCCGGTAACAAAATTATCTGTATACCAAACCTCTGTGACATGCAATTTACCCATGTAACAAATCTGCACACATACCCTTTGAGCCTAAAATAAAAGTTGGAAAGAAAAGAAAGACACTTGTTGTAGAGAGAATGGCAGGATCAAGACTAGGGTAAGAAGGGCAGTTTGGAGACTTGACTTTGGTCCAGGACACAGCTGCCTGAGGGAAATCTGCTGATGGGGTGATGGGGTGTTCCGGATAGAGGGAGAGTGAGAATGCAAATGAGAAAGGAGCCAGTATGATTCGAGTCCAGTGAACGAGGGTGACCATGGAGAGGGATGTGGTCAGAGAAGTGGGCAAGTCTGGATCGGGCAGGCCTTGTAGAGAAGAAAGTTACCAGCTGGCCTGGCCTTCAAGGTCCTGGCATCTGGGAGGGAGGAGGTAAGATGTAAACACTCAGGACCTCCAGTAGAAGGTGGTGAACGAGGTAAAAGGATTTAGTGGAATGCCTGTGAATGTGGCGCCAGCCACCTCCAGTTCCTGACATATTGCTTGGCATGTAGTAGATACTCAGCAGATACTTTATTTATGAGTAAAGATAAGAGATCTTTTTGGAAAGAAATGGCAGCATGACTTGGCATTTAATTTTTATGTGAGTTGATGACATATTTTGCCTATTTTTCTTATCTTTCAGTGGATCATGGTTGATTGATCCTGCGATTGTCATTCCTCAAACTCAGACACTGGCATTCTCCATTCTCTTCCCTTCCCCCTCTCTCCCTTTTCTTTCCTTTTTTCTTTCTTCCTTTCCTCCTTTCCTCCTCTCTTTTTGTGTGTCTCTTTACTTGTGGTAAATGACGATTAACTGATGATTGGCTTGTATTAGTCCATTTTCTGTTGCTTATAACGTAATACTTGAAACTGGGTAATTTATAAAGAAAAGGAACTTATTTCTCACAGTTCTGGAGGCTGTGAAGTTCAGGGTGAAGGGGCTGCATCTGTTTGAGAGCCTTCTTGCTGGTGGGGACTCTGCAGAGTCCCAAGGCAGTGCAGGATATCTCATGGTGAGGGGGCTGAGTGTGTTCGTGTACTAGTGCATGTCCCCTTTCTCGTCTTAATAAAGCTACCAATTCCTCTCCCATGACAACCCATTAATCCTTCAATCCTTGAATATGTAAATCCATTCATGAGGGCAGAGCCCTCATAATTCAGTCACGTCTTAAATGCCCAAACTCTCAATACCCCTCAATACTCAGTAATACTACATTTCAATATGAGTTCTGGAGGGAAAAATATTCAAACTATATGCATGGCTATCTCCAAATCTGAAGTCCAAGATTTCCCTTAAGGTCACGTGAGGAAGCGCTGACAGAGCCTGCCGTCCTGGCCAGCACATGGAACCCAGGGCCCGGAGTCCTGCTGGGCCTACGAGAACTGGCCCCTCTCCCCTCTGGTGCCAGTGGGCAGGGCCACTTGATCTACGGAACCCTGAGCACATTTTCATGAGCCTAAAAAATGACCCCAAACTACAGGAAAACTACAAAATCAAGATGAACAAATGCCTACAGGCCAAAGTTTAACTTAATTGATGGTTAGATATAGTTCATAAAAATTTCGTGACACTTGAAATCTATTTTTTAGGTTAGAGTTTTTTCACTTTTTCAGAATTTCCCAGTCCGCTAGATGGCGACTGAGGAATAAAGGCATATGAGAGTGATGGTTAGTGTTTCTAAGTGGCTTAACATGCAACATTTTTAAAGTCTTTTTACTTACATTTACAGGAGTGAGTCTGGGGCAGTTGATGTATAAGTAGGTACAGTTTAATAGGGTCATGGTGGTGTAGGTGGGACTTTTCGTAGCCTTTGAAGGTGGTGGAGGGACTCTGTGCCTCCATGCTGCAGGCAGGCAGGCTCCTACACAAGGTCCCAGGCTACATGAAGAGAAGAGCTTCTCTAGAAGGGAAGAGAATGTTCTTGCCATGGGGGAAATTGGGAGGACACCCACCAGGAGGTTTCTTAGAGCCTCAGATGACCACATTAGAAATAAAAATATGTGAACATGTTAAAAGAGAACATTTAAGAGAGATAGAGAGGGTAAAACCAGCCAGTCCTGAGGGCTGAGATGATGTGTGAGAGGGAGGAGATGGAGTTCCAGACTCCACACTCCCCTGATCCTCCCACCTACTGTCTGTCCTCTCTTGTCCTTCTTCCGAGCCCATCTCCTTTTGGCTGCCTGCCCCTGCATCCCAGCGTGCTGTTCCAATCCTGCTTCTCTTCTCACTTTATACACTCTCTTTCTATGGCTGCGTTCAGTCTTAGGGCATCTGCTAGTTGCCTGTGCTAATATGCTAATGAACTGATTAAAGACCACAGTAGTGAGGCCTATGGGGTTTTATGATTCTCAAAGCACAGTCATACTCTGTGTTTTTGGTGCCCCATCTAATCTCCGTCAGGTAGGCAGGGAAGGTTTGCTCTCCCATTTCACAGATATGGATTCAAAAGCAGTGGAGATGTAATGACTTGGCCAGGGTGACTCCACTGTTAGTGGTGGGCCTAACACCTGACCCTCTTCTCCTGCTCCTGGTTCATTCATGCTCCCGCACTCCGCTCTTCTACCCTTGCTTGACATAGAATGCAATCATGTCCTTGAGAAGGTCCTTCTGTGTTGTAAAGTTGTCCGCATTCTAAAAACACCACTTCTGTCAGCAGTGTATAAATGGTCTTGTACCAACCAGTCCACTTCATGTAGGTCATAACCATTACCTGGCCTTTTTCTGCATTTGAATCCAAATTTTCTGATACCAGACGGGCGGTTAGTCTCCTTCTGTATGTCTATCTCTGTCTGTATCTCTATTACTACATCAGCCAGGTTGTTAAACTGAGGTTGAAATAGTGATGTATGACCCCAGGTTTCACACACTAGTGTCATCTGGCACTTTCTGTTTTGCCTTTATTCTTCTTCACCCTCTCCAAGGTAGGCCTATCAACAAAGGGGGGGATTCACATCTGATCTTTGAGCCTTTTGATGTATGTGCCACCTTAATACCATACTTGGTTGCACAAATTAGACTGCAAAAACCTTACCTGATGACAGCCTTCTTGCTTGCTGCGAATAGGAGCCAACAGAGCAACTCCTCTTTTTGCCAAAAAGCCATCCTGTACATTGCAGTCAGTTGCCAATGTCATGACTTTGAACATTACCACATCACCAGCTTCCCATCTGCTTTCAAACATTCCTCTAGGTCCCTTCCTTGGTGCCGATGGGAAATGTGATCACTTTAATGTAGTTAGAGGTTTTTAGATGTCTTCTAATCAGGTTTTTCGGAACCCAGTTTCACGGGTGAGGTATGATTCCCTGTGCTCTTCTACTCTCTTTCTTTCTGTTTAAAGAACAAAAACAGCAAAGTCTCAAATTATGAAAATGTGTATTTTACCTGCTTTTTATTTTTAAGAGACAGGATCTCACTCTGTCACCCAGACTCATAGTATGGTGGTGACATCTTAACTGCTTTCTTGACATAAAAATAAGGACTTAAAGAATTTCAGCTTTAACACATTCAATCTCGTTTTCTCTCAACTCAATTTGTAAATCTTCAATGTACGTCTTTTTAATCTTTATCTTTTTTTTTTTTTTTTTCTTGTAACAGGGTTTCACTTTGTCACCCAGGCTGGAATGCAGTGGCGCAATCTTGGCTCACTGTGACCTCTGTCTCCCAAGTTCAAGCAATTCTCGTGCCTCAGCCCCACAAGTAGCTGGGACTACAGGCATGTACCATCATGCCCGGCTAATTTTTGTATTTTTAGTAGAGAAGGGATTTCGCCATATTACCCAGGCTGGTCTCGAACTCCTGACCTCAAGTGATCTGCCCGCCTCAGCCTCCCAAAGTACTGGGATTACAGGCGTGAGCCACTGCGCCTGGCCCAATATACCTTTTGAGAAAGATTTTTTTGATGCCACATTTTGAAAAAAGGAACATGACCCAAAGCCCAGCTTGTGCTCCTGGTCTTTTCTCCTCAACTTGCCGAAGCCTGGTTTTTGTGTTTCTCATGCTGCTGAACCTCTTCTTGGTAGGTCACTGGCGCCACCCCCTGATTGCCAGGTCCAGTGGACACTGGGGAGGCCCCTTCCTGTTGGATTTCTTAGAGCGCTTAGCTTCGTTATCCTCCCCTACCTGGAGGACCTTATTCCTCAGATCCTGTGATTCCAGACTCCCCTGATCCCTGCACCTGTTATCCTCTGTCATCCTTTTTCCAAGTCCACCTCCTTTTGCCTGCCTGCTCCTGTGTTCCAGGGTGCTGATCCAATCCTGCTTCTCTTCTCACTTGATATACTCTTTCCATGGCCACATTCAGTCTTAGGACCTCTGCTAGTTGCTTGTGCCCTGATCTGTGTTTGCAGCCCGGAGCTGTCCTCTGAGTTCTAGACCCACCCTGTGGGATGTTCAGAGTTCTAGAAATACACCCTCTCCCTCCCATTATCCATATGACTTCCTTCTTGCTGGTGGCCTTCCTTGCCTTCTGCCATCCATACTGGAAGCTTGGGATTCATCCTAGAGGCTCCATCTCCTCCCTCTCACACATCATCCCAGCCATCAGGTCTGGCTGGTTTTACCTTCTTCACCTCTCTTAAATGTTCTCTTCTTTTCCCATATTTTTATTCCCCTGCCTCATTTTAGGCCTTTAGCATCTCTCGTCCGTACCACTGCAGTTAACTGGATAATTGGTTCCCTGCCTCCAGTCTTGTTCCTTTCAAGTCCATTTTTTCCATTTAACTTCCAGGTATCCAGAGGGATATTTCAAAATGGGAAGTTGGACATTGTCCCGCCTGACATCTACCAGGGGCTCCCATTGTCTATCATTACTTTCCTGACCCAGCACACAGCACACTGGCTGGTATCGACCCTCATCTTCTCCCCTGCCAAGTCCCTGCCTCCTAATGATAGCCCAGTAACTGCCCACATCTCTCCCAGTCCACTGTGCGATTCCTCGGTTTAGAGGTTGATACTTAGATCTGGGCCACCTTATGTCCAGGAGACCCAAGAATACCAACCTGTGCCCCTCTCAGTTGGGGTTTTAGAGAGATATATGCTAGGGAAAAAAATGGCCAGTGGAAAACCAAATCATCTCTTTATTGTTGGCTGGGCCTGGGGCCCCAAATCTGATGCAAACCAAGTAACCAGGCTAGGAGACTGTGAAACTATGGCAAGTCTCTAAACCATTCTGTGTCTCAGTTTCCTTACCTGTAAAAATGAGGATAATAATTGCACGTACCATATGAGCTTGATGTGAGACTTATAGGAATTAATCCATGCAAAACATTTAGAGCTATCTGGCATATAGTAGCTATCAGTAAAAATTAGAGAAATCAGTAATATTTATCATGTTAGATCTCATTACTTTGGTTAAGAACTTCTGTGCAACACTGAATAATAGCTATGCTAATGGGCTCCCTGTCTTGTTTTTTGGACCACGATAAGAACTTTGATGTTGCATTCCAAATGAGCTATGGAGCCAGTTTATATCTTCCTCCCAACTCTAGGCTGGATTCTGTCCTGAAAGCTCTGATTAAATAACTTCCCTTTTGAGATCTAGTGTCATTCGTTGTTTGCGAGTTTCTGACTTAGAAACCAAGTTCTATGATTTAGTTTGCCTGGATAGCATTTAATCTTTGGAGTTGATATTTAAGTCCCAAAACCTGTACATATTTAGGGAATCACAAATCTGCCTCATTTGCCATGTATTCCTGGGGTTCAGAGGATATTCAGAGGTCAGTAAATATATGCTTCATAAATGAAACCTTGAGACTTGGATTAGCGATGCTATTCCCTACCTCTGCCTGTGTCCTTCCCTGCATCAGCCCCAGGAGAATTCCCTGCTGGCCTGTGGCAGTGCCTCACAGGTCAGAACTTGTTTTGCTTGAAGAGCCTAGATGAGGCTCAGTTCCCACACTTTGGGAGAGAAGATCCCCAGCAGAAAATAGGTGGTAATTGACTTCATGTAGAGGTTCTAATGGATGTGAAGAGTAGAAACAAGACCAATGAAGGAAAGAGTCTGGGAGGTTTATCTTCCTAACTCCCCCTGCACTGGTCAGCAGTGAAAAGGCTGCTGGGGGATGTTTTGAACCCCCTGCATCAAAGCAGAGGCTAAGTAGACAGCAGACTGCTAGAGAGGCTACAGAAGAAAGTGTTTCATGGAGGGAAGATTTCGCCAAGTCAAGTGTTTCTTTCAACTCTCAGAATTGAAAATTTTGATAGAAATTGCTAGCTCAAGAGACTGAATCCTCATTTGGGCTCACACACACATTTTTTGCCAATATGCTTACATTTTGGCAACTTTTCTTCTCGTTAGCAATTCTGCCAATGGATGGGCATGGGGAAGAAAGCGAGCTGAACTCACAGGAAGCTGTTTATCTGCTTTGCCGCAAGAAGGGTGAAATTGGCTCTCAAGTCTGAAGCTAGGTTTGCAGGATCATTTCTTATTTTCATCGCCCTTTTTCTTCCTGCCTTTTATGCCCACTGACTGCCCGATGATGGCAATATAGCATTTTCACTTTTTCTTTTTGATTTCTGTGTAAATGCTAACATTCCAAAAATAATATCTTCATGTTATTTGCTTATTTAGAGATGAAAGCATTTGAAAATGGTTTAGCTTTTATTTTAACTTTGCAGTAATCATATATTAGAATTCTAGACCTTTTGTTCTCTGTGCACTAGATGAGAAAGCCTGACAAATTTTGCCTTTGTTCCAGCTCCTTTTGTTTAGTAAATGCTGTGGGCCAAACTCCAGGGATTCCTTACCCAGGGACTTAATGTAGAAACGCAGCACACCCGGTGCGGCACAAAGCATCCGGTAACCAGAGTGTGGCCTTGGTGTAGGGCGAAGTCCCTGGGGAATGTTTTAGAGCAGGTTGACCGACCAGATTAACTGCCCTGTGTCTTTCCCAGAATGGCCCTTCTGGGGATGGCAGTATTCCCTTCATAGGCTGGGAGAGTCTCCTCTGTGCTGGAGAGAGAGGGAGAGAGAGAGAGAGAGAGAGAGAGAGAGAAAGAGAAAGGACAGGGGCACTCTGGAAAAGCTTCCCAGGAAGGCTGGACAAGACTCTGTGATCAGTTGAATAGTAAGAAAGAAGGAAAAATGAAAGATGGCTGTGGGTTTCTGTCTTTGATGACTAACTGATTTTGCAGAAAGATGTGAGTCCAAAGTTTAAGGTGCCTATAGAACATCCCTGTGGAGATACCTGGAAGGCAGTTGAAAATTCCTGTGTATGGTTCAGGAGAGAGGACCCAACAAAACATATAGATCCACCAATCAACAATGCAAAAATGATAATTGGGACCAGAACAGAAGAACAAATCCAGCACAAGGCCAGCACCTTAGAGAGATCCAGCATTTCACATTAAACCTGGATTGCAGATCTTGTAAATAAATCTAGGAGGTTGAGCCCTAGCAGAACCTGGTGACAGTGGCATGACAATGTCACAGCTGTCACAGTGGGATGGGGCAGCCAGCCTAAGGAGATAGGATGGAGGAGCATGAGGTCTGAGCAGGGGGCATCCCAAGGAGTTGTTTGCTAGCAGATGGCAGAAGCCTGAGAAAGAGAGGTGACAGCATGAAGGCAGAAGGGGGAACTGCTCTTGGAGCAGGCAAGGGGCCTACGAGGAAGGAGTGTGACTTAGGCAGGGGGTGAGGTGGAAGATTTTCCTCTTCATTTTCTTCCTTTCCTCCCTCCTCTCTCTCTCTATCTCTCTCTCTATCTCTCTCTCTCTTTCTCCCTCTCTCCCTTTCCCCCTCTTCCTTTCCCTCTCTTTCTCTCTCTCCCTTCTGTCCCTTTCCCCGTCTCTTTCCTTGTCTCCCCTCTCCTCCTCTCTGTTCTTGTCTCCCCTTTCTCCCTCTCTCCCTCTCTCCCCTCTCTCCCTCTGTCCTCTCTCTCCCTCTCTCCCCACTCTCCCCTCTCTCCCCTCTCTCCCTTCTCTCTCTCCCTCTTCCTCCTCCTCTCCTTCTCCCTCTCTCCCATCTGCCTCTATGGGGCTACTTCATCACAGTTTTATACTTGAAGGGAAGAAACCTTGAAAGAGGAGCTGATCTAAGCTTCAAAGATGAGAGGACATTTTCTCTGTGTTGGTGCACTTCACATTCAGACATTGCAGTTGCTGGTTTAGCTCTTCTGGGCAACAGTGGTGAAAAGATTGATGAATTGGACAGTGGAGGAGTAAAGGTAGTGTTTGAGGTCTTAATAGATGCAGTAGTACATTAGCTTCCAGATGCACAGTAAGAATTGTGATAGAATTGTTGATAAAATCAATAAGAAACGCTTTGCATGGCATTTTAGGTATCAGTTTATATGATACCATTTAATTCTCACAACAACCTTATGACATGGGCATGAGCCTCATTTCCCTGATGAAAAGATCCATGCTAAGAGAAGTTTCAGGACTTGCCTGAGGTTCCATCATTGGTCAAGGCCAGAGGTATGGCTGGACTTGCTCCATCTGAGTCCCCTGCACCAGGCAGAGTGCTGCTCCCATTGTGGCTGCTCCATGGTCTTCTGCTCCTCCTGGGCTAGAAGGCTGCTGGGTCATCAAACAGGCCCTGAATGACCGTGGAGCACTGTCGGAATCATACAGCACGTGGATTACAGGGGCATGCTGGCAGCTCCTGACCAGGGGCCGTGGCATGGAATTTGACAGTGATGGAGATGCCCACCCGTCAACCAGCCAAAGGCCAGGTCTCACTGAGCTTCCCCAGGGGCCCAGCAGGTGCTTCTTTCCCCAGCCCCACTATTTATGCAGCCTCCGAAGCATTGTGCAAGAGGAAAGGCAAGACTGCATGACTTGTTTCTGGCCTCATCCCAAAAGTGTCTTGTCTTGACCAGGTGGGCATGAGAAATAGATTTTACCTGCTGGACTTCCCTGATGGTTGACACTTGTGTATGCCAGTGCTTGCAGGCAAATACTGCGGAGGAATTCATTTAGCTAAAGAAGCAAATACAGTGACGCATCACTGAATGGCAGGGATACGTTCTGAGAAATGTGTCCTTAAGCAAATTCTTAGTTGTAGAACATCATAGAATGTACTTACACAGATGCAGAAGGTATAGCGTACTTGCACTTGCAGGCTGTGTGGTAGAACCTATTGCTGTGACCACTGCTGTGTTTGCAGTCTGTAGTTGAGTGAAATGTCATTATGTGACACCTGACTGTATATCAGGGAACCAATTGTAATGAGAGCTACTTTTAATGTCATTCACTTAAAAAAATGATAGATTAGTGTATTGCTTTTTTTGTCTTCTTCTTGAACAAAAACTAAATTCTGAGGTGGATGAAAAAAGAAAAGAAGTAACAAAAGCAAATTCACTTAGTAGAGACAGCTCCTCCTCTGGGGCACCTTGTCCCGGTCCCTTGGTTGGTCACTGCAAAGGCAGGTCTCAGCATTCCTGCCCTAATGGTTTTCCCTAGAACATATCACAGGTGATGGGGCCTGCTCATCTCAGGCTTTCAGGGTGTCAGATGCTCACCAGGTGGGAGCAGCAGCGAAGGCAGACATCTGGGGCTCACCTTTCCTAACCCCTCCTCATTGTCCCCGCAGCCTTTCCGCTGTGCCCATTGCCATTACTCCTGCAACATATCTGGCTCTCTGAAGCGGCACTACAACAGGAAGCACCCTAATGAGGAGTATGCCAACGTGGGCACCGGGGAGCTGGCGGCGGAGGTGCTCATCCAGCAAGGTAGGCGAGGGGCCAGCGAGCTGGGGCCCTGCCCACTTCCTTTTAGGCCAAGTCCCCCATTGGGAAGAGCTGCTGACATCCTGCAGTTCAGTTCTGATACGTAAATGTGCCAGTGATGTTCATTCTTCATCGTCATAATTGTTGTCATCATCATCCTTATCATTGTTTGTCAGCATTACTTCTTGCCTGGTTAATATTACAACAACCTTAGTGGAAGTCTAAAATAACAGAAGTAAAAATTCACACACAAATTCTACTACCCTCAGCAATGCTGATTTGTCAGCATTGCCTTCCATTCTTTGTCCGTGCGTAAAGTTCGCAGAGATGAAAGTTCGGTTGTCTTTCTTTACTTCACGTTAACAGGAACATGTTGTTTTTCTTTGATATATTGTCTTCCTAATTATGATTTCTAAGGGCTTTTTGTAATTCAATGTTAAATGGAAACACTAACAATTCTGTTATTGAACATTGTGGGATTTTTAGATTTTTCTTTTTTGCAGTTATAACTAATGCTATTGTAGGCATATTTATAGGTGAACTTTTTTGGATTATCTAAAAATATTTATTAAGTAAGCTTGTTACTTATTCATTCTGAAAAGAAAAAAAAGACATTCTAGAACATTTAAACTAATGAGAATTGATGAAAACCTCTCTTCATTTTAAATTATTAAAACTTTTTGGGGTTTTTTGTTGTTTTATTTCAATAAATAATCACATTCCCACTGGAGAGGGCTTAGCTTATGTGCTGTTACCATACAGAGAATTCTGTTGTATTTATATCTACACTTCAATACTTCAGCTAAAAAATGATTGCAGCACACAGTTAGCTGCTCCTCTTTCCTAAGTCCTGTGACTATTTGAAGCTGAAGACAGATTTAGAAATCTGCCCCCAGTAAACAGAGATGTGGAATTGTAGACTGCTGCAGCTGGGGATGCTTGGAGTTTTGTTTCAGCGTGAAGCTCCGCTCGCTGTAATAGCCATGAAATGCATCTTAATGTAAAACAAATGAATTGACTATACCCTTCAGCACTTTCAGTGACAGGGCTGATGCACGGAAATAGATGAGCAGCACAGAAAACTCAGGATAATTTTAAAGCCATCCATCTGGGGTAACGGCGAGCATGTGCCTTCGTTTTCTTAATGGCAGTTTTATGGAGTTGGGGAGCAGGATATGCAGTGGGAAGGTCCCTGGCTCCAATCTGCATTCTTCTTTCTTAGCTGTGCCATCTTGGGCATGTTACCCAAGCTCTCTCCCTCTTAGGCTCTTCACCTGTAGAATGGAGTTCACAGCAGCCATCTTCCACGATGGTGGAGAGGATTAAATGAAAAAACACGTGCATGCCGTACATGTTCAGTCCTTGCTTTTGTATATTTTTTTCAGAACACATCTAGGAATTGTGGAGCCATCGCATTATTTTTTATGACCAACGCCAATGCCCCATGTCCAGGAATCACAGAGGGGAGAATAGATTGGCTTACAGCCCCAGTAAATAACTAGAGTTGCAGGTTAGGGATTCTTTTTCGCATCCTTCACACTCTTGGGTTGGATTGCCAGGAAATAGATGTTTATTGTGGCTGTTGGGACAGGCGTGAGGATCTGAGTGATGATACCATCATTGCCCTATGCTTCCAAACTTTCATCATTGCTGGAAAAAATGTGCTGAGGTTGAACTGTTTCATGCCCTAAGTTTCCAGTTAACTTCCTAAGACTCTCTGCAATCAGTCGGCATTCCCTGACAGGAGCGGGGTTTTATATTTTATCTTTGCAGGGTTGCTTTTGGTTACTCTTTCAGAGATACACATACAGACACACAGACACACACAGATATGTATTCACAGTTGTTCCTAGGCATCCATGGGGGATTGGTTCCAGGACCCTCCGCAGATAACCACAATCCACAGATGGCTCAAGTCCATTATATAAAATGGCGTGGTGTTTGGATAAAGGCTACACACATCCTCCTATGTACTTTAAATCATCTCCAGATTACTTATAATAACTAATACAATGTAAATGCCATGTGAATAGTTATTATACTTTGGTTTTTAATTTGTATTATTTTTTATTTTTATATTGTTATTTTTTTTTTACTTTTCCTGAATATTTTCAATCTGCAGTTGGTTGAACCCATGGATATGGAGGGCCATCTGTACATATATATATATAGATGTAGCATTTGCATATGCATATGTACGTGTATGCATATGTATGTATATATGTTTATCCCCCCATTCCCTTCAAGGGGCATGTTGAAGAAGGAGACAACCCAGCATCTCTTGACTCTTAAGAGGCCATGTGCCGTTGTGCTCTGGCAGGAGAACAGTCTCTGAAATCAGATGGCTGGTGGAGTATGAACACAGTTTAGAAATCTCAGAAGCACAAAGTTCACGTTGTTCTTATGTCTGGGAGAGAGGAGCAGAATGAAAGGAGAACATGAAACCAGATTAAATTACTGTTTCAAAATGTTGAATTGTTTGGAACCACTGGAATTTTTCATTTTCTTTTGATTAATTTCAAGTAACTCTCTCCATCCCCATTTGGTTTTATTTTCCTCTTCTACTCCCCCAAAAATATCTTCATGAGACTTTATAATTTCATGTTTTGATATAGAGGAAGATGTCTTAAAATAACATCATAAAAAACACAAATAACATGTATTTTTCTCAAAAGGATTTTACACTCTCCTTTAAACCATGTGCAGGGATTCCTTGTGTATCAGCTGTGTTAAACAGTGTCACACTGTGACATGTGCAAAGCTATTGATTCCTAGGAAAGACCCTCCTGCCTGCTATGCCACTGGGATCCTGGGATTCCAGGGAGGGGTTCAGTGCACAGTGCTGCAGAGGAGGTCAGGAAAATGGCCTAAAAGGAGCTGAGGGTTCCCACATCAGATACTTCTGTTCTGTGTGGGTTTCTAAGGGAAGGTACTATGGCATTCTCCGTGGAGTTTGGGTGGTTTACAGTGTGTTCCCAAAGCTTGCTGGGAAGAGTGGCTGCTAAGGCTCTTCCCAAGTAGGAGGGAGGGGAAACCTGACTTGTAGAATTTGCCAATTTCTGTAGTGTAAATACTTCTACCGTGGCCAAGTTTAAGCTGCTCACATGATGTCCCTCAACGTGGAGCTGGGGGACATGTGCACATTTGGCTTATGAGCTTGCGTATCTTGGTTCCCACGTACCTTTCACCCTGAGGGCGCTGGGTGACATTGCCAGGTGTCTGCCACCAGGGCCTGTCTGGATGTACTGATCCCTCAGTACTCTGATACTTTGTAGTAATTAAGGTAGTACTGAGCACTATGTAAATATTATACTCCTGGCTTATATTTTATGTGCATCTGATGCTTTGAAGACAGATTCCTCTTAGCCATCACTTCTTCATTAATATGGATTTGAAGCATTCTCCCACACAAATGCACATTTCATGCTGTTTAAGGAAGAAATACTTGTATTGCTTCAGTGGGCCTGCCCCTTTCCTCCCCTTAAAATACACCTGATTAAGCTAGCTCAAGAACTGGTTCAGTAAATCACAGGCTGTGAGAGGCATCAGATACTTTGGTGCTAAGCTTTATGAATCTTTTGCTCACTCCTAGAGCGTGTAGCAGGGTGAGGATGGGGTTTAGTGGGCTTTCCAGTGGCTTCCAAGCCTTCCCTCAAGTCTCTCTAGGTTATTGGAATGACCACACGCTTGGGAGTCAGATGGACCTGGGCCGGGATTTTTGATCACTGTGGACCTTGGACCAGGTACTTAACCTCTCTGAATCTTGGTTTATATACCACCAAAGAGGAAGGCTCATAACCTACCTTCACAGCAGTTGCAAAGATTAGATATCATTCTCTAAGATTCCCAGAGAGTGCCGGCAGTAAGTTCTTGATGAATGGCTCAAATCCACTATTACATTTATCTGCATATTTCTACTTTGAGCGTGTATCTCTCAAGCGCCTACAGTGTGCCTGGAACCATGCTAGGCACTGGGACTTGGTGTCAAACAAGGCAATCGTTGGTGGTATTATTGTTATTCCTGCCCAGGTTGGGGACCAGGGCTAGGCAGCTCCCGCCAAAGCTCTGTATTCTAATTACAGCAGAAGGAATACATCCCCTTCAGCTGTGCCCTGGAGCGGAGTTAGCTGCTTCTCCCAGGGGGCTGTGTCCCCCAGTTTTAGAGTCATTGAAGTGTAAGGGTGGGTAACTGGAGCAAGAGGAAGCAATAAGAGGAGAAGTGTCAAGGAGACGTCTTAGTATTTGGCATCTGCTAGAATCTTTATGTTACTTTGAAGTGCTATATTAGAAAAATGTAAATATGTATGCATGTGTACCTTGGATGTATGTTTGTATATTAGTTTTTTACACCAGATTCAGGGAAAATAGCGTAGCAGGAAATCCAGAAACTGTGAGGTAACCCACAGGTGATGTATTTGATTTTTAGACATCTTAATTTTAAAATTGTTTTTATTAGGGCCCAGATTCAATAAGTTCTTGGCACATGCTTCTAGTGATGTGATATAATGCTGTGTTATTGATTGTTATTTTATGTGTTAATTTATCTCTCACAATGGCCCTGTGAGCTTGGCATAATCGTTCCTATTGTGAAATAAGGAAATGAAGGGAGTGCTAATGACTGACCTCAGGTCACACCAAGCGAGCAAGTGGCCAAGCCAAACTCAGTCTCCTGATTCAACGTCTGTGCCTTTGCCACTCCCATGTTTGATGTCCTCTAAAGTTTGTAGATGTTTGCACTTATTAGAGAGGAGGAGGAGAAAGAGGAGGAGAAGGAAGAGGCATGGTCATCTCTTAAGCAATTGGGCCACATTTGCTGGTAGTTTGTGGAAAAGTCACACACATGGATACTGTTTATTTTCTCTTATTTATTCACCCCCGAGGCTAATTGCTAATCTGACCCAAGACTGACTCTGAAACCTATTTCTTTGCAAGTCCTTCCCTATGGTTATCCAGAGTGTCTCAGATCCCAAGATTTGGGGGCGTATGTGAGGGGAGGGGGCGGATGGGAAGACCTGGCTTATGCTCCTCTGCCAAGTGTTTCTCATTGGGTTTGGGATATCGGCTTGGCTGATAATAAAATGCACTTTGTTTCCTCTGCTGCATTTTCCCTTTTGCTCTTTTTCTTGAGGATCCTGTGGGAAGAGGGGCTGAGATTTAAATAGGATTCAGATAGTCCCAGGTAGGATCTAATATTGCATGCCATGTCACCAGGAACCCTCCACCTCAGTGCTTGCATGTGACTTCCGGTTAATTTCTACCCGTAAGCACTTCCTAGCTCTGAACTGGGGCCCTGGCTGGGCCTAGGACAGACACTGAGTTAAGAGACAGTAGGAAGTGCAAATGTCAGCAAAATTCTATTCCATATTCACTTGTTAATCTGTGTAATACAATTTTTCCGTATCCACTTTCCTTGGATAATTTACCTGCTTTTGTTCCTTGTCCTTATCCGTATTCGTATCCGTCAGTGCCTGTGTTAGTTGCCTGTAGCTACTGTAACAAGTCACCACACACTTCGTGGTGGATTAAAACAACACAGTTTTATTATCTTAGTTCTGAAGGCCAGAAGTCCAAAATGAGTCTCACCAAGTTAACATCAAAGTGCTAACAAATATTCCTTCTGGAGACTCCAGGGGAGAATCCCTTTCCTGGCCTTTTCTAGCCTCTAGAGGCTACCTACATTCCTTGCCTTGTGACCCCCTTCTCCACCTTCAAAGCCAGAAATGGCCAGTGGAGCTTCTCTCAGATTGCATCTCTGTGCCCTCTCCTGCCTTCTTCTTATAATGACCCCTGTGATAGCATTAGGCCCACTCGGAGAAACCAGAATGACCTCCCCCTCTCAAGATCCTGAACTGAATCACATAGTTTTTGCCATGTAAGGTAACATGTTCACATGTTCTGGGGATTAGGATGTGGCTGTCTTCAGCGGCCCATTATTCTGCCTACTGTACTCAGTGCCTTTTTTAAGAATAGGAACTTTATTGCAGTGGCTCATCTCAAAAAAAATAAAAAATAAAAAAAAAAAGAATATGAACTTTAGCATCTTCACCTTCGTAGAAGAGAAAACCAAGACCCGAGAGTTTCAGGAAGCTTTGGCTCACCTGAGCAAGTGCCAGATTCAGGTCTTGTGACTGCCCAACCCAGTGTTGTGTGCCATTCTGGGAGTTATATTATTGAAAATGAAATTGAATTTTCAATAACTTCAAGCACCACAAAGGAGCAGAGATATTTTAATGCCTGAAATTGCTCCAGAATATATTGCATTCCAAAAAGAGCAAAGCGTACCATCATCAGTTTTTTTAAATTGCTCTTGAAATTCTATATTTTCACCTGATTAATCAGTCCGTGGGAGGAAATTGTGATTTGAGGACTCCTGGTTTTTATGGTGTGCACTTAATATCAGTGCCATGAGTAAATTCACCAAGTCTTCCGTTGACCTTTACTGTGCATTGCCTAAGAATTTAATGAATCCAAATAGAAATTAATTTCTCTCAGCTTTGATGTCAATTAACTGGCGTAGTTATACATTCAGTCTAGATTACATATTTTCATTTGTTGTTCTTTAATTAAAGTCACTGTGGCAAAGGCTGAAGTTTTAATTAATGTGGGGGCATTATCATATTAAGTTTAATTTAAATATAATATAAGAATGTTTTCCTCTCTGAATTAGTTTCCACTAAAGAATATCCCAGAAGGAATCTTTAATTTCATTTTAAAGCCTAAGTTTAACCTTTAAAAGTTTGCCTTTGTTCATCATCACATATTAAGTCTTTATAGGAGAAGCAACATCAGCTTAACAACAACCACAACAACAAAAAGTGGAGGTCTTCATACCTTGGAGGTTTTTAAAAGGTGATTGAAGGAAAAGACATGATTTTATCTGATTTAAAAAAGCGATAACAAAGGAAGTTAAAAATGAAGTTTATCCTCTGGGCAAGAAAGAAGCTCATTTGTTTTTGCCTAAAAAAGAGCACAGTATGTTTGACTTTCAGAAAATAAACATCCATCTGAGCTGTCTTTTCAGCAGAATATTCTAGAATTTAAGAATTTGGTGTTTGTTGCCAGTCTTTCTGCTGACAGCGGGCGCCTTCTGCCTTGGTGCCCTCCTCTGCCTCCACCAGGGTTGGGGCCAGGAAGCAGTGGGCGGAGGTGCTGGGGCTGCATGTGGCTGGCAGGTTGGCCTCTGTACTAGTGACTCTTTGGAAAATTACCCACAACCTCAGCTGATAGAACAGAAACCCCAATAAATAGAACACTGCTCTGTCTTGATTCCACTGACATGGAATTGATTTGGAGATTGAGCGCATCAAAACTGCATCTGGGAGATGATTAAATGTGGGCCACATCCCCGTGAGGTTTATCTGGTATAATTTGTCCAGACAACCTTGGTATCAGGACAGAATTCCTCCATTTCTTCCCGAGTACCCTAATGAGCAATACATAAACATAGCAGCCTGAGATACACTCAGTGGTCAGCTCAGCTCTTTTGTTGCCTAAGTATAAGCATCTTAGTGGTTTGTTCAGCTCACATGTATATTGGGGAGGTGGGATACTTTGGGACATCACTGGATCTGCATATCAGAGATATAGAGGGGACTGTTTGTGAGGCTTTAGGACTCCACACAGAGGATGAGAAGGCTGTACAGAGATTTGAGTTGGAGAGGTGCTTGGTAGAAGAACAAGGAGTGAGTGGTGTCACAGAAGCCCCGAAAAACTAGATCTTGACTGGAGAATGTGGTCAGCATCGCCATATAATGCAGAGAAGTCACAGTGGAAAATAGCAAAGACTGGGGTTAAGGATGTGTGTTAGACTTAGATTCAGTTCTTAACTTTGCCAGTGTGACCTCAGTAGGGTTACTTCACCATCCCAAGCCTCTGTATAAAACAAGCTAAGCATGCCTGTGTCATTGCGCTGTTGTGAAGAAACCATGACTTGATGTATGAGGTGCCTGATGCATGGTAACTGCCCAGTTAGTGGAAGACATATGTTGTTATTGTTATTAGTAGTGTCGGTGGTGGTACTAGTGGTAAGATAAAGAGTGAAGAGTATTCATTGGATTAACCAATGAGGATATTAGCTGATCCTGACATGTGCAATACCAGGAGAGGACTGAGTGCAGGAAGCAGCATGCTATGGTGTGAGGCAGGGCTTCTCAACTTCAGTACTGCTCACAATCGGGGCCAGGCCAGTGTTTGTTTTGGGGGCTGTCCTGTGTGTTGTAGGGTATGTAGCAGCATCCCTGGCCTCTACCCACTGGGTGCCCTGGGCACCCCCCAGTTGTGCCAACCAAAAGTTCCTCCATACATTGCCTGTCTGGGAGGAAAATTGTCCATAGTTTAGAACCACTGGCCTAAGTAATGAAGAGAGACAGGGAAGTGAAGAATTCATATAATTTTTCTGGTTTAAATTTATAATCTTAATTTCAGTAATTATTTTGAATAGGGCAGTTACTCTCCCATGGAATAAAATTTGAAAGATGGAGGAGATGTGAATGCTGGCCTCCTCCACTTGCATCCCAGCCTGTTGTCCACCTCAGAGCATCATAAACAACACCTCTTTCTGGTGAGTTCTTGGAAGTGGAGACTCCACAGAATCCTGGCTGTGAAGGAAAGGGGAAGATAGGCCAGCACCAAGGCAGGCCCTCGGATAACACCGAACACACTTATTTGGTGAGGGGACAGATGTGTACAGAGGGGAGGTGCAGAAGTCCAAGGAGAGCAGGGGGATGGTTGGAGAAGGAGCTCAAGAAAGAAAAGGATTTGCCAAGACCCAGAGTCAGTGATGCAAGACAGAGTGATTGAGGAGAAGCTAGATGCCGGCTGCTGGGACTTGAACAGCGAATAAGTGGATGATGCCCCTGAAGTTCCCGCTCTAGGAAGGTGCCACTTTAGAAGGGAGAAAGGACAATGAAGATGTGTAGGAAAGATAATAATACAATGTCAGACTGAAAGTAGGGAAATCCATTAGAGAGTTTTGATGGCTCTATGTGTTTGGTGGGGCTACTTTTGCTAGGAGTCCCAGGAGGGCCTTTCTGAAGAGGTGGTGCTTAAAGATGAGGAGAAGGTCAAATGGAGATCTTGGGGAAGAGTTTGTGAACCAGGAGGCACAGCAGTTATCCCAGGAAGGGAATGAAGTTGGTCAGTGCAAAAGACAGAGAAGGGAGAGAATGAAGCCGAGAGGGAGGGAGGTGGGACTTGCAAGCCAAAGGGAGGAGTCAGGATTTTATTGTAGGTGAGACAGAAGACCATTGGAAGGGTTTATACCTCTGAGACTGTGATCTAGTCTGTGTTTTCGAAAGACCATGTTGTGTGCTGGGTGGGAAGTGGACCAACAGTGGAGGATAGACAATAGCTGCTGAGAGAGCGCTTAGGAGCTGGTTGCTCCCATCTGTGCAGAAGACTGCAGTGGCCTGGCCAGGAGGCGTGGGAGACACTGGGATGCACAGTCCTGTCTACCTGTGGGGAGGCATCCCAGTCTGGAGTTTGGGACAGGAGTCTGGGCTGGAGCTACAAATAGGAAAGTCATTAGTTTGTGGATAATATATGTCCTGGGCAGGAGGAAGAGCCTGAAGAATGTCTGGATACTGAGCCTAGGCGACACGGGACAGAGTAGGAGGGCCCAGCCACCCAGCCATGGGACAGGGAAAGCATAAAGGTGTGGAGGCTGGAGGAACAGAGTGTTCAGTGGAGTGGTACTTGCACCCATGCAGGGTTTCAAAACTTGAGGGGCTTTTAAAAAACTTCAGGATGATGGAGGAATCTTAAACTGCTTGTTGTAGAAAGGGGCATTGAGTCTAACAGGGCTGAGGATCAGTGCTCTAGAAAGAGGAGAAAGGGGTCTTGGAAGGCGGAGGGGAATTCTCGCCCACAATTGGTGTCAGGCCAGGCATAGGCAGGAGCAGAGGGACAGAATTGTATAGTACAAGAAGGTCTGGAAAGTTCATACCTGATATTCTCATTATGAAGTAGGAGACAAGAACTGAGGCTGAGATTGAAAGAGGAAGTCGACAATAGTGTAGGGGACTTAATGAGATGGATGGAGAATTGCAGTTCTTCTTCTGGATAATTGGACAGAGTTGACTAGGGAAATACTTGTGGTTGGAAGTGTGGCCATAAGAATAAATAATGGCTTTGTGATTTGTCTCAGCATCCCCGGGTCAGAGCAAGGAGGGCTGGGGCTTGGATTGATGCTGGGCTGTGGATTTGCCAGGCAGGTTTGAGAGAAAGAGAAGTAGCTGAGGACGTGGAGGGCTTTGCCAATAAGAGTTGTAAGTTTTGGGCTCTGGAGTGTGCTCTTTGGAGAGGGGAGCATAGTTAGGGGTAGGTTGAGAGAAAATGGGAGGGGATGCAAACTGAAGATCCTCCAGAAATTGAAGAATAATGATAGTGAAAGTAAGAGATGGCCCGAGGGCCGATAGTTGTCAGAGTGGGATGCTTGGATTTAGCCCCATGGGTGGTGCTGAATAATCATATGGGTGACTGAATGGAACTCCACAGATTGTGAAATGGTGGGGAAGGTTATTGGCCTTAAAGTCAATGGATGTTACAGTATTTAAGTGGAGAGGGCCAGGTGCCAAATTGTCTGATGGATCTGGCACTGTGGGTAGCAGGGACAGGATGGGGAAATGCTCCTGCTCTACCGTGGAGGTGGCATTGCTGCCCTGCCCGGGCCTGGCATCCTCCTTACCTGGGGCTCAAGAGCATGAGAAGCCTCCACTTGAGAGGACTTAGCGGAGAGTGTGGTCAAAGAAAGACAGGGAAAGAACACGCTCTCTGGCAAGGTGAATGTTGGGGATTTTGTTGGCCAGAAGGTCCGAGATTCCAGGATGCTGCGGAAGCATTGGCATAGAGGAGAGACCATGTGGACCACAGAGAAGACATGGCAGAGAAGGATGGGAAGCCAGAGTTTGCGACTAGGGAATGACCTGCTGGAATTGGGTACCTCACAGTTCCAGACAGCTGTGGTGTTGGGGTTGTTGGTGAGAGGGCTCATTCCCCTGGCCCAGCTCAGGGTGGCGGCCCGGTGGTGCCAGCATCAGCCTGGCTCAGGCCAGTAGACTAGAGGCCTGGCACCAGCACTACCCTTAGTCTCCTGAGGCTGGAGTTTGCTTCTGAAGGCACAATCTGTTCAAAGAGACTTTTGTCCAGGCTGCAGTTTAGTTGCTGCTTCTGTATAATTGTAGAAAGATATTCTTTTGTGTGACTCTCCAGTTTTTGTTTTTTTTTTTAAACCTAGAGTTGTACATTCTCTTAATTAAAGCATCTAAACACTTCCTGGAACATGTGCAAAATTTAATCAGTTCAATAAATAATGACGTTTCAGGATGTGACCAGCTTTTAAATTTGTTCTTTACTGGGAAATTTGCATGGGAATTTATGCTAATGACTTAGCTTCTGACATGAAGGAGACTGAGAATCAGGCTCCTGGTCTTAGTGTTTTGGGACAAAGGAGATTAAGAAAAGCAGACACTCCCTTTCCATTGTTCTCGTTTTCTAAATTATTTGTTACTTACAAGTGAAAAAATGAAAGAATGATTTAAGCCACTTACCCACTGGCCAAGGGAATTATGTTACTTATCTTAGTTCTCTCTGGCATTTAAACTGTTGGGCACATATTGGGCTGTCTACAAAAGCTTATTCAACAAATAAAAAAAGTACATTAAGTTTTAAAATCTCTGCCTTGAAAAACATATACTGTTGCTATTGTGTTCCAATACTAAGGTAAGCTTGAATTGAATACAAGTGCTGGAGACAAAATAATACTTACTAGATTTGAAGCATTTGAACAGGAGGAGGAACTGTTGCATTTTTCTGTATTACGAACACATTTTTTTTTTAACCTCTGTCTGTGCTTTCAGGTGGTTTGAAGTGTCCTGTTTGCAGCTTTGTATATGGCACCAAATGGGAGTTCAATAGGCACTTGAAGAACAAACATGGCTTGAAGGTGGTGGAAATTGATGGAGACCCCAAGTGGGAGGTAATTTTTTTAAGTATGGTATTAATCTTGACATTTCTAAACACAGATGAGAAACCAGGCAAACCCAAATACTGGGCACGGACAGTCATTCCTCAGAACATTAGATTTTCTGTTTGGGGAACTTCTGAAACTTTTTCAAATGATGTCTCGCGTCTGAGGGGTATAACTGGGTTAAGATCTGGGCCAAGCCTGTGAATTCTTGTTCTGGGTTGAATTTAGACTCTCTTGTGAAAGTTTGTGTTGACCTCCTTGACACTTTTACTTATGTTATTCACAAATCCAGAGTTTCAGATGTTGCATCTGAAAGAATGGAAGGCAAGGATTCTATTGTATTGCCATCCTCACCGAGAGAATTGGAAAAGGCTCTGTTTCCTGAATCTAGGCCCTGCTCTCTTTCTGTGGAGAGCTCATGCTCCTAGCTGCTTTTTTGTTTTTTTCCCCTTAGGAGTTGGAACCAGTCACCTGCTGAAAACACGCCTTTATTATAAGAGCCAGTAACCATCTCTCTTTTCAGATACTAGGTATTGCCACCACGGACTAATTGCAGTTATCTAAGACAGGGTTTCTCAGACTCAGCGCTGTCGACATTTTGGTCTGGACAATCCTTTGTTGTGGAGGGCTGTCCTGTGCCCTACAGGCTGTTTAGCTGCATTTCTGGCCTCTTCCCACTAAGTTACTAGTAGCATCATCCCCCCAACCCCATCCCCTGTTGAGATACCCAAAAATGTCTCCAGACATTACCAATGTTCAGCGTTTCCTGGGGGTAAAAATCACCCTCACTTTATCTAAGGACTTTACAGAGCATCCAGTGGTTAGGAGAAGGCTTTTTAAACAGAATCCACAACATATGAAAAAAATAATACATCATGACATTGTGGGGATTATTCTGGAATGCAAGGCACAAGTGGTCTCATGGAAAGGTAACATGTTAACATCCGTTATAATATGAAACAGTCACCTTCATACATGCAGAAAAGGCATTTGACAAAATTCAGTGTTCACTGATGAAAAAGAGTAAATAGAATTTGATGGATACATCCTTAAGATGAAAAAAAAATGTGTGTCGTCCAAACACCAGCATCTTACTTCACTGGGAAACACTAGAGTGTTTCCACAGAAGTCAGAAGCAGACAAGAGTGCCCGGTGGCTCTGCTGTTCTTTAACAGCATGTGGAGGCATCAGTAAGTGTGGCTAGACCAGACAAAGCAGATGGAGACCTAGAACTGGAAGGAAAGAAATAAAAAGTATCTCTCTATATGTATAATAGGATGATATTTTCAGAAAATCCAAAAGAATGAATGAAAAGCTAATATAAACAAAAAGCAGCAGATTAAAATATCAACATACAACAGTTAGTTGTAGATACATGTACACCTGTAAATATGAATGTGTATACACATATGTGTAAATATAAGAATATGTATATGCTAATACATGCACACATATATACATATATAAAATCAGTTACAATGGAAACAAAACCCCCATTTGATACAGGAAACAAAACCAAGATAAATCTAGGCATAAACCTTATAAAAAATGCCCAAAATGTAAATATGGGAGACTATAAAACACTTCTGAAAGAGACATAAACCTAGAGTTGAGGAAATTAATGGGAATACTCAATATCATAAAGATGTTAATTCCCCTGAAAGTAATTTATACAATAATTTATCAATGTAATATGATCTATGACATATTACATGTAATCTAAATACCATTAGATTTTTTTCTGGAGCTAATCAAGTTGATTTCTAAAGTTCATTTGGAAGAGTAAGTACAATTAACTAGGAAACCCTTGGGAATAACAACCATAAGAGGAGAATCCTACCAGATATTAAAACATATTATGAAATCTCTCTAAGTGTGCATGAATAGATGGTTTAATGGAATAGAACAGAAAATTTAGAATAGACCCAATGACATATGGAAATTTAGTATATGATAAAGATGGTGTCTCAAGTTGGTAGGAGAAAGGTGGGCTTTTTGATAAGTGACACAGGATAACTAAATAGCTATCTGAAAAAAGATAAAATTGAATCTGTTTATTATAACATATAAAGTTATATGAGACAAATTTCAAAAGGATCAGATATTTAAATATAGAAACAGTAATATTTTACAAATACTAGAAGAAAGCATAAGTGAATTCATCTATAAACTGAGAGTGGTGAGAACTTTTGTAACTATAATTCAAAATCTAGACTTGATAAGGAAAAAGATTTTTTAAAAATTAACTGCATAGAAAAACTTTAGAAGTCTTATGGAAAAGAGCTCATAAATAAGTAAAAAGATAAATGATAAAAATATTTTTATATAGAAAAAATTAATATCTTTATAAAAGGCCTATAAAAATAGTGATGAGAAAGATCAACCCTTTAGAAAAATGGACAAGAGATAAGAAAGGTTCAGGGAAAAGGAAATGTAAATAACATTGAATATCTGAAAACATGATCAGCCTCACATGTAAGGAAAGAAATTTTCATTAAAATTAGCCCTGGATGGAATTTCTCACCTACTAGCTTGACAGAGATCCAAAAGTTTGACATTATCTCTGCTGGAAAGGCTGTGGGGAAATCTGCTCTCATACGTTGCTGGTAGGAATGTAAAATGGCCCAGCCTTATGAAGAGAATAGCAATATGTAACAAAATTACGTTTGCATTTCTTTATCCATTAACTCAATAATCCAACTGTTAGGAAACCATCCCAAAGTTTCACTGGGACACTGTGTCCATACTGACATAAATAAATGATTGAATAAATAAATGTGGGAGAAGGAACTATGCATTTCCTCCAAAAAATAATGATTAATAAATGTAGAAGGAATGAGGGAAATAGAAAGTTACTATTAGAATACCACAGGAACAATCATAGCAGATGAGATCCGTTAATGAGTGCTAAAGTTAGTAGGCAAAAGTTTAAGGAGAAATGAGATATTCACATAAACTCTGAATATCTCCTTCCAAATATTTATTAATTACAAAAGGCAAAAATAGGAACTTTACGGTGGAGGTACCACCTTCACCAAGCAGTAGATAGAGGTTGGCATCATTAGTAATGAAGCATGCTGACATCATGTGTGACCTGATACCATGTGATCAGATGAGAAGACACTTCATCTCATGGTATTCTTAACTGAAATCTTCAACCTCAGCCTAATTATCAGAAACCATCGGACAAATCCAAATGATGGGTGTGGTCAAATACCTCATCTGTACTCCTCAAAAGCGTCAAGGTCATGAAAGATATGGAAAGTCTGAGGAACTTTCACAGCTAGGAGGAGACAACGGAGGCATGATGGCTAAATGTGCTGTGGGATGCAGAATTGGATCCTGAAACAGAAAAAGAACATTAATGAGAAAACCGGAGGAATCTGGAGAAAGCCTATTGTTTAATTAGTAATAGTATCCAAATGTTAATTTCTTGTTTTGATAATTGCGCCATGATTATGAAAGATATTGAGATTAGGGGAGGCTGGGTAAAGGGTCTCCAGGAACTCTCTGTTGCAGCCCTTTACATCTTTGGAAGTCTTGTGTAAGTCTAAAATTATTTCAAAGTAAAGCAGTTACAAAAGATAAGAAATGGGGTCATTATATGTAGGGAAAGGAGACAGAGAGCAAGATGGAAGGGATGGGGAGAAGCTAAATTTCTCAAAATACCCTGCTGTGTAGATTTGACTCTGATTATATATAAAATATTGTAAAAGTATTTTATATAATAATAAAAACAAAATTAAACTTAAAAAGCAAGTCTTAAACATTGTGAGCAAAATGAAATAAATGATTCTAACTGTATATCAAATTGGTGACTACGTGGAGAGGAACAATTTCAAGAGACTTCAAAACAGTTATTTGATTGGGATGTAATCTAAGGGCAAAACAAACTGCAAAAACTGCAGTTTTCAAGTATTGTTGGTAGTAAGGACAATATTGTGATTCTGAGGCTGTTACTAGTGTTTAATAATGACAGCAAAACACATAAAATATGTTTAATTCTGTAAGTTTATAATGATACTTGGAAAAAACAACTTAGTCACCATTGTAGAATGTTAGAGAATCAACTCTTTATTTTGAAAATTGGTAAATTAAGACCAAGAATCAAGCCATTGTTCTACCTTTATTTTTTAATTTTTTTTTGAGAGATAGGGTCTGGCTACCCAGGCTGGCATGCCATGGAGCCTCCCTTCATAGCTCACTGCAACCTCGAACTCCTGGGCTCAAGCAATTCTCTTACCTCAGGAGACAGTAGATAGTCCTATCTACTATCTTCCAAGTAGATAGGATTATAGGCAAGCACTATAATTTTTTGAAAATTTTTTAAAATAGAGACAGGATTTCTCTTTGTTGCCTAGGCTGGTCTCAAACTCCTGGCCTCAAGCGATCTTCCCACCCTGGCTTCCCAAAGTGCTGGGAATACAAGTGTGAGCCACCATACCCAGCCCTATTCTACCTTTAAAAACAAAACAAAAGCCTATGTAAACATAACCAAACATTCGATGAGGGGATGTTTTTTCTTTTGAAATATTTCAACTAACACATGAAAAATTAGAATATTACCATGTTGCAACCTTCTAATGATGTCATGGGTTTAGCAATGATCATCAGTTACTGCTAACATTACATAAAAGAGACCACCATCCAAAGCATGTCTCCTGAAAGAACTGCCCAATATAACCCGTGAAGCATTCTTTGCAAAAAGGGAATCTGAATCTAATTAAGCTTTTGTATTTGTATCCAGTGACCAATTTACAGAAAACACCATGGATGGAGGAACATTGGTCAATTCCATGGTGATGCAATCAGCGAAACTTAGATTGCTGACAGCTCTCTAAGGCAAACACCCTGCTGTCTTCAACAAATAAACTACAAGGGGAGAAAAGCCAGAAATGGAGGAAGAGCATATGGGTTTTAAGTCTTATGAGACGTATTAATCAGTTCTAATGTGTGAACCTCATTTAGATTTGATTTGAACAAACCTAAAAAATGAGGTAATTGGGGAAATTTAAACATTGTCTAGACCACTGATGATGTTAAGGATTTATTGTAAAGTTTTTGAGTGTGACAGGAGCATTGTAGTTCTTTTTTGGGTGAGTTTTATTTTTTAGAGATACAGTATGAAATATTTATAGGGCAAATAATGATTTCAGGATTTGCTTCAGAATAATCCTGGGGCAGGGCATGGAGTACATGGAAACATAGTCCAAGAAAGTCTGGCCATGATTCAACCTACAGAATGGGAGAAAATTTTTGCAATCTATCCATCTGACAAAGGGCTAATATCCAGAATCTACGAGGAACTTAAACAAATTTACAAGAAAAAAACAACCCCATCAAAAAGTGGGCAAAGAATATGAACAGATACTTCTCAAAAGAAGACATTTATGCAGCCAACAAACATATGAAAAAAAGCTCATCATCACTGGCCATCAGAGAAATGCAAATCAAAACCACAATGAGATACCATCTCACGCCAGTTAGAATGGTGATCATTAAAAAGTCAGGAAACAACAGATGGTGGAGAGGATGTGGAGAAATAGGAATGCTTTTACACTGTGGGTGGGAATGTAAATTAGTTTGCCCGTCGTGGAAGACGGTGTGGTGATTCCTCAAGGATCTAGAACCAGAAATACCATTTGACCCAGCAATCCCATTACTGGGCATATACCCAAAGGATTATAAATCATTCTACTATAAGGACACATGCACATACGTATGTTTATTGCAGCACTATTCACAATAGCAAAGACTTGGAACCAACCCAAATGTCCATCAATGATAGACAGGGTAAAGAAAATTCAGTACACATACACCATGGAATACTGTGCAGCCATAAAAAAAGATGAGTTCATGTCCTTTGCAGGCACATGGATGAAGCTGAAAACCATCATTCTCAGCAAACTAACACAGGAACAGAAAACCAACCACTACATGTTCTCACTCATAAATGGGAGTTGAACAATGAGAACACATGGACACAGGGAGGGGAACGTCACACACCAGGGCCTGTTGGGGGTGGAGGGCTAGGGGAGGGATAGCATTAGGAGAAATACCTAATGTAGATGACGAGTTGATGGGTGCAGCAAACCACCATGGCATGTGTATACTTATGTAACAAACCTGCATGTTCTGCACATGTACCCCACAACTTAGAGTATAATTAAAAAAGGAAAGACTTGCCATGATTGATAATTGCTGAAATTGGTTAATGGACATGTGCAGGTTTATTAGACCCGTCTCTCTGCTCTTGTGTATTGAAAATTTTTTTATAAGCATTTTTTTTAAAAGTAAGAGTTTTGGAGTCTGACAGACTTAACTTTGAATCCTCTGTCACCTATAAACTGCTTGCCCTTGAGCCATTTTTTAACCCTCATGGCTCAGCGTTCTCCTCTGTACAGTAGGCTGATAATCCCTGAGAGCTCAGAAGCACTGAGAGAAACCATGTGTAAAATGCTGAGGCCTGAATGAGCCCCTGGAGGCCCTCAAAAATGGCAGCTGCTATGATTATTGTGGATGTTGATGATGATCACTTTTACATCTTCATCTATGCAAAAACAATTAGTCACCTAGTGTTTCAAGTATTAGTACATACTGGAAGAATTTACTCTTCATTAACAAAGTAGACACTCGAGTGTCAATTACCGATGTAAAACTCAATCCATCTTGTCAGTCGGTGCTTTTATAAAAGCATGCAGTAAAGCCTCGCTTCCAGCTGATGCTAGCACTTTATGCAGAGCCGTGAACCCAACAGAAATAGTTGACATAAGGCTGGGTAGTTGACTCCATACTTATCTCCATGAGATGGTGAACAGCCAGGAAGCTGCCATGAAGTGGTCACCAGTGGAGTAACAAGCCACCTCTTCCAGCAATGTGTGTGTCACCTGGCTCCCAGGAATGCCTTGCAACGAGCACCAGGCTTCCTGACAGCAACTATGACATGCTTTCCCCAGAATGAGGAGGAACCTTTCAGGTTGTGTCCTGTCCTTTCACGGGCTCAGGCATTGCCTGGATCTACTGTCGGCTAATCTGTTGCCTCATGGTACTGAGAACAAAATGTTCTTCTTTTTGTTCATTTATGCATTCATTGAATATTTTTTGGGTGACTACTATATGTCAGGATGGAAACACCTAAATGGACTTGGCCAGTTGGCTGTGAAGGAATATTATATGCTGTTCTGAACCTCTGTGTCATTTACTGATATGTGCTTATAGAGCATAACTTGGCACCTGTAGATTTTGTCTGAAGTCCTTCTTTTTGTTCTTCTTGATTGGTGACATTCATGCATCCAGCCTTACAGTTTTGCTTGCACTCTCTGTCCCTTCCAGAAAGAGATAATTATTAACATCTAGTTCTGTAAAAATTCTGTTCCACCTCTTCTCTCTTTGAGGCACGAGGTACCTGTGAATGCCACTTTAACTCCTCCTACCCTCACAAGTCCTGATTTTGTGCAAATATATTTCTTGTAGTCAGTTTTATTTCTTACACTTTCATATTCGAATAAGAATGGCACAGCCGAGCGTGGTGGCTCACACCTGTAATCCCAACACTTTGGGAGGCTCAGGAGATCGAGACCATCCTGGCCAACATGGTGAAACTAAAAATACTAAAAATACAGAAATTAGCTAGGTGTGGTGGTGCGTGCCTGTAATCCCAGGCACTCGGGAGGCTGAGGCAGGAGAATCGCTTGAACCTGGCGGACAGAGATTGCAGTGAGCTGAGATCGCGCCACCGTGCTCCAGCCTGGGTGATAGAGCGAGACTCTGTCTCAAAAAAAAAAAAAAAAGCACAAATAGCTAAGATTTTCTGAACTCTTACTTTGCTGAGACCTGGGACCTGTGCTCTCCATGTGCTGTGTAATCACAGGTCCTCTCCCTTCCACCATCAGCTGCCCTGTGGCTGTGCCCCTTCCTCTGTGTAATCACCCACCCTACCCCTTCCACCGTCAGCTGCCCCGTGGCTGTGCCCCTTCCTCTGTTGGCCACATGGCACCCAGTCCCCAGGGTAAGGCACAGATTAGAAGTGATGTTGGT
This sequence comes from Gorilla gorilla gorilla, assembly GCF_029281585.2. NCBI lineage: Eukaryota > Metazoa > Chordata > Mammalia > Primates > Hominidae > Gorilla > Gorilla gorilla. Next base: position 140,339,450 of record NC_073231.2, on the reverse strand, counting down.
AGCAGTGGGAGGAAACAGAGGAGCCGTTAGAATCTGAGTGTATGCAAGAATATCTGAGCTGGTCAAATCTCTAGTTGTGAACAGCATACATACTCTGTTTCCCACCACAAAAATGTACAGCAGGGGCTTTTTACCAAAGCTAGTTTTTAAAGGTCTTGATCCTCACAGAGAAGTTTTCTCTTTGGGAAGTGTATGGGAGCAACTGGTTTCTCAGGGGTGCCAGGTAAATGAGATGTTGCAATGTATTGCTTTCTTGTATGCATTTGTTCTATCTTAGTATGTTATCTTGGAACTTCTGGGCAACAGTCAATCTTTTAGGAGATGACTTAGGTATTATGTTTTTATTTAGACAGCAACAGAAGCTCCTGAGGAGCCCTCCACCCAGTATCTCCACATCACAGAGGCCGAAGAAGACGTTCAAGGGACACAGGCAGCGGTGGCCGCGCTCCAGGACCTGAGATACACCTCTGAGAGTGGTGAGGACGCCTGCTCTTCCTTTGCCATCTCAGAACTGTCTTTCCTAGACATGCTGAATGAATGCGTTTGCAGATGAATGATGTCCATTAGATGATCTACTTCCGAATCCCTGACCCAGCGTTCAGACTGCAGAAGCAGCCCCATTGCCAGCCCCCAGAGATCTCTGCCTCCAGAAATTCTCTAGAACAGAGCCAAAGCAGAGGGGAAGCCTTCGAACAGGGCCGCAAGAGTCCCTCACATCTCTTACCACATTTAATTCTCTGAACCGCCTTGTGAGGGGAGGAGATCTGACTATTCTCACTTCACAGATGCAGAAGGTTGCTTTTCATTGTTAATGGTTGGCTAATGGTTAATGGTTGTTAGTGGTTGACTGAGGGTCACCCACTTTAGGGTGTTGGAGCTCATCCTGGAATCTGGGTCTCCTAACTTCTTGTCACGGCATCATCCCATTCCATGCTTCCTCAGGGACATCTCCTCCAGGGCCTACAGGTGCCAGGCAGGCAGTGGCAGGAGGTGGTGTGGGCTCAGTGGGTGGCAGAGAGTGGCAGAGACTCTGGCGTGCAGGGGGTCACTTTGCAGACCTGAAAGACCAGGATCGCTCATTCTCCAAGTCCTTCCCAAAAGGCCCAGTCAGGATTTTTACATCAAATGTCATGATTTTCAAATGTTAAATCAGTTCTAAAAAAAACAAGCCACTGTACCAGCCTAGTGGCAGTTGGGGCATTATGCTTAGAAAACAGTTTTTCTTGATGCTCTTTTTAAAAGATGAACAGAACGCAAGTTAATGTTTCATACCACAGCCCTGTACATATCTGGAGGGCAGAGGTCAAGCAGGTTGGGTTAAAAGGAAAGCATTAGGTGAAATGAAACGGTGATAGGAAATAGGAGTTAGAAAGACACCATTTCTACCCAGTTCCTAAAACCCCAAACTCCAGATTGTAAGAAAGCTGCACAGAAAACTCCTGTGGGCCAGTTGGTTTAGGGAAGATTAATTGACAGGGCTGTGTTCACTGCCTGCTGAGCTGCAGGGAATTCGGGAGGCAGTGCCTCCACTTCTGCAGACGGGAGAGTCGAGGCCCAGCTGTTAAATGTGGCTCTCAGCACTGAGGTTCTGTCAAAACTTGAGTTTCCTTCCATGATGTCCAGTGACATCAGTGATTGCTCATGGCCTGCAAGATGCAGCCTGTCTGTCTTCATCCCCTACGAGCACACACACACCCCCTACACACACTCTCACTCTCAGACTCACTCACTCTCTCACTCCTTCTAAGGCCCTCCGATGTCTCTTCCTAGCTCTTAACTTTGCAGCTGAAAAGGCCAGGCTCAGCTTCTCTGGCTCCTGCCTGGCCTTGTCACTGTCTCTTGCCACCCCATTCCTGGGCTGTGCTTCCCTCTGCCAGATCTGCAGCTCTCAGAAGGGACACACGCTCCAGTGCTCCCTGGGGTATGGCCTGGTTTCTTCTCCCTCACAGCCTTTTTCTGCCAAACTCATCCTCATCTTCAGTACTCAGACTGCAGGTCACCTCCTGAGAATCCCGTCCCTTTTCTGCACTGTTTCCTAATTGCACTCCTGACATGGGACCTGCCAGGTGCTGTAAGGATTTGCTTACAGTCTGGCTTAGGAGTTTGTGAGCCCTGGGAGGAGTCAGGGGGTGAGGGGGAAGGGGTAGGGCTTTGTCTTTATTCTTATCAGGAGCAATAATGCTAGGGCTTGATAAATGGTCATTGAGGGAGTCCATGGATGCGGAATTAGAACCTCGCCTCAGTAAGTTGCACAGGTAAATGTTTTCGTCCTTGCATGTTCAGAGTGGTTGGCTGCAAGGTACATTTGCACCATTTCCCTTAAGGGGCATGTGTTTGAGGGGTGCCAGGCGATGCATTGTGAATATAAGCCCGCCACTGCCTCAGCCACTGGCTTGTCCTACCTTCTGCATGAGACACAGTGAGTTCCCCTTCTCTGATCTCTTATTGATTGACTCACATTGGAACACGGCCCACAGAAAGCTGCCCATGAGGATGAAAATGTTGGCAGAGACTGCATAATATTATGCTAAGGTGGAGATCAAGCAGTCATTTCTCTTTTAGTAAATTAATGATCAGGGTCAGGGTGTGCTCAGGACGGTTGCAGATGGCCTGGCAGATGGTGGGAGCAGGCGGGGATACTAAATAGCTGCCTGATGATGCAGAATCCCGTCTTTAGAGATGGTTAAAATAGAACCCCCAGCTTCAATTGGTTTGGAGTTCCAAAGCCTACTGGTTGAATAATTGATACATCTTTGGATGTTTTGCCCATAACTTGTGGAATTTCTTGGCACACACTTTCATTGAGTCTGCGGCTGAACGGGCTGGCTGGGCACTCCCAGGAGTTCAGCTTCGAGGGCAGCCACATGTCCGCATGTTAGGACTCGGAGCACGGGGGTTCAAGTTCTGGCTTTGTGGTGTAACTGACTCAGTGGCCCAAATGAGGCTTCTACAAAATGCAAATAACGTCTCAATGTCCCATCCTCACAGGGTTGCTTGGGGTTTTGAGATGTTCTTATAGAAAATGCTTTGTAAGCTATAAAGCACTATACAGATTATTTCTGTTGTCAAACTGAGCGATTACGGAGAGCCCATGCATCCTCTGGAGAAGGCATCACCCAAGAGAACAGACAGGCTGGTTTTGCATTCCATGTCCTTCAGCACCAGTGGCCTGAATGGTGTCCTCTTTGCTTCTTCCTCTTAAGGCGACCGACTGGACCCCACGGCCGTGAACATCCTGCAGCAGATCATTGAGCTGGGCGCCGAGACCCATGACGCCACTGCCCTTGCCTCGGTGGTTGCCATGGCACCAGGGACGGTGACTGTGGTTAAGCAGGTAGGGACCCTCCTTCTGTAAGTATTCATCTCTGTGTGTCTCACAGTCAGGTTCTCTCCTTCTCCCTGTGTTTCTAAGTCTTTAACTTACCTGAGGTAGAACTTGGAATGAAATTGGTCTAGTCTCATACCTTTTCTTATTCTACCTCTGATCTCGTGGGAGTGCTTCTTCAATAGCTCTATATGTGGGAGGTGTTTGGGGGAGAGATATAGTATATTAAAAAAAAAATTCTGGAAACTCTCCATTCATTTTCTTTCAAAGAGTCCCAGAGTGAAAATGAGCATGATGTGGACCATTGAGACACATCTCCGATGAAAACAGCTCTCAGTGCCTAAGGCTCCATTAGTAAATTGAGCTAGTAGGATGCATGCGGGTAGCCGGAGAAGCCAGCAGGATTTCCCAGTGGACTGGCCTTCCTAAATAGTAACCACCCGATCAGATCAACACAGGATACTGCTCTGGTAGGAAGAGATGATCAGTTTTGGAATAAAGGTTACTCCACTTAATTAATCCTTTATCTGCTTGGCTCATTTCCTTTTCTGCCCTCAGTGGAGACTTCACCATCTGTTAAAATGCAATGTGTTTGATAATTAGGTCATCCTTTTTATCTGTTTATACCTGTGTCTCTATCTGCTACCTCCTGTTTCATTTTACAAAAGATTTTAGCTGGCTTACACAAATACTTTAAAAACAGAAAACCAAAATAATAAATGCATCAAAACCAGGGAAATATATAATCTGAAATCAAAGTTCAAGTTCACAGAGAAAGTAGAAATGCAAACCATGGAGTTTCTGACATTTAGCCACTCCTGTATTGATTCATTTGGTATTTATTGAGTGCTTACTGTTGTCAGGCAGAGTTCCAGTTGCTGGGATCTAGGAGAGAACCAGTGTCTGCCATCATGGTGGTTATTTTCCAGTGGGGAAAAGGATAAAGCTCGAATAAACCAGTACGACATAAAGGATGTCAGATGGTGAACAAGTGCCAGGAGAAAAGTAAAGCAAGGGAAGTGGGAGAGGAGTGGGGTCCAGGAGTGTGGGTTGGGGTGATTTTGTAAAGGGTTGTTGGGGAAGATCTCTGACATCCGAGGAGAGACCTGGAAGAGGTGTGTATTACTAGAGTTGTCTGAAATTGACTAAATTTGTTACTGAATTGTATAACAGAAAACAAAAAGGAGACGTTAAACAGTTAACTCAGGAAGGGGGTTAGCTTTTCTTGGCACTAACAAATAAGATATTTCTTAATGAGGCACTCACATAGGGACGCCTGAGTGATGTGTGCCTGGTGACCTCATGAGCCAGGAGGGGACATCCCAGCGCTGTCTCCACAACTGTCCCCTGAGTGTGCCCAGGGCACAATGCAAAGCATGAAATTCAGGCCAAGTAGTTCTCTGGGGGAATTAGTAAGTACATTCAGGTTCACCTCTTGGGTTTCTTGACCTACGGACAAGACTTAGCATATCTAGATGAATGTTTGGATCACATGTCCTAAAATCCTTCCTCCACAGTGTGATTTCTCTCAGGAGTTGAGCTGGAGAGTAGGCAGGGGGATGCTTCAGTCTGTAGCAACCTGGTATCTGCGTTGGCTGAGAAAAGATTCATACACTTCCAGGCTAAGTATCTTTTTAGCTTTTCTTGGTGTTTACTAGATTACAGTCTTCAGATTGTCTTATAAATATCTTCTGAAACTCCTCATTTGCATCTTGACATGTGGAGTCCCCAGCTGGACCTGGTACTTTAGGAAGGGTCTCTCTGGGATGGTATCAGGAGGACTTTGAATGTTTCATACATGCAAAATCCTTTTGAGAGTGCAGGAAGGTGCTTCTGATTGTGACTTGTGTCTTGTTTCTGAGAACTAGATTGATTTGCTGCTGCTGGGAGACATGATTTATTGAGCCTCGCAGGCAATGCAGTGATACACGAGGTCACAGGGCTTGGGTTATAGCTTAGATATGCTTCGAGGCATCAGACTGACAGCACAACAAGGGATGAGGCAGATAAGCATCCAGAACGACCAGTGTCGACAAGCTAAATATGTTTGCGGGAGGAGAAAACAGTGCCGCCCTTCCGAGGATCTTCTTTCTTACTGCAAACACAGCAAAGAGTGGTGCTGTTGAACACAGTCGTGGGGAACTGCATTTGGAAATGTTCCCCAAGAAGGTGTATGTCCTGGCCATTATGTTGTCTGCCTGGCCCGGCACCTCGCTCACAGTGGCTGTTGATAAATGACAGAGAGGAGAGTGGGTGGACAGACTGATGGGTGGGTAGACGCTGAGCACCACTCCTATAGCAAAGGAAATGAAGTGTTTCAGGCTCTCCCAGGTGAAAGGATGCCCTCTGAATTCCATTGTCCTATAGTTTAAATTGAAATATAGCGGTATTTATTAGAAAAATTGGTTTCAACCTTTTTCTTTTAATTAAACTCTGGTTTAGGATTTTTTCAGTCAAGAAATTATATCTGCTTAATAACTGTGCTGAAGCAATGAAATGTGAACTCTGTTGCACCAGTTGGAAAGAGGAAAGCTTTTCCTCCTGTGGGAGGGACCTTGATGTCGGGGGCTTTCTCTTGCTCAAACCCAAGACATCACACATAGTAGTTGCTTAAAAAATGTTATGAAATAGAATTGACTATGTTGGAGGTTTTGATTCTTCAGTTGTATCCTACAGATCAGTATTGCCGGAGAGAAAAAAGCAAGAATTCCTCATCATAAAGTATGTGATGTATATCGCAGAACAATGTTTCAAATTACTATGGGATAGCATCTTTTGAGATCTTTTTAGATCTCTTTTATATACATCTTCCACAAGACCAAAAACAAAACAAATTCTACATTGTACATAAGTTGCTTCTGGATGGTTAAACATTTCAAAATTTATTTCTCATAAACAAATAGATATGTACTCTATTCATAATTTTTCATGACTTATTAATGTTAATTGAAAAGAATCTTATATATCAAAATTCATCAATAATCGCTGAAAGGGATTAATCCCAAGTCTTCTGGGGTTTTCAGCTTCTGGGATGAAAGTAATGGCAGGCCTGGTATGGGGCTGGCAGTGTTGGAGAGAAGAGAGCTGGGAAAAAACTGTTTGCTTCTTGGTCTTTAAAGAGACAAGGAAAAGATTTTGCCCATAATCGAGACCATTTAAATTCTTTGTTGGACACAGAAATCTGTCCTCAACGACTTCTTGTCACTTTCCCTCTTTTCTTGAGTGTTGGCATTAAAAATAGATCCATGGGGCCTGAGCATCTCCAAACGCTCAGAAAGAATCATGCTTGCGTGCCCCACTCCAGCCTGGCAGAAGGGCCCAGATGAGAACCTGAGTGCAACTAAATGTGTGTTTGTTAAACCTGACAGTTTTCATTAAATAAGGTGATTCCTTTTGTTAGTGTTGTTAAATCTTGCGTTAAGGTTTTATGAGGAGGAAATTTGTATTTGATAAATAGAACTGCCTAAGAAGGTAAATGGAAGACAGCTAGCCGCACAGGAAATGCTATCATGAGCATCTCTGAGTCAAAATTAGTTATTTAAAGGAAAAGAAAAACCAAAGAAAATAACAGCAATAGTCATCACCAGTGGCTCATGGCTTAAATCACTCGTGGATGTTCTTATGATTAAATTTTATTTTAGACTCAAAGTAACATTGTATGTATGGTTGACGGGCACTCATTTAGCAGGCATTTACTGAGCAACCACTGTGTGTTCAGTCTCTGTTTGTGTTAATTTCCTACTGCCACTGCCACAAATTACCACAAATTTATGGTTTAAAACAACACAAACTGATACTGTCTTACAATTCTGGAGGTCAGAAGTCTGCAGTGCTTCCTGTGCTAAACTCAAGGTGTCGAGAGAGCTACAGTGTTTCTGGGAAAGATTCCTTTCTTGCCTTTTTTGGCATCTAGAGGCCACCCGCACTCCTTGACCCGAGGCTCCCTTCCTCCATCCCCAGAGCCAGCAACGGCAGGCTGAGGTCTGACATCCACTCACTCTGACCTCTGTTTCCAGGGGCAAATTGCAAGTGCCAGCCTTCCTACTCCCTTTTTTAAGGGCCCTTCTGATGACATTGGACCCACCCAGATAATCCAGGACTGTGCATCTGGGATGGCTTCTCTGTCACCAGCTCCTTAATGTGATCACATTTACACATTCTTCTTTGCTGTGTAAGGCAACATATTCACAGGCCTCAAAGATGAGGACATGGACAGCTTTGGTTGAGGGGTGCGGGCATTACTGTGCCCACCACACTGGGCTACAGAATTAAGATAGTTCCTGCTCTCAAGAGGCAAATAGTCTAACAAGGGAAATGACTTATTTTTTCATGCAACAAATACACCTTGAGCTGCTTTTACCAGCCAGTCACTGTTCTCAGCACTTGGGATATTTCAGTGAACATATCAGATGAATGATATGGTCGAGAAGCTTACGTTTTAATTGGGGTAGATAGCCAATCCATATACATGTAATAAGTAAATTATAATAGTACGTTAGAGGCAAAAAGTACACTGGAAAAAAGAACAATCAGAACTGGTCAAGAGGTATGGAAAATGCAGCCTTAAACAGGCAGTTCCGATCGAGAGTGATGAATGCTTCAGGGAGGTGGCCCAGGGACCCAGGAGTGCTGTGGGGAGCACCAGGGGCCCATGAACCTGGGTCTGGGGTGGGGGCAGGTGCTGAGCAGGGAGGCCTTGTGAGTGTAGGGTGGGAGCAGGGCTCCAGGCAGAAGTGGGTACAGGAGCTGGTGGCTGGCACCAGCTGGGTGACTGGAGGCAGAGGTAGGGGTGGTGGAAGAGGGCCTGCACAGAGTAATGACTTGCCTGGTTGTAACATGGGCCAAGGATTCCAAGTCTCGGAAGTATCTCAGCCTGGTCTCTCCCTTCCGCCCTTCTGCCCACTTGGAGTCCAAACAGTTTGTGGCCTTATGGCATGTCCTAGGGCATAATGTCCTTTGGCCATGGGCTTCCTGACCTATGTTACCCTCTTGAAGTCATGTTGGCGTTTTTAACAAATGACAATTTCTTGGTTCTTGCAAATAGTGAGCCTGCACTGAGCATTCCTGCCCCTTGATATTTAGCAGAACAATCAGTGCCTGTCTAAGACTGTCACTGACATTTGTCTTGGCCTCTGGTTCCTGGGTTCACCAAGCCAGCTACTGCACCGTGCCCTTTCTTCTTTCCCTGGGGGTGTTTTAAGTAATAAGTACACCTTATGATGACACAGCATCTTCTTTTTAAGAAGGTCAGGATGATTGAACAGTTTGCCTTTATGATAATCTTCGGTCTTTCTGAGTTTTGTGTTAATTTTGTATTGTTTTTACTGCTGAGGGTTTGCCCTAAACAGCAGACTGGGGGTGCTGGGGCATTGTGGGGTGTCAGCCTCTGAGGTGGGGGAGGGAGTTGGGCTCCCAGTGAAGTGGTGTGGGTCATTCGTTCATTGTACAAGTTACTTTTCAGTCCATGTGCACATACGAATGGCCAGGACACTCCCCTGTGTATAAGAGCTTACCGGATGCAGTCTTGTCCAAGTGAGGCTGTCCAGCAGCATGCACTTTACCAAGCCTGCTTCTCTGTGACTCGGCCACCATTCCTGCTTTACTGAGACCTGATAAGAAATACGTTGTGTTTGTCAGAGTTTCTTAGAGAAACAGAACTCATAGGGGTGTGTGTGTGTTCGTGTGCGTGTGCGTGTGTGTGTGTGTGTTCAAAAGAAGGAATTGGCTGATGTGACTGTGGAGGTTGACAAATCCCAATGTCGGCTGTCAGCAAGCTGGGGTCCCAGGAGAGCCAATGGTGTGACTCCAATTTGAAGGCTGGCAGGCTTGGGACGCAGGAAGGGCCAGTGTTTCAGCTTGAGATCAAAGGCAGGAAAAACCAGTGTCCTGGCTTGAAGGCTGTTGGGAGGAAGAATTCCCTCCTTTTCAAAAGGGGAGGGTCAACTTTTTAATTCTATTTAGGCCATCAGCTGATTGGATGGGCCCCACCCACACTAGGGAGGGCCATTTACTTTATTCAGTCTGCCAGTTTAAATGTTAATCTCATCCAAAAACACCATCACAGCCATACCTAGAATAATGTATGACCGAATATCTGGGCACCCATGGCCCAGTCAAGTTGACATATAAAATGAACTATTACACATGTACAAATATGTTTCAGGGTATGAGTGTCTGTTTTGTCTGTGAAAAACTGTTATTTGCTTCAAGGGTGAAATTCTCAGTTTCACAGAGACAATTTTGGTGGACAGATTTCGTGGTGATTTAGTAGCTTCCAGAAAACACATCCATTGGCAGATCCGTATTTCTATCACAGCTGAGATTTTGGTTCAAGATTCAGGAATCAGCTCCATCCTGTGTATCCTTGAGAGAGTCACAGCTGAGGACTGTGCCAGCGTGGCACACTGACCCCCAGGAGTCCTCCATGGAGCACCAGCACTCCACTCAATCCTCCTGGCCATGAGCAAGCAAACCATTGTTGCCACTGCCCCCATGGGAGTAGATGTCTAGTAGGAACTAGTGTTAGCAGCACTCTACGTGGCAGGCCTTTGTCTCTGTCCACATCAGGCATTTCCCGTGCAGCCCAGGAGTTGGCTGCCCTGGCTTATGAGCGTGGGGTGGGGAAGGGGTGTCACACGCACTGCCTGCCAGTTTTAGTGCCTCCTGGGGTTGCCCCTCTCTTTTGTTGGTTGTTTTCCTGCAATGTGCTAGATGCTTCCACACTGTGTGCTGGAGCCTCAGTGGGAAGGAGCAATTTGGACTGCCTCAGACCCATGGGCACCCACCTCTTCCCCATGCAGGCCCTTAGCCGGGCACAGCACAGAATTATTCTGCCTTAATCTTGTTCAAAATCCCAAGTGCTCCTCTGACATGCTTTAACCACTGATCAAAACGAAACAAACAGAAAACCAAGCAGGAACTCCAGCTTTGCCCAAATCACCCGACCTTCTTCTCCCAACTGCTTCTACACAACTTTTGCCACCTTCAGCCTTCAAGTGGGTCCCCGTGATGGTTGGCAGTGTTGGGAGAAGAGCAGGCAGAGCCCCCACCCTGGGCTCAGCATACAGCGTGAAGCCTGAGAGGGAGCTTAAGTAGCAGTTCTTGCTGGAAGACATATGTTGGTTGCCAGCCAGGGTTGGAATTGCTGTTTGTTATTTGCAGTTCATTGTTTTTTTGCAAGAAAAGGCACTCTACTTCAGTGGAGACCACATATACCAGTTGCCTGTTTGCAAGGAAGTGCATGTCCAATCTGTCATGTTTTAATTTAAGGCACTGAGTAATGTGGTCCCCTGACCCCTTTCTCACTGCCCATCTGGACAAGGGCTCCTGGTGGGGAGAAGCCGCTCTGCAGAAGGGACTTCTCAAGTGCAGCCTCTGGCTTGAGAGAAGCCTGGTGCCCTGTGGGCCATCTGAAGGGATGCTCAGACTGGCCTCCTCCCATCGGGGGGCAGATGTTGAACATTTTATAAGACTTGTGGTGAAATAATGAGGAGGGGGGATCTAGAAAGTGACTCTATGAGGCTTCAAAATCTATTTTTATTTTTACTTTTAAAAACAAGCGCTCTATTCTACAACTGTGATTGTAGCTACACAGCAAAAGATCTGAAAGAAGAACCACATTGGTGCAAGATACTCTTCTAACTCTTTACAGATTGTGGTGTAAGAGAGCCTGGCCATCTGAATTGTCTTAAAGTGGGACCGAGATGAGATCTCTTCTCTAATCCTAGCCACAAAAAGGATTGAGTGAAGTCCATCCCATTTTTCTGTTATCCCTCTAAGCTCAAATAACTGGTGAGTTAATGGAATTTTCCTTTTCTTGTTCCCACAGAGGCACTTTTTTGACTTCTACTATAAACAAGTCTCTCCCTAACTTCAACACAATTCTCACAGTGCAGATAAAAGGAGAGTCACTGGCTGGCTTTTCTCTTACTTTTCTTTCCACTCACCTTTCCCCTTCAAAGCCTCCTTTGACTTCATTTCATCTTGCCTGTGCATGTGTGGTACATTACAATAGCAGACCTGTATTCTCTCACACCGTAATGGAACCCTAGCATCTTCAGTTGTATCATTTACTCCACTTTCCCGTAACGGTTTTTTTCTGTCATTATTGTGGCTCATCTAAGGAATCAAATCCTTCCAAGAAGATTAAGAGTATGTATAATTGTAAAAGAATTGATGGTAACAGCAGTTTCCATCTGCCATAACTGTTTGTATTTTCTGTTACTCTTCATTGTATTTGGATGTCACACCCACTCCATCCTTGCAGGCTCTGTAGTGTAATGAGTCACGATGGATTCAAAGGCCTGTGGAAGACCCAGGCAAGAGAATTGCATGTGTCCTCTGTAGGCAGGCAAATTGGTTGCGTATCTCCAGGACCGAGAGCATATGCACCCAGTGTGCTTCTTAGGCCTCAGATGATCTAATACTAGATTCTTAGGCATACGCTCAGGATTTCTAATAGATACCTATAATCCAGGTTTCACTTTTATCTTTTAATGCCAAGTCCTTTTGATCTTTGTAAAATACTGAAGTCTCACTGATGACTTTGTTTTGTTCCCTATATCCTAGCCCTTACTGTAATGACAACCACTTTTCAGCTGCACGCTTTTGTTGGTTGGTGAGGTTAGGCTCCTGCCTAATGAACTCTGCAGTGCAATTTATTTGATCCCGGGCCTCTGCCAACTTTAATTGTATGAAACTCCTAATTATACATGCAGGTAGCCTCTTAAAAGTGTTCTCATACTTGACATTCCTTATAGAATGTTCTTTCTGTTGTTGCGGAATGGTGACCTTTAGCATGTAGATTCAGAAACAAAAAGTTCATTCAGAGTCTTGGCAATAGGTTACTCTCCCTTGTCACTTAATGCCAACTCTTGTCCTTTGTAGGCCTTTCTTAGTTCTCCTGTGGTTGTTTGAACCTTTTCTTTTTCTTTGTCTTAACTAAAACTTCTTTCAGAGACTTCTGCTTCTGGTATGACTTTGGATGGCTGCTACTCCACATTGCATCCTTTCCCAAAGCTCTTTTGTTACTTGCTGAGCTCTCTTACACCATAGTAGTTACAGAAAATTCCATTTCTTTGTGAAATTTTTAAAGTAAAAATAGGCCCCATGATATATCTGTGGCCATATGAGAAATGGTCTGAAAACATAGAGAACAAAGGTTATTCTCTGTTTCATTATGATGCCTTTTTCCCATACAAGCCATCCTTAGCTAACCTGAGGATGCTCATCTATCCAACTTCACTTTTCTTCCTTTTCCTAAGTCCCCATCTTTCTGTTATTATGCCCCAAGAAGCTACAGCCTTGGTTGGTGCTATTTGCAGAATCCCACTTTATTTGAGTTTTAATACTGCTGAGTTTATTATTGTTTGCTTGGTGCCTGTTTCCTGACCCATGTCCTTAGCCAAGGCAGGTCGGTTTTAATTGGCATCTCCCCTCCAGGCAGCTTCACCCTGGGAAGTTGTCCTTGCTGGCTGAGATCACTTGGTCTATTTCAAGTTTGGGGTCAAGGCCAGGCTGTAATAGCCCTGACGGGAGTGAGGCAGAGCTGTCCCGCATATGGAAGAGAGCGCTGCGGGCCCTCTGTAGACTTGTCCTGCCTCAGGCTGGCCCTTGTTTTTCATTCCCACCAGAACAGTAGTCTCCATCCTGGCCGGAGGAATTCCCGGAAACAAGAACTCTTAGTGTCCCCCTCCTTCCTACTCCTCCTATCCATCTGGTGTCCCCAGCTAGTGGAGGGCCTCTTGCCTCCTTGCCTCTCCCACCGGACGTCTGCCCTGTCAGCACATGTGGTGGCCTCCTGCTTCACAAGGGGCCTCAAATAGTCCCTCTGGCTCCCGGCCTTACCGCCTTCAGTTAAGCCCTTGCTACTCAAAATGTAGTCCCCCGGCCAGCAGTGTCAGCATCAGGGGGCTTGTGAGAAATGCAGAGTCGCTGGCTTCACCGCACCCCTCCCAAATCAGGCTGTGTGTGTAACCAGCAACGGGGGCATCCCAGCTCCACCCCAACCCTACAAAATCAGGCTCTGTGTGTAACCAGCAGCGGGGGCATCACGGCTCCACCCCAACCCTACCAAATCAGGCCGTGTGTGTAACCAGCAGCGGGGGCATCCCGCCTCCACCCCAACCCTACCAAATCAGGCTCTGTGTGTAACCAGCAGCGGGGGCATCACAGCTCCACCCCAACCCTACCAAATCAGGCCCTGTGTGTAACCAGCAGCGGGGGCATCCCGGCTCCACCCCAACCCTACCAAATCAGGCCCTGTGTGTAACCAGCAGCGAGGGCATCCCGGCTCCACCCCAGCCCTACCAAATTAGGCCCTGTATGTGACCAGCAGCGGGGGCATCCCGGCTCTACCCCAACCCTACCAAATCAGGCCCTGTGTGTAACCAGCAGCGGGGGCATCCTGCACATTAGAATTTTAGAAGCCTGTTCTCAGCTGTCAGTCCCCCTCCCCTGGCTCACAGAGGATGCTGTTCTCTTTCCATCCTGCTGCTCTGAGATGCAGTTTTCACATAGAAGCCAGGGCGATCTTTTAGAAGTATCATTACATCACAGCAACTCTTACTTTAAAATCCTCCAATAACTCAGAACGTCTCCAGTAAACTTAGAATAGAAGCTCTCCATGGCCCACCAGGCCTGACAGCAAGGTGCCCACCTCTTTCCCTCCATTTTCCTTCTTGCTTCATGGTGGGATGTTTCAAGAAGACCTACCCTGCCGGTGCTGACTGTGGGAGGTGCAAGATCCAGGAGCAGCTGCCTCTGCATAAAAGCAAACACTCCATGAAGGAGCACGACCTATGGGGGCGGGGGTCCCTGCATGTCAGGATAACCCCTGCCTGTTAGGACTCATCAGGTTAGACCCAGTGGTCAGCTTCAGCTGTCGGATTGTCAGGTCCTTCCTGCCCTGAGGGGGCAATTAGGAAGGGAATATTTTCAGAGGGGCAGAAGCTCTCCTCCCTCTCCAGGCAGTGGTGAAGATGGGGCCACGGGGAGGAGTACCCTCCCTCACCCCGTCACAGTTCTTAGGAACTGTGTCACAAACCATATCTAGTGTGGTTGGTTATACACATGGCTTTTCCCCCCAGCAAACTGGAAGCTCCATGAGAGCAGGTGACAATTTGGTCTCACCCATCTCTGGGATCTCTAGCACTTGGCTCAGGGCCTGGTACATTTTAGAGGCTTCATACACATTCAAAACCGTGAATTCCAGATCAGATGTTGGGAAGCTGAGCTAGTGGGGCCCAGTTGCCCTGGGTGTGACTTGTGCTGAGCAGCCTCATGCTCTCCAGGCTGGCAGTGCATACCCTACCACAGGAGCTGCAGGCCTCTGGGACAGAGCTCTCCTGCCCCGGATGGACAGCACAACGGGGTATCTCTGGAGAAGCCCATTTCATGGGAGTCACCCCAGCTCATGTCACAGTGGATGGAGGAGTCCTTGGCACAGCCAGTGGTGTAGCAAGGGGCTAAAAGACAGCCAGACTGTTTGGGTTGGATCTGTCACATAATAGTGTGTGACCTTGGGCAAAACACTTCTCTTCTTTGAACTTGTGTTTCCCCATCTGTATAATGGGAAGATCATGGAACTTACTCCAAGGGGCTGTTGCATGCATTATACCTAATTATGCAAAATGAAGCCACTGGCCCTGTGCCTGGCACGTGACTGAGTCAATAAATCTTAGCTCCTGTGATCATGGAAACAGCATAGCTCCTTTCCTCTTACTGTGCATGTAGAATTCAGCCACAGCTGTTTCTGCTTCTGGTCGCTTCCATTTAGCAGGTGAGTGCTGATGCTGTGTTGTCTAGGCTCTATGCTTGGCATCAGGAGTCCAGGGTGGATAAGACACCACCTTTTTTTTTTTCTTTGAGACAGAGTCTCACTCTGTCACCAAGGCTGGAGTACAGTGGTGTGATTATGGCTCACTGCAGCCTCAACCTCCCCTACTCAAGCGATCCTCCCACTCCAGCCTCCAGAGTAGCTGGGACCAAAGGCCTGAACCACTGTGCCTGGCTAATTTTTGTATCTTTTCTAGAGACAGGATTTTGCCATGTTGCACAGGCTGGTCTCAAGCTACTGGGCTCAAGTGATCTGCCCACCTTGGCCTCCTGAAGTGTTGGGATTACAGGAATGAGCCACCACACTGTGCCAGGTACCACCTCTCATGGCAGAGCTTGTTGCTTGGTCCAGGGAGGTAAACACATAGTTACACAAATTAACATGATTGTGGCTCAAAATCATTTGACCCCTTACAAACTCCAGTTGTTGAGTCATTGTGAGTAATTCCCTTAGAGGAGGCCCTGGGGAAGGCATGATGATGAACCGAATGCTCACGTTCCCCCCTTAATTCATATGATTGAAATCTAATCCCCAAAATGATGGTATTTGGAGATGGGTTCTTTGGGAGATGATTAGGTCGTGTGGGTGGAGCCCCATGAATGCGGTGAGTGCCTTAATAAGAGAGGAGAGAGCTTGATCTCTCTCTTTCCACCATGTCAGAACACAATTACAGGTCAATAATCTGCCCTTGGAAGAGGGGCCCGCACTGTAACCTAACCGTGCTGGCTCCCTGATCTCAGACTTCTAGTCGCCAGAACTATGGGAGATAGATTTCTGTTGTTTATAAGTCACTCAACCTGTGCTGCTTTGTAACAGCAGCCTGAGCTGAGACCAGGCTGCTTTGGAATTGCGGATGCTGAGGGACATTGCCCAAAGTCAGGGGAGCTGGGCAGGTGGTGGTTCTGTGTGAGAGAGACTTAAGACCAGGCCAAAAGAGAGTCGAATTAAGTAGAATTAAGTAGATCTTCCTACTCTGAGAGAGAAGTACGTGGGTCATGTGGATTTGAAGAGCAGGAGCTGGTGTCTTTCTGGGGTTTCAGCATAAGATCAGAGACTGTCATGTCAACACCGGTAGGGTGAATGTCAAAGCTTCACTGGTGCTCAAAACAAGGAGAGATAGTTTCTTTTTCTGTTCTTAGATCTACTTGCTACTAATGAACTTACCTCGATAAGTTTGATGAGTGATTTAAATGGTTTATGTTTTGTTATGATAAACATATTTTAAACAAAAAATAAAAACACTTTATTCCTAGGAGTTTGGTTTTTCTACCTTGGGCAAGGGCTGTTGCTCTGTGGTCATCCAGGGAGGAATACGACCTGGGTCCTGCCAGCTCCTTTTTCCTTCTCTGCTCGGTTACCAGCAAGGCCCTGGTGGGGTTCCGTGGAGGCTTCAGGTCACTCATGTTCAAGTACTGGGAAAGAAACTGCTAGTGGAAGCAGATTGCTTAATTAGGGGGAGAAGAGTGTGCGTCAGCTGAGGAAAGGAGCCAGGCGCTTCCCCAGCAGGCACTGAGACAGTGTCCTCGAGGTGGCCCAATAAAGGGCAGCGGATCGATCCTGTCCCCGCAGCTTTATCGAGCACCTGCCCTTCAGGCTGACAAAGCCACCAGCAAAGAGAAAGGCCGGGGCCTGCAAGGATGGTCACGGGGGTGATTTTGCGAAAGTCAGGCAGGTGGAAATGTACAAAGGAAACTACTCCTAAAGTACAGTGGAGGGGACTTGGGTGAGAAAAAGCTGAAAGGTTTGCCCAATCCCAACAGCCGCACAGCTGTGCAGGGATCACCAGGCAGGGGTGTGGAGGGAGGAGAATGTGTAGGGAAGAGAGTGCTCCCTGTGTGAGGACCGGGCAATGCTGTAGAGCTGCCACGCCAGGCCTGGCACTAAATCAAATAGAGATTCAGTGTATGTGCACTTAAAGGAGAAGAAAGTCAAGTATTATGCACAATAAATGTGTCTAAATATCAAAAGATATTTGTGAGGAGGGGGGAACTCTGCCTGCCTCCTTCCCTTTCATGGTGAATCTGCTCTGAACTGTTTTAGCACAGCTTTGAAATATCTCCTGGGGTCCACATTTGAATAATTCAATTCAGTGTTTATTGAGTGCCTACTATAAGCTGGCTGCCCTGTGGCCATGGCATGATGGTGTGGAGGGGATGTGTGAAGCACACGGGCAGCAGCTTAAGTGCATGGGAGCTTGGCTCAGCCGGGGAGGGGAGGGGGCAGCAGACCCTTCCTCCAAGGAGGGCCGGCATCCAGAAGCAGTCATGAGTGCCGTGCCTCACACACCTGCCCTGTGCCAGGCACTGCCCCCTGCCCCGCCGTCTCTTCATTCCCATGCACTCTCTCTACCATGTGGATCTCTCTAGTTTCCCACAATTCACAAGAGAAGGTTTCCTTTTCTAGTCAAATGATTATTCAGATCAAACTAAGCTATGCCTAGACTGCCGAGACATGCAAGAGGTACAAGATGTTCTAGTCATGGGCATCCTCTTTCTGTTGCCCAGTGAGTTGGTTTGGCCAGTATGGAAACCTTTTCATCCTCTTCTTACAGCACTGAGGCCAGGAAGCCTGCATTGCTCCTCTCAACCTGTTTCGAAGGCCCTTCTCTCTCAATGAAGAGAGCTGGCCCTTCCCATTCCCCTCAGGCCCAGGGACCTGGTGGACAAGTCCGTGTTGCAGGTGGCAGCAGAGCTCTCCAGTGCCTGGGGCTTAGGAAACAGGGTTGCAGCTGTGTCGGCCGATAGTGGAGTCTCAGTGTTGCAGAGACCCAGGTGACACAGGAAATGGGTGGTGACTGCCATTAGCAGGTGGCCTTTACAGCTTAGGCTTTGCACTGTGCATGGGATTTATACTTTCGGGAAAGAAAATGTGTCTGCTGTCTACTTACAACCAAGACAAAAATAGGGTGGAGAGGCAGCATTATACTGTCTTCCTCCATGAAAGGTGTCTAGCCTGACAGTGGGATGAATCATGGCCTTCCTCACCTCCTGTGCATTCTTTCCTCCCTAAAAGGCTTTAAATCTCCGTTGATGTATGGAATGGTTTCTTCCTGCTTGTGAATATCTCCTGATATTTCCACAAGTTTCTTGCACATAATGCCCCCTCAGAACACCCTTCTTTTTGTCCTGTGCAGGTATATATTTCTGGAGTTAGGAATTTATGATGTTTTTTACAAACCACATTCATTTATGCATTTTCTTTCCTCTATAAATTCAGGATTGTGTTTGCTGTTTCCCTTTATTTCTGACTTATACAACTCCACTCTTCACCTAGGGTTGTGAAAGCAAATTTCCTTACTTGTTAACCTTGTAAAATGGTCCTGCCAGTCCCCCTTTTGAGAATGAAAAGGAAGCTATTGCTTGGTTATAATTTAAGCAGTGAGTGAAGCCCTAATCCCTGGAAAAAATAAGGCTTCTTCCCCAGAGCTTAAACACTCACAGGGGAATATTCTACCTGCAGGAATCGACTGCAGTGTTCTTTTTTCATTCTTGTTGTTAGGTTGTATTTGGACTTTTGTCTGCAGTCCTCTAATTCTTACCATAACATGGAGTCCGCGAATTTCTGAGTGGAAGGGACCATAGAAGATGTTGGCCATTTGGGAGGAAATAATGAATTGCACCCTTTCCTTTGATCTCGAGGTATGGAAGCATCTGAGAAACAAGACATGAGTGAATCAGATGGTAATGAGAACAACAGGAGAGGAAGAGGAATTGGAGACCAGTTGAGCCATCTAGTCACATGCAGGGCTGGGCAACAGCAGGGCAGCTCTTCCTAGGAGGGCAGTTGCTTGCCGTAGCACGTGGAGTCTCAACCCGACGGACCCAGGATTCCCCTTGAATAATGACTACCTTATAACACTCCTTTTACTCTCCTGAAATGAAATTCATAGATTCCTACACATGCGTGACTGAAAAAAAAAAAAACAAAAACAAAAACAAAAAAACTCTAGTGTCCTAACTGAAATAACAAGAAGTAAATGGAAAGTTATTAATTATCAAATAAAAAATTGAGTATTTTAATATTCAGACATGACTATACCAAGATACAGTGGTTGGCAGGACAGTGGTGCCCCAGAGATGTCCACGTCCTCATCCACAGAACCTACAAATATGTTAAGTTTTACATGGCAAGCGGGAATTAAGGTTGCTAATTAGCTGAATCCAAGATGGGGAGATTATCCTGGATTATGCACATGGGCTCAGTGTGATCACACGTGTCCTTAAATAGGGAAGAGGAAGGCAGTAGGGTCAGAACCAGAGAGATGACATCGTAAGAAAGACTCCACCAAATGTCGTTGGCTTTGAAGATGGAAGCAGGCCACAAGCCAAGGAATGCAGGGGTCTCTAGAAGCTGGAAAAGCTAAGAAAGTGGATTCTCTCTTAAAGTCTCCAGCCGGGATCACAGCCCTGCTGAAATGTTGATTTTAGCTCAGTGAGACCCATTTCAAACTTCTGAACTCTAGAACTGAAAAATGATACATTTGTGTTGTTTTAAGCTGCTAAATTTCTAGTAATTGGTTAAAGCAACAATAAGAAAATGAAATAAAAACCTAACGATGTGGTCAGGTGCCTTCTCCTAAGCGTAGTTTCCACTCCGGGTGCACCAGCCACAAGCACAGGCCAAGAGCACATTGTGACTTGAGGGTGAGACTACTAGTGTGAGCAGCATTGCTGATGCCGGAGGGCTTTCCTAGAGCAAATGAAGTACAGTCTTCCCTTGCTGGAAACAGAAGTTGTATTTCTAGAAGAATGCAGCACACAGGCTCAGTACTCTGTGTTTACATGTGAAACAGTTAGGTTCTAGGTTCAGATCATCATAAATAAGGTTGTTGTTATTGTTTATTTTTATCCTTGTGACTGTTTGGGAGAAAAATTTAGAAGTCATGGTGAGAACAGAACAATTCTTGGTTGTGAGGGACATTCTGATGCATTGTTGCCCACATCTGCAGCTTTCTAAAAGATCTCTACAAGGGATGGAGGGTTCTGCTGCTGAGGTGCACTGGCTTCAGGCGTGGTGGAGGAGAGCTCTAGGCAGGGGGAGGACAGCAAGGCAGACAGGAGGCCAAGACACCGGCTTGGGTTTCTTCTCCAGACCCTCTGAGGGAGGTATGTGAGAGGGTAGTGGGGAGGCAGGACTTGCCTGTCAGACTTCTGAAAGGGTGGGAATTCCTGCTTTATGGACTTAGGAATGCAGGGAGGGGTAAAGGGCAGACTCTCCTGTTAATTTCAGTGTCCATCCTGAGGAAGAGTCCAGCCTGATGGTCTTGGAGCAGCTATTTGCATAACTTCAGTAATGGGGAGCTGGTTGTATCAATTCCAGACAGCAGCCCGCTGTATTCCGTAGCCCCTCTGTCAGCTCTGGCCCACGCCAGAACCAGCAGTACATCTGATGGCCCCTCATGTGACAGCTCCTTGTGTATTTGAAGGCACAAGGCATCTTTTGGGCCCTGCAACTTCTATTCTGTAGACCAGACATCGCCAAGTACCCCAGCCATTTTTTTCTAGAACTGGTCAGCCTTCTTGGAATGTTGACTGATGAGTCTTTAGTCCTCTTCGTGGTTGAACCCAGGCATGGACTCCAGGGGAGGTCTGAAGCTGACGACAGTTGGAAGAGATTGGGATGGGACTTTGTCCCTCTTTTCAGTGAACTCTAAGCTGCCTTTACAGTGACCACGCTCACCATTCACTCACCTTGATCTTGATGTCACCTCAAACCCCTGGATCTCTTTAACATGTTCTACTCTCAGATTCTGTGTCTCCCATCTATGTTTGTGGCATTAGGTGGTAAACTGAGGCACAGACTTCTATGCTGATCCACATAACTAAGAAGTCGCTTAAGGGCTCTTGTGGTCACACCTAGAGTGAGAAATAGCGTGGCCTGGCCGGGGTAGCCCTCTGGGGAGGGGAGGACTGGAGCGCTGTGGTCTGCGTTTCACAGTGGAGCTGACAGGTCCCGCAATGCTTTGGACGTGGAGTGTGTGTGAGAGCAGAATCTGGGCTGATGCCTAAGCCTTTTGGTTTGAGAAGAGGGTGGATGGTGGTGCCTTCTACCGAGAAGAGGACAGGAGGGAGGAGCAGGTTGGGTGGGCAGGAAGTGACTAGTTCCATTTTGGCTTTGTTAACCTGGAAATGACTATTTGACACCCACGTGGATATGTCTAGTAGGAAATATGCTACACACATTTAAATTTCAGGGGAAGGGTTTGGTCTAGACATACATTTGGGAGTTGTCAGCCTGAAGACAATATTTGAAGCCATGAGCCTGGCTGAGATGATGGAAGGAGGGGATGCGGAGAGAGAAGAGCCCTCCTGGGGCTGAACGCTGGGGCCCTATGCCACTTAGAGGTCCAGAAGTGGAGACAGATGTGGCAGAGATGGAGAGAGAACAGCCAGAGAGGACGGAGGACGCTGAGGAGGGAGCTGTGCTGTGGGGCAAGTGAAGAAAATGGCCCAGGAGAGGAGCAAGGGAGGGCTGGAGGCTGCAGAGGCCAAGCAAGGTGCAGACTGAGCTGTGAGGGTCGGACCGGCCAGGGTGGCAGTCACTGCACTCTGGAAGAGAGCAGGCCTGGGGAGCACTGGGCCTAAGAGCCTCCTAGAATAGGTTGAGCGGGGATGGGCAGGGCTCAGATAGACCATAGAGGCTCCTCTGCTGGCCCCCACCACTGCACCCTCTTGCCGTGTTCAGGCCCATCCTCTTCACGGGATACCAAGCTGTCCCTGGCCTCCCTACCTGGAGGCTTTCTGCCTCCTCTTCCCCATAGTCCCCTCCTACACCTCAGGGGAGTGAGCTTGGGGGTCTGATCAGGTCTCTGCTGTCTAATAGAGAGGCACCCATTAATTTTAGAGTAAAACTAAAATTCCTATAAGATCCTTCATGATCTGGGTCCTGATGGTCTCTCTAGTCTTTTTTTTTTCCTCTTTGTTTCATCTCTTCCCCACCCCCCACTTGTTCTGTGCTCTGGCTCTACTGAATCTCATTGCATTTTGTTCTGTGCTCTGGCTCTACTGAATCTCATTGCATTTTGTTCTGTGCTCTGGCTCTACTGAATCTCATTGCATTTTGTTCTGTGCTCTGGCTATACTGAATCTCATTGCATTTTGTTCTGTGCTCTGGCTCTACTGAATCTCATTGCATTTTGTTCTGTGCTCTGGCTCTACTGAATCTCATTGCATTTTGTTCTGTGCTCTGGCTATACTGAATCTCATTGCATTTTGTTCTGTGCTCTGGCTCTACTGAATCTCATTGCATTTTGTTCTGTGCTCTGGCTCTACTGAATCTCATTGCATCTTGTTCTGTGCTCTGGCTCTACTGAATCTCATTGCATCTTGTTCTGTGCTCTGGCTATACTGAATTTCATTGCATCTGTCCAGCCCTTGGGCTGTTGCTACGCCCTTTGCTCTGCCTGGTGCTTTTCCCCATCTCTTTACACCTCCTCCCATTCTTCAGACTCGTAGGAATCCCACAGTGTTACAGACCAGGGTCATCATCTTCAGGAAAGCATCCCTGGCCACCGGCTGCTTCCCACCCGACCTTCCCCCGACCCTGACAACCCAGGACAAGCCCCCTGTCCTTTTCTTCCCTGAACTGCAGCCTACTGGGGGCAGGGACTGCATCTGGCCTCATGGTTCTGTTTCTAGCCTCCACCAGAGCATCTGACACATGCTAAATTCTCAGTGGACAGAAGAGAGGGCCCAGAAGTTGTCTGAAGTATATGTGGGAATTGAACACATGAGAGATGTGACACTCCAAAGCAGAGAGTGGGTGGCTTTCAGAGATGGCTTATTCAACAAATGGCCCATCTCTTAGCGGTGTCGAAACACAGAGGCCACCTCGATTTGTCTTGCAAATCAGGTGCTGATGTTATGTAACTTCACGTTCCTAACTCCACCCAAGGAGAGTGACAGCTTTCCAGTCTAGCAGCTCAGCACAAGCGCTGGCCTTTCACACCTGTTCCCCATGTTAGCCTTGTTTTCTATCCATCTTCTGCTTTCTCAGTCACTTCCAGCCCCAGCAAACTTGCACCAACCTGCCTGTCTGCCAACTTCATTAGCAAAGGGCCGCCGAATGCCCAGCATGGGGGTGCTGTTTACCTGTACGAAGGCCCCACTGAGTAGCATCTGGGCCGTGAGGTGCCTCCTGAAGTCAGACCTCCACTCTTCCCTAGACGTCCCCCTGGAACCACAGTGCCTGAGCTGCCCCACTTGGGGCTTGCTGCATTCATTCGCTCTCTAACTCTCTCTTATTCCTGTGGTTGCTCAGTACGGAGGTCAAGTCCTGGTGGGGCGTCTTCCCTCCTCTTCAGCTGTGCCTCATCTGGTGGTGATCTGAGCAAGACTTCCACTCTGCACTCTTTATCCCAGTGATTCATTCGAGAAGCAGCATTCACTGTTCACCTTTGTGCCAGGAAGGCGAGGGAGAGCATGACACAGGTTGCACCTCCTCAGAGCAGCATAAAGTGCTAGCTGGGATCCAGTGCTGCTGGTGTTTAACAGGAGTCAGCACAGCGTTGTAGGGGGCACTGACGGAGCTTCCTGGAGGAGAGGGCATGGACGTGAGTTCTCAAGGGCAAGAAGGGATCTTTGGGAAAAGATGGTGGACCAGCACAGCTGGAAGTTCAGAGGCGAGAGGGCATGTATGTTCAGGAACCAAAATTGAGTGTGGGGGAAGGAGTCAGGCAGGGAGGGCCTTGCCTGTCCAACAGGGGAGCTTGGCTTTTCTTTTGAAGGTTACAGGAAGCTGTGAATATTACAGAGAAGGCTGTGGGCTTTGGAGGTTTTTCACTTGGCTTCAAATTCCAGAATCACCTGTTACTAGCTGAGGGCTCACATCGACTCTTTGAGCCACCCCTTTTCAAAGGGATGCGATGGGAATCCCCTCACCCTGCCTTCCTCACAGGGCCCCATGAGAATTACAGGAGGTATAGCATCCACAAACACTCTGTAAACTGGGAGGGGCCTACCTGTTCAGGTCATTATGAGAAATGACTGTAAACCAGGGGGCAAGTAGTGTCACAGGCTACAGAAGAGAAAGAAGGAAAGGAAGCATGAGCCAGGAGAGATGTTTTTTACCTGCAGGCCTTTGTTGAGATTTAAAGATGGAGATACACAAGTGTAGCAATGGACACAAAGCCATGCCCATACCCGCGTACATGTATACACACATATCACATCCATGTATGTGCACAATATTCATGTACACACACACCCATAAACCTCCACATAAGCATGGATATCCATGTAGACATATGCAAATATATGGACACATACAGACCCATATACATGCATATGTACATATACACACATGGACACACAACTGTACATACAGATATATACATGAACACACATGTACACACATGCACACCCATGTTCCTGCACACAGGCATGCACGTGTACATAGCAAACCCTCACACACGCCCCTCACCCCTATGCACACTGCCTGCATCTAGCCTTCGATTGGCTCCTGTCTTTGCATCATTGCCTCTCCCATGCCTGATCTCATCAAGTCGTGCTCATCATGGTGCTCACTACATTCTCTGTGGTGATGATCTTGACAGTGGCTGTGTTCTCCTGGTGGCTTTCTGCATTCCGTCCACCTCCCCTGAAACACGGAAGGCTGGATCTGGATCTGGGGCTGCCTCCCAGCAGGTTCTGAGAACTGATCCTGAGAACAACAGGAGTGCCAACAAGAGGAGAAGAAAGAGTGGCTTCTCTGTTCATTTCCTGAGCCACAGCCCCAGGTGCCTTCCCTTTCAAGGACATTAATGACATCTACGAGAGGGCTGTTCTCCAAGACATGGTTTAATAAATAGGAACCTGATTCAATTTATTTAAAAATGGATTTGAAACATGAAGGGTGCCTGAAGCGAAATGACCTCCTGGTGGTGGTGGCGACGGTGGCAGAGATGTCGGTGGAGTTTCTTTCCCCTGAAAAACATAAAGGATGATTCCTGTCCTAAAGAGACCACCCAGCTGGAATTCCCGAAGTGAAGGCAGTTCATCTTCCTCCCAGTGCCTGACGGAGGGCACAGCCTTGCGGGAGGGCACTGGGAATGTGGGCAGCATCTAAAGGCAGCTACGTTGGCGGCAGCTTTGTTTCAAAGGGATGCAAACCCAGTAAGAGGTTAACTGATGCCATCCCACTGTCATTTTGGTTTTTCATTTTAGGGCCAACGGGTTTTATTTTAGATTCCTTTATTCATCACTTATTTATGTGTTGAGAGCTAAGTTCAAATAATTTGGTAGGTTCTGCGTGGTCTGATGAAACCCTGGAAATTCCAATCCCCTGTCAGGACTGAACAGGAAGGCGGCCCCAGCCCCTCTGCAGAGGCATATGGGGAACTTGGGCACCAGGAGGTTCTTCGCACCGTGTTTTGAAAGCTGTGATGTGAATTTGTGGTGTTTATCATATTCCAGCAGCAGTTTAAACAATTGTTACTTTAAATACCCAGCTAGTAAGAACATTTTCCCTTTCTCGTTGCTACCTCTGTGGGATTCAGCCATAAGGTTCAGCTCTCTCTCCTCTTAATGAGTCTTTGTTTGTCATATTTTGATGTCCTTGAATGTGTCCTGGGGCTGTTTCAATGTCCTGGGGAGGGGTGTTGGTGCAGCCTCTGACACAGAAAGACCTGTGTTAGGGAGTTGGGTTTCAGAGGCTGTGGGCCAGGTTATACACTAAGGTCAAGTGTCCCCATGGGCCACTGCCTTCCCCACAGTCTTCCTGTTTGGCAAGACACCTCCCCATCAGTGTCCAGGATTCCAGAAAACGTGTGTCAGATGAGGAGGGGTTGTCTTTCCTGCTTCAGCCAGCCTCCGGGCATTTTTGAGAACATGTTTCCCAGGCAGAGGGTACTTTGACAGAGGAGTCCATCAGTGTCTTCTCATTAGAGAGGAAAGAGAGGAATGAAAAAAGACTGTGCTAGGGTCAAATGCAGGAGGCCAATGGGAGAATCAAGAAGATTGTGTGGACCCTGACACTGCAGCCTCCTGCTTGGCCAAGCCCACAGCTGTGCACAGTGGCCTGGCTGCTGGGACCATCAGGCTCAGAGGCCGGGCGGAGCAGGGGGAAAGCAACTACGTAACTCCCCAGGACCCAGTGGGTGGGCCGAGCCCCCCAGGGCAGCTTGTCATCCTCCCCTGAGTCCGCCTCTCCTCTAAAGCTAGGACACTAAGACTTCTTAGGGTGCCGTGAAGACTAAGTACCTAATACACGTAGACTCTTCACACAGCACCTGACCCACAGCAAGCACTTCTTATCATTCCAGATTGTAATCTCAGAGCCCTAGATCTGTCCTGATGATGATGTCTCCATCATCATCATCATTGTGTGTTTACTGCTTTCTTTGTTCATCCAGGGATGGTCCCAGCTACTCTGGAAGCTGAGGCGGGAGGAACTCTTGAGTCCAGGAGTTTGAGGCTGCAGTGAGCTGTGATTGCGTCACTGTACTCCAGCCTGGGTGACAGGGTGAGACCTTGTCTCAAAATAATAATAATCACTACAACTATTATAAATAATATTGTTATTCCGGGGAAAATCTACTTGGCGTTCGCCCCTGCCCAGGTGCCATGCTGGACATTCTGGCTCTGTTCTCCCAGTAACCAAAGTGCTGTGTGGCTTGGTGTGAAGTTGCCTCGTGCAGGCTGGGGAATTTTGCAGACTAGAAGTCAAAAAATCTGTGCTCTATTTCCAGCAGTGTGGCCCTGGGCAGTTTATTTTCTCTGAGCCTTGACTTCCCTTCCATAGAATAAGGTGATTGGACCTTTGGGACTTTTGGAGCCAAAAGGGACTCTTCTCCATAGACAGTGCACCATCTTCCCTACTTTCAGATCATCTGGGGGGCTCCTGCCAGACAGAGTTTGAACCAAGGGCAGGCAGCAGCTGGCCCTGGAGTCCGTGGCTGCTCCAGATGGTTCTCTTTATCATCACTTCCAGGTTCTACACGTGGGCAGTTCTACAGCTATAGGTCGGTACAAAAACTGCAGTTACTTTTGCACCAGCCTAAATCACCATCACCTACTATGTGCCTACCAAGAGCGTGGCACTGGACTGGGCACGGAGGAGCCGGTGCTGTACTTGCTTCTGGGGAGATCTGTGCAGAGGTGGATTGTAATAACCTTTGTGCACTGGCTCCTCGGGGCACCCTTGGAGCCCTGTGGGAGCAATGCAGGACCCACCTTCCTTAAGGAGGGTGTCCTGAGCTAGAGGAACTTCTGGGATTTTCTTAAATGTTGGGGGAAGAAAGCTTAACCTGAGAGGAATGGGTTTTATGAAGGAAGTGAGGAGAGGAGCTAGAGGAGAAGGAGAAGGCAGGACAGGCAGGGGAGTAGGAAAAAAGTGAGACAATGAGGCAGCCAGAGCCGTAGCCACTGCCTGGCGCACCGCAGAGGATCCATCAGCGTTTGCTGGATGAATGGATGATGATGGGTTAAAGCCAAGGAAGACATGGGGTCTCAAGGGGAAGCTGCCTTTTAGCACGAAGAGAGCCCAGCAAAGTGCCGGTCCTGACAGTGATCTTGTCCAGACTCCAGAACACTGGAGACAGCGGAACAGCAGAACACGGTGCCTGATTCAGTGAATGATTTCTGCGTCTCAGGGGTTAAGGGTTTCTATCGAGCTATCTATGCTGCTGCTGATTTCTCTGATAGATGTGTTAGATACGGCATTTGGGGAAAATGGAGTACTCATCTCAGGGGATAATGACACTGTGAGCGCCATATTATTTCTGTGGTGAAGAACAATTTTAAGCCTGTGCTAATAGATTAAGCGACTAGAGTGATTATTTTGAACAAAGAGAGTGGTTGAGAGTTCTACAGCCAGCCTGAGACTAATCAGGAGGAGTAAAGAGTGATAATTTAATCATATCAACCCATAACATGGGATCCTGATAGTGGCTGTCACACTACACCAGCTGAAGGAGGTCTCTGAACCACCCAGACTAAGTTCCAGCTTTTGCTACTTTCTGGCTTTTTGACCTTACATAAGTCACGAGGCCAGGAGGAGCTTCAGTGTCCCCATTTGTAAAATGGGAACACAAATGCCCAAGGCATAAGACATTGTGTGTAAAGAATCGGGACAAGGCATGGGAGAATGTTCAGTAAACTGCAAGTGGCTGGGTGGATATTGGGTGCCGTGGGAGCAAGGAAGGAGGTGCATGGTTTGTAAAAACTGCATAAAAGCAAACAGAGTGTGATCATATACCATGAAATGCACAAAGGGGGTGCACTCTGCAGAAAGCCTTATGAACCCCTTCTGTAAAGCAACCCACTCTCCCTCCTTCGTCCTCTCTACACGTTAGCTTTTTGTGACGTGGACATCTGTGTGGGCAGCGTCTGCAGGGCCAGCAGAGCCACTTGTGAACACTGGGGAGAGTGTAAAGGAGGCCCAACAGGAGGCTGCAGGGGACCTTCAGGAACCCTGCGTGTCTTGGACGCTCAGTAACACGACAGGGCAACAGCGTGCCTCCCTGTCACATTTGTGCACACCAGGAAGCCTGCTCTTCGCAGGACTTGTGAAATACACATCACCATTGCCTCCATCGCTTTTTCTGGTGAATTAAGCCCAAAGAATGACATTGGAAAACTTTTTTGTACTCTGATAATTAGCAGTGGGTGAATTTCATGGGGATTCTGTTGGACAAACCCTGGAGGCTAAAAATTGAAAAAACAAAACAAAATAAATGGAGAAGGGTTATCTTTAAATAGATTTAATACTTAGAAAAGATACTGTGGGCAAATAAATAAATATTTAGAGGGCTAATGAGAGAGGCATACTTCTCAGGAGGGCTTCTCATGTTAGGCAAGTTTTGATTCATAAATGTCACAGATTGGATGACGCAGGGCCTTTCTTTGAAAACCTTTTGTGCCTTCCTTTGTAAAATAAAGGCTCAGTCTGTCAGCTGATGACCAAGGCTTTTCAAGATCCGCCTGCGAACTTCGTTTCAGGCCTCATCTGCTGCTTCTGCCCCAAATGCCTTCTCTCCTGTGACTTTTGCACAGCCCTGTTCATGCACTGTTTGACAGACATCCCTGAACGCCTCCCACTTGCAGACGGAGGTATGATCTGGAGCTCAGGAGTGGTGGCTGGAGTCTGGCTCAGCCGGGAGTAAAAGTGCCCGGGGGGTCAGAGAAGAAGTCAAGGTGGGAGACCCAGGAATCCTCCAGGCTTTGTGATGGGCAGAAGGAGAAGAGCAGTGAGCCACCCTGCAGTCTGAGAGAGGGCGCGGAACAGAGCCCAGTGCTGGGGAGGAGAGTGGTGAAAGCAGTGAAGAGCGTCTCATGCCGGATGGTAGAGGGCACTCTGGAAGAGTGAAAATGGGACTCTGCCCGGTGGGTTTGGTGACTGGGAGGTGGCGGTGGCCTTGGTCGGGCTGTAGGGCACACGCCTGTTCTTTGCTCACTCTCTTCTCTCGCCTGTGATGTCCTTTCCCACCACAGACCCTCTGTGGCCAATGCCACCTTCCAAGAAGTGGTCCCAGGCGCTGCTGCTGCAGAGTTACTAACACATCCTTTACCTTCAGGTCAAGCACGCTGGCCTCCTCTGCGGCGTCTATGGGCAGCAGCCATTTCCAGGCCAGCGAGGTACCTCCTGCTTCCTCCTGGCTGGTTCTGAGAACTTGGAGTCTGTCCCCTGTGCTGCCAGGGGACAGGAGGCTGCAGCCGCTGCCCCTAAAAGGCCTGGTCCTGGCGTGGTTCTCCTTGTCCTTGGCAGTGATTTCAGCCACTGTCCGTACTTGGTCATTGTGGTGTTAGTGTTTTTAAAGGGTGGGAGTTTTTAGCCAGTGGAAAATTTCCATCAGTGAAGGAGTCACTGTCCTCTTTAGGGTTAGCTTCGGTGGCAGTCAGTATGTCCACAGAATGGTGCCATGACCCAGAGCCTGTGTTAAAGTTCATGGATGGGTTTGTCTCCCTGTATTGTGTGTGGTCTGTTTACCTGAAGTGTGGAGGGCTTGTTTGCACATGTGAAGCCCTGGGGACCTGGGAGTAAACCATCCCCATCCCCTCACCCTTTCCTTTGTGTGGCATTTACTGACAGGTAAGAGGAGAAAAGATTAGCTGCATGTTGCCTTCCCTTTCCCAGTCTTCTGTCAGGTTCTCTCTTGCAAAGTGAAATAAATTAATATTTACTTCTAAAATCCTGGTTCATGGTACATTTTCCCAGTTAAATGAAATTGAAACAAATAGGAAAAGATGAAAAAACAGATCTCAGTTCACTCTAAAAAAACAAATCAGTCTAAATGTATTGATAGTTTCCACTCAGAATAGCTCTCCCAGCTCCGGGTGAATTCTATCAGTCCAAATCAAAAGTTCCTTCCAATCCATAATTTTGGAACCTCCAGAGCTCACCCCAGAGGAACCTTTTCCATTTTTCTCTCTGAATTAAACATGACCCACCTTTTGACACAGCCCTTCTCACTCACGGAGACTGGAATAATCACAGGGTCAGGATGAGACCCTCCAAGCCAGTTGAGCCGTCCCCAGAGAGAGTGCAGAGTCAGAAGAGGTGGGGAGTAGAAGGCCACCCAATGCCAATTTGCAGGCCAGGAAAGGAACCGGACATGTTGTGAGTGGGACCTCATGGAGGCTGCCCGAGCACACTTTACACCTCCTGGGAGTCATGGCTCCCCGGTCCCTATGCACATCCGTATGCCTCTCCTGGGACCCCAACACTGGCACAGGCTGCCCCTGCAAGAGCCCAGCTACTCCACAGCACAGTCATTCACTGTGCCCTGTGCCTGCACCATGAGACTCGGCTTCCTCAGAGGACTGTGGTTTTCTAGTGCACAGCGTGGCATCTGACACCTAGTGGATCATCAGTCAGTAAATATTGAGCACATGCTGTGTGCCAGGCATTCAACTTGGCTCTGGGGAAACAGTTGTGACCAGGCAGACATGGTCCTGCCCTTGTGGAGCTTGCAGTCTACTGGTAGCTGGTAAGATGACAAAAGTTCTGTAGAGTGAAAGAATGAGTGATTGACATGCTAGAATACCTTCTTCCAGGCAGCAGCAGGTATTTAAGAAAGTGTGGTTGAGGCCGGGTGTAGTGGCTTACGCCTGTAATCCCGGCACTTTGGGAGGCCAAGGTGGGTGGATCACTTGAGCTCAGGAGTTCGAGACCAGCCTGTGCAATGTGGAGAAACCCTGTCTCTACCAAAAATACAAAAATTCATTAGGTGTGGTGGCACATACCTATAGTACCAGCTACTTGGGAGGCTGAGGCAGGAGGATGGCTTGAGCCCAGGAGTCAGAGGTTGCAGGGTTGCAGTGAGCTGAGATGGCACCACTGCACTCCAGCTTGGGCAACAGAGTCAGACCTTGTCTCCAAAAAAAAAAAAAAAAAAGTGTGGTTGAATGAAGGGATTAAAAGGTCAGTACTGTTATTGAGCACCCACTTTGCATATAGAATCTCCTTCTATTCTCCCACGAATCCTCTGAAGAACACGTTTTAGTCCCTGTTTTACAGATGAGTAGACTGAAGGTTGTGGGCAAAAGTGTCTTGCCCAGGCCTCGTAGCTTATAAATGGTGGAATTGATGCTCAAAGCCCGGTCAGTGCAGGACAAAGCACGTGCTCGCCCCACCTTGCCATTCAGACTCACCTGGAAATGAATGGGTGTCCCTGACACCCCTCTGTAAGTCTGAAGACTCTCTTATCCTCCAGCTAGATAATTCCAGGCCCCTTTGCTTTCCTCTTGTGCCTGTTTTCTAATCCTTCACTCATTTTTGCAGCTCTAAGGTCTCAACTCCATGTCTTTTGTTTCTCATCTCAAGATCAAAGACAGTTGTTATTTAAAAACAGCCCAGAGCTGGCAGCATGAGGGATGTGGGTTATTAGTACCAGCTGGCATTTGGTCTTGCCTGGAATCTGGCAGCTTGGAGCTTCAAAGAAAGGCCTGGCCATAGAATCCATGAGGTCCCATCCCCTGACGGATACCCAGAAGGCTCTCCTGTCCAGCCCTGTGGCAGTGATTTTCCACCAGCAGGCCTTCCCCCAAATAGTTAAGGCATTAGTGTTGCTGGACGGACGACACCTGGGGAAAATCAGGCCTGCCAGGCGTCTGCTCCTTCCTAGTGTGATACAGATCTTCACACAGAGGCAAGCTCCCTGAGTGTGGAAACACAGAGAGCCCAGGATAGACGTAGTGCCTTTATCACTGCCAGATGGACCAGCTATAAATTTCCAGGAGCACCCCCAACCCCTACCACTGACACCTGCAGTAACTAACCCCCACCATGCCTTCCAGCCCTCATTCTCTAGGTAACCCCACACCTCCTGGAAGCCCCAGGAAGCAGCTTGGCATCAGAAACAACCTCGGACTCTGGGTTTGAACTTAGGTTCCACCATTTGCCACGGCTGGGGACACTGACCACGTTGCCCTACATTGCTGAACCTCATTCTGTTCAGCTGTAAAATGGGCATGAGAGCAAGCACAGCCTGGTAGAGAGGATCCGTGGAGAATGGACATGCTCCCGCAGTGCACTGGTGGCTCCTAAACTGTAGTCGTGACTTTGTTGTTACGCTGGACCGGGAAGTAGGCGCTGGGTGACCTTTCTCTTGCCCTCCTCCCGCAGGTCACCGAGGAGGAGCCCAGCTCCAACCACACGGTCATGATCCAGGAGACGGTCCAGCAAGCGTCCGTGGAGCTTGCCGAGCAGCACCACCTGGTGGTGTCCTCCGACGACGTGGAGGGCATTGAGACGGTGACTGTCTACACGCAGGGCGGGGAGGCCTCGGAGTTCATCGTCTACGTGCAGGAGGCCATGCAGCCTGTGGAGGAGCAGGCTGTGGAGCAGCCGGCCCAGGAACTCTAGAGGACGTGTGGCATCGGATGGCCACAGGGCGGGGCTGCCAGGCTCTGCAGGCACCCAGGGTGGGGAGGCCACCCTTCCTGCCCTACCCACAGAATGGTGCTCTCTTTGCCCTCCCTGCCCAGCAGCCTGATAGGACTCTCCTAGTCCAACTTGGGGTGGGCAAGGCAGTCAGCATCACCAGCAACACCACAGGACCCTCACCCCAGCATAGACACACACCCCCTGACCCTTACCATCTGCTTCCTGAAAGACTTCAGTGTCAGCTCCCCTACACATACCCCACACCTTCACCCATTGCTTCAAGATTCAAACAGAGACTCCCAGTCCCCCTCAGCATCTTCCCTGAATCACAGCCCCAGCTCCTTGACCCCCATCTAGGTGCCAAATGTTCATCTGCAACCGCTGTGCAGTCTGGTGAGATGGAGACAGCCATCACATAGAAAGTGACCGTACGGGTTTTTAATCACTGCTGGGTGGGGTTGGGGTAGGGGGATTGTCCTGGCTTTGTCAACAAAGTCCCACTTCCCCGAGTATTAAGGGCCCTTGGTATCAAGTGAGGTAAATTCACCCATCACAGGGTCTCGCCCTACCATCCTGGAATTATTTCACTTTTAAGATAAATGCACTATTTCACTGTTCACCTCCCATTCTAAGGAGGTGAGGTGGATGGAATAAAAACAGTTCCTGTCTGAATGCTTTGGTTCTTCAGGCGGGATGGCTTACATTTCCCCTTCCCAAGTTGAAATCTTGGATTTGGGGCCCACCCAGAAGGACCCCATCCAAACCCAGGCCCTTAAAATGCAGATGATGGTGCTCTTTCCTCTGCATTTCGGTTTGCTTTGGAAACCTTTTGAGATTAATGATCTCACCTTCCATTTCCTGGCACCCAGCATTTGATTTACTGCCAGCCAAGAAGTGGCAGTGCCCTCTTGTCCACTGTGTATTTGGGAGGAACAATGCAATGACCATCAGAGGTGTCATAACACAGGACTATGTGACCAAGGTTTCTAGTCTGGGTGCTCAACATAGATGCCGTATGTTTGGAACTCCTGCTCTGTGCACGGCATTGTGGGGGCATTGACTTGAGTCCTGATACACCCAGCCTGGCCCTGGGGTGTCTTGACATCTTCAACATCTGACACCCTGAGGTCAAGGTTTGTTTCCTCCGAGAACCCTTTCTTGCAATGAAATCTGATGCAGGTTTAGAAGCAAATAAAAGAGTAGCCACCCTGTTGAAGAGGGCAGAGTTCACTTGGCCCTCCCTGTTACCAGCCCTCTCACCTCACCCCAGCAGGGCCTGAGGGTACCTCCTGGGAGAAGCTTAAAAGCTGCTGCTCTGATTCAAGTAGAAAAGTGACTCCTTGCCTTAAGCAAGGAAGAGGGAGAACACTGCTGACTTGGGGTGAGTTAGGGAAAGCTTCACGGTGGAGGTGACCTGTGATAGGGCCTGGGAACCTAGATGGGCTTTGCACCTCCAGGGATTGGGGTGGGAGGGAGTGGGAAAGGAATTCCAAAGAAGAGTCACAGCGCCCCCTGGGGCGGGCAGTGTGGGAGATGGACTTGAGCCGTGAGAATTTGTGTTTGGCTGGGAGCAACTCTAAAGGGAAGGGCAGAAAGATCAGCAGAAGCCAGATCCTAGAAGAGCAGGGATGTGAAATGATGGATGTGGATTTTACTCTGGAAGCTGTGGGGCAGGCAGTGGCATTTGATAGAGGAGGGGAAGGGTGAGGAGGTCAGGGTGGTTCTCCAGAATGAGACATCTTGCCCATGCATCGGTGTGGTCTATGTTGAGATAGGTGAGTGCCCAGCTCACAGGCAGAGGACCTGGGCTCAAACCCTGCTCTGTCACTTATCCACGTGACCTTGCCATGCCACCAGACCTCTTAGCCTTAGTTTACCCATGTCTGAAATGGGTCCGAGGATAATCGCTGACTCCTGATGATTAAAAGGATTAAATGAGTGAAGCCCCTGAAGCTGTTAGCAGTGTCCTGGCCCACACTCTGGGGAATATCACAGATTGCTTGTATTCCTGGGATGGGGGTCTTAAACGTGAGTATCCCTCACACTCCTCCCTCAAGGGCATAAGGTAGTGGGAGGGGGGGCCATGAAGATGGCCTGGGAGGACTCCCGGGGTGTGCTCCGTGCTCTGCGCAGCCTGAGTGCGGAGCCTGCCCTGCCTGGACACACAGACCCTGTGTACTTCCCTTCCCTTCCTGTCCTCTTGGATTACGAGGAAATGCAGGAAGCTGAGGTGAAGCATTGCCTGTGGTCCTGGCTGACCAGGCCTGGTAGGTGTGTGGGTGGGGCAGGCAGGAGGCCTGGTTCTCCGTGGTTCTTTCCTGGGGAGCTGATGCTGGGCTCAGAGGGGAAGCTTTCAAAGCCAGTGGTCCATTCATGTGACTGTGAGATGGAGCTTCTCACTGCTCCCGACCCCCTTGGCTGTTGTTTTCGGGTGCTTTTTGACTCCAGGTGTTTTTTGTGTCAGGCAAGGTAAAAGCTTGTGCTAAAAGGCTGAATTCTCTACCTCCCTGTTTTAGAATGTGTGTAAAGTACCTGCTGTGTGCCAGATACCATACGAGGCCCTTTCATGGGCATCTTCCTATTCAGACTTCCTGTCCATCTGTGTCTTCCTAAGACTGAACACTGGCACTTCCATAGAGCTTACTCTA
The DNA here is from genome assembly GCF_029281585.2 of Gorilla gorilla gorilla. NCBI lineage: Eukaryota > Metazoa > Chordata > Mammalia > Primates > Hominidae > Gorilla > Gorilla gorilla. Next base: position 140,303,818 of record NC_073231.2, on the reverse strand, counting down.
TGTCGGGAGTATGGGTGTTCTCATCACAGCAACCCAGTGAGTTTGGTGCTCTTGTTAGAATTTTATTGATGGGAACTGTTAGCATGGGGAGGTTAAGTAACTTGCTTGAGGTCACACAGGAAGTGGCAGAACCAGGAATTGAGCCCAAGCAATATCTGCACTCATAACCAACGTGCCTTCTGCTAACTCTTTTCTTGCTTTTACAGCTGAGAAGATGGTGGCTCAGTAAGTAACCTGTTTTGGGGGACACTTGAGGCTAGAAAGGGATGTGTCTGGGACTTGAACGCAGGTATGAAGTTCTTGTTCCCCCAGGTACTTTTTGCCCTCCCTGTGCCGTCCTGTCTCCCTGTCAGCCCTGACACCAGGTAGGCAGTGCAGGCCCAGGACATGGAGGACAGAGGCGAGGTGCCAGGTTGGCTACAGGGAGCTGAAGTCCAGGGCCACGTGGCCAAGTGTGAGCAGAAGTCATTGCAAGGACAAGAGACCCAGGGCTGGTCCAAGGTCAGAGACAGGGTGGAGGCAGGAGCTGGGGCCCAGCCCAGAGTGCTCTGTAATGCTTGGGCTGGGGAGGAGGCCGAGGCAGCATACAGCTGGCCTAGCCCTGGGAAGAGCCCTGGCACCTCCCACAGATGCATCTTCACAGATGACACCCACCTCGCACGTGGATGGGCTTTGCCTCTGTCGTGTGAGCTGGCCCCCATACTCTCATCTACTGAGGAAGGGGAGAAGGGCAGTCTTTGAATTAAAGAGCTGAAGCACAGGCAAGACAAACCTGGCCCAGCCTCACTCTTAGCAGGTGTGTCAGTTTGGGCAGGCTGGGCCACCTCTCCCCCATCAGCAATGGGGGTGGTAAGGTAACAATTGCTGAGAGGCACGAACGCTCCTTGTGCATCAGGGACTTGCAAAAAACTTTCTGTTCCTTGAGTATTTGCTTCTCAGGACAGCATTGGGAGGGGTGGGTGTTGTCATCCAGTGCATAGATGTACAAGTTTATCAAATAACCGTAGTGTTAGAATTACTGGGATAATGTTTGTGATGTGCTCAGCACAGCCTCTGGGGTGGAGGAGAGGCTCCTGCCCCACCTAATAGTGCTCAGACATGAACGTGACCTTGAGACCTGGCTGTGCAACAGCAAGTTTGAGACGCGTTAGTTGCTCTGAGTTTTGCATTTTTGAGGAGAGAGTGACTCATTGTATAACCTGTATCTACGGAGCTAATTTGACAAATTAATTTTTCTTGTAATAAGTATTTAAAATTCATTAACTGTGGTCACTGATGATTTTCCCCTTGTTCTTCAGTTCCATCTTTCAAGGCTGGAGAAAAAAGACCATTTGATTCCAAATCCATCTCCCCTCTCCACCCCTTTTAAAATTCAAAATGAACTGTCCATCCTGCCCTTGGATGAAATCCAGGATTCCATCAGTCTACCCACAGTGGGAATACTTTTAGGTCATAGTGGGAAATCTTTGGGAATCAATTAACTAGACTAACACTCTGCTGGAGGAAAGGGAAAAAGTGCTGAGGGGAGACTTAATTTACCATGCATCACAAAATTTTCTAAGTACATCATTTTCAAGTCAGCTCAGCCCTTCTCTTAGCCATGATGGGGACATGTTTGGGTTTGATTTTTAAAATTCTAATCTATCACTATCACCATTCCTGCTGCAATTTAAGGCTTCGGTGGTTTGTGGTAGATAACAGTTGTTATACTTCCTGCAGGCTAAGAAGGCAGTGATGGTTTGGTTTATTAACTATCACAAAGCAGACAAAAGGGAGAAGAAAGGTCTGTGTAGACAGAAGAAGGTTGTGTCAGGCCAGAGGCAGCGGGGGAACCAGGCTGGAGAGAGGGGCCCCAGCTGCCTCCCCTCCTCCATTCTGCACCTCTTTCCTGAGCATCCAGAATCAGACCTATGGGTCATAGAGAGATGCCCCAGACATCAGCCCTGGCCCCAGGGGATTGTCATGGGCCAGGTGAAACTGATAAAGGAGCTGCAAGGGACAGAACTGCCTGCAGTGAACACTTAGGTCACATGCAGGTACCTAGAGGGCAGTTGGCCTCAAGAGACAGATTCTGCAGGGCGTGGGGGAAGGGTGCTCACCCAGCTTCTGTCCTGTGTAGGTCATAGTTATAGCATTATTGACTGTAATAACTAATAGAGTCCACCCAGTCGAGGCATATCTAGAAGCCTATCAGCTGGCACTCTGTAAAGAAGAAGTGTGGATAATCCCAGCACTTTGGGAGGCCGAGGTGGCCCTCAGAGGATAGGATGGACAGTTCATTTTGAATTTTAAAAGGGGTGGAGTGGGGAGATGGATTTGGAATCAAATGCTCTTTTTTCTTCAGCCTTGAAAGATGGAACTGAAGAACAAGGGGAAAATCATCAGTGACAACAGTTAATGAATTAACCCAAGGAAGGTTAATTCTTACAGTCCTTGTGAGTATTGTCATCATTTGTATTCTATAGTAACCAAGGTCAAGAGTTCGAGACCAGCCGGACCAACATGATGAAACCTTGTCTCTATTAAAAATACAAAAATTAGCCAGGTATGGTGGCACGCACCTGTAATCCCAGCTACTCAGGAGGCTGAGGCAAGAGAATCACTTGAACCGGGGAGGCGGAGGTTGCAGTGATCCGAGATATCACGCCACTGCACTCCAGCCTGGGCAACACAGCGAGACTCTGTCTCAAAAAAAAAAAAAAAAAAAAAAAAAAGAAGTGTAGCTATGTCGTGAGCGACTGAATCGTGGCCGTGTCTGAGGTCAGAATCCCAGGTTGGAGTCATCGGTTCACCCCGTAAGAGCTGGGAACATCGCATGTTCTCTCTGAGCCTCAGTTTTTCCATTTCTAAAATGGGGATCACAGTAGCGCTTTCCTCATCAAATTGCTGTGAGGCTTCGATAAGATGATGCATGTCAATTTTCCGGCATGTGCAGGCATCCAAGGAGGGTTAACTTACAGTCCTTGTGAGTACTGTCATCATTTGTTTTCTATAATAACCATGTTGGATGCATGAATGGCAGAACAACCTGGAGGGTGAGTTCCCTTGCAGGAGCCCCAGAGGCTGGGGGAGCCTGGAAGGGACTTCTCCATTTGCAGTGATCAGGAGCGACGGTCAAAGAGCGATGTGAATGCAGAACGGAGACTACGAAGCAAGGCCAGAAGGCCAGGGCCGGAGGGACTGAGGGAGACAGTCATGCTGCTTCATTTCACAGATGAGCAAACTGAGGCTCCAAGAGGGAAAGGGGCTCGCCTGATGGCACAGAGCAAGTGACTCTCTGAGACACTCCTGCTTGGCCCCATTAGTGAGGCGTGTGTCTTCAAGGGTCTGAGATTCCTGCCGCAGTCCCGGGAAGGCTTGTCCATGGTGCTTCACCCTCTGAGAGTAGCCTCCTTCCTGGCTATTGCTGACTCACTGCCCAGACCTTTCAAAGAGACACCTGGGAAGGGGTCATTACAAATCCACCCCCACTACAAGGACAAGCCCCTCCCACTGGGGGGGCGCTCAGAGAGAGGAGCAGCAGTCACTTTCATCCTGAGCCCACTCAGTCCTCCCTTCAGTGTGATTCAGACACCAGGTGTCTGCGGTGTTGGGAGCTCTGGCAGCCTGCAGAGGGAAGGGACCCTGAGCCTTGGACCCTGCTGGGCCAGAAGTCCACCTGGCCCATTAGAACTTTAAAACCTGTCCCACAGTGCCTTGTTTCTTTGTGGTAAGCAAAGATTTTCTTGGAATATCTACAAACCTAAAGCTATTTTTTCCCTCTGTTCTTCCCCTTATCTATCCCTGACCTTCCTCTGTAAGTCTTTAAAGTGGGAGGTTGATACTGATCTCCCAGTAGAGGGGACGGCTGTATGAGAAACACACATAATCACACTGGCAGAGGATGCACGCCTGACCCGTAGCAGCCACCAGCATCCCACTCCTGGTGACAGAGCCATTTCTCAAATGGGGGCTGATCACATGGAGGGCTGAATCACCTGCTCCCCTCATGTGGCATCCCCACTCCAAACTGCTCGGCTCCCTAGGTAACACAATGTTTGCTGCATCTCTAGAATTTAACATGTCTCTTGGAGGTATTTTCAGGCAGCCAAAATCTACAGGTTGAGTGCAGTGTAACTGGGAGATGTTCTATGACTGAAGCCCTAGGAACTGTCAGGCACCTTGAGTGTGCAGAGGGTGATCACACATGCTGCAGGCCAGACAGAAAGACGAAGAGGACCAGTGTACACACTCTGCCTTTCATGTTCAGGTCAGGTTCATTAACAGTGTTTATTCTGCCCTCATGACACCTGGATTCCAGAGGCTCAAAAGATAAAGCTTGTGCCAGTCACAGACCTTCCACCAAATCCTAGATGTCAGGGAGGGAGGACTGGAGGAGGCTGTGGTTGGGAGAATGTTCTGGGCTAAGAGGAGCAGGGAGGAGGAGAGTCCCACAGACGCTGGAAGCTAATGTGCTGGGCACGCCTGCCAGGAACCCTGGATCTGAACAGCAGCTCTTAACTTTGTAGGGCCGCTCAGCTCTGCGGGTTCTGATGCAAGCCATAGACCTACCCCCCAGAAAACTGTGTACACACACAAAACTTAAGCACAGTTGTAAGGTGTTCATGGGCTCCAAGTGAAGGATTTTTGTTCTGATTTAAATTAGTTGTGCAGCTTTGGGCAAGTCATTTGAGCTGTTGGCACTGCAGCTTCCTTCCATTGAAGGATGGCAATGACAGTGTTCCCTGAGTGCTGATTACGTCAGCCTCAGCCGCGGGGGCTCCCCCACCCAAGCCAACCTACCCCAGCTGGGTGCCAGCAGAAAGTGGATGTGGGGGACTCATGGACTGCCCTGAAGAGCAGAGGAGTGTGGCCCTTCTCTGCTTCTCGGATGGCCCCACTTTACAGCCTGGGCGGTGAGAAGAGAACAAGTTTGAACTCAGAGGAACCTACATCCATCCCTCAGCTCTACCAGCTGTGTGCTCTGGGACACATCGCCTTTGATTTCAGAGCCTCAGTGCCTTCTTCTGAAAAATGGAGGTACTAACATGCTTACAGCTGTTGTATAAGATCTGTTACCTGCCTAGCACCTCACCTGACCCAGAGCAGGTGCTCACCTCAGTATGACATCATTTTGTAGGGAGCCAGGAGCTGTGGTCTCTTTCCCCATCTCTGCCATGGACTCTCTGAGTGACCTTGCATTGTTTGGGCCTCAGTTTCCCTGGCATACAGTCAGGGGTTTGGGGTTGGAGGATCTCCGAGGTCCCACCCAGCTCTCATGCATTGTGGGTTGGTGTTAGCCCTGGAGAAGGAAGGTGTCAACTCAGTATGGAGGAGTCTGGGATTGGGGTGATGGATATGGAATGAAGCTATGTTCTCCAGCTTGCTGGCTTCACAGCCTCAGACAATGCTCAGTCTCATTGAGCTTCAGTTAGCTCGTTTATAAATGGGGATGTTTGCACCATCTGTAGAGTTGATACAGTATTCTACACCTTGTCATCTAGTATACTTAGCACACAGCATGTACTCAGTATTTGATAGCTGATACTACTCTGTTAGCTCAAAGACAATGTTTTGGTTTTTCGATCCTTGACAGAGGATTCTTGATAGAGTCATGGCCTTCTGCAACCATGTAGGGTTTAGCAAATGTTTTTGGTAGAGCCAGGCAGATATTTTGTTTTGTTGGCCATATGGTCTCCACCACAGCTATTCAGCTGCACCATTGTAACATGAAAGCAGCCATAGATAGTATGCAAATGAATAAGTATGGTTGCGTTTTAATAAAGCTTTATTTATAAAAATAGGTGGTGAGCCAGGTTTGGCCCACAGGCCATAGTTTACTGACCCCTGTCCTAGATGCTCTGATCTCCAGGGCCAGACTCACAGAAATTTCCAGGGTATTTGTGTTTAATTTGATTTCCACCAACCAAGCACTTTTACACTCATAATCAAATTTAATTTTTACAAATGGCATGCCATTTTAAAGAAGAATAAACTGAGGTCACTGGTTGAAGAGTAGAGACCTTTCTGCTATGATGGATGGGAGATGGGAGGGGATGGGGTTAACCAAGATCTTATTCTGCCCCTGGTTCTGCATGTGACCCTAGAGGCACCCCTCTTTGCTCTGCGCCTCAACTTCTACTGTGTGGAAAGGGCTTTGGGAATGTGGCTTATCCTCTTAGCACCTTTGTATCCTGAGATTCCAGACCAAAGTCTCAGGGAAACAGCTACAATCCAATCAGTTTTAGCGGCTTCTAATTCTTTTAAAGCTGCTCTGAGGAAATGAGACATTATTGTAAGGGGGAAGATCCTTTAATTAAATTGCTGGGAAATTAGAAGGATTGAGTGATTGAAACGCAGGGTGGAGCGGAGGCCGCAGCTCTCTCTGTGAATTAATTAAGAGGCTGCTCTGTTCCCTGCTCTCCCTGATGGTGGATACCAGGGGTCTGACCCCCAGGGACATTCAGCAAACCCTTTGATGGGGGGCTGGGAGAGTCTTGTCTCCTTGCAGCAACCACTCCCCACTGGGTCTCCTTTCTCTCCCCCACTCCAAGCCACCCTCCTGTTCCTGCTGCGCCCACAGCTGATGGATGTTCTCAGGATGGGCCAATCTTAATTAAGTTGTATGATTTTTCTCAAGCTTGCAAAAGCAATTAATGCTTCCCGCCCCAGCCAGGGGTGGGGACTCTGTTTGGTTCAGCTGCCTTCCTGGCGAGGCTAGGGAATGTCCTAAAATTCAGACTCTATGTTGGTATTTCTGAGCTCCACAGATCCCACCCCTCACACTCCAATAGATCCACTCAACCCCCAGCTCCGGTCAGGGTGGGATGTGAATTTAGACCCAGATTGTCCTGTCCCTACCTGTGGCATCCCAACCTCAACACAGAGCGCCTTGCCTTTGTCCTGTCCTGGCCGTGCAGGGGTTGCCTCCTGCAGGTGAGATGCACTCTCCACTTCCCCAGGCGGTAGACGGAATATTCTGCTTATTGTTTTCCTCACTGACTCTAGCACATTCCATCTAATTTTTAAAATGTACCCAGTATTTACTGAGAAATTCTGTCCAGAGACCTGGGCACCTAGAGCTGAACATGGCTCCATCCAAGTCCTCACTCAGGCTCCCAGATCACTGGGAAATGACAAAACCGAGTAATGCCTAAAGGTTTCTCCAAGGGCTGTGGCAGCCCTGAGGAGGGTCAGGCGAGGCTTCCTTGAGGTGCTGGGCCTTCCCAAGCCAAGTCCTCCAAGTTGTCCAGGATCGAGCAGATGAAGGATATGGCACACACAGAGACCTGGAGGCCAGCGAGAGCACGACCCAGGGGAAACAGTGAGAAGGAAGGAAACAACACAGGCCTGAAGAGGCAAGAAAGAAGTCAGACCAGGAAGGCATGCAGAGAAAGGGGATAAGGGAGGGCATGGGGGAGCTTCTTCAGAAATCCAGAGTGACTGTGGGGCTTGGTATATCCCAGCTGGGTGGCTCTGAACACAGCACAGCCTGAGTCTCTACCCCTTCCTTCCCATCAGCCCCCTAACACCACCCACACAGCCACTCTCCTTAGCCCATGACTGAAGGTGGACTCTCCGAGGCTGCTCAGGGGAACCTGAGGCCTAGTCCCACGTCACAGACCATTTGCTCCCATCTGTGGTGAGAGGAAGAGCTGCTCCAGGCCAGAATGAAAGTTGGCCTCATCACTCAGAGTGCTGTGCATTCCTGTAAGAGAATTTCTGTGTGTTTGTTTTGTATTGAGACATTCTCAGTGAAGGAAGCAGGGAAGCAGTGCATGGGTTTCTATGCTTCTATGTTGTCACCTGCACCCTCTGCCCTCATGGCCCAGTGGTTTGGGTGGCATTGCCATAGAGGGCAAGTCACATGTTTCTACACAACCTGACTGTTGGCCTGGCAGTGCCTCCATCCCCTTAGGGAGGGCTGGTGGGCGAGCTCACTCCACCCCTGGCCCTTCGTTCCCGCTGGTCCCCCTGCCTGGAACACTCTGCGCTCCTCTCCTCTGCCCCACCTGCAGTTCCCAGTTACCCCAGTGCAGACTCCTGTGAGTTCCCAGAGCAGTACCACCGTAGGACTTGTTACAGTTAATTATAGTGGCCTTTTTCTAAAATGTGTAGTAATTTCACAAGCAATCCACGATAACCTTCTCACTGTAGACAGTTTAGACTGTAGAGATAGGATTTCCCTTAACCACCTTCCAGAACAGCCCCATGAAGCATCTGTCGGGTGTGGTTTACTATATTATATTTATTCATTTAATAAATATTTATGGAGGACCTACTCTGTACTGCCATTACTCTGTGTCCTAGGGATATGACATTCTATAAAACTCAAAGGGTTTATAGACTGAAACTAAAAGCCAGCATGCAGATGAGATTAAAATTCGTTAAATAATGATTTGTGCTCTGTTGAAAAGTAAGGTGAGAGAGAGAAGCTGCTGGGGAAGAAGTGTTATTTCAGATGGAATGGTCAGCCACGCCTACCTGGAGTGAGGGCGTGGGCAGACACCTGGCCAGGGGCCACCAGGTACAGGCGCCGAGGCAGGGGCAGGCACAGTCTGCTCATGGGGCACTGGGAGGCAGGTGGCTGCACACACGGAGGGAGGGACAGTGGGCAGCACAGTCAGGTGGAGAGTAGCTGGAGAGAGGATCAGAGACTGTGTGTTTGGTTCCCAGTGAGTTGGGAGCCTGTGCAGGGTTGGGAGTGAGGAGTGGCATGAGCTGACTTACGTTTTGAAAGGAATGCTTGGCAGCTCTGTGGGAAATGGACCTCTTTTCAATGCATTTTTATGCCTACATGTTTTATATATACATATATTAAATATAAATACACATAATCTTTGTATCTTTCTCAAACATCAACATTGTTACTCATTGTTGCTCGGCAACCTGCCTTTCAAGATCCATATATCTTGGAGAATGGAGAGCTTGCTACAGGGCACATTCTTTTTAAACTGTTGCATGCTCTTCCACAGACTCCTTGGAGTTTAGTTAACTCCTCCCCTATTGCTGGATATACATTGGGTCATTTCTTTTTATTTTAACTCCTATAAATGATGAGGTATCTCCTCAAGGCAGGGCCTTCCCTGTGGAGGGAAGTGGCCACCGGGCACTGAGTCACCATTTTGTGTCATGTCCATTCAGCAGCAGAGCCTTAGGACCAGGGACCATTTTTGAGCACTGATGCAGTGAATCCAGGCGGCTCTGTGCATGCAGAGTTCATTTCTCCACCACAGGAAGCAGTGGCATCAAACCCAATCCAGGAATAGACTGCCACTCTATGTTGATGACCTGCAGAGGGAAACAGGCTTTGGAAGTCTCCCAGACCAAGCCCATGCTTCTCACATGAGGATATGGAGACCAGAGGGTGGTGTCTTGCCCAGGGCCACCGATGAGGTAGTAGCAAAGCCAGGTCAGGAAACTGGTCTCTGCTTTCTTCTGCACCCAGAGTCAGTGCGCGAGGTGGGGTCCTATGCTGTCATCAGGCACTGTGTCCTTTCATCCTTTCAGATGGTTCTTTCCCTCCCTTTCCCATGTGCATGTGGCCATTGGTATGCTGCAGGACAAGTACTCCAAGGGGTTGTGTGCATATGCTGATCAGTACTCCACAGGGCGAGTACTCCAGGCTGTTGTGTGCATGTGCTCATCGATACACTGCAGGCCAAGTACTCCAGGGTGTTGTACTCTGCCTGGCGAGCACTCCAGGGCGTTGTGTGCATGTGCTCATTGATACGCTGCCTGGCGAGTACTCCAGGGCGTCGTGTGCATGTGCTCATCGATACTCTGCCTGGCGAGTACTCCAGGGCGTCATGAGCATGTGCTCATCGATACGCTGCAGGGCGAGTACTCCAGGGCGTCGTGTGCATGTGCTCATCGATACTCTGCCTGGCGAGTACTCCAGGGCGTCATGAGCATGTGCTCATCGATACACTGCAGGGCGAGTACTCCAGGGCGTCGTGTGCATGTGCTCATCGATACTCTGCAGGGCGGGTACTCCAGGGCGTCGTGTGCATGTGCTCCTCGATACTCTGCAGGGCGGGTACTCCAGGGCATCGTGTGCATGTGCTCATTGATACTCTGCAGGGCGGGTACTCCAGGGTGTCGTGTGCATGTGCTCGTCGATACGCTGCAGGGCGGGTACTCCAGGGCGTCATGTGCATGTGCTCATTGATACTCTGCAGGGCGGGTACTCCAGGGTGTCATGTGCATGTGCTCATCGATACTCTGCAGGGCGGGTACTCCAGGGTGTCGTGTGCATGTGCTCATCGATGCGCTGCAGGGCGAGTACTCCAGGGCGTTGTGTGCATGTGCTCATCGATACTCTGCAGGGCGAGTACTCCAGGGCGTCGTGTGCATGTGCTCATCGATACTTTGCAGGGCGGGTACTCCAGGGCATTTTGTGCATGTGCTCATCGATACTCTACAGGGCGGGTACTCCAGGGTGTTGTGTGCATGTGCTTATTGATACTCTGCAGGGCGGGTACTCCAGGGTGTTGTGTGCATGTGCTTATTGATACTCTGCCTGGCGAGTACTCCAGGGCATCATGTGCATGTGCTCATCAATACTCTGCAGGGCGGGTACTCCAGGGCGTCGTGTGCATGTGCTCATCGATCGATACTCTGCAGGGCAAGAACTCAGAGTTGTTGTGTGCATGTGCTTTTCAATACTCTGCAGGATGAGTACTCCAGGGGGTTTTATTAATTTTGTATTGCTGCCATCACAAACTATCACACACTTAGTAATGTATACAACACAAAATTATTAGCCTGCAGTTCCCTAGGCCAGAAGTCTGATGAGGTCTCACTGGGCTGAGATCAAGATGTCTGCAGGCTCTGTTACCTTCTGGAGGCTCTGGTGGAAATCCATGTCCTGCTCACTCGAGTTCTTAGCAGAATTCAGTGACCTGTGAGATCCCCATGTCCTGGCTTGCTGTACATGGCAGGCCTCCCAAGGCTGCCTGTATTCCTCCTCATGTCCCTTCCTCCATCTCCAAGCCAGCCATGGTGGCTGAGCACCTCTCACACTTCGAACCTCTCCTTCCTCTCACCTCTCTGACCCAACTGGGGTCAGATAATCCAGGATCGTCCCCCTATTTTAAGGGCATATGACAAGCAACCTTAATTCCCTCTGCAACTTTAATTCCCTCTTGTTATGGAAAGTAACCTGTTCCCAGGTTTTGAGGATGAGGATGTAGCCATCTTTGGAGACCATTCCTTGGCATCCCACAGGGACTCTCTGCAGATCTTTGGGCTTCTGCCTTTGTGCAGCCTCCTCTTCCCTGGTACTCTGTCCTGCAAACTCTCCTGTACTCTCACCTCTGCCTCTTCAACTCTGGGAGTCTGTTGGGTTCTGCCTGCCTGCCCTGACTTCCTGCGGTGATTCCCTCTGCCATCCCCAACAGGGCAGGAGCTGACTGCTCTTCCATTCCCATCCATGGGGCCACACAGCTTTCCACTGTCAGCGCACTGCCTTCTCACAGCCCTCCCATGCCCTGTGAGTGTGACACAGCCTGCTGGGTTGGGGCTGGGAGACTGTCAGGATCCTTTGTCTGGTCTTGAATCTGCATCTGCCCTCGGTGCCAGCTCTTGTCGCAGAGCCCCAGAGTGCTTGCCTCCTGCCTTGGCTTCAGTCCCTCCCTGGTCCTGTGGTCCACCTGGAGGAAGGCGAGAGGCACTCATTCCATGATTGTCTGGGTCCCCCTGCAGCTGGGTAAGAGCTGCCACAAGAGTGATCAATGCTCAGATATGGGGTTTAGAAGCCATGCCAGATTGGGGAGCCCCAAGTGACCAGCTGGGGAGCCAGAAGGAAGGGGTGCTTGGCATCCCTTTACTCAACACCTTTGTGTTTTGTTGTTGTATCCTAGGCTAATATCTGTTGACTGTTCTCCATGTGCCAGGCATGTTTCTAAGCACTTGATGTGCATGGTCTCATCTAGACCTCATAAAACCTGTCCCCAGGGGAGGAAAGTCACCTAAGCACATGCCGCGTCATACAGCTGTGCTGACACGTTGCCGGGCAGCTGGGTCCAGGTTCCATGCTCTTCCCCACCACTTCCCATGTGCCAGCACCGAGGACCAGAATGAGCCCAAGCCAGGCCCCTGGACCTCTCTGGTGTAGGATGGAAGAATCAGCCAGTCTGCGCAAGCTGGTGATTCAGATGAGCAGTGGGGGTGGAGGTGGGCAGATGAGCATGCAGTGGAAAGACCTGCTGAGCAACGATCAGTGGCTGATAAGTGGATGCTGTGGGGATCCACTCTGTGGACAAGGCAGTCATGGCCCACCCAGCTCAGCCTGGCCTTTGGACAGTCAATGCAGGCCATCTAGTCGGCCATCGTCCCTCAGAGGCAGCCCGAGGGGTCCCCAGGGCAGCCACTGCAGACCTGGCTGAGTCACCAGGTGGCTTTGGTCTGACCCCCGTGCCTGTCATCCATCTGGCTCACCAGTGCCCAGCCCACACGTGGCGCAGCATGCAGGTGAATGAGGGAGGGGAACCAGATGTGTGCGCCGCCACTGCCACTTAGGCCAGTGCTGGAAACCCATGTCCTTATCCCACACACCACACACACACGTCAGAAACACCATATACCACACACACAAAACACATTCCATACATACACAGGTACTATGAACACCACACACAATGTATCACACATACAACTCCACACACACACCACACCACACACACCACACATACATGTCAGAAACACCATATACCACACACACGAAACACATCCCATACTATACATATACTATAAACACCACACACAATATGTCACACATGTAACTCCCCACACATACTATACTGCACACACCACACATACCACACATCATAAACATCACACACCATATTCCACATACACAAAACACATTCCACACACCACACATACCACACGTCAGAAACACCATACACCACACACACAAAACACATTCCATACATACATACTACGAACACCACACACATCACACATACAACTCCACACACACACCACACCACACATACCACAAATACCACACATCGTGAAATACCACACACCACACATGAAACACATTCTACACATTCACATATACCACAGACGCCACACGCACACTACACACAATACATATACAACTTCACACGCACGCCACACACAATACATTACATATACAACTCGACACGCACACCACACACAATACATTACATATACAACTCCACACGCACACCACACACAATACATTACATATACAACTCCACACGCACACCACACACAATACATTACATATACAACTCCACACGCACACCACACACAATACATTACATATACAACTCCACACGCACACCACACACAATACATTACATATACAACTCCACATGCACACCACACCGCACACACTACACATACCATATGTCAGAAACACCATACACCACACATGAAACACATTCTGTACATACAAACCACAGACACCACATACACACCACACACATCACACATACAACTCCACACGCACACCACACACAATACATTACATATGCAACACATGAACACCACACACAATACATATACAACTCCACACGCACACCACACTGCACACACTACACATACCACATGTTAGAAACACTATATACCACACATGAAACACATTCCATACAAACCAGACACCACATACACACCACATGCAATACATCACACATACAACTCCCACATTCACCACATTACACACCACACACGCCATACATATACACCCCATCCTCCCACACCACACACACAAACACACCAGAAACACCACACACAGACCCACCGTAAAACACCCTCACCTTCTTGAATATCACACACACCACAGACGCCACATAGAAAACACACTCTACACATAGACCTGTACCAGAAACAGCACACATAGCACACAAAATACCACACATACAAAAGCCCCCACATATTACACACATACCACAAAACAGTCCCCACAAACACCACACACAAAACACATTCCATACATACACACATACTACAATAATATACCTCACATATATACTACACAGTATATCACACATACAAATAAACGCTCAAAAAACACGTGTCACACAGCACACACATGGCCCGCACACTCCCACAGACACAACCCCACGCACGCACAGGAACAAGAGCACCGCAGCCTCCCAGGCAGCCCCCAGCCATGGCTTGCTAATTGCCTCTCTTCCTGCAGGGCTGTTTATCGTCTTTCCCCAGTGCTTGGGTACCAAATGAAGATAGATTCCAGGAAGCTTTGAAATGTTCCAAATGCAGAAGCCTCCAAATCACATGCTTTGAAGATTAGAACAAAGTTTAATTCTCCTCCTCTCAACCCTGGCTTTTGAATTATTTTTAAATTATTCCTCTAAAAATGCTCCATACCCCGTGATTTTTAAGAGCAACACTGGCTCACTGTGAGAACTGTCATTCATTCGTCTCTACTATGTGCCGGAGTGTGATACACACTCACCTGGGCTTCCTCCTTGTGTCCTGGTTGCAGCCCTAGGAGGGAGGCTTGACTTTATATTCATAGAATCCCTACTTCATAGAACAAGAGAGAGAGGCCCAGAGAGGCCAAGGAGTGGCCACAGATCAGCACAGATCATGGGCCAGAGGTGATTCCAGGCTGTCCAATCCGGAGTCCGTGTTTGTAAACCTCAGGCAATAATGGCTCCTATGAATTGTAGGTAATTTGCAATATACAGGAAAGAACAATACTTCTAGAAAATTCTACTGTTGACATTTTTGGTGGATTTATTTTCAATTTATTCATATAATTATAAACGTATTTTCTAGAATGGGTTTCCATTATCTATATGATTTTTCTATGCAGCTCTTTTTCATGAAATAGTTCATTTTCTGAGACTTAAAACCCAGAGAGGAGGAAAGAGGAAATGAGGAAGAAACCACAGAGGAGTCTGTCTTGAAGTCAGGAAAGAAGTTGAGCCCAGAGGTTTGCAGGCTAGTGGTATTGCCTTTCTTTTTTATTTTTTCTTTCTTTTTTTTTTCTTTTTTTGTTGAGATGGAGTCTCGCTCTGTTGCTCAGGCTGGAGTGCAGTGGCGCAATCTTGGCTCACTGCAAGCTCCACCTCCCGGGTTCACTCCATTCTCCTGCCTCAGCCTCCCAAGTAGCTGGGACTACAGGCGCCCGCCACCATGCCCGGCTAATTTTTTTGTATTTTTAGTAGAGAGACAGGGTCTCACTGTGTTAGCCAGGATGGTCTCGTTCTCCTGACCTCGTGATCCGACAGCCTCGGCCTCCCAAAGTGCTGGGATTACAGGCGTGAGCCACCACGCCCAGCCGTGGTGTTGCCTTTCTATGGACCAAGAGAGAGAAACCAGACATTTCTTAGGGGAAAAAGGAAGTGGTTTGGAGTCAGGTGGCCCAGGTATGGGGCGTGATTTCACCCCTGCCAGTTCCTGGGGACAAGGACTCTGCAGGGCTGTCGGCAGCCACCATAGCTGTCTAGGATGTCTGTGCACCCCCATCTGTCAAGTGGGGCTGGGGAGCTCCAGCTCACAGGTTGATGCTGAGGACTCACATGGGGTGTGCGTGCTAAGGGCTTGGCCTCATGCTGTACATGGGGGCTCAGTAAAGCTTCTCTGTCTTCTATACATAACCCTTCGAGAATAGTAGAAGTAACATCTCACCCATGTCAGAGCCTGTCCGGTGCATGAGGGCCCAGGGATTTCCTTACTCTCCACAGTGGGAGTGAGTGGTGGGGCAGCAGGCAGCCCCGTTCTTCCAGAATGTGGACATGGATTCTATTGAGAGGAAGGGCAGAAGCCTCTTGAAGAGGGAGCCTCTATTCACCCCACATCCGGTCCCTTGGCAAACACACATCCACACCTGGAGCAGCATCCGGAGGCCACCCTTCACACCTTCCGAACTATCAGCCAGCTCTGAGCACCATCATCGCTTGGAGGATTCTGTTAGCCCCTGGCTGGCTTCCTTATTTCTGCCTTTATCCCTTACAGTCATCCACAACCCAGCAGCCAGGGGGGTCCTGGGAAAGCCTGATCAGGTCAGGTGGCTTCTCTGCTCAAGACCCTCTCCCCCTCTCCATCAGGGGCACAAAGTCCCTACTGTGTCCAGCATCCCTGCCTCACCTGGCCCGGGACCTCTCTGACCTGTCTCCTGGGCCCTCCTCCCTCCAGCCTCCCAGCTCCCACTGTTCCTTGGAGCCCTTCCTCACCTGCCAGTCATAGTGCCTGCTCTTCCTGACCCAGGCCTGGTTAACAAGGCCGCCTGATCACCTGCAGCTAAACAGCAACACCCTCCCCCTAATTCTCCCCATTCCTCCTGCCTGATGTATTTTCCCATCGCATAATGTTGAGTAGTATCTCTATCTGCATCTACCTCCACCTTTAACCTCTCTCTTTCTCTCTCTCTCTCTCTCTCTCTATAGCATAATTGCATAATTGCCCCCACCCACTGGAACGTAATTTCTAAGTGGGCAAGGAGTTTATTTGCTCACTGCTGTATCCCTAGTATTGGGCACAGTGCCTGTCATAAGGTAGGCGTCCCACAAATGTCTGTTGAATGAAACAAAAGAATACTAAATGAACAGGGAGGCAAACGGAGAAAGAACAGTGGTACTACAAAATGAATGTATGAAGCTCTGTGGTCTGCTGCGTGATGTCAGCCATCTTTCCTGGTCTCTTACGACATCTGAGGGAATGGATCTGTTTCCCACTCCTGCCTGTGGCCTTGGTGTTACTGGTGGCTGCACTGACATTCCGAGTCCCACTTCGGGGTGGGTGTGGTCTGGAAGAGAGGCTTCCTTGGGGCTGCCGGCATTTCCCCTTCCCAGAGTCCAGATCTCTGTCCCGTCCCCCGGGGGGACTGCATGGCCATCCCTATGAAAGCCAGTGCCAATTTGAGAGAGAAGTGGATGGAGCAGGGACAGATGTTCCCTACCTCCCTTCACCCAAGGAACGGAAAACTCTGCCCGGAGATTTGCTGGAACAAACGGTGTCAAGGGTCGGGCTGGGGGCAGGCGGGAGGAAATAATATACATTCATCATTCCCCTTTGCAGCCTGCCCAGAGGCTTCACGCAGCACCTGGGATGTCACTAAAAGCTGGTCCCAGGGGAAGACGTAAAGCCTCGCAGCTGATAGGTTGCCGTGGGCGGGGCAGGGCCAATCAGAACTCAGGCCTGTGTCCCAGAGGCCCGCCCAGCTGGCCCAGTCATCTGAGGGTAGGGTCCTGAGAGCACAGTGGGAGGGGGGGTCAATCGCCACATTGTAGCTCGTTTGATTTTGGGTGGGTTGAAGGAAAAACCTGAGACGGGATGCCAGCCTTTGTCAAGGGAATGTCAGCCTTTGTCACGAGCATGTCAGGCGCTGCATGACGCGGCAGGCAGGCGCCTCTGGTTCCAGGCGGAGAGAGAGGGACTGGCAGTCCTGCAGAGGGGTCTGTGACAGGGCGCAGGTGCCGGAGCTGGGGGCTCCAACTCTCGTCATTTAGCTGCTCCATGAATTATTAATGGGTGGCTATAAAACACACACACAGAGCTGAGCATCATTTTGCAATCATTCAGCTCTGTACTCTTTTCTATACTGTGAAGATAAAGGTTCCGTTTGATCATGGACAGGAGTGGCACTGAGATCCTGCCACTTCACCTTCATAGTCTCCAGAGATGACAGGGGCACCGCCTGTGGTTGGCTCTTAGTAGTCCTCAGTGCTTTTATGTAAATGCTTGGCCCTCTTCCCCAGCCCTTCATTCCTTTTCCTGATTTTCCTCTTTTTTCCCCAGCCATTCTCTGTGCCTGAACGAAAGGTTTTGTCTGCCTTGTCACTATCTGGTGCCCCTGCCCCCTGCAGCTCCCAGGTCCCTGGCTGCCTCTGGGTGGAGGCTTTCCACAGCCCAGGACGCAGCATCTGGACCAATAGCTCCTGCACCAGGGATTGGATTTGCAGCTTTAATCTCTCCTGATGCGCTGTCAGGAAAGAGAAAACTGAGAAAGAGAGCAGAGTTTTTTTCCTCCCCGAGCACTGCCAAGACAACAACAACACACACACACAAACCCAGCAAGGTTAGAGGGCAGGCTGTTCTGTAGGCAAACATTCCAGAAAGTTCTCAAGCATTTGGGGCTACTCCTGTGAATGGCAGATCTGAAGCTGAAAGTTTCCCATTAGAAGGCTCAGTCTCCTAAGTGCCTGCCTTTCCTCTTGCCTTCAATATGCTGAGACTCTCCTGAGACACAGACATTCTGATGGCCATGGCTGCCCAGCCTGTTGGGCCCTTTTGCACCTGCCGGCCCCTTCACTTGCAACCCTATTTCCCTCACCGCTTTCTTTCAAAATCCCACTTTCCTTGTCAGGTACCCATCGTGTCCTCTCTTCTCCGTGGGGTCTTTCCTTACCTTCCTAACTGGGGTGTGCCTTCCTGGCCACTGTTTAATTTACATTTCATGGGAACCGTATCTCAAACTTTCCCGGAGCCCAGTATCATTTCCGTATTTTATGGCTGAGCCTCTCCGAGCTTCTACTTGACGAAAACACCCAAAGGCACTTAGTGACACACCCAAGGGCACTTAGCTACTGAAAAGCCATCACAAATACATGGGAGCATAATAGAGTTAGGTGTGCAGGGAAACGTAACTTCTGTATTTTCTAGATTTCCTCCCAAGCCCACACCCTGCTTGGAGTAGAGGATTGGGCTCCTCAAATTGCCAATTTACAGTGTATCTTTGCTTTATTTTCTTCAGTTTAAAGGAGTCTTGTATATTTATTCTGCCTCCTCCATGTACATTTTCTGCTCTTCGGATTTTTCTCCTTCCCCAGTGTTTAGGGTCTTAATGACCTTGTAGCAACAGGGTGGCTGGGGATCTGCACGTGCTGCTGATGGCACCTAGTTAGATCTGAGCTTCCTCTAGAGACATGTGGCACCCTGGGTTTGGCCAGAGAGGCAGCCACTAGTCTCAGTGCTCCTGTGGTCACCTGGACCTTTCTGGATGTCTCCATGCCCCCGTTTATGAGCTGTGGGTTGAAGAAATTAGGACTCCACTTTCTGACCTCAGACTTTCCAAACCTGATTCCCTGACATCCTCCCTGACCTACCCTTTAACCTGAGACTCCCCACAGGCCAGAATGTTTCCCTCTGCCTCCTCCTCTCCAGAAAGAACTGTCCGTAGGTCAGATTCTTTTTCCAAGTTGCAGGGTAAGAAACCGGCTTCTCCTAGTATCTGTGAATGCAGGTGTTATTCCATGCCGCTCTTGCTCCAGGCTGGTATCGGTGGATGTGGGTGTGATTCCATGCCGCTCTAGCTCCAGGCTGGTATCCGTGGATGCGGGTGTGATTCCATGCCATTCTAGCTCCAGGCTCCAGCCTAGCCCTGACGCTACAGGGCTGTGATCAGGAGCATGAGTTCTGCAGCTAGCTAGGCCCGGCCTCAAGTCATAGCCCCTCCATTCGTCCAACTGTCAGCTGGTTTCTGTCACCTCCTCCCTGTCAGGCTCTGCACCAGGTTTCACTCCCTTTTGAGAATTGCAGCACTGGCCACTTGCTCTGCTGCTCATGGCCTTATCTATGATATGCAGGGAAGGCACCGAACACTTGAGCTTCTGTGAAGATGAAATGCTAAGATTGTTTACCAAGAGCCTAGCACATAAGAGCTTCACATGACCCACCATTATTAGTTTTGGATCTCATTTCCTCATCTGGAGGTGGAAAAAAGATCTTCCCTGAAAGATGATCATAACATGTAATTGGGATAATATATTTACAAGTTCTTGAGAAGAATATAAGATAGATAGCATGGGTCTGATTGTCCTAGTTCAGGCCCAGGAGGCTCTCGCCACAGGGAGAATGGCACTGGCGGAGGCTCAGCTCCCCCTGAGTGACAAAGAGCTCAGACTGCACCCAGGAACCTGCAACACCCAGAGGCTTCCTGCAATGCATGGCGTCGGGTGGCATCACTGGCTGGATGGCTCTCGGGGGCCTTGTATCCAATCTCCCTATTTAGCAGTGAGGAAACAAGCCCAGAAAGAGGAATCAACTCAACTAAAGTCACTGCACAGATGGAGGCGGAGCAGGCCCAGAAGCCAGACCTTCCCAGGACCGGCTCCAGGTGCCTCTGAATTAGCCTCCTGCCACCCTGCCTTCCATCAAAGTCCAGATCCTGTACAGGACAGACTGGGTCAGAGTGAGGCCAACCCAGCAAGGCCACTGGAGCAGGTTGGGTCCCAGAGCCCCAGGGGGCAAGGTTCACCCTTTGACTCTTTGGTGGACAGAAGATGAGTGTTCAGTTTCCAGGGCTAAAAGGCCATTTCTTCTTGGGGAAGCTTTATGTTTTTTTACTCTCAGGTTGGTCTACGGTAGCACTGGGAACACATGGCTCAGAATGGCACTGAGGAGAGATAGGTGCATGGCGAACTGATTCATTTCCTGTGCAGCAAACACCTCCCATCCTTGGTACCATGCTTCTTGTTCACCCGCTACAGTGCTATGACGTTTATTGAGAACATCCTAGCTGCCAAGCACTGTGCCCAGATCCTGTGCATACATTTCGTTTCGTCATCAGCACAACCTAGAGTTGGTATGATTATCCCCAACTTACAGTTAGGAAAACTGAGACTCAGGTTGAGTGACTACTCTGTCCCCACCCTTTGCTCAGGGTGCCAGCTGAAAGAGCAGGTTTTCCCACCAGAACTACTCTCCATCTCCACCGTGCTCTGTGTGCCCAGGAGGCTGAACTACACCATGGTAGGCAGAATAATGGCCCCACAAAGATGTCATGTCCTCATTCCTGTGAATGTATTACATAGATGGCAAAAGGAATTAAGGTTGCAGATGGCATTGAGGCTGGAAATCAGTTGGTCTTGAGACGGGGAGATTACTCTGGATTACCTGGATGGGCTCGATGCAGACACAAGGGTCCTTTATGGTGAGGGGGAGGCAGCAGGTATCAGACTCAGGGCGATGCGGTGTGAATGTGGGTGGCCTCTGGAAGCTGGGCAAAGTAAGGGAATAGATTCTCCCCCGGAGCCGCCAGAAGGGATGCAGCCCTTCAGCACTTTGACTTTAGGCCACTGAGACTCGTTTTTCACATCTACGTCTGGCTGCCAGAACTGTAAGATAATAAATTCGTGTTGTTTTAAGCCATCCAGTTTGTGGTTGTTTGTTGCAGCAGCAAGAGGAAACATGTAGATACAAACCACCTCCACTGGCGCCCTTGTGCTCTGCTCCCAGGAGTTTTGGCCATTGGGGAGCAACAGCAGGAGATTGGCTGGAGGAGGGAGAGGGAGAGAGATTGTGGTGTTGACTTCCCTGCTACCTCCCTGTAGCCTCACTGAGGGCTGGAGCTGTCCCTTGACTAAAGGTCCTAGCTCCTGTTTGGCAGCCCTCCCTGCACAAGCCCTCTCTGCTTCAGTGCTGGGAATGGCCCTACCTCTTGCAGTGTGGGGCTTCGGGGTAGTAACTGTGCTCCCATGTAGCCCACTCTCCCTGTGGTTTCTCCACACTCTGTATCCCCTTTGCTGATAATTCCTGTATGTTAAACCCTCCTCAGGTCACCCAGTCATCAGTATCCTGCTGTAATCCTGACAGACACCAATGGCCATGCCCACTGCCACACCTTCCGGGAGGGGTAGCCCTGCCGGGGGGTCCTCATCCAATGCTCAAGGATGTCTTATGCAGTTGTGTTTTCCCAGGATCCCTAGCACTCTCTTCCCCTTCTATCCATAGCAATCTCACCCACCCCTGCTTCCTTTCCCTTTTTGCCTTCAGAGGTCACCTCTTTTGGATAAATCAAAGTGTCTCCTTTGAACCAGAAGTACCTTTGATTCTCCTTTGCCTAGTTCTGCCTGGCAGAAGCAGCCTTGTTTGGCATCACCTCATGGAGACTACCCGGGTTAGAAATGGCTCAAGGAGTGGGCTGCCTGCTGTGGGAACACATCTGAACAGGATTGCCCAGGTGCTTGGGCTGCAAAAGACCCACCTCAAAACACATTACACACTAAAGGGCGTTTGTTTACACACATAAGAAGGGAAGCCTGGAGGTAGAGTGGTCCCAGCATCAGCTCATTTGGTTCCTTCACTCTTTGTCCTTGACATTTCAGCTTGTTCTTTTGGTCACTTACATAGTAATAAACAGCCTTGATAGGATGCCCAATTGAGACATCAGGTGCTTTCAGCAAAGACAAAAATGGGAGTGTTTTCTGCTTGGCATTTCTTTTCATCAGTGGAGAAAATCTTTCTACAAGACCCATGTCTGACTTCCCCTGCCACCTCACTGGCCCTGGTTGGGCCAGTCACTGTGACCACCCATGTGAGTAGCCTCCACCCCAGCCTGAGTAATATCTTTCACATAGAACAATTTACTTTCTTCAGAGCATGGATCGCACCTGCTATCATCCCATTTATTGATCATCTGTGTCCTCTACTGGCGTGGGAGCTCTTTGAGGGCAGGGACTTTGTCTAGTTCACCTCTGCATCTGTTTGCAGTTCCTGGCCCTGAGATCAGAATAGTAGACCTTCAGGCAATATTTGATGAATGAATGAGTGAGTGAATCTTTTAGAACCTAGCAAGGCACACAAGACTGACAGCACACCCCTTCCTTATATGACGATAGATGAAGGATGGGGATGACGTTGTGGCACCAAGTTCTGGTAGCCCCAAGGCTGGGTGCTTTGCAGGCATCCTTGACCATCTCCACATGCTGTTCAGGGCTGATCCCAGAGATTTTACAGGAGCTCCCTAAAGCCTCTTCAATGGAATGTTCTCTTAGGTTTTTTTTTTTTTTTTTTTTTTTTTTAACAAAGGAAAGGTATTTATGTGCAAAGCTACTTATCTTTGTAGCACTTGCAGATAAATCTTCTAATTTACGGGGAAGCTGACACCTTCTGAGAGCCAAAATCAATGTGTGTCACTGTAAATCCAGGCTGGGCCTCAGCCTCCACTCACACCAGCTGATTGATGGACTTTGCTTTTGTGCCAGGCCTGGCTGGTGGAAAGATGGGGCAGATGCTGGTGGCAGGCTCGTGGAAGCCTCCTTCTGGGCCAGATCCTGTCTGAGGACACCTCAATTCTTCCCAACTCTCATGTTCCCACATTAGCTCCAGAGCCCACGTGGCTAAGCCCCTCCTGTTTGGTTGTCAGTGCTCAACTCATCCTTCAAAGCCCAGCTGAGATGCTACCTGCTCCTGACAGCCCTCTTGGAGTGTCCTGCTTGGAGTTAACCTCTCCTTTGTGTTTCCCTGGAGATGTGTCTGCAAAATTCCACTATGACAACCAGATTGCAGCTGCCACTTCCACAAGACAGGAGTGCTGTGAGCAGGGCATTCCAAGCCACCATTCATTCACTGAGCACTGACTGCACCACTCACTGTACTTTAGGTCCAGGGATGGATAAGACACAGGCCCTGTCCTGGAGGGTACTCATAGTCTATTCAGATTAATCAGGAAGACCAAGAAGAAATTAGATATCACAAGGGCTCCAGGATAGGGTGAAAGAGGGGTATGGGAACATAGGGTCAGCACACTTGGATCAGACTAAGAGGTCAGGCCAGCATCCCCCAGGAGGCTGTGATTGTACTGAGATCCAAAGGTGACTAGGAGTTGGTCAAGTAAACAAGTAGGAAGAAGGATGGCCCAGGCTATGCAGGTGGGTTCTTTTGGTTGGAAGGTACAGAAAGTCATTTTGAAGCAGGATATTTCCCTGACCCCTTCATGGGCAGAACTGGAGTGCATGGGCACTAGAACTAGCTAGCTGCTTTGGTGCTGGTGGGGGTGGACTCCACTCACTTGGTCCTGCTGCCCTGCTGCATTCCACCCCTCACAGGAGGGAGACTGCAGGTGAGTGGGTGCAGGAACCAGGGCAAGGGCTTTTGGGCACTGGCAGGAGCAAAAGTCTGTGCAGGCCTCAAGGCAGCATTTAGTGTGGTGCCTACAACCCCTGAAGCCCCAGATGGAGTGTTACAGTGCCCTTTTACCTTTGCCATCTGCAGGTGGCTTAAGTGTTAACAGCTCGGGGGAGGGTCAGTGTGACAACCTTTTGCAACCACATTTGTGGCACCTGAGTTCTTGTCCAGTGTCCAGGAGGAAGCCGGTTGCATGAACGAATTGGAGATGGTAAATGTGGGGGATTTTATTGCCAATGAAAGTGGCTCTCCGTGGGAAGGGGAGCTAAAAAGGGGATGGAGCGGGAAGGTATTCTTCCCCCGGAGTCCACCCATCCCTGGCTGGACTCCTCTCTGAAGCTACATCATCAAGCTGTCCCTCTGAAGTCAAGCTGCTTCTCTCCAACATCCAACTGTAGTCTCCTAAGTCCAGCTGCTTCTCCTCTCTGCTGGCTGAGTTCTGGGGTTTTTATAGGCAAACGATGGGGGGTGGGGTGGGCCATGAGTTGTTTTGGAAAAGGCAACATTTGAGTGGGAAACAGGGATGTCAGTTCTCACTTTGGGCCATGGTATTAGGCTTTTCGGCTTGAGGGTGGGGCCCTCGCCGGAGACCCACCCTCTTTGGCCCAGAATTTCCCTGCCTCCGTCCCTATCAATTTGGGCCACCTTAGGGAAAGGTGGGGTGAGGGAGATATGTGTGAGGCCTGGGGTAGGGTGAGAAGCTCAGTGACTCTCTCTCTCTTTCTGTCATAGGCCATGTGGCCTTGCTCCAGCAGTGTGTCTGCTTCCTTCCTCTTCTGACTCTAAGTGCCTGACTGACATGATCTCTACTCAGCACCTCTTGTCTAGAATTCAAGGCTTTTGCTTGCTTTTTATTTCCTGCTTCCTCATAGCTTCCACGTAGGCAAGGCTCAACATGGCCTCTCCAATCATGAGCTTTCAGCTGGGCATTGTCAGAGACAAACGTCTTGTCATTGTTCATGGAGCAAATCAATGACCACAGTTCCTGGCTAAGAATCCTGGGTTTCAACTTCTCTCCCAGCAGAGGGGGAATCCCTCAGCCAAGCCTTAACATAGAGGAACTGTCAGAGTTGTTTCAACCAGAGCAACTCCATCCTGAATAAGGGCTGGGTAGAATAAGACTGAGACCTACTGGGTTTGCATTCCCAGACGGTTAGGCATTCTAAGTCACAGAATGAGGAGATCAGCACTAGATACAGGTCAAAAGACCTTGCTGATAAACCAGATTGCAGTAAAGAAGACTGCCGAAACCCACCAACACCAAGACTGACTGCTGGTCGTCTTTGCTGCTATACTCCCACCAGTACCATGACAGTTAACAAATGCCATGTTAACATCAGAAAGTTATCCTATATGGTCTAAAATGGGAGGGATGAATAATCCACCTCTTGTTGAGCATATCATCAAGAAATAACCATAAAAATGGGCAACCAGAAGTCCTTGAGGCTGCTCTGCCTGTGGAGTATCCATTCTTTTATTCCTTTACTTTCTTAATAAACTTGCTTTCACTTTATGGATTCGCCTCAAATTCTTTCTTTTTTTAATTTTATTATTATTATACTTTAAGTTTTAGGGTACATGTGCACAACGTGCAGGTTTGTTACATATGTATACATGTGCCATGTTGGTGTGCTTCACCCATTAACTCGTCATTTAGCATTAGGTATATCTCCTAATGCTATCCTTCCCCCCTCCCCCCACCCATCTCAGCAAACTATCGCAAGGACAAAAAACCAAACACCGCATGTTCTCACTCATAGGTGGGAATTGAACAATGAGAACACATGGACACAGGAAGGGGAACATCAAATTCTTTCTTTGATGAGATCCAAGAACCCTCGCTTGGAGTCTGGATTGGGACCGCTTTACAGTAACAGAACTTCCTTTAGGTCCTGAAGTCCTTTTTCTTTCCAACAGTCCTCATTAGAACACAATTGCTTCTGGGACATGGAATAACTGGTTTTTTCCAATCATTTAATACCTTAAGGCAGGACCAGTGGTCCCTTGGCACCCCCTTTCCCCTTGGCTCGGGTTGGGTTACTTAGAAGCAGAGCCTAACAGGAGGATCCAGGTGCATGTGATTTAATGAGGGCAGCTCTTCAGGAAAAGCCTGTGAGGTAAAAAGGGTGGGCTCTGGTGAATTCAGTGCATCTTGGCCAGGCTTTAGTACCCACTAATTCCATTAAACATGAATCCAGGTGTTGCTGTGAAAGTATTTTGTAGATGTGGTTAACATCGACAACCACTTGACTTTAAATAGGTATTATTCCAGGTAATCTGGATGGGACATCATCCAATCAATGAAAGACGTTAAAAGCAAAACTAAGGTTTGCCTGAGGAGAAAGAGACACTACTGCTGATGGCAGCAGCACCTCCTTCCGGAGCACTTGCAGATTTAGACTTGCTAGCCTCCAAAACATGTAAGCCAATTTTTTGAAAACCCTAGAGAACCGTGACTAATACAGGTAGGGTAGGGAAGGAGGGGGAAAGTTGAAAGTCTAGCTGGGGCCTGATGCTCAGAGGGTCTCTGGAGGGTAATCCCAGCATCCTTGTCAGGTGGAATTCTCCACAGCCCTTCAGCAGCTGGGACTTGTGTGCACCGAAAGTACAGAGATCCAGCTGGGCCCTGACTCATCTCTTCCCTCCTGCACCCCAGAGGCTCTGGAAGGTGGAAATCAACCCTCTCCCTTCACAGAAGAGGAGCCTGAGGGCTGCAGCCAGAATTCAACCTTCGGCCTAATGCCAGAGCCAGGTGCCTCTTCAGGAGGCTGGAATGAGACGGAGCTTAGCCCCTCGAGTCTGCCCTGGCCACCCTCCCAGCATCCCCTCCTTCTCAGTGACAGAGCCTGGACACATTCATCCTCCTGGGCAGTTCGCTCTGTAACAACATCTTTTGGCCCACAGCAGTTGTCATTGATGTTGAAGGGCTCGAGTTGGATGAGACACGGCTCCACACATCACCAGATCTCCACTTGGATGACCAGGCTCAGGTGCTGTCAGTGAGGGGATATATAAGGCCCAGCCCCTAAAGGCAGCCTGGGTTTTACGTAGCCACCTCTCCCACCTTTCTACACGGGAGTCTGTGATCCACAGCAATCTTCCATGGGCCTCTCTAGGGCACAAAGAGGTGTCCTCTTTTTCTTATCCTTAGAAAATAAGTACATAAGGCTCCTCCTCTGGGTTAGTCCTTCAATATCAGCATGAAGCCTGGAAGACTGGAAGGAAAGAGAGCATGCAGGGTGTGTGTTTGTTTTGATTCTGGCTCTTTCTTCAACCTTGGTAAGTGATTTAATATCCCTAAGTCTTAGCTTTCTCTCTGTAACAAGGATAGTGTTATCCAGCTCACATGGTGTTGAGGGCATTAGATATACCGTATATAATATGGTAAGCTGAACCCTTGACCCCTGTTCTTCACCCACTGCTGAATCCAGAAATACTGTCAGGCAACTTAGCAATTACTCTCACAGAAAAACAGAGGAACTTCCCCACCATTTGACCTTGGGTTCGGCCATGTGGCTTATTTGGCCCAGTGGAATATTGATAGATGTGACACAGTGTGCCCACACAGCAGGGCTTGTGGTCTTCCACCCCTGTTGTCACCTGGAGAAGAACATACCCTGGCTAGCCCATTTGCCCAGGAGAGTGAGAGACATGGAGCAGATCAAGTAGCACACGTGCAGACCTGCAGCTTGAGGAGGAGCCTCCAGTTCAAGCCCTGCCAAGCTCACCTAACCCCAGGGTATCCCTACGATGTGTGACAAATGCTTATTGTACATCAGATTTTGTGGTTGTTACACAGCAATAGCTGACCAATACATATATAAAAGCAGCTCACCTTGACACAAAGTAGGCATTCAACAGAAATTGACTGATATAAGAAGGTATAGAATACATATGGTGCAAAGTTCTCAGTTGTCACAAATAAATGAAGCATGAAGGGATTAATGGTGATGATTCAAAGGCATTTGGAAATGTTGCTCTAGGGCCAGGCATGGGGGTTCATGTCTGTAATCCTAGTGCTTTAAGAGGCTGAGGCAGGAAGATCGCTTGAGTCCAGGAGGTCAAGGTTACAGTGAGCTATGATTGCACCACTGCATTCCAGCCTGGACAACAGAACAAGACCCTGTTTCCTTTTTAAAAAATGTTACTTTAGAGAAGAATCACTTTCCCCAAACAGGGCATGTCTTCTTTGCTTAAGAAAATATTAGAAGTGATATTGAACCCTTTCAATCTAACCCTGGTCAGGTGCCTTCTCTTAACCTCTATTTAACAAACCTCTACTTGCTCTATTTAAATACAATTACTGTCTCTTCCACGAGCCTGTGAGCCCTGAGGGCGGAGATTGAGTCTTTACATCCTTGGAATCCCTACAGCCAGGTAAGCCCAGCAGAAAACTGGTTCTTTCTGTGGGTGTAAAACTGCTGAATTGAATAGTTCAGTGAAAGCATTTTGTTTTAAAAATCTCCCTGTGGTCTTGTCCTTCTGGAAAGTGTCACCAGTAATGCCAGTGTCTTTGAGGGTTAGCAATGCTAGATGGAGCCAGTAAGCCCTGGGTCTACCTTGAATGGGGCTGGCCCACAGTTGGATGAAGGAGAAGGTGTGGCTGGCATTGCTGTGCCTGTCCTCTTGGTGGTTTTCTCCTGCTCCCCTTCCCTCATCATTAGCCACAGACAGGCCTTGGCTTCCCTGAGAGCCCAGCCCTGCAGCGGTAGCTGCCTGTCTGGCTTCACCAGCCCGCCTGGCTTCACCAGCCCTGCTGTGGGTCAGCCTCAGGCTCAACACAACTATCCTCAGCCAACCTGGACCCAGCTGGAGATCATCAGCATCCACAGGCAGTGGCAGGTGGGGTCTGGGTCTGGGAGTCCTCAGTGCGCCCAAGCCCAGCATCAGGTGTGCCAGGAGTAAGCCTGGTGCTCACGAGCACACCACCACCACCAAGTTTTTTGCTTTGTCCCAAAGTGCGTGTTTTTTTGTTAATCTGGGTTTTGCCTTAGTTCTTGTCTTGTCTTTTTGTTTTTGCCAATTTTCTACTTTATCTGCAGCCCAGTGCTGAACCTCAGCAAATGCTGCAGAGCCCTGACCACCTGACTAGCCCTTGAAGCCCAAGTTCCAGAGATTAGACCCCTACTCCTATAAACTATGGTGACACTAAGCTGCCATTGTATCCTCATCTCCTGGCCTGGTACCCTGGCCCAATATCTGTTTGTTGAATGAATAAATGAAATGAAATAGAAGTCTATGGCTTCTAGGACTGCCACAGAATGAGCTGCTACTTGCCACATTCAACTATTCAGTGTATCAGCCTTTGTGTGACTTAAGTTCTCGAGGCTCCTTGGACACTAAAAATTGGATATCTGGCTATCTCTAGGGACCAGCTTTAAAATGGGGCCAGTATATTCAGTTCCAGTCTCCTGCCTTTCCCAAGGGCTCGTTGCCGAAGTTCGAGCCTGCCCTACACCAATGGAGCTGTGTTGTTGGTGCACGAGAGGGCCTGGGAGCAACTGCATTGCCCGTGATTTAATTGCTTCTAGGGCACCAAGGGCATGTTATTTCCCAAAATGCCAGTGGGAGAGCAGCACATACTCAACATCATTCAAGTTCTTATACATAACAATTTTTCTGTGGCAGTATCACTTCAGGCCTGTTTCCCTAGCATAATTAATACTAGAATCCCCCTTCACTTTCATAAGTGCTTGTTTCAGATGATAAATTATATTGTCATTAATTTTATCCCAGTATGCTAGAACACTTTGGCTTACGAGAATACATTTGCTAGTTCTGAGAGGCTCCAAACTATAACGTTCATTTATGGCCTATCCCAATGCTGCCTCAAGGTCTGTGAACTTTCCCAGAGTAAATAAAGGCATTAGCAATGTCTGCAGGGTGGGGAGATGATTTCCCTGGTTTGGAGTAAAGGTGCACAATTCTCCCACATCCTTTGATCTCTGACTTTCACGAGCAGCCTCAGCAGGCGTTTCTTGCAGCATGAGGCTGGACAGCAGTCAATAAGCCATTGATTACAGCCATGTTACAGCTATACAAATCAGTCCCTGAGATCCTAACATTTGTCATTTAACTTAATTTAGCAAACATCGATTGAATACCTGGCTTAAGCAAACACTAGATGACTCTAATGGTCCTTTTCCAACTTTAAGGCTTTTTGTTTATTTGAACTTAAGCTACCATAACAGAAAGTGCTGTAGTTCTATTAACCCATTGCACTAGTTACCTATTGCTGAAAGTTTGTAATTATGTATGTAATTATTCTGGGAATTACAAAGTCAATTCTACTAAACCAACCCTCTTGCCAATAACAATTATAGTTTACTCTTGAACAAGGAGGTTAGGGGTGTTAGCTCCCTATGCAGTCAAAACTCTACGTATTTAATAACTTTTGACTTCTACAAAATTTAAACTACTAATAGCCTACTATTGGCCAGAAGCCTTGCTGTAACATAAACAGTCAGTCAGCACATATTTTGTATATTATATGCTGTATTCTTATAATAAAGTAAGCTATAGAAAAGAGTATGTTATTAAGGAAATCATAAGAAAGAGAAAATGTATTTACTCTTCATTAAGTGGAAATGGGTCATCATAAAGGTCTCCATCCCCATCAGAAGAGGAGAGGTTGGTCTTGCTATCTCAAGGGTGGGAGAAGCAGAAGAGGTGAAGGTGGTAGAAGAGGAGACAGGAGAGGCAGGCACACTTGGTGTAACTTTATAGAAATATATCACGATTTCAGTATTTTTTCATTTTTTTTAGAAATGTTTCTATTTGGTGCCAATTCTTCTTCCACCATTTGCTTTAGTGTCAGTGCCTAGAACATAGAAGAGTCCATGTCATAAAAGAAGTCAAAAGCAGTCTTGAGTAATCAGAATCCTTCTGCCAGACTGTCTAATGTCACTTTGTTTTCTAGCACTGCTGCTTCTGTGTCATCTTCCTCATGATCTGGCACTGGTTTGGAAGCACTTGTCTCCATCAAGTTGTCTTCTGTTAATTCTTCTGGTTTGGTGTGCATAAGCACTTGAATTTCTCCAAGATCCATATCCCGAAACCCTTCGCCCCTGACTTTTTTGGCCAAATTCACAATCTTTCTTGATTTCCATGATTGGCTCTTTCGTAAATCCTGTGACATTATGCACATCTGGACACAGTTTTCTCAAACAGGCATTTATTGTTTGGGGCAGACATGATGGCTTTCATGGCCTTTTCTTAAAAAATGATGGCATTGCCAGTGGTGTAATCCTTTTAGACTTTTGTGATGTTCTCTCTATTGGTGTTCTCTTCCATAGCATTGACAGCCTTTTCTCATAGAGTACATATGTAATGAGCTTTAAAGGTCTTTGTGACCCACTGATCTAGAAGCTGAATTAGAGATGTCGTGTTTGGGGGTAAGTAGACCATTTCAATGACTTTGGTGTTGAGCTTATGGGATTCTGGGTGGCCAGGGGCATTTTCCATTATCAAAAGAATTTTAAAAGACAATCACTTATTGGCAAGGTATTTCCTGACTTCAGAGACAGAGCATTGATGGAACCAGTCCAGAAAACTGGTTCTCATTCAGACCTTCTTCTTGTACAAAAAAAGACTACCAGCTGGTGTTTATATTTTCCTTTCAAGTATCAGGGGCTAGCATCTTTATAGATAAGGGCAATCTTGATCATAAACCTGACTCCATTTGCACAAAACAGTAGAGTTAGCCTGTCTCTTCCTGTCTTAAACCCTGATGCTTGCTAGCTCTTCCTTACTAATAAATGTATTTTGTGGCATTTTCCCTCCAGATTAAGGCACTTTCATCTGCATTATAAACCTGTCCAGGCAGATATTCTTTCTCCTCAATGATTTTCTTAATGACTCTGGTAACTCATCTGCTGCCTCTTGGTCAGTAGCACCTGCTTCTCCTGTTATTTTGACGTATTTAAAGCCAAACATCTTTCTAAAATTATCAAACCATCCTTTGCTGGCATTAAATTCTCCCATTTTGAATCCTTCACCTCCCGTTTGCTTTAAATTGTCATGTAATGACTTCACTTTTTCTCAAATCTTACTAGAATCTATAGGCATGCTTTTCTTAGTGATCCTGCACCCACATAAAAGCTGTATTTTCAGTATAAGATAAAAAAGTATTGCACAAAAAGTGCAAGACTTTTGTGCCTGCTGGTGTAGCTGCAGTGACAGCTTTGCAATTTTTTCTTCTTCTTCTTCTTTTTTTTTTTTTTTTTACAGTGGTCTGTGGGCTGGATTCATTTATCTTGAAATGGCAGGCAACCACAGTTGCAGACCTCAATCTAAGGTATATATCAAGCCACTTAACTTTTTCTTGTAACGTCATGACTTTTCTCTGCTTCTTGGCAGCACTGCCAGCATCACTAGTGACATGAGTCCCATGGTATTATTCCAAGTTTATGGTATTGCACTAAACATGATGAAAAATACATAAGAACTGTGAGAGATCACTTTTTACTATAATACACAATTTACTAAAGAGAGTAACTGCTCATAGGGAGATAATTAGTGACACATGGCATTTTCTGTAGATACAGCACTCAAGCTCACTGAAATAGCAATAGGAGGTGGCTACAAAATTATTACAGTGGTAAATTACTACAGTTGATTTTAGGTAGTTACGATTTAATACTTCATCTTTGTATTTGTTTACATTTCTCTTAAATAGCACCATGTATGGTCTGTGAGATTTGATCAATTTCAACTTTTTATAATAGATGTGTGTATATTTTATGGTAGTAAATGATAAAATAGTTACATATATTTTACGCACTCATGACATACCTAACTTTTTCTAACTTTTAGGTTCAGGGGTACATGTGCAGATTTGTTATATAGGTAAACTTGTGTCATGAGGCTTTGTTGTACAGATTATTTCATCATCCAGATACTAAGCCTAGTACCCAATAGTTATTTTTCTGCTGCTTTCCCTCCTCCCATGCTCCACCCTCAAGTAGGCCCCTGTATCTCTTGTTCCCTTGTTTGAGTTCATGGGTTCTCATCATTTAGCTCCCACTTATAAGTGAGAACATGTGGTATTTGGTTTTCTGTTCCTGCATCAGCTTGCTAAGGATAATGCCCTCCAGCTCCATCTATGTTCCTGCAAAGGACATGATCTCATTCTTTTTTATGACTGCATACTATTTCATAGTGTATATGTACCACATTTTTTAAATCCAGTCTACCATTGATGGGCATTTAGGTTGATTCCATGTCTTTGCTATTGTGAATAATGCTGGAATTAACAATTGCATGCATACTTTTTCTTAATTTTTTGATATTTCTTACTTGGTTTATCTGCAAGTTTTTACAAATTGTCAAAAATCTCCAAAAATTCTTCACTATATTTATTGAAAAATCTGCATATAATTGGGTCTGTACTGTTTAAACCTGTGTTTGTTCAAAGGTCAACTGTAAAACTCTGAACAAAATATTTTTTAAGTAACAATGTGAAGGTCTTAAAGAGTGACAAAAACAGGCAGAAATGACAGGGGATTTCAGAAACCTGGAAGAATAAATCAGCTCTGACTGTGCTTTTCATTTCTACAGCTTTGAACCTGCAGATTCCAGTTGTTGCTCCTCAGGGTCACAGAAGTTTAGATAGATACCTGAAGCCTTGCTTATTGAGGGATCAAGAAGAATGAGTTTGGGACCACTACTATATGTCTGAAATGATAGGCAAAATCCCGCAATGAAGAGAAACACAAAGGGGAAGCCCAGATTCTGTGTATAAATTCTCCCTGAATTTATGGCTTGAACTATGCAGACTTAGGGCAAATTACAAGTAGTCCAGCTAAAATGAAAATAATTGGGTAGAAATTTCACTGCTGCCAGCTGAAGGGGAGAGAGACTTTGAAGTTTGAGTTCAGCCAAGATAGCTGCCTGCCTAAATGAAAATCAATAATCTTGAGAGGAACATAACAGAATCCAGAATCCATACAGTATATCTTCTACAATGTCCAGGATATAATTCCAAATTACTGGATATATAAAGAAACAGGAAAATGGGACCCATAGTCAAGTTATCTTTTGCTAGAGTCTTGTGTGGAATAACTAATCACAAAATCTTTGTAGCATACAACGATAAATATTTATTTTGGTTTACATGTCTATAGTTCAGCTGACTGGTTCTGCTGATCTTAGCTGGGCTTGGCTGGGCTCACTCATACTTTTGTGGCCAGTTGAAATTTGGCTAATCTTGGCTGAGCTCTCTCACATGTCTGAGGCTTTGGTTTGGGCAACAGTGCTGGGTTGGCTTTACTTCAAATGTCTTATCCCCCATCAAGATAACCAAGTGTGTTCTGATGGTAAAGGATTGAGAGAGAGAGAGAGTAAAAGTGCACAAGGTTTCTCGAAGTCCAGGTTCAGAACTGGCACATTGACCTTCCACTGTATTCCATTTCTGACCTTCCACTGTATTTCATTTCTGACCTTCCACTGTATTTCATTTCTGACCTTCCACTGTATTTCATTTCTGACCTTCCACTGTATTCCATTTCTGACCTTCCACTGCATTCCATTTCTGACCTTCCACTGCATTCCATTTCTGACCTTCCACTGCATTCCATTTCTGACCTTCCACTGCATTCCATTTCTGACCTTCCACTGCATGCCATTTCTGACTTTCCACTGCATTCCATTTCTGACCTTCCACTGTATTTCACTTCTGACCTTCCACTTCATTCCATTTCTGACCTTCCACTGCATTCCATTTCTGACCTTCCACTGCATTCCATTTCTGACCTTCCATTGTATTTTCACTTCTGACCTTCCACTGCATTCCATTTCTTTCTTTCTTTCTTTCTTTCTTTTTTTTTTTTTGGGATGGAGTCTCACTCTTTCACCCAAGCTGAAGTGCAGTGGCATGATCTCAGATCATTGCAAGCTCCACCTCCCAGGTTCATGCCATTCTCCTGCCTCAGCCTCCCAAGAAGCTGGGACTACAGGCACCCACCACCATGCCCAGCTAATTTTTTGTGTTTTTAGTAGAGATGGGGTTTCACCATGTTATCCGTTTCTGACCTTCCACTGCATTCCATTTCTGACCTTCCACTGCATTCCATTTCTGACCTTCCACTGCATTCCATTTCTGACCTTCCACTGCATTCCATTTCTGACCTTCCACTGCATTCCATTTCTGACCTTCCACTGTATTTCATTTCTGACCTTTCACTGCATTCCATTTCTGACCTTCTACTATAATCCATTTCTGACCTTTCACTGTATTCCATTGACCAGAGGAAGCCACAGGCCCGATGGGAGGGGCTGCAAAGTTATATTTCAAAGACTTGGATTCAGAAAGAGATGAAGACTTGGGACCAGTTTTGCAATTCATCCATTACAGCCGTGAAACTGATTCTGCCATGGCTCAACAGAAGGTGATCTCAGGAAATACTAGTAGGGGAATAGGGAAAGTGAGCTAGCAAAAAGAAACAAGCTTTTCTTTCTTCAACTTGTGTTGAGCAGATTACTGATGGGGACAATTGGCATGTGATTCTTCTGGGAGACACTACCAACCATGCCTCATCCAAGCAGTGAGGAAGCTAGAGTATTTTTCCATTGAATCCCATTAATTATGAGGATTGCTCCATGGGCCATGAATTTCTCACCACATCTTTTTTTTTTTTTTAACTCTAGACATTTGGCTTGGTGGACTCTTTCTTGGAAAGGAATGGCTCCAGGCAGGCCAAAGCTGAGCCAAGACAACAGGAAGGAGAAGGAAGTGGGTAGAGTCCACCAAGATGAAGACAGGGCAGGATTTATTGAAGCTCTAGGGAGACCCTGAGTACACATACTCCATGCAAAGGGAGGTTTAAACCAAGTTTACTTACAACTTTAAGTGAGAAAAGCCCTGAGTACATGTGGGTTTATAATTCTAAGACAGTATACTCAATAGAGGTCACGGAGAGGCCTGTAAATCTTTTTGGAAGAGTATTTTCTAAATATACATGTCTGTCCCATATTCCTTATTAGTTAGATCTAATTCACCCTTTTCTAAAAGTGTGCTGGTAAGTGTTTAACAATTGGCTCTGTGGGAGAAATGATGCATATGTATACATAAATAAGCTCATTATAAATTTTACTTATAAAGGATATGGGCACACGATTTATAAAAATAAGATGTACAATATTTTTATTATAAATTCCATATAGCCAATAGATTCTCACAGAATGCTTTAGTTGATTTTTTGCCAGTTTTGTTGATTTTATCTACAAGAAACCTCTGATTACAATAGATAAATGAGCAGTTTCAACATGAACGTCAGTTGATAATTTTGTTTACGCTAATGAGTAACATGAATGTGAAACAATGAAATTGTGTGTCCAAACTTTGCTCCTTTTTCAATGGTGTGAACAATTTCTTTGCTGAGTCAGCTAGTAGTTTTTGAATTCTAGACTGTTTTCTTATATAGTGATACTCACAATATAGTGGCAAGACATAATACATTTTTACATTTAATCTGCAGTATTGACATTTTCTTCATCTCTTAAGCTTAGACAATCAACAATTAGCCAAGCACTGAGTTTCAGAGTTTGCACATCACTGTGGTGTAAACACTCCTAACACACTGCCTGTGATGCCCCTGACATGGAACTGGGAAGATATGCTCAGTAGCCACCACCACACAGTGTCTCCACCATATAGATTCAATAGGTGCAGACAGCCTTCCCAACATAGATTCAGTAAACTATAGTAAAATAATTAGGGTGTGGCAAGTTTTTAGGATTTATTATGTTTGTCTTTAATTTATTATAAATTTATATAATTTAATTTTCAATAATGGCTGGATTTGACAACCACATGAAAAATTTCTGAAAATTTAATAATATGCTTTTGTGAGCCCATATGAGCTGGCTTAAGTGTAACACTGTGGCCTCTTCCTTTTTCTTCCCCCAGTTAGGAATTTCCAGAGATAATGAATTTAAGAAAGAAATGTATCTGTTTTCTCATCACTGTATACCTAGTACTGGGCCCAATGCTTGGCACAGAGAATGCTCTCAGTTAAGGTGTGTTGAATAAATAAAATCCTGGGCTTTTTTTATTCCCCAACAGCCCATGACCGTAACAGATGATTCTTCTACTACCACCACTACTACACTGTGAACAGTGTGAGAGAACGTTTAATGTTGCCCAAATTTAGATTCCAACTCTGCCGATAACTAGCTGTGTGACTTTCAACAAGTTATTAATCTTCTTGTGCTTCAACTTCTCTTTTGTAAAATAGTCATAATGGTATTTCCCTCACAGGAGTGTAATTATGAGACTTGTAAAGGTAGATATGTTTTAGCACCTTGTACCTATAGACCCTACATTAGTATTTGCTGTTATTATCAGCTATATTATTTTGGGCATCTATTACATGCCAGGCACTCTGCTAGAAGCTTTCCATGATTTCTCTGTAATATTTTAAAGATGAGATCACTGAGGCCCAGGAAGACATTGTGATATGGCTAGTTGGGAGCAGAGCTAAAAATGAGACCCAGACTGTTGACTCCAAAGCCCAGACTCATTCCATGAGGTTGGGAGTTCATGAATCTAGAATACTGTGTTTCTCTGTGCATCATTCAAAATCAGGCTGGACTTGTTCCATGGGGCCTTCTTTGACTCTAGACACAGGTGCTGGCATATTTGATTTGAGTTCCCAGTGCCCTGCAAGTGGCAGAAGCCATCAGTTGTCTCCCAGCCTTTGCTGCCCCCTTGCAAAGGCAAGTCTTCAGTGTGGGAGGTGGGGAGATTGCTGGCCAACTCTTTTCTTCGTGATTCTTTATTTGTATTTATGAACTTGTTTCAAGGGTCCTTTGTTTTACTCTCTTTGATTTAGGTTGTATGTGTGTGGATGTGGGCATGTGTGTGTGACATTTTTATCCTTCACCTGGACAAATGTTAGCATTTTGTCATTTTTGTTTCAGGTTTTCTACATAGCAACACATTTCTGATAAAGTTACAGTCTACTCTATTTTTCTTCCTAGGTAAGTTCTCTTCATTTTCTTTTGATATGGTTGGACGGTTTGTCCCCTTCAGAACTGACATTGAAACTTAATCCCTGACGTAACAGTATTAAGAAGTGGGGCCTTTAAGAGATGACTGGGCCATGAGGGCTCCAACTAACTCCATCAGGACACACATTGATTATACTTCTCAGAGATATAATCAGCAGGCTTTGAAAAAGAGATTACTTCCCCTTGGGAAGACGAGGCAGGGCTCCACAGCACAGTGGGATTGGAGCTGATTGTGAAAGATAAATAAGGTGACAACAGTTCAAAAGTGGGAAGGAGCCTTCCTGAATGAGGAAGCATGACAGACAAAAGCAGCCCTCATGAATGGATTAATCCATTCACGGTTTCATGGGTTATGATGGGAGTGGGTCTGTTATGAAAGCCAGTTTGGCTCTCAGTGAAGACCTTCTGCTGTGCTATGATACAGCACGAGGCCCTCACCAGAGAATGACCAGGTGCAGTTGCCTGATCTTGGACTTCCCAGCTTCCGGAATTGCAAGAAATAAACTTTCTTTTTTAAAAAAAATAAATTATCCAATCTCAGGTGTACTGTTATAATGACAGCAAACAGACTAAGACATCTTTCAAGAGCTACCCATTGACTTCACAGAATTTAAGAACACGAAAGGATTTGAAATAGTCTGTTTGCTGTGTGCAGGTGAGGAATCTGAGAGAAGGGAACTGATTTGCCCACAGTCTGATGCTCAGGCAGGTTGAGGTGGGGTTCAGCCCAGGGCATCCCACATGCAGAGTGTCATGATGTGAGGTGCAGCGTGGGGCCAGGCGTTGGGGAACAACAGTGCATGAGATGCTGCCTGGACTTTCCAAGCATTCTCTGTCTTTTAGAAAGGCATGAATAAACCACAAGGACCCCAGCTCCTTCATGGTTCAATCTTGGCACAGTGTTGAATTTACAAAAGAAAGAAAATCTCAATCCGGTCTCCTTAATAATGGGAAAGAAGCTGAAATCTCTATAGTGATGTTTCCAAAAAATACCAAAGAGATAATGCACTCATAAGACACAAGAAACTTTTGAAAGTGTTTCCATCTTTCTCACACTAAACCCCAGGTGCAGGCTACTATCTCCTGCACATTCTGTCCAAATCCTTTGTCCTCCCCAAAGCTCTCACTCATACAGCCCCCCTTTTGCTCGTCCTTTCCCCCTTCTCTCTGGGATCAGCTCTTTACAAAAACAAACAACAAAAAAGCTTTATTGAGACACAGTTCACATGCCATACAATTCACCCCTTTAAAGTATGTACAATTTAATGGTTGCTAGTATATTTAGAGATATGTACAACTGTTACCATAGTCCATTTTAGAACATTTTTATCATGTCAAAAAGAAACTCCACACCCTTTAGGTGTCATGCCCCTGTCTCCCCAGAGTACCCCACTGCCCTAGGCAACCACAAATCTACTTTCTGTCTCTCTAGATTTCCCTGTTGGGTCTTGACTCTTTTTCATGTTATCAGCCAGTTTAGCCACTGCATTTTCTTGCCTTTCTCTTCACTCAGAGTCTACATGACCTGCAGGCTCAGGGACTAACACAGCAGGCAGGCTTCCTCTCTTCCTAGCCAATGAAGTGTGGTGGAGTGGAGGGCTTGCAATTTAATAGCTTTCCCCTTTTCATTGTCAGCCATGTAAATAACTAACTCCATCAGGGCACACATTGAGTTGAGTGCTCTCACAGAGGTCTAATCAGCAGGCTTTGAAAAAGAGATTACTTCCCCTTGGGAAGACAGGGCAGGGCTCCACAGTGGAGTTGGATTGAGCTAATTGTGAAAAATAAATAAGGTGGCATCAGGTCAAAAGTGGGAAGGAACCTTCCTGAATGAGAGTGCACGACAGACAAAAGCAGCAGAAACCTATCTTAGGGCCATGTGAGAAGGGCTGATTCTACCAGGAGGGGAAGGAGCGATGAGATGGAAAAGCTAATGGGAGCCAGTACTTATTGTAGTATTTTTTTCACCCTTTATTTCATTATTGTCCCCTTAAGGAGTAAAATTAAATTCGAATTTAATTTCTCCCTAATGAAAGAAATGAAATAGTAAGAAATACATTTTTGTTGAGTAGAGTTGAACTTTGGTGGGCCACAAACTATTGTAGTATCTAATGTATTTTACTTCCCAAGAATCAGTTTTCACCCTTTGGAGGTTGGGCCTCACTGGGAATGCCTGGCTTAATGCACACTGAGGAAGCACTTTCAAATTGCATTTAAGTCTCAGCTTAGCTCTGTGACATGGGCACTAATATGACGATCCCTGTTGTACAGATGTGCAAACTGAGACTTAAGGGGTTTGAATGATTTGCCCAAAATCCCAAATTTAGTGAGCAGCAGAGCCAGGATTTGGCCCCAGGCAATGCAGCTCTACAGCACTGTTTCTGAACCAGATGTTGGACTCTGTTTTGCATCTGAACCATGAAGCGCCTTGAGCCCCGAGTCAGGCCTTCTGTCCTCTGCCTCGGGCAGGGACTGCCTCTGTCCACTGTGTCTGAGGATTCAGCCAGGTATTCTCGGGCCTGGCCTCACCATGCTGCTGAGTGATCCTCTAGCAAATGCTCAGAAGGAAGACATCAGGTGGCAGAATGTTCTGGAAAGAGCATGGTCTTTGAAGTCTGGCTAACTTGGGTCCAAATTTGGTTCTGCCACTCCCTAGCGATGTAACTTTGGACCATTTAGCTTGCCTGAGCCTCCGTTCTGTTATTGTGAGGGTTACTGTGACTATGAAATGACTCATGCAGCTGCTTTACACACCGAGGCGTTCTGCAGGGGCTAGAGTCATTCTCCATGTGGTGCATCTGATCCTCTCCTTCCTCTCCTGCGGGGCATGGGGACAGAGAGGCCAGGTGGGTGAGCAGCTGGGTCAGAGGTCAAAAGTGATTGCTTGTTCAGTGGAGGACAGCAGGGTGGAGGAGTCTGCTCCCTCCAGGGGCTGCTAATGAGATCAAGGACCCCAGTTTGTATGGCTCTCACCCAGCAGTGGGCTGCAGGTACACCCTGGGGCCTGGTCGGGCACAACAGCCTGTTCTCTCCATCTTCGTCCTTGGGGGTAGCTCCCCTGGGCAGCCCAGCCCTGTGACCAGTCCAAACATACCCTGGTGGGCAGTTGAAAGCTAGCCTAGAATCCTCAGGTCATGGCCTGCGACCTCTCACCAGCTCTGCTCCAAGCTGTACCTTTCCCACTGGCCTCAATTTAAAGCAAAAACAATCAAAACCACATTAAAAAAAGGTAAAAGAAATCTGTGCCCCAGCCAGTCCAAGAGAAGCTGTTGTTTCCCATGACAACTGGAATCATAACATTAGAGAGAACACAACAGGTTTCTTCTGACCCTTCCTCCTCCTGACCTGGCTCTGTCCTGGGAAATCATCTCTGACCCCCTGAGACAGAGAAATCAAGTGTGAGAAATCCCAGACTTCAGGGAACTGCCATGTTTGCTGCACTGATGGGGAGGAGGTGCTGGGACTTGGGAGGTGCACTGAGATGATGGCCCGCATCTGCAAGGAGGAGCCACGGACAGGCTCTCCATCCAGGTCACCTGTTAGAATCACTCTGGGAGCCCTGAAAATGCTGCAAGCCTTAGCCTTGACCATTTATGGCAGAATCTTGAAGGACTGAGCCAGAGTCACTGGAATTTTTTAAAGTCTTGAAGGTGATTGCAATATGCAGCCAGGGCTAGACTTCGGTAAGAGCACAAGCTTTGGCACGAACCAATCCCAGGGACAAATTCTAACCCTGACAGCATCTCACTTGGCTCCCATCTCTGCTCCTCCTCGGAGGCCTCATCTCATGCCTATCTGTAAAGACAGGGGTCAATACTCTCCAGACTATAAATCAAATCTGTCCCAGCACTTGTTTTTGTATTCAAGTTTTTTTTTTTGGAACCATGATACACATTTATTTATGTACTATCTATGGCTGCTCCTGGCCTACAACAGCACATTTGAGTGGTTCCTGCAAAGCCAAAAATGTTTCCTATCTGGCCCTGTATAGGAAAAGGTTGCATGCCCCTGCTTTAAAGCATCTCCGTCTCCTAGAGCTCCACCCTGTGCCCCTTTTCTTTCCCTTCTGTGCTCTGTCTGGGTAGTAAGTTCATCCAGTCCTATGTCTTCATTATCATCTGTGTGCACAGGATTCTTGCATTTCTGGGTGGCAGGATGGTTGGGGATGGGAACTCAGGCCCTTCCTCCATGGTTTCTCCTTCTCCTGCCCCAGTCTCTCCTCCACCAGCAGCACTCAATGCCTCAGGGGGTGGATGACAGCCAGAGAAACAGAAGGGATTGTGGATTTCCAAAGCCGAGGCTTTTGAGTTAAGGTGGCGGGGGGTGGGGTGGGATTTTACAGACCTAAGCTAAAGAACTCTGGATATACAAATGTATGGTGTGAAGGCCACGTAAGAACAGGGAGGGGGCCAGACCTTGCCATCCTCAGATAAAGATTCTGTAGACTCAGCAAGGAGAGCAAGATGCCGAACACCTGCTTCATGTCTGCAAGCCTTAGGAATGGGTGGGGAATGAAGGTTCCAGACTGCAGGGAACCTAAGGTATAGAGGAGCTGTGTTATCCATTCCCAGGGACAGCGTGGGAATGTGGCAAGGCATAGAGTTTCTACTCAGCAGGGGCTGGAGCAGAGTAGAAATGGCTGACACTGGTGTCCAGACAGACGGGCCAGACACAGCTCCACAGGGTCCTCATTCTCCCAAGAAGGCTTAGAGAGCTGCAGCAGACTTCTCATCCCCCTAGAGCAAGGGC
The DNA here is from genome assembly GCF_029281585.2 of Gorilla gorilla gorilla. NCBI lineage: Eukaryota > Metazoa > Chordata > Mammalia > Primates > Hominidae > Gorilla > Gorilla gorilla. The sequence goes on along the minus strand of NC_073231.2, from coordinate 140,261,227 downwards.
CTGAAGAGGCATAGAGCAAGGCACAAAGCCACCTGTGTGGGCAAAGACCACAGCTGGTTGGGGCCAGGAACTTAGAAACAACCCCTGCAGAGAGAGGAAGCCTAGATTGCATTGCTGCCCTGAAAATGGAGGCTCATAATAGGAGGTCAGCTCACTTATGGAATGATGTGGGAAGTGCCATCTCTTGGGCAGCCAAGTTTCACGATGCACATCTCCAGGGTGGACAGTCTTCCTGAGCATCAGATGCATCCAGGCGGCTGCCTTATGTACATCTCCACTTGGAGGCTCCCCAGGCACAGCAAACCTTCCCTGAAACCTGCAACTCCTCCTGTCTTCCCTGTCCCAGGGAAGGGCACCCCTATCAGCCCGATCTCCCCGGGAGGCATCCTCATGGAACATTCACTACATCACCTCCTTAGAGCACTCGTTGCTGTTCTCATGGCTTCCTTTGTCCTGATCTCTGTTCAGGATCTCATTGACCTTTTCCCTGGAATCCAGCCACCTGCCCACTTCCATGTCTTCTGCAGTGAATCCTCTGCACTGTCATCAGAGAGGACATCTGCAAATGAGTGAAAGCTTGATCAGGACAGGCCTGGCCTTTCAAACAAAACAAAACCCTAAACCTTCAGTGGCTTCAGTTGCTCAAAGTACCGAGTCCTGACTCGCCAGCCTGGGATCTCCTGGTGCAGCCTCTATCTGTCCGTCTACCTTCACCTCTCCCAGATCCACACAGGAACATGCAGTCTCGGGTCCAGTGTGGAACTTTATGTCAATCCCAGAAAGTGACACATTCTCCCAAAGCTTCCTGAAGACTCGTTCCTTGGCTTGGAGAGTGTGCCCTTCTCAGCTCTCTCCTAGCTTCATCTCCCATGCTCCTTATGTTTTTCTTTCTCTTTTCTTTCCTCCTCCTTCCTCTCATTGCCTGCTCCAACCTGTGCTGAATGCTTGTCCTTCATGTGCCCCTGTGCTAGTCACTCTCTGCCCTGGAGCTCCATAATGCTTGTGTGTTCTTCTGCTTTCATTGCCATTATCTGTTCATGTCTTCCCCCTTTGCAGACTGGTAATAACAATAATAAAAACAATAGAACTACGGTTATTAATGGCTCATGTTGATTGGCTTCTTGCTAGGGGCTAGGTGCTGTGCTAATTGCTGTATGTAGAGTATCTCACTTAATCCTCCATGTCAACCCTAATTCAAAGACACCATTATTCTCCTCATTTTACAAATAAGGAAAATCAAAGTCAGGAAGGATGAGTTCTTTGTTGAAGGCTACACAGCAAGTAAATGGCAGGGAAGGATCTGAATGAGTCTCCACTCACAAACTGTGCTGTTAACTCTACATTCTCTCATCTCATCACTTGGTTCAAAACATTTTTTGTTTGTTTGTGACAGGGTCTCGCTCTGTTGCTCAGGCTGGATTGCAGTGGTGTGATCACAGCTTACTGCAAGTTCAAATTCCTGGGCTCAGTGATCCTCTTGCCTCAGCCTTTTTAGTAGCTGGGACCACAGGTGTGGGCCACCATGCCTGGCTTTTAAAAATTTTTGGTAGAAATGGAGCTTTGCCTTGTTGTGCGGGCTGGTCTCAAACTCGTGGCTCAAGTGATCCTCCCACCTTAGCCTCCAAAGTGCTGGGATGACAGGTGTGAGCTACTGCATCCAGCCTCAAAATCTTTCCAATGACTGTATCCATTCTTATGTACGTCTCATATTTCCTTCACTATGTCTTGCAGCATAACCATGTTCTGTGTGGCTATGGGGGATACCACATGAATCTCTGTACCTCGTTACCCTCATTGAAAGCTGATACCATGTGAACTGTAAGTACCTGATGGCCACTCATCTGAATTGTTGAATTGGATGTTGAAGTAGCTTTTGCTATTTTTTTTTTGAGAGTGGAGGATTCTCAAGTCAAAATCACTAACAGAGAAAGAACTATATTTTCAAAGTCATCCCCTGTGCCAAAAGTCTTATTGTATCAGTAAAAATGCTTTGGGTAGCAGGTATTGGAAACTGTGATGGTCTGGCTTACTCAACAAAATATATTGGCTTTTAGCGGTGGAAGCCCCGAGGCAGGGGAGTGTCAGGGCTTGTCAATGGAGGAGCTCAACCACATCATATGGTACCCGAATGCTTTCCTTCATTAGTCTCTGCCATGTGCAAAGTCAGCTTCCTTCTAATGGTAGCTCTTTTTGGAGCGGCTGCACAGATGCAGGTAGCAACAGGAGCTACTTGCTTCCTCATTTGCAACCAAGGAGACCTTGGAACCTCAGTGTGGAACAAAAATCTAACCCTTCAGTCTTACTGGACCATGATAGCTTGAGCACAGTAACGGTATTTCAGGGGCCATGATGCACTGTGTGAGTTAAGGCTGGTTTTCTGTGATAGCAGTGGTTCTCAAACTTGGTGTGAGTCAGAAGCTCGTGGGGAGCTCATCAAGAACACAGGCTTGGGCTCAAGGATGAAGAATAAGGCTTGGATCTTTGAATTTTAACCAAGCTCCCCAGATGATTCTGATACTGAACAAAGTTTGAGAAACCCTGTATTATAGGAACATAAACCTCCACGCTTCGTGGCTATATTTTTCTGGCAGGTATACTTTGTCTGTCTATTTGATTTATCTGTTCTTTTTTCTTCTTCCTTCTGATACATATATGGATTATGGGCTGCTCTACTTATGTATCATCAGTGGAGAATTGGAGGCTTGGATCTTTAGTTTTTTCCACCTTAGGTCAACTATTTGTAGGGCATTCATGCAGGGGAAGGACCAAAGTCGTGCCCTTGGTTATTTAGAATATTTTCTTATGACCTAGGGTTTTGTGTGTATGGTCACTTAACCTTCCAGTGTTAATGAAGACAGGCAGTTATTTTGTTCTATTGTTTTATTGCAATGCAAAGCTCTCTTCTCTTGTGCTGCTGCTATACTACAGAGTGCTTCCTGCAAATATGTCTTCTGTGTGCCTGTTGTTTAGCTCTGTGTCTGTGCTTTAAATCGAACTTGATGCAGGGAATTTCCTGCTGCCAGCTTATCCCCGCTACACCTCTCAATGACTGCATTTTAGACAGCAGCTTTTATAGGTTTTACACTCCAGTAAGTGCCCCTCAATCTCAGAAAGTGTATTTTTGCTGGCTTTTTTGAAGACCTGAAGAGGAGGTCTCTTTTTTTTTTTTTTTTTTTTTGGTATTCTTCTGCATATCTGCCTGTTTTTGGAGCCTTCCACCCATTTTGGATCCTGGAGTTTTAGCCATATCCTACTTTTATAATGCAGTACTCACAGTCTTAACATGTTCTACGGTGTGCTGCTGCTTCACCCCTGCTTACCTCTCTAGCCCCATCATGCGCCACCCTCCCACTCACATGCTGTGTGTCAGACACACTGGACTTCTTTATATCCCTCTAATGCTCTGAGGAGCATCACGCTCCCTCCCGATGCAGGACATGTGCACACACTGCCTGGATCAGTCTTTCTTACTCTTGCTCATGATAACTCCTTTCGCTCCTCACGTCTCAGCTTATCTGTGCTTCTTTGCGGGAACATTCCCTGACTTTACTGCCTTGGCCAGATGCTCCAATTATACACTTTTATGTTGTCTTCTTTCTTCATTGAACTTATCAGAGATATCATTTTGCATTCATCTGTGATTATTTATATGTGTGCTTCCCCATTTTGATATAGCCTATGTTGCATACTGATCTATTTCAAGTTATGAGTACCTTGTACATGGTAAGTGCTCAAAACATATTTGTTGAAAGAAGGAAAAAAATAGAAAAGAAAGGAAGAAAAGAAAGAAAAAGAAGAGAAGGAAGGAAAGAAGAAAGAAAGAATGAAAAAGAAAGAAAGACAGACAGATAGCTTAAATGGCTTACCAGTGTCACAGTTAGTAATGGGTGGAGCTGGAACTTGTCCCTGAATCTTCAGCCTCCAGAACTCTTGTTCTTTCCCCTCAATAACAGCTGCTTCCTAATCCCAGTTCTTCAGACCTCTGGCCTAGGCCTCATCTGTCCTTTATTTGATACTGGCTCCCTCCACTGTGGTTCCTCAGATAGCACATGTGACTGTCACTGATCCTATTTATATGGTGCATTTTCTTTTTCAGCATGTTTCTACTGCAGACGACACTTGATTTAATAATTTTAATCAAGAAATTAATTGTATTCTCCCAAGGAATTTTCAAGAGGAGGGTGCAATTTTCTGAGCATCAAGTAAGTGAAGGAAGGGCTAAACTGAATCTTGTACTTGGGAAGGTGAGCTCAATGTCCACACCAGGGACGATGATGTTTCTGTTCATTCCTAACTCCACTAGCCTTGGGAGCTTGCGTTCCTGTGTTACTTGAGTTATGATTGAACATGGCGACAGGATTTGATGGCCTCATTCTCTGCCAAAGCATAGCCAACCAGTTATTTGCTACTTCATTCAGTTGTATGCAAAGCACAAAGCAATTTGGATTGGTCTGTGATCCCCTGCTCCACCCCTCTGCCTTAGAGACAGGTGGCGCTCTACAAAGACTTTGGATTGCTCCAGCTCTGGATCTGCCGTCTGCCAGCACTGTGACCTTCGGTAGGTTACTCAGTGGTTTGAACCTCAGTTTCCTCACCTGTAAAGTGGGATTAATAATGACTACTTCTGCCAGGCACGGTGGCTCACACCTGTAATCCCAGCACTTTGGGAGGCCAAGGCAGGCTGATCACCTGAGGTCAGGAGTTTGAGACCAGCCTGGCCAACATGGTGAAACCCTGTTTCTACTAAAAATACAAAAATTAGCTGGGTGGCAGGTGCCTGCAATCCCAGTGACTTGGGACGTTGAGGCAGGAGAATCGCTTGAACCTGAGAGGCAGAGCTTGCAGTGAGCCGAGATCACGCCACTGCACTCTAGCCTGGGCGACAGAGCGAGTCTCCATCTCAAAAAAAGAAAAAAAATGACTGCTTCTTGGTTGTGATACTGAAATGAATGACAAAGGTATAGAGTAGCTGCCTCAGTATTTGTCCTGAATAATGAGTTTTACACGTTTTCCCTATATCATCATCAAAGAAGATGCACGTAATATGCCACAGCAGATTTTGTCACTCACCAGCTAGGTGACCTGGGCATTTATCATGTATCTGTCTCAGCTTCCTCATCTGCATAATATGCTTAATAATTCCGGTTTTTACCTAATTCAATGAGTTAATATGAGGTGATCACATCCAGGAATAATGCACATTTAAGAAGTGACTGCTGATTTTCAACAGTACGATGCTGTTGTTTCTATAGATACTGGATCATTTTGGTTACTTACATAAAAGTGTTTTCCAAAGTCCTTTTGAATGGCATCCCTGAGGTAATGAAATTATATATTCTGCTGTAATTCATTCAAGGAACCTTTATGGATTGCATGGTATGTTCCAGCCATATTGGTTTGCTTCATATTCCTTAAAACAAAAATCAATAAATAGCCTTTGGAGCATTTAGTAGGAATTAGACGTGGAGAAATCACATTTCTACTTCATTGAGGACTTCATATTGTCCCCACTGTCCTATAACAAGCTGCCATTGGGGATCATCACAGGTTGCCTGAACCCTAGAAGGGCGGGAGTGCCTTAGTGTGGCCTTGTGCTCCCAGCATTACTTGGCTGGGCTTGCATCACAGGTCAGCCCCTCACATTCAACTGCTCACCACCCCCATCACCCCTATGTAAGCAAACACTGCAGTTGTTTCTGAGGGGCCTGGGGGATCTCACAAGTTCTCAAGGACAGTTCCATACATTACTCTGCTCTAGCTGTGGTCTCAGCCCATTGGTTTCCATCGCCAGAGCCTGCTATGAAAATACGATGCCAATGCTCCTGCTGTGGACAGGATTTTCTGTTGTCTTCCAGGTGCCAAAATGGCATCACCCCTCTTCTAGAACCACAGTGTGCCTGGGTGGGAGCTCTGGCTGGGCTGGCTCTTTCATGCATCCACAGTCAGCTGGAGGGACGGCAGCTGGGGCTAATGACATGGGGCTGCTTTACATGTGTCATCCTCTCTAATTCTCACAATTCACAACAGCCCTGCAAGCTGGATATTTTTTATTATTCTTCTTTTACTAATAGGGAAACAAAGACTCAGAGAGGTTCAGCAACTTGCCAACATGCCTCACGTAACAGTCAGGCTGGGATTCCAGCCCAGCTGTCTCCAACTCTAGTCTTCTGGGTTTAACTTGTATTACACCTACTAGTTTAGCCAAATAAGTTCAGCCTTTTCCAATGACCCTATAGTTGTCTCCATGCAAAGTGCTCAAGTTTGCATGAAACATTCTAGAGTGACTGCCTGGCCCTAAAGTGTGGGCTTCTCCCAGCACTCCTCAGAATCAGGTCTGCGTTATTTCTCCATGTCCCAGATGCACCTTCAGGCTGCGGACGGATGGCTGGCTTTGTTTGCTTGGCCTCAGTTGTAAGGCAGTGAGAGGCTCTTCTGTGTCGAGGATGTGATCCTGCCTGATGCCACTCTATTAAAGCCAGGACTGGTTCCCAACAGTCAGAGCCTGTGATCTGAGGCTAGGGCAGCGAAAGCCTCAGCTGGTTCTGAGTTTGCAACGAACGCATTAAAGCAGAATCGGGGCTCTTTCTGTAAATAGTGCCTTTTGGCTTCTCCCCATTTCCGCTTCTCTGGGGAAAGATTAAATTGATACAGCCTCTGAGTTTTTCGGCACTTGTCTTTTTCAACACAACCAAGGGAACATTTAAATCTGGCCTTTGAAAGTTTACCTCCAGGCTTGGAGGAATCCATTTTTACTTGTCAATTAATTCATTAAATCATTCAGAACTGTAGCAACTGGGTACCTGTACTTGTTGTGATAAGGGAGACAGAGATAAATTAAGTATTGCAATTGTCCTTTCCCTGGATGTCTTTCTGGATCATTTTATTTTAAAAATTATCTGTGAGGGGCCTCAGTCCAGCTCTGTCTGCCTCTGAGAGTCTGAGTAATGGGACCATGGTCACACAGAGAGCAAGCAACACAACTAGGACTGGAATCCAGTTCTTTTCTATCACAAGTCCAAGATCCCCCTGCCTCAAGTTTGAGTGTGTCTTCTTACTATGTCAGACACTTTCTCATTTTTAGATTAAAACGACAGAACTGGTAACCCTTCAGTTTGGAGAAAGGCAGTAGGTATTATCTGTAATTCATCTCCCTCATTATCCATGCAGCATTTGCTGATTGAGCACTCATGAGGGCCGGGCAAATGCCCGAACCAGATAAGGCTGTGCCCTTGAGGAGCCCACACTGTCCTGCAGACAGAGGTGGGACAGAGCACAGTTACAGGAGCTGAGCAGGAGGCATGCATGGCATCATAAGAGCTTAGAGGAGGGGGACCTACCCCAGCTGGGGCAACCCTGGGCAGGCTGAATGGAGGGCGGACCATGCCAGCTGAGCTCTGAAGGGAGAGAAGGCAGGTCAGGCTGATTGGGAGGAGTTGAGGGGAGGAGTTGCGTACAACATATGCAAGGGTGTAGAAATGTGCTAGGTTCAGAAACGAAGGATGATGATCTCAATCGGATTCCAACAAAGCCCCCTTGTTGGGAAATGGTGAGAAAGGCTGGAATTGTGAATGGCCTTATATGTCATGGCAGATAATTTAAGCTTGAATCTGCAGGAAAAGAAATTTTAAAGGACTGTAATCAGGATCAGTTATATGTTTTAGAAAAGCTGCACTGGGTGGCAGTAAGGATAATGAAGTGGAGGTGAATGGAGGAGGGCAAGAGTGGGGGAAGTGGGATGAGTAAGTTGGCTCCCAGATAAATGTAGCAGCTTTTGTGTGGCAGGACTCTGAATTCCTTACTGTCGTCTTATTATCCTCTAACAAATTGGACTTGGAGAGCATCACCTTAAGACCCTATAGGCACCGGTTGCCTCAAGATTTCCTATAGGAACCCCCTCTCTCTAGTGAGAAAGATAGTCTCATTATTTCAGTACCAGGTGCAGAATGTCTCCTGGACTCTTATAATGCATGAGGGAGGCAGGCGGCAGGCATGGAACTACTTGAGGACATCAAAATGCTCTCATGAGATGTTTGGGGTGAGCTTTAAAGAATGAGTAGGGTTTGGGATGATGAACCATGGACTGGGAAAGGGATTGTGGAGAAAACTTTGTAGGCAGGGGGATGACCACATGCACATCATAAGGGTCATAAATAAGCTGGGGCATAGCTCATGTTAAATTTATAGACCTTTTCTTTCAATTGGATCTGCATAAATTAATTCATTCTTGATTAATTGAAGTCATTAGTGATTGATATAAGTTCATGTTTATTAAGGGCTGCATTTTGTAGAAACGCCAAAAAGCCACGTTCCTCAAGGCTCTTTCTTGGTGCCTTAGTTCTACAGGATGTTAATTAGTGTCATATATCAAAGGGTTCCTAATTAAATATATTTGGAGGAATGTTGGTATTCCTGACATTGCCAACAGGATTATCTGACAGTGAAACTCATGTTCTGAATCACTGGGATAAAACAGGTTTGAACAGAGGTAAGAGGGAGCCTTTGCCAGATAGAAGAGTCACATTCCCAAAACCATATTCCTTCACCCCAATCCCCTGCAGAGGTCACTATGCTCTGTGTCCCAACTAGGCCTGTGAAGATTGACATTATGGCACCAGAATATTGCAAAGCATGCATTTGCTCTCTCCAGTTCCAGATTGGCAACTACTTGAGGACAGGAACAGGCCCCTCTTTATCTCTGATTTTCCAGTGCATAACTGGTTGCCTGGTGCTGCCACTTTGCCCATCTCTGACTATTTCCAAGGTCTGGAGTGTCCCTGACCATAGCATGGCCCTAGGCCATATTGAATTTTCATTCACTGGTATCCCTTTAACACTCTATATGGCCCTTGCTAATGACCATTCTCCTCTGTGTCCACCCCCACCTCTGGCACAATATCTCCTGATCTGTTCCTGCCAACTCCCTGTTCTCTCCTAACTCTGTGGACATAGGATCCAAGGGTCCAGCATGCCTCAGGATCCATCCCACTTTGGTTATGAAATTTGTGGCAGAAACTAAGGTCAAAGGAAGGTCTTTGGGATACAGAGGGAATGAGAACCCAATCCTTTGAGGGCTTCCCAGAGCCCTTTGTGGAAAGCACAAAAGAAAGGGCATGTGAACAAGATTCTGGGTTGAATGTTGTATCCCTAAAATAGCTGCTATAATAACACTGTGCTGTGATTATTGAAAGCTTGAGTTAGCAATTGATTTCAGGCTGAGAGATCAATGTGAAAAGAGATTGCAATGCAGGATTACGAAGAAGCCATCCATGACCCCCACGCTCATGAAGCAGCCACATCCACCTCTTCCACAGCCCTTATTACCTTATTATAATTGTGTGTCTATTGTCTATTGTGTCACTGTGAACTCCCAGAATATGGGAACATTCCTGAATTATTTTCAACAGTGACTAGCTTATAGTAGGTGCTTGATTTATAATGCTCACAGCATGACTTAAAGTAAAGAAGCAAAGCAGTTAAATTACTTGGCTACAAAATTAATAAGGTAGCAGAATAGGGCTCTGAACCCAAGTCAGTCTCATTGCAACGCCCACATCTAGAACAGTTAAAGAGAGTCTGTCTGTACATGTGAGTGCTAGCTGTATCAATACATTATCAATCAACTCCATAGATCAGTTTTGCCCCAGGATCTGGGCAGCTCTGGTGCCCTCTGGTCCTGGGGGTGTTCTTTGTTATGACCTAAATCCTACCAGGTATCATTGTCCCAGCATAACATTCTCATAAGATCTTATCCAAATCCTCATATGTCTCCATTCCATTGGCTACTGACTTCTTTTGCAGAGTCCTTGCTACAACAAAGCTGTTAGTGTTTTCTGAGCATTACTAGGTCTAGGGGAACATGAAAAGGCAACAGGAAGGCATGGATGGGGGACAGTTGGCCTGCTTCATTTGCACACGGTAACTTACAGTGACTTGCTTCCATATGCAAGGTACTGTAATTCAAATTTAAGTTTTGGGAAGGTAAATATTGTCTGAGGATTATGAACAGTGAGATTGTTCCTAAATAATTGACACAGACTACCCTTGTTGCCTCTGCTGCTCATGAGCTTTTGGACACCCTAACTCTATTAACTACCTTTCAAATGATACAGGAAGAAAGAGAGTAAATCTGAGTGGATACTTGGTGTTAGAGGATCCTGGACCTGAATTCCAGGTACACTCTTTACCCACCATGCTACTAAATCTCTTGGCATCTCAGTTTCTTCATGTATAAATTGGGCTTCATGGATACTTCCTTTTTCACAGTTTCCCTTAAAAATGCTCTCGCTCATTTGATAGAAATAGTTTTCTCACTTGGTTCACAATATAGCTACCGGTAGATGAGCCATGCTTATCTAATTTAACTCACAATTATTAGTGTGTTACATACATAAACTGATTTAATCTCCACAACCCCATGTAGTGGGTACTATTACTATCTCTATTTTATTTATGAGTAAAAGAGACATAGAGGTTAAGTAACTTGCTTGAGGTAGTAAAGCAAGAGAAGTGGAGCCAGAATTTGAACCTGAACCAAATATGAACTATTTTGCAGTACACGGTGACATCCTCTGCTTATTCTTTCTTCATTGTTGATTCTCTAGGGCAGCCATCAAACCCAAGCTGACCATTCAGAGTTTTTTCCTCACGTTTGGAATTGGATTTAAGAAATTATTTGTTTTCCTTAATTTCCACCTCATATCATTTTACTTTTACACTTTTATAGTAACTGCAACAATTCCTCAACTACATTAGGACTTTTAATCCATTGATCATATGAGTCTCACCAAGCTTCCCATGTGAAAGTTAATTACAAAAAGAATGGGATCCTGAAATTTTGAAAGGGGACATCTGGTTGAACCCACATGAAACTGACCATATTGAAATCCAAGTCAACTTGATCTTCTCTTGCCAGTAGAAATAGCTCGCCCTCCACTGTCTGAGAAGATTAGTCTTTTGTGGCTTGAAAATCAGCGATAACCTCACCTAGGACAGATGCTAATTCTCCTCAAAACCCACAAAGGCAATTACTTATTTCTAGTAGACCGAAAATAATATTAAGTTATGTTTTGGAGGGCAGATGCACTCTATGACTCAGGACAAAATAGCTTATGTACAAAATGAATTAGAAAACATTGCCAATATAGTGAGAGTGGATTCTAAGGATGTTAAATCAAGGAAAACAGAATATAACACTATGTTAGACTGAACTAATAGATATGGGTACACTTTCTGAAGATTCTGAATTTAATGTATTATTCATGAAGTGGGAAATGGCTCTGACAGCTTACTGATTGGTTGACTGCAACTTAGACTTAATGGTGGGATATATTTAATGACATTGAGATGCCAGAGTTTCCCTGAGATGATATGGAAGAGAAAACAAAGGATTAGGAAGAAATAAATATTGGAGTAGAAGTATCATGTGTGGCCTGTGTACTCACCTCCAACTATGTGGCACAGTTGTGGTATGAAGGCATTCCCCTTAACTAAGGTGTTGAGGGGAGCACCTATCTCCTTAAAAATCTCTAATTTTTCTTCTTAGTAGGCCAAGTGTGATAATAGGGGAATCCTATTGAGATGGACTCTTTGATTTCATTTCAGGTTATAGGAATCTGGAGTAGTAGAAGTAAAGAGCACTTCCTGGAAAGAAAAATAAGATGGATGCATTTACCATAAAGACAACACTGATATTCACAAAGTCTTGGCCTGTAGGTACCACTGGGCATTGTTAATTGATCATCATGTTCCTAAAAATCTAGGAATGAAATAAATGGCCAGGATACTAGAGTACTGCAGGATCTATATAAAAGAAACACACACACACACACACACACACACACACACACACACCTGAAACTCAAAATTCTAGGTCTGATAGCCAATAACCTAATTTTGAGTTGTCATGGTAGAGAGTTATGGCTTTTCACCCAGGTTCCAGGTTAAGACAGTTCACAAATCTAAAGCACCTTGAATAAAGGGGACACCAGATTATTTTGAGGAAGGATTCTGCAACATTGCCACAGGTACATAATGTGAATCTTCCTCCAAGCCTTCTTCAAAGGAATGTATGCCTATTTATTTACCAGGGTGACTATACACTGAGAAAAAAGACTGCCCAGATCATTTGAGGATTTGAGGCTTTGGCTCTGAATTTACAGTAACTTCTGAGAACCCCAAATGTTACTGTGGCCCACCAGTCACAGTGGGGATTTATAGCAGTCAGATGATGAAGTATTAACTCACATCCAGTTCACAGTGTGTCCAGCTGTTTCATGGATCTACCCTGTGGTCATGTCCCTAATTCTTCAGTGTAATTGGAATAGACATTTGTAGCAACTGGAAGAATCCCTGTATTGGACCTCTGACCCAAGGCGTGAGGGGTTTTCTGGTAAGAAGGGTTAAGTAAAGATCCTAGAAACTTCCAAGCTCTGTTCTATCAAGATTATAAACCAGAGAAATACTTTATTCATGGTGGAAATTTCAGAGTTTAATGTTGCCATTAAAGTCTTGAAAGGCACAGAAGTGCTGATAGCTATCACTGTTCCACATAACTGACCAGTTTAGTCTATCCAAAAGTCAGACAAATATTAGAGAATGTCTGTAGACTATCATAAACTTAACTATATTGGACTCTAGTTGCAGTTGCTGTTCCAGATGTAGTATCTTCACTAGAGCAAATTAACATGACCCCTTACACTCATTATGTAGCTATTGACCTAGCTTGTTTTTTTCCATACCAATTTTTAAGACCACGAGAAGCAGCCTGCTTATACATGGCAGGACCAATAGTACTCTGTCACAGATTTGCCCTCCTCCCACTGTCCATCCTCCAAAAGGCCCCAGTGTGTGTTGTTCCCCTGTATATGTCCATGTGTTTTCATCATTTAGCTCTCACTTATGAGTGAGAACATGCAGTGTTTGATTTTCTATTCCTGTGTTAGTTTGCTAAGGATAATGGCCTCCAGCTCCATCCACGTCCCTGCAAAGGACGTGATCTTGTTCTGTTTATGGCTGCATAGTATTCCATGGTGTATATGTACCTCACTGATGGGCATTTAGGTTGATTCCATGTCTTGTTATTATGAGTAATGCTGCAATAAACCTATGCATGTGTCTTTATAATAGAATGATTTATATTCATTCAATCATTCAATGATTTATATTCCTTAGGTATATACTCAAATGGGATTGCAGGGTTGAATGGTAGTTCTGTCTTTAGGTCTTTGAGGAATCACCACACTGTCTTCTACAATAGCTGAACTAATTTACACTCTCACCAGCAGTGTATAAGCATCCCTTTTACTCCACAATCTTGCCAGCATCTGTTATTTATTGACTATTATTTATTTATTTGAGACAGAGTCTCCTGTGTCAGCCAGGCTGGAGTGCAGTGGCGTGATCTCAGGCCCACTGCAACCTCCTTCTCCCAGGTTTAAGCGATTCTCTTGCCTCAGCCTCTTGAGTAGCTGGGACTATAGGCACCTGCCACCACATCCGGCTAATTTTTGTATTTTCAGTAGAGATGAAGTTTCACTGTGTTGGTCAGGCTGGTCTCAAACTCCTAACCTCAGGTTATCCACCTGTTGGCCTCCCAAAGTGCTTGGATTACAGGCATTAGCCACCACACCTGGCCTATTTTTTTTTTTTTTTAACTTTTTAACAATAGCTATTCTGACTGGTGTTAGATGGTGTCTCATTGTGGTTTTGATTTAGATATCTCTAATGATCAGTGATGTTGAGATTTTTCTCATGTTATTATTGTCCACATGTGTGTCTTCTTTTTAAAAGTGTCTATTTATGTCCTTTGCCCACTTTTTATGTTTTTTTTTTTCATTGTAAATTCATTTAAGTTCCTCACAGATGCTGGATATTAGACCTTTGCCAGAAGCATAGTTTGCAAATTTTTTTTTCTCATTCTGCAGGTCATCTGTTTACCTTGTTGGTCATTTCTTTTTGTTGTGCAGAAGCTCTTTAATTAGATCCCAATTGTCAATTTTTGCTTTTGTTGCAATTGCTTTTGGACTCTTCGTAATTAAATATTTGCCTCTGCCTATGTCCTGAATGGTATTGCCTAGGTTGTCTTCAAGGTTTTTTTTTTTTTATAGTTTTGGGTTTTACATTTAAGTTTTTAATCCATTTTAATTGTTGTATATGGTATAAGGAAAGAGTCCAGTTTCAATCTTCTGCATATGGCTGTGTAGTTCTCCAAGCACCATTTATTGAATAGGGAATAATTTCCCCATTGAGTAGCAAGCATTTTTGATACCTTAGAGAGATGTGAGTGAATTAGAGGGTAGAGGATAAGCTTTCTACAAAAACTGAAGTCCTTCTACCTCAGCCGAGTTTCTTAAGAATGTTATTCCATGGTCTTGAGAATGCTGAGATATCGTCAGCCCTCGACACAAGGGTTTGAAAAAAAAAAAAAAGCAGAAGAAAGAGAATGCTGAGATATCACCTCCAAGATGAGAGCCATTTTGCTGTACCACACAATACCTACCTTGGAAAAAAAATTTTTAAAAGCATGTTAGGTCTTTTTGGATTTTGGAGGCAACATATAATACGGTTGAGTGTGTGACTTTGACACATCGAGAGTTATTGCAAGGCTGCCATTTTCAACTGGAGACCAGGGCAAGAGAAGGCTCTTGCAGTAAAGTAGGCTACAGTGCAACTTTCTCTGTCACTGGGGTCTCATGATCTAGCAGATACAATGATACTTAGAGTGCCAGTGAAAATAAGGAGACTGTATGAAGCCTCTGGACCACAACAACAAAAGAATTGCAGTGCAGACCTCTAGGACTTTGGAGCAAATCCATTCCCTTTTCTGAAAGTAATATTTTTCTTTTGAGAGATATATTCTGGCTTGCTCCTGGTCCTTGTGATTGCCTAACCATGAAACACCCAGAGACCATGTGGGCTGAGTTTCACATCATGTATTGAGTGTTTCTGACACACTGTGGGAGTACACAGCGGTGATATATCATCTGGTGAAAATGATATGTATGAGACAGCTTGGCCAGGTTTGGAAGGTACAAATAAGCTGCATGAGCAGATGGCTTTGACTCCTTCTACACTGTTGCATTGCCTCCTTTCCCTCAACCTGTGAGCTCAGCACCATGGACCTGCTATTGCCAAGACTGACCTGGCTAACACTACTGCTAAGTGCCTAGTCTTCCAAATGTGGAAAGCAGCAATAAGCACTGACATTGCACCATTCCCTGGAGGATCAGCCAGCCACCAGGCAGTTTGTTTACTGCGTTGAACCTCTTCCATCATGAAGAGGATAAAGATCTATCTGTGCTGAAATAAACATATTCTGGGTATAGATTTACCTTTCTTGCTCACAGTGTTTGTGCTAACATCACCACCCTCACACTCATAGAATGCCTTGTCCAGTATCATGCCATTCTGCATAGCATTGTTTCTAACCCAGGAACACATTTCCTAGCCAAAAAATGTGCAACAATGCGCTCATAACCATGGAATGATCAGGTATTACTACATCACTCAGCCAGAAGTCTCTGATCTAATCAAAATGCTAATGGCTTACTAAAGATGTACTTACAGTTAGGAGACAACTATTCCCTGGAGTAATGAGTTAGGAGACAACTGTAAGTACATCTTTAAAATTTGGGATTTGGTATTACAGGATGCAATGTATGTTTGGCCGTGTATGTTTTGAATCAGAGATGGTTACATATCTTTTCCATAGCCAGAATACATGGGTTTAGAAATGAAGGGGTGAAATTGAGACTGCAACCTCTATGTTAATAATCCACTTGCAGAGATTTTGCTTTCCATCTCAAGAATTTAGGCATCTGATGGTCTAGAAATCTTAGTCCCCAAAGAGAAGGATGATGTCACTACGGGACACAACAATTGGGCACAACAAATTGTGGTGAGAAACAAAATTTCTTAATGCAGAACACTCTACAATTGTGTGGGTAGTGTTATCTAATACCCCTAATAGGCCTTTACTATGAATGGCATCAATTGGTGCCTGATACTCTCCAGGGGAAAATAATGTCACAGAAAAAACTAACCACACACCTGAGGGACACAGTCACTATAAAAGAAAGACAGGAAAATGAGATTCAGCTATAGTATACAAATAAAAATTAATGGTCTAGATAGGTCATAAATTCAAAAGAAGCATAATAAATTTTCCCACAGAGATAAGACAGGATAGGAAGCAGGAGCAAGGAGTTAATAAAACAGAATCAAATTGAAATGTATGGTGGGAGAAATATTATGTCAAAATAAAGAACACAATAGATAGGCTACATGGCAGAATGCCTGTAGCCAAAGAACAAATTACCTAGAAAGACAGTCTGAGGAACTCTCCCAAAGGCATCAAGAAGGAGTAATGAGTTGGAGAAATGTTCATCATCTTACACTGGAAGTCCTGGAAGGAAAGGCAAAAATCAATGGAAGGGGGAGAGTAGTGGAGGAAAAAACGACTTAGAATTTTTCAGAATTAAAGAATGATCACAACTCTTGATTATGGTTATGTGCAATATGGCATGTTCCTGTTGTTCCAGCTACTCAGGAGGCTGAGGCAGGAGGATCACATGAGCCCAGGAATTCAAGGCCAGCCAGGGCAACGTAGTGAAACCTTGTCTCTAAAGAAAAATTTTAAAATTAAAAAAACCAGCTGGGCACCTGGAATCCTAGCACTCTGGGAGGCCAAGGCTCATGCCTGTAATCCCAGCACTTTGGGAGGCTGAGGCAGGTGGGTCACCTGAAGTCAGGAGTTTGAGACCAGCCTGAACAACATGGTGAAAACCCTGTTTCTATGAAAAATACAAAAATTAGCCAGACGTGGTGGAATGTGCCTGTAATCCCAGCTACTCGGGAGGCTGAGGCAGGAGAATAGCTTGAACCTGGGAGGCAGAGGTTGCAGTGAACCGAGATCGCACCATTGTACTCCAGCCTGGCCAACAAGAGTGAAACTTCTGTCCAACAACAACAACAACAACAACAAAAACCCTCTCTTGATTGAAAAGCTTTATTGAGTGCAAGACAGGGTGGACAAAGAGAAACAGACATTTTTTACATATTAGAGAAAGATTTAAGTCTATCAAAGAAAAAGAGAAAATCCAAAGATGATAACAGATAACATTTATCCAGTGCTGCTGGCAGGAACTGTCTTAAGCACTTCACTTGGGTGAACTTATTTAGCCCTTAGAGCAGTCTTAAGATGTGACCACTCATATTATTCCCATTTTACACATGAGGACATTGAAGGACAGGGAGTCTAAATAACTTGCCCCAGATCTTATAGCCAGGACATGTGGCAGCTGAGACCTGAAGCCAGCAATCTCTTGCTCCAGTGCCTGGGATTTTAACCACTAGGGACTCTTGCTTCTTTGAAAAGCTGAGAGAAAAGAGAGAGAGAGAGAAAAAAAAAAATTACCCACTAAAGAACACAAATCATTTCGGCATTAGACTTCACAACAGTAACAGTTGAGTCAAGAAGACAGTGGAGAAATAATTTAAAAATGTTACAAAAGGCCCGGTATGGTGTCTCATGCCTGTCATCCCAGCATTTTGGGAGGCCAAGGTGGGCGGATCACTTGAGGCCAGGAGTTTGAAACCAGCCTGGCCAACATGGTGAAACCCTGTCTCTAAAAATATAAAAATTAGCTGGGTATGTTGGTGCATGCCTGTAATCCCAGCTACTTAGGAGGCTGAGGCAAGAGAATCGCTTGAACCCAGGAGGCAGAGGTTGCAGTGAGCTGAGATCATGCCACTGCACCCCAGTCTGGGTAACAGAGCATGACTCCATCTCAAAAAAAGAACAAAAACAAAAACAAAAACAAAAAACAAAACTACAAGAAAAATGTGTAATGTGGAATTAGCTAAACTAGATTTAAACAAGTTAAGTAAATTGCTTGAAGAAATATGTATGATAAGGGATGAGGCATTCTTGGCTGTGGTCCATTAATCTCTTTACATACTGCCACCGTTAAATGTTGGGGAGAATTCTGACTTTGACAGTAATTTTCTCTGAAAGTCCAGTTGACTGCTTGGGAAATAGGGTGGAGGATAAATGATGGTCTAGTTCTAGTCAGGCTCAAACTTTTATCCTTTCTGCTTGTGAGAGCTGCCAAGCCAGGGCCATGGGACCAACAGCTGATGCCATCGCTAATAAACTCAGATGCCTCCTCTCCACATAGGCTGGCAGGCAGAGATTAATGCAAGAGCAGATCATACATGTTTGTGAATTTTATGATGCAATTTGCAGGCTATAAAATGGACAGGATGAATATTCTAGAAATACTGAGATGATTATTAAGTGAATGATTAGGTTTCATTTTTACTCCAGCTAAACATACTCAGCTGGGTTTATGCTGAGCAGTCTTGACATCAGACTTGTACAACTTTAGTATTTGCATTAAGGATATGTCATTTAAAAAGTTATTCAAGGGCAAGTTCCCTGTATTCTAATATCCACTAATGGCTCACCATCATGGAACTATGCCACTCTGAAGTTAGGTAAGGTATTTTTTATTAGGGTTCTTAATTTTTTAAATAACAGATGAGGAAACAAAAACTCAGAGGAAACGTGTGATTTTTCCAAAGGTCATCCAAACAATAAAAGCCAGCACTTGAACTCATCCAGTGATTCCATCTATATTTGTTTATTGAGAACATACAGTATTTGTCAGAAAGTATTCTAGGTACTGGGATAGAGCAATGAACAAAATAGTCATGGTCTCTGCCATCAAAGAGTTTATATTCTAGAAAAGAGAGTAAGTACAGGTACAAACCAACAAATATAATGATAAAGATGTGATAGGTGTGGAAATAATAGAAGAGAGTGGTGATGTAGGAAGTGGTGGGGAGGGAGGAAGCTACTTTAGACTGAGGAAGAGGGAGGACTCTAAGAGAAGTATTATTTGAATTACAATTTAGCCATCTGAAAATGTAGAAGCTGATTGTTCCAGTTGAGAGAAAAAAACAATGCAATGTCTCTAAAGAAGAAGCAAACTTGGCAAGTTGGAATGAAAGATTAGTAATAGTTCTAGAAATAAACTGAGGGAGAAGAATGGCATAAGAGGGGTACATTTGGGCTAGACTGTGTAGGGTCTTATAGACTATGGCAAAATGTTTGCACTTCATTCTGGAGTCAATAGAGAGTTACTGAAGGGTTTTAAACTAAGTAGGGTTACAGTCTGATTTGCATTTCCCAGCAAGATCATTCTGGCTCCTGTGTGGAGAGTGAATGGTGATGGGACAAAAGAAGATTCAGGCAGACCAGTTAGGGGGTAATTTATTCAGCAATAAAGACCATGTAGCTAGCCTCTGTAGTTCTTTTGAATCCTAGTATCCCATGATGGCATGAGATTTATCTAAAGAAACTCAGTATTTTTTTCTTACCTGAACCAAGTTTCAACCATCTTTCATTGTACTGGAAGAAGTGTGTAAAACAAAAAATGTTAATTTTAATTGTTCATCCCCACAATGAATATTGCTTGTGTTTCTAAATGCTTGTATATCTGTGCTATGCCAGACAGTCTTGACAAAGAGAGAAAAGGCATGGTCCTTGCTGCTGCATGTGTTGGGGAAGACAGACTGGTTAATGCTGTGTGCAGAGAAGACACTGAACCTGGCAGCAGCCTGGAATACTGGAAAAGCCAGGAGTACTGACATGGGGATGTGACTGGGGGACAAAACATCACATTTGACCCTTAGAAATGCTTTTGACTGAGTCCTGCATGTTAAATATGAGTGCATCCGTGCAAGAAAGGAAGGAAACTTTATGTAGGCAGAAAGAGCAACATTTGCAGTGGAAGGTAGATAATAGAATGTAGGGAAGGTTTACATAATTACCAGTTGTTCGGTATGGCTGGAGCGTAGAATAAGGGTGTGCAGGGAAATTATCAGAAGAGGAAGTGGAAGAAGTTAAAATGTATTGTAGTAAGTATGCTTTGAATCCTGGATTACAGTCTAGGTGTCCTTGGGTGATGCAGATTCACGACTCTTTGTTGCAAGAAAAGAGGCTTACCTAAGCAACTTAACCACATGGGGACATTTGTCATCAAGTTTCATGGCCATGTCATGGGTTCCAAAGGAGGAATACAGCTGGACCTCTGGTAGGAGCCCAAATTAGTGTTTGTAGAACTGTAAGAAATCGGAAAGATTTTCCATTTTCTATCTCTTGTTTCTTTCTGTGTGTCTATTGGATAATTCTCACTGCAGGCTGATTTACCTGCTTCTCAGTCCTCAGGACTACAAATGACTCCCTAGCTTACATTGTCTCTCTTTAAGAGACAGGATGAGGCAAGAATAATGGATTCCAATCCAATTTCTTAAAAAAAAAGCACTATTATTAGATCAATTTGAGTAAGTACTCCAATAATCTTTTTCCAGGAGGGTTGGGCAAGTTTTATAACAAGTTCTGGGACCCACTCTTGTGCTCATATGGTTCCTGAGCTAGATTTTATAATATTCTCAGGAGTGTCCCTGAGAATGCAGGATTGTTTCATAAATGTTACTTAAAAGAGGTTAGAGATGTTGGTAGGGCCAGTATGTGAAGGATTGTGTAAAGGTCTATTTATGTTTGAAACAATGCCTAGCACACAGTCTGGCACAGCATAAAGAATCAATAAATGGTATCTGTTGTTATTATTGTGTCAAAACACCCTGCTTATGTTTTTGTCATCCCCACTATCCTGTTAGTTTCTTGGCTACTAAGACTGAGTTTGATACATGTTTGTATTCTCAGCACCTTGGACAGCTCTTGACCAAGCTCCTGTACTGACACCAATGCTACTAACCACTGGCTAGGGCCCTCTTTCCAAATGAACTCTCCGTTGGCTCTTATATCCTCCCCCCACAAGCTTGGAGTTTCTGGAGCACTACAGCCAGGCCCAACTAAGACTTAGTACACTATTCCCCTGAATGGTTTGTTTTGGGCCACTGGAACCTACTTCCCTTAGAATCCGAAGCCCTTCATCCCCCATCCCTCATCCTTCACTTTTAGCTTTATTCTTCTTCCCACCAACCCAAGTCAGCAAGACGCCAGCATGCTTTGCAGCTGACAGTGCCTGAGTTATCTCACTGCAGAGGCGCATTTGCTAGTTAGCACATTTGCTGCTTTAATTAGACTAGTTTTGACAAGCTCTGAAACTTTGTTTTTGGTTTTGATCTTTGGGATGATTTAAAGCACCATAAAGCTGTGTAATTGTTGTGGGCAGGTCACATATCCACCAACATCCATCTGCTTCCTCAGAAAACTGACTATCCCAAGCTTGGAATAGAGCATGGAAAGCACACAATAAAATGAGATTGCCATAGGTTAATGCTATTTCTCATAAAAAGCAGTTTTCCTTTTCTATCTCTTGTGTTCTTGGCACTATTATTAAGTCACCATTTTGACCTTCCTCTTAATTTCAACCAATGCAAAATAATTAACATCTTAATATTGCTGGGTTGTTGCTTTTAGAGAAGGTGAATATGTTTGCATGGTGCCTGAGGGTTTACAAAGAAAACTCTGGTGAATTATCTCACTTAACACAATCCTGTGAAGCAAGGCATGACGGCAATTATAGGTACATTTTACAGATGAGAGACCTAGAGCCCAGCAAGGTCAAATGCTTAGAGCAAGATAAAGTTAGGTTAATAAAATAAGTATTTATTACAATCCACTTTTTGCAGTGGGCAGTGAGACTATGCCAAGTACAATAAAATACCACTTTGAAATTCTCGATTGTCTAGCTTCTTGCAACCAGGGTGTTTCCCTCTCTTCATTCATGTTTTAATTTTAATTTTAATTTTAATTTTGAAACACAGTCTCACTCTGTTGGCCATGCTGGAGTACAGTGGAATGATCATGGCTCATGGCTCACTGCAGCCTCCATCTCTTGGGCTCAAGTGATCCTCTCATCCCAGCCTCCCATGTAGTTGGGACTACAGGCTCACACCACCATGCCTGGCTAATTTTTTATTTTTTGTAGAGATGAGGGTCTCGCCAAGTTGCTTAGGCTGGTCTCAAACTCCTGGGCTCAAGTGATCCTCCTGGCTTGGCTTCCCAAAGTGCTGGGATTACAGGCATGAGCCACTGTGCCCAACCCATGTTTATTATCACTGGAATTTTGCCTCATTACAGCATTGCATTATACATATGCAGGCCACATGGGGGTTTCGCCTCTCAGGAAGGGAAGTTTGGAGTCTGTGAAGTTGGTTCTTTTCTTAGTCACTTGGTTGTTAAACTCTGTTTCCACGGCAGGCACTGAAGAGACCAGCCCTATCCTCTATACAGTTCCGCTTTTCCAACACTTATTTAACTTAAACAGTTCCTAGGATCTACCCTTCCTTTCTCACATGATGAAGAAAAGTATTTATCTGCTCAGGAGTGTTCATTTTGAACTGTTTGACAAAGAAGAAGCAAGCTTTGGGAGTTGATTAGTAAAGGCTTTGCCCACCCTGATAATGCACTGGCTTGCTGCTTATCTCTCATCCTCAGCTTCTGGACAACATTCTCCTAAGATTGTAATGAGTAATAAATATGATTTCTCATAGACATGATCCCAAACATGTCCAGGCCTCTTCCCTGTTAGTTGATCTGCTGTTTACTGCATCTCCAATTTCTCTCATCCCATTACAAAGCCTTTACTCTTCAGTTCTCCTTTTTGGAATCAGCCACTGAAATTCTTTCTCCCTAGGAGTATTCCAGTGAATATAAATACATTGGGAGGATTATTTCCCTTTCTCTATTGAGTGTAAAGCTTTGGCATCCCTCCTCAGCCCATACGTTCAGTCTGGCACTGATTCACATGTTCTTCCAGCTGGCTCTTCTGGGTTCTGGACACTAACAAACAGCATAGGATGAAAATCGTGACTCTACTGAACTTTCAATGTATGACCAGCCACAACACTATGGAGGGGCACTTATGGAAGGTAAAAACAGGAAATGAAAAATGTCCTCTTGGCTTCTCATTCTTTCATGTACACTTAATGTTTCTGCTACACTGATCTGTCTCTGGGCCTTTCCTCAACCAGTTCCTTTTGCAATGTCGCACCTTCTCCTCACCTCCACCTGTGAAATCCTATTCATGCTTCAACATCTACATCAAATGACGACTCTCCCGTGAAGTGTGATGTGACCTCTCCTTGTTCTGTGCAACCACAACGTTAACAGATACTGCTTCATTAGTGTCTCATCCAGGTTCCCCAGAAGCTGAATCTGAGAAGTTCTCACACAGGTAATTTATTAAGGGACCACTCAAAAGAGACCTAGGAGGGAGGAAGGGAAGCAGGATGAGTCAAGAAAAGAAGGTAGGAAAGAAAGCTAGGCTTCTGGGGAAGTTGGCCTTGGGCAGATCCCACTGAAGGCTCAGGAGTGTGAGTTGCGCACAGCAGTTGTCTTACCCAAAGAAAAAGTTACCATATAACCCAGCAATCTCTCTTCTAGATATATATGCTCAAAGGAAATGAAATGATTATCTCATAAAGATATCTGCACTTTCATGTGCCCACATTCATTGCAGCATTAATCACAATAGCCAAGAAATGGATAAAGAAGCTGTGAATAGGCCGGGCGCAGTGGCTCATGCCTGTAATCCCAGCACCTTGGGAGGTCGAAGGGGGCGGATCATTTGAGGTCAGGAGTTCCAGACCGGCATGGCCAACATGGTGAAACCCCATCTCTATTAATAAAAAAAACACAAAAATTAGCCAAGTATGGTGGTGCATGCATGTAATCCCAGCTACTCGGGAGGCTGAGGCAGTAGAACTACTTGAATCCGGGAGGTGGAGGTTGCACTGAGTCAAGATCGAACCACTGCGCTCCAGCCTGGGCAACAGAGGGGAGACTCCGTCTCAACAACAACAACAAAAACAAAAATAACACTGTGAATATATATATTTATTTATATATAATATTATTCAGTTTTTAAAAAGGTGGTGATCCTGCCGTTTGACACATAGATGGACCTGGAGGAGGACACTTTGCTAAGTGAAATAAGCCAGACACAGAGAGAAAAATATTGCATGATCTCACTTATATGTGGAATGTATATATGAAAGATCAAATATGCAAAGAGAGAGAGTAGAATGGTATGACCAGGGTCAGGGTGGGAAGGAGAAAATGGGGAGATACTTTTCAAAGGATATACGATGGCAGACATGTAGAATGAACAAATCTAAAGGCCTAATGTACAACAGGAGGACTGTAGGTAATAATAGTGTCATGTAGTCAGGATTCTTGGTAAATGAGTAGATTATAGCTGCTCTTGCCACAGGGAAAAGAAAATGGGTAACTATGTGAGATTATGGCTATGTTAATTTGTCTTACTCTAGTAACTATTTTATTATATATATGTATCTCACATCATGTTGTATGCCTTAAATATATACAATAAGATTTATTTTTTTAAAAAGTTCTCTGCCAATCAGCCATTGCCTATGAGATGTTCTATGCTGTGGCAGAAAGTATACCCTCCAGGCATTTCCAGGGGAATTGCTATGATGGGTAAGCCAAGGGATAGCCTTCAGAGAAGGGTGCAGCCCGAGCCACTAGCAGCAACACCAACAGCTGGATAAGGGGGCTTTGGGCAGGAAATAATACCATCTGCTCAAAATACTCAATTACATAGTTATTACATGTCTCAAGCATCTAATAGACCTCTATTACATCCTAGGCACTTTCTGGGCAATTCAAAATCAAAGATGGATGAGTTGTGTCTGGGCAAAAATTTATTGAAGGTGAACTTTCAAGCACAGGATTAGTGAGACAGGGTCCCAGGACCTGAAACTGGAGTCTGGGTGTTTATAAGAGCAAGGCTAAATTTCAGTTGTTGAAACAGGTCCAGGCTGGGATCAGCAATATGTAAATTGAGGTTATTGGAGATTTTGAATTCTCATTCCCTGATTCCCCTGCTAGCCTAGGGAAGAGCAGGCTCATTCCTGGGCTACATCAAGGATGAGCCTGAAGAGTTGAATCAATAGGGGGAGGCGCTGGTTGAGGGGCAAAGTGCCCAGCACTAATGTTAAGTAGGAGGCTGATCAAACCAGGTTAACAAAAAAGGGGGTGGTTTACTCACTGATGGCAAAGAACTGGGGTTAGAGCTAACTTCATTTAAGGCAGAATCAGAAAATTATGGATCTGTCCTCAGTCCCTCTTGCTCCATCTCTCAGCTCTGCCTCCCTCTGTGTTGTCTTTATTCTTAAGCAGCTTCTTTTCTTGTACTGGCTCAGAGAAGCTCCTGGTTATATTTAATCAGTTTAGTGATCTACAGGTAAAAGAGAGCCTCTTTCTCAGTAGTTCCACCGAGTATCAGGATTAACTTCACTGGGTGGATTTGAGTCCTGTGATCAAAACCAAAGCAATTCCTATTGCTGGCAGGTGCAATTTTCAGATTGGATGGGCTAGGCTACATGCCCACTGGGGACCCGCAAGTGAAGCACAGTTGCTGACAGGGCAGAGTGAAGGAAACCCTCTTTCTCCAGGAGAGACATGTGAGGAAGGCAAAACCATCAAACATGTTCTACTGCAGCTCTCCACAATTAGGTTTTTGCATTGCTGGCATGGAGCCTTATTGAGCTTACACATGGCAAATTGCAGGGCCATGAGGTCATTGCCATCAGCAAGCTCAGGACACAACTGATTTGACAAGTCATATTTAATACTGGGCTTGTAAAGAAGTTTCTCATTTTCATCTGACAGTTTTTATGATGGAAGTCAAGCTCACTGGCTTATAATTGACAGGATTTTTATGCATTTTGGAGAAGTTACAGCATCCAGTGGCCTACAGTTTGCAATCTATACAGACATTTCTGTTAACCTTGCAAAGCTTGAGAACTTGGCTTTGACGTTTTGTCACTGATCTTGTCAATTTCTAGACAGGTGACTTCACCCCAATCTCTTTGGGTTGTTTCTCTCCTTAAATTTAAGAGTTATTTCCTTGGACAAGACCAGTGCCAGAGGTTTGAATATTGTTGTTTGTTGACTTGTGTAACTTCTTGGAAAATGATTTTCTTGCTGTGATGTGAAATTGACTTTTCATCTTTGGTGACAAAACACTCCTGCTCACTTTTCCTGTGTTTGGAGGCACACAAATCTATTAAGGGGATATGCATGGGCTTTGAAAACAAAACTGCTTACTTGTGGGGAATTGGAGAATGAGGACTGATCTCTGAGATAGCTTTAAAAGAATCATTCTAAACATTTTTACTTTTGCTTAATACTTTATGATTTTAGGGTGCTGTAATTTAAAGACTAGGTTTTTGTTTCCTAATACTGGGGAAAATATTTCTCAAATATTCCAAATATTTGAATATTTCTAAATATTCCATTATGTTTCTTGCCATAGCATCCTACAGACCATCCTGGGAGTATTCACGTGTCCTACTTTCATGCTAGTCTAGATTATGGGTTTCTCAAGGCATGACTCCTTCACTTCACTATGGATCTTGTGAGCATGTTC
Organism: Gorilla gorilla gorilla; assembly: GCF_029281585.2. NCBI lineage: Eukaryota > Metazoa > Chordata > Mammalia > Primates > Hominidae > Gorilla > Gorilla gorilla. The sequence goes on along the minus strand of NC_073231.2, from coordinate 140,234,798 downwards.
AATTTAAGCTTGAGTAACGATAACATGGATGGTAGAATAGTTTTGAGTGGTCCTTTGGGTGTGGAGTAAGGATGTGTGTTAGATTGAGTTCATTCATTCATTTTGAGTTCATTCATTTGAACTCATAAATGAGTTTATTCATTCATTTATTTTTCTTCAGCAAATATTCATTGACTATTACCAGGATTAAGACATCGTTCTGGGCTGAGGATACAGAAGAGAACAAAGACAAAGCCCTTGCCTTCATGGAGCTCACATTCCACTTGGAGAAACAAACAATAGACAGGCACCCAGATGAACATGTACTGGGTGCAGCGGTGACAAGAACTCCAGGAAACAGCACCCAGGGCAGGGGGAAGAGAGGCTGGAGGAAGGCATGGGGCTGTCTGTGTAGGTTGTTAGAGGGTACTCCTCTAATCAGGAGGAGGAAACAGAAGAGGCCAGGGGATTATCTGGGAAAAGAATATCCTGTGCCTGGTGAACTTTAGGAAAAGCGAAGAGGACAATGTGCTGGGGTGGAGAAGGCAGCGGTGGCGGATTACATCAGAAAGTGACAGGAGGACAGGGTGTGTAGGATGTTGGAGGCTGTTGTTAGAACTGTCTTTTACTCTGAGTTAAATGGGAAGCCATTGGAGGATCTTGAGCAGAGGAATGAACTAAACAAGCATGTTTTGAAAGGATTCTGTGTCAATTAGTTGTTGCCAGTGGCTCAGAACAGTGGTGGTTTATTTTTCTCCCTGTCCTGTGGGTTGACTGGGCAGTTGTCTGATGGTTTCATGTGACCACACTCAAGTGGCTGCATCAGCCAAAGGACTGGCTAGGCGCCGAACTCCATTGCAGTTGCCCGGACGTCTGGCCCCCACTCTCCATGTGGACTTTCATCCTCAAGGAGGCCACACCAGGTTGGGGTTGCTTCTGTGATGCTGGCAGCATTCCTGGAGAGCAAGCACTCCTTAACCTTCTGTTTGCCTCATATGTGCTAAGTCACAGAGTCAGCCCAGAGTCGGTGTGAGACAACATGTGGGTGTGGATACCAGAAGGCATGGTTCATTGGGGAAAATTAGTGTAGTCAGCTACCACTCTCTAGCTACTCTCTTGAGGGCAGACTTGGGGAACGAGGAATAGCAGAACAATAAGGTCAATTCAGAGGCTATTGTAATGCTTAGTGGTTTCTTGGTGCAGGGTGACAGCAGTACAGTGCTAAGAAATGATCCAATTATGATTATATTTTGAAGATAGAGGCTAACGGGCTTATTGATGAATGATGTGTGAGATGTGAAAGAAAGAGGGGAATTCAGGATGATCTAAAAAATTTTTGTCTCCAGCAATTCCAAGGATAGAGTTGCTATACACCAAGAAGAAGAGACTATGGTGGAGGGCAGATTTGTTGTCTGTGGGTTGGACAAAGTAAGAGGGTTGTAAGAATTCTGCTTTGGAACTGTTAAGTTTGAGATACCTGTTAGACATCTGCTATAGTATTAAGGGTTTAGAGGGATGAGTCTGGAATAGAGAAACAAATTTGGGAATTGCCAGCCTATAGATGGTGTTTAAAACTCTGGATGAGATTGCCAAGGGAGTGAGTAATTCCAGCTCTGCCATGTACAGAACGTAGGTACTTTGGGAGTATGCAAAATTTGTTTCCTCATTTGTAAAATGTTGGTTAATAATGGCAGGTTCTTCACAGGGCCAGTGTGCTAAATGAGTGAGATAATCCACATAAAATGATTAGCACCATGCCTGGCATGCACCCAATAAAGTTAGCTATTATTATCAGTGTTCTACATGTGGAAAAAGTTTATTTGATTGACTCATTCTTCACCGGGAGGGACACTGATTGCAAGAATAGGCTAAGAAGGAGAGATTTTTCTGTTTCAGAGACACTTGAGAAGAAAATGGACAAATAACCCATGTAAGGGGTTTATAAATGCCCTTGATTAATGGCAGAAGGTCCATTAACCACAGTTCTTGGTCATCTAGCATTAGAAAGTAGGTGCTGGAATCCTGAGTCTATCACTTTACTGATAATCTCTCTAAGCCAGTGGTCTCCAACCTTTTTAGCATCAGGGACTGGTTTTGTGGAAGACAATTTTTCCATGGACCATGGCGGGGTTGGGGTATCGTTTCGGAATGAAACTGTTCCACATCAGATCATCAGGCATTAGAATCTCATAAGGAGTGTGCAACCTAGATCCTTTGCATGGGCAGTTCACAATGGGGTTCACACTTCTATGAGAATCTAATGCTGCCGGTGATCTGACAGGAGGCGGAGCTCAGGCAGCAATGCTCAATCGCAGCTTACCTTCTGCTGTGAAGCCCAGCTCCTAACAGGCCATGGAACAGTACCCGCTTTGCAGCCCTGGGGTTGGGGACCCTGGCTCTATGCCTAGATTTTACCCATCTGTAAAGTGGGCATGCAGTAGTACTCACCCTGTATGAAATCAATTCTTGTGATAATCTTGAGATTCTAGCATTAAAACCAGCTGTCATTAAATATTCACTGGGATGACGATGATGATGATGTTGATAAGGATCTTGTTAGCATTCGAACATCTCTTTTCTTTGCATCAATATATGTGGAAAGAAAGACACTGCTAGTCATTCATTAAAGTAATTGAACTGTATTGAATCTCTACCTTATGGAGGGTCATGACTTGGACCTGTGTGATCAGGATGCCTATGAGGGGGATGATGCAAAAAGCTCTTCCTTAGCCTGGAAGGATAGTTTTGAAGCTTCTAAAAATGAAACTGTGTGTCTGAACTCCAGTCAAAATTTTACGTTTGGAAGTGAATCTTCCAGGAAAAGGTTGAGGCAACTTGGCAGCCCAGCCTCTAAAAACCTGCTTTGCCATCTTCTTGGTTAAATTTATTTCCTGCCTAAATAGAAATCTTCAACCTTTTATACTTTTTTAGCTTAGCAGTAATAAATTCAGCATCAAGAACATTTATTTGCAAGAGTGCCCCTGGTTTGCTGAGTTTGCAGAATGGCAAAAAAAAAAAAAAAAAAAAAAAAAAAGAACATTGTTTCTATTTGCCTTTTTTTTTTGCTGTTGTTTTTCCTTTCTAAATATGAATAGAGACCCCCCCTACTCTTCACTGTTTGTTCCTTCACTTTTGCACATTTTCCACATTTTCTTCCTTGTGCTGGGTCCCTCAAATTTAACATGGCTTCATTAGCCACACATAATGTGTATTTCACATCCTCTCTGTCTGTTAAGGCATTTTCTGTGTGTATTTCACAGGAGATTCTGATTGTAAATTGGTTGTGGAAACTTCATTGACTTCCTGTCTGTGATATTTCTGATGGATGGTCCCTATTTATACAGAACAGCACAGCATGTGCAAAGTTACACGGCTCCTCACCATGCTTAATGGGTTGGAAGGAGAGAGCCAGCAGTCCCACTGTGAAGAGAATCATCCACTTCCTTTTTTGTGCAGCAGTCAGAAAAGTCCAGTGTGGAACACAGGCTGTGAAAGGCTTATGCAGCTGACTCAAGTCCTGGAACTTCTACAAAGCCTTCCTGAAGAACAACTCAGTCCTGGAAATAACACTGGGGATTGCAGGGTTAAGAGCATGGGCACTGGGGTAGACCCACTGACATGGAGCCCAACCTGGGTCATTTGTGGTGGGTGTCCGTGTTAGTGTCTTCATCTGAATGGGGAGATGGAGATGACTTGTTCTGTGGGAGTGTCTTAGTCTGTTTGGACTCCTATAATAAAATATCGTAGACTGGGTAGTTTATAAATAACAAAATTCTTTCTCACAGTTCTGGAGACTGGGAAGTCCAAGATAAAGTTGCTGGCAGATTCAGTGTCTGGTGAGGTCCTGCTTCCTGGTTCATGGATGGTGCCTTCTCACTGTGTCCTCACATGATGAAGTGGGCAAAGCAGATCTCTGGGGCCTCTTATATAAGGACACTAGTTATATTAATTGTGTGATTAACTCTCATCAGCTAATCACCTCCCAGTGGCCCCACCTCTAATACCATCACATTGGTGATGAGGTTTCGACATATAATTTTTTTGGTGGGGTGATACAAACGGACCATAACAGGGAACTTTTGTGATTTTGGCAGGTCCACTCACCTCTCTACCATTGTCTGGTTGACTAAATTCATGTTACCTTGTTTTCTATCCTCTGACTCTTGAATTGATCCCATCAACAGTATTTGCGTTTGTAACCCCTTAGTACTTTGTCAGAGTTGAGTATGGATATGTTTGCTTTCATGCACTTGGAATAAGCAGAACTTAATAATAGTAATGAGGAATGGGGGTCCCACTCTCCTTCCCCAGCTCCCTTATTGGCAAGGAATGGAGTTCCTTCTTCTCATTATGGGGCAAGAGGAGAACACAGTTGCATACACCTTCTCTTTGGGGAAAGAGTAGAGAGGACCCTCCTGAGATTCCTTGCCTAGAAGGAGACTGCACAGATAAATAAAAGAGGCCATCCACAACCTCCATGAAATTTAGAGCTCTGCAGGACAAGTGCAGCTGAGCTCAGGGGAGCTACTCAATAAAAAGTACTGTGGTGCTCAGTTGTGATCTGTCTTGTTTCTGAGTTACAAGAAATCCTCAACTTCCATGTTTTCTTTCTTTTATTTTTCAATAATTTACAATTTTCATATTACATTCTGATGTCCCCAAATAGTTTTCCATGCACTGAATTAGGCCTTTTAGTCACTACCTCCTAATGATGATTTTGAGATTTTAGGGGGTGAGGGCTGCAATATGCTGCTTTCCAGTGGCCACGTGATGGAGAATCAGGTCTCTGTTGACTCCGTGGCAGTTGGTGGTGCATACCCTTCTTCCACATTAGACAGAGAAACAATAATGGTCCCCATTTCTCTAAACCCATTTCTCTTCAGTCCAGGTGACAAAGGGCACCAGTGAGTCTCTAGACAACTGAGGTCCTAGAATCTGTTCTCCTGGACCAAGCTCCTCTCCAAACTCCTTGCCCATCAGACCACATTGACTTTACTATGTCCTTCTTCTGTGAAGGAAGGCTGTATGGTGCTATGCGTGGGTGTGGAGACTCACCAATCCATCACGAGGATTTGTTTTGCAATGACAGAGGAAATCTACCATTGTGTATTGGCAAGGGTGGGCCCCTGAAAATTCATCCAGTGGTCTTGGATATCACTTGTTTTTAAATAATCTTTTTGTTGAAGCATAATATACAAGCAAAAAAGTGCACTAATCATATGTGTAGAACCTGATGAATTTTTACAAAGTGAACACACCTGGGTGACCAAAATCACTATCACCAAAAAATTAATCACTATTTTTATTCATTATCAAATATCAAATATATTCACCTGTTTTTTATTCTATATAAATGAAATTATACAGTATCTACTATTTTGGGTTTAGCTTCTTTGGCTTAATATTGTGTTTATGGGGTTTATCCATGTTTTTTCATGTAGCAATGGCACCATTTCACTGCTGCATTATTTGCTGCTATATGAATATGTTACAATTTATTTATTTGGCTGCTGTTGAACATTTTTGTCCAATACCAGGCTATGGTGAATAATGTTGTTTTGAACATTCTATTACATGTCTTGTGGTGCATATATGTGTTTGTTTTTTGGATCTATACCTAAGCATGGCATTTCTGGGTCTTAGAGTACATGTTTGCTTTTGTAAGTACACCCAAACAGTTTTCCAAAGTGATTGTTAAACTCACATCAACAGCCGTGTAAGAGAGTCTCGTTGCTCTACATCCTTGTCAGCCTTTTAAAACTATTCTGGTAGGTGTATAGTGGTACTTTATTTTGCTTTTAATTTGTATTTCAGTGTGACCAATGGTGTGGAGAATCTTTTCACATGTTTGTTGATCATTTTGATATCCTTTTTATGAAGTGCTTGTTTGAGTCTTTAAATCACAATCAATGGGTTATCTGTGTCTTTCTTACTGATTTGGAGTTTTTTCAGTATCTTGAATATGAGCTCTTTGTTGGATATATGTACTGCAAATACTTTATCCAGTGGTGACTTTGGAATTTAAAAAAGTTTTACATTTTGAAAAAGTCCAATTTATCAATTGTTTACTTAGTGATTAGTGCTTTTGTGTCTTGTTAAGAGAAGAGGCCATGTTTATATTGTCACCTAAAAGCTTTATAATTTTTTTTTACATTTAGATCTAGAGTTTATCTGGAATTGATTTTTGTCTACAGTGTGAGATAGGGGTCAAGATTTCTTATTTTTTTCCCACAGGGATATTCTATAGTCTCAATATCATTTACAAAACAAAACACCTTGTTCCTATGGCTCTGCCGTGTCACCTTCGTCTTACATTGAGTGACTATCTGTGTGTGGTCTATTTCTGGATTCCCTATTCTGTTCCATTGGTCAGTTTTCTATCCTTGTACCAATATCATACCATCTTAATTACTATAAGCTTGATAAGCTGTAATGTAAAATCTTCAACTTTGTTTTTATTCAAGATTTTCTTGTTTATCTTGGCTCCATGCATTTCCATATAAATGGCACAATCAGCTGTCAATTTCCACTGAAAAACCTACTGGGATTTGGAACGGCTTTAAATCTTTAGATCAATTTGGAGATGACTTACTTACATCAGTAAAATCCTGAGTCTTCTGGTCAGTACTTTCAACTATGTTCCACTTGGCTTTCTAGCTGTTGGCCTTCTGTCTCCATGAATATACCCAATTATTCTTTGTCATTTAAAAATAAAATAAAATATAAAAGAAAGGGAGCCTCCTGGGTCTGATGAGGTTGAGAACCACTGGTTAGTGGTGCATTGTATTTCCAGCTTCCTTTAGGGCTTACCTTTTGAAGTGAAAAACAAAAACAAAAAAATTAAAAAAATTTTTGCAAAAGCCCTTAAAAGGAAATCATTTTCTTTATGGATTTTCAAGCTTCAGTGTTGACTTCCTTGGCAGTCCCAACCTCAAATTTTAATCTCTCCAGCCTGTGAGATGACAAAAGCTCTTTTGAGAGCTGCTGTTTCTTAGAGTTCACTTTCTCAGTTTCCCCTCCCCATCCATGCCAAGAATCTGCAAACATTCCCACATGAAACAAGTCACGTGTCAATGTTGAGTCCATCTCAAGCACTTTTCTTCTCTGTAGCACCTTGGCCACTTGGTATCCTGCCTGTCATGGCAGCTTTCTGATGCCTTCAAATACGTTTTTTTTTTTTTAAATTATCCAGTGTTTCTAGTTTTTTTGGCCTGCAACAAACTAATTCATCACAGCTGGATGCCAAACTATCCTAGTGATCTCACTTATTTACCTATCTTTCTTGGTCTGAGGGAAGAGAAACACGTGGATGAACAGTATATAAGGATGTTATAATAGCATTCTAAGGAAGGAAGTGCAGTCCCCAAAGCCTGCAGTTTTACTGTTTGATAATCAAAGATTGGATTTTTAAGATATAAATTGTTGGGTGTGGAGGCAGAGGGCCGCTTGTGTGTAAGCCCATGTTTGTCCTGGTCATGAAAACAGCTTGTTAGCTCCCCTTTGCATCTATATTTTATAGGGAGATGGTTAACAAACACTTATTGAATTGAACTGAACTAAAAACAGAAAACTTTGCAGGAGGAGGTAGTTCTGCAAGCAAAATCAGAAAGTGTGACTGAATCTAAGATAGACAGTGAAGGTAAGGTGGGTTGTAGAAGGGCTGTGCTCTTGGAACTAGGCTGACCTGTGTTTGAGTTTTGGCTCTCAACTGCCAGCTCTGTAACTCTGGATAAGTTTAAGGAGTGTGAGGCTTGTCTGAGTTGGGAAGTGCAGTCAGCAGTCAGCTAGATGATTCCTAGGATAGGGATTGATAATTGTGATCTGTGAATTATCAACATGCAGTGTTGAATGAAGCCATTGGGACAAAAGTGGGATTAGAACTCCTGTAAGAGTATGCGAGGAAACTGGAAAAGAGGACACTGGGGAATACTGAGGCAGTAGAGGTGTCTTTGAAGAAGATTAGAAAATGGTCAGAGAGGTAGAAAGGTATCTGGAAAGAGTGGAGTCAGCAAAGCTGCGGAGCAGAGAGTTTCAAGGGAAGGAGTGTCTGTCCTCTCCGGCTGAGGATGCACAACACTCCAGCTGTGCTGGGGGTGCTGGCTTCCCGGGTGCTTCCCTGGAGGGTGGTTTTGTGCATTCTTTCTACATCACTTAACTCTGGGGCTGGGTCAGGCCGGGTATCTCATATTCCAGGCTTCCAGGAATGAATCCGTGAAAGACCACGGGACCCCACAATCTTCTCATTCATGCCGCATCTGAAGAAAAGCCTGCCTGGCTTTGCTGCCTGTAGTTCTTCCTGGAGAACACCTGAGTGTCATCTTTCAGAATTCAGAAGTTAAGCTAGTAACAACAATGAAACCTTTAATGTGAATGCGATCTATAGGTAAGTGAATGTGACACGGGGTTCTGGGAGCTCTGAGGAGTATTTTTGAACATTACCTTGTGTCAGGCATTTTACGTGCACCATCTCTATTATCAAAAATGGTCTTGCTTGGGTGGTATTATTGTTTCCATTTTTAGATTGAAAAAAACTAGGGTATAGGCGTTTACCAGCTCACCCAAAGTCAGACAGTGAATGGCAGAGCTGAAACCAAACCCATGACTAACTATGAAGTCAATGTTCAGGGCACTCCACTATGCCTCGTTACATTTTTACAACAGGGGCCTTTCTTCTTCTATCAGCTCCTTGTGTCTGACATCCTGAAAGTAGAAATGTCTCCCTTATTGGCCCCTCCTTCACTGGCATAGTGAACTCTACAAGCTGGCTTTAAGAGAGAAGTTTGAGGGAATGGAATAGGAAGTCTGTCTTAGCATGTGATCGTTGGGGTGGTAAGGTATGAGTGGAGGAACAGGTTTTCACTCTATTTCTATTATATAGAATTATAAGACAGAGCACTGAAGACAAATCCATTTTATGAAACAGGTAGAAAGGGATTTTCCAATATATACAAAGAAGGCTTAAGTGTGTGTATACCCTTTAAATCAGAGGTTTCAATTCTAGAAGTTTAAGGGTATTACCATATGTGTATAAAGAAAATTTTATAAGTATATTTTGTATTGATGCCCATAGAAATTAAACATTTGGGACAGGTATGGTGGCTCATGCCTGTAATCCCAGCACCTTGGGAGGCCAAGGCAGGCAGTTCACAAGGTCAGAAGTTCAAGACCAGCCTGGCCAATATGGTGAAACCCCATCTCTACTAAGAATACAAAAATTACCCAGGCGTGGTAGCGCGCACCTGCAGTCCCAGCTGCTTGGAAGGCTGAGGCAGAAGAATTGCTTGAACCCAGAAGGCGGAGGTTGCAGTCAGCCCAGATCGCACCACTGCACTCCAGCCTGGGTAACAGAGAGAGACTCCATTTTAAAAGAAAAAGAAATTAAACATTTGGAAAGATCCAGGGTCCATCATTGGGGATCAGCTGAAGCAGTGAGGGTGCAGCCAGTCAAGACTGCTATTCATGGCTGATTAAAACTGACAAATGGATGAATAACATGTGGTATATTCATACAGTGGAATGTTGTTCAGAATTAGAAATGAAGTTCTGATACATGCTGCAACATGAATGAACCTTAAAAACACTATGCTAAGTGAAAGAAGCCAGTCACAAAAGACCACATATTGTATGATTTCATTTACATGAAATGAATTGAAGAGGCAAATCCGTACATAGATTCTTTAACATATACATTCCCCCATGATATTTGTTAACAGGAAGTCATGGATTTTTAAATAGTACATATATTATTATCCAGTTTTTGGTTAAAATCTTTTGGAGATGTCTTAAAATTGCAGTGCCTCTGCCTAAGCTAGGAGTCAAGTCATCTGCATTATGTATTTTCCTTTGTCCTCTAAATTTAGACACTGTTGTAGACATTGATCATTCTGTATTTACTTCACTATTAAATGGTGTACGGATTTTCCTGGGTCCTTGGTTACTTTGGTGATGGCGATGTGGAACTAGAGAGATTTTGTGATGTGTGTGAGCCTAAACCTTTGAGCTGTTGGAAAATGCCAACAGCCTTGTTTGTATAATGTTGGGAAGCATCTTGCATCAGTAAAGTTGCCTAAGATTTTGTGATCCAGGTTGTTCTTTGTCTGTCCTATATTATGCAGTACCTCAAAGATCACAGATTATGAAAAGGTGAAGATATAGTATCAGCTATGTATGCATATATAAGTATGTTTATGTGTGTGTGTGTAAAACTGATATTGCACTTTATATACTTTTTGATATGTCTAAACCCATAATCTTCTTGAATTATTTTATAATTAGAAAAATTGAGCTAATTTCATTTTGGAGAATAATCAGCTGATTCTGTTGGTAGAATGGGACAAGGAGAAAATGTATCTGAATTTACATAGTATTTTATAATTTTCAAGTACCTTCTTTATGCCTCTGTTCCATTTATTTATTCATTTTTTGGATACTTCTGACCATGGCACAGAATATGCAGACATACCCCAGAGATATGCGTGTTCAATTCCAGGCCACCTCAGTAAAATGAGTATCACAATAAAATGAGTCAGAAAATTTTTTTGGCTTCCCAGTGCTTATGGAAGTTAGGTTTATAATATATTGTAGTCCATAAAGTGTGCAATATCATTGTGTCTAACAATGTACATACCTTAATTTAAAAATGCTGTACTTATTACTAAAAAATGGTAAGAATCGTCTGAGCCTTCAGTGAGTCAGTCTTTTCACTGGTGTTTCCTCAATGTTGATGGCTATTGACTGATCAGGTTGGTGTTTACTGAAGGTTGTGGTGGCCATGGAAATTTCTTAAGACAGCTATGAAGTTTGTCACATCCATTGACTCTCCTTTTTCTGTGGCATGTAATAATGCTGTTTGACTGTATTTTACTCACAGAAGAACTTTAAAACTTGGAGTGAATTTTCTCAAGCCCTGCACTGCTTTCTCAATTAAGTTGATGTAATATGCTAAATCCTTTGTTATCATTTCAACAACATTCATAGCATTGTCAGCAGTAGTAGATTTAGTTTAGAACACCACTTTCTTTGCTCATCCATTAGAAGCAACTCCTTATCCCTCAAGTTCTAAGAGATTGCAGCAATTCAGTCATATCTTCTAATTCTAGTTCTTTTGGTATTTCTGCCACATTTGCAGTTACTTCTTCCAAAGAAGTATTGAACCCCTCAAACTTATCCATGAGGGTTGGAATCAACTTCTTTCAAACACCTGTTAATGTTGCTATTTTAACCTTCTCTCACGGATAACACATATTCTGAATAGCATCTAGAATGGTGAATCATTTGCAGAAGGTTTTCAATTTACTTTGCCCAGATCCATCAGAGAAATCATTATCTATGGCAGCCGTATAGCCTTAAAAAATGCATTTTTTAAATAATGAGGCTTGAAAGTCAAAATTACTTCTTGATCCATAAGCTGTAGAATAGGTACGATGTTAGCAGGCATGAAAGCAGCATTAATCTTCTTGTATATCTCCATCAGAGCTCTTGGATGACCAGGAGCATTGTCAATAATCAGCAATATTCTGAAAGGAATGTTATTTTCTGAGCACTAGGTCTCAGCAGTGGGTTTAAAATATTCAGTAAACCATGCTATAAACAGATGTGCTGTTATCCAGGCTTTGTTGTTCCATTTACAGAGCTAGGCAGAACAGATTTAGCATAGTTCTTAAGGGCCCTAGGATTTTTTTGGAATGGTAAATAAGCATTGGCTTCAACTTAAAGTCACTAGCTGCATTAGCCCCTAACAAGACAGCCAGAAGCCAGGTGTGATGGCTCATGTCTGTAATCCCAGCAATTTGGGAGGCCGAGGTAGGAGGATCTGAGGCAAAGAGTTTGAGACCAGCCTGGCAATTTAGCAAGCCCTCATCTCTATAAAAATAAAATAAAAATTAAAAAAACATTAAGAGAGTCAGGCTGCTCTTTGAAGCTCTGGAGCCAGTCATTGACTTCTCTCTATGAAAGTTCTTGATGATATCTACTTCCAATAAAATACCGTTTTGTCTTTATTGAAAAATCTGTTGTTTAGTGTAGCCACCTTCATCAGTGGTCTGAACTAGGTCTTTTGAATAACTCGCTGCAGCTTCTTCATCAGCACTTTTTGCTTCACCTTGCACTTTTATGTTACAGGGATAGCTTCTTAAAACCTCATGAGCCAACCTCTGCTAGCTTCAATTTTTTTCTTTCACAGCTTTTTTTTTTTTTAATCTCTCTCATGTTTCATAGAATTAAAGAGAGTTAGGACCTTTCTCTGGATTAGGCTTTGGCCAAAGGGAAGGTTGTGGCTGGTTCAATTTTCTGTCCAGACCACTACAGCTTTCTCAATATCAGCAATATGGTTGTTTGACTTTCTTATTTATATGTTTACGAGAATAGCACTTTTAGTTTCCTTCAGGAACTTTTTTCTGCGCTTACAACTTGGCTAACTATTTTGTACAAGAGGCCTAGCTTTTGGCCTGTCTCACCTTTTGACATGCCTTCCTTACTAAACTCAATTATATATAGCCTTTGATTCAAAGTGAGAGACACGTGACTCTTCCTTTCATTTGAATACTTACAGACCATTGTAGCATTATTAATTGGCCCAATTTCAATATTGTATCTCAGGGAATAGGGAGGCCTGAGGATACGGAAGTAGATGGAGGAAGGGCTGATTATTGGAGTAGTCAGAACACACAACATTTATTGATTAAGTTTGCCATCTTATTTGGGTGTGGTTTGTGATGCTCCTCCCTCTCAAATTACAATAGTAACATTAAAGATCACTGATTACAGATTCCCCATAATATAATAATAAAATGTTTGAAATATAGCAAGAATTACCAAAATGTGACACAGAGACACAAAGTAAGTGCATGCAGTTGGAAAAAATGGTGCAAGTAGATTTGCTCAATGCAGTTTTACTACAAACCTTTAATTTGGAAAACTTGTAACATCTGGGAAGCACAATAAAGCGAAGTGCAGTAAAATGAGGTATGCCTGCGTTATTATCCCAATAGGCATGGCAGAAGTTATTTGCCCATTTTTAAAATTTGTTTTTACTTCTTAAATTGACATATAATAATTGTACTTATGTATGGGTTACATAGTGATGTTTCAATACTTATAATATATAGTGACCACATCAGGGTGATTAGAATATTCATCATCTAAAACATTTCTTCATGTAGGAAATATTCAATATTCTCCTTTTAGCTATTATTTGAAACTGTATATTATTGTTAACTATGTATTATTGTTCCATTCTACACTGGTATAGAACACTAGAACTTATTCCTGCTATCTAGCTGTAATTTTGTATCCTTAAACACATCTCTCCCTGTTGCCTTCTTCTCCAGGTCCTTCCCTAACTATGAGTATGGGACCTTTGGGCTGGGCTGGGAATGTGCTGTGGGGGGATGCTGGGGATTTTTACTTAGGTCCTGGGCATGGGCTCATAACTGCTCCACTGGTTGGGGGCAGGTCAACTACTCTGTGGCCTGGGGACCTGTCACGCTCAGGGAAGAGCAGGCCATGGTTTGGCTGGCTCAAGGGCAGATTCTCCCTGGGCAGGACTGGCAGACTGTTCCTCTAGCTATTAATAGATGTGCAGGTGGCAGTGGTTGGTTTTCCTGATCTGCAGGACCAGAGTTACAGCTGATCCTAGGCACAGGCTCCGTGCAGCTGGGGTTGTGGTATTCGGCCACCTGTGTGGGCTTGGTGGTGTGAAGATGGAGCCCCAGTGCTGAAATGGTGCAATGGCTACTGGCCCCAGAGGAGGCCACACTCCTGAGGTGGCTTCAGTCTTAAGATGGCACTGTGCTGCAGCAGCTTGGCTCATTCAGAGGTGAGTGGCGGGTGGGAAATTCACCTAATGTGCTCATAACCTGGAATGCCAGTGCATGAATTCCTGGTAGCTCTACAAACTGGGCACATGGCCTGTGAGGACTGTAGAATCCTCCTGTAGTAAGGACTGTAGGTACATGGTGGCAATTGGAGCTGGTGGGGTTGTTCTTCTGCTCACATTTTTCCCACCAGGGAGAGTCCCTCCTGACTTCAGGCAGATCCAACCTGGGTGGGAGAGATGGTACTGCAGAGGCTTGGCACACCCACCCTGCCCTCCGGAACTTCCAATTACCACAGGTGCCTCTCCACTCCCCTGCTGCACACCAGTGCTTTCCCTTTGACATTCTTCCTACATCTTAGCTGTTTATTCATTGTCTTGGTCCTTTCTTGTGGGAGAAATGAGTGCCAGGTGTCTCTGGTCAGCCGTCTTGCTGATGTCCCTCTCTCTCTCCTATAGGCAGGCACTATATACAATAAGCATTGGTGCCACAGAAAGAAAGAGTTCCCGGACTGAGGGCATTTCTGGGAAGGGAGTATGAAGCAAACAGTGGTGTAAGGGAACTGGAATGGGGAGAAGAACATGGCAAAAGCAATATGAAAAATAATTTTTATAATTTTGCAATATATTAGCTTTGGCTGTTGTTTTGTTTTTGGCTGTGGGTTATTAAGAAAAATGAGCTACATTTGAGTCTCAGTTCTGTTGTGAACTAATTACATGGTCTCCAGAAATTCAGAGTTCTTCCCTGAGTCTTGATTTCTTCATCTGTAACATGAAAACAATGCCACATTTCTATGGGTTGTCATAAAGTTCAAAGGTAACAGCAAATTCCCAAGTGCTCTGTAATTAAGAAGGTTACGTATTTGCAAGTTTTATTATGCAGACGACCACATGACATTTTCTCTTAGATACTACTTGAGGTTTCGTCTTATATTTTTTGGTGTGTTCTGTTTAATATCCCATAGATTCTTTCATTTGATTCATGGAAAATGTTGGCCAGACTCAGCTGTGATCCAGGGTCCTGTGATTGTTGGTTTCATGCTATTTCTCTCATATTAAAAGGCTTTTCCTCCAATTTTGTCACTTTCAGAAAATGAAATGAAAACACAAGGCAATCCTCTCCACCTGGAATTTGGCACTTCCTCAAGGTTCCTATCTCCTTCGGTAAAAATTAGTTTTCTGAGTCCTGGACCCAGATTTCCCTTGGGGCTCCTGGGGCTGTGTACACTGAGTGGTGCTTGAGGACCTGGAGATGTTAAGCAGAGATTGAGTTGGGCCTGGCTCAGGGCCCGGGACTAGGATGTGTGGAGGACATTTGTCTTTAGCCCCGTCTACCTCTCTTTCTGTGTCCTCTTCGACCTCCTGCAGTATTCTTATACTGTCCATCACCCACTCTTTGAATAGTATCACCCTCTGAGCGTCCAGAATCACTGTCATCTCCAAAAAGTACCTGAGCTGCATTTTCAACCTGTAGGGTGAGATTTCCCAAATTGCATTCTGCAGAACATGGTTCTGTAATCTGCTCCATGGTACAAAGGTTCTAGGGTCAGATATATTTGGCAGACTGTGCTTACGCTGCTCTTTTGAATATTTTGTAGATTCTTAATGCATAGCTTATTAAGCGTTCTGAGAATTTCTGCTTTTTACCTATTGAACCATTTCTCATTTTCTTCTCTTTCTGGGATCTTAGTACACATGTGCTATTATTCCACCAGTCCCTGAGGAGGTCTCTGATACTGTCCCACCTGTCTTTGTTCAACCCCCACCCCAATCTTTTTTTCTCTGCTCCTCAGCTTGGAGAATTTCTGTTGATTTACTTTCAAATTTGTTGACTCATTCTTCTGTATTTTCAATCTGTTATTAAGCCCATTCAATTACTTTATCTCAGTTTCTAATTCCAAAGTTTCCATTTGATCCTGTAACATAGCTTCAATTTCTTTGCTAAGATGCCCTATCTGTTCACTCATTTAGATCACATTTTCCTTTAAGTGAACATGTTTATATTAGCTGCTTCAAAATTTTAATCTGTGAAATACTACATGTGTGCTAGTTCAGGTTTGGTTTTCTATTGATTTTTTTCTTCACTAAATGTTATAGTTTTATATTTTCTATTTCCATGCATGTCTAATACTTTTGAACTTTTACTGAACAAAATAGATAATGTAGATTGAGGTTTTTTTGGAAGTGGTTCAATTAATACTTGATCACCTTATATTTATATTGGTTTTGTGCTTTGTAAAGATTGATCTGGAAAAACCTATGGTATTTCTCAAGCCCTATAATTTGGGGAATCCAATCTCTAAACTCTGTCTCTGTTGTAGATCTTATCATAATTTTAGCATCTGTTAGTGTGTGTCTAGTGTAGGGCTTACTCTATGTAGCCTGTGGTCTTTAAACCTAAATCTGGACCCTTCTGTTTCCTCTGTTTGGTGACTAGGTTGTTAGCAAGGTGTTAATGAGGTCTTGGCTTTTCTCTTGCTGGACCATAATTTCAACTTCCTGGGCACTGTCCAGCCTGCAGTATCTCTGTTTTACTGACTAGGGTAAGCCTCTGGTAGTCTCACCTTTAGCTTGTGCAGCCCACCTCTGAGTCAGTGACTCACAAGTGACTTCTCCTTTCACAATCTGTACAGCTTTGTGTCCTCCAATACCTGATTCCCATATTCCAGCCCCAGTGCACATTCATCACAGTGAGTGTGTTAGTTTGTTCTCAAACTGCTTATAAAGCCATACTTGAGACTGGGTAATTTATAAAGAATAACAGGTTTAAGGGACTTACAGTTTCACATGGATGGGGAGGCCTTCCAGTCATGGCAGAAGGCAAAGGAGAAAGAAAGTCACATCTTACATGGCAGCAGGCAAGAGAGAGCTTATGCGGGGGAACTCGTCTTTATAAAACTATCAGATCTCATGAGACTTATTTACTATCACTAGAACGACCTGGGAAAGACCCAACCCTATGATTCCATTACCTCTCACTGGGTCCCTCACACAACATGTGGGAATTGTGGGAACCACAATTCAAGAAGAGATTTTGGTGGGGACACAGCCAAACTATATCAGTGAGGTTAGTATGCTATGCCTGGACTCCAGGGCACAGCTGGGAAGTTGTCCCTTGCAGAGAGCTGGGCAATCATGAGGCTCACCTGTGAATTTCTCTTCTCTTGGAATTTCAGTCTTCTGTAGCCTATTGTCACATGCCTGAGAAGAATTGTCTTATTTCCTTTTTTTAGTTTTATAATTATATATGGCAGGAAGACAAGTCTGATACCAGTTGGACCATTATATCTGGAGGTTCAGAGGTGATCCTTTAAGTCATTTTTGTCATTGCATACCATGTAACCTATGTTCAAATGGTAATGTCCTTGTCTCTGCCTTCAAACCCACTAAGCTCAGATAACAAATCTCAAGTCCCCATCTTTAAGTCTTTGTTTACTTCCAAGTTTCAAACAAGTAAAAGTTGAATACAGCAAATATGTATTTTAAGCAGACAGGCATTTAGTATAGGAATTCAGTGCTAACAAAATCATTGAAAGGGATCACTCTCAGATCAGCATAGAATTGATTCACAGGGGAGCTTCTATTTCTGAGGCTGCCCAGGATGGTTTCTGGCATCAAGGATCTCAGCTCTCATTTCAAATACCTGTTGGGGCATAGACCAAATGCTGGAACATAGACCTTGAAATGTTACTGTAGAAAAACTTCATATTCCTAAGACCTTCCTTACTAGCAGAAACCCAACTCAAAAAGAGAGAAGATAGAGTAGTTTAGCTTATTTATGCCTTTCAACTCATATATATCTAATTGGTAAAATCTAATTTGTGTGCAGATCTTAGCTGCAAGGGAGTCAGCACAATGTGGACTCTAGCATTCCAGTCTCCCCTAGAAGGGTGATAGGAAGGAGTTTGAATGAGCTGATACACAAAGCACCAGCATGCATGTTCTCTGCTTAGAATTCCTTCCTCATCCTTCAAGACTTACCTCCAATGCCACCTCTTCCTTAGTGCTTATTTGTTAATCTCATGTCATATAGCACACACACCCATTATAATGTTTTTCCAAATAGTTTTTATAATTTATTATGTTTCTCTTTTCCCCATTAGGGAAAAATGAAGCTCTTTGGGTTAGAGACTATGGCTTGTTCATTCTTCAACCCTGGTGTCTAGTTCAATGGCTGGCATCTATGGCTCTAATACATGTCTACTGAATGAATGAATGAATGAATGAATCATGAGAAATAGTGATGATTTTACATCTTTAAATCATGTCATACAGAAAGATGCCCTTGGAGCTTGGAATGACCTTGAAGACAGGCTGACTTTTGCTTCACTCCTTCTTAGATTCTATGTGAACTAACTAGTAAAGATTGAAAAATTCTGCTCAACCAATTATCTGGAGCTAGAAAGAGGAGATAAATGGCTCTTTGACTGAATTCTACAGATCTTTTAAAATTAATTCAGTCACAGTGGTTTGTGTGTGTGTAACTGCAGTCTTGAGCCCAGGGAGACCATTCTGAGCCTTGGATCCAGGCTTTCAGAGGTACTTAATAAGTCATTCACCACCTGAACATTTCTTATCTGTGAGTTGGAAGAGGAAACTCTCCCTTGACGGGGAGTAATGCATGCATGTGCCAAGCAAACGGCTTCCCTTGCAGTGGCTGAAATTAATGATTTGCCTCCTGGAGGCAAACATTTCTCTCCCCAGTGGAGTCCTTCCCATTCCCTGGCCCATCATTAAATCTAGCCCATTAATAACATTGGCCCGAATTCTGCCTCCTAGAACTCAGCAATTGTGCTAGAGCTTGTTTCAGTCCTGGCCCAGCTGGTTGGAATTTGTGACTGGCCCTGCATACAATGGGGAAGCTTATGTTTATGTGCACATATTATGGGCCTCCAAAAGCTCCATCTGTCCTAACACAGAATCTTAGCCCTGAGAGGGACTACTCAGTCCTAAGAGGCACCTGGGAGAACCTGGGTTATTATGAAGGCATGGCATGGGGCTGGGTGCCAGAGAACCTGGCTCCTGTTTTTCAGCTCTTCTACTGAAGATGCCCATTGGCAAAGCACATCACTTCTCAGTCAGGACAGCACAGCCACCTAACCTACTTGAAGCTGACTTGGCCTACGTATGCAATAAATGCTAGGGTTTGTCACCGAGGCATTTTGGTAGATTGCTCTGCAGCATTATTGTGGCAATAGATAACTGACATTCCACCCAACAATCATTTCATTAATAATGATCATATTATTTGATAAATATTTCTTTTTTTTTATTTTGAGGTGGAGTCTTGCTCTGTCACCCAGGCTGGAATGCAGTGGTGTGATCTCGGTTCACAGCAAGCTCCACCTCCTGGGTTCAAGTGATTGTCCTGCCTCAGCCTCCCGAGTAGCTAGGATTACAGGCATGTGCCACCATGCCCAGCTGATTTTTTTTATTTTTTATTTTTAGTAGAGATGAGGTTTCAGTATGTTGGCCAGGCTGGTCTCGAACTCCTGACCTCAGGTGATCTGCCTGCCTCAGCCTCCCAAAGTGTTAAGGATTACAGGCATGAGCCACTGTGCCTGGCCAATAAATATTTCTTGATCACTTATTTCATGCCAGGCACCATCACTCTCTAAATTTTCCAGTCATTGGAGGGAAAACTCTACAACTGTAAAGGATGTGCTAGAATTCAGGATTATTCGTAATTGTGCATTTGCTTTTATATGTGGTGGGGAAGGGAGGGAGCATGTTGGTGTGAGTCAGTTCCTGAGAGACTGCTCAGTCCTGGGAGTGAACTCCTCTAAATAAAGTTCCTATACCTGTGGAGGGGAACCAGGCCCTGGATTAGGTGACTCCACCTTGCGCAGCTCACCCAGCTTCTACCCCAGCACAGGAGGTTTGACCTGAGTGAGCCACATTTGTTTCTAACTGTAACCAAACCATAGAGTAAACATATGGGAGAATATAGTTAAGTTCCAATTATGCAGTACGGAGAGGATGTTCTGTGGGTGTAGAGGAAAAGGAAAGGTCAGCAGGTGATAGAGTTTTGAGTTGGCAGATAATCAATGATGGTCGACTATATTTACATATTATAGTGAGTTATAGTTCACATTATCTTAGGGATGTTTATACAGGTACTGCTACTGCAATTTCTTGGGCTCCAGCCATGTGCCAGTCATGCGCTCAACACTTTATGTACATTTTAAAATTTAATCTCACAATAGCCCTTGCAGTAATCGGTAGGTGCTTTTTGTATTCCTATGTACAGATGAGGATACTGAAGTCCAGAGAGGTTAAATGACTTGTCCAAGGTCACACAGCTAAACAGTGGCAGAACCAAGATTCAATCCACATCTCTTCGCCTCTAGACCATGACCCTGTACCACTTCTGGATGCACTTGGGCCTTTCCTGATATAATCCTATGGGAAAGAAAATTCACATAAAATCTTTAAATCCTCATTTTGTAAATAAAGAAGCCAACTTTCAGGAAAGCTACAGAATCCTTCCAAGGCCAATTAATGAGACTTACTTACTAATTAGTTAGTAGCACAGCCAGTTCGGTCCATGTTTTTCATATATCTCATTGTAGTTCAGTTTTTAAGGGCCAGAATATACATTCAATGACAGCTTCTTTGGATGACCACTAGGGTAGGAGGGGAGGTGGCCAAAGGTGATAAACAAGCCCGTTCTTTGGTCATGATTTCTTCTCTTAAATCTGAGAGTGAAGACAGGTGGGCTCAATATTTGTTTTCAACTGAGTGCATTAAAACAAAACTTGGAAGTCTTTTTTTCTCTTTTGCTGCTGTGGATGAGTGGAGAAAGTGGCTGAAAGAACAGCTTCATGTGTTGGGGCTTTGACTTTTGAGAGGACCTGTCTGGACTCCTCCTCTGCAGCTGGGGCCATTTAGAAGCTCATTTGCTCTGGGCTTGCTCCAGAGCCTGCCCTTCTGGCTGGCTGTGACCAGTGTGTTTCTCCCTTAAATGGAACAAGCACCTTTCAATATCTTTATCTCTTGCTTCCCGAGACATGAACCAGGATGCATACTCCACAGACGGCACAATTAAACCCGGAGAACCCCTGGACACCCTGCTAGACAGCCAAGATAAGAAAGCTAATTTTTTTCAGTGGACTTTTTCTAAATGAACAGAACCTGAGTCTCCCCTCTTGTCTAAAAAATTATTCTTACTGAATTCTAAAAGTAAGAGGGATTTTCAAAGGGAAAATCCAATATCCTTCCAGTGGCTATTTATCTTGTTTTTTATTGATTTATTCAATGTGTGTGTGTGTGTGTGTGTGTGTGTGTGTTTGTATGTATGTAGATACATAGATACCTGGCAGGCACAATATCAGACACAAGAAGCAAATTTACATGATGTAGCCAATATAGTGAGGGAAACAAACATAAAATAAATTACAGCAAATTAAATATATAACCACAAAGTATGCTTCATGCTATCAAGAACATAAAGGATCTCTGAGATTATGAAGTGGGTTGCCTTCACCTGTTTAGTTAGGGCCAGGAGCTCCTCTGGGAGGAAGTGTTCTTTATGCTGAGATGAGAAGGACTGGTAGGTAGGAGGCTGCTGGGAGAAGAGTGGTGCTGAAGTGGGTGGGGAGCAAGATAAAATTTGGGCAAAGGCCCCACAGGCATTGAGGTTGTGAGTTGGAAGGGAGTGGAGTTTTCCATGTTAGAGAAACATGAGCAAGCTAGCAGGCTGGCAAGTGGCAAACAGGGAAGAGGGCCGAGAGGCGAGCTGGCAGTTTTAGACAGGAAGCATATCTCACAGGAGCTGTGAGCCACATTATGAGTTTTAGGGATGAAGTTCACAAACAGCACAAAAAACCCCTGGACAGCAGGTTGGAGAGTGGATTGGGGATAAAGTGTTCAGAGAAGCTCTCTAGGAAGAACCAAGGTCAGTGGCAGATGTTGGCCTGTGGATTTATAAGACTCATCCTGGAGAGAGGACAATGTTTATTAAGACCCACATTTCTTTGAGCAAGTCTGCTGCTCTGGACTTTAATTTCCTGACTCTGTCAATGAAGTGACTAACACCCACCCTGCCTGCTGCAGAGGAAGGAAGGAAGGAAGGATGCCTCCCATGAACGAGCTCTGGGAAGCACATGAACCCAAGTGAGTTTGGAGTAAAAGTATGATGTGGGCATGCCATGATCCAAGAGACCTAATGCTGTGGGAGCCGAGTGGGAGATGCCACTTCCAGCTGGAGATGGTGGGGACATAGCATGTGAGCTGGGCATTGTATGTCAGAGATGGTTTGAATGAGAGAGGTGGGGATAGGAGGTGTCCTGGCTCAAGGACAGAGACTGGGCTAAGGCAGAGTGGTGGGATTCTACAGGGAACGGGAGCAGGTCAGGGTGGCCCCTGCTGCTGGAACATGTTTCTGGCAGGAGGAGCCCTAAGCTCACAGGGTTTTGTGCACAGCCTGGGCTTGCATCTTCTGCCTCTGCCTTCTGTAACTGGGTTCCTGTTTTGTTCCTCTTCTGGGGACTGGAGAAATAAACATCTTACTGTCTAGAGGATGGCTACTGAAAACAAATATAAGTGCTCACTCTCTTAATTAAAAAAGCAAAATCCCCTCATAAATGAAGGCCAACCTTTTCTACAGCTGCTCATGTTCGTTCCCGGGGGTCCCCAGCTGGTGCACAGTGAATAGAGGTGCTGAGGAAGCCTGGCAGCGGCGGGAAGTGGGGTAAAGCACTTCAATTTGGACTTCTTGCCCTCCATGCATGGCCCCACCTGGCCCTGACCTGCTGAGCTCAGCACTGACAGCTCTAGAGATGGCTTTCATCCTGTTCTGCTCCATTTCGGCCTGAAACACAACCACTGAGCCCCCACGGAGCTCTGACCCACTTCCCAGCTTGTGCTGTTGAGAGGGGTAGCATGAGGGTGTGGGAAGAGTGGAGAGCTACAGCACGTGGGATTCCTATTGAATTTCTTCCTGCTACTGAGATCTGTTTCTGCCCTTTGCTAAGAGATGATATCATGCAGCTGTTAGGAGTATGGGTCCCGGATGGCTGCCTGGGTTCAAATCCTGACTGTCACATGCTCGCTGTTTACCCTCTCTCTGTCGGTGTTTCTTCATATGTAAAAAGGGATAAGAACACTCATTTTCGTTAGGTTGTTGTAAAAATTAAAATATTTAATGTATGTAAAGATCTTAGAAGAGAACCTGACACAGAGGAAGCACTTTGTTTACTGTTATGGCCCAAATATTATCTTTTTACTTGGGAGAAAGTTTTTCCCTCTTGGTTAGCTCATCAAGTTCAAAATTCCTTCTTTTTTTGAGACAGAGTCTTGCTCTTTCTCCCAGGCTGGAGTGCAGTGGTGCAATCCGCAACTTCCACCTCCTGGATTCGAGCAATTCTCATGCCTCAGCCTCCTGAGTAGCTGGGACTCCAGGCTCCTGCCACCACGCCTGGCTAATTTTTTGTATTTCTTTTTTTTGTATTTTATTTCACCATGTTGCCCAGGGTGGTCTTGAACTCCTGAGCTCAGGCAATCCACCCACCTCAGCCTCCCAAAGTGCTGGGATTACAGGCGTGAGCCACTGTGCCCAACCCAAAATTCCTCTTTACAGAATTGTGCTCCCTTTTATATTAAACAACACAGTTCAAACAAAAACAAAAACAAAAACAAAAAAACCAGAAGAAATCCCACTGCTAGCCAAGGCTTGGTGCTTAAAAGAGATTGCTTCCTTGGGTAAGTGGGGCTGTGCTTCTCCTTTAAGTCTCCAGGCCCATCCTTAATCTCCACCTCTTCTCTTCCTGGGCCTGAGCACCATTGAATCGGGGTAGGTTTTTGAGGTAGAGATTAATGAAAACTAGGGGAGCACGTGACGCAATAAATAGATGAAAAGCCAGGTGTGATTTCCCAAGGGCAAGGTTCACTCGCATCAGGTCATAGATCATCCGCTCTGAGATTCTTCACTCCCTACCCTATGCTCTTAGGATGTCCAGGCTCTTCCCCTGATGCACTGACACAGCTTCCAGGACATCTTGTCCTGGCTCCTGATTCCTCAAAGACCTGGACGGTGAACTAGTTACTTAGGACCGACCTTCCTTGCTGCACACAGGTGTAGAAATTTAACCCTGACACCATTCAAATAGTATCAAAACTCAATCATGTAATAGCCATAAAGTGCACGTCTTGAGAGTTACATAAATTCAAAGATGGGGATTGGGCCCAAATACTGCAATATTTTCAATTTGATAAAAAGAAAAAGTGGGTGAGGTACTTCACAAAGCACATAACTATAGGGTTGCCCTGAAGGGTCCTCACTCAGCATCTCTGACTGCGTTAGGGCTTATGTTCTTTCTGATGTGAGCTTTGGAGACTACATCACAGGTGAAAGCTTCTTGATTTCTCATGAAGAATCACAGCTAATACAGAATTCTTCATTTTGATTCATTTGATCATTCAAGCTTGATAGATTCCATTTGTTGAGCACTGCCATGTTACAGACATTGAGCTCAATGCTTTACCTACCTGATGTCATTTAATCTTCACAATGGCCATGCAGGGTAGGTATTTTTATCTTCATTGTATAAATAAGGAAAGAGAAATTCATAGACATTAAATAACATATTAAATAATACACAGATTAAAATCACAGGGAAGAGGCACTGTTACCGACAGTGAGTCCGTTAGAGTCTGCAGTAACCTCAGTTCTTGCCTCCTCAGAAGAAAGAGTTTGACTGAGGGGCATAAGGCAGAAGGAGAGACTCAGGCAAGTTTTAGAGCAAGAGTGGAAATTTATTAAAAAGCTGTAGAGTGGGAAAGAAAGTAGGTAAAGTGCACTGCAGTTGGAAGAGGGCCAAGCGGGCTGCTTGAGAGATGGAGTGCCCTGTTTGACCTTTGACTTGGGGTTTTATATATTGGCATACTCCTAGGGCCTGTTTCCCCTCTCCCCAATTCTTCCTTTGGTGTGGGGAGACCCCTTGAAACTATTGCTATGGGATAAAATGTGAAATGTTCCTGATTACTGTAAATACAAAATTGCATGCAGGATTGTGTAAAGACAATGCCAGGTTGGACTGCCAGGATGAGCCAACAGCGTGTGATGTGCTTCCCCCTGCAGAGAGCCTATGAATGGACATGCAGTCAGGGAGGTTTCACATCACCAAGATTCCTATCCCAGAAAAGCAGATATTCATAGCTCTGGGAATGGAATGCGAACCTTGTGGAGAACCTGTAAACGGACGCATGGGGGGGCGCCTGTCCATATGGATAAGATAGGGCTATAAAGGCCCTCATCTTGCCGCGGCTCTTCTAGGCCTCTTTAGGGTGAAGGCATACTCCCTTCTGAGAATTTCTGGTCTAATCGGTTGTCTAGCTTCACGTCCTGTTTCTGTGGATTGTTTTTAACCAGCTTTTGCTGCAACTGTTACTGCTGATTAATATCTTGCTAATCATACGTTATGGAAAGACTGTGTTTCTGTTTTAAGGCTCTGTTAGAAATTACTGATGCACACACTGTATTGTAAATTCTTATCTCTGTATACTATACTTCTGCATACAGATGTTATGTTAAAGAATTACTTCATCCCCATGTGACCATCTCACCTCATAATCAAATGACCCTAAATCCCTCACTAACCTACCCCTGCCCTCGCTAAACTTAATAATAAATGCTGGTATATCCAGTGCATTGTTGGCGCCGTGGGACCAGAAGGCGGTGACACCCCTGGACCCAGCTTTCACTATCTTGTGTGTGTCTATTATTTCTCAACCTGCCGATTCACCTGGGAACAAAGAGAGAGCCCCGTTGCATTGCGGGTTGCTGGCCAGATCCCGCAATACCTTGGAATGGGCTGTCTGCAGGCATAGTGGCCTGCTAGCACTCAGGAGAGGCTGTATGCACAGTGTATTTATTGGAATTGTACACATGCTCACTTGAGGCATTTTTCCCTTACCAGTCGAGTGTTGCTGGAGGAAGGTCATATACCAGTTAAATGCCACCATTTTGCCTCTTAATGCACATGCTTGAGTCTACTCGCCCAACTCCTGAGTTCTTATCAGGAAGCTGCTGATCACCAGTTTCAGGTGTTTCTGTTTGTTAGGAGACTGCCTTTCCCTGGTGCTGGCTGAGACCAACTATTATTTTAGAGAGACAGATTATAACCCCCTGACCATCACCTGATGGTCACCCGACATTCCTGGTGGGACCCTCTCCTGCCCTGCTCATGTCTGACTTGCTACCTACTGTCACAGTAGCAGAGCCTGAGTTTAAAGTAAGACTTCCTGAATTGCAGTGAGGCCTCTCTCTCTTGCTGTCCCCAGGGCAATCCTGAGCAGTGTGAGGTGCAGGTCGTGCAGTTCAATCATGGCACCACATGTTGAAGGGACCTTCACCCCAAGCATCATGATGTCAGGTTGGGGGCGTACGGAGAGGGATAAGACACAGTCCTCATCTTCCACCATTTTTCACCATAGCAGCCCATTTTGGGGGCATTCTGGTGTATCCCAGCCTCATCAAATTCAGTTTATATACCTATAAGTTTCATTCACTTCTTCCCTCAGACATGAGTTGAGGACCTGCTGTGTGCTGAGGAGACAAAGGTGAATACACCTGGTCTCGACTGCAAGGAGCTCACAGGCTAGAGGGGAGGTGAGATTAGAAAGCATTGAGTTAGACTCAAGTCTGAAGTGGTGTTTGCTGGCAGGGGACCTGTGCTAGGGACAGGGATGCAGGTGGTAGAGGGTGGGAGAATATGAGGCTTGAATGAACAATCTGGGCATGGGGTGAGGGACCCAAGTGTCCGGTTCCTTCATTTATCCATTATCCCTCAACAATATGAAACCACCAGAGGATTTTCAGTGGGGGAATAAGACAGTTGGCTTTGCACTCTAGAAAGATTCCTGCCAGGAAGTAGGGAGAGATGACACTGAGTCAGGAATCCAAGGCTGGAGGTTACCGCAAGAATTGATAGCACACCCTGGATCTCTGTGTCCCCAGGCGGGGGAGAGGCCACACTCGTTTTCAGTGGGAAGTTAGGGTGCATTTGTTAGTCATCCATGGGCTTGACTTTGGTTTTTTCTTTCTCAAGTCCATTTGGCAGAATCCTTGAGAATTCAACCACACTCCTTTGGGGAACTTCAGACCAGTGCTTCATAAGAAAATGAGGCAGAAATGGGCCTGTCAAGGGGACTGGACTGTGTGCTGTGAGCTGACACCCAGCCAGAGTTAGGAATGTTAGAGATGACCTGCTCTGAACATAATTAATAAAGCCCACATACAGCAAAGGCAGGGGTGTTCTGAATTGATTCTGGCATTTCCTCAGATTTCTCAAGATGGCAGTTTCAAACTCCTTAATGGTCTCCTGGTTTCTTTTTTCTTTTTCTTTTCTTTTCTTTTCTTTTTTTTTTTTTTTGAGACGGAGTCTAGCTCTGTCGCCCAGGCTGGAGTCCAGTGGTGTGGTCTCGGCTCACTGCAAGTTCCGCCTCCCGGGTTCACGCCATTCTCCTGCCTCAGCCTCCTGAGTAGCTGGGACTACAGGTGCCCGCCACCACGCCCGACTAATTTTTTGTATTTTTTTTAGTACAGACGGGGTTTCACCATGTTAGCCGGGATGGTCTCAATCTCCTGACCTCATGATCCACCCACCTCGGCCTCCCAAAGTGCTGAGATTACAGGTGTAAGCCACCGCACCTGGCCTGGTCTCCTGGTTTCTATCCCACCTCCAATCCCTGACCTGCACTCTGAGCAGTATCTGTGTCCTCTGCCCTCTGCCCAGGACACCCAAACCTGCACAGCAGTTGGATACAGTCACCATTTGCTTCAAGGACATTGGAGGGAGATGTGGAATAGCCTCTCTCTGGGGCCCGGATAGGGGAGTTTAGGAGGATGCTGGGACGGCTGGGTCCCCTGTGACTGATGCCCCCCAGTGTTCTTTAATAAATCTATTGCTGCTTACATATGTGGTATGTGGCTCCACCTAAAGAATGGTGGGATCAAGGAAGAGGACCTCTTTTGCCTTGGTCTAAAGGCAGCACTGCTGGAAAGGTCTACCCTCCAGTTCCAAAAATTTGGTACTTGACGACAGAATGGTCAGTCGGTATATTATAGCCTCTTGAAAAACATGATTTTTCAGGGTCAGCCCGTGACATGACCATTCATATGACCCTGAAGTGTGTGTCTGTTTTCTTGTAGGCAGGAGGACTCTCGATTACCTTTTAATGTTGGGGGGAGGTGCCAGCTCTTAATAAGGAGGGGTAGGTCATTTCTCAAGGTTTGGGGTGTTGCCCTTTTATCCAGGTATCGCCCATTCCGTGCATCAGAGACCCATTATTTTGCAATCAGGACTCTGTCCTTGGCATGGCAGACTTGGCTTCACTGGAAGCTTACCATCTTTGGAGCTTAGCCATTCTGATAATTCAACCTGGGGCCTGGTTCTCAACTCCTTTACCACAGGAGAGGACAATCTCCCTGCATGCTACCAAGGAAGCCCTCTAACTCTCACACTTTCCTTTTAATCACTGTTTAATTACTCTCGGCTGTTCATTAATTTGTTCCAGAATCTCCATAAAAACTTAGCAAAGGCACTCAATTCCACTGTCCTTATAGCAATTATATCCCCCATATTTCTCAAATAGGTGATACATCACCTAGCTAAGTATACAGTTTTCCCTTCATTATCCCTTCCTAGTTCACAATTAGTGAAAGTTTTAATAATTGTGATGTCACTCTTCCAGAGACCATGTGTCACCTCCATAAGTAAGGGGGTCCCACTGACAGCTAGATGGATCTAGCTTCAAATTCCCAAGGTAATATCTGCTTTCTTGGACTACTCCAAGTGCCAAATGTCAGAAGCTGGATTTCCTGGGACCCAGACTCTGACTTGGAGATTTACATGTGGGATTTTTATTAGGGGATGCTTTGGGGATGAATGGCTAAGGAAGGGAAGGGATGGGAAGAGGAAGGGGAGGGGAGGAAAGGGAGAGGAGGGAAGGAAGGGGAGGGGAGGGAAGAAAAGAAAGGAAGAGGAGGTCAGAGGGAGCATGTGAGCTGTGAGGCAGCCCCAATGGAGCCCTTATAACCCCATGGGGGAACTCTGAGTCTGAAATTCCTTTTCAGTTGCTGTGGGTTGGGACCTTTTGTGTGAACCATTCATTGATGTGGGTCACCCCGGAAAACAGGCCAGATCTTGGGTGAGGTTGCTCTCTTCAGCTGAAACAACCCTGATGTGGATATTTTAAGTTAAATTTAGAATAATTAAGATTAGAAATTCAGTTGCACTAGCCACATTTCAAGTGCCCAGGAGCCACATTTCAAGTGCCCAGTAGCCACATAAGGCTTGTGTTATATTGAACAGCATAGATATCAGACATTTCCATGGCCGCAGAACATTGTATTGGATAAGCACAGCCAATCAAAGATGGGCATCAGCATTGTGACAGAAGGCCTGTTTCAGGTGTTCCCCAACTCATAGGGTTCTGTCCTTAGGGGGTCACAACTGAAAACCTGGGGTGCATAACCAAGAAAGCTTATTCTTTGCTCTGAATTCCAGTTTTCCTTCCCCAGCCTCACAAAGCCCACTGGAGTTTTTGCTAAGCATCTTATCCTCTGAGACCCTATGTTCAAATCAGCAAATGAAATAAAGAAAAAGTGGCATATAATGTTGGGCTCACATTTCTGTGCTTTCCTTCCTCTTAGAATCTTGGTTCCTGTGCTCTCACTGACTGAGTAGTTTCCGACAGACTTAAGTTATATTTTAAAAAACACTTTTTTTTCTGATTTTGCTTTTGATTTGCTTTATTCTTGGCAGGAATATTGATCTGCCATAAACCAGCCTGGCACTGCCTGGATTTGCTATCTATTGCCTACTTTAAAAATTTATATCCCAAGTTGGCTACTATGATGTTTTAGCCTGTTTGGGCTGCTACAACAGAATACCATAGACTAGGGAGCTTATAAACAATAGACATATATTGCTCACAGTTCTGGAGCCTGAGAAGTCCAAGATCAATGGTGCTGGCAGATTTGGTGTCTGGTAAGGACCTGTTCCTCATACAAATACCTTCTTACTGTCTCCTCACCTGGTGAAAGTGGCAAGCCAGCTATCTGGGGTCTCTTTTATAAGGGCAGTAATACTATTCATGGAGCCTCTAATCTTATGATATCATCACCTCCCAAAGGTCCCACTTCTTAATGCCATCAACTTGGGGGTTAAGAGTTCAGCATGAATTTCAGGGGCACACAAACATTCAAACAACAGCATGTGACATCCCTCAAATGATTTTCTTCTGCCTCATTGTCTCCGTCACATTCTCCCTTGCTGGCTTCCATTACTTGAAGTTCTACTCTTGGCCCTCTTCTTTTTATCTTTCAAATTTCCTCTTGCTAAAATGACTTACTCCCATGAATTGACTGGCTATATGCTGAAACCTTCCCCAAATTTATATTTAGACCACAGCAAGTTCAGTCCCCTGCTCCATGTTCCCATGGCATCCCATAATCTTCCAATTATAATGTTTGTCACATATTAGCTACACATAATCAGTAAATGACTTGATGGTACCACCCAGATTTTAGGGTCAGAATTGCTTAAAGTAGGTCAGGATTTAACTAGGGACTCAGTCATGACTGGCACTACTGAGGTTCAAGAAGCTCTTGATAGGAGAGTAGGAACCTAGTAAAGCTGACACTCTGAGAGCCCTGGATTATTTATAAACACATTGGAGAAACAACTGAAGTGGTTCCGCAATGAAGTGCATTGTCTTCAGTGATGAAATGCTATTACTTGTAATCCCACATGCACCAGCTGTGAAAGGCTATTTATACCCTTGGCTCTATGACTTCCTTTGCACAGCTTATGGCCTGGTTGACTTGCTTCATTCCTGGGGATATCATGAGGACAAGCTTAGAAATATTTCTTTGGCAGAATGCGGCTTAAGTTCTCTGTGAATGCTCAAGGTTGGGATTGGTAAATAACTGTCTGAAAGCCATGGTGGTGTGCTGGAAACAGAAGTGAATTAAAAGGCAGGAGACCTGGGTTCAAATCTGGGCTCTGCCACTGAAAGCTTGAAGAAGGTTGTTCTTTAATTTCCATGTTTGTATAATTAATTTATCTCTTAACTCCTTTCCCAGAAGACCATGTCAGTATAAGGTAGAGACCAAAAATGTGGTCTTTGCAAAAGCCAGCATCTTATTGACTAGGGAAATGATAGAGTCCTGCTCTCTTGATGAGAGGAGCTTCAAAGTCACATTGCAAGAGAGACAAGTACAGGAACCAAAACCTTTTTTCTTGCAATCCATCAGGGAGTATGGAAAGGTGTGCTCAGGTAAGGCCTCGCTGGGAAGATTACATTTGAATATATGAAGGAAGTGATGGAGTTGTTACTCCTTTATAACTGCAAAGGTGAGGCAGTAGCATGTGTAGTATGCTTGAAATAACAAGAAGATCTGGGAGAGGGAGCAGAAGATAGAGGCGAGAGAAAAGATTGAGGCCTCCTAATAGAGGACTTGTAGGATGCAATGAAGACTTGGATTATGAGAAGCCACTGGAAGGTTTTGAACAGAAGTGTACGATGTTTTGACTTCCTGATAATTTACTCTGGCCACTGAGTTAATAGTAGATTTGGGGGTAGCATAGGTTGAAATAGGGAGATCTACTAGGAGACTTGTTGCAATTGTCCAAGGTGATAGCTATTGGAAGTGGTGGTAGCTATTGAGGTTGAGGCAGCTACTGAGAAGTAGTAGGTTTCTGGGTGTGTGTTGATAAGATAGACATTTGCTGACTAGTGGATGTGCATGACAGAACAAGAAATGTCAAGGAAGGGTGAAACTTTTTGGTCTTGAATAACTAAAGGGATAATTACCATTAACTGAGATGGGGAAGACTATGGAAGAGCAGGCTGGGCCCTGGTGATGAAGATCAGAAATGTGGTTTTGGACATCCCAAGCCTGAGCTGTCAATGCGTATCCAATAGCAACATAAACAGGGTCTCACTCCATGTATTCTTTTGTAACCTGACTTTAACGCACAAGAGAATGGAATTTCTTTCCCAGCTCTGCTACGTGCATATTGCACATATTGCCCAACATTTACTGTGTCATATATCTTCTGTGTCTCCATTTCCTCCTCAGAAAGATGGCAATAATACGACAGAAATGTTCTATGTGATTCCATTAGTCTTTTAGAGAATCAATAAAATGTGTGTAAAAGAATATTTTACTAATTTATGAAAATGTTGGGTTTGCTACTTTGACATTTGACCCTGAGGTTTCACTAGATACAATGATTTGTACCTTTGCTGAAGTAAGAATCAATCACAGGAGCAGCTAGGTTGGGGTACAGAATGAAATCACTGAACAAATGAGTCTGTTCATTCCTTGGCATGGCACTTCTATCTCAAACCACCATAATTCTTTATTATTACAGTAATATTTCCTAATAGATTTGCAAAGGTCTCAGGCAAAACCTCTTGAATGGCCAAGATATTTGCAAAAACTCTCCTTGGATCTCAGCAAACAGGAGGCATTGAATCAAGTTAACTGAGCCTGGTTCTGAGCCAGGTGCTGCTGACAACGCAGAAGGAACACTGGGTAGTTACTAAGTGCAGATAGCTGTGCCAGTAACTCTTAATTTTTTTTTAAGTATTGTGTATGCCTTGTAATCATGAAAATATGTGGTCCCAGGATAATGCCATATCTGAGATAAGAAACATTGTTATTTATTTTTCAAATTAAAAAATTGTGAACAAAGAAAACATAGAAAAATTAGACACTTACCATTACAGACTCTTATCTGTCCGTTTTCTATACTTAACACAGGTTGATATTTTGCCATAGTCTATGTTTTAGTCAACTTCAGCTGCTATAACAAATTAGCATAGACTCCATGGGTCAGACGTTCTTTTCTCACAGTTCTGGAGACTGGAACTTCAAGATCAGGGTGTCAGCATTGTCAGGTTGTGGTGAGGGTCCTCTTCTAGGTTACAGACTTCCATCTTATTGTATCTTCCCATGGTTGAAAGGAGAAAAGAGTGTTCTTCTCTTGAGTCTTTTACAAGAGCACTAATCTCATTCATGGGGGCTCTACCCTTGTGACCCAATTATCTCTCAAAGACCCTATCTTATACCATCATGTTGGAAGTTTGGATTTCAACACATAAATTTTGGGGGGACATAGCCATTCAGTCCATAACACTGAATGCTCTATTATTCTTTAGCTGCCTTATTAAATTATATTTTACCTAACCTAAAATTCACCCATTTTAAGTAAACGAATTGTAGTTCATTTATTTTTAGCAACTGTACCAAGTGGCACAACCATCACCATAAATCAGTTCTGGAACATTTTCATTCTCCCAGCAAGATCACTCATGTTTATTCATAGTTAATCCTTGTTCCCATCCCCATCCCCAGGCAACCACTAATCTACTTTTTGTCTCTACAAATTTGCCTATTCTAGACGTTTAATACTGTACATATTTTGGTTTAGAGGTAAATCATTTGGCTGATATTTTCTGTTAATCCATTGATTCTTCCATTGCTTTTACTTTCACTTTTCATTTTTCTATAAATAGGTCATTTTAGCCTTTGTGTTTTTGTATTGCCCTTGATTGTCTTGTGTATATTGAACGCTACAAGGAAGTGCTTCTTAGGTTCATGGTGGAGACATAAATTTCCTAAGCTTTTGGTCCAAGCCGGCCCCACTGACTAATGTTTATAGGTCCATTAGAGCAGTGACCAATGGTTATAGGTTAATTAGACTAGAGAAGAATGAAAGCAGAAGCAATTGCTCAACATTTCCCTTGAGTTCCTCACGAAAACCTTCATAAACACGCTTCTTGTGTGGTCAGATTGTAATATAAAAGTAGTGAGGTTCCTTCTTAAGTTCTGCTTCGTTGAAAAACGCTATTCATAGGCACACGTTTTTGACCAGTTGCATTGGCTTATTTTTCTGTTTGTCATTGGCTCATCTATATCAAAATCAGAGCCTCTGACTGCAGAACCCCTGCTTCCTAAGTGTTCACTCACTACAATCCTCATTCTTACACCTACTGATAAAAGGTCACACTTTCCTAAGGATAATTTAGAATTCAATGGCCATCATGGAGACTTTCGACATGCCAATAAACCATAGACTTAATGGTAATTCTAGAAGAGGACAGATATACCAACCAGTCAATGGCTAGCTTTCTTTGACTAATATTCTGAGACTTCAGAATGAAATACTTACTTTCAAATAATCTCTCTTAAGGACAAAACCCAAAAACTTAACTGCTTGCCCTGGAACTTTGTGAAACCTTCTCTCTCCCTCTCTCTTTCTCCCATCAGCTTTATTATCACCACCTGCTTACATGCCTTTTATCTTTTTCTCTTTCATCTAACTCCTTTAACAAGCTATCCTCTTCTTAGTTTTCCCCCAACTCAGGTAAAGAAAAAGCACATTATACAGTACACCCTTAAAATTGCTCTGTCAGGGTCCAGAGAGGACTGGAATTAGGTATTTTCCAAAATTTCAGGAAAACAGACAGAAATCTGCTATAAAATGCAATACTGTTAGGTATTTATTATCCCAGACTTTGAGTTTTGTTTCAAGTATTTCACTTACTTTGTTTTCCCCTCGGATGGGGAAAATGCTTCAAAGCCATAGGACTAGAGTGTCCAAGAGGATTTGAATAGCCTGGCTGTGCATGATTACAAAAATAAAGGCCTTTAAGAGGCATAAAATGTAGGAAATATTTTTCATTTCCCCTAAAAGTTGTTTAGACAAAGATTAAAAATTGTAAGTAAAAGAAAAACAGAAATCTATGACATTTAAAAAGCACACGCAATGCTGACCCAACAGCTTAGGTAAAGGGAGCCTTGTCTTGATTTTCTGTAAAATTTTTTGTCTGGCCTCTGACATGAAATTAGAGATGTAGGGAAAGAAAAAAAAACCCAAAAAACAGTTGACTCCAGAATGGTGATGAAGTCTCAATGTAGCCGCAGTACCCATCTCTGCTGCCTCTCAACAGGCCCTGCTCTAGGCAGAGGGTCAGCCTGAGTGGCGTCCTTGGGGTAAAACAGGGCATGTTTCAGGACTTGAAAGAGCACTGGTGTGGTGGGTCCCCAGAGGGATGTTTGCTGGAGGAGCTGAGGCTGAAGAAAGGCAGCGACGCACATTGGTTGGACTGTGTTCAGTCATTTGCTTAACTACTCTTGTTTGCATGTACAGAGCTCTTGTGCAATAAGCAGGTCATCCTAGACCCAGTTCAGTCTGCAGAGCGCTAGCTATCTGGAGATAAAGGGGAATCAGAGAATGAGGGGCATGAGAGAGAGAAGAAGAAGAAGAAGTGGGGAGGAAAGAGAGAAGAATTAAGAGAAAACAGAGGAGGAAGAGAAAGAGGTAGGAAGGGAAGAAAGGAAGGACACTGAATGAAACCAGGCCCCAAACAGATTGCAAAGCTAAATCTAATGTTTAGAAGATTGAAATGACAGTTTAAGAACAAGGTGGCCAGGCGCAGTGGCTCACACCTGTAATCTCAGCACTTTGGGAGGCCGAGGCAGATGGATCACCTGAGGTCAGGAGTTTGAGGCCAGCCTGGCCAACATGGTGAAATCCCATCTCTACTAAAAATATAAAAATCAGCTGGGCGTGGTGGCACACACCTGTAATCTCAGCTACTTGTGAAGCTGAGGCAGGAGAATCACTTGAAACTGAGAGGCAGAGGTTGCAGTGAGCCGAGATGGCGCCATTGCACTCCGGCCTGGGCGACAACAGTGAAACTCTGTCTCCAACAACAACAACAAAAAGATGAACCAGATTAAGCTGCATCCTTCCTGGCTGATTTATCTCTGAGAGAGTAGAAAGGGCCTGGAAATGCCTGGGCAACTTGCTGTAGACATGTCACTTGGTGCAACTTCTCTCTGCAAAGTCCATTTCCTCTTCACATTGTAGGCAGGTGTCTCCTGGACACTGGAGCCATCATGGTGGGGCAGGGACTATTCTGCACTGACAGCTCCATCTCAAAATAATCTGTCACAAGCCACCTCCCCCTGACTTTCTGCCTTCAGAATGTAGCCCCTGCTGCGCCCTGTCTTTGACTTGCTCACCTAGCTCTCACTATGGGGGAATGGGAGCCGTTTGCCTGCATCAGAAAGTAGAATTTAACCAGTGGGACTTAATAAACGCACCAGCCACTGCTGCTGATCTGTCTGTTAGAACCTGCAGCCATCCTGCTGTGCTGGGAGCACGTTGCAGGGCCAGCTCCGCCTTTGTGAATGTCTCTCTGGTGGTGTCTTGGAGGAGTGTTCTTACCTGCCTTGGCACCATAATATGGAGACATACTCGTAGGCAAGGAACTGGAATCAGCATGGGAAATTAAGGGATAGGTCCTCCGTTGCTAGGGCAGGATTGAAAGCTGTTGTGTACAATGTCTGCAAAAGTAAATTTTGTATCTACTTTTTATCAACCTTGCTGGAAGGCCATATGTTTAAGTGGCTAAGAGCATGAGCTGTGAAGCCAGACTGGGATAAAAATCTGGCGTCAACATGTATTAATGGAATGGTTTCAGGTAAATTACTTAACATCTCCAAGTCTCAGTTTCCCCTTTTGTAAAATGGGAATGACTATAGTTCCTACTTACAACGTTGTGAGAACTAAATGAGCTAATACTTATAAAGTCCTTAGCATCATGGCTGGCATGTCCTGAACACTCGGTACACGTGGGTTCTTATTGCTATTATTAGTGAGCCCTCTCAAATTATGTCCTGCAGGACAGATGCATGACACAACTTCAGAGGGCGCCATCACATTGTCCTCAATGTGGTCCGTGCAAGTCGCGCTTTGGAGTTGTGCAATGAGCTCGCAGGTTCCTGCTCACCACCAGCCCTGCTTATTCACTGGGGTGTTCTTGGAAATCCACTTGGGAATCCTATGCTCTCCCCATGCAGGGCTGGGGCTTATAAATCTCCCTCCATCTTTAGTGCCTTATCCCAGCCATAGCCCTGCCCTCTGATGTCCCTGCTGCCCCTTTAAGCTCTTCCACCTACACTTCTGATCTCTCTAACTAGCTGGGACTACACTGCTGACTTTCTTAGAATCAAGGACCAAAGCAAGAAAGGGAATAGGTCAGTCACAAAAATCAAGTGAACGTAAAGGAACGGTATCTCTAATTTCATAGCAAAAGTGATATTTAAATTGCACTTTGATCCAACTAATTACATCTTTCTATGGGAGCCCCGAGTGACAGAGTAGATGGTAGCTTTCAGTTTTCTCCATGGAAAATGCAGATTCTAGGGTCAGAAAATGGCTTCTCATAATAATAAAATAAATGGCTTCTCTGGCCTCTAGAAGCCAAAGCTGCCTCATTGATGGAATCTAAAACACTACTCGGGAGACAGTGAAGGAGAAGACTGTTAAAAAGTTATATGGTACTTCTGTTCCTTCCAGGTGGTCAACAGTCCTCCCCTGGGTCACATCAGACTGGCAGAGATTTGGGGGTTTGGAACCACAGGATATTAGATCCCTGCAGAATTTGCTTTGTCTGTATTGTGTTTGGTCTGATGCCATCAATACTTGGGGTTTAGGAAATGAGGACCAGCCACAGGTTGCTTGCCAATGAGTCAACTGTAGGCCTAGGATAATGATGCTGGTCTTCACAGCATGTTGGCTTATACTTCTGAGGATCTGCAGGGACACGACCCTTTGTCCCAGTACCAGGTATGTTTGAACATCAGGCTGCTCTGCCTTTTCCTTATGGATGTACTTATTAGGCACCTACTGTGGACCAGGAGGTAATGTGGATACTAGAGTAAGTAAACAAAAGACATAGTCTTTGTCCTTCATGGTGCTTCGTGTCTATGGAGAATACAGATATGTAAATAATCACAAATATTATAACAGCTGATGAACATTTTGATTTGGCTTCCAGGAAGCTCAAGCTGGACACAGTGGCTTACACCTGGAATATCAGCACATTGGGAGGCTGAGGTGGGAGGATCACTTGAGGCCAGGAGTTTGAGACCAGCCTGGGCAACATAGCAAGACCCTGTCTCTACAAAAAATTTTTAAAAAGTAGCCAGTCGTGGTAGTGTGTGACTGTGGTCCCAGCTACTCAGGAGGCTGAAGTGGGAGAATTGCTTGAGCCTGCAAGGCTGCAGTCAGCCATGATCCTATACCACTGCACTCTAGCCTGGGTGACAAAGTGAGACCTTGTCTCAAAAAAAAAAACAAAAAACAAAAACAAAAAACAAAAAACCAAAACCAAACAAACTCAGATCTAAATTTGTGGCAAGTGTGTAGTCATTAGCGACTGCATATTTAGCTATATTCATGGTACCATGTCATTCCCACCCTGTTATAACTTTCTTCTTTCATTTTAAATTTAAGCTATCTTGTAAGCTGTCTTAAATCTTGTTTGGAATAAAGCAAGCTATGCATTTAAAAATAAATATATAGAAACCTGCTGAAAGCCATTTGATGGGAGTGGCTCTAATTTTGCCTGCCTTTTGTCCCATTGGACAGATAAATGAGGCTAGGATGCAATATTTTCTTTGCTGAAAGATAGATGGTATGATTCTTATGCTCCATCCAGCACTATTGGGTGGTGGCTCAGTACTAATCTGGGAGAGAGCATAAGTCTGTGCTGTTCATCGCTGATTTCTCTGTGTCAAGTACAAGCTTGGTATATAATAGCTGCTCCATAGATGTCTGTCGAACGTTCAATGAAGCAATGGTGTTATTTA
Source organism: Gorilla gorilla gorilla (assembly GCF_029281585.2). Taxonomy (NCBI): domain Eukaryota; kingdom Metazoa; phylum Chordata; class Mammalia; order Primates; family Hominidae; genus Gorilla; species Gorilla gorilla. Next base: position 140,196,327 of record NC_073231.2, on the reverse strand, counting down.
GGACATCATAATTTATAATGCACTTTTCTCTCCTCCTTTCCTTTAATCCTAGCAGTTACTCCTATAAAGTCTCTATTAGGATAATGCTAGCTGCTATACATATAGACCCCAAAACATATAGTGGCTCAAATACAATAGAAGCTTATCTCTTGTTCCTGGTTGGTGGTTGGCTTTACTTCTTGTGGAGACTTGGAGCCCAGGCTCTATCGTCCTCTAGAGTCTTGCCATCATTTGCATCAAGCTTGTGGATAGTTCCCCTATCCACAAGAAGAAGAGAGAGAGCCTATTCTTCTAAGCCTTGGCCTGAGCTCAAACACATTGCTTCTGCTTCTATCCTTTAGTGAGAATTAGCTTCATGGCTACGTGTAAGCACAAGGGGTCATGGGTAGGAGGTTGGGAAATAAAGGGCTGGAATGATAATCTGCTTTCCAGAGACAATGCTCTCTTCCACAAGGATGAATACATTTTAGTGTGGAGTTAGCCATCTCTGCCACAGGCTTAAGGGCCCAAAGTGCCCTTTTTGTATATTAGAAAAATAACAAGTCTGGAAATCCCCAAATCAGAGGGATGGTTTCCTTCTTCCTCAAAGTGAGGACCAGCAGGACTCTGACACCTAACAGGACAAATCAAGTCCAGATGATAAAGAATTGCCTCATCTCAGCCACAGGAAGATTCTGTCCTGTTGCTTATGCAAAGACTAAAGAAAATAGCACCTGTGGCTGTCTACATGTCCAAGTCATTTCTGTCTGTAGGACAAACATCCTTGGTGTTTCTCTTCTCTCTGCCTTAATGTTGCTGCTGGAACACCTGCCTGAGCTTTCAAGACTCTGTACGAACATATCCTGCACTTTACTGCTATTACTCCTCATGGATCCCTTCTGTCGAATTGCATCTTCCTCCCTGACATGGTTTGCCTGTGTCCCCATCCAAATCTCATCTTGAATTCCCAGGTGTTGTGGGAGGGACCTGGTGGGTGGTAATTGAATCCTGGGGGCAGGTCTTTCCTGTGCTGTTCTTGTGATAGTGAATAAGTTTCCTGAGATCTGATGGTTTAAAAAATGGGAGTTTTTCTGCACAAGCTCTCTCTTTGCCTGCTCCCATCCACATAAGATGTGACTTGCTCCTCCTTGCCTCCTGCCATGATTGTGAGGCCTCCCCAGCCATGTGGAACTGTAAGTGCAATAAACCTCTTTCTTTTGTAAAGTGTCCAGTCTTGGCTATGTCTTTATAAGCAGCGTGAAAATGGACTAATACACTCCCTTCCTGTTCCTTTGTCACTGTCCACATGTACTTTCTCTAAGAGGCTACTCTGATTTTACAAGTTAGAATAAATTACCCCTAGCCCTTCTTCTTATTCATCTAGCGATTTGACTTAAAGTTCTATTCTTCTGTTGCCTCTAACAGATTGTAAACTTCTTAGGGGTAAGGGGTGGGGAATGTCCCAGTTAAAATACTTTTGGATGGCCCTTCACATACACCATCTGCTTCCCATTTAGGGCTGATTGCCTTGGGCATTGCTCCATTTGAGCTGGTCAGCTCAGCTGTTTACTTGTGGGGCGTAAATTGATCAGGTGTGACTGAATGGATCAGCTGCTTGGCTAAATGGACCCTTCCTTTCCATTCATTAGAGGATTTGATATGATTGTGGACAAATGCAGACTGTGTCCCAGCTCTGTGCTCCTCAAAGTTGATTGTGCTTGCAGATCACGTGGGGATCTCGTTAAGATGCAGACTCCGACGTAGTCGACTCTGGAGCGGGAGCTGCGATTGTGCATTCCTAACAATCTCCCAGGTGTTGCAGATCACCCTTTGTGTAGCAAGGACCTTATGTTTTGTGAAAAATTGGCTTTGAAATAATTCAAAAGTTGCTCTTTGAATGTGACCCACTCTTCTTTCCTGATAGTTTTTAATCTCAGCTGCTTTTGCTAGAGATGCACATATCTGGCTAAAAAGGAGAAAATCCAGTCCATCTTTTTTTTTGTTTTATTATCCTTCTGCAGTGCTCACATAATAGACTAGCAACAATAACAATGGTTATAATAATGGACAAGATTTATTAATCACTTATTATGCAGTGAGCATGCGTTCGCTTATACTAGCCTCCTGGCAACACTATTGGTTACTATTCCCACTTTGCACCTAAGGAACCTGAATTTAGGAAGCTTAGGAAAATTTCTGAGGAACACATAGTCAGTGTCAGAGCTGGGATTTGAGTATAATTGTTTGGGATTTGAGGGAACTGAGCACTTATAACTGTTCTCTCCTGCCTCAGTTGTCCCACCTCTTCTGCAGACGTTTGATTTATTCCATTCTGTATGCTCTCTTATGCGCACACGCACGCGCGCGCGCACACACACACACAGAGCAAACACTTAGATGCCTTGGTCCCTCCAGATGCTTGGTGTCAAGGTAGAGTAAATATCTGGATAAATAATTCTTCTCTGCCAGATGGCACGCGCCCTCTTCCTCCCTCTCTGTTTTGATTACAAACTGTGTTTCTCTTGGATGGCTCCCTGCAGACTTTATGGACCTTTTTCACCTTCACTCACCAAGGTTCAGAAACTCATTGGTCATGGTACCCAGAGTTAATTGCCTTGTGGGGAGATTCTCTCCTGCTTGGACATCCCCATGTGCTAAATCGCACTTGGAGTTCCTATTTCATCGGGGATGTTTTTTACCTGGGTTGGTGTCATTCAACATTAAATCATCTCTCCTCAGGAGTAAAGGTTAGTTTTCTCACATTTAATTTATAGTCCCAAGTAGGAAATAAAAGCACCGTAATGGGTTTTATTACTTGCCTTGCTAATAATTCTTCAGCTTGTTACAATTTTAAATTAAAATGATGACCACAATAAAAATACAACAAATAATAAGTATTACTAGTAAAAAACATCAGCAAACCCCTTATATTTTGTGGTGTGTAATTATTGACTCATTGACAATGTATATTCATATGTGTTGTTATCATTGTTGATGGTATTATTATTACTACTACTGTTTTTTAAGACCCCAGAGAATTTGGCAGATGTTGATCAGGCAGCTTCCCAGCTGCAAATCTTGGGGAGTGGCAACATTAAGGTCATGCTGTTCAATCCCCATATTGGGCTGGATGAAATACTGTGATCTGGAGGTGAAAGACTCATCATGCAAGCCTGTGTCTGAGTTCCAGTTCTGCCACTTACTGATTAAGAGAGTTTGGGTACAACATTGAACCTCTCTAAACTCAATTTCTGCATCTCTAAAATGGGGAAACACATAAGATTCTTTGCCTGGATGAAATAAATATAGAAAGTATAAGTAAATTGTGTAGAATATAGAAGCAATAAACAACAGCCACCAGTGTGACTGGCAGGTGGCTGTAAACCAGGCATTGCCCCCATCGCCAGTGGATGGGGTGGAGAATCACTGTTTTCCCACTAGACTTGGATATCCACACAAACGCAAAGGTAACTTCAGCATCCCTGCAGTGTCTACTTTGCCCGCTCAGTTCTGAAGACTGTCTTCAGTGTTTGTATTGGAATGAATATCTGTCCTTTCAAACCACAGCCTTTTAAAGGAGATTTTTGAGTCCCATAAATTATTGTCAGCCTTCCAGGATGGGGATGAGGAGTGAGCATCAATGCGTGTGTGTGGCGGGAGCACCTTCAGTGGGCACAGAGCTTCTCCACGACTGACGCTGTTCCACCCCTCCAGCCTCAACCTGTTGTACTTCCTTTCACTCTTCACTCTGGCTACATTGCTCTGCTTGCCTTTCCTCAGTGGCCCTGGCCACTTACTGCCCCCATGCAGTTACTCACGGTGACTCGTGCTTCTCTCCCTGCCTTTTGAAAATCTCTTTAGTTCTTGACGTTCAGATCAAGCGTTTTCTCTTCTGTGAAGTCTTTCTTGGAATCCTCTTTAGAAATGACCCCATTTTTCCTTTGGGCACCTTGTATCATGGCCCCTAGAAAAAGTTTTTGCTTTAATTTGCAAATCTGACAATCTTCTGGGTTAGGTAATGATCTCCCTAAAAGAGATGCTGGGCCTTGTTCATCTCTGTAATCCAGCTTAGCCTGGAAGAGAGTAAGTGACTTGCCACAATTTGTTGAATAAATTGTAATTGATTCCAGCTAATAGCTGTGGATTCGAGTAAGTCATTTAGGGGAGACAGGAGCCATAGGCTTTGCCAGGACACCAGCCCAAAAGACTGGGATTTGGGGTAGAGAGGTGCATTAAAGGCTATTTAGAGTGTTGACCAGGGAGAGTGTGAAAGCAATCAGTCATGTAGGTCAAGCCGGATAGTGGAGGAGGAAGGAGAAACTGCTTCCTTCTGACATACCATGTGGGTAGTGGGTGGGTACCACTCATACCACCATTTTTTTATTCAATATTCAAACCCATGATGAGTAAACACAGTGCCTTGATAACCAGTGGGGATCAAAATATCAAAGTAATAAAGTTACTGTAATTCCAAAAGTACAGGGCTTTGCTATAGACAGGCAGAGACACAGTAAACAAGTAGACAGACACATACACAAAACAAAAACAAATGATAACTACCATGAAGGAAGCAGGGCTTTGAAAAAAAAATCACAGCAATTCACTTTAGATTGGAAAGGCTTTGAAGTCCTCCAAGAATATGATTTAAATTTCAGCCAGAGGATTGGAAGGAGACAAGCATGCGGGTAGTTGCACAGAGTGCTTTACCCCAGGGGTTCCCAACTCCCCAGCCATGGACTGCTCACAGTGGGAGGTGAGCACCTGGCAAGTCAAGGGAGAGAAGCTTCATCTGTATTTTCAGCTGCTCCCCATCACTTGCATTAGAGCCTGAGCTCTGCCTCCTGTCAGATCAGCAGTGGCAGTAGATTCTCATAGAAGCACGAACCCTATTGTGAACTGTGCATGCAAGGGATATAGGTTGTGTGCTCCTTATGATAATCTAATGCCTGATGATCTGTCACTGTCTCCCATCACCCCCAGATGGGACCATCTTGTTGCAGGAAAACGAGCTCTGGGCTCCCACTGAGTCTACATTTGGTGAGTTGTATAATTATTTCATTATATATTACAATGTAATAATAGAAATAAAGTGCACAATAAATGTAATGAGCTTGAATAATCCTGAAACCATCCCTCTCTATACCCCCGACCACTATCCATGGAAAAATTGTCTTCCATGAAACCAATCCCTGGTGCCAAAAAGGTTGGGGACTGCTGCTTCAGAGAAAGGAGACATCATGAACACAGGTCATGAAGCAGTAAAGGGCATGGAATAGTCAAGCAGTGGGCCACTGTACAGAGACTGCAATTAGGCGTACATCATCTGATAGTGTCTTTGCTGTAAATCTGTGTATTCACTTTCTATTGCTGCTGTAACAAATTACCATTGATTTAGTAGCTTAATGCAACACAAAATATATTCCCTTGTCTGTCTGGAGATCAGAACTCTGAAATCAGTTTCACTGGGCTGCAATTAAGCATCAGCAGGGCTGGTTCCTTCTGGAGGTTTCGGTGAGAGAATCAGTTTCCGTGCCTTTTTGAGCTTCTGGTGGCTTCCTGCATTTTTCAGCTTGTGGCCCCCTCCTCCAGCCTCAAAGCTTGCTTCTGTTATCGCCTTACCTTCTTTTCTGTAGTCACGTCTCTCTCTTTCTTATAAGGAAATTCAGGATTATATTTACAGCTCACCCAGGTAATTCAGGATAATCCCCTACCTCAAGATTCTTGATTTGATCACATCTACAAAGTCACATTTTCCTTATAAACTCACATTCACAGGTTCTAGGGATTAGGGTGTGAATGTCCTCAGAAGACCCTTGTTCAGCCCACCGCACTCTGATTCCAGCCATGGCTTCTGTTATACTTCCCGTGGGCTTTAATTTACCTCTTCTTGTGGACAAGGTCTTACCTTAAGGGTCTGTGCCATGTGCCTTTTCTTTCTGTTCTGAAGTTCTCTAACACCACAGCACAGAATTCAGGTGCAGTTCACAAGAGCAGAGGGAGCTAAAAAATTCTTGGGCACCTTTACCAAGGGAGGTGGAAGCTGATGGATACATGCTTCCCTGTGTCCATCTTTGGACAGAAAATTCTGAGAGCCATTCTTTGTGTTGAGCAATGCCAGAGGGACTCAGCCCCAGTTGTCCATAGCAGTGTTGGCTTGGATAATTGACCCTTCTGTTGATCTTTCTTTTTTTCCTGTTTCACTCTCCCCAGTCTCCCTTGCTTGTTCCACGGTAATACTTCCAGAATCATCCACCTACACACAAGTCCTAGGTTCTGACTCTGCTTTTGAGGACACTAGGATTTCCCCTAGAAGTGGGTGCTCTGGGTCACTCATTGGTGATGTTAAGTGGAGTGTGGATAATAACTAGCATGCTGTAATATCGGAATTACTAAAAATTTCAGCTGGAATGAATGAGTACAGGTTGAAAGTAAACCATGATATTCTCATTATGTAGTAACCCTAGTGCATGAATGCCATGGGGAAATGGTGATCATAAGGATTTAGAAGTTGGTGAGATGCTGTTGACTGCTTTGAAAGATTTTAAAAATTAAAATGGTAGGCTCAGATCAGGTATCAATTCATGGCACAATGTAGAGTCAGAATGCTTCTATAGCATAATTTAAAGATACGCTCAATTCCAGCAGCAGCAGGAAAGACTATGTAGAAAGTCAAGCCCAGGATGTACTTGTAAGGGTGGCAAAGCTGCAAATGAGACTTCAGCATGCATCCAATGTCAATGTCAGTGCCTTGATAAGGAAAGGGTGATATCCTGAGAGCTGAGATAGGGCATTTGAATGGAGTGTCTTAGTGTTATGGGTATCTAAATTCCTTTGAGTCTTCCAGGTTGTTAGAAGCAGTTCCTTTCTCTCTGGTAGAGGAAAGAAGCTTGCTCTTGCCTAGAGACCTATGAAGAGACTGGGAGGCAGATGAGTTGGAACATGTTTTCTGTTCCCCTCAAGATCTGTGCCATTTCTCCTTGTTATATTTATACCAATAAAGAGAGTCAGTCCTCAGCAGAGTCTAAACAGGGAATGCAGTGCCTGCTCTTGGAGGAAACCACTTAGTTACTGTGGTTTTGCAGGATCTGGATCATACGCGTGTGCTGGAACCAGAGCAACACAAGCAAGGGTGGTTCTGGAGTGCACATGGCTGGATAGGAGGAAATTTATTAATAAAGGAGCATTCTCCTGTTATTCAAGATTTAATGTCCTGGCAAAGACATCTTGGAGCCAATCCTAATCTTCTATTGGGACGACTTCCTGAGACTTGGAAACAATGATTGCTTAATGAGATGGAAATGCCAGAACAATCTTAGCAGAGAAATAAGGAGGGAGTCAGATGCTTGAAGGGATGGGAATAATAGACTGGATTTGTTATGTGAGTCCAGAAAGCACACTGTATAATTATGTTTCCTGGGAAGGTGCATAGGCCGATAAGGAATCCACCATACACTGCTTAGGGTGGAAGAGAGTCTTTGAAAAGCTCAGTGTTATTTATGGGTTCACATTGGATGATGATGCTTTTGAACTGGGCAAAATAGTTTCTAGACTAACTTAAGCCTGGTGTCAGCCCTTAGCCAGCAGAGTTAGGAGGACATAATTACTATATGGGTACAGCAAGGCCAGAGGGACAACCAGGGTGCCCTGGACTTTTACAGGATCTAAATTAGTGGCTGATAGACCATGATGTTCCAGGGAGCAATAGAGATGTGCAGGTAAACCTATGAAGGCATAACTTGGCTTACATAACTGGAAAAAATCAAAAGCTGATGAAGAGGGGGCTGAAGCTGGTCATTGCAATGTAAAGATGGTGTTGTGTCACCCAGTTTCCAGCTCTGAATTAGTTCTCATACCCTAAGCCCATTGTTGGAAGGGAAGATAGCATTTCTCAAGGAAGAAACCTGCAAAACTGCAGCAAACAAATGTAGTAGCAATTGCTCACAATGTTTCTCCAAGCAAGTTGAGGCCATTTACCAGGGGAAACATATGCTGTGGAAACCAGACCTTTCAAATTCCCTACCACTTCCTGACAGAAGAGGCAAGACGTGGCTCACCTATTTAATAGGTGGATGTGAACTAAAATTACTGCTGCCATACTGCAGCCCCACTCATGGGTGGCTCTAAATGGTGTTGGAAGAGCCACCCTCCAAGCAGGCAGAGCTGCAGTGGCACACTTGACCATTGACATTGGGTGGAGGGAGAGGGAGCTGAGGTAAGAAGTAGACTCAGACACATGGCTAGATGGTCAGGGACCCAGATGGAGGACGATTAGGAAAACGGGCACCAGAGAATCTGGGGAAGAGGCTTGAGAAGAGTCTCTTGGAGGTGTGTACCAAACATGAGAATCTTTGTGTTTCTTTTTACTGCGTGCTTGAGGGCATCCACGGCAATGACCTCAACAGCAAGTGGACCGGAGACTTTTCTGTGCATTCCAGTATCTCTTCTCAGCTTCTTCAGTACATTTAACACCAAATAGAGCATGTATTTTGTTTACTGTCTGTCTAGAATATAGGCTATGTAAGGTCAGGGATTTTTGTCTGTTTTGTTGTTACTATTATTCTTATTAACTAGAACAGACCCAGGCACATAGTAGATGCTTAATAAATATTTGTGAAAAAAATGAATACAATATTCATGCATCATTTTCTTTACATATCTGAAACTTTTCTTAGGATGGATTCCTAGAAGTGTATCTGATAATATATTATTTTAAAGTATACATTTTATTTTAATAAATTGATGTTAATTGATACATGTTTACCTGGGTATTAAAATTTTTAAGAACTTGTTACATATGGCATGATTGCTTCTGTACTGATTTGTACTTCTACCAGAGTTTCTAACTCAACAGCACTGAATTATAAATATTTTCCAGTTGGGTAGGTGGAAAAATGCCCCCATATTTTGTTATTATTTGTGAAATTTAACATTCATTAGCAATTTGATTTTCTTCTCTGTTAATGTTATTCATTTTCTAATTAAGGATTCATTCCATTTCAATGCATTTTTAAAAATAAAAATATTAAACTTCTGTGTGAGGAATTTATGAGGTATGTTTTGTTCAGTTTTATTACTGTCCTTTAAATTTTGTAGGCATTTCTGTTCTATAGATGTTTATTTATGTCTTAAGATAGCATATCCTTCAGTGTTCTAATTTGTGGCTGCTTCCATTGCCTTTATGCTAAGAAAGTCTGTCTTCTTCTGTAGGGCAATAAATATTCTTATGTTTGTACCTACTTTCTTTATACATCCAAATCATTAATCTAAACAGGATTTATTTTGCTGTCTGGTGGTGAGAATCTAAATTCGATGTACTTTTAAAGAAAAAGCCATTTTTTACACTATGTCTTGAACAATCCATTGATCCTTGATATGGTTTGGCTCTGTCCCCACCCAAATTTCATCTTAAATTGTACTCCCATAATTCCCACGTGTTGTGGGAGGGACCCAGTGGGAGATAATTTAATCAAGGGGCAGATCTTTCTCGTGCTGTTCTCGTGATAGTGAATAAGTCTCATGAGACCTGATGGTTTTATAAGGTGGAGTATCCCTCCACAAGCTCTCTTTGCTTGCCGCCATCCATGTAAGAAGTGACTTGTTCCTCCTTGCCTTCCATCATGATTGTGAGGCTTCCCCAGCCATGTGGAACTGTAAGTCCAATTAAATATCTTTATTTTGTAAATTGCCCAGTCTCAGTTATGTCTTTATCAGCAGTGTGAAAACAGACTAATACAATCCCTATTTAATTGTTATTCATCCTTTATATTAATTCTTGTGTGTGTGTGTGTTTGTGTGTATGTGTCTGTTTCTGATCTATGTGCTGTTTCATTGATATTGCTGTCTAGCCCAGAGTCATTAGTTGTTATTGACTTAAGAATGGCTTTACTGAGATATAAGTCATATGCCATAAAATTCATCCTTTTAAAATGTACAATGTAGTTATTTTGCTATGCAAAAATCACCACTATCTAATTTTAGAGCATTTTCATCACCCTGAAAAGAAACCCTAACTGCCTATTTTCCCCACCCACCAGCTCTTGATGGAGGCACTAATCTGCTTTCCATCTCTGAGAATTTGCCTATTTGGGACACTTTATGTAAATGGAATCATACATTACTTTTTGTGTCAGGCTTCTTTCACTAAACATAATGTTTCAAGGTTCATCCATGTTGTGTCATGTATCTTCCATTCCTTTTTATGGCTGGATAATATTCTATTGGTTGTTTCTTCTTTCTTCTTCTGGAATTAGCACTACTCATAATTTAAAGCTTTGTCTTACACAACAACTTTCATTTTAATTTCTTATTTTTCTTTCTATTCTGAGATGAAAGCTGTAGGTTGTTCTCTACATTGCTTAATTTCTTGCAGTGTCATATCTGTTTTACTCTCTTTCATTACTGATTTTAATAATTATTGTATTTTTAGTCTCATTGCAGTTTTTCCTTAAGGGAGTCAATTGTCAGCTTTTCTAGTACTCTTTTTAATGGCTTCTTGTTTGTCTTTTAAAAAGTGTTTTGCATATTATTGAGAAACTAAGCAAATGTTTATCAGTTCATTTTTTGTTGCATTGAGAAATAAATGCCACAAAGCTAAGCATCATGTAACAGCATGATTATTACTTCTTACTCTTTGCGAAGTTTGTTGGATGATTCTTCTGCTCCAGGTTGGCTTGGCTGGGTACAGGTGGTCTAGGATTGCCTCACACAATTGTCTGCCAGTTGACAGGAATGCTATTCTTGGGGGCCTCAGCTGAGACATGTCTTTTATACTAAGGTAAGCTAGCCCAGACTTCTGCATATGGCAATCGCAACGTTCCATAGAACAGCAAGAGAAGACAAGCACACATACACAAATACTTTGTAAGACTTGGCTTGCATCACATTTACTAAGGTCTCATTAGTCAAGGCTAAGTCCAAGGCTAACCCAGAATTTAGTATGGAAAAGAACTACCAAAGGGAAAGGATAGAGAGTGCAAAATAATATGGGTTCATGTTTACAAACTTCATGTATTGAATATTTTCTTTATTTCTTAAAATAAATAACTTTCAGAGACATGCTTTTCCTTCAGCTCATTGGGTTAATACTTCCATGATATTCTTCTTGAGTGTTCTTTTCATGTTGGTTTTGGAATGTTTTGTAGTTTTTTGGTTTGGGTTTTTTTTTTTTTTTTTTTGTAAGGAAGATCTTTCTGAACATAGTGTTTACCTCCATTTCACCTTAGTCTTGTTCACTTTATCATAAAAGGGCGGTATATAGCAGGCATGAAGCATGGTCTTCTCCCCTTCTTTTTTGGTCCCTTGACTGCCTGATAGTGGCTCTACCGCTCTACTCTATATGACAGTACATAAGTCGGTGCCAATTATAATATCGATTAAGTTTCACATGGAATTAATATAAATTCCATAAATCCTCTGTGAATAGTTGACTGCTATCTTTGGCTTTAAAAGGGGCTTTGGCAAATAGTGAAAGCAACCCTAAGCAAAAAGAGCAAAGCTGGAGGCATCACATTACCTGAATTTAAATTATACTACAAGGCTATAATAACCAAAATAGCATGGTACTGGTATAAAAATAGGCACATAGATAAATGAAACAGAATGGAAAACCCAGAAATAAAGCCACATACCCACAACCAACTGGTCTTCAACAAGGTCAACAGAAATATACACTGGGGAAAGGACATCCTATTCGCTAAAAGTTTTTCCTTCAATTTGACCTTGGAGAATCTGATGATTATGTGTCTTGGGGTTGATCTTCTCATGGAGTATCTTACTGGGGTTCTCTAGATTTTCTGAATTTGAATGTTGGCCTGTCTTTTTAGGTTGGGGAATTTCTCCTGGATGATATCCTGAAGTATGTTTTCCAACTTGGTTCCATTCTCCCCATCTCTTTCAGGTACCCCAATCAGTTGCAGGTTCAGTCTTTTTAAATAATCCCATAGATTTTGGAGGCTTTGTTCATTCCTTTTCATTCTTTTTCTCTAATCTTGTCTGCCTGTCTTATTTCAGCAAGATAGTCTTCAAGTTCTGGCTAAGCCCCTGGTGGGAGGGGTGGCTGTGGTCTCCGGGGATCAGCAGACTTAGTCTTTCCCTCTGCTGGCTCTGAGGAATCGAGGCAGCCCAGACAAGTGGGATTGTACCCAGCACAGTTCAACCCTGCTCCCAAGAGGGCAGACACACTGCTTTGTTAAGCAGGTCCTGGATCTCAAACTTACTGACTGAGTGAGACCCCCCAACTGGTGTGGCCAGACACCTTATACAGGAGCATTCCTGCTGGCATCAGTTTGGTGTCCCTCTGGGAAGGAGCAGGCAGTCACCTTTGCTGTTCTGCAGCCTCCACTGGTGACACCTCCAGGTGCAGGAAGGACCTAGATGAATAGGGTCTGGAGTGGACCCCATGCAAACCACAGCATCCCTATGGAAAAGGGGCCTGTCTGTCAAAAGAAAAACAGAAAGCAACAACAACAGCATCAACAAAAAGGTCCCCACAAAAACCCTATACAAAGGCTAGCAGCCTCAAAGATTGAAGCTAGCCAAACTCATAAAGATGAAAAAGAATCAATGAAAAAACACTGAAAACTCAAAAAGCTAGAGTGCCTCTTCTCCTCCAAGTGATTGCAACACCTCTCCAGCAAGAGCACAGAATTGGGAGGAGGCTGAGATGGATGAATTGACAGAAGTAGGTTTCAGAAGATGGGTAATAATGAACTTTGCTGAGCTAAAGGGGCGTGTTCTAACCCAATGCAAAGAAGCTAACAACCATGATAAAACATTACAGGAGCTGTTAACCAGAATAATCAGTTTAGAGAGTAACATAAACCACCTAATGGAGCTGAAAAACACAACACAAGAACTTCACAATGCAACTACAAGTATCGATGGCTGAATTGACCAAGTGGAGGAAAGAATTTCAGAGCTTGAAGACTATCTTGCTGAAATAAGACAGGCAGACAAGAATAGAGAAAAAGGAATGAAAAGGAATGAACAAAGCCTCTGAGAACTATAGGATTATGTAAAAAGGCTGAATCTATGACTGATTGGGGTACCCGAAAGAGATGGGGAGAATGGAACCAAGTTGGAAAACACACTTGAGTATATCATCAGGGAGAAATTCCCCAGCCTAAGAATACAGGCCAACATTCAAATTCAGGAAATCTAGAGAACCCCAGTAAGATACTCCATGAGAAGATCAACCCCAAGACACATAATCATCAGATCCTCCAAGGTCGAAATGAAGGAAAAATCCTTCTGTTAAGGGCAGCTAGAAACAAAGGCCAGGTCACCCACAAAGGGAAGCCCATCAGACTAATAGCAGACCACTCAGCAGAAACCCTACAAGCCAGAAAATGTTGGGGGCTAACATTCAACATTCTTAAAGAAAAGAATTTGCAATCCAGAATTTCATATCTGAACAAACTAAGGTTCATAAATGAAGGAGAAATAACATCCTTTTTAGACAAGCAAATGCTGATGGAATTCATCATCACCAGGCCTGCCTTGTAAGAGCTTCTGAAGGAATCCCTAAATAGGGAAAAGAAAAACTGATACCAGCCACTACAAAAACACACTGAAGTACAAAGACTAATGATACTATGAAGAAATTGCATCAACTTGTATGCAAAATAACCAGCTAGCATCATGATGACAGGATCAAATTCACATATAACAATATTAATCTAAAATGTAAATGAGCTAAGTGCCCCAATTAAAAGACACAGAATGGCAAGCTGGATAAAGAGTCAAGACCCATTGGTGTGCTGTATTCAAAGGTCCCATCTCACATGCAAAGACATACACAGGCTCAAAATAAAGGGATGGAGGAAAATTTACCAAGCAAGTGGAAAGCAGAATAAAGCAGGGGTTGCAATCTTAGTCTCTGACAAAGTAGAAATTAAACCAATAAAAATAAAAAAAGACAAAGTAGCACAATACATAATGGTAAAGGGATCAATGCAACAAGAAGAGCTAATGATCCTAAATATATATGCACCCAATAGAGGAGTGCCCAGATTTATAAAACAAGTTCTTTGAGACCTACAAAGAAACTTAGACTCCCACATAATAATAGTGGGAGACTTTAACACCCAACAGTTAATATTAGACAGATTGAGACAGAAAATTAACAGGATATTCAGGACTTGAACTCAGCTCTGGATCAAGTGGACCTGATAGATATCTACAGAACTCTCCAACAAAAACAACAGGATATACATTTTTCTCAGTGCCATATGGCATTTATTCTAAAATCAATCACATAATTGGAAGTAAAACACTCCTCAGCCAATGCAAAAGAACTGAAATCATAACAAACAGTGCCAGACCACATCAAATTAGAATTTAAGATTGAAGAACTCAATCTTAACCACTCACTCAAAACCACACAACTACATGGAAATTGAACAACTTGCTCCTGAATGACTCCTGGGTAAATAATGAAATTAAAGCAGAAATCAAGAAGTTCTTTGAAACCAATGAGAACAAAGAGACAACATACCAGAATTTCTGGGATGCAGCTAAAGCAGTGTTAAGAGGGAAATTTATAGCACTAACTGCCCACATCAAAAAGCTAGAGGGATCTCAAAATCAATACCCTAACATTGCAACTAAAAGAACTAGTGAACCAAAAGCAAACAAACCCTAAAGCTAGCAGAAGGCAGAAATAAGCACGATCAGAGTGAAACTGAAGGAGATAGAGACATGAAAAACCCTTCAAAAAATCAATGATTCCAGAAGCTTGTTTTTTGAAAAAATTAATAAAATAGATAATACCACTAGCTAGACTAATAAAGAAGAAAAGAGAGAAAATCAAATAGACACAATAAAAAATGATAAAGTGGTATCACCAATGACCCCACAGAAGTACAAACAACCATCAGAGAATATTATAAACACTTCTATTCAAATAAACTAGAAAATCTAGAAGAAATGAATAAATTCCTGGACACACACATCCTCCCAAGATTGAACCAGGAAGAAGCTGAATTCCTGAATAGACCAATAACACATTCTGATATTGAGGCAGTAATAAATAGCCTACCAACCAAAAAAAAAGCCCAGGACCAGATGGATTTACAGCTGAATTATATCAGAGCTACAAAGAGAAGCTGGTACCATTTCTTTTGAAATGATTCCAAACAATTGAAAAAGATGGACTTCTCCCTAACTCATTTTATGAGGCCAGCATCATCCTGATATCAAAACCTAGCAGACATACAATAAAAAGAGAAAACTGAGGCCAATATCTTGATGAACATTGGTGCAAAAATTCTCAATAAAATACTGGCAAAATGAATCCAGCAGCACATCAAAAAGCTTATTCACCATGATCAAGTTGGCTTCATCTCTGGGATGAAAGGTTGGTTCAACATATGCAAATCAATAAGTGTAACTCATCACATAAACAGAATTAAAGAAAAAAACCACATGATTATCTCAATAGATGCAAAAAAAAGCCTTCAATAAAATTAAATATCCCTTCACGTTAAAAGCTCTCAATAAACTACATATTAATGGAACATACTCAAAATAATAGCCATTTATGACAAATCCACAGCCAATACTGAATGGGCAAAAGCTGGAAGCATTCCATTTGAAAACAGGCACAAGACAAGGGTGCCCTCTCTCACCACTCCTATTCAACATATTATTAATAGTTCTAGCCAAAGCATTCGGGCAAGAGAAAGAAATAAAAGATATTCAAATAGGAAGAGAGGAAGTTAAACTGTCTCTGTTTGCAGATGACATGATCCTATATCTAGAACACCCTGTTGTCTCAGCCCAAAAGCTTCTTAAACTGGTAAGCAACTTCAGCAGTCTCAGGATACAAAATAAATGTGCAAAAATCACAAGCATTCCTATGCACCAACAGTAGAGGAGCAGACAGCCAAATCGTGAATGAACTCGCATTCACAACTGCCACAAAGAGAATACAATACCTAAGAATACAGCTAACAAAGGAAGTGAAGGACCTCTTAAAGGAGAACTACAAACCACTGCTCAAGGAAATGAGAGAAGACACAAACAAATGGAAAAACGTTCCATGCTCGTAGATAGGAAAAATCAATATCATGAAAATGGCCATACTGCCCAAAGTAATTTATAGATTCAATACTATTTCCATTAAACTACCACTGAGATTCTTCACAGAATTAAAAAAAAACTACTTCACAATTCATATGGAATCAAAAAAGAGCCCATATAGTCAAGACAATCCAAAGCAAAAAGAACAAAGCTGGAGGCATCAGGCTACTAACTTCAAACTATACTACAGGGCTACAGTAACCAAAACAGCATGGTACTAGTACAAAAACAGACACATAGACTAGTGGAACAGAATAGAGATGTCAGAAATAAGACTGCACATCTACAACCATCTGATCTTTGGCAAACCTGACACAAACAAGCAATGGGGAAAGGATTTCCTGTTTAATAAATGATGCTGGGGAAACTGTCTGGTCATATGCAGAACGTTGAAACTGGACCCATTCCTTACACCTTACACAAAAATTAACTCAAGACGGATTAAAGACTTAAATGTAAAACCCAAAACTATGAAAACCCTAGAAGAAAACCTAGGCAATACCATTCAGGACATAGGCATGGGCAAAGATTTCATGATGAAAATGTCAAAAGCAATTGCAACAAAAGCAACTGTTGACAAATGGGACCTAATTAAACTAAAGAACTTCTCCACAGCAAAAGAAACTATCATCAGAGTGAACAGACATCCTACATAATGGGAGAAAATTTTTGCAATCTATCTATCTGACAAAGGTTTAAAATCCAGAATCTACAAGGAACTTAAACAAATTTACAAGAAAAAACAACCCCATTAAAAAGTGGGCAAAGGAAATGAACAGACACTTCTCAAAAGAAGACATTTCTATGGCCAACAAGCATATGAAAAAAAGTTCAACATCACTGATCATTAGAGAAATGCAAATCAAAACCACAATGAGATACTATCTCATGCCAGTCAGAATGGTGATATTAAAAAGTCAAGAAACAACAGATGCTGGCAAGGCTGTGGAGAAATAGGAATGTTTTTACACTGTTGGTAGGAATGTAAATTAGTTTACTCACTGTGGAAGACAGTGTGGTGATTTCTCAAAGACCTAGAACTAGAAATACCATTTGACCCAGCAATCCCATTACTGGATATATATCCAAAGGAATATAAATCATTCAACTATAAAGATACATGCATTTGTAGGTTCATTGCAGCACTATGCACAATAGCAAAGACGGGAATCAACCCAAATACCCATCAGTGGTAGACTGGATAGAGAAAATGTGGTATATATACACAATGGAGAACTATGCAGCAATAAAAAGGAATGAGATCATGTCCTTTTCAGGGACATGGATGGAACTGGAAGCCATTATCCTTAGCAAGCTAACACAGGAATGGAAAACCAAACACCTCATGTTCTCACTTGTAATTGGGAGCTGAACAATGATAACACAAGGACACAAGGAGGGAAACAACACACACTGGGGCCTTTTGGGGTTGGGTGCAGGGGAAGGGAGAGCATCAGGATGAATACCTAATGCATGCAGGGATTAATACCTAGGTGATGGGTTAATAGGTGCAGCAAACCACCATGGCACATGGGTTATGTAACAAACCTGCACATCTGCACATGTATCCTGGGACTTAAAATTAAATTTTAAAAAATTCTGGTAAATTATCTAGCATTTTAGCTGTTTCCTTTATACAAGCCATTTGAATTAACTTTTCCACTGATAAGATATTTCTTGGAGACTAAATCAGGTACTTGTGTGAATATGCTGTTTATTTGGAAGGCATCACAAAATTTTTACTCTGTTCTTTGTTAAATAAAGAAAATGTTACTAGTTTCCTAGATAAAGCTCTCCTAATATAATTAAGCAATGCACCAAATGCAGCAAGAGTTTAGTTATTCAATAAATATTTATCAAATCCCTACAATCCACCCGGCACCATACCTACTGTCTTCTTGCTTACAGTATCTTGGGGATATGACGTAATAAAAAACAGTTGTTCTCAATGTTACTGTGTGTAGAATCAGCAGAGTTGCTTGGTAAAAGGCAGATTCTCAAGCTCCTACATGAGATTCTGATTCAGTAAGCCTGGGTGAGGCTGAGGATACGTTTATTACAAATACTCTGGTTGACTCTGATGTAGGTGGGCCATATCAGATCGCACTGCGAGAAATGCTGGGCTGGAGAAAAGATAATCAGGTGGCTGAATTCTAATCTAGGAATTAGATTACTGTCACTTGCTACTTACTAGTTATATAACTTGTTTTATAATAAGCATCTGACACCTAATATCTGTTCAAGAAATATTTGTTGAATAAATGAGCTTACCTCTGTTTCCTTATCTTCAATATCAAGGTTTGGAAGAAAAACCTGCCATGAATGTTGTGTGTATTAAATTAAGTGGGATACAGCTCACCTTGATATATATTTGTGGCTCAAAAAATGTAACTCTTGGCTGGGCCCAGTGGCTCACGCCTGTAATCTCAGCACTTTGGGAGGCCCATGTGGGCAGATCACTTGAGGCCAGGAGTTCAAGACCAGTCCAGTCAACGTGATGAAACTGTCTCTACTGAAAATACAAAAAGTAGTCAGGTGTGGTGGCACATGACTGTAGTCCTAGCTACAGAATTGCTTGAACCCAGGAGGCAGAGATTGTGGCAACAGAACAAGACTCTGTCTCAAAAAAAAAAAAAAAGTAACTTTTTCTCTGCTTGCTGCAAGTTACTTTCACAGCATATTTTGTTCAGAACAATCAATAATAGATTATTTCTAGAATAAAGCAGTATCAAAAAAGCTGTGCATAGACTTTTGCCTTTTGAGATGATCAAAGGTGACCTTTGTTACACAGACATACCAATAATGTATATTGTAACAAAGTGATTCAAAATGAGATGTCACAATTAAGCTGCAGAAACCACCACCCCAAAGATAACATATGTTGTTTAGTGTGATGATTATTCTTGGTAGAGTTAGGTATAAAAAGTACAATCTTTCCCCCATTATAGTTTGTATTTATTACTTTTAGGCCATGGTTTTATTTCTCTGCAAAATGTCATATATTCTGCAAAATGGAATTTGTAGAGTAACTGATTAGGCAATAAAGCTACCTCCACTGTTAATGGCAACACACATTCTGGAAATATGAGCAAATTCCTGTTGGCTATAGTTTAAGATACAATTTCTACAAATGGCAATTGGAAAATACACAAAAGTGTTAGTAAGGTATATTACCTTGAGCTTCTCAGAGTGAGGATATTCTAAAAGTGTGAAGTATAAATATTTGAAAATGTTGTTATGATACAAAAAGCCTCTGGCAGAGTCTCTCTGGTATTGCAGAAAGTTGATATACATATATATATACACACATACACACACATATATCAACTTTATATATATGATATATGGATATACATATATCAACTTTATATATATGATATACATATCTCATATATAATATATATATTTATATATAAATATATATATTTATATATGTATTTGTGCATTTACATTTCTCCTTTATTCATGGATCTAGACATTTCTGTTTAGTTATAATCATCTGACATGAGATTTGGAAGGGAATTTATAGATCAGCTAACCCAGTGATGACGGACATGAGGCATCATGCCCCCATTCCCCAGTCTGTGCTCATGGCAGATATTGTTAATCAAACTCACATTTCTTTCCAGGCAGATTGTCTGATCATGGATTCCTTCAACACAGGACTCCTGGAAGCCATTATAGAGCAATTAAGTTTGACATGCAATGAAAGTTTGGCCATGCCTTATTTAGATTATGAAAGATCACACAAATCTTAGTGGCAGAATGAGATTTCAATTCTAGGTCTGGCTCTTCCCACTGTGAGCAGCTTTCCTAGGCACGTGGACGCTGGGAGGGCATGGGCCAGTGAAGAGAACCTGAGGGAGGAGGATCCTTCTTCCACGTTCCTAGCTTTGGCTCTCAATCTATTCTGCAGTGTGACTTCAGACAAATCACTTCGTATTTCTGGGCCTGTAACATTTCATGCCTATGAAGTTAAGGATAATTATCTATCTCCTAGGGCTTTTATGAGCATCAAAGGAGGTAATGGATGTGAATGTGTCTTTTATGTTTTAATATAAGTGAATTTATGTGGTCACAATAAGATGCATCTTCCTAGAACTTCGAGGCAGCCATTTCTTTTCTAGGTGTCTGAGGAATTACGCTTTTAAGTGCCAAGTATTTTGCTTTAAACATTTTAGATGAAAGTCTTCCTATAATGGGTTGCAGTTTACTGATCTTTTAGGGAGAACACAATAAACATAATTTGATCTTCTGAATGACTCACTGGCATTAAGAAAATTAACCTTTAAAAGATGATTCCCAGGAATGTACTTTGGCATGTAGGAATGTCGGTCTTCCTACTGACTGGGTCTGAATAGCTGTGGCTTTTCTGACTTCTTGTGTCTCTGCTTAATGAATTTGTTCAGCCTTCTCTTATATTGTTAACTGGGATTTCTTTTTTTTTTCCAATCAGATGTCTTCTAGAAGTATCTCTCTCCCCTGAATTGCCTTTTCTACCTTGCTGTGGGTCAATTAAAGAGATAATTAACTTTTTCTAAAAAATTAAATCATGGTCATAATAACAACGTTGATATTTCTGTGGTACTTACCATATGATAGGTCCTCTGCTAAGTGCTTTTGAAGGGTATTTTTTCTTCCTTTTCCCTACAACAACCCTATGAGGCAGGTCAAAATCTTGAAGTCATCCTCAACTCCGCTCTTCATCTTACACATAATTATTCCTGTTGGTTCTACTCTCATAATGTATCTGGAATCCAATTTCTTCCTACCATGCTCATAAGCACCACATTGTCCAAACCACCATCAGTTCTCACATGGCTGCCTACCTGGCCTCCCTGCTTCTGGGCTTCCCCCTTTAGTCTGTTACCAATACAGCAACCAGAGTGATCAGATGAGACACAAATCAGTTCATCTTACTCCCCTGCTCCAGTGCCTGTGAATGTCCTTCCCCTCTTACCCAGAGCACAGGTCAAAGTACTTAACACGGCCCTCTGAGTCCAGATGTCCTGCTCTCATTTCCTCTTTCACCTCCCCTCTTGTGGTTTCATCAACGTCATCCATATCTGCCTCTTTCTTGTACTTTAAACTCACTCATCTCATTTGGGCCTCAGGGCCTTTGCACATGCTGTGGCCCCTGCTTGGAACATTGTTCCCCCAGGATTCCAATGGTCCACTCACTCCCTGCTATGCTTTAAACGTTTGTGTCCCACACAAATTCATATATTGAACTCTTAACTCTCAAGGTGATGGTACTAGAAGGGAGGGGATTAGGTTGTAAGTGTGGAGCCCCCATGAATGGGGTTAGTGCCCTTATAAAAGAGGCCCATTAGAAATCCCCTGCCCCTTCTTCATGTGAGGACACAGTGAGAAGGCACCATCTACGGACCAGGAAGCAGCCCTCACCAGACACCAAATCTGCCAGTGCCTTGATCTTAGCTGTCCAGCCTCTAAAACTGTCAGAAATAAATTTGCTATATATAAGGCACATAGTCTAAGCTATTTTGTTATAGCAGCCAGAATAGACTAAGATGCTGTGCTTTTCAGGTCTCTGCTCAAAAGCCTGCCTTGGCTATCCATACTCCCTATCCACCTTCCTTGCAGTGTTTCTCTCAATGCATCCACCATCTAACACACAATATATTACCGATCTATTTTGTTCATTGTCTCTCTTCCTCTATTTGAACATTGTCTGTTTTGTTCACTGCGAAATCTCTGAGGACTAGAACAGTGTTTGGCACTTATTTGAAGCTTCAAATGAATGAATGTATGCATGTACCATTGTTATAAACACACAGAACAGGAAAGTGTGGCTTTGGCAGTAAACTGAAGAGGCAGAGTTGGGATTTGAAAGTGACATCTATAGACTCTAAGATATGTTTGAATTTTTTCCAGAGGGACAGTACATGGGCTGTGGATTGGGGTTCCTTTCTGGACTCAAATGAATGGACCACAGGAATGGGAGTATTTGGTTAGTTCTATATTTTCTGTGCAAAGTCAGATTTTTTTCTTCCTTTTGATTTTTAGAATTTCAGGTAAGTGAGATGGCTAGATGCAGTCATTTGTTCTCCCATCAATTTATCAAACCAGTTGTTTCTCAGCAAAGAGACACTGGTGCTTCCTGTGTGCCAGGCGTACGGGAGGTTCCTGCTCTCCTCTTGCTGATGGCCTTACCATGTACTGTGACAAGTTCTCAGCCAGGGTGAACTCAAGATCTTGTGAGGGTTTGTAGACATCTGGTTCCTCCCAGGGAAGCCTGTGGAGGCTCTGAGAATGGGGAAGCCTTGGTCAGTTCCTGAAGATTCCAGCAAAGTCTGACCCTGAGGGTTGCTTGAGGTCAACAGTGCAATACAACAGAAGGCTTGGCATTTGTGGTGTTGGAGAGCTACAGGTAGGTGTGTAAGGCTGGATGTTAGTCAGAGGCTGCAGTGAGGGATGTGGCAGGAAGTGAGGCTGGGCTGGGTCAGAATGTGCCTTGGCTATTATGATTATCATTTGTGAATAACAGAAAGCAGTATTTTAAAAAATATAAAGATAAGTCTTTGTTTTACAAAGCATTGTTTTTTCTTGATAAATGCCTTCAATGTAGGAAGTACAGGGTCAACTCCAATATCACAGTCTCCAGGAAGCCTTCCTTTAGGCTAAGGGATGTTCCCCTCCTCTGGGCTCCCACAACACTTTCTGCTCAAAATTGCCAGTGAACTTGTCTCTCTCCTCCTGTGCTGAGTCTCTGCGGCCTGGTGCAGAGTCTTACGCATATCTTTAGCCCCAGCACACTGTCTCAATGGCCCAAACATTTTTGGAAAGAAATCTTCTGAGTGCATTTCATATGCATTTTGACTTGACAATGCTGCTGTACTCCTTTTCAGGAACGAAGCAAAACAAGGTGCATTGATGTGACCAATTAGACCAAGGGTATTTGTGTGATACTCATGTCAGATTACTGTAGTGAAAGACATGTTGTGACTTCAGGGGAAATGCATGCTTTGTAAGTAGCTTTTCTTCAGCTGCTTCCTGGTGGAAACTGGAATGCCAAAAGCTTGTCCTGGGCCCTCCTTTGGGACCTGTGAGGCTCAGCGTCTTCTCTGAAGTTAGGCCTGTGAATGGCTGCTGATAGGTGTCCCCAGGGAACTCAGGCAGGGCACCTTCCCCTGCTGATTAGAGGAGTGAAAGTAGCTTATAGACGGCACTCTCCTCCCTACCTCCCCTGAAAAGACACTGTCTTCAGATGTGGCATCTGAGAGGTATACAAGGCACAGGAGAGGCCCTCTGGGTGTTTCCTCATATGCATGGGCCTTTTGTTTCCCGCAGGAAAGATCCTTGTAATTAACATACGGACTTAGGTGTTATGCTGCCTCAGAAAGTGTTTGTGTGTTGAGTTCCAGGGAAAGGCATTTGCCACTTTGCCACTCATGAAATAGCAAACGACTTGGGGCAACTCAATCATTAGTTCATCCGTGGGTTGATTGATTTGTTCAGCAAGTCCTTGTTCAATACTAAGGGCGTCTGAACCAGCACTGTGGCTGCAGCAATACATAGGGCGTACTGTTCATGCTCCAGGGAGCTTCATTCATCCATTCATCCATTTATTCATTCACATAGCAGTGAAGGGCACGGTCTTAGGAGCCAGACTGCCTGGATTTGAATCTCAGCTCCATCCCATATTAGCAGAATAACTTGACAAGTCATTTAACGTCTGTGTGTTTCATCATAAAATGGTGATGATAATGGTACCCAGTTCATATGGTTCTTATGAGGGATGCTTCCCACATGGCAAGTGCTGTGTCATGGAAAATACTCAGTGAAATCTACCATGTGTCAGTTCAGTACTAAACACAGGCAACACAGTGGGGAATCATACAGATTTAAGCCCCATTTTTATGAACCATCTAGTCTAGAGGGAGACAGTCATTACTCAAATGAGCACAGATCACATCTACATATATGTGATTACATGTGCAATAAGGACCATGGTAAAACAGTACAGGGCGCCATGCAAACAAAAGAACAATGTTCCCTGGTTGGTTGAAATGTTGTCAGTGTATCCTAAGAGGCTAGAAGAATACATGGCATTAGTGGGCACTTAGGAAATACCCCTTGAATGAATACAAATTCCTTGGAGCTGAGGCCCAAGGATGAACAGGAATTAAGTAGATACAGAGAGAAAGAAGCGAAGAATTCCAAGAAAAAGAAGCATCATGTGCGAAGGCTCTGGGTGGGAGGGAATGTGACACCTTCCAGGAATGAAAAGGGCACTGTGATGGCAACACAGGCAAGACAGGCAGAGTGGGATGAGATGGGGCTGGAGAGGGATACTGGGATGAGAGCCATGAAAGCCATGATCAAGCCCTGATGTTTATTCTGAGAGCAATGAAAACCACTGAAAGCTTTTAAATAGGGGAGTAATAGAATCAGGTTTGTATTTTTAAAACATCACCTTTGGTGCAGTGGGAGAGTGGATGTGAGCCGAGTGCATGGGGATGGGACCACTTAGAGGCGTAGTAATTGGCTTTCTCTAGAATAAGATGCAGAAACAATCTCCCCAATGTCTTGGTGGCACCCACAGCAAAGCTTTATTTCTTGCTCATACTGTATGGCATTGGCCCTGTTCCAAGTCTCCTCTTCATTCTGGGACCCAGTGTGAAGGTGCAGATTTTATTTGGGATATTCTGTTCTCACAGCAGAGGATAAAGGGCTATGGCTGACCACAGGAGGGTTCAAGTACCTCTGCAACATTCTCGTGGTGATAGCAAGTATGTCAATATAAGCATGAGTCTGGAGTGAGGAGGATGCATCTCTGTTGGAGACAGTATTATAAAACTCATTGACATTTAGAATGCAATCAGCATATTGTCTAATGGAAGGAGGGAGAAAGTTACAAACAGTTGAGACAGAAGGAAAATTTGCTTTAAAGGTAAGGACCCAAACCAGTGCAAGCAAAGAGGAGACATGGTGACTAGTCAGGGGAGGGAGGGAGTGGAGGATGGGGATCAGGGAAGGCTTCCAACAAGTGGTGGCTGCTGGTCAGGAGAAGGGGATTGGAAGAGTGTTCCAGATCATAAAAGCTGGGGTAGGTTGGGGAGGTGAGGAGAGGATACCTGACATCTTCATTTGTGTGCAAAAAGAAAGGATGGAATATTTTCTTCTGTAAAGGTTCTTAATGAGATAGAAGACAAATACACAAAGCATGGAAACATAAGATTAACTTTTTAAATAGGAAAACCCTGATCACACCCATTGCCATGAGTGCACATAAGAGAGTCCTGGAGGGCATGTTAATGTCCCCACACTGTATGTGAAACATGCACAGCTGGTTCTGTCGTGGAAGCTTCGGTGCTAAGGAGTTGGTGATAACAACAGTGGTTGTGTGTACTCAATGCTTGCTGTGTGTGCCAGGCCCCTTCAAAGGGCTTTATGTGCACGATCTAATTCTCAAACAGTCTGATGGGGTCACTATTGTTATTATTCTCATTTTACAGCTGAGGAGACAGAGACACTGACAGGCTAAGTTAACAGCTTGCTTATGCCAGAGGGAGCCACTCAATCCAAGAGCCTGGCTCCAGACTCAGTGTTCTTAACCATAGTTACTGAGGTTTTTTTTTTTTTTTTTTTTTTCCATTGGCTTATCTGAGGCTGCCTGTTACAGTGGAAAGAGCTCAGATTCTGGTGTCAGACCCAGCTTAGGTTGAACCATGGCCCTGCAGTTTCTTAATACTGTGAGATCTGCAAAGTAACTTAGCCTTGTTGAACTCACTTCTCTTTCTGAGAGGTAGCAATGCCTAGCTGGTGGGATTGCTGGGTGAGTCAAATGGCACAGCTTGCACAGGGAATCAGGCCCAGGAAGGTGTTAAATAAATATTAGCTGGAGTGAAATGAAGGGTCATGGCATATTGCTTTTCCTTCAACCCCACTTAAAAAATATTAAGTGAGAGGATTTTTACTTTTTAAAATAAAACTGTTAAGCCCATTAATGGCCCATGAAATGATATTTTCTTACAGCAATGACCATATATAAGTGGCATTAAGTGAAAGATTCTTGGGTGATTACAGAAAGGACCCTAATTATTGAGAGCTATGTTAAAGAAACAGTCCAAAGTAGGAGGGTTGTGGAAGGAATCACGGTGCATCCATGCAATGGAAATAAATACTCTAAATGGTTACAGTCATAACTGCTCTTCTCTCTGGGGTGAATAATAGCAGGTGATATTTACTTTAATCATCCTTTTAAAAAATATTATGAACGTATTACTTTTCCTGCAGGAAAAATTTTTTAAAAAGCGAGAAAAACAAAGAATGAGATCAGCTTTGGAAAACTGTTATTTTGGATACACAGAAACCATCCTCCCAAGA
The DNA here is from genome assembly GCF_029281585.2 of Gorilla gorilla gorilla. Classification (NCBI taxonomy): domain Eukaryota; kingdom Metazoa; phylum Chordata; class Mammalia; order Primates; family Hominidae; genus Gorilla; species Gorilla gorilla. The sequence goes on along the minus strand of NC_073231.2, from coordinate 140,169,918 downwards.
GGCTCTTGTTTTGCCCAATTGATTACTGACAAATCTTGATAATATGGGTGTTAAGTGCCAGGTGCTTAGCTATGCTAGCTGAGGCAGTTTTCCTTGCAGGTTCTACTCGGATTATATTATGAGCCTCCACTCTGGAGGGGAGGGAACCTTCAGAGGGAGCAGGCTGGGAGACAGAGATGTGGTGGCCTCAGGTTTGACCTGAGCTGGTATCAGCATTTAAGAGGATTGGGTCTGAGGGGCAAAGCAAACTAGCAAGAGGGGCTGGTGAAGGTCAATGGTCAATGGTGAAGGCCAGGAGGGGAAAGGGCAAGGCATGTTTCCGGAAATGAAAATCTGCAGTAAAGCCCAGGATTTGGAGAGCAGGGCAGGATCCATTAGGGAAGGAGGCTGGCTGTGTGGCCTGTGTGGTGTAATAAGAAGATCTATTTGGTCTTGTTTCGGGTTCCTGGCACAGAGCAACAAAAATCCTTGGAATTTCCTTAAAGAGATAAATGTCTTTTCTTAAATTCATAATGAAACCCTTTTGGCCACACCTGAGTTTATGGTAATGAGGCAACTCCTTGAGGGCCCTAGATAGCTTCAGGATGGGGGCTGGTTGCCAGAAAAACCAACTCAGTGATTTCATGGTGAGAGTTTTCAGCCCCAACCCCCAGTGCCCAGGGAGAGAAGAGAGGCTGGAGGTTGAGTTCAATCACCAATAGCCAATGCCTTAATTAATCATGCCTACATAATGATACCCCAATAGAAACCGTTAATAGACAGGGTGTGGGAGCTTCTGGGTGGGTGTGCACATCCATGTGCGGGGAGGGTGATTTGCCTAATCAATTAGGGGAACTCTGCGCTTTCCCTCACCCTCATACCTTGCCTTATGCATCTCTTCCATTGGATTGTCCCTGGGTTCCATTCTTTATAATAAACTGAAAACGTTAGGAAAGCATTTTCCTGAGTTCTGTGAGTTTTTACAAATTATCAAACCTGAGGAGGGGTCGTGGGTACCTCCAAATTTATAGTTGGCCGGGAAGAGATGCGGGTAGTCTGGAAACTCCATTTGTGGCTGGAGTTGGAAGTGGGACAGTCTTGTAGGACTGAGCCTTTACCTGTGGCTTCTGCTAACTCTGGGTAGTTAGTGTTGGAACTGAATTGAATTGTTGGGCACCAATTGGTGTGGAGGAACTGGATAATCAATTATTAGTGTGGAAAATAAGAAGTATTTGGTGTCAAGAGGAAAAACACACAGAGTGGGTCAAACAGGTTGAGTTACAGTCCCAGTTGAGAAGCTGGGTGTACAAAAGGCACCAAATCAGAAGCCTGGGTGGGGAGCCAGGGCAAGCAGACTGTATTTGGGGAACATTGTATGATGAAGTACAGAAATAATCACACTTCGAAAACAAGACTTTCAGCACTACTGGTGAGGTGGTGATAGGATGAAACCCAGAATTAAGGGTGAGGTGCTCTGTGCATGGCCCCCAAATGGTCTGATGTCATGGCAGCATTTTGGTTCTCTTTCAGTCCAACCATGAGTGGCATGCTGCATCAACTCACATTCTAGATAGCCCAAAGCAGCTTTGCCAGCAACCAAGGTGGAAAGGCTTACCACGGGAATGCATGCTCAAAAATAATGAATTTTATATAGTAAGTAAAATCTGATCAAACTCTAATTTCCAATTCTCCAGACTTTTGGGTTCTGTCAAAATACCAAATAATTCTTTCTTTCTTTTTCTTTCTTTTTTTTTTTTTTTTAGAGACAGAGTCTTGCTCTGTCACCCAGGCTGGAGCGCAGTGGCTCAATCATAGCTTACTGTAACCTTGAACTCCTGGCCTCAAGAGATCCTTCTGCCTCAGCCTCCTAAAGTGTTGAGATCACAGGCATGAGCCTTCATGCCCGGCCATTTCTTTTAGGTATTATATATCTTTTAAAAGACATTTGGAAGCCATGTTTGGACTTTGTATAAATCTGGCACATCCATCTGAACTCTTCTTGATTCTTTATTTTTCACAAATTTGAACTTTTCCTTGTTTTCAGAGCTTATCAGAACTTTTATCTCTCCTGGTCTTTTGTGTTTGTGTGAGCATGTGCAAGCATGTGTGTGCATGTGTGTATGTATGCATGTGTGTGTGTGTGTGTATGTAGTGTGAGGTGAGGGGAGAAGCATATTTAGACCTCCGATCTTTTTCCTGTGCTTCTCTTTCTCACTTAAATCTTTTAGTCTTTGATTATTACATTATACTGGTATAAGAGGGTATTAAAAAAGGACTAGTTGTCTCAGTTTTGGCTGAGAAACCGAAGGCTAATGCAGTTGATGTCCAGATCATCCACACCCTAACGTGGGATGTTGGGTCACTTATGCAGAGATGCTAAGAGATGGGAACTCTGCTCATCATCACTGGAAGCCATCCATCCACCGTCTGAAGAGGTGGCATGAACCATTGGAAGAGATTTATCTGGAAGAAGTGTTGGTGTGTGCACCCCTACTGATTTCTCTTTTCCTCTGCACTTGGTCCTTACCTCAGGCTGAGTCAGGGGGGCTTCATGGAGGAAAATCAGAGAGCTGACCTAGTGTCTCCTGGAATTCAGGAATCATAAGGCCTGGTGTGTGAATCCCATCTGGGGAGACACAAGGAGCAAGGGTGTGGCAGGTGGCCTATTTGGAAGTAGGGAAGGAGAGATGCTGCAATGTTGAGAGTTGCCCTTTACCCTAAAATGGGACCCAAATACACTAGTGTTTCTGCAAACCAAGAAGAGTTACGTGGGGTCCAACTCCAGAGGACAGCAGTGGGAGCTCAGTGGAGAGCTGGGACACTAGAGCCCAGGTTGCAAGTAGGCTGAGAGATGAGCAGCTATTTCTGCAACAAGAGCTGTAGTTGGAGGTCCCCCCTGGGGAAGGGGCTCTCCAGAGTCTGCATAGAAGCACCCATGACGGAAAGAGCCTCCAATGTGCATCTGCTACCACCAGGGAGAACAGATTCTGGGTTTTGTCTCCTCCGAACTGTCCTGTGCCCTTGCCCCTCATCACCTTGTCTTCTCCATTTCCTGCTGGTATTCGAAAGAGCTGCTAAGAAATTGGAGAGTGGGTGAGTGAGGGACAGAGAAAAATATCCCACTCACATTCCCCTCTCCTATGACAGGCCTGGGGTTTGCAGTGTTGGGGGAAGCGTGACATAGGACAAGACATGGTTTTGATTATGACACTGGGTGCGTTTAAGTTGTTAAAAACCAGGACCGTTCCTATGACAAAGTGACCTGAGGATGTTTTATTGTTTAACGGTGACCACAGTGATTGGAACCTGCCTGAGGTCCATCTGGAGGCAGGGAAAGAGGATTCAAGACAGCAAGTTTAGTGGAGGACACGGGTTAAGGCATTGTTTGCTTGTATCCTGTCATCCCTAGCCTGTTTAGTGAAATGGTTACAAACAAGCACGTCTTTTGGTAAAAAGTGATAACTTTGCAGAGAAAGCTAGAGTCCCCCCTGGACAGCACTCAGCAGTCTCTAGAGACCTCATCTCTAACTGCACTGGCCATTTGATGTGTGTTCCTCTTGATGGTTTCTTGGAAAGGGTATGATTTTACATATATAAAAACCCCTCTATCTCTCTTTTTTCTGTCTCTCAATCTCTTTCTCTCTCTCTCTGAGTATGTATATATACACACATACATACACACACACATATCTATCTGTATATAAAGCATTTTTATTGTGTTCATATATAGGATTTATTTACATGATGTTATCTTCCATGCAGTGTTCTGAAGTTTGTTTTTTTCACTTAACAATGTGTCCTGAAAATCTTTCTTTGTCGTTTTATACAAGTTAATTTAATTCTTTTTTAACTCATGCACGGTATTCCACAGTTTAGTCATTCTGTGTATTTTTTATACAAATCTCTTATTGATGGATGTTTAGAGAGCTTCCAAATGCTTACTCTCACAGATAGTATTGCCAACACCATACATACTGCTTCCTTTGCCTGAAATGAATTCTTTCTGTCCTTCCAATTGGCCTAATTCCATTGGTCTCACAAGTTTGAAATCTAATGTTCCCTCCCTTGCCTGGCCATTCTTGACTTCCCCGGGCCAATGGATGCCCCCTACCCTATGCTGTTACTGCTAATTATGCAGTATATATGCTGTGTTTGGTAGACTAGATTATGGTTCAGCACGTACTCACTCTCTCTCACCAGCCTCCAAAGAATATGCTTTCTTGGCCCTTTGATGTTGAACTTAGTCACGTGATTTTCTTTGGCCAAAAGAATGTGGGCAGAAGTGACAGTGTGCCCCTCTGAGCAAGGGCTTGTAAGAGGCACAGAAGGTTTCCCTATGCAGATGTTGCCTCTTCTACCTGGGTCCTGGAATGTAGAGATGTGGAGCAGATCTGACCCCAACCTGAAGCCTGGAATTAACCAGGCTCAGGCAAATCCACCCAAGATCAGCCAAATACAGTCTCTCTGCAGACCTGTGAAAATAGATGAATGTCTGTTGTTAGGACACTGGGATCTGAGGATTGTTCATTGTCTGGTGATGCCACAGTAAAAAGTTGACTAATAATGTACTCTGTCAAAGCATTAACCATTCTGAGTCGTAACTGTTTGCAGTACTGTTTCCTCCGGAAACCAAGGTCTTTCAGAACAGGATTTCCAGAGCCAAGAGCTCTGGAAGGCATTGCAGGAAGCACACTGCAGGCATTTCATAACACTCAGAAGCATGAAGAACATCTTCCTTGACTTGTTTTCATAAACGGATGCTCTAGGAGCATGTTTAGAGCTCCTGGAGACCCTGCAGCATCATATATAGCATATGTGGTGCTCCTCAAAAATACCCACAGAAATCATGAGCTGCCAATATAAGGGAATAATGCTAAGCAATATTAACGTTCATCCTAAGAAAATACTGCTGTCAAAGGGGCATTTTCTTTATCTGAGGCATTTCCTCAGATAAAATAACATGTGGAGGACTAGAAAATTTGGAAATTGCATCAGTTGAGGTAATGCTACTCCTTTGATAGATAAACCCTCAAATCTCAGTGGATTAACACAATAAAAGTTTGCTCACCATTTGTCCATTTGGCAGCAAGGGGAGGGAGGATAAACGGAATTGCCTACAGTTATTCAGAGACCCTAAACCTTTGTTTGGCTCTCTGGCTTCTGAGGTCATGCTGGGCATTCACCTCCCATTAGAAGATAGGGGAGTAGCCTGGAAATGACATATATCACATGCGCACATTTCATTGGCCAGAACTCAGTCACATGATCACCCCTAACTGCATGGCAGGCTGGGACATGTAGTCCATCTGCATGGAAAAGAGTGTGATGAACAGCTAACCTGTCTCATACACATGAGGAAGAGATATTCCCTTAGAAAATAGCTCAAAAGCTGTAATCCTACCCAGCAAAGAAGAGCAGTAAGGAGAAATGACTCTATTTAAACTGTCAGCATCCTAGTTTTCCCATCATCAAAATGAAGTTGGTAATTCCCATCCTTTGACCTGACAGGGTGATGTTGAAGAAAAAGATAGTCAAAAAATCAGGATATAAAAGTGAAGTGTGAGTTGAGAAGGGTGGGAGGCCTCTTACTCCTACCATAGTTCGCCAGTCCCTGAGTCCTATTAGTTGACTTCCTGTATAGCTCTCAACTCTGGAAGCTTCTCTCAATTCCACATCATTGTAATTGTGCAGGCCAACATCATCTCTAATATCCTGACTGATTTTGTTTCAAATCATGGTCTTATTCTCCACATATCTGTCAAAATGACCATCCTAATGTGCAGATATGCTTTGTATTAGTCCGTTTTTATGCTGCTGATAAATACTGGGAAGTAAAAGAGGTTTAATTGGACTTACAGTTCCACATGGCCGGGGAGGCCTCAGAATCATGGCAGGAGGTGAAAGGCACTTCTTACATGGCGGTAGCAAGAGAAAAATGAGGAAGAGGCAAAAGCAGAAACCCCTGATAAACCCATCTGATCTCATGGGACTTATTTACTATCAGGAGAATAGCATGGGAAAGACCAGACCTCATAGTTCAATTACCTCCCCCTGGGTCCCTCCTACAACATGTGGGAATTCTGGGAGATACAATTCAAGTTGAGATTTAGGTGGGGACACAGCAAAACTATATCAGTTTATACCACTTGTCTGCTTGAGATACTTCAAAGACTTCCCATTGCTCTGAGGTTAACCTCTTTAACATGCCTCAAAAGACTCTGCCTAAACTGACCTACTTCTGCAGGGTTCTCACTTATGCCTGGGCCCCTTGACTTTGTGGTGCCACCACACTGAACTTTCATTTTCTTGGACACAACACCTTTCCGTTTGCCTTTTGTCCTTGGTACAGGCTCCTTCCTGACTCTTCATCTGCATAACTGCTCTTTGTCCTTCAGGAATTAACATAAACAGTGCTTTCAGAAACAGCCTCTCTGACATTTCACTTTAGATCCGTTGTTCTGTGCTTACAGAATCCCCCGTGCACTTCCTAGCATGACCCAGGACTCCATTTAGAGTCATTTCTAGTTTAACATCTGTCTTTCTCACTGGATGGTAGGGGCCCTCTGAGAGCAGGACCCTTGTTTGTGTATTCTCTGCCAAAACCTCAACATCCAGTACAGCACCTAATGAATATGGGGCAATCATACAATGCTTACTAAATGGATGGATGGGTGGATGGGTGGATGTGTGGGTGGGCAGATGGGTAGATGTGTGGGTGGATAGGTAGATGGGTGGGTGGATAGGTAGATAGGTTGGTGAATGGATGGGTGGATGGGTGGATGGGTGAGTGGGTGGATGGGTAGATGGGTGGGTAGATGGATAGATGGGTGGGTGGGTGGATGGATGGATGGATGGTATGTAATGAGTATTTGGAGAAACAGAGACTGAGGGCATAGTGAGTCTTTGCAGAGTGTTGCTTCATTGATAGATACATAACCTAATTCTCATCCTGCTTTTCTGCATGCATCTCAATGTAGTCATCTGTTATTTACCCAGACTACTGCTGAAAATCCTTCAAAATCTGTCTACTTGCCAGTTGGTGTTTTCCTGCATGCCACTTTCAATCTCGTTCCAGAAGATGTTCATGCCCATGGTGAGAACCCATCAGCACCTCGACCTCAGGAGCCTTCTTACCCAGTGGCCTTTACCACCCTTTGCAATGCCCCTCTCTAAGCCCTGTTCTTAGCCAATATTGTCTCCGCAAACTGAAGTGCTCTGTAATGGGCTGTTCCTTCTAGCCCATCACTTCCTCTCCTGAATAACATTGTACCACCTGAGTCTTCTTTTTACTTTGGCAGTGGAAAGTGAGTGGATCTGTTCTGACCCCCATTTAATAACTTGTCCATGTTTCTTATCAGCCTCAGTTTTGTTACCTGTAAAAAAGAACATTATCACCTTACTGCTTTGTTCTGAGTAGGGAATAAATTAGGGTGCATGTAACTGAAATATAGAAAGTTCTCAAAACATACTAGTTCTCATCTAATGGTGCATTCAAGTCCTTCCCTCATATGTAAAGATACAAATAAATATATTAATGACTTATGGTATACATACTATCTGCCAGATGCTGTGCTAAATTACTTTGCATTTCTTATATTTTGTCTTCACTCCAATGCTGTGATGTGGGTATTATTTTAAAGATAATAAAAATGATACTCCAAAAGATTAGGTAGGTGACACCTATCTTCCTTCCTAATATTTCCAGTGGAGCAGCCTCCACAGAGGATTTTGCTCCATCACTCTCCTCTGACTCACTCATCCCCATGTAAGAGGGAGTGGCTTGCCTGAAGGCTGGATTTGGGAGAATTAACTATGCTTCTTGACTCAATTCCTTCTTTTCTCCTCCAGGTGGGATCTATCTCTGTACAGCAGAGCAATCTAATCTCCCCTCTTTGCCACACAACCCAGTGGGACAGGCTTCCTCTCCAAGTGGGAGGCATGTGTTTTGGGATGGGGTGTGCAAATTAGCAACTTCATTGCCACATGTAAGCCCTGGTATTCAAATGATTTTAGCAACAATAAAAACATTTTAAAAAACCTCAATCTCTCTGACTTTCTCTCTCTCTTTGAAAAAGCATGTGTCTTTTAAAGGTTTCTAAAGTCCTAACATAGAATCTAGGAACCCAAATCCATGTTCTTAGCCATAGGCAGGAACTGAGCCCTCTGCTGAGACAATGGGTCCCTCCCAGTCTCACAATTCCCAGCCAAGTGGAACCTCATGGCCATCAGTTGAAGCTGTGGAACTTCTCTCTGCCGTCCCAGAGACCCCTTCTCCATGTGCTGTTCTGTGGGCCCGAGGAGTACGTTAGCCACATAGGCATCATTTCATTCAGAGTAGATCTTGATGGAAAACATACTGGGGGTTTCACAGCGGCATGGTAGAAAACCACTGAAGAATGCTACAGTGGGCATCCCAGGGCAGTAATATTTCTATGCTGAGATCCCTACTGTTAACCATAACCTGAGAATAAAACTGTGACAGCTCATCGGTGTCCATTTGAAGAGGTTCTTCTCCACACCAAAGTGCTCAGTCCATTATTATCCAGTTGTTCAAATTACTAAGCTTCCTCCCTTTTTTTCCCCCCCTTCTTCTGGGCTTAGTGCTTGTGCTTAGACTTTAGAAGTTAGTTTATTCAAATCTCTCTCTTCTGTGCTTAGCATAAACTAGAGGTTCATGGCTTTGCCTTTGGGAATGGCATAGAATAATAGGAAGAGCTAATCTTTCCTTATAGGATGATGTGCCAGGGCTAAAGTAGGTGCTTTCCACGTGGTTAACTGCTCCATTCTCACAACAATCCTGTAAATTAGGTCCTATCATTCTCCCCATGATGGTACAGACAAGTGCATTTGGTTGCCCCAAATCAAGCAGCTAGTTCATGTCATAGTCAAGATGAGAACGCATTTGCTCTCCCTGCAGAATTTATGCTCTCAACCCCTGTATCATTCGCCTCATCCAAGAGGGAGCTGGAGCTGTTAGTGAGACCCCTTGCAGTGGTAGGCAGAGGGAAGAACTTGGTGGCTAAGTCTGAGCTCCAGATCTGTCATTTCCTCACTGGGTGGCTTGGGGCAGCTTTGAGCTATAGTTTCTGCATATTCAAAGTATATGTTCAATTAACAACCTTCCATGGAGCCCTGTGATGTGCTGGGCACTCTTCTAGGCTCTCAAGATTGGGTGGTGAACAAGACACACAATGTCTCTGTCCTTATGAAATGCAACCTAGTGAGGGGAGAGAACCAAAAAGCAAGAGAACACAGACAGGGGAACAATACACACCAGGGCCTGTCAAGGGGTGGGGATTGAGGGGAGGGAACTTAAAGGACAAGTCAATAGGTGCAGCAAACCACCATGGCACACATATACCAATGTAACAAACCTGCACCTTCTGTACATGTATCCCGTTTTTTTTTTTTAGACTAAAAAAAATGCACAAACAGGACCATTCCAGGTGAGAAATTAAATAGGCTGGATGACAAAAGGTGGCTTGGGGGAGGAGGCAGGTCCTTTGATTTTTGGTCAGTTGGGGCCTATCTAGATGGCACCATTTGAATGGAGACCTGAGTAAGAAGGAGCAGCCAGCCGTGGGAAACCTACCTGAGGAATTCAGCAGGAGGTTCCTGCGGCTGCTGTAACAAGTTACCACAAATTTAGTGGCTTGAAGGAACACAGACTTATTCTCTTACAGTTCTGGAGGCTGGAAATCCAAAATTAGTGTCACTAGGCTGAAATCCAGGTGTTAGCAGGGCAGTGCTGCCCTCCAGAAGCTCTGGAGGGGATTGGCTCCCTTGCCACTCCAGCTTTCAAGTCACATTCCTTGGTTTATGTCTCATTCCTCCACCTTCGAAGCCAGTAGCAGAGCACTGTCAAATTTCTCTCTACTTTTTTCATGTTGCCTCCTTTTCTCTGTATCAAATCTCCATCTACCTCCCCCTTATAGGGGTACTTGTGATTGTATTTAGGTCTCACTGGATAATCCAGGATAATCTTCCCATTGCAAGATGTTAAACATATTAGCAAAGTTCCTTTTGCCATGGAAAGTAACAGCCACAGGTTCCAGGGCTTATGGCCTGGATATCTTTGGGGGTCATTATTCAGCCCATCACCTTCTAGAGAGAGGGTATAGCCCACCCAAAGACTATGATAGTGATGCCTGCCCAGTTGGCTGTGGTGAGGATTATGTGAGATGGTTTTGAGCCTAGAAGGTTGGTGGTTATAGAGTAAGTCCTCCAAAATGTTAGGTATTCTAATTAGTACTTGGAAGGAAACTCAGAAGGTAGGAGGGGCCGTGGTAGCTGCTGGAGGAGGGGTAGGAAGGCTGAGGGTCAGAGGAAGAAAGGAGGGCCTGGGGGTGTGAGCAGTGGCCCAAGGCATGGTGATATGGTTTGGCTGTGTCCTCACCCAAATTTCATCTTGAATTGTAACTCTTACAATTCCCATGGGAGGAACCCAGTGGGAGGTAATTAAATCATGGGGGTGGGTCCTTCCCATGCTGTTCTCATGATAGTAAATAAGTCTCATGAAAGCTGATGGTTTTAAAAATGGGAGTTTCCCCGCACAAGGTCTCTCTCTTTGCCTGCCACCACCCATGTAAGATGTGACTTGCTCCTCCTTGCCTTCTGCCATGATTGTGAGGCCTCCCTAGCCACGTGGAACTGTGAGTCCATTAAACCTGCACAAGGTCTCTCTCTTTGCCTGCTGCCACCCATGCAAGATGTGACCTGCTCCTCCTTGCCTTCTGCCATGATTGTGAGGCCTTCCCAGCCATGTGGAACTGTAAGTCCATTAAACCTCTTCTTCTTCCCAGTCTTGGGTATGTCTTTATCAGCAGCATGAAAACAGATTCATACACATGGGGTTCCTTCATGGAGCTCCAGAAAGAGTCAAAGGCGTTAGCACTTGTCCCACAACCTCCATCAGGCAGTACTGCAGGAAAATGGCTGGCTCACCAGGAACACAGGTTCTTCTGCTTGGCTTGGGTGCTAACTGCTTCCTGGAGAGGTGACAAAAGTAGACATCAGGCTTGAGAGGCTGAGACTGACATTGGTTCTGGCTGTGGCTGTGGCTTTAGGAAGTAAAAGAAACCTTTTTGGGGTTTCTGTGTTCAGTATTCCAGCTTATAAGTGAGGAAACAGATGCAGACATGGTGTAAGTCCAGGGTTGAAATAGAGAGGGTATATTTCACCACCCCTTGCCTAAGCTGCTTGACTATGGTCCTGAGCACCCTTGTAGGTGATGAGATGGTAGGTATGAGTTGGTCAAAGTGAAAGGATCCCTTTTCGTGTCTGTCCTTGGTTTGGCTCTCTGGTCTCCATCCGTGAACACAAACCAGAAAGCCAAGCCAAGGAGAGGCTGAGTGGAGACTCTGAGCCGAGCAGGTCTGTGGAATCAAATCCTAGAGACTTTCTGTGTCACCTTGGGGTCTCACCTCAAGCCTGCTCAGGGAGGGCAGCCAAACAGGGAAGCAACTGCCTCAGCCCCATGGCCCCAGGCAAAGGCTGTCCAAGATGGCGGAGCTGTGGGGAATTCAAACGGATGACTCACTGTGAAGGACATGACTGAAGAGTTAACCTTAGATAAGTATGCTTTAGTTTTTAAAAAATGGAACCCAATGAGAGGTTCCATGGAGATTGCACCCCACATGTTGAGGGAAAAACAGAAGCAACAAGGCTGTAACCAAAATTCTGACTTTTCAAGGGCCAGGGGCATGGGGGGTAGAAAATGGTTTGCATGGAACCTACTGAGCTGTGTGGTTAGGGCTTGGCTCTTGAAATCCAATGGACTCGAATTTGAATCTTGGCTCTATTGCTGTTGGCTATGGAGCCATGGGGCAGTGATGGAACGTCTTCATGCCCCAATTTCATCCCACGTAAAACGGGATAATGTTGCTTAAGGGTGGCTGTGAGGATTTAGCGAGGTAATACATACACTGCCCTAGGCATATATTAATAGTAAGTGTATACGTTGCCTGTGGCTGCCATATCAAATTGCTACAAACTGAGTGGCTCAAAAATAGCAGAAATGTATTCTCTCACAGTTCTGGAGGCTGGAAGTGTGAAATCAGGGCTCTAAGGAAGAATCCTTTCTTGCCTCTTCCTAGCTCCCAAGGGCTGCTTGGCAGTCCTTATTGCAGCTGTGTCATTTGGATTCCTGCCTCTGTCACCACACGGCCTTCTTCCCTGTGTGTTTGTGTCTCAAAATCTCTCTCTCCTAAAGACACCACCCTAATCTAATGTGACCTCATCTTAACTTAATTGCATATGCAAAGACCCCATATCCAAAGAAGGAAATATTCATAGGAACTGGGAGCTAGAATGTCAATATCCCTTTTTGGAGGACACTATTAACTGACAGCAGTAAGTGCTCAGTAAAGGGTAGTTTTTACTAGTATAATAATGGTATTCTTCCACACGAGCCAGATAGAAGGTGTCAACTTTTATAGGGGAAACTGCTATAATTCCATATTAAAATCACAGGGGAAAACCTAGTCCATTTGTTTCTTTAATGTCAATTGCACAGTTCAAGCTGAATTCACCTGAAAAGGTCACCTACCAATCACGTATAGCACAAAGCAATTCTGAAGTCTTGGAGAGATTCTGTGAGCTCTGAAAGGAGCAAGCTCAGGTCAGGGTGTTGGCAGCTTCTTCTTGGTAACATTCTAGCCTAAGCCAATATATCTCCAAGTTGTCACCTCTACATCTCACTCTCTGTTCTGAATCATCATGGATCTGCTAATTACCTCAATTTGTTAAACATTCTTTGGGTGCCTACTAATGCAGCAGCAAAAGTGAATGTCTCTTAGGCCAAAGTTTTTCAACCTTAGGACTAATGGTATTTTGGACTGGGGAATTTTTTGTTGTAAGGGGCTGTCCTGTGCATTGAGTCAGTTTAACAGCATCCCTGGTCTCCACCCACTAGATGCTACTAGTAAACCCCAACTCTGACAACCAAAAATGTCTTCATGCACTGCCAAATATTATCTGGGTTGCAAAATCACTCCCAGCAGAAAACCACTGGATTAGAGGAAGCAAACAAGTTACTAGGTGCTGATAATAATAGGTGGGGATTGTTGAGATGGGATAAACAGCAAGATGTTAGGGATACCATTTTGTTATTCCTCATTGAACATCACACTTTTGAAGGCAGACACAACCAACCCCTCTCACTAGATACTACATTCTTTGCTATGAAGAACTGTAATTCGTAGTATATTTAAGAAATTTTATCCATTCATTCTCCTCATCCTTTATCCAATTCACATTCATTGGGTACCATCAATGTGCCAGGCACTGTATTTTGGTACCTGGAAGTATCTGGAGGTATCATATCTCCAGGTGTTGGAAATATGGATACACTGATTGTGCCGGGCACGATGGCTCACTCCTGTAATCCCAGCACTTTGGGAGGTTGAGGTGGGCGGATCACCTAAGGTCAGGAGTTTGAGACCAGCCTGGCCAACATGGCAAAACCCTGTCTCTAACAAAAATACAAAACAATTAGCCAGGTGTGGTGGCACACACCTGTAGTCCTAGCTACTTGGGAGGCTGAGGCACGAGAATTGCTTAAACTTGGGAGGCAGAAGTTGCAGTGAGCTGAGATTACGCCACTACACTCCAGCCTGGGTTACAGAGCGAGACTCCATCTCAAAGAGAAAAAAAAAAGAAAATCAATACACTGATTGTACAGTACAAGGTTCCGAGATCCAGGAATTGTCTGGTAGAAGAAACCAAAATGCCCCAAGAAGCCATATGGCATGTTAAAAACAGCTGATGATGTGTGTGGAAGAGACAAGCATTATAGAGAAAGAATTACAGACTCGGATTGATGGGGTGGGAGGAGAAGGGACATTTTCACAGCTAATACCTCACTGAGGAAGGTTTTAAGAAGTAATAAGCCAGTTTGAGGAGACAGAAGGAAAATTCTAGATTAAAGGAACAGTCAAAAAGAAAGCAGGGAATTCTGAAGCATCACGATGTATTAGCAGAACCACAGGCAAATAAAATGTTTTCATCTGATTACCAGAAGCTACAGACCAACTAAAGCAGGCCTCAGTCAGGCTGAAGATGTGCTCCTTTTGGACTTAAGAGTGATTTATTTACTTATTTATTTATTTTACTGACAAAATTCAAAAATCTGAAAATTGTATATAAAGATTAAGATTTTCCAAGTATTGTAAAGAAAAGAAAGATCTGATTAATGAGTGGCATTATTGATAGGAAAGAGAACTCTTAGTGGGAATTTTTTATGTCGGAGGAGAGCAAGATATTAAAGTGACTTAACTTAGTTAAATTAGCAAGTTCTTCAAGAAAGAGAGAAGCAAAAGAGGGAGAAAAAATGACAAAAAGAGAGAAATGATTTGGCTTGTTTTGACCACAGTGAAGAGAAACTGGCTAGGTGCAATGTCTTAGTTTCAATGAAAGATGAAACTGCTAAACCTCATTCTTAGCAGTTCTGACAATGGGTACACAAGTATGACAGTGTCATGAAGAAGCTGCATACAAATGAAGGAAGTGGCAACTAGACACAGAGCCTGTCTCGCCAGCTCCTCTTTGGAGAATATCTAGGTGGGGGTCTCAGCAGGATTTATGCCACAGCTAAAGAATGAGGTCAAAAAGCAAGTAATTTGATTTGTCAATAGGCATGCACGTGAACTTGAGCCTCCCCACTTGAGAGAGAATTTTGGACTGTATGCTTGTTTCTCTCACTGACTTATTTATGATAGTGTAGATAATAAATAATTTAGTTGCACATCCAACTTGTGGTTTCTATTTTACTCACCAGCAACACATTCTGGAAGCAACATGTTCTGGTAAATTCAGCTCACTCACCTCGTGCCCTGTGAAAATTAGTTTGATATCAGCACCTTTGTAGTTGTCTGCTCCTTAATCTCCATGCCCTCGCCATCAACTAGAGAATGGAAAGGTGAACAGAATAGAGTATCAGCTATTTGGTCCAGTGAGCAGGTAGATAAGATGGTTCCGTAGGGATCCCTGTAATCGAGCTCAACTGACCCACACTGAGGGGCATGTGACTGAACAGGACTGAGCCAGTATGAACTGTGAGTCTGTTAGCATGGGATTGAGTTTCTCAAAGGGATGCTGTTTCCGGGTCAGTATTCAATTTATTACAGGGCCAGGTTGGCAAATGGGTATGACCCTTCCATGTCCCTGGAGGAAGCTGGATATGAGTTCTGATTGGTGGAGTAGGAAGTGAAATGCGCAGGGGAAAAGAATAGTGATGATTTCTGTTGGGTTTCCTTAGATGCAGAGCCTGAGGCAAGATTTCAATTGCAAGTAGTTTACTTGGGAAGTGATCCCAAGAAATTCCTGTAGGGAAGATGAAAAGTGAGACTAGCAGAGAAGGAAGCCAATTCAGCATGCATGAATGATCAGGTTACTTCTACATATAACCGGGGCTCAATCCCACTGGGACCTCTGAGAGACAGTGTAGAACATGCTGTTCTTATTCAAGAAGTGTATTTAGGCTGGATACTGTGGCTCATGCCTGTAATCCCAGCACTTTGGGAGGCAGAGGCAGGCAGATCACTTGAGGTCAGGAGTTCAAGACCAGCCTAGTCAGCATGGTGAAATCCTATGTCTACTAAAAATTAGCTGGGCATAGTGGCGGGCGCCTGTAATCCTGGCTCCGCGGGAGGCTGAGGCAGGATAATTGCTTAAACTTGGGAGGCGGAGGTTGCAGTAAGTCAAGATCGCACCACTGCACTCCAGCCTGGGCAACAGAGTGAGATTGCATCTTTAAAAAAAAAAAAAAAGAACGTATTTATACCCCTACTTTCATCCATTATAACCTAAGCTTCTGAAGGCTTTGATTCCCTAGCACTTCTGGACTGCCCTACATGCAGGCGGAAGACATTCTTGTAGCCCCAGAAAGGAAAGAGTCACAGGTGCTTAGATTGGTGAGTCATGGAGCAACGAGGGAGGGGTGACTGTGTCCGCTCTTGTGTTGTGAGCAGGAGCCTAGGACAAGACAGCTCTTGTGATGGGGGTTGGACATGGTATTAGTGGAAGCATTAGAGAAGTGTGGTGGAGCAAGGATGCTTGTAAATATCCCTCCAGTCCATGATAGCAGTGGAAAAGAAGGGGTAACAATTAATCTAGTTAAAGCAGACCTGTACTAAGTCTGCAAAGGCTTCTAGGAAGAAGGAAACCAAAATAGCCTCTCTTTCCTGGAAAAGTGATGGGCTTCCTTACTAGGAAGGTGGCTTGTAAGTGGAGTGGTTGGCATTCCCTGCAGATGCCTGAGTCCTGATGCTGGATCTCTGGCTACTACTCTCTTATTGAGGAGGCTCAGGAGGCAGGGAAGGTGAAGAAGACAAAAGAGAAGCTAGGAAAATGCCAAAGAGAAAGAAATCTTTGTGAATGATTATAAATGTGCTATAAAATTTATAGAGAAGACAACTTGAGCATCAAAAATGGAAACAATGACCGTCACCTGGAAAAGCTTAGTCTGTGAGAAGGGCCATGGATCCATGATAAGTTCTGAAGAGGTGAGGTAAGTGTGCTGAAAGATGGTTGAGACGCACCTGTGTTTTCAGAATCTTATGGCAAATTAACTTTATTAACCTGAACTATGTGAGTTCTACAGTGGAGAGTTTACCAATCATCTACAGCCTATAAAATAGAAAGGCAGCCTTTTTATTCTTTAATAAGGAGGTTAATATTTACAAATCCAGTTAGTGTCTTGGCACTTGGCTTGTTCTCTGTAACTTCTGCCTTGGTTACTCAGGCTACAAAAGTGTGAGAGCAGCCAGGTGCCGGGACTCACACCTGTAATCCCAGCACTATGGGAGGCCAGGGTGAGGGGATTGCCTGAGGCCAGGAGTTTGAGACCAGCCTGGGCAACATAGTGAGGCCCCACTTCAACAAAAAATTAAAAAATAAAAATGAGCCAGACATGGTGGTGCATGCCTGTAGTCCTAGCTACTCAGGAAGCCAAGATGGAAGAATCACTTGAGCCCAGGACTTCGAGGTTATAGTGAGCTCTGATGGTGCCACTGCATTCCAGCCTGGGCAACAGAGGGAGACCCTGTCTCAAAAAAAAGGGCGTGGGATCCCCATCTGGGAAAGAGGTTTTCTACTCTTTGGGTTGTCACATGGGTCTGTGCTGGGTTGTGTGAAGCTCAACAACATCTGGGATGGAATCTAGTTGGTAAAACCATACAAGAGCCACCCAGTCAGCTTGGGAACATAAGGGAGTAGGGAGACACTTCGGACAATGAGGCCAAGTGGTGGAGCAAAGTTATTGACAGTGGGTTGAAGTATTAACATGTGGGATTCATATTTCCACGTGGGCACATGTATGTAGCTGGTGCCTCTAGATGGTCATTTGTTCTTTAGTTTGTCACAGTCCTCACTGGGCCAGCTTCACTTATTTTTTGTGGCTGGCCTTCCCCTTCTAAACACTTGAATTTGTAACCCAGATTGTGTGTGTGTGTGTGTGTGTGTGTATGCTTGTGTTAGTAACTTTATGCATTCTAGATCTTTTGATATACATATGTTAAACTTTATGGATTAACTCATTCCAAGGGCTGATCTATAGAAGTGAGATTTGGTACAGTCTTTCACAAGTATCAACTTGGCCAAAGAGTGTGAAGTATAAAAGCAATAATTTTGCTTTATGAACTTTTCATGATATGCCTAAGAGAGAAATTGTGGTAATCAGAATAGCAAATATGATTGATTCTGGAATGTCAGTTTTAAAAGGAACAGCTTGGTGTTTCCCTGAGCTGGACCCTGGAGGAAATTTCCCCCTGACAATATAACTCCAAAGCTCTCAAACATGAAAAAAGACCCCCTTAGAGAAAATTTCTGACACTGTAGGTTTCTCTGGGTGTTTTCTGCTCCTTTGGTTAAAATAGTAGGTATCGTGCAGCATCTTCTAGGAAGCCTGATGGGGTGAGGGAGTAGAAGTACCTCATATGTCCTTTGAGAAGTGGAAAAATTTAATGACTCAACTTAGGTATTTGCGTGCAGGACAACAAGCAGTGGAGCATGAATTATCTTTCTTTTTTAAAATTTCAACTGAGTTGGCCTTTATATGACTTTTCCAGATACAACACTTGCAGCAGCCAGTGACAGAGATTCTAATCTGAAAGAAATCTTTTTTTTAAGGTTTTATTTTACAAAAACAAGTAATGGGGAAAAAGCTCCCTATTCAATAAATAGTACTGGAATAAGTGGCTAGCCATATGCAGAAGATTGAAACTGGACCCCTTACTTATACCATATACAAAAAATCAGCACATGATGGATTAAATATAAAACCCAAAACTATGAAAACCCTGGAAGACAACATAGGCAATACCATTTTGGCCATAGGAATGGACAAAGATTTCATGACAAAGACACCAAAAGCAATTGCAACAAAAGGAAATCTTACTTTCTTTATCCTTGGGATCATGTTTGGGGAGTAAGTCAGTACAGCGAAAACAGCATAGGTTTGCGGGTCAAGCTAGACCTGGAGCTGAATCTGGTTCCACTGTGTACAAGTTACTTATACCCAATAAGCCTCTGCTTTTTCACTTTCATCATAAAAATGTTAAACTTACTGCACAGTTTGTTGAGAGGTGCATTTAATAAGTTAGCGAGAGCAAAGCACCTGGTATGTAACAGATGGCAAATCCTCCTCCTCAAATCATGTCACCAGAACTTATAACTTCCAATTGGAAGTCTTCATTTGTCTCTCTCTCTCTTTTTCATTCAAGAAATGTTGCTTTGAGACTACCGTGGTCTAGAAACTCCTTTAGGTACCGAGATGTCACAGACAACAGACATGATTGTTCCTGGAGCCTCCGTGAAGGCAAGCTACGTTAGTGTTAAGACCAAAATGCTCTGAGAGCCCAGGTACAGGAACAACTAATTCTGCCAGAGAGGGTAGGAGGGGGTGGGGATACAGAGGATGCAATTTGTACTGAGCCTCAAAGAAGTAGGACAAGTTTGCTGAGTGACAAAGTAGGGAAAGGACACACTTCAGGCAGGATTAGCATCATGGGCAACTCCAGGAGGTGTGAGAGCACACAATTTTGCCGCTGTTGGGTGTCACACACGGTAGGTCTTGCTCTCAGTGCGTTGCTGCATCTTCTGTGTGGGAGGGAGTGTTTCAGCAGGAAGTGGAGCTGCCTCCTTGTTTGAGTGGCAGTTGTTTCTCTTTGTTTCTATTTTGCCTCAGAACCTCAGAAACTTTGATATTCTTTGGCATTTGTAATAAACAGTCTTCATCATCTGGGTCAGTAGATTGTTCACCATGATCTGGTTGATTGACTTTTCCATGACATGGTGATGAATGGATCCTCATTTGGGGAAGTAAAGGCTCTTCTCTGGGTTACAAATGCTCTTATATAGCCTGAGACCAGCACACTGATAGACCTCCAGTTATAAATAGATAAATATATAAATAAAATAAATGATACTTATCTTGGTCTTTTTATTTTCTCTGTGGCTTCTAAGATGTAGTTGACATCACAAATTCCTGGTCTGAAAATGAAACAGCCATTTGACAAGAACAGGTCTTTGGAAGGTGTTGACTTTTTTTTTTTTTTGAACGGAACATTTTACTGAGTGTGATTAAAGCTAGGGAGAGTGGCATGAACACTGAATGAGGGTTTGGGGGATGGAAGTTTGAGCCCTGTCTCCCTGAGCCTGGCTGTGTGATCCTAGGAAGCCATGACACCTCTCCAGGCACTGGATTCCTCATTGGCCCCCTCACACCCTCTCCCTGGATTGACCCCTTACACCCTCTCCCTGGGCTGCTGTGGGTTAATATAACAGACAGCTTCCAAGTGTGACATGCATGCAACTATGGAGTTGTAAGGCTTAGCCTCTATAAGCTTCATGCCAGAATCTTCAAACTGAAGATTCTGGCTGACGATCCCCTCTCCAGGATCCGTGACCCCTGTTGAGGGCATGAGAAGGAGAAATTTGGGGAAGGAGGAGATGCTAAGAGAGAATCAGGAATTTAGGGAAATAGGGAGCAGTTGCATCTGCATGTGCTGTTCTCAGAGAGACCAAGGGGACCCACTGAGGGTGAAGAATTGAGATGGGCTGGTAGGGCGGAGAAGAGGACAAAAAATTTGAGCATGTGAAAGCCAAGTGGCTCCAGAAATCCCATCACCAGATAGGGCAGGACTCAGTTCTAGGAAAATGAGTGTTTTCCAAGAGCAAGAGGAAAGCAGCGTCTGAACAACTGCCAGGGCTATATACCATACTGTCCTGTCTTCCAGGGACTGCTGGTATGAGCCAGGACCACAGGGCACCTGGTAGACCCTGGCAGAGCTTACAGGACAGTTAACCTTGTTGCCCTCCAGGGAAATTAAGGAATCTGCCACTGAGCATGGGTGCCAAGTTTTTAGACTCTGCATGATGGGACCTCCACTTACCTCTCCATTGTCATTTTTTCACCGCTCCCCCTCCCCTACAAGCTCCATGGGCCAATCTGATGATGTTCCTGGAACATATAGGCTCTCTGTTACCCTTGCCTTGCTGTCACATATTGTTTCTCCCTCTTGCCTGAGCAGCTCACATTTATTCTTTGGGCCTCAGTTTCACTTCCTCTGGGAAGATTTTTCTGAGCAGTTGAGACTGGGTTGGGTGCCCTTCTTCTGTTTCGCCAGCACGTTTCACTCTCCTATGTGACAGCACACATATTCAATGGTAATCGTTTTTCCAAATGCCCTTCTCTTTGACCCAGCTGTGAGATCTCTGGGGGCAGGGACAATGCTTTGCTTCTGGCTATATCTCCAGTGCCCAGCACAGCGCCAAGAATACAGTTGGTGCACAATATATACTTATGAAATGAATGGATGCATGCATGCACATGCGAAAGCACTCAGGGCTTCCACTTTCAGGCAAAGAATCACAAGGATTACTTTTGGACCCTTCTGATAATATGGGCAGGAGCTCTTGGTAAAGCTGGTCTTTCATTCCTTCCAGAAGAGCTGGCCCCTGCATATAATTGTACCCTTATTCCAAATAACTTGCATGGAGCAGGATAGAAAGCAAAAGCTGAGAGATGTTGGGTCTCCAGTTTACAAGGCCTCCTTAGAAACATTGAGAAGGCATTATTACTTATTTCCAGTGAGAAACAATAAGGAACCCATGATCTGAGAACTTGTATAAAAGTGTGACAGCCTGGTCTAAGAACTTTGGGCAGAGGATGTGACCACACGAGGTGCTTCTCTCTCCAGCCTGGGCTGCCCTCCTTCTCCAGACCCTACTCTCTTTTCTCCTCACTTTTATAGAAACAATAAGGCTTGTCTTTTAAATTTACTTTCTACCACAGCAGCTAATTTAATATTTGGAGAGAACAACAGCCAAGGCCATCTCTGGATGGTTGTTATTTATAAAATCATAAAAAAAGACAGATCCAGCTCCTGAAGTTACTAAATTCTCTTCAGGAAAAGAGCTATGAGGAGATGGGCCTTTGCTGTGGCAGGGATACAAATAAAATTACCTAAAAGTCACCCCAAATCATGGGGCCTGGGAGCCTGCCATCTGCTCCTGTTTCAGTGGTGGACTCTTGCCACCCCAGACACTTTCACTAAATGTGGCTTCCTCTGAGGGTGCAGAAGATGCTTTGCTCCTCTGAGGGTGCAGAAGATGCTTTGCTCCTTTGAGGCTGTCTCTCCGCAGTCTGAGCTAGGAATAGATTCTTTTTTATTGTTATGATCGAGCTGTATAATAACCCCAAAGAGGCAAGGACAGTAATTGTGGTATGGCAGGTGCTGTCTTTCTTTGTCCGAGGGATAGGGAAGTTCAAGATTGCTTTCCTTAATTGTTACCTGCTGGATGTACTTTCCTGTCTGACTGGCCTCCTCCTGCCCTGGCTGCCAGAGATGGGGCAAGGGGATGAGGGTGTGGGGGTGATGAATTCTTATTTTTGTCCCTCTGGTGATGGGATGTCTGAGGCAGAAAGAGAAAACGCCCCACTGAGAAGATATGCTCCAGATCTTCCTGCAAGGCCTCCTTAGAAACATGGAGAAGGCATTATTATTCAGAGCCTGCCTACACAACCTCATCCCAGGCAACAAAGTACAGTCGATTCTCATTATTCACAATAGTCCTATTTCATAAAGTCATTGTGAACACAGAATTAGCAGATGCTGAGCCATTACTCCTCGGGGGACGTAGGGGGTTAGTTTCCTATGAGCCCCTGGTCATGTGTTTTGTCGACTAATCAATGCATAGACTTGTTTACATGTGTTTCTGTTTGAAAGCATTTTATTTAATATAGATTGTGGATTTGTTAACATTAAACACACAGCCAACAACTCATGCCTGAACGAAGGTTATCTACTGCATAAGGCACATCACAGCCTAGTACTTGGGAACACAGGACAGCACTTCAGCACTGTGCTGGGGCTCTGTATATCTATATCTATCTATCTATCTATCTATCTATCTATCTATCTATCTATCTATATCTATATAGATATCTATATATCTATATATTTAAATAAATATATATTTAAATTTTAAAATAAATATATAAATTTATATATCTAATATATCTATATATTATATAATATATATCTATATTAGATATATATGGAAATATATTTAAACATATATATATTTATTTAAAAATTTATATATTTATTTTAAAATTTAAATTTAAATTTAAATATATATCTATATTAGATATATATATGGAAATATATTTAAACAGCAAAATAAATGACAAAAAACCCTCAAATATGAAAGACGTGCCACTAAATAGGCTGTCAAAGGGGCACTTGTTTACAGTAAGAGAGCTGAAACAAGGAGACAGGGTGTTGCCTTGACCCATCTCAAGGGGACATGCACATTGGAACATGCACATTGAGTGATTCACACTTTTTACAGCTCTGTACATGCTTGTAAATGATCACAAAAGCTCCATTAAGTATTCGTTTGGGGGATACAAATAAATTTTAACAAGCAGATGAATTCCAAATGAGTGGTCCATGAATGATGAGGATCAACTGTAATTAAATGCACAATTCAGAAATGTAGCCTTCTCTGGTGCACTTCTATCTCTGCTCCAGCTCTAAAGGATGCCACACCCACTCCTGTCCTCATGGCCCTGAGGCCAACCTTTGCCTTTGGTTCTATGCCTGGGTTTTGCTTGGTTCCCAAGAGCCAACTGTCTCTGGTTTCAGAAACCTGCCAATTCTCTTATTACATGAGCCTACACTCCTGTGGAGATCAGCTGCCTTGGAAGTGTTAGTCCACTGAGGATGTTGGCCTTATTTGAACCAGTCTTCCTTAGGTCTTGGAGTTCTGGCCTGAGACACAGCAGCCTTCTGCAGTCTTCACTGACTGATGGTGCCTTTCTTATAGTCAACTGTCACGGAGTGTCTGCACATGTCTGCTGGGCACCATGGCAGGAAGATGTGGCCTCTTCCCTCAGGGTGTTGACAGCCCAGAGAAGAAGGAGCTGGCCCATAGATGGCTAAAATGCAGCTGGTAAATGTTACCATCAAAGTCACCAAGATGCTCTGCAAGCTGCATTTTTTTTGGGTCCAAATCACCCTGTGGACCGCCCCCAAAAACACTTCCACCAGCACAAATCAAATGTATTATTTTCTCTCAAAACATGTTCTTTTCTCCTCATTCTTTTGCCATGCTTCTTGGCAGACCCACAATCACCTAAACCTGAATGAATCCCTGCTCCATTTCCCACCAATTACGGCATCCTTACTCTGACTCTGTAATGCACTGCTTACTCACCCTGTACACCCACCTCCACCACCTCCATATGCCTTCCTGAGTTACAGCAGCAACGTCCACCCTGCTTACACAGAAAGATGTAAATGCAAACATTTCCAAATCCATAATCAATAGAACTTCATATGGAATATTCTAAGGGTTGAAAATCTCAATGGACAAAGAGATTTATTAATGTTATTCTCCCCTAGATGAATATTTAGATTCCTTAATGAATCCTAGATGTTTTATGTGACACTACTGTGACCTTTTAAATATATGTCATCATTTTCAATGTGGACATTTCTATAGGTAACTTTAATTGCTGTATATTTCATAATAGCAAATAGTCTATTCTTCAAAATAGACTAGAATGTGATAGTATTTCTTCATAATAGTCTATTCTTCAAAATAGACTGGAATGTGCTAATATTTCTCTCTATGGAAATATATTTACCTGACCTTTTGTTATAATTTACATTTTTGAAAGATTGCTAAAGTATTTTTAAGGTCTGAGTGTATGTAACAGATGTAGAAAGCCATATTTTTAGGCACTATGCATATTCTTTCATTGAATTCTTACAACTCAAGAGGTTTATAGATGAGTCAATAGATGGCCAGAGAAGTTAAGTTACTAGTACATGATTACATAGCTGCTTGAAGTTGGAATCTAATCCATGCTTGTATAGTTCTCAGAAAAAACAAGAATTCCAGGATTCCTTTGAGAATGACAAGTTGAATTTGAACACTGAAGTCCTGTAGAGCTGCCCCTTATTCAGTGGGAATAAGGTTCAACTTCAAAGTTTTATGTAGTGTGCTAGCATTGTATTATTTAGGATTCAACAGGAGAAGCAGAACTAGCAGGATATACACACAAGTACACACACAAACCAAGCACACACACAAACACAGTTACACACACAAATTTGTATATACAAACATACATTGTATGAGAACAAAAGAGAGAGAGATTTATTACACATGTAATATTTCACTATGTGATTGTGGGGACTGGCTAAGCAAGTCCCAAATCTGTAGTGCAGAAGGTCAGAAAAAGACCCTGGGTAGGGTTGAACCCACAAGCATGGGGCTGAACCTCTCATGCACAAGCAGAATTTCTTCTCTTGCCTAGGAAAATCTCAGACCTACTTTTGAGGTCTTCTAATTCATTCAGTGTCCAGCCCCCAAGACAATCTCACTTAAAGACAACTGATTAGGGGCTTTAATTACATCTATGCAATATCTGCCCAGAACACCTAGATTCACCTTTGATTGAATGACTGGTACTGTTATTCAATTAAACAGTCCTAGCCAAGCTGGCATAAGAAAAAATCCATCACAAGCATTCAGCTATGACATTACCAGGGCAGCAGTGATAAGTGTAACTGACTGGCAGGAGGCCTTGGTCTTGTGGAGATTGCTAACTTTGGCTGCAAGGGCCACCCCTGGCTGATGGCTATAGCAAATTTTCATCTAAACCAGTGGTTCTCTGCCAGGGCTAGATTTGCCCCGTCTCAGGGGACATTGGCAACACTTGGAATATTTTTGGTTGTCACTACTGGCGTTTGATATCATCTAGTGGGTAGAAGCCAAGGATGTTTCTTACCATTCTCCAATGCACACGATAACCCTCATGACAAAGAAATACCCAGCTTTCAATGTCAGTAGTGTGTAGGCTGAGAAACTCACTTTAACCAAGAGAGCCAATATGAAATGTGCTCTAAGTGCACGGGATTAATTAATCCTTGTACGAGTGTAAGGATAATTCATTTTTAAACATTGTTTCATTTTAAACAGATGAGGAAATAAAGGTTAAGGCATTGTTATTGCCCACAGTTTTGGTACTTGCTTCTAAGTGGAGGGGCAGGGATTTGAACCCTAGTTTCTTTGAACTCCAAGTCTATTCTTCTTCTACCATACCCACTGTGTTACGGAAGTTTCCCTTTAGACTTTCTTCTGCGCCTGAGGAGGCCTTGATCTTACCTCTGGCCATTCACAGGCTGTCTCGTCCTGTTGCAGTTTATATCTCAGTTCAGGTGGCACAGGTGAGCTGAAGCCTTTCTCCACCTTAACATATCAATGGCAGCCAGCGTTCAGCACAGTGGTTCGGGTTGTCAGTTATGCGGACAAGTCCTGGGTGCAGCTCCCACCCTGAGGCTGGGCAAGCTTATAGATCCCCCTGAACACTGGCTTCCTCAAATACAAAATGAAGAACTAACTGGACTTCCTCCTAGTGAGACTTAAACAAGAAAAGGCATGGGAAGCATCTAACACAAGGTTCTAGTATGTTTTGATGAAAGTAATTTTGCAGTGTCTAGCAGTTCTGACCACTCACTTTCTAAGAAGGATTCAATGGCCCAGGTTTATCATTTTCAAACATATCCAAAGCCTGGGCCAAGTGTCAACCCTGGGGTTACCTTCCATTCCCTTCTCTGAGGTCTCTTGGCACTGTGGACCCCAGTCAGAAAAACTCCCAAGCAAAATTGTTTCTCAGTATTATTTCTGAATATTCTAAAAGTTATGCAGTGTGATTGAGGGTGGTGGGAAATACAGAAAATGTTAACTCCTTTAAAAGTTGCCTTAAATCTTTTTGGATTTAGGAATATAAATAAAAACAGAAGCTACATCTATATATACAAATGAAATAAACCCCGAAACCTCTTTATTTTAAGGAAAACAATCCTGCTAATAAGGAAGAAAAACGCTGCTCATAATTGCTGATTAGAAATAGCACTTTAACAGTGTCTGACATTTTTTATGTTAGAAATGGCTTTGGGTAAAATTTCTTCTATCTCATTAGTCATGATGAAGTAGTATAGTACATTTAGCTTATATAATTATTTTCAGGTTACCAAATGTTCTGCATCTGTCATATCATTTGATTCTAACAATGCAGTGAATTAGGATAATTTGTAGGCATTTATTCAGCGTGTCATATATACCAGTTTTGTGTGTAGTGTAGGGAATTCGGGTGTGAATCGGTTCCAGTCCTGCCCTTAAGGAGCTCAGATTCTAGTCGCATCAGTGGGTATCATATAGTGTGGTGCCTGTTCTGAGAGAGGACCCTGCAGGCTGCTGGGGGACTAATATGGTTTGAATTTGTGTCCCCACCCAAATCTCATGTCAAATTGTAATTCCCAATGTTGGAAGGAGGGCCTGGTGGGAGGTGATTGGGTCATGGAGGTGAACTTCCCCCTTGCTGTTCTCCTGATAGTGAGTGAGTTCTCACAAGATCTGGTTGTTTAAAAGTGTGTAGTCCCTCCCCCTTCACGTTCCTTCTCCTTCTTCAGCCAAGTAAGATGTGCCTGCCTCCCCTTCGCCTTCCACCATGCTAACAAGTTTTCTGAGGTCTCCTCAGCCATGCTTCCTATACAGCCTGTGTGACTTTAATTAAACCTCTTTGCTTTATAAATAACCCAGTCTCAGGTTGTTCTTTATAGCATTGTCAGAACAGGCATCCAGAGGAGGGACTCAGAACTCTAAAATCCGGGAGGGGTGTGTATGTATATGTGTGTCTGTGTGTGTGTGTGTGTAGTCAGGGGAGAGATGACTGAGTGGAATCTTGAAGTGTAGAGATTTGGGAAATGTCCAGCGGAGGAAGAGATGTCACAGGCAGAGACCACAGCTGGGATACTGGTGTGGAGGCTGCACACGCCCTGCTGGGGAAGCCCAAGCAGCTTAGCATGCTTGGGGTGTAGCAGATGAGGGAGGGATGGGCTGACCACCCCTCTTCAACCATACTGAAGAGTTTTGACTTTTTCTGAGGGCAATGGGGAGGCCTTGAGGGGTTTGTGCAGAGGCGTGACCTGAGGGGCCGTGAGGAGGCGTGATTTAGGGCGGATGGAGGTGAAGTTTGTGGGGTGGGGTGCATGGGAGACAAGAGCCTCTAATGTCGTGTGGCACTGGTGCATCCATCCGTTTGAGTCTGTGCCTCTGCAGTTCCGGCCTCTGCTGGGCTTCTTTCTTCTTACCTCGGAGATGCTCCCTTTCCTCTGCAGAGATATAAGCACTTTTTCTACCTCATTGAGGTCACTAAAGACCCCTGAGCTGAGAGGCCTCCCTGAAGGTGGGATGTTTTTCCACTGCAAAGAGAAACTGCTGATGGGGCACAAACAACATAAAAGGCAACGCAATCTGGCCCCTGCGGAGATGCCGGGGGAGGCCGGCTGCTCCTAAGCTTCCTTCTCCTGTGAATCTGGAAGAAACTCACACCAGCAGCAGAGCCTGCAGAACTGTAGGCTTGTGGCCCAGCCCTGCCTTTCCAGACAACCCACTTCCTCTTCCTATGCAGTTTCCCACCTCCAGGGGGGCTGGGTCCCGCAGAACCAGAGAGGCAACTCCTGACTGTGACAGCGGCTCTGTCTCCCTTTGATGCCAGTGAGGGCCTGGTAGGTAGCACACGAGAAGACACCATGGGGGAGAAGAGTCCATGATTAGAAGTCTGTGTGTGCGTCCATGCACCTCCACATTTGCATGTCTCTGAAGCAGTATCTAGAGTATCCAGAGTGGTTGAAGCATAGGCTTCAACCTTCAGTGGTGTAAGACTCCCTGAGTTCAAATTTTGGCTCTGCCACTTAGTCTTAAGATCAAAAGAGACAAAGAAGGCCATTACATAATGGTAAAGGGATCAATTCAACAAGAAGAGCTAACTATCCTAAATATATGTGCACCTAATACAGAGCACCCAGATTCATAAAGCAAGTCCTGAGTGACACAGAAAGAGACTTAGACTCCCACACAATAATAATGGGAGACTTTAACACCCCACTGTCAATATTAGACAGATCAACGAGACAGAAAGTTAACAAGGATATCCAGGAATTGAACTCAGCTCCACACCAAACGGACCTAATAGACATCTACAGAACTCTCCACCCCAAATCAACAGAATATACATTCTTCTCAGCACCACACCACACTTACTCCAAAATTGACCACATAGTTGGAAGTAAAGCACTCCTCAGCAAATGTAAAAGAACAGAAATTATAACAAACTGTCTCTCAGACCACAGTGCAATCAAACTAGAACTCAGGATTAAGAAACTCACTCAAAACCACTCAACTACATGGAAACTGAACAACCTGCTCCTGAATGACTACTGTGTAGATAATGAAATGAAGGCAGAAATAAAGATGTTCTTTGAAACCAGTGAGAACAAAGACACAACTTACCAGAATCTCTGGGACACATTCAAAGCAATGTGTAGAGGGAAATTTATAGCACTAAATGCCCACAAGAGAAAGCAGGAAAGATCCAAAATTGACACCCTAACATCACAATTAAAAGAACTAGAGAAGCAAGAGAAAACACATTCAAAAGCTAGCAGAAGGCAAGAAATAACTAAAATCAGAGCAGAACTGAGGGAAATAGAGACACAAAAAACCCTTCAAAAAATCAATGAATCCAGGAGCTGGTTTATTGAATAGATCAACAAAATTGATAGACAGCTAGCAAGACTAATAAAGAAGAAAAGAGAGAAGAATCAAATAGATGCAATAAAAAATGATAAAGGGGATATCACCACTGATCCCACAGAAATACAAACTACCATCAGAGAATATTATAAACACCTCTATGCAAATAAACTAGAAAATCTAGAAGAAACGGATAAATTCCTCGACACATACACCCTCCCAAGACTAAATCAGGAAAAAGTTGAATCTCTGAATAGACCAATAACAGGCTCTGAAATTGAGGCAATAATTAATAGCTTACCAACCAAAAAAAGTCCAGGACCAGATGGATTCACAGCCGAATTCTACCAGAGGTACAAGGAGTAGCTGGTAGCATTCCTTCTGAAACTATTCCAATCAATAGAAAAAGAGGGAATCCTCCCTAACTCATTTTATGAAGCCAACATCATCTTGATACCAAAGCCTGGCAGAGACGCAATAAAAAAAAAGAGAATTTTAGACCTATATCCCTGATGAACATCGATGCAAAAATCCTCAGTAAAATACTGGCAAACCGAATCCAGCAGCACATCAAAAAGTTTGTCCACCGTGATCAAGTGGGCTTCATTCCTGGGATGCAAGCCTGGTTCAACATATGCAAATCAATAAACGTAATCCAGCATATACACAGAACCAGTGACAAAAACCATATGATTACCTCAATAGATGCAGAGAATTCCTTTGACAAAATTCAACAACCCTTCATGCTAAAAACTCTCAATAAATGAGGTATTGATGGGACGTATCTCAAAATAATAAGAGCTATCTATGACAAACCCACAGCCAATATCATACTGAATGGGCAAAAACTGGAAGCATTCCCTTTGAAAACTGGCACAAGACAGGGATGCCCTCTCTCACCACTCCTATTCAACATAGTGTTGGAAGTTCTGGCCAGGGCAATCAGGCAGGAGAAGGAAATAAAGGGCATTCAATTAGGAAAAGAGGAAGTCAAATTGTCCCTGTTTGCAGTTGACATGATTGTATATCTAGAAAACCCCACTGTCTCAGCTCAAAATCTCCTTAAGCTGATAAGCAACTTCAGCAAAGTCTCAGGATAAAACATCAATGTGCAAAGATCACAAGCATTCTTATACACCAATAACAGACAAACAGAGAGCCAAATCATGAGTGAACTCCCATTCACAATTGCTTCAAAGAGAATAAAATACCTAGGAATCCAACTTACAAGGGACATGAAGGACCTCTTCAAGGAGAACTACAAACCACTGCTCAATGAAATAAAAGAGGATACAAACAAATGGAAGAACATTCCATGCTCATGGGTAGGAAGAATCAATATTGTGAAAATGGCCATACTGCCCAAGGTAATTTATGGATTCAATGCCATCCCCATCAATCTACCAATGACTTTCTTCACAGAATTGGAAAAAACTACTTTAAAGTTCATATGGAACCAAAAAAGAGCCTGAATCGCCAAGTCAATCCTAAGCCAGAGGAACAAAGCTGGAGGCATCAAGCTACCTGACTTCAAACTATACTACAAGGCTACAGTAACCAAAACAGCATGGTACTTGTACCAAAACAGAGATACAGACCAATGGAACAGAACAGAGCCCTCAGAAATAATGCTGCATATCTACAACCATCTGATCTTTGACAAACCTGAGAAAAACAAGCAATGGGGAAAGGATTCCCTATTTAATAAATGGTGCTGGGAAAAGTGGCTGGCCATATGTAGAAAGCTGAAACTGGATCCCTTCCTTACACCTTATACAAAAATTAATTCAAGATGGATTAAAGACTTAAATATTAGACCTAAGACCATAAAAACCCTAGAAGAAAACCTGGGCATTACCATTCAGGACATAGACAGGGCAAGGACTTCATGTCTAAAACACCAAAAGCAATGGCAACAAAAGCCAAAATTGACAAATGGGATCTAATAAAACTAAAGAGCTTCTGCACAGCAAAAGAAACTACCATCAGAGTGAACAGGCAACCCACAGGATGGGAGAAAATTTTTGCAATCTACTCATCTGACAAAGGTCTAATATCCGGAATCTATGATGAACTCAAACAAATTTACAAGAAAAAAACAACCCCATCAACAAGTGGGCGAAGGATATGAACAAACACTGTTCAAAAGAAGACATTTATGCAGCCAAAAAACACATGAAAAAATGCTCACCATCACTGGCCATCAGAGAAATGCAAATCAAAACCACAATGAGATACCATTTCACAACAGTTAGAATGGCAATCATTAAAAAGTCAGGAAACAACAGGTGCTGGAGAGAATGTGGAGAAATAGGAACACTTTTACACTGTTGATGGGACTGTAAACTAGTTCAACCATTGTGGAAGTCAGTGTGGTGATTCCTCAGGAATCTAGAACTAGAAATACCATTTGACCCAGCCATCCCATTACTGGGTATATACCCAAAGGATTACAAAACATGCTGCTGCCATAAAGACACATGCACACGTATGTTTATTGTGGCACTATTCACAATAGCAAAGACTTGGAACCAACCCAAATGTCCATCAATGATAGACTGGATTAAGAAAATGTGGCACACATACACCATGGAATACTATGCAGCCATAAAAAATGATGAGCTCATGTCCTTTGTAGGGACACAGATGAAGCTGGAAACCATCATTCTCAGCAAACTATCATAAGGACAAACCACCAAACACCGCATGTTCTCACTCATAGGTGGGAATTGAACAATGAGAACACATGGACACAGGAAGGGGAACATTGCACACCACGGCCTGTTGTGGGATGGGAGGAGTGGGGAGGGATAGCATTTGGAGATATACCTAATGTTAAATGATGAGTTACTGGGTGCAGCACACCAACATGGCATATGTATACATATGTTACTAACCTGCACATTGTGCATACGTACCCTAAAACTCAAAGTATAATAATAACAAAAAAAGGATTGCAATAAGCCCTTGAACCTTACCAGTCCTCCGTTTTCTCATCTGTAAAATAAGGATTATAATAGCACCTTATAAAGGTCAATAGCAACAGCGTGCCTTCATGTACTCAGAAAGGGTTAACCATTACTGCTGCGATTCTGAATGAAGCTCTGTGCCCTGCCCTTACAAGTCCACAGTGCATGTATTTGGGGGTCTGTCTGTCCTAAAACACACTGTCTTTACAGTCGGAGAGATGTGCTTATGAATTCTGGCTTTTCTTCGGACAATTCCAGTGGCTTTGGACAAGTTACTTCACCCCTTTAAGCCTCGTCTTCCCCATTTAAAAACTCAGGCTGATAACAGAACTACTTCATACAGTTGTTATGAGGATTAAATGTGATAATGCAAGTGAAGTGTTTAGAATATTGCCCAGCTGAACAAAATTTGTAGTATCATTGTCATCATTATTGCCATGGTTGACATTTGGCTGTGTTACCCTGTTTAAAATGTTGCTCATTCATTCAAGAAGCACCTTTTTTGTTTTATACTTTCTAAGCTCTACCCACTGGGTTAGTGCTTGAGAGGAACTTGTCCTTATCCTCAATTAACTCCCCTCATGGTACTGAAATGCCATGGCAGAAGTCTGTGGGGGGAATTCATTTCTTAGTTTACCAAAATAGACTTTGAGGCCAAGAATGTTGAAGCCTTCTCACTAATTGGAAATGGAACCTGGATTCAAACCTAAGACTTCTGAATGTGGGTTTTTTTTCTTTGAAGCCATCTTTAGACTCATCCTAATGGGTTGCAATTATAAGGTGTTTTAAATTTTACAAGACAGTGAAATATCTATGATCTTACTTTTGAGTCTTTGTCAAGAATCTTGGTGAAATGATTATGGCATGTACTACAAATTCCTTCCTACAAGTGAGGATACTGAGGCCACAAGGAGATGCGAGTTGCCCAGGTGACATAGCTGGTAGATAATGGAAACTGGAGACCACCCAGGGTTCCGTACTGGGATCTCCTGTGCTGCTTCAATTACTAGGTGCCTTGCACAATGGTGTCTTCCTGAACTTTGGAACCCCCTCCTGAGTTAGACCCATATCTCCTTGCTGATACCCTGACTGCAGCTCCCTCATTGTGCTAGGGAGAGAGCAAGCCCCTTCTTCTCCTCTGCAGACTCTCACTGTGGCCATGCTGATTCATTCCTGAGGGCCTGCTTCTTCTTGTTCATGGTGGGGAGCCAGAAAAAGCCGATTCTACCAGCCGCTGTGCATGGGCCCATTCAGTGTCAACGGACCCGGGGATACTACCTCCATCATGAACCTGCCAAAGAGATTGACATTACTTTGCTGTCATGGCCTCTGCAAGCCCTCTGGGCCAAGGCCTGGGAATCATTCTCCTGCATTCCTTTCCAGCCTATTAAATCAAAGGAAGGAAATGAAATGAGCCTGAAAATGTGCTGTTTGGAAGCCCCCCAGGGTTCTGGAGAGTCAGTAATGCTTGGGCAAGAACTGTTCTCCCTTACAGAGTAGGGTTCTGTAGGGCAGCTGATGAGAAAAACAGATAATGTGACAGGGAGGAAATTGCTTCTGGACTGAGGATCATCTCCCTGGCTTTGGGCACCATCAGCCAGCAATGCTACTGCTTTATTCCAGAGGCACACTATGGTGTCTACTAGGGAAGTGCCAGAAGAATCAGCACGAATGAACTCTTTTTTGATGAGCCATCAGTTGGATTTGGCAAGAACATGTCAGCATGTGCAATCAGGCAGAAAAAGGGTTTCAAAAAAAAATTTTTTTTTAAATGAGTTCTATTTTGTTGTGAAATAAACACATTTCATTCAACATGTGAATATAATTTGAGGGTAGGGAATTAACGATTTTGAGCACCTATAATGTGCTAAAAGATGTATTAATAATGTCAATATTTTATAAAATATTTTGTCATCAGAGTAATACATGTGCATTGTTAAGAAAAATTAAGGTTAGGGTTACCCCATTTGGCAAGTAGCCTAGTTTGGCAAAAGTGTTGGCTGAGGATGAGAGAAAGCTAGAATGGATGGAGAGGAGGGAGATGGTAAATACGAACTATGGTGTCTTGGGTGTAGCTGTAGTAGTAGAGACTGTAGCTTGTCCAACATCCCACTAATGTTCTTTTTGTGAGACATTTTAGTTACTCTTGAGAGTAATTAGTTTTAAGAAGGAGTCAACTTCATGTGAGGCACTGCTGGATGTGAGCGGTGCAGGGGTGGACTGTCCTAGACGCTGGCGGTGCTCTCCAAAAGTTCCTGGGATCCTTTCGCCATTTCCATGTGGGCCAGCCTGACTTCCAGTGGCCAGCGTCTATTGTATTTGTCATTTATTCAAGAAGCACCTTTTTTGGTTTGTTTGTTTTATATGTTCAAAGCTCTACCCACTGGAGTTGGTGCTTGGGACACAGGTAAATAAGAACTTGTCCTTTTCCTCAAGTAACTCACTCATAGTCACTGAAACTCTGCAGCAGAAGTCTGCAGGGGAATACATTTTTTTAGTTTTCCAAAGTAGACTTTGAGGCCAAACATGTTGAAGACAGAGGTTAAACTTCCCAGTCTGTCTGAGGATTTGGAACTACAGTTCATGGGGCAAATCCATTCTGTTGTCTGTGTTTTTGTAAATAAAGTTTTATTGGAATACATGCATGCCAAGTCCTTTATGTATTGTCTGTGGCTGCTATTGCACTCCAGTGATAGAGTTGATTGAGTAGCTCTAACAGAGACTGTATGGCCTGGGAAGGTGAAACGATTTGCTATTAGGCTCTTTACAGAAAATTTTTGCTGACTATTGGCTTAGAACATGCTTGTGAAGGGGCCCAAATAGAAACACTGTCATCTCTAGGCCATGATAAGTAAACAAAGTTGAGTGGTTTGGTTACTGAAACTTGGAAAGGGTAGAGGTTTACAGAGAAGAGTCCTTTTGAGGAGCAGAGATCTGTAGTGGAGGGAAAGGAGGTCACCATTAGAGGAGATACCTGGGGATATACTTACCTTAACCTTCTTCCTTGACTCTAACTCTCACGAGAATTGCTTGTTTACCCATGTGATTCAACCACTAGACTGTGAGCTTCTTGAGGACGGGGATCAGGCCTTGTTATCTTTGCTAAGTCTACTTAGTTGGGAGCGAATAATGTTCTCAAATAGTGGCTCAACCAAAGCTTTTTGAATTAAGTGAACCAGCAACCCCCCAGCCCCACTTCTGCCAGTTTTCTTCTTGGCAACCAACGCCGTATGTACATAAAGCCAACAAGGCTGGAGGAGATCCAGAGGCTGTGGTCTCATAGCTCCCTACCACCCTCCCCAAGCTAGTTGGCTCAGATGCACGTGAACTTGACCCTGTAACTTTGGATTCATTATCTCTGTGTGCCAGCATTCTGAGACAATAAATTTTAGGCAGATGGCTTTTCAAAGCCAGTGACTCTGGGATTTGGAGCAGCCATCACCCAGATTGTAAACTTCCTTCCAGCCAATTCTTATTATCCCTGTCCTGGCCTATCAGTGAGGATGAGGCAGTCCTGGCAACTCCCTAAAAGGCTTCCTCATCTCCAGTAGGCCAGGCTGCCAGCATTTTCCCAAACCTAAATGATAATCTGAAGGTTTAAGTACACACTTCCAAAAGAGCAACTTTTCAAATTTATCATGAATGTCTCTGAAATGTGTTAATGCATTCAATTTCTGCTGATGGATGAAATGCTAATGCCATTATCATAATGTAGTGCCTAATTTTTTTGGATGAAAATTATATTGGGTTTTTGACATGAGGAGCAAAGTGGCAAATTGCAATAAACTGCAAGATAAATCAGTTATAATTCAGTAGTCATAGAGGCCCCTTGAGGGAATAATAACAGTAATAATAATAAAAACAGCCCCCTACAAAGTTTCTCATCAGGTCTTAAGACTCTGAGTGGGTAATATTTTGCTTACACATGCTGAGCCCGCACATGGTATCTTGGCTGTACTGATGGGCAAACATCAATCATGTTGGCATATCTGATGGAGCCCAATAGCACGTCAATTTCATGGTTGCTTCATAAAATTTATCATCCCTCAAAGCACAGTCACACATTCTAGACACTGCCACCACTAGGACCAATGCACTGGGTTATGGATGGGTTTTAAACCCAAAGTTTGCCCATTTATTGTGCAAATGTCCACACTCTGGATGCTGTGGGCATCAGTCACTTTTGCCAGAGAGCACCTGGCAGTGGTGCCTTGGAAATGAGTCTCAGAGTTGCTTTAATGCCCAGGTGTATGAATCTGGGCCAAATAGTGGGCAATTTCAGAATTATTCCGCTAATTGGACCTCTTTCAAATATAAATATGCATTTCATCCCACATAGCCCAAGTGGGAAGAGGAAAAATAACAGGATTCCCACTGCCAGGCTTTTAGGTCTATTTTCCAGACCTTAGCTTACTGCTAAGAGAGAAGAAGAATGTGTGGGGAGTAGCCACTAGGATCTAGAGACAATACACATACACAATACACAATTTGCACATACACATATATACATACATATAATACACACCACACAAAGCACACATGCACACATGTACATATACATATATACAATACATAGATACACACGCAAAGTATCCACACACACAATACACATACCACAGTACACACATATCCACATATATATGCACACACAATACACACATATAATACACATATACACACAAACATGCATATATGCACATGCACACACATATACATGTTTATATAGTTAAGTGAGATTTTATCTGGGCATCATTTTAAAAACTGAACAGATCAAATTCTGCTAGATCAGTTGTAGAAAAAACACACTGCCTCATCACTCCCCCTCCACACATGAAAATCTGGCCATGGTTTTTCTTTTTCCTTGAGATTTTATACCCTGCTCCCTGCAAGACAATATATTCTTATCCTTCCAAACCCTCAGACACTTGGTTTCCTCCAACGTTGTAAGGCTGTGCATGAAGATGCCCTCTATTTCTTGATATTTGTGGTTCCTATTTTCCCAGTTTGGTTCAGGGGAATTTACTTCTGTCCCAGGTCCCTTTGACCTCCCGATTCCCACGATCAGTTTAACGGATTCTTTAGCAGAGCCTGCCTAGCCATGAGATTGTGTTAATATGTCATTAATAGCTGCACTAGGCCCTGTCCAAACCCATTCCCAATACTTCCTTTTGGAAACCTATCAGCTACACTGAAGGGAAAGAGAAGTCAAGAGCACTGCCTATACTTTTTGATATTTTTAGCTGCATTAGGTACCAGGTCTCTCAGATGGTCTATTAACATTTCCAAGCTTGTCAGAAAATTTCTAGTTCAATAAAAGGGGAAGAACATGATTTTTAAAAAATAAAGAAAAATCGAGCCTGGGAATACCAGCAAATCTTCCCAGGAGAGTAAGAGCTGGTTATCTAATGGCTCTGTGCTTGCCTCTTCTGCTAATTAGCTTGCTGCCCCAACCAAGGCATCCTTCTCCCCTGGGCCTCAGTTTCCTCATCTGTAAAAATTAGCAGGTTAGATTGCTAAGGTTTCTCTGAGTTCTATCAAATAATAAAATTCATTGAATCTCCAGGGATTCAAATTCAAAATCAGATTAATTTTTCTTGGCCATGGTTTTGATTCGTGGTGAGCTTGCAATCCACCAAGACACTCGGGCAATTCATGAAGAGAGCTTTGCAGCTACCACATGAATGCTTCCTTTCCTTAAGAAGGAGGAGAGCACAGAAATTCACAATAGCCATGCACACTGGAGCATTTCCTATCATCTACTTATCCCTTCGTCTAAGGACATAGGGCTGCCTCATGAAGTCCACCGAGTGGCTCATGCAGGTCTATGCTGACTATGTTATAATTACCTGCATTGATGTCACAGCTTAGGTTGACCAAAGATTAGACATGGGCTAGCAACATCTCTATATCTTTATTGAGAATTGGGGTATGGCATTGGAGTAGGAAAAAGAGTGAAGGATTTGATACAGACAAATCAAGTTTTGAATTGTGGCTCTGCCATGTTTTAGCTGTGAGATCTTGGGCAAATTGCCTGGTCTTTCTGAGCCTAAAGAAATAACACCTTCACATGTTGAAGCAAAGTGGGAATTCTGTGAAATTCATAGCAGCTCACATCAATGCAAAAACTATAAACCCTAGTCACATGGACATTACCATTAAGGGGGACAATGTATATACATCATCTGGCAACATCAAAAATGTTCATTTCCTTTATGAGTTACCTTAATAATCCACTATAAGACTTACATTTTCACATTGATAAAATTTGAGAAATACTTGACATATCTTCAGCATTTTCCACCTCTTTCCAGTATTAGACATTTGTGATCTGCTAGAAAGCTCATAGCTATATTTAAAAATAAACTGTTTCAGCTGTAGATACTTTTCTTTTTGGTACATATATCTTGCCTCCTAATTTCTGTTACATTTATAATATATT
Organism: Gorilla gorilla gorilla; assembly: GCF_029281585.2. Lineage (NCBI taxonomy): Eukaryota > Metazoa > Chordata > Mammalia > Primates > Hominidae > Gorilla > Gorilla gorilla. The sequence continues at coordinate 140,131,419 of NC_073231.2, read as the reverse complement.
TTTTAAAATTTTTAGTATTATTTTGTAACTTTTTAAGATAATTTTAAAAGATTAGGAAAATTGCAAGAAGAAAACAATTAACACCCACATAATCACTAATAGTCACTAATTGTTAATATAAGGTGACTTTAAAAAGTTCATGGAAAAATGGAACTAAAAGATAAAAATAAAAAATATAAACTTTCTCAAAATAGGCTCCATCAAGTACAAGGTACTTTTCTAAGCAATGATACCATCCATGTATTTAGTCCATCCCTAAAGACCTGAGTGAGGGTCCTGGAAATTTAACCCTTACATTTTTTAAATTAGGAAGTAAAATGAAGTCAGAGGGAGCCAAATCATGACTCTAAGATGGATGTCTAATGATTTCCCATCAAAACTCTAACAAGATTGCCCTTGTTTGATGAGAGAAATGATAAGGAGCCTTGTCATGGTGGAAAAGGACTCCCTGATGAAGCTTTCCCAAGAGATTTTCTGCTAAAGCTTCAGCTAACTTTCTCAAAACACTCTCATAATAAGCAGATGTTATTGTTCTTTGGACCTCCAGAGAGTCAACAAGAACAATTCCTTGAACGTTCAAAAAACTGTTGCCATGGCCTTTGTTTTTGACTGATTTCCTATTGCTCTGACTGGACCACTTCCACCTCTTGGTAGCCATTGCTTTGATTGTGCCTTTTCTGTAGAGTAATACTGTTAAAGTCATGTTTCATCTCTTACTACAGTTCTTCAGGGAAATGCTTCAGGATCCTGATCCCACTTGTTTAACATTTCTGTTGAAAGCTTTTCTCTTGTCTGCAGCTGATCTGGGCATAATGGTTATGGCACCCATTAAGTGGAAAGTTTGCTCAACTTTAATTTTTCAGTTAGAATTGTGTAAGTTGAATCAGTTGAGATGTCTGTGGCGTTGGCTATTATTTGTGCTGTTAATCATTGGTTCTGTTCAATTGGGGCATGAAGAAGATTAATTTTTTTCCTCACAAATTGATGTGGATGGTCTGTCACTGAGGGCTTTATCTTCAACATTGTCTTGTCCCTTCTTAAAATGAGTTATCTATTTGCAAACTGCTGCTTTATTTGGAGCATTGTCTTCATAAACTTTTCATAAAGCATCAATGATTTCACCATTCTGGTAGAAGCTCTTTTCAAACTGATGTCTTATCCCAATAACTGATCTCTTGGCTAAGGTGGTGTCTGCTAGATTTCTTCACCATAAATACATCTATTTTCCCTTACTCATAAATACATAAATAGATAATCTATGAGAAATACTTTGAGACTGAGTAAATATCTTCTTCCCTAGTGAACTCTTAGGCAACGGTACATGACAGTTTATAAAATATGACCCTGAAACTCTTTGAGTTTCCTCCTGTGAAGAGGTCTACATTTTCTCCGATCAAATCTGGATGAGGCTGTGATGGCTTTGTCTACTGGAGTAAAGAGGATGTGATGCTGTGTGATCTTTGAGGCTGCCTTACTAAAGGTCATGCAGCTTGTGTTTTGTCCTCTTGGGCTGCTGGCCTTGGGAAGAACTAGGCAGCAAATGAGAAGTCCAACTACCCCGAGATTGCCATGCTAGAGAGGCCATGAATGGATGCTGTGGTCAACAGCCCAGCTGTGCTGCCAGCCAATGGCCAGCACCAACTGCCACCATACAAGTGACCAACCTTAAATGCTGCAGCCCAGCTGAACCTTAAAGATGGCTGATGCTCCATCTGACATCTGTAACCACATGAATGACTGCAAGCAAGAATTGCCCAGACAACGTCTTAAATTCTTGATCCACAAAATCATGTATCAAATAAAATGGTTGCTGTAGCGCTAGAGATTTGGGATAATTGCTATGCTGTAGTAGTAACTGAAAAGCATTCATTGATGATTCTTCCCTGAATCAATTATTATATTAGTGGTTGCTAAAATGCAATTTTTAAATTCCATCAGCCTCATTTTATTATGTGAATACTATTGGTTATTCTTTCTGGATATGTCTGCCTTACTCCTGGCTTACTCAAATTCTTTTAGGATTTGCTTCTGCTTATTGTATTATTTCTCCAGGAAAAAAGACCTCTGAGCTGGGACCAAAACAAGAAAGAAATGAGAATCTATTTCTTATTAATCTCTAACAAATAGTCCAGGGACTACAATGTCAGTTTCTTATAATAAGATGACATTTTTGTCCTTCCTTTTGCTAAACACTAATTGTAGCTCTGCATCAGAAAACATAGACAATGCTAGAAGTGCATTCATTGTTTTCTAATCACAACATACTTACTTTGTTATATGAAATTTATGTCATTTTCTCAGTTGAAATATGCTCCTCTAAAATGGCACTTTCAAAGTCCAACTACCATAAACAGAGCTCACCAGCCTCATTTCTCCCCTGCTGTCCTGTGGCCCCACATGTGTCTGCTGACCTAAGACACTGAGGCTGCCAGCCTCAGCCTGACTGTGTTGTTTTTGTAATGTGCAGTTGATTATCTTTAGATGGGGCCGGCACAGGAATGTGACCCCAAATTATTCTCCTTTTGTGAATTAGGTGGGAGGATGTGTGAAGGTAATAAAAGAGAAGGATAGGACTCTTAAAATCTTTTAGGGACATGAACGAAAATAATAAATCTGGGTCTTAAAATAGCCAGTGGGCTAGAATCACTAAAAAAATCTCAAGGGGAGAAATATTCATCAGCTAGAAGAGGAACATGCATACTATTTGCAGCAAACTAATATCAGCTTTATCTTTAGAGCTGTTTGTGTGCAAAATCCAGGCTTCTGCATAGAGGGGAATTTTGCATCTTAAACTCAGGAAGCAGATTTAAGGACCTACTATGCACTCAGTCTCATGGTAGGAGCCAGGGAGGGGCAGTTAGGAATGTAAAACATAATTCTCAGCCACGGGAACTTTCCACTTAATTGAGGGAGTCAAGACATACACAAATATGCTGCACTTTTCCTCCATTCTTTTTCATCTCCTTCAGTTATGTGCCTCCAACCACCTGCCACCCCCACCTCCCACAGTGATTAAGAAATAAAGCTTAGAAGCTTGATACGTTTATCTAATATGATTGGATTGTAATATTCTCAAACAAAAGTGTAGAGTCTTTTTCCTGATTGTAATTTTGGGATCCTTCATAGCAGGTGGCTTTTCTAGCACTGCGGACATGTGTGTTGAACTGAGCATGACAGGCTTGCATAAGCATTGATCACATCAATGGAACTTAACAAACTCACACTCTGCTTAGCATGGCGGCCTAGGCCCTCCCACCCCACTCAGCAATCTCTTCTTGTAGCTTTTTTTATGTTTTCTGCTCACAGGGCCTTATTTGTGCCTTCAGATAGAGTTCCCTGGCGTTATAGAATAGTATGAATTATCTTCCATTTCCCCTTTTCCCCAGAACCCTGTGAGTTCTGTGCCCATGTCTCTTCATCCAAGAGTTTCAGAAGTCCAGTCCAAATATTCCACCAGCACTGTGTTGGCACCAGCACTGTCCAATCAGAAAGGCCTTGGGCTTTCACCAGCTGCTTCTGCTGCCGTGGTGTGTTTCAGGTAAATATGAGATGACAAGCACCCAGGATCCCTTCCTAACCCATCTCCATGCTCATTCCGGGCTCACAGGGGACCCTACCCTGTTCTGTTGTTCCAGGGTCCCACTTGGTGGGACAAACACTTGGATGTGGACATTCTACAGCTCAGCCCACAAACCAAGGCTCACATCAAAGCCTTTCCAGACTACTTCAAGCCAGTTTATTCCTTGCTTTGTGCTTGCCCTCCCACTGTCCTCTGCAGACATTGATAATAACCCAACGAGGCTTGTCTTCCTGCGATGGGACCATGAGCCTCTGGAGGGCAAGAGACACATCTACCCGTGTTTGGCTCTCATCCACCCTTAATGATTGTTGTTGAATGAATAACTAAATACATACATACCAGTTTTCCAGATACCAGAAACAAAGCACTGCCTTTGTTGTCCACATTCTTTATAATAGCAATGATAACTAACAATGTCATGGCATAACATAAGTGCTCTAAATGCATTAGCTCGTTTAAACATCGTAGCAATCTTAGAAAGAATGCCTCTTATAAACCCCATTTTAAAGATGAGAAAACTGGAGCAAAGAAGAGTTAAGTTGATTCCTGAGTGTCACATAGTTGATGGATTGCTGAGCTGGATTTTGAACCATGGTAGTCTGTTTCTGGAATATCAGCTCTTAACTACTAAACTAAATTTCCTGTCTAGAATAGCCACCAGAGGTCCTTTAAATTTTCATCCTGATGAACCCAACTACCGGGCACAATTCTCTGTCCTTCCAACCTGCCCTGCAATTCTTCACTTTGAGTCTTTCGCTTGTCTGGTTTGCAGCTGTAGAGTCAATGATGCTTTCTCTACCTTCTTTCCTGTTGCTGTGCTCCTGTGGTCTTCAGGCTTAGCCTGACTGTTATCTGCTTCACCAGACTCCTCAGACATCCCAGCAGAGCTTGAGGTGTTCTCTTCTGGCCTCCCACAGCACCATGCTTATAATAGACAGTTCAGTATGTATCTGTAGCTAGGTAATTATTTATTTCCCCAGCACACTTGGATGTCTGAGTGATGAGCTTTCTATGCCCCTGGAGTATGTGCTTCTTATGTGTAGGGTCATGGATTTCTCATTTTCATTTCTTCAGTTCCTGACACCTAGTAAAATGCTCTGAGGTTGTGTACTGAACGGGGTTACTGGGAACCAGCATTGTTCTTATGAATGGATGCAGTTGGCTGATGTCTTATGATTTCTAGAGACCTGGACAGATTATTTTGTCCTTGGCTATCTTTCCTGTCTGGAATCATGATGCCTGAAATGCTCCCATTATTGAACTGTTCTTGCAAAATAAGTATTTCATCCTCTAGTGTTCTCGGTAAAACAAAATGTATTTGTGGGAAGAGCAGTGACTTAATTCTCTGAAACATGTGTGTGACTTGGAGGCGTGTATGTAGGCTGTGTCCAGGATTCTGGGCACTCACGGGAGGCAGGGAGGGGAGGCATGTGTTGCTGAAGCGAGCTTCCCCTCATTTCCAATTTTGTCGGGAGCCAGCCTCCATATATATCCCTTTTAGCACTTCCAAGTAGCAACACAAGTCTTCCAGATGGCTGTGGAATTACTTGTAAGGCAGCCTGCAGATGATTCTTGAAAAAAGAAAGTTCTCATTAAAAGTGAATGAAAGCGTGAATTTTCAACATGTCTGTTTGAAACTCTAAGAATTTTTAAGTGAAATTAGACTTATGTGGAATGAAGCACACCCAAAGCCCTTTAAAGCTTTGGAAGCCTATCTCAGTCAGCAAACTACACACAGACAGGGTGTTTCCCTTCTGTGTGGGCACTGCTGTGGGTGCCGGGGAGGCAGTGAGGAATGAGACAGGGTCCCTGTGCCCCAGGAGATTGCAATGTTTCCACAGACCATCAGCGAGTCTTCGTAGGCAATGGTTGGAATCCACTAGTAATTTTCAGTATTTTAAAATCCTAACCAACATCTTCTTATATTTAACCATAATAGCGTTGTGCAGGAGAATGGAAACATCATTTCTTTGCTGTTGCCTGGGATCATAGTACCTCTGTGTGTTTTACCACTGCATACCTCATTGGAAGACACATACTTTATTCCATAAGACACGATGGTTGAAGAAACCAATAGAGAGCACTATATTTTGCCCAACTTGAGGCTCATGAACAGGAGAGAATGGTAGATTTTCTTGGTGGGGACAATATTGCAGGGCTCAGATACAAGATGCATGTATGTGGTTCTATAAGAGCTGCTCTAGTGAAGTGTCTTGTAGGATAACTGTTGGTGGACACCCTCTGCTTCCCTGAGGTCATCTGCAGCCCCTTCTTTCCCAGTCTGTGGCATCATAAGTCCCTTGGCCCATAGGAGGATGCTTTGTCCATGTGCAGGACAGGTTGGAAGAGAGGAAGGTTAAAACCCTGAAGCAGTTCTCAGCCCATGAGGGAGGAGAGGAGCTAGGTAAGGACTCCAGTTTCCTTGCCTTTGGAGAGTCCACTTCTGAACTGTGCTTTGCAATCTCTCAGAGGGTCCCCTGTGGGACTGAGTCCCAGTGGCCCACAGTGGTGACCTTCTCATTACCCTAGCCTTATTAGCTTTCCTCTCATCATTGTCTCTCCTCCTCACTCATGCACCATGCTTGCTGGAATCATCTCCCAAATAGGACGCCTGTACCACATTTCTCCCAAATAAGGCACCTGTACCAAATTTCTGTCTTAGGGTCTGCTTCGGAGGGAGTGCAAACTAAAGACAATACATCAAAATACTGAGGAAGTAGAGAAGTACCTATGATAGAGGAGATCTGGGAAGACTACCACCGGAAGGTGGCTTTAAAGGTGACGGAGATAGGGTATTTTTCATTAGAACACCGCCATGGTGCTATAGCCACTGGTGGACTTAGGGTAATGAATCTGGCACCTGTAGGCTGGGCTGCTCCAGGCAGGGGCCCTTGGTATTGCCTGAAAGAACCTCAACTTCTCCCCCAGCACCTCTCATCTGGACCACATGGGGGCACTCTGCAGGCCGGGTGGTCAACTCTCCTAACCCTCGAAGTTGCTGGCCTTGCCACTCTCTCTCCTGTCTCCTCCACTCCTTACTTGATATGACCTGTAAGACTGTAAACTTGAGGGTCTGGTCTTTTTCTACTTCCTCAGCATATTGCATAGTTCCTGCAACATAGTAAATGCTCAATAAATATTTGTTGCTAAATAAGGTGTTTATCCTTTCCTCATCACTGCGGCCTTGAGCACCCCTCAGAAGACATCTCCCATGCCCCCCTCTCTGGCCACCTCCAACACATAGTGTTAGTCAGAGGTGCAGGAGGACATTACACCATTTAGACACCTTTCTGCCAGCCCAGGGCTTCTCAAAATTTAGGATATGTAAGATTCAGCTAGAGAGCTTGTTAAAACATCTATTTCTGAGCGCCAAGATGAAAGATTCTGGTGTGAGCTCTGAGAGTTTGAATTTCTAATAAGCTCCTGCGTGATGCTGGGATCATGCTTCAAGTATTGCTGCTCTAGGGTCCTGTCCTGACCCTCAGCTGTCAATTCTAAGCTGAGTGGTTACAAAGGTGAAATTCATTGGTCAGTACTATTTAGGGTTTTGGGACCAGCCACCAGTACCTTTTTGCACCCCAATGCTGATGTTTGATTCTAATAGAAGAATTGGGTGGATTTTTGATGGGCAGAGATGTGCTTTGATTGGTTTCAGAGCCTAATTGCTTTGTAATTATAGTAGTTTGCTGGGGCTGCCATAACAAAGTACCACGCATGGGTGGTTTAAACAACAGACATTTATTTTCTAACAATTCTGGAGGGCAGAGGTCTGAAATCAAGGTTTTGACATTGATTGATTTCTTCCAAGGCCTCTTTCCTTGGTTTGTAGATGGCTGTCTTCTCCTCGTGTCTTCACGTCATCACATTGTCTTCCTTCTTTCTGTGTCTGTCTGAGTAATAATGACAACAGTCAGATTGGATTAGGGCCCACTGTAATGACCTCATTTTAACTTAATTACCTCTTTAATGACCTCATCTCCAAATATGGTCACAATCTGAGATACTGGAAGTTAAGACTTCGACAGATAATTTTTTTTGTGGTAAGGGGGGCATAATTCACCCTGCAAAATAATATTCATAAGGAAACTTAAATCTTTTTGAGACTCAGTTTTCTCATGTGCAAGATATAGATAATACTTACTCCAAAGTGGTGTCATAAGGATGAAGTCAGCTGATGCTTGTGATGGCCCTTTGCTAGTACTAAAGTTTAAAACAGAAAAAATGCCAGCTATTCTATTACATTTCAACTTTTCTGAGGTTCAGTTCTTATACCATGTTAGGATCAGGTGTCATGTAAAAAGTACCTTTCCCTTTTCAATGATCTTAACCTCATTTTGTTCTATTAATTCTGCATAGCCATAAGCATGGTTGCTTTGAGTAAAGAAGTTGCAATAGTAAGGAGGCAACACAATTTAGTGAATGGCTAAGATCATGAAGGCATCCTCTCAGCTTCATGTCCTCCTGGAATGGAGGCACTTGGTGCATCTTCACCTTCGAAGATACCATTTACTTGCCTCTGGTTCTCTCCAAAGTGAACTGCTTCATTCAGGGGGCATTTAGATGTAGTGTCCTGATGCCAAGACTCCTGTCTGGGCTGAATTTCAAAGAGGATGATTCTCTTATTGTGGTCTTAAAGAGTGTCAAATTTTCTCAGCATGAGGCTTTTAGAATTTGGTACCCAAATGGCCTAAGAAATTCCCTTGTCCCATATAGGTGTTCAGTGGATCCTCTGTTGTTGGTATTGATGAAGGTCAGGCTGCTGCTCCAAGTAGCTGCTGACAGCAGTAAGGTCTACAACTCTGGGTGAAGCTGATGCAGTGACTCCCATTGTGTTTAAACTCAATGCTCCCTCCCTTCCCCTTGTTCCATATATCAAGTTGGATCTAATATCCTGCTGAATCTACCTCCAATATCTCTTCTGTAACTTCCCCTATTATTCCTCCCTTCCCTTTGTCGCTGCCTTAATTTAGGTCACCATCATGTCTTGCCTTGAAATAGCCTCTTAGCCAATCTCTCCTCCTTATCTTCCTCTAATCTACTCTGTGCCCTGCTGACAAAACTGACTTTATAAAACATAGATCAATTTTTTATCATTCCTATGCTTAAACCCTTCAAAGTTTCTGTGCTATTTATAGATTGCTGTGTCACAAATCATTACAAATTAGTGACTTAAAACAACTCATGTTCATCATCTCACCGTTATGTGAGGCAGGAACCTGGACACTGCTTTTCTAGGGACCCCTGTGTCAGGGTCTCTCACAAGTCTTCAGTCAAGTTGTCCAGGGCTGGGTCTCCATTAAAAAGTTGACGGGGGAAGGGCCTACTTCCAAGTTCACTCAAATTGTTGGCAACATTCAGCTTTCGGAGAGCTGTTTGACTGAGAGATTATGTTCATTGTTGTTAAGTGGAAACTGCCCTCAGTTCTTTGCCTCATGGGGCTTTCCAACATGGTCTCTTACTTCATCACAGTCAACAAGGAAGAGGCTACTAGCAAGAGGGACATCACAGTTTTCTATTATGAAAGTGATATTTCATTGCTTTTTCTATAATCCATCAGTTAGAGAAAGGTCATTAGGCCAACCTATATTCAAGAGAGATGATTACATAGGAGGAGATTACATAGGCAACTACCAAGAGGTGGGGGTCATGGGGTCCCCCTATAGTCTATCCAACACAGGACCTCACTGACCATGCAATAAATCCCAGACCCTCAGCTGGGGCAGGAGAACTCAATGGTTAGGAGTAGCAGAGACTGTGGCATCAGACAGAACTGAGTTAGAGTCCTGAATTGGTCATCTGTTGTGCTTAAACCCTCTAGGCCTCTGTTGGTTCATCTGAAAGATGGAAATAGTCATGGCACCTACCTCATAGAATTTTGGTAATGATATAAATGAGAATGTAAGAATTTGTGGAATACCTAATCAGGAACAGAAGCTCAATGATGTTAAGGATTATTTTAATTAGTGTTACCAACAAATTCTCAATAATCAATGTGATTGTTTCCCTTCTAGTTTTATATTTATCCTGCCTGCCTCCTCCCCTCATGCTCCCTTGGACTCCAGCCCTGATGAGTCGCAGCACATTTACCCAGATGTGCTGGCCTTGTTGACGTGGTGGTATCTTTCCCCATTCTCTTTCCACTAATTAGACTGTCCTTCCTGTCTCCGTCCCTCTTATCCAAGAGTGAAGGGAAATATCACGTCTTTTGAAGCCTTTTATGCCCTGAGGATGGCTGGGTGCCCCACCCCACAACATGCCCACTGGGGTCTCACAGTGTCCTGTATTTTTATCATCTGTGTGTCTGTCTTCTCTAAATGATACAGATCCTGTGTCTTTCCTTTTCGGGTCCTAAATACCTATCAGAAGGTCTGGTACCTAATAAGTGCTCAGTTTGTGTTTTAGGAAAAAATAGAATTATGGTAGAAAAATGTTATATACATGATATTGGGGAGGTGGATAGGGCTGTTAACATAATTAAAACTGAGAGAAATTAAGTGTTTTATCCAAGGTCACATGGTTAATAAATGGCAGAAGTAGATGCAAACCCAGCTTTGCTGACTGCATATAGGATGCTGTTTTGGGAACAAGTAAGTACTGGGGCCAAAGGGGAATGACGTAGAATACTTCTCTAAAGGTCTTTGTGGGAATAAGAAATTTTGTGAAACAAGAGAACTCTTAGAAAACTCAAGGCGTGTTGCTTAATTGTCAATGAGGTGCCTGGTTATTTGGAATAACAAGTGGATGACCTTGGGCCTGAGAACCTTACATCTGTACTGTTCTGGGAAGTTCTAATGGAGTTCATCTGATGGGACACACGTAATTCATAAAAGTAATCATCAGTGTTTCCTATGAATAGCCCTATTGTTTCACTGTTCTGCTGTTGAATGGGAATCAGTAATAAACATGGGAGGCAAGTAAAAGGAAACCAGCCAAGTAGTCTGTTGTATGGATCTCGAGCAGTAAAGCAGAAATTCATGAGATTTTTAAGAAAAAATAACTAAAAAACTCTGTAGTCAAGTTAACGAAGCTGTGATCTCATGAATGCTTAGGTTAACAAAAATAATTTCAGTTTTTAGAACATGGCAAAGTTTTTCCTGCTATCATTGGCTTTTAAATGTAATTTCACTGAATTTTTTCTTCGTTACTTTTTCTTATTTCATAAGTAACCTTGTGGCTAACATAAAAACAAACAAAAAATGGAAAAAACATATCTCATCATGCCTGGTAAATAAAACTGTTTGTATTTGTTAATGTTCTCCTTTTGTCTCTACGTTGGTATGCGTCCATCTTTTTGCATGCTTTTAATTCCAGTATTGGCATAATTTTTTACTGAGATTTTTAAAGTTAGAATTTTGGTCTTTGAGGATGCATTTGGTGATAGATACAGCTATTCTCTCACAAACATATTTAGTGATTTAATATATTATACCTAGTATCATTAACCAGTGTACATGGTTCTTATCTCTAGGATGGGAAATGATGGATATAGAAGCCAGTGAGAGCTCAGAATGCAAATGCAGTAAGTAACAATGCCAAACATAGTCATCACATTGATGCCACTTGTTGAGTTATGAGTTAAGTATCTTACATGAATTATTTTACTTAATCCTCATAACAACTTATTAAAGTGGTACTAGCATTGTTGGTGTTCTTACAGATGAGGAAACTGAGGTTCACCAATGCTAAGTAACTTTTCCTAGGTTATGTGTTTAATAAGTGGTAAGATCAGGACTTTGAGGAGGTAGGTCTGACCCAAAGTCCCATTAATTGTCTAATAATTTGCCATAACCCAAGGCAACAAAATTCATGTTCTGTCAATTTCACTCATCCACTTAAATCATTCAATATGGAACTATTGATCACGTGCTACGTGCCAGGCTGTTCCTTTCTGCCTGGAGCTGTCATTTGTCACTTCCTTAGAGAAAGTGTTGCTTTACCTTTGCATAACATGTTACCTTTGTCACTTTCTTAGAGAAAGTGGTTGTTATACTTTTGTATAACAGGTTACTATCTCCTGCCCTCACCATAGGCGAAAGGGCTTGGAGAAGGAAAGAGGGACACTTTGAAGATTGGGAAGTTGAAGGGCTATGGATTCTGACACAATATCAATTTAAAGCTATTCTCAGTTTAAAGGAAAAAACAATCAAACAAACAAATAATAGCAACAACCCAGACTGAGAAGCTGAAGACCTTCTTGTGCCTGGGGGCTGTAGATGCACATTTAATAGCTGTGTAACCTTGGACCTCAACCTGTTTGTCCTCTGGGCCTTCAATTTTCTTGTCTTTAAAATGGAGATAATACTCTATTGTGGGATCTGGCCAGCGGCCTGCAATGCAACGGGGCTCTCTCTTTGTTCACAGGCAGATCGGCAGGTTGAGAAATAATAGACACACACAAGATAGTGAAAGCTGGGTCGGGGGGGGGGGGGGGGGGCGGTCACCGCCTTCTGGTCCTGCAGTGCCAACAATGCACTGGATATACCAGCGTTTATTATTAAGTTTAGTGAGGGCAGGGGTAGGTTAGTGAGGGATTTAGGGTCATTTGATTATGAGGTGAGATGGTCACATGGGGATGAAGTAATTCTTTAACATAACATTTGTATGTGGAAGTACAGTACATTTGTATGTAGAAGTACAGTATACAGAGATAAGAATTTACAGTATAGTATGTGTGTCAGTAATTTCTAACAGAGCCTTAGAACAGAAACACATTCTTTCCATAACCTATGATTAGCAAGATATTAATCAACAGTAACAATTGCAACAAAAGCTGGTTACAAATAATCCATGGAAACAGGACGTGCAGCTAGACAACCGGTCAGACCAGAAATTCTCAGAAGGGAATATGCATTAACCCTAAAGAGGCCCAGAAGAGCCGCGGCAAGATGAGGGCGTTTATAGCCCTATCTTATCCATATGGACAGGCTCCCTCCATGTATCCATTTATAGGCTCTCCACAAGGGTCTCATTCCATTCCCAGAGCTATGAACATCTGCTTTTCTGGGATAGGAATCTTGGTGATGTGAAACTTTCCTGACTGCACGTCCAGTCATAGGCTCTCTGCAGGGGGAAGCACATCACATGCTGTTGGCTCGTTCTGGCAGTCCAACCTGGCATTGTCTTTACACAATCCTGCATGCAATTTTGTATTTACAATAATCAGGAGCATTTCATTTTTTATTCCATAGCAATAGTTTCAGGGGGTCTCCCTACAATACTCAACCTCCTTTAAAACATTAACATGAGGATTAAATTGTATTCTTAATGTAGAGTGGTAAAAAAACACCATCTACCTTCCCATTGTTTCAGAGGTTAGCAAATCAGTGGGCCAAATTCATCCTGCCTCCTATTGTAAATACAGTTGTATTGTAACAGAATTGTATCCATTCATTATGTTTTGTCTATAGCAGCATTCTACGGTGGCAGAGTTAAGAAGTCACAACAGAGATTGTATGGCCTACAAAGCCAAAAATATTTACTATCTGGTTCCTCACAGAAGAAGTTTACTGATCTTTGTTTGCTTTATATGTCCATATTTTGTTAACCAATTTACAGAGGGTTGATTTATTATAGAGGCAATGATGCAAACAGAGTCACATCTTTTGAGATCACCTATTCTGAGCCATTTTAATCCTGGTCAATTGGGTTAACAGAGTTGTAACCGAAGACCTAATGCTTTACTCGGCACTGGTGCTTTGGTTCGCAGGGACCCTGAAGACAGGATGCTCTAAGGGCAGACAAAGTCTGTTGAGGTAGATAGATCTGAGTTTAAAAATCCAGGCTCTACCCTACTTGCTGTGTGACGGGGCAATCACATTCCTCTCTTAGTCTTTGTTTTGCCACCTGGAAACATGGGCAGTGATGCCTAAATTTCAGTGTTTTGTAAGCTTAGGGATTTATGTAGGAAGGATCCAGAGAAGTGCCTGGTATAGAGTAGGGATCTGATAAGTGGTGACTATAATTATTACGAGTATCCTCCCTACCTTGGATTGAGTGGAGGATTTTGGGAAGTTATATGAAAACATTTGGACCTCATGGAAAGCTTCTAAGAAGTGAGAAACACTTGATCATAGACAATGGAGAAGAGATGAAGATTTCAAGCAATGAAGAATAAGAGACCTTTTTCTTGAACAGTGAGACCTTGCAGGGCTCGGATTGAGCAAAATAGGAGTCCTCAGTGAGCTCACCTGGCTGTACAGGGTTCATGAAAGGGGATAATCTGGAAGCAGGAGCACCTGTTCATGTCAGAGTGTAGATAGAAGGAAGGGAGTATGCTTTACATTTAAACCCATTTTGACTTTTGTATTAATAATATCCATACCTTTAACAAAATGTTTGCTTCTGTAAGCTGGGTGGTGAGCTGTAAGATCACAGTGAAACTGTTACCTGATGATTCTGGTTTTGCTCATTCATTCCTTCAACATACATTTAGTGAGAGTCTTTTATGAAATGTGCAATTTGCTAGGCACCAGGCAAATGGCAGCAGACAAGGAATCCACGATCTTTATATTCCTAGAGTGGTCACTTCTGCGGGTAAGACACACATAAAAGAGCCACTTCAAGTGAGGAGTTCCCTTATGGAAAAGGACACAAATGACACGGGGTCCTGATCTTACTCAGGGATCCCAGGAAAGCCTCACAGCTCGAGGAAGAAAATGTGAAGGTGAGAGGCCCAGCAGGAGTGAGGTTCAGAGAATGCCACCAATATCCTCTGCAGACTGGAGAGCATATACAACATTGAAGAGAAGCCTTCAAGATGCTGGATTGAAAGAACCCTCACCAAGAAGGACTGTATATATGAAAGCACAAAAGGATGCACTTGCATTCAAGATTTGGAAAGAGAGATATATTTTCAGTTTAAAAGACATCATTTCACCAGCCTGAAATATTTCAGTTTGTCCAATTTACATAACAAGGCATGTTACACAATACACGCAAAACATATATTAGTTGAAAAGGTTAATGTTGAAAAGGATTAATTTCTTCTCTAGCAACACAGACCTAATTAAATCTTTCCAGAAGCAGATGGACAATTCCACCCTCTAAATCGAGATATTTATGTAAATATCACTGAGCTAATTGATACTCAGCTGAATCAAAGGAAGGTAAACAATGTGCTTTCATGGTGTCAACAGTTGTGAGTTTGATTTACTGCATTAATGACTTCCTGGAACGAGCTATTATCCGAAGTGAGAGAGATTCTGGGATCTAATTTATTTTCTTGATTATTAGAGTCACACTGAAAATGAGTCCTGTTTACAGGAAGTATCCAGAGTAGAAGACGGGAGCTTTTCACAGGTCCTGTTTGTCCAGAGGTTAAGAGTCTCCACCAAGGAGCTGTGGCTTGCATGGGCATCCCATGACTTATTGAAGGCAAGGATTAAAATGTGGGACCTGTGTCATCAAATTTTGACCCCAGTGAGTCAAGGCAACAAGACTTGGGGAAGAGTCAGGACTGAAATTTTAGAGACCCAAGTCAACTGCCTGGCATCTCCACCATTATGTTTTGGGTGAGTCACATTTTCCAGCCCTCAGTTGTCTCATATGAATGGATACATTAGCCTTGGCTTTAGCATTTACAGGAGTGTGGACTTTGGGAACTGAAAAAGTAAATAGGAAATGCATTGTGAAACAGAAAGAACTGCATAAGTGGGAGTTGCCATTGTTATTAGAGGGACATTGTTAGTATTTCATTGCATTCTTTTCTTCTCTAGGTTATACCAGCCTGCAGGTAAAATGGCCACTCCCTGTTGCCAGCCATGTTGGCAATCCTGAAATGCATCTTTCCCACCTGAAGGCCTCCTGGAATTCTCTTTCCCCTGAGGTTTTCATGATGGCTCCTTTTCAGTGTTTCATAATTAATCTAAAATGTCGCCTTTTGGATAGATCCTCTCCATTCAGTCTAAGTAGACGCCCCTTCTTCTTTATTCTGCATTACCACATCTTGCACATCTTGGTTTATTTTTCTGTAACTTGACATCATCTATTTGTGATTAGTTGCTCATTTCTTTGTTTTTTTTTTGTTTTGTTTTGTTTTTTTTTTTTTGGTTAGTGTCTCTCTTTCCCACTGGTCTGTACATTAATGAAGGAAAGGGTTGTGTCTCTTCCATCCACCAACATGTTCCCAGTGCTCAGCATAGTGTCTGGCACTGGTGGATGCTCAATGAGCATTTGTTGAATAAGTAAATGGATGAGAATATTCTTCTTCATTATTAAATAATATTAATAAATAACAATAATTACTCATATTCTGGCTGTCACTCACACCAGAAGGATTTTTAGAACTCTGAGTCCTCGCCTCCTGGGTTATTCAGAATACCCAAAGGAAGGACTAAGTCCTCAAATACCTCTGGTATTGCCAGTTTCTCTGCTCTGGCCACACCTACTGCTGGGCCCTCCAGTGTCCACTGAGCCCAGTGAGCTTCTCACTGATGGCAGTGGCAGGCCATCTGGAGCAACTGCTGCCATTACTTCAGCTGCAGCAGAGAGACACAGTCAGAGCTGCATGCTTCATGGAGCTGGTGGGAGCTGGCAGAAGCTGGTGATAAGCGGGAGCCCCACCCTTCTGAGTTGGGGAGGGAACTCCCTGGGTGTTGCTGCCGCTGCCCAAGCCATGGCTGCAGACCTGGGCATCCTCGTGCTCTTGGGGCCTGGGAGCAGGCAGGAGCCCCACCCTCCTGGGTATAGTTGCAGCTGCCCAAACCACAGCTGCAGACTTGGGCCTCCTGCTCCATAGAGCAGGCAGAAGCCCTGCCCCACTGGCACAGCTGCAGCCATCCAGACTGTGGCTACAGACTCAGGCATCTCTGCACTCTTGGGGGCCCTGGGAGGCACCCCCACTCTTGCAGGCTTAGAAGTGCCTGCTCCTGCTGTCTGGCTTCTCCCTGCTGTTGGCACTGGCTCTGACCTTGGAGCAAAGTGGGGGCCATGCCTGGGCACTGTCATGGCCCGGCTGGGTACGTACATGCTCAGGGCAATGCTGACATGCCCCACCCTGCCACCTTGGCCCCCTCTGGACTTTGGGCACCAAAAAGCATAGGAGGGAACCCTAGGGGGAACTGATGGCAGTTCAGCACCAGCCCACAGGCATCCCTTGGCACCTACAGCCTGGGCACCATAAATAGCAGCAGAAGGCAGACAGGTTCCTGGGCAGAAGTGGGAGGGTACCTGGTGAAGCCCAACCTTCAGGCCAGGGAGGACCTGAAAGCTGGGGGCCATGCTGCCAGTCCCACAGATCAAAGTAGGAACTTGAGGTGTCTTTTCTGGGCCCACTCATAGCCACCCATGGACCAATGGATGTGCTCTTCCTCCCCTCTGAGGCCCATAAAAGCCCCAGGCTCAGCCAGAGCTGAGCAGAAGTCAGAATTATCAACTGCAGAGAGGAGCAACTCACTCCAGGGCCTCCTCTCTGCTGAGAGTTGTGCAGACAATGGGATGACCAGCTAGCTGCAGAGGGGAGCAGCTACCCTATCTGCTGATAGCTGGACACCTGTTGGGACAAATTGCCTAGCAGAGAGGAGATACCCTCTCTTCTAGGAGCTAAACACTCATTGGCACACCCTGGCTGTGGAAAGGAGCTTCCCCTGAAGGTGTCCTCTGAGCTTTTCTATCGTTCAATAAAGCTCCTCATTGTCTTGCTCTCCCTTAATTTGTCTGCATACCTCATTCTTCCTGGCCACAGGACAAGAACTTGGGATCCACCAAATGGTGAGGTTAAAAGAGCTGTGTCACAAACA
This sequence comes from Gorilla gorilla gorilla, assembly GCF_029281585.2. Classification (NCBI taxonomy): domain Eukaryota; kingdom Metazoa; phylum Chordata; class Mammalia; order Primates; family Hominidae; genus Gorilla; species Gorilla gorilla. The sequence continues at coordinate 140,114,103 of NC_073231.2, read as the reverse complement.
GGGCTGAGACATGCCCCTTGCTCACCACATTGTGGGTGAAGATAAGGAAAAAAGAGCTGTGCCCCTCCAAGACCTGGGAGCTCCTGGATCCAGGGCTGTGACTCCCTCTTTGAGGGCCTGTGGTTCCTGGCATCTGCAAGCTTCCAGGCACCACTTGTTCCAGTCATGGAAGCTGCTTGTGGTGCACCTGGTCCAGCTGCAGCCTCACAGAGCCGGCATCCATGCTGGCACCTGGAGCTGCCTGCCCTGCTGCAGCAGCTGGCATGTCTGACTGTGCACGGTGGCTGGGCCCCATGCTCACTCACATTACCCGTGCCGTTCCATGCTTGACTTTCTCTTGGGAGGCATGAGACCCAGGCCAGTAGCATGAGACAAGCACAGCCTGCCAAGCCAAGTGGTCAAAACAAGCCCAAATGGGCCTGAGCAAAACTCGGGCAAAGATGCCTCTGGCCATGGGTTTCTGGCCAGAAAAACAATACCCCAAAGATCCTATAACATCACCATGGTGCCTGCTGCCAGTTGGTGCTCCTGGTGCTCCTGGAGGGCTGCTGTCTCTGCTGCACCCTTGCTGGCTGCTGGCATTGCTTAGTCCCTGCTGGCGTGCCTGCTACTGTCCCTAGAGATGCTGGGCTGGTGCTTGGCCTTTGTCTTTTTTTTCCCCTAAGAATGCTAGTTTCTTGGTGCCTCCCTGAGTATATTTCAGATTGTTCTGGATGTTCCACTGTCCTGAAGCCACACTTCGTTCTGTGCGGGAGCAGAGGAGACTCCTCCTGCTTTCTAGTAGTCCTGGTGCATGGACATACACAGCACCCTCCCAATGCCGCACATCGGTTTTACTTTCAGTCATCTCTGTAATTGGGGCACTCTGAATCTGGAGCCTGAAGGAGTAGTTGAAGTTTAACATTCAGAGAGGAAGTGGAGGTGCCAGCTGTTCCCCAAATCATACTTCCTCACTGTGACCCAGGTGTTTGCAGATCAATGTCAAGAGTTTTTCCTTCAGGATTGTTTTCTTTTTTCCAGAAGGTTTCTTACAGCCTGATCTATCTGGGCACCAGGGAGGGACACAGATTAGACTTGGTTGTGGGTGTCCATGATGTGGCCATTTGGACTGAAGTGCTGTGGTCAGAAGAGATAAACTGGAGTTTCTCAAATAGAGATAGAAAATGTGGCACCTGCTGAGCCTTTATTCTGTCATTTAGAAAAGAAAGCATCACTTCTAAGACAGCCAGAGGCTAAGGCATTTCCCCCACAGAGGTGTCAGGCTCCATGGGTTACCATATATCAGGCAATTTTGCGCTTTGTCTATGCAGGTGTCTCTGTCTGGAAAACCCTTCACCCTTTTCTTCTCTGATCAATGTCAATTTTTCTTTGAAAGCCCAGATTAAATTCTACTTCCTTCATGAAGGCTTTCCAGTGAAAATTAGACAACAGTACATTGTAATATTGGTGTATTATCAGTGATACATCCACGCAACCATGCACACACACACACACACACACACAAGCACAAGATTTCTTGTAGAGAACTTCATTAATAGCAACAGCAAACATTCATTAACAAAAGTTATTACTTTCCACTTATTGAGTGCCCCCCCTAAGTATCTAATGTACACTATGTGATTTAATCCCTGCAACAGCACCCACTATTATTAATCTTATTTTGGAGTAGACAAAACTGAAGCTTCAAAAGTTTAAATAACTCACCTAAAATCATACAACTGGAGACTTATTCCAGCCTTTTGTATTTGGACAATTCTAGGGCTTCCAGAGTTAGCCTCTAGACTCCATCCCAGTGTTGAAAAAGAAAGTCACATGGGTAGAGACAGTTCATGAACACAGTGGTGGCCAAGAGCTGCCTCCTCTGCACTTCCTGTTCTGGCTCCCAAGGGATGCCAAGGCTTGCTCCTTCCCACGTTACTAAACATCTCCTCCGATATGTCATGCACGCAGCTGCCCTGACTCAAACGTAATGAGCGCTCCACCTCATGATAGTCTTGCTATATACAGGTTGTCTGTTAGAAGGTACAGGGAACACCATCTTGTAGAATCTGTTGATTTCCTGATATTTAGATTTTCTTCACTTTTTGGTCTTCATCTGATCAAAGCACCACAAAATCTTTGTAGGCACAAATAGTCTCCATAACAAACACACTGAATAATGTATTTAACAGCATCAGCAGTCTGTTTCCTTTCTGAGTACCCTCTCCCATTAAATCCCAGATCCAGCAGAAGTGAGCCCAGTCCTATGCAGGCTGCAGGGCCCACTCCCACAACCAACTGTACACAACTGGTCAGAGTGCCGGAAACTCTTGGCAGGATGGATTGGAGTTGCTCTCAGGGCTGTTCTACTGATGCTGGAAACTTTAAACTTCATGGCAGCCCCTGGGGCTTCTGCAGAATTACTAGACTCTCTGCTCACTTTTATCCCTGATTCTACCCACATCTGGGGTTTTATGTTCTGAGAGGGAAAGCCTAGCTTGGAATCCTCCAACAGCTGACTTAAATCCTGTTCATCTCTTTGTTCTTCCTGTGGGCTAGACTTGAAGTTGAGTTGAATAGTGATTAAGAGCACACACTTGGGAGGAAGATTCCTTGGGTCCAAATATTCCTCTGCCTTATTTCCCTAATGTGTGGAGAATAGAAATAAAAATAACATCTTCTTTACTGGAGTGTATTCTGAATAACCCAGGAGGCGAGGACACAGAGTTCTAAAAGTCCTTCTGGTGTGAGTGACAGCCAGAATATGTAGTGTAACCATGCTTAGAATATTCCAGGCATGTGATAAGCAATCAGTAAAAGTCTCTTATTGCATCTCTGTTTAAGGACAGTACTTGGGATGACATGGCTCCATATCCAAGTCATGCTTCTTATCTGTGGAGCCAACCACGCTATACTCCTATCTCACTTTCCCACAGTTCAGCCAGCTGCCTTCTGCTTTTTAAAACTACCTAGACCTATATTAGTTTGCTGCACCCCTCTGTGACTCATTTTAAAGTTGAATTGACGATCTCCTTAGGCAGCAGGTGTATTTGTTAAACAGGCTAGAGCTAACATCCAATTGAGATGAAATTGCCGTGTGTCTGTGAACCCAGTTTGCCACATCTGTTCCTCTTTGTTAGAAACACTTAACACTCAATTTCTCTATCCTTTTTTTTGTGTTTGTGACCAACTCTCAGAATATTTTATAATTGGCCTTTCCTGCCTCTGATCCCCTCAAAGATGCTGCAAAAAGACCGGCAACCTCATTGTCCACTATTAATGTTCAGAAGGAACTGGGGAGAATTCTGGTAAGAACCATTCTTGATCTTGTGTCTCTGTGGCCTTACTAGCATTGAGGAGGCCCACCTGAGACCACTAGACTGGTATTGCTGCAGGGGTAATGTGCATGCTGACCATCAACTATGATTATTGCCATTCCTGGGTTGCAGATGAGGAGCCTGGGGTAAGGTAATTGCCTTTTCAAAGTCAGGCAGCTAGTAACTGAGATGAGAACCAGCACAGCAGAAGGCTTAGACCAAGAATTTCCTACAGTTTCTGTCCATAGGCACCGACCATGTGATCTGGGGATAGTGACTTAGCCCCTCAAACTTCAGTGTTCTTAGCTGTTGAATTCATGACTGATAACACCCTCCTTCAAAGTGCTGGCATGAGGTCTTTGTGAGATGATGCTTGTCTATGTTTTGCACAGTGCCGGCAGCTTGTGCAAACAGTACCACTTGTCCTGACTCTTTCCCAAGTCGTACAGGGACTGGTCCCTCGTTACATCTGCTGCTCCACATCCAGCCATTCTTTCACCTGCCTTGTCAAATTCTTGAGCCCTGCACAAATCAGAATGGCTCCCTCAATCTATACTCCCACGGACCTTTCCTAGTACCTTGGTGTCAGCATCTCATTCTCTTTGCTCAATTTTCTGCCTGTCTCATCTGTGGACTATGGGTCCCTGTAGGGCATGACTAAGTCATTTGCAAGCTGAGTTTCTAATAGTGCACTTGACCCTTCACAGGTGCTGAGTGGGGGAAGCATATTCTCTGACATGGGTTCAGGGATGCCGACGTTTTGCCAGGTGACCTTAGGAGAGCCATGTCACCTCTTTGGAACTTTCATCTCCTCTTTCATAAAATAGAACTTGTATTAGTTTCCCAGGGCTGCTGTAATAAAATACCACAAAGTAGGTGCCTTAAAATGACAGAGATGTATTCCCTTACAGTTCTGGAGTCTGGATGTCTGAAATCAAGGTGCTGGCAGGGTTGGAGCCTCCTGAAGGCTCTGAGGGAGAATCCATTCCACGTCTCTCTCCTAGCTTCTGTTGGTTGCTGGCAATCTTTGGCATTCTGTGCTTGAGGCAACATGCCTCCATCTTCACATGGCATTCTCCCTGTCTTTCCCTGTGTCCAAATTTCCCTCTTCTTCTTCTTCTTTTTTTTTTTTTTTTTGAGACGGAGTCTCGCTCTGTTGCCCAGGCTGGAGTGCAGTGGCACAATCTCAGCTCACTGCAACCTCTGCCTCCCGGGTTCACACCATTCTCCTGCCTCAGCCTCCCAAGTAGTTGGGACTACAGGCATCCGCCACCATGCCCAGCTAATTTTTTATATTTTTAGTAGATGGGGTTTCACCATGTTAGCCAGGATGGTCTCAATCTCCTGACCTCGTGATCTGCCCACCTCAGCCTCCCAAAGTGCTGGGATTACAAGTGTGAGCCACCTCTCCCTTCCCAAATTTCCCTCTTCTTTTAAGGACAGCAGTCATTGGATTAGGAGTCACTCATATCCAGTATGGCTTCATCTTAATTTGATTGCCTCTGCAAAGACCATATTTCCCTAAGTTCACCTTCACAGGTGCTGGCAGTTAGGAATAGAACACATCTTTTTATGGGACACAATTAAGCCACAACAGAATGAACATAAAGAATGATAATGATAATGCCTATTATTTGGTAATTGTTTATATGTGCTGTAATTTGATGTCTACATACATTACCTCTTTACTCTTCATAAAGGTTGTATTACTATTTCCAGTTTACAGATGAGGAAACAAAGACCTGTAGTGGTTAAATAACTTGCTCAAGGTCACACAGACAGAAAGTAGCAGAACTGGGGTACAAATGTGGTAGACTGCAGTGCTCTCACTCTGAAGCCCTCCATCATTCAGGAAATCACACCTCCCTTGTGGTGTGGGTGAAATGAGATAATGCACTTGAGAGTTAAAGTCTGATGCCTGACACATGGCAGATGCTCAGCAATATGAGTTGCGTTTCAATCTGTGCAATGCTTCTGTGCCACCCTGCACTTCTGTTTCCATGTCCTCACCTGGCTGCCTCCTTCTCTCCGCCTTTCGTAAGCACGTTTGGCATCCTCCCTTGGATGTCTGATTGGCATCTCAAACATAACATGTTAGAAACAGACCTATTGATTTTCCTTTCCAAATCTGCTCCCCACTCCCAAGACTTCCCTACCTTAAAAATGGTGCTGCCATCCACAAAGTTGCTCACGCCACAAACCTCAGAGTTAGCTTTGTTCTGTCTTTCACACATAACCCATTCTCTTCCATTAGAAAGTCCTGGCCACTTTACTGCAAAATACATCCCAATTCAATCACTTCTTACCATATTCCCTGCAACAACCCCCGTTCCAGCTACCTTATTTCTCATCTTGACAAATGAAATAGTTCTAACTGGTTTCCCTCCAGCCTTGTTCCTCTGCAGCCCATTCTCCACGAGGGGGGTTGACTGGATGATCTTTTTAAAAAGTAATACACGTGATGGCAGCGCTTCTCTTAAAACTCTTCAATGTCTTCTCATCACATGTAGAGTAAGATCCAAGGCTTGCCATGGCCACTGCCATCGCTTAGACTCTGTCCGCAACCCCCACCTCCACTCCCGCTGCTCACTCACACCACTCCACCTTTTCTCTGTGCCTTGAATGTGTCAAACTCATTTCTGTCCTGGAGTCTTTTGCAAGAGCCATTCTTTCTGCGTGGAAAGCTGTTTTTCCAGATGTGGTTGTCAAACGTCACCTTCTGAGTCTTTCAGAGCATGTCCTTGGTTTAATCAATGCTTCATCCCCAGGACTTAGCATAGTGCTTGGTATACAGTAGGTGTAGAAGACATATACCTTGTACAACAAATGTACAACAAATATACATTTGTTGACTTGATGGAATGGAAGAGTCATAAATTCAGAGATTATTTTGCATTCATAATCCACTGTGTCTGGCTTGTAGTAAGCTCATGTTAACTATGTTTAAATGAATGAATAATGTGTATTTGTTAGATCTGGGGTTGCAGACTAGGGACTCAGCTAAGGAGGCCAGGGTGCTTCCTTCACGTTCTGCACTCAGCTTTCATGGCATAGCCTCTATCTTAGAGAAGACAAATACCTCATAATTTTCTTTCTTTCTTTTTTTTTTTTGAGATGAAGTCTTACTCTGTCACCCAGGCTGGAGTGCAGTGGTGAGATCTTGGCTCACTGCAACCTCCACCTCCCAAGTTCAAGTGATTCTCCTGCCTTAGCCTCACGAGTAGCTGGGATTACAGGTGCCTGCCAACATACCTGGCTAATTTACATATTTGTAGTAGAGATGGGGTTTTACCATGTTGGCCAGGCTGGTCTCGAACTCCTGACCTCAGGTGATCCACCCACCTCGGCCTCCCAAAGTGCTGGGATTATAGGCGTGAGCCACTGCACCCGGCCCCTCATCATTTTCTAACTTTCTGTTAAAGGATGATTTTTCTAATTCCTGCTCTATGTCTGCTAGGCTGCATTTCAGCAGTAAGCAGGGGCGGGAAAACTGAAAACGGGACTGCCCTTCTCTCTTGGGAGAAGTTAGCATTTAGACTGCCTAATGCCTCCATTCCTGGCCACAGCTCTGTAATTCAGCCCTCAGCCAAACAGATGGACAATGGTACTGATGAAATGAAGATATTCATGTAAATATCATGGCACAAATTGATGCTCAGCTAAACTAAAAGAAGGGAAACAAGATGGGTACATGATATTAACAGCCGGCAAGATAATGTACCACATTAACGACTTCTCCTGGCAAGCTGCTATCGGAAGGACAGAGATCCAGGATCGAATTCATTTTCTTGATCAGTGAAGCTGAATGCAGAGGTGACACCTGGTACATGGAGCCTGATAAATCATACAACTCGTAAATCACCCGGCCCTGATAGGAAAATCTCAGGGGACTTACGCTGGATGCACTTATCTTGGAGAGCAGGCTTCCAGCAGGATTTAAATAGTTTTGTTGTTCTCATTTATCACTAGTTTTTAAGTCCTACTATGTGCCACTTTCCTGGGTGCTGCAACTATAAAGATAAATATGATGCAGACACTCTTCTGTGACTGTAGTCTAGAGAGACAGAATCATAATATGTATAGTCCAGGATTGTAGAGAAACCCCATGTTCACAGTGTTTGCATAAAGGAGAAGGTGGTCAGTTCTTGCACTGGGTTAGGAATTCTGTAGGCTTCATAAAGAAGGTAACACTTAGGGACATGAGTAAGGGGTTCAACAAAGATAAAGTCAATCTGGACAGAAGGAATAACAATCACAGTAGAGTGAAGTTTGAAGAGCTGTGAGTAGCAGGATAATAATGAGATTCAGAAATTTAAAGGACACACTCAGAGAAAGACTGGAGAAGTGTAAAGGGTTTGGATGTGAAAGGACTCAACAGGCAAATGAAGTCGGACTTACTCCTGGAAGTCTTAGAGAGTCACTGCATAATCAGGTTTGTATTTGAGAAAATAATCTCTGGACTGCATTTGGAGGATGGATTTGGGGAAAAAAGAAGAGAAGGAGCTAGGCACAGTGGCTCACGCCTGTAATCCCAGCACTTTCGGAGGCCGAGGTGTGCAGATAACCTGAGGTCAGGAGTTCGAGACCAGACTGGCCAAAATGGTGAAACTCTGTCTCTACTAAAAATACAAAAATTAGCTGGGCATGATAGTGAGTGCCTGTAATCCCAGCTACTTGGGACACTGAGGCAGGAGAATTACTTGAACCCAGAAGGCGGAGGTTGCAGTAAGCTGAGATTATGCCATTGCACTCCAGCCTGGGTGATAGAGCAAGACTCTGTCTCAAAGAAGAAGAAAGAGAAGACTAGAGGTAGGGAATAAAAATTAGGAGGCCAAATCAGTAGTGAGAACTGGAACTGGGGCAATAGCTAGGGAACTAAAGTGGAGAAGAGCCAAGTAAGAAATGTTAAGGGAGAAAAACAGACAGAATGATGCTACAACAAGCAGATAGAGTTGGAATGAGAGTCATGTTACACAAGTGGACAAGACAGTCAATTGAATAAAATGACATTTGTCAAGGCTTAATTAAAACACATTAGCCCTCGGATTGAAGGACAGGCAGGAGAAACATCTGTTTCCTGAGTTACATGGCACATGTACTGAAGAGTGTACATTTTTCTCTCCAAAGTACTCTGCAGGTGTCTCAGGTTGTACACTGTGCCTGGGATGGGCTCCCTCTCCTGTGGACATTTGGGACCCTCCAGTCTGCCCCTTCTTCCTGGCCCACAGACCAGCACTTTTTCCTGTCAGACTCCTTTAGTTGGAAAACTCTTAGATAGTCATATACACTGTGTCCAACACTGAAAAAAGTTCAGAGCTTTGGGTTCACCTTGACCGCCCCCCATGTTTCCTAAATCCCATTTTCAGTCTTCTCTGAGCCCTAAAGTTTCTATTCCCTAACCATAGTTTGTTTTTCCCCCCATCCCACTCTCTACTACAATTTGCTTTTATATTAATTTTCTAGGGCTGCTATAATAATATAAACTACATGGCCTAAAACAACAGAAATTTATTCTTGGCCAGGCGCAGTGGCTCATGCCTGTAATCCCACCATTTTGGGAGGCCGAAGCAGGTGGATCACGAGGTCAAGAGATTGAGACCATCCTGGCCAACATGGTGAAACCCCGTCTCTACTAAAAATACAAAAAATTACCCAGGCGTGGTGGCAGGTGACTGTAGTCCCAGCTACTTGGGAGGCTGAGGCAGGAGAATGGCTTGAACCCAGGAGGCGAAGGTTGCAGTGAGCTGAGATCATGCCACTGCACTCCAGCCTGGTGACAGAGTGAGACTCCATCTCAACAAAACAAAACAAAACCAAAACCAGTAATTTATTCTCTTACTGTTCTAATCTGAAACTGAGATGTGGCCAGGACCCCGCTCTCTCAGAAGGCTCTTCCTTCTCTCTTCATAGCTTCTGGTAGTTGCTGGTAATTATTCTGGGTGTTCTTTAGCCTGCAGACACATCACTCCAATCTCTACCACCACTGTCACATGATCTTCTCCCTCTGTATGTCTTTGTGTCCAAATTTTCCTCTTCTTCTAAGGACTCCAGGGATTGGAGCACACCATTGTTAGTTATGACCTCATCTTAACTTGATTACATCTGCAAAGACCCTATTTCCAAATAAGATTGTGTTCACATATGCTGGTTAGGAGGTGAACTTATCTTCTCGGGAGAGATTGTTCAATCTACAACACCTTGGGTGCAACCTTCACTATCTCTTGATGGGACAAATGTAATGGCTTACCAACTACTCTCCTTGGGTCCAGTGTCATTTTGCCTCCCAGTTCACTTTCTACTCTGTCACCAGAAGGAATTTTCTACAATATAAGTCTTGTCCTGTCATTATCTTAATAAAAACCCTTCAGTGTTTTATCAAGTCAAATACCCTTTTGAGATAAGGCATTTTGTTATCTGTCTGGCCCTTACTAACATTTCCATACTTATTTTTCAAATTCTTTGTTCCAGAAAAGACAAAATACTTACAACTCCATTGACCCCAGCCTCTTTATGCCTCCGGAACTTTGCTCCTTCTGTCTTCTGTGATGTTTATCTTACCTCATCTTCTTAGTAATATCTAATCTTACCTAATCTTACAAATCTCAGCTCAAGCATCAAGTCCATTATGCACAAAGTGGTACTCCCTCCCTCTCCAGGTAGAACAGACCACTCTGTTTTTCATGTTCCTACCATTCCCAATAGACTCATCACAGCCCTTGTGACACATCATTACACTGATCAGTTTACATAGTTATCTCCTCTGCTAGACAGCGAATGCATAGTATTTTATTCCTAGTGCCCAGCTCAATAGAATTCTCCAATAAATATTTGTCAAATGAATGCACAAATAAATGTATGAATGAATACAAAAGGTTCCGTCTTTCTGTTTTCTCCAACCCAGGCAACCCAGAAGGGGTTGGCTTGAAAATCACTCTGGATAACCCTATAATATATAGCATATTATAAATATAAATATATTATAAATACATGTTATATGTTATTATTGGAGGATTACTCAGAGTAATATTATATATTGCATATTAGAGGGTTACTCATAGTAATATAACATAAGTCAAGGTTCTTGGTCCAGTCTAGAGCAATGATTGAAGGCTCATTGTGTGCTGGGTTTTATATAGTTCTGTGCTAAGAGGCTTTGTAGTATTGGTTTTTGACTCCCCAGAAAACTTTCCGATCAAGGAAGGTTAAGCTTATTAAGATGATTTTTTATTTTATTTTATTTTATTTTATTTTATTATTATTATACTTTAAGTTTTAGAGTATATGTGCACAATGTGCAGGTTAGTTACCTATGTATACATGTGCCATGCTGGTGTGCTGCACCCATTAACTCGTCATTTAGCATTAGGTGTATCTCCCCCCTCACCCCACCCCACAACAGTCCCCAGAGTGTGATGTTCCCCTTCCTGTGTCCATGTGTTCTCATTGTTCAATCCCCACCTATGAGTGAGAATATGCGGTGTTTGGTTTTTTCTTCTTGCAACATCACCTCAACAGTCTCATAGTATCTTCAAAATAAGAAATGAAGAGAGTGGATTAGTAGTATTTCAAAGTAGGTGATTTCTACCGTGGTTTCAGTCTTCACTATCTCTTGAGTGGTAGGGAACTGGTTGCAAGGTGGGGAACTAGTTAAGATTGAGCAGAGTTTATAATGTGAACACTTGATTTCTGTGCATGGCAAAGCGGGTGAGGTTGATGTGTGTATTGATGTTGTTAGCCCTGATATGTAAGCTGATCAATTAAGACATAGCCTTATTTTTTAAGAGAAGATATTTTTTGGAAATGAAGACAAATTATTTTTGTTTGATCTCAATATTGCCTGGCACAAAACAGGAAAATATGCTTTGTCCCAGAATTATTTAGCACAGAAACAGAAAAATATGTTGGTTCAATCCCCAGTAGGTTACGACAGACAGGGGCAGTACCTTACAACATGCTGCAGTGAAGCCCATTGTACTTGATATTCATTCTTTTATTCATTCATCTACTTCACCTTCTTTATTTTATACACTTATTTTCCTTTATTAAGCAAATGTTTATTGAGAATTATAGATTAAAATAATTATGTCCTGAGATTCTAGGCAAGGAGCTGAGCATTAAGAAGTAAGAGAATGAGAAATGGGGTCCTACCATAATGACAGGAAGGAGTGAGCAGACTGCAAATGAATGACTGCAATGCTGCAAAAGACATTCTTATTTTTCAAAGTGACGTCCATGGACCACCTGCAGGAATATCACCTAGGCTGCATTTTTAGCATTTAGATTCCTGAGTGCCAGTCCACATGTGCTGAGTCAGAATTTCTGGGGATGGGGCTCAGGAATATACATGTGCATAGTCTTTCCCAGTATCCTCATGCTCACTTACCTTTGAGAACTACTGGTCAACACAATGAGAAATGCTCTGCCTGTCGAGATCATAATAAATTCAAACATATCCCCAGTGAGATGCAAACAATTACCACAGGAGTTAACAAGTATTACTAAATAGGAGAAGTGTAAGGATGAAAGGGCATTTCAGAGCTCAGAGTGTATCTTGGTTTGTCATGTCCTTGGAATATCAGAATATTAGTGGTTTATTTTCTTCCTCTTGTTCACATTGAGATGAGACTTTGTTTTATAATTATTTCCATAGACCATATAATTCTCACAGAAATCCAGCATGGGACAGGATGTCCTGACACTCCTGGATGCCTAATCAAATGTGCATGGGAAATGTGACATTTCTCACTGAGGTTAAAATTAACTGGAACAGCCTGTAAGATCTCTTTTTAATCTAACTTCAAGAAAATCTTTTTTTCATGGAATAATTTAAAATTTTTAAATGTGCATGTTTTAAGCTTCTGTTGAGCATTTCATTTTCTTCTCCAAATTACATAATTCTAGAGCCCTTTTCAAGTTATTATCGACTGGGCCATTGTCTGAAGACTGAGCTTGAAATGCAGCTAAACTACTGCATGGCAGAACACCGAAAGTCCCAGACTAGAAACATGTAGCTCTGAATTCTGGTCTCACTGTCTCACTAACCAGCAGGGGGGTCTTGGGTAAGTTTCTTTACATATCAAACTTACTTTTTCCTCACTTTTCTTTAGCAAAGATCACGACTCCTCCCTCAGGATTGTGGTAGGTTGTTTTGTTTTCCCCCCCCCTCTCTGAGACGGAGTTTTGCTCTTGTTGCCAAGGCTGGAATGCAATGGCACAATCTCGGCTCACTTCAGTCTCCGCCTCCCAGGTTCAAGTGATTCTCCTGCCTCAGCCTCCCAAGTAACTGGGATTACAGGCACCCGCCACCACACCCGGCTAATTTTTTGTATTTTTAGTAGAAACGGGGTTTCAACATGTTGGCCAGGCTGGTCTCAAACTCCTGGCCTCAGGTGATCTGCCTACCTCAGCCTCCCAAAGTGCTGAGATTACAGGCCTGAGCCACTGTGCCCGGCCAGGATTATGGTAGTTCTTAAATGAGATAATGTGTGTGATGTTTCTGGTTTTGTATTTGACACTAAATACATGATTAATAAATATTGATGCTCTTGCAAGATAGGTGCCTTTCTTTATGTATCCACATAATTTTCAGTTGGGAGTTCATGGCCATAGAAAACTTACTGATTAAAATTCTTTGCTGTTTTGATGGGTTTGGCAGTTTTGATGGTCACTAGATGGGTGAGTGGTCTGGTGCAATATTTCTCAAAACAAGATGACCTAGGGATCTTACTGAAATGCACAGCCCTAAGCTAGGGCCTGAGCTTCTGTGGTTCTGAAAAGGCCCCAGGTGCTGCCAGGGCTGCTAATCATGGAGCACATTTTGGGGACCTAAGGTCAAAGGAAGAGCCTGGCTAAGCCTGTGACAGATAATGGGAAGATGCTCAGCCACCCCATTCTGCTCTGGATAGCCAGGGGCGCTAGGATCTTTTGCCATACGGACCATGTGGTTGGTATCTGCTCAATGGGATATAGGAGACAGTGGTGGATGCCTGACTGTCATAAGATGTCCTATGATTCTCCTCCTTCTGTCTCTTGGCTTATCAGCAGGCTGTATATAAATCATCCAATGGAGGATTCTCAGGAGATTGTAGAGGATGGGAGAGCCACAGATAGAAGGAGCTGTGATCCCGGAACCACTATTTAGAAAACCACTTGCTACTTGGAATGCCTAGTCAGACAATGACCCAAATAAGAAATAAACCTTGCTTGTGTTAATCCACTGAGATTTTGGTTGTTACAACAGCTGGCATAAATTGACTAATACCATAAAGGTGCTAAGCTATTCCTTTAGTCCTTGGGGTGGGATACCTGGGAACTTCTGCGTGTATCTTGTCCAGTTTCAGGGAGTCCCATCTATTAACTCCATTGTGCCAGACAAATGTTAACATTTTTTGTGTGTGCCATAACTTGACAAAGTTGAGAAGCATTCTAAATGAAAAGAGTCCAGACTCAAGTGTTAGGAAAATCTGGCATTCCATTTTGAGCACTGTTGCTGTTTCATGCATGACCTCTCTCAATTTCCATTGCCTCCATTTTCTCAAGTGTCCTGCTACACTTGGTGTGAATATTTCATAAGCCAAATGCTGGAAAACTTCAGTAGCTTGGTAGTGTTAAGGGAGAGTAGATAGGGGATGATTTTTTTTGGTGGAGCAGAAGAACTTCAGCCATAGGCAGAGCATAGTGGATGGCAGCAGCCAAAGAACAACCGAAAGACTCATTGCTGGTTTCACAAATGAGGGCTGGAACTCATTCTGATAAATCAACTGGGTGTCATGGAATATTTATGGGTGCCTGCTCCTTGCCATCACTTCATTCAGCTAATGCGTCTCCACTTACAACCCAGCTCCCTGGGCCTGCACACACTTCTGTCTCTGTCTTCTTACCATTACAAGCAAGGTTGTGGGCTACATTTGGTATGAAATTTTTCAATTCTCCTTGAATGTTCTGGGATAATGGATTTTGTTCTTGACCATCAGATACCCCAGCATTTAGCTGAGTTTTCGATGCTGTCCTTGAGGGTAGAATCATTCAGGGACTGTGTTTCAAAGGCAGAAGCATATTTCACAGAAATCATAACATCATAGACTCACAGCACGGGAAGCTTCAGGCCTCTGTGTTTGACCTCTTCATTTTTACAGATGAGACGCCAGGAGGGAAAGACTCCTTCCCAAATTAGTTTTATAATTGGGACTAGGCCATCTCTCGGTTAATCACAGAATGTGGTAATCATTACAGTTTGACCTCTTTTTATAGAGAACAATGGCCACCAATTATAGGCTGACACTCAGAAACTGTATCTTTTATAACCCCCTCTGTGTCTTGCCAAAAAGGTGCTCAATAAATGCAGTTGAAATTAAAATCACTTCCTTTATTTCTTTATATGGTTATATGGCAGGTTCTGTCCAGCAGGTGTCATGAAATATGTAGAGGGATGTAGGAAAAAGTTCTGCTATATAACATTTTGTAGAGGAAGGGGCACAGCTACTCACTCAATTTTCAAGACCTAGTTTTTTAAACATCAGCTCCTTGGCAAGACCTTTGTATATATCAGGACAACAGCCAAACAGCCTTCCTGAATGGATGTGTCCTAGAGTACTGCAATCATTATTCACATATAACTGAATCTCATATTTGAAGTCAAGGACTGCATCTTAGTTATCTTGGATCCCAGCACTGAGCACAGGAACTTCTACACAGTAGGTTCTCAACACATTTTTTGTAGAGTAGACACATAAAAGACAACTCTGACTTCTCTGGCCCAGAGTCAAGATATTGGACTTAAATAGGATTGCTTATTTATCTAAATCCAATAAACCTCAAAGGAGAACCAGGTGAGTCTTTTGAGAAAGTCTCCTTATTCTTTCAATGGTATGCCTTTGCTCTGAGGGTGACCCGAGCCCAAATGTTAGGAGCTTTCTTTGGCTTCTCATTGTCCACATGCTGCTTGGTCAGACACCAGGCCTCACAGGTCATTCCTGTATTCTGGGGACCCAGGGGGAAAAGTGACCCTCACCAAGCGGTTCTGAATTTCCCTGTCTGGCTATTTATTATTTCTTCAGACTTTAATAATGATCTCAGCTTGAGATGGGAAAGAATAATGAACCATTCATTCACATTCAAGACACTAATTAAAAAGGCACTGTTATGTTTTCATGAGTTGTGCTGATGACTTAATTATAGCAAGACTGTGTAAAAACAACTTCTCATTTTTAGACTTAAAAGTGACTGTACCTTAAAAGCACAGTGTCTGCCATAGGCAAGTGGGAGGATAGGGAAGGAGCAGGTAGAAAGAAGATACGGTAGGAAGTGGGAGTGGGGTTGGCTTCTAGCTCCAGTTCTCCTTGCAACTGGCTGAATGACCTTCATGACCTCAGAAGTACATGGAGAGGGTCACTTTTCTCCCATGGATCCCTAGGGTACAGAAATGACCTGAGAGGCCTAGCCCTCTGCTGACCAAGCATCATGTGGACAATGAGAAGCCATACTTCATTCCTAAAGCCCTGTTTCTCCCTAAAGAAATACAGACGAAGCCTGTCAGGCTCACTTCACTTATTTGCTGTGGAGTCATATTTGCCTTCTATGATGTCATCACCAAAGGATCATGAACTACGCCATATTACTGACATTTGAAGGAACCTGGTCCATTGTGTTTGGAGTAAATCATAAATGGTGACAGTATGGTTGTGCTTAATAGAGCGGCTATCATTTGGAAAAGTGAGAGAACATATTCACTGTTGGATAGTAAGCTTGAACCAGAGCAAATGGGCACAAATTTAGGGGGAATGACATACATTCAGCTTCTTCCTTAAACCAGGAACTTCCTGATTATCTTATATAAGCTTTTCATTATGGCAGGCATTACTTCCCCCATTGTATAGATACAGAATCTCAGGCTCTGAGAGTCAATGTAACTTATCTATAGGCACTCACCTGATAAATAAAGAACTGAGATTAGAATCCAGGCTAGAGTGACCCTACAGTGAGTGTTCTTTCCACCACGGCAGATGGTTAAGTGTTACTCCTATGGCCAAATCTCTATAGGGTCCACAAGACTTCCATCCAACGAGAATCAGGTCCAGGAAATATTTTTACCTGAGGGCAGAAACAAAGGGCTCTGGGTAGCAGCTCATTCTACCTCTGTTGTCTCCCTCCTCATGTTTCTCTGTTCTTACAGATAGAAACAAAATAAGTTAGCAAATAAGTATGACTTCTAAGCAAATAGAGATTTTCCCCCTAAGTTTAGAATATATATGAATTAAAAATTGTAGTAATAATATGGTTACCCATGAATCTTCAAAACAACACATAATTAGAATATTCCTGGCCATGTTGGAATTTTCCATAGGTTAATAATGGAAAAAGGGAACTTTCTAATAATTCCAAGTATACAAAAGCAAATTGGAGTATCTCATATAATGATATATTCAATGCCTTTTGGTGTATTCAACTGCAGGTAGGGTCCCCTTCCTTAATCCTTATGGGGAACATCATGAAGTGAGGTGGGTAAGACACTATTCTCTTCCCAAGCCTGGGATAGACTATTTGTATCTTCCATCAAACTTAAGGAAATGATTTCTTTCTAAAGATCCATTCTTTGCTTATTAATTCACGAATTTATTTAACATTTATTGGGTGGAAATTTCAGGAACTTTGTGCTCTAGAGACCTGAAATATGAAGGTGAACAATACAGTCATTATTCTCAAGGAGCTGGCAAGACCATAGGGTTTGAAGGGACACCAGGCGACATTCTATTTAACTACTTTCGTATCTCCATATGTTGTTGCTGAGTAGTCTTACCAGCAACTAAGTCTTTCTTTACAAATCGCAACACAATGACTCCCAAGGTTCTGTTTTTATTTTTAAGCTCTATGCAAATACAGTGGCAAAAAATACAGAAATAGGAAATAACTGGTTAACCTCCAAATTATGGAGATAGTGAATGTTTCTTCTTCTAATAGAAACGCTTACATTTTAAAAAATGAAACTGAGAAAAGGAAGAAGGTATGCAAACTGTTGTAATCAGCATGAAAAGGATGCTGTGAATCAGGAAATGATGCTCAAGACAAAGGTGAAGACAGCGTGATAGAGCAGTAAGAGAAGGAGGGTCGAAAGTACTATGATGGGGAGGCTAGAGTTTATGCCTATCCCATGATTAGAAGAGAGTCTGTTGTCTGTATATAATGAAAGCCTTGAATAAATACATATTTTCATATGTATACTTACACATACATATATGTCATATATGTATAATAAATATTAATATAATTACAATAGCAACAAACATGTATTAAATGCACTTAGGATTCCAGTTATTGCTTTAAGTGTATTAGTCTTAGGATCTGTCATATTGGAGTTTCCTTTTTTCTCTAGGCCAGGCTGTACTCTGATTTTTTTTTTTTAAATGTCAATGCAATGGAAATCTCATCACATCAAAGGGAGGGTTTTAAATGCCCTTTTTTTGCAATGAATAGAGTGTGAAACAGTGTCCAGATATTATATGCACTGTTTCCAGCCTTCATCCTAAAAGTTAGATTCTGCAAAGTCCTAAACTTCCAGGTCACAGATCCTTCTATCCTTCCTTTAGTGACTGGGGGTAGCTGACAGAAGGCTCTCTACGGTCACATCTCTGCAGGGTCCACAAGGCTGCCATCCAATGGGAATCAGGTCTAGAGGATATTTTTACCTGAGGACAGAAACAAAGGGCTCTGGGCAGCAGCTCATCCAAACTCTATTGTCTTCCTCTTCATGTTTCTCCCTACTTAAAGATAGAAACATAACAAGTTAGCAAATAAGCATGACTTCTAAGCAAATAGAGACTTTCCCCCTAAGTTTAGAATATATGTGAGTTAAACGTTATAGTAATAATATGGTTACCCATGAACCTTCATAACAACTCATAACTAGAGTATTCCTGGTTGTGTTGGAATTTCCCATAGGTTCTCTCCTTTTTGTGTTTATCATTCTCTTATGCACTTTAAAATAATTTTAGAAACCACTAATATATCCCTTACACAAATTGATTTAGAATTGTTTAGGTTTTAAGTTTTATTGAAAAACAATATATTTGAAGATGCTCTTTGGCAATTCACTTTTCTTCTGCTCAACATCTGTTACAAGACTCACCTTTTTCACTGTCTATGATTATAGTTCATTCATTTTGCTGTTATAAAACATTCCACTTGGTGAATAAGCCTTTCTTTCTTTCTTTCTTTCATTTTATTTTATTTTTATTTTTATTTTATTTATTTATTTTTTGAGACAGAGTCTTGCTCTGTTGCCCAGGCTGGAGTGCAATGGCGCCATCTCGACTCACTTCAACCTCCGCCTCCCAGGTTCCAGCAATTCTCCTGCCTCAGCCTCCCGAGTAGCTGGGATTACAGGTGTGTGCCACACTCCTGGCTAATTTTTTGTATTTTTAGTAGAGATGGGGTTTCACCATGTTAACCAGGCTGGTCTCAAACTCATGACCTCAGGTGATCACCGGTCTCAGCCTCCCAAAGTGCTGGGATTACAGGCGTGAGCCACTGTGCCCAGCTATTTCTTTACTTGTTGATTTGGATTGTTGCTAAGTTTTTATGGGTGGGTATTTGGACTTTTCATGGTCCTTTGGGTTGTTTCCAGGTTTTGCTATTAGGAACAATGCTTTCATCAACATACTTGTATGTTTGTATGTGCAAGAATCCCTCTGGGGTCTCCGAGTAGTAACTCCAACATATCCAAAAGAGCATTTCCCAGTATGTATGGTGTATTTATGCTCAACTTTACAAGATATGCCAGTGACCTTCCAGGTGCTCACAAATCTCAATTTTTTTGGTTACACAAGAAGACTACATTCTCCAGCCTTGTCTGCAAATAGCATAGGATCATGTGACTGAGCTTTGGTTAGTGTAATGTGAGTGGAAGTAATTTAACTCAAGGCATATCTGGCCCTATAACCTTTCACGTGATCTTTCAAACTAGAAGCACAATTTTCTGAGATAGCAGAACCATTTGATGGACAGAGCCTGGAACTCTAGGTCCACCAGTTGGAGGAGAGCCATTTAATTAGGAGCACTCACATGAAAGACTAGAAACTTCTTATGTTAGACTTTTATTGTGTTAAGTCACTTAGATTTAGGAGCTGGTTTTTATAGTTATTAGCATAGCCAATCTAATGCACACAATAATGCCAAATTGTTTTCTAAATTATGCTCTCACTTTGCTGTTTATAAGAATTTTGCCAAATTATATCCTCAGTAACGCTTGTTATATTAAGGCTTCTTAGTTTTTGCTCAATGAATGGTATAAAATATTATCTCATTCTGTTCTTGATTTGCACTTTCTTGATTGCCAGTGAAGTGAGTATATTCATCATTTGTTTCCTCTTATGTGAAAGGCCCATTCTTGCCTCTTGTCTTTTTTTTCTATTGAGTTTCTTAAGAATTTGTAGGAATTCTCTCCAAATTATGGATACTAATATTTTCTTGATTATATACACGGCAAAGGAGCAGGGAGGGAGGTGTAGAATCATAGGTATGGGTGATTTATTGCTTCTTGTTTGACTTTCACCCAATCTTCCTGCTTTTAGCTCCACTGCTTAGAGGCTGCCTTCAGAACTATTTGGCATTTCTAATTCCTCAGCCTTTCCAGGATTCTGCAGCTCAAAAATTCTTAATTCTTGTTGTGTTCCAACCTACAAAAATTCAGATTTTTTTTCTGTAATCTGCTAGTTTAGTAGTGAACCACAGTTTTGATTTACATATTTGAAACTGTGTTTGCTTTTTAAAAATGTGTGCTATCTCCTTTTCATTCTCCGTATCTGGGTGGATTTATATATTTGTATTTCTTTGCTGATAATTAGTAACTTAGCAGGGGCTTTATGAGGAAATGGAATAAAAGCACATGTTTGTTCTGCATAGTTTCGCCAGAAGTTGGCTATTTTTTATCTAAAAGAAAAACAGAATCAAGTTTTTTTTGATATTTAAGATATGGATTGATACTGTTATCTTCAAGTAACTTCTATTTTCATACATGTTTCACAAAATATATAACACATTGGCATTTAATTTATATAGATATATAGCTTAGAATATGCATGTATAAACATTAGTCTATAAATATAAGTATTTAGTTAATAAACAAACAAGTGTATATTGGGGTACCTGCTAAATAATTTTTTACTGATAGGAGGCATGAGCAGAGTAGTTTGGAGACCACTTCACTTTTTCTAAGAGTTTGCCTCATTTTTTAGTTCCACCTAGTTCCAGGTCTTCTCAAGGTTAGGGCAGCAATTTTTGGGCTATACTTATCTCTTTATTTGTGTGGAATAAATCAAGAACACAGGGATACATACCAGCTCCATGTGCACTGACCTGTACCATTTATATGGAGAAATAAAAATTGTATCACCATTCACTGGCATTAGATACAATATTCTAGAAGCTGACCAATCCATAGCAACCCTGTGTCACTTAGGAGTCAAAAATATAATGCCAAGAAGATCAATTTTTAGTCAAAAATTGCAGTGTGGTGAGTACTGTCATTAAGGTAATATGAGTGCACAGGAGAAGAGGCTCTCATTTGGTGTATGAGTCCATTTTCATAGTGCTGATAAAGACATACCTGAGACTGGGCAATTTACAAAAGAAAGAGGCTTAATTGGACTCACAATTCTATGTGGCTGGGGATGCCTCACAATCATAGAGGAAGGCAAGGAGGAGCAAGTCACATCTTAAGTGGATGGCAGCAGGCAAAAAGAGCTTGTGCAGGCAACTCCTGTTTTTACAACCATCAGACCTCATGAGACTCATTCACTGTCATGAGAACAGCTCAGAAAAGACCTGACCCCATAATTCAATCACCTCCCACCAGGTTCCTCCCATGACATGTGGGAATTGTTAGAGTTACCACTTAGGATGAGATTTGGGTGGGGACACAGCCAAACCATATCATTCCATCGCTGGCCCCTCCTAAGTCTCATGTCCTCACATTTCAAATCCAATCATGCCTTTCCAACAGTCCCCCAAAGTCTTAACTAATTTCAGCATTAACCCAAAAGTCCACAGTCCAATGTTTCATCTGAGACAAGGCAAGTCCCTTCTGCTTATGAGCCTGTAAAATCAAAAACAAGTTAGTTACTTCCCAGATACAATGGGGATATAGGCACTGAGTAAATACAGCCATTCCAAGTGGGAAAAATTGGCCAAAACAAAGGGGCTACAGGCCCCATGCAAGTCCAATATCCAGCAGGGCAGTCAAATCTTAAAGCTCCAAAATGACCTCCTCTGACTCCATGTCTCACATCTGGGTCACGCTGATGCAAAAGGTGGGTTCCCATGGTCTTGGGCAGCTCCACCCCAGTGGCTCTGCATGGTACAGCCTCACTCCTGGCAGCTTTCACAGGCTAGTGTTGATTGTCTGTAGCTTTTCTAGGCACATGTTGCAAGTTGTCATTGGATCTACCATTCTGGAGTCTGGAGGACAGTGGCCCTTTTCTCACAGCTCCACTAGGTGGTGCCCTAGTAGGGACTCTGTGTGGGAGCTCTGACCCCACACTTCCTTTCTGCACTGTCCTAGGAGAGGTTCTCCATGAAGGTCCCACCCCTGCAGCAAACTTCTGCCTGGGCATCCAGGCATTTCCATTAACTTTCTGAAATCTAGGTGGAAGTTCTCAAACCCCAATTCTTGACTTCTGTGCACTCACAGGCTCAACACCATGTGGAAGCTGCCAAGGCTTGGGGCTTGCACTCTTTGAGGCCCCAGCTGGAGCTGTACATTGACCCCTTTCAGCCATGGCTGGAGTGGCTGGGACACAGGGCACCAAGTCCCTAGGCTGCACACAGCACAGGGACCCTGAGCCTGACCCATGAAACCATGTTTTCCTCCTAGGCCTCTGGGCCTATGATGGGAGGGGCTGCCTTGACCTCTAACATGCCCTGGAGATATTTTCCCCATTGTCTTAGGCATTAACATTCGGTTGTTACTTAGGAAAATTTCTGCAGCCAGCTTGAATTTCTCCTCAGAAAATGGGATTTTCTTTTCTACGGCATTGTCAGGCTGCAAATTTTCTGATCTTTTATGCTCTGCTTCCCTTACAAAACTGACTGTCTTGAACAGCACCCAGGTCACCTCTTGAATGCTTTGCTGCTTAGAAATTTCTTCTGCCAAATACCCTAAATCATCTCTCTCAAGTTCAAAGTTCCACAAATCCCTAGGGCAGGGGCAAAATGCCACCAGTCTCTTTGCTAAAACATAACAAAAGTCACTTTGCTTCAGTTCCCAACAAGTTCCTCATCTCCATCTGAGACCACCTCAGCCTGCACTTTATTGTTCATATTGCTATCAGCATTTTGGGCAAAGCCATTCAGCAAGTTTCTAGGAAGTTCCATACATTCCCACATTTTCCTGTTTTCTTCTGAGCCCTCCAAACTGTTATAACCTCTGCCTGTTACCCAGTTCAGTCACTTCCACATTTTTGGGTATCTTTTCAGCAACACCCCACTCTACTGGTACCAATTTACAGTGTTAGTCAGTTTTCATGCTTCTGATAAAGACATACCTAAGAGTAGGCCATTTACAAAAGAAAGATATTTAATTGGACTCACAGTTCCTCGTGGCTGGGGAGGCCTCACAATCACGGCAGAAGGCAAGGAGGAGCAAGTCATGTCTTATGTGGATGGCAGGCAGGCAAAAAGAGCTTGTGCAGGGAACTCTCATTTTTAAAACCATCAGATCTCATGAGACTCGTTCACTATCGTGAGAACAGCACAAGAAAGGCCTGCCCCCATGATTCAATCAGCCCCCACCAGGTTCTTCCCATGACATGTGAGAATTGTGGGAGTTACAATTCAAGACGAGATTTGGGTAGGGATGCAGCCAAACCATATCATTTGGAGAAGCCTTCAGATGGGGAAAATCCAGGGAGGCCCTGGGAGAGGAGGAGCTTTCCAAAGGAAAAACATATGCTAAGGTATGGAAACAGGATGGATCAGAGTGAGAAGGTGCAGCATGGCTGCAGGGCACAGTCACAGAATTTCAGGGATCACGGATGAACAGAGAGGCACCATTGGCATGGTTCTACTGAGTTTAGATTTTCTCCCAAAGGCCAAGCTGACCGCTTAAAATACTTTATCAGGGAAGACACATGGTTACGTGGTAATTTACTTACTCATTTTAAAAAAATTATCTATTCTACAAATACTTGTTGACTACTGTACTTAATAATTCACACAGAGCTAACACATATATTATTTCACTTTTCCACCCTATAGTCTCATGAGCTGGTTAGTTAGGTTCTATAAGTTTCATTTGACAGGTAAGCTGACTGGGAGTCAGAAAAATTCAGACTTGTTCAATATCATATTGTCAGTTAGTCACAAAGATTTTCCCAAAATTCAGATCCCTTGTTAAAATCTGTTGCACCACAATGTCTCTATTTGTGTGTAGAATTGAGGATGTTTGCTACATAAAACTGTTAGAATGAGCAGAATTAAAGTAGAAACAAGGTTCTGACCTTTATACAGCAAATGAAAAGAAAAGAAAGCTTCAAATGTATGACTAGGAGAATTCAAGAAATCATTTAGTAAAGATAAATTATTAAGCAAAACTGTAGGACCCCAACTGCAACTGTGTATTGCTACATTGATGGTCATCATTATGGCATCTCTTAGCTTTGCAGGTTCTAAAGGTAAACAAGCTAAAACTTCCGTGTCCTTTGGCTTCCACACATGGCTTACTTCACATGAGTTCCTAATTTAACTATTGAATGGGTTATTTAAGAAAGTGTTAAAAAAGAGTTCTAAAAATAAACACTTTCTCTTGGACAGGAATGTGGACATTCAGACAGTGAGTAGGTAAACCCTTGGGAGGGGATTGGGGAAAGAATGATCACTTATTAAGTACTACTATATTCTGCATATATTGTCTTGATTAACCTTTATAATCACCTTGAGACCTAGCTGTTAAAGTTCATTGTTTCAGAGGATAAACCAGAAACTTAGAAATCTATGCAATATCGCTCAGTTGGTGAGCCCCAACTCAAGACTGAAGCTATGTCCGTGTCTGTCTGCCTCCTCTGTTTGTGCTCATTCCCTTACATCATAGTGCTGGAGAAATTCAGGGACAGCATCCACAAACAATCAAGAGGTTTTTAGGAATGTGGGGGAAGGGGTTGCTCTTAGAGATGTCAGAGCAAAAGTATGGAACTACTTCTGTCTGAAAAAAACAAGGTTCATGGTTGGTATGGCTCACATATATAAACTATAAATGGAGTGAAGAAGATTGACAAAGTGAAACAAGTAAATGGGGCCTTCAGTCATACCAGGATTCAAGGAGTTTTATTCACTTATTCATAAAGCACCCACTATGGGTCAGGATCTTTTAGATATTGGGGGCAGACCAGAAAGCAAGGCAAGCAAATTTCCCACACTTGGAGAGTTTTCCTAAACTTTCCAAAGGAGAGGGGGCATGGAGAGATCATAAGTCAATTAATGGATGAAATAATTTCAGGTAATCAAAACTTTTATGACATAATTAAAACATGGTATTATTACAGAGTTTATGGGCACTGGCAAATTTAGATTAGGTGGTCAGAGAAGCTCTCTCTGCGGCTTTGAATTTGAAAGGTGAGAGTGGAGTAAAAAGAACAGCAATCTACGCAAAAATCTTGAGGTGAAGCATTAGTTCTAATGGTTCTCAATTGGAGCGGGGACATTGGGAAATGTATGGAAGCATTTTTTCATAGTCACAATGATTAGTGACATTACTGGCATTGGGTGGATTTGGGGCTAAAGATACCATATATCCCAAAATGAATTAGGCAGTTACTTACAATAAAAAATTGTTCCACCCTGTATTAGTCTGTTCTCATGCTGCTCATAAAGACATGCCTGAGACTGGGTAATTTATAAAGGAAAGAGGTTTAATTGACTCACAGTTCCACATGGTTGGGGAGGCTTCACAATCATGGCGGAAGGCAAGGAGGAGCAAAGCCACATTTTACATGGTGGTAGGCAAAAGAGAGCATGTGCAGGGGACCTCCCTTTTATAAAACCATCAGATCTCATGAGACTTATTCACTATAATGAGAACAGTGTGGGAAAGACCCACCCCTATGATTCAATTACCTCCCACTGGGTCCCTCCCATGACATGTGGGAATTATAGGAGTTACAATTCAAGAAGAGATTTGGGTGAGGACAGAGCCAAACCATATCAAACCCCCAAATGCCAACTGAGCCCCACTGAAAACCACAGTGGAAACTATCATTGGAAAGATGCCATTGCTGCTCCGAGTTTGATATTTTTGAAGAAATGTGTTGTAGATGGTATGGGACAAATTGCAGAAGCTGTAATACACTAGTGCCTTAAGTGAGTCAACACCTGCATTAACAATAAAAACATGAAAGAATAGAAAGAAATTGATGAATAAAAAGAATAGATTTAAATAGAACCAAATTAAATATATCAGAGTGCTTCATACTTAGTAAGATTAAATACTTAGAAAGGTATTAGTTCATTGAACTTTTCTTTCTGGTGTGTGTGTGTTTGTGTATGTGTACAACACTATATCCAGTAAACACACGTATGGACTAATTCATGATGCAAAATTTCTTTCTCACTGTGGATCTTGGTCAAAATGTTTGAGAGCCACTGGCTTAAAACGTAGGAACCAGGTAGAAACTGACATGAAAGAGATGGAGATGGAGGCTCAGCTCTTGGAGCCTCAGCCACAGTAAGGAGTTTAGATTTCATTTTAGATGCTTCAGAGCTTTCAGGAGAGAACTGGTGATGTGACTTATTCAGCTTCTGTTTAGAAAATAGGTTGTAAAGAGGTATCACAGAATGCAGGGAGACCAGTTATTATAGTCATCCAGGAGAGGTGGTGCCTGACCAGTGTCGAGATGGGAAGAGGAGGACAGAGGCAGAGACTTTTCTATGGATTCTGAGAGAAAGACAGCCTAGTAGGCTGGATAAAGTCTCTGTAGGGTCACACAATAGGTAGTTTTTGGCTGTGGATAGTCTGGTACAATCATTGGTATTTCAGTAAGATCCAACCCAGGATGTGGTGGAAGTGGGTAGAGAATGGCATCTGCTAATTCAGGAACAGATGGCAAACAGGCAGCCAGACTATTATTAGTGGCCAGTCAGCATCTGGGATATCTCTCAGCAGGTAGCAAGGACATAGCCAAGAAAATGGAAATCATAGCAGAAATCCTGTTCCTCAGAAGAGAGCAGCATGATGGAAAACACATAGATGTTGGCCCCTAGAGAGTGTGTAGCTCCTTCTCTAGCTTTTATAAGAAGGAGGCAGGGTCAGGGGCCAAACTCCCCAGAAACCAGAGGCAGGAGTCTGATTAGGTTAGATCAATGCCTATGGAACTGACGTGGCTACATTTTCGTGGTAAATCTTCAAAAAAAATAGAGACCAAGTTCTAACAGACACTCTCCTCCATCAACTCCTTCCATGCAGATCAAATGCTGGAGGGCAGGAGAGCAAGGTCAGCTAGGTCTCATATGGTGTGCCTGTCTGTTTCATGCTGTATCAGGAAGCTTGCTCTTCTTCCAATGTGGCACCCAATCGTGCAATCCTGCATCTCTAGATGATAGGCCAGGAGCTAATGCCTGGGGACTTTCCATGCAAGATACATTTTCACTCTCTAAAGAGCTTTGTGTCTTCTCTTCAGTGTAGCTGAGTATACATTTTTGACTTTGCTTTGCAATGCAATGGTAAGGTAAGGAATAAGCCTTGGCTTTTGGGAAATTACGTCACATGATCCCGCCTGGTTTATTAGTGTTTTGTCTTAGAGGCTGTGGACAAAATCACAACTAATGAAATGTGCTTTGTTCTGCCAGGTAGGCTCTGTGCACCTATCTTCCTAGGGAACCTTGCAGGGTACGGCGATATGTCCTGGCAGAATTAGCAAATTCCTGGGCACTCTGAATAAAATATCATTTAATAGTACTTCTGTTTATCTCAACTTGTAACAGCAGCCTAAAGTCAGGCAACCACAGTTTCAACTCCAGGCTCTGGCCCTTACTAAGCTTGGCATCCAGTTTTAACTATGCCTTTTCTAGGTTACTATACTTTTCAGGGTTTCAGTTTACTTATCTGTAAAATGAGCATCAAGATGCCTAATCAGGTGATGTTTTTTGTTATTATTATATTCTGCACGTGAGAAAACGTATGGGCAAAGGCTCTCTAAACCCCAAAATACTACACTCATGTATAGAAGAACAAAACTTCACACTATGTTTTAGAGTTGGAAAAAATTAGAGGTATATGATTATTTAAATCAAATCTTTTTTGTGAACTACTGAATAAATAATGCAGAAAATTACAACAGTTTAAAAGGCCAGATGTATACTGAACTATATGTTATTTTTAATACTAGTGTGTTAATCACCAGTGTCAGTATAAGATGGAAAAGCAGAACAAAATACATTTATGTTAAGTTCTATTATATTTAAGTTAACAAAAGGAGTGATCTGTAGAAAATTATATCTTCTCTGAGAATTGTTTTATAATTGTATATAATTATCTAAAACATGTTTCACCAACTTTAACATTTGTACAAGCATACAGGTTTATATTTCAGATGGGCAAAGACAGCTCTGTAATAAAACAATTTGACAGTAAGGGAGATATTATCTTTTCTACACTGAATGGTAGAAAATACAGCACAGAAAATCTATACGAGTGATAGAAGAGCCCTGTCGTAATTCTTCTTTCCAAGAACTTTGCTTCTTCCTCTTTAGTTAGAAAATAAGTTATTTTTTTTTAGGTCCTGCTGTCAAAATATCTAGGTCCTTACTCTACTTCATTATTAAGAGAATGCAACTATAGACCAGGCATGGTGGCTCACGCCTGTAATACCAACACTTTGGGAGGCTGAGGTGGGAAGATTGAGCCTAGGAGTTCGAGACCAGCCTGGGCAACATAGTGAGACACTGAATCTAAAAAAAAAAAAAAAAAAAAATTAGCCAGGCATGGTGGCATGCACCTTTGGCCTAACTACTCAGGAGGCTGAGGTAGGAGGATGGCTTGGGCCTGGAAGATTGAGGCTACAGTGAGCCGCAGTTGTACCACTGCCCTTCAGTCTGGGAAAGAGAGTGAGAACCTGTCTCAAAAAACAAAACAAAACAAATCAAAAACCACAATGCAACTATAAAACCAGAATCTAAATAAGTAATCTTATTTTAGTGCTAAGTGAGTTACCTTGTGGTTTATCTTTTATTAAGGCTGTCATTTTCTTAAAGGGCAAATCCCATGTCTGATTGTACATTTTCTCTTCCTAGGGGATGAGAGGTGGAATCACCACCATAGTCATTAACAATAATAATCACCATCTGTATCAATTATCTACTGTTGGATAATAATCTACCTCAGAATTTAGTGGCTTAAAACAACAAATGTTCATTATTACTTACAATTTCTACGAGACAGTCATTTGGAAAGTACTTAGCTAGGTAGATATGGCTTAGAGTCTTTCAAGAGATTGAGCTACATCGTGAGCTGGGGTTACAGTCTTTGAAAGACTTGACTAGGGCTGCAGGATCCATTTCTACAGTGGTTCACTGGCATGGCAGAAAGTTGGTATGGGCTGGTTGGTGTGTGGCCTCAGTTCAATGCCATGTTGATCTCTCCACAGAGTTGAGGGTCTCTTGACATACTGGTTCTCTTGACAGCTTTTTATAGACTGAGCAATCCAGGAGAGCATGATGGTCCCTAAAATAACTTTCATGCCCTAACTTTGGAAGTAACATGCCATCCTTTTGTTTATATCCTATTGGCTATATGAGTCACTTCTATACAAGGGCATGAAAGCTAGGAAGCATGGATTATTGGAAGCCATCTTAGAAGCTGTCTATCACATCATCATCATCATCATCATCATCATCAACTTTTGAATGAATGAATGACTTAAGCAATGAGAAATATACAAACATTAAGAAATGTGCTGTCTAGATAAAATTTCTTTAAAGGGAAAACTATATTTTAGATGTGCTTTCTTCACTCCTGACATGACATTCTTTACTTTTTAGTTGGAAGTGGGCAACAATAATTTCTACCTAAACTTAATGCCAATTAACACAGTAATTACAAGACAGTAGCTAGTCTTACATGATAATTGATGATAATTGCTTCCTGCTTTAATTGCCTTATAAACAAGACTCTGCAATAGCAATCCAAACATTTCCTCAAAAGAAAAAAAAAAAAACAAACAAGAAAATTTGTCAAAGTCATTTGCAAGTTGATAAGGAGCTAACAAATCCAGCCTACATGTCTGCAAGTCATGAAAGCAGCTGCTGGCAATGCATGGCACTTCCTTGGACGATTTCAGTGGTGGTGAGAGCTTCAGGCTGGCTGGTGTCAGCTCCCGGATGCTGCAGAGACGTGTGCTGAAGCCTGACTGTTGGCAGCAGTTGTACCAGTGTGCTGAAGTGCTTAATGAAACTTTGCCAGTGTGGGAACCACCGCAGGTTCATCAGTGAATGGTGGGGCAATGTGTCTCCCTTGTTGCTGCCTGTGCCCTCTGGAAAGATGGGTTCAAAGCAAAATGAGGAGAGGATGAAGATTAGTGTCGTTTTTGTTGAGAAAAGCTCTAGAAGTCTGTATATTATACTATCCAAAAGCGAAGGGGAAACAAAACAAAGAAAGGCACTTCATTCTGGTAAATGAGCTAGCTTAGGTATGTTAGAGAGAGAAAGGGGCCCACATATGAGGCAGGTTAAACTCTTAGAAACTCAGCTGAGTCTAAGTAGGTGAACAACAGATGGAAATGAATGAGTGGTAGTATGTCCGAATAGACAAGAAATAAAAGGAGAGATGGAAGAAAGAAAGGTTGTCCAAGAAAGGAACTTTAAAAACCTGAGGCAGCATCTTAAGGGCACGTTGCAGAGGTATTTGTCCTCCCTCTTTCCCTAGGACATGTGCCTCAGAAACATCAATAATGGTTGCTGTTCGGTAACCCATTAAAGATGATTCCCCAGTGAGAAAAAATGTGGAAACTAGAGGAAAAAAATACCCTATGAAATTGATATCTTGAATGTAAGCAATTCCAACTAGGAAGCAGAGTAGACCACCACTGGGACACAGGAGCAGAGACATGCTCCCAGGAGGCTGTGGGGCTTATTCCAATAAGTTGGAATGCTTGTTAAATTTAAAAGTAGGGGTGCCAGACCCTTAAGACTCAGAGGGAAATGGAAATTGAGATGTTGGAAGATGCAGGATGGAAATTAAAAACATCTTGAGTAAGATCTGATGACTGAGAGTGTCACCATCGTAACATTTGAAACCGTGCTAATTTGGCAACTCTCAAATGCTACTCTCTGGAAATGAAAAAGCATGCATGGGTGGATTTCCCTACTCAACATGGCAAACCGATGTCATAACATGGTTTTATGACACTCCATCTGGTAGAGAGTGCCGTGTTTAGTCTCACAAGTCACGAGCCCTGGACAATCATCGTTAGAATGAGCAGTGACTTGGTCATGATGATGTTGAGAAAGATCACTTTCCCCTACCCTCCCCTTCTCTCAGTTTCATTTTTGGTGGCTATCCATTCTTACGTTCTGGGAACATCATTTTGCTTGGTAAAATTGCCCTAGGAACTGAGGATTTACTTTTCCAATGTCATGAGTGTGGGCCCAGGGCTGTGATAATGTTATGCATTCTGTTAACAGTTTAGACTCTTAAAATCATGAAGCTCAAAAGAACATTTTTTGTTGTGGTCCTAAATAAATGGATGTCTAAATGAACAGCCCAGACTGGACTCCTGAAGGAACCTCAGTCTTATCTCCGCCTCAGCTATACCTCTGAATGAAAGTCTAGGCTGAGGTTGAGCATAATAAAACAAAAATTAGGGATGTTGAATTTTTGACTTTTTAAGACCTTCTCTTGATTACATTAATGCTAGTTGCCATAACAAGCAAACCCTGGACTTGCGACTTAAAATTCTGTCTTTTGTGGTGATAGAGTGTTTGCCCTATGCAGTCCTATGAAAACTCATTCTGATGAAGACTTTGGTAACATGGTTGCATGATCTGTAGGGTTATTCTTGTTGTAGATATTCATCAGGTGGAGGGGACAAATGAGAGAGAATGGAGGAACATATCCAGGCTTTTATGAACCTGGTCTGGACCTGGGGGAACATACCACTTCTGCCCCCATCTCATTGGCAGAACTCAACTATTTGGCCACACTTAGATGAAAGGGAGTCTGCAATGTGGGATTGGCAGCCAATTCCAAATAACAATTCTATATCATGAAAGAGGACCTTGAATCTTTATCTTTGTTTGTTTTGTGATGGAGTCTCACTTCTTCACCCAGGCTGGAGTGCAATGGTGCAACCTCAGCTCACTGCAACCTCCACCTCCCGGATTCAAGCAATTCTCCTGTCTCAGCCTCCCCAGCAGCTGGGATTACAAGCATGTGCTACCACGCCTGGCTAATTTTTGTATTTTTAGTAGCCACGGAGTTCCATCATGTTGACCAGGCTGGTCTTGAACTCCTGACCTCAAATGATCCACCTGCCTTGGCCTCCCAAAGTGCTGGGATTATAGGCATGAGTCACCGCGCCTAGCCAGGGACCTTGAATCTTAGTGAAAAGCTCTGCCATAGGCCACAGACTTTTAGCTGACAAAGGCAAGAGAATTTATTTGGGCCTTTACTTCCTTTACACAACAAGTTCTTCATATTTTATCTTGCAAAAGGACTTGAATCTCTGGAGTTTAATTTCTTTCTGCAAATACAATAATGGGCTGGTTTTTATTCAACTTCAGGGCATTTCCATGTAATTGACTTCAAGTTATCAAGGTATCTTTCTGTCATTCTTAAAACTTATCACAGACTCTCCCATGAGTAGTATTAGACAATTTGTCTCAACATAACTAAAGGTGGGAAAAAGAACTAGTAGTACATTTTCAGCTTGTATGTAGAGGTTTCTGAAGTTCATGTAATGAATTGATTATTCAGATAATTTTAGAAACTTTTACAGGCAAAATCTAAATTACCCATCCACAGTTTCAGGGTGACACTGGAAGAGCGGTTGGTATTGAATGTGAGGTCCTCCCCTGAAAAGCATAGCCTCACTCCTGTTTTGGGTTAGATTAAAAATCAAACCCCAATGAACTAAGAGGGCCAAGGTCAAAGAAATGTTAGGGTGGATTGTTTGTTTCTTGCTCCTTCGTTTTGCTTTAAAAGACTTCCTAACACAGTACTCCAGGCCGCTTGTGCCCAATGGACACACTGGGTTTGAGGGGCCCTGACTTGTGGCCTCCTCTCTTTTTGGGGTGAACCTGCAAGTAGAAAGCATTCTAATCTGGGCTCTTTGTAAAGTACACTGGGCCACAGGGACCTGCATTTTGGAGGAAGGGCCACCTTAATTCACGGGAACATTATAAGCTTGTTTGGTTGCCCAGCTTAGCCATGTCCTGTTTCCTATTTTATTTCCTCTGGTCATGAAGCTGGCATTAGAATTTCCGTCTGTCTGATTTCATATCACCATATGTCAGTTGATTTGAACTCGCCGGGTGTTCTGTTTGGACCCATCAAACCACAATTACAGACTGAGTTGGATTCCTGGCTCTCCTGTTTACTATCTATATAGTACTGAGAATTTTGCTTAGTCTTTTTGAGCTTTAGTTTCCTGCTCATTAGGTAGGGGTAATACCTCTTTACAGTATTGTTGTGAGAATTAGATGTATTAATGGCCGTAAAATGCTTTGTATAGGCTGGGTGCGGTGGCTCATGCCTGTGAGCCCAGCACTTTGGGAGGTGAAGTGGGCAGATCATGAGGTCAGGAGATGGAGACCATCCTGGATAACACGGTGAAACCCCGTCTCTACTAAAAATAAAAAAAAAAGTTACCCTGGAGTGGTGGTGGGCACCTGTAGTCCCAGCTACTCGGGAGGCTGAGGCAGGAGAATCGCTCAAACCCAGGAGGTGGAGGTTGCAGTGAGCTGAGATTGTACCACTGCACTCCAGACTGGGCAACAGAGACTCCATTTCAAAAAAAAAAAAAATCCTCTGTATAATACCTAGAACATAGTAAGGACTCAATAAATTATATTATTTATTGTTATGACACATTTTTTCAGGGTAATCTTGTGTTGTGTGTGTTGTATTGGAAAATAATCAACTTTTACCTTATCTTTTGGTTATTTATGGTGACATATTGTCATAGTTTTGTTTGTACTCCTACAACAAAGTACCACAGCCTAGGTAATTTATGAACAATAGATATTTATTTCTCACAGATCTGGAGGCCGGGAAGTCCAAAATCAAGGCAGGTTTGGCATCAGGTTAGGTCTCTTTCCTCATAGGTGGCACTGTCTAGGTGTCCTGATGTGGCCAAAGGGATGGAAAGGACAAGACGGGACAAATAATATGTCCTCATATGGTAGAAGAGCATGAGAACAAAAAGGGCCTAGGCTAGTTCCTGTCTACTCTTTTAAAAGACACGTGTCCCTTCACTGAAGCAGAGTCTTCATCACTTTATCACTTCCCAAAAGGTCCTACCTCTTAGTACCACCACAGTTAAACTTAGTACCACCAACACTTAAACTGTGGAAGCCATTCAGACCATAGCCCATGGAATGACCAGTGCCTGTGTTATCTGCAAGTACTAGGAATGACAAATTCAGCAGGGGTGGCAGCAACAGGGTCAGAAAGAGGAGAGGGCTGGGGAAGGATTTCCAATATTTTAAGATTCATTTAGTCTGGGCAATTTTCCAACTATACCCCACCCAGCCCAATTAGATAAAACAGGTATACTCACACAGATAGTCCCCACATGCCCACTTTTGTGTTTTTTGTTTTGCTCCCTCACTTTCTGTCCTTTCCACTTACAGGTCCCTTTGCTCTAGGCAACTCTGATCTCAATTAGGACCAAATTTATCTTGTAGACTTTGAACTCTGGGTGCTAGAAAGTAGCACTTAGGGCATGATTGGCTCTCAGTAAGTGTCGAGCTGTAATGGAGGCATGCTTCATCCTCTCATAACACTCCTGTAATTCAGAGGTCCTCAGTTTTTGCTTCCCTGTCCCAATATACCTGAGAGGATAAACCTCGATCCATTCCTGGTGATTATTATGGGAGTGGTACTTTCCTAATGGAAAGTATGTAAAAACCTGTGGCTGAGGAGTGGGAGAAAGAGGGTGGTTGTAGTAATTAAAAAAATTTAACTTTTATGCGTACATAGTAGATGTATATATTTATGAGGTATGTGAGATATTTTGATACAGGTATACAATGTATAATAATCATATGGTGTATTCGTCACCCCAAGCATTTATCATTTCCTTGTGTAAACATTCCAATTATACTTTTAGTTATTTTAAAATGTATGATAAATTATTGCCAACTGTAGTCACCCTGTTGTGCTATGAAATACTAGATCTTATTCATTCTATCTAACTGTATCCCTGTACCCATTAACCATGTCTACTTCCCCCACTTCTTCCTCACTACCCTTCCCAGCCTCTGGTAACCATCCTTCTACTCTTTACCTCCATGAGTTCAATTATTTACCTTTTTAGCTCCCACAAATGAGTGAAAGCATACAAAGTTTTTCTTTCAGTGCCTCACTTATTTCACTTAATTTAATGTCTTCCAGTCTCATCCAGGTTGTTGCAAATGACAGGATCTCATTCTTTTTTATGGCTGAATAGTACGCCATTGTGAATATGTGCCATGTTTTCTTTATCCATTCATCTGTTAACGAACACTTAGGTTGCTTCCGAATCTTGGCTATTGTGAATAGTGCCGCAATAAAAATGGTAGTGCAGATTTATCTTCAATAAATGGATTTACTTTCTTTTGGGTATATACCTAGCAGTGGGATTGCTGAATCCTGTGGTAGTTCTACTTCCAGTTTTTAAAGGACCCTCATACTGTTCTCCATAATGTTTGTATTTAATACTAATTTACATTCCCACCAACAGTATATGAGTGTTGCCTTTTTTCCATATCCTTGCCAGCATTCATTATTGCTTGTCTTTAGGACAAAAGCCATTTTAACTGATGGGATGAAATGATATCTTATTGTAGTTCTGATTTGCATTTTTCTGATAATCAATAATGTTGAGCATCTTTTCATAATCCTGTTTGCCATTTGTATGTGTTCTTTTGAGAAATGTCTATTTAGATATTTTGCCCATTTTGTAATAAGATGATTATATATTTTCTGATTATTTTAGCTCCTTACATATTCTGGCTATCAATCTTTTGTTGGAATGGATAATTTACAAATATTTTCCCCCATTCTGTAGGTTGTCTCTTGACTTTGTTGAGCATTTTGTTTACCCTGTAGAAGCTTTTTAACTTGATATGATCCCATTTGTCCATCTTTGCTTTGCTTGCTTGTACTTTCAGGGTATTATTCAAGAAATCTTTGCCCATAACAATGTCCTGGAGAGTTTCCCCAATATTTTCTTTTAGTAGTTTCATAGTTTGAGGTTTTAAATTTAAGTCTTCAATCCATTTTGATTTGATTTTTGTATATGGAGAGAGATAGAGGGATAGGGGTCTAGTTTCATTATTCTACATATGGAGAGCCAGTTTTCACACACTATTTATTGAAGAGACTGTCTTTTTTTCAGTGGATATTCTTGGCACCTTTGTCAAAAATGAGTTCACTGTAGATGTGTGAATTTATCTGTGGATTGTCTATTCTGTTCCATTGGTCTATGTGGCTGTTTTTATGCCAGTACCATGCCTTTTTGATTACTATAGTTCTAGTTTAATTTGAAATCAGATAATGTGATTCTTCTGGTTCTGTTCTTTTTGCTCAGCATGACTTTAGCTATTCTGGTTCTTTTCTGGTTCCATGTAAGTTTTAGGATTATTTTTTTCTATTCTGTAAAGAATGTCATTATTATTTTGATAAAGATTGCATTGGATCTATAGATCGCTTTGAGTAGTATGGACATTTTAATAATATTGAGTCTTACAATACATGAACATGAAATATATTTCCCTTTTTTTGGTGTCCTCTCCAATTGCTTGAATCATTGTTTTACAGTTTTCATTGTAGAGGTCTTTCACTTCTTTGGTTAAGTTTATTCTTAGGTGTTTAATTTTATTTGTAGCTATTGTAATGGGGTTACTTTCCTGATTTTTCAATTTTTTGCTGTTGACATATAAAAATGCTACTGATTTTTGTATGTTGATTTTGTATCCTGCAACTTTACTGAATTTGTTTATAAGTTCTAATAGTTTTTTACATCTTTAGGTGTAGCCTTTATGTTTTTTTTCAAATATAAGATCATATCATCTGCAACAAGGATAATTTGACTTCTTCCTTTCCATTTTTTTAAAATTTCTTTCTCTTGTCTGATTGCTCTAGCTAGAACTTCCAGTACTGTGTTGAATAACAGTGGTGAAAGTGGGCATCCTTGTCTTGCTCCAGATCTTAGAGGAAAGGCTTTCAGTTTTTCCCTATTCAGTGTGACACTAACTGGGTTCTGCCGTATATGGTTTTTCTTGCGTCGAGGTATTTTCCTTCTCTACCCAGTTTCCTGAGAGATTTATCATGAAAGAATGTTGAATTTTATAAAATGCCTTTCATTATCAATTGAAATCATCATATATTTTTTGTTCTTTTATTCTATTGATATATCACATTGATTGATTTGCATATGTTGAACCATCCTTGCATCCCTGGGATGAGTCTGATGGGGAGGTGATAATTTTAACCAAATCCTCTTAAATGGTTTGAATTTGCTCTTCAATGCCCAGTTCTGAATTTCAGTATGTCATTTGTTCAAATTTGGGTCCCTGGATGCAGAACATATCTGCAATATATACTTATTAAAGAAATAAATGTTTTCCAAATACTGAAGAAAAATGAAGGCATAGAGGGGGTCTGGTTGGTAGAGGTTAGACTAATGAAAAGCCACATATTGATCATTGACACAGAAAGGCTATTATATTAGTCAGCTTCATGCTCCTCCTTGGTATTCCCCAGACATTTTGTATAGATCTGTGACTCTGGGCATTTCCTTTTTTTCTGTTTTTTTCTTTTGTCCATCTTTATTTTATTCCCTGCCTCTGCATGGAAATGAAACTTTAGTGCCTTATGCAGCTTCTATGTGTAAGAGCTAATCTTATAAATTTAGAGGTTAATTTCAAATAATTGTTTGTATCAGATTGTACTAGGTATTGTGGTGAAAAACACAAAAATGAGTAAGATGTGGGTCCTTCCTTCTGAATATTCATAATGTTGCTGGAGAGTGCACAGATAGGTACCTCTGTGCCAGGCAGGCACAATGCTAGAGATCTGGGAAATAATGGAAAGAAAAATTAGATATAATCCCTTCTTTAATGGAACATTAGAATAGGCAGAAGATGGCCAGTTGGAAAATTACAACCATGGTAGGCACCTGTAGGGGTAGACATGTGGTGTATGGAAGTGAGTAATGGGACTTGATCCAGAATTAGGGAGTCAATGGAAACAGTCTCTGAAGAAATCATGATTAAATTTAGATCAAGAGAATGAATAGGTGGTGATTAGGTATCAAAGTATTTGAGACAAATGCAAAATTATTGGTAAATTCTTTACATTGGGGCAGGGAGCCTGGCACAGCCCAGGAAGTAGAGAAAAGAGACTGAGGACAAGTTCAGGGTGGAATGAGGCCAGGAACTTAGATAAGGGGTGATTTAGGTAGGGCCATGGTGTTAAGGATTGTGGTCTTCATTTGAAGAAAAATGGGAAGCATTTACAATGGAGGGAGTAATGTATGTGTCATAATAACATTTGTGGTTTATTAAGTTCATGCTACCTGCCAGGTGAAAACTGGGTTGGAAGGTGGTACCAGCAAGGGTGCAAGTAGAACATTTAGGCTGCTTTACAGGTAGTCTTTGTAAAATTACTACTATTTACAGATAGTATAATTAAACACCTAGAAAACATGAGAATCAATGGAAAAGACAATACAAGCAGAAAATTCAATTAAGGATGAAATTAATACAGAGACATCATATTTTTTCACATATACATAATGACCAGTTAGCTCATTGAATAGAGGAAACAATATCATTTGCAATAGGAACATGAAAGATAAAATGCCTAGAAACTTTCGAGTAATTTGAAAGAGATCTGTGAAGAAAGCTAAAAATACTTCCATAGGGATATAAAAAACTACTCCAGAACTAGAAATATCTGATGTGTTCTTGAATAGGAAGACTCAAAATTATAAATATATCTATTCTCTCTTGTAAAAATTATGCATTTAATATTATTTCATCAACCTCAGTGTCCATCAAGAGTGGATTGGATAAAGAAAATGTACATATGCACCATGGAATACTACATAGCCACAAAAAGAATGAAATCATGTGCTCTGCAGCAACATAGATTTAGTTGGAGGCCATCCTAAGTGAATTAACACAGAAAGAGAAAATCAAATATCACGTGTTCTCACTTATAAGTGTGAGCTACACATGGGCATAAAGACAGAAACAACAGAAACTAGAGACTCTGAAAGAGAGGAGGGAGGGAAGGGGGAAGGTCTGAAAAACTACCAATTGGGTACCATGTTCACTGTTTGGGTGGTGGGTTCAATAGAAGCCTAGACCCCAGCATTAATGCAATATACTCATGTAACCTGCACATGTTCTCTCTGAATCTAAACTCTTATTCCAATGACATTACAAAGAGTCATTTTCCTATAGTTTTAGACAGGCTGATTGTGAGCATCATGCAGAAAAAATACACAGGTAAGAATACCCAGGAAAATTATGAAAAAGAATGCTAAGAATCAACTACCCTTATCAGGTATTAAACACATTAATTAAAAGCCCCAATAATGAAAATGGTATGGTACTGTCAC